>NC_064841.1:17560000-20060000 GCF_024166365.1 Elephas maximus indicus | reverse complement strand
TTTTATTTAGATTCTACCGTTAACATTTATGGTGCTTGTTTTATCACCCGTCTATCCCCCATCAGTTCATCACTCCTGCTTAGTTTTTTGATGCCTTTCAAAGTCAGTTGCAGACAGCAGGGTGTTTCTTCCTAGACACTTCAGCATGCATACCATTTACTAGAGTTCAATATTTGTTAAGGGTTTTTTCTTTTGCAATAATGAAATGCTCAAGTCTCGACGGCATCATCTGAAGAATTTTGACAAATGCACGCACCATATAACTCAAACCCTCATCAAGATAGAGAACACCCCCATCACCCCAGGTAGCCCCCTTCCCACAAACCCCCTCTTACTCCCCTCAAGCAACCACTTTTCTAATTTTTTCCCATCATAGATTAGTCTTGCCTGTTGTAGAACTTTGTATGTGAATGGAGTTATATAGCATGTAGTCTGTGCCCGGCTTCTCACACTCAGCAAGGTTTTCATATTCATCCATGTCGTCGTGTGCATCAGCAGTTTGTTCCTTTTTATAGCTGAGTAATATTCCACTGGAGCCCTGGAGGTGCAGTGGTTAAGAGCTTGGCTACTAACCAAAAGGTCAGCAGTTCAAATCCACCAGCAGCCACTTGGAAACCCTGTTGGGCAGTTCTACTCTGTCCCAGAGGGTTGCTATGAGTCGGAATTGACTCAGTGGCAAGAGGTTTGGTTTTTGGTTTTTTAGTATTCCCTTGTTTGGATATACCACAGTTTATTCTACTGGTGAATTACTTTTTTTAAAAGTAAAGCTTATCACCTAATCGAGGTTATCCTGCCATAAAGTCACTCTCACTTGCATTCAGACATGTTTCTCTTGCTGGGCAGGTCAGGTGTGCTCCGAGCTAGCACATCGCTGCCTATGAGAGTGTGTGAGGAACAGAAATAGAATAGTTCATCACCTTTGCAACAGAAAAATGATTGCAAAGCACGGTGTGAAGAGTAGAGACTCTCCAAAAGTATTGGGATGTAAGATGATTCTAGGTAAAGCCAAAAAAACCAAACCTGTTGCCTTCGAGTTGGTTCTGACTCATAGTGACCCTATAGGACAGAGTAGAACTGCCCCACATAAGGTTTCCAAGGAGCGCCTGGTGGATTTGAACTGCCGACCTTCTGGTTAGCAGCTGTAGCTCTTAGCCACTACACCACCAGGGTTTCCATGATTCTAGGTAAGAACCTCTAAAAATGTCAATAGATAATATATTTGTTTTTACAGGTAAGTCCCATTTATGGCTTATGAAACTAGGTTTCTTATATGAAGGGGATATATAGTTTGTTTTTAAAATAAATTTATTTATGAAATAAATAAAAGTGTTTATAAAAACGCTTGATTTAAAGAAAAAATATTAAGTAAACAATCAAAACTTGTTGCTGTCTAGTTGATTCTGACTCATGGTGGGTCAATCCATGTGTCAGAGTAGAATTGTGCTCTATCAGGTTTTCAAAGGCTGATTTTTCTGAAGTAGATCACTAGGTCTTCCTTCTGAGGTACTGCTGGGTGGACCTGAGCCTCCAAGCTTTTGGTTAGCAGACAAGGTTGTTAACCGTTTGCACTACCCATGGACTCGAGATAAGAATAAACCAAAACCCAGACCAGTTGTCACATCAGCTCTGGCTCATGGTGACCCCATGTGTTTCAGGGTATAACTGCTCCATAGGGTTTCCATGGCTGTGACCTTTAGGAAGTAGATCACCAGGTCTTTCTTCTGAGGTGCCCCTGGGTGGACTCAAACCATCGACCTTTCAGTTAGTAGTGCTTAACCTTTTGTGTCACCAAGGGATCCTCCAAACAAGGATACAGAAGGGTAAACAGGCAGAAAACATCATAAGATGTGTATGCAATGTCTCAAGTGTGGGGAACATTATCTAGGGCAGTAGCTGTCAATCCTGGACGCACATTAGAATCACCTGGGGAGCCTTAAAAACTACCCATGCCTGAGACCCACCTCCAGAGCCTCTCCTGTAACTGGTGGAGGTGGATCCAGGCATCAGTAGGTTTTAAAAGCTCCCCAGGTGATTTTAATGTGCAGCCCAGGCTGCGAGGCACACTCTAGAAAGCAGTGGTTCTAAAAGTGTGATCTTGGGACCAGCAGTGGTAGCATCACCTGGGCGCTTGTTAGAAACGCAAATTCTCAGTCCCCACTGCAGACCTGCTCAGTCAGAAATGCTGAGACTGGGGCTCAGAAATCTGGGTTTTAACAAGTCCTCCAGGTGGTTCTGATGCATGCTCAAATTTGAGAGCCACTGCTCTAGGGGCCGGAAACCCTGGTGGCATAGTGGTTCAGAGCTACAGCTGCTAACCAAAAGGTCGGCAGTTCAAATTCACCAGGCGCTCCTTGGAAACTCTATAGGGCAGTTCTACTCTGTCCAATATAGGGTTGCTATGAGTTGGAATTGACTTGATGGCAACTGGTTGGTTTGGCTCTAGGGGCTAGTGTGACAAACCCTGTGCGCAGCCGCGACTGACCTCCCAAGGCTGAGGTCTCCCTCATCATGGTACCAACCTAGCCAAGGTCAACCAGCTCCGTCTGGTCCAGCCCTTGGGAAGCCTCTCTCCTTCCTAGGACAAGGGTGGGTAGGTGAGTGGGCACCAGCTGGTGAGCAGCTGCAGACCAATTACCAAAGGGATGACATCGTAGGGACCATTGTGTCTTAACCTCAATTAACCCACAACACAGTTAATCAGCCCCCAGAAAATCGAGAGTTGGCTATAATTTTAACCATGATTTTTGATTATCAGTGACCTCCTTCCACTCTGTTACCCCTGTTAATCGAGAAGTGACTAGGCAGTTCAAATGAACTTTTTCTCCGCTAACAGAGCTGTACCAGATTCATCTTAAAGTCCCTTGCAGCTCCAAAAATGTGATGAGTCTACAGATACATTGATCGGATACAATTCAATTCACCAAGAATTTATGAAATTACCACTGAAAGGTCACCTATTATACGCTTATCTATCCAAAGGCTTACAGGAAAGGAGTAGAGTCTTCTTTGAAGTATAACACTGTATTTAGAGAGCTAAACCTGTATAGGTAGTCCCTGACTTACAAAGGGGTTCTGTTCCAACAACTCTGTTGTAAGTCCGTTTTGATGTAAGTCACATAACTTTTTTTTCTTAGTTTTCATTATTATTGCCTTTTATTATCAGTATCTGCTATGGATTGAACTGTATCCCCCCAAAATGTGTGTCAACTTGGCTAGGCCACAATTCCCAGTATTGTGTGGTTGTCTACCATTTTGTGATCTGATATAATTTTCCTATGTGTTGTAAATCTTAACCTCTATGATGTTAATGAGGCAGGATTAGAGGCAATTATGTTAATGAGGCAGGAAACAATCTACAGGATTAAGTTGTATCTTGAATCAATCTCTTTGGAGATATAAAAGAGAGAAGTGAGCAGAGAGGAGGGGGACCTCATGCCACCAAGAAAGAAGTGCCAGGGGTGAAGCAAGTCCTAAGATGCTCCTAGATCAGGGGAAAATCGATGACAAGGACCTTCCCCCAGAACCAACAGAGAAAGAAAGCCTTCCCCGGGAGCTGGTGCCTTGAATTTGGACTTCTAGCCTCCTAGGCTGTGAGAGAATATATTTCTGTTTGTTAAAGCCATTCACTTGTGGTATTTCTCTTAGAGGAGACAGCAGCACTAGATAACTAAGACAGTATCTTTATAAATTTGGTCTTTATTTGACTTTGGGGGTTAGAAACATTACATATAAACTTGGAGATATAGGTATTTTAACATTGTATGTGGTACATATTACTAACGATAAGATGTACAAAAAAAAGGTCGTAAGTGCGGTTTGTTGTAACTCAAATACATTGTAAGTTGAGGTCTACCTGTATTTGGCAAAGCCTGGCCTCTATTAAAAGACATTCAACACAATTCTGCAGATTCGGTGAAGTTCTTGGAAATATTGTCCCCTTAGAGTTAGACAGAAGATAAGGTAAGAACAAACCCTCCGAGGGCTGCTCCTCTTCTCCAGCTGACTATTTTGATAAGGAAAATGCAAAGTAAGAAGAGGCCAACAGAAGATCAGAAAATCTGATTATCTATTCCTGTGCTAAGTTTGAAAAATGAACTTCATTGTGAAACCCCACAGATTACAGAATTTGACAAAGAAAATGCGCTGGGAGCTAAGAAGTTTCCCGAATACAACCAAACACTTCGAGGGACGGGTAGCAGGGGCGGGGGTCTGGGAACCATGGTTTCAGGGGACACCTAGGTCAACTGGCATAAAAAATTCTATTAAGAAAAAGTTCTGCATCCCACTTTGGTGAGTGGCATCTGAGGTCTTAAAAGCTAGCAAGAGGCCATCTAAGATCCATCAATTGGTCTCAACCCACCTGGAGCAGAGGAGAATGAATAACACCAAAGACACAAGGAAAATATGAGCCCAAGAGAAAGAAAGGGCCACATAAACCAGAGACTCCATCAGCCTGAGACCAGAAGAACTAGATGGTAGCTGGCTACCACCAATGACTGCTCTGACAGGGAACAGAACAGAGAATCCCTAATAGAACAGGAGAAAAGTGAGATGCAGAACTTAAATTCTGGTAAAAGACCAGACTTAATGGTCTGACTGAGGCTGGAGGGACCCAGAGGACATGGCCCCTGGACTCTCTGTTAGCCCAAAACTAAAACCATTCCCGAAGCCAGCTCTTCAGACAAAGATTAGACTGGTCTATAAGACATAAAATGATACTGGTGAGGAGTGTGCTTCTTAGCTCAAGTAGATACATGAGAGTAAGTGAGCAGCTCCTGCCCGGAGGACAGATGAGATGGCAGAGGGTGACAGGAGCTGGCTGAGTGCACACAGGAAATACAGGTTGGAGAGGAGGAGTGTGCTGTCACATTACAGGGGGAGCAACTAGGGTCATATAACAGTGTGTGTATAAGTTTTTGTATGAGAAACTGACTTGAACTGTAAACTTTGACTTAAAGCACAGTAAAAAGAAAATGTGATTGGGAGTCTGAAGCAGGGCTTCAAACTGGTTCATTCCAGCTTGAGCCCCTGCTGAGAATACGCATTTGCACCCCAGATGTACTGAATCAGATTCTGCATTTTAACAAGATCCCAGGTGATTCTTATGTCAGGATCTACACTTTAACAAGATCCCCAGGATCTTGTTAAAATATAGATTCTGAGTCAGTATATCGGAGGTGGAAATGCCTGGGCTCAAATTGGACGGAACCAGTTCGAAGCCCTGGTCTGAAGGGACAAATGTAATTCCCGTTAAGTAGCATGTGCTTGAGAAGATGGCTTGCAAAACACCACGGTTCTTTTTTCAAATCATAATACAGCAAAGGAATAATGCTACCATGAAGGAAAAATTGGCCTGCCTCTCTGTGGAAGGGCACCTGCACACCGGAGGGAATCAAGCAGCAAAAAGGTCTTGGCCAATTGTCTCTTGTTGCTTGATGAAGCACTGACTACACTCAGCCCCACAAAGCGCCGGTGCAGGCTGGGAGGAACCAGACTCAGGTTGGATGATAGGACCTCCCCTTGGAGCCTGCCCTTCACAACTGCCCCAACCTGGGCCCATCCTACCCTCCACCTCTGCCCCCAAGCCCTGCTCTTCCCACTGTAAAGGGAGCCTCCTACACTGTAGTCAAGTAGCTTATCTGGGGGTCTTCTCACAGAGTATACCACTCTGTGTCTAATTCAGCCAAAGACTGAGAACATCCTAAGTGCTCAAAAACAACAACTTTTTATTATGAAAAATTTTAAGCATTTAGAAAAGTAGAGATGGAATAATGTCCCCAAATGATCATTAATGTGTCTGCATATTTACTTCACCTTTTTTTCCCCAAAGCACATTAAGGTACATCGTGAACACCTTGACATCACACCTCTAAATACTTCAGAATGTATCTCTCCAAAACAAGGACGCTTTCGTACACAACCCCAATAGCATGATCACACCTAATGAAACTAATAATTACCAAAAACTGCTCAAGATCATCTAATACCAGGCCAAGTGTCAGCGAATGTCTTTTTAAGAAGTAAAATCCAGAGCTGTGGTTACTCTAAGAGAGAATGACAGATACAACCAAACCCCCAAATTCTGTTGTAAGTGAGCTGATTCCGACTCATGGTGACTCCATGAGTTATAGAGTTGAACTATGCTCCATAGGGTTTGCTCAGCTGTGCTCTTTACAGAAGCAGACCACCAGGCCTGTCTTCTTTGGTGCCGCTGGGTAGGCAAGTGCAAACTGTTTGCATCACCCAGGGACCTTGGCAGACATGAATGCCCCACAAAAGCCCCAAGATGCAAGTGCACTCACCCCCGCTGCACCTGGGGCTTCCATCACTCCCAGAGGAGCAGGAGGGCAGGAGGGCAGGAGGGTACATTCCCTCGAGAGGGGGCCTTCTCCTGGAGACCTCAGGAGACTTTGTTCCCACATGCTCACTGCATCCAAGCACAGTGCTCACAGCCCCATTCCAGTCAGCCGCTGGGGGGTGGGGGGGCAGTCAGTCGTCCCTCTTCTCCCATCTGGTGATCAGTTTTGTCCAGGAGGCTGGATCAGGAGTCAGGCAATCCTGGTTTATAATCCCGGCTCTGCCACTTACAAGCTGTTTGACCTTGAGCAAGCTGTCTAACCTCTTGGAGCTCTGTTTGCTCATCTGCAATATGGCAAAATAGTAAACCTCCCTCAAAGGGTTGTCGTGAAGATGAAATGAGACAGCGACACAGGCCCCATATGTCACTGAGCACCTAGCATGGTGGCTGGCCCAAAATAAGCTGTATTATTTCCCTGGGGCTGCCGGATGTAACAAATTATCACAAACTGGGTGGCTTAAAACATTGGAAGTTTATTCTCACAGTTCTGAAGGCTAGAAGTCTGAACTCGGTGTCGTGGGGCTGCGCTCCCTCTGAAAGCTCTCGCAGCGAGTCCTTTGCCTCTTTCAGCTTCTGGTGGCTCCAGGTGTTCCTTGGCTTGGGCTGCATGACTCCAATCTCTGCTCCATTTTTGCATGGCCGTCTCCCCCGGATGTCGTCTCTAAGTTTCTCTTCTTCTAAGAGCATTTGTCATTGGATTTTAGGCCCACTGGTTAATCCAGGGTGATCTCATCTTGAGAGCTCTAACTTAATTACATTTGCAAAGACTCTTTTTCTAAATAAGGTCACACCCAGAGGTTCCAGGAGGTAGGGCTTATCTTTTTGGGGGTCACTACTCAACCAACTGGAGCCCTGGTGTCACAGTGGTTAAGTGATACTACGGCTCCTAACCAAAAGGTCAGCAGTTTGGATCTACCAGCTGCTCCTTGGAAACCCTATGGGCAGTTCTACTGTGTCCTATAGGGTCACTATAGGTTGGAATCGACTCAACAGCCATGGGTTTTTTTTTGTTGGTTTTACTCAACCAACTACATACAGTCACTGAAGTTCAGACTGTGACAATGGGGGTGGCAGTAATCATCTTTAAGGACACAAGGGAAGCCATAGGCATAACCGTGAGTCAGGCAGGAGCTCAGGGGTCAGAGAGAGGCCCCACATCCTACCAAATATCTAAGACAGGACTCTGCCCAATGTAAGAGATCATCAGGTCAGCCCCTCCCTAGCTCTAGCTTTCTTTAATGTAGGAATGGTATGGCTGAAGATGAAGTGCTGAAGAATTGGGGAAGGAAGGCCACGCTGACTGCAGGAGCAGATGTGTAACACACAGGGTGCCTGTGGCCACCTAATCCGGCCCTCTGAGTGTCTCAAGACTCCTCTGATCTCCACTGGTTGGTGAGACCCTGAACCTCACCTCAGTGATTCTTCAAAGACACCTGCCCATCAGCTACTCTCCTTACTCTATATTAACAATCATCACTGCCCCCAACCAACACTACTATCCACCAACGACCCCACTGCCCACCACCAACACCACTGCCCACCACCACCACTGTCCACCAACACCACTGCCTGCCACCACCACTGTCCACCAACACCACTGCCCACCACCACTGTTCACCAACACCACTGTCCACCACCACCACTGTCTACCAACAATACCACTGCCCAATACTACCACTGTCCACCAAAAACACCATTGCCCATCACTACCTGTATCCACCAACATCACTGTCTACTACCACCACTGTCCACCAACACCATCGCTCACCACCACCACTGTCCACCAACTCACCACTGCCCACAACCACCACCACTGTCCACCAACACCATTGCCCACCACCACTGCTATCCACCAACAACACCACTGCCCCCACCACCTCTGTCCATCAACTACACCACTGCCCACCACTACCACCACTGCTATTCACCAATATCAATGCCCACCACCACTGATATCCACCAACTACACCACTGCCCACCACCACTGCTATCCACCACCAACACCATTGCTCATCACCACCAGTATCCACCAACAACACCATTGCCTACCACCACCACTGTCCACCAACAACACCACTATTTATTAAGCATTTACTACATTTTTCTGGGTGGGTACTACATTTCAGGCACTTTACTGGGTAATTTTATGGACATTATCTTCCTCAGTCCATATTGCAATCTTTGGAATAGGCATGAATATCCTCCTTTACAGGTGTATTAGTTTCCTAATGTTGCTGTAACAAATTATCACAAAATTTGTGGCTTAAAACAGTACATTTATTAGCTTACAGTCATGGAGATCAGAGTCCAAAATGGGTCTCACCGAGCTAAGGTCAAGGTAACGGAGCTTACCCTAGTTCACACAGCTATTAAGTGGTAACAGACTCAGAAGTCAGTTTATGGGATGCAAAACTAGCTCTGCTCCTGCTACTTCACTGTGTGACCTTAGGCAAGACACTTAACCCCTCTGGCCTCAGTTTCCTCACCTATAAAATGAAATGGCTGCCTAAACGCTTTCTAAGATTTCTTCCTGCTCCCACTCATGACTATCTGAGAATATGGGCCTTCTCCCAACAATACGTGGATCAGGAAAATCCAGGATCCCATAAAACCCTTACCCAGTCTGTCCACACGGGCCATGAAAGGGAGAGAAGATGCAGGCTCACGGCCATGAATGGATGTCCTTCTCAACCCTGGCTGGAATTTTCCGAGGCTTCTTTTTTTTTTTTCTGTCTTGAACTATGGAAATCTTAAGGATTTAAAGTCACCTGGCTGTCTTCCTTCAACCTCCCCTGTCAGCACAACACACAAATCTTGAGTCGACTACTGAGTGCTCTCCTCCCACACTCAGGCGTAGAGGGACGTAAGGGCTGAAGTTTCTTTGTATGATGAAAAGAAAAACACGGACAGAGATAATCAGCTAGTAAACACAGGGATGTGCAAGATTGCTGGTGGACAGTTCCCAAACCAAGGCAGAACAAACCTCCTTCCCCCCTTTTTGTATGTCCTTAAGGAAAAACACTAACAAAAAAAAAAAATTTTTTTTTGTTATAGAAAATGTCGAATATATATAAAAGTAGAGAAATTAGTATAATGAGCCTTTCTTAACTTGCAGGCCCGCCATTTTCAATTCAGTTACTCTTCGCAGTCTGAAATTCAAATAGGAATCACCATCTGTGGTGGGCAGTTCCACTTTGTCAGTCTGACACACCTTTGTTTTGAAAACTGTTCTGCCACCATTCCTTGGGGTTCTGGAAGGTCTGTCACTCAAGTGGGCCAGAAAACTTCAACTTCCTGGAAAAAGCAATCGGTCAAGAAGTGGACACATGATCCCTGCAAGACAAATCAGAGCCCCTCTTCAAGGCCTAATAGGGACACTGGACGAAAGAGCATCATCTTCTGAGATGAGGAGCTATAAGCTTCAGGTACACCTGGAGCTGCCATCTTCCCTGCTTTGAAGAATGAAGCCAGTACAGTGGGAAGAGCTGAAAGACAGCTGAGCACCTGGATCCAGCTGTGCCTAAAGTCCCAAAGCTTTTCTATTATATAATAGCCATATTCCTATTTTTTCTTAATCTAGTTTGAGTCAAGTTTCTATTCCTTACAACCGAAAGAATCCTGAACATACACCATCCCGGAAAGCTTTCTTTAAAACAATACGCACAACTGTCAGCCTTTCTGGTGAAGGATGTGATTTGAATAAAAAGGATGAAATATAAATACACCTAAATGCTCTGGAAGGGTATAAAGAAACTAATAACAGTGGCTGTCTGTGGAGAGGCTAGAGGTGGAAGGGAGGTGGGTGGGATATAGGATGAGCGGGGATATTTTCATTGTATACATTTATGTTTTCTTAATTTTTGAATCATGTAAATATATTACCAACTCCAAAAAGAAAAGAGAAAGATTCTGTGGCATTTAAGAGAGGAAATAACATTTAAGGTAGTTCTTAAAGGTAGGTATGTTTGGGAATTGTGGAAAATTGGATTTTCCAACGTAACCACAATATTAACTCCTGTCTCACATGCTCTTCTTACACTGTGACATTGGCACACCTCACCTGGAGAGATGGGTCTAGGTTTCCTCCCCTTCAATCTGCAGGCCAGTAAGTATGGCAAAGTGTCATTCATCATAAGACTTCTGAAGGGAGGTCATAAAAGGTGATACGGCTTCCACCTGGTCCTCTTGAGATGCTCCCCCTTAGACCTAGCTGCCATGCCGTGAGGGAATCCAGGCCATATCCCAAGGCATTCCAGCCAGCAGCCCCAGCTAGGGTCTCAGCTGACAGACAGCATCAACTACTGGACATTGAATGAGGAAGCCTTTGAAATGGCTCCAGTCCCAGCTACCATCTAACTACACCTGAATGAGAGACCCAGAGTGAGAAGTGTTTAGCAGAGCCCAGTCAGTCCCTGGAACTGTGAGATAATAACACAGTGAAATCTGTGAGAGATGGAACTCGGTGGGATTGCCTTGTTTTTCCAGGTCTCGCCGAGTTTTCGCCTTTAACAAGGTGCAGTCATCACTTTTCTATGGCTCGCTCTTAGTGGAAAATATTTGAGTTTTCCTTCTCTGATAGGTTTCTGCCTTACAGAGGTTTCAGCTTTTGCAGGTTTTATTGTACAGTGATTATTTAAGCCCCTGTTTGGGGGTAATTCATTAGATAGCAGCAGGTAACTGGAATGGGAACCAAGGAGTAGGCGGAGGAAGGGAATGGTGCCCTAAAATTCAAGTCCACCTGGAACCTGTGAACATGACTTTGTTTGGAAATAGGGTCCTTGCAGATGTAATTAAGATGAAGCCATATGGGATTAGGGTGGGCCCTAAATCCAGTGACTAGTCTCTTTATAGGGACAGGGAGAGGGAGATTTGGACGTACAGAGACACAGAAGAGACTCAAGGGAAGAAGGCTATGTGATAATGGAAATTGAAATTGGAGTGATGCAGCTGCAAGCCAAGAAACACCAGAGATTGCCAGAAATCACCAGAAACTCGAAGAGGCAAGGAAGGAATCTTCCCTAGAGCCTTCGGAAGGAGCATGGCCCTGCCAACACCTTGATTTCGGACTTCTAGCCTCCAGAACTAAGAGAATAAATTTGCTGTTTTAAGTCACGCAGTTCGTGGTAACTTGTTATTGTAGCCGTAGGAAATTTATATAAAGCCCATTGCTATCAACTCAATTCTGACTCATAACAACCCTAAAGGACAGAGTAGAACTGCCCCATAAGGTTTCCAAGGAGCACCTGGTAGACTCGAACTGCCAACCTTTCAGTTAGCAGCCGTAGCTCTTAACTACTATGCCACCAGGGTTTCCGGAAATTTTTATATAGGCATATACGAAGTCATAGAGGCCAAAAAAATACATAACCCAGCAGAGAATGAACTATAAGTAGTTCTTATAAGGGGTACCTTAGCCAGTGCCATGAGTCTCTTACTCTTCTCCTGGCAAAAGAGCAAGCTCAAGTGTTCAGGTCCATTCTAAGCCTCCGCTTGCATCACATCTTTTAAACATTCTATTGAATAACTATTGTCTGCATGACAGAGAGGTGACTAAAAAAGGCACAATCAAATTAACTGTCTCTTGAATTCATCTTTTTTTTTTTTCCTGCAGAAGCAGACTATGAAAGGTTCCTTTGTTGACCATTCACAGCAATGGCAGGGAGAAGTCAAAAAAAGTTTGCAAACTTAAGAGCATGGAGAGTCCATAAGTTTTATGTAGTAAGCCAATTCTGGTGGTAGTGGCTGCCTGGAGCACTATGGAGAGGAGGACTGAGGCTCAGGGAGCAATCAATGACATCTGCCACGTGTATAGGACATAGGCATAGTGCAGGAACATGAGATATTTGTATCTCAGTCTTTATCAAATGTATGTTGGATCATAACTTGAAGGGAAATGACCTCATTTCCCTAAAACACTGGGATCTTGAATCCCTTTCTCTACACATTCTAAAAGATCCATAACTCAAAGCATATGAACTTTAGCTGCTAAACTATGTGGAGCTGGCTATATGGACAATTTAAAATAATCTCTTGGAGTAAGGCCTTAGTTTGTAGTGATAAATATCCCAATAGACTTAATAAATACATGAAGAATGGTTCTAGAATTTATGTTATGCTCAAAAATTTCTGCCACTATTTCTCTTCCACGCGTAGAAAAAAAAAAAGCATACGAGACAGATTGGGATTCACAAAATGGAGTGAATTAACTTGAAATGTCAGCACAACCATATTGTACGCCTCAATTGTGAATAGAAATTTTGATGAAGAGCTTACTAAATCTTTAGTTTGAGATGGAGTATTTCTATATAAAGGCAATGACTACAAAACATTTATTACAGTGCCTAAAGCCATAACTACAGAAATTCTCTCCCATCCTCTGGTATTAGTGTCAGTATAGTAAATCCAGTATGAATATTAAAACATGGCACTGAAGATACACACGTGGACCTCGCCAGATGGGATACACAGGAATCAAGTCAACTACACCTGTGGAAAGGGACAATGGAGAAGCTCAATATCATCAGTCAGAACAAGGCCAGGAGCCGACTGCAGAACAGATCGTCAATTGCTCAAATGCAAGTTCAAGTTGAAGCTGAAGAAAATTAAAACAAGTCCACAAGAGCCAAAGTACGACATTGAGGATATCCCACCTGAATTGAGAGATCATCTCAAGAATAGATTTGACACACTGAACACTAACAACTGAAAACAGGGCAAGTTGTGAGGTAACACCAAGGACATCATACATGAAGAAAGCAAGAGGTCATTTAAAAGACAGGAAAGAAAGAAAAGACCAAAATGGTTGTCAGAAGAGACTCGGAAACTTGCTCTTGAACATCGAGTACCTAAGGCGAACGGGAGAAATGATGAAGTAAAACAGCTGAGTAGAAGATTTCAAAGGGTGGCTCGAGAAGACAAAGTAAAGTATTATAATGAAATAATACTTGACCTGGAGTTAGAAAACTAAAAGAGAAGAGCACACTCAGCATTTCCCAAGCTGAAAGAACTGAAGGGAAAAATTCAGTCTTCAAATTGCAAAATTGAAGGATTCTATGGGCAAAATACTGAATGACACAGGAAGCATTAAGAGAAGATGGAAGGAAATACAGAGTCACTGTACCAAAAATAATTGTTTGATGTTCAACCATTTCAGGAGGTAGCATATGATCAAGAACTGATTGTACTGAAGGAAGCTGCACTGAAGGCATTGGCGAAAAACAAGGCTCCAGGAATTGACGGAATGCCAATTGAGATATTTCAACAAACAAATGCAACGCTGGAAGTGCTCACTCATCTACGTCAAAAAATTTGGAAGACAGTTAGAAGAGATCCATATTTGTGCCCATTTCAAAGGTGACCCAATAGAATTTGGAAATTATAGAACAATATCGTTAATATCACATGTAAGCAAAGTTTTGTTGAAGATAATTCAAAAATGGTCACAGCAGTACATCAACAAGGATCTGCCAGAAATTCAAATTGGATTCAGAAGAGGATGTGGAACGAGGGACATCATTGCTGATGTCAGATGGATCTTGGCTGAAAGCAGAGAATACCAGAAAAGATGTTTACCTCTGCTTTATTGACTATGCAAAGGCATTTGACTGTGTGGACCATAAAAAATTATGGATAACATTGCAAAGAATGGGAATTCCAGAACACTTAATTGTGCTCATGGAGAACCTGTACATCAACTAAGAAGCAGTTGTTTGAACAGAACAAAGGGATACTGCATGGTTTAAAATCAGGAAAAGTGTGTGTCCAGGTTGTATCCTTTCACCATACTTATTCTATCTGTATGCTGAGCAAATAATTTGAGAAGTTAGACTACATGAAGAAGAATACAGCATCAGGATTAGAGGAAAGCTCATTAACAACCTGGAATATGCAGATTACACAACCTTGCTTGTTGAAAGTGAAGAGGACTTGAAGCCCTTACTATAATGAAGATCAGACTACAGTCTTCAGTATGGATTACACTTCAACATAAAGAAAACAAAAATCTTCACAACTGGACCAATAAGTAACATCATGATAAAAGGAGAAAATATTGAAGCTGCCAAGGATTTCATTTTACTTGACTCCACAATCAATGCCCATGGAAGCAGCAGTCAAGAAACCCAATGATGGATTGCATTGGGCAAATCTGCTGCAAAGGACCTCTTTAAAGCGTTAAAAAGTAAAGATGTCACTTTGAGGACTAAGGTGCGCCTGAACTAAGCCATGGTATGTTCAATTGCCTCATGTGCATGTGAAAGCTGGACAATGACTAAGGAAGACTGAAGTAGAATCGATGTCTTTGAATTACGGTGTTGGCGAAGAATACTGAATTACGATGGACTGCCAGAAGAATGAACAAATCTGTCTTGGAAGAAGTACAGCAAGAATGCTCCTTAGAAGCGAGGATGGCTAGAGTTCATCTCACATACTTTGTACTTGATATCAGGAGGGACCAGTCCCTAGAGAAGGACATGACGCTTGGTAAAGTACAGGGTCAGCAATAAAGAGGAGGACCCTCCATGAGATTGACTGACACAGTGGCTGCAACAATGGGTTCAAACACAGCAACAATTGTGAGGATGGCCCAGGACTGGACAGTATCTCATTCTATTTTATTCAGTGGCACCTAACAACAACAACTGAAGATATACCCATTGGTTGATACAAGTGAGGTTTAATGTTTCTCCCACTGAATTTTTCTTTTAAGATAATGTACTCAAGAAATAATAGGAAAAACCAAGCCATGACAGAGGTAAAAACACTGCCATTATAAAGGTAAATCGTAATATACACTCAGGCCTTCTTTTAAAGCGTTGGGTCTCAAAGTGCATAGCTGCAAGCACTGGAGTTCTTCCACTTGAATCAAACATTGGTAGTCTATCCCAAGTCACTGGGAAAAAAATATGGTAATATTTTTCATATTTTAAATTTTCTTCCCATGATTTTTTTCTGAAGCTTTTGGGGTTGTTACTATTTATACAGGCTACATTTTAGTGTAAATGGGTTTCTGATTTAGCATGGAATTATAGATTTGGTTACAGTCAGTTTGGTACACTGATAACGTTCATGGTATTTAGGGAAGAATGTCACAGCAGACACCCTCAGCGCTCTGCCCTCAACCCTCCGGACTTTCTGTTCTAGAGGAAGTCAGATTGACTTCCAAATGCCAACACTGTATCTCTTGGCCCTGATGCTTTACCTGGTATCTGGAACCTGCCAGAGGTACCAGAGAATAAACTCCCCCTGTGGAGCCTTTGGAAGCCCTGGTCACGTAGTGGTTAAGTGCTATGGCTGCTAACCAAAAGGCCGGCAGTTTGAATCCACCAGGTGCTCCTTGGAAACTCTGCGGGGCAGTTCTACTCTGTCCTATAGGGTGAGTTGGAATTGACTCAATGGCATTGGGTTTGTTTTCTTGTTTTTTTATGAAGCCTTGGTGGTACAGTGGTTAAGAGCTTGACTGCTAACCAGAAGGTCGGCAGCTCGAATCTACCACCTGTTCCTTGGGAACCCTATGTGGCAGTTCTACTTCGTCCTGTAGGGTTGCTATGAGTCAGAATTGACTCAATGGCAAAGGGTTTGGTTTCTTTGGTTTTAAGGAGTCCTGAAAGGAACCCTGGTGGTGCAGTGGTTAAGTGCTCGTCTGCTAACCACAAGGTCTGTGGTTGGAACCCACCACCTGCTCCACAGGAGACAGACATGGCAGTCTACTCCTCTAAAGATTTACGACCTTGGAAACCCTATGGGGCAGTGCTACTCTGTATAGGGTTGCTATGAGTTGGAATTGACTTGACAGCAATGTGTTCCGTTTAGTTTTGGATGGAGTCCTGGCAGTGCAGTGGTTAAGCACTCAGCTGCTAACTGAAAGGCCGGCGATTCGAACCCACCAGCTGCTCCACAGGAGAAAGACATGACAGTCTGCTCCCGTAAAGATTTACAGCCTTAGAAACCCTACAGGGCAGTTCTACTCTGTCCTATAGGGTCACTGTGAGTTGGAATCAACTCAACAACAATGGGTGGGCAGGTGGGGAACAATGCTCAACCAATGACTGACACGAATGGCGTACACAAGCCCAGCCCCTGAGCTCCATGAGAGGACAACTCTGGGATGGCATTCCACACCAGCTCTCCGAGATCCCTGGTAGGATTAAACTCCAGTTGTCCACTGTGGCACGCCTTGGTAGTGCACGCCTCTGGCTGCCTTTCCTTCCCTGCTTCATTTCCTCATTTCTTGCTAGTGCTTCCTGGGATCTCCTCCCCAAAAAATTACTCCAAGTCAAATGAAGGCACATGTCATGATTTCCCAATGTTCGGCCAAGTGACTGAGTTCAGCAACTACTGCTTTAGGACATATGGTTGGCCATGTGCTAGGCTCCTGACAGCATCAGGCAGCAGAGGATACATGGATATGGAGCCATCACAGGGACAGCTGGCATCAGGAACAAAAAATCTAGTCCCTGAGGTATTGGAGTACCAAGGCCTGAGCAGGACAAAAAGCCAGAGTGAGATAGGGCTGCCCCAGGTAATTACTGACCTAGGTGTGCAGGCCTGCAGGTGTGCTTGCGTGTGTATGTGTGTGCTTTGGGGTTAGGGGTGCTGAAACTATAACTCCACCAATGAGGCCCTCAGAGATTGTAAATCTAAACAATCCCCTCCCTGGGCCCAGGCAGAGACTAAAGAAGAGGTGGGGGTGTGAGGTTGCAGGGGCAAGGAGGGGCAGCAGCCTTCCAGAAAGTGCTCAAAGCTGAACTTAGAAGCCCTGAGATCCAAGTCTACGGGCCAGAGTGAGCTCACAGCAGGACACTCGGCCAGTGGGACCCAGTCTAGCCCAGCCCCTGCACCAGGGACATAAAGGCAAGGAGCCAAGCCTGGCTTTAGAAATTGTTGATTGAAAGATTTTTTTTTTTTCAGGATCAAGTCACAAATGTAACCCCCTCACTGTAAACAGCAAAAGATCCTTGCTTAACTTGGCTCATGCAAGGATTTTTTTTTTAAAAAGAGTTATAGAAATAATAAGACAATAAAGTTTAAAACATAAAAAAAAAGTATCCATAGTTCCATCGCTCATAAACAACTCTTGCGCCCCTTGAGGCTTCCCCTGCAGACTATGTTCATGGATATGTCTTTAAGGTAATGGCATTCTGGTCCTGTGCTGCTAAGATTTGTATTTTTAAGTATGGCTTAATATTCTATCAGCCAGGTGTGCTATAATTTGACTAACCTCCTATATTATATATTCAAGTAACCTCTAAGTTGTCATCATTATAAACATCTTTATATGGTGTCTCTTTCCACTTTTCTGATTATTTTCTTAAGGCAGAACCCTAGAAGTAGCTAAAGGGGATGGACATTTTAGTGATGCCTGACACAGGAGCCCCCTACTTTTATCATCTACAGTCCTTTGATTACTCACAAAAAATAAGGTGGGTACAGACACTGACATCCTTCTTCTTACAAAACAAACAACAACAACAAAAATTAAAACAAGAATGGTCAATAGTACCACAAGAGTTACACAGAAGAAGGCCAGAGGGGGGAAATTAAAAAGCAAAGTACTTTTTTGATCCTAAGGATAGGGTTTTTGCAGTAAACCGCTACTCCTGATTTTTAAGATAAATATTTGAAAGTCAATGCTCATTTCAAGTTCGTTATCAAGGATGTTAAACTCCTACACGCTAATTCAGGTAACAGGTGTTCTGTCCGAATGATCACCTGCTCACGGAGAAACGTCCAGGCTTCTAAAGGCTTTTCTCTACCTGACCTAATGTGATGGCTTTATTGACACTGACATTCAATCTCTCCCACCTGCCACTTAAAAAAAACCCAAATTCGGGTTAGTCTGCACCACTTGTTTTCATCTTGGCTTTTTTTCTTTTCTTCCCAATTGCAAACCCTTTTCAGAGAGCAGACTGGCTGCCCTTGTTACTGATCAGCAGGGCTGCCTGATAGATGCGGCTAGGATGCAATTAGGCCGCATCGTGTTTGTCAGCTGAGTTCCATACATTCCTCTTTTCCAAACACAGGGACTAGATGAGAAGGATCAGAGGCAAGGCACTAAAACCCCAGGTGCCTGCTTTAATGTGTTAACTCTGCTTCGACAAGTCAGTTCCAGCACTCATACCTGGGCTCTGGCTTACCCTGACAGCTCGTTTTCATAAGAGGAAGCTGGGGGAGGGGCGATTGGTGGAAAGCAGAAGGCAGGAAGGAAGATTGACTCTAATTTAAAACCATCTTAGGAGCTCTAAAAAGTTCCAGGTTGACTGATGAACATATTTACTCCTTAGAGCCCTTTTCATAAATACCCACCACTTAACATACACTTTCCAGAGGCAATAAATAGCGTAACTGTGTGTCAGCCTTTATGGAAAGGGTTTTTCCAGTGCTATTTCTTTTCCCCATGGCTAAAAGCCACGTGGTTACAATTCTATTAGTGGTGTACCCTGAGAATACAGACGTTTTCTACCAGCCTACACACCCCATCAAGAGTGGCACGCAGGCCTTTTCCATTCCTGCACACCAATGCTAGTTTCTTTCCTGTGCTCCGGGGAAGATGGCAGAGTCATCTGCTATCAGGTCTGGGACTGGTGGGGACTGATGATGTATTCTGTCAACAGCTCAGGCCAAACAAATAAAATAGCTCTCTAATAATATTCAAGTCAAGGAGAGAGGAGGTTTCCTGGGGCTGTTGGATTGTATTTATGCAAAACAGGCATCTTCATTGTATATTCTCCCAGTTCTCAGTGCAAATGAATGGTCTTGAATGTAGGCATGGAGTGCTGAGATGACGTGGCTCTATCTGTTGGGGCCCCTTGCATGGACAGGACCACCTGCCAGCTTACCAGGCCACAGCTGCATGCAGACAGGTGGTCCTGCCCTCTGTACAACAGTAGTCAGCTATGCCCTTCTTTCCTCTCAGATGGCAGGCCACTAGCCTCGACACTAGTCTACACTGAGACCTCAGCTGGTGTGCCTGGGGTGGTGTCAAAGAAAGAGAAAACACAGCAGGCTTGGGGCGGGGGGGCTCTGTTGCTCAGAAGGGAGGGGGTTCCAGTGCCTAGTGCACCTGATTTACCCTCAGGTAAGCTGGGCTTCCAGTTGGTGCCACCAGCCAGGATGCGATGCGCAATGCTGAGAGCTGGCACATTCGGTGAGACGGCATCCAAGGAGAGGCTCTACAAACTCTAACCAGTACCAGCTACTGTTGAGTTGAATTTGATTCACGGCAACCCCATGTATATTACAGTAGAACTGTGCTCCATGGGATTTTCAGTGGCTGACTTTTTAGAAGTACCTCATCAGGCCTTTCTTTTGAGGTACCTCTGGGTAGACTTGAACCTCCAACCTTTTGGTTAGCGGCAGAGCACATTAACTGTTTGCATCACACAGGGACTGTTCTCCCATTTGGAAGCTGAAACACAATTATTTTTATTATCATGCTTTAAGTGAAAGTTTACAATTCAAGTCAGTTTCTCATACAAAAACTTATACACACATTGTTATGTGAACCTAGTTGCTCTCCCTACCATGTGACAGCATACTCTTTCTCTCCACCCTATATTTCCCGTGTCCATTCAACCAGCTCCTGTCCCCTTCTGCCTTCTCATCTCGCCTCCAGATAGGAGCTGCCCACATAGTCTCACGTGTCTACTTGAGTCAAGAAGCACACTCCTCACCAGCTATCATTTATGTCTTATAGTCCAGTCTAATCTTTGTCTGAAGAGTTGGCTTCGGGAATGGTCTTGGTGTTGGGCTAACAGAGAGTCCGGGGACCATGTCCTCTGGGGTCCCTCCAGTCTCAGTCAGACCATTAAGTCTGGTCTTTTTACTAGAATTTGAGGTTTGCATCCCACTTTTCTCCTGCTCCATCAGGGATTCTCTGTTGTAAAGCACAATTATTTTTAAAGGTACACATTCTTAACCAGATTACCTTGGCAGCATCAAACACTGTTTACAAGGATTAATTTAAAAAAATACTATCCAGCGGTCTTCAAAGGTATACGAATAAGTAGACTATAAGCCTTCAAGCAACATTTATGGATCCACTCTATCTATAGTCATAACTGCCAGTCTTTCTAGAGCTGTCCCACCTTTACATACTCCCATGGCATGCCAGGCTCCTTCTTCAAGGCTGCTAACCCAGTTTGTAGTTTGTGCATGTGTGTTTATGTGCTTAACTCTCTCTTCATTAATTCTGTCTCATGATGTCTGTGGGCTCCATGAGGGTCAGGGCTGTGCCGTTTGGGCTCACCGCTCTAATCCCAGAAAACTGCCTGAAGCCTGGCCAAGAGGAGCTGCTCAATCAGTATTTGTGGAAGGGAGGGAGGTAAAAAGGAAGGAAGAGAGAAGGGGAAGGAGATGGAAGAGAAGGAAGAAGAGAAGAAGGAAGGTCAGACAGTATACCAGGCACAGTGCTGGGTACCAGGTACACTTGCCCCATAAGCTGAGGAAGTGTTCACGGCCCAAAAGAGGATGGAATTCCAGGGCAGCTAGAGAAGGGCATACCTGATGGTGTTGTGAGAAGGCAGAGGAGTGATTTAGACAGGCTTCCCAGCAGCAGGCCATGCCTCTGCAGCTGCCCCAGGGAGCCCAGCTCTAGAGGCAGCTCTGGCCAGAGGCAGGGACAGTGGGAAGACACGGAGATGCGGGTCAGGCCTTCGCTGGGCAGGAGGCCAGGCCCAGAGATAGCACTCCTGAGTGGAAAAAACAGACAGCTCTGACTTCTAGAAGATGTTACCCTCATCCAAAGTACTTTCACCCCAAAACCCATCACTGAACACCTTACATTTCCCCCAAGCTGATTTCCCCAGATTCATCCAACAACTACATGCCTTTCTATTCCTAGTTCCTGGATTGGTGCAGCGGGTCTCTGTGTAGGCAGCAGGCAGCCATGAGGGACTCGTGAGTCCACTGTGGCTTGTAACCATCACCACGCAGAACTGCAAAGCTAAATCAGCAGGGCAGGAGCTGCAATCTGGAGGCCCGCCCCGGCAAAATAGGATCCGTCCATCTCTACTAGGGAATGATGATAAATGAGCAAAGACCGACACTGGTCAGGACAAGCCACTTTATTTAAGAGCTTCGACAGCCCAAAGTGGTTTAGCATAGATGCATGGAAGATTTATCTGGATGATAAAATACCTGAACTTGAAAGGCACATAAATTATAATTTTACAGTTTTTTTCCTTCTAAGATTTCACATAGTCAAGTGTTTTAAGTAATGAATGAAAAGTACAGGAAGTTGATTGCATTTTACACAAGCTGTCTGGCTGGCATCTGCAGAGAGCCTTTGCTTCCAGACAGAACTGAGTTCAGAATCAACACCAGCCATCTGTGTCTGTGGCCTTAGACAACACATTTCTACTCTCAGATCTCTTCATCACAGTGGAGATCAGTAAGAAGATTAATAAACATAATAAAAAATAGTAATAACAGCAGTTATTATTGAATGAGCACTTACCATAACACATGCTATGTTACTGAGACATTAGCATTTCATATACTTATTTAATCCGAGGCCCTGGTGGCACAGTGGTTAAGAGCTACAGCTGCTAACCAAAAGACTGGCAGTTCAAATCTACCAGCAGCTCCTTGGAAACCCTATGGGGCAGCTCTACTCTGTCCTACAGGGTCACTATGAGTAGGAGTCGACTAGACCTCAAAGGTCTTTTTTTTTTTTGGTATCTCATTTAATGTTCAACGGCCCTTTGAAAATCTGTTGTTGTTGAGTAAATTTTGACTACAGGGACCCTATAGAACAGCATAGAACTGCCCATAGGGTTTCCAAGTCTGTAAATATTTACAGAAGCAGGCTGCCACATCTTTCTTCCAAGGAGCAGGTGGTAGGTTTGAACCACCAACCTTTGGGTTAGCAGCCAAATGCTTAACCACTGTGCCACCAGGGTTAGGTACAATGCTTTCCATTTTACAGATGCAAAAACTGAGGCTTAGAAAGTTTCTGTGATGCAAGTAGGTCACACAGGCAATTTTATCCACTTCAAAGCGTTGGCATTCACTACTAAGCTACCACATGCATGGAAACGCTGGGCCCTCAGCAAGTGCTTAAGAACATCAATTAGCTTTCCCTATCTTTATCCTCCTTTCTTTGGAAATCCTGGCGGCGTAGTGGTTAAGAGCTATGGCTGCTAACCAAAAGGTCGACAGTTTGAATCCACCAGGCACTCCTTGGAAACCCTGTGGGGCAGTTCTACTCTGTCCTATAGGGTCGCTATGAGTTGCGAATCTACTCAAAGGCAACGGGTTTGGTTTTGGTTTCTATCTTTATCCTCCTTTTTTTACAGCACACTTACACACAAAGTTTGCCTCAAAGGCTTATGTTCCTTCACTCATTCATTCATTCATTCATTATGGGCTGCAATTTTCTGGGTTGTGGAGGTTACAGAATTGGACACCACAGTTCCTGGCCCATTGTGGGAGCCAGACCAGTTGTGGGCAATTATATCCATAGGAGGGTAGGGGTCAGCATGGGGGCAGAGGCGGCCCTCACCAGGACCGCTCAGCCAGGTCTCAGAGACACAACCTGAAGAAACAATTTCAGATCTTTTTCAACCCTAGTTTTCCCCATGACTTTGGCTGTGTTTTCTTTGCCCTGAGTCTTCCTGGGACAGCAGGGCTGCCCAGGAGGCCCTTTATCGTGCAGAACACCCCTCTCCTCTGTCAGGGCCAGCACTTCCTGGTAAGACCACTACAGCAGATAATTCAACTTCCCTGCTAATCACCCTACACAGTCCTCATGCCCACCCACTCCCCCAGCCGCCTTGTTTCACCACTTTTTGCCCAAAATAAAAGAATATTAACAATAGTAGCAGTAGCTTTCTACATGTCAGGCACTGCTCTATGTATTTTACATATATTAACTCATTAAATCCCCATGATGACCCCCTGAGGAAGGTGCTATTATTATTTCCATTTTAGTTCATTTGAGGAGGGTGATGGCAGGTGTGAATGAATATTCGGTCAGGGCCTACTATATTCCGTGCACTGCATTAAGCTTGCTCAGTCCCCACCACTCAGAAGCAGTAAGTGACCTGCCCAGGGTCAGTCACAGAGCTGGGAAATGACATGGTCAGGATCCGAACCCAGGTCTGGGACTGCAAAGCCTCGAATATCCCTTCTTCTCAGCGATCAGCAAGGGGAGACAGAGGCGCTGCACAGAAGCTGCCTTCTCTCTCTCTGCCTCCAACACTTTCCTTTCCTCTGTATTTTATCACTTCCCAAACGTGGTGCCAGACTCCTCCCTCAGCTGTGTCCCCTACTCTCTGGGTCACCTAGTGTTTTCCTGGAACGAATCTGCGACCACACCAAAGGCCTGAGCAGAGTCAAAGAACGAACTGGGATCCTTCAAACCAATAAAATACACCAAGCAGTAGACAGGCATTTCCTGAGGCCCAACACCCTCTCACAAAATCCTGAGCTCTCTAGGCCTGAGGGTTCCTCAGTGAGGGACTAGCAGAATTGCTGCCCTTGTAGAGCTTTCAGGCAGTGACAGCAAGAGCCAACAGGGAAATTCAGGAAGTAACTTAACGCTCAGTTGTGGAGTGTGAGCCATATAGTTCTGGGGGCTCATGGGGCTGGCAATAACAGGTGAGACTTTCTGGGAACTGGGTACCTGGCTGGAAGCTGTCCCCAGGCAAGGCCAATGGGTAAGACGTCCCTCTTCTGGGCTGCCAGAGCACCAAGCCCTTCAGACTGGAACTGTCAACTTCCTTCTCCATTTCAACCATCCATTGAAACGTGAGCTCCAGGAGAGCAGAGGCCTTGTCTGATTTCTCTCTGAATCCTCAGAGCCAGTCATCATTTTTAGAGAACAGGTTGTTTGAGGGGTCCTTTTTTTTTTTTTTTTTTTTTTACCCAGAACTCCTCATTTTACAGGGGAAGGAAACAGGACTCAAGGAGAGGGGAAATGAGTTTGCTCAGAGGCAGACACACTGTTTAGCATGAAAGTCAGTCTCTATCCAGCAACCGCTTCACGTACTGCACAGCTGGAACTGTGCTAAGTAATTTACATTAGACTTCTCAATCCTAGAAACAGTCCCATTTTACAGATGAGGAAGTTAAGGTTAAGCAGCTTGCTGAGGCACGCCCCTCCCCAGCTCTCTTCAGGCCAGAGCCACTGACCTTCCTGTTCCTTAAGCAAGCCACATTCTCTCCCAGCTCCACCCTGGAAATCTTTGCGTCATTTGGAAGTTTTCGCTCCAGCGTCTTTTTTCAGTGGAGACATCCCAGCACCCTGTTCTTTCACTACCTTCATAGCTATTACCAGAGCTTTAAAGTTTACCTGTATGTGTGTGGATGATTCAACTATTGTAGGTCTCTCCCACCAGGCTGTAGCTCCACAGGAGGGGCACCACCTTTGTTGGCCCAGCGTGTAGCTCAGTGGCAGCTACACTGGCACAGGAGAAGTGTTTGTTGGATACTTATTTGTATTTGAGTGCACAAGTGCTGAAGATAAGATTCGAACCCAGGCCTGTCGGTCACGGCTACCGGTGTACTGGGGGTTCGGTTGATTCGCTACGGCTAGAACGGCCTGCGGGCGACGGTGGAGAGAGGTGCCCTGGGGTCGGTCCGACCCAGGATAGGCTGTCAGGCCCCGCGCTCCGCGGCCACCTGTCGCCCAGACGCCGGCGCCCAGGTCCCAGCCACCTCCGCCTCGGGCTGGGAGTCACGTGGGCCCGGGCACCCAGGCCTGGATCCAGCTCCTCGCGGGGGCGCCCGCACACAGACGGCGGGGACAAACTGGGTGGACCAGGGCCGGCAGGCTGTGCTTACCTGTGCGCCGCCGGGCTCCACAGTGGCACTCGGCAAGCCTGGAGGAACGCTGGGGACCGGGGGATCGGCCGGGCCGAACCGGGGCTCTCGACCGACGCGCTGCCCAGCACGGGAGGACCGGGCGAGGACTACGCGTGCTCCCAGGACGCGAGGGTGTCTCTGGGTCGGGGAGCCCCAGCACGAGCCTGCCCCGGCCCCTCGCTCTGGGGCGGGGGCTGTGGCTAACTTGACCTTGAGCTCCGCCAGGCTCCCCACTGTGGGCGGAGTCTGAGGAAAACTCAGCTCTGCGCCCCGCCCCCGGCTGGGGGCGGGCCCTGAGGAGACAGCGGTTCCCGCGCCCCGCCCCTTCGCCTCATCCCCCGCCCACTCGCCTCGCCCCACCGCACCCCACTGCTACCCGCTGCCTCTCAAATGCCAGGGTGCGTCTGTGTTTTATTGGCGTTTGCTTTTTATTTTCCTATGTTTTGTGTTCAGTTTTGCTTCGTTTAAAAATTTTTTTGATTTTCTTTTTTTTAAAACTGAATTAAAAAATACATCAAAGTAATGCATGAACGCGTTTTAAAAAAGAAAGTGATCCACGTGTGCATATAATGAAAGCAACAGGCCCCTCTCCCTTGCTTTCCGCCCACAGGGCTTTTATCGTTTCCTCCGTTGAGTTCTTCAGGTGGTCACTCCCTTGTCACCAAAACAATACGCTTACATAGCTATTTCTTGATTTATCTACTGACTTTCTGCCATGTTAGATGAGAATTTACTGTCTTACTGCGTCGCTGCCTCTCTTCTCCCGACATATTTACACCTCTATTCTCCAGTCCTGTCCTGGTGAGCTTTGGGGTGGGGGTAGGGCTCTTTTAGAAAGAGAGAGAGAATTAGGGCTTGCAAGCAAACATTTACTGAGAACGAGAAAAGAAATCACAGCAAATCCCAGGGCTTTGGAGATTTAGGCCCCTATCTCCTGAGACCTTCTTATGTAATTTATGTTCTGAATGCAGTCCGGCTTCCCCTCCCCATCCAGAACCCTCTATAACTCCCATCACTCTCAAGAGCCCTGCAGGTGAGTGGCCCTGAGGGTCAAGATTTAGCAGCTTCTGCCAATAGGATTTCCTAATGGGGTGGATTGAAGAGTGCACCAAAGAGAGATGACAAGGACGATGTCAAGGTTTTGTGACTGTTACACACATAATTTCTGACTTTTCCTAGCATCAGTGACAAGTCCTCACCTTAGTATGGGGAGTGTTTTATGAGGCTGACTCTGAGCCCCTGGCCCCATCACCAGGTCCTTACAGTGCTCCCAAGATGTTGGCTAGCCAAGTACAGGGTCCCCATTCTTAAGGGGGCCCATACATTTGTCTCTCTTGTAACCTCACAGAGAGACACACAGCTGGCACCCATTGAGTACCAGGGTAAAGGAGCTGGTTCACTCTTCCCCAGTTAGACTGAAGAAACAACACCCATGTCTTCCCTGACACTCCCTGTTCCCCTCAGAGAGTTCAACTCTTCCTCTCCTCTGCCTCTTTTCTGGTCACTCTCCCTCTCCTTCCCATTTTCTGTTCCTGCAAGATCAGGGACTTGGAGTAACTCTCACTTCGGTATGAAATGTGGCTTCACAAGGTGACCTTGGACAAGTCACTCTACCTCAGTTTCCTTCTCTGTACCTGGAGATAACAGTCCCAACACACTGGGTTTGTGGGAGGATTAAGTGGCTTAATATCCATGTGTACAAGGAGGATATCTTTGGACATTCCGTTACTCCTAATCCATTTTATCATCCAGCAGGGTTGGAGGTTCGTGAAAAAGCTTAGGGATCTCTAAGAATCTGTGTGTAGCAGGTACACTGCAGGTTGATTACAGTCCTTACACTAACATCAGGGCCAGTTCACTCGGAGTCTTGGATGCTAGCCCTAGGACGGAGAGCTTGGGCACAGAGAGCAAGAAGAGAGACTGGCAACAGCTTTCCTATGCAAGCAAAAATTTCTTTTCCTGGCATTCAACCAAACCCATTGCCAACCAGTTGATTCCGACTCATAGCGACCCTGTAGGACAGAGTAGAAGTGTACCCTAGGGTTTCCAAGGAGTGACAGCAGACCTTTTGGTTAGCAGATGAGCTCTCACCCACTAGGCCACCAGGCCTCCTGGGTAGTGAAGGCTAAAGCTTGTGCTAGGAGGAAGCCTGTCTCTGTGAGCAAGAACTAGTGTCTCCTAGTGGTGGGAGGTAAGAACCTCACATAATAGCCAAGTTTTTCCCTAAACTGGGGTTGTGAGTCAGAATCTACTCCACTACAAAAAAAAAAAAAAAACTGCAACAGGTTTTTTTCAAGGGTTGCCATGAGTTAGAATCCAATAGAGGACAACAGTTTGGTTTTTGGTTTGGTTGTTTGGGAGGAGGGGTCCCTAGGTGGTGCAAAATGGTTAAACACTGGGGCTGCTTAACCAAAAGGTTGAAGATCCAGGTTCACCCAGAGGCACCTTGGAAGAAAGTCCTCGTGATCTCCTTCTGAAAAATCAACCGTTGAAAACCCAACAGAGTACGGTTCTACTCCGACACACATGAGGTCGCCATGACTCAGAATCAACTTGTCAGCATTTTTTTTTTTTTTTTTTAAATGTGGGGAAGAGCCCTGGTTGAGAAATCCTTTCTAGAGAGAGAAGCAGGTCCTAATTTTTTAGAAGGTGGAATACCTGGATTCTGGGTGTAATGGGGATAATGTTTTTGGATCTCCCCTTCATTGATAAGTTTGGTTTTTCCTGAATCTATCTGCCATTACGGCTCAGGGGAGGGAGCCAGAGAATACCACCCCCGGGAGGAGGAAGATTTTATATAAAGGATGGCTCAGTTTGGGTTCCTCAGAAGCAGATCCTGAGACAAAAGTGTTAGTAGTTTATTTGGGAGTACAGGGAATACCTTTGGGAAAAGGATACATAATACAGGGAAGGAAAGGCAGCCCAATAAAGGGTGTGTTGCTAAGCCAGCTGCTGTAAGAGGTGACTGGGCCTTGATCCTGTGGCAAAATGCTAAAAAACAGTGAAAAGAACATTTTTCAGAATTATCCCACCCAAAGAAAGGCTGTGGGAAGGCGAACTCTAAGGGAAAAAAACTAGAACCGACAGGTTAGCTCATGTTTTGAACATTAAAAATTATTTCTAGAAATAAAAATCTGGTTATAACAGTGAGCTCAAGCTATAATATCATTCTGCAGCTTCCTTCTATCACCTAAAAGTGTTCTGCTGACATTTGATAAGAACACTTTGGGCCAGAATCAGTGTGCTCCAATCAAAGTAGGCTGGGAGTTACTGCTCAGGCCTAGAGACATGTCTTAAAGGCATTCTGGAAAACTCACCCTTGAAGAGATTATGATGGGACTGAGGGGCTGGTTCAGCCTCTGTCTTTGGGTGAGCCTTCCTCACCTTGACTTTTGCACTCTCACTGATGAAGAGCAAGTTTGGCTTAGTAAATCTAAAATTTAAAATAGGAGACTGGTGGACTTTTGAGGTGCCCAAAAAGGACAAACTTTTCAATCACTCCGAGTAGTTCAGAAGGTGGTGTTTTCTTGCAAGCAATGAATAGATAATGCCAATGCCAAGCCTTTCTTAATATGGTCATTGAAGTGGGCCTCGCCTAGAAACCCTTTGTTCTGTTAACCTAGCTCATTGGTCATGCTTACTATGGAGCTAAAGTGGTCTTCTTAAAACATAAATCAGTTTGTAACACTCCTCTGCTCAAAAGTCCCCAGTGGCATCCACCTCAAGATAAAATTCCGAGCTGTCATCATGGCCTCCAAGGCCGTACGTGATCTGCTCTATTACGTTGTCCATTCCTCGCCACCATTCTCCTTGGCTTTGTTGCTATTACTTGAACACTCAGCCAGTTTTCACCTCAGAGTCATTGTCGCTGACTGAAAGAATCCATTCTGCCCCACACCCAAGCTCACTTGTCCAGTTCACTAGATTTCCAATAACTATCCTACCTAAGATAAAACAAAAAAAACACTCTGATCCCACCCTATTCATAGCAATTATTGTCTGACATTGGAGGATATTTTTGTTGTCTGTCTTCCCCCCTAACATTCAAGGTCCAAAAATGGCTGGGTCTTTATATATTTTGCTTCCTGATATATCACCACACCCAGAACATAGCCTGGTGCTAGTAGTTATTCAATAAATATTTGTTGAATAAACAAATGGATTAATTCAATTGAGTGAATGAAAAAAATATATAAACCAAAGCAGTAGAAACACAGTTCAGAAATATTCCAAAATGCAGATTTTTTAACTACTCCAGCCTGGATTCCTCTGAAATTGGGAAGGATTGTTGAAGTGGGGGGAGAAAAAAAAATGCAATAAAATGAAGTGGTGGAGATGCCTTATATAACCTGATTCATAATTACAGATGAGCATTAGACTGAGAACTTTAGCTGTTTTATATTTGACCCAATGTCTGTGCTAAATATTTAAGAAAAGATTAGCTCGAAAGGCTACATACTCATTTAAAAGTAGTAAAAAAGAAAAAAAAAAATTCTCTTAGTCATTTTAGTAATTCAGACTGATGTTCTGTGGCTTCTGTTGGCTTTTGAGAGTACAACCTGGTAACTGGTTACCTGAAAATAAAGGCCTTGATCAAATATTTAAGATCTCACTTATTTTTTTTTTTTTTTGCTGCATATTTTTTATTTCTCCTTCCCACTTTTTTACCCATTCTGCAGCCACACAATTCACACACGAAAGCTAAAAGAAATGTTTCATGGATTATTAAATGCAGCTAAGCAACGGGCTTTTGCTAGAACATAAGGCCATACTGGGGCCACTTTTCTAACAAAGTAATTTTTCCCTGAAGCTACAGACTATAAATTGACAGAGGCCTCTGCCCAATATTCTGAAGTTTTGTAAGCCAGGTACATATCTGATGCAGTAGAAGCTTCAAAATGAGAAACAAATACTCCGCCAAAACATGTTTGACAGCAGGGCCATTAAGATGCCTTATAATTCAGAACAATTGAGACCACAGAATCGACAAGTGGACTCTTGACGTTATGGCAAGGAGAGACTACATATTGCCCAGTTGCTAATGAAAACTGTGCTAGGCTGCCAACAGCGGTGGAGTGGGCTTTGGTTAGCAGCTGCCTTGGCTTCATTGTCTAAGGGGTGTTGCAGCAGCGGCAACCCAGTGCTGCAATTTGTCTTTCCTAATAGAGCTTTTGGAAACCCTGGCGGCGTAGTGGTTAAGTGCTATGGCTGTGAACCAAAGGGTCGGCAGTTCAAATCCTCCAGGCGTTCCTTGGAAACTCTATGGGGCGGCTCTACTCTGTCCTATAGGGTCGCTATGAGTCAGAATCAACTCGACAGCACTGGGTTTGTTTGTTTGTTTGTTTTTGGTTTAATAGAGCTTTTACATTCCACCCTGTCGCTAAAGCCCTACTCCAGGCTTTGACGTCAGCCTGTACCTCCTTGGTACAAAGAGGGACTCCTGGAGCAGGTCACAATCATAATACAGTGCTCATCATGGAGAGCCTTTTAGAAATAATTCGCTATTTTAGAGACGAGGAAAGAGAACCCAAAGCGGTTAGGTGATTTTCTCGTGATCACAAAGTTGGTCAGAGATGGGGTGGATTTTTTTTTTTTTTTGTAACAAACAGCAGAAACGGCCTCTGTTAACTAATTACCCATTGCCAAACCCGTTGCTGTTGAGTCGATTCTGACTCAGCCACCCTATAGGACAGGGTAGAACTGCCCCACGGGATTTCCAAGGAGCACCTATTGGATTCGAACCGCTGACCTTTTGGTCAGGAAGAAGGCAATTCTGCAAAGCTAGAAAAGGAAAACCCCAGAGATGATCTCTTAGCAGAAGCAGCCTAATAGGTTATTCCTGCAGGGAGAGATCGTTAAATTCCAGTCAATTCTTCTGTCTTTGTTTCACTCACTCATGAGTAATGTCCAGGCCAAGATCAGGATACACTCCCCCGGCTGTCATGCATGAGCGAACCCCTTTGGCTTTTGATGTTGAAGTGCAAAACAAACAAACCCACCACCATGGAGTCAATTCTGACTCATAGCGACCCTTTAGGACAGAGTGGGCTGCCCCCATGTGGTTTTCAAGGCCGTAAATCTTTACGGAAGCAGACTATCACATCTTTCTCCTGTAGAGCGGCTGGTGGGTTTGAACTGCTGACCTTCCCGTTAGCAGCCGAGTGCCTTAACTACTGTGCCACCAAGGCTCTTTGCTGAAGTGAAGGTACCTGAGTTTGTGTTCCCACTAAGATTCTCATGGTGGAGAGAAGCTATCCCTCAAACCAGTAACCAGTTGCCCTTGAATCAATTCCAACTCATGAAGACCCATGGGTATCAGTTTTGAACTCTACTCCATAGGATTTTCAACAGCTGATTTTTTCAGAAGTAGAATGCCAGGTCTTTCTTCTAACGCACCTCTGAGTGGTCTTGAACCTCCACTGTTTGGGCTAGCAGCTGAGCGTATAAGCCTTTTGCATCATTCGAGGATTCCAATTCCCCAAAGGAAACCCCAAAGGGTACTGTTAGTAGGAAGGCAAGGGTGCAGGAAAGCCAGGGTACAATGGAACCCCAATTTCGTTTAGAGTGGTAGATACCCTTGCAATTAGAAGTGGCCATGAGAAGCGAATAAGGGTCTGCTGGGGTTTACGAGGAAGGTTTTGCTTTCCAGACACAGAAGCTCCTTCCTTCTTCTGGCTTGGAATGTAGATGTGAAGCTGGAGGCCAAGCAGCCTTCTTGAGCCTATGAGGTGACAAACTCCAAAGCCGTTTGGTAAGAATTGCTGAGCAGGTGAGTAGAAAGCGTCCAATATGCAAAATATACCATGAAGCTGCCACGCCAGCCCTAAACTGCCTACCTCAAAATTTCTAGTTTTGGAAGACAATTAAAAATCGATTTGGCCAGGCCACTATAGTTGACTATCAGTAACATACAGCCTAGAACAATCTGACAATAAAAATTGGTCCTAGAATTTGGGTCTTTCAGCTCCCTGTGCAGCTGTATGCCTGTTCTACTGACAAAGAAATGGTTCCTGCCTTCAATGGGCTTATTATCTAATTGAATAGGTTAAAACAACACTCTTAAGTAACTGGACAGCAAGAACCTGTGATGTGCATAATACATTCTGAGCAGTAAAGAACAAAGAACAATGGCAAAAGACATTATTAGCCCTTCCGCCCAGGCCTGTGTCCCATCCTCCCACATCGACACGCTGTCATCACCATTCTCTTCTGCATCTTAACCTTCTCTTCTCTGCTCCTTTCTCCTAGCTTTTAAATAAGCTCAAGTCTCCTTTAACTTAAAAAAATCCTCCTTTTGCCTGATGGTCTCTGTAATAACCAATCTTTCTCCTTCTCTTATTATTTGAATTTCTCAAGAGAGTGGGCTGTCTTTACTTCCTTGCCTCCCATTTAAACCTCAACCCAGAATATCTAGCTTCTGTCCTCACTGCCACGCTGAAAGCACTTTTGCTGATTGCTAATTCCTGTGAGTACTTCTTTGTCCTCATTTTACTGGGCCTGTGTGCTACGTTTGATAGTGTTGCCACTCCCTTCTCCTTCCTTGGCTCTGGGACCTCACATTCTCCTGGTTCTCCTCCTTCCTCTTGGAGCATGCATACTGTCTTGCTGGGAGTGTTAATCAAGGCATCAGACCAAACCCTAGCTGATGAGAGTATACGTTACTTCTCCTTAGAAACGGAATCATGAGTAGACAGACAAAGACGCTAAAGATGGCGGCATGTTTCCATTTTCATGGTGGTGCCCTGGTGGAATTGCTGAAAAGCTTCTGCTATACAGGGCCCTAGAGCTGCCTGAGTTCCTGTCTGCTCCCTTGCCTTGTTCTTCAATCCTCAGTGGCCTCCCTCCCTGCAAATCTTTTCTTCTCTTACATTAGACAGAGTCAGTTTCTGTTGCTGGTGCCCAGATAAGCCAGACTGATTCCCTGGTATATGCTGACTTCTGTAAACATATGTGTGCAGAGCAGGCTGTGGGCACCGTTTGTACCTGCTCTCATCAGAGAGCTCACCTTTCAAGGTTCAGATTCAATATCACCACTTCCTCCATGCAGCCCTCCTTGGTCCATGTCCTTGTAGTCACACCATGTTGCTCTTCCCACTTTATTGCCTCAGCAAGGCCCTGACCTCCAATGGTCCCTGAGGGCCTGGAGCACTCAAGGGTCCTCTTCGTATTTGACTCTAATGCTCACGGTCCATGTTCGGTCTACCCAGCTGGTTTATTTGGGCCCCAGGGCCAATCCTGGCCCACTAACTAGCGTCACCTAACTTGGCACTGTTTTGCTTCAGGTGAGAGCTTTAGAAGGGTTGACAGGACTCCTTACCACAAAGTCAGATCCCTGAACTTTGATCTGTCTCTTGAGAAGATGCTGGCAAGAAACACTAGCTGCCCTCAGATTACACAGCTCCTGGGTAAAGAGGAGTCTGTTCATGCTTCCCTTCCCCCCTCCCCACTTTTTCTCCTGCCCTTCTGTGCCTGCTTGTTTTCCAGGAAGCAGGCGCTGAGACACAGTTAAAGGTGCAAAAAGGCTTACAGGGGAGTAACATCTGTGAAAGGAAAATGGCAGAAACAGGATTGGACAGAGGGAGCCCTCACACCATGGTGCAGACCAGACAGTCTGCCAGCCCTGTGCGGAGCTCCGGAGCTCAGACTGCTCACTAGAGGAGGCCTGTGTTGGGCAGAAATGGCCAGACCCCTGTATTCCACTTTGCTTAGTCACTGGCTGGGGTCTGCCCAAGAATAGCGAGACCTCAGCCTGAAAACCAGCTCAAGGCCTTCAGGTAAGCACACTCCTCCCACCTGGGAGGTGAGTCCTTTTTGCAGGAGAATTTGAGGAGTGCATCCCAATGTCTGCCACACCTTCTACCAATCAGTATCTGTCTCTAGAAGCTCATGGCGTGACCAAGATCCCTGCATGGCTTCTGGCTCTTTGCCAAAGTTTCTGGCAAAATGAGGCAGGTTAGGGCTGTCTCTGTAGCTGGGGACAGCTTTTGTCCATACAGCCACAATAACAGACTCAAACATACCATCATGAAGATGGCACAAGATCAGGCAATATTTCCTTCTCTTATACATAAGGTCGCCTTGAGTTGGAGCCAAGTCGATGGCAGTTAACAACAAAAATAATAGCTAGAACTGAAAACTTTGTCCTTGGGTTCTTGTACCACAGCCACAAAAGCTCAGCTGTGAATCTTGGCTCTGTCTCCTTCCTCCACCTGCCTGGTCTTGCCCTGCCCCCTTGCCCACACTGTCAGGGCCAAGGAACCCTCTCGTGTGTGTGCTGCCCAGGCTGCGAATGCCCAGAGAGTGCTCAGCTCAGAGTTCTCTCCGCCTGAATGAATTCAATGAATTATGGAATGGATGATGGAAAGAATGATGACCCAAATGAAAGAATGATAAAATGGGAAGAGAAAAGAACAAATTGAACAAAGATACTTCAGCAACAAAAGTATTGACTGAGTCACTTTGGGACGAGATGAGCATGTCTACCCTACAGGGATTCTTTGAAAAATCAATTGGCTGCTTCACTCAGTGGCGGAAGCAGTGTCTGCTCTCTCATCTGCCTGTTCACCAGTGGCGACAGCTATTCTTTTTCCTCCGAGCCCTCAGCTTTTGGTTAAGTTGCCACTCTTCCAGGAAGGCAGGTCTGCTCAGGGCATGGAGAGTGCATATTGCCTGTGAAGGCTACGTAGCTCTCTGGATCTCAGACTAAAAGGTGGTAATTGACTGTACTACTCCTGAGCCTTCCTTTTGTCAATCTTGATGGCTTCACATTTTGCCCAGAAGGAACCTGAGCCCAAGCCTCAAGTTTTGGTCACAGTTGGTAGAAGCTCAGTGCCCCTTCAGGGGAGGAAAGCAGGCTGTGTGCCACCTTCCACGTGGTCCCTCTCTAATGACTCCCAGCCACACACTACTTGGCCTGCCTTTCCCTGGGCGGATCTGGAGCCTAGATGGGCCCTGACTGACAGCTGGCCCCTTCAGGAAAGCGTGCATCCGAAATACGCCCCAGTGTGGGAAATAATGTCCCCAAGATCATTTTCACAAAGGACGAGTGGCGCTTCACATTGACTTCCCCTAATTTTTCCTCCCAAGGGGAGGATGTGTAAAACGTATTAGTAAGTGCTTATGCTTTTGTAGTTTTATATATATTGAGTCAGTCAGCTCAGGCTAAGTTACGATGTGGTAACAAAACTGGTTGCCATTGTGTTGATGCTGACTAACGCAACCCCATGTATGTCATAGTAGAACTGTGCTCCAGCGGGTTTTCAATGGCTGATTTTTAGGAAGTAGATCACCACGCCTTTCTTCCAAGGCACCTTTGGGAGGACTTGAATCTCCAGCCTTTTGGTTAGCAGCCAAGCATATTATTTATTTGCATCACCCAGGGAGTCCCTGGGTAAGAAACAAGCCCCAAATCTCAGTGGCTTACAAAAACAAAGATGGATTGCTTGCCCTGGCTACATATCTATCGTGGGCCAACTACAGCTCTGCTCTAATCCTTGTTTGCATTGATGGAACTGACCTTCTTGGGAAAATTGCCTTATGGCAGAGGGAAGAGAGGGACACGGAGAACCATAATCTGGCTCTTAGAGCTTTTGTGAAGAGGTGACATGCCATTTCTATCCATGTTTCATAAACCAAAGTCATATGCTACTTCTAAGTTCAATGGTCTAAGAACATATGGTTCTCCTATAGGTTACAGAGCCAAGGCCAATGTCAGTGGTGTGGGAAAGTATAATCCTCCCTGCAACAAAAATCCACTGCCATTGAGTCGATTCCAACTCATAGCAACTGTGTAAGACAGGGTGGAACTGCCCCATAGGGTTTCCAAGGCTGTAATCTTTGCGGAAGCGGACTACCACATCTTTTTCCCATTGAGCAGATGGTGGGTTCAAAGTTCAAACCACCGACCTTTTCGGTTAGTAGCCAAGTACTTAACCACTGCACCACCAGAGTTCTTTTAATCCTTCCCCAAACCAAAACCAAACCCATTGCTGTCAAGTTGATTCTGACTCATAGTGACCCTATAGGACAGAGAAGAATTGCCTCATATGGCTTCCGAGGAGTGACTGGTAGATTCGAACTGCCAACCTTTTAGTTAGCAGCCGAACTCTTTACTGCTGCGCCACCAGAGCTCCAATCCTCCCCCCAGAGAAGGGTAATATTGTCTATCACAATGCACTGAACTACTTACGTTTACAATGAGGAGTCAAGGGAGGAAGCTCAGATTATGTGAAAGGCTCCACACTTGCCAGGTGAAGTGGAGGGTGGGCCTCTCTCCTGGCAGGATTATTCAGTGGCTGAGGACCTAAGTTCTACTTTGATTTCCACCCCTGCTTGTGTGACCTTGAGCAGATTGCCTAACCTTTCTGAACCTCCAAATGGGCATATTAATATCTACTTATTAAGGCTGTTTGAAGATTAAATCAGATATCTGACAGGTGCAGAGTACACTAGATATTTTATTATGATAAAGTAGTTGAGGTTTGCCATGAGCAATTTGGAAAATTCAGAAAAATAGGAAGAAATGAATAACACAACCTTTCTTGACACCCAAAGATAGCCAGTGTTAAAATTTTGGCATATTTCCTTCAAAAGATCAAAGTGTGCTGTTTTTAAAACTGAAGCTGTTTCTGCATTTGGATGGAAGGAAAAGGAAGACATATATTTGGGGTGATACCTTAATGGGTTTATTAGCTCCCCTTCCTTGCTTTTCTCAGCTAGCCTAGATGGGAAAGGTTGAAACAAAAATGTTCTCGGTTCTCTGTGTACTAAACAAGTTTTCCAGTTCTCTGCTGAAAGCAGAGAGGAAAAGAGGTTCAACTTTGGGGCTCTGGAATTGGAAAACAAAGGACGTGTGAACACGGTGGGAAGTCTAAGGTTAGTTGAGAAAGAGAGAGAGAGACACACGTGGGAGAGAGTGAGGGATACACTCCAAGAGGACAGCAATACAGACTGAGAGTGAAGGTGAGAAAAGGACCCAGAAAGACACAGAGAGGGATAGGAAGGGTCAGGGGAGGGGGAGAAGAAGAAGGGAGACACCCAGTAACCCCAGAGTCAGACTGCCTCCTCAGAGATAAAGGGACTCTGGGCAGACCTTGCGTGGGGCCCAGCATGGTCAATGAACTTTAGACATTCAAGTCTGAGTTTTAACTCTCAGCATGTTAGCTCCTGCTTTTTGGCTGGATCCACCCTGAATGGTCCTCAAACCTTTAGACTAAAAGTCTGCATCATAAAACAGCCTGATGTTGCTGGTGCCTTGGAGAATGCCGGAGAGGGGCCCTTAACGTGAGAGGGATAAAGGAGCTTAGAGGGAGGACGGGGTACAATGGAATTGTGCAAATAGATCCCAGGGGAACTGAGCCAAGTGGAAGGTTTGGAAGAAGAGGTGAGGGGTGTTCCCTAGAGAAGTGAAATCCTTTGCCCTTAGGGTATCTGTGAAACCTCAAGGAGGAGATTTTGGATTCCTGCAATTCTGTGAGATTGGAGCTTGAGTTGTATTTGCATGCTAAAGAAAGCTGTTAATTCATAGGTACTAAATATTAAATGTGTTGTTGCTTGTTAGTTGCTATCGAGTTGGCCCCCAACTCATGACGATCCCATCATGCACAATGAAATGAAATGCTACTTGGTCCTGTGCCATCCCCGTGATTGTTTGCAGTTTACACCATTGTGATCCATAGGGTTTTCATTGGCTGGTTTTTCAGAAGTAGATTGCCAGGCCTTTCTTCCTAGTCTTAGTCTGGAAGCTCCACTGAAACCTGTACAGCATTGTAGCAATACCCAAGCCTCTACTGACAAACAGGTGATAGCTGACCGTGAGGTGCGTTGGCTGGAAATCACACCTGGGTTTCCATCATAGAGAGTGAGAATTCTACCATTGAACTGCCATTGCCCCCTATAAATACCAACTATAAACCTATTGCTGTTGAGTTGACTCCAACTTATAGCAACTTTATGGGACACAGTAGAACTTCCCCATAGGGTTTCTAAAGCTGTAAATCTTTACAGAAGCAGACTGCCACATCTTTCTCCTGTGGAGTGGCTGGGGAGTTCAAACCACTGACATTTTGGTTAGCAGCCGAGCTCTTAACTAATGCAGTACCAGGACTCCCTCAATATCAAATATAGTCAGTACTTGTCTTAGTCATCTAGTGCTGCTATAACAGAAATACCACAAGTGGATGGCTTTAACGCAGAGAAATTCATTTCCTCACAATCTAGTAGGCTACAAGTCCAAATTCAGGGCATCAGCTCCAGGGAAGGCTTTCTCTCTCTGTCGGCTCTGGAGAAAGGACGCACTCCGATCCCAGTGTTGCTTTCTTGGTGGTATGAGGTCCCCAACTTTCTGCTTGCTTTTTCCTTCCTTTTACCTCTTGAGAGATAAAAGGTGGTACAGGCCACACCCCAGGAAAAACTTTCTTTACTTTAGATCAGGGATGTAGCCTGAGCAAGGGTGTTACATCCCACCCTAATCCTCTTTAACATAAAATTACAATTACTAAATGGAGGACAACCACAGAATACTGGGAATCATGGCCTAACCAAGCTAATACACATATTGTTGGGGGACACAATTCAATTCATGACAGTATTTTATAATGATAGTTATATATTGAGATCTATGTGTATATTTAACATAGCTGAAGTCATACTGCCCACATATCATATGTTCTGCTTTTACCCCTAAGCATTGCATTTCAAACATTCTCCCACATCCTAAAGAACTCATCATAAACACCTTTTGAGGGCATTTACCTTTTTACAGGCTTTGAGTTGCCTTCCCTCTGCCTTACCCTGCCTGGGCCTCCCTCTCCTGCTCCTCCCCCACCCCACTTGGTTTTATGAATTCCTCTTGGCTGAGCTAGAGGAGGGGCCGCTGACAAGGTCCTTGGTGGGCTCAATTATAGAAAACATGGCTCGAGTCACGAGATAGTGACAACCGTGTCCCTCCCTCCTGTTACGGGAGCCATCACGAAGATGTTTCCTGAGTATAGGCACAATTTTGTTATTTGTCATTGTAATTAAAGAAAAGATGAAATTGGAGCCTATGAGCACAACATGTAGGCAGTACCATAATTAGCCCTTTGGAAGGTGAAGGATTCCACTTTAAAATAAAAGAAAACAGCTTTACTCCTACAATGAAATGGCTGCAATTTTCCAGCTAATGCAGAACCTGCAATATGTCCCCTAAGTCTTCTATTCATTGTCATTTCTTTCTTTTTCTCTCTTCCTTTTATTTATTTATTTATTTATTTATTACTCCTAGGTGAATTCCCTTTGGAACAAAGGAGGCTAAATAATATTATTTGCAAACAGAAGGAAAAAGCTTTTACCTACATGATGAATGCATTTTATTTTGAAAAGTAAAAAATAAATAAAAGGACAAATAATTAAGTTCTTAACGTAGTAGAGCTGGGCTGTTTAAAATGCAGCCAAACCTATATAGGCGAGACTTGGCCTTGTTTCTTGTCAAAGGGTAGGTACCCTAAACAAGGGAAGCGGTTTCTTGGGAGGTAACTGGTCAGTGTGGGGGATCACACGCTGGATGCGGCAGCAAGGGTGGTGGGGTCCAATAGCCTGGGCTATGCCTCAGACTACACCTTGAGACAAACGTCTCACCTCTCTGTGCCTCAGTTTCTTCACTATAAAATGCATAAAAATTCCCACCTTGCAGGCTTATTGTGAGCTTGTTAAAGTGCTTAGCACAGTGCCTGAAACATTGTCAGGGCTCAGCCATAGTAATTATTACTTTTACCCTGTAGCCAATGAATGAATGAACATTAAAGACAGAGAAAGCCTGAGCCGAAAATGACTCAGCTTCCAAAGGCTTATGGCTCCAGAGACTTAGGAGATGGCCAGAGTTAGAATCTTTTCTTTTTCTCAAAGCGGCACTATGAGGGGTTTTGCAGCAAACAATTTTGCAAGACAGATGTGGTTATCCCTGTTTACACTTGAGGAAACAGACTCAGCAACTTGGCAAGGCCATACATCTTGTACGTGGCAGAACCTAGATTTAAATCCTGTTCTGACTCCATAGCCTAGGCTCATTTCTCTGCCAAAAAAAAAAAAAAAACCAACCCCAATGCCGTCGAGTCAATTCTGACTCGTAGCGACCCTATAGGCCAGAGTAGAACTGCCTCGTAGAGTTTCCAGGGAGAGCCTGGTGGATTCAAACTGCCGACCTTCTGGTTAGCAGCCGTAGCACTTAACCACTATACCACCAGGGTCTCCACCTTTGCTCAAATCTTGTCCTGGCCCTACCATTTACTAATTTTTCATCTGTAAAATGGGCATATTGCTCCTCAAAGTGGCTAAGTGCATGGCCTTTGTTATCAGACAGACCTGGGTTCAAATCTGGACTTCCCATCTCTTAGCTGTGTGACTTTAAGCTAGGAACTTAACATCCTTGGGCTTCATCTGCAAAATAAGAGTCCTAATATCTCATGGAGCCCTGGTGGCACAGTGGTTAAAAGCTTGACTGCTAACCAAGATGTCAGCAGTTCAAATCTACCAACTGCTCCTTGGAAACCCTATGGGGCAGTTCTACTCTGTCCTGTAGAGTTGCTCTGAGCCAGAATCTACTTAACGGCAATGGGTTTTAATATCTCATAGTTGCTGTGGGCACGAAGGAGCTAGAGTTGGTAAAGCAAGTGTGTGCAATTCCTGGCATCTTGTAACCACCCAGTAAAATGATAGCATTTATGATATCATCCCCTGTTATGGATTGAATTGGATCTCCCCAAAATATGTGTTAAAATTCTAACCGCTATATGTGTGGATGTAATCCCATTTGGGTATAGGGTTTTCTTTGTTATGTTAATGAGGCTCTGTTCTGGGTATCAGGGTAGGGTGTGTACGTTTTAGCCCTAATCCCTTTTGAGACATAAAAGGACCAGATTAGACACAGAGAAGAAAGCAAGAATGGGAGAAATACGGATGTCACTTGGAGATAGCCAAGGAATGCAGAGAAGAACACCAGAGAAGCTGAAACGAGAATTTTCCTCCAGAGTGGACAGAGAGAGGGTTCCCTGAGAGCCAGCGCCCTGAATTCAGACTTCCAGCCTCCTAAACTGTGAGAAAATAAATTTCTATTTGTTAAAGGCACTCACTTGTGTTATTCCTGTTATAGCAGCACCAAGAAACTAAGATACCCCCTATGTTGTTGTTGTCATAAAGATTCACTGAGGACACAAACCCCAAGGCTTTATCACTCGGGAAGCCCGAGATCTACATGGGCCACTATGGCAAATTTTTTATCACCAACTTCTTTGCCCCTCCTGGTAGTAATGAATAATGACCTTGAGCCCTTGTAACCTGGTGTGAGAAAACCACCTCCCATCTCTCCATGCCCTCAACTCTGAGCTGTCCCCAGCACTGAGGGGACAGTTGCTGAATAAAAATGTTTGCGTGAGGCTTCAGCAGCCAGCACAGAGGCCTATGCACCACTCACCTCTTCCTGACTAGTTTTGCTGGAGATCCTAGCCAAACAGAGGCCCCTTCTGTACACAGCAACATGGAGACCTGTCAGGGGCAGGGGGAAGGGGAGGCAGCTGATCTGTGATTAAAAATTTACTGCAGATCACTAGCCACAAATTGTGCCCTTCGGGAAGACTAAAAATTGACTGCAGTGTCAATTTGCTGCCCCAGCCTGGGACTGTGTGCCCTGATCTGTAGATACAGAAGTCACTATCTGTGTCGGACTGAGAGTCAGGTGGTGGTAGGAGGTCAGACCAGGTAGGGCTGAAAGGGAGGGATTTGGTAGTCATGTGGGGCCCAGGTTCATTCCTCCTCTTCTCCCTCCCTTCCTTCCTTCCTCCTCACAAATAATTATTGAGCTCCAGTTGAGCAGGGTCCTGATCCAGGGTCTGAGCTATAGAATGCATCTGACCTGACTCTGGTCTCAAGGGGCACAGAGAAGTAAAGGACAATGACACTCATTGATCAGCAGCCGTAGAGGGAAGCAAAAGCGCCATGGGAGCTCAGAGGGGAGCCCAGCCTCAGTGGTAGTAGTGCTAGGGTGTCCAGGAAGGCCTTCTAGAAGCAACAGCATCTGAGCTGAGCTTTGGGGAGTTAGGATGCATTGGACAGATGGGGTGGGACTTAGAAATGCCTAGGCAATGACCTAGTGACACCTGGGGGGACCACCAATATTAAGCAGGAGTGGTGGGGCCCTGGTGGTACAGTGGTTAAATGTTTGGCTGCTAACTAAAGGGCTGGCAGTTCGAATCCACCACCTGCTCCTTGGAAACCCTACAGGGCAGCTCTACTCTGTCCTATAGGGTTGCTATGAGTCTGAATTGACTCGAGGGCAATGGATTTTTTTTTTTTTTTTTTTTTTGGTTTTTGGAGGGTGGTGTGGCAGAGCAGGGAGAGCAAGAGTGGAAAAGAATGAGGCCAGAGAGGCAAGCTAGGGCTGGGCATGAAGCATCTGGTAAGCCAGGCCCTAATGAGAAGAAAAGGAACCTTGGTGGTGCAATGGTTTAAGTGCTCCGCTGCTAGCTGAAATTGTGGCTGTCCAAATCCACGTAGTCGCTCCTCAGGAGAAAGGCCTGGTGACCTGCTTCCATAAAGATCACTGCCACGAAAACCCTATGGGGCAGTTCTACTCTCATATGGGGTGGCTATGAGTTGGAATCAGCTCTACTGCACCCCACAACAACAACAGTGAGAAAAAGTGTCAAATAGGCCCATGCAGTGACGGGTGGCTTCAAATCCCTACTCTGCCACTCCGCAGCTGTAGGCCAGTTTCTCATGCCTGAGACTCAGCTTCCTCACCTACATAAATGGGAATTCTAACACCTACCTCATATATCTCCAAGCCAGTGTCCAGCACACTTGGACACTCAGCAAATGGTACTTTATTCTTTCTCCAGATATGGGGGTTGGAAGGAATGTGGGACAGGAAATCAGGAAGGTCAGTTTGTCTGGTCAGCAAACCTTTCATCTCTAGTAGAATCGTCTATTACCCAGGTTTTTTCAATTGGCAGTAGAGCCCTAATGGTCTCCAAATTCCAACCTCTCTTTTGGAGTGTGTTATGGATTGAACTGTGTCCCTCCTCAAAACATGTGTTGGAATCCTGACCCCTATACTTGTGGATGTAATTCTATTTGGAAATGGGTTTTCTTGGTTATGTTAGTGAGGCCGTATCAGCGCAGGATGTGTCTTAAACCTAATCACTTCTGAGTAATATAGAGAGTAGCATAAAAACAGAAAGAAGCAAACACAAACAGGGAAGACGGCTCTCTGATGGTGACAGAGGCAGGCACATCTACAAGCCCAGGAACTCCAGGGATGGCTGGCTACAAGAAACTGAAATAGACAAAGAAGGACTTCCTCCTAGAACCACACTTTGAATTCAAGACTTAAAGCCACCTCCCTCGTGGTATTGTTGTTACAGCAGAACTAGGAAGCTAAAACAGGCTGGGAGGCCAAAGGGGAGTCCCTCTGAGTTTGGGCAGCCTCAGGCTGTCACAGCCATCAGACAATTTGTCATGTGTTCCAGCATGGCTGAGGCTCTTAGGGAGAATGGGTATTTACAGGTTGATTGAATCTATATGAGCCTTGGGATTTATTTATTTATTTTAGTTTTATTGTTGTGGTATAATGAATTACTTAATATGGTCCTTCTATCCATGGCCTTTGTGACTCACATACAATGACTGAGTGGGGCTATGCAAATAAGGTCATTGTGGCCCACCAAAGGATTGGTTTTGCCATCCTGCTGGGCTTGAAAGATAGCCAATTCCACAGCAGAAAGAGGACACCACCACTGCCAAGGAAGAATGGCCAGGATCCAGCAGGTATGTCCTTTGGACCTGGGATCCTGGTGCTGAGAAGCTCCTGGAGTCAGGAGACAGAGAGAGAGAGAGAGAGCACTAACACTGAAGGCAGCAAGAAGCAGAGACCCAGCAGCGGATGGGATGGTGGGATTTCTGGCCCACTGAGAGAGAAAGCTGGGTGCCTTTGGGCAATGGCTGAAGGCCAGGTAAAGGTGTGCCTGTGAGCACAGCTGGGAAGAAGCTATCCTGATGGAAGAACTGTATTCTGAGTGTTCCTGATCCTAAACTATAATTGTTACTTCCCTAGTAAACCCCATAGTCATGAGTATGGTCTGCGAGTTCTGTGTGGCTATTGCAATGAACTACTGAACCTAGCAGAGGAGTAGAGAGTGCCGTGGTAGGGACGGGTGGTGTCAGAATTGGTAAAGACGGCAGAGAGAAGGGGCATGTCTGGCCTCCACCTCGTAGGAGTCAGCCTTGGGCTGTTGCTCTGGATTCCTCTTCCTCCTTGTGAAGTTAGAGGACAGCAGGCTCTGCCTCGAAACCATTTTTATAATTATGTTTTAGGTGAAAGTTTACAGTGCAAATTGGTTTTTCATTCAAAAATTTACACAGAAATTGTTTCATGACATTGGCTGCAATGTGTCAGCCCTCTTCCCCTTTCCCTTTACACCCTGGGTTCCCCATGTCCATTCATCCAGTTTTCCTGGCTTCTTGTCTTGTTTTAGAGCAGAAGTTGCCTGTTTGGTCTCCTATACTTCACTGAACTAAGCAGCACATTCCTTATGTGTGTTAATGTTTTTATAGGCCTGTCTAATCTCTGGCTGAAAGGCAGGCTTATGGAAGTGGCTTCACTTCCGAATTAGCAGGGCATCCAGGAGCCAGTCTCAGGAATTCCTCCAGCCTCTGTCAGACCAGTAAGTCTGGTCTTTTTTTGTAAATTTGTATTTTGTTCTACATTTTTCTCCCCCTCTGTCGGGACCCTTAATGGTGATCCCTGTCAGAGTGGTTGGTGGTGGTAGCTGGGCACCATTTAGTTCTTCTGGGCTTAGGCTGGTGGAGGCTGTAGTTCATGTGGTCCATTAGTCCTCTGGACTGATATTTTCCTTGTGTCTTTGGTTTTCTTCATTCTTCTTTGTTCTGAACCTGATGGGACCAATAGATATATTTCAGATGGCCGTCTGCAAACTTCTAAGACCCTAGACGCTACTCACTGAACTAGGATGTAGAACATTTTTTTTTTTTTTTTTATGAACTGTGTTATGCCAATTGACCTAGATGTCCCCCAAGACCGTGGTCCCCAGCCCTCAGCCCCAGTAACTTGGTCCTTCAAGGAGTCTGAATGTGTCTAGGAAGCTTTTGTAGCTTTGCCTTGGTCAAGTTGTGCTGACTTCCCCTACACTACGCATTGTCTTTCCTTTCACCAAAGTTAACACTTGTCTATTATCTAGTTAGTGATTTCCCCTCCCCTCCCTTGTAACCATCAAAGATTGTCTTTTTTTTTTTTTTTTTTCTTATGTGTAAACTTTTTCTTGGGTTTTTATGATAGTGGTCTCATATAATATTTGTCCTTTTGCAATTGCCTTATTTCACTCAGCAAAATGCCCCCAGATTCGTCCATGTTGTGAAATGTGAGCCTTGGGATTTATTTGTATACTTTTACCAGAACAAAGGACCTTTGAAGGGGAAACAGGTGTTCTCCAGCATGTAGCTTAGGCTTGTCACAGAGCTCAGCAGATGTCTATTGAACAAATACCTGAGCTGTCTGCTCTTCTTCAATTTTCTGTTTCTCTCCAGCAATGCCTGCCTCCCTCAGTACTATAGGAAGCCCCAACTTACAGGGTCCAGGGAAGTTAACCTAGAAACAGTTCTTCCCATTGCCCTCCAAATGTTCTATTCCCGTTTCCACCTGGAGAAAATGGCAGGTTTAGCCAGGTGTGTTGGGGCTTGCTGCACTCCTTGAAAAGATCTCGTACACATTCTGGATAGCACGGTGCTATCTTTCCATTGAACCGAGGCCTGATACTGAGGTAGGACAGGGGCTTCCTAGAGCCCTCAGAGGTCAAATCATAGTACCGCTATGGCTTTGAATATTCTGAAAGCCACCCTCACTCTCACACTTCCAAATCCAGAAGTCATGGTCTATAGGCAAAATCTGGTTCACAGATACTTTTCCTTGGACTCAAACAATGTTAAAAACCTCAAACCAATATATATTTTGAAAATTTCATTTATTTTGTTGTTGTCATTGAGAATATACACAGCAAAACATACATCAATTCAACATTTTCTACATGAACCATTTAGTGACGTTGGTTACATTCTTCAAGTTGTGCAACCATTCTCACCCTCCTTTTCTGACACGTTCCTCCCTCATTAACATAAACTCATTGTCTGCTAAGATTCGCATCCAATCTTTCAAGTGTTGTCACTTTGAACCCATAAGAGCATAATGCTCAAGGCAGACTTTTTTTCACTTGTTAGACTAAACTATTGCTTGGCTTTAAGAAGACTCCAGGAAATATTTTTGGTTTAAGGTTTAAAGTTTATCTCAGGGCAATAGTTCAGGGGTTCATCCAGCCCCCATGGCTCCAGAAAGCCTGGAGTCCACAAGAATTTGAAATTCTGTTCTGCATTTCCCTTTTTGATCAGAATTCTTCTATAGAATCTTCGGTCAAAATGTTTAGTAGTGATAGCTGGGCACCATCCAGTTCTTTGGTCTCATGGCCAAGGAGGCAGGTGTTCATGGAGGCAATTAGCCACATGTTCCATATCCTCCTTCTGTTCCTAACTCTCCTTCTTCCTCTATTGCTCCAGGTGAATACAGACCAGTTGTTGTACCTTGGATGGCCACTTCCAAGCTCTTAAGACCCCAGACACTACACAACCAACTAGGAGGTAAAACAGAAGCACTAACCATTTTATTAGGCCAGTTAACTGGGAGGCTCCATGAAACCATAACCCTAAGCCTCCAAACCAAGAAACCAAATCCCATGAGGTTTTCGATTGTATATAAGTAGCCTCAGCAGCTACTTTTTTTAAAATCACAGCCGGAAATACATTTATCACACAACTTTAGCCAATTCAACCTTTCACAGGTGTATACTTTATTGACAGCAATTACAATAATTGGCTAAGCAACCCTACCCTTAATCAATGTGATATTTCTATCACCATTAACCCTTCCCCCTTTCTTTCTCCCTCCCTCCTCCCTGGTAAGGACTTTGTTCTCAAACCAATATTTTAAAATAAAATTTGACAAAAAAGGATTTGACTTGCAGTTTCTCTTGGAGAAGCGCCAACCATGGTCTTCATTCCTGCATGGAACAGGGCATACAGTCTCCAGTTTGCCTCATCCCACCTCCCTTCACACCACGGTGAGTGCAGATGTACTTGCCAGCCAGAGACCCTTAGGAACTTTACCTGCCGGATCATAACTGGCAGTGGGGTGATGAACTCTGCCCACAGCTGTGACCTCAAAAGTGGAGGGGCTTGTGAGTCAGCAGCCACTGAATGAACACGTGGTTTGGCTCCATTCTCCCATCCCATTTCCCCTTCCTGTACACAAGACTCATTCCCATTGATCCTCATCCTCTTCCTTCCTCCAAAATATATACCATGCTTAGGGCTACTCTCTGTGTCTTTTTCCCTTCAGAATTCTTCCATTTGTCTTTTCCCCCTTAAAACTTAACATGTCTTTCAAGGCCTATTCAGCCTCCTCTTCCAGGAAGCCTTCTCTGAGCTCTCTTGGCCTCCTTCTCACTTTCTGTAGCACAGGTTTCCAGACCATACTTACATGGGTACTTTTATAATCTAGAAGTAATATCCCCATTGTAAACACTAAGGGAGAGTTTGGGCTGCTCTGCTCTTGCTAAGAGGCCAAGTTCAACATAATGTTTCTATCTTCCCTATCAACCTCTTGTAAAGCTCTCCCCAAGTCTAGCTCCAAAAAAAGCACTGTTGTGGCTTTTGCTGAAGACCTCATAGGGAGATATAGGGGCAAGTTACATCACATGCCTTATATCAAACCTTATAGTCTCTTTAAAAAATTTCCTTAAGCAGCTGTCTCTCTTCTTTCTCTCCCCTTTCTGTAAATCTCCATTCCTCAGGCTTCTTGTGAATATTCTTCTGTCCTACCCCAGGGCCACCACATTGCACAACTCCAGGGGGTACTATTCACATCATAGTCCATGCAATTGGTGTCCCCTGTCCCCTGTGAAGCTACCACTGGTGGCCCTGCTATAGCCTCTTTAAGAACCCAGCAGTTGGTACACCGTCTCCAGCAGACAAAAGCTGCTCATGTTTAGCAACAGGAAAACATGTTCCATGCCCAAACCTTGGCCTTCCATCATCCCACCACACCTGCAGTCCAACAGTGACTGCTCACTACAGGCCTGTGTGGGCTAAATACAACCTTCCTGCAAGGTAGCCGTGTCGTGGGGATGGTCTCTATTTTACACACATGCAAACTGAGGCTCTGAGAGGTAAGTTAAACTGCCAGGTTCACACAGCTGCCAAGAGGTACAGCTGACATTTGAACCTCAATCCTTCTCCTCCAAACCCACTCTCTTCACCATTACACAATACTCGCCTTTCTACTTGGATCGTGGGCACAGAAACACTCTGCTCTATTTTTTATTATCCCTTTAAGACTTATCAAAATGCTGTGCACATACAGGTATCCCCCACTTTTTGAAAGTTTGCTTTACCCCACTTCAATTTTACAAAGGACGGACATTAGTACCTGTTTTCGCTGACCAAAGGAAATCCAAAGAGAATTAGAGATTTTTTGCTTGTACGAAAAAAGATGAAAAGCCAAAATAGTGTTCAGCAGGAGAGCCACACCAGTTCTCATTCCTCCTGAGCAAGCTTTGTGCTCAGTTAAGTGTCTTTATCATCTCTTTCGCTGCCTGTTTTACATAGCAGCTTGACCAAGCCCATCCTTTCAAATTAACTGAACAACCCAACCACATGCAGTCAAATGCTTGGTGATGTAGAAATGCACCATGGACCACGAAATCCCATCCTTGAGTTATCTATCATTCCCTGTCATTTCTTTCATCCCTCAGCACCCACACTTAATATAAAGCCCCCTCTTCTGTGGGATTCGAACCCTGGCCCTTCAACCTAGCCCCATGTGCCATTGCCAGCTAGGCTGCCATCATCACCACCACCTCTCAGCCTTCCAGCGTGCTCACTGTCTTCCTGATTCTGGTAAGTGAAGCTACACTGTACATACATTATTTCTACTTTATACAGGCGTGTATTTATCATATTTCTGCTTTCACTATACGTTAGTGGTATTTTAGGCTTTATGTGTTATTTGGTATGATTTGGTAGGTTATTTTTTGGCTCTGGGAATGTTCAAAAAATTTTCCCATATAAATTTTTGACAGTTGCTTCTTAGCTTCTGCCATTTCGGCTTACGGAAGATTTCATAGGAACACTCTACTTTCAGATAGTGGGGGAAATCGGCACTAGAAACAGAATGGAGGACCTCATGGCAAAAAGATCAAAAGCCTTTATATCATAAGAGATACAACTATGTGTTGTATTCCTATCCCGTGTGAGGCAATTAGCATGGTGAGTTAGTGTGCAGACTGGAGCCCGACCGCCTGTGTTGCAAGCCCAGTCCCACCACTGGCTGTGTGACCTTGAGCAAGTTGTTTAACCTCTCTATGCCTCAGTTTGCATATCTGTAATTTTGGGATATTTGCCTTGTGTGATTGCTGTGATTAAATAAATTAACATGTACAAACTTAGAACAGAGCCTGTGCAACTCAACTGCAGCTAATAACAGCCACATATAAGTGTAATGTAGTGTTACAGCTAAAAATCTGGGATGCCACTTTCTCAGCTTGACTACCTTAGAGAAGGATAATAGAGGCACAATAGTGCCTGGATCCTGTTCGTTCAAGAGGTCTTGAGGTCTGGACAATTATTTTGAGGGTATTTTAACAACTTTGCTGATTAGTGAAAAAAAAGAATTGATCAGCAGGCCAAATTTTTCCATTCTTGGCTCAGGTGCTGATTCCATCATACCTGCAGCTGAAATCACAAACTCTGATTGCCCCAGGACGCACAGGCGGTCCGAGGCCAGGCTAATTTGCAAGCCTGCATTCCGGTCAACAAAACGGAACCAGCCAAAACAAGTAAGGATGGCAGAGGAAGTCAGGAAGTTTTTCCCTCCTGCATCCAACATAGGAGTAAAGTCCGTTAATGAAATAAATGGATTTAGCCACCCATCACTTCAGAACAATCTCTAAAATAAAAAATAGTTTCCAAATTTCCAAGCAATGGAAATTCCATTTCAAACTCAAACTACAACAAGAAGGGGGTTTTGGAACCTAACCCTGTGGCTGGAATTTTGACATAAACGGGCCTTTTTTATGAAACTTACGTGATTCCAACTCATAGCGACTACATGTGTGCAAAGTAAAACCAAACAACAAACTTGGTGATGTGGAGTCAATTCCGGCTTATGTCAGCCCTGTAGGACAGACTAGAACTGCCCCATAAGGTTTTCAAAGAGTGCTGGTGGATTCGAACTACTGACATTTTGGTTAGCAGCCAGGCTCTTAACCACTGTGCCACCAGGACTCTGTGTGCAGAGAACTGTGTTATAGGGCTTTCAATGGCTGTGACCTTTTCAGAAACAGATTACTAAGCCTGTCTTCTGGGGTGCCTCTGGGTGGGTTTGAACTGCCAACTTTTTGGCTAGTAGTTGAGTGCCTAACTGTTTGCACTACCCAGGGACACTGGGACTTAATATATTGGCTATGAAAATCATTTTCTCAGCTACCACAAAAAAAAAAAAAGGAAAGCAATATATCCCCTGTATTGCCCTTCCCAGTCCCCCTTCTCTAGGCACCTTGTTATGGCTGGGCAGAAGCCCAAGCAACCAGGCCTTCTCTGCTGGAGGGCCCTTCCACGCCAACTACTACCTGGGCTTGCAAAAAAGGCCTAGGCCAAATTGTTTGCTTCTGCTCTGAAAAAAGCCAAGATAATTGTGGTGGATGAGAACAGTGTTGGAATAAGTTTCTACACTTTCCCCTCGTTTTAAAATCTGTGATATTCATGCAACGCCAGCCTACTCAGCATCTAAGCCCAGGCACAGGGCTGGTGGTCCCCGGAAGCATCCTGCAGAACTGTGTGCCCAGTTCACTGCATGCTAAATGCCATTTGTGCTGTTTGCATTGCCGTTCAAATCCATAAATACAAACCAATCAAGGCAAGGAGGAAACTCTGCAGGAGGGAGCAGGGATTTTCCTTTTACTACAAGGGGAACTCAAGACAAATGCATTTGCTAATTCCTGCTTCCCTGCCAACACTTCTCAGCCCGGTTTCCAACTGAGTAGCCCCGAGGCCTTAATGGGCTGTAAGAGCGTTCATTTTGGTTAATTTTGCAGCCCACAACTTCTCCAGTTTCAGCGGCCTGGAGACGCGATTTGTTAGTTCTCATTAGAAGGGAAAAGGTGTAGTCCTGCACTCCGTGGCTTTCATAAATCACATTTTCAGGTGGTTTTAGCACGCGAGAACATTTCGGAGCACAGGGCCTGATATGAATAATCCCAACGATGTGTGTCTGTGTGGGGCAACCTGCACTCGGAGCACCTCTGCGATCCCATCTGTGATTCACGGAACATTTGTAGTGAGGCACAGACAAAGGTGAATGAGTTCTAGACAAAAACACATCAGTGCTCTAGTGAATAGTCAATTATTAAACACATAATGGAATCTGTGGTTAGCCAGGCATGCTGAAGATGTGCCATGTTGGCACAATTTCTAACAGGAAAGGAAGGGTGGCTTGCAGTTTTTGAAAAATTAGACAATTCAGTGGTCTCTAAGGTAAACTTGGAGGTGAACGTGAGATTTCTGTTTGCTGTTTATGTTTTCTTCCAATTCTCCCTTGAATTAGACCTTACTGCGTGCACGCTCCACTCTGGGAACTCTACACTCAGCGATTCTGGAGGGGCCGAACAGTGGTAGACCATCCAGAAAACTTTAGTTTTTCTTTCTGTTTTGGCCTTTATTCAACTTCTGTGTGAGTATGTTACATGCTGTTCTGGAAGTCTTGTCATAGGGCTTCAAGCAGAATAGTGCTTCGTGCAGCTTGCCTTTCTGCCCTGTATCCTCGGACTCAACTTCTCAAATAGATGCCAAGCACGATCTAAGAGGCATCCTCCTCCTTATTCTAGGCTTCCTTCCGCACTACCTCAGACTGTCCTGGATGGGAGAGGCTGTTTCGTGGTCTGGATTCAGAGCGCTGCTCTTGCAGCCCCAGCTGGCCAGAATCAAAAGCAAAGGAACAAAGACTGAGGACACTGCCAGGCACAGGTGCTTCCTTAACCCTGGCAGGAGTCAATGGGTGTGAATTGCTCTAGCTTTGGCTACTAGCTGTGTGTCTTTGGGAAAACCACCTCACCTCTCTGGTTTTACTCATCTATGAAATGGGTAGATTGAATCTAAAAAAAAGGATTACTTTTTAATCATCGGGTGTTTATAAACTCATTGAAATCAGATGCCAAATTTTGGATGCATGTGTAGTTTATTGGATAGTTTTAACTTACTCGGGGTATAAATGAGAAGCCTTGGTGGCACAGTAGTTAAAAATGTTTGGCTGCTAACTGAAAAGTCACCAGTTCAAACCCACCAGCCGCTCCCCAGGAGAAAAGATATAGCAGTCTGCTTCCATAAAGATTAAAGCCTTGGAAACCCTATGGGGCATTTCTACTCTGTCCTACAGGGCCACTGTGAGTCAGAATCGACTCTGCGGCAATGGGTTTGGGGGTATAAACATGAGGATTTCATCTTTCTCTAACCACTGTATATACCCACCCATAACCATCGAGTCGATTCCAACTCGTAACGACCCTATAGGACAGAGTAGAACTGCCCCATAGAGTTTCCAAGGAGTGCCTGGAGGATTTGAACTGCTGACTCTTTTTTTCCTATCCCATAGCAACATCTGGAGCAGATTCTGCCAGTTTTCTGCCACTTTCAGCTATTAGTAGTTGAGTCTAGTTTAAATCTGAAGCTCAACTTAGCTCTCCTCCCCTCTCTTCCCCTAGAGGAGACTTTACCCATGATTCCAGGGACTGGAGAAGGGAGTTGGGGGTGGAGGGTTTGCCTTTTAGATTCCTGCTCTCCTCCATCTTTTGGGTCTGGGTCCCTCAGGGGTGAGGGCAAGGAGGGGGAAAAGAAGGAGCGGAAGTCTTCCTTCACATGATAACTGGCTGGTGGCGTTTCACCATTACTTGGGAAGTGTGATAGGATGAAGCCATCCTGCCTGCACTTGTCCCTGTGGCAGCACCTGAAAGCTGGAGGTGACTAATCTGAGTTCTGAAAGGGAGAAACCATACCTCTGGGCAGGAGTACGGCCTCTTTGGTCAGGGAAGTCATGGCTAACCCGAGAAACAGGTCTTCAGGCAGGAAAGTATCTCAGTTAGGGTGGGCCTCATAGTAGGCCTGAGAGCTGGTACTGTGGGACCTGCCACATGGGGAAAGACCAGGAGACAGGAGAAGGCATCCAATGGCAGAAATTGAGAAAGCTATGTCCTACGAGCAAATAGTCTCTAGTACTGCCACTTCTTGTTTATTTCAGAACATTTAATGAAGCTTAATCCAGGGACCCTTTTCTGGTCTCAGTCATATGCCTAGGCATGAGGGAAGGGCCTCTGTGCCCGAGTAACTGTCTTTCCTCTCCCATCACTGTTCACCTCCCCTGGACACTAACATGGAGGCTGCAGCCCTTCATAGCTCAAGCATCTTAGGTAGGTAGGCTATATCGTGGTAACAAATAAACGTCCAAATAAATTAATGGCATAGCAGAACGAGAGTTTACTTCTAACTTAGATGAAGTCTGATATGGTTAGCAGGGGTTAGCCTCCACCTGGGACTCAGAGACCCGGACGTCCTCCATTTTGTGATGTTATCATCTTATCACATGTCCTCTAAGATCTCTGTGGCTGAGGATGAGAGGGATAGATCAGACCCCTCTGACTCAACCTGGGGTGCCCTCGGCTTTAATTTCTTTAATGAATGCTGCATTTCTTCACAGGCACTCCAGCCTTTATCAGGTCACAATACCCGTTGCCGTTTAGTTGATTCCGGTTCATAGTGACCCTATAGGACAGAGTAGAGCTACCCCATGTGGTTTCCAAGGAGCACCTGGTGGATTCAAACTGCCAACCTTTTGGTTAGCAGCTGTAGCTCTTAACCACTATACCACCACGGTTTCCATCCCCACAATAGATTATTGTAATGGACTTGTCCAATAACGTTGCAATGAGTTAGGACTTGGCTTGTCTGAGCCTCGCTAGAACTAGAGATGACACCGTGCACTTACACAGCCCTTTTATTTTCCAAGAGCTTTTAGATTTATCATCTCATCTCACTCCTTCAATATCCTTCAGAGGAAGTGCAGACATGCCTCCTCCCTGCCCTGTCCAGGTGGAGAATCCGGGCACAGTAGGACTTGGTGCCTCACCTGTGCCTACAAGTGTGGCCGGCTTGCTAATGGCACAGTGGAATTAGGGCAAAAGCAGATGGGTGGAACACTCAGGTTCCTCTTGGCCCTCCCTCTCCCTCCCTTCTGCTACCTCCTGTGCAGGTCCCTCAAGGTGTCTTCCTTTACAACCTGTCTGGAAACTTTTCTTGACACCACCTTAGATCTTGTAGAGATTTGAGCATCCAATTTAATAATGTTGAAATATTTCAGTCCACTCCTATAGAAGACTTGATGATTGGATCCTAAGCAGAGCACATGGAGTTCAAGGCTAGGTAAACGTATTCCTTCTTGAAATTTCCAGAAGACTATTTTTTTAGATTCCAGGAAAATGTGTTAGAAATTGAAAGAATAAGTGATACAGCAATTTAAGTTGTGGAATACAAATCACGGCTCTGTTTGGTATAAAGCAGTATAAAATTTCAATTTTTCCTACCAGAGAAGGAATAAAAATAGAGACATTGAGTTAAACAGGGTGGGTCTCACACATGCATCTATACCCCCTCCCTCCTGAGATACCACTAAAATAGCAGGACAAAAAAAAAAAAAAGTGTAAAACAGTATAAACTGAAGAGTCAAGGAGAATGGAAGCAAAGATGACAGTGGGTAAGAGACATTTGGGGAAGATGGCATGTGGGTGGAGACAGCTGAAACACCTGTGTCTGCAGAGGGGATGACCATGAGGACGTGACCACTTCACATACCAGGGCCGGAGGTTCACAGACAGGATGCCCAGGAACCTCAGAAGGCAAGGGTAAGACTCAAGACAGGTAGATTGGCTGGAAGTCCGTGTAAGGAGCAGTTAGACAGCCAGCTCCCTCCCTGGCTCCCTTCCCCCTGTTTTGGCTGACCACTGTAGATCACTCTGATGACACTGTAACCAGGAAGGCTCTCAACTCAGGATATCCGACCCCAGAGCAGAGGAGGCTCCAGGGCACAACATTTAAAATGGAGGAATCAAGTCATAATCCACAATTCATTTTCTAAGCTTTCCTTCTCTAAGCTCCCAGAAGAATGCTGATAGAAAAATTTTCCAGAACAGAAACAAAAAGGGTAGAAACACGACCAAAAAAAAAAAGCAACAAAGAAAAATGACAGACTCAATCTAAGAGGTCTAAACCTAACAGAAATCCTAGAAAGAGAGAACCGAAAAGATTAGTGGGAGGAAATTATCAAAGAGATAATAAAAGGACATCTCCCAGAGCTGAAGGACTTGGGTTTCAGATAGAAAGGACCTGCCATGTGCCCAACCAAGGTGGATAAAAAATGACCCACAGCAAGGCCAGACTATCAGAGATGAGGCAAAGATGCTGAAAACTTTCAGAAAGAGAGGGCGGGGGAGGAGGAAGAGGAGACACATATAGAAAGAAAAAAAAAAAAAAAGAAGGGGGAATAAAAATGATATAGGACTTAACAACAACCCAGAACCCTGGCAGATAAGGGGCAATCCTTCAAAATCCTTAGAGGAAATGTTTTCCAGTCTAGAATTCTCTGCATGGCCAAACTGTCAAGGATAAAACAATTACCTTTCTTGTACCTTTTTAAGGGGAGTATGCTCCACAAATACGAAGAAGTCAAAGAAAAAAAACGACATGGGATCCAGGAGACAGAGAAGCAAACACAGAGACAGGTGGAAGACATTTGCAAGATGATGACAAAGGACTTCCCAGGATGACAGCTCTAGAGGACAGCTTTTCAGATTGGAGCAGGAGGAGGGAGGGATCCGGAAGAGATGCTACCAGGGAAATACGGAACTTGGAGATTAGTTAGCGCATATCTTTGGCTCTAATGAAAATTGTTTTTCCATTGAGTCAGTTTAGCATGAATTAGCGACGGATGCCTAAAAAAACAAGCATATGAAAAAGTAAGGCAATTTCAACTTCAGGAAAATGAAAATGCGTAGAGGGTTAGAGATGTAATTACATCATGGTACTTGGCTCAGTTGTGAACAATATTTACACAGTCCTAGAAATGTAAACACTATAGGGATTCGTCTAAAACTTGTAATGTGATTCCACTGGGAGGCTGGGGAGGAAAGGTCGTGTGGCGTGTCCGTGTGTGTGTGTGTGAGATATGTGGTGTGTGCGTATATGTGTAGTATGTGTGGTGTGTGTGTAATGTGTGTGGTGTGTGTGTAGTGTGTGTGGTGTGCGGTATGTATGTATGTGTGTGATGTGTGTTGTGGTGTGTGTGGTGTGTGGTGTGTGTGTAGTGTGTGTGGTGTGTGTCTGTGGTGTGTGTGGTGTATGTGTATGTGTGTGTGGAGTGTGCGTGTGGTGTGTGTGTATGTGTGTGGTATATGTGAATGTGTCATGTGTGTGGTGAGTGTGCTGTGTGCTCTGTGTGCTGTGTGGTGTGTGTGTAGTATGTGTGGTGTGCGGCGTGTGTGATGTGTGTGGTATGTGTGTGCTGTATGTGCATGTGCATGTGCATGTGCATGTGGAGTGTGTGTGTGGTACGTGTGGTGTGTGTGTGGTATGTGTGGTGTGTGTGTATGTGTGTGGTATATGTGAATGTGTCGTGTGTGGTGAGTGTGCTGTGTGCTCTGTGTGCTGTGTGGTGTGTGTGTAGTATGTGTGGTGTGCGGCGTGTGTGGTGTGTGTGGTATGTGTGTGCTGTATGTGCATGTGCATGTGCATGTGCATGTGGAGTGTGTGTGTGGTACGTGTGGTGTGTGTGGTATGTGTGAATGTGTCGTGTGTATGGTGTGTGTGCTGTGCGGTGAGTGTGCTGTGTGGTGTGTGTGTGTGGTGTGTATGTGTGGTGTGTGTGTTTGTGCGGTGTGTGTGGGGGGGTGGGAGTGGGAGAGGACTTAGTCCTCACCTGTCACAGTAGAAGTTGATGGGTATTGCCTAAAACAGATCAAGGACTAACTAGCCTTATAAGCATCATACTTAGAAAGATGAAGATATACACCAGAAAAACATACGAAGGAGCTGGGAGTTTTTTCCTCTGAGAAGCAGCATGAGGTGTAGGGGAGAGTGGAAAGGTCAGAAAGGGGTAGGTCCAGGTTTTGTGGTACTTCAAACCTACACAGTTTGGGGTCCCTTTTTAAGAAAAGAATTACAAATACAGTATTTGGAAAAAAGCTTTAGCAGGGGTTTGAACAAATTAGGGCCCTGAAGCTTAAGTGTCAGTCACCTCTGAGGTCGGGAACCATAAACCCATTGCCGTCGAGTGGATTCCAACTCATAGAGACCCTATGGGACAGAGTAGAACTGCCCATACGTTTCCAAGGAGCAGCTGGTGGATTTGAACTGCTGACCTTTTGGTTAGGAGCTGAACTCTTAACTCCTGCACCACCAGGGCTCCCTGAAGTCAGGGGTCCTTCATTATAAATCTTATGCCATTATCTATCACTTAACACTATGTCGTTGCTAGGTTCTGTTGAAGCGATTTTCGACTCATAGTGACTGCGTGTGACAGAGCAGAACTGCCTCATAGGGTTTTCTAGACTGTAATGTTTAAGGGAGCAGATCACCAGGTCTTTCTCCCGCTGAGCGTCTGGATGGGTTTGAACCATCAACCCTTCAGTTTGCAGGTGAGCACTTAACCATTGTACCACCAGGGCTCCTTTAACACCATGTACATGTATTATTTTATATACATTTTTTAAACAGTAAAAAGCAATGAGCACATTGGTGAAAACCAATTGGCAGTATCACTTCGATTAAACCATTTCTACTTGGCTTTATGCTCTGTTGTTTGGTCCACACCCATTTGTGCATGTTGGTATTTCACCACATCTCTGTTTTGCTTAGTGCACAAAGTTCTCCTTCTCCCACTTGAAAGAGATTAATGTGAATTTTCTCATGAAGCTTTGTGCTTGCTTAGCCAAGAGCCCTACTACTAAAATGTTGAAAAAAACCTGTACCCCTCCTCTCACCCCTCCCCCACTCACCCCCAAGGTTCAGTCATGAAAGGATCCTGGAGACAAAGTCATCTCACCTTAGCTCTAACTGCTGGACCAGTTCCTCAGGAGTGGAGCCCTTGTTTGGTGGGATAGAGGCTCTCAGAGGGCACTATTGCCGATCTCTTTGCAGTCCCCACAAAGTCATCAAGAAGCTCAATAGTCTGTCAACATGGTTCAGTTGTGTCTGACTATTCAAAATGTTTCAGCTGCATTCAATATACGTTCATTGAACATCAACAGTGTACAAGGTACTCTTCATGGCTCCATGCTGCAGGGACCCCAAAGCGTCCATGACCCAGTAATCAGGCCATGCCCAGCTCAGCTCAGCCTTGAAACTGCCCTCCCACCCTCCGTTGTTAATTGAAGTCTTTCTGCGTGCCAGGTTCTGCTCTCAGAATTGGGGATTCAGACAAAGATAGAAAAGACACAGCTTCTGCCCTCTTGGAGATCACCTTCTTGCCATGGAAAACAGAAGACAAATCTAAGTGGTCCCTGCTTCAGAGAAAGCTGAAATCCATCTGTGAAGACAAAACACACTTGTTTAAATCTGGAGCTGGGTAGAATGGAAAGACAGAAAAGGTGTCTGAAATTGGAAAATTTCTTGTAGATAGGGTTTTTGTCCTGTTTGTCTCGGATTTCTTAAAATTACAAGACAATAGAGAAAAAATCAAGAGCGCAGATGCTCTCTTATTATAAGCATCATTGATCAAATGAACTTGCAGTAACTGCCATTTTCACCCTTCCTCGGTGTCATGGATTGAATTGTGTCCCCCAAAAATATGTGTATCAATTTGGCTAGGCCATAATTCCCAGTACTGTGTGATTGTTCACCATTTTGTCACCTGATGTGATTTTCCTATACATTGTAAATCCTACCTCTATGATATTAATGAGGTGGGATAGGTGGCAGTTATGTTAATGAGGCAGGACTCAATTTACAAGATTGGATTGTGTCTTGAGCCAATCTCTTTTGAGATATTAAAGAGAGAAGTGAGCAGAGAGACAGAAGGGCCTCATACCACCAAGAAAGCAGCACCAGGGGCAGAGTGCATCTTTTGGACCCAGGGTTCCTGTGCAGAGAAGCTCCTAGACCAGGAGAAGATTGATGACAAGGACCTTACTCTAGAGCTGATAGAGAAAGCCTTCCCCTGGAGCTGACACCCTGAATTTGGACTCCTAGATTGTGGGAGAATAAACTTCTGTTTGTTAAAGCCATTTACTTTACAGCAGCACAAGATGACTAAGGCACTGGGGTGTGTACACATGCTGTGTCCTGAGTCAGGGAAGCCTGAATAACTTCTATTTGGCCATTAAGACTCAGCCCAGGGTCCTCGCTCCAGGAAGGCTTCCTGCACATCCAGGCTAATCCTTCCCTCTGTGCCCCCAAACTCCCTGTGAGTCCTCCTATCAAAGCACAGATCATATGGGCGGAAACTGCCCTGTAGAGAACCTGGCACATGGTTGATGCTCAAAGGCCATTTCTTACGCTGAATCAGGCACCAGTGATATGATTCTCCTGCTCTTGCTTAAGCAACTGACCGCCTTCAGGCTGACTGGGTAAGCAGTGGGGGGAGGGGGATGAGCCCCCCCTCAGATGTGAATCATCTCCTAATCTGTCCCCTCTAGGTCAGTGTGGGTCTCTGGTCTCAGAACTGGGTGCCACTTCTCATTCTGGGGTCCTTTCTCACTCTGTGTTCACATGGCTGTAAGAGCGACCACCATGTAAGAAACCATCGATCCACTCACAGGCCCAGTGCAGGCCTGTCTGGGGAGAAATGGGCACCCCAAAACTCTGGTTTGAAGGATTACCTCTTAAACTTGTCTTTTTAGTCGTGCACGTCTGTCTGACGATCTTTTTTCTCCATTTTAAAGTAATGTGAAAAAACAACACAATTTGGAGCACAGAAACCAATAAACATTTCAATTGAGTATTTCTAGATTTGACTGGATTAAAATATCTGCAAATCCTAACATAATTGAAAGCCAATCTATATTACAGAGAAAACAAACAAAAAACCCACTGCCAAGGAGCCAATTCTGACTTGTAGTGACCCTATAGGACAGGACAGAACTGTCCCATAAGGTTTCCAAGGCTGTAACTCTTAACGGAAGCAGGCTACCACTTCTTTCTTTCACAGAGCAGCTGCTGGGTTCATACTGCTAACCTTTTGGCTAGCAGCTGAGAGTGCTTTTTTCCCTCCAAGTTATTATTATTATTGTGATTTAGGTAAAAGATTACAGAGCAGATTAGTTTCTCATTAAACAGTTAATACACGAATTGTTTCATGACATTGGCTACCAACCCAACTATGTGTCAACACTCTCTGCTTCTTCACCCCAGGTGTCCCTGTTTTCATTCCTCCAGTTTTCCTGTCTTGCATCTCATTTTTGCTTTTGGCCTCGTGTGCCCATTAGTCTTGTATACAAGATTGAACTATGAAGAATTTCCCTCGGGTATGTTAATGTTGGCCCTAGCGACCTATCTAATCTTTGACTGAAGGGTAAACCTCAGGAGTGACTTCAGTACTGAGTTAGAAGTGCACCTAGGAACCGTAATCTCAGGGTTTCTCCAGTTTCTGCTTTAACCACTGAGCCACTAGGACTCCATTTAAGAGGATTAAAATCCAAGCAGGCAAATAATCCATTTAAAATATGGGCAGAGATTCTGAATAGACAGTTTTCCAAAGAAGATATACAAATGGCCAATAAGCACAGGAAAAGATGCTCAGCATAATTAGCCATTGTTGTGGTTGTGTGTCGTTGAGTCTGTTCTGACTCATAGTGACTGGATAGGGCAGAGTAGAACTACCTCTTTGGGTTTCCTATGTTGTAAATTTTTACGGGACCAGATTGCCAGGCCTTTTCTCCAACAGAGCAATTGGTGGGTTCTAACTGCCAACCTCTCAGCAGGCGAGCTCTTACCATTGTGTCACCAACCGAAAAACCAAACCTGTTTCCGTCTAGTTGATTCCGACTCACAGTGGCCCTATAGGACAGAGTAGAACTGCCCTGTTGAGTTTCCGAGGAGTGCCTGGTGGATTTGAACTGCCGACCATTTGATGAGCAGCCGTAGCACTTAACCACTATGCCACCAGGGTTTCCATTGTGCCAGCAGGGCTCCTTAATTAGCCGTTAGGGAAATACAAGTCAAAACCACAATGAGATACTTCACACCCACTAGGATGGCTATAATAAAAAAGACAGATAATAACGAGTGTTGGCGAGGCTGTGGTAAAACTGGAATCCTCATACATTGCTGGTAGGAATATAAAAAATTGAAAAATCTGACAGTTTCTCAAAAGTTTAAACATAGAGTTACCATATGACCCAACAATTCCACTTGTAGGTATATATTTTTAGAGAGATGGAAACATATGCCCACATAAGTTTAAAACTTAAATTTGGATGTTCATAGCAGCATATTTATAATAGCCCAAAAGTGGAAGTAACCCAAATGCTCATCGACTAGTCATCAATGGATAAATACGATGTGGAATTCATACAATGGAATACCACGCGGCGATGAAAAGCCATGATGTTCTGATAGATCCTATGACATGGGTAAACCTTAAAACCACGCTGAGTGAAAAACCTTAAAGCCATGCAGAGTGAAAGAAGCCAGTTACAAAAGACCACATTTATATGATTCCATTTATGTAACATTTTCAGAAAAGGCGAATCTATGGAGACAAAGTAGATTAGTGGTTGCCAGGGGCTGGGGGGGACAGGTGAATGGGAAATGACTGCTAACGGGTACAGGATTTCATTTTGGGGTAATAAAAATGTTACCAAATTGATTGTGGTAATGGTCACACAGCATGTGAATATTCTAAAAACCACTGAGTTTTACATTTGAAACGGGAGAATTGTATAGTCTGTGAATTATATCTCGTACTTATGTATGAATTATTCCCCACCTGTAAAAGAGTGAGTGGGCTGGACATCCAGTCTCAAAGACCTTGCAGCCTGGACGCTGTGTAACTGAGTCTAGGCGAAGCACTCTGGTTGGGGTCTGGAATATTAGTTCTGCCACCAACTCCCCAGGGTTTAAATCTCCTTTCCCCTTTGGGCAAGCATCTTCTTACATGTACTAAATTGAGTTGGGCCATGAGGTCTCCCTGTCTTTTTTTAGCAGTGCCGTTCCAGATGGGCAAACACCCATACCCAGGCCTGGGCCCTTGCTGTGCTGGTGGCCACGCTTACTTGAGCCGAGGATGTTCAGGGGTGGCTTCTCTCCCTTCCACTCTTCAGTCTCAACTTGACCTTTACCTTGTCTTTGGCCCAAAGAAGAAAAGGCAATGCAGTGTGATGACAGCATGCTGGGGAGGGGCATGACAACATGGAGGCGGGCTCTGTGCTCAGGGCTGCAGACGGGTAGGGCAGGGGGCCTGGAATTGGCAGCTACATCCAATGAGGGATTTGGGGGAGGGATGGGGACAATGACAGGCATAAAATGGTGGGCATAAGTCAGTTGCACTTGGAACCATTTTGTGTAGGTGCCACAGCAGTGGCTACTTTGGGATCCTAGCTAGCAGCAGGTCCCTATCTTTTTCCCCAGAATAAAACATCTACTTGTCTGCCTCTGGTGGTCTTTGTGTGCACAGACTTATTCTGCCTCTGCAAGGTTATGTCCACCATAATAAGGGCAAGCACTCCTGTATTTGCAATATTAACCAGTTGCCTTCGAGGTGATCTGATTCATGGTAACCCCATGTGTGCCAGAGTAGAACTGGTCTCCAAAGGGTTTTCTTTTTTTAAATTTATTTATTTTTATTGTGCTTCCGATGAAGGTTTACAAAGCAAATTATTTTCTTATTAAACAATTAATACACATACTGTTTTGTGACATTGGTTGCCAACCCGATAACATGTCAACACTTTCCCCTTCTCAATTTTGGTTCCCCCTTTCCATTCGTCCAGCTTTCCTGTCCCCTCTTGCCTTCTTGTCCTTGCCCCTTGGCTGGTGCGCCCATTTAGTCTCATCTACATGGTTGAACTACGTGTATTATTGTTTTATGGACCTGTCTAATCTTTGGTTCACTTTCAGGAGAGACTTCAGTACTGAGTTAAAAGGGTGTCCAGGGCCCGTATTCTCGGAGTTTCTCCAATTTGTGTCAGACCAGTAAGTCTTAGTGTGAATTTTGTTTTACATTTTTCTCCAGCTCTGTCCGGGACTCTCTGTTGTTATCCTTGCCAGAGCAGCCAGTGGTTGTAGTCAGGTACCATCTAGTTGTGCTGGACACAACCTGGTGGAGACTGTGGTAGCTGTGGTTCATTAGTGCTTTGGACTAAATCTTTCCTTTGTGTCTTTTTTTTTTTTTTTCATTCTCCCTTGCTCCAGATGGGGTGAAATATCTTGGATGGCCACTTACAAGCTTTTAAGACCCCAGATGCTACTCTCCACAGTTGGATATAGAACATTTTCTTTATGAACTGTGTTATGCCAGTTGAGCTAGATGGCCCCTGAGACAATGGTCCCCAGCCCTCAGCCCAGTAATTTGATCCTTCAGGGAGTTCGGATGAGCCTGTGAAGCTTCTATGACTTTGCCTTGGTCAAGTTGTGTTGACTTTCCCAGTATTGGGTACTGTCTTACCCTTCACCAAAGTTACTACTTATCTATTGTCTAGTTAGTGTTTTTCCCTCTCCACAAATCCCCTCCCTCATAAACATCAAAGATTGTTTCTTTCTGTGTGTTGTGGGTTGAATTGTGTCCCCCCAAAATATCTGTCAACTTGGCTGGGCCATGAGTCTCAGTATTGTGTGACTGTCTACCATTTTGTCATCTGACGTGATTTTTCTATGTGTTGTAAATTCTATCTCTATGACGTTGATGAGGTGGGATTATCAGCAGTTATATTAATGAGACAGGACTCAGTCTACAAGATTGGATAGTGTCTTGAGCCAATCTCTTTTGAGATATAAAAGAGAGAAGTGAGCAGAGAGACATGGGGACCTCATACCACTGAGCAGAGAGACATGGGGACCTCATACCACTGAGAAATAAGAGCCAGGAGAATAGTGTGTCCTTTGGACCCAGGGCCCCTGCCCTGAGAAGTTCTTTGACAGCCTCTCCAACATTTGTTATTTTCTGTTTTTTGATTCACGTCAGTAATGTCAGGGTGAGATGATATCTCATTGTGGTTTTGATTTGCATTTCTCTAATGACTAGTGATTGTGAGCATTTTCTCATGTGCCTGTTAGTCACCTGAATGTCTTCTTTGGTGAAGTGTCTGTTCATATCCTTTGCCCATTTTTTAATTGGATTTTTGTCTTTTTGGATTTTCCTATAGATTTTAGAGATTAGACCTTTGTTGGATATGCCATAGCCAATTTTTTTTTTCCAGTATGTAGTTTCTCTTTTTACTCTTTCACTGAAGTCTTTTGATGAGCATAAGTGTTTAATTTTTAGAAGATCCCAATCATCTAGCTCATCTTCTGGTGTTTATGTATTGTAAGTTATGGCTTGTATGCTATTTATGCCATGTATTAGGGTCTCTAGCATTGATCCTATTTTTTCTTCTGTGATCTTTATAGTTTTTGGTTTTATATTTAGGTGTTTCATCCATTATGAATTAGTTTTTGTGTGTAGTGTGAGGTATGGGTCCTGTTTCATTTTTTTACAGATGGACATCCAGTTTTGCCAGCACCATTTGTTAAAAAGATTGTCTTTTCCAGTTTAATAGACTTGGGACATTTGCTAAAGATCAGGTGACCATAGGTGGATGAATTTACATCTGGGCTCTCGATTCTGTTCCATTGGTCAATGTGTCTGTTATTGTACCAGTACCAGGCTGTTTTGACTATGGTAGCTGTATAGTAGTTTGTGAGGTCAGGTAGCGCGAGGCCTCCTACTTTCTTCTTCTTCAATGGTGCTTCACTTATCCAGGGCCTCTTTCCTTTCCATATAGAGTTAATGATTAGATGTCCATCTAATTAAAGAATGCTATTGGTATTTGGATCGGGATTACATTGTATTTGTAGATTGCTACGGGTGGAAATGACATTTTCACAATGTTGAGTCTACCTATCCATGAGCATGGTATGTTTTCCCATTTATGTAGATTTCTTTTGTTTTTTTACAGTAGTGTTTTGTAGTTTTCTTTGTATAGCTACTTTACGTACCTGGTTAGATTTATTCCTAAGTATTTTACTTTTTTAGGAGCATTTATAAATGGTATTGCTTTCCTGATTTTCTTTTTTGGTGTATAGGAATCCAACTGATTTTTGTATGTTTATCTTGCATCCTGCTATTCTGCTGAATCTATTAGTTCTAGTAGTTTTCTTGTGGAGTCCTTGGGTTCCGTATCTATATTATCGTATCATTGGCAAATAGGGATAGTTTTACTTCTTCCTTACCACTTTGGATGCACTTTATTTCTTTTTCTTGCCTTATTGCTCTAGCTAGGACTTCCAGCACAATGTTAAATAGGAGTGGTAATAAAGGGTGTCCTTGTCTTGTTGATGTTCTCAGGGGGAATGTTTTCAACCTCTCTCTGTTGATAATGATGGTGGTCTTTGGTTTTGTATAGGTGCCCTTTTATTATGTTGAGGAATTTCCCTTCTATTCCTATTTTATTGATAGTTTTTATCAGGAATGGGTGTTGAACTTTAATGTTTTTCCTGTGTTAAATGAGATGGTCATGTGATTCTTTTGCTTTATTTATACGGTAGGTTACATTGATTGATTTCTAATATTGAACTGCCCTTGCATACTTAGTATGAATCCCACTGGGTCTGGGTATATATATATATATTTTTAATATGATGCTAACTTCTGTCGGCTTTATTTTTTTTTTTTGAGAATTTTTGCATCTATATGAGAGATATTGGTCTGTAATTTTTTTTTTTTTTTTTTGTGGTACCTTTACCTGGTTTTGGTATCAGGGTTATATTGGCTTCATAGAATGAATTTGGAAGTATCCTTTCCTTTTCTATGTTCTGAAATAGTTTAAGTAGCACTGATGCAAGCTCTTCTCTGAATGTTTGGTAGAATTCACCAGAGAAGCTATGTGGGCCAGGGATTTTTTGTTTGTTTTTGTTTTGGGAGTTTCTTTTATTACCTTTTCAATCTCTTCTTTTGTTATGGGTCTGTTCAGATTTTCTATCTCAGTTTGTATTAGTTTAGACAGGTAGTGTGTTTTAGAAATTTGTTCATTTCCTCTAGGTTTCCAAATCTGTTGGAGTATAGTTTTTCACAGTACTCTGTTATGGTCCTTTTTATTCCAGTTGAGTCTGTTGTAATGTCCCCATTTCATTTCTTATTTGGGTTATTTGCTTCCTCTCCTGTTTTTCTTTTGTCAGTTTGGCCAATGGTTTGTTGATTTTTGTTGATGTTTTCAAAGAACCAGATTTTGGTTTTGTTGATTCTTTTCTCTTTCTTTTTTTTTTTTCTGATTTTTATTATTTCTTTTCTTCTGGTGGCTGTGGGCTTCTTTTCCTGTTCTCTTTCTATTTGTTGGCGTTGTGTAGCTAATATTTTGATTTTTTCCCTGTCTTCTTTTTTGATGGGTGCATCTGTTGCTATAAGTTGACCTCTGAGCACTGCCTTTTCTGTGTCCCAAAGGTTTGGGTATGATGAGTTTTCTTTCTCATTTGATTCTAGGAATTTTTTGATTCCATCTTTGATTTCTTCTATTACCCAGTGGTTTTTAAGCAAGGTGTTATTCAGTTCCCAGGTATTTGATTTTTTTTCCTTTGTTTTTCCTGCTATTAATTTCTACTTTTACGGCATTGTGATCAGAGAAGATGCTTTGTATTATCTCTATGTTTTGGATTTTATTAAGTGTTGCTTTGTGGCCTAAGATGTGATCTATTCTGGAAAATGTTCCATGTGTATTGCAAAAGAAGTATACTTTGCTGCTGTTGGGTGGAATATTCTATGTATATCTACGAGGTCCAGTTGGTTGATTGTGGTCTTCTGTACCTTTGTTGAATTTCTTTCTAGACTTTCTGACCTTTACCAAGAGTGGTGCGTTGAAGTCTCCTACTATAATTGTGGAACTGTCAGTTTCTCTTTTCAGTGCTGTTAAAGTTTGTTTTATGTATTTTAGAGCCCTATCATTGGGTAGTCCTATAGGGTGGCTATGTGTCGGAATCGACTCAATGGCACTGGGGTATCATTGGGTGCATAGATATTTGCTATGGTTATGTCTTCATGGTATATTGTCCTTTTAATCATTATATGCAGTGTGAGAGATCACTTTTGTGTGTGGCCTTTCTAACCATGGTCTTGTAACTCCCACCCAGGCGAATGGATGGGACTATGTGATTGGGTAATTGTGGTCCACCAAAGGGGTTGGTCAGTTTTGCCGTCCCATTGGGCTTGTAATAAGTGAACCTTGAGGCGGAAAAGACAGGACCCATCACTTCCAAGGAAGAACAGCCAGGAGCCAGCACATTCTTTGGATCCAGTATCTCTGTGCTGAAAAGCTCCTGGAACCAAGAGACAGGGAGAGAGAGAGCTTGAGAAGCAGCAGCAGAGACCTGGCAGCAGATACCTGGCAGCAGGAGACGAGGCAGTGGGCTTCTTGGACCATGGAGTGAGAAAGCTGAGTGCCTTTGGGCAGAGGCCTAGAGCCAGGGAGAGGCACTCCTGCAAACGCGACTGGGAAGAGGCTGCTGTCCTGATGGAAGAACTGTATCCGGAATTGTAACCTCTTACTTCCCTAATAAACCCCATAAATGTGAGTATAGTCTGTGAGTTTTGTGTGGCCATTGCAGTGAATTATCAAACTCAGCAGAGGAGCAGAGATTGCTGTGGGAGGCATGGTTGCTGTCAGAATTGGTAAAGATGCTGGAGAGAGAAGGCATGTCTGACCTTTGCCCGATGAGAATAAGCCTTGGGCTGTTGGTCTTGATTCTCCTTTCCCCTTGTGAAGTTAGAGAAGGTCCAACATCGCCCCCACTCCGTGTTTACATTATACTATGTCCTTCCTTGTCTTTTATGGTAGGCTTTGTTTTAAAGTCTGTTTCATCTGAGGTTAGTATTGCCACTTCTGCTCTTTTTTGGTTGCTGTTTGCTTGATATATTTTTTCCATCCTTTGATTTTTAATGTATTTATGTCTTTGTTTCTAAGATATTTCTTTTGTAGACAGCATATTGATGGGTCCTGTTTTTCTTATCCTTTCTGTCACTCTTTGTCTCTTTATGAGTTCATTTAAGCCATTTATGTTCAGTGTGATTATAGATGGGTGTGAGTTTATTGTTATCATTTTGTAGTGCTTTTTTGGTGTGTGTGTGGTGCTACGTTTTCTTTGTTCCTCTTACTCTCCTGAGCTGAATTTCTTTTGTGGATTTCTTTTTTTTTTTTTTTCATTTTTTTGGTAGATTTTGTATTTACTGAGACTTTATGCTTTTCTTCTTATTTTGATAAGTAGGTTTAACTTTCTTTGTGGTTACCTTGAAATTTACCTCTGACTTTCTATGTTTAAAACAGTCTTTTATTACTTGGTACTGCCTTTACTTACTCTCCATTTGAAAGATCTATACCTATACAATTTATTCTGTCTTTTATTGCACTAGTTTTTTTTTTTTTTTTTTAAATATTTTGATATTGTCTGCTGTCTCTGGGACATTCAGGGTTTATTTCTTTTATTGATTGTAGATTTGTTTGTTTTGTCCTGCTTTTTTGTTTTATCTGGTTATATCTGGGCTAGGCATGTTTTGTTGCTCGCTTGTCTGTGGGAATAATACTTCTCGCCATCTTGTCCAGGGGGACAAAGCTAGTCAAAACTCAGCTATGGTGCAGCAGGGCAGGTCCAGTGAGGGGGCACAGGTGAGGATGGTCATTTGTGGCACAGACTGCGGCCAGCAGGGCAGGGTTGGAGGGCAGTGAGGGGTGGGCCTGGGGTCCATGCTGATGCCACTTGGGATCATGGTATGTGGTGCACAGTGTGGATAGGCAGAAGGAAAAGGAGAGGATGTAATGTGCAGAGCTAAGTGGGTGAGAGAAAGGAGAGAAACACAAGTGAAAAAACAGCACAAAAAAGGAAGAAATGAAGGGTAAAAAAGTAAAATGGTGGCATAGTGGAATGGGGTGTGGAGTCAAGGCTGACCTGGGGAGGCCACGTGCCAGTGGCTTTCTAGCCTAGTGGTGAAGCTTGGCCTGTTGAGAAAGGGTGTGGGCAGCTCACAGGGCTAGGTAAGTGGGAGAAAGGAAAGGAAAGAGAAGGAAAAAAAAAAAAAAAGCCCCACCCCCCCAAATGTGGTATTGAGGGAGCTGGCCATTTGGTCAGGGCAGAATTGGGGTGGCAGCGAGCTGAAATCTCTCTTGCCAGGTTGTGTGGCACGGTCCCTCAGGAAGCGGCAGAGACAATGCAGGGCCCAGGTGGGAGGGAGAAGAAAAAGGAAGAAAGGGAAAGATAAAGAAAAATAAAAAATATGGTGCTGAGGGAGCCAGCCTGTGGGGGTGGCACAGACCTGTGGAGGCTGTGTGCTGGCGGCTCGCAAGCTAAATAATGCAGCATGATCCTTCGAGAAGGGGGGGTGGTGGTGCACAGGGCTAGGTTAGCAGGAGAAAGAAAAAGAAGGAAGGGAGAGAAAGGGAAGAAACAACAACAACAAAAGAACAAAGCAAACAAACTAAAAAAAATATGGCGCACAGGAAGTTGGCTGGTGGGGGCAGTGCAGATGTGGGGAGGTGGTGTGCTGGCCTCTCTAGCCAAGCAGTGTGGCACATCCCTTTGAGAAGGGGTGGGGACGGTGGACAGGGCTAGGTGGGTGGGAGACAGGAAAGGAAGAAAGAGAGGGAGAGAGAGAAGAGACAAAAATAAAAAAATTAAAAAAATATGGTGCTGAGGGAGCCAGTCATTGGAGGCAGCACAGACCCAGGGAGTTCATGCATCACTGGCTTTCCAGCCAAATGGTGCAGCACAGCCCATCAAAAAGGGGCAGGACAACCCAATGGACTAGGTGGGTGGGAGAAAGAAATGGAAGGGTGGGAAAGAGAGAGAAGAAACAAAAACACAAAGAAAAGAAAAAAATGGTGCAGAGGGAGCCTACCAGTGGGCATGGCATGGAACCAGAGAGACTGTGCTGTTGGCTTTCTAGCCAAGCAGTGAGGCACAGCACATTCAGAAGGGGCGAGGACAGTACATAAGGCTAGCTGGGTGGGAGAAAGGAAAGTAAGAAAGAGAGAGAAGAAACTGAAAAAAATCATGCTGAGGGAGCCTGTCAGTGGGTTGGCATGGAACTGGGGAGGCCATGATGTTGGCTTTCTAGCTGAACAGTGTGGCACATCCCTTTGAGAAGGGGTGGGGATGGTGCATGGGGCTAACTGAATGGGAGAAAGGAAAGGAAAGAAGGGAGAGAGAGAGAAGGAACAAACAAAAGCTAAAAAATAATTTAAAAAATGGCACTGGGGGAACCAGCCATTGGGGACAGGGCAGATCTGGGCAGCAGCGAGCTGGTATTTCTCTAGCCGAGCAACTGTGGCCCATTGCAAAGTGGCAGAGGCCGTGTACAGGGAAGAAAGGTGGGGGGTGGAAAAGTGTGTATCCTTGGTTACTGGGCACTCTGTCTACTGTTGGAAGCTCTGTGAAGTTGTCTTCCTGTACTTTCTGTCCGCAGTCCTTAGTGGTTGAGGTCCAAGATGGTGAATCCATGCGACATTAGCTGATGGGGGACCTCTACTCCGTAGCTCTCCTCCTTCTCTGTTTTTTGTCAACTTTTTATTCCATTTAATGCTTGATTGAGTTCTTTGTCCCTTCATTTGACACTTAGGTTCCAGGATTGATGTTTGCATCTGTTTTACTTAGTTTTTTGGGTCTTTGCCGCAAAGGGACAGCATGGTGCTTCTGTCTATAGTGCCATGTTGGCTTCACCTTTCTCCACAGGGTTTTCAGTGGCTGATTTTTCAGAAGTAGATTGTCAGCCCTTTCTTCCAGGGCAGCTCTAGGTGGACTTGGGCCTCCACCTTTTCACTTAGCAAGTCAAGCATGTTAACTTTTCACATCACCCAGGAACTCTTTAAGCACTGCAACTCTTTACCATATCCTTGTAAGGTGATTATTATTATCCTCACTTTACAGATGGGGAAACAAAGCTCACAGAGATCAAGATAGTTGCCTAAAGTTCCACAGAGCCCAGATGTGTTCAGCTCTTTCCATTCCATGATGCTGCTTTTCAGTGATGGGTTCTGGGCTACCTTTTTGCACATCCTCTGCACTCTAAGCCCACTACCTGTGTGCAAAAGCACTCAGCCAATATTCATTGACCTGTTAGTTTTGATCTGCACTTTATCCTGCAGAAGCAAGGGACTAAGAAAAAAAAAAAAAAAACCTGGGGCATGTCCCTGAAGGATGCCTATTACGAGCCAGTGAGCGTTGTGGGGTGAACAGCCTCTTATTTGGCTAATCCCATGCCACACTCCTGTGAATGAGTGTCAGCTGTGGGGAGGGGGCCATTTAGAGCTTTATCATCAAACCGATACCTTATTCCCAAATAGTCCTCTTGAACCAGTGTCCCACAGCTACTGGACACATCCTCTGGCAGGGGGTTGTAGTCCCTGGTCATTTGGCTGGTGCTGGGTCAGGTTTCACGCATGCTGGCTCTCCTGTCTACAGCACTCTGGTGTCTATAACGGAGCCTCTGTCAAAATGCTTGTTAGGACTATTTTTAAAAAGTCCCATTTAGCATTGAGTGATGCCAGAAATGCAGCCTATAAAAAAGATGACAAATGATCGCTTCCTCTTCCAATTCTGGCCGAGGCCTGAAGCTGAAAGACTTACTGCAGAGTTTATTCTTGGACGTTCAAGACAGAGATTTCTTTTCTTTTTTTAAACTTTTTTTTTTATGCCACTCAAAGTGTTATCAGCACTCTTTGCGAGTCTATGGGTAGTGGATGACCCAAAGAGGTAGAGTATCACCAATGCAAGAGTTGCCATTACAGAAATAAAGGCAGAGTGCTATGGTAATCTATAATTTTTGAATGCCAACTTCCAACAGTGTTTATGGGGCAGCTATGGTGTGTTGGAACCCTGGTGGTGCAGTCGTTAAGAGCTATGACAAGCTACGGCTGCTAATCAAAAGCTTGGCAGTTGGAATCTACCATTTGCTCTTTGGAAACCCTATGGGGAAGTTCTACTCTGTTTTATAGGGTCACTATGAGTTGGAATTGACTCGATGGCAATGGGTATGGCATGTTAGAGAAGACCCGCAGTGGTATATTCTGAAGGACACAAATAATAATACCAAATACTTCTATAACACTAACACTGTGCCAGATACAGTTTTAAGTACTGTCATACATGTTTATCTCATTTAATCCTCATAATTATTCTAGGAGGTCATTACTGTTATTATCTCCATTTTACAGATGAGGAAACTGAGGTTCAGAGAGGTTAGGTAACTTGCCCAAGGTCATACAGCTGATACATAGAAAAGCTGTAAGCAAAACTCAGGAAGCCAGGCTTCAGCGTGTGAGCTCTTAAGCCCTTCACTGACTGCCTCTCAAATATGTGTTTGAGAAGGTCATGAGGGCAGGGTCAGAGAAGGCTTCCTGGGACAGTGGACAGAGCCTAGTTTGCCCCTGAAATAGTCGAACCTGGGCCTCCTCAGGCCAGCCCCCACTGTCCAATACACTCTCACTATTGTGCTGGCCATAATGTCTTTCCAGTACTTGTGCCTTGTCTCTCACCTAACCAGGTTGTGAGCTCCATGACAGCAGAGTGCAGTCTTTGCCATTTCTGTGCCCCAGCCACCAGGCTAAAGTCTGACCCAGACCAGGAACTCAGTAAACTTAGGCTGAGCCGAGTTGTTGATGAGAGGTAGAAAGGAATGGGGAGGACATCTCGGGTCGGGGAGCTATATGAACAAAAGTATGGCAGTAGAAATAAACAGGGGGCCTATAGAGGGCCTGGAGAGGGAAAAGAGTCCACAGGGAGTCCAGGTCAGAAAGGCAGGATTGTAGAGGGCCTTGAATGCTAGGGAGAGGGATATGAGTTTATTTGGAGGCCAGGGGAACACGAGAGGTGTCTAAGCAGTAGACCAACAAATGCAGACAAGAAAGAGCCTTGGGAAGGTTTCTGATATCTGTAAGGGGATTCCTTAGAGTGGACGCAGACAGGAGGATCAGAGGAGAAATCAGAAAAATCAGAATGTACCCATTAAGAAAATCAGTTAAAACAAAACAAAAACAACTGATGGAAACTCTTCATTTTTAAATGGGTAGCAACTCCCAGTGGATCCTGGAGAACACTTTGGATGCAGTGGTCCTGGCTTAGCCTCCCTCCCTTCCCCAGGTGCTGCCTCAGAGAGAAGCCTAGGGTCTGTTTAATGTCACCAGTTGACTGTATCCCATTGGATATCAATAGCCCACACAGTGGTTCTCACCATAGTCATCTTTCCCATCACATCAGCTGAGCCTACAGGCCTTCATCTTTTCCCCAAGGCTGCAGTTTCAAACACATTTTTCTCTGGCACAAGGAGCCAAACTCTTTTATCCCAGCCCATCACACTGGAATAAGAAAAAAGAATTGCTCACTCTCAGCAAAATTGATGCAAATGCCAACTCTGATTTGAAAACAGCCCCGTCATTGGAAAGCTGAGTTTCTCTCTTAGAAGCTCCTCTTAAGTTCCCAAGGGAAGTAGAATAATCATTTACAAGAATAATAAAATAATTTTCCTGGGTTGACAGCATCTGCTTGCTAGCATGCTCAGCTATGAAGCAGGTTTTGATTCTTGGGGACCCATTTTGCTAACAGACCCCCAGTCTTAAGTGCAGCAAAGCCACTTGGGTCTTTCAGCATTGGAAGTCCACTGCACACCCGAGCTAGTAACTTACAGGCAGAAGTGAGGCTAGTCAGACAGAGGGCTCTTTGCTCCTTGTTCCCTCATTTGTTCATCTTTGATAGGATGTCCTCACCTACCTTGGGATGCCCTCCCTCTGCCCTCAAATCCGCTTCCATCTCCCAGGCCTTTGGACAAATGTCATCTGTTCAGTGAACACATACATCTCCAGGACTTTCCTTGTCTGGGGAAGTTCTAGGTCAGCTGCAGTCCAAACCATCTGAATTAGACCACAGAGGGTCTTTTGATGCTGATCTTGATTCTGATGTGTGAGTTCCCTCTCCTCATCTAGGTGGTGGCCATTCAGTGTGGTGTTCATAGCTAGCTGTACCTGGGCTGGACTCTGGCTTTATCAATTTACAACCTCATAGGGTTTCTTGCTACGAGTATTGTTGTTAGGTGCCCAGGTAATTCCGACTCAAAGTGACCGTATGTGACAGTACAACTGCCCCCGTAGGGTTTTCTAGGCTTAATCTTTACAGAAGCAGATCGCCAGGCCTTTCTCCCTTGGGGCTGCTGGGTGAGTTCAAACCAACGACCTTTCATTCACCAGCCAAGGGCACAACTGTTATGTCACCAGAGCTCCTTTCTGTGAGTACTAAAAAAAAAAAAAAAACATGATTTGTGTAAAGCCCTTGGCATAGTGCCTGTGCAGGGACAGATTACCCAATAAGCAAGGTAAACGTGTACTTAGGGCATCAAAACAAAAACAGGAGTACCAGTTATCCAGAGCAAAGACCAGTAGATGCCAAGCAGACAGGACACAAGGAAAAGTGAGCACCACAGTGGAAGGGAACTGGCAGGGTACTAAATGAAAACGATAGCAGCTCCAGTGCCTGAGAACGTGCTGGCCGCAAATAAAGTTCACACAGGGTCACCAGGGTGCCCAAGAGCAAGACTGCTTAAGCTATGAGGCCCCTACCATTTCAACATCTTCGTTGACATCTGCCTCCTATAGTCCCCTCTTGTTTAATTGAAGCTCCTTATCTCAGCGAGTCTCTTGGGAGTATACTATTTCTTTCTAATAAACAAGAGGTGGCAGTGGGTTGTCAAGTGCAAGTCTTGCTACATTCACCCATCATGCAACTAGATCCAACATGAGTTTTTACTAGGCAAGGATGGATTATATTAATAGATAACAGGTCACTAATCCATTTTGAGAGAACCATCTTGTACCACCAAGTCTGCTGATCCAGCAATTCCAGCCAGGAGGGCCAGCAATGCTCTTTGCCATGATATAAACACAAGAGTATGATCTTACCCACATTCTGATAAATAGCCAATGGGAACTCCAGTCCCATATGATGTGCGAAAGCAAGGGAACTCTAGTAAGTCGGTCACTGCAATGAATTAAATCAAGTTACTTTTTTTTTTTTAAATAATTTTTATTGTGCTTTAAGTGAAAGTTTACAAATCAAGTCAGTCTCTCACACAAAAACCCATATACACCTTGCTACACACTCCCAGTTACTCTACCCCTAATGAGACAACCTGCTCTCTCCCTCCACTCTGTCTTTTCGTGTCCATTTCGCCAGCTTCTAACCCCCTCCACCCTCTCATCTCCCCTCCAGGCAGGAGATGCCAACATAGTCTCAAGTGTCCACCTGATCCAAGAAGCTCACTCCTCACCAGCATCCCTCTCCAACCCATTGTCCAGTCCAATCCATGTCTGAAGAGTTGGCTTCGGGAATGATTCCTGTCCTGGGCCAACAGAAGGTCTGGGGGCCGTGATCACTGGGGTCCTTCCAGTCTCAGTCAGAAAATCAAGTTACTTTTTAACTGCATAGCATTTACATAGAGTTATGTCCTAAGTAAAAATCTTAGTACCCCGCATCTGCTAAAAATTTTATAACCCAGTTCATCTCATTCCACTAAAATGGCATACGCCACTTTTGCATTCAATTGCTAATATTACAGCCACATTTTAAAAGCAGTTATATCATGGATAGCTATAACACACACACATACACACATACAGGCATGTATATATATATAACTCATATGTCCTGCTGGAATGCGTTAGTAAATAGAGGAGAGGACACCACAGATTATCAGTGTTTAGGGCCTTCACATATCTTCATCTTGCCCTGTGCCTGTGGTTAAAATGAGTCATCAATAAACGGTAAAAAAAAAAAAAAAAAAACCATTGCCATCGAGTCGATTCGGTACCTCTAGCCTTATCATTATCGTCATCATTCCTTATATCCCCAAAGCATCTAACAGTTTGGAGCAAGTACCAGGTGCTCAGTAGAGGACCAACTTACCTACTTGGCACAGTAGACACTGCTCAGAGCCCACAGTACTTTTGGAGGACTGTAAAAATGTTGTAGCTTTAATTTCTTTGAAGATCAGAAGAAAAAGATGAATAGGACAATATAATAATGAATCTGCCTGGATTGCATTTATCTTTATACCAACAGTTATAAAATATAATTTAAAAGTTTATTGTACTAAATTGTGTATAACATAAATTTTGTCATTTTAACCATTTTTAAGTGTACAATTCAGTGACATTAATTACATTCACAATGTTGTACAATCATCACCAAAATCTATTTCCAAAACTGTTTCATCGCCCCAAACAGAAACCCAGTACTCATTAAGTAATAACTCGCCATTCATCCTTCCCACCCACTGATCTGCTCTGGTCTGTATGCATTTGCCTATCCTATGTATTTCACGCAAATGGGATCATACAGTATTTGTCCTTTTGTGTCTGGCTTATTTTGCTCAGTATAATGTTTCAAGGTTCGCCCATGGGTAGCATGTGTCAGAACTTCATTCTTCTTTATGGCTGAATAATAATCTATTATATGTATATATATCACATTTTGTTTATCCATTCATCTGTTGATGGCCACTTGGGTTGTTTACATGTTTTGTGAGTAATGCTGCAATGAACATTGGTGTACAGTATTGTTTGAGTCCCTGCTTTCAATTCTTTTGGGCATATACCTAGGAGTAGAATTACTGGATCATATGGTACTTCTATGTTTAATTTTTTGAGGAACCGCCAAACAGTGTTTCCACGGTGGCTGTACTGTTCTACATTCCCAGCACCAGTGCACGCAGGTTCCAATTTCTGCATATCTCTCTGAATCCTGACCAACACTTAATTTCCTTTTTTTTTTCTTTAAATAATATCTATCCTAGTGAACGTGAAATGATATCTCATTTTGGTTTTGATTTCATCTCCCTAATAGCTAATGATGTTGAGCATATTTTCATGGGCTTATTGACCATTTGTGTATCTTCTCTGGAGAAATGTCTGTTCAAATCCTTTATCCACTTTTCGATTGGATTTTTTGTCTTTTTGTTGCTGAGTTGTAGGAGTTCTTTACATATCCTGGGTATTAAACTATTACCAGACATACGGTTCCCAAATCTTTTCTCCCATTCTGTAGGTTGTGGTTTTTTTTTTTTTTTTAACTTTCCTGATAACATTCTTTGATGCATAAAATATTTTAATTTCGATGAAGTCCAATTTATCTATTTCTCCTTTTGTTGCTGGTACTTTTGATGTCATATCTAAGAACGTACTGCCAAATATAAAATCTTGAAGATTTACCCCTATGGCTTTTTTTTTTTTGTAAGAGTATTATGGTTTTAGTTCTTATATTTAGGTCCAAATATAATTATATACATATATTTTTTTAATAGAGGAAGTGGCCCCCGCTTTTTTCTTTTTTAAATGGATGCAAAAGTGTGTAGGGCCCACAAAAGCTATAATAAGGCTCTGGGTCAATAAACATCAGTTAGGAGATCTGTCTTCAGATGTTGCTGGTAATATCAGTAAAGGTGACAGTATCTCCAGGGCTGGAGCTCACTGGAGCTGGAGGGCCTAGTACAGGGCTAAGCACCCAGTAGGAGCTCAGGAAATGGGGGCTTCTCTAAAAAGACAGAGAAATTCTCCTGTCTTTTCTAGCAGCTCAAGACATGTCATGTGGCTGAAAGTTTGCGAAAATCTTTCAGGCTCCAGAAGCGTAATCATTAGGAATCTGGAAGAATAAAGTCCAACCAAAGTGGAGAGTCACTATTGGGCAGATAGACTTTAGTCATGAACAGTCTTGGAAATTTAAAACATCTTTACTTGGGCAAGAGCGAACAGCTCTAGGACACCCAGAGGCAGAATTAATCCTCCAGTGCCGTTGGCAAAGGCTGCCTTAGAAACCCATTAGAAACTCCTTAGAAAACCCCAAAGAGCTGCCTTAGAAGCCTTGGGGTAGCTTAAGTCTTGGAGTCTTCTAGCTATTTTAGTCCACCAAGGACCACGTCTCCCTGCTTTTCCCCTGAACATGTCTTTCATTTCCATGGGAACAGCATGGAGCTGCAGGAAGAAGGGGCATGAGGGTGTATTTGTCCCCTGAGCCCTTTCCCTGGCAAACAGACCCAGAACCCTGGGAGTCCTGCCACCCTCATGGCTCCTAGGAGGTGTTGGACTCACCCACGGTGTGGGTGTCTTGGGAGGGATTTACCATTTGGGGAAAGGCTTTTAGGTTGAATCCTTTTTCCACTTGGAGATGCCCAAATGGAATTTCTACCACCCCTGGCCATAATAAGAAATATTTAAAGCGTGCTTGCTATGTGCACATTCAACACTCAGCACAACTTTGTAAAGATACTATTTTTATCTGTATTTACAGCTGAAGAAAATAAGTCACAGAAAGTTTAGGAAACACAGCTAGTGTTTCCAAGACACAAAACCAGTTCTTGTGACATCAGAGCCATGTCCTTCCTACTATTCTCCTGCCCAGCTCTCAGCAGTGTCGCTGCTATCATGTTGGGCACAGAAGAGGTAATGGCGGAAGCCATTTTGGGTTTCAGAGAGAAGGTAGTTATAATAAGGTCCAGGGTGGAACTAATGCTCTGGCCACATTTTATTGTACTGCTGGTGGATTAATGGCCCACGTATGTCCTTTTTACCTTTCACTTCAGGTCTTTTAGGTATAGAGTATTACTATTGAACACAGAATCCATGGGTGGCACAGTGGTTAAGCGCTCAGGCTGCTAACCAAAAGGTCGGCAGTTTGAAACCATCAGCTGCTCCTTGGAAACCCTATGGGGCAGTTGTACTCTGTTCTGTAGGGTAGCTATGAGTTGGAATTGATTCAAAGGCCATGGGTTTGGTTTGGTTTTGGTAATATTCACTAGGAGCCTTTGGGTGGTACAGATAATTAATGCGCTTGGCTGATAACTGAAAGGTTGGGGGTTCAAGTCTACCCAGAGGCACTTTGGAAGAAAGGTCTGACAATCTACTTCCAAAAAATCCTATTGAAAACCCTATGGAACACAGTTCTACTCTGACACACTTGGGGTTGCCATGAGTCAGAATTGAATCACCAGCAACTTTTTTTTTTTTTTAATGTTCACTAGCTCCTACTAGACATGGGTAACATTTAACCTTCAAAGCATTCTTTAATGTAGATACTGTCAGCATTGTTGTTCTGCAGCTGAAGAAACTAAGGCAGAGACCAGTGAAGTAACCTGCTCATGGTCAAACCTATTAAGTGGCAAGACCAGGATTAGAAAGCAGGCAGTCTTGCCAGAGAGCCAATGCTGGTTCACTGGCTGTTGCCAGTGTGCTCTCTCTCCTTTGTGCTTTCCTCCCCTCCTCCTCTGATAGGACCTCGGGTCTTTCTTCTCCATCACCATCAATCCATGCAGAGCCTCCAGAGGTCTATCTGCTGCTCCCTTGTTCCTCCATCTCTGATCTCCTTGCTCACTCCCGCTCCCCTGCAGGCCCTTACTCTAATAAGTTTTATATAAAAACTTAAATTGCATGCCTCCTTATAAAATATCTGGAGTTGCTTTATGCATGCTTGGGTTTTAATTTATATAAAAAGTACTACGCCATAAAAACCACTCTCTTTCTTACTTTTCCCACTCAGATATATGCTTTTAAGATCTATCCTTGTTGATTTGTGTACATCTACTCCCAGCTTCTCACTGCTGCCTGGTCTTTTATTCTCCAGCACATTTCACTTAATTATCCCTCTAGTGATGGACCCGCAAGTTTAACTCCCTGCTATTACAAATAATAACACTGTTGACAAACATCCTCATACTGGTTCCCTTATTAGATCTGTGAGAAATCACTGGGTTATATAAACGGAGGTGGAATTGTTGGATCACAGGACATAAATACCCATAATTTTACTAAATTCTGCTAAATTGCTTTCCAGAACAGCTGTACCAACTTAAAACTCCCACCAAGCAGTGCACAAGAGTTCTCATCTTCTCATGTCCTCACCTGAACTACAAATCACCCACTTTTTTAAATTCTGCTACTCTGATGGGTATAAAGTACTGTCTCATTCAGGATTTGGTTTGCATATCTTTGATTACTAAGGAGTAAGAGTATCAACTCATTATTCATTTGGCTTCCCATTCTGTGAATTGCCTATTTATATTGGGTTTCCCATCTTTTTCTCGATGACTCAGAGGGGTTCCTGGTAGAGCCTAGACTAGATATTAATCCATTACTGGCATTTGATATGCAATATCTTCTTCCAGTCGGTCATTGGTCTATTGACTGTCTGTGGTACTCTTGGAACCCTGGTGGTGCAGTGGTTAAGATTTAGGCTGCTAGCCAAAAAGTCAGCAGTTCAAACCCACCAGCTGTTCCTTGGAAACTCTATAGGGCAGTTCTACTCTGCCCTATAGGGTCACTAAGAGTTGGAATCAATTCAATGGCAATGGGTTTGGTGTTTTTGGTTTTTGGTGGTACTCTTCGTTGGACCTCATGACTACCAAGTTGTGAGAGCTACCTCTTCCTTCCTTCCTTCCTTCCTTCCTTCCTTCCTTCCTTCCTTCCTTCCTTCCTTCCTTCCTTCCTTCCTTCCTTCCTTCCTTCCTTCCTTCCTTCCTTCCTTCCTTCCTTCCTTCCTTCCTTCCTTCCTTCCTTCCTTCCTTCCTTCCTTCCTTCCTTCCTTCCTTCCTTCCTCCCTCCCTCCCTCCCTCCCTCCCTCCCTCCCTCCCTCCCTCCCTCCCTCCCTCCCTCCCTCCCTCCCTCCCTCCCTCCCTCCTTCCTTCCTTTCTTTTGTTTCTTATGGCTTGTGCTTTCGGGTACTTGTTTATAGATATTTGACTACGTTTTCTTCTATGTGGTTTAGTTTTATTTCCCATGCTTAGGTGTTTATTCCATTGGGGATTTTTGGCATAAAGTGGGCATGCAGCTTTATTTTTTACCTTATATGAATCAGTTTCCAAACATTACTGGCTAAACAATGTTTCCTTTTCCTTGCTCTGTGGTACCACCTTGACTATAAAGCTCCTTTATGCACAAGTACATTGCTTTATTGGGTAACGCTGGTCTGTTTCTGCTCCTGTGCCAGTGCCATACTGTTGTTGCTACTATTTATTTGTAGTATGTTTTACTATCCTAGGGTGAGTCTCCCTTCTTTGGTCTTTTTCGTTTTTTTACTTAGCTATTCAGGGTCCTTTATTTCCCCTTATAAATTTTGGAATGGGTTTGTCATATTGGTCTAAAATCCAAGTGCAATTTTGATCAGCATTGCTTTGAAATTTTTATATTCATTTGGGAGAATTAACTTACTGTATTTTTAATCAAGTAACACATGCCTTCTACATTTGTATGCCTACTGCTTCCTTCCCCTGTGAGGTATTTTTGTAAGCACTGCTATGCCAATTTTTTTTTTACATGTTGCTGTAAAAAAATATTAGCTTAGTGGTCTTACGAAATTACTTCAAGGGGAGGGAGCGGTTGGCAAACAAACGCAGAAGGCGCACGTTATTTGCATAAAAATACAGTATTTATTATACTCAACTGTCTCAACCATAATATTGTTTACCTCTTCAACTATACATATCTTCGTGTATAGAGTAAAAAAAAAACTCTATACAGGTCTTATTGAATTCAGAGATACTTGAAAGTTTTTGATCTTATCCTGTACAATGTCCTATTTTTTGAATTATGTTTCATAATTGATTATTGCTGATGTGGATTGGGATGCTGTTGATTTTTGTGTGATTATCTTATACTAGTCACCTTGCTAGGTTCTCTTAAAGTTATAATGGCTAACTAGTTTTTTTGTTGTTTTTGGCTACTTCTATAACAGGTATATTATCTTTACAAAGTGGCAGCCATATATTTTTCTTTTTTATTATTATTCATATTCTTTTCCTTTTTATTTCTGGTCTTTAGCATAGGCCAGGACCTTCAGTGCATGGTTAAACAGTACTGGACAGCAGCCTACACACTTTTCTCTCTGCACAGAAAGCTGTAATGGCATTGGCCCTTGGGCTTCTTTTCAAGTCTACGGCTGAAAGCTTACAAGATCACAAGCTGCCCCTCCCTCCCCTAAGATTTATTTGCAACTTATGAAATCTTAGTGTTTTTTACTGGGAAAATGGATCTCACTTTATTCTTGATTTTTAAACTTTGGCCTTTTATCTAAGCTGCACAAAGTGTCCAGCAAGTAGCCAATGGGAGAAGGAAAAGATGAAGGAGGTATAGGAAAGAGCAAAGGACAACAAGAAGCACTGTTGTTGCCCCTAGAGAACTCTGTCTCCATCCCTGCTTGTCCAGAAAGCTTTATCTCAAGTTTTGATTTTTCTGGGCTGGGGGGGGGGGTGGCGGGGAAAGACTCAGAGTAGAATTCTGGTATTAAAAACGTCTTTGGATGCATTTGCATATTTAAGCATCATTAATTCATTCAACACTTACTGTGCTAGGCACTGGATCTGATTTATGTCAAGAAGTTTTCACTGGAGTCACTTGTTTCCATAAGAAAAAACACATGCTTACAACACCGAAAGTTTAAGCAATACAAGCATGGCTTTGAGGAAGTGAGCCATGGAAAGTACAAGAGCCTACTTGAAATAGGACAGACCACACCAGCAAATATACTGCCCAGTGACAGTAATCTCATATGAGGTAGAGATAGTGAAAGCTTTTTAATACTTTGGCCCTACTTCTTCTGAGCTCACACTCTAGTTAGGAGCACAGCAGGCACAACAACACAGTTTCTGCACAGCATGGTTGATACCCAACTAGAGGTATGAGCAAGGCACATGGACACATGGAGGAGAGGATGGTTGGCTGTGGCTAAAGTGAGGAGGGAGAGGCAGGGATGGCCTTGCTGGGGAACAGACTCAAGTTGGGCCTGGAAGGGTAAGTAGGAGGCTTAGAGAACACATGTGCATTGAGTCAAGGAATTTCATAAAGGGCTTAGGGTTTATTTATTTATTTATACTATCATTGTTGATTTCTTTATTTTTTTTTTATAATTTTTGTTGTGCTTTAGGTGAAAGTTTGCAAATCAGGTCAGTCTCTCACACAAAAACCCATATACACCTTGCTACATACTCCCAATTACTCTACCCCTAATGAGACAACCTGCTCTCTCCCTCCACTCTCTCTTTTCATGTCCATTTCACCACCTTCTAACTCCCTCCACCCTCTCATCTCCCCTCCAGGCAGGAGATGCCAACATAGTCTCAAGTGTCCACCTGATCCAAGAAGCTCACTCCTCACCAGCATCCCTCTCCAACCCATTGCCCAGACCAATCCATGTCTGAAGAGTTGGCTTTGGGAATGGTTCCTGTCCTGGGCCAATAGAAGGTCTGGGGGCCATGACCACTGGAGTCCTTCTGGTCTCAGTCAGACCATTAAGTCTGGTCTTATGAGAATTTGGAGTCTGCTTCCCACTGCTCTCCTGTGCCCTCAGGGGTTCTGTTGTGTTCCCTGTCAGGGCAGTCATCGGTTGTAGCCAGGCACCATCTAGTTCTTCTGGTCTTAGGATGATGTAGTCTCTGGTTCATATGGCCCTTTCTGTCTCTTGGGCTTGTAATCATCTTGTGTCCTTGGTGTTCTTCATTCTCCTTTGATCCAGGTGGGTTGAGACCCATCAATGCATTTTAGATGGCTGCTTGCTAGTGTTTAAGACCCCAGACGCCACTCTTCAAAGTGGGATGCAGAATGTTTTCTTAATAGATTTTAGAATGCCAATTGACTTAGATGTCCCCTGAAACCATGGTCCCCAGACCCCTGCCCCTGCTACGATGGCCTTCGAAGCATTCAGTTTATTCAGGAAACTTCTTTGCTTTTTGTTTAGTCCAATTGTGCTCACCTCCCCTGTATTGTGTGCTGTCTTTCCCTTCACCTAGAGTAGTTCTTATCTACTGTCTAATTAGTGAATGCCCCTCTCCCACCTGCCCTCCCTTCCCCCTCTCGTAACCACAAAAGAATGTTTTCTTCTCAGTTTAAACTATTTCTCAAGTTCTTATAATAGTGTTCTTATACAATATTTGTCCTTTTGCAACTGACTAACTTCACTCAGCATAATGCCTTCCAGGTTCCTCCATGTTATGAAATGTTTCACAGATTCCTCACTGTTCCTTATCGATGCATAGTATTCCATTGTGTGAATATAACATAATTTATTTATCCATTCATCCGTTGATGGGCACCTTGGTTGCTTCCATCTTTTTCCTATTGTAAACAGTGCTGCAATAAACATGGGTGAGCATGTATCTGTTTGTGTAAAGGCTCTTATTTTTCTAGGATATATTCCAAGGAGTGGGATTGCTGGATCATATGGTAGTTCTATTTCTAGCTTTTTAAGAAAGTGCCAAATCAATTTCCAAAGTGGTTGTACCATTTGACATTCCTACCAGCAGTGTAGAGGTGTTCCAATCTCTCCACAGCCTCTCCAACATTTATTTTGTGTTTTTTGGATTAATGGCAGCCTTGTTGGAGTGAGATGAAATCTCATTGTAGTTTTGATCTGCATTTCTCTAATGTCCAATGATCGTGAGCATTTCCTCATGTATCTGTTAGCTACCTGCATGTCTTCTTTAGTGAAGTGTCTATTCATTTCTTTTGCCCATTTTTTAATTGGATTATTTGTCTTTTTGCAGTTGAGTTTTTGCAGTATCATATAGATTTTAGAGATCAGGTGCTGATCAGAAATGTCATAGCTAAAAACTTTTTCCCAGTCTGAAGGTAGTCTTTTTACTCTTTTGGTGAAGTCTTTCGATGAGCAAAGGTGTTTGATTTTTAGGAGCTCCTAGTTATCCAGTTTTTCTTCTGCATTCTTTGTAATGTTTTGTATACTGTTTATGCCATGTATTAGGGCTCCTAACATTGTCCCTATTTTTTCTTCCATGATCTTTATCGTTTTAGATTTTATATTTAGGTCTTTGATCCATTTTGAGTTAGTTTTTGTGCATGGAGTGAGGTATGGGTCTTGTTTCATTTTTTTGCAGATGGGTATCCAGTTATGCCAGCACCATAAAGACAGTTAAAAAGACTGTCTTTTCCCCATTTAACTGTTTGGGGGCCTTTGTCAAATATCAACTGCTCATACGTGGATGGATTTATGTCTGGATTCTCAATTCTGTTCCTTTGGTCCATGTATCTGTTGCTGTACCAGTACCAGGCTGTTTTGACTACTGTGGTGGTATAATAGGTTCTAAAATCAGGTAGAGTAAGGGCTCCCACTTTGTTCTTCTTTTTCAGTAATACCTTATTTATCCAGGGCCTCTTTCACTTCCATATGAAGTTGGTGATTTGTTTCTCCATCTCATTAAAGGATGTCATTGGGATTTGGATCGGAATTGCATTAAATGTATAGATCGCTTTTGGTAGAATAGACATTTTTACAATGTTAAGTCTTCCTATCCAAGAGCAAGGTATGCTCTTCCACTTATGTAGGTATCTTTTGGTTTCTTGCAGATGTGTACTGTAGTTTTCTTCGTATAAGTCTTTTACATCTCTGGTAAGATTTATTCCTAAGTATTTTATCTTCTTGGGGGCTACCTTAATGGTATTGATTTGGTGATTTCCTCTTCGATGTTTTTTTTGTTGGTGTAGAGGAATCCAACTGATTTTTTTTATGTTTATCTTTTATCCTGATAGTCTGCTGAACTCTTCTATTAGTTTCAGTAGTTTTCTGGAGGATTCCTTAGGGTTTTCTGTGTATAAGATAATGTCATCTGCAAATAGAGATACTTTGACTTCTTCCTTGCCAACCTGGATGCCCTTTATTTCTTTATCTAGCCTAATTGCTCTGGCTAGGACCTCCAGTGCAATACTGAATAAGAGCAGTGATAAAGGGCATCGTTGTCTGGTTCCTGATGTCAATGGGAACGTTTTCAGGCTCTCTCCATTTAGAGTGATGTTGGCTGTTGGCTTTGTATAAAAAAATGCCCTTTATTATGTTGAGGAATTTTCCTTCTATTCCTATTTTGCTGAGAGTTTTTATCATGAGTGAGTGTTGAACTTTGTCCAATGCCTTTTCTGCATCAATTGATAAAATCATGTGATTCATGTCTTTTGTTTTATTTATGTGGTGGATTACATTAATTGTTTTTCTAATGTTGAACCATCCCTGCATACCTGGTACGAATCCCACTTGGTCATGGTGAATTATTTTTTTGAAATGTTGTTGAATTCTATTGGCTAGAATTTTGTTGAGGATTTTTGCATCTACATTCATGAGGGATATAGGTCTGCAATTTTCTTTTCTTGTGGTGTCTTTACCTGGTTTTGGTGTCAGGGATATGGTGGATTCATAGAATGAGTTTGGTAGTATTCCATCCTTTTCTATGCTCTGAAGAACCCTTAGTAGTAGTGGTGTTAACTCTTCTCTGAATGTTTGGTAGAACTCTGCAGTGAAGCTGTCCAGACCAGGGCTTTTTTTTTGTTGGGAGTTTTTTGATTACTTTTTCAATCTCTCCATTTGTTATGGGTCTATTTAGTTGTTCTACCTCTGTTCATGTTAGTTTAGGTAGGTAGTGTGTTTCCAGGAATTCATCCATTTCTTCTAGGTTTTCAAATTTGTTTAAGTATAGTTTTTCATAGTAATCTGATATGATTCTTTTAATTTCGGTTGCATCTGTTGCAATATCGCTCATCCCATTTCTTATTTGGGTTATTTGCTTCCTCTCCTGTTTTTCTTTTTTCACTTTGGCCAATGGTTTATCAATTTTGTTGATTTTTAAAAAAAATCAGCTTTTGTTCTTGTTAATTCTTTCAATTGTTTTTCTGTTTTCTATTTCATTTAGTTCAGCTCTAATTTTTATTATTTGTTTTCTTCTGGTGTCTGAGGGTTTCTTTTGTTGCTCTCTTTCTATTTGTTCAAGTTGTAGGGATAATTCTTTGATTTTTGTCCCTTTCTTCTTTTTGAATGTGTGCATTTATTGATATAAATTTGCCTCGGAGCACCACTTTTGCTGTGTCCCAAAGGTTCTGATAGGAAGTGTTTTCATTCTCATTGGATTCCATGAATTTCTTTATTCCATCCTTAATGTATTCTATAATCCAGTCTTTTTTGAGCAGGGTATTGTTCAGTTTCCAAGTATTCGATTTCTTTTCCCTGCTTTCGTGTTATTGATTTCCACTTCTATGGCCTTATGGTCAGAGAGGATGATTTGTAATATTTCAATGTTTTGGATTCTGCTAAGGCTTGCTTTATGACTTAATATGTGGTCTATTCTAGAGAATGTTCCTTGTGCACTAGAAAAGAAAGAATACTTGGTTGCTGTTGGGTGGAGTGTTCTGTATATGTCTACGAGGTCAAGTTGGTTGATTGTGGCATTTAGATCTTCCGTGTCTTTATTGAGCTTCTTTCTGAATGTCCTGTCGTTCACTGAAAGTGGTGTGTTGAAGTCTCCTACTATTATTGTGGAGCTGTGTATCTCACTTTTCTATTTGTTTTATGTATCCTGCAGCCCTGTCATTGGGTGCATAAATATTTAATATGGTTATATCTTCTTGGTGTATTGTCCCTTTAATCATTATGTAGTGTCCTTCATTATCCTTTCTGATGGATTTAACTTTAAAGTCTATTTTGTCTGTAATTAATATTTCCACTCCTGCTCTTTTTTGATTATTGTTGGCTTGATATATTTTTTCCAACCTTTGAGTTTTAGTTTGTGTCTCTAAGTCTAAGGTGTGTCTCTCGTAGACAGCATATAGACGGATCTTGCTTTTTGATCCATTCTGCCACTCTCTGTCTCTCTATTGGTGCATTTAGTCCATTTATAAAAAAAAAAAAAAAAAGTCCATTTATATTCAGGGTAATTATGGATAGGTATGAATTTAGTGCCATCATTTTGATGCCCTTTTTTTTTTTTTTATAATTTTTATTGTGCTTTAAGAGAAATTTATGTCTTTTTTTTTTGGGTTGTTGACAGTTTCTTTTTCCCACTTGATTTTATATGCTGAGTAGATTTTCTTTATATATTGTCCTTTCCTCATATTTGCTGTTGTTGATTTTGTTTCTGCTGAGTCTGTATTTTTCCCTTGTATTTTATTTCGATGAGTAGGATAGTTTGTCTCCTTTGTGGTTACCTTATTATTTACCCCTATTTTTCTAAATTTAAAAGTAACTTTTATTTCTTTGTATTGCCATATCTTCCTCTCCATATGGAAGGTGTAGGATTACTTTTCTTAGTCCCTCTTTTTTATTTTAATGTTGTCTTCTTTTATATAATAACATCACCGTTACCCTGTTTTGGGCTTTTTTTTTTTTCTATAATCTTGCTGTGTTTTTTTGGGTTTCCCTGCCTGGGCGGACTTCTGGTTGCCCTGTCCAGTGTTCTAGTCTTGGGTTGATACCTGATATTATTGATTTTATAACCAAAGAACTCCCTTTAGTATTTCTTGTAGTTTTGGTTTGGTTTTTATGAATTCCGTCAACTTGTGTTTATCTGGAAATGTCTTAATTTCACCTTCATGTTTAAGAGACAGTTTTGATGGATATATGATTCTTGGCAGGCAATTTTTTTCCTCCAGTTTTTTAAATATGTCATCCCATTGCCTTCTTGCCTGAAAGGTTTCTGCCGAGTAGTCTGAGCTTATTCTTATTGGCTCTCCTTTATAGGTGACTTTTCATTTATCCCTCGCTGCTCTTATAATTCTCTCTTTATCTTTGGTTTTGACAAGCTTGATTATAATATGTCTTGGTGACTTTCTTTTAAGATATACCTTATGTGGAATTCGTTGAGCATCTTGGCTAGATATCTTCTCATCTTTCACAATATCAGGTAAGTTTTCTGCCAACAAATCTTCAACAATTTTCTCTGTGTTTTCTGTTATCCCTCCCTGTCCTGGTACTCCAATTACTCATAGGTTATTTCTCTTGATAGAGTCCCACATGATTCTTAAGGTTTCTTCATTTTTTAAAATTCTTTTATCTGATTTTTCTTCAAATATATTAGTGCCAAGTGATTTATCTTTGAGTTCAGAAATTCTAGCTTCTACTTGCTCAATTCTGCTCCTCTGACTTTCTATTGGTTATCTAATTCTGTAATTTTATTGTTAATCTTCTGAATTTCTGATTGCTGTCTGTCTATGGATTTTTCCAGCTTATTAAACTTTTCATTATGTTCCTGAATAATCTTTCTAATTTCTTCAGTTGCTTTATCTGTGTGTTCCTTGGCTTGTTCTGCATATTGCCTCATTTCCTTCCTGATGTCTTGAAGCTTTCTATATATTAAACTTTTGTATTCTGTATCTGGTAATTCCAGGAATGCGCTTTCCTCTAGAAGATCCCTGGATTCTTTGTTATGAGAGCCTATTGAGGTGATCATGGTCTGTTTCTTTATGTGACTTGATATTGACTGTTGTCTCCAAGTCATCTATAAGTTATTGTATTCGTTTATGCTTGCCTACTGTGTCATAGCTGCTTGTTTTGTTTTGTTATACCCCTATGGGTTGCTTGAGTGAGCCAGCTTGATTATTTTCACCTTTGGAGCTCTGATGTCCTGTCCCCAGCTGGCTAGAGCTGTTATCAGGTATATTAGTCTAGGAGTCCATTCAGTTTTCTTGTATGAATTCAGCTCAGATTTCCAGGCAGCTGATCATCAAGTGTGTGGTACAGGCTCTGTTCTACAGTCTTAGAGGGTCAGGGGTGATTGGCATATTTACCGGTATCTGATTGCAGCAGGGCTCATGCTCTGAATAAGGCAGGGGGCTGAGAACCGACCCCCAAGTGTCTCTGAGGATAACGTGCCTCTGTTCCCTAGAGTGTGTTGGTGGGTGGGTTTTGAAGAGGGGCCATGGGCACCCAAAGTTTTTGGTTGTAAGGACTGGGAGGTACCAGTTACCTTTGAACCCCTGTCGCGGGTGGCTGGGTGACCTGAGTGGAGCTACCAGTCCTTAGGTGCCTCTTGTGGGTAGGTGAGGACCTTGTTTAATAGGCAAAGCAATGTCAAACATCAAACACCCACCTCTCCACCGCACTGCTGAAATGGTTGGAGTTTGCCAGCAAGGGCCTAGCCTCCCAAAATAGGACCACACAGGTCCGTGCAGAAGGGAAAGGTACTCAAGGTCCATGGATGGTTTATGCCTGGACAGGAGCTACTTCTGTCCTGAGCTCCCCCAGCTAGTGGAGCTAGCAAATTATCTTTTCCCCCAGTTGCAAAACTTTTCCTTCCCCAAGGCCAGGAGGATGGCTCCAGGTGCTCACCAGGGTCTATCTCAGGCCTAGGTATTCAGGCACTGAAGCTGGCTGGGGGCGGGGGGGGTGCGGTAAAATATATGCAAGTGCTTAGCTTTTGTCGAGAGCACCATTCTCCTCAGGCTCTGGGGATGTGAGCAGGCTGTGTGGCTGACTGCTTCTTCCTGAGGAAACTGCAGCCGAACGCTAGTACCAGCCCACTGCTGCTGCCGCAGCCCCAGGAATGGTGCCTGAGGGCTCCCTGTGATTCAGGTCCCGTAACTCCTCTCCACTTCTGAATGGTCTCTTCCTTCCCCTGCCTCTCAGTTCTTTGTCTAAGCCTGCCTTTGATGCTCAGGGCTCCCAGCTTGTCACAAATATACTCATTTCACTTGTTTTTTTGGGTCTTTATTGTAAAGAGGGCTCTCCGGAAGTGTCTGTCTATCCTGCCATCTTGGCTCTGCCTCCTGAAGGGCTTAGGGTTTTGAGTCAGGCAGAACAACATGTGAGTCAACTCTTCACTTATAAATTATGTAGCCTTGTTGAGCTTCTATAAAGTAGTGTTAACACTACGAACAATCAGGGTTTTTAAGACCTATTAGAGATAATGTATGTAAAGCACTCAGTAATGGGCATAAAAGAAGTTCAGATGGCTGTAAGTGAACAAGATGGAGATGGGTACAGCATTGTAAGGTTCTAATTGTGTCTTGGAAAACCAAGGCAAGGAAATATGGCCTTGTCCATTTCCTGGTGCCAAAAGAAAAGACTAAATGCTTGCCTCCCACCTCCCAACTTTGGGGTTTAGGAGCTTGTGATCATTAAGGTTGTGTGTCAGCTTGGCTGGGCCATGATTCTCAGCAGTTTGGCAGTTATGATGTAGTTTGGTAGTCATATGAAGATCTGGTCACCTCCATGATGAGATTTGATATAATGTGATCACCTCCATGATGGGATCTGCTGTGAGTAGTTAATCAATTGAAAGGGAGTTTCCTTGGGGGTGTGGCCTGCATCCCATATAGGTGGACTCTCTGGCAAAGCTCACAGGCTTTGATTGCTCTGGATCCTGCTGCTGGCTTCTGTTCATCTGACCTCTGGTTCTTGGGACTTGAGCTAGCAGCTTGCCTGTGGTCTTGCCTGCTGATCTTGGGATTTGTCAGCCTTTGTGGCCTGTGAGGAAGAGCCCTGCTGTCTGACTTGCTGATCTTAGGTTTGCCAGCTCCTGTGGCTATGTGAATCAGGAGAAGCCTCTCTCCTGACCCACAGACTGGGGACATTCCAGCCTCTGCAACTGCGTGAGACATTTCCTTGATACAAATCTCTTTCTCTGTTTTTTTTTTTACACTTTACTGGCTTTGCTTCTCTAGGGAATCCAGCCTAAGACAGAACTCTCGAGCCTTGCCAGAGAGTCCACCTATATTGGTACAGGCCATACACTGAACTGATTGGGTGGTGGGGCTTAAACCTAGGTCTTGTCCTCCTTATAGGCAGGAGGAATGGCTGAAGTCAGGAGTTACTCTAGGGTACCTGGAGACTAAGAACTTCTGACAAGCAGGAGCTATCTTTTGCAGAGTGTCCCTCCTGATGCAGACCAGCACTTCTGTATCTTGCCCAGCAGTGCAGGAGAGATCTGGACACTGATGGGTGATGGGTGCCATGCTTAGAAAGGATTGCTCTCCAGTGGGGTTGCTCACCTCCAGAGTGCTGAAGAACACATTGGGATAAGGACCCCTGGGCAGCCTTAGTCCCTGGCTCAAACCTGGCTTCAGAGGAGCAGTCTCTATGGTATATATGAGTATGTGTAGAGGCTGACTTTGATTACATTGGTCTGAGTTTGAAGTCCAGTTGAACCACCTCTAAGTTGGGTGACCTTGGGAAAATCACTTCATTTCTCTGAGCCTTAGTTTTCTCACTTGCAAATGGGACTAACAGTACCCATGTCATAGAGCTGTCAAGAGAATCAAATAAAGTATGAAGTTCCATGCACATTTCCTGGAAACTTAGTGAATGTTTCCCAGAACATAGTGAGTGCTTAATAAATGGTAGCTACCTGGGTGTCAAAAAAAGCCTCACAGAAAAGGTGGTGCTTGAAAGATGAATGGACGCTTGCTAGGCAGCTATGCTGACAGGGCTTCCAGGTGGGAGGGAGTAGTCCAACAAAAGGCCCTGAGGCGTGAAATAGCCTGACATTTCAGGAAGCTGTAAGTGGTTTGGTTTGGCTGGAGCATAATGTAGAGGAGAGGAGGAACAGCATAGTCTGTGGCATACACACAGAAAGTTAATTATACAGATGGTCTTAGGTGGTTCTCTAATTGCTTTGTGTGTGTCTGGTCATCTGGAGCAGATGGCTATTTCCTTGGTGCTGGGAGCTCCTCTCTGGGGCCCTGCTTGGTGGCTGAAAGAGGCCGTGCATCCTTGAGAAGGGCTGCCTCTTCAGATTCTGGGTTTAGCTCTCAGCTCATTGAGTCGTGCTGGTGGGGAGACTGGAGACATCTTGGTCTGGGGTTGTTGTTGTTAGCTGGTGTTGAGTTGGCTCCTGATTCATGGAGATCCCATGCACAATGGAATGAAATTCCATTGTCCTGCCTGTCCTGCTCCACCCCCCATGATCAGTTGTAATCCCTGACCTGAAGAGACTCCAGCCCACCCCCAGCCAGAGCCCTCTGCTGTCTCTCTGCAGGCTGGAGGTAGGTTGCACTTCTGGGCATCCTCTCTGCTCAGCTGTCACAGCCCTATGGCTCCTTCTAGTCTGTTGCTGCAGCTGGCCTCCCCTGACCCCACTACTTCTCCAGCTGCCTCCTGCCACATGGTCCCAAAGCCAATGGCACTTATTTTTATTTTGTTTTGTTTTCACAGCATCATCTCACTTCTAGTACCAATTTCTATACTGAGGTTCAGTCAGAACTGTGTATTCACTGTGTGTATTATGGTATTATGGGATAAGGGGTGTATTATAAGAAACAGAGCTTTTGCAATTGTGGGAGAAGCCGGGAATGGAGGTCTGGAGGGGAAGTCGGTGGATCAGAAAGAGTCACTAACATTCTTCTGAAGCCCTGACATGGGTGGGCACGGTGGAGCTTGCAGGGAAAATCTAAGCGGCCAGGCAGGTCCAACCACTGAAGGGGAAATATGGAGGGGGAATTCATGAAGAGGTCTATAGGAAGCTGTTACTTCTGTGTAGTTACCACCTCTGTGGTAATCAAGAGTATGGTGGTAGGCTTGGGGCTAGAGCTAGAAATTAGAAAGAAGAGCTAGACACAGAGTGACGGAGAACAAGAATAAGTTGGAACCCAACAGGCACCTCTGTGTCTGTCCGTCATCCTATGTGACCTTGGAGACCTTCAGAGTGAAATGGTCACTTCTTCAATTCCACTTGTCAAATCTCACACAAGTTCCACTTTTGGCTAACTTGGACTTGGGACCACACAGAGAGGAGGATTCTAGGAAACACAGCTTTCAACTTGACCCAGTCGCCATTAGAACAGGACAGCTTATTAACCCTTTGAGATACTCTGGGCAAAAAGGGAGATCTGAGAGCTAAAATATTGTCTAAATATTACGTTTTCTAACCTTCTAGGAAGTCTTACTGAAAAGAAACCAAATTAATTTTGACCAAGCATTTCCCAAACTTCTTTGACCACTCAACCTTCTTTCTCCCAGTCACAGCAACTATTAATGACCTTCAAGTCTCAGCACAGATTTTGCGAATTGCTACCAGGGCAGCTCTGTCAATCAGCTATCCAGCTTCTGCTTAACCGCCTTTCTGTCTATGCCTTACCTCCTAGACAGCAACTCCTCCTTCAGACAGCTCTTCCACCCCAAATCCTCCTTCACTTCCCCTGCTAGTTCCTGCCTTGCCCCTTGGGTCACACAGCACTAATCTCCAGCATCAAGTCCATCATGTTCTCCTCTCACTCACCATTAGCATGTTGAATGGGGCAGGAGGGTGGAGTGGCAGTGGTGGGTGGTCAGACAGAGTGTGGTGATGAAGGGACTCTGGAGGTACTTGGCCAGTGAGTTCCTTGCTATCCACTCTTCATACAGTCTCTTTCTAGTAATTGTTATTTGTGGTTGATTCACTTTTTGAACAAATTAGAGTAGATTTCTTGCTATCCTCATAACTGCATCATGCTTACCCCCTTGCATGACAAAAATGCTTCCTTGAGGGACAGAGAACAGCTTGGAATGGAGTTAGGAGAGGACTCATGCACAGCCCAGGGAAGGCCCATGGGAGTGTGGCACATACGTGACTATCCTTTGTCACGTATGTCCAAGTGCATACATTAAGCCCAGCTGTTTCAGACAAATGATAGGGATTATTATCCAGATGTTTCCAAATCTATTATCTCCAGATCCAGGCTATTGTGATGCTTACACTTTGTCCTACCAGACCTGCTGGATCTGAGGAAATACATCTCCAATATTGGAAATACCAGAAATACCGTCTGTCAGCCCAGAGAGAAACCAGAAGAGAGGTGGGCATTGCACTGTGTGTTGATGCTCCTTTTCTTTCTTTCTTTCTTTTTTTGGCCAATTTAAGAATTCATTGAAGACTGTAAAGCTAAGTTTTACTCAAATCTAATTAGGTTTCAGTATTGGAAAAATAAAAATAAAAAGATGGACATATTTCTGACAAGAGTGCAGCAATTGGTTAGCTTGACAGGGTTTTAAATAGCTATTACTGGGAAAGAGCTAAAGAGTCTAAAAAGAGCGCATTCCATTTCTTGCCTCCTGAGCCCCCACTCCCTGAGGTCAGTGGGCAGAGGAGCTATAATTACTCCTCAAGTGGTTTTAATGACATGGGAGAGAATTCTGAAGCCCTAGGTTGGAAAAAAAGCAGGGGCCTATGATCAGATGGGCATAGCTCACAAATCTCCTAGCTTTCTCCAGATAAAAACAGGCCTGAGAATTCCCAAGAGACAGAATTCCCTGGAGGGGGCCCAGAGATGGAAATAGATGCATTTATTTCCAGCAGCTCGTAACCCGGGCATCAAAGGCCATCTCTTCTCCACTCTTCAACTCTATGCAAGTTAGGGGTCTATTGGGTAATTTCCCATAGTAGTCTTTGGGAAAACTGCTCTGTAAGTGAAAATTCCCAGTCTCTCCCTGAGGAACCAGGATGTTCAGAAATGTCCCCTGTGCACGTGTGTGTGTGCGTGTACATGTGTGTGTGTGTGTATGGTGGTGGTGGGGTCGAGGCAGTGTATCAAAATGGTCACCCTGGATCAAAACTACACCTCCTGCTTCCCTCAGCCTTCTGCCTCTCTTGCTGGGGCATTGACCCGGAAATCTGTGAAGGTCACCCAGGGGACCCCATGGGAGAGCTGGAAAAGAAAGAAGACATTGTGAAAGCTAGTTTTTCTAACATGGAATGCTTTCCGCCAGGCCATTTCAGTCCTAGCATAGATACTGGCCAAGTAGACATATTTTCCAAAGAACCAGCAGAGGGAGCTTGGAGTGGCAGCCAAGAGCCTCCAAGAGCATCAGACAAGAGTATTAGCAATTCTGATTTCCATCTGTTTCCCTCTGCTTATGACACCAAACGAATAACAAAGAGCCCCTCCTCAAAGTTGTAGGTGGATTTATGTTCCTCTGCTGATCAGAGGCGCTGGGTCCCCCACTTTGGGCAGTGGGCTTCCAGCAGAGAATCTGCAGCCTTGATGAAGAGCAATCTGTTCACCCCCGTCCTTGCTGTGAGATTCCTCTGCCTGCGGAAGTGGGGGCAGCTACCCTCACCACAGTGGAGGGATGTGACGCACTGTCACAGTCAGACACCTGGGGGACAAGGTGGCCTCTCAATAAGGAGGTTGCTCCGGTAGAAATATTTTCCAGGACCAATCTGAACAGAGCAAGGTGAGAAAGGCTCAGACCCTCATGGGAAGGACGACAACTTAGACAACAGGATGGGCTTTCTGGCTAGTGATCATGGGTCATAATGGAGAGAAGTTTGGGAAAACATTCACGTGGGAGTTTTATGTTATTATTACTTTTTTTCCTTTTTAAGGTGTGATATAAAAAAGGTGTGATATACAGACTGTAAAATACATAGAATGCAGTCCTTGGACGGTAAAAATGGTCAGCGCACTAGGCTGCTAATCAAAAGATTGGAGGTTTGAGTCCAACCAGAGGTGTCTTAGAAGAAAGACCTGGTGATCTTACAAACTATAAGTCACTGAAAACTCTGTGGAGTGCACTTCTGCTCTGTCACACATGGGGTTGCCGTGAGTCTGAATCAACTCCATGGCAACGGGTATAAATCTTGAGTGTACAGCTCGATGACTTTTTACACATGTGCATACCAGGCAGCTAACTGAAGGGTTGGTGGTTGGAATACACCGGGGGCTCCACGGGAGGAAAGATCTGGCCATCTGCTCCTGTAAAGATTACAGCCTAGGAAATCCTATGGGACAGTTCTCCTCTGTCCTATAGGGTCGCTGTGAGTTGGAATTGACTCTACGGCACACAATAACAACAACACACCCATGTAATACCACCCATATCAAGATATTGAACGTTTCTAGCACCCCCAAAGGTTCTTTTGTGCCTCTTCCCAGTCAGTATCTACCTTCCCAAAGTAAGCGCTATTTTGACTTATCACCACTGATAAATTGTGCCAGTTGATGGACTCGTATAGTGTGTTTGGTTTTGCTCAGGACTGCTTTTTCTCAGAATAGCATCTGTGTGATTTGTCCACGTGGGTTTGGGTGCCAGGGATTCATTCATTTAAATTCCAGAGTGGTATTCCATTGTGTGAATATACCACACATTGCTTATCCATTCACCTAACAATGGACATTTTAGTTGTGATCAGGTTTTGGCTACTGCAGATAAAGCTGCTATGAAAATACATTCTAGTACAAGCCTTTGTGTGGACATATGCATTCGCTTCTGTTAGGGATATATCGAGAAATGGAATTGCTAGTTACAGTGGAGGTTTATGTTTAGCCTTAGTAGATACTGCCTAACGGTTTTGTTGAAGCAATTGACTCTCCTGTCAGCAGTGAGGAGAGTTACACCAGAAAGCTTTTAAACAAAGATTGTCACTGCCACACCTCTAGCCTGACTCCACAGGTTTGCACGTTCTCCTGTGGGCTCCACTTGGGGCAACACCCTACACTGGTAATGACTATGGTTATGACTAGGGTTATGGCTAGGGGGCCATCTGAGTGACTCTTAGGGGTCAGTCATTGGCCAAGGGGTCAGCCTGTGGCCGAAGACAGGACAAGACCATCTTCTGATTCAGGGACGGAAGCAGGATTTTTCTTGATGCTAGGTTGTCTTCACTCTCGTGTTGTTGATCGTGATGGTTGTGACTGTGAACAGCACTTATTGAGCCCCTCGCATGGGCCACTGTCTCCTCCAATCCTTACAATAATCTGACGTGGTAGATAACATTATTTATGTTGAGAGAACAACGACACCATGGTTCAGCGAGGTTAGACAGCCTACTCCAGGTCACACAGCTAATAGGTTCATGCCCTCGTCTGACTATAAAACCCTTGCTTTTCTTTCCTTTTGTAATAGTATTTATTCTTTGAAATATAAATTTGACATGAATTCAAAAGGTTAAAAACAGGAAACACAAAGGAGAACAAGCTGTCCTTCTACCTCCTATTCCACCTAATTCTTCCCAGAACCAACCACTGGTACCAACCTGTGGTGTGCCCTTCTGGAGACCATCCAAGCCTTTATAAACAGACAGATACTCAGTACAACCTTTCCCCCCACACTGTCCTGCTCTTTGCTTTCTTCATTTAACAAAATGTGTTGGCTAGTTTTTCCTCTCAGTACACACAATGACTTCTTCTTAACAGCTATACTATAATTTATTGAACCATTCCATTTTTGATGGATGCTCGATTGTTTCCAAGTATTTGCTATTATGAACAATGCTGCCACAAATATCCTGGTGCATATGCCACTTTGCCCATGTGCAAGCATATCTGTATGATAAATATCTAGAAGTAAGATAGCTGGGTTAACGGGTGTGTGCATCTTAAGTTCCAGAGATATTGCCAACTTGCTCTCCATAAATGAAAACCAGAGCATCAACCCCAGAGAGTCCAGGAGACATCAGATCTTACAGCATTTGAGTATTCATCATACAGCCACTGGGCAGGCTTGGTACACACTGTTTGCTGAATGTGTGAATGAAAGAACCCATCCTTTGGCAAAGCATTGCAAGTGGTTCTGGGAGCTTCTTGTGGTTCCAGTCACCATGGCAGCTGGCAGCCTCCCTGTGCACTCCTCTGCACTGTGGCTATTCCTAAGTTCTCTCTACTGGCTGTGCCGTTGTGGGGTTGTCTTCCAGATTAGACAGGAAGATCTAAGCCTGAGACCTCTTTTCCACCTTCCACTGTTACATTTCCTCTATGACAGTTAGAGGCTGGGGTTTTTTTGGTCCATGTGTGACTGTTGTTTAATTATTAAGTAGGACCATGTCAAAAAATCAACTTTTCCAGGCTCTCAGAAGAATGCGAAAGCACTTGGTGCTTTTTCCATTCCCCCCCTGCCCCGCCAGAAAAAAAACCTTCTTAAATTCTCCCAAACTAGGGACTGAATGCAAAGGCATTCGACTGTGTGGATCGTAACAAATTATGGATAATCTTGCAAATAATTGGAATTCCAGAGCACTTAATGGTGCTCATGAGGAACGTGTACATAGACCAAGAGGCAGCCGTTCGAACAGAACAAGGGGATACTGCGTGATTTAAAGTCAAGAAAGGTGTGCATTAGGGTTGTAACTTTTCACCATACTTATTCTATCCGTATGCTGGGCAAATAATACCAGAGGCTGGACTAAATGAAGTAGAATGTGGCATCAGGATTGGCAGAAGACTCATTATCAACCTGCGTTATGCAGATGACGCAACCTTGCTTGCTGAAAGTAAAGAGAACTTGAAGCATTTACTGATGAAGATCAAAGATCACAGCCTTCAGCATGGATTACACCTCAACATAAAGAAAACAAAAATCTTCACAACTGGACCAATAAGCAGCATCATGATAAATGGAGAAAAGACTGAAGTTATAAAAGATTTAATTTTTCTGGGATCCACAATCAACAAAGGACGCATTGCACTGGGCAAATCTGTTGCAAAAGACCTCTTTAAAGTGTAAAGAAGCAAAGGTGTTATTTCAAGGACTAAGATATGCCTGGCCCAAATCATGGTATTTTCAATGGTTTCACATGCGTGTGAAATCTGGAGAATGAATAAGGAAGTCCAAAGAAGAATTGATGCCTTTGAATTACGGTGTTGGTGAAGAATATTGAATATACCAGGAACTGGCAGAAGAAAGAACAAATCTGTCTTGGAGGAAGCACAGCCAGAATGGTCATTAGAAGCCAAGATGGTGAGACTTTATCTCAGATACTTTGGACATGTTATCAGGATGGACCAGTCCTTGGAGGAGGACATCATGCTTGGTAAAGTAGAGGGTCAGCTAAAAAGAGGAAGACCCTCAATGAGGTGGATTGACATGGTGGGTACAAAAATGGGCTCAAGTATAACAATGATTATGACAGTGGCGCAGGCCAGGGTAGGGTTTCATTCTGTTGTACATAGGGTTGCTATGAGCTGAAACCAATTCAATGGGACCTAACAACAACAAAGGGGCTAACTAAGTCTCAAAGGCAGGGTTAGGTGTGAACCCTGAGGGAGGAGCCAGCTGAGGATAGGAATGGATTGAGCCATTAATAGTGAGATATCAGGCACTGTATCAGATGACTATAAGAGATATTGGGATGTGAGGGCTTCTCAGTGCCCCTCAGACGTCACCTGCAGATGGCTGTCTATGTATAGACCCAGTGGGTTCATCCCTTCCTCCATCCTGAGCCTGTCCCTAAATAGAGCAGGCTGCAGGTGGAAGAGATGCCTCCTTTTCCAGGACAAAAGGCTCCTGCCAACTCAGTCTTCATTTACATTTTGTTGACTTATTAAAATGAAATCCAAATGTTTCATTGCCCTCAATTACATTTATTAATGGAATCTAAAAACTTCTGAGTGTGAAGCTTATTGGAACATATGGTCAACCTCCCATTTCTGAGAGCCTGGGGGGCTGGAGCACAGGAAGGCAAGAGGCTGGGATTATAATAACCATTTGTTTTTTTCTCCCCCTCCAACTATTAAATAAAAAGAGCTCTCATTCTTACTCTCTGAGGGAGGATTGACCAGTTCAATGCCAAACAAAAAGAAAATAAACTTGCTGCTGTCAAGTTGATTCTTACTCATGGCGACCCCATGTGTTACATAGAAGAACTGCTCCATAAGTTTTCTTGGCTGTAATCTTTACAGAAGCAGGTCACCAGGATTTTCTTCTGGGAGCACTGCTGGGTGTGTTTGAACTGCCAACTTTCAGGTTAGTAGTTGAGCACAAACCATTTGTGCCATGAAACTGAAAAGAAAGTTTAAGCTAAGAGATGAACTTAAATATTATTAATAACTTCTAAGGATGCAGACTTACGAGTTATTTCTGAAACTTTGCCTTCATTCTGAATAGTTTTAATACTTGGTGGGAAAAGTGTTGTGGATACTGGGCTCCATAAAAAGACTGCATCAGTGCTAGGTTCACAGATGAAGAGGCCAAGGCTCAGAAAGATAAGCCCAGGGTGATCGTGTCTAGAGGGAAAACTCAAACTGTAAGGGGTGAAGAGAGAGAGAGAAGCTGATGGATTGGCATCATCAGGGAAGGCTTTTTGGGAGAAGGTAGGTTTTGGGCTTTGATGTGAAGGGTGGATAGTGTTTGGTCTTGTGGAAAGCAGGGAGAAGGTACCGAGGTAGGGGAGGCTAAGGGACAAAAGATGCAAAAGCAAGAATAGATCAAATGTACTTTGTAGAGAGTGAGCAAGATAGTTTGGCTTAAAAGAAAGGGCCAGATAAGGTGGTAGGAAATGAAGCTAGAAGGGAAGGTTGAGATTTTGAGGAGATGGCTAAGATATTTGTACTTTATGTTTGAAGAATCCTTTGGGATGAATGCCTTGAAGAGTATGGGACAGAGTGGTGTTTAGGAAAGATTACCTAGGAGATTAGAAAGGCATGGAGCTTGATCTGGTCCAACAAACATTCACTGGGCACCCACCATGTGCCAGGCATTAAGATTGGTGCTGAAGACACATTTAGGAAAATGCCAAGTCCTGGCCATGAGGAGCTCACAATCACTTGGGTGAGTTTTGGGAGCCAAGGAACATCAGTTAGAAGATAGGAAGAAGGTCCCAGATGTAAAAAGATGCGAGCCTGAATCAGAGTATTTGCAATGCAATGGGAGGAAGAACAGATGGGGAAATGATTTTGAAAAAAGAAGCTAAGGCCAAGGGGAATGATGGAATTTTGATGATTAGGTGGGGGAAATGCTAATATTTATTGAGGGCTCTACAATAGCCCTGTGAGCAGAATCTGTCAACCATGGCAATATTCACATTTGGAACTGGATAATTCTTTGTTGTGGGGGGGGGGGCTATCCTGTGGATTTTAGGATGCTTAGCAGCATCCCTGGTCTCTACTTGCTGTCATTAGCTATCCTTACCATCAGTGGGACAACCAAAAATGTCTCTAGACATTGCCAAGTATTCCCTGGGGAGCAAAATGGCCCCTGGTTGAGAACCATTGCCCTATAACGTAGGTATATTATAATCCCCATTTTATAAGTGAGGAAATTGAGGTTCAGGAAAGTTAAGTAACTTCCCCAGAATTCCTCAGCTAGGAAGCGTTAGAACCAGGCTTTGTACGCAGGCAGTCAATCTGTGGAGCCTGCATTCTTAACCACAGGTGAGGCTGGATGAGCCAGGGAAAGAGAACCGATTTCAGCTAGGAGATGAGGAGAGATGGCTGCAGAGCCTGGCGCCTCCTGGAAACAATTCCTTGTCAGTGCTCTGGGAATGGGGCTGGGTGCCAGTAGGAAGTGGCAACAGTTTAACTGAAATTCTCTCAAGCCAATAACTCTCTGAATATTAAAAAGCCAAAGAGGGAATTTTTTTTTTTCCCCTATAAAGCTGTGCTCTCAGGCTACAGGGACCCTATTACTGATATGTTGCAATATTTCAGAAGTGATTACCCAGCCTTGGATTAAAATGCATTTTGTGGTTAAAAAGTTGATAGGCTAAAAAAAAAAAAAAAAAAAGTCTAAATCTGGAGACGTTTGTTTCTCCCCAAATCTAATTCGGGCCCCACACTGCCAGTGTAGAATCTATTGTTCTGTCAGTTCATCTCACATTGGAATAATGTAAAGCGAATTTATAAACTCTAGCACCTGGTGAATCGGTTAAAAAACACATTGCTTCTCAGAGCATCTTCCCTGTCTCTTTCAGCTTGTCTGATGCTGCCTCTTAACGTTCCTTCATTTATTTAGCAAATGTAATATTGTGAAATGTGATAGCATTCAGATTGGAGCTGGGGATATGAGGATAAAGATAAGATGCAGCTTCTGACCTCAAGGAGCTCACACTCTGGGTACAAGCGTGTGCATCGTAGAGGGCTTCCAAGAACAGCTTTGAAGCATGGTAGGAACTGGGTATAGGAAGGGCTGTGAGGCACTCTGGGTAGTGGAAACAGCATATGCAAAGGATGGGGCATGGGGTTTTAGAGGAATTGCAACTTGGTTTGGATAGCTACCAAGTGGAGTATAGGTAAGGATGTGGTGTGGATTCCAGGCAAGTTGCACCCCCTGTTGTTGTTAGGTGCCATTGAGTCAATTCCAACTCATAGTGACATGAACCGCCCCATAGGGTTTCCTAGGCTGCAACCTTATGGGAGCGGATCACCAGGTCTTTTCTCCCACAGAGTGGCTGGTGGGTTTGAACCACCAACCTTTAGGTTAGCAGCTGAGCACTTAACCACTGTGCCATCAGGTCTCCTTTTGCACCCCCTACAGACCTTGTTTCTTTTCATTCTGGCCTCTGCTTCTGTTTTGTGGGCCTCCTCCAATCTACCTCCTAGCCCTTGACACCTTAAAAATGCCAAGTTCCTTCTCCACAAAGCCTTCCGTAAGTACTGCCCTGTTCCCTGCTTTCTCTCTGCCCCTCACATCTCTCAGGGTCCATTTCCCTCATTTTAGTAATAACAAAATTTTTATCAATAGACTGAGGTGCTTTGAGGGCAGGTGTTGTGTCTTGATAATTCTGTGGTTCTTCTGCTGACATTTGAGAAGGGGCTGGTACTCAACGATCATTCCGTTGTTCATTTCTTCCAGGATTTCAGAGCTTTTGTTGAAGAGCTGACGTTGCTCATTCTGGGTAAATCTGACTGAATGCCAACCTCTGGGGACTTCAGCTCTCCTGTGCATCACTTGACACTGGTCTGTCCTGGGTTTCCTCCCATGTCTTTGGTTGATCCTTCATGATCTCCTGTGAGACTTTCTCTGCCTCTCTGTGCCTGGTATCCTCCAGGTTTGCCCTTGGATCTTTGATCTCCTCACTGTCTACGTGACACTCGGCCAAGCTCCCACCCTGTGGTCTTAACTACCACCTAGTTGCTGACAACTCAATCCAGATGAGAGCGCCACTGTGTCCCAGACCTATCTCTACCAGGAGATGACTGCCCACCCACTGCCTTCCAAACTCCCCATATCCCAAACAGAATCAAGATCCTCACCTCTCTCTCCCCCAAAGCCTGCTCCTCCTTCTGTATTTTGTAGTCTAGCGAATGAAACCAAGCTTGATTCAGATGCCAATCAGAAATCTAGGCAACGTTCTAGAATCCCAGTTCCCTTCCCAATCCTATCAGACACTAAGCCCAGTAGACAGTTCCATCAAATTACTTATGAAATCTACTCTTTCCTCTCCATACCTCTTTCACTATTATTTCAGGCTTCATTCTCTCTTGCTGAGATATCTTTCCTTAACTACTCTCTCTATCTCATGGGGAGCCCCACTATCTTTCTGAAAACCAAGTCAGATCATGTCATTCTATTTAAATTCTTGAGGCAAGTTTTAGGGATGATATTTTAACCCTCAGGTGAAAGCTCAAGACCCTTCATAACCTCACTCCTGCCAACCCACTCCAACAAGTTCCTTGACGGCAGAGACTACAGAACAGAGGGACTCTATAGTGTCTGTCAAACGAATAGCAGTGTTTTGACTCTACTGGATGTGATGGGGTATGTTTTAAGCTTTAAGTTAGATAAACAGTTTCCTACCCAGTGTGATCTCTGGGGCCTGTTGTTCAGATTAACAGGGTCTGGCCTAAGAAATTGCTGCATGTCCTGGCACATCACTACCTGACCCAGAGAAGGCAAGTTCCCTGCCCTGTCATTAGGTCATTGTTAATGTCTTACCTTATCACTTAAGATGTACCAGGGATGAATGTTCTTAAAAGGGAGTTGTCCTTTTTATTAATAGGCTTCACTAATTCCACAAAAAGAGGACTTAGATCTTTATACAACAGTTATTTGTAAGAGAATCAGAACTCTAAGAGATTTTTATTTGGTAGGAATAAATCTGCCTAAGTTGACAATGCTTACTGAGCTATTTATTACTTTACTGGCAATAACAATATCTTATGTGTTAATGCTTTCATGAAACCAGAATGCTTTTTTATGCAGTCTCTGGTTTTTAGTCTTAATCTCCGTGAGATTGGAATGGCAGGGATTACTACCTAAGGAGCAGAACTGGATTTGGACTCAAGTTCAGTGGACTACCAGTTCAGTGCTCATCAGACCATGGCCACAATGTCTTCTTTGGAAATCAAGCCACCTTTGTGTCATTTTTGTTTCCAAAGTGGTCTTGTGTATGTTTTTTCCAGTTTATTTTATTTAAGTAAAACTTTCTGTTTTCTGCCTCTAGCCCCTTGCTTCCCGTATCACTTTCAGATGGCCAAACTACCATTTGGCCACGGGTAAGCTAGTTGAATAATACGATATCTAAGGTTCTCTTTTCGATTTAACATTTCTGATGACTGACGAGAAACTACTGCTCTGGGTATTAGTATTTCAGCACCCTGGACAGCACCCTCACCCACTGCTGGGAACTCAAGTCTCTGTCTTAAAGTTACCCTTCAAAGCACTTAAGGGTATCCCTGTTATATTTGGAGACCAAAAAATCATTGTAACCCAGAGAACCAGGACAGGGACTACACTAGCTTTAGAAGACACTACTGCACTTTCCAATGACAAAAGTGAGGTCTGCTGGAGAGCTTACAAAGCAAGAGTCAGGCTGCACCAATGGTGGGCACATCTGATCACATGGGGCTTGGGTTCATGGGGCTTTGTAATACAGGCATAGCCATGTAATGATGAGAAAAACATTGCCTGGTGTACATAGCCAGAGAGAATACCAGAGTAACCACTTATTCTTCTCTGGTGGCTCCTTCCACCTTGAAAGCTTTCTTTGTCTTCCAGCTCTGCTTACAGAACCTGTACTTCCCCCTAAGGATGCAGCTCTGATGTCTTCTTTGGGAAGATCATGCTTATCCCTTGGAGTGAACCGTTCATGCCTAGGTGCTCCCATAATACTTCGTAAACTCTTTGTTTTGCCTTCTAGAAGGAGACAGTGTAGGGTAGGCTAAAAAACCTGGACTCTGCAATCATACTGCTGGGTTTAAATCCTGAATCTACCACTCACTAACTGTGTGACCTTGGGCAAGTTACTTAGCCTCTCTAGTTTTCTATCTATGAAATGTGGAGGTTGATGAAGGTGATGATGAAGAAGTAGATCATGATGATAACACCTACCACACAGAGCTGTTGCAATGAACAGTGCTTGCCATATAGCTATCACCATTATTGTGATCAGCATAGTTTGGCCATAGTTAGAGTTACCTATCTGTATTCTTCTGCACTGGGCACATAATCAGTTTGGTAGGTATCCATTGAGTTCCACACTGTAGATAATAAGTGCTCAATAGATATTTGTTGAATTGTTTATTGAATTGAAGTAAATCAAGACTTATACAGGAAAAACAGTATTGAATTAGTCAACCAATCAATGAAAATTTTGTTAAGTGCTGACCATAGGACCAGCCTGTACTAAGATTCATGGGCCTTAATATAGTATACAACATAGCACTTTCTGTAATATAATATTGGTGTTTACTATAATTATAATGCAATAAATTCCTTTAAATATCAAACTACAGAGTCTAGCATAGAGCAGAATCCTTAGTGGATATTGAACAAATGTCTAGTGAATCAAATTTCCTTCTTGAATCTAAACTAAAAGGATTAGTTTACACAAACCCAAATTACCTCAACCTTTTCAGGAATAGGTTCTCTATGGAAGGTGATGACATCCCCATCCCATAATGTGCCATTCACAGCTCAGAGAGTACCCTTCAAGATTCAGTGTCTCCCTCTGAAGTTTTTAAACCTTTTATTTGGTAATAGTTATAGATTCAAAGGAAATTGCAAAGATGGTACAGACCCATCCCTGTACTCTCTGCCCAGCTTCCCCCAATAGTTATATCTTACATAAGCGTAGTTATGGTTGTCTTTAGGTACCCTCAAGTCACCTCCAATGCGTAATAATCTTACGTATAACAGAACGAAATGTTACCTGATCCTGTGCCATCCTCACAATCGTTGCTATGTTTGAACCCATTTTTGTAGCCACTGTGTCAATCCATTTCATTGAGGGTCCTCCTCTTTTTTGACGACCCTGTAATTTACCAAGCATGATGTCTTTCTCCAGCAATTGGTCCCTCCTAATGCCTTGTCCAAAGTAAATGATACGAAGTCTTGCCATCCTCGCTTCTAAGGAGCATCCTGGCTGTACTTCCTTCAAGACTGATTTGTTTGTTCTGCTGGCAGTCCATGATATATTCAATATTCTTTGCCAACACCACAATTCAAATGCATCAATTCTTCTTCAGTCTTCCTTTTTCAATGTCCAACTTTTGCATATATATGAAAAAGAAAAAAAAAAAAGAAAAACCAAACTTCTTGCCTTTGAGTCAATTCCGACTCATAGCAACCCTACAGGATAGAGTAGAACTGCCCCATATGATGTCCAAGGAGCAGCTGGTGGATTTGAACTGCTGACCTTTTGGTTGGTAGCCTGAGCTCTTAAGCACCGTACCAAAAGGGCTCCTAAATGCCATGGTTTGGATCAGGTGTACCTTAGTCATCAAAGTGACATCTTTGCTTTTTAAGATCTTAAAGAGGTTTTTTTTGCCACGGATTTTCCCAGTGCAAAACATTGTTTGATTTCTTGACTGCTGCTTCCATGGGCATCAATCGTTGATCTAAGTAGAATGAAATCCTTGACAACTTTAATTTATTCACCATTTATCACGATGTTTTTTACTGTCCCAGGTTGAGGATTTTTGTTTTCTTCATGTTCAGGTGTAGCACAATATAAAAACTCAGACATTCATAATATACGTGTGCAGTTCTCCCTCTGAATTTTAACTTCGCATCTCTGTGAGAAAGCCAGGAAAAGGGCTTCAGTGCAGAGAGTTCAAAGGCCTCCTGAGTAGCCAAGGGCCCAAAGGCAGATGGAGTAGGGGTGTCTTAGCCCTTCCCATCCACAAGAGGCCCCTGCAGGAGACATGTGAGGGAGTCCATAGGTTGTCCAGGCTCTCCACCACCAGGTAAGCAGACATGTGGATTTGGAAGAGGAAGGAGTTTTTAGACCTTGAGATTTATATGCAGGTATTCCTAAATCCTGTCTCAATTTGCTTTTTTCCCTAGCTGAGAGATTACCCCTACTCTAGGACAAAATTCTTCAGTGGATCCCCAGTCCTAGGCTGGGTCTAGTACCTTCTGCTAGACTCATAAACACAGTGTTCCAAGGGTCCAATCCACATTTATGAGAAGAAATAGAGGTAGAATAGCCAAATGTGGCAAAAACACCCACCATGTAGCCCTGTTTATGAAGCTGCAAATAACTCGCTTACCAAGGTTTCGTGATGGTGTTTTACGGGGGTTTAGAGCACCTCATAAAGGCCTTTTATTCAGCATGCTTAATTTTAAATAGGTCCTTAAATTGTAGGGCATCTAAATGTCAGTGTTCTTTGAATATTTATACACCTTCTCTGAGGAGAAAAACAGCAGAAATGGCCATGACAGAGGGAAAGTCCAGGTCACCATACCCAGCTGCTTCAAAGGGAAAGGTTTCAGAATAAGTGGAGGGAGGGTGCTCTCTTATTAGCAGGGCTAGGAGAGAGATGTGGCAATTAAGATTTCTCTGGCAGCTGTGTGCTGAGACTGTAGTAGACAAGCCTTGCCGTGTAAATAACATGGCAGACCTGGGTGAGCAGGCCAGCCCACAGACTACGCAACAAAATTAATACAAAAGAGCCAGTGTGTATTGAGGGCTTACTATATGACAGGTTCCTTTCAGAACTTTATTGGATCCTCACTACCCAAATTTTTTTTTTAACCCAGTTAGGCAAATATTTTAATTACTAGTCTTTTTTAGTCAGTACAAGATGAAACTGAGGCTCAGTCAGTTGAGACTCAAAGGCATGGGGCTAGTATGCAGTGAGCCCAGAATTCAATTTCTCTTTGACCTTGGGGAATCACTCCAAGCTTGTTCATCAACATAAGCACAGCCCAGTGCCAGGCGCATAATAAGTGTTTGATTAACGTTCACACTCATTTTCTTAGACTGGATTCTCTAGAGAAGCAAAACCAGTAAAGAGTATAAATATATACAGAGAGGGATTTATATCAAGGAAATAGCTCACTTGGTTGTAGAGACTGGAATGTCCGAAGTCCGTGGGTCAGGTTGGAGTCTTCTGATTCATGTAGCTGCAGGGGCTGGCGAACCCAAGATCAGCAAGTCAGAAAGCAGGGCTGTTGTTTACAGGCTTTGAAGATGGATAAATCCCAAGACTAGCAGGTAAGACCACATGTAGGCTGCTAGCTCAAGTCCCGAAAACCAGAGGTCAGATGAACAGGAGCCAGCAGTAGGATCCAGAGCAAGTAAAAGCCCACGAGCCTTGCCAGAATGTCCACTTGTATTTGATGCAGGCCGCACGTCCAAGGAAGCTCCCTTTCAACTGACTGGCTGCTTACAGCAGGTTTCATCATGGGGGTTATCACGTTATACAAATGTCAGCATGGAAGTGATCACATTATACGACTGCCAGACTATTGAGAATCATAGCTCAGCCAAGGTGATACCCATTCTTAACCATCACACCTATCATTTTTTATTTTGACTAGCAAACACTTATAGAGCACTTACTATATGCTAGGCATGCTTCCAAACACTTTAGAAATCTCAATGCATTTGATCATCAGAACAACCCTATGAGGTGTGATTCTTATCATCTTACTGATGGGGTGTGGAAGTTTAGTATAGAACCAAAACCAAAAACCAAACCCATTGCCGTCAAGTCGCTTCTGACTCATAGCGATCCTATAGGACAGAGTAGAACTGCCCCATAGAGTTTCCAAGGAATGTCTGGTGGATTCGAACTGCCAACTTTTCGGTTAGCAGCCATAGCTGTTAACCACTAGACGACCAGTGGTTCCGTAGTATAGAAAGGTGAAGGTCCATAAGTCTGAGTCAAGGTTCCAACTGGGAATCCCTTGGAATAGAATGTAATGCACACTCCTCACATGGTCCATTTTCTCATTCATACATTCATTTATTCATTCATTCAACAAACTTTTACTGAATAATGATGAGATTTAGGAGCAGGGGATTGGAGATGATAAGACAAAACCCCTCACACAGAAGGATTGGGGCAGGTAAGACAATTGACAACTAGACAATAGTGTGGTGACTGCTATAATATCCCTATAGTATAGGGATAGGGATAGCAGGAAGCAGGGAGTGGTGTGTTCAGCCCTCACATCTGCCATCCTTCCCTCTGTAAAAATCACCGGTGCTACCAGAGGAGTCACTGTATGCCGATCATCTATAGGGGAAAGGGAAAGTGCGTCCTTGGACCAGGCAGAGTCAGTCCCCCGGGTTCTCACGGGCTCAGCGGCCTCAGCCTGCTCTCAGACTATTCCACAGCCTCTCCTCCTTTTTCCTGTGAGTAGATGAAGAACAGGAAGAAGAGCATCACTAGAAAATTGCTTTCCTGAGAAGAGCGTAAGCTAGCCTTCCCTTCCGAGTAAAAGATGATGGCACCCTTACAAGAAAGTCCAGGAAGTTTTGCTCCCAGGTGAGACCCAGCCTGAGAAGGTTATGGACCTCCTCTCCATGCAAAAAACAGAGAAAGGCAGGGGACTCTATCCTAGACTCTCTTTTCTCCAAAAGTCATTCATAAGAGTCATTCTTTAAATATGGTGTGCGTTCAAGCAGCTAAAGTGAACTTATCGTTATAAAAATATATACACCTGTTAATTCTTAAATAGAAAAAAAATTTCTAAGTAAAAACTTGGATATGGAGAAGCTGATTTAAAACAAAAGAATGGACTGTGTGTTTAAGCTCTATGGCTAAGTCTCAGCATTAGTCAGCTGTAAACATTAGCCCCCAGCTCTCAGGAGTTTAACACAATGGAAGCTTATTCCTCCCATGGGTAACCCAAATCCAGTGCTGTCAAGTCGATTCCGACTCATAGCGACCCTATCCATGGGTAGGTTACAGTTCAAAATTGGTGCTCAGGGTGGAGGTGGGGAACCTTTCTAGAGGCCCCTTTGCTGGGTCAGCTGCCTCTACACAGCAGATGGGACGAGGAGGGTTACATAGGCTTGGCCTAGAAATGATGTGTGTCATGGCCATATGTCACTCAGGGACAGGGCCTTTCACCTAAATAAAGGAGGGTGGGACTCATGGCCCAGCTGTGTGCCCAGCGCAACCATCAGCCAGCCTCTGCCACAGGTACCTTATGTCCTGGGAGGTTGCCATACCCATAAAAAAAAAAAAGTGCAGGAAAATTGTCCAAGTGAAAATTGGTAGCCTTTTGAGTATAAAGCTTGGAAATTCAAAGAGTGTGTCAGGGACTGTAACGATGAGAGAACAATGTCTCACTCTTGGAAGAATGTGTCTTAGTTCCCGTTGCCTTTTGCATGTGGTAAGACTTTGGCTGCCTTTGTCGCCCGTTAATTAGCTCATTTGAAAACACTGCACTGAATACTTACAGATGTGTCAGGACTTTTTGCAAGTGCCCGGGGCTATAGCCAGGCCCCTGGGCCCTTTGCTGCCTTGAGCAGCTCACAGGCCAGTGGGGAGTCGGAGCATAGGTGCCGTGAGGTATTTCACATGCTCTGCTAGAAGTCTGCCTGAAGTGCCAGGGCGGGGCCACCAAGGAGCCAGAGAAGCTTCTAGTAGGGAGCATAGAGGCCCTGAAAGACCTCAGAGAGGAGGGGGAGCGTGAAATGAATCCTGACAGAGAGAGAGCCGGGCACTGAAGTGACAAGTTTTTCCGAGCATTACATATTTAGCGAAAGAGATCTCAGGTCAAACTCCTAGCTCGGCCCCTTACTAGCTATGTGACCTTGTGACCTTGGACAAGGTACTCAATTTTTCTAAACTTTGGTTTCTCATCTGTAAAACAGGCACCCTAAACCATCCTCTGCAGTAATATAATACAGGTTTTCCATACGTGGTATCTAATGTGATAATTCGCGGGGAGGGGATGGGGCAGGGCTGGCATCCTAGATGTGGGAGCAGTGTGGCACAGGTGAGCAGTAGTGAAACAATTGGATGTTGTCAACTGCGAATGCTTCAGTGTGGCTGGATCGTTTGGAGTAGAGATGAGGGGTAAGGTGGGGTGGAAGGGAAGGAAGTGGACAGGAGGGTGCTCTTACAGGACCCTTGGGACAGGGGGTCTTCGAGGGATTTTAAACAAAGGGGTGGCAGGATGGCACGAAGCAGTGCCACCTCTCTGTGCTAAAATCTTATCCCTTTTGGGACCTTGTGTCCTGGCAGCTGTAGCTGTAGTGAGAGGTTGAAGTGAGGGGAAGTGCTGCATCTTTCCCTCTCTGCTGCCATTGGCTTTTCACACTCCTCTCTCTGGGTAGCACTTGGCAGCCACTTGGCACATCCCCGGAAGGGCAAATGGCATTACAGCATTGACACGTATACCAGGAAAACTCTCTAATGGAACCACTTAGTTAAAATTGAGCCAAGAGCTGGCACAGAAAGAGAAGCCAAGCCCAGTTCCCTAATTATACTAACTTCAAAACAAACAGAGGATACAGGCTCAGCAAACAGCATGGGGAACCATCAACATGCATAAACATGAAGGCATAGGAGCCATATGTTGGCCACACTCCACCCACACAGCTTCTCCAGACACTGTCCATTCATCCAGTGCCATCTGAGAATGACTGGCAGGGACATGGAATTACAGATTAGAGGCTCGTGGGGCAGCAGAGTAAGGAAGGGACGGCAGGGGTGGCAAGGCTGCAAGCTGTGAGATCAGTTAGGAGGTATCAGTGGACCCTATTCTGTGGAAGGTTCTGTGCACAGTGCTATGGGGAAATAGGTTTAGAATGTCTTGGTCCTACCCTCAGAGAGCTGTGAACCAAACCATGGTGATCCCACATGTGTCAGGGTAGAGATGTGATCCACAGGGTTTTCAGTGGCTGATTTTTTGGAAGTAGATCACCTGGCCTTTTTTCCCAGAAGCCTCTGGGTGGAATCAAAACTTCGAACTTTCAGTTAGGAGCTGAGAGTGTTAACTGTTTACACCCTGGATGGTACAAAATCCCTGCTAGATGCTCTAATATAGTTTGTTAGATTAGTCAGGGGAGAGGTAAGAAGAGACATGCAAATGCAGATGAGAGACAGCATATATGATCTGGGAGACTTCATGAAGGAGTGAGCATTCACACTGAGTGCTGAAGGAAGGCTTTGGTAAATCGACATGGGTAAGGTGAAGCAGGGCAGGACAAAGCTACATGGAAGGGCAAGGCGCAGGGGTAAGCTATGTCTAAGATTATCAAGGCTTTCTCTTTGGCCTGAGGAAAGCCAATGGAAATGAAGCTGGAGAGGAGCCTGGGCATGGGTGTGAGAACTGAGCCTCAGGAAGGCACTGAGCACTATGGGTGTGTTATGGGAGAAGGAGCTGACAGAGGTGGCCAGGTGGTGGGCACTGGATCAGACTGAGTGCTGTATGCAGATTGTCCAGACAGACTACACCACATAGTTTGGTGGTGCAAATTTAACATGGTAGAGCCATTAGCAGGTTTCCTGGGTGACACTTAAGTGCTCGACTTCTAGCTGAAAGGGGTTAGCAGTTTGAGACCACCCAGGGGTGCCTCAGAAATAGGCCTGATGATCCGCTTCCAAAAGGCCACAGCCTTGAAAACTCTACAAAGCAGTTCTACTCTGCACGCTTGGGGTCACCGTGAGTTGGAATCCACTCCACGGCAACTCACGACGACAACACTATTAGCAGCAGCAGGCAGCCACAGGCACTGGCTACTGGGTAGTGGGGGCGGAGGGACGAAGAGAAGTTTGCGAGAGCCTAACTCAGGGCTTCCCACCGGGCTTCTAAACCACAGAAATTAGGCTGCCATTGCTGGAGATGCTACCTGAAGCAGAGAGCCAAACCAAACCCATTGCCATTGAGTTGGTTTCGGCTCACAGCAACCCTATAGGACTGAGTAGAACTGCCCCATAGGGTTTCCAAGGCTGTGATCTTTACAGAAGCAGATTGCCACATCTTTCTCCTGCAGAGCGGCTGGTGGATTCCACGCTGACCTTTTGGTTAGCAGCTGAGAGCTTAACCACAGCGCTACCAGAGCTCCTTGAAGCAGAGAGAGCAGGGAATATATACCCTGGCTTCTCCATTCCTCCTGCCCTCCTCATTGGCCGAGCCAGCCAGAAGCCAGCTGCAGTGTGATGGATCGCTTTTTTTGTGGCCTTTCTTGCCATGGTCTTGTAACTCCCATCCAGGTGACTGGGCAGGACTGTGTGATAGGGTAATCGTGGCCCACCAAAGGGATTGCCATCCCACTGGGCTTGTAAAGAGCCGCCCCAGAGGCAGGAAAAAGACGGGATCCCACCACCACCAAGAAAGAACACCCAGGGGTGGAGAGCACATCCTTTGGATCTGGGGTACCTGTGCTGAGAAGCCCCTGAAACTAGGAGGCTGAGAGAGAGAGAGAGAGAGAGAGAGCTGTAACCCTATAGGCAGCGAGAAGTGGCAGCAAAGACTTGGCAGCCGAGACCGAGCAGCAGGAGGTGGCGTGGTGGGTTTCTCGGCCCACAGAGGGAGAAAGCTGAGTGCCTTTGGGCACAAGCCTGGGGCCAGAGAGAGGCGTGCCTGTGAGCACAGCTGAGAAGAGTCTGTCCTGATGGAAGAACTGTACCCTGAGTGTTCCTGAGTCTGAGCTGTAACCTGTTACTTCCCTGGTAAACGCCATAATCGTCAGTATGGTCTGTGAGTTCTGTGTGACCATTGCAATGAATTATTGAACCCAGCAGAGAAATCGTGCTGTGGGAGGGATGGTTGGTGTCAGAATTAGTAAAGATGGCAGAGAGAAGAGGCTTGTCTGACCTCCACCTCTTAGGAATCAGCCTTGGGATGTTGATCTTGATTCTCCCTCTCTCTTGTGAAGTTAGAGGAGGTCAGACACCCTCCCTCCCCCCGCCATGTTGCTTTTACACCAGCAGATCTAGGAGCTTTGGAAATGCTGCCCACAGGGGTCAGCCTCTCTGTTCTACAGAGCAGAGGGAGGGCAAGTAATGGACCTGAGGGAGAACAGTCTGGGGCCAACAGGACCAGAGAGGGGTGTTTTGTGACCCCTCCTCCCAGCTGCTACCTGTAGCTCAAGGCTGTCCATATGACAGGTCCTCTAGGGATATGTGGACTGAGGGCTATCTTGACTCTGGTCTTTGTGTGCTGTCTTTGAGGGCCATGGATCCTGGGGGGCAGGTTCAGCAGCTGGGTGGTAACAAAGGGCATGGGGGACGGCTTCTGGGGCAGGACGATCGATGAGAGCCCTCCTGTGGGCTCCTGGCTTCACCTCCCCACCGCCTTCGGGCTCCTTGCTCCACACCTCTCACTAACTTTTTGCCCAGTCAGCATTTCTCTGCTCCTTCATGGTAATCACCATTGACAGCTATTGACTGGAGGTGACAGGGATGAAAGCCGAAGGTGAAGGAGTGAAGAATTTCCTCCTGTTCTGGTGGTGCTGCAAGGTGGGAGATTATCTTTAGCCCAAAGTCTTCGTCATAAAGCCTAGCACTGCCATGCTCCCTGTTTCTCCTCCAACTAAATGGGAGCTCTCTGAAGTCCACATAGGAAACACCTTCCTCCAGAAAGGCTTCCCTGACTGCTCCAGCCCATGGTGGCATTTGTACCTGCCTGGTCCTGAAGCTGGAGCCCTGGTGGCGCAGTAGTTAAGAGCTACGGCTGCTAACCAAAAGGTGGCAGTTTGGATCCACCAGTTGCTCCTCAGAAACCCAATGGAGCAGTTCTACTCTGTCCTACAGGGTTGCTATGAGTTGGAATGCACTCTACAGCAACGGATTTTGGTCTGATAGCAGGTATGATTGGTATCAAATATTTGATGCCAAAACTAGGATAGCTTAAAGCTGAAATTGTCAAACTCAAGTGTCACATGAGAATTACCTGGAGCGCTTGTTGAAACACAGACTGTCTATTCTCCCCATGAGTTTCTGATTCCTAGGTCCCGGGGGGGACCTGATAATTAGCATTTCTAACAAATACTGACACTGATGCTGATAGAACTATTGTCTAAAATGATAATTATGGCTTAGTGGGTCAATGCCCTATTTTCCTCATGATCCGATAAGATCCTGTAGGAAGGGACCTTACTTAACAAGTGCCTTCCTGTGCTTTGGTAAAAGCAGGTGCTTAATAAACGTTCTTGTTCTTAGTTCCTGTTGAGTCAGCTCTGACTCTGGGTTACTCCATGTATAACAGAATGGAGCATTGCCCAGTCCTGTACCATCCTCCAGTTCATTGTTGCAGCCACGGTGGTTTTTGAATGCCTTCTAACCTAGAGGGCTTATGTTCCAGCACTAAACTGAACAATGTTCTGTCATGATCCACAAGGTTTTCGTTGGCTAATTTTCAAAAGGAAACTGCCAACTGTTTCTTCCTAGTGTGTCTTAGTCTGGAAGCGCTGCTAAAACCTGCCTGCTGTGGGTGACCCTACTGGATTGTGGAATACTGGTGGCATAGCTTCCAGTGTAATAGCAGCACCCAAGCCACCACAGTACCTCTAACTGACAGAAGGATAGCAGGCTTAATAAATAGTAGCTCAATTATTAACTAAAAAAAGAAAAACTAATTATTATTTTTGGAGTGGCAAGGTTATTGGGCTGAATTTTCATGATGCTGTAGCATCTCTGGAAACCCTGGTGGCGTAGTGGTTAAGTGCTATGGCTGCTAACCAAAAGGTCGACAGTTCGAATCCTCCAGGTGCTCCTTGGAAACTCTATGGGTCAGTTCTACTCTGTCCTATAGGGTTGCTATGAGTTGGAATCGACTCGACGGCAGTGGGTTTGGTTTTTTTTGGGTAGCATCTTCAAATTTGCCATATTTAATTGGCTCTTAAGTGAGCTAATGTGTAAAGTGTTTAGAATAATGCTGCAACATGTTAATGCTACAAAATGCTTGTTATTATTCATTATTATTCTGTGTGTTGGGGGAACATTGGAATTCTGCTGGACCACTTGTCCTGAGGTATAATCTCTGTACCAGGACATGTGAAGAGAAGGCAAGTGCCACTTCCAGCCTTGGGCTACTCAAGGCTTTCTCTTTCCTGGGAAGAAATACACTCAAGTTTCAGCAATGGCTGCCTTTTTAGGAGAGATTGTTGGTGACTTTTCATAGCTTGTGTGAATCCTGTGCTTGGATTCCAAGATACAAAGGGAGTGTAGCAAGCAGGTAAGGGCATGGCTGTGGCGTCAGCAAGGCCCAGGGTCAGACCCAGGGTCTGCCACCAGCTTTCTGTGTAATTAGACAATTTACTTCCCCATGGCACGCATCAGTGTCCTCATCTGTAAAATGGGGATGGTGATGCTACCCTTCCTTACATTGTCTCTGTGAGGGTAAATCGGGGGAAAGCCCAGTGCCTGGCATGTGGCCAGCACTCGTTGGATGTGGCTGTTATCGTTGTTGTTGTAGTTCTAAGACATAGTTCCTGTCCTGGTGGTGTGGTAACATCAGCAATCACAGGACATCCACATGGATGGTCTTCTCCGCTCTCACCACCCTAGGTTTGGTAGAGATTTATCATTCTCATCTTTGAGATGGGGAATGTAACATACAGAGGATTAAGGGAGAGACTCAGAGTGCCACACAAGCCCCCAAACTCCTGACCTGATGGGACCTCTGTGTCACACCTCTGTGCTTGTAGGAAGACACAGCATGACCAACCTTCCCAACTAATGGCTTGGTTTTGTGCTTTGGATTAAGGAGCTGAGTCAATTTTGCTCCCATTGGTGCACATTCTCCAGCTCCAGTGTCCACTATACTCAGGAAGACCTTCTTTTCTAAGGACTGAAGGCCAGGAGGGTGGTTCTAACTCAGCCCACAAAATGGGGACATGTGACATGTGCCGTGGTAGCTTTGAGGCCCCATGGTGTTGTATTAAGTAAGGCAAGCTGCAACAAGACCCTTAGGAGCTGAAAGCTGCCACCTGCAACTCAATATTTCTATCTAGGGAGAACACAGAAACCTAAAACACAAATGAAAACATCCTTCAACATTAATAATGTGATTAGGATAAATTGGATAGTGATGGCATGCTGAATGAGAGAGTGGGTGCCTGGGGAATGTGAGTCGATGAATTCTGGGAGGTCTGCTTGCTTCATGCGTAACAGGCTGTTTGGGAGATGATAGAGAGACCTGGTGAGTCCATCAGAGGCCATTGGTGTCCTTCCCAATGAGGAACCATCATGGATAGAAGGAAATCCAGCCTTTCTGCAGGGGAGGTGGGAGACCCAGGCTGTGGTCCAACCTCCCTCCAGCTCTGTGACCTTAGATAAATCACTTAGCCTCTCTGAGATGCAGCATTTTCATATGAAAAATGAGAATAATAGTGGTCTCTTCACAGAGCTCTTGGGAATAACAAATTAGAGAAAATGTAGAAAAGTTTCTTGAAAGCTAGGAAGTGCTATATTAATGTGATTTTTGTTTTTAACGATAAATAAAGAAATGGAAATTTAGTGAAGCTCTATTTGTAGTGATGTTGGGGGTAAAGTCCTTTAGAAATGAAAAGTTTTAGATAGGTGGAACTTGTGTGGGTTTTGTGGTTCAGGTTTTTATTGAGAAGGCTCTTTTTACAGTCCGTTACGTACCTGTGCCTTCTTAGACACACTGTACTGCTTTTTGCCTTTTTTTTTTTTCCTGCCTCTCTTCACTCTCAGGTGGTCAGCTGCAATTTTTTTTCCTTTATTTTTTATTACGGAATATTTCCAACATACATAAAAGTAGAAAACGTAGTATAATGTACCCCCATTTACCCATCATCCAGCTTGAATAATTATCAATTCCGAGCTAGTCATGGAAACCCTGGTGGCGTAGTGGTTAAGAGCTATGGCCCCTCTCAGAAAGGTCGGCAGTTCGAATCCGCCAGGTGCTCCTTGGAAGCCCTATGACTTGTTATGTTTCCTCTGTACTTTCTATCTACTTCCTTCCCACTCTGCTCCTGGGCTTTTCAAGCGAATGCCACGTATTGTATCATTTTATCCCTAAATATTTCAGGCTATGTCTCTTTAAGATAAAGACCCTTAAAAAAATCATAACCACAATACAATTATCACATCCAAAAAATTGGCTGTAATTTCTTAATTTCACCAAATAACAAATCTGTGTTCCAATTTTCCTGAATGCCCCATGCTTTTTTTTTTTTTTTACAGGTTGTTTGAGTCAAAATATAAATAATGTCCATGCGTTTGGATGGATTGATATAACTCTTAACCAAACCAAACCCATTGCCGTTGAGTTGACCTGACTCATAGCTACCCTATAGGACACAGTAGAACTACCCCATAGGGTTTCCAAGGAGGGCCTGGTGGATTTGAACTGCCGACCTTTTGGTTAGCAGCCAAACTCTTAACCATTATACTACCGGGATTCCTGATATAACTCTTAAGCCTCCTTTAATCTATAAGTTCCGCCTTTATCTTTTTTTTCTCCCCTTGCAATTTATTTGGTGGACAGTCTGAGTCATTTGTCCTGGAGAGTTTACCACATGTTGGATTTTGCTGATTGTATAGTTTTTTTTTTTTTTTTAATAGTATAAGGAGCTGTAGTGGCACAGCGGTTAAAGCACTTGACTGCTAAGCAAAAAGTTGGCTGTTCAAACCCACCAGCCACTTCGTGGGAGAAAAGACCTGGTAATCTGCTCCCGTAAAGATGACAGCCTAGGAAACCCCATGGGGCAGTTCTACTCGCATAGGGTTGCTATGAGCTGGAAACTGCCTGATGGCATCTAACAACAACATACCCATAGTTTAGTTTAACAAGTCCCTCTGTCCTCTACACTTCTTGTAAACTGGTAGTTAGACTAAGAGGCTTGATCATATTTAGGTTAGTTTTTTTTTTTCGTAGACTACTTCGTAGGTGGTACTGTGTACTGCCATCAGGAGGTTGTCTCTCTTCTTGTGATGTTGGCAGACACTGATGCTCATTGCCTAGATCTATGGCTTCACTGGGGGAGGCAGACTGTTGATACGCTGGTTTTATCCTGCCTCCTTTGTCTATTAGCTAGAATACTTCTATGAATAGCTGCTTCTCTTCACCAACTCTGCAGTTACTCTGAGGAACAGCTCATTTAGGAAGAGCAGAATAAAGGCTTGATTGTTTCTCCTCTTCACCAGCTTTCAAGGTAATTAGTTGGTTCATTTGTGCCCTCCAATGATGACTACATGGCTTTATTTTGATTTTTATGAACTCATGGATTTCAACATATTTGATGTGCCTTAATCTATTACAGTTACTATCAATATTAAAGCTTAAATGGTCTCCCCCTGGTCAATGGGAGCCTCTTGAAGTTTGCTCCAAGTCCTTTTTGGCATGACCTGGGAAGCCTTTAATAGTTTCCCTTCTTCTGCGGGTGACAAGATGTCCCAGATTCATCTATGCAATTCCTGCCCCGGACTTGTAATCAGATATTTCTTTGAGGAACACTGATTTCTTTGAACAGGACTCAGGCATTGGGGAGCTCACTGTCACTGGGTTAGGCATGGATTCTAGGCCTTTTCAGTACATAGAGATAGAAAAGAGAAAAAATATATATATACATGTGTGTATGTGTGTGTAGGAGACCATGGGTGATGCAAGTGGTTAAGTGTTGGACTACTAACTGAAAGGTTGGTGGTTTGAACCCACCCAGAGGTACGTTGGAACAAAGGCCTGCCAGTGTACTTCTGAAAAGTCACAGCCATGAAAACCATATGGAGCTGTTGTACTGTGCACACATGAGATCACCATGAGTCGGAATCGGCTAGATGGCAACTAACAACAACAACATACGTGTGTGTGTATATATGGATCCTTGAGTAGTGCAAACAGTTAACGCGCTCCGCTGCTAAGCTAAAGGTTGGAGGCTTGAGTCCAACCAGATGTGCCTCGGAAGAAAGGCCTGGAGCTCTACTTCCAAAAAAGCAGCCGTTGGAAAACCCCACGGAGCACAGTTCTATTCTGACACCTATGAGGTCACCACGAGTTGGAATAGACTTGACAGCAACTGGTTTTTGGAAGACAGGTATGCGCATGTATCTGTCTATATACGTGCAAACAGGCGTATATTTAAGATGAAATACATTGTGAGTTAATACTCCTGCTTCCAGTTCAGATTTAGGATTATAGAAGTTTACTTAACCTCATCGATCTTTTATCTATATACCTTTTCTCCCTTGCTGAACATATTATTTCTCAATGTTACCAGATAATAACTCATTTGCCTTATTGCACAACACACACAGAGCAGTCTAAGAATAACAATAAAAAAAATACAAATACTATTATGGACCTTATGATTTAAACATTAACCATGGGTTTAGGAATATTTTGCAGTTCTTTTTATCCTTAGAATACAGATCTCTAGCGAATAAAAGTTAAATTACTGCATTTTCAAATTGCTTTGCATAATTCCTCTCTGTGTGGCTGTGCTATCACATGAACACACTTCATTTTGCTTTTGATTTTAAAGAGTTGCTTTTCTAAAAATTAATTGTTTTATACTTATGTAAAATATTTACATGGGTCCAAAACTCAATCTATAAAACAAGGTATATTTAAAGAAGTCTAGCTTTGATCTACTTTTAATATAAACAATTAAGTTTTTATATATATTATAAATCTTCCTTTCATAGATAATTGGTGCCATGCCATATATTCTCTCCACTTTGTGTTTTACACTTAATATATCCTAGGGAAGAGGTCCCTGGGTGGCACAAATGGTTTGCACTCGGCTGCTAACTGAAGGGTTAATGGTTTGAATCCACCCAGTGGTGCCTTGGAAGAAAGGCCAGGCGATCTACCGCTGTAAGATTACAGCTATTGAAAACCTTGCGGAGCACAATGCTACTCTGACACACATAGGGCTGCCATGAATCAAAATCAACTCGAGGGTGATGGGTTTGGTCTTCTTTTTTTTTTTTCTCAATAGCTTAAGGATTCCTACATAGTAGGATATAGATTTATTCCTCCATCCTTCTTACATCTGGCAGCATATCACATTGATATCACTACCTCTGCCTCTAGCAAGCTACCTTCCAGTTTAAAGCAGTGAGGCTCTGTGTAGAGACCTCCCAGCTAACAAGCATTGTGTGTAAATAAGAGTCGGAAGTTCTGAGCAAGGCCCCGAGGAGCTCTCCAGGGAGGAACAGATCTGGTCTTTTTGGCAGGTACCATGACTTTTGAACGTGGAGCACAGGCTTGTTAGTCAAAAAAAAAAATTAGCTGAATCCAACTGCTTCCAAATGTTTTAGACATCTTCATGCTGATCGGAACAGTCACGACGGCAATGGAAACCACTACATCCATACCAGATATATCCGTGGCATTTGGTTCTTACAATTGAATCCTTGTGGCTGGCAAAGACAGTGGTGTCTGAAAATCATTACTTTGCTATTTGGAATTTCTTCTGAAAACCTGTAATTTCTGGGGAGCATGCAGGCTCAAACAGAACAAGGGATACCATGCTGTTTACATCAGGAAAGGTGTGCTTCAGGGTTGTATCCATTCACCATACTTATTCAATCTGCATGCTGAGCAAACAATCCGAGAAGCTGGGCTGTGTGAAGAAGAATGCAGCACCAGGATTGGAGGAAGACTCATTAACAACCTTGCTTGCTGAAAGTGAAGAGGACTTGAAGCACTTACTGATGAAGCTCAAAGACTACAGCCTTCAGTATGGATTATACCTCAACTTAAAACAAAAGTCCTCATGACTAGACCAATAAGCAGCATCATGACAAATGGTGAAAATATTGAAATTGTCAAGGATTTCATTTTACTTGGATCCACAATCAATGCCCAGGGAAGCAGCTGTCAAGAAATCAAATGATGTATTGCATTGGGCAAATGTACTGCGAACGACCTCATTAAAATGTTAAAAAGCAAAGATGTCACTTTGAGGACTAAGGTGCACCTGACCCAAGCCATGGTATTTTCAATCGCCTCATATGGACGAGAAAGCCAGACAATGAATAAGGAAGGCAGAAGAAGAATTGATGTCTTTAAATTGTGGCGTTGGTGAAGAATATTGAATATACCATGGACTGCCAGAAGAACAAACAAATTGGTCTTGGAAGATGTACAGTCAAAATGCTCCTTAGAAGCAAGGATGGTAAGACTTCATCTCATGTGCTTTGGACATGTTGTCAAGAGAGACCAGTTCCTGAAGAAGGACATCATGCATGGCAAAGTAGAGGGTCAGTGAAAGAGAGTAAGACCCTCAACGAGATGACACAGTGGCTGCAACGATGGTCTTAAGCATAGCGACGATTGTGTGGATGGTGAAGGACCAGGAAATGCTTCGTTCTGTTGTACATAGGGTCGCTCTGAGTTGGAACCAACTGGACGGCACCTAACAACAACAACAACAGGTAGGCTTAAGGATGAAAAACATCATTGGGTAGGATTCATCTTAATGAGAGGTTATTCTGTAAACCAGGATGGGGCTTATCACTTTTCTTCATTAACATTATTTGGTTGGTTGGTTGATTCATTCATTCATCCATTCATGTGTTCACTTTATAAAATAAACAGCTTTCGAGCACCTACTTATTCTCAGTCCCAGAATACCGAATTCTTCTTCCTGAGAGGCATGTTTGAACCCAGGCAGGGGTGAGGACGGGGCCTGTGTCTACAAACATTTGTTCAGATGTAAAGAGAACACGGGATGTTTTCATTTGTGTGCCCTTGGTTCATCCTGCTGAAAGCATCAGTGTTTGATAGTTAAATCTGGAATGGAGTCAGGTCAAATATATTCAGGTCTTCATAAAGTACTTCTGCAATTTTTTTTTTAAATGGAAGCTTTTATTGGTTGAGCATTAATAATGTAGTTGTGGAATAGAAATAATTGGCCCCTTTTCTAAATATAAACTTGGCTCTGTTTTCTCACAGCTGACAGGTCTTCAGCTCCGTTAGCTGGGGGCCACGGTTTCCTTCTCTGCAGAAGCTGCCTTTCCCTGGGCAGAATACGAGCAGGTTAGGCGTAGTACTGCGGCCTGATGCGGCAGTCCTCTGCTTAAAACAATTTGCTTTTAAAGGCTGTTATGAGTTGCTCCACATACACTGTCAACCTGCCATTAAGCTACCACTTGGGGTTACTCTGAGGATTGTGCCAAGGAGCTAATGTAAACGACAGCCCCTGAAGGAGTGGACAGGCAGGAGGCAAAGCGCACTTAGGACAGTGTGACACGCAGGACACCTCAAAAATAGTACACAGAATGCTTGCACCAGCACAGACATGCACGCCTGCTCTCATGTGCACACAGCTGTATGGGAACTCGTACCCAGGTACACTTACACCTATGTACACACACTCACATGCATACGCGTATCCATGCACCTCACATATACACATGCATACACACATACTCACACTTCTCTCCACCCAGGCATACACACTTACACACTTATACACACAAACTCTCACAGGCACATACTCCTATACAAGCTCCCATAGCTACTTATAAGTGTGCTTGCAGACAGACACAAAATCTCACACACATCCACCCACTCACATCCACATTCTCACATATTCACACACACACTTACAAAAAAGACTCACAAAACACACACTCATATATACATACACACACATTCCCATAGGCATGCACTCACACACACACACACACACACACACAGGCTCAGATAGACGCATACACTTTTGCCATTTTCTATCATTGAAGAAAGTTTAAGCGGCCATTTAAGGTGAAAGCCTTTCCATTTTTCCACCGCTACCCTCTCCACTGTGTTCAGAAACCAGACATCTGGTTGGAACGTCACCTATTGCCATTATTTTCCCCTGAGCGTCCTACTAGGCGAATAGGCTCTCAATGGCTCAGACCCAAGGGAGTGAATTTGGGGGCAAACCTTAACCCCAGAACCAATGTCAAGACTCAATGGGGCAGGTGTAATAATCTCTGCTCCCCAAGTTGGGACAAAGAGGCAGAAAGAGGGGCTGGGATTACCCAGGGTCACCCAGGGAAATGACAGGTGACTGAATGCTGCCTGGAAGCTGGCTCCCCCAGATAACTTGGCCCACTTAGGCTTTAAGCTGGGTTGACTCATGAGATACCACCAGGAAAAGATGCTTGTTTTTGGTTTCTAAACAATTTCCACCATTAATGAATTCCTTAATCACACTCATTAGTTGTGTTTTTCATTATCCAGAATGACCCCAGGAATAAGTCTCCCTACATTGTTCAGAGGAAGGAGCTGTGTATTTTGCATCTCATTTTTCAAACTTTTATGAAGCAGCAATTATGTGAATGCTTCATGAGCCAGGCACACTCTGAAATTGCTAGGAATGTAATTTTTCTGAGCACTATTTCATTGCTGCCTCTCCGAGTGACAGAAAATGAAGCTGATTTTAAAAGTGAGACTCTGTCTTCAGAGAAGAAATTAAAAAATTGCTCTGTTAACGCAGGCCTTTTCCCTGGAAGACGCAATTTACAGTGAGGTTTTTCTCTGGACGACCTGTTGCTGTCGAGTCAATTCTGACTCATAGAGACCCTGTAGGACAGAGTAGGACTGCCCCATAGGGTTTCCAAGGCTGTAATTTTTATGGAAGTAGACTGCCACGTCTTCCTCCCGCAGAGCTGCTGGTGGGTTCAAACCACTTCGAGTTAGCAGCCGAGCACTTAACCATTGTGCCATCAGGACTCCTTTTCTCTGGACAAAAAAAAAAAAAAAACAAAGGGGACCTAAAATTCAGACCCTCAAACCCTGTGACTGCCTACCTTCCTGTGTCAGGTCGTGAGCCATGGCCAAATCAGACTGCTTGACCGCCTGACATCCTTCATGTGGAGCCTCTCTTTTCAGCCTCTCCTCGTGGGCCTTCAAGGATTAAACTGTTGTCCTCTGAACTTTTTTTTTTTTTATTATTGTTATGGTGAAAATATACTCTTTGTCTTCGTCATCTAGTGCTGCTATAACAGAAATACCACAAGTGGATGGCTTTAACAAAGAAAAGTTTATTCTCTCACAATCCAGTAGGTTATAATTCCGAATTTGGGCATCAGCTCTAGGGGAGGTCTTTCTCTCTCTGTCAGCTCTGGAGGAAGGTCCTTGTCATCAGTTTCCCCTTGGTCTGGGAGCATCTCAGCGCAGGAACCTCAGGTCCAAAAGACCTGCTCCTGGCACTGCTTTCTTGGTGGTTTGAGGCTCCCAACTCTCTGCTTGCTTACCTTCCTTTTTATCTCTTGAGAGATAAATGGTGGTGCAGACCACACCCCAGGGAAACTCCCTTTACATTGGATCAGAAATGTGGCCTGAGCAAGGGTGTTACATCTCACCCTAATCCTCTTTAACCACAGGCAGAGATTATGGTCTATAACACATAGGAAAATCACAAAATGGAGGACAGCCACACATGCCCTAACCAAGCAGACACGTATTCTGGGGGGACACAATTCAAGCCATTACACTCATCAAACATTCACCAACACAACAACTTCCCCCTTCATGATTCAATGACATTGATGACATTTTTCATGTGGTGCCACTGCTATTGCTAGCCTTTTCCAAAATATTCTCACGCCATTAACATAAACTCAATGCCCCTCCCCCAACAAAAACTCCACCTCTCCCACTCCCTCCCACCCCTAGTAACTGCTAATAGTCTTTGGTTTCTACATATTAGCTTATTTATATAAATGAGATCATATAGTATTTGTGCATCGGTGACTTATTTTGCTCAGTATGATGTTTGCAAGCTTCATCCATGTTGTGGCCTGCGTCAGGACTTTGTTTCTCTTTCTGGCTGAGTAATATTCCATTGTATGTATATGCCACATTTAATCCATTCTCCTGTTAACGAGCATTCTGGTTGTTTTGGCCTGTTAACGTTTTGTTAAGCCATCTCCGTTCCTTCCTTCATGAACGATGCTTCTCAAAGTGTGACGCCTCTACCAGCTGCAGCCTCACCTGGGAACATTTAGAAACACAAATTCTTGGGCCCGTGTTAGACTTGAATCAGAAACTCTGTGGGGTGGGGCCTAGTGATTTTTTTTTTTTTTAATTAAAATTGTATTTATTTTGTTGTTGTTAAGAACCAGTGTTTTAACAAATCATGGAGGCGATTCTAATGCTTGCTCTAGTTTGTGAACCACTGCTGCGGAAAAATTCTCTTGAAGTGGAAGTTGAGGGGGTGAATGCCAGCCCAATGAGTGTCTTTAGAGCTGGCCTCCGCTCAGTGACGAAGGAGAAACAGCGTTGTGAGCTGCCCTGGGCAGGCAAGAAAAAAGTCCACAAGCTGAACCATGCTGGGGGTGCCAGGTAGGGGGAGAATGACAGAGAGGAGGAAGGTAAAGCCCTCCGCCCACCATGGGGGCATGGCACTCTTCACGGTAAGAGGGGCCAGAAGGGTGAGCAATGCCTAACCCAGTGGCCTCGGTGGTCAGAGTTAACCACAACAAATGCACCAAGCTCATCCATTATAAACATAGCTTTTAGTGGCAGGAAGAGGAGGCAGAAAAAATGCTTCTGCTTGCGAGGTTAGGGAAGTATCAAGTCACCTGGAGAGATCCTGGCACGAGGCAGGGCACCTGCGTGCACCCCTTGTCTTGGTTTTCAGTGTTACCATAACAAAATGCCTCAAGTGGGCGGGTTTAAAGAACAGACGTTTGTTCTTTCACAGTTCCAGAGGCTAAAAGTTCAAATCAGGGTCTGGTCTCTGTCGATTCCTCCTGTAGGTCTCTCTCCTAGTTTCTAGTGTCTGCTGGCTATCCTCAGCATTTCTTTGCTGACAGACAGGTCCTGACATGGTGTCTGTCTTCCCCTGTGGGTGTGTCTCTGTGGCCATCCTGCTGTTTTGATAAGACACCACTCAGGAGTGATTAGGTTTAGGACCCACCCTACCGTGGTGTGACTTCATTAACAGAGAAAAAGAAAACTCCTTTTTCCAAATAGAGGCATATTTACAGGTACAGGGGCTAGGATTTTCACACATCTTTTTGAGAAACACTGTTCAATCCATAACACCCCTGTCATAGGACAGCTACAATTGTCCCCAGATGGTCCCAATTATTTGTTTTCTATCAAATATCCCCAGTGGTGCTGTGGTAGCTTGTGAAGATTGAAGGCTCTGGGGTCTCTCAGATGCAGGCACCCACCCTGCTGCTTCGCTTCCCTGAGCTGCATGGCAGACATGAGGATAATAAGGCCCCCTTGTGAGGAACCCCGGTGGTGCAGTGGTTAAGAGCCCAGGCTGGTAACCAAAAGGCCAGCAGTTCAAATCTACGAGCTGTTCCTTAGAAACCCTGTGGGGCAATTCTATTCTGCTCCGTAAGGTTGCTGTGAGTTGGAATCAACATGACAGCTAGGAGTTTGGTTTTGGTTTTTGGTTTGTGTGTCTGTTGTAAGGATGAGTGTGAGGCTCCATGATATCTACAGGGCACCTGGCCAGCTCCTCCACACCTGTGTGCCATCCCCTTGCTCTAAGACTGTGCTTACCTGAGAAGCTAATTGTCACCAAGATGTTGGTGTGAGAGCTATCATCCTTAGCTGCACATGGCAAGTGCATGGGAAGTTGAAAACCCTTCTATGCCTGAGTCCTTACCCCAGAGATTCTGATGTAATTGACCTGATGTGGCCTGGTGCTGGATTTAAAAAAGTCTCCCGAGGTGTTTTTACTGCACGGTCAATGGTAAGTATTCTTGAGCTACTAGAATGTAGTGACTTCCCCTGGTGGGCTCCACTGTAATGTCTGAATAAGGACCCTGGGAACCTTTGCTCAGAGGGGTAAATAAGGGCAGCGTCAAGCTCTGAGGCAGGCTGGGGGCCTTCCTGGTGTACCCTTACCCCACCTTCGATCCCAAAGGCTTCCCAGAAGGCCAGCCTTGGCTGAAGTATCGCTGGTTTGAAGCCCGATTCTATGCCCACTCTCACATTCCTCAGCTGCCATGGATATATTATCTCAGCAGCCTCAGCAGCCAGCTTTTCACAGGGCACCGTTTCTGGTGGGTGGGAGGTGCTGGCACACCTCCATCCACCAGAATTCCCATGGCCTTGCCAAGTCTCCTCTTCCCAGCTGTCCAGCCATACTCTTCCCTGGGGAGAGAGGTATTGCTCCCTTTATTTCTCCGTTTCAGACTTCACCATGATGGTTCATTTTTGGTTCTAAAAGAATTGAGCTTGTTTAGACCAGGTGATAAAAGACTACGGAATGGCATGAGGAAGGACAGTGATTTAGACACTTTCCAATAATAAGATTACTTGGATGAAGTCAGCACTGGATAAGAGCGGTAACCAGCTGCAGCCGAATTGATTCTAACTCATGGCAACCCCATGTGTGTCAGAGTAGAACTGTGCTCCAGGGGGTTTTCAACAATTGATTTTTCAAATGTAAATCACCAAGCCTTTCTTCTGAGGCACCTCTCTCTGGGTGGTCGTGATCCTCCAGCTTTTTGGTTAGCAGCTGAGCATGTTAACCATTTGCACCACCCAGGGACTCCTATTATTCATTCTTTGGAGCACTGGTAGTGTAGGGCAACTTCAAAGTATAGTTATAATAACTTTAAAATCATTGTTAAGCAGGAAGAATCTTGGGAAACTTTTTTAGCACTTGGAACTGGGTATACCACAGATGTCAAACGAGTCCTAGTCCAAGCCTAACACAGAGGATCTTACCAAGTTGTTATGAGCCAAACTTGCTGGTTCTCTCCCAACCTCACCCCCTTCCCAGCACTACCACAGATCTGCCCAAGACGTCCTCACTTTATGACAGGGAGTGTGGAGGAGTGGAGGAGGGAGCAAGATTGGGGGCTGATTCATTACCTTGCCATAATCCTGCCCTTCCCTAGGTGGGGCTCAAAGGTTGGGTATCTTCTAACCTTTGAAATTCCAAAGAGGTTGTGTTTGAAGGCCTTGGTGCCTGCAAATAAAACATCTACATCCTGCATGAGCCATAAAGATGTGCACCAGATAGGGGAGGCTGAGCCTATGGCCCCCGCCCCTTTCTCTTGTTCACAGGGGCCTATAACTGGCCCCTGGGTCTGGGATGTGCTTGCCTAACAAGAGTGTGAACCCTCAGTCCATTAGCAGGGGAGGGAAGGACAGAGAGACCATGAAGATACCTGGCTCTTCCAAGAGAGTCTGCACAGAGACAGTAGAAATTTTCTGATTTGTTAAACTTCCTAATAATGACCCGCTGACTTTTGTATGAATGGGAACGTTATGCCAGCACTGTATAGATTTGGAGCCCTGGTGGCGCAGTGGTTAAGAACTTGGCTGCTAACCAAAAGGTTGGCAGTTTGAATCTACCAGCTGCATCTTGGAAACCCTGTAGGGCAGTTCTACTCTATCTTATTGAGTTGCTATGAGTTGGAATTGACTCAATGGCAGTGGGTTTGGTTGTTTTTGTTGTGTTTTTTTTGGTATAGACTTAAATTTTTTTCTTTTTGAAATAATTTCAAACTTACAGAAAAGATGTGAGAATAATACAAAGAACTTCTTTTCTTCCAGAACCATTTGTTATGTTGCCAACGTGATATCGTGTCACTCTTCGGTGTGCATTTCCTGCAGACAAGGACATGCTCCTACACAACCACAACATGATGAGCAAAATCAGGACGTTAACAATGACGCACCACAACTATCCAATCCTCTCGTCCCATTCAAGTTTTTTCAGTTGAGCCAATAATGTCATTTACAGCCAAAGGATCCAGTTCAGTGCCAAGTGTTGCTGTTAGTTGTCAGGTCTCTTTAGTCTCCTCCACTCTGGGACAGGTCCTCTGTCTTTTCTTGATGCTTCTGACTTTGACACTTTTGATGATTACAGTTCAGATATTTTTCAGACTGTCCTTCAATTTGTGTGTGTGTGTGTGTGTGTTTGGTATTTCCTTATGATTAGATATTTGTCAGGAGTATGTCCCGGAAGTGATACTATGTTCTTCTCATTGCATCCTATTAGACCGTACAAGGTTTTGATTTGCTGCTTCATGGGCCTATTCACTTTGATCACTTGATTAAGGTGGTATCTCTCATCTTTTCTCCATCGTCAACTTACTCTTTTCACCTTTATAATTAATAAATATTTTGGAAGTAGGTACTTCAAAGCTACATAAACATCCTATTACTCGTCTGACTTTCACCACTAATTTTAGCATCTGCTGATTCTTCTTGGCTCTGTTAATTATTACTATTATGGTTGCCAAATGGTGGTTTTTCTAATTTCAACATTGCTTTCTCCATTTATCTGCTGGTTTTCCTCAATAAGGAAAATCTTCCTTTCCTCCCCATTTATTTATTTATATCAGTATCAACTCACAGATTCCTATTTTAATTCAACAAGTTATAATACATTACTATCCTGATCAGTGGGAGCTCTTTCAAGTTGGCTTCTGTGTCCTTTTGGGCCTGCCCCCAACATGCTTTGAGCACTTGCTTACTCTCTGCCACAGAAAAGATGTTCTAGGATCATCTTTTACTTTCCTGCCCCTGCCGTGGAATCAGTCATTTCTCCAAGGAGGCCTGGTTCCTTTCAGTGGAGAACGGCATTTAGAAATGTAGATGAGGATGCGAAATATACACTTTGACCCTGAGGTGTTGCTGATCCCAGGCCCTCTCAGTGGGTAGAACTACGGATTGTGTATGTGTGTGTGTGACATATATGTATACACACACACACACACAAAGACACTCATTTATATCTCTATTTATTCCTATGTTTATCTCCCTAGAGTGAAAACCATGAGTTCACTCTGATACTTTGGATTCCAACCCAATAGCACAAGGCTTATTCTAGTTTTTTCTCTTTCAATATTCATGACCCCCTTTTCCAACAGTGAGAAACCTGGCTCCCATTCTCCTTAATAGTTTAACTTATCTGAGCAATCCCTTGTGACCAATGTCTTATTGACAATGCCCCCCTCCACCCCCGTGTGAGTTCCCTTCTCACTTCTGTCTCTGACACCTTATTCTAGCCACTGTCTCCCCATTGCCAGGCCACTGTCACCCAGTCATGTGGGTGGCTTCTCACCCTACTCGGGCCCAGGCACCCTGCCCCAAGATGCAGTCACCCCCTTCCATCGCCCCCCACACATGAGATGTCCTCCCCACCCTATTAAGGCTCTGTCACCCATGCCAGGCCACTGCCACTTTTGTGGTTCCCTCCCCTGAGTGCATGCTGTTCTAACCACACTCAGGCTCTGACACACAGTGCTGGGCTCTGTACCTCCTGCACCCCTCAAGTATGGATCCTTATCTTACCTAATGATTTTTGGATTGAATTAGGAAAGGAGGAAGACATTGTATAGTTAACTCTGTATAAACCAGTAACGTTGAAACCCTGGTGGCGTAGTGGTTAAGTGCTACAGCTGCTAACCAAAGGGTCAGCAGTTCGAATCCACCAGGCGCTCCTTGGAAACTCTATGGGGCAGTTCTACTCTGTCCTATAGGGTCGCTATGAGTCGGAATCGACTCGATGGCACTGGGTTTTATAAACCAGTAGGGAGCCCTGGTGGCACAAAGGTTAAGCACTCCACTGCTAAATGCAAGGTTGGCAGTTCAAATCCATCCAGTGGGTCCGTGGGAGAAAGACCTGGTGATCTGCTTCCATAAAGATTGCAGCCTAGAAAACACTATGGGGCAGTTCAGCTTTGTCACATTGGGTCACTATGGGTTGAAATCAACTTGACAGCATCCAACAACAGCTATGTATACCCAGTAGCCCCCTTGATGCCCACAGTGCTGACATAAGGTTGGTAGGGAACCTAGATCTTGAGAGGGTGAGTGGGTTGGCAGCAGGCCGCCAGCTTGCTACTGACATGGCTGGGACCTCAGCCTAGGTCTCCTGACAGGCAGCCTGACCTTCTCTCCACTAATACAGCACACTTGTCAGACAATGCTGCTGGAAGGTATGTAGATGGCTATGGAGTGCTAGGAGGCGGGATTCCCTGGAAGAGTTCAGATTTCCCCCATTGGCCTGTTAAAATGTGGTTTTCATGAATACAGAAAATGAAAAGCAGGAATGTTATTGTTGTTTGTTGCCATCAGATCAGTTCTGACCCATGGTGAGTTTATGAAAAACTTTTTGCAATGGTTAATCTTTCGTGTCAATTATACTATGCTGTAGAGTCAGAACTGACTTTGCCGCAACTAACAACGACAACAACAGTTAGGCTAAGGTCTCTGGGTGGTGCAAACCGTTGGCTGTTTGAACCTACCTAGTGGTGCCACAGAAGACAGGCCTGGTGATCTGCTTCCACAAAGACTAAAAACAAGGACAACAACAACAACCCCATTGCCGTCAAGTCAATTCTGACACATAGCAACCCTATATAAAAAAAAAAAAAAAAAAGAGTAATACTCCACCATACAGTTTCCAAGGAGCGGCTGGTGGATTTGAATTGCTGACTTTTGGTTAGCAGCTTGGCCTCTTAACCACTGTGCCACCAGGGCTCCACACAGCCAAGAAAACCCCATGGAGCAGTTCTATTCTGTAATGCATGGAGGCGCCATAAGTCAGAATCACCTTGATGGCAATGTGTGGGGGATGGGGTATGGCTATGTTATAAAACTTGTTGCTAATCTCATTAAAAAAAAAATGTAAATTAATTTCATCGACCCATGTCTAGCTATTAGCCCTGCCAGTGGTAAAGGCAGCGCTGATGGCTCTCAGAGTTCTGTTTTCCACCCTCTTCTTATCATGGTCTAATGCAACATCTGTACAAGGGAATTTCACATCCTGGGAGACCTTATATCCTGTCAGTCAGACCACCAGAAACAGCCTTTCCAAGATCTGGGATGGATGAGAAGGTACAGATAGGAACAAGCAGGTGTGGAGCACTGCCTTTCCTTAACCATGAATCTAGGAGACATCAGGTTTAGAAGATAGGGAAGGTTAGGAAAGAAGAGAAAAAGAATATTGGCAGCTGGGGGTAGTAAGTGGAAAACCACTGGGGTCAGATAGATCTGGATCCAAATCCTAGCTTCGTGCCTTACTAGCTACATAACCTTCAACAATTCATGTAACTTTTCTGAGTCTCAGTTTTCTGCTGTAAAATTCTGTACGGTGGGGTAATATTTGCCCTGTAGAGAAGAACCTGTGCTGTTGTATGTGTGATGCCTGATGTAAAGTGGGTTCTCAGTGGCAGCTTGTGCTATCTTTCTGGCTCAAACTCTCCCCGTGGGTTTTGCCTTTCCTATCTGGCTGCTCACACTGCTGGCAAAGCCGTTGATTCTGAGTGGCAGGGCTACAAGTTTCCCTTGATCATGGGTTAGAAGATGAGGCTCCAACCTCATGGAGAATGGCTGCTTGTTTTGGTATCTCTGAAGTCTATTCAGTTCACGTGAGCCAGCGCTCTGGGTCCTGCATTGCTGGAAGTCCTCAGATTCCTTCTTCATTTCCCCTACAATCCACTCAGGAGAGAAGAACACCATGACGGAATGAGGCCAGATGGTTGGTCCCACTCTCCTGCCCCACAGTCTGCAGCAGCTGCTCTCCAATTAAGTATCTTGGTTCAGACGAGGCCACTGACCCTCAGTTCACCTAAGTAAATGTATTTCTTCAGGAATGCACACAGGCCTCATCAGGTTTCCACTGGGGCATCTGAGCTTTAGAGGCTTTTTATGATCACATACTGGCAGCGTTGGGCATTAGGAGCAACTATACCCCAGAGCTGTGAAAGTGGGAGGGCACACAGGTATTTCCCCAACAGTTGAACTATGGCAGACTATGAGTGAAACTTCTTCATCAAGAGTGGGTTATCCTCTGGAGGGTTGTTCTGACCTGCCTTTCTGACAACCTGCTTCTTCATGCTAAGTATCTGGAGGCCTCTCTTCCCAGCCTGAGATGCCAATGAAAAGAAATGTCCTACACCAGGGGTTAGCAAACTACTGCCTACTGGCCAAATGTGACCTACTGCCTCTTTTTGTAAGCAAAGTTTTATTGAAACAAAGCCATGCCCGTTTGTTTACATATTGTGCATGGGTGCTTTCACACTAAAACAGCTGAGCTGAGTAGTTGCCACAGAGATCATATGGCTTGCAAAACCTAAAATATATACTATCTGGCTCTTTCTTAAAAAAAAAAAAAAGAAAAGTTTACATACCCCTACCCTACACCATCTAAGTAGGCTTAAGACCAGACCCTGTGGTAGGACTTGGATAGACAGAGATTGGTTCAGGGTAGGACCGGGCCGGGGCTTCCCTTCTACCAAAAGCCCCCTTTTCTGGAACATATTCATAAATATGGCAGTCTGAGGCTATATAATGCATGTTTCCAAGGCATATTCCATGGGATTCTATTCCTGAAATATGCCCCCAGGTAAAGGGTCCGGAAGTCACAGATGCTTGAGACACACATTCCTTGACCTTCTCTTGAAGATTCATAACATTAGTATATTAAAGGCTCTGAGAAGTCCTGTGGATAACAAATCTATTTACTTTGTCTATCAATGTTGCGCTAATGGAACTTGATCACAGAGTGCCTTTTACATCTGTACCCCATCCACAGCCCACAAAATCCAGACAGATTTGGGAAACAATAGGCTTACAGAAAGCCAGTTTCATGAATTTTAGAAATTATTTATTTGATAACCTTAGTTCTAGAAGAGGGTAGGAAGACCACGAGTCAGGCTTTCCCTGCAGAGAGGCACCTTTGTGAGTGCTGCAGAATCTGGGGTGCCAAGAGTTCCCCTTCCCATCTCCTAATGATCTGGGCCATTGAGATGTGGGTTGTACAGGAGCTAGAGAGGGACCCAGACATCAGCATAGTGGAGAGTGAAGTTGGATGGAGGAAGAGGCCTATACCTGAGGACATTCTGGGCCTTCCTGGTGTGCTGAAGTTGGCATCAGTCAAGAGGGAAGCCTGCCTCAGTGGGTTTACCTTGTAGCCTCAGGCCCTGAGAAGGATGGGCATGTAGAGGACAGGCACCCCTAATAGAGAGAGCCTGACAGTATGTCTTCAGCTGTGGATGTGCCCAGTTCTTGCCAACCACTCTCATCTCACCTATGGGAAGGGAGAGTGGATGGGTACTGGGTTAACTGGTGCTTCTGACGGGAGTAGGGAGCCCAGGCTCATTAACACAGAGAAAGAAAGGGAACATTCTGTCCTACAGTGAGATCTAATGGATGCAGTTCCTCAAACAGCTGACTGTCGAGCTGGAGAAAAAGACTTATAAACCATCAAAATACACTGCCCTGGCTGCCAAGCCCTGATGTGAGGATGCTGTCGTGAAAGCCTATGAAGACCCTGAGTCTGCAAAGGAAAAGTTAGACTCAGCCACAGGACAGTGGGCCATGGCAGGAAAGTGACAGGAACATATTGCAACATTTGCAACATGTGCCAGAGACAAAGGGATTATGGTTCAGTTCACCATTGTGGGTTCAGGCTTTGTCTCTTAGGAGGTTAGATATAAAATATGGGTTTATGAGATGGAAAACAAGCAAATATATCTGCAAGGCAGAATTAAACCCACTACAAAAATAAGCAGAACACCTAACAAGTAATCAAGGAAACAACAATGAGAATCTATTTTATCTGGTTCAAAATAGCAAGATTTTTTAAAAGGAAAATAATTAAAGGATAGAAAGACTGTGGGAGGTTGGCCCTGTCCCACACTGCTGATGGGAATGAAAATTGCTGTGACATTTCTATATGCCACCAGAGCCTCAAAATCTTGCTACCCTTTTGACCAGATGGTTTCACTTCTAGAAATCTGTCTAAGGCAATGATCAGAGATGGAGAATAAAAAACCTTCACGAACAAAGATTATTTATGTAACACGTATCAACACATTGGAAGCCTTCTAAATGTTTAACAGTAGGAGACAAGTAAACAGATCAACCACTGCATGTTGTTGTTGTTAGGTGCCAATGAGTCAATTCCAACTCATAACAACTCTACGTACAACAGAACAAAACGCTGCCCTCTCCTGTGCCATCCTCACAATAGTTGCTATGCTTGAGCCAATTGTTGTAGCCACTGTGTCATTCTGTCTCATTGAGGGTCTACCTCTTTGTCATTGACGCACTACTTTACCAAGAATGATGTCCTTCTTCAGGGGTTAGTCCCTCCTGATAACATGTCCAATGTACATGAGACAAAGTCTCTTCATCTTTGCGTCTAATGAGCATTCTGGCTGTACTTCTTTCAACATATTTGTTTGTTTTTCTAGCAGACCATGGTATATTCAATATTCTTCACCAGCACCATAATTCAAAGGCATCAATTCTTCTTTGGTCTTCCTTATTTGCTGTCTAGCTTTCGCATGCTTACAAGCCAACTGAAAATATCATGTCTTGAGTCAGGAGCACCTTAGTCCTCAAAGTGACATCTTTGCTTTATAATGCATGAAAGAGGTCTTTTGCAGCAGATTTGCCGAATGCAATATGTCTTTTGACTTCTTGATTGCTGCTTCCATGGATGTTGATTTGGATTCAAGTAAAATAAAATCCTTGACAACATTAATATTTTCTCTGTTTATCATGATGTTGCTTAGTGGTCCAGTTGTAAAGGTTTTTGTTTTCTTTATGTTGAGGTGTAAACCATACTGAAGGCTTCAGGTCCTTTTCACTTTCAGCAAGGCTGTGTCATCTGGTATATCGCAGGTTGTTAATGAGTCTTCCTCAAATCCTGATGCCGTGTTCTTCATATAGTCCAGTTTCTCAGATTATTTGCTCAGCTACAGTCTGAATAAGTATGGTGAAAAGATACAACCCTGATGCACACCTTTCCTGACTGTAAACCATGCGGTATCCATTTGTTCTGTTCGAACGACTACCTCTTGGTCTATGTACAGGCTCCTCATGAGCGCAATTAAGTGTTCTGAAATTCCCATTCTTCAAAATGTTACCCATAATTTGTTATGATCTGCACAGTTGAATGCCTTTGCATAGTCAATAAAACACAAGCAAACATCTTTCTGGTATTCTCTGCTTTCAGCCGAGATCCATCTGACATCAACAATGGTATCCCTGTTCTATGTCCTCTTCTGTATCCAGTCTGAATTTCTGGCAGTTCCTTATCAATGTATTGCTGCAACTGTTTTTGAATTATTTCCAGCAAAATTTTACTTATATGTGATATTAATGATATTGTTCGATAATTTCTTTGTTTTGTTGGATCGCCTTTCTTTGGAATGCGCACAAACATGGATCTCGTCCAGTTGGTTGGCCAGATATAGGTGTTTTCCAAATTTCTTGGCATAGAGAATTGAGCACTTTCAGCGTTGCATCCATTTGTTGAAACATTTCAGTTGGTATTCTGTCAATTCCTGGAGCCTTGTTTCTCATTGACGTCTTCAGTACAGCTTGGACTTCTTCCTTTAATACCATTGGTTCTTCATCATATTCTACCTTCTCAAATGGCTGAACATCAACCGATTCTTTTTGGTAAAGTGACTCTGTATATTCCTTCCATTTTCTTTCGATGCCTCCTGCATCCTTTATCATTTTGCCCATGTAGTCGTTCAGTATTGCAACTTCAGGTTTGAATTTTTTCTTTAGATCTTCCAGCTTGAGAAATGCCGAGCAAGTTTTTCCCTTTTGGTTTTCTAACTCCAGGTCTTTTCATATTTCATTATAATACTTTCCTCAGTCTTCTTGAGCCACTCTTTGAAATCTTCCGTTCGGCTCTTTTACTTCATCATTTCTTCCTTTTGCTTTAGCTACTCATCATTCGAGAGCAAGTTTCAGAGTCTCTTCTGACATTCATTTTTGTCTTTTCTTTCTTTCCTGTCTTTTTAGTGACCTTTTGCTTTATTCATGTGTGAAGTCCTCGATGTCATTTCACAGTTTGTCTAGTCTTTGGTCCTTAGTGTTCAATGTGTCAAATCTATTCTTGAGATGATCTCTAAATTCAGGTATGAGTTGGAATCAACTCAGTGACAACAGGTTTTTTTTTTTCTTTTTTTTATACTCGAGCCTGTACTTTGGCTCTCATGGGCTTGTTTTAATTTTCTTCAACTTCAACTTGAACTTACTTATGAGGAATTGATGATCTGTTTTGCAGTTGGCCCCTGGCCTTGCTCCGACTGATGATATTGAGCTTCTCCATTGTCTCTTTCTGCATGTGTAGTCGATTTGATTCTTGTCTATTCCATCTGGTGAGGTCCATGTGTATAGTCACCATTTATGTTGTTGAAAAAAGGTATTTCCAGTGAAGAAGTTGTTGGTCTTGCAAAATTCTATCATGTGATCTCCAGCGTCGTTTCTATCACTAAGGCCATATTTCCCAACTACTGATCCTTCTTTTTTGTTTCCAACTTTCGCATTCCAATTGCCAATAATTATCAATGAATCTTGATTGCATGTTTGATCAATTTCATACTGCAGAAGTTGGTAAAAATCTCCAATTTTCTTCATCATTGGCTTTAGTGGTTGGTGAGTAAATTTGAATAATAGTTGTATTAATTGGCCTTTCTTGTAGGTGTATGAATATTATCCTATCACTGACAGCGTTATACTTCAGGATAGATCTTGAAATGTTGTTTTTGATAATGGATGTGATGCCACCCCTCTTTTATTTGTCATTCCCGACATAATAGACCGTATGATTGTTCTACTGAAATTGGCCAATACCAGTCCTTTCAGCTCACTAATGCCAAGGATATGAATTTTCAAGTGTTCCATTTCATTTTTGACAATTTCCAATTTCCCTAGAGTCATACTTTGTACATTCCATGTTGTGATTATCAATGGATGTTTACAGCTGTTTCTTCTCATTTTGTGTCGTGCCACATCAACAAGTGAAGGTCCTGAAAACTTTACTCCATCCACATCAGTAAGATCAACTCTACTTTGAGGAGGCAGCTCTTCCCCTTTCGTATTTTGAGTGCCTTCCAACCTTGGGCGCTCATCTTCCAGCCCCAGTATCAGACAACATTTCATAGCTATTCATATGGTTTTCACTGGCCATTATTTTTTAGAAGTAGATCTCCAGGTCCTTCTTCCTATTCTGTCTTAGACTGGAAGCTCCACTGAAACCTGTCCACCATGGTGACCCTGCTGGTATTTGCAATATCGGTGGCATAGCTTTCAGCATCATAGCAACATGCAAGCCACCACAGTAGGACAAACTGACAGATGAGTGGTGGAAACTTTGCATACAATAGAATAGTTTACAGACCGTAAAAATGCTATTTATGAAGACATCTATAACGACATGAAATTCTTTTCACATAGTATTAATGAAAAAGAAAATGAAAAACTGTAAAGAATTATCTTAACTGTGTGTGTATATGATGATAGATAAAAAAACGTTAAAGTATGTGTTTATAAATGGTGAGATTATGAGGAATTTTGATTTCTTAAACTTTTATGTATTTTCCTAATTTTCTACACTGACCATGTATTATATTTATAACTAGAATATTTGAGAAAATTCTTTACAAGTTCAGAGATAGAAGAGAACATTGGCCTGGGGTAATCAAAAGATGCTTCCTGGAAGAGCTGAGAATTCAAAAAGGCACTTTTAAAAAGGACCAGTCTTGTGTGTGAGGTCAGCTGGATGGGTCTTACTATTCCACTAGACAGCTGGGGAGGGAGCATGTGACCTGGAGGGTCAATGCCATGCTCAAGGTCACACTGTGAGCATTAGCAGTCAGAATGAGCACTGACCTCCCAAGTCAATGCACTTTGGTTTTTCCTCAGGCCCAGCAGCCTGGTGACCGGAGGCACCTGTGGGTATCTGCTTGCTATTTCTTAGCCTTCATTCTCTGGTTATTTATCTGGAGTGACTCTGCAGAAGCAAGCCTGGGACACTTGCCCCAACCAGGCTGCCTCATTCCCAGTTTGTTGTACATCTCAGATTCACTGGTGAAGCCTCTCGGAGCTGGTAGCCTCAGGGAGTCCATCACCACTGCTCCTGGGTTTACTGAGATGAAATCACCACCATGGAGTGAGCACAGAAACAGGCAATGTCTGCTCCCACTCAGGTGTCTCGTGCTGGGAATTGCTTCACAGGCCCTAGGACGCCTTCCAAAAGCAAATATTTAAGCCACACTTGATCAGAATATTCATTCTGGATTCTTTACAGGTTTCTTGGGGGAGAATAGCAGCAGGAACTACAATCAGGAAGCGGAATGTGCGGTAAAAGAGGGCACAGAGAAACAGTAGGTGATTGGGTATGGAGCACAGGCTATAAGGTCAGGTAGACTTGGGTTCAAATCCTACCACTCTCACCTTCCAGCTGAGATTCCTTGGCCAAGTCACTGAATCTTTTTGAGCCTTGATTTTCCTCATATGTCAAATGGGCAAGATGATACCAATCTCACAGGGTTGTTGGGAGAATTAAACAATATGACAAGGATGTGCCATGATGTACTAGTAACAATGATGGCTTTATTAAAAAACAAAGACAAAAGAATGTTGCTATTTATTATTAAATATAATTACGTAATATGTTATTAAATTTTAAACATGCTCTAGCCAAAAAGCCCAACGTGGGACATGGAGGAGCAGTTGGAAACTGTTGGAGGTGTTTGCCTGAGAGACTAGAAGAAGGATGAGCACATTGCAGTGGCTTTTAGGAGGACAGCATTGTGAGGTAGTTGTTAAACCCAACACCCACCGTTGTCAAGTCGAGGTGCTGTCAAGTCGATTTTGACTCATAGAGACCCCATGTGACAGAGTCGAACTGCCCTATAGGGTTTTCTAATCTGTAATCTTTATGGGAGCAGATTGCCAGGTTTTTTGCCTTTGGAGCCACTGGGTGAATTCAAACCTCCAAACTTTTGTTTGGCAGCTGAGCACTTAACCTTTTCACCACCAGGGCTCCTTACCATCCTTCTAGATCTGCTCAGAGCTACTCTTCGCCCACCTACTGCTGGAGCCACCATCAGGAGTCACCAAGTCGGTCATCACTGTTTCCTCCACTCTCTGTACCACTCTTCCTTGCACCTCTGTCTGTGAGGTTGTGCGGAGTAGTGGGAGAGTGGTGGTCCCGGACAGAGCTGAATATGAGCTCTGTTTCTGCCACGCATCAGTTCTGTGGCCAAGGACAAGTTGTAACTGCTCTGAGCATCAGTTTCATCATATGAAAATGTGAATCATAATTATAGTTGTCAACTTTTGAGCATTCATGTGTTCTAGGAGTCCCTGGGTGGGGCAAACAGTTAAGCACTTGGCTGTTAACTGAAAGGTTGGTGGTTTGAGTCCACCTCGAGGTGCCTTGAAAGAAAGGCCTGGTGATCTACTTCCAAAAAAATCGCCAATTGGAAACCCTATGGAGCACATTTCTACTCTGACACACACCACGAGTCAGAGTCGATTGATGACAATTTTTTTTTGTTTTGTTTTATTTTGTTTATTATGTTCTAGGCACTGTGCAAAGAGCTGTAAAGACATTATTTTCCTTAGTGTCTATATCTATGAGGTAGACAGTGGTTTGCTGGTGAATATTTAACAAGTAGTTCTCCAAAAAAAGATAAGCTCTAATTTTTAGTGTTTGCCCATTCCTATGGTGTAAATATTTTTGCCATGGTTAATTTCAGCCTGCCAAGGTGACACCACCGAATGCAGAGTTGGAAAGTGGTACACACAATCATTTTGCACAAACCATGAGAGCTGGCGTAAGTTGGCTCCAACATACCATTGGTGATAGGTGCCATCGTCCCTTCTCTACGGGCAAGGAAACTGAGCCTCAGAGGGGTTAATCAACCTGCCTAAGCTCAGCCAGACGTTAAGAGGAAGAGCAGCAGCTCCAGCTCAGCTGTCTTCCTCCACAGCCTCCGTTCTTTCTGCTTCACCCAATGTGGGGTTGTTATGAGGACCACACATAACGACGGTGCTGTTAATGTGGCACAGTGCTTGGTACACAGTAGGTGTTGGATACATTATGGCTGTTGCTGAAATTATTGTCAAGATAATGCCACCGGAACTGGGGTGGAGGATTCTGAGGTGGCTCCTTCCATTTCCATCTCTTTCCTGTGAGCAATTCACATCTTCCCCTATTTCCTTGGTGAGAACATTTGAAAAATGCCTTCTCTGTTAAATGATGACCTCTGCCATTGCCAGAGGGCAGGTTGTTATTCCACACCATTTAGGACAAGGTTTCAGAAACACCTTCAAGATTGTCCACGTCCAAAGGCAAAGAGTGGTCAGTAATCTTGAGCTGATCACTGTCTAGTGGAGAGCAGAGTTCATGTTTCTTTGGGGTCATTGGCTAGGGATAGAAGCTTCTAGAGAATCTGTGTGATCTGCAATCACCCTTGGTCACTTAAAAAAATCTGTCTCCTTAGCCAGGTTTATGCTTGTGTGTGCACATAAACACACACACACACACGGTCCCATTTTCCAGAGTCAGGAATGCCAATTGCAATATAGACAAGAAGAGGGTTATAAATATGGGCTGAGGGTTACTTTTCTGGTGGTGCAGTGGTTCAAGCGCTTGGCTGCTAACCAAAAGATTCAAAAGGTTGAACCCACCTGCCACTCCACGGGAGAAAGTTATGCAGCCTGCTTTCATAAAGACTACAGCCTCGGGAGCCCTATGGGGCAGTTCTTCTCTGTCCTATAAGGTCGCTATGAGTTGGAACTGACTCAATGGCAATGGGTTTGGTTTTTGGTTTGAAGGGTTCCTTTGGGTATCACCAAAGGGAATATTGCAGGATATGTTTATATGTTTTCGTATATGGAGGTGTAGATAGATGGACACAGCTACCTTCAGGGCACTGGACAGGAGGTGGAGTTCTCTCCACCGTTAGGGTCAGCCCCTGTTCTAGTATCTCAGTGGGAGCAGCTTCATCATGGAGAGCAGTCCTGAGTCTAGGTGTCCAAGCAATGGTGAGAACATCAACAATAAGCACACCAGGTACTTACCATGTGGATCACCTGCTTTAATCCTCACAGCAATGCTGTAACGTAGGGGTTAATTTATCCCTACTTCATGGCTGAGGGGACTAAGGCTGAGGGAGGTTAAGCAACTTGCTCAAGGCCAGGAACTCAGCTAAGATTTTTACAGAATAATATCTCATTTTATTTACCCAGCCATCCATGCTGTTGGTGCTGTTGTTTTTCTCTTGATAGAAATAGGGGCTCAGAGAGGTTTGGTAAACTACTCAGAGTCACAGAGCTAATAGTGATAGAGTGAATGGGGACTCAAAAGAGCCCTTGGCTCTGGAGTCTGGGATCACAGCCACTAGACAGTAGCCCTCCCTGGATACTTGAGGTTATTAACCCCACCTGAGACCTGGACCCCAGTCTGTTCTGGAGGGGCAGCCCTGGAGCTGCCTGTTCAGTATCCAACCTCTAGCACTGGGGAGAAGTTTTTTTTGTTTTTTCATTTATCAGTGTTAAACCTCAAATGCCTTCTCATTGCTTACAGGTATGGTTCCTTCTTTCTCTCTCCCAATGAATGCCCAGTGGGTAAGAACTATCTTCTCTTGCTTGGAAGTATATTTCAGCTCAGTTAGCTGGAGACCATGCATTTCTTCTGCCTCTGGACCCCTTGTCTGAGTCCACCTAGGATTGTACCGGACCCACCACAATCAACTTTTTGCAGCCCCAGCTCCTGTTCCTAAATGGAGGGTGCATAGGACTTTGGGGAGCTGGAGAAGTACCGGGTAGTGCTTTCCCAGTGAGAAAGGTGATCCCTCTGTTCTCGGTGCCACTACCCTGGTTTAATCTCTTACTATCTCTCATCCAGGATCAGCTACATAATTGTGGGGCCCAGTTCAAAATGAAAATACAGGGCCCTTTGTTCAACAATTATTCAGATTTCAAGACTGTGACAGTACAGCATCAAACCAAGTGCCAACCCCGTCTAAGTGTTGGGCCCTGGGTAGTTGTACAGGTTGCATGCCCATGATGCCAGCCCCACTCTCACCTATACTACGCCAACTGCTTCCTAATTGGTTTCCATGTCTCTCTTCTCTTGCCTTTCTTCAAGCCGTTCTCTGCACTGCAGCCCCAGTGACTTTTCTTAATTGTAATTCCATGTAAGTCAATGCATGGATTTATACTCCATTTTTGGCTGCCTTACAGAGTGAAGCCTAAGTGACCATGGTAGGTGCTCCAGAACTCTACTCTGGAGTTTCTCAGTTGCACCACTATTGACATTTGGGACCTGATAATCCTTTGTTGTAGGCGTCTGTCCTGTTCATTGTAAGATACTTAACAACAGCCTTAGCCTCTACCCACAAATGCCAGTAGCGCCCTCCCATGGTGACAATCAAAAATGTCTCCAGACATTGCCAGATGTCCTCTGGTGGGACAAAATTGTCCTCAGTTGAAAACCACTGCTCCAGGCCCAGTCTCTAAGAGGTGCTGAGCCAGGGGCAGAGCCCATGGGATGCATGAGCAGCAGGTGTGTTGGGAACCACACACTATTTGGTCCTAGGAGTCGGACCGTGCAGGCTGGACGTGGCTCTCTGGGGGTTTGGAGGCAGAGTATGGTTGTCCTTCCTGACACCTTTCTCTCTCTCCCTCTTCCCTGAGACCTAAACACATCCAGGTAAAACATCAGGTATGACTCACTAAAACTTTAAAAAAAAAAAAATCCATTTTACTTTTCAGCTTAGGTCAATCTTCAGGTATTTTAAGGGATTTTAAAGATCACCCAGACTGGGAAATCACCTGCAATATAGATGAGAAAACCAAGCCCCAAGGAGGTTTGGTCATTTGTCCAACATGGTGGACCTCTGTTGCTCTGTTGGCCTAGTCCCCACCTCCTTTTATAAGGTACATTGCTCTAATTTTCTTCAAGGAAACACTCCTCCAAACTCTCATTCCATGTGATAGGCTTGAGCTGACCCTGTCTTCCTGCTTTGGGGGGCCATCACATGACCCCAAAGTGGCCAACCAGGTCTTGGGATTTGTGCTGCAACTCTTAAGAGAGAGGTCCTTTCTTTTCTTCTGGAGTTTCTGGGTTTATAGGGCGGAGGCCTGGATTCTTGAGGCCTCCTCATGCAGGGAGGTGGGATGAAAGCTCAGGCAACATGGAAGATGCCAAGCTGAGGGATGGGGAGCCTGAGTCCCAAAGGCCTCCTTTGAGTTCCTGATTCTAGTCAGGTCTGCTGACAGACACATCCCCGAACATTCCAATTTTGTGAGCCCATAAAGTCTTTTTTGTAGTTCAGCCAGTTTGATTTGGGTTCTTGACACTTGTACCCAGACGAGTTGTGACACATTTGGAGTTGTGAGTGCATGAAGGCCTCGTGTCCAGATCTCTCCTGACTCCAAGCTCAGGGCTTATTTGCAGTAAGATGCTGCTCTTAAAGGTTTGTGCCAGAGTTTTGACAGGGCTGATTTTGTACTGGAGGACCCCAGGAATCAGCCCCCATCCCTGGCAAGGGTCACGATGGGACAGCTTTCTGGTCCCTGGTGGCACATACTCACCATGCCAGTGTGAGGTTTCTTTACTGCTCATTAATGCTTTCATACGGAACAGCTACCCAGAGATGCAGTGAGAGGCAGACCTCATAAATCTTTTAAACTGATATGAAAGCCAGGCTTTGATTTTTTTCCAAATCCAGGCTAGAAAGGGTAGCTTCTCTGTTTCAAAAATATTTATCTTTTAAGCATCTTCAGGCCCAGGGTTCATCAAGTGAATCTTTCTTTTAGCCATTAAAGTGAACAGTTAAAAGCAGCCAGAATGGAGATCTATTTCTCTTTTACTTCACTACCCCATGGCTACCAATCTTACAATGGGGTCCCTCCTTTACCGGGCACCCAGGACTTTGCACAAACTTGAAGGTTGCAGAGCAGGTCATATTCAGTGGGAGACTGACTAGTGAAGAGGAAATGATAAGACAGGGTGCTGAATGTGTGACAGAGAGAAGCATGGGGGCCGTGTGGGCACAGCGAAAGGGGACCCAGTTCAGCTTGGGGATCTAGAAACTTCCTGGAGGATGTGATCTCTGACTTGAGTCTTTGTGAATGAGTAGAGATGAAGTAACTGAAGGGGGAGGGAGTGTTTCAGACAAAATAAATGTTAGAATAGCATTAAGTGGTGTGAGGAATTTGTGGCACTGTGAGCTATTTGATATGGTTGGAGCTCATTGTGTAGCCAGCTCATATGTCACTTCCTCAGAGAAGCCTTCCCAGATCGCCCTATGGAAGGAGCCTGTCCTACCCAGCCACCCATTTATACGCCAACATATCGACCTATTATTTCCTTACAGTATTTGTCACACTCTGAAATCATCTTAGTTTTTGGAGGTTTTTTTTTTTTTTTTTTTAATTTTTATTGTGCTTTAAGTGAAAGTTTACAAATCAAGTCAGTCTCTCATACAAAAATTTATATACACCTTGCTATATATTCCTAGTTGCTCTCCCTCTAATGAGACAGTATGTTCCCTCCCTCCACTTTCTATTTTCGTGTCCATTTGGCCAGCTTCTGACACCCTCTGCCCTCTCCTCTCCTCTCCAGACAGGAGCTGCCCACATAGTCTCATGTGTCTCGGAGGGTTTATTTTTAATTATACGTCTTGCTACTGCTGTATCCCCAGCACCAAACACAATACATGGAATAAACTGGGCCTTCAATAAATACTGTTGAATGAATGAGGAGAGTGTGTGTGTGCATGTGTACACATGCATGGGTTGTGGGGCTGGAGATGAGGCTGAAGAGACAGAGAGAGTTCCCATCATAAAGGCTCTTGAAATAGCAGTGGTTAAAACTCTATGGAACAACATTAAAGGTTAAAGCAGAGTTGAGGGTCATTTGTGTCGTTTTGTCAACGCATCCAGCCCTTGATCTCACGCCGTCTTTCCCACCAGACCAGGGGGTAGCAAAGTGTAGCCCCTACTAGAGAAGGAGGCTGAGCCTTGTCCAGGAGACGTTTGCATTAGAGGCCATTGGGAGCAGAGCTAAGCTAGGTTGAGGGGTGGGTGTGGGGTCCGAATTGAAACTAAGGAGAGAAAAGCTCAGCAAGGAAAGTGGAGCCATATATTGGGTAAGCAGGATGGGACAAGGCTGTAACCATGGCAAGAGATTAAAGAAAAATCTCTCCCTGACCCCTGTCCCCCAGAGGTATTTTATGTATTATACAAGCAAATGTGTGGTATGTATATTTATGCATATCTAGACACACACACACACACACGCAAAATCATCCCCTCCTCATACAAACGTAGCATAGTATATGCTCTATTCTAAGCCTTTTTGCCACTTAATAATACATAATGTATTCTGAAGATCTTTCTATATCATTACATCAAAAGTTTCATACAAGTCCTTTACATGTGTCTTAATTTATTTAGTTCAGTCTACTGTTGATTTTTTTACTGTTGATGGGTATTTAAATTCTCTAATTTTCTGCTATTACAAACAAAGATATATACATATATACATACCAAACCTGTTGCTGTTGAGTGGATTCCAACTCATAGCAACTGTATAGGACAGAGTAGAACTGCCGCATAGGGTTTTCAAGGAGCTGCTGGTGGATTCGAGCTGCTGACCTTCTGGTTAGCTGCCAAGCTCTTAACCACTGTGCCACCGGGGCTCGCTCTCTCTCTCTACATATGTAGATCTGAACTGGCTTTCATTATGAGTGTACCAATTTCTGCTCCTACCTGTAGTGCGTGCAAGCGTCTATTCCTCACACCCTCATCAACACAATGTGTGATCAAACTTTGCGTTCTTTGTCAGGCCAACAGGTAAAAATCGGTATTACGTTCTGATTTTCAATTTCCGGTTCTTTTAATATAAGTGAGATTGAGCATCATTTTAAGATTTAATAGCCATTATCTTTAAACCATTCCTAGACATTTCTTCTTTTTAACCTTTTTGTCTTTTTTTCTCACTGACTTTGCGGGGCTCATTATATGCTAGGAGCCTCAGTGGTGCAGTGGATAAGAGCTCGGCTGCTAACCAAAAAGTTGTCAGTTTGAAACCACTGGAGTTCCTTGGGAACCCTATGGGGCAGTTCTACTCCATCCTATAGGGTTGCTATGAGTCAGAATTGACTCAACGGCAACAGGTTTGAGTTTTTTTGGTTTATTATATACTAGGAAATTAGCCCCTTATCTGTAAATAAATTGCAAATATTTTTCCCAGTTTGCACTTTGTCTGCTGACTTTGTTCTTGGTAAGCCCCATGCCTTGCTCATCATAGTACCTGCTGTGGTGCTGGGTCCTCACCCACACTCAGATGAGGAGGAGAAAGCCATAAGAGTTTGGAGGCTTAGACTGAGCCAAAAACCCAAGTAGGTGCCTTCCTGTTAATAGATCCCAGGATGCCCTGGGAGCTGCCCACCACATGAATGTTGCAGAGACAGATCAGAGGTGAATATGTATTTGGAAGAGGGTGGGAAGGAAGAGCTTTGTTTCTTCAGCCTCTTACAGAAAACACCCTTGTCCAAAATGCTTGGAGCCAAGTGAAATCAATATTTTTGAGGTCATAGCCTCAGGCCCTGGGCCAGAAATAGCAGGTTACAGCATTAAGACAAATCTGATGGGGCAGAGGGTACATGCAAAATGGGCAGGTGACAGCTGGAGGTACAGGCGGGTGGCAGGTGGTTCATTTGTGACCGCTGCCAGCCCACATTTGTCACAGTTCACCCTGAGCTGGTCCCTCGCTGGGCCCTGAGGACACAGAGTCCCTGCTTTCTAGGAATTCTCAGACCAGATGGGTAAACAGATGATCCAGCACTGTGTGGTGAGGACTCTGGTAGAGAAAGCACAAGGAGTTGTGAGAGCCACAACAAAAACACCCCAATCTGCCTGGAGAAGTCTAGGAAGGCTTCCTGGAAGAGGTGGGGTCTAAACTGAATCCTGAAAGACAAATAGGAGTTACCTAGTCTAAGAATAGTGCACAGAGGGAAACTTAAAAGATGGAAGGGACATGGAGGGTAAAGTCCTGGAGAGGAGAGAGAAAACTCTTCCTTCAGGAAATTAAAAATGGCTCAGTATAGATAGCAAGAAAAAATTAGAGTTGTTGATGATTTCATTCTACTTGGATCAACAATCAACATGCATGGAAGCAGCAGTCAGGAAATCAAATGGCATATTGCACTGGGAAAAATCTGCTGCAAAAGATGTCTTTAAAGTTGTAAAAAGATGTCACTTCAATGGCTAAAGTATGCCTGACCCAAGCCATGGTCTCTTTCCAGTTGCCTCATAAGCATGCAAAAGCTGGACAATGAAAAAAGAAGACCAGAGAAGAACTGATACATTTGAACTGTGGTGTTGCTGAAGAATGTTGAATATACTGTGGATTGCCAGAAGAACAAATAAATCAGTCTTAGAAGAAATACAACCAGAACGCTCCTTAGGAGCAAGGATGGTGAGATTTCTGCTCACTTACTTTTGACACATCATCAGGAAAGACCAATCACTAGAAAAGGACATCATGGTGGGTAAAATAGGTCAGCAAAAAATAAGCGAAACACTCAATGAGGTGGGTTGACACAGTGGCCAACACAGTGGACTCAAACATAGCAATGATAATGAAGATGGGGCAGTACCAGGTAAGTTTCACACTATTATAATAAGGTCTCTTTAAGTTGGAGCTGACTCAACAACTAAAAACAACAACAAGAGAATAGCTGGAGGGAAGGGTCCATGTGATGGGTGGGGTGGTAAGATGTTGCCAGTGGGGAAATAGGCCGGGACAGATCATGAAAGACTTTGTAGGAGCAGAGATGGGGAGAAGGATTGAGAAATGCTACACTGGTAAAATTGCAGGGCTAGGTGGAATATATTTGATTGTGGGGAGAGGGCCTTGTTGAGAGCGAGAAATAAACCAAAGGTTTCTATGCTTGATAATAAGGAGGGGGAGGTAGGAGGAGCAAGTATGGGGAAAAGCTGATAAAGTCAGTATCATCATGTTGAGCCTAAGATGCCTGTGGGATATCCCACAGGGGTGGTTGGATCTGTGGGTCTGAAGCTCTGTGGGGAGACCAGGGCTGGTTCGAGAAGTACGTGAGTCATTGGCAGGCAGTGGAGGTTGAAGGTGTGTGGTCAGCTCTGCTCCCTGGGCTGAAGGTGGGTGTCATGGATTGAACTGTGTCAGCCAAAATATCTTTCAACGTGCCTAGGTCATGATTCCCTTGTATGATTGTCTACCATTTTATCTTCTGATGTGATTTCCCTGTATGTTGCAAATCCTATTACTATTATGTAATAAGACGGATTAGCGGCAATTATATTGATGAGGTCTACAAGAGTAGGTAGTGTCTTAAGCCAATCTCTTTTGAGATATAAAAGAGAGAAGCCAGCAGAGAGACATGGGGACCTCATACCATCAAGAAAGCAACACCAGGAACAGAGCTGAGATGCTCCCAGACCAAGGGAAGACTGATGCGTCACAAGGACCTTCCTTCGGAGCTAACAGAAAGAGAAAGCCTTTCGCTGGAGCTGGAACCCTGAATTCGGACGTTTAGCCTACTGGACTGTGAGAGAATAAACTTCTCTTTGTTAAAGCCATCCATTTGTGGTATCTTTGTTATAGCAGCACTAGATGACTAGGACAGTGGGGGTACATAGGAGGGGGCCGCTGGCCTGGCAACAGATCTCTGCCATCAGCAATAGTGAAGGGCTGGCTCAAGAAGATCAACCAGAGAGAAAGAGAGAGGTAAAGAAGCAGGAGCAGGGTGACAGAGGCCCAAAGAGGCTATGTTCTGCAGTGTCCACAACCACAGAGAAAGGGACTGTGGGGTTTGGGTTGAGTAGCATGCGTTTGCTTGGCAGACAGACTGGCATCTGGGGTCTAGCGACAGGAGAAGGGAACCTGCATCACAGCATGGAGCTTGGACGCAAGATGAGATCCAATTTCTAAAATATGTGCAAAGATAGGCAGTTAGCTGAGTAAGAGCTGAGTCACTGTGGCACCTGGGGGGGGGGGGATAGGGAGTGTGTTGAGGGGGAGCATTTATGCTTTTTCACTCTTTCCATTGCTCTTCTCCCACATCAGGGCATCCAGGGTGGATTGCATCTCTCTTTATACTTCGTTCATTGGATTCCTCACCTGTAAAGTGGGGATAGTAAGAGTACCTGCCTATACCTTTGTTGGCAGATTAAACGGAATCATGCATGTGGAGGGCTTAGAACAATGCCTGGCACATAGTAAGGGCTCGATACATGTTAGCATTGTTATTATTTGTCATTCAGAATTGTTGGTGATTGTGGCAGACACACCCTGAGTGACTCTCTATGAGTCACTTGTATAAGCCCCCTCCCCCTGGGTTCGGGGGGAACCTTATGTTACATAAGATTCCATCTTAGCCAACTAGAGAGAGAGAGACATATTCTCCTGCTGGTCTTGAAGATGCATCTGCTATGATGTTGACTACTTAACCTGGCAGACAAACGCGAGTGGCCTCTAGGAGCTGAGTCCCTCGGTCTGACGACTGCATGAGCTCAATCTCTCTGCCAACAACCACATCAGCTTGGTGCAGGACCCCGGCTCCAGACAGGAACACAGCCTGGCTGACGACTTAACTGGAGCCTCACGGGACCATGTGCCAAGGATTCATCTAAACTGTGCCCAGACTCCTGACCCACAGAAAATGAGCTAATAAATAGGTGTTGCTTTAAGCTGCCAAAGTTGTGGTTATTTGTTATGCAGCTATAGAAAATGAATACATTGATATTCACTCATTTAACAATTATTGAGTGCCAACTGGCACAGTGTTAAGCTCTGTGTAGGGGAGTAGATACAGTCTGTCCTTATCTTCAAGGGCTCCCAATGAGTTCTCAACGCAGAACTTGCATGGTAGGGGGAACAATGAGGGGGAACTTCTAGACAGAGGGAACAGCATGTGGCAAGGCTCAGACACCTGTAAGGGGGGAGCATCCTGGTAGGTGAGAAAGTCAAAGGAGAAAACTCGGTACTGGGAGTAGAGGCGAGTGGATGTCACACAGGAGATGCTGAGAATTCTGAGTAGGGGGATAACCACAGGGAACTGCTCTTGGCCCGAGGGTAGGTTTACCAGACTGTGTTAATGGCAAGGCTTTGAAAATGCCAAGGGTTTGAACTGGTTCATTCTCCCTTCTGAGAATTTGCATTTCTAACAAGTTCCCTGCTGAAAGTTTGCAGGAAGTTACACGAAAGAGTCACCTGTGGATCTTGTCAGAATGTAGATTCTGATTCAGTATATCTGGGGTGGAATTGCAAATTCTCAGCAGGGAACTTGTTAGAAATGCAAATACTCAGCAGGGGGTTGAACCAGAAGGAACCCAGTTGGAAGCCCTGGAATGCCAACAGGGCATTGATGTGCTTTTCCTAGGAGCCTGCTGGGCAGGAGGTAGCTGAGGTCAGCTGGAGGCTGGAGTACTACCTGTCAGGGTACTCAGTCTCAGATGGTGCCTCCTCCCAGAGCTTAGCCTACGGACTTTGTGTGGTTTCAGAGCACTCTCACTTGCTGGAGAAAAATGCCTTGCTCCATGGTACAGAGGGGAGGGAGGGGAGTTCAAAAAAGCTTTCTAGAAGAGGTGACATGGAGTCATCACTCTGCCGGAGCCATGTCTTGGGACCTTCTCCCTTTTCTCCCATCAGCCACCCACAAGTCCAGAAACCAGAGACACCCAGGCTAACTTCTGAACTCAGTGTTTCTTCTCTACCCAAACCTTCCCTGCAAAGATGAAACACTGACACCGGTGTTTTGAATTCGGCACCCGCTGAGTTCTCCTACAAGGAAATGGTTTACTTTATCTCAGGACAGGAATGGAGCAGGGCAATGGGTTGTCATGGGTTTTTCCTGGGAAGGTGGTGGGTGTGGGCTCCACACTTAGATCAGATGCCCTTCTTGGCCTCTCCAACAGCAGCTGTGCCGGGTGGTACCTGGTGGATCAGGCAACCCCGGAATGCGAGCAGAAGGGCCTGGCCGCATGGCCGTGGCCTCATCAGCCCAGAGACCTGACAGGCAGTTGTTATTTTCGTTCAGGCAGGCAGTTGTTATTTTCATTCAGGGGCCTCAGCGCAGTCCTCCTTGCCTTGCATCTCAGCATGAGCCCTGGGAATCACGTGCTCGGTGGCAGCTGTGTTGCTGTGGATGTGACAGTAAATATCCAGAAAATTGAGTGTTTTCTGGTCCTCAATTTAAGAAGCCATTTGCTGGCTGGTGCTAATGACCAGCAGTCATTAAACTTGGGAGCACACTCTTCTGCCTCACTCCTTAATTAAAGGGAGAAGGAACAAGGCCCTGCCTTTGCGGAGCCCCAGGCTCTGAGCTGAATGCCAGCTAGGGAGGAGACTCAAAGGGATGGTGGTGTGGTTTCTTTCACATGTGTGTGCCTGTGGGCATGGGGAGGGAGTGGCCATACACACCCAGAGACCTGAATGCACCATCATTTCCTTCCAGGAATCAAAAGGCAGGGGTGGGATGGGAAGGGGCTGTTAAGAAAGACTGGAAGAAGCAGCTGGCCAACCCTGATGTCAGCGTAGGTAGGGAAGCCGGTGGGAGGGCAAAGTTCAGAGGCTCAGACCAGTAAGGCTCCCTCACCCCATCGCTCCATCCGGTGGAGGAGGATAAAGGCTTAGGTAGCAGGAATGGAGCTTTTGTTGTGATGGGCACAGGCTTTTATGGCTCTAATTTGCAGGAGGTATTGCTCAGCTTGGATTTCCCTCACTTGAGTAAGTCTTCTTTTTGGGCCTGCCTTCTTTTGGATGCTCTCCTCTGGCTTAGCTAGTGTGTAAGAAGAGACCAGGGCCCTTTCTGCTTGGCAGCACAGATTTCCCCCTTGCTTCCCTCTGGAAAGCCAGGAGGAACCAATTCAGGCAACACCTGTGCAAGCTGGCCTGGGTACGTGTCTTAGGTCAGTGGCCCTAGGCTGATGGGAGAGTAAGAAGGCCCTGAATGTCGATATTGAGCCATGAGTTTGAGGAAAGGGGTGATGGACTGCTGGAGCTGGTTCATGTCTGTTTGACTTAGGCCTATCCCCAGTCCAGGTAGAAGGAATCCAGCTCCATGGGGCCAGGCCACATAGGGGCTTAAGGCCAAAACTCTAGCATGATAAACAATGTGAGTTTGCCTAGAGTGTCCTCTCTGCCCATCTCCCTCAGGAACCCTTGGAAGTGGTGGGCAGCTGGGGAGGACACGGGTTACCTGTCCTAGCCATGTCTACTTCTTTCTAACGTACAGTTGTGCTTAATAGTCTTGGTTGTTAGTTACTGCTGGGGTCAACTCTGGCTCATGGCAACTGTATTTACAACAGAATGAAATGCTGCCCAGCCCCAAGTCATCTTCAAGATCATTGGTGTGCTCAAGAGTCCACTGTTGTGGCTACTGCGTATTTTAAGTGCCTACCAACCTAGAAGGCTCATCTTCTAGCACTATATTGGACAATGAGCTGTTGTGATCCATAGGGTTTTCATTGGCTAATTTTTGGAAGTACATTGCCAGGCCTTTCTTTCTAGTTTGTCTTAGTCTGGAAGCTCCACTGGAACCTGTCCATCATGGGTAATTCTGCTAGTATTTGAAATGGTGGTATAGTTTCCAGCATTATAGCAATACACAAGCTGGTTTGAAAACAGTTTCTGCCAGATGGCATCTTGACAAATACTGTGAACTTGGGCATTTTCTTAACCTTGTCTGGTCCTCAAAATGAGGATAATGCAGTTTACCTCAGAGAGATGTTGTTGTTGTTAGCTGGCATCGAGTTGGCCTCTGACTCAGAGTGACCCCATGCACAACGGGACAAAATGCTACCTGCCCTTTCGCCATCCCCATGGCCGGTTGCAGATTGGACAATTTTTTTTTTTTATTGTGTTTTAAATGAAAGTTTACAAATTAAGTCAGTCTCTCACACAAAAACTTATATACACCTTGCTACATACTCTCAATTGCTCTCCCATAATGAGACAGCCCGCTCCCTCCCTCCACTCTCTCTTTTCATGTCCATTCTGCCAGCTTCTAACCCCATCTACCCTCTCATCTCCCCTCCAGGCAGGAGATGCCAACCTAGTCTCAAGTGCCCACCTGATCCAAGAAGCTCACTCCTCACCAGCATCCCTCTCCATCCCGTTGTCCAGTCCAATCCTTGTCTGAACAGTTGGCTTTGGGAATGGTTCCTGTCCTGGGCCAACGGAAGGTCTGGGGGCCATGACACTCGGGTCCATCTAGTCTCAGTTAGACCATTAAGTCTGGTCTTTCTATGGGAATTTGGGGTCTGCGTCCCACCGCTCTCCTGCTCCCTCAGGGATTCTTTGTTATGTTCCCTGTCAGGGCAGCCATCGGTTGTAGCCAGGCACCATCTAGTTCTTCTGGTTTCAGGCTGATGCAGTCTCTGGTTTATGTGGCCCTTTCTGTCTCTTGGGCTCGTAATTACCTTGTGTCCTTGGTGTTCTTCATTCTTCTTTGGTCCAGGTGGGTTGAGACCAATTGATGAATCTTAGATTGGACAATTTTGATGCTTAGGTTTTTGTTGGCTCATTTTCAGAAGTAGATTGCCAGGTCTTCCTTCCTAATCCATCTTAGCCTGGAAGCGCTGCTGAAGCCTCAGAGCAACACGCAAGTCTCCACTGACAGAAGAGTAGTGGTAGTACATGAGGTGCGTTGGCTGGTAATTGAACCTGAGTCTCCTGCGTGGAAGGCAAAAAGTCCACCAGTGAACCACTACTGTCCCCTCAGATAGGGTGTGGTGGGGATTAGATGAGCTGGGACATGTCAGTTCATAGTCCCTGGGGCTGAGTAAGTGCTCAAGTGGTGAGTCTGCCGTGATTATTATTAATATTGCTGTACCCACAGAGCCATGTTTATGTTCAGCATGTCTCTCTGTCTTTTCTGATCTCTCTGGCATTTGTAATTGGCCGTGGTATCAGTTCTCCCTGGATCTACTTACTACATCTTTGACATCACTGCATCACACACAGAGGGGTCCAGCAGGGAGCTCAAGTGCTGACCCTCTTTCCATTCCTGCTCTCCACTGCCCACCGCTCTAACCATCCACGCCCATCTTACCTGGCCTCCCCAGCCTCCTAAACCCCTCAGAGGGACCGAAATCCTTCTTTCTTACGTCCATCATGTCCCTGAAAGACCTGTTCGCTTTACTATTTGGATATGTTCTTCTCAGCAGAGAATCCATTATTCCAACGTGTTTAAACAGGTTCAGTGTTCTGTTTTAAACTGTATTGTGTAAAAAATTTTTAGGTAATAATCTGTGGACCAATGAACACTACAAATTGAGTGTTAAGTCTTTAGAAGTGAATTTTGTGCTTCTTGATAATAAGCTTTGGGTAATAAAATGAAAGTTTTCAAAAAATTAAAGCAATAAACCCAAAACCCAAACCCATTGCCATTGTTAATTCTGACTCGTAGCAACCCTATGGGACAGAGTAGAACTGCACCATATTGTTTCCAAGGAGTACCTGGTAGATTCGAACCTCCGACCTTTTGGTTAACAGTCATAGCTCTTAACCACTATGCCACCAGGGTTTCCACATTAAAGTAATAGGTATATATTTATGGGTGAAATGTCTTGATATCTGCAGCTCACTTTCAAATAGTTTAGCCAAGCTATTACAAAGAGAGAGAGAGAGAGAGAGAAAGAGAGTGCAAATATATGAAATTATGTGGCAAAATATACCCTAGGTATCAATGGAGGGTATTGGGTGCTTTTAATGCTATTTGTTTTATATTCTTTAGGATTAACACTTTCTAAATAAAATGTTGGGAGAAAAAAAAAAAGAATGGGTAAAAACCATACAGTGTGACACAAAGTAAAAGTGGGTAATGTTAACTGTCAATAAACATCCTAAATCAGGTGTACATATATTTTGAAATTGACACATTTTTTATTAGGCATTTCAGGTATTTTTGTCAGAACCATCTGGCATCTTTAGTCACATTCTCAGTGTTCATAACTTTTGTTCTAAACAGTTTGCCCTGACCCATTTCCACACCTGCTGTTTCCTGCCTTATCAAACCCCTGGCCATGATCTGACGGTTCATCCTTCTCTTTCTATCCTTTCCCTCCAGGACCCTGAAGCTGGGTCGTTGGGAGAACGGATCTAGCTGTCCGGCTGACCACGCTGTCTCTGGCAGCCTTGGGTAAACCTCCCTCCTGGTGGTGGAAATTCCCCTGTTCCAGGGGGGCCTCCTTATGCTCGGACAGAAATTGCACTGGAATTTATATAAATAAAACCACGTTTCTCTGTGCTTATCTGTTACTGCAAAACATAAAAGTGGTTGGTTTGGTTTTTCACAAAGCTTAGCAAGTAGGTTTAGGATGGCTTGGCTCAAAGTACAGGCCATGTGGCCTCTGTGGATGCCTGGGCAGTCCCGGAGGGTACACAGACAAGCTGAAATGAGGTACAAGGAGAGCCCTGGGGATTTTCACCCGGAAGACACACACCGTGCATATTAACACATTGTGGGCCCGGAAAGCAAACATAAGGTCCAAATAAAAAGGTACCCCAAATAAAGAAATCCCAAGTACAGATCTTTTCAGTACACAGTTTGATTTGCAGTTGGCCTTGTTCCCACATGGTCAACTTTATGCAGCATGCCCCTAGGTCAGTAGCAGAAGAGGTTTAATTATTTAAATTTGTGGGTGAGTCATAAACGGAACTGGGTAAAGGCTGGAGAGAAATAAATAGCTAACCTGGGCATTCTACAGCACCTCCTCTCAAAACTTAGCTTTCAGGCCCAGCTGAGGTTCTCCTGTTCCCCAGAATCCTTGTCTGCCTTGTCAGCCCACACGGAGCCATTATCAGGGTCCCTTGCTTCTGTCACTCATGTGGCCTTTCCCTGTGCCCTGCCTTGTATAGAATGACTTATCTGTGGTTTTCTATCTGTTTCAAGCCTGTTGGTTGAGCAAGCTTCCCTGGATGTCTCTGAGAAGTTGACTTGTCCGTGACAGGGCCTTCACTTTGCACAACTTCCGGGGGTTCCGTTGACACAGAATACAATGTTAGGAAGCAAAAAAGAATAGGCAAAAGCCACATGCAACATGGCATGTGCAATCTGGTAGCCCTAGTGCTTGACGTATAACATCTTACCTCCCAAACGTGGTGTACAATATTGAAATCTTCAACTGGTGGCAGTGGAGGTCTCACATTGGTTGGCTGATCTATCTTCAATATCTACTCATCAGCAAAGCCTAAACTCAATTAGACCAGAACCAAAGCAAAATCTTCAAATGGAGCCAGGGGAGAGGACCTCAACCCTGGAGGAGGTCATGAAGCCTAGACCTGCAAGGCTCCATTCTTCTCCCCAGCATGGACCTACTTGAGCCTGGCTGGGGACCCACTCTGTGGAGCCAGCTGCCTCTCCAAGGCAGGTAGCCTTGGGTTGGAATTGCCTGTGGAGGATCACCCAGTGTCATGGTGAAGGCCATTCATCCATGTGGGTGGGTACTCTCTCCTCACCAGAGCTTCTGAGACTAGAAAAGACACATGTGGATGACTCTGGAGAGAGGAGTCCAGGACTGGGATTGTTCTCTCAGTAGCCATATTTTGGAGGGAACTATGAGCTTTGCTCAGAAAACAAGGATTGGGAGAAGATTCTCCTCCAGCATCCTGCACAGTATAGAAAATTAATCTGACCCACCAGGGCAGACTTAAACTCCTCTAGATCTGCCCTCAGGAGGGGACTCTTGGGTCCTTCACTGGCTGAGAAGAGAAGCCTGGAAAGGGATCCCTGGCCCTGGCACCCAGAAACCCCCCAGCAAGGCTAACTAGGACATTTCCTTTATTAGGTGGTATACTAGTATCTTGTGGCTGCTGAAAAAATTACCACAAACTGGGTGGCTTAAAACCACAGAAATTTATTCTCTCACAGTTCTGGAGGGCAAACCCAACCCAACCTAACCCGACCCAAATCAACCTGACCTGACCCGACCCGACCCAACCCAACCCACTGCTGTCGAGTCGATTTCAACTCATAACAGCCTGAAATGAAGGTGTCAGCAGGACTGTGCTTTTTCCAAAGGCTCTAGGGGAGTTCTGGAGGCTCTAAGCATTTCTTGGCTTGTGGTCACATCCCTCCAATCTCTGCCTCTGGTCTCATTGCCTCCTCTTCTCTGTGTGCCGCTCTTAGAAGGACATATGTGACTGCATCTAGCAACCACCCTATAATCTAGGATAACCTTCCCATCTCAAGGTTCTTAACTTAATCACAGCCATTTGTCATATAAAGTAATATTCACTCCTTTGCCATGTAAAGTAATATTCACAGGTTCTGGGGATTAGGACATGGACATATCTCTTGGGGGTTGACCACTCAGCTCACTACAGGTGCTAAGCTGCTGGAGGAGTCTGCATCTTATAGTCTGCAAGAGTGAGCACGAGACCTGCCACATCAGGAGTGCTCACTCAATGCTGTCAAAAGGAGGGATGGAATGGCTGCACGGATGGAATGCACACACGGTGGCCGTGAATCTTAAGAGGTGTCAGTGGCTGGAAGGGAGATTGTGTAAATTTCATTCCTGTTCCTGTCCCTGGAAAAATAGCCTTTTCTCCAGGTAACAGATTTTGAGACAAAACTTAGCTTGCATCTCTCAGAGCTATGCCAGAGCAGGGCAGCTGTATTGCATTCCACAGGTCATAGATATTTTGGGAGTACGATCGATTCCTGCGGCAGTGGTGGAGGGACAGTCAGCTGGGCATTTGACTTTTATTCATTTGGCTCAATCAAGAGGATGGGCATGTGTTAGAATGGAATGTTTCTGTTTTTTTCCCAGCAGGGTGATTGTTATTCTTTGATACAAGCCAACTACCTTATGGCCACCTGAGGGGGATCAAAGCCTAGCCAGGAGGCAGGGCTTCAACCCTGGCCATGTAGCTCCCGGGTGGATAGAGATGGACCGCTGTGAGAGCTACTGGCCCTGCCAGCCAATGGCCATCAGGGAGGACACCCCAGGTCTGAGGTAGTTATGACCAGGAAATCTGGGGTGGAAGTGGGTTTCCCCTTGGTGCTCTAAGGGTAGGTAAAGCCTGAGGAAATGAGGGTAGAACCAGAGGCGAGACAGCCATATCCTGCGAGGCAGAGGCCAGTGGGAAGATAACGCCCACAGGAACAATTCCTGCAAAGCCCTGTGGCCCAAGAATAAAGTTTACCCCCTCACTGAGCCTTGCTGGGTCTCTCCTCTGCACACAGCAGCTGGGTGTGATGGGGAGTGCTAATTCAGGGGCTCTCCCTGCAGCCACGCTGAGCTGCCACTTGGGATCTACGGTGGCCTCCCCTAGTTGGTGCATGACCGCCTGAGCCCTGAACAGGAGGCTGTCCCCTTAGCCTATGTGAAATTCCTCCCTGTCCCTGGAGGGGATTCAGAACAGGCTCTCACCATAAACCTCTTCTTCCTCTGTCTCCCTTTCCCTTTTCTCTTATCCATGGAGGATAGGAAGGTATGGGATTTCTCCTTGGTTTTTCTGTCTTGGGCAGGTTAACTGTTCTGTGTCCAGTTTCCTTCTGTGTAACATAAGAGTAAAAACAATAGTCCCGAGATCACTTTTTCATACGCCATTTTCCCTCCCTCCTATCCTGGCACTGTAAAGGCTGGCTGGATCCTGGCTACTGAGAAACATAACTTATGTGGGAGAGGGTGAAACATGTGAGTTTCAGGCTTTCAAAAATATTAATTCTATTTTTCTTATTTTATGTACAAGCAGGTGTGACTGTGCGGTTTGCAGGGGCGTAGTGAGGGTAAGGAGTGCCCAGAGACAATCTCTAAGTTGTGCATCCCCCCATTTCAAGATAAGTAGATGTTGACAGGATCAACAAGTCAGCAGAAACACCTTTCCCCCCTCTTGTCCGGTGCGGTGACCTTAGTCAGGTGCCTTTCATATTTGTGGCACCTTGGAAACTCATTCCACCCCTTGTCTGGCACTCCCTTCGACTTGTGCTGGGAGGCCAGTGCTCCCTTCTTACACTGCCCCTCGCTACGCCTCTGGTGGTTTGCATAGAGTTGTGTTAATAATGATTTCTTTCCTTGAGGAGATCACACTTATGAAGGAAGAACTTTCAATTAAAAAATATGAAAAATTACTAAACTTGTAAGAAAAACCAACAGCAAGAGCCAAGCATGCTGAACAAGGAGGAAAGCAGAGCTTCTGGCTTAGAAGAGCAGCACTCTTCTCATATCCCTGGAGCAGGGGACTTTCCATGTGGGATAGACCTCGTGGTAAGAGTTGAAAAAAGATGGTGGCTTCTGGGCTGAAGGTCACACTAAATGTTTACCATATGAAAGCACAATAACTAAGACCGTGTACTATGGGATTACTCTCGTGTGTGGCCTTTCTAGCCATGGTCTTGTAACTCCCACCCAGGTGATTGTGTGATAGGGTAATTGTGGCCTACCAAGGGGATGAGTCAGTTTTGCCTTAAAAGAGATCCAATTCCAGAGCAGAACGGAGGAGCCCACCACCACCAATGAAGGAGAAACCAGTAGGAGAGACCCAGAAGCAGATACCCAGCAGGAGGAGACAAAACAGTGGGCTTCTTGGCCTACAGAGAGAGAAAGGTGAGACTGAGGGCCAGGGAGAGGTGTGCCTGCGGGCATGGTTGGGAAGAGGCTGTCCTGATGAAAGAACTGTATCCTGAGTGTTCCTGACCCTAAGTTATAACTGCTACTTTCCTAATATACCCCATAATAGTGAGTATTGTCTGTGAGTTCTGTGTGGCCATTGCAATAAACCCAGTAGAGAGTGCTGTGGGAGGGACAGTTGGAGTCAGAATTGGTAGAGATGGCAGAGAGAGGAGGCATGTCTGACCTCTGCCTCATAAGAATCAGCCTTGGACTGTTGATTTTGGTTCTCATCCGCCCTCATGGGGTTGGAGGAGGTCAGACACTGCCCCCGAGCTGTCTTTACAGGGTTAAATTGTGTCCCTTCAAAGTATGTGGAAGTCTAACACCTGTACCTGTGAATGTGGTCTGGTTTGAAAATAGGGTTTTCTTCTGTTATGCTAATGAGGGTATACAAGAATAATGTGGGTCCTAAACTAATCCCTCTTGAGTTTTATAAAGGGGAGTACAGACACAGAGAAGGTCCCTTGGTCCAAAGAATTTGCACTCAAGTAACCAAAAGATTGTGGGTTCGAACCCACCCAATGGCACCGTAGAAGAATGGCCTCATGATATGCTTCTGTAAAGGTGACAGTCAAGAAAACCCTATGGCGCTCAGTTCTACTCTGTAACACATGGGGTCACCATGAGTCAGATGATGGCAACGTGACCTGATGGCAATGAGCTTGATTTTGATTAGACACAGAGCTAGACACTCAAGGGGGAAGACAGATGCCATGTGATGATGAGGCAAATACGTCTAAAGCCCAGGAAGGCCAAGGATTGCTGGCAGCTACTAGAAGCTGAAAGAGACAAAGAAGGACCTGCCTCTACAGCTGACCCCCTAAATTTGGACCTCTAGCCTCCCGAACTGTGAGAAGATAAATTTCCATTCTTTAGAACCACCCACTTTGTCATATTTTTGTTATGGCAGTACTAGGTAACTAAGACACCATGTGTTGGGGTTCTTCGCTATTCTGTTTTCACGGGGAATCATTTTTTCCCATTGTGTTCATTAAATGCATCATTGCCAATATATATTTAATAATGCATTTGTCTTTCCTAGCAAAGATTCAAGTTCAGCCTGCATTTTCCTGTGGTACAAAATTTGAGGTCTTACTTAACCTGATAAATATCTGACCTTCCTAAGGAAAGTATTAAAAAATTCTGACTTCTCAGTATCACGATTCTTGCTGGAGACATGAATTTGACCAGCATACCAACCTTGACTATTAGAATCTTCTGGCACCACCAGGAGAGCTGGTTTTCAGGTAATTCAGCCAGTTATGAATTCTTAATAAGCAAGGTTTGAGCTTTTAATCTGCTGCCATATCCATCTCCTGCAGTTTTAAGATGGTCCACTGATTTCACTACCTTAAAAGTTGCACATATTTGATTGATAACTCAGAGCTCAAATGTTTCCAAAAGGGAAAAAAAAGTCATTTCATGAATTTCCTCAACCGTTCAATTTTTTTTTTTTGTCATGAGTTCTCAATTCCACTACCAGAGTTGAATCATTTTCTAAAAATTTATTCTCAGATTACAACATCTGAGAAACCAAGCGTACTCCTGAAAATAAATGTCAAAATAGCCTTTTCATGTTTCTAATTATTTGCATTTATTTTAATAAGTTTTTCTGATTAAAAGGGCAAGTTAAGTATTAAAAAAAAGTTGCATTGAGTTGGTTCCAACTCATAGCTGCCCTGTAGGACAGAGTAGATCTGCCCCAAGGGTTTCCAAGGAGCAGCTGATGGATTTGAACTGCCAACCTTTTGGTTAGCAGCCATAGCTCTTAACCACTGAACCACAAGGGCTTCAAGGTATATATATCATGGACAATTTTTAACCATACAAAACACAAACAATAAGGGGAAAATCCTTTCAAAATCACAATGAATAGATATCCACAAGAAACATTTTTTTAAATAATTTTTATTGTGCTTTAAGTGAAAGTTTACAAATCAAGTCAGTCTCTCACACAAAAACCCATATACACCTTACTACGTACTCCCAATTACTCTCCCCCTAAGGAGACAGTCTGCTCTCTCCCTCCGCTCTCTCTTTTCTTGTCCATGTCACCGGCTTCTACCCTCTCATCTCCTCTCCAGGCAGGAGATGCCAGCATAGTCTCAAGTGTCCACCTGATCCAAGGAGCTCACTCCTCACCAGCATCCCTCTCCAACCCATTGTCCAGTCCTATCCATGTCTGAAGAGTTGGCTTCAGGAATGGTTCCTGTCCTGGGCCAAGAGAAGGTCTGGGGGACATGACCACTGGGGTCCTTCTAGTCTCAGTCACACCATTAAGTCTGGTCTTATGAGAATCACAAGAAATATTTTGATGTACACCCATTGGGGCCTCTTCCCCCCCCCCATTAGGTTGTACCATATGGAATTGCCAATATTCACTTATTTTCGGCCTACAAAATAGCAGTTTCATATGGTTGAGCCTAATATATATATACATACACATATAAGCGTCTACTTTATTTCAAAATTTGGTTTATTTTTTTGCCTAATGTATTTGAAACAATGCCTCATGTTAAACATAACTTATAAAATATGTTGTTGTTAGGTGCTGTCTAGTCAATTATGACTCATAATGACCCCATGTGACAGTAGAACTGCCCCATAGGGTTTTCTGGGCTATAATCTTTGTGGGACCAGGTCTTTCTCCTGCAGAGCAGCTGTGTGAATTCGAACCACCGACTTTTGGTTAGCAGCTGGGTGCTTAATTGTTGTATCACTAGGGTTCCTTACATTATGTGGATTTTATTAAATAAGTCTATTGCAATTTTTTTTTTTTAAAGCCCTGGTGGCATAGTGGAAACCCTGGTGGAATAGGTGGGATAGTGATTAAGAGCTATGGCTGCTAACTGAAAGGTTGGCAGTTCCAATCCACCAGGTGCTCCTTGGAAACCGTACGGGTAGTTCTACTCCTGTAGGACAGGGTTGCTATGAGTTGTAATTGACTCAACAGCAGCGCATTTCCCCTGTTATTAGACTTTAAGCTGTTCTTTCCCCACACTTTTTTTTTTTTTTTGTAATATTTTGTTGTGTTTTAGGTGAAAGTTTACACAGCAAATTAGGTTCCCCTTTAACAATTTTCTATACAAATTGTTCCACGCCATTGATTACATTTTTACAATGGGTTAGTGTTCTCACTATTTTTATTCCGTTTGTTCTGTTTCCATTGATCTAGCTTTTCTTTGCCTCCTTGCCGTATTACCATGGAGCCCAGGTGGTGCAGTGGTTAAGAGCTCGGCTGCTAACCAACCAAAACATTGACAGTTTGAATCCATCAGCTGCTCCTTGAAAACCCTATGAGGCAGTTTTACTCTGTAAAAAAAAAAAAAAAAAATGTTTTTTTTATAAGGTTACTATGAGTTGGAATCCACTCGAAAGTAAGATGATAAAGTCTTTTGATGAGCATAAGTATTTAATTTTTAGGAGGCTCCAGTTATCTGATTTATCTGTCATCATTTGTGCTTTTTTAGTTTTGTTTAATAGACTATGCCAAAAATCAGGTCCCCTAGTCTTACCCTATGTTATCTTCCAGGCACTTTATAATTTTAGATTTAACATTTAGGTCTTTGATCCATTTGTGAGTTACTTTTTGTGCATGGTGTGAGGTATGGATCCTGATTCATTTTTATGCAGATGGATATTCAGTTTTGCCAGTACCATTTGTTAAAGAGATTTGTTTCTTCCCCATTGAATGGAATTTGATCCTTTGTTGAAGATCAGCTGCCCATAGATGGGTGTATTCACTTCTGGGTCCTTAATTCTATTCCATTGGTCTATTGAACCAGTGCCAGGCTGTTCTGATTGCTGTGTGAGGTCTCCTACTTTGTTCTTCTCCATTATTGCTTTAACTTTTTGGGACCTCCTTAGTGGCATAGTGGTTAAGTGCTACGGCTGCTAACCAAAAGGTCGGCAGTTCGAATCCACCAGGCGCTCCTTGGAAACTCTATTGGGCTTTCTACTCTGTCCCATAGGGTTGCCATGAGTCAGAATCAACTTGACAGCACTGGGTTTGGCCTTTTGGTTTCCTTTCCGTATAAAGTTGGAGATTAGTGTTCCCATTTCATTGAAGAATATTATTGGAATTTGGATCGGGGTTGCATTGTATCTGTAGATTGCTTTTGGCAGTACTGACATTTTCACAGTGCTTTTTAAGTCTTCCAATCCATTTGCACGGAATGTTTTTCCATTTATGTGGATCTCTTTTAGTTTCTTGCAGTAGTGTTTTATAGTTTTCCTCGTATAAGTCTTTTATGTCCCTGGTTAGATTTATCCCTAGGTCTTTTATCCTTTTGGGGGGTATTGTAAATGGTATTGATTTCTTGATTTCCTTTTCAGAGTCCTCCTTGTTAGTGTAGAGGAACTCAACTGATTTTTGTGTCTTGACCTTGTACCCTGCCAGTTTGCTAAATCCTTCTATACCTTCCAATAACGTTCTTGTGAAATCTCTGGGATTTTCTATGTAGAGGATCATGTCATCTGCAAATAAGGATAGTTTTATTTCTTTCTTCCTCCCTCGACTTTTAAAGTTTGGTATTGTAAATAAGACTACAATAAACATTCTTGTGCTTATCTGATTATTTTCTTAGAAATCTTTTTTGAAGTAGATTTCCTGGGTTAACAGTTTCGCATGTTTTAAGTAATATTGATGATGCAGACTAAAAAGGTCATGAAAAGAGCACTAGACAGGGCTTCTAGCAGGGCTGGATTTGAATCCTGCCTCATACTGTAGCTTAATCCAACTTCATCCTTTGGTAAATGGAGTTATATTGACTTTAAAGAGTTGATATAAAGATTAAATAAGATACCTTATATAAAGTGCCCATTCCTGACATCTAAAAGAAACTCAGGAGTGCTTTTCTGCTAACTAAGAAGTCAGCAGTATGAAACCTCAGGAGAAAGACGTGGCACCCTGCTTCCATAAAGATTACAGCCTTGGAAACCCTATGGGGTTGCTATGAGTCGGAATCAACTTGACAGCAATGGGTTTTTTGGAAAAGAAGCTCAAAAGAGCTTAGCTCCACTCACACTAAGGCTACATAACATAGACTGAGAAAGTTTTTCTCCAAAGGAATATAACTTAATGGTTGGGACTTCAGGCATTATGGAAGCCAGTAGGGGTCTTAATGCCTTTCCTCTTCCTTCTCATTTCAATTTCTCTCTCTTATCTCCCAATCCACAAATCCCAGGGGCCAAAGAGTTCATCTCTTTCTGCTCTACCTCTTGGAAGGCTTCCTCCTAAATTCTCCACCATCAGAATCGATTCAACAGCATACAACAACAACAACAATGTGAGGAAGAGCCAAGAAGCAATTCAGTGTAGGATTCACAGCACAGGGATGCCTGGGACCAAGTTCCGGTCCACCCACTTACAAGCTTTGCAATCTTGGGCTGGTTAATCTACTCTTCTGTGCTTAGTTTTTCCCTTTGTAAAGTAGAAATAAAAACAACTGTCCCAGATCACAAGGAGAAATTGATATAGGTAAAGCACTTAGAACAGTGCCTGGCATACAACACTCAAAAAATATTAGCTATTCCCACCCGCTCCACCAGAAGTCTTTATAAGAGCAAGATTCTGACTGTCTTGTTGACCGCCGATTCTCCAGTGCCTAAAACATTGCCTGGCATGTAGCAGGCAGTCAGTCAATAATTGTTCAATGAATGACTATTTTTCTCAACTCCTCCATTAATAAACATGGCTACGGATGTTGTTTGTGCCACTTCTTCATTTTGTTTTTTCTCTCATGGGAGAGCCATTCTAGAGTTTGCTCCTAACTTCTTTCTCTGTGGGATAAAATGCTACAGTTTCTTGGGCATAAATATTTAATGCGACTTCAGCTGCAGAGGCATGTTCCTTTAGTGCATTTGGAGTCCCTCCTGTGTTGACACGATCCACCAGGCACTTGCTCTATGCAACAATGCTCTATGCAACACATATTTATGGATCTGAATCACACTAGGCAATGGCTCAGGCATTCTACCATGTAGCACCATGTGGGAGGGCATTCTCCAGCCATCAGCTGCTTGGTTTCCAGCACGGCAGTCATGCACATACATACACTGCTCAGATTCCCCATCTTCAACTGGGGCTCTAGGCTAGTGAGACACATTTCTCATCTGAACCATAAGTAGATGTTGAGATCAGGAAGACAGCAGTAGAGAGAATTTAGAAGAAGGCGCTGATGCTAGGCAACATCTCAGATCACTTCAGCTCAACAAACTCTTTACTGAACACGTGCCATCCACTAGACATGGGGCTGGATATCAAGAAAACGATATGAATGAGGCGCAAGGACAATAAATAAACTGTAAACTTCTCAAGGGAAGAAACTCTGTATCCCCAGGGCTGTTGCAGGGTCCAGCACAAAGCAGTCAGTAAATGTTGAATAAATGTTCCAATGGAAAATTAGTGCTCAGCTGCAGCTGAATTTTATGTGCTCCCTAGGGTGTTGGAGTGGAAGGAGCAGCTGTTTCTAAGGGGATAGAGATGGAAGATACCCATGGATATGCCTACAAAGCAAGGCTTGAAAAGAAAAGTATCTTTGGGTTACAAAGAGTTGTTTTTCTAAACCCAAAATAATTGGGGTGGATGGTTTCCCTCAAGAATAGAAAATCTGAATCTGAGATGTCTTGGAAAGTCTGAACATAACATTTTTTTTTTTTTATATATGTGTCATACAAACTGTTTCACCCAAAGAATAGGTCTGCTAAGGAAGGGCTCCCATGAAGTTGGGATATCTAAGCTCAGCTACATAGGCTAGGTTGGTTTTCAAAGGACAAAGATTGAGAGATGAGGGGGAGGAGGATTTTTGAAATGGCAGAGAAGGAGAGGAGGGAAGAAGCCAACAATATTGAGAGAAGTACTAGCCTTTCATTACTCAGATGCAGGGATCTTGCTGGGGAGAACTGAGAGATGGAACTGGAGAGATGGGTTGAGAATCATTACTGAGAACAATAGATGCTGGGCCAGTATTGAGGAGTTCGTTATAACAACAACCTCTCATTCTCTCCAAAGTTAACCCCAATTGGACTGTCTTTCCCACCATTCCACCAAACGGCTCTTATCCAGATTACCAATGACTTCCGTGTTGCCAGGTCCACTCATTAATTCTTTTCTATCTTGAGCTATCAGCCTATCAGCAGCATTTGGCCCAATGGATCATCACCTTCTTGAAACTCTTTATCCACTTGATATCTGGGACACCCCACTTTCTTGGGTTTCCACCTACTCCCTGCATGATCCTTCTCATTTCTTTTTACCAGTTTCTCCTTACCCTGATGATGTCCCAGGACCTGGGTCCTAGTCCTCTCTTCTGTCTTCACTCACAACCTAAGTGATCTCACCCAGTTCCATGATTTAACTACCTGCTGATGACTTTCAAATTTTCATCTTTATCTAAGACCTCTACCATGAAGTTCTGGTTCAAGTGCCCAACTGCCTACTGGATGCCTCTACTTAGACATCCAGAAGACATTTTAAAATTAAAATGCCTCCACCAAACTCTATTCCTACCCTAAACCTCTTCTCAGTCTTTCCCATCTCAGCGAAGTCCAACTCGATTATTCCAATTACTCTGTTCAAAAATCTAGGAGACAGCGTTGGCTCTCTTTCTCACATCCTACATCCAATTCATCAAAAATGTTTACAACTCTGCCTTTAAAATACATCCCAGAATTTTATGACTTAGAAAAAAAATTTTTTTTTTATTGTGCTTTAGGTGAAAGTTTACAGCTCAGGTTAATCTCTCATTCAAAAATTTATACACATATTGTTTTGTAACATTGGTTGCAATCCCCACAATGTGGCAGCACATTCCCCCTTTCCACCTCAGGTTCCCTGTGCCCATTCTTTCTATTCCCATCCCTCTCTGCCTTCTTGTCTTGTTTTTGGACAGGAGTTGCCCCTTTGGTTTTGTATATTTGATTATATCAAGAAGCACATTCCTCATGTGTGCTATTTTTTGTTTTATAGGCCTGTTTAATATTTGACTGAAAAGTAGGATTTGGGGATGGTTTCAGCTCTGGGTTAGCAGAATGTCCGGGGGCTATGAGTGTTGGGGGTTCCTCCAGGCTCTGTCAGACCAGTAAGCCTGGTCTTTTTTTCATGAATTTGAGTTCTGTTCTGCATTTTTCTTCCATTCCATCTGGGATTCTCTGCTGTGATCCCTGTCAGAGCAGTTGGTGGTAGCCAGCCAGAAGAACTGGTCTCAGGCTGGTGGAGTCTCTGGTTCATGTGATCCTTTAGTCTTTGGGCTAATATTTTCCTTGTGTTTTTCAGTTTTCTTCATTCTCTTTTGCCTCAGATGGGATGGGACCAAGAGGTGTATCTTAGATGGTCACTTGCAAGCTTTTGAGACCTCAGATGCTACTCACCAAAGTGAAATGTAGAACATTTTCTTCATGAACTATGTTATGCCAATTGACCTAGATGTCCCCTAAGACTATAGTCCCCAGCCCCAGCTACTTGGTCCCTCACAGTGTCTGGATGTGTCTAGGAAACTTCTGTGCTTTTGCTTTGGTCCAGTTGTACTGACTTCCTATATAGTGTATGTTGTCCTTCCCTTCACCGAAGTTGACACTTAACTAGATAGTAGACAAGTGTCAACTTCGGTGAAAGAATTCTATAACTTTTAATGATCTTCCCTCCTACTGTTGTAGTCCAACCTACCATGCTTCCCCCCTCCTCCCGGGCTATCATAAAGACTCCTAGTTGTTATCCCTGCTTCTAAGCCTCTTCTTCACACAACAGCTAGAGCAATTCTTCCAAAACAAGAAGCAGATCCGTGAGCGCTTTGCTCAAAATCTTCCAACCTCTGCCATTTCTTACCCAAAATGGCATATAATGTACTACATGAACCGGTCCCCACTAGTTCCCTGCTCTCACCTCTCAGCTCTCCCCGGCTTACTCTGCTGCAACCACACAGCCTCCATGTTCTTGCTCAGACACACCAATATTTTAGGTTTCGAGTAATGTCCCTCTGTCTGGCATATTCTTCCTCCAGCCATCTACCTGACTTTTTCTTTTCTTCGTTTAGTGTAAGCTCAAAGGTCACCTTCTCTGGCCTCCTGAATAAAATAGCACTCCCCTGTCATTTCCTATTTCCTTATTGTGCTTAATTGTTTTCTTCATAGCACTATTGTCATCTGATATTTATTTGTGTACTTACTATTTTCTCTTTGCACTCTATATAAACTTCATGAGAACAGAGACTTTGGCTCACTCCTTATCTCTAGCTCTAGACACAGTAAAATATTTAAAAAAGTGAATAAATGAGTGATGTTAATAATAGTGGCCATTCATCCACCATCTTCAGTTTGCCAGGCAAAGTGTTAGGTCCTTTGGCATAATTTCATTTTCTTATTTTATCCTCACATCAAGTCTGAATAAATAGGTAATAATGATCCTATTTTGTATGTGAGGAGAAATTTCATAGGAAATGGGGAGCCACCAAAGGTTTTTGTGCAGAGAAGTGATACTTTAGGACAAGGCAATTGAAACTGACAGACAGAGGGAGTAGGTCTGGGCACAAGGAGTACTGTGGTCAAGTCATCCCCATAATCTGGCCATGGAGGACAAGGCCCTGAATTGGTCCCTGTGAATGAGAAGACGGGGTGGAAATCCAAGTCATCCCAAAGTGAGATTAATAGGGTTTAGAAATACAGAGATCAGAAGATGTTTCTGTGAGGGGGAGGAAGGGGGCTCTGACTGCTGACAGAAACAGGGAACCTCAGAGGGAAAACTGATTTGAGCTTGGATTGAGGTAGGTTGAGTCTGAGGGGCCTGAGGGCCATCCAGGAAGACATGGGTAAAACACAGAGGACAATGAGGCTCTGATGCTCAAGGAAGGGGTCGGGGCTAGAGGTATAGGTTTGGGGAGTTTCTGTGTATGCAGGAGGCGAGCAGCTCTGTGGAGCTGTGGTGGGGGCAGTTGGGAGTGGTAAGGAAGAGGTGAGGTGGTGAGATCAGTCTAACCAGGCTGAGGTTGTCCTGTCCTCTTGATCAGGAATTTGGGCTTCAATCCTGGGCCATGAGAGCATTAGAAACAACATCTCTCCAGATGCTGCTGGAAGGACCACGGGAGGGGTGAGAGCCAAGGCCAGGAGACCAGCAAGGAGGTTGCTGCAGAGACCCAGGCTGTGAAGTGCAGAAGCAGGACTGTCTGAGGGAGTGATAAGATGTGGTTTCCTTGCAGATCCATCCTCCAGATGGCCGTCCCTGTGAACACCTGCTATAAATAAACTCCCTCTGAGCACAGTGATTAACAAGTCTTCTTAACTAAGGATGGGCAGGCAGCAGCCAGGTGAGGATCAGGTAGCATCTGAGCATGCTGGGGTTCTGGGACTCTGGGATCCAAGCAGCAGCTGGAATTGGGCTCAGATCTGCCTAGAGGTCTGGGCAGGACACTTGGGGCCCATTCTGAGGATGGGCTACATCTTGCATCCAGCTGTGTTATCTTTGTATCTGCATCTTCAATCCATAGCAGCCGGAGGTGAGCTAAGGTATTGTTTCAGAAGCTAGCAGAGGTGCAATGGGTACAAAAATCTCCTCCCACTTTGGTCCATCAGTGGCTGGTAAAGAAAAGAAGTAAGAGCAAGAGGGAAGGAGGAAACCAGCAACCCTCCCAGGAAAGGGCTGGGTCATTAGATGCAGCTGTGCTAGGGAGGGACTTCTGATGAGGTAAAATGGAGTCTGAGTGAGTGATCCTACAATGTCAGAAAAGAGAAACCAGGTTTTCCAAAAGCCACTCAAATCCTAGAGAGGCCATTGAGGCTAGAGGAGAGTGCACTAGGCTTGGTGTAATAGACCTTCACTCTAGTACTGACTCCTCACTAGCTGGCCTACACCATCTAGTCATTCATCAGAGGCAAGTGGATGGCCCACTGTGTATCAGAAAAGGAAGGAAAACAAAGGTAAGGCCTGGACACTGCCCTAAAGCATCTCCCAGTCTAGTGGAGGAGAAAAGCATGTAAAGCGAAAACTGCATTATGGGAGGTATCATCAGAAGGTGCTCTGAGGACAAACCTGGACATCTAACCACCTGGGTATGACCAGTGATAGTTTCCTGTAGGAGATTATTGCTGACCAGAGTCCTGAAGGATACCTTAGGAAGAGTGTATTAGGTATCCATTATTGTGTCACAAGTTCCCTCAAAATATAGCGGATTAAAACAACAAAACACATTTATTATATCACACAGTTTCTGTGGGTCAAGAATTTGGAAGCCACTTAGCCAAATAGTTCTGACTTGGGGCCTCTCATGAGGGTGTAGTCAAGATGTCACCCAGGCCTGCAGTCATCTGAGAGACTTGGCTGGGGCTAGAGGATCTGCTTCCAAGATACTCACTCACATGGTTGCTGGCAGGGGGCCGCAGCACATTGCCAACTGTACCTCTCCATAGGACTGCTTGAGTGTCCTCATAACATGACAACTGACTTCCCCCAGAAAGAGTGATAAAAGAGAAAGCAAGGCAGAATGTACAATATCTTTATGACTTACCCTCAGAAATCACATACTGTCATGTTCATAATATCCTATTGGTTTTATACAAGTTAACTCTATTCGGTAAGGGAGTGGACTATAGAAGATTATGAATATCAGGAGACAGGAATTATTGGGAACCATCTTGGAGGCTGACTACTATGAAGAGCATTCCAGGCAAGGGTAACAGTGTAAGCAAAGTCATGAGGCTGAGGCACAGTGAGGATTAGGTGAGGAACGAGATGCAGCCTGCTTTTGGAACAAAACATACAATTAGGGTAGATGGAGATGCAGGTAAGTTTGGCCCAGGGAGGGGCACAGTGTGCTCAATGAAAGAGCTTACTGCATCCTGTAGGTGACAGGGAGGGACCAACAGAGTGACATTTGTGATTGGGAAAATCATTCTGACTGTCCTATAGAAGGAGCCCAGCTGGAGACAGGGGGACCTTGGTAGAGTTTGAGGGGGTGGACACAGGCATCATATTTAGTAGGGAGAAGTGACAGAGTTTGGGGGCTAATTGAGCATGGAATCAGAAGGATGGGGGAGACAAAGAAGGTCTTCTTTTCTCTAGAGGGCTATCTGGGTAGATGGAAGTGTCATTAACTGAGACTGAGTATCCATGGAGGAGCAGGGCAGGGAGCAGAAGAAGTGGAGATGGCGTATCTGTTATTTTGTTGTCGTTGAGAATATAGACAGCAAAACGTACACCAATTCAACCATTTCTACATGTACAGTTCAGTGACATTGATTACATTCTTTGAGTTGTGCCATCATTCTCACCCTCCTTTTCGGACACATTCCTCCCCCATTAACATAAAATCACTGTCCCCTAAGGTTCCTGTCCAATCTTTCGAGTTGCCGTTATCACTTTTAGCCCGTGTAGACAGTTCTTAAAAGAGCATAATGCTCAAGGCAGATACTTTTTACTTGTTCACTAAACTATTGTTTGGTTTTAAGAACACTTCAGGGGATATTTTTGGTTTAAGGTTTAAAGATTATCTTGGGAAAATATTTTCAGGGGTTCATCCAGCTACCGTGGCTCCAGAAAATCTGAAGTCCTTGAGAATTTTAAATTCTGTTCTGCACTTTCCTCTTTTTGATCAGGATCCTTCTGTAGAATCTTTGATAAAACGCTCAGTAAAAAAAAAAAAATTTTTTTTTTTAATGGTAGCCAGACACCATCCAGTTCTGGTTTCATGGCCAAGGAGGCAGTTGTTTATGAAGACAATTAGCCACACATTCCATATCCTCCTTCTATTCCTGACTCTTCTTCTTCCTCTGTTGCTCCAGGTGAATAGAGATCAGTTGTTGTGACTTGGATAAAGGCTTGCAAGCTTTTTTGACCCCAGGCATTATGTAACAAACTAGATGATAGAACAGAAGCACTAAACACATTGTTAGGCCAATTAACTGGTATGCCCCAAGAAACCATGACCCTGAATCCCCAAACCAAGGAACCAAATCTTTATCTTAGCTATTCTAAAACAACAACAATACAAACCCATCGCCTTCAAGTTGATTCTGACTCATAGCGACCCTACAGGACAAAGTAGAACTGCCCCAAAGGGTTTTCAAGGAGTGGCAGGTAGATTCAAACTGCCAACCTATTGGTTAGCAGCCAAGTTCTCACAGGTATAGGGGAGCCCTGATGGCACAGTGCCCAGCTCAGTCATCCTAGTGTTAGTGAATTCGATCTCATTGTGTTTTTGATTTGCATCTCTTTGGTGGCTGATGACCGTTGGGCATCTTTTCATGTGTTTGGCGTCCATTTGGCTGTCCTCTTTGGTGAAATGTCTATTCAAGCCTTTGCCCATTTTATGATTGGGTTATTTGACTTTGCGTTGTTAAGTTGTTGAAGTTTTATATATATATTTGTTTATTAGATTCTTGTCAGATATATGCTTTCTGAAAATATTCTCCCAGTTGGTACTTTGTCTTTTCACTTTTTTAGTAAAGTCTTTTGAAGAACAAAAGTTTTTAATTTTTACAAGGTCTCACTTGTTTATCTTGTTATTTTGTCATATTCGTTCTTTTTAAACACTTTATTTTGCTTTAGGTGAAAGTTTACATAGCAAATTAGTTTTTCATTCATAGTTCATACACAAATTGTTCAGAGACAATGTTTGCAATCCCCATCTCCACCCTGGATTCTCCATTTACATTCGTCCAGTTTCCCTGCCCCCGACCCCCCGCCTTCTCATCTTTGCATTTGGACAGATACTGTCCTTTTGGTCTCATAGTTGATGGTTCTAAGGAGCACATTCCTCACAGGTGTTATTCGTTATTTTGTAGGCCAGTCTATTTGGCTGAAAGGTTACCTCTGGGAGTGGCTTCTGTTACAAGTTAGAAGGTTGTCTTAGGTCAATAGTCTTAGGGATTCCTCCAGTCTCTATTAGACCAGTAAGTCTGGTCTTTTTTTATAAATTTGAATTTTGTTCTATGTTTTTCACCCACTCTAACTGGAACCTTCTATTATGTCCCTGGTAAGAGCTGTTGGTAGTGGTAGCCGGGCACCATCTAGTTCTTCTGGTCTCAGATTATAGGAAAGTGTAGTTCATGAGGACCATTTGTCCTTTGGACTAATTGCTTCCTTGAGTCTTCAGTTTTCTTCCTTCTCCCTTGCTCTAGATGGGAAGAGACCAACAGTTGTATCTTAGATGGTCTCTCACAAGATTTTAAGGCCTCAAACGCTACTCTCCAAGCAAGGATGCAGAACATTGTCTTTATGAACTATGTTATGCCAGTTGACTTAGATGTCCCCCGAGACTATGGTCTTTAGCCTTCAAACTCAGTAGCTCAGTTCCCACGAGGTGTTTGATTATGTCTAAGAGGTTTCCATAACTGTGACCCCTATGTGCTCTATTATACATACGAATATACATGCAGTACTTACAAATATGTATGTAGAGATATCCACAACCACATCTATATATGCACACAGGTGTACTCACGTATGACCTCCCACATCTATTTAGAATACATATCTATCTTTGTATCCACTCACAAATTATTGCTTGCTATTACTGTTTTTTTTTTTTATTACTGTAGTTGCAGGGTTGGGTATGTTACAGAATTTAGCCTAATTGCTCTTTATTTTGTGTCTTCGTTTGCCTTTGTCATGTTGTGCTGACTTTCCCATATTGTATATTGCCTTTTACTCCAAGGCTGCTAACCAAAAGGTCAGTAGTTCAAATTCACCAGCTGATCTTTGGAAATCCCATGGGGAAATTTTACTTTTTCCTATAGGGTCACTATGAGTTGGAATCAGCTTGAAGGCAACAGGTTTGGTTTTCTTGTTTGTTCGTTTACTGTCTAGTTAGTGATTTACCCTCCCTCTCCCATCCCTGGTAACCATCAAAGAATGTTTCTTTCTCTTTGTAAACCTGTTCTTGACTTTTTATAATAGTGGTCTCAGGCAATATTTGTCCTTTTGTGATTGACTTGTTCCACTCAGCATACTGTCTTCCAGATTCATCTATGTTGTAAGATGTTTTGTGAATTCGTTGTTCTTTATCGTTGCATAATATTCCATTGTATGTATGTATCACATTTTGTTTATCCATTCATCCGCTGATGGGCACTTAGACTGTTTCCATCTTTTTGCTATTGTGAATAATACTGAATAATAATGAACATGGGTGTACATATGTCTATTCATCATGGCTCTTATTTCTTTAGGATATATACCTAGGAGTGGGATTGCTGGATCACATGGTATTTATATTTCTAACTTTTTAAAGAAGTGCCATACTGTTTTCAGTAGTGGTTGTACCATTTTACAGTTCCACCACCAGTGTATAAGAGTTCCAGTCCACCCCCAACCTTGCCAGCATTTGTTCTTTTCTGTTTCTTGATCAGTGCCATTATTGCTGGCATGAGATTGTATCTCATTGCAGCTATCTAATGGTTAATGATCATGAGCAACTTTTCATGTGTGAGCTGCCTGAATGTCTTCTTTGGTGAACTGTCTGTTCATGTTGTTTGGCCATTATTTAATTGGATTGTTTGTCTGTTTGTTGTTAGAGATCTAAGTTTTCTATAAATTTTAGAGATTGGACTCTTATCAGATGTCATTGCCAAAGATTTTTTCCAAGTCTGTAGTTTCTCTTTTTACTCTTTTGGCAAAGTATTTTGATGAGCTTGTTGTTGTTTAATATTGTAATATTTATTAATATTTAACATTAATTACATTAAATATTAATTAGTATTAATTAACTAAAATATTTTCCCTGTAGAACCCTTCACTATTGCAACTTGAGGCTTGGATTTTTTCTTCATTTCTCTCAGCTTGAGAAATGCTGAGTATGTTCTTCCCTTTTGGTTTTCTATCTCCAGCTCTTTGCACATGTCTTTATAATACTTTATCTTCTTGAGCTGCCCTTTGAAATCTCCTGTTCAGTTCTTTTACTTCATCATTTCTTCCTTTTGTTTTAGCTACTCGACTTTCAAGAGCAAGTTTCAGAGTCTCTTTTGACATCCATTTTGGTCTTTTCTTTCTTTCCTGTCTTTTTAAAGACCTCTTGCTTTTTTCTTGTACAATGTCCTTGGTGTCATTCAACTACTCGTCTGGTCTTCAGTCATTAGGGTTACAACATATCTAATTTATTCTCGAGGTGGTCTCTAAATTCCATGGGATATACTCATGGTTATACTTTGGCTCTCATGGACTTGCATTAATTTTCTTCAGTTTCAACTTGAACATGCACATGAACAATTGATGGTCTGTTCCACAGTTGGCCCCTGGAATCCAGAAAAATTGGAATTGTCAAAAAAGGAAATGGAACCCACAAACATCGATATCCTAGGCATTAGTGAGCTGAAATGCACTGGTATTAGCCATTTTGAATCAGACAATCATATGGTCTACTATGCCGGAAATGACAACTCGAAGAGGAATGACATTGCTTTCATTGTCAAAAAGAACATTTTAAGATCTATCCTGCAGTACAACACTGACAGTGATAGGATAATATCCATACGCCTACAAGGAAGACCAGTTAATGTGACTGTTATTCAAATTTACACACCAACCACTAATGCCAAAGATAAAGAAATTAACGATTTTTACCAACTTCGGCAGTCTGAAACTGATCAAACATGCAATCAACATGCATTGATAATTACTGGTGATTTGAATGGGTAAGTTGGAAACAAAGAAGAAGGATGGGTAGTTGGAAACTAATGGCCTTGGTAATAGAAATGATGCCAGAGATTGCATGATAGAATTTTGCAAGACCAATGATTTCTTCATTGCAAATACCTTTTTTCACCAACATAAATGCAACAGTACGCGTGGACCTAACCGGATGGAACACACAAGGATCAAATTGACTACACCTGTGGAAAGAGATGATGGAAAAGCTCAATATCATCAGTCAGATCTTGATGAGCATTTGTAATTTTTAGGAGGTCTCAGTTGTCAAGTTTATCTTCTGTCATTTGTACATTTTTAGCTGTGTTCGGTAGTCTATTTATGCCATAAAATTAGGGTCCCTAGCTTTGTCCCTATGTTTTCTTACATGAACTTAATAGTTTTAAGTTTTACATTTAGGCCTTTGATCCATTTTGTGTTAGTTTTTGTGTGTGGTGTGAGGTATGAATTTTGTTTCATTTTTCTGCAGATGTTGTTAGGTGCCATTGAGTCATTTTGACTCATAGTGACCCTATGTACAACAAAACGAAACACTAGTCAGTCCTGCACCATCCTCACAATCATTGCGACCACTGTTGCAGCCACTGTGTAAATCCATCTCATTGAAGGTCTTCCTCTTTTTCGCTGACCTTACCAAGCATGATATCCTTCTCCAGGGACTGTTCCCACTTGAAAACATGTCCAAAGCACATGAGATAAAATCTCTCCATCCTAGTTTCCAAGGAGCACTCTGGCTGTACTTCTTCCAAGACAGACTTGTTTATTCTTCTGGCAGTCCATTCACTATTCTTTGCCAACACCATAATTCAAATGTGTCAATTCCTATTCAGTCTTCCTTATTCAATGTCCAGCTTTCACACGCATATGAAGTGGTTGAAAATATTATGGCTTGGGTCAGGTGCACCTTAGTGTTCAAGACGATGCTTTGCTTTTCAACTATAAAGAGGTCCTTTGTAGCCGATTTGCCCAATACAATACTTCATTTGATTTTTTGACTGTCTCTTCTGTGGGTGTTGATTGGGGATCCAAGTAAAATGAAATCCTTGAGAGCTTCAATATTTTCTCTGCTTATCATGATGTTGCTTACTGGTCTAGTTGTGAGGACTTCTGTTTTCTTTATGCTGAGGTGAAATCCATACTTTAGGCTGTAGTCTTTGATCTTCATCAGTAAGTGCTTCAAGTACTCAAGTTCACTTTCAGCAAGCAAAGCTGTGCCATCTGTATATCACAGGTTGTTAATGAGGATTCCTCCAAATGTGAGGCCATATTCTTCTTCATACAGTCCAGTTTTTTGGGCTATTTTGTTCAGCATACAAATTGAATAAGTATGGTGAAAGGATACAAAACTGACACACACCTTTCCTGATTTTACACCATGTAGTACCTCTTTGTTCTGTTCAAATGACTGCCTCTTGGTCTATGTACAGGTTCCACATGAGCACAATTAAATGTTCTGGAATTCCCATTCTTTGCAAAGATATCCATAATCTGTGTGATTCACACAGTTGAATGCGTTTGCATAGTCAATAAAACACAAGTAAACATCTTTTTGATATTCTCTGCTCTCAGTCAAGATCTACCTGACATCATTAATGTTATTCTTCATGCCATGTCCTCTTCTGAATCCAGCTTGAATTTCTGGCAGATCCCCGTCAACGTACTGCTGCAACATTTTTTGAATTATCTTCAGCAAAACTTTACTTACATGTGATACTAATTTCGGTAATTTGAAATTGTTCAATAGTTGCTGCATCCTGTTGGATCACCTTTCTTTGGAATGGGCAAAAATATGGATCTCTTCCAGTCATTTGGCTGGGTAACTGTCTTCCAAGTTACTTGGCATAGACAAGTGAGCACCGCTAGCGTTATATCTATTGGTTGAAACACCTCATTTGGTATTCTGTCATTTCCCGGGGCCTTGTTTTTTGCTAATGCCTTCAATTCAGCTTGGACTTCTTCCTTCATTACCATTGGTTCTTGATCATATGCTTCCTCCTGAAATGTTTGAACATTGACCAATTCTTTTTGGTACAGAGAATCTGTGTATTCCTCCCACCATGCATCTGTCAATTCGTCATACAGTGGTGGCTTAAATATTGTGGTGGTGCTGGAAGCTATGCCCCAGGTATTTCAAATACCAGCAACCTGGCTGATGGACAAGTATCAATGGAGCTTCCAGACTAAGACAGATGAGGAAGAAGGACCTGGCAGTCTAACTCAGAAAAAAAATTGACCAGTGAAAACCTTATGAATAGCAATAGAACATTGTCTGGTATAGTGACAGAAGATAAGCCTCTCAGGTTGAAAGGCACTCAAAATACCACTGGGGAAGAGCTGCCTCCTCAAAGTAGAGTTGACCTTAATGATGTTGATGGAGTTAAGCTTTTGAAACCCTTCATTTGCTGATGTGGCACAACTCAAGATGAGATTTCTGCAGCTGGATGTCTGGTTTGCCAACACCGTTTAATGGACTTCGACGCTTTTTTTTTTTTTTGAAGATCAGCTGCCCATAGCTGAATGGATTTCTGTCTGGAATCTCAATTCTGTTCCACTGGTCTATATGTCTATCATTGTACCAGTACCAGGCTGTTTTGACAAGCATGACCATGATTGTCAAAACAGCCTGGTACTGGAACCAAGTAGGTTCTTAGATCAAGAAGTGGGTTGCCTACTAGTTTGTTGTTCTTCTTCAATAATGCTTTAGCTGTCCAGGCCTCTTTCCTTTCCATATAAAGTTGGGGATTAGTGTTTCCATTTTGTTAAATTATGTTGTTGGAATTTGGATTGGAATTCATGATTGCACTGTATCTACAGATTGCTTTGGGTAGTATTGACATTTTCACAATGTTAAGTCTTCCAATCCACGACCGTGGTATGTTTTTCCATTTACCTAAGTCTCTTTTGTTTTCTTGCAGTAGTGTTTTGTAGTTTTTTTTGTATAAATCGTTTACACCCCTAGTTAGATTTATTCCTATGTATTTTATCCTTTTGGTGGCTATTGTAAGTGGCATTGTTTTCCTGATCTACTTCTTGGAGTTCTCTTTGTTAGTGTAGAGGAATCCAACTGATTTTCATTTGTTGATCTTGTAATCTGCCACTTTGCTGAACGCTTCTATTAGTTCCAGTAACTTTTTTGTAGAATCTCTGGGGTTTTCTATGTATAGGATCATGTTGTCTGCAAATAAGTATAGTTTTAATTCTTCCTTGACAGTTTGGATGCCCTTTATTTCTGTTTCTTGCCTTATTGCTGTAGTTAGGACTTCCAGTACAATATTCAATAAAAGTGGTGATAAAGGGGATTTTTGCCTGGTTCCTGTTCTCAAGGGAAATGCTTTCAGTCTCTCTCCATTGAAAATAATGTTAGCTGCTAGTTTTGTATATGTCCTTAACTATGTTGAGGAATTTCCCTTCTATTCCTATGTTGGTGAGAGTTTTTATTAGGAAAGAGTGTTGGATTTTTTTTAAATACCTTTCTGCATAGATTCAGATGATCAAGTGATTTTTTTTCCTTTGTTTTATTTATGTGGTGAATCACATTTTTGATTTGCTGATGTTGAACCACACTTGCATCCGTGGTATGAATCCCACTTGATCATGATGTATTATTATTATAATTTTTTAATGTGCTGTTGAATTCTATTGGCTAGAATTTTGTTGAGAATTTTTATGTCTTGTCATGGATTGAATTGTGTCTTTCAAAAATATGTGTATCAATTTGGCTGGTCCACCATTCCCAGTATTATGTGATTGCCACCATTTTGTCATCTGATGTGATTTTCCTATGTGTTGTAAATCCTAATCTCTGCCTGTGGTTAATGAGGCAAGATTAGATTAGCTCTACTCTGTGCTGTAGGGTCGCTAAGGGTCAGAATCGACTTGACAGCAACAGGTTTCGTTTTTTGTTTTTATTGATCTGTAGTTTTCTGTTTTGGTGGCTTCTTTGCCTGGTTTTGATATCAGGATTATTCTGGCTTCATAGAATGAACTGAAGAATATTCCTTCCTTTTCTATATTCTGGAATAGTTTGAGTAGAATTAATGTCAACTCTTCTCTGAATGTTTGGTAGAATTCTCCAGTTGAGCCGTCTGGGCTGGGACTTTTTTTTGTTGAGTGTTATTTTTTTAATGATCTCTTCATTTTCTCCTTTTGTTAGGAGTTTGTTCAAATTTTTGACTTCAGCTTGCGTTAGTTTAAGTTGGTAGTGTGTTTCTAGAAATTTGTCCATTTCTTCTAGGTTTTTTGATTTGTTGGAGTATAATTTTTCATAGTACTGTGTTATGATTAAATGAATAAGATCATATTCGATCTTATTCATTTAACCCACATTTATTGAACTGACTTCAACACCATAGACACAATGATAACTAGGGCAGACATGATCTCTGTTTTGAGGAACTCCCAAAGCCCTAGGACGTAGGTTGAACAGACACATAATCACATTAATAAATACAACATCTGAGATGAGCCAAGAATGACAAGCAGAAGGTACAAAAAAAGAGTATAACTGGGAGGTCAGATTTCACCTGGGGAGCGTGGTCAGAGAAAGCTTGTGGAGGACCAGATGGAGATGTGGGGAAGTGCCTTCTAGAGTACAGGGAGCAATGTGTATAGGACATGAGGAGCTGAGCAAAGGGCTATATGGTAGGCGGGCAGGTAGTTTGAGAAAGGGAAGGAGAACAAACTTCTGTAGTATGGGCAGGGACCTGTTCACCCTGTACCTTGGAGAATGTGGGAGGGTTTAAGCAGGGAGCAACCTGATATGATCGATGCGTCCCAAAGGCCACTATGGTGCTGAGTGTGGAGATCCCTGTGGAGGAAACAGGAGCAGGTGGGGGGTGGCTACTACAGTGGCAGTTGCAATCATTTAATGAGAGAGGATAGGAGCAGGAGAAGGAAAAAAGAAGTTAAGATGTATTTGGTGGTAAAATCAACTGGACACTCTGATTTTTGTTTCCATTAAATATTATTACTTGGGATAAGCCAAGAATTACTTCCTGCTCCTGGCCACAAAGTCCACAGTTAGACTGGATCTGGACTGAAAGTGATCATTTACTCTTCAATATCCCAACTGTTGTGGATCATTTTGCATTTCTGGGAGAATCCCTCTGACCTTGCTGCACCCAGAAGTCTCATGAAAGGTAGCCTGATTGTATACAAGTTAACATTTGCTTTTCTTAGCCAAGTGGTTCTCAAGCACTTAAGACCTCTTTCCCCAAGGTTGAGTCCTGGGTGGGGGGACACAACAGAGACTCTCTACTCATGAGTCCTAGGAGAGTAGTGATAGTACCTAGCTTATAAAGTGCTTGGCACTGTTCTAAGTGCTTTGCATAAAGTTAACCAATTTAATCCTCACAACCACTCTACGAGGATGGTACTATTATTATCCCCATTTTGCAGATGATGAAATTGAGGCACGTAGAGCTTAAGTAACTTGCTTTAGGCAAGCATGCATGTAGCAAACACCAGTGTGGGGAATGGAGCTCAAGGAGTCCCTTCCAAAGTCCATTCACTGAAGAACTGTTCTATCATGTGAGCACAGCAGAGTGGGTTTCAGGTAGAGGGGTGCATCTACGCTTCATTCTGCATTTCTGTGAAAGACTGGTGAAATGACTTAGCCCATAGTATCTCCATCAGTCCCCACAGCAATGCTTTGAGAGAGCATTTGTCCTGGACATATTTGCTTGGTGTCTGCATGCCCAGAGTCCTTCTCCAGCCATGGGTGCTCTGCCCTAAACACTGGTTCAAAGAATCAAGTTTTACCTGTTCACATGACCCAGGGACAACCAACAAGCATCTACTGGTGACTGTTACAGGCTATGTGCTAGGTACTGGGGCCACAGAGAACTTCAGACTCAGGTCCTATTCTCAGGGAGCTCAGCTGAGTAGGTGAGACAAGAAAGAGCACAGGGAGGGGTCCTCAGGCCAACAAGGTACAGTCAAAGCTTACAGAAGGAGGTAGTGTACCTGAGTCTCTGATAACAAACAGTATCACAACCAAACAGGGGCCCAAGCCATACTGGGAATATGATGGGTAATTAATATACATTGTTGCAGGATGGACTGAGCTCCATACTCAATGTAGTAAGTGCTTAACCATCACTTTCTAGTTTAAGGGGGAAAAAACTATGGATTTTGGTTTCAGCAAAAGCACCTTTAACGATTAAACTATAGACATTTTTCAGGCTCATTGCCTTTGTCATTGAGAAACCAGCGATTTGGAAGAGCCACTGAAGACCCCTACACAAAACTTACTGACCTGTTTCTGACTTCACTGGAGCATGTGGAGTTGATGCTGCCAAGGGCCATGTTAGAGTGGACTGGATGGAGAGCCTGGCACAAACACGTCTGTCTACCATTGCAGAAAGTGAGCAGATGGAGGGAGAGGCTTATGTTTTCTGGACAGTTGTTGATAAACCACTTAGAAACTGTCTCAATTCTCTCTGAAAAGAATCAATTTCCTTCAAGTGTGCAGGACAACATTTAATATTTCTTGACACCTACTGTGTGCCTTGAAAACCCTGGTGGCATAGTGATTAAGAGCTACAGCTGTTAACCAAAAGGTTGGCAGTTTGAATCTACCAGGCGTTGCTTGGAAACTCTATGGGGCAGTTCTACTCTGTCCTATAGGGTTGTTATGAGTCAGAATTGACTCGATGGCAATAGGTTTGGTTTTTTTGGTTTTACTATGTGCCTTTACCAAATATGATGTCAAACAAAAAGCACAATCCATCATGTTTGGTAAAGGGTCAACAAAAATGAGGAAAACCTTTAATGACGTAGATTGGCACAACACCCACATGAAGATGGTGCAGGACCGGGTAGCATTTTGTTCCGTTATAAAGAGGCTGCCAAGAGTCAGAGCTGACTCATGGTAACTTACTAACAACAACAATGACACTGTGTGGCTAGCACAGTGTTAGATGTTTTCATGCAAATTATCTCATTTAATCTTCCTAAAGATTCTATGGAGAATGGGATATTATGTTCATTTTGCTTATGAAAAAACTGAGGTTTGGAGGATTAGTGATCTGCAAGGGGTGTGGCTAGGATTCACACTGAGGAACATTTGAGGGCAGGTCCAAATTCACCACACTATTTTAGTGTCTCCTCATGATATGAAGCCCCAGTAGCACAGTGGTTAAAGTGCTCACCTGCTAACCAAAAGGTCAGTGGTTTGAATCCACCACTGGCTCAGTGGGAGAAAGATGTGGCAGTCCGCTTCCATAAAGATTTATAGCCTTGGAGACCATATGGGGCAGCTCTACTCTGTCCTGTAGGGTTGCTATGAATTGGAATCGACTTGATGGCAGTGGGTTTGGCTTTTTTTTGGTTATTGTTTTTGTTTCCCCATGATATGGGGATGTGAGGGCCGCCACAGATAAAACTCTGACCCATACTTCCCTGAAGATGTGGACCAGGTCTACAGTGCTCCTGTCTCTGCCAAACATCCTGAGTCCTGAAAGCCCAGGGCACAGACTCTAATTTCTCACCCACTCATGAATGTTCCATTATGACAAAGAAGAATGTCTCCTTGTCCCTACCATGATTCTTACCAAATTTCACCTTGACCTGTGAGGAGATTCCTTCTCCCAAAGTCCCTCTAGACATCAAAAGACCATCTTCCTCAACTGTGGGGTGACTGTTTTATTAGTATTTAGTGGAGAATGTAGAACCTATTAGAGCCCTTTCCACAGCTCTCTTCTTATTTACCATCTCTGGAAGGCGAGTGGTGTACCTTTATATTTAGCATGCTATTAAAACTAATTACACCTCTGAATCAAAGACGATCATTCAAATTAAATGGGAAATGATTAAGTGCAGCGGAGTCTGATTTTCTAGTGAGATGGGGCCCAAAAGAAACCTAAATGTAGAATTGGACTTCGCTTCAGCTGGAGAGAGGCAGGGCCAGCCCACTCCCTGCCAGGCATTCCTTTGGGTGAGCAGAGCTGTGAGCACTGTCCTTGGTGCTGAAACATCTTTTCCGTGGTGAAGACTGTCGGGTGAGGAAACCAGGTCATGGCTCTAGCACCATCCATGAGTTTGGGTCCTTATTTCTCCTCTAAAGCCACAGGCTCAGTTCCTTCTGATCTCAATGCATTATTCCAGGATCCATCAGCATAGCTGAATGGCAGGAACAAGGAGGCTCTGAGTGATTCTGGGACTACAAGGGATCACTCTCCATCAGTGAACTGCCTCTGTACTTCCAATATGGAGTCACGAACTCTGAGAAGCAGATCCCACACTAGGAGCATTCTTTTTGTAGGTTATTATGTGCAGACTCTGTTCTCCTCAGCAATTCTCTGAGCAGTCATTGCTGCTACTGCTTCACAAACTCTAGTTTACCACACAGGAATAGAACTTTCCCCATCATACATTTCCAGAGGGCACAGACTCTGAGATAGAGTTTCCTGGTTTAATATTTTCTGTTTGTGTTTAGATGCAGAATATTTTATTGAAAATCTTCAGTGGATTGCCAAGATGTATAATAGATTAAAGGTCACTGCTCTGGTTGAAGTAGAAGCGTATGAAATGAAGCCCGTCCTGAGTCTATGTGGGGTCCGTGGTGCAAAACTGAAAACCATTAATTTCAGTCCAACTGTTTCCTGGCCCTTGATGACTTCTTTCATTTCTATTTTTCCTTTGAAATTCAGCTTAGGTCACCTCCTGCAAGAAGTCTTCCACAACCCCTGGACTGAGTCAGGAGCTGTGTTTCCAGGAGCTGTGTTTCCAACACTGATCACTATGTTGGATAGTTGTGTGTCTCCTCCACTGGACCCAGAGGTCTTTGAGGGCCGGGATCATATGCCTGGAACATTGTAGGTACAAAACGAATACTTAGAGAATGATTTTAATGAGCTTCCCACTCAAGAAAAAGCAAGACATCATTTACAATGTTCTTAAGAAATAACTGCATAGGCCCTGCATCAACACATCTGAGAACTGAGGAACTCACTCACACTGAGCCAGTCCATTTCACGTTGAGACTACTGTGATAGTAAGAGAATTCCTCTTCATTTCGAACCAAAACATTTCTCCCTGGAGCTTCCACTTTCCAGAGCTATATAGAATGTCTTACCCTTCTTCTACAGTTGGGCCTTCAAGTTCTTGAGGAAAGACAAAAGCCTCTTTTGTAGGCTAAACTTACCCAGTTCCTTTATCCATCCCTCATGGGACATTATCTTTGAGTTCTTTTACCTGTTTGTTTTTTTCTCTTTACAGGAAAATTTGTATATATCCCTCTTAAAACCTGGGGCTGGGTTTTGAAGGCTATGTAAGTGGCCCACATTTAACCCTCTTAGCTTGTTAAATTATTCTTGAGTTTCATCCCATTGCTCCAGTTTGGCCTCCATCCTAGGTTTTCTTCTCCACACTTCTAGAATCCATCTCCAGCTCATACTGGGGGGTTTTTAAACTCAAAGGCAAGTAGATGCCCCAGAGCCCTTTCACTCTTATTTTAGCAAAGTGACTTTTGGTGTAAATATAATATTTCTTTTAGCTAAATCACCTTGGGCTAGAATTAAAAAGCAGACTACATGAGGGCAGGGAGTTTTGTCTGTTTTGCTCACCGCTGTATCCCAGCACATAGAAGAATTCTGATTATTGTTGTTGTTGTTAGTTGCCATTGAGTTGGCTCCAATTCCTGATGACCTTATGGATAACAGAACAAAATATTACCCAGTCCAGCACCATTATCATGACTATGGTAGGTGCTTAACATATGTTTGTTGAAAAAATGAAAGATGCCAGACTAATGCTGGCATTTCCTAGACCAAGACACAATGGAGATGACATCAGAACCGGTGACAGAAGAGTAAACTGATTACCACTTGAGGGTCCTCATATTTCAATAGACGAGGTACATTGCCCTCCACCCTGTGCTCATGATTGTAGGTGGAAGATGACAGGGGCAAAGTTAATTTATTTCTAGTAAATGCTGTCTAATAGCACAGGAAAGCCAAATGGAGCCTTACAAGGGGAAATAAAATGGGCAGGAATGTTAATAAAGATATCAATAATAGTTTATATTTATTGAAGGCTCACTATGTACTTAGCACTTTACAAATATTATCTCTCTTGAATCCTCACAACAACCTTATTATTTTAGATCAATTCTAATCCACAAGCTTATAAATGGCACAGATTTCCTCAATTCCTGTCAGTGATATAGGTTCTCAAAGTGCCTGTCAAACATTAAGTTCCCTGCAGGCACTTAATTCCCAGGCTGAGTTGCTGCTGTGTCTATGCATAAAACAGAACTTGGGGAAGATCCGTCTGCCTGAGACAGAGAAGATTGATGGGAGCAGGGGCAACCAGAGACAGTGACCAGCTGAGAAGCTATTCATATTCCTGATGTGGAGAATGGCATGTTAACATGGCAATGGAGAAGATATATACATATATTTAATAATGAATGCAATGTGGTTTCTTAAAAAAACTGGTTTTAAATAAACTGAAGTTTAATGGTTTGAAAGCCAGAATTTTCTTCTTTGTTCTTTTTTTTTAAAGTCAGGGTTACTTAGGTATAATTTAATACAGTAAAATTCACCTCTTCTAAATGCGTAGTTCAATAAATTCAGGCAAATGTATACAGTCACAACCACCACTACAATCAATTTACAGAAGAGTTTCATCACTCTTTTGCATTCAATCTCCTCCCCACGCACTCAGCCTGTGGTAAATACAAATTTGATTTCTGTCCCTATAATTTTGTCTCTCCAGAATGTCATATAAATGAAATCATACAGTATGAAGCCTTTTGTGTCTGTCCTCTTTCTCTTAGCATAATGTTTTTGAGAGTTATCCACGTTATTGCATGTATCAGAACTTTTATTACTGCCTCTTCTATTTTCTAGACGAGTTTGTGTAATTGATATTATCTATTAAAAAAAATTTTTTTTTTTTTTTATTCCTTAAATCTTTGGTAGAATTCTCCAGTAAAGCCATCTGGGCCAGAAAGATCTATTATAAACAGCAGGATGTCGTTGGATATTTTAGATACTTTGACCTTGGGTGCAGGGATCAATCCCCCTTTCTTCCCTCACTGGGGGGGGGGGGGGCGGGCACTGGATTGTCCACACGTGTCAGGAGACTCTCGACTGGCTGTTGGGTGGGTGTAGATCAGAATGTGACAGAGTGGGGGCTGGGAAAGAGGGAAGGACAAGGAGCCAGCAGTGAGCAAGGGAGGAAACTGGTGGGGGGAGTGAAGCATCAAAGATATGGCGTCTGGGGGTTCTAGGACAGAGCCTAGGAAATAGGAAAACGATGGTGCCTCCATCCTCCTTGTGGACTATTTATTTAGGAGAAAATCACATCATCAAGGTCTCTTTTGTTGTTTGTTTGTTTCCAACATCCTTAGAAACAGAGAAAAAACAAGCTTCAGAAACAGGCTGCTTCTCAGGAGATTTCCAGCCTTGTGTCCAGACCAAAGTGGTTTGGACAAGCTTAAGACAGAGATCTGATTTCTTTTGCAAGCTTGGTGAAGCAGAACTTCCAGATGCTTTGAAGTGTCCCTGGTGCTACTGAAAATTCTCAGAATTTACCACCCCAGAATCTTCCCAATGGGAGCAGTATCAATTTGATCATCGGTAGTCTCACATCCTAAGGAAGAATCTTCGTGGTTGTCTTCAGGCAAGTTTACTAGGCCACTGTGAAGCCTTTCTTCAGCTAGAACTTGGGAGGACATGGATTTTAAAGGATGCAAAACTTGAGGGCTCACACACAACACACATTATTGGTGTGAACTAAAGCATGGCTGTCACTGACAGTCCAATTATAGTACACTACTCTGGATGGCTGGGGCTTTATCCTGTAAACCAACAAAGAGGGGTCTGGACATAGAGGAAGTCAGCTACTAGGAGTAGTGCTACAGGGGGCACGTTGGGTGCCAAGGGCCAGGTGTCTTAGAAGGTTTTCCAGGGAGCCTGCCCCACCCCGACCTCATACCCCATCCCTTACTTTAGAGCCCCACCTCCTGCCATCAGCCTCCCACACACTCCACCTTCCCAGCTTTTCAGTGTGTCCAGTCTGGGTTTCACATTTTTCTGATTTTCAGCTCACCTCAAATAAGTTGCTTACTCATGCATTCTTTTAACAAAGTTTTGTGAAGCAGCCCCTATTTGTCCTACCCACAGTCAGTAAGGGGCCTCATCTTTATGCTCTCACATCATCTTCAGCTGATATCTAAGGTTGACCTCTCCCAGGTGTACCCGCTGGCTGGAGGATGGACTATTAATGGTGAAAAATCAATACACACAATCATCCTCTCCTCCCTACACAAGATAGAGTAAAGGCAGGCTTCCCAGGCAGCTTCTAGATGTTTGTTGGGAGCATCAATAAAGGTAATAAGTGGGATGGATTAAAACATGTCAAATATATTTAAATCTATTAGTTCACAATAGTACAAACAACCAAACAAACAAAAACCCCACTAATGCTTATTGGTCACCATTGGAGTTGTGGTGACTTAAAGATAGTTGGAAACTTCTTGGCATTCGTCAAGAGAGATCGAGTATATCTCCTTTCCAAGAATCTGGACAGGCCATGGGCTAGTTTTTACCAGCAGGATGTGGTAGAAGTGACACAGTTTAAGCTCTGATACTGGGACTTAAGGGCTCCCCAGATTTCAACACTTGGATCTCCCGTCTCAGAACTTAGCTGTCATGTCAAAAGCCTGACTACCTCAAGACAACCATTCTGTGAGGAAGATCAAAATAGCCACATGTGGAGAAAGAGATCCCAGCAAGCTCCCAGGATCCTAGCCATCCCAGCTGAGATATCAGCCAAGTGAGCGAAGAAGCCATCTGGGATGTTCCAGCCCCAGCAAACACCACATGAAATAGAAGAACGACTCAACTGAACACAGGCCAGATTGCAGAATTGTGAGGGATAATAAGTGGTTGTTGTTTTAAGATGCTAAATTTTAGGGTGAGTTGATACATAGCAATACATAACTGAAACACTTGGGAACCAACTCATTATTTTGACAACTGAAAATTAAAGAGAAAGAATCAAGTGTTTATCTTGTATTTCGCTTATGAAATGTACTACTGGGTAATCAAATAGTAGGTGAGGGTAAATTACTCTTCATTAGTAAATTCCAACAAATAAATGAAGAAAAAATGATAGAAATAAAATGTGATCATTTGCAACCCCTATTTTTTTTTTTAATGAATGAATGGATCTAGGCATGGAGCATTAGTAGCTGCTAACATTCCAAAAGATAGATTATCAGATATATGTGGTTCCTAAAGAAAGAATACAAAACCAGCCATGAAGTAACCTTGCCAAAAAAAAAAAAAAAAAAATCAAACCTGAATCTGATTAGGTCAGTAGATCCAGTTACCATTTAACAAGGAATACAGAGAACAGGGAAACAAGTCATGCTAACCCAGTACCGTTGAGTCAATTCCAACTCATAGCAACCCTACAGGACAGAGTAGAACTGCCCCGTAGAGTTTCCAAAGAACACCTGGCAGATTCGAACTACCAACCCTTCAGTTAGCAGCTGTAGCACTTAACCACTACGCCACCAGAATTTCCAAGCCATGCTAGATAATACAATTAGACAAATCTAGACCATGGCAAACTTCGCAGGAAAATGACCCAGTTTCTTTAATGATTAAATTTCAGGAGGCAAAAAAGGAGAGAGAGGGAGGAGGAACCTACAAATCAAGTGAGATCTTAAAAACATATCAATCGATTATAATATTCAAACTAACGTGGATCTTATTTGGATGCTGATTCAAATAAACAGTATGTAAAACTAGTGTGAAATTTATGAGACAAATGGACCTTTAAACATGGATTGGATATGTGATGATATTAAAGAATTATTGCTTTTTTTTCAAGGTGTGGTAATGGAATTGTGATTATGTTTTTAAAAATATTCATGTATTTTAGGAATTAATACTGATGTGTTTATGGATGAAACAATGTGAAGTCTAGGATTGGCCTTTCAATAAGGGAGGGGAAATTGGCGGGGGTGGGTAAGGCAGGATTGGCCAAGAGTTTGTTGAGGTTGGGTGCTGGCTATATGGGAGTTCATTATTCTATTATGTCTAGGATATGGCTAAACTTTTTTGTAGTAAAAGTTTTTCAGAGTTATGTAAGTAGCCTTAACCAGTGTGCTCTAGCCCCCTTCCTCTCACGGCAGGCCACCTATGTCTTTCTTCTCACACACTGCCTGTAGTGTTGACTGTTTAACGGGTATGTAAGTATACGGGGACACATAACAGCCATGTTCCTGAGGCCACATCAGACTGAAGTGTGGTTGCTTGACTCTGCTCCACCCACTCTGCAGGAACTTCAGCCACTTCCAATTCTTCTGCTTTCTTCTCTCCTGTTCTGATTGTGCTGCCATCTCCTTTGGTTGGAGTGGTAGGGACATATGTCTGAAATCTGCTGTGGCTGTCCCCGCTGTGCCACCCACTACTGTGTGTGTCCATGGGACTGGAGCCCGGCTTCTGTACCCAGCAGACTCTCTTCCTCAACACCCACAGCTACTGCTAAAGTGGTGCCTTCCCCTTGGCTCAGCCCCCATGTTTCTGATGCCTTCTGCGTACAGTGGGCTCATGTCAGGCAAAGTAGAGGATAGCTTTTGGGATGCCTGCTCAGCTCGCTCCAGCTGCCCTGATTGTACCATGCAACCTGCCCCAGGTGGGGTCCAGGGCCATCATGCTGCTACAGTGTGACCCCTCCCCTTGGCCACTGATGATTGGATCAGGAGTAGGCTTCTGACACAACCTGAGCCAGAAAGCTTCCATGGAAAGACAGAAATGAGAAAAAGAGAGAGTTTGTATGGTTGGAATTATACCGTGTGACCTTGGACATCCATTTAACCTGCAGCCACATGGACGGAGTAGCAGAAATTATCTAGTTTTCTGAGAAACAGTGTCTCCTATGTGCTGAGAGAAGAGAGATGGAGAGACAGTATACTCTTAGTCTCCTGCTAGTTTTTCATTCCTGGTTATAGACCTTTCTTGGCTCCAACTGCATTCTTCTCCTTAATCCTTCATCCTTTAAATAAATTCTCCTTTTCTGCTTATTTCAGCCTCAGCTAGTTTCTGTTACATGCAACCAGTGGGTCCTAAAGAACATGGTAGAGCCTCTCCTTGAATTTCTGCTCACTCTTTTATTGCACTTTCCTCTGCCTGGGCTTCTGAGTGAGCTCTCTCCACAATAGGAACCACGCTATGGAACCAGGCTTTGCTAAGAACCTCTCACTACCCCCTGTCCTGTCCTGGTCACTGTCCTAAAACCACACTTGTGGGCTTTAACTTGACCCTTCTTTTGGATGGGTTGTTTCCTAGGAGGCTTCCAGGCCCTCAAGTAAACATGACCCTGCTGGGAAGTGACCAACTGCCCTCCTTACAAGCTTAAGGGGAGCATGTTTTAGGATCAAGTTGTGGCCCTAACTAACCATGTCTCCCCAGTTCTGTGGTAAACCCAGAGAATACAGGGCCTGAACCAGCCGCTTTCTGCCACCTGATAGGGCCTAGCATGGGGTAAAGGCTTACAACGGTATTTAGAGACTGATAAATTGATTGATGGTTGGAGAGACAATGTTACATTTCTTATTCTTTCTTTACAAAATAGATCCCTTGACATGATAAGAAGTTATATTAATTTAAAGTAATTGCTTACGTTGTTCAAATTGCTCTGCTTAATTGCTTCTAAAAGTGAATAGAACTCGAGAAGGGAAGAGCTATAAAATCTGAATCTGTTCTCCAGCTGCATCCTGATATGAGTGGCTTCTCCTTTACAAGAAGCTGAATGATAAAGCACAGCCTGCATTACTGGCCCTGAGGATAATGGAAAAAGGGAGGTGTCTTGGCATAAAATAAACTTGTGGTTGCTTTGTCTCTTATTATTAAACTAAATTCTCCAACCCACTGGTGATACCTCCCACCAAAACCAAAACCAAAACCAAAAACCAATATTATATTTGCATATTACCCACCCTTCTGTTGTTTCTTTATATCCCTCCGGAGTTAGAATCTAGGGGAAGCTGGCCTTCAAAAATATTATCTATCTATGTATCTGTCTGTTTCTCTGCCTGTCTATCTATCTATTTATCACCTATTTTAATGTTTAATCATCTGAAGTAAATTAAGTCATCCCACTGAGAGGTGAGGCATTGGGCATTCTAGAAGAGAATGAACATGCAAATTAGGAAAAGAGTGAGGAATTTTTGTGTTTTTAGTTCAAGGACTCTTGATCTCAAGATGTAATAAAGATGAGAAATGTATCTAGGAATACATGAGAAAACAATAATTATCTCCTATAATTGGAGAGAGCTGAGGCATAGACAGGACCTCCCAGAAATCAGCCTTCATCAGTTTTTGATGTCATTACGTTGGAAGGATATTAAGAAAATTGGTGGCGATGGTTGGTGGGGGTGGTAGGAAGACAATGTTGAGAAGCATTAGGACAGAGGAGAGTGGGGAAGGCAATTTCACAGGCTTTTCTGTGCAGTCTGAATGCACCTCCTGTTTTCTCTGCGTGATGATCAAAGAGAAGATTCAGGGAAAAAAAGACCTAACTTTTCATCAAGGGCTCTAGGCTGGTGATAAAAGATTCAGTGGCCAGAAAATGGCAGAGGTGGTCAGCCCAAGTCCTTTTTATCAAAGTCACAACATAGACGTTCAAGAGAAAAGGATAGGATAGAGACCTCATCAGAGGATACAGATCCCATACCTCATCAACCATCTACTGGTCATGGACATGCTTTCATTTTCAGAGAGAAGCTGGGGCTGGGGGTTCACCAGCCAGAACCACTCTCCCCTTTAGCTGATGGAGTGGCCAGAGAATGCCTGCAGCCATACACAAGGAGAATCTGATGGGGCTGTAATTTTGGATGGGTCTGTTAGAGATTGAATTGTGTCCCCCTAAAAGTCCTAACCCCTGGTGCCTGTGAAAGTGACCTTGTCGGAAATAAGATATTTTAAGATGGAGTATGGTAGATCCTAATCCCATCAGAGTGGTGTCTTATAAAAGAGGAGAGCAGACACAGATACAGACAAAGATATGATGATGAAGGCAGATGTAGCTATAAGACAAGAAATGCCACAGATTGCCAGGAGCTACCAGAAGCTAGAAGAGAGGCATGGAACAGTTTCTCAGAGACCTTAGAAGGAATTCAATATGCTAATTGGACTTCCAGTCTCCAGAACTGTGAGACAATACATTCCTGCTCTTTAAAGCCATCCACATTGTGGTATTTGTTACCACAGCCCTAGAAAACTAAGATGGGGTCTAACAACAATCATGTAAGCTTGGAAGGAGGTGCCTGCCACAGAAGCATGAAAGACAGTATTATGGGGCACAGGGTTTTGGGGGCTGACTCAGAATCTTTCAGAATTACCTAGCCACTCCCAAATTAGAAATATTTCCTGAGAATAACAGGACTCCAACTTTGAATGTAAGCCTCAGTTTCTGTCATCTGTAAAATCAGGGTAACAATTGTGCCTACTTCATAAAGTGAGGAGTAAATGAGACAATGAATCTAACACCCTTAGCACAGTGATTGACGTATAGTAAGAGCTCAGCAAATTTTAGGTACCAGTATTATTAATGTTAGTATAAGTATTTAGAGGCTCCCTATCAGGCATTAAAACAGAAATCACACTAGATATTTCAAAGAGATGAATTTAACACAGGGAAATTGGTCACACAAATAACGAAAGAGCTGAGAAGCTAAGCCATGAAATAATGAGGAAATCCAGAGATTAGCAATGACAGGGAACTGCTCTCACTTCTAGTGCTGTAAGAAAAAAAGGGGGAGGGAGAGCCCAGAGGTTAGGACCAGAAACCGAGTAGGACCTGTCCAGTGGGAACTGGGACCACAAAGGAAGGGTCTGATTGCCCAGAGCTAGAATCACATGAGAAAAGTAGCCATTGCTCTATCCCTTGCTGAGATACCACCAGAGGTAATACAGGAAGAAATGCTCTGGTTTCTCCACTCTTTCCACAACATAGGATATCTCTCCATTTTTCATGTTCTTTGGTAAAGTTTTATGGCTTTATTCAAGTAGGTCTTGCACATTTCTTGTCAGATTTATTCCTAGACTTATTATAGTTTGGTTGCTGACATAAGGTACTTCCTCCCATGGCATTTTGTAATTGGTTATTTCTGATGTGGAGCCCTGGTGGTGCAGTGCCTAAGCTCTTGGCTGCTAACCAAAAGGTCAGCAGTTCGAACCCACCAGCTGCTCCACAAGAGAAAGATGCGGCAGTCTGCCTCTTTGAAGATTTACGGCAGTAGATCTACTCTGTTCTATAGGGTCACTATGAGTCAGAATCCACTCTACAGCAGTGAGTTTTTTTTTTTTTTTTTTTTGCTTTAGTTCACTCTCCTGAATTTTCTAGGCAGGGAATCAGATTGCCTGTCTTCCCTACCATGCTTAAGCTGTTCTTCCTTTTATGCCTTATTCCTCCACAAGCACTCTATAGCTTATCTCATTGCCTTTATATTCTGTCTTGAGCTGTAGTAATTCTGTGTGTTTTATTGTCTTTAGTAGGCTGTCTGAGAGTAGGACTTGTCTTATTTATCTTTATTCCATCTCTTCCCATTCCCCAAAGACCGTAGCATATTACCTGGCATACAGTGTGTAGTAGATTCTCAATAAATGTTTCTGTAATAATTAGGCATGTCTTTTAAAGTAGTAAATTATGTATATTAAATTGAGATTAGATTGGGTGGTAAATTAACATTTCGTTCTAAACAATTTATCTTAACCTGACTTCCTTGTATCCTAGGGCATTTTCCCCAGCCCTGGCAACTACTGTAAGTTGGAATTATCACTACCCTGGGGAGGGAGGGCCTCAGAGTACAACAGCAAACAAAGATACCAAGTTTTTGGTTTTGGAGTTCAAAAATGTCAGGCTCAAGCGTATGCAGGCAAGCTTTGTGGTCTAATGGAGCCCATTTCCCTTCTCATCCACCCCAACACATACACACACACAAGCACATGCACGCACAGACCACTAAGATTAGATAAAGATTCCACCAAGACAGAAGCGGAAGGACTGTGAAGTTGCAGTCAAATCAGTGGGAAGAACCCCATCCCTGGAGTTCCATCTGAGCAGGGCCCACCAGTGGCTCAGTGGAAGCTGAGTCAGTTTTCTCCGCAGGAACACAGTACATTGTCCCAGCTGAAAAGCCATGTTAGCTGTCCTTTAAGATGTCAGCCAAAGGTGACCACCCTCCCTGCACCCTCCCTGTGGATGAGCTAGTAGGAGTGATACCTTCAGAGGTCCTGAGACTTTTCTGTGCCTCCATTCTACTTCCCCCTCCTCAGGCCAACACTCTGCTCTAAATGGGCCAGGGCACTCCTAAGCCCCCAGAGACGAGAGAGGACCTTGAGTGGTGGTGGTTGGCTAGGAAGAAAAGCCCTTCCCTCTTGTACCCACCCAACCCTTGGCAAGGTAGGCCCGGAAGAAACCTGCTTCAGGTTTCCCACCAAGTAGAAGCAGAGAAAGAATATCACTTGGTTACAGTAATTCCCTTGAGGGCAGAGATTGGCTGATGCAAGTGTGACTCCTCCTCAGCCCCCACCCACCACCCCATTGACTGTCAAAGAGCCCAGGATCGAAGGATGTTCAGTAGATGTTTGCTAGATGAAGGTGGAAATTCAGGCCGGGGGGTTGTCCAGAGATGCTGGCAGAGGCATCTCTTAGAGCAGCAGGACTGGAGGAGGTGCCTCCCTCTCAGCCGTCTCAGACCAGCCACCAGCCCCTCACTCCCACCTACGAGGGACCCGTCAGAGAAGGAGGCTGCTGGCTGTCTGCTGGAAAGGCCTTCCTGGGGAGACTGCTGCAGTAACGGTTCCAAACCTCAACCTACTAATCTCCTCAGCCCTGTGGAGGAATCACCACAGAGTACTGCGCCTGGGTTTCCAGGCAACAGAAGTGCTTCAAGGCTGATGTCCAAGGCTTGATAGCCCAGAGAGGCTGCCTTTTGTGCATGTCCACATCTAGGATTCAGAAGCAGAGGAGGTGCCATGTCACGCAGTCTGGAGAAGTGAGTTGGCGTCATCAGGGTGTTTCCAGCTGGTCCACAGCTCTGAGTAGGGTGACTTCAGAAAACCTGAGAACGTCTAAACTGGGAGGACCTAGGGATGCTAAATCCAACTTCCTTCTTGTACTGCTGAGGCCTCAAGAGGGGCATTGGCCGGCCCGTGGGCCCAGCTGGTTGCTATTACCTCTATGTGTCACCCCCCAGGCACTACGATTCCTTCCCATCCCTTTGTCCACAAAAGAGCTTTGACTGCTTATCTTTTCATCCAATCCACATGTGTTACATATCCATTGCTACCTTCAAAGTGGTCATTCATGAGAGTAGGGATGTCTTCCCCTCTCTCCCGGAATCCCTGGCATGTGGGCTGGTGAACAGCTGGCTGGTGGTCCATAGCAGTTTGTTGAGTGACTATATGAACACCACCTGCTCACTGCTGAGTCAAAACAGACGGCTGAAAGATGAAAACAGAGCCATTCTCCCACCCCCCCCAGCTCTGTCCCCACAGGTGTGTGCCCTGGAGTAAGCCAGGTCACCCCTCGAAGCCTCATCTGCTCGATGGGAGGACTAATGGACGATATGAGAGCCTAGTAGGATCATGTACTTGGAAGTACTTTGGAGCTGCAAAGTCCTCCACAAGGTCAGTGTGCACTTCCTTCCCTTTGCTAATTCCCTTGGCGCTCCTGAATTTGTATTCGTTTCCTGGGGCTGCCATAACAAAGGACTATAGATTGGGTATCTTAAAACAGTAGAAATTGAGTTTTCATGGTTCCTCATGAAAGCGCCAAGTGAGAATCTGTTCTGTGCCTTTCTGCTAGTGTCTGGTGGTTGGTCGCTGGCAACCTTTGGTTCCTTGGCTTGGAACTGCATCACTCTGAACTGCCTCCATCTTCCCATTGTCGTCTTCTCTGTGTCTCTGTATGTCCTTTTCTGTTTCTTGTAAGGACAAGCTTACTGGATTAGGGCTCACCCTAATCCAGTATGTTCTTGTGCTGATACTTAATTACTTCTGGAAAGACTCTCTTTCCAAATGAAGTTACATTCTGAGGTTCCAGGTGCACATGAATTTTGGGGGGGACACTATTCCACCCACTACAGATCTGTATTCCATTAACGAGATTTGGTTCTTTGTTCCAGTTCATTCAGCCACTACCATTGAGTGATAATGGCTCACAGGTAACAGTACCAAATCCTGCAAAGGAGCAGAAGGGGGAAGAGAGAGGCCACCGTTTGCTGAGGCCCCACTAGGCCCTGTACAGTCCTGACATCATTTACTCTTCCTAATAGCCCCTATGAGATATCATTTGTCCTCACCATCCCAAAAAGAAAACCACAGATCTGGAGGAGTTCAAAGGCTTACCTGAGATCGTGAAGGGCACGAAAGGGTTCAAACCCAGGACTGTCTGATCCAAAGTCCATTTCTTTCTGTTGCACTTGTTATACATGAGTGAACACTGGGCACTGGGGAGACAGCAGTGAACAGGACCCCATACTTTAGACCTTGATTGCTGGCTGGGGAGATAGACAATAAATACACAGGACAATATTAGGAAGTGTTCTGATGAAGATAAACTAGGGTGATGTGACAGGGGCCTAAGAGGGTGGTGATCAGACGAAGCCTCAGTCTAAGAAGAAGCCAGCCGTGGGCACTGCCCTTGTGGGGTGAATGCGAAGTGCAAAGGCCCTGAGGTAGGAATGGATTTGGCAGGTTAAAAGAATAGACAAGCCAGCAGAGCTGGGGTAAAGCAGAAGTGGGGATGTGCCTTAGTTTTCTAATGCTTCCCTAAGAAAAAATAGCACAAGTATATGACTTTAAAGAGCAAGAATTGATTGTCTTATAGTTTTGGAGGCTAGAGATCCAAGTTAGGGTATTGGCTCTAGAGGCAGGTTCTTCCTTGTTGGTAGCTCTGGGCATTCCTTGGCATTGGTTGGTATGTAGAAGGATCTTCACATGATGTCTGTCTTCCCCTGTGTGTGTCTGTATCTAGTCTGCTCTTTTAAAGAGCCCTGGCTTGGGTAAAAAAAAAAAAAAAAAAAATTTTACCTCATTAATATAACAAAAGCAAACCCCTATTTCTAAACAGGACCATTCTTACAGGTACAGGAATTATAGCTTCGACTTGACTTTTGGGGGGACACAACTAAATCCATAACAGGGTGGTATGAGATCAGAGAAGTAGACAGGGGCTAGATCAAGCAGGGCCTTACAAGGCTGGGTAAAGTTCTTCCATTTTCTTTGAGGTATGGTGGGCAGCCTTAGGAGGGACTTGATCAGGGGATATGATGTGCTCTGATGTGTGCTTTTAAAAGATCGCTCACATTCTTGTAAAGAACTGATTGTACTAGGCCAAGGGGGAAGCCGGAGACCCATTAGAGGCTATTACAAATTTCCAGGAGTGGGATGATGGAGACTCAAATCAGGATGGAGACTGTGGAAATGGATAGAAGAGGGTGGAGTGAGGGAGTTTTGGGATAAAGCTGGGTTTGGTGATGGATTAGATGTGAGCTTTGATGGGAAGGGGGAAGCAAAGGTGGTTTCCCTGTCTTTGACTTGAGCAACCTGATAGAAGGAGATGCTCCTTACCAAGCAGAAGTGGGGTATGTCTTTGTTTGCTATGCTTCCATAACAAAAACTGCTTAGTGAGAGTAAAAATGTCATTGTGTATTGTGTAGGTGGGATGAGAATGGGGAAGGGAGCCATTCTGCCACCCCTCCATACTTGTCTATCCACTCAGGTAGCAGGATGTTAGTCACCTTTCACTTCCAAGTGAGCATTAGGCTATCACATTATGTTTCTTTCTGTCAGATTCCTGAAAGTAGAGCCCAGGGGGAAAATCCAAGATGGTGTTGAATGGAAGGAGCAGAGAGGGAGAATTCTGGAGCCTGGCACAGCCACAGAAAGTAGCTTGAGGAAAGCAGGGACACTACCGGGGCAGCTTGAGGGCAGGCACTGGGGCCTGGAAAACTGACGAGAGGGGCCCACAAAGAAGAAATTGAGATGGGAACGGGCAACAGTCCCCAAGTGAACAGTGGCAGGAATGGCAGCCTGAGCAATGGCATCAGGTCTGGGAGGGCACAGAGCAGGCTGGAGGTGGTGAAGAAGGTGTTGGAACCAAGTCCAGAACCAACACTGTGGTTATGGAAAAGCAAGGCAGTGCTCTTTGGTGTGAGGCTAAGCCAAAGGACCACTCAAGGCTGCCACAGCCCCTACAAACCCAGGCCCCTGAAGAAGGATCTGATGAACAAAGAAAGGCAGAAGGTGGGCATGTCAGAAACCAGCTTTGACATGGTGTGGCACATTCTTTTATCCACCTTTCATATTTCCTGAGGGACTTCGAGTTTAATGAGTAACAAATACCTTAAGCTAAACGGGTGAAATTCTCACAGTGGTATAGTAGGTGTCACCCAGGAGTAGAGAAGTATCATCTCGGACACGTCAGGCTACTACACGCCCTTCAGATCACACCATGGGCACTGCCAGCCTCCTATTCTACTTGCAAGTAGGGCCTGCTCATCTCTCAAACCACCAGAATATTCCATTAATCAGAATATCTCACTCCCCAACAGCACATTTTCCATATTAGGGTGCCTTGTAGACAGGATCTAAGTTTAAATACAAATATTTAATCTTTGCTATTTGTTCTCTATCTACTCCAAAAAAAATATTTGAGGTAGCTTACCCATGAATTAGGGCAGTTAAGACAAAAGATTTTTTAGAAGAGCTCACTGAAAGTAGAGTAGAGGAAATTACATCAGGAAATCAGAATAAGAGAGAGAGAAAAAAGGAAGCATGCTGTTTCACTCTCTATGGCTGGAAAATGCAAGCTCCACGGAAATAAGCATCTGGTGATGCGACATGGCACACTGGAAGGGGAAGAAGTGCCTTAGCGACAGACAAAAGGCTAAGGTCCGGGCTGGGCAAGGCATTGATTATTTTGAGCACCAGATTTCTTATCTGTAAAATGAAGGTGGTTATTTTAAGTGGGGAATCCCTGGGTGGTGCAAACAGTTTATGTCCTTGGCTACTAACTGGCAGGTTGGAGGTTCAAGTCAACCCAGAGGAACCTTGAAAGAAAGGCTTGGAAACTACTTCCCCCAAATCAGCCATTGAAAAACCCTGTGGAGTACAGTTCTACTCGGACACACATGGGGTTGCTATGAGTCAGAATTGACTTGATCACCGCTGGTTTATTGTAAGCAGGGTGCCTAGCAGGCAGTCTCCCCATTCCTGGCTCACAATCCTGAGGAAATGTGTCATCAGACCTTATATAATAACCAGTGTCTAACAGAAGAGACAGTGCCATCTGGTTAAATCTGGCTCTGCTCTGGCCTCATGGCCCAGCTTTCTCTTGGAAGAACACTCTTTCAAAGGAAAGAAGAATACCCCCTGATCCCTGGAAGTACAAACAGACAGGCTCTCCTCTGCCTGGGACTGACATATCGGGGACCCAACTCCTGTAGTAGGTGATACTGTCTGCATTTGTGACTTGTCTGAGAGCAAAAAGCTGGCAGTACCATAGGCTGCTGAAGGTGGCCACATGCCTTAGAAAGCTCAAAGGGAACTGTACTGCTCTGAAGCTGGCTGAGTTTCTCTCGTCTGGGCCATCCCACCATGTTCTGTGAAATGCTGCTCTCTCTGGCACCTCTTCAATGGAACCAGTGTCCTCATGGGACCCCTCTCCCGTTCCCTGTCCCATGTCAGCCCTCCCAGGGCAGAAACACAGACTGAAAACTTATTTCTCCCTGCTTACTCCTCATTACAGACATGTGGTGGAGGGACCAGTCCCTGGAGAAGGACATCACGCTTGGTAAAGTGGAGAGTCAGAGAAAGAGAGGAAGACCCTCAAAGAGATGGATTGGACACAGTGGCTGCATTAGTGGGCTCAAGCTTAACAACGATTGTGAGGATGGCACAGGACCGGGCAGTGTTTTGTTCTGTTGTACATAGTGTCACTATGAGTCAGAACTGACTCAACGGCACCTAACAACAATAAAAACTACCCCTCATTAAAACTTCAAGGTCTTGTTCTCTGCTAAGGGCAGTGAGAAAAGGAACAGAAATAAATTCTCAATGAGGGTTACCCTAGCAATAATAATAACGACAGCAGCCAACACTTACTGAATATTCCTGGTGTACCAAGCCCTTTACAGAGATTGTCTATTGCCTTGTTTAATACTCAGGACAATTCTATTCATCTCCATTTTACATAGAAGGAAATTGAGGCTCAGAGCAACTTGCCACCCAGCTGACATGTGGTAAGGATTTGCGCAAATTCTTAAGCCTTATCAAAAAATCTCTCAACTTTTATCCTGTAAAGGGATGGGCCGATGGTAAAATTAGCTATTAGCAGAAGAGATATTTTGAGTTAAGAAGTACCTTCCTAGAGCCCTTTGGGTGACATCATGGGTATTTCACTTACCTGTGCCTCAGTCTTTTCATCTATAAAATAGGCATATGAATATATATGTTAGCATTGTGTATATTACTCAACTTTAAGCACTACTGAGAATGATCAAAGACTACAGCCTTCAGTATGGATTACACCTCAACATAAAAGAAAAATCCTCACAGCTGCATAAGCAATATGATAAACAGAAAAGCAACATCATGATAAATGGAGAAAAGATTGAAGTTGTCAAGGATTTCATTTTACTTGGATCCACAATCAATGTCTACGGAAGCAGCAGTCTAGAAATCAAACTGCATTGGGCAAGTCTGCTGCAAAAGACCTCTTTAAAGTGTTTAAAAGCAAAGATGTCACTTTGAGGACTAAGGTGTGCCTAACCTATGGCATGGTATTTTCAACTGTCTTATATGCATATGAAAGCTGGACAATAAATAAAGAAGACTGAAGAAGAATTGAAGCTTTTGAATTATAGTGTTGGTGAAGACTACTGAATATACCATGGACTGCCAGAAGAATGAACAAATATGTCTCGGAAGTACAGCCAGAATGCTCCTTAGAAGCAAGGAGGGAGAGAATTTGTCTCACTTACTTTGGACATGTTATCAGGAGGGACCAGTCCTTGGAGAAGGACATCATGCTTGGTAAAGTAGAGGGTCAGTGAAAGAGAGGGAGACCCTCATAGCAATGATTGTGAGGATGGAGCAGGACCAGGCAGTGTTTCATGCCGTTGTACGTAAGGTGGCTATGAGTCGGAACCAACTCCACGATATACATATATACTTCAGAGGTTGTCATGAGGCTTAGATGAGTTACTGTGTGTAAAGCGCTTAGAACAGTGCCTGGCCCAGGGGTAGGTGCTACATGAGTGAATGATTTTCACAGTTTTTATTATCAGGGCAGTAGTTTCCCCCTCCATCTATCTCTGCCTAAAGATGGTTGTCCTACAGGGGGGAGCAGGTGGGCTCCTGGAGAGGGAGATCAGCAGGCACCATCTGCGTGCCCCTGTTCTGTGAAGTCAGCTCCTCCGCGCAACCAGACTTTGGCTGCTGAAGAGAGGGACCAAGGATTCCGGCCAAGCACAGGTGAGATAGCTTCTCCCAGTCAGGGAAGAGGAGAGGAATCCCTACCCACATCATGTTTCTTAGCATCCTGGGCTGCAGGCCTCTTGTGGTGATGATGTTGGACCAGCTGGACCAGGCTGGGTGTTGTTACTTTCTTTAGGAAGAGGAGAGATGGGTTCTCCAACATTCCATGTGTGTGAGGGGGAAAGGATCAGACTGTTCACAGAGCTAGCCTCAGCAGACTGCCAAGTGTTGCCTCTTGGGTGCCAGCTTAAAATGCTGCCTGAGATCTGTCTCCTCTCATCCGTCTGTTCTTAGTTGGGTTGTTTGTTGCCTTGTAGACAGAGAATGTGGCCAGAAAGCATGGAGAAAGGAGAGTTTGTTCTTGGTGTAGTAGCATGCACCCTACCACTTGGGTCTACGAGTTTTCCAGTTGTGGCTTCCTTCCATGCTGAGCAGGGGTCCCACACAGGTGCAGCCCTTCTGTGATATTCTCGGGGAGGCTTCTGCATTCACTTACATCTACAAACAGACCATCAGCTTCTGGAGGGCAGCAGTTATATATCTGATTCCCACCCTGTGTACAACCTGTGCCAAACACCTAGCATTACAGGATGTAGAGAACTTGTAGAAGGCCAGGACTGCAGTGACCATCAGCATTTCACCTCCTGGGGAGGCTTGACAGTTCTCACTGAATCATAAAATCAAAGGCCTAAGAAAATGCATAGTCATTCAGTGGGCACAGATTAAAAAAAAAAAAAAAAAGCATGTCACAATTTCCAGATACTCCTAATTGACCTAACTAGTGAGCTCAATTCAGGTCAACCAACCACTATGCCAGCTCTTTACTTGTATTGTTTAACTCAGGGAGTGCTTACTGAGCATCCACTCTATGCCAAGCACTGTGCTAGGTGTCTACAATACAGAGAAGAATCAAAGAAGTGTGGACCCTGTCTCCAAGAGACTGAGACCCAGAGGAGTGAAATTTAATGGAAAGATAGTAGTGTTCTCAAATAAAGACAGAAAAGTGAGGTGAAGGTGAGACAGGGCCATGTGCAAGGCAGGCACAGTGGTTAGTGCAGGCGCTTTGGGCTCATGTCAACTGAGAGATGAGTCCAAGCTCGTCGAGTAGCTAAGTGGTCTTGTCAAGTGAGACGTCCTCTCTAAGCACCTGTATCTCACCTGTAAACCTGAGCTGATGCTCCCTGTGTCATAGCATTGTCGTAGGGATTCTGCAAGGGGATGTACTTATAAGCATTAGCTGACTTAAATATCACAACAGACCTATGGCCCAGGTACTGTTACACACTTTGTTATACACTGTAAGTGCTTGACAAATTTTAGTTGCTTTTTTTTTTAATTGTAGTTATTATTATTGTCAAAGTGGCTCAAATTATCAGTTGCCATCCAGTTAATTCTTTCAGTCTGTGTGTATCAGAGTAGAACTGTGTTCCACGGGGTTTTCAATGGCTGATTTTTCAGAAATAGATCATCCAGTCTTTCTTCTGAGGTGCCTCTGGGTGGACTTGAACTGCCAACCTTTTGATTATCAGCAAACCACGTTAACCGTTTCACCACCCAGCGACTTAGCTCAAATTAAGAAATGACTAATTTTGCTGGCAGATGGCCAGGAAAGATTACGCAGAAGAGGTGACATCTTTGCAGGGTATGGAAGGGTGAAAAGATGTTCACCAGGCAGTCGACAGGGAGAGGGGCATTGAGGCATTGAGATTAACATGTGCTAAAAGTATGGAGGTGTGACTCAGTATGGCATGTCCAAGAATCTAGGCAGTACCATGTTAGCCCGAGTAGAAGATAGGATACCCGACTGCTCCCGTGAGCACTGTAGTCCTTCTCCTCAGGCTTGTGGAATGGGAATGTGGAAATATCCTCCTCTCCCCCTCCTACAGGAGATGTTACATTCACCTTATCCTACATCAGCTCCAGCAAAGGTGGGCTGATGGGTCACCATACTCGTGACATTTCAGTCCCATGTGTGGCTCTGGCTCCCCCAGCCTGGAGAACCCACTCAGCTAGTGTGGGAGAGCTAATTGACTGTTGAGGCCTTTCAGGAGGCCCGTCCTTGCCCCTGGCTGTCCCTGACACTGCAGCAGATGGCCTGCCTTCCCCAGTGCTTCAGAGACACCCTCTTGCAGTTACTGCTCCGCAGCTGCCATGTGCGAAGGTTAGCTTGGTGCTTCCAGTGCGTGCCTGGAAGATTATGTAACCCACTGACAGAAGAAAGCCACCACACTTGGCGAGTTTAGCAAGATTAAAAGTGTCAACAGTCGGCTTTGAATATGAAATAATGCAAATGTTTCTTTAGTCCCATTTGAATTAAAAAAAGTCAAGATTTGTTTAGTTTTTTTCTGAAGTGCTGTACATTGGGAATATGTTTAACTCATTCATTCATTTATTCAACAAATATTTATTGAAGACTTACTAGGTGCCAGACCTATGTGATATATTGGAGATCAAAGAAAGATTCCAGCCCTCAAGAAGTTTATCTTCTAGTAGGGCAAGACAGGCAATAAATAATAGACACAAAAAGTACATAAGTTATATAGTATGACAGAAGCTGGAAAACATCACAGAACAAATAAAAAGAGTAGAGTGGAGGGAGGAGATCAGAAGTGTGGGAGGGTGATGTTACATATTAAATGGGTGGTCAGACAGGTTTTCAACAAGAAAGTAGATTTGAACATGGACTTGTATGGAGGTACATTTTCACTCTTTTGGTTGACAAGGCAGGTCTGCCTGGAGTGGGTGAAGTTGCTCTGGAGTGCCTTAAAGGATCTTCCCAGCTCCTCATGGGAAGCCTCCTTGGGGAGGGCTGGAGAAGCCCATCCTCCCCATGTGGGGTGACTGTCTCGGTCTGTCCAGGACTGAGGGAGTTCCTGGAATGTAGGGACACTCAGAGCCAAAACGAGGAAAGTATCCCGCAAACCTGGGCTAATTAGTCTCTCTGTCCCCATACCAGTGTCTCAGTAGATTCTTATTATTGATCAAGCCTGGGTAATTCACCAGCCTGTTCACACAGAGTAGGCACTGGCTGTCCAAGGCCTGAGTCTTATCTCTCAAAACCAGAAAAACCAAACCCGTTGCCGTTGAGTTGAATTCCAACTCCTAGTGACCCTATGGGACAGAGTAGAACCGCCCCATAGAGTTTCTAAGGGTCTTGATGGAAGCAGACTGCCACATCTTTCTCCCACAGAGTGGCTGGTGTGTTTGACCTGCCAACCTTTCGGTTAGCAGCTGAGCGTTTAACAACTGTGTTACCAGGGCTCCTATAGTCTTGACTTACCCATCTTTAAAATCTTCCTGGTGCCTAGTTAAAAAGCATTTCTTCATTTAGATGCTATCATTTCATTTCATAGATAAAGAGACTAAGACTAAGAGAGTTTATGAATTTTGTCAAGATCAAATAGCACAAGTGCCCAGGCCCCAGGTCCCTGCTTTCTCCTTTCCTTTTGTGATTTTTTATCCCACCTTTGAGGGCTAGAGGAAGGGGAAATGAGCACCCATTTCCTGTGCTCTTTTGGAGGTTTCCAGGGAAATTTTGTGTGGTGCCACTGTAAAATTGGTAACATTTGCCTCAAGTAAGATTAGAAATTCCCCAAAGATTTTGGCTGTTGAGACGCCTCTGGAATCACAGGCATTCATAGACTGGTTGAATTCCAAGCTCCTCCAATACAGGGAATACCTTATTTAGCCAAGTGTTCCTGGCACTGAGCAGAGGGCTTGGCCTCTGGTATGATGTCAGTTGATGCCTCAGTGGTGTTACCTTCCTGCCTATCACCCAGGTACCTCAAACTCAGCTCGAGGAGAACCAAACTCACAATCTCCAGCTTGCCCAGACACAAATGTGTTCCTTCTCCCAAGCTCCCACTTTCTTCATGGTCCTACCATCCTCTAATCAAACAAGCCAGAAAAAGCTGGCAGACTCTTCTCTTTCTCTCTCTCACTCTCATGACCTATGACTTACCCAGCTTTACCTCTTCACTAACTCCCAATCCAGTCACCGTGTTCTTATCCCCATGGCTACAGCTGTTGCTCTAGCCACCACTGTCTGGCAGTTGGATGACTGCAAAGCCTTCTCATTGGACTCCCTACTTCTCCCCAAACTTTCTTCCATACCAAGAGAGGGGTCTTTTAAACTCACTCACCTGATTCTATCACTCTATTCCATCCATGGTTTTCTATTATTTTTTGGACAAAGTCCAAGCTCCTTACCATGGCATGTTGAGGCCTTCAGGATCTGGTCCCTGCTTACCTGTCTAGTCTCAACCCTTTTGACATGCCCCACTCCCTCCCCCAGCCCCTGTTTCCTACCATTCCAAGCTCCGATTGTTCTCAGTAACGTGACATTCCTTAGAAGGCTTTGTCACTCTGTATTTGCTCACGCCACTCTCTCTGGAGGACTCTTCTCATTTCCTATCTTATTTCAAGACTCAACTGATACGTCAGGCTGATAACCAATGCCCTTCCTGTCCGTCTAAGCTTGCCTCTGTGTCACCAAAGGCTAGAAGTCTAGGAACTGCATTGTCATTATTATTACTTAATATTCCCTTAACCAACAGAGTTCCAGTTTAAATTCTTCAAATGAGAGGCTTGTGCATGAGATTTGGAAGTATCGAATCTCTTGCAATACATCTTTCTCATCTTGACATATGTAGAGTGGTACTGATATGTGCGCCCTCTGTTTTCCCAGGTATAATTTGTCTTTGTATACCTAGCACCTAGCCCAAGGTCTAACACTTAGTAAGTACTAATCAAGTGTTGTTGTTAAATTAAGCTGAGTGATGAAAAGAAATATCTATACTGTGGGTGGTTTCATTCACCAAGGCAACTCCAGGCAGCATGGGTTTTTGTTCATCTTGTTGCATCTGTTTCTCTCCATCCTTCTTCTCCATATTTGTAATGTCAGGTTATGTATGAAATGAAATGCAATGAAAAGAGAAAGAACCTTTGGAGTGTGACAGTTTGGGGTTCAAATACCACATCCACTACTTACTATCTGTGTTGATCGTGAGCAAGTTATTAATGTCTCTAAGCTTCCATTTTCCAATCTGTAGAGTGAGAACAATTTTGGTTTCTGGAGTATTTGTGAAAACAGATAATAAATTAGCTCCTTTTCCCTTCAAGGTAGAAAAAACACAGAATTTTTGAGGTGCAAGTGGCCTTAGAGATTATTTAGACCCTGATTCCCTCACTTTACAGATGAGAAAACTGAGGCCAAGAGGGAAAATGGCTGGTACAAAATCATATAGTCATTAGGTGGTGGAGCCAGAACCAAGATAAAGTCTTTTGGCTCCAAGTACAGTTCATTTTTCTATTATAGGCACAAATAATAATAATGTCAATAGTAATTGCAAGGGTGAGCCATTATATCTTCCTGTCCATATTTTCAGTTCTACTCTGTTCTATAGTGTCGCTGTGAGTTGGAATGGACTCAACAACATCCAACAACAACAACATAAATATGGGTGTACACAAAGGAGGAAATGGAACCTCAAGAAAGACCTGGAGGCAGGGGGCTGCTGTCTAGAAGAATGCCAGTCTTCTTGGCAATTCTAGTGAGTCTAAAACCTGGAATATTTTCTTTCTACGGCTCCCATTTGTTTTCCCCACCTTCCTTCCCCCAGATGTCACCAACCATCTGCTCCATCCCATGGCTGGCAACAGAAACAGGGGTGGCAAGAACACAATGTCGCTTGGGCTAAATGTGGTGGGTATGGGGCCGAGGCTGGGATATTTTCGTGTGCTCTATTGACTTTTTCACTCTTTGAAAAACAGGAAACACCGGGGATTTGGGATTGGATAAATCCGACCTCGGGAGCCACACCCATTCCGGGTAGACAACTCAGAGAGCAGCTGCTCCTGGAGGAGACGACTACGAGACTCCATCTGGGGAAGCTCCACTGCTAAGACGGCCGTGAAATGCAAATCTGGGGGGAGGGTTTTCATTTCTTTGGATTTTAATTTGCAGAAGGAAGGAAATTCCAATTTTGAACTTTGTTTTCTCTCTAGAATTTAATAATGGGGAGGGGTCCATAGGGCTCAAATCCAGGGTATTTTCAGGTTGCTGACATTGTGCTACTTGAGGTATTTTTATGCTGTCATGTGGTGTTTGTGTTACAACTTCCTGGTGAGCTATATTGGTCAGTGTGGCTTGTAATTTGAGATGGGGAATACAATCAGGGTGAATTTTTGGCCTAGGGTGTGATTTTACTTAATGCCCTGTTCTGGCCATTTCAGAGGCTTCTGGGGGTGACAGCTGAGCTGCTCCCACAGGGCCCCGGGTAGTAAGGACAGGCATGGCCGCCAACTGCGGGGGAGGGCTCCTCTGCTGGCCTCTGGAGGACAGAAGTACCCTGGCTGACCAGAGGTTTGGCTCTTTAGCCCAAATTGGACAAATTGATAAAACCTGGGTAGAGCTAGGTTGACCCTTTATCCCACCTGCCTTCTATTTCCACAGAGAAAAGGTTTGTCCTTCTCTACCATCTGCTAACTCAGTCCTCTCAAGGTCGTGGAGCTGTGAACATTCAGGAGGCCACATGTGACCAGGAAGCAAGATGTTAAAGGTACTGTTCACAGACAGCAAATTAACCTAGAAGGTGCTCTCTCTGGCCGGCAGGCACAGGGTTGGTGAGTAGATGACATACTCGTGCAAAGACGAATGTACGCTTTTTGCTTCAGGATATTTGGTGAGTGGAGCTCAGGTGGAGTTTTTGCGCAGTGCACAAACCGCACAGCCATACACAGCAGCCCTGCAGACCCTTTCTTGCTCCTGCACTGGCTAACCCCCAGTCACCAGGACCAGGTCCACTTGCACCTACCTGGAAGTCTCCACTCAGCAGGGAAGCAGTAGGCAAGGCCTGCCTTTGGGAGGCCCAGCCCTCAGACATCTGCTCTCTCCATTCAGCTTCTCAGGCCTGTGACCTTTGAGTGGGGTGAGGGTGGTGAAGGAGAGTCCTCTTCAGTCCAGCTTGGTTAGGAGACTTGTTCTTGTGCTTTGGGGGGTTGCTGGGCACCTGTCTGAGCCATGAGTAAAACTGATCATCAGGTCCTTTTCTACCTAGCATGTCTTATCCCTTATGGCATCGTCTGTGTACCAGAACTTTCAGGGGCATGAGGAGTGAGGGGAAGAATGGATGATACTCCACCCCAACCCCTAATGATAATAATAATACTGTAATATTTGTGAGCCGCCATCTAAGATACCCCACTGGTCCCACCCCATCTGGAGCAAGGGAGAATGAAGAAAATCAAAGACATAAGGGAGAGATTAGTCCAAAGGATTAATGGACTACAACTACCACAGCCTCCACCAGACTGAGTCCAGCACAACTAGATGGTGCCCAGGTACCACCATTGACTGCTCTGACAGGGATCACAGTAGAGAGTCCTGGACAGAGCTGGAGAAAAATGTAGAACAAAATTCTAACTCACAAAAAAAGACCAAACTTACGGTCTGACAGGGACTGGAGAAACCCTGAGAGTATGGCCTCCCGACACCTTTCTAGCTCAGTAATGAAGTCACTCCTGAGGTTCACCCTTCAGCCAAAGATTAGAGACTAAAGGAGCTAGGACTAGAAGGCAGGAGGGGACAGGAAAACTGGTAACTGGGAACCCAAGGTCAAGAAGGGGAGAATGTTCATGTATTGTGGGGTTGGTAACCAATGTTACAAAACAATGTGTGTATTAATTGTTTAATGAGAAACTAATGTGCTCTGTAAACCTTCATCTAAAATACAATAAAAAAATATACTATAATATTTATTCCTTATATAGACATCCCCTGCTTTCCAAAAGTTCACTTTATGCCACTTTGCTTTACGAAAGACCTATATTAATACCTGTTTTCACTAAGGAAGGATTTCTGCTTTTTATGAAAAAGGCGCAAAGCGGAAATAGCATTCAGCGTTTGTTTTGCGGCAAACCTTTAAAGAGGCAGTGCGCACCAGGAGCAGCGGGCATCGCCAACTCCTTCCCAGGGAACTACACTCCGTGCCTCAGCATCAAGCTGCCATAGCTTTGAGCTGTGTCTGTGAGCATCTGTGCTTTATTTTGATTTATTTTGTACATCCATTAGCAAGATGTGTCCCTAAGGTATCAGAAAAGCCTAAGAGAGCTCGGGAGGGTTTTGTGTGTTATTTGGTAGGTTATTTTATGGGCCTGGGAATGCTCAAAAAATTTTCCCACATAAACTAATGGTAATGCTTCTTCACTTTACGCCATTTCTGCTTGTGAAAAATTTCACAGGAATGCTGTACTTTTGGTTAGCAGGGGAAACCTGTATAGGAACAGGAGCTCCTAGGTGGTGCAAATGGGTAATGTGCTCAGCCGCCAACCAAGAGGTTGGTGGTTCGACTCCACCCAGAGGTACCTTGGAAGAAAGATCTGAAAAACCAGCCATTGAAAACCCTACGGAGCACAGTTCTACTCTGACACACATGGAGCCGCCAGGAGTCTGAATCGACTCCATGGCCACTGGTGATATGATAACAACATGGAGTCTTGTGGTGGTCAATAAGCTTTTTTTTTAAAGTTAATTTTACATTGTGGCTGAATGTTTCACACTGTGGCCTCTGTTAGGAGCGAATGATGTATAAACTCACCTTTTTATCTGTTAGAGGAATCACTCTTGCCTCTCCCTGAATCCCATCATTCTGCCCGGGGCTGTGAAATCCTACTTGGATAATAAGGAACACACCTGGACTGCATCAGTCTTGTTAAGATGGAACTCTGTAAGGGAGGTTGGGGGGGGGGGTTGGTGTAATTAACATAGAATTTTAACTGGGAATGGTTACTCCAATAGCCGGGCACGCCATCTCCAACCAGGTAGTCATCTATATCATGACCAAGAAGGCTCCTTTAAGGACTTTGTGAAGTAGGCAAAAGAATGTATTGAACATGACGGAGCCCAGCTCACACATAGACAGCAGAAATAAATGCACTTGGGATAGTTCTGTGCATAAACTCTGAGAGATACTTAGTGGGTTCTGATCACCATTTCCAAGTCCTGCAAGGAACTTAGTGGAATCAGTGTGCCAGCCCAGGCACATCTTTTTCCAGCCTCTGCCTGTGCCCGTCTATGGGTCTCTGTGGTCCAGGGCTGCCTGCAATGGGAAGTCCACTTTCCCTCAAGACATTCAGGGTCAAGACCTTGGCCTTTGCATCTGCAAATCCTCAATCTTCATTGTAAGCACTGCCTCTGGAGAGGCTTTCCCTTTCCTTGAGCTTTGTGTGATTCTGCCTCTCTGGCTTGTTTAATTCAGGAATGGTTTTGAGGCTGCAGCTTTCTGCTTCTCTCTAAATTGAGTGCCCCGTTGCTAGTAGCTTTGCTTCAGATGTGGGCTTTCAGTTGATAACACTTGGGAAGTTCCAGGCAAACTGGGGTGAGTTGTTCATCCTGCCTAGTGTCCTAATTCTCCCTCCTTTCTAGCCTCTGTCTTATCTCTGTCCTGATGGGAATTCTCTGTTTGTTCTAATGCCACCCTTTTTACCTTCTCACCTTCCCCACCAGCCAGCAGCTGAGGCCTGAGCATACTGCAAACTGAGCTTACCCAGGAGAATTGGGTATGAACCTAAGTTACAATAGACAAACTGAGCTTTTCGTTTCTTTGAGTTTGGAGTCTGTAGAAGAGTCCCTAGGTGATGTAAATGGTTAGTGAGTTCAGCTGCTAACTGAAAGATTGGCAGTTCAAGTCCACCCAGAGGCACCTCAGAAGAAAAGCCATTGAAAACCCTATGGAGCACAGTTCTAATGTGACACATATGGGGTTACCATGAGTCAAAACTGACTCCACGGCAGCTGGTTGGTTTGGCTGGAGTCTCTCGGTAGAGAGCGCCTCACAGAGACAGGCATTCTGTATTGTCTGCAGGGCTTTGCCCGAAGGCCTCATTCCAGTGTGTCCTGGGTCTCAGCTGAGCACCCAGCTCCAGGATACGCAGAAGTTTGCTGTTTCTTTGGGTTAAAATAGCATCTCCATTTCTCCTATGTCGTTGTTGTTAGGTGCCATGGAGTGGGTGCTGACTCATAGCAACTCTGTGTACAACAGAATGAACACTGCCTGGTCCTACACCATCCTCACAGTAGTTGTTATGCTTGAGCCCATTGTTGCAGCCACTGTGTCAATCCATCTCCTTGCGGGTCTTCCTCTTTTTTGCTGACCCTCTACTTTACCAAGCATGATGTCCTTCTCCAGGAACTGATCTCTCCTGATAACATGTCCGAAGTATGTGAGACATAATTTCACCATCCTTGTTTCTAAGGATGAAAACATTGTGACTGAATAAATACACTTGGGATAGTTCTATACATAAACTCTGAGAGCCAGAAAGATGTTTACTTGTTTCTCCTATAGAAAACTGCATTTGTTTCAGATTTATTGCATGCCAAACATTCTGAAGTTTGCCGAGGAGTTGTGTCAGCTTCCCCAGTTTCTCTTGTTTCCATGGTGCTCACATGGCCAGCACCAGATCAGTAGAATGTTTTCAGTTATTGTTTTGGTTAGAAGATTCTGGAGTGTTGCCACGGCACCTACAGCCATAGGGAGCCCTCCAGCAGTAACCATGTGAATCAACGAGGTTGCCAAAGTGCAATTATGGAACAGTCTAGAAAAGTCACCTGGCAAATCCACGCATACAGGTTTGGCTAGGGTGGGTGATGTGCTGATACCACAGACCCCAGGCAGAGGTAATCTGTTTGCAGTTTCAAACTCATGATTTCTTTATTTGCACTCAGTATCGAAAAGCCATTCACGAGAAACGCATTGTTACTATAAGATTTGTTAAACTGAGTGTAAACTATCAGCCGTACGGTCTGGGGAGTTTTTTTTTTTTTTTTTCCTCTTTCTTTTTTTTGGGTTTTTGCTTTTTGACTGCAACATTATTTCACAGCTCCCTGGCTCCTGGGTTGGGTCGCCAGTTAATAATGCCTACCTTGGAATGAGGCTCCTGGGTTGGGTCGCCAGTTAATAATGCCTACCTTGGAATGAGGCTCCTGGGTTGGGTCGCCAGTTAATAATGCCTACCTTGGAATGAGGCTCCTGGGTTGGGTCGCCAGTTAATAATGCCTACCTTGGAATGAGGTTGGGCTGCTGCCGGCTGTTTTGTGAAGAATTAGGCTGCAGTGACTTTTTCAGTCCTCATGGCTGTGGCAGTAAGCAGTGTATCACCATTCTGAAGCTCTCTTTTTTACTTTATCTTGTGCTATCAAGTGTAATCAGAGGAGCAGAAGGGCCTGTGTTCCTTGGAAGGAGATCTCAGGCACAAAAACATTTGGTTTACCGGTCTCGGGGGAGCCCTGGTGTTTCTTACACAAGAGAGATAGCTTGGCACAGATATTACCCATATAGCAGAGATGCTCTTGCAAAGAAGGACCTTTCAAAGGATAGAAACAGATTCCTGTTTGGCTGACAGCATCCTGAAGTTAAAATGGCTTTGACCTTTGACGTCATTCTGACGTTGTAACTTTTTTAAGTTTAGATAAACAAGCTTAGGATTCAAAGATGAGTTTGATTTTTTTTCCCAGGCGTGTCCTTTGCAAGTGGCATACAGACCATCACCAGAGAAAAAGAAATGGCTTGTGTTCAGAACAACTAAGTATTTACAAGTAAGTTTGGTTAAAAGAGAGGAGCAACCTGTTATCCATTAGGCTCATCTGAGTTTGAATTCTTTTTTTTTTTTTTAATTGTGTTTTAGGTGAAGGTTTACAGCTCAAGCTAATTTCTCATTCAAAGATATATATACATATTGGTTTGTGACATTGGTTGTAATCCCCACACTGTGACAGCATGCTCCCCCTTTCCACCCTGGGTTCACTGTGTCCATTCGTCCAGTTCCTGTTCCTTCCTGTCTTCTCATCTTGCTTTTGGCTGCATCTAGGTGTCTGACCTTAGACAAACTACTCAGCTTCCTGGCTTCATTTTCCTTATTTCCAAAATAAGACACTAATGCTTACCTTAAGGAGCCCTGGTGGCACAACAGTGCTCAACTGCTAACTGAAAGATCGATGGTTTGAATCTACCCAGCAGCTTCAGGAGAGAAAAGACCTGGTGATCTGCTCCTGGAAAGATCACAGCCAAGAAAACCCTGTGAGGCAGCTCTACTCTGTCACAGGGAATCGCTTATGAGTAGGAATCGACCCCACAGCACCCAGCAACAGCAACGATTACCTTAGAGAGTCATTGTATAGATTAAAAGATAGACCATATATAAAGTTCAGTAGAGGTTATTTGTTAGTATTATTACTATTTTAGCTGTTTCTAAAGCTGTTACCTTTGAGGAGACTCAGAGTGTTTGTGGCTTTGCTGTGGAGATCAGTGTGTAGTTAGCCAGAAGAGCAGGGCTGTGAGGACCATTAATATTCCCTACTGATGACACAGAAACCGTGGTGGTGTAGTGGTTAAGTGTTACAGCTACTAACCAAAAGGTCAGCAGTTCAAATCTACCAGGTGCTCCTTGGAAATTCTATGGGGCAGTTCTACTCTGTCCTATGGTGTCACTATGAGTCAGAATCAACTTGACTGCAATGTTTTTTTTTTTTTTTTGGTATTGATGACACAACTGCCTCATCGAGCCTACTCTTTATCTTGTACCATCTAATAACCACAAAAGGGTATTAAAAACCTGTTTTGCCATCAAGTTGATTCCACCTCATAGTGACCCAATAGGACAGAGTAGAAATGCCCCATAGGATTTCCAAGGAGCAGCTGGTAGATTTGAACTGTCAACCTTTTGGTTAGCAGTCATCCTCTTAAGCACTGCCAAAGAGTATTAGTCTATCTTAATTTTTGGTATAAGCATTCAAATGAATATTTCTAAACACAAATGTCTCTGCCTCCAGCCCTGTGAGTAGGCCAGAACTGGTTATCCACATAGGCATAAAGAGAAAACATCACTTTGGGGAGGGAGGTAGATTTTATAGGTCATTTGGAAAGCAGTTACAGCCAGATAACAACTAGCTTTACTTTTTGCCTGCAGTTTGAGGAAGGGCCCTTGAGGAGAGCATTCTTTACGCTCATGATCTTCAAGGAGTTCAGAAATGGAACGCTGGCATTTCTGCTGTCTGTGGGTTGGTGGGAGGTGGTGAGGGGCTCCAGACTTAGCTATAATTGCCAGCCCTTTGTGGAGACTGGCATCACTCCAGGATTCGCATCTTCTAGTTCTTCTCTACCTCCAGCAGGAAGGCAACTGAAACTCATTTGAGTAGAGGCAAATCATAGTCCCAGGGTCAGTGTTTGGGTTCTAGGCAGGCTCATAGGTTGGCTGAATCTTTTTTTTTTTTTTTAAGTAAATACTGAACTTCTGTTCCCAGGACCTTGGTTGCAACACCATCTCCCAGTCAGTATACATCCTGAGACTTGCCTATGATGTGGTAGTTGTTGTGCAAACTACTAGGGGACCATGGTCCCTGCCGTCAAAGAATTCATGATCTGGTGGAGGAGACATGCACATAGATATATAATTAGCATGCAGTATGGCAAATGCTCTCATAGAGGGCATGTTATATTATGAAGGCACCCAAAGAGGTCCTGAGAGATGAGAACAAGCCTTTTAGAAAACAAGGTTTCTGAAAGGTAAGTAGGAGTTTCCTAAGAGAACGTAAAGGTGTCATGAAAGGGAAACAGTACATGCAAGTTTCAGGAAGTGGAAGAAAGCATGGTGTCTTTGAGTGATTGAAATGAATTTGCTGCAGTCAAAGCATAAGTGCTTGCTGGGGTTTGGAGTGGTGAAGTCGCAAGGATATGTTACGGAGAGGAAAGTTAAGGTCAGATCATGTATGACCTAGTAACACAGAGAAAGCAGCTTGGAGTTTATTCTGAAGATGGTGGGGATCCACTGAAGGATTTTATGAAGAGGAATGATACAATCAAACGTACAGTACAGAGAGTTCAGGTATTCTGTGGTGTGGAACATGAAGCTAGGAGAGACATGAAGTTGGCCTGAATTACAGAATGGCAGCAAGTACTGGATAGTGAAGTGGCAGTGTATCAATGGGCTAAGGAAGATGAAGGAACCAAAGACAAAATTGGTTTCTAGACTGAGCTACCGAGAGAAGGAGGTTAACAGGATTCTCATTTGAACATTTCTTTTTGTTAAGATTCTAATTCTCTGGTAAAATGCTTATTTTTATATCTATTTTCTTGAAAATAATAATTATAGTTAAAGTACATGTCTGATAACTCCCATATCTGGATCACCTGTACATCTAGTGATATTGACTCTGCTTTTCTTTTGGGTTTTAGTGATATGGTCTTGTTTCCTGGCATGCCTAGTAATTTTTTCTTCAATTCTGGACATTGTGTTTAAAAAGTCAAAGAGGCTTGACATGATATTTTCTTTCTCCAGAGAGGGGTATATTTTATTCTTGAAAACAGATGGGATATGGGAAGATTAGTTGGCTTTTCTATTTTTGGTCTGCCCTAATTTCCAAGACAGAGCCCTGCTGGGGTTTCAACTGAAACCCTGGGTGTTTATCAAGGCCTTACTTGGAGACAGCCCTGAACTACAATTTTTGTCTTTCCAGAATTGCGAGGCTACAAAATTCCATGCTTACATTTTTCCCAAGCTTCTTTCTGGTTGGCATCTCATCCAGGACGTAGCTTAGAAATCATGCAATGACTCAAGAGGAAATTAGAGGTGGAATATCAGCTTTACCTCTCTGTTGTTTCTTTGTTTCCAGGATCTTGAGCCTCAAATCTTGCCTTCATTGTAGCCTGAACTCCAGTTTTTTTCTGTCCATACCAGTGAAACAGCTGAAAGCTCTAGACCACTGCTTTCTCTTTGGCCTTTTTGCTCCTTGACTGGAATTCATAAATGGCTCAAGGAGGAAAAAGCAATATTGAATGAAGGATTTACCCCCAAAGCAATTCCATTCTTTCTGGGACTTCAGCCCTGTAGTTCTCGTATGCTTTGATTGTTTTCTGATGCCATCAGACAACTTTTTTGGGGAACATTATCGAGCTCTTATAGTTTTTCTTAACAAGAGAGATAGTCTGATATCATCTACACTGTTTTAACTGGAAGTGAAAGCCTGGACTTAATTTTAGTATATTTCTTAAATATGTATAAACATAAAACTAGATTCCAATTTTTATATTTATAGCCTTATGTAAACAAATAAAAATAAAATACAAACAAAAGCAATAGCATTCAAATTGTCATTAATTTAATTTTATGGATGATGGACTGAGATATGCAACTATATCCTAATTTCAGATTCTTATTGCCTTGTGTTGTGTGATGATTCAACTCTCTTTTCTCTATTCCAGCAACTAAAGAAAAATTTCAATTCATACCATGTGCCATGACATTATTTGTCCTTTGTGTAAATGTATTTATGCATAGGATTCAAATATGTTCTTTTCTGTTTGGCTCTGAGCACTTAAAATTGTGTTCTTTGGTACCAACGCAATGACAGAAATGAACACAAACATGGGCACTGAAATGGCATGGCACTTCCGTGTCTGGGTGGTCATCCTAATGTTTCAGAACGTTAATATTCTTAAATTACAATTGAAATAAAATCACAAATTTAGAAAGTAACCCTTATTCAGGCTTTCAAGGCTCTATGAATATGGCGTGGAACCTAGTTGTTAAAACTGCCCAGCCATGGGACCCAAAAGAGTGTAGGTCCCAATGCTCCCACCCAGTTCTTCTCAGCCTTTTCTCAGCCACAAGTGAGAAATCAGACCCGAGAACCTCTCCTTGAAATCTCCAGGATCCCTTGGCAGCCCTTTATACTCGTGGACAACTTCCCCCAACCTTTAGTCAGCACCAGTCACTCCTCCCTCTTACTACTAAGGAGCAGGTGGCCGAGACACTGTGTTTCTCTTCCTGAGGACACCTGGGACACAGGGATCCCCAGTGACATAGGTGTAGCCTCAGCCACAGCCTCAACCTTTTTTTGGGTAGATGTATGTTTGTGTGTGTGGTGGAGGGGTGGGGGGAGAGAAAGAAAATGAAAGAGAGGAGGAGGAGAGAGACAGCTCAAGCATGCAGATTTTATCAAGGTGGTAGATGGGCATAGGCAGTAGAGGGCAAGGCTGAGGGCACATGTCAGTCTAGCTGTTTCCCACTCCTTAAGGGTCTGTGGTTTCAAAGAAAACAAGACACTGTCTAGAGGGCTGGATTTGTATTCTGGGATCTGTAATACAACAACAGCAAAGAGCAGCAGGCAACCTTGCTTTCTCTTAGCTCAAGTTCTCCTTCCTGGGCCTCGCTGACCCTGGGATTGAACAGGCAGAATGGAAAAGCCAAAAATTCATAATTTGACCAGGAAGGAGAAGGGAGAGAGTCTGTCTTTCAGACCAGGGGGCTGAAAGAAAGCAGACTTGATCCAAATCCAAGTACCATTAGCAAAATCTTAACACACACACACACACACACGCAAAGTTTCCACAAGTTAGCAATCAGTGTGGGATAGTGGAAAGCATGTTGGACTTAGAGTCAAAGAAACTTGAATTTAAATCCCAGCTCTATCACTTACTTGCTGTATAAACTTGGGCGAGACACATGAACTCTCCAAACCTGTGTTTTTGCGTTTGTAAAATGGAGAAGCTCACATGTGCTTCACCACACTGTTAGAGAATTAAATGAGGAAATACATGGGAAGGGACTTGACCTAGTGTCTGGTACATTGTAAGACTCAACAGACATCATTTTTTCCTTCAAGCAGAAATGAAGCCTTTCTTTTCACCATACAAGTGCAGAGTCTAAAGAAGAAAGAGAAGTCTGGGAAGGTTGACTTCATCTTGTGATTTAGAACAGCCCCCAAAGGGGTTTGCAATTCAGAGAGGGAGCGAAGACCAAGAGGTCCTTTGAGACTCCTGCAGAAATGCCACAGGGCATCTCTGGAGGTGGAGCAGGCTGTGGTGAGTCAGGTATCTCCACCTGGGCCACTGAAGGAGAAATTTCTGGGTAAGGAGCTAAGGTGAGCTCAAGCATTAACTGTTCAGTACAGGTAGCGGGCATGATCTGGGGGGACAGGCTGTTCTCTTCATGTGGTTTCTGAGACCTGGTGAAATGCTAAAACCAAGAGAGACAGACCCTCTCTATAAAAGCCTGGGCATAGAGACCAGGCAATGTTTCCTCTCTGTCTTAGTTACTGTTTCTCACCAGCTAATCGCAAACACAAACATTAACTAAAGGAAACACCATATGCAGGCAAAAACATTTAAGGCTTTTGAATATCACAATTGTCAGTGTAAGAAGAAATCCATATTAGTTTACTGTGGCTACTGTAACAAATTACCACAAAATGGGCGGCTTAAAACAATAGAAATTTATTCTCACAATTCTGGAGGCCAGTAGTTCAGATTCAGGGTGTCAACTGGAACACCTTCTCTCTGAAGGCTCTAGGGAAGATCCTTCCTTGTCTTTTCCAAGTAACCCCAGGTGTTCATTGGCTTGTGGCAGCCAAACTCAAATCTGTCTTTATTGTCACACGACACCTGTGGCATGATAAACCCTTACGTACATTTGCTATCTTCTTCAAGTGTTCTGTTTTACAATAAGGGAGGCTGAAAATGGTGAAGTCACCAGAACGAGGCCACACACTGTTGATTTTAAAGTGGGAACAACCTCAGGTTATGAATGTAAGACCCTCAAGCATGGGTAGGTTTGGTGTCTACTCCGGTGTACATCAGTGTGGTGTTTCTGTCCTGCTGTCCTAAATGAGAAGACCTCACACTGTGATCAGTTAGAATTGCTTCTAGTGTGGGGGTGGGTGCGGGTGGGGGGGTGCGGGGGGTTGGGCATGGGGACCATAACATCCTTTAATGCTATTGTGTCTTCCCTGTTGCCTAGCCTAGGACCAGGAACTTGGTACATGTTCAACACACAACGGTTGAAGAAAGAAAGGCGGGGGAGGTAAGGAAGTAAGAAAGGAAGGAAAGAAAGAAAAAAGAAGGAAGGAAGGAAGGAAAACGAAAGAAGAGAGCGAGGAAAAGGAAGGGAGGAGGGGGAAGGAAGGCATAAGAACGGAAGGACCAAAAAAGAGACATCATTAGAATAATTAAGATTTACATAGTGCTTACTATGTATGATGTTTTCCCAAGAGTTTTCTGTTTACTAACTCATTCAGTCCTCCTGTCATATGCATGAGGTAGTTGTTATTATTATCCCCATTTTAGAAAAGAGAAAACAGAGGCATAGGGAAATTAAGTGATTTGCCTAAGACCTAGAGTTGCCAGTAAAATACAGGACACCTAGTTACATTTGAATGTCAGGTAAACAGTGAAAATTTTTTAGTGTAAGTATGTCTGAAATATTGTATGGAAACATTTGTACTGACAAATTATTTGCTGTTTGTCTGACATTCAAATTTTAGCTGGATGTCCCATATTTGTACTCAGGAAATCTGACAGCAATACTAAGACCATACAAGTAATGAAGGGCAGAACAAGGAGGGAACCTAGAGTTTCTAAACTACTACATTACACATTTCAAATGTGCCAAATATCTTTTTTCAGAGATATATCTTTGGCTACTTAACTTTTTCTGTGGTTCTTGGTCTGTTTAGGTTTTCTGTTTCTTTTTGAGCCAATTTTGATAATTTATGTTTCCTTAGAAAATCATCCATTGCATGCAGACTTTCAAGGTACTTGGCCATGGTGTAATGTCTTAAAACTTTTTTAATTTTCTCAGTGTAATTTTGTCTCTTTTGTCATTCCTCATGGAATGTCTTTTCTCTTGAGAAGGGTTAGCCTTCTTATTACTTTAAACCATTTCCCAAGAATAAAGTTTTTATTGTATTATGTATAATTAAAAGGTTTTTTTTTAATTTTCTATTTTGACTTCTGCATTTATTGTTATTACCTTCTATCTCGTTTAGGTTTATTCTGTACCTTTTTTATTATCTTTTTAAATTGGATGATTAGTTTATCATTTGAAATTATGCTTGTTTCCCAATAAACCAAATTCCTTTTGTTTACCTTACTAATAAACAAAATTAAGGCTACAGTTTTTTTTTTTTTAACCCATTATTACTCTTTGGCTGATTCTTTCAGATTTTAATCTGTAGTAGTCTTAATTTCTTCCTAATTAAAATTTCAGTTTTGATTTCTTCATTAATTCATAGATTATTTAGAAAAAGACTTTTCAAAATTTCCAAGCAGATACAGTTTTGTGTTTTGATTTGTTTTCTTTTCTTGGATTAACCTTTTCTTGATGTTTTCTGGTTTTATCGTATGATTTCTATTTGTTTTGGAAATGACGTTGTATTTGTGCCCTAATACATGGTCAAGGTTTTAAGGGTGTATGAAAAGAATGTGTGTTTTCACTTCGCTGAGTATTAAGTTACGTGTATATGTGTGTGTGTGTATTAAGCCAAGTTTGTATTATTCAAGTCTTCTAAGTTTACTTCGTATTTATCTACTAGATCTGATAATTGCTGGGAGAAATACATTAAGGTACATTAGCATTTGTTCTTATTATTGTGTCTTCGCCCATCTGTTGTATTTCTAGAAGTTATTGCTCTGCACATTTTGAAGTTATGTATTGGTGTATTAAAGCTTTTTGACTATGAGAACATCTTCATGGATTTTACCTTTTATCATTACAAAATACCTGTATTGTTTTGCAGCACTTTTAGCTTCCAAGTCCCTTATATTGCCACTCTTATTTTTATTCATTTGCACTTTCCCGATTTGAGTTTTCTATTCCCCCTTTTCAGACTTTTTAATGTCATTTTTAGATGCATGTATAGGGCATATGATTGGAGTTTGCTTTCTCACCAAATCTTAGAATCTTTTTTTTTTTTTAACAGCTTTATTGAGGTACAATTAATGCACAATAAACTGAACATATTTAAAGTTCACAGTTGTGCACCCGTGAAAACATCACCACGATGGTCATTTTTAATGATTGCCTTAAGGATTTAATTTTTTAATGATTGTTTAATGGCTTTTTTTCATCATTGTTAATAAATTAATAGGAACATTAAATACAATCACAACAATTGAAATGCAGGACCTTATTTTGTGTTTTTTGTACTATTATGTGTCATTTGTTCCTGATTTTTCTCTTGCCCTTTTTTACTGCTTTGATTGAGTTTTCATTTTTAATTATTATTTTTACCCTAGGTGATTTGGAAGTTTTTCTAAATGTTTCTATTTTTTAGTGGGTATGTATTTTTTTTTATGTATATTTTGAAGAGATATTTAAGCTTATTTCTCTGCACTGATACATTAAATTTAAGGTAATAATTATATCCGCTAAGTGCTGTATGTAGGTAAGCCTTTGGCTGCTAACCAAAAGGTCACTAGTTCAAATCCACTAGCCACTGCTTGGGAACCCTATGGGGCAGTTCTGCTTTGTCTTGTAGGCTTGATAGGGTCAGAATCAACTCAATGGCAATGGGCATGTTCCAAGAAGAGAATTTTTATTCAATTTCAGCCACATACCCCACGCCAAAATGAAGAAGCTGTTAGAATGCTGTTACTTCTGTATTCCCTCCAGCCTTCCTCATTCAATTCTTAGGTTTTGTTGAAATCCTTTGGAATATTGGTTTACCCCATTTTTTTTTTTTCACAGAATGTCCTGTCCGTTTAAAAATCTCTCTTAATCCGTTATACTGGAGTTGACAGTCCTCTTTGCTGTTGTTTTTGTTGTTGTTAGCTGTTGTCTTGTCGGCCACGACTCACGGAGACCCCATGCACAATGGAATGAAATGCTGCTGAGCACGCCATTCCCACACTTGGTTGTGGAACAAACTGTTGTGATCCACAGGGTTTTCATTGGCTGATCTCGGAAGTAAATTGCCACGCCTGATGGATGTTTCTGTGACAGAATTCTTGCCTTCCATGTGGGAGACCAGGTCAGCCTGTTTAGATTTAATTATAACTTTAATTTGTTCAGTCCTTCTAATTACTGTCCTGACCCCTTGGTCCCGCCGCTCACTCACTGATGCCTCTGGCACCTGATTGACTGTCACCATCTCCCAACCGACTCCTGTCATCATTTGGACAGTTTCATCATCCATGTTTAAGACAGAATCTCAAACAGCTCTGCATTAAAATCCTGTTTCCTTTGTTTGGCCTCCTCCCCCACAGCTTTGCCTTAAAAATCCTACTTTCTTTGCTTGAAAGTTATATGTAAACCCCATTTGTACCTTTGTAGTATGATTAAGAATGTTGCTGACATAATTTGTATGAATTTCCTACTTGTAAACCCCTTAAAAGTACTTTCTCCTCTCACCATCTGGGAGCAGTCTTGGTGGCAGCAGCTCCGACTGACTCCTTTTCCTTGTACACTGAAATAAAGGTGCCTTTCCTGCTCTCGCACCTTGGTGTCTCATTTACTGGCCAATATGAGTCATGCGGAGCAAGAACCTCCCCCTAAGACTATGCCAATGGCCTCTTGATTGATAAGGAGTCCTGCCCTTAAATCCTAAAGTATAAGTCTGTTCATGTCACTTCTTCCCTGAACTTCCCCTTACTCTCCACAAGCACCCAGCACTTCTCATTGCACATGGAGTAAAATTCAGACTTTGAACTATGAGTCCACAAGTCCCTGCCTACCTGTAATGGTCAGAGCAAGCTAACTGCTGTAACAAATATACCCAATAATCACAATGGCTCAAATGGTGGAGATTTTTAATTTCTTGCTTGTGTAACAGCACTGAGGTAGGTGAACAGGTTGGTGAAGTTGTTCTCTACACACAATCGTTCAGTGACCCAAGCTAACAGTCATCTTTAACATGTCATTTTCTTTCAAGATCATCTTGAGGCTTTTCTCCATTCTAAGCAGCAGAAAGGGGGAATTGAGTGTGTAGGAGTGCAAATAGGTGGTGTTCATGGGGTAGAAGTGAATATCACTTCTGCTAATATTGCAGTGGCTGAAAGTCTCATGATCACACCCAATGTCTTGGAAAGCCAGGAAATGGGGTCCAGCTATAGGCCCTGGAATAAGAGAAGAACCCGGATTTCAGGAGTTGATAGTGGTCTTTGCCACATTGCCTTCTTGACCTTATCTTCCTCCACACCTGTCCAAGTTCCCTATGCCCAGCCACTGTAGCTTTCTTTCTGAATGAGCTGAACGTTCCAAGCTTATTTCCTTCTCGGAGGCTGTGTTCATATTTGTTTCTGAATGTTCTTCCATAAGAATGCAAGGTTGCCTCTCTCTTATAGTCAAGTCTCAAGTAGCATCCCCAACTCTGCCCTCAACACCAGTATATCAGTCCCTCTCCTCCTCATTACCCCCAGGTAATCTGCTTCATAACGCTTCCTACCTAATACAGTATCAGCTTCTGGAGGGCAGGGGCTCTGTCTTGTTCACTACTACTGGGACATAACAGGGGCTTAATATTTTTCGGACTGACACCTGCTCTTTGAATATTGTGTTCCAACAGGTCAGGTACTGTGAGATTTTGGTTCTGTTTTTTTTTTTTGTTTTTTTAATTAGAATACTGGGGTCACTATGAGTCAGAATTGACTCGATTGCAACAACATTCCCTTAAGTAACTTAGAAAGTATACTTGGGTGGTGTACGTTATGAATCTCCTCGGAGTGAATGGATAGTGTAAGATTCTTGGATCACAACGCTTTTCTCTCAAACAGCTAAATATCTATTGTTCCATTGTCTTCTAGTTTCTAGAGGTGCAGCTGAGAAATCTTTGTTAGTCTGATTTTCTTGCCTTGAAATTAACTTGTTCTTTTTTTTTTTTTTTTCTGTGTTTGGAGCCTGTAAGCAAATCTCTTTATCCTCAGAGTTCAGACATTTTACCAAGTGTATCTTTTTTTCATATTCCTGCCTGTTATCATATGTGCCTTTTCAATCTGAAAATGTATGTCTTGATTTAACTCCAAGTTTTTTCCTTCTTTTTACATTGTTGTTTCTTCTAGGTTTGTTGTTTATCTCCTTCTGAAACGACTGCATTTTGCATTCTTAGATCTCCTGAATCTGTCCTCTCTGTCTCTTATTCTTTTCACTGTTTTTTTTTTCTGTGTGTTTTTTGCTCTTATGTAGTAAGTAGTTCTTTTACTTGATGTTTTAGATTACTAATTCAGTTTCTAGTTGAATCAATTTTATTTTTCAGATCTTCAACTGAGTTTCCAATTCAGAAATCATGTTTCTTTTTTTTTTTTCCTTTTTAAAAATTTATCTAAGCTCCTTTTTTTCTTCTCCAATTGCATAGCTTTAAGCATTTTCTTGTGTCCCTGGGTGGTGCAAATGGATAAAACACCCGGCTGCTAACTGAGAGGTTGGAGGTTCAGGTCCACCCAGAGGTACTTTGGAAGAAAGATCTGGTGATCTATGTCTGAAAAATCAGCCATTGAAAACATTATGGAGCATAATTCTACCCTAACACACATGGGTCACCATGAGTTGGAATTGGCTTGACAACAGCTTTTTTTTAAAAGCAATTTCTCTGGATTTTGTTTTAATTTCCTTCTGTTTCAGTCACTAAAGCTCCCTCATTAGGAATATGTCTGGATCTTTGCTCTTCTCCCTTCATGCTACGAAGTCTCTTGCCTTGTGATTGTTTATTCCACGTCCGTGTCAGTAGTATGGCTTCCACTAGCACATGTCCAGGTCAGGCTGATGTGTCTCTCAGACAGTGGCGGATTGAAGCCAGCAAGAAGAAGGAGGCAATGAAGAACCTGTGGTTTCTTTCAGTGATGCGAGCAGTGATAGGTAGAGCAGCAACTCCCTTCTATGCCTAGAGCTGCTAGCAGCTCAATGTTTTCATGGTCACATGGCTTTATGACAGGAAAGAATTCCTATTCCATTACCACTGGGTCCACAGAACAGAAGTTGCCTATTCTCCAAACCTTCCCAGACCCCTTGGAAACTGAAGCCACAGGTGTGTGTTGGCATCTCTTTAGAATTTAGCATCAGATCTATCTCCTACCTCTGCTGTTTATTTTACTTTCTTGTTCAGTCACCCTTGCAGCAAGTTGGGTGATAGAGGGTATCAGAAATATGGGCTAAGGCATCCATCTTCTCGGAACATCTTCTTGACCTTGATTTATAAATCACTAGTCTGTGACCCAGTGATTAAGCACCTGGCTGCTAACCAAAATGTTGTCAGTTTGAACCTACGAGCTGTCCTGTGTGAGATAGATGTGACAGTCTGCTTTTGATAAAACCTAAGGGCCAGTTCTATTCTGTCCTATAGGGTCACCATAAGTTGGAGTCGACTCGATGACGTGGATTTTTTTTTTTTTTATTATGGGAGCTAAGGTATGGATCAAGGGCCCATGTAGAACAAGGGCTCCAAGGAACTATAACCTTCTTCCCCAGGAAGGTGGAGTGGGGTTAAGGGCAAAAATGGAAAGGGGGAGAGATAGGCAACATCTATTTTCTACCTCCTAGGGGCACTTGGTGGCTCAGTGGTTAAGTATTTGCCTGCTAACCAAAAGGTCAGGAGTTTGAATCCACCAACTGCTCTTTGGAAACCCTGGAACCCTCTGGGAAGTGAACTGCCTACCTTGTGGTAAAGGAAACTGTGATATTATCTTTATGTCAGAAAACAATATGCTGAAGAGACTATGGTCAGTGTTTGAATCCTGGTGGACCAGGGCTAGGGCAATGTACTCCTGGGTGACCAGGAGTGGTGGGCCAGAAGACAAAGGATAGAGAATAAAAATCCAACTGCACCCAGCAGGTCTAGACAGCAGGAGTAGGGCTGGAATGAGAGATAGAACCAAGGTTTCAGGGCTGGGGGTTTGAAGGGGAGCAGATTGGGGCAGAGATGGGAGCATCTACAATGACAGCTAGTATGAAACTGAGAAGCCACACTCTCTAGGTATGCAGCAGTCCAGCTGGGAAGATGACTGGGTCTGAGCAAAGAAGGAAGAGTGGGCTGGGTGGTAGTTCCATTAAAAACTCGAAGGGGAAGGGTCACCCCCAGGAAACAAAGGGTTTCCAAACATCAATTTTAATAAAATTCCTTAAACTTAAAAGACTGCCTAGAAGACCTTATGTATCCCTGGCTTCACAATAAGATTTTCCAAGTTTCAGAAAATATTCCCAAACTTCAGAACTTTTGTCAATATCCTGGGGGGTACTTGTCACAGGGAAGAGTCACTGAGTATGGGGCTCCTCCTCCTTCTCTCGTATTGTTTTGTTGGGGTATAATTGACATACAATAAACTGACATGTTTAATGTGTCAAAGTTAATTCATTTTGCCATATGTATACACCCATGAAATCAGCACCAAAGTTTCATGATACCCTTTTATGATGCCTCCCTCCCGCCCCGTCCGTCTCCAGACTACCACCATTGATCTGCTTCCTGTCACTCCACATTAGTTTTCATTTCCTAGAATTTTATATAAATGAAATCATCTAATATGTATTCCTTTTTGTCTGGCTTATTTGACTCAGAATAATTATTTTGAGAGTCGTCTATCCATGTTGCATTTATCAATAATTCATTCTGTTTTATCACTGGGTAGCATTATGTTGTATGGAGATACAGTTTGTTATCAATTCATCTGTTGATGGACATTTGGGGTGTTTCTAGTTTGGGGCTATTACAAATAAAGCAGCTATAGCCGTTAATGTGCAAGTCTTTGTATGAACACATGCTTCCTTTTCTCTTGGACAAATAGCTAGGAATGTAATGGCCCATGTGGTAAGTATAAGTTTGATATTTTAAGAAACTTCCAAGTGGATCTACCATTTTACATTCCCATCAGCAGTGTATGAGGGTTCTGATTCCTTACCAACACTTGCTATGGTCAAGCTTTCTCATTTTAGCCTTTCTAGTAAGTGCGTAGTGTTTTTAACATGTATTTCCCTAATAACATTCCCTAATAATGAATGATGTCGAGTACCCTTTCTATGTGTTTCTTAGTCGTAGGTATATCTTATTTGATGAAGGATCTGTTCAACTCTTTTGCCTGTTTTTATAGTTGGGTTGTTTATTTTCTACTTAATGAGTTTTAAGAATTCTTTTTATATTATAGATACAAGTCCTTTATCAGACAAATGATTTGCGAGTATCTTATCCCCATCTTTGGTTTGAATTTTCTTTCTCTTAACCACGTCATTTGATGATCAGAAGCTTTTAATCTTGATGAAGTCCAATTTATCAACGTTTTTTCTTTTGTGGACTGTGCTTTTGGTGTCATATCTGAGAAATATTTGGCTAACCTAAGGCATAAGTCTTATTTGAAGGAGTTTTTGGTGTTCTAGTCCTGTACAAAAATTGAAGCTCAAATGCATTATTCAAGGAAAACCCCAAGTCTCTGATTTATTCTTATTTTCTCTGAAACAATTACATTCTCTCGAGACTTGCTTCACAGTCTATGCCAGCCTATGGAGCTGTCACCCAGAGTTATTGCCTCCCAGAGGCTCTGTTCTATTCCAGGTTGTCAAAGGAAAATGTTCTTTCATAAGGGCCAGAATGGGGGCCTCCCTGGGCACTGCTCCTGCCTTCCTCTATCCTGTCCACGCCCAGGGCTCCGATCGGCAGGAAAAGTCTCATATAGCAGGGGATGACTCAAGGTCTGGTTGCTGTGCCTTGGGTGTTCCAGGTAAGGGCTTTCTTCAGATCCCAGAGAGAAGAATAGGCAAAGTATGCTCCCAGCATTACTAAGGCTTCTGTCCCAAATCATTCACAGAAAGGGAAAAGGGAACCACATTACTAAGTACCTACTCTGTGCGTTGGCTCACTGAATCCTTGCTACAACCTGTGAGGGTAAGCGTTACTGTCCCCGCTTCACAACTAAGTATGTAGGCCCAGAGGCATGACATGATCTGTCCAAATTACCCTGAAATTAAGTGGCAGAGCTGGGACTTGAACCTGTGTCATGCTAACTAGAAAGCCTCCTTCTGGACCCACCAAGCTTCCTCTAGAGAGCACTAGTTGGTTTGCACTTGATTCATTCAAAGTATTTATTTAAAATCGCCCTCAGGGGTAGGCCTGTGGTTCCTACAGTGTGGGTTTTGTCTCTGACGGGTCTTTAGGCACAGTATGGAGAGGGATCACTCCCTGCCATCTTCCTTTAGAGAAGCTGAGTGCAGTATGATTAGTTACTTTTGTATGTAGCCTTTCTAGCCATGGTCTTGTAACTCCCACCCAGGTGACTGGGCAGGACTGTGTGATAGGGTAATTATGCCCTACCAAGGGGACTGGTCAGTATTGCCTTGAAAGACAATTCCAGAGTAGAGAGGAGGATCCCGCCACCACCAAGGAAGAACAGCCAGAAGCAGAGAGCGGGTCCTTTGGACCCAGGATCCCTGTGCTCAGAAGCTCCAGAAACCAGGAGACAGAGAAAGAAAGCAAGCTATAACCCTGAAGATGGTGAGAAGCAGTTGCAGGAGAGACCCAGCCAGCAAAGTCTCGCAGCAGGAGATGGAGAGAAGATGCATGTCTGACCCCTGCCTCATAGGAATCAGCCTTGGGCTATTGGTCTTGGTTCTCCCTCCCCCTTACGAAGTTAGAGGGGGTCTGACAATTCCCAGAAGCCATTTTTACACTGAGAATACTGGGAAGAGCCATTGGTTGGAACAGTGGCTAATGTGTAGCTGCCTCACAGTGGAGGTGAAGTGCTGAGAAACAGGGAGGGGCTAGGCCAAGCTGCCTGATAGCTTGAAAATATCCAAAATATTGCTATTGGACAAGGACTGTGAGAAGCCAATGTGAGCCCTGGCCTGGACAGGAGGTGAGTTCAGAAAGAGAGGTTAAAAAACAAATGAACAAACAAAACCTCTTCTGTTCAAGGTGAGCCTGTGAATGAAATTTCCAAAGCCTAAGAGAAAATCTCGTGCTTAGAAGGATTGACGAGTGTTAGCTCCTTCCGGGTGAAATAAAAATAACAAACAATGTGAAAATTACTTTTAGAAAGGTATATTTAGGATCCTCAAAGAGATAAAGAAATGACATTCATGGAAAAATAGGAATTTATGAAATAAAAATAAGCAAAAAGGAAACAGGACCTGTGAATATGAAAAAGAGCAATTTAAAATCCTGGAAATATAAACAAATATATTAAAATGAAAATATTAGTGGGATAGATTTTAGGTTGGACTCTGTTAAAGAAGAAATTCATTAGTTGGAAATTACTAGACATGAATTCATTCAGTACATAGCAAAATAATAACAATAAGTTGCATTTAATAGATGTGAAGAGAATTTGAAGGGTGCCAAATATTTCAGAAGAAGAGATTAAAGGAAATGGTGGAAAAATTAAGTATATATGTTAAAAAAATTTAAAAAGCTCAAGAAAACATCGGCATACAAATCTTCATGCTTTTGGATTAAGCAATGTTTTCTTAGATATGATACAAAAAGCAGAAGCAATAAAAGAGAAAATAGATAAATTGTAAGTCATAGAAATTTAAAATGTGCTTCAAAGGACACCAATAAGAAAGTAAAAGACACCTCACAGCAAGAAGGGAAATTTTTGCAGATCATGTATCTAGAATATATGTATGTATATGTATAAAACTCGTATGGCACAAAAATAAAAAGAAAAATTACCCAATTTAAAAATGGGCAGGGATCTGAATAGACATTTCTCCAAAAGAAGATACATGAATGGTCAAAAGCACCTAAAAAGATATTAGCCATTCCAAACCAAAGCTTAACCTGTTGCCATCGAGTTGATTCTGACTCATAGTGACCCTATAGGACAGAGTAGAACTGCCTCACAGGGTTTCCAAGGAGCACCTGGTGGATTCTAACTGCCAACTTTTTAGTTAGCAGCCAAGCTCTTAACCACTGAGCCACCAGGGCTCCTGATTAGCCATTCCAAACAAAACCAAACCCACTGCTGTCGAGTCGATTCCGACTCATTGAGACCCTATAGGACAGAGTAGAACTGCCCCATAGAGTTTCCAAGGAGTGACTGGTGGATTTGAACTGCCAACCTCTTGGTTAACAGCTGTAGTAATTAACCACTACGCCACCAGGGTTTCCATTAAATCAAAGCCACAATGAGATACCACTTCACCCACATTAGGATTGCTACGATTAAAAAGACAGATAATAACAAGTGTTGGTGAGGCTGTGGAAAAACTGGAACCCTCATACACTACAGATGGGAATGGAAAATGGCATAGCAATTTCCCAACAAGTTAAACATAGAGTTACCAGATATCCCAGCAATTCTACTTCTAGGTATTTACCCAAGAGAAATGAAAACATATGTCCACATAAATAACTTGTACATGAAAGTTCATAGCAGCATTACTTATTCCCAAAGTGGAAATCACCAAATATCCATCAACTGATGAATAGATGGAATGTAATACATCCATACAAAGGAATATTATCTGGCAAAAAAAGTGCTGATACATACTGCAACATCAATGAACCTTAAAAACATTGTACTGAGTGAAAGAATCCAGTTATAAAAGGCCACGTATCATATGATTCCATTTATATAAAATGTCCAGAATGGGCACATCCATCTGCGACAGACAGTAGATTGGGTTTGCCTGGCATAGGGTCGCTATGGGTCGGAATCGACTCGGTGGCAGCGGGTTTAGGGGGGTTGAAGGGAAAGGGAGAGTGACTGCTAATGGGTGTGGTGTTTCTTCGGCGGGAGGTGATGAAAATGTTCTAATATTGACCGAGATGTTGGTTTCACAACCCTGTGAATACACTAAAAACCATTGGATTGTATACTTTAAATGAGTGAATTATATGTGATTTATATCTCAATAAAGCCTTTTAACTTAAAAAAAAAAGAAAAGTAAGGGCAAATAGAATAAAAATTAGTCTATAGCTTCCAAACCAGCTGAGGGAAAGAAGAGAAGACTAAAAAAACCTTAGTAATTCAATAGAAAGAAAGGAGAATAAGATAAAGAAAGAAGCAAGAACAGGGAAAATGACCCACTAAAAAGAAGGTTAATTATGTCAGAATTCCTGTTTAAAATCACGTATTGAAATACAGAGACAATTGGATTGATCACAAAAAATGAAAATCAAGCTTATTGTCATTCATTAAAGACATTCCTAATGCAAAATTACATAGAATATTTGCAAATACAGAGATGGGCAAGATATGCCTTTCAAATACAAACTGAAAGAAAGCGGCATAGAATTTCTAATATAAAAGACAACTGATTTTAATGGAGAGAGTATTAATAGGAACAAAAAGGGACATTACTTAATGATCAGATATCCTACCAAGACCTATAACACTCATGAATATAAAAGCCATGATCTATTTTTACAATGGAGTAAGTAACAATGATTAAAATGAATGAGCTATATCCTGAATGTATCAACATGGATAAATATGAAAAGTACTTTATTCAGTGAAAAAAGCAAGATCTATTCTGAAACAAAGAATGACACTTTTATGTACACTTACATAAGTTCTAGAAATAGAATAATGTATATTGTGTATGGCTAAATAGATAGTACTTGTTTTTATAATTTTATGAGAGTTTGAAGGAATGCTTGAATCCAATTATTCTGCCCCTTTAATGGAGGAATTGAAGGAAGAAGAGTTTTTTTCTCCAGGGAATCTGAATTTGTATAAATTTTATGAATAACCTAGTTAAATCCACACTTCAAATTCGTATGGAATGTCTCCCAAGATCCCTGGCCTGCTGTTCTACCCTGGGGAATGGAGGATGAATGACTGTGAATGATGAATGAATGACCATAGCTCCTGCCCTGAGGGACCTCCCAGCCATCATGGGTGAAAGAAAGGTAAACAACCGTACAGTATGATAAATGGAGGGCTGCTAGTCAAAAGAAACCCACCTATTCCTCTCTGTAGTTCAGGGAAGTCTTTCTGGAAGAGGTGCCCCCTGCAAAGAGTCTTAAAGGATGAGTGTAGCCCTCCAGGGGCAGGAGGTGGGGGGGCTAGCATCAACTAAGACATGCGGCTGGAACAGCATGGTTTGGTGCCCCTGGGTTAGGGATGCAATATAAAGTGCAGGTACCAGAGACGGGGAACACCTGGCCAGAGAGGTATGCAGGGGCAGATCACTGAGGATCATGTGGGCAGGCCAAAGAACTAGACTTGAACTTATGTGTGAAGGGAGCAGCCACATGGCTTTTAAGCAGGCCAGGGCCAAGGCCAGATGTGTGTTTTAGATATCTTGCTCAGGCAGCTGTGTGGAAGGGCAAGACCCAGAGACAGGTGGTAACTTAAAGAGGTGGAAAGGGTCTGAAACAGTGCAAGAAATTTTGGAGAAGTAGGTAAACTTGGTAGGATTAGGTAGACTGGCTAAGAAGAGAAGGAGGAATCTGGAAACACAGTCAATTTGGGGCTTGAGTGGCTGCTCGAGGGTGTTCACAGGGTTTGGAGGTGGGTGATGACCATGAGATCATTTTCTGATACTTCACAGTCCTGAAGGCCATTGAGGAGTGCAATCAACCCCCTTCCTACCGTGGCTGCTGATTGTGCAGTGTACACAGGTCAGTGACAAAACACACGGGAGAAGTGATTTGAAACGTATTATCAGCTTGAGGCTTTTTGATGTTTCCTTGTAATAATTATCTTGAATTCGCATTATCCCCTTTATGACAAGGAACACTGACACAAGAATGGCAGTGCAAATTTAGGCAACACTGTATGGCATTGAAATAAGGTTGTTAGTGTGTGTTCCTGACATTTTTGCAGTATCAAATCTGATTTTGTTACATTTCCCAGGTACCGTGAGCTGAGATCCAGAGGCGGTGTGTTATCACCGCCTAACATAGTGTTCCTTAATTATCAGCGCTCTCACACTTCCTGCAGAGCAGATTGGAATTGCTCAAAATAGCACAAACTTGAAAATTAGCGTTTTTCTCTTAAATAATCAGGATGTTCTATTTATAGTGTTCATGAGGTTGTGTCTTAACGAAGGTAAACTAATTTCACACTCAAAGGTGAGGTCTTTTTTTTTTTTTCTCTCCTCTCTTACTGTGTGATTCCCCCCTTTCCTAGGGTTTATTTTTTTCATAGTCTCTCAGAATTTCCATAGCATGAATAATCCTCTGCATTTTCCCTCTCCCCAAAGAGGTGTTTCTCCACTTGGCTTGCCCTTGTGATAACTTACCATGTTGGCGAGAAGCCCATGATAGAATGGAAGGTTTTATTTTTCTTTACGGTTACCAGTCTGTGACATTAGCAACACTTGATCACATGAACTGCACGATTTTTAAACTTAAACAAAAGTCCAAATGCCTTGTCTAGGTCACTGAGCTCTAAATCACCTGTAAACCACTGCCCATCAACTGGAAATTGAGTCAGAGAAGAAAAGAAAGGAGGAAGGAAGTTGAACAAGGGAAAATGGATGAGTGGAACTCTGAGTGGTCCTTGGCACAGACATGAAATATACACAGCTCTTGGGGGGTTCTTCCCCAGCTGGGTCCTCATTTCTCCTCTGGGCCCACGTTATCCTGCCACACAGGCACACCGTACTCTCTGGGAAGCCCCATGCAGGCCTACCTCCCACAATGGATGCCAGTGCCTGAATCCCTCCCCACACTTCAAAACTGCCATCTCACACCTAGGTTGATGCTACCTGTCTTAAGAAGAATGTGAGCTTTTTGAACTAGTTCATCTTCCAATATAAATGCTGAAAAGATGCTAAGTCCCTTAGTGTTCGGGATCCTAGTGATTCTCAAATTATGGGAATTTCAGGGAGTGTGAAGAAGTACAGCGAAGAATTTCAAGCCCTGGGAAGAGCAAGGTATTCTGGGGCTTGGGTGCTTTTCTGGTGTTACAGAAGCTTTCAGCTACGCTGTCTGTGCACAAGGCCAGCCTGGGGGGAATGCATAACCTGTACCACCAGCATCACTCATACTGCACTTACGTGTTAGATTTTGTGGTAAGCTTTGCAATGAATGATTAGTTTTTCTTGGCAAAGAGATTGTCAACTTAAGGGAAGGGATTGTAGCTAATGCATCTTTGTTTTTGCAATGTTATAGCTGTGCACAATGCCTGACTTTGTGTGGGTGTTCTGTAAATGGCTGCTGACAACAGAAAGGGAGAGAGAGAGGGAGACAGAGAGAGCCAAAGAGCTAGAGAGAGACAGAATGCCAGACAGACCCAGAGAAACAGAACAGGGAAGGGTTCTGTCTTTAGAATGAGAAGGTTAGAGGAATGTTAAAATAGAGAATTGCTGAAAAGAAGGAATGGGAGACTAAAAAGAAACACAAGGAAACATAAAACAGGAATTTACAATTCTAGGTTCCTAGGGCGAAGGGTTAGCAGTTCAAATCCGCCAGGCGCTCCTTGGAAACTCTACGGGGCAGTTCTACTCTGGCCTATGGGGTCGCTATGAGTCGGAATCGACTCAAGGGCACTGGGTTTTACTGGGTAGGGCTGGAAGGGATCTGAGAGGCCACTGAAATCTGATTCCACCTGAAGCAGAAATCACGGGAAGCTTTGTCTGGTCATCTGTCTGGCATCATTAAGAACTCAGCAAGGCCAAGTGGTCAGATGTGGTCTCTCTGTAGGTGGTAGACATTGTAGGTGCTTGTCTGCAGATGACATGGGGGCTTCACTCAAGCAATCACAACCCTAATGGAATCCTGTAGTGAATATTGGCCATCTTTTCCAACTGCTATCATATCCCTTTCCAGGAAAATTACCCCAACTAACTTCTGGAGACCCACTCCTCTCTATTCTCAGCCTCAGTCCTCTGGCAGCAGACTTTCTTCTCAGATGCTGAGGGGAGGCACTGGAGCTCAGGCTTGGCCAATCACAGCATTACAATGCTGCTGGCCACGGTGAGACCCAGTCAGAGACAATAAACTCCAAATTGTTCTGAGCACAGAATAGAAACAGGCCTAGTGACTTCTTATTTGGCTGAGTAAAGAGAGGGGCAAATCTCCTCAAAATACAATGATAAAACTGGAAAAAAAATTGTCAAAAGAAACCCATTTCAGAGCTCTAGAAGTTGACCAGAAGCCATCAACATAAGTATGTATTCACGTAAAAAGTGCTGAACTTTAGGTAAGAACATTGGGAGCCTGTGGTGGTCTTGCTTAGAACTATCCTTATTCTTCACCTTCCTCCCCGCAAAGTCAGTTGCCACAGTAGTTTTGTGCAGTAGTGCAGAGCGGAGTAGGGCATGAACACTAGCAGCCTTATCTTAACTGGGAGAAAATATATGCAAATTGTATCTACGGTAAAGGGTTTGTATCCAAAATATATAAAGAACTCTTACACTAAATAATAAGAAGGGCAGCAACCCAATTAAGAAATGGACGAAAGATTTGAATAGACATTTCACCAAAGGATATATACAAATGACTAATAAGCCCACGAAAAGATGTTCAACATCATTAGGAAATGCAAGTCAAAATCACAATGAGATATTACCACAAAAACCCACTAGAATAACTACAAACAAAATGATAAAACCAAGTACTGGCAAAGATGTGGAGAAATAGGAATCCTCAAACATTGCTTGCGGAAATGTAGGTTAGCATAGCCACTTTGGAAAACAGCTGGACACTTTCTTAAAAAGTTAAACATAAACTTCCCATATGACTCTGCAATTCCACTCTTAGGTATCTCCCCAAGAGAAATGAAAATATGTGTTCACCCAAAGACTTGCACACAAATTTTCATAGCAGCATTATAACAGTCCGTGGTAGAAACAATCCAAATGCCTATCAACTGGTGAATGAGTACACAAAATGTAGTATATCCATCCAGTGGAATATTCTCCAGCCATAAAAAGGAGCAAACTACTGATGCATGCTGCGACCTGAATGAACCTTGAAGACATTGTGATAAATAAAAGAAGCCAAGCACAAAATCATACAAGCATATTGTATGATTCCATTTATATAAAAGGTCTTAGAAGCGAAAATCTAGAGAGACAGAAAACAGATCAATGGTTACTTGGAGTTGGGGTTGAAAGCAGGGATTGATTACAAACAGGTCTGAACGAACTTTTTGAAGTGAGGGAAATGTGCTAAAATTGGATTGTGGTAATGGCTATACATCTTTAAGAATTCACTAAAAAACCTTTCAATTGGGTCAGTGTTGTGGTATATAAATTTACCTGCAGAAAAGGAAAAAAAAAAAACTCAGCTTCATTAGTGATCATATACACAAAAAGAAAGTCCTAAGAAATAACATTAGTCATTTATAAGATTGGCAAAAATACTAAAGAGGTAAATTATGAATCACTAAATATGCAGGAAAAAGAATGGGAATAATTGCTTTAGGTTTTTTTTCTTTTTGGTAAAGAAAGATGGAAATAATTATTAAAATCAAGAACACCTATATACTCGCGCTTTGCAGTCCCACACCTAGAAACCTATACTGTAGGAATAAAGACACAGCATTTCAGTATATATTTTAAAGGGTTTTGTTGCAACATTACATTTAGTAGGAGGGAGGGAAAAAAACTGGAAACAAAATGAATGTCTACCAACGTAAAATAAATGAATAAAGTGTGATACCTCCATATAGTATGCAGAGTTCCATTACAGTAAATTAGAGGAGAAAGTGAGCTGCTATGGGGGATCAGGTAGAACACAATCCCTGGAAGGACTGGAGGAGCTGGATCTAGGTTGAGTTTCCAGGAATGACTCTCAGGACACCACACAGAACTTGCCCACCAAGGTTGTTGCTCTCACTGGCACAGTAAGGGGGCACACAATGGCAGATCGTATTATTGTTCTCAATAATTTGCTCCCTTTCCCTGTAAGAGGGTTATATTCTCCACCCCATTAATATAAAGCCTGGCCATGCCATTCGTTTAGACCAGCAAAACGTGAATTGGAGTGATATATGCCAGTCCCAAATAAAATCTTTAAGTACTTTTGCATGGTTCCAGCATCTCTCTTTTCCCTTTGTCATGAGAATGGTATGCCCCAGAAAAAGGTTGCTCCTTCATCCTGGATCCCAGAAGAATGAAGGTGCAAGGAGTAGATTCAAACCAAACCCATAACTAATATGCAAAATCAGGGAGAAACTGCCCTTTGTCATTATCCACTAAGTTTTTTTTTTTTTTTACAGCAGAATAACCTAACAAAAGCCAACTTAGTAAGGCTACGATGCAGAAAGTTGCTGCCCCAATTACTGGATCCAAGATACACTGCATCGGTCATTATCTAAAGCAGCAAAGCAATGGCCTTGCAGCCTGGTTCTTGATACCCAGGCAGCTAGGCACTGGGGTTCCTGCTACAGCTCCCAGAGAGCAGCTGCTATGACTGCAGTGGAGATGAGAGAAGCAGCTAAAGCAAATTCTTCCACATGTCTGACTTCAAATCTGAAATGCTTTTTGGGCAGAAACCAGGTCAAATGAGGAATTGTAGGTCTAGGAGAGGCAGGAGCAGGCAGCCTGTAGCAGGCAGCAAAACACGCTCCAACAGGAATAGAGTGCAATTAAGTGAGTGTGCCTGCAGTATCCACCGCTCATACATATCGTGAAATATTCAGGCTTTAAAAAAGAGTGAATTAACCTCTGTCACTTAGGTTGTGGTCTCCAAATGGCATTTCATGCTGAAAGGAGGCAGTCAAGGGTAATGTGGCTAGTCAAGATAACATAGGCCCCAACTCATAGGGACACCCATTGGCTAAAGTTGGGGAAACTTGAGCAATAAGATAGTAATAATTGAAAAGGATGAAAACATATGTGCCTTTAGTCATCTAGTGCTGCTATAACAGAAATACCACAAGTGGGTGGCTTTAACAAAGAGAAGTTTATTCTGTCACAGTCCAGTAGGCTAGAAGTCTGAATTCAGGGCATTGGCTCCAGGGGAAGGCCTTCTTTCTCTGTTGGCTCTGGAAGGTCCTTGTCATCAGTCTTCCCTTGGTCTGGGAGCATCTCAGCACAGGAACCTCAGGTCCAAAGGATGTGCTCTGCTCCTGGCACTGCTTTCTTGGTGGTATGAGGTCCCCAGCTTTCTGCTTACTTCACTTTCCTTTTATCCCTCAAGAGATAAAAGGTGGTGCAGGCCACACCCCAGGGAAACTTCCTTTACGTTGGATCAGGGATGTGACCTGGTAAGGGTGTTAAAATCCCACCCTAATCCTCTTTAACATAAAACTATAATCACAAAATGGAGGACAACCACAGAATACTGGGAATTATGGCCTAACCAAGTTAACAAACACATTTTGGGGGGACATAATCCAATCCACGACAATATGCAAGTGAGTTTTAATGATACCTTGAAACGTGTTCATGAAATAATGATGTTAGGCTAATTGACTCCAAATATCATCAGGTGAAAGGCTTTTGGAAATCTTTACGAGGATATGTGGGCTGACAACACCTTAACCAGCAATCAATGTCAATCTCACTGGAAGTAGACCAACCCGATGTAATGCAATAGGAAGCCAAAAGATTTTAATCTAAATTGTATCAAGCCTCTAGATACAACAGCCAGTTTATAGGAAATACAGAGGATAGAGGGACATGTTAATTGACACCACGAGACTATAGTCAGCTAAATTCAGAATGTAGTCAATTCTACCAGGCAAATGACCTGGGTTCTTCACGAATAAATGGCCTGTTTAAAAGAGGAGAAACTCTTATGAATTAGAAGTAACCAAAGAGAAATAGCAATCAAATGTAACTTGAGGGCTTTCTTTGAACCTGGTTAAACAAACCAAAAGTAAAAAAAAAAAAAAAAGGAATTCTCATTATTGGATGATATTAAACAATTATTGTTTGTTTTGTAAGGTGTGATAGGCTTTGTGATTATTTTTTAAGCTTTCATCTGTTAAAAATATAAAAAGAAAGTATTTATGTATAAAATGCTACCATAGCTGAATTTCACCGTAAAATGCTTTAGCTCCCACTAGAAAGAGAACTACAGAGTGAGGGGAAGAGGAAGGAAGAGAGTTGTATTAGTTTCCTACTGCTGCTACAAAATAAATTACCACAAACTTCCAAAAAAACCAAAACCAAACCCACTGCCATCGAGTCGATTCTGACCCTTAGTGACCCTATAGGACAGAGTAGAACTGCCCCATAGAGTTTCCAAGGAGCACCTGGTGGATTCGAACTGCCGAGCTTTTGGTTAGCAGTTGTAGCACTTACCCACTACACCACCAGGGTTTCTACCACAAACTTAGTGGCCTAAAAAAAACACATTTGTTATCTTGCAGTTCTGTAGATTAGAAATCTCTGACACGGGCCTTCTTTGACTAGAATCAAGGTGTTGACAGGGCCGCATTCCTTTCTGAAAGCTCTAAAGGAGAATCCATTCCCTTGTCTTTTCCAGCTTCTAAAGGCTGTGGTTCATGGCCCCCTTCCTCCATCTTCAAAGGTGGCAATGGAGCATTTTCCTGACCATTCTTCCATAGTTACAGCTCTCCATCTTTAACTAACTACAGCTGGGAGAGGTGTTCTAATTTTAAGGGGTCACATGATTAGATTGAGCTAGTCTGGATAATCCAACATGATTTCCCCATCCCAAGGTACTTAACCTTAATCATATCTGCAAAGTCATTGTCATGTTAGGCAAAATATTCACAGGGGATTAAAAGGTGGATATTTTGCGGGGGGTAGGCAGTATTCTGTTTACTGCAGGAGATATTAAGGAAACAGGATTGGTAAAGCTAAATATTCATCATTGTTGAAGCTGGATGATAATTACGTGGGTGATCACATTTATTCACTCACTTCCTTTGTATATGTATAAAAAGTTCCACAATAAAACTTAAAAAGATTATATACATGCTTTCAATTAAACAAATAATACAAGTTCATTGTAGAAAAATGGGAAAATATGTATGAGCAAGATGAAAAAATATCCCATAACTCCCCACCCAGATAGGAATAATTGCTGTTGATATTTTGGTATTTCCATTCAGACTTTCTTCCCCAATGAACACATACACATATTTTAGACCAGAGACAGATGAAGGAATATTTCATTCTGAAAACGAAGGATTGAAAAAAAACATTAACATGACTGATGCGTACCATGTGCTGTCTCAATAATCCTTGTGAGTGAAACTCAAACAATACAGAGTGATTACTCACTCCACAAACAGCTCGTTGGCTTTGCAAAACAGTTTTCCACGGTGCCTTTGAGTAATGAGCCCCTTAGTGAATTCTGCACAGGGCACCTGTTCCAAGGTGTAGCTGGCATCTGCTCTGGGCCAGGAATTCCTCAGGGGAAGGCACCCCTAGCTTGACAAGCTTTGCTTCTTACAGAATGCAGCTAAGTTAGTTGCCTGTAGCTGGTGATGGAACCCCAGCTCTTGGCAGGCATTGTCACCAGGCTGTACACTCCAGGTGCCACTAGGGAACCAGGGGCTACTGGCACCCCTCAGTTTGCTCCCTGAACTGCTTGGTTATAGGGTTGTTAACCCACTGCTGGAGCATTTGCAGTAATGGAACCGGAGAGGGTTATGGTTATGATGCTAGCCTTGGCGGGTGGCACCTGGCAATGAGGGGGAGGCCTTTAGAGTCCCCTGTGGGCAAAACACTATAAGCTAGAGAGAACTTCTGCAGAGTGGAGAAAGCTACACAACCAGACACGTTTTAACAGGGTTTCAATTAAATAACACAGGTTCACTGTAGAAAAATAGGAAAATAATGATAAGCAAAAAGAAGGAAAATATCCCGTAATTCCCTACATAGAGATCATTGCTTTTAATATTTTGATATTTTCATTCAGACTTTTTTTTCTTTTTTTAATGAATCTATGTATATACGTATAGGTGTGTCGTTTCTTAACAGAAGTAGAATCATACAATCAGCTGTTTTTCACCTAACTGGAGGAAGTATATATTTTTTGTTTACACACACACACACACACACACACACACACACACACACACACACACACAATATTCCATCGTACGGAAGCAGTGTACTTTGTTTCATCTGTCTCGTCATATTGGAATTTAACTTGATTCCAATTTTACCTATTGCGCTGGGTGTACTTGTTTGACCATCTTGGCATACTCTTCTGACTGTTTGCTTAGGATAAATCCAGAAGTGTTATGTCCAGGTCATAGGGACGGCGTATTTGCCAAATTGCCATATGGAGAGATTTGCCGATTGATCCTCTCTCCAGCAAGTATGAGAACACTCCATTCCGTTTCACCAGCCCTGTGCCTCAACATTTGCTTAATCTTTCCAGGTTGATAAGTGTAAAAGGTATCTGATATTTGCTTTCGTTTGGATTTATTTGATGACGAGTGAGACTGTGCATTTGCTCATTGGTTCATTTCCATACGGAGTGCTGTGGAGGAAAAGAACAGGGTGTTAGAGAGAGAGATGCAGGGGAAACAAATTCTAACTGGATAGCTTGAAAAGACTAACCTGAGAAAGCGAAGTTGAGGCTGAGACCGGCAGCATGAGTAGGACATGCAAGGAGACAAGTGGGGAAAAGTGTTCCAGGCTAGGGCGGGCAGAGTGAGTGATGACCCTGAGGTGAGAAAGAGCCTGGCACACATACGTGGAATGAAGGGGAGACCAGTTCTTTGAGGGAAAGCCCAGCATGTGGATTAAGAGCTAGACTCTTGACTTCTGGCTCTGCCACTTACTAGCGTGTGATCTTTGGGAAGAAACTTCTCTGTACCTCAATTTCCTCGCATAGGAAATAAAATCATTATTTTTTTATGTGTTGGGGTTGCTGTGAGGATCAAATTTGTTAATATTTATAAAGTACTTAAAACAGTATCTGGTAAAAAATAAGCAGCATAAAAATAATTGTTAAATAAGTAAGGGTGAGCAGAGAGGTACACAGAATTCCTGTACACCGTATTGATTTAATCCTCATAGCAGTCCTTGTGGGGTACGTGTTATCATTCACCCTTCAGAGATGAACTCAGAGATCAAGCAGGAAAGTATTGGATGTTCTGAGCTCTTAAGACTCGTGCTTTTGCCGTTGCTGAAGTGTGGAGATGTGCGGCTTGGTGAGGAGATAAGGGAACACCGGAGGCTTTCATAGTCTTCAGGCTAAGTTTTGTGGGAACAGAGATCCTAGGTGATCTCCCCAAAGGTAGTGTCTGTGGGTGAGTTCAGAAGGTGAGAACCAGGCCTTGGATTTGTCGATGTGCAACAAAATGAAACTGAATCCAGCTGGTAATAAACCTTATGTAGAGCAGTGGGTGTTGAGTGGTAGAATTCTCACCTTCCATGCGGGAGACCTGGGTTCAATTCTTGGCCAGTGCACCTCATGAGCAGCCACCACTCATTTGTCAGTGGATGCTTGTGTGTTGCTATGATGCTGAACTGGTTTCGGTAGAGCTTTCAAACCAAGATGTACTAGGAAGAAAGGCTTAGCTATCTGCTTCCTAAAATCAGCCACTGAAAGCCCTGTGGATCACAACAATCTGACCTGCAACTGATCATGGACTGGATAGTGTTTTGTTCCATTGTGCGTGACTCGATGGCAGCTAACAACGGCAGCTAACATGACTTGATGGCTAGCTCTTTTCTAGTTTCTGAAGTGACTATGGAAGTAAAATCCCATCCAAGCACTCAGCCCTTGTATGATGATGGTGCTTTGTGTTTGAGTCAGGAATAAGACTCCAGTTTCTTAAATAGGCAGCTGCCCCCAAAGCAGAAACATGACCCAGCCTCCATTTTTTTCCACATCCCCTTTGTCTGGGCTCCCACTCAGTCCTGAGGAGACTCTGCAGTTTACTCAGTCTGAAGGGTGGAGAATTGTCACCTCCACCCTGAAGGTGAGGGTAACTAGAGAAGGTGCAATGTGAGGAAAGATGCAGGGCCAGGCCTGATTCTGAGGCAGAGGCAAGTGTGGGCAGGACGCTTAAGGGGCTGTCCCTTTAACTGAACTCTCCATTAGAGGTGGGATGGATCACTGCCTGGCCTCCTTCTCCACGGGCACCACAGGAGGCTGGTACCACAGACAACACCCAATTCTTGAGAAGTAACACCCTGTTGCTCAAATTTTGCTGGCTTTGGTATGAACTCTTATTTCTTGTTTTCATAAAACCTTAATTTGGGAACTAACAACATATAATTACTTACAGTACTTGATTTTCTCTAATAAAGAGGATAATTTGACTTCTCATTCCACCAGTCTCATGGTCTTAGGAGACAGGTGAGATTGCCCCATATCTCTCAAGTCTCCTAGTTTTTTCTAAGTGTGTCTTGATAAGCAGAATTGTACCACCCCTGACCTACTTCTGCTCTTCCTCTCACCCCTATGTGAAGCATTCTTTTCTTCCATATAATCCCCTCCACTAGACTACTAGAGGACAGGAGATAGTCACTGGGTACCTGACTTCAGGTTCCAGAAGCAAGAAGCCATCCGGAGGAGAGGAAGGTGAGAGGATGCTAAAGAAGAATATGTCAAAGAGCAGCTTCTCAAACTTTAGCAAGCATCGGAAGCACCTGGAGGGGAATCCTTTAGACACAAGTTGCCAAGTCCCACCCCCAGAGGTTCTAATTTAGTAGATCGGGGTAGCAAATTGAATTTTTAACATGGTCCCAGGTGGTGCTGATGTTTCTGGCCCAAGGACCACCGTTTGAGAACTATTACCTAGACCTAGCCCTTCCTTCAGGCAGTCCTAGAAGCAGCAGGCATTGGGTTGTCCATAGTAATGGGATGAAGTAGCAGGTATGTTTAGATACAATATGGCTGGGTTGTTGAAAATTAAATATCTGGACTTATTTATTTCCCAGCTACTTGGTCTAGCATGAAGGTCATTCCTGAGGAAGGAGGGACAGGGCATGAGGGCAAATGAAACTAAGTGCGTCATCAAATTTAGTATACTTTCTCAGTACACCATTACCCTCTCATAGATACTTCTTATCTCCTACTTACTATTTGTGTGTTTTTCCCCTTCCTACCCTAATTGTGAACTCAATGAGGACAGAACTTGGCTTTATTATTTATTTATTTATTCATAAAAATATTAACAAAACACCTACCTCATCCATTATGTGTCTGATACTGTGCCTAACTTCAATTAGTTAACCCTGTAACATAGAGTGACATTCTTAGGCAGGCTCTATCCCCAGGGTGGCAATATGGTTGCCAGAAGCTCTGGACTTATATCCTCACAATTTCAAGTGCCTAAGAAAAGAGAGCTTTACACTTCCTCTTCTGCCAATTGCAGACTAGCTTGTTTCAGAGTCAGAGGTGTAAATTAGGTATGGCAGGTATTGCACTGGCCCTGGACACACGGCATCACTGAGTAGTTTCTGTTAACCTAGTACAGCCAGCAGTGAATCTACAGAAAACGGTGCCTATAGCAAACACTGACGTCACACCCTTGTCCAAACCTCTGAAACCCCTCTTTTAGATAACTTTACCATAATATCAGCTCAAAAATACAAGCCAAGGTCATTAATTTTTTAATTAACACATTACCATTCTTAAGAAAGGATGTTGGGCCATAGCAGGTTAGTAGAAACTGCTCAGTGGCACCACACAACCAGAGCCAGTGCAGTACCATAGATATGCCACTGTTCAGAGTTAAAAAACTGAATAAATATATATTTTAAAAATTTGTTTGAAAGTACTGAAAAGTTATTAAGCCAATGAGGACTTGAAGGGCCAAGATTCTAGAGAAATGCGAAGTCCAGAAATGTAAACCTGATATCTGGCACTGTTTTTCTCCTGGACATGTTTGGCAATTTGAAAGGTCATATAAAGACAGAGAAGATAAGCAAAGCTTTAGTCACTCTCATAAGGATGAATGTGAGGGACAAAAATATAAGTTCAGAGCCCACCAAGGGGGAAGGTGCTGGTAAACATTCAAGGCTTTCCATGAGGAATCCTAAAAGTTTACACGCTATGAATAAGAGTAAAGTGAAAGTAGACCATACTTAACAAAGATGTGAGCCTAGCTGTGAATCATTTTAATTTCTGACTAGATTGAGGTAATCTGGGCCCTTACAAAATACCTGATAGAAGAAAGTCCTAAATTTTTTTTGGAGGAATATAACATCATCCAGTGCCTCAAATTATTTCTTCAACTTTTCAGATATATCTGGAAAAATAAAACAAAAATACACATGCAAAAAAGACAAAAATGAAAAGACTGAAGATCAGGATAAAAAAAACGATAATGCAAAAGGCCTATAGGAGACCCAGTTATTGCAGACTTTAAACTATGATTTGTATGTTTTAGAAAATAAAGAAGAGTAATAATTAGAGCTAAGCCCATGCCCAAGCCCAATGCTGTCAAGTCGATTCCAACTCATAGCGACCCTATAGGACAGAGTAGAACTGCCCCACAGAGTTTCCAAGGAGCACCTGGTGGATTCGAACTGCCAACCCTTTGGTTAGCAGCCATAGCACTTAACCATTACATCACCAGGGTTTCCAATAATTACAGCAGACAACTTAAAAGTATATGTAAAATTCTCACTTGCTTTTTTATATATATACTTTTAAGTTGTCTGCTTCCAATAATTACAGCAGACAAAAGAATATATAAAAAGCAAGTGAAAATTCTAAAACTGAAAAATATAATAAATTAAGAACTCAGTAGTTGAACTTAGCATCAGATTAGATCAGGCAAAGAGAGGAAATCAGTGAACTAGGAAATATCTTAGAAGAAGATAAGTGAACTGGAGCATGGAGAGACAAAAGGATGAAAAATTAAAATTAAAAAATTAAAAGGGCATAAAACATATGCAGGACATAATGAAAAGGTCTAACATATATGATATTAGAATCTAAATATGAGAAATAACAGACAATAGGAAGAGGTAACATCTAAAGCTATAATGACTGAGAACTTTTCAAAGTGATGAAAAATATCAAGCCACAGATCTGAGAAGTTCTAAACTTAAGCAACATAAACACAAAGAAAACTACACCTAGATACATCATAATAAACTGATGGAAACCATAGACAAAAGAAAAAATCCTGAAGCATTCAGAGGGTGAGATGAAACTGAAAGCTGACTTCTCAACAGAAACTATCAAAGCCAGAAGATAATGGAATGGCATCTTTAAAACACTGAAAGAAAATAAATGGCAATCTAGAATTTCATACCCTATGAAAAATATCTTCAAAAAGGAAGGTGAAAAGAGGACATTTTGAGACAAACTACTAAAAGAATTAATCACTATCAAATGACATACACCTAAAGAAATACTAAAGGGCATTCCTGAGGCAGAAGGAAAATTACCCGAATGAAAACATCTAGATATGTGGAATATGGCCTAATAAGGTCCTACCAGACCTAACTCTTTCTCAGATAATAACTATAAACTCTGGAAAATAATACAATAAAATTACATACATAAACAAACAAATGCAGTGACCTGGTAATGAATAGTGAACAAAAGTAGGCAGATTCTAGAGAGTTGAAACATGGAAGAAGGGGCTAGTATGGGATTCATAGAAGCTCAGTGAAAAATAAAATAAAATAATAAACTGAGATTTGAACTACCCAAGGGACAGAGTTTTCAGTTTGAGTCTAAAAACTTTTCTATTAAAATAAAAACATGACCATTCTTCAGAAGAATATAATAGAATACACAGACTCCATATTATATCATTCACAGTGTCTAGGATATTACCCAAAAGTACTCAACATCTGAAGAGAAAGGAAATGTGGCTTAGTCTCAAGAGAAAAGACTGTTAACCGAGACTGATGCTGAGATAATCTAGGTGTTTGAATTAGCAGACAAGAATTTTAAAGCAGCCAACTCTGGTCAATGAAATAAATGAAAATATGTTCTCAATGAATAAAAAGATAGGACAATCTTATCAGGGAAAAAAAAACCACAAAAAAGAACCAAAGGAAAAATTTAGAACTAAAAAAAAAAACAATATCTGATATTAAGAATTTAGTAGGTGGGCTTAACAGTAGAATAGAGTTGAGGAAAAAAGTGAACTTGAGGATATATAAATAAGAATTATTCAATGAAGAATTACTCATTCAAATCTAAATGAATAGTGACTGTAATTAAATAAAAATGATGCATTATTGACTTAAAATATCTAGAATTAAAATATAAGACAATGATAGCATAAAAGTATTCCAAGTTCCTTGTTGGAAACCCTGGTGGCATAGTGGTTAAGTGCTACGGCTGCTAACCAAAGGGTCAGCATTTCAAATCTGCCAGGCGCTCCTTGGAAAGTCTTTGGGGCAGTTCTACTCTATCCTATAGGGTCACTATGAGTTGGAATCGAAGGCACTGGGTTTGGTTTTAAGTTCCTTGTGTTGTTTAGGAGTGACAGAAATGCTAATTAATCAGACTTAAATAAATCAAGGCTGCATGTTGTAATCTCTTGGGTAACAATAGAAGAGAAAGGATTGAACAAAAGTCCCTGTGGCTCTCTTTGGCTTAAACAATAGCTGAAAGAATGCCTGTGGCTGGAGGGGAGAGGTAGGCTAAGCTCTCATTGGCTAGTCCTGAGTTACATGCACATTCTAGAGGAGGAATGGGGCCAGTCGTTCCTGAACCACTTGAACTGCATGGTAGATTGTAAAAGCGGCCCCAGTTCTTTACCCCTCTCTGTATCCATATCTTTTGCTATATAACTTAGTAGTATCCTCCCACTATAACTTTGGACTTGACCATGTGACTTTCTCTGACCAATAGAAAGAGGCAGAAATGACAGTGTGTCATTTCTGAGCCTACAACTCAAGAGATTTGTGTGTTTTTGCATCTCTGCAATCAGCATGAGCACATATCCTGGCTAACCTGCTAATGGACAGACAAATGAAATGGTCAAATCACCCCAGCTGCCCTCGCAGAGGGTGGCTTAGATTAGCAGTCACCTGGCCACAGAAATGTAATTTTAGTCAAGATCAACCCATAGGTATATGAACAACGAATGCTTATTGCTGTGCACGCTAAGGTTTTGTGATTGTTTGTTATGCAGCATTATTACAGCAAAAAGCTATTAGATACAGACTACAATAGTTACCACAAGAAAATAAGGATGTGTGTGTGTGAGAGATATGGAGTTACAAGAGGGGTGACTGAACACATGCAGGAAAAGCAACAGATGCCCATTACACTGTGGCATTAAGAACTTGTATCTCTCACATTCAACTTTCACATTTTAAATGCAGACCTCGAAAAGGGCAATGTTTAACTTAAAGAAATGAGTCTATGAGGATGGCATTTCAAGGGTGCTGGAGGGTAAATAGCTCAGTCTTCTTTTGCAGGCCAGAATGGGTTTGTGGTCAGGCCAGAGTTCTTCCAGGGCTCCTAATAACACCATTTAGTGGGGATGAAAATGAATAGTGGGTGCGCTTTCAGTAGAAGGGCCATAAATTGTCTGAAAAAAGAATTGCTCTCCTTCCTACCAAGGGCTCTCTCCTCTTAGTGGTCCTGTCAATAGTGTCTCTTTGGGGAGACATTCAGTAAGTGTCATTTTTATGGAAGCTGATTGCCGAACTCAGCCCTAAAAGCTAGGTTCTGAGAACTAGTTGGGATTAACAAGAGAGATCCAATTACAATCCAGGGTAAAATCACCTATTCAAGTTGAGTAAATGATGGTGGATTTTCATAGCACTTTACTCCCTGTTTATTTCTTGATTATATAGTACATTTCTCTGAGGAAACGGGTTGAAATTGCAGCAAGAGAAATTTACGCCTACAATAAGGATGGATTTTTTTTTTTTACTGTGATGGTTGTCAGACTTGGGAAAGGAATTTTGCAGGGCATGGTGATATCTCTCTCCCCTGAGGGTCATTAGAACAGTTTCAGGCACTGGCTGATCAGGGAGCAGGGAAACTGGTTGGACAGTTTGTTTTCCATCTTTTCTGGGGACAGAAACAGAAAGGTCAAAGAGACTTGACTGTAAAGTCTCAGGGCCTGCTGCTTCCTCTGTGTGACTCCCACGTGGTTCAGCCCCCTTAGGTTCTGAGATTTCTCTCTCTGACCTTCACACCTGCTTCCTAGTCAAGGGTCACATTCATTGGCATTGTCCCCATTTGCCCCATGCCCACATCCTCCAGTTTTGTTTGGGAGCCATGGGTGGTACCACTGAGAAAAGAACGTGGGCTCCAGGCTCAGGCATCCAAACCCTCACCCACATACATTGAATGGGGGCTCTCCACAGGCCAGGCATTGTGCAGAGAGTCTGAATTAAAGCAGTGCCCTGTCCCCATTCTCATGTGAGAGACAAAAGTATAGGTAATGTGCAGTCAGGTAGGGAAAAGTGGTAGAAACAAAGCAGGGTAGGGAATAAAAAATGACTGGGGTGAAAAATGGTGCATTAGAGATAGGTGGTCAGGGATGATCTTTCTTCAGAGGTAAGGTCTGGGCAGAGCCCTGAGTGAAATGATGTAGAAAGCTGTGTGAAATTGGGTGAAAAGGAAGGCTAGTGCCAAGGCCCTGAGGCTGGAATGTCCTGGGAGTGATTAAGAAACAGCAAGGCGGTCAATATGACTGAGCTGAAAAAGCTAGATGGAGAGTGACCAGAGATGAGACTGGAAAGCTAGACAGATGCCAGGCCATATGGGTACTTGTAGGACATGGTAAGCATTTTGGATTTCATTCTGAATGATATGGGACTAGAACAGCCTTGGAGGGTTTTGAGAAGGGAAAGGACATTGATTTTTAAGGGTCGCTCTAGCTGTTGTGTGGAACAGATTGTAGAGGGCGCGGGTGGGAGCAGGGACGCCAATGCAGATGCTATTTAAACAGTCCAGGTGAGAGAGGATGTCGGCTTGGGCCAGGGTGGTAGCAGTCAAGTGATGACTCATTTCGACACTGAGTCGGAATTCTGGCACTGTTTCTTACAAACCATGACCTTGGGCAAGTTGTTTCACTTCCCTGAGCTTCAATTTCTTCTCTAAAAAATTGAGGATGCAGATACTTTCTTTGTAATTACTTGGTGCATTGTTGAGCCCCAATAACTTACTGACTTCCACAGCTCGCATTATCCTTTCTGGAATTGTTTCTCCTCTGTCCCCCTGAAGGGATCCCAAATGCCAGTTTTTTAGCCTTGGGTGCAGAGGGTTGAGTTAGATCTCTTCATCAGTTTGATCACTGGGAACCATGACCAAGACAGAAACTTCATCACTGGTCCATGCGCTGTTCCCCTCCTATTTTATTTATTTCTTTCTTCTCCTTTCCCTACTCCCGTTGCCCTCTCTCTTCCACCCCAGGCAATCATTCTACAGGGCTTAACATATATCCTTTTGCAAATGGCGTATTGTTGTTCTGTGTGTGTATTTTAAATTTATCTGAATAGTATGTATTTCATTCTTTTTTATTTTATTTTACTGAGCTCGTGTTTTTCAGATCCATCCTTGTTGCCATGCACATATTTGGTTCATTGCTTTTAACTGATACCTAGTACATACTCCATGGTATATACCTAGCCACTTTCCCAGTGAGGAGTACCAGATTGCTTCCAACCTACTGCAGCCTGAGACAACTGAGCATCCTCATGCTTGTGCCCTTTGGACCTGCGTGAGAATATCTTGGGGTTATGTACCCAGGAGCATTGTAGCTGGGTCATAGTATGCAGATACCTGATTTAACTGAGTATCACCAGACTGCTTTCCTGAATGGCTGCTCCACTCCCACTAGCAGGATGTGGAAATTTTCATGTCTCCATGTACCCACCAGCACTTGGCTTTATCCAGTTTTCCAAATTTACCAGCTTAATAAATGTAAAGAAATGGTCATTATTAGATAACTACCATTCTTTCATTACTACCGAGTTTGAGCATCTCTTCATATGGTTATTAGCCTTTTGGGTTTCCTTTTTTCTAAATTGCTTACTCGTATCCTTTGAACATTTTAATTTGGTGTTGCTATCTATTTTCCTTTTGATTCATAAGAGTTCCTCGTGTAGTCTAAATAATAAAATTCTTGTCAGTATTAAATACAGCAAATATATTCTTTTACTCTGTCATCTTTTTTTTTTTTTCAAAATGTCTTTCATTAAACCAAAAAATATTTAGCTTTGGTAAGATCAAATTTATCTATTTTTTTGCTATGTAGCTTTCACTTTTGAAATGTTGTTTAGGAAGTTATTCCCTCCCTCTATGTCAGAGTATTCTTCTACATTTTATTCAATCCAAATTCCAGGAGACTGTTTAAAAGAAATTGAACAGGTGATTCTAAAATTCGTTTTAGATATTAATCTTACACACTTAGATCTTTAATCCATTTGAAATTCTCCTTTTAAAATGGTATTATATAGGAATCCAGTTTATTTTTCTAACACTGTCTATTAAATACTATTTCCTTTTATTTGTAATGTTATTTTACCATATACCTGTAAAGTACATACGTGTACATATACACATGTGTACAGATATGGCTCTCTATTCTCTTCTATGGGTCTATGTTCTGTTTGTGTACCAATACAATACTGTTTTTATTACTACAGCTTTATCGTATATTTTATTACATGATAAAGCAAGTTTCTGCTATTTACTCATCTTTTTTTTTAATTAACTTTTATTAAGCTTCAAGTGAACGTTTACAAGTCCAATCAGTCTGTCACATATAAGTTTACATACATCTTTCTCCCTACTCCCACTTGCTCTTCCCCTATTGAGTCAGCCCTTTCAGTCTCTCCTTTCGTGACAATTTTGCCAGCTTCCCTCTCTCTCTATCCTCCCATCCCCCCTCCAGACAAGAGTCGCCAACACACTCTCAAGTGTCCACCTGATATAATTAGCTCACTCTTCATCAGCATCTCTCTCCCACCCACTGACCAGTCCCTTTCATGTCTGATGAGTTGTCTTCGGGGATGGTTCCTGTCCTGTGTCAACAGAAGGTCTGGGGAGCATGGCCGCCGGGATTCCTCTAGTCTCAGTCAGACCATTAAGTATGGTCTTTTCATGAGAATTTGGGGTCTGCATCCCACTGATCTCCTGTTCCCTCAGGAGTTCTCTGTTGTGCTCCCTGTCAGGGCAGTCATCGATTGTGGCCGGGCACCAACTAGTTCTTCTGGTCTCAGGATGATGTAGGTCTCTGGTTCATGTGGCCCTTTCTGTCTCTTGGGCTCTTAGTTGTCGTGTGATCTTGGTGTTCTTCATTTTCCTTTGCTCCAGGTGGGTTGAGACCAATTGCTGCATCTTAGATGGCCGCTTGTTAGCATTTAAGACCCCAGACGCCACATTTCAAAGTGGGATGCAGAATGTTTTCATAATAGAATTATTTTGCCAATTGACTTAGAAGTCCCCTCAAACCATGTTCCCCAGACCCCCGCCCCTGCTCTGCTGACCTTTGAAGCATTCATTTTATCCCGGAAACTTCTTTGCTTTTGGTCCATTCCAATTGAGCTGACCTTCCACGTATTGAGTGTTGTCTTTCCCTTCACCCAAAGCAGTTCTTATCTACTGATTAATCAATAAAAAACCCTCTCCCTCTCTCCCTCCCTCCCCCCTCGTAACCACAAAAGTATGTGTTCTTCTCAGTTTTTACTATTTCTCAAGATCTTATAATAGTGGTCTTATACAATATTTGTCCTTTTGCCTCTGACTAATTTTGCTCAGCATAATGCCTTCCAGGTTCCTCCACGTTGTGAAATGTTTGACAGATTCGTCACTGTTCTTTATCGATGCGTAGTATTCCATTGTGTGAATATACCACAATTTATTTACCCATTCATCTGTTGATGGACACCTTGGTTGCTTCCAGCTTTTTGCTATTGTAAACAGAGCTGCAATAAACATGGGTGTGCATATATCTGTTTGTGTGAAGGCTCTTGTATCTCTAGGGTATATTCCGAGGAGTGGGATTTCTGGGTTGTATGGTAGTTCTATTTCTAACTGTTTAAGATAACGCCAGATAGATTTCCAAAGTGGTTGTACCATTTTACACTCCCACCAGCAGTGTATAAGAGTTCCAATCTCTCCGCAGCCTCTCCAACATTTATTACTTTGTGTGTTTTGGATTAATGCCAGCCTTGTTGGTGTGAGATGGAATCTCATCGTAGTTTTAATTTGCATTTCTCTAATGGCTAATGATCGAGAGCATTTTCTCATGTATCTGTTGGCTGCCTGAATATCTTCTTTAGTGAAATGTGTGTTCATATCCTTTGCCCACTTCTTGATTGGGTTGTTTGTCTTTTTGTGGTTGAGTTTTGACAGAATCATGTAGATTTTAGAGATCAGGTGCTGGTCGGAGATGTCATAGCTGAAAATTCTTTCCCAGTCTGTAGGTGGTCTTTTTACTCTTTTGGTGAAGTCTTTAGATGAGTACAGGTGTTTGATTTTTAGGAGCTCCCAGTTATCTGGTTTCTCTTCATCATTTTTGGTAATGTTTTGTATTCTGTTTATGCCTTGTATTAGGGCTCCTAGGGTTGTCCCTATTTTTTCTTCCATGATCTTTATTGTTTTAGTCTTTATGTTTAGGTCTTTGATCCACTTGGAGTTAGTTTTTGTGCATGGTGTGAGGTATGGGTCCTGTTTCATTCTTTTGCAAATGGATATCCAGTTATGCCAGCACCATTTGTTAAAAAGACTATCTTTTCCCCCATTAACTGACACTGGTCCTTTGTCAAATATCAGCTGCTCATACGTGGATGGCTTTATATCTGGGTTCTCAATTCTGTTCCATGGTCTATGTGCCTGTTGTTGTACCAGTACCAGGCTGTTTTGACTACTGTGGCTGTATAATAGGTTCTGAAATCAGGTAGAGTGAGGCCTCCCACTTTCTTCTTCTTTTTTCAGTAATGCTTTGCTTATCCGGGGCTTCTTTCCCTTCCATATGAAATTGGTGATTTGTTTCTCTATCCCCTTAAAATATGACATTGGAATTTGGATCGGAAGTGCGTTATATGTATAGATAGCTTTTGGTAGAATAGATATTTTTACTATGTTAAGTCTTCCTATCCATGAGCAAGGTATGTTTTTCCACTTAAGTATGTCCTTTTGAATTTCTTGTAGTACAGCTTTGTAGTTTTCTTTGTATAGGTCTTTTACATCCTTGGTAAGATTTATTCCTAAGTATTTTATCTTCTTGGGGGCTACTGTGAATGGTATTGATTTGGTGATTTCCTCTTCGGTGTTCTTTTTGTTGATGTAGAGGAATCCAAGCGATTTTTGTATGTTTATTTTATAATCTGAGACTCTGCCCAACTCTTCTATTAGTTTCAGTAGTTTTCTGGAGGATTCCTTAGGGTTTTCTGTGTATAAGATCATGTCATCTGCAAATAGTGATAACTTTACTTCCTCCTTGCCAATCCGGATACCCTTTATTTCTTTGTCTATCCTAATTGCCCTGGCTAGGACTTCCAGCACGATGTTGAATAAGAGCGGTGATAAAGGGCATCCTTGTCTGGTTCCCATTCTCAAGGGAAATGCTTTCAGGTTCTCTCCATTTAGAGTGATACTGGCTGTTGGCTTTGCATAGATGCCCTTTATTATGTTGAGGAATTTTCCTTCAATTCCTATTTTGGTAAGAGTTTTTATCATAAATGGGTATTGGACTTTGTCAAATGCCTTTTCTGCATCAATTGATAAGATCATGTGGTTTTTATCTTTTGTTTTATTTATGTGATGGATTACATTAATGGTTTTTCTGATATTAAACCAGCCTTGCATACCCGGTAGAAATCCCACTTGATCATGGTGAATTATTTTTTTGAGGTGTTGTTGGATTCTATTGGCTAGAATTTTGTTGAGGATTTTTGCATCTATGCTCATGAGGGCTATAGGTCTATAATTTTCTTTTTTTGTAATGTCTTTACCTGGTTTTGGTACCAGGGAGATGGTGGCTTCATAGAATGAGTTGGGTAGTATTCCGTCATTTTCTATGCTTTGAAATACCTTCAGTAGTAGTGGTGTTAAGTCTTCTCTGAAGGTTTGGTAGAACTCTGCAGTGAAGCCGTCCGGGCCAGGGCTTTTTTTTGTTGGGAGTTTTTTGATTACTGTTTCAATCTCTTTTTTTGTTATGGGTCTATTTAGTTGTTCTACTTCTGAATGTGTTAGTTTAGGTAGGTAGTGTTTTTCCAAGAATTCATCCATTTCTTCTAGGTTTTCAAATTTGTTAGAGTACAATTTTTTGTAGTAATCTGAAATGATTCTTTTAATTTCAGTTGGTTCTGTTGTGATGTGGTCCTTCTCGTTTCTTATTCGGGTTATTTGTTTCCTTTCCTGTATTTCTTTAGTCAGTCTAGCCAATGGTTTATCAATTTTGTTAATTTTTTCAAAGAACCAGCTTTTGGCTTTGTTAATTCTTTCAATTGTTTTTCTGTTCTCTAATTCATTTATTTCAGCTCTAATTTTTATTATTTGTTTTCTTCTGGTGCCTGATGGGTTCTTTTGTTGCTCACTTTCTATTTGTTCAAGTTGTAGGGACAGTTCTCTGATTTTGGCTCTTTCTTCTTTTTGTATGTGTGCATTTATCGATATAAATTGGCCTCTGAGCACTGCTTTTGCTGTGTCCCAGAGGTTTTGATAGGAAGTATTTTCATTCTCGTTGCATTCTATGAATTTCCTTATTCCCTCCTTGATGTCTTCTATAACCCAGTCTTTTTTCAGGAGGGTATTGTTCATTTTCCAAGTATTTGATTTCTTTTCCCTAGTTTTTCTGTTATTGATCTCTAGTTTTATTGCCTTGTGGTCTGAGAAGATGCTTTATAATATTTCGATGTTTTGGACTCTGCAAAGGTTTGTTTTATGACCTAATATGCGGTCTATTCTAGAGAATGTTCCATGTGCGCTAGAAAAAAAAGTATATTTTGCAGCAGTTGGGTGGAGAGTTCTGTATAAGTCAATGAGGTCAAGTTGGTTGATTGTTGTAAGTAGGTCTTCCGTGTCTCTATTGAGCTTCTTACTGGATATCCTGTCCTTCTCCGAAAGTGGTGTGTTGAAGTCTCCTACTATAATTGTGGAGGTGTCTATCTCACTTTTCAATTCTGTTAAAATTTGATTTATGTATCTTGCAGCCCTGTCATTGGGTGCATAAATATTTAGTATGGTTATGTCTTCCTGATCAATTGTCCCTTTAATCATTATATAGTGTCCTTCTTTATCCTTTGTGGTAGATTTAAGTCTAAAGTCTATTTTGTCAGAAATTAATATTGCTACTCCTCTTCTTTTTTGCTTATTGTTTGCTTGATATATTTTTTTGCATCCTTTGAGTTTTAGTTTGTTTGTGTCTCTAAGTCTAAGGTGTGTCTCTTGTAGGCAGCATATAGATGGATCGTGTTTCTTTATCCAGTCCGTGACTCTCTGTCTCTTTATTGGTGCATTTAGTCCATTTACATTCAGCGTAATTATAGATAAATAAGTTTTTAGTGCTGTCATTTTGATGCCTTTTCATGTGTGTTGTTGGCAATTTCATTTTTCCACATACTTTTTTGTGCCAAGACGTTTTTCTTGGTAAATTGTGAGATCCTCATTTTCATAGTGTTTGACTTTATGTTAGTTGAGTCGTTACGTTTTTCTTGGCTTTTATCTTGAGTTTTGGAGTTGTTATACCTTTTTGTGGTTACCGTATTATTTACCCCTATTTTTCTAGGTAAAAACCTAACTTGTATCATTCTATATCGCCTTGTATCACTCTCCATATGGCAGTTCAATGCCTCCTGTATTTAGTCCCTCTTTTTGATTATTGTGATCTTTTACCTGTTGACTTCCATGATTCCCTGTTATGTGTATTATTATAATTTTTTAATTAATCTTAATTTGTTTGTTTTTGTGACTTCCCTATTTGAGTTGACATCAGGATGTTCTGTTTTGTGACCTTGTATTGTGCTGGTATCTGATATTATTGGTTTTCTGACCAAACAATATCCTTTAGTATTTCTTGTAGCTTTGGTTTGGTTTTTGCAAATTCTCTAAACTTGTGTTTATCTGTAAATATCTTAATTTCGCCTTCATATTTCAGAGAGAGTTTTGCCGGATATATGATCCTTGGGTGGCAGTTTTTCTCCTTCAGTGCTCTGTATATGTCGTCCCATTCCCTTCTTGCCTGCATGGTTTCTGCTAAGTAGTCTGAACTTATTCTTATTGATTCTCCCTTGAAGGAAACCTTTCTTTTCTCCCTGGCTGCTTTTAAAATTTTCTGTTTATCTTTGGTTTTGGCGAGTTTGATGATAATATGTCTTGGTGTTTTTCTTTTTGGATCAATCTTAAATGGGGTTCGATGAGCATCTTGGATAGCTATCCTTTCGTCTTTCATGATGTCAGGGAAGTTTTGTGTCAGGAGTTCTTCAACTATCTTCTCTGTGTTTTCTGTCCCCCCTCCCTGTTCTGGGACTCCAATCACCTGCAAGTTATCCGTCTTGATAGAGTCCCACATGATTCTTAGGGTTTCTTCATTTTTTTTAATTCTTTTATCTGATTTTTTTTCAGCTATGTTGGTGTTGATTCCCTGGTCCTCCAGATGTCCCAGTCTACACTGTAATTGCTCGAGTCTGCTCCTCTGACTTCCTATTGCGTTGTCTAATTCTGTAATTTTATTGTTAATCTTTTGGATTTCTACATGCTGTCTCTCTATGGATTCTTGCAACTTATTAATTTTTCCACTATGTTCTTGAATAATCTTTTTGAGTTCTTCAACAGTTTTATCAGTGTGTTCCTTGGCTTTTTCTGCAGTTTGCCTTATTTTGTTTGTGATGTCTTTAAGCATTCTGTAAATTAGTTTTTTATATTCTGTATCTGATAATTCCAGGATTGTGTCTTCATTTGGTAAAGATTTTGATTCTTTTGTTTGGGGGGTTGGAGAAGCTGTCATGGTCTGCTTCTTTATGTGGTTTGATATGGACTGCTGTCTCCGAGTCATCACTGGGAAACTAGTTTTTCCAGAAAATCCGCTAAAAAAAAAATGCAGTCAGATCCCTATCAGAGTTCTCCCTCTGGCTCAGGCTATTCAGATGTTAATGAAGCTGCCTGGGGAGGGTGGGGGAGAAGTCAGAGAGATAGGAGAGTAGCACCTCAGAATATAGCCAGAGTTGCTTGTCTTACTTGGAATGACTGTTATATCTGAGATTTCCGCAGGGCACGTCGCCTATGTGTGCTGGCTGTGTGGAGATTGCCCCCGGGGGGTCTGGCCCGCTGGAGTCACGGTCAGATCCTCCGCTGCCAGCCCCACGTCCATCATCAAGGTTCCCCTACTGGGACGGTGCACTCCCGACTCCAAAATTTGTCGCTGCCTCCCAGGGACTCCCCGACCCGCCAGCCGCGTCGCCGCGCCGCCTCCACGAATTGGCTGGGCTCCCCCCCCCGGGGTCAGCTCAGGCGAGCGGAGCAGCTCCCCGCGCCTGAGCCGCGACCGCGCGTCCCGGCTGGGATGCCGCTCTCCCCGCTCCAAGACCAGTCGCTGCACCCCAGGGACCTCCCCCACCAGCTGCGTCGCCACGCCGCTGGTGAGAACCGGTTGGGCCCCCCCCGGGGCTAGTTCAGGGGGATGGAGCAGCTCACCGCGCCTATGCCGTGCCTGTGCCCAGTCAAAATTCCGGCGGGATGGTTCACCGGCTGGGACGCGGCTCTCCCTGCTCCAAGACCTGTCACTGTCTCCCAGGGACTTCTCCCACCGGCTGTGTCGCCACACCACCCACGCGAACCGGCTGGGCCCCTCCCCGGGTCAGTTCAGAGGGCTGGAGCAGCTCCCTGTGCTTGTGCCGTGCCGTGCCCCACCAAAATCCCGGCGGGATGTCTCCCCAGCTGGGATGCTGCTCTCCCCGCTCCAAGACCAGTCGCTGCCTCCCGGGGACTTCTCCCACCGGCTGCGTCGCCACGCTGCCTGCGCGAACCAGCTGGGCCCCGCCAGGGTCAGTTCAGGGGGGTGGAGCAGCTCCCCGCGCTTGTGCTGTGCCCGTGCCCCACCAAAATTCCAGCGGGACAGCTCTCCGGCTGGGACACTGCTCTCCCTGCTCCAAGACCAGTCACTGCCTCCCGGGGACTTCTCCCACCAGCTGCGCCACCACGCCACCTGCGTGAACCGGCTCGGCCCCCTCCCGGAATGATTTCGGGGGCCAGGGCTGGGCCCCCTGTTTGTGCCGTCTGCCCCCCTGGGCTCTGCCCCAAATCGGGCTCCGAAGGTCACCTGGCTGGTACGCTGGCTCCAGGCTCTGAAAACAATCGCTGCCTCCCCGTATTTGTTCGTTCTCCGTCTCTAAATCTGTGTTTGTTGTTCAGGGTTCGTATATTGTTATGTATGTGATTGATTCACTTGTTTTTCCGAGTCTTTGTTGCAAGAGGGATCGGTGGTAGCGTCCACCTAGTCTGTCATCTTGACCCCGCCTCTCTATTTACTCGTCTTTTTTAAGGTTGTTGTAGTTAACTATGGACTTTTAGCCTACCATATAAATTATTTAGGTATAATTTAGTATATCAAAAATTTATATATGTGATTTTCAAATTCATCAAGCTGAATATTTATGTTCCATTTTGCTGTGTGTAAATTATATCTCAATAGCTTATATGAAAAAATTAAAAATCCAGAATTAGTTAAGACAATCTTAAAATGTGGGATATTTTCATTATCCCTAAAATTTTCCTTACACCCTCCCATTAATCCCACTCCCCAAGATTATACTTGACCATATGTATGGGTATATTTCTGGATTTTCTATTCTGTTCCATTGAGCTATTCATTCATCTTTATGTCAATAACACACTTTCTTACTTACTGTAACTCTACACTAAGTCTTGACATCATATATTCTTTAAGTTCTATAACTGTTCTTTTTCGAAAATTGTTTAGGGTATTCTAGATCCTTTCCATTTCCATTTAAATTTTAGAATCACCTGTTCAATTTCTTTTAAACAGTCTCCTGGGATTTTGATTGGGATTGCATTAAATCTATAGGTCAATTTAGGGAGAATGGGCAATTTATTAACTTTGAATTTTCTAATCCTTGACAATGGTGGCATATCTTTCCATTTATTTGTGCCTCTGTGCCTTAATTTTTCCTAGAACTATTCTATAATTTCTTGGATTGAGGTCTTACATATTTACTGTTAGATTATCCTAGGTGTTTGATTTTCATGACACTATTGTGCATGCTTTTTAACATTTTATTTTCTAATTGTTCATTGCTAGTATACAAAACTACAATTAATTTTTTAAATACTGACTTTGTATCTTGTAACCTTGCTAAAGTCACTTACTAAATTTAGGAGATTCCACACAAAATTATGAATAAATTGTATCCATAATACATTTTATCCATTATGAATAAAAATAATTTTTCTGACTTATTTCCAGTTTTTATTCCTTTTAAAATATTTTATGCCTTATTATACCAAGGAGGATTTCCAGTATAGTGTTATATAGAAGTAGTGAGAAAGAAGATGTTTTTGAACTGTTTCCAATCTTAGGGAAAAGTGTTTGATATTTCCCTATTAAGTAAGATTTTAGTTGTATGTTTTTCACATATCACTTATTAAATCAAGAAAGTTCCTCTCTGTGGAATAATGGCCCTCCAAAGCTAGCTACATCCTAATCCAAAGAGCCTGTGAATATGTTAGGTTATTTGGCAAAAGATAATTAAGGTTGCAGGTAGAATTGTTTGCTAACTAGGTGATTTTATGATAGGGAGGTTACCCTGGATTGTTTGGGTGGGTGTAACAGGATCCTTGAAGGTGGAAGAGAGGCAAAAGCAAAGAGTCAGAGGAAGATGTGACTATGGAACAATGGTCAGAGAGATACATCGCTGTTGACTTTTGTGTTGGAAGAAGGAACCCATGACTCAATGACTGGGGTAAGGTTCAGGGTGCTTCAAATGCTCCCTGCTCTCCTGCCTTGTACCCAGCTGACAGTACCACTCTTGTATAGTTTGTGAAGTCCTGAAGTGCCTCAGAGGAAATTCTCCCAGTTCTCCTGTTTCCAACGTAAATTATAAAGGATGTCTATAAAATTTCTTTAAAACACCATTTGGAAAATTGATTGGAATTGCATTAAATTTGTAGACTAATTTGGGGACAATTGACATTCTTATAATATTAAATTGTCCCATTTGTGAGTTTGGAATAGATCTACATTTATTCAAATCATCTTATGTATTTTTTATTAGAATTTTAAATTTTACCCTCTATAACCAAACCCATTGCCATCAAGTCAATTCCAACTCATAGTGACCCTATAGGTCTTTTTAATTACAGTATATTTTATGATTTTATTGTTGTTGTCAATTGTATCCTTTTTAAAAATTACATTTGCTGGCTTTTTATTATTGGTGTAAAGAAATATTGATTTTTGAGTTTTCTCTTAAATTCAGCAGCTTTGCTAAGCTCTCTTAGTCTACTAGCTCTGTTCTGCTGGTTTTTCTAGGTACATGTTTATAATGTTTCCAACTAATGAGGGTTTGCCATGAATTGAATTATGTCCTCCAAAAAATACATGTCAATGTGGCTAGGCCATGATTCCCAGTATTGTGTGGTTGTCCACCATTTTGTCATCTGATGTGATTTTCCTATGGGTTGTAAATCTTATCTCTATGATGTTAATGTGATGGGATTAGTGGCAGTTATGCTAATGAGGTAGGACTCAATCTACAAAATTAGATTTTGTCTTAAGCCAATCTCTTTTGAGATATAAAAGAGAGAAGCAAGCTGAGAGACATACCATGAAGAAAGAAGAACCAGGAGCATAGCAAGTCCTTTGGACCTGGGGTCCCTGAGCTGAGAAGCTCCTTGACCAGGGGAAGATTGAGCTGACAGAGAGAAAAACCTGGAGCTGGACCCTGGATTCAGACTTCTAGCCTTCTAGACTGTGAGAGAATAAATCTGTCTTTGTTAAAACCACCCATTTGTGGTATTTCTGTTATAGCAGCACTAGATGACTCAGCTGGGGTTTTATCATTTTTCCAAGTCCTTTCGCCTCTTTTTTTTTTTTTTCTTCTTCCTATTGGCCAGGACTCTGTTGATCAGTAGTACACAATCATTTTAATACCACTTAATACTAACCACCCCCATGCCTTTCTGACCACAGTTGAATTGAACTGAATTGAGTTGAACACCTGATCCAAGTTATGCCAATCAGACACTCTCCCCCAAAAAAACCAGAAAAGAAATTCAGAGTTGGCGTTTAGTTAGGCAGGTGAGTTGAGAAATGTTGTAATGGCTGGAGGGTGACAGCCAAATATAGCCACTTGCACAGAGAAAAGGGGGGGGAGCAAATGTGTCAAGAAAGACTATTTAAGAGACAGTGCAGACAGAGAAAGAGAGAGAGAGACAGAGACACACAGATCATCCAAAACAAACGAGGAGAAAGAAAGAGAAATCATCATGGAAACAGAAGACACGAGATGTACGCCCCCCCACACACCAGCACACGTTCAGAATGAGAAAGAGACACACACAGGGAGAAAGGCACGGAAAGAAATACAGAGACAGACACAGAGGAAGACAGACAGATGTGGAGTCCCTGACTCAGAGAGAGGCCTTGTGACACTATCACATCAGCGGTGGAAAGGCTGCCTCAGGTCCTGGGGTCTCCAGGGCTTCCAGATGTAGCTCCTTGGAAGGCCTGGCTGTGATTTCTCTCCTCAGGTTTGGTGACATTCCTCTGAATCCTCATAACAAATCCCATTTTACTTAAACCTACTCAAGGGGCTTCTCCTTGACGTTAAATCTATAATTCAGTCCAGAGCTCTCTTCTGTTCTCTAGTGTTGCACATAACTGACTGTACCTAGAAAGTTCAAAAACATCAGGCATCTAACCCTCCCAAAGTGGAATTCTTAGTTGCTCTCAACAGAACGTGCCTCCTCATCCCCTTCTTGCATTCCCCAGAGATGTGAGAGCCACCTTTGATTCCTCCCTTTCCCTCGGACTCCACAGCCAATTCAACACTTTCTTCGGTTAGTTGTGTCTCTAATCTGTCCGTGTTTCTCCATTTCTGTGGTCACCATCTAAGTCTAGCCACCATCATCTCTCACCTGGATTACCACAGCAGCCTCCTAACTAGTTTTCCTGCTCTCACTTTTGGCCCCTCCCATCCTTTCTTCACACAGCTTCTGGAAGATCCCTCTTAACGTTTAAATTAGCTTATAACATGCCCCTGACTTAAGCCCTTCCAAGGCTTCCTATTTCACTTGGCACAAAATCCAGCACCCACTGCAGCTTCACAGGCCTGTGTGATTTGCCCCTGCCCATCTTGTTCTCACCTTGCATTTCCCTCCATTAGTCACTGGGTTCCACCTCGACATGCCAAGCTCATGCTTACCTCAAGGCCTTAGCACATGCTGTGCCCTCTACCTGAAAGGACACTTCCTGTGGCCAGTTTATTATCGTTTAAATCTCACCTTGATTGTTACCTCCTCAGAGAGTTGGAATCGACTCAATGGCAATGGGTTTGGTTTTGGATTGCAGTGAGAAGGGAGGGACAACTAACTAACTGCTGCTTCTCCTGGGCACTCCTGCAGCCAGCTCAGGAGGAGGCTGGTCACCTCCCAAGCAAAATTTAAGACTATCTAAAGTAGATCCTGCCCCTTTCTTCTTGTGCCTTAATAATTTCTCTTACAGTACTTTTATATCTTAACCTTTCTGGTATACTTACTGTGTGTGTGTGTCTGTGTTTCTGCTCTCATCACATATGAACGCCATGAGGAGAGGAACCATCCAGCTATCTATTTTGACCTTACGGTCCTAGTTCAGTGCTGACACATAGTAGTAGTACAACAAATATTTGATGAAGGAATGGGTGAAGTCAGGGAGGAAAGAATGAAGGAAGGAGCCTTTACTAAGGTGAAAAGTGGGAAGGTGAATGAGGATCGAATGGCAGTGGCCAATCAAGCATCGCCTCCTACAGACCTTGATCCCAGGCTGCCACCAAGCACCTTCACAGCTATAGAAGATCAGTTCCAGCAAGGCTAGTCATGGAGGTAGTGAGCGTGGTTGAAGGAGTACTGGGCAAGGAGTGTGAAAGCCCTGCCCCATGTGACCACCCTCAGGTTTCTGTAGTTCGACTGGAAGATGTCTACAGTTTCTTCTGGGTTCCAGCCTGCAACAAGCTTTAAGATAGCTTCAGTCAGTGAATACATGATCCATCCTTTTGGAATTAAAGGCCATGGAGTCAGTTTAACATTATAGCTTCCTTTCCTCTATGCTGGGGCCTGCATTCTTTACAAGCTCCTGGGAAAAACGAGGTCTTAATAGTGGTCCAGTAGGTCCAAGGTGGACCCTCTGGGGGCAGCAACAAGTCTTAGGGCCCTCCTGCAGATGGCTTAGGTAGAGCTGGATCATCTCCCAAGCAAAGTGTTACAACAGGATGCCTTGTGCTGTGGGCCATGGACCCAGCTCATTCTGACTTTGCTCTTTAGACATTTTTCTCTTTTTTTCACCCAGTGGAATGATGCAAAGAGCCTGGTGTCGTATAACTTATGAAGTCATTTTCTGGTTTTAGTCTTTTCAATTTATTTGTGGAAATTAGCAGCCCGCACATGAACAGAACAACATTTCAGTTGTTTATGAAGAGAGAAAGCTATAACCATTGGATGTAGTGTAAGTTCTTCCCTTACCAATCCATCTTTGCCAACGGGTGTTTTCCCCTCATTTGGGATGCACTGTCACATAGCTGAAATTTTAAAGCCTGTGATCTTTGATGCTACAGCACAAAGCCCCTCCCTTCAAGGAGGGTTCCAAGAGCTCCCCAGCTGTGATAGATTTTATCCTCCTCTTGTCTCCGAGATCACTTTCTGTCTAAACTCTTAAGATCACATTGGCAAGGAAGATATGTTTTGGAGCACCTGTCCACCTCACATTTGTCTCCTGTATCAACAGACTGCCACCCCATAGCCACAAGGGAAGCCTCCAGTACCTATGTTTATACCATATAACCCATCTCCACACACTTCCTACCACCATCACAGTTGATTGGACAAGGATAGACAGCTGACTCAAGCTGGGCCAGTTGGATTTTCTGTCCTAGAAATTTCACTTTGGGCTTGAGAGGCACTGATTTCATGTAGTGTTTTGGAGTGTGGCTGAAACTAAGGCATTGTGGGTCAGCATGTGACATGTGCAGTAGAGAATGCTGGCCAAGAGAGAGGAATGAGGCAGAAAGAAGAAAGGGCAGGGGAGAGCTTCTAGTCTCTTATGCCAGCCCTTGGGGAGGGCCCAGATGCTTTCTGCTCTATCCAAGGGTTCCTTGAGTCACATCTGTACCTTTAGAGTAGAAACTTCCATGGTTTGTGTCTGTAGCCAGTGTTGGCTAGTTTGAGTAGGTTTCTGTTGTTTAGCATCACAAGAGTCTTTGTGGTAGTGTATTACAGTTACCTGGTCTTTCTTCTGAGCTTTATGTTTCTGGAGGGCAGGAACCTGATTCCACACATTTTTGTACCCTCCTAGTGCCTTTTTTTTTTTTTTTTTTAGTGCCTAGTGCTATGCAATTTATGAATCAGTAGGGATTCAACAACAGATTTGTTGAACGAATGGACTATTCCCGCTAGAAAATACATCCAGATGACCTCATTTATATTATCTGTGGAATAGATAATACAAATTCAGTAACAGATTTTTCAAGAAACAGTGGTTTATCTTAAAACCTCTCAGTATTCAAACAATAGATACTGAACAAAGCTATAAATTTAGTGCAGACTTGGGCAACTATGTCTTGTGAGTAACAATTTTTGTCAGAATCCTCCTGTGCTCCAGAACCTTCATTCAAAACCTCCCCCCCACCCCAGAATATGGTCTTATATTCCTTTCTGTTAGCACTCCTACCCCAACGAAAAAACCAAACCTATTGCCATCAAGTCAATTCTGACTCATAGTGACCACATAGGACAGATTAAAACTGCCCCCATAGGATTTCTGAGGAGTGGGGTGGTGCATTTGAACAGCCAACCTTTTGGTTAGCAGCCTGAACTCTCCACCACTGTGCCACCAGGGTTCCCTCCTACCCCATAAAAAAATAAAATTTTTTTTTCATACTTCTGTCAAATAAGACCACCTCCTTTCTATTCCTTTCTCTCACCCTTTTGCCAGATTTCCTCTGCCATTTACAATGCCCACCCCTACTCTTCTAAAAATCTTTACTTCCATCCCTTAATAAAGCCTTTTGTGATTTTCATCAACTCAACCTGCTTTCTTTTTTCCTAGAACGTCTTGGAGCTGTGGGCAAAGGAGCATGGTAGGGAGGGAAGGACACATACACAGAGGCCTGAACTCAGAACCAAGGAGGCAAGAGGTAACTCCGACTAGAAATAAAATCAGTGAATTAATCAAATAATTCTAGCAAACTTCCCGAATCCTTGTAATTTGCCGTTCCTGTGCCAATTGCAATTAACCTTCCAATCAGCTCCCTTTCTAAGCAAATAATTGTTGGCATGAGCACTTGGTATTTCCTCAATCCATTGTAAAGGCGTAGGGAACTGTAGCTTCCAGTAGTCCTTACCCACCAGATTGACACCCATTAACCCAATTTTGCAGCCTTCAGTAAATAAGAGCTTAAAGGGTTTAAGCACTGAAGGCTGTGGGAACACAGAGAAGAGGACCCTCCTAAGACTAGGGTTGTCAGGGAGAACTTGTTTGAGGAGGCACCTAGTTATGTTTGAAAAGTATGGGTGTGCTCGCTAAACTGCTGTTGTGGTCTTCTGAATCCATTCTCCTTCCAGACCTGGAAAGGTAGCTGAAGTTTGGCTGGTTCTCCTGCATACCCTTTAGATATACCAAAAATACAACAGCTACTTAAATACCCCCAAACCCTAAAAAAAAAAAAAAAAAAAAAAATTTTTTTTACCCTTCTGCACCTTATTTGACAAAGAGCAGCATCATCCCCTCATTTATTTCTGGTGCTAATTCAAATTTTCAGAAATCGAGTTTGCCGAAGGTGAGGGGTCGCCAGACACAGGGTGACAGTTGGTCCATATCAGCATTTGCTGTTTTCTATATTCAGCATCTTATCGCGGCTGGCAAAAATCCATACTGCGCGGCTCGCGCTTGCTGCACAAGTCTCTTTGGGTCATAGAAAACTCTATAATGTTCATTTTTCAGAAATCGAAGGTTTCCTTTCAGGTAACACATCAAGCTTTACAGTTCCTTGGACAAAATTAGGGCATTGGATTAGGAATTCAATGCACGAGAATCTATCTTCCTTCCAGGAAGATATTGTTGCACAAATCAGAAAATTACAGCCTGGCTGTATAATCAACAACATTTCATTCCAGAAACCATATTATAGCTGGAGTGATAAGGCCTGTTGAAGCCGTGATGGCATTTCTTGAGGTTTCTGAAAAGCCACGCTGTCTGGAAACCCTAGTGACTTTTCCAAACACATTCATGAGTTTTCAAGGCAGCTCTGTTCTTTATAACAGGAGCTGACATGGTCAAGGTCGTGGGTTCATTTCAACAAAGGGCAGCTTTCCTCACTTCCTACAGTTATATCTTCAATCTTGAGACATGCTCCAGTGAATCTACTCCATGTTAACAACAACAAAAAAAAAAAATCCACTTCCCATCTTATTTTTCAAACCCTTGTAACTAAATAAAAATAAAAATAATAAATATCATATTTGCTATGATTACCATTTCTTATACACTGACTATTTGTCAAACAAACAATGTTTTACTTAATTATACTTAATTACAACAACCCTATAGGATTAGGTTGAAGAACGGAGGTCCAGAGAGGTCAAGTATGCTGTTCAAGGTGCTACAGCAAGGAAGTGGCAAAGTGGGGATGAGTTTTTCCACTTCTTTCCACTTACTCTTCAACCGACTGCAGCCTGGCTTCCTTTCCCATGGAGCCACTGCAATGGCTCTCACCAAGGTCACCAGTGGCTCTTGATTGCTAACTCCAATGGAAAGTTTTCAGTCCTTGCCTTAGCTGACCTCTCTGCAGCAACCAACATGGTTTTTTTCTCTCAGCATCCAACACACCATGTCCTTGAGCATTCCTTCATCTCCTCTGGATCCTCCTTCTGTCTCCTGTGTGGATTTTCTAATCTTGGCCATTTTTATTATTGATATTCCTTGGAATTCTGTGCCAGGTCCTCTTCTCTTCTCACAGTGCCCCTGACCTTGGATGGTCTCATGCATCTCTATGGCTTCATTGACCATCTGTAGGCAGCCATCTCCCAGGTCTGTATCTCCAGCTGGTTCTGTGGCTCCTACCTCCTACTGGACCTCAACATCCTGGATACCCTGTAACACCTCAAGGTCAGTACACTTCAAACAGAACAGATGACACACCAGTGCTTAGGGACAATCAGGATTAATTCCATCAGGCCTTACATCACTATGGGCCTCAGTCACTAGTCTCTTACCTTATCCACACAGCTCTGTACAGCTGTGTGGCTCATGTTCTTCATTGGCCAACCTCTATACACTTTTCTTGTGCCCTCTGGAATGCATCTCTGCAATGCATATACTTTTTCCCAGAATGATCCTTCCATATTGTTGCTCTAACTGAAACCTGATTTTCCACTAAGGACACGGCTTTCTCAGCAGCGTTCTCAAGTGGAGATGGTCTTTTCTCCTTCAGGACCTAGACTTGAGGTAGGTGTCCTTCTTGCACCTTATTACTATTTTCTGATGATCATTTCTTCCTTCTCCCTAAACAAGCCTCCAGCCTAGTTTTTTTTTTTTTTGATGTGCATGTCATGAGGTTGTATACTCCCTGTTTTCTGTATTTATATATTATATTATATAAATATATCATATAAACATATAAAGTATTTATGTACTGTCTTTTTACTCATTCTTCTTCAGTTATCAGTCATCAAAGATTTTAATACCTGGCTTATTGTATTTCCCTCCTCCATTACTCTTGCCATCAATTTTAGCGACTTCAGCATCCATGGAGATGATTTATTCAACATCCTGGCCCCTCAGTTGTTTAACCTAACTTCCAATGATGTCTTCCTCCATTCAGCCTCAGCTACCTCTCCCAAGGTCATGCCCAAGATCTTCTCATTACTAATTACCGAAACTCTGTAAGTCTTAACTTTAAGCAGGCCAAACTCTGGCCTTCGCCAGCTTTCTAACTTACTTCCCCTAGTGCCTCTGCCTTCATGATACTTTGACTCTCCGGAATGTCTAACATTGAGCTTGCCACATTTTTACTATCTACCACTCCTATTTCTCTTACTTTCAAGCTTATATTTCATAACTATATTCACCGTCTTGTATACACACTTGTTTCTCTCTCCTTCTGCTGTACTCTCCTGGAAAAACTTTACTGCTGGTTAAACTCAATTTTCCATTCATTCTACACCTGAACCTAAGAAGCTAAACATAAAAAAAAAAAAAAAAAAAAATGGCTGGAGAAAAACATCAGGTCTCATTTTAAATTAGTCACCAAAGATCTCAAGTAGGTCCTCAGCTCTGGACAACTAGTTTGTACTTCTCCTCTTAGAATCTACTTACTCTATGCTCATGACCTTGCTTCTTCTTTCGCTAAGACAATAGAAGAAATAAGAAAACTTCTCAGCTTCCACCAGCAGATCCATCAACCTACCTGCATTTGTGTCCAATGCTCAGCCTCCCCCTTTATCCCTAACTCTCCCTGCTCCTAAGGCCAACTTTGTACTGGCTTCCCTAAAGGTTTTTGTCCTATAGTTTTCCATTTTCTCTTCCTATAACATTAAAATTTCCTTCTCTATCTTATCTCATTCTCATCAGCATACAAACATGCTTTAATTATCTACCATCTTAAATATAAAACCTTCCTCGGCCCTATATTCCTCTCTACTGCCCTATTTCTTTGCAGAAATGTTGGGAAAATTATACGAAAACTCTTTGAGTTTATATTCACTGTCTTCACTTCTGTACCTTCCATTTTTTTAGCCCACCACAAATAGACTTTTGTCTCTGCTACTTTATTGAAACCATTCTTGTGAGATCACCAACCTCCATGTTGCCAAATCCAATGATCTATTCAAGGTCCTTTTTTTAATCTGTCAGCAGCATCTGCTAGTTCATTACATCTTCTTTCTGGAAACCGTTTCTTCACTTGGCTTCCAGGACACCAGAGTTGACTTCTCCCTTGAAATTTAGACTCTAAGTATCTATTCAATATTTCCATTTGTATGCCTAAGAAGCATTTCAAACTTAACAGCATTGTTAACTTCTACTTAACCCAATGTTTGAATCTTGGCTCAGCTACTCACTGTTGTGGTTGTTGTTTGCTGTTGTTGAGTCAGCCCTGACTCACGGTGACCCAAGCAGAAAGGAACAAAACATTGCTCAGTCCTTTGCCATGCCCATGATCGGTTTCAGATTGAATGGTTGTAATCCATAGGGATTTCATAGGCTGACTTTTGGAAGTAGATCACCAAACTTTTCTTCCTAGTCCATTTGCTCAGCTACTCACTGGTTTTAGGAAAAAATATTTTGTATCTCTGTTACTCAATATCTTATTTGTAAAGCGGGCATAATTACATCAAATTTATAAAGTAGTGAGGAGTAAATGAAGTTGTGGTTAGGTGCCATTGAGTGGCTGCTGACTCACAGTGATCCTACATACAACAGAAGGAAACACTGCCCAGTCCTGCGCCATCCTCACAACTGTTGCCATATTTGCGCCAACTGTTGCAGCCACTGCATCAATCCATCTTGTTGAGGGTCTCCCTCTTTTTTTCCAACCCTCTGCTTTACCAAGCATGATGTCCTTCTCCAGGCACTGGCCCCTTCTGATGACATGTCCAAAGTAAGTAAGATGAAGTCTCATCATTCTCCTCTCTAAGGAGCATTTTGGCTGTATGTCTTCCAAGACAGATCTGTTTGTTCTTCTGGCAGTCCATGGTATAGTCAATATTCTTCACCAACACAAAAATTCACCAAAGGCATCAATTCTTATTTGGTCTGTCTTATTCATTGTCCAGCTTTCACATACTTATGAGGCAATTGAAAATATCATGGCTTGGGTCAAGCACACCTTAGTCCTCACAGTGATATCTTTGCTTTTTCACACCTTAAAGAGATCTTTTGCAGCCCATTTGCCCAATGCAATGCGTTGTTTGATTTCTTGACTGCTGCTTCCATGGGTGTTGATTGTGGATGAAATCCTTGATAACTTAAATATTTTCTCCCTGTATCATGATGTTTCCTATTGATTCAGTTGTTAGGATTTTTGTTTCCTTTATGTTGAGGTGTAATCCATACTGGAGGCTGTTGTCTTTGATCTTCATCAGTAAATGGTTCAAGTCTTTTCTTTCAGCAAACAAGGTTGTGTCATCTGCATATCACAGGTTGTAATGAGTCTTCCTCCATTCCTGATGCCATGTTCTTCAGATAGGCCAACTTCACAGATTATTTGATCAGAATACAGACTGAATAAGTATGGTGAAAGGATATAACCCTGACACACACCTTTCCTGATTTTAAACCACGCAGTATCCCCTTGTTTTGTTCAAACGATTGCCTCTCGTTCTATGTGTAGGTTCCACATAAACAAACTTAAATATTCTGGAATTCCCTTCTTTGTGTTGTTATCCATAATTTGTTATGATCCACACAGTTGAACACTTTTGCATAGTAAATAAAACACAGGTAAACATCTTTCTGGTATCCTCTACTTTCAGCCATGATCCATCTGACATTAGCAATGCTATCTCTCCTTCTGGGTCCTCTTTTGAATCTGGCTTGAATTTTTGGCAGTTCCTGGTCAAAGTACTGCTGCAACTATTTTGAATAATGTTCAGCAAAGTTCTACTTGGATGTGATATTGTTCGATAATTTCAATATTCTGTTGGATCACCTTTCTTTGGAATGGACACAAATCAGGATCTCTTCCAGTCAGTTAGCCAGGTAGCTGTCTTCCAAATTTCTTGGTTTAGATGAGTGCGTGCTTTCAGCGTTGTATCCTGTTGTTGATACATCTCAACTGGTATTCTGTCAATTCCTGAAGCCTTGTTTTTCACCAATGACTTCAGTGCAATTTAGACTTCTTTCTTCAGTGCCATGGGTTTTTGATCACATGCTACCTCCTGAAATGGTTGAAAGCTGACCAATTCTTTTTGGTACAGTGACTCTCTGTATTCCTTCTATCTTCTTTTGATGCTTTCTGTATCACTTAATATTTCCCTGTAGCATTCTTCAATATTGCAACTCAAGGCATGATTTTTTTTCTTCAATCCTTTCAGCTTAAGAAATACCAACTGTCTTCTTCCTTTTTGGTTTTCTAACTCTAGGTCTTGCACATTTCATTATAATACTTTGTCTTTTTGAGCTGCCCTTTGAGATCTTCTGCTCAGCTATTTTTCTTCATCATTTCTCCTGTTTGCTTTAGCCACTCTATGTTCAAGGGCAAGTTTCAGAGTCTGCCTGACAACCATTTTGGTCTTTTCTTTCTTTCCTGTCTTTTTAATGACATTTTGGTTTCTTAATATATGATGTCCTTGATAGCACTCCACAACTTGACTCTGGTCTTCAGTCATTAGTGTTCAAAGTGTCAAATCTATTCTTGAGACAGTCTCTAAATTCAGGTGGGATGTAATCAAGGTTGTATTTTGGCTCTTGTGAACTTGTTTTAATTTTCTTCAGCTTCCACTTCAACTTGCATATGAGCAATTGATGGTCTGTTCCATAGTCAGCCCCCGACTTTGTCTGGCCAATGATACTGAGCTTCTCCATTGTCTCTTTCCACAGATGTAGTCAATTTAATTCCTGTGTATTCCATTTGGTGAGGTCCACATGTATAGTCACCATTTACATTGTTGAAAAAGGTATTTTCATTGAATAGGTCATTGGTCCTGCAAAATTTTATCATCTTTTGCATCATTTTTATCACTGAGGCCATATTTTCCAACTACTGATCCTTCTTTGACAACTTTTGAATCCCACTCATCAGTAATTATCAATGCACCTTGATTGCAGTTTGATCAGTGTCAGACTGCAGAAGTTGGTAAATTTCTTTATCTTTGGCATTAGTGGTTGGTGTGTAAATTTGAACAACAGTCATATTGACTTGTCTTACTTGTAGGCATATGGATATTATCCCATCACTGGTAGCACTGTACTTCAGGATAGTTCTTGAAATATTCTTTTTGATGACGAATGCGACACCATTCCTGTATAATGTCTCACTTCCAGCATTATAAACTATATGTTTATAGAATTCAAAATGGCCAATACCAGTCCATTTCAGCTCACCAATGCCTAAGACATCGATCTTCAAAAGTTCCATTTCATTTTTGACAGCTTCCTATTTTCCTAGATTCATACTTTGTACATTCCATGTTCCAATTACTAATGGATATTTGCAGCTGTTCCTTCTAATTTTGAGTCATGTCACTTTAGCAGATGAAGATCCATGTCACTGAGGTCAATTCTATTTTGAGGAGGTGACTCTTCCCTAGTTGTACTTTGAGTGTCTTCCAGCCTGGGGGGCTCATCTTCTGGCACTATATTAGACAATGTTTTGTTGATGTTCGTAAAGTTTCCACTGGCCAGCTTTTCAGAAGCAGATCACCAGGTCCTTCTTCCTAGTCTGTCTTAGCCTGGAAGATCCACCGAAGCCTATACACTATGGATGACTCTGCTGGTATTTGAAATACCAGTGATATAGCTTTCAGCATTACAGCAACATACAAGTCACCACAGTATGACAAACTGACAGATGAGTGGTATTAAATAAGGTAATGACATGAAAATCATTGATCTTAATGCCTGGTGTATAGTAGGTGCTCAATAGATGATATTTCTTACTGTGTCCCTATCCCATACTGGTGCCTTTTCTTGGGTGTTCTCAGTTTTGGTGAACGCATCACCCAGTCACCTAAGTAAGAACCTGCTATCACCTTTGACTCCTTCCTATTTGTAAACTTCTACATCAATCTGTAACCAAAAACTTCAAAGTGTATCTTTTAAATATTTCTCAAAATTCTTCTGTTTTTCTCCATTCCTGTTGCCCCTATTGAAGTTCGTCTCTTGCATGGATGACTGCTGTAGCTTCTATGGTTTCTCCTGTCCCTCTCCCTGCTCCAGACACAGTGATCACTTTAAAATATGTATCTGATCATGTCACTCCCCTTCTATTTCTCCTCACTGACCTCAGGAAAAGGTATGAATTCCTTCGCATAGTATACAAGACACTTAGAAATTTGTTCTTATCTCTCCTTTCTAGTTACCCCTCTTATTGCTCCCCACCCTATCCCTAAATCCATTTTCTGAACCACCTGCCATCTCATCTTTTCCATGAGCTTCTAACTTATGGCTTTTTTATATGTGTTTTTTTTTTTTTTTACTGTAGGACACTACCCACTCATTGCCCACCCTCTTTACCTAGCTACCCACCCTCTTTACCTGGCTAAGCCATACCTGATGTCTCAGTCTAGTTCTTTATCTCTCCAAAAGACTGAGGCTTATTCCCCATGTTCTGAGTTAGCTGCCCCTTCCCACTAGTGTTCACATAGCTTCTTGTACTTTTCCTAGGGTTGTCCATTTAAGCAACCTGTTCCCCCCACCCCCCCAGATTGTGAGCTACTGGGAGGAGGGAACTCATGCCCAAAATTCTTGGGAGAATGCATTTTTAATCCCTTAATCTTCTTAGAATATTCTTAGTTCTTGATATTTTAGGTGTGCACCTAATTGGATGCAGCACGCAGTTAAACGGACCATTAGTTTTCTGATCTCTGAAATGAGGTCTCTAAGATTCTTTATCATTCTGAAATGCCAGTACATTCTGTATTGGGCTCCACGGGGCTGGCATGTCACCTACTAGACTGGAAGGGCTGAAGATGTTGGAGGATTCCAAGTCCATCTCTACCTAGTCTAAAAAAGCTGGGCAATTTTCTTACTTTCTGCTTTTCCATCTGGTTGTTAGGAACCATATAGACACTGTCAAAAAGGAAAGCTATTCAAGTGTTTTCTTGGGGGAATGACTCAACAGTTTTATATTCATTTTCTGCCCCAGTATCTTAGAATAATAGAGACAGCAAGATATAACAATTAAATGGTGTTATTCCCCAAAGGCCACTTGCTCCAGTTTATAATTCTGTTCCTGCCACACTATAGCAAATAGTCTTTCCTATGGTGACTTTTCCCCTTGGTGTGTTAATTAATCCTCATGCTTGGACGCCAATGCTATTGCAGGCCTCGTTGACTCTTTGGAGGACGCAAGAGTTGAACAGTTCTCTAGCATCTAGATGAACCCAATAACAAGGAAACAAATGCAGTCATGGGTTTTTAGAGAAATTAGCTTACCCATTATGGAGTACCTGCTCCACAGTGAGTCTCTGTGCTAAGTAGTAGGGACATAAAGATGTGTAAAATGCAGTGCTTGGTTTTAAGGAACTCACAATCTACAGAAGGAGACCCAAACCAAACCAAACCCAGGGCTGTCGAGTCGATTCTGACTCATAGTGACCCTGTAGGACAGAGTAGAACTGCCCCATAGAGTTTCCAAGGAGCGCCTGGTGGATTAGAACTGCCAACCCTTTGGTTAGCAGCTGTAGCACTTAACCACTATACCACCAGGGTTTCCAGAGAAGGAGACAGCAAGGATAATACAGAGTGGGACATGCTATGAGAGAGGGAAGGAAGCACAGGTGTGGGAGCTCAGAGGAGAGATACCCAGCCTGAGGCATCGGAGAAGGTTTCTGGAACATTCTGGAAGATGTGACTTTTAAGATAAGTCTTAAAGAATGAGTAATTAATCTAGTAGTCTCTTGATAGTGGAAATGGTTAAGTGCTCCACTACTGGCCAAAAGGTTAGTGTTTCAAACCCACGCAGAGGTGCCTCTGAAAACAGGCCTGGTGATCTGCTTCCTAGAGGTCACAGCCTTGAAAATCCAAAGGAGCAGTTCTACTTTGTACATATGGGGTTGCCATGAGTCAGAATCAACTCGACAGCAACTAACAACAACAGTAGTTAGTCTGGGGGGAAAAAAGATGGAAGGGCATATGGGGTAGAGGAAATGCATAGATAAAAGTCCAGCGATGTGAGCAAAGATGGCATCGGAGACCTGAGTTCATTTTGCAGTTCTCTGAGGAATGGGAGTGGGGTGTGATGAGCTATGAGATTAAAAAGAGAAGCAGGGACCACACTATGAAGGCCTTGCATGAGGCAGGGGATTGGTTCTCTGGTGTCTAAGAGCTTTTCCATTTGTGAAATTCTAGAACATTCTGGTGCATGGTAATCTATGGGGCTAAGGTATCACCCAATAGAAAGGAGGGACTGAAGATACAGAAGGATTCTGAGACCCTCTCTTCCTATTCTAAAACATCATGTAGTTGACTTTACATCTTCCTTTTCTGTTCAGTTATTTGGGAACCATGTAGACACTATATGAACCGAAAGTTATTAATACCCCACTGAGGAGATTTATTTGAATCCTGAACACAATGGGGAGCCACTGAAGATTACTAAGCAAGGAAGCAACCTGGTTTGCATAGCCTTTTAGAAAGGTCAGTCTACAGGAGCAGGAAGGAAGATGGATTTGAGGGCAGGGGCAGGGGGTGGGGAAGCCAGTTATGAGGTTGTTTTCAATGGCACAGGGTCATCTCAGGCCTGGGAAAGTCGTGATGCCATCACATTATTGCAGGCATCCAAAGCCAGAGCCTTTGCAGCTGGCAGAGGGCCAGGCATGCCTTAGGAGTCCTGAGAGAAGGCAGACTTCTGCCCTTCCTGCTTGGGCACTCTGTCTGCCCAGCTATCCTCTGTAGCCCCCATTGCTGTGGCCACCTCACCCTGTTTCCTGACTGCTTCACTTCCAGGCCTTTAAGCTCAACCCAACTTGTCCCAGACTCAAGCTCCTTACCTTTCTTCCCAAACCTGCCCTCCTTCTGCTTGCTCTATTTCGGGGACTGGTACCACCATCCATACAGCCTCCAAATCTAAAAACCCAGCCTGAATTTCCTCCTCCACAGTCCACATTCAGCCAGCCTCTGAGTTCCGCCAATTTTCCTTCCTAAATATTGCCGGATTCTACTCCCCTCAGTCCAGCCTCCTTCCCTCTTGCCTGGATTACTGCCTTGGTAGGCCCTCTCCCTCTGGTGGGGGCTTGTCACCAATACCAAAGAGTCCCTCTAGGATGCAGATTCCACCCTTGACTCCCTGCTGCCCCCAGGGGGCAGTACCAGTCACTTAGTGCTCCTATAAAACTCCAGCCCCAGCCCAGCTCACAGCTCAACCATTCATACTCCATGCCTCACTTGTAACATCCCCACGGCCATCAGCTTGTTGTCTTTCTTCTCCAAATGCTGTCTTGCTTATCATTTCCCACTCTTGCTCTTGCTGGGTCCTGTTTCTGAGAGATACCTTTCTGATCCTCTTTCTCTTCACCAAGTCAGTTTCCACTCTCCTTTTAAGACAAATTAGGAATTGTTATGGATGGAACTGTGTCCCCCCAAAAGATATGTTGACGTCTTAGCCCCTGTGTCTGTGAATGTGACCTTGTTTGAAAACAAGGTTTTTCTTTTATTAAATTAACAGGGTCATACAGGAGTAGGGTGGGTCTTAATCATAATCCCTTCTGAGTGGTGTCTTATAAAAGAGAACAGACATGGAAACAGAAGCACATGGGGTAGACACCATGTGAAGATACATCCACAAGCCAGGAAATGCCCAGGGCTACCAGTAGGTGGAGGAGACAAGGAAGGATCTTTCTTTTAAGCCAACAGAGAGCACATAAGCTCTGCTGACTAGTTGAATTTGGACTTCTAGCCTCCAGAACTGTGAGAAAGTAAATTGTGCTCTTGAAAGACACCCACTTGAAGATGCTTTGTTATGAAAGCACTAGGAGACTAAGACAGGGATCAAACCCTCTGAGAAGACTTGCCTGTTCCCAGGCCGGGTCAGGCGACCTTCCTCCACAGTCCACCACCTTCTAGGCTTCCTGTCTCGCAGCATTCACCCTGCTGTATTATAATTGTCATCTACTCACTTGGCTCTTTCTCCCACTGATTTACATGTCCCCACAGGACAGAGATTCTATTGAGTTTATTTCTGTGACACAGAGCTTGACACATGCTTAAACCAAAAACCAAGCCAATTGCAATCAAGTCAATTCCCACTCATGACGATCCCATGTGTGTCAGTGCAGAACTGTGCCCCACAGGGTTTTCAGTGGCTGATTTTTGGAAGTAGATCACTAGGCCTTTATCGAACTTTCAATCCTTCAGTTAGCAGCTGATGATGTTAAACGTTTGTACCACCCAGGGACTCCTGGCATAGACTTAGTAAGCACTTAATACATATTTATTGAAGAAACGAATAAGTAACATATATTCGGTGCTTCTCATGTGCCAGGACCTCTGCTTACTTGTCTTCAATGACCTCATTTGGTCTTCCACCACCCCTATTCCAAAAACCAAACCGAACCTGTTGCTGTCAAGTCGGGTCTGACTCATAGTGACCCTGTAGGACAGAGTAGAACGGCCCCATAGATTTTCCAAGGAGCACCTGGTAGATTTGAACTGCCAACCTTTTGGCTAGCAGCCATAGCGTTTAACCACTACACCACCAGGGTTTCCTCACCCCTATTGAAAAAAAAAAAAAAAAACCCACTGCCGTTGAGTCGATTTTTAGTACATCCTCCTTTACAGATGAGGAAATAGAGGTTTAGATGTATAAGTGGTAAAAAAAAAAAAAAGTATAAATGGTAAAAAAAAAAAAAATTTTTTTTTTTTTTTGTAGAGAAGAATTAATCCCAGGTTGGTGCATATACTCCAGAGCTTGCGCTCTTTATCACAAACGCAATTCTTCCGCTATGACAACAAAGAGTGGTGACCCTCAGGTCATTATTCCTGTGGAGAAAATGCCCTGGGAAGGAGCCACGGATGAGCTGAAGGGGAAGTTGCTTTCTCTACTTGGCCTTCAACAGCTGGATGACAGTATTTCTAACTCCCCCTCTCTGACTCCCAGGCTACAAGCCTGACTGCTCAGACCAGGTTCTGCCACGTCTCACCCCTTCACTTCCCTCTGCCTCTGGACTGGGGTTCTGAATGTGGTCACTCCTTCTCTGTTGCCTCCTCTTAAGGCCTCTGATGTAACTGGCCACAGATGCTGGTTGGATACTGGATGGTTCTCACCTGGGAAAATAAACTCTAAATAAAGGCTGACATCCCAAAGCCAACCCCTGCAGCTTACGGCGGAGCACTCCCCGCAGCCTGGACCATCCTACTTTCTAGCTGGAGCCATCAGTCCAGCATGACCGGGGTCGGGGGGACGATGGCTCATCTCCATCTTTCATCTTATCCCTGGCTTTGTCTTGCTCAGACCTGGGGCACAGCAAGGAGTTCAATGAATACTTGCTGCATTCCTTTGAAAGCCATCCTGCAACCAGGGACCTGTGATTTGCTGCCCAGCCTGCTGGGGGATGTTCCGGCCACTCTCAGAAGGAGGGTTTTGTGTAAGACATCCACTGGCTCTGCCTTCCAGAGTCCAGGCAGAAAAACTCCCTGTGAGACCCAGAAGATTAACCTGCAAGAACAAATCATCACGATACCTTTTTTTGTGTTCCTATGGAAGCCATTTTCACATGCGGTAGTCTATTAAGAAGCAGGATTGAGTCGTGTTTATTTCCACATCAGTGAATCAAATCTTAGTTTTTATAAGACCTGGGTATCCTGGAAAAAATAGTTTGAGTGTGTGTGCATGTGTGTGTGTGTGTGTGATATTTTAAGGCTAAAGGGATTAGCTTCTCTGGGAGCTCAAAATTCTTTGGAGGTTTTGTGTATATAAGTCTAAGATTCCACAATATCTGGAGCCCTGGTGGCTCAGGGATTAAGAGTCTGGCTGCTAACCAAAGGTCAGCAGTTTGAATCCACCAGCCATTCCTTGGAAACCCTATGGGGCAGTTCTATTCTGTCCTATAGGGTCACTGTGAGTCAGAATCAAATGTGATTTTCTCTTCAATACCTAATCAGTGGTCTTTGTACTATCTCCTATCTCAGACGTTTGTAATTCAGTCCCCTTAATTTCAAATTTCTTTTGAAAAGCAAAAGCCTTCTAATTGAGAGAGATTTCCTATATATGTTGTCTTCAGCCCCCTTTGGAGTGACATGCATTAGCCATGACTTCTTTTTAGGTATAGGAAAAGGCCAGCTGTCCACACTGCCGATTGGTGTGCTTCCATTTGTTTCCAAGCTGCCAAATGGCGTGGGTAGAGAGCTTTGAACACAAGGCCAGGCCAGGGCTTCTCATTTGGGAGAGCAGAGAGCCTGATGCTTGGCAACGTGCTTTCTTATGGACTTGTCCAGGCTGGCAAGGCACAGAGTACTCGGCTTGGCCAGGCCAGGAGGCACTGGGTGAACAGAGAATTTGATGCTTGGCAAAGCACATTATGGTCTGAGACAGACCCACAGTGTACATTCCAAGCTGCCCACTACCAAAGGCTTGGGTAGAAATGGCCAAATCAGACATTTCCTCAAACATGGCCAGCATCTGGTCAGTTTAATTTGGGGATCTTTGTTCATGCCACAAGAGCACAGCTTGTCCATATCTTTTCTGAGTTATCAGTTTTTACAGGATGTAGACATGTGCCCTGTTCTACAAGAGCTATTTGGACCATGTTCTATTGGTCAGAACCCCTGAACTCATCCTTTTTCACAAGTCTATTTTCATTTTGATCATTGGCAGTTCCATTTTATTTTTATGAGGAGTGAAAATTATGTGCTTCTTTTGAGCCCATTTCTTATGCATTGAAGCGTGTTTTCCTCTTTACTAAGATATAGAGTTTCTCCCCAGCTGGGGCTATCTTCACTCCACCTTTAGTAGATTTGGTCTGGAGGTAGGGGCTTGGGCAGGAATTGAGTCAAGACTTTCTCTGCACCCACTCTATTCTACTTAACCTTCATCTCCTCAAACACTTCAGGAGAGGCTTCCATCTTTCCCTGACCAATCTGGTCTTGCCTGTGCAAATATACCAAAACCCATTTCGGTCAATTCCAACTCATAGTGACCCTATGGGGCAGAGTAGAGCTGCCTACGCAGTTTCTGAGACTGTAATCCTTAGCTAATCTGCTGCTAACCAGAAGGCTGGAGACTCTAGTCCACACAGAGATGCCTCAGAAGAAAGGCTTGGCAATCTACTTCTGAAAAACCAGTCATTGAAGCCCCTGTGGAGCACAACAGGTCTACTGTGACACAAATGGGGTCACCATGAGTAGGACAGAGTCAACTAAATGGCAACTTTTTTTTTTTTTTAAGCATAACTTCAATTACAGTTTTCAAAACAATGTGCCAGTTTGGATATTTCCAGATTTATAAGACCATCTCTCCCAACCATTTCATTTTCCTAAAATCCCACTTTGTAGTTGGCTAAGATGCACATGGAGAGGCAGTGCTTGCAGGGATAATCTGGGACTGGAATCCCAATGCTGTGTTGTCATTTTTTGGATTGAAAATCCAGCTGGCAGGAGGAGATCTAGGATCAGTAACGGAACCACACTTGATAAGCTTTTGGCTCTGCAGTGATGGCAGCAACCTACCTCCAAATGGCATGTGGCTGCTCTCCTTGGTATTTTAAGAAGCTTCCTGTCCTGGGCTCTATTTAATCATTATTTTCCTACAATGTAAATTAAACTGGCAGGAAAAGATGATGTCTTCTTTCATAACCTTGATTGCATGTTGAGCCTGATTCCAGGACATTGGCCCCTGGACTGTGGAATCAGAGTCTGGAAAAGGAAACGTTCTTCCTCTGAGCCCACCTAAGCTACGGAAGGCCCCAGGTTCATATCTGAGTTGTTTGTTGTTGCCCCTATAACCTAATCCAGAAGCTCAGCTTACCCCCTGTTCTTTGGGGAGTCCTGCTTGGCTGGAAGTCTCTCTTCTATGAACTGGTTGAAAGCCACACAGTGCACAGCTGTGACAACACAGCAGCAGGATCTGTTAGTCTTAGAAAATCTCTCCCTCAGAAAGCGACAAGGCAGAGACTAAATCCGAACATGCCCACACTTGCTCCCTGACCTGAGAGTGACAAATTAGGCCTCAGAGGGAGGTTGGCTTTTCAGACAGTTCTCGCCCCCTGTCTCCACATCTGTGTCCCCTGGAGCCACCAGCAGTTGTCTCAAATACCCTTTGAGATATATTTGGACAAGAGATCTTTACAGGCCCCATCTGTCCTGCTGAAAAAAGCATTCTCTTCGATTGTGACCACCCAGTATGCAACTTACTGGATATCTCCAACTTCTTCCTGCTTGCTAGGGAAATGCAGTCTCCTAGGAGCCCTGGTGGCACAGTGGTTAAGAGCTCGGCTGCTAACCAAAAGGTCAGCAACTCAAAACTACCAGCTCCTTCTTGGAAACCCTATGGGGCAGTTCTACTCTGTCCTATAGGGTTGCTATGAGTCAGAATCAACTCCATGGCAACGGGCTAAGTTCCCTGGGTGGTGCAGTTAATGCACTTGGCTATTAACTGAGAGGTTGGAGGATGAGTCCGCTCAAAGTTGTCTTGGAAGAAAGACCTGGCAATCTACTTTTGAAAAATCAGCCATTGAAAATCCTATGAAGCACAGTTGTACTCTGCACACATGCGGTCACCACGAGTCGATGGCAACTGGTTTAGTGATAAACAGAATATCCCTCAGCCATGCTATACTGGCCCAAATGGAAAGCAAAGCCAGCTGTCCAGGCAAGGCAGAACCTGCTGACTGTGTAAGAGAACCAAGCTAGGGCTGGTCAGGTTGGCAGAGGAAGGAGATGCTTTTCAAGGGTTGGGGTGGGTGACTGGGCTTTGTTGCCTTGAGTCCCATTCTTTTTTATTTTTATTTTTTATTGTGCTTTGGTGAAAGTTTACAGCTCAAGTTAGTTTCTCATTCAAAAATTTATACACATATTGTTTTGTGACATTGGTTGCAATTGCCACCATGTGACAGCACTCTCTTCCCTTCTACCCTGAGTTCTCTGTGTCCATTTGTCCAGTTTTCCTGTCCCTTCCTGCCTTCTTGTCTTGCTTTTGAACAGAAGCTGCCCATTTGGTCTCGTATATTTGATTGAACTAAGAAGCACGTTCTTCATGTGTGTTGTTTGTTTTATAGGCCTGTTTAGTCTTTGAAAAGTGGGCTTTAGGAGTGGTTTCATGTCTAAGTTAGTGGAGTGTCCAGGGGCCATAGTCTCTGGGGTTCCTCCAGTCTCTGTTAGTCTAGCAAGTCTGGTCTTAGTCTTGAGTCCCATCTTCTGATGCCCAGCTTCCCCTAGGAGACCCCTGGCAAGTCATTGCTGCCATCACCACAGTGACCTTATGGAATGAAACTCTCCTAAATCCTAATGACCTACAGCTCTTTGCTTATTTCCCTGTGGGTAGCAGCTGGCAATAGGCAGGAACATTTAACCAAGACTCGACTGTAAGCAATCTCCTGGATAACACAAGGGAAGTAAATGCAGGTGATAACTTGCAGCTCAATCCATTTGGGACCCCAGTGGGAGGCCTCCCGGACCATCACCGATAGCCAGAGGTCTCCTCCTACCTCTCTGGATAGCTCATCACATCTTTCGAATCCAGGCCCCTCGGGGATACCTTTACTCATCAGACCCAAGTCCTCCTTCCAGGGTACAATTCTTGTCAGAGGGCCATCACCTCTATGGACGATCCCCCTCAGTCTTTCCTCAGGATGCCTGGCCCCCTACCCACATTATCAGAACCCCACACAACTTTCCCAGCTTTGCCTGTTTCTACTAACTAGTGGTGCTGGGAGAGGGGGTAAAGGGCAGGTGAAGTCAGCACGTTTAGAACTAGTAAGATTTAAGAATTCCAGAAAATCTCTCCTCCCTTCCCCTATCACTGACCAAACGATCTCTTACAAACCTTCTCTGATGAGTGCCTGGCTAAAGGGCTGAAGACTCTTGTTGAAAATAATTCATTTTCGTTAGTGATTTGACATATTCAGTCATTAACGGTGTGCCATAAATCATTCCATCCAATTGTCAGGCACTTAGCAGGATTCTGAAGAAATGGGACTTGGGACTCATAGGTTTTGAGGGAGAAAGTGCTCTAGCTAGTGCATGGGGCAGCGTCTGGGGGAGGAGGTACTTGGGTGGGAAGGTATTGTGGGACCAGGGGCCCACAGGTGGAGAGACTGGGAATGCAGGACTGCAGAGCGAGGTGGCTACACCACAGTGGGCTGAGGAGCTGGGGAGCCTTTGCAGGACGGTGTGCGAGGCAGGCATTGCCCTTGGAGGCAGAGTCTGGACCCTGACCTTGCGTGGCCATGAACCGCCAGTAACCCAAGGAGGTAATTTCTCCTTTCTAAATTTTCCTCATCTGTAAAGTGAGGTTTCTTGAATAAAAAAAGGGAGTCCCTCTTCTTTTAGAAAGATGGTTTCTGGGGTCTCCTGTGGCTCTGGTGGCCTTAAACAAGCCATAGTTTTATTTGTAAGCCCCTTGCCTGGGTTGAACTCTGCCCAAGCTCTGTGGTCAGGCCAGGTAGACTCTCTGCCTTGAGCACCAGCAAGCCGCCCAATTCTGCTCTCTTTACCTGTGCGGGTCCTGACTACAGGGTGTCACCAATAGGACTCAGACTCGCAGGAAGCTGCAGACCCCTCAGCACCCCCCAGGCCCAGGCCAAGGACGTTGAGTGCTGCCAGAGCTCACCAAGCTGGTCTACTCATAGGCCTGGGCCCACCTCAGCCCAGCCTCCTCCTCCTCTGTGGCAGTCTGAGACCGAGGGCTGCCTTCATCACTTCCTCTGAAGAGTCAACAGCCTTTGGCCAAGTGACTGTTTCTTTCCCCCTCCCCAAAGCTGTAAAAGAGTAGCCAGCTTGCTCCATTTCTGAATATTTTAGCAGAAATTAAGGCATGTGAAGTGCAAGGGCTGCCTTCCTGTTGGGGCTTTTCATTGCTAAATCTGCCAATTTTCCTACTGTTTTTTTTTTGGGGGGGGGGCTTTAAAGAACCTTTAGCCTTCTGTGCCTTGTTCTTTTTCTCCTTCACTGGGACCTTTCTGGAGACACGTCTTCTGCCCTTCGGCAATGTTTCCTAGCCAGGAATAGGTTCTGCTTGGCTGGCAGCTGCCAACTGGAGGGATGTAGGAAGCAAGGCCCATCTGGTGGATTGAGTCTGGGCTACTTAGTAGGTCTGCTGTTTAGCAAGCAAATACAGATATTCTCCTATATTAGCTTCTAAAACCTTTATAGTTTGGCCTTTCCCATAGCTGCTAACCAAAAGGTTGGCAGTTCCAATCCACTAGCTGCTCCTTGGAAATCCTATGGGGCAGTTCTACTGTGTCCTATAGGGTCACTGTGGGTCAGAATTGACTTGACGGCAACAGGTTTGGCTGTGGTTTTTGAAACTGATTTATGTGCACGGTGTGAGGTAGAGATGGGATTTCCTTTTTTGTTTTTCCTTACAGAGATCCAAAATTGGCTCAATACAATTTATTGAAAAGGCTTTATGCCCTCTTGGTATCCCGTGCCTCTTCTGACGAATGTATATGGGTCTGTCTCTTTATACTCTATTCCGCTCCACTGGGATGTTTGTATGTCTTGGAGCAAACGGCATTCTGTGTTAATTACTACAGTGTTTTGAATCCTGATCCAAAGTACAGCAAGGTCTCCCACCTTGTTCTTCAAGAGTGCTTTGACTTTTTTTGGCTCTTTATGCCCATCTGTCGGTTCATCAGAATATGGTTGCTTGTGTGTTGCTAGGATGCTGGAAATTATGCTACCAGTATTTCAAATACCAAAAGGTTAATTAGACTTTTAATCCAATTACTTGGTATCTCTAGTCATTTATTTAGGTTTTGTGTCTTAATAATATTTTATAATATTATCTATAGGAGTTTTTTTTTTTTTTGGTTAGGTTTATATTTTCCTAGATTTATTCCAGGTTATTTTGTATTTTTTGATGTTTTTAAAAATTTTTTAAAATTGTTTCTGCCTGGTATATAGAAAGGCAAATGATTTTTGCATATTGTTTTTGTATCTGATATTCTTGCTAAAGGCTCATATTGACTCTAATGATTTAGCTGTAGTTTTTTTTTTCTACATTCACAGTCATATAATAAGCAAACAATAATTTTTGTTTCTTTTATTTCCCATCCTTTTTTTTTTTATGAAAGATCCTGTGAAGCAGATGGTTTTTTAAAAAATTTATTGTGTTGTTATTGAGAGTGTACACAGCAAACCATATACCAGTGCAACAGTTTCTACATGTACAATACAGTCATTCTTTTGAGTTGTGCAACCTTTCTCATCCTCCTCTTCTGAGTTGCTCCTCATTAACATAAACCCGCTCCTCCCTAAAGTTCCTATCTAGTCTTTTAAGAGTTGCTGTTGTCAGTTTGATCCCATATAGACAATTCTTAAAAGAGCATAATGCTCAAGGCAGACCTTTTTTTACTAGTTAAGCTGTTATTTTATTTATTTATTTTTTTAAATAACTTTTATTAAGCTTCAAGTGAACGTTTACAAATCCAATCAGTCTGTCACATATAAGTTTACATACATCTCACTCCCTACTCCCACTTGCTCTCCCCCTCTTGCGTCAGCCCTTTCACTCTCTCCTTTCTTGACAATTTTGCTGGCTTCCCTCTCTCTCTATCCTCCCATCCCCCCTCCAGACCAGAGTTGCCAACACAATCTCAAGTGTCCACCTGATATAATTAGCTCACTCTTCATCAGCATCTCTCTCCCACCCGCTGACCAGTCCCTTTCATTTCTGATGAGTTGTCTTCGGGGATGGTTCCTGTACTGTGTCAACTGAAGGTCTGGGAAGCATGGCCGCCGGGATTCCTCCAGTCTCAGTCAGACCATTAAGTTTGGTCTTTTTATGAGAATTTGGGGTCTGTATCCCACTGATCTCCTGCTCCCTGAGGGGTCCTCTGCTGTGCTCCCTGTCAGGGCAGTCATTGATTGTGGCCGGGCACCAACTAGTTCTTCTGGTCTCAGGATGATGTAGGTCTCTGGTTCATGTGGCCCTTTCTGTCTCTTGGGCTCTTAGTTGTCGTGTGGCCTTGGTGTTCTTCATTTTCCTTTGCTCCAGGTGGGTTGAGACCAATTGCTGCATCTTAGATGGCCGCTTGTTAGCATTTAAGACCCCAGACGCCACATTTCAAAGTGGGATGCAGAATGATTTCATAATAGAATTATTTTGCCAATTGACTTAGAAGTCCCCGCAAACCATGTTCCCCAGACCCCCACCCTTGCTCCGCTGACCTTTGAAGCATTCGTTTTATCCCGGAAACTTCTTTGCTTTTGGTCCAGTCCAACTGAGCTGACCTTCCATGTATTGAGTGTTGTCTTTCCCTTCACCTAAAGCAGTTCTTATCTACTGATTAATCAATAAAAAACCCTCTCCCACCCTCCCTCCCTCCCCCCTTCGTAACCACAAAAGTATGTGTTCTTCTCAGGTTTACTATTTCTCAAGATCTTATAATAGTGGTCTTATACAATATTTGTCCTTTTGCCTCTGACTCATTTCGCTCAGCATAATGCCTTCCAGATTCCTCCATGTTATGAAATGTTTCAGAGATTCGTCACTGTTCTTTATCGATGTGTAGTATTCCATTGTGTGAATATACCACAATTTATTTACCCATTCATCCGTTGATGGACACCTTGGTTGCTTCCAACTTTTTGCTATTGTAAACAGAGCTGCAATAAACATGGGTGTGCATATATCTGTTTGTATGAAGGCTCTTGTATCTCTAGGGTATATTCCTAGGAGTGGGATTTCTGGGTTGTATGGTAGTTCTATTTCTAACTGTTTAAGATAACGCCAGATAGATTTCCAAAGTGGTTGTACCATTTTACATTCCCACCAGCAGTGTATGAGAGTTCCAATCTCTCCGCAGCCTCTCCAACATTTGTTATTTTGTGTTTTTTGGATTAATGCCAGCCTTGCTGGTGTGAGATGGAATCTCATCGTAGTTTTAATTTGCATTTCTCTAATGGCTAATGATCGACAGCATTTTCTCATGTATCTGTTGGCTGCCTGAATATCTTCTTTAGTGAAATGTGTGTTCATATCCTTTGCCCACTTCTTGATTGGGTTGTTTGTCTTTTTGTGGTTGAGTTTTGACAGAATCATGTAGATTTTAGAGATCAGGTGCTGGTCGGAGATGTCATAGCTGAAAATTCTTTCCCAGTCTGTAGGTGGTCTTTTTACTCTTTTGGAGAAGTCTTTAGATGAGCATAGGTGTTTGATTTTTAGGAGCTCCCAGTTATCGGGTTTCTCTTCATCATTTTTGGTAATGTTTTGTATTCTGTTTATACCTTGTATTAGGGCTCCTAGGGTTGTCCCTATTTTTTTTCCATGATCTTTATCGTTTTAGTCTTTATGTTTAGGTCTTTGATCCACTTGGAGTTAGTTTTTGTGCGTGGTGTGAGGTATGGGTCCTGTTTCATTTTTTTGCAAAGGGATATCCAGTTATGCCAGCACCATTTGTCAAAAAGGCTATCTTTTCCCCAGTTAATTGACACTGGTCCTTTGTCAAATATCAGCTGCTCATACGTGGATGGATCTATGTCTGGGTTCTCAATTCTGTTCCATTGGTCTATGTGCCTGTTGTTGTACCAATACCAGGCTGTTTTGACTACTGTGGCTGTATAAGAGGTTCTGAAGTCAGGTAAGGTGAGGCCTCCCACTTTCTTCTTCTTTTTCAGTAGTGCTTTGCTTATCCGGGGCTTCTTTCCCTTCCATATGAAACTGGTGATTTGTTTCTCTATCCCCTTAAAATATGACATTGGAATTTGGATTGGAAGTGCATTAAATGTATAGATGGCTTTTGGTAGAATAGACATTTTTACTATGTTAAGTCTTCCTATCCATGAGCAAGGTATGTTTTTCCACTTAAGTATATCCTTTTGAATTTCTTGTAGTAGAGCTTTGTAGTTTTCTTTGTATAGGTCTTTTACATCCTTGGTAAGATTTATTCCTAAGTATCTTATCTTCTTGGGGGCTACTGTGAATGGTATTGATTTGGTTATTTCCTCTTCGGTGTTCTTTTTGTTGATGTAGAGGAATCCAAGTGATTTTTGTATGTTTATTTTATAACCTGAGACTCTTCCAAACTTTTCTATTAGTTTCAGTAGTTTTCTGGAGGATTCCTTAGGGTTTTCCATGTATACGATCATGTCATCTGCAAATAGTGATAGCTTTACTTCCTCCTTACCAATCTGGATACGCTTTATTTCTTTGTCTAGCCTAATTGCCCTGGCTAAGACTTCCAGCACGATGTTGAATAAGAGCGGTGATAAAGGGCATCCTTGTCTGGTTCCCGTTCTCAAGGGAAATGCTTTCAGGTTCTCTCCATTTAGAGTGATATTGGCTGTTGGCTATGCATAGATGCCCTTTATTATGTTGAGGAATTTTCCTTCAATTCCTATTTTGGTAAGAGTTTTTATCATAAATGGGTGTTGGACTTTGTCAAATGCCTTTTCTGCATCAATTGATAAGATCCTGTGGTTTTTGTCTTTTGTTTTATTTATGTGATGGATTACATTAATGGTTTTTCTGATATTAAACCAGCCTTGCATACCTGGTATAAATCCCACTTGATCAGGGTGAATTATTTTTTTGATGTGTTGTTGGATTCTATTGGCTAGAATTTTGTTGAGGATTTTTGCATCAATGTTCATGAGGGATATAGGTCTATAATTCTCTTTTTTTGTAATGTCTTTACCTGGTTTTGGTATCAGGGAGATGGTGGCTTCATAGAATGAGTTGGGTAGTATTCCGTCATTTTCTATGCTTTGAAATACCTTTAGTAGTAGTGGTGTTAACTCTTCTCTGAAAGTTTGGTAGAACTCTGCTGTGAAGCCATCCGGGCCAGGGCTTTTTTTTGTTGGGAGTTTTTTGATTACCGTTTTCAATCTCTTTTTTTGTTATGGGTCTATTTAGTTGTTCTACTTCTGAATGTGTTAGTTTAGGTAGGTAGTGTTTGTCCAGGAATTCATCCATTTCTTCTAGGTTTTCAAATTTGTTAGAGTACAATTTTTCATAATAATCTGAAATGATTCTTTTAATTTCATTTGGTTCTGTTGTGATGTGGTCCTTCTCATTTCTTATTCGGGTTATTTGTTTCCTTTCCTGTATTTCTTTAGTCAGTCTAGCCAATGGTTTATCAATTTTGTTAATTTTTTCAAAGAACCAGCTTTTGGCTGTGTTAATTCTTTCGATTGTTTTTCTGTTCTCTAATTCATTTAGTTCAGCTCTAATTTTTATTATTTGTTTTCTTCTGGTGCCTGATGGATTCTTTTGTTGCTCAGTTTCTATTTGTTCATGTTGTCGGGACAGTTCTCTGCTTTTGGCTCTTTCTTCTTTTTGTATGTGTGCATTTATTGATATAAATTGGCCTCTGAGCACTGCTTTTGCTGTGTCCCAGAGGTTTTGATAGGAAGTATTTTCATTCTCGTTGCTTTCTATGAATTTCCTTATTCCCTCCTTAATGTCTTCTATAACCCAGTCTTTTTTCAGAAGGGTGGTGTTCATTTTCCAAGTATTTGATTTCTTTTCCCTAGTTTTTCTGTTATTGATCTCTAGTTTTATTGCCTTGTGGTCTGAGAAGATGCTTTGTAATATTTCGATGTTTTGGACTCTGCAAAGGTTTGTTTTATGACCTAATATGTGGTCTATTCTAGAGAATGTTCCATGTGCGCTAGAAAAAAAAGTATATTTTGCAGCAGTTGGGTGGAGAGTTCTGTATAAGTCAATGAGGTCAAGTTGGTTGATTGTTGTAAGTAGGTCTTCCGTGTCTCTGTTGAGCTTCTTACTGCATGTCCTGTCCTTCTCCGAAAGTGGTGTGTTGAAGTCTCCTACTATAATTGTGGAGGTGTCTATCTCGCTTTTCAATTCTGTTAAAATTTGATTTATGTATCTTGCAGCCCTGTCATTGGGTGCATAAATATTTAATATGGTTATGTCTTCCTGATCAATTGTCCCTTTTATCATTATGTAGTGTCCTTCTTTATCCTTTGTGGTGGATTTAAGTCTAAAGTCTATTTTGTCAGAAATTAATATTGCTACTCCTCTTCTTTTTTGCTTATTGTTTGCTTGATATACTTTTTTCCATCCTTTGAGTTTTAGTTTGTTTGTGTCTCTAAGTCTAAGGTGTGTCTCTTGTAGGCAGCATATAGATGGATCGTGTTTCTTTATCCAGTCTGTGACTCTCTGTCTCTTTATTGGTGCATTTAGTCCATTTACATTCAGGGTAATTATAGATAAATAAGTTTTTAGTGCTGTCATTTTGATGCCTTTTTATGTGTGTTGTTGAGAATTTCATTTTTCCACATACTTTTTTGTGCCGAGACGTTTTTCTTGGTAAATTGTGAGATCCTCATTTTCATAGTGCTTGACTTTATGTTAGTTGAGTCGTTACGTTTTTCTTGGTTTTTATCTTGAGTTATAGAGTTGTTATACCTTTTTGTGGTTACCTTATTATTTACCCCTATTTTTCTAAGTAAAAACCTAACTTGTATTGTTCTATATTGCCTTGTATCACTCTCCATATGGCAGTTCAATGCCTCCTGTATTTAGTCCCTCTTTTTGATTATTGTGATCTTTTACCTATTGCCTTCCATGATTCCCTGTTATGTGTATTTTTTTTTTTAATTAATCTTAATTTGTTTGTTTTTGTGATTTCCCTATTTGAGTTGATATCAGGACGTTCTGTTTTGTGACCTTGTGTTGTGCTGATATCTGATATTATTGGTTCTCTGACCAAACAATATCCTTTAGTATTTCTTGTAGCTTTGGTTTGGTTTTTGCAAATTCTCTAAACTTGTGTTTGTCTGTAAATATCTTAATTTCGCCTTCATATTTCAGAGAGAGTTTTGCCGGATATATGATCCTTGGGTGGCAGTTTTTCTCCTTCAGTGTTCTGTATATGTCATCCCATTCCCTTCTTGCCTGCATGGTTTCTGCTGAGTAGTCAGAACATATTCTTACTGATTCTCCCTTGAAGGAAACCTTTCTTTTCTCCCTGGCTGCTTTTAAAATTTTCTGTTTATCTTTGGTTTTGGCGAGTTTGATGATAATATGTCTTGGTGTTTTTCTTTTTGGATCAATCTTAAATGGGGTTCGATGAGCATCTTGGATAGATATCCTTTCGTCTTTCATGATGTCAGGGAAGTTTTCTGTCAGGAGTTCTTCAACTATTTTCTCTGTGTGTTCTGTCCCCCCTCCCTGTTCTGGGACTCCAATCACCCGCAGGTTATCCTTCTTGATAGAGTCCCACATAATTCTTAGGGTTTCTTCATTTTTTTTAATTCTTTTATCTGATTTTTTTTCAGCTATGTTGGTGTTGATTCCCTGGTCCTCCAGATGTCCCAGTCTGCATTCTAATAGCTCGAGTCTGCTCCTCTGACTTCCTAGTGCGTTGTCTAATTCTGTTATTTTATTGTTAATCTTTTGGATTTCTACATGTTGTCTCTCTATGGATTCTTGCAACTTATTAATTTTTCCACTATGTTCTTGAATAATCTTTTTGAGTTCTTCAGCAGTTTTATCGGTGTGTTCCTTGGCTTTTTCTGCCGTTATCCTAATTTCATTTGTGATGTCTTTAAGCATTCTGTAAATTAGTTTTTTATATTCTGTATCTGATAATTCCAGGATTGTATCTTCATTTGGGAAAGATTTTGATTCTTTTGTTTGGGGGGTTGGAGAAGCTGTCATGGTCTGCTTCTTTAAGTGGTTTGATATGGATTGTTGTCTCTGAGCCATCACTGGGAAACTAGTTTTTCCAGAAAATCCGCTAAAAAAAAATGCAGTCAGATCCCTATCAGAGTTCTCCCTCTGGCTCAGGCTATTCAGATGTTAATGAAGCCACCTGGGGAGCGTGGGGGAGGGGTCAGAGAGATAGGAGAGTAGCACCTCAGAATATAGCCAGAGTTGCTTGTCTTACTTGGAATGACTATTATATCTGAGACTCCCGGGGGGGCGCGTCACCTATGTGTGCTGGCTGTGTGGAGATTGCCCCCCGGGGGGTCTGGCCCGCTGGAGTCACGGTCAGATCCTTCGCTGCCAGCCCCACGCCCAGCGTCAAGGCTCCCCTACTGGGATGGTGCACTCTCGACTCCAAAATCAGTCGCTGCCTCCCGGGGACTTCTCGTCCCTCCAGCCGCGTGGCCGTGCCGCCTCCGAGAACCAGTTGGGCCTGCTCCCGGGGTTAGTTCAGATGGGTGGAGCAGGTCCCCGTGCTTGTGCCGTGACCGAGTGTCCCGGCTGGGATGCTGTTCTCCCTGCTCCAATACCAGTCGCTGCCTCCCAGGGACTTCTCCTACCGGCTGCGTCCCACGCCGCCCGCGCGACCCGGCTGGTCCCCTTCCCGGGGTTAGTTCAGGGGGGTGGAGCAACTCTCCGTGTTTATGCCATACCTGCGTCCAGTCCAAATCCCTGCGGGACGGTTCCCCGGCTCGGACGCTGCTCTTTCTGCTCCAAGACCAGTCACTGCCTCCCGGGGACTTCTCCTACCGGCTGCGTCCCACACCGCCCGTGGAACCGGCTGGTCCCCCTCCCGGGGTTAGTTCAGGGGGGTGGAGCCGCTCTCTGTGCTTGTGCCGTACCTGACTGGTACGCTGGCTCCAGGCTCTGGAAACAATCGCTGCTTCCCCGTATTAGTTCGTTCTCCGTCTCTAAATCTGTGTTTGTTGTTCAGGGTTCGTAGATTGTTATGTATGTGATCGATTCACTTGTTTTTCCGTGTCTTTGTTGTAAGAGGGATCCGAGGTAGCGTCTGCCTAGTCCGCCATCTTGGCTCCGCCCCCTTATTTCCCATCCTTTTACTTTTTTTTTTTTACCATGCTCATTAAGTCCTCTAGTTCGAGGCTGAATGAAAGTGGTGAAAGCCGCAACTTTGCCTGATTCTCAGTCACAGCACCGAAAGCTTTCAGTGTTTCACAATTAAACATGATATTTGACACAAATCTAAATATATCTATATCTTTATCTACGTGTATATATACATATAAAACACCCAATGCCGTGGCATCGATTCTAACTCTTAGCAACCCTATGGAACAGGGTAGAACTGCCCCACAGGGTTTCCAAGGCTGTAAATCTTTACAGAAGCAGACTGCCACACCTTTCTCCTGCATATATATACACATATAGTTTATTTATAAGGTTGGGGAAGTTTTTTTTCTAGTCAGAGTTTGATGAGATTTTTAAAAAATCATGAATATGTCTTAAATTTCAAAGATACCTTTCTGCATCTTTAAATTGGCATACCACTTATTTCTTTTGATCTGTTAATGTGGTGAATTATATTACTATATTTTCTGAAAGTAAATGAATCTTGCATTTTTGAAATCAACCCCAATTTTTAATATTCTGTTAGATCAGCTTACTAATTTTTTTTTTTCTGGGAAAAGAAGATATTTATATCTATGTTCATAAGTGAATTTGCCCTGTCATTTTCTTCTTTCTGGATTGTCCTTGTCAGATTTTGTTATCAAGATTATGCAACCTCACATAATCAATTTGGAACAATCCTTGCTTTTTCTATGCTTTAGAAAATTTTGCATAAGATTGAAATGATCTGTTTCTTTAAAATTTATTAGAATTTTCAAGGAAAATCTTTTGAGCCTGGTGTTTTTATGAGGAAAAATTTTTGATTACTGGATCAATTCTTACATTTTTTTAAGTCAAAAAACCAAACAAACCAAACCCAGCGCTGTCAAGTCGATTCCGACTCATAGCTACCCTATAGGACAGAGTAGAACTGCCCAATAGAGTTTCCAAGGAGCGCCTGGTGGATTCGAACTGCCGACCCTTTGGTTAGCAGCAGTAGCACTTAACCACTATGCCACCAGGGTTTCTTTTAAGTCAATATTTTTAATTCTGTTTTTATTGTATTGGTAATATTTATTGGGTTAATTAGGATTTAAGTTGTTATTTTGAAACTTTTCAAACTTTCTGAGTGGTTTCAAGAATAGTTCAATGAGTACTCATATACCTTTCACCCAGATTCACCAGTTGTTAACATTTTCCCATATCTGCGCCCTTCCGCTCACTTTTGTCTGCTCTCTCTCTCTTCCTCTCTCTCTCTCACATACACATACAAACACGCCTAACTATATATACACATATTCTTTGCTCTATGAGTGTTTAGTTGTTTATCTTTAAATTTCCAAACACATAAAAATTTAAAGCCATTTGTTTTCTTATATTATTGCTTTTGTTTTGTAACTTGATTACATTATGGAGAGAGAATATGGTGTATATGGTATCAATCTTTTTAATTAAATTGAGACTACCTGTATGACTTAATGGAAACCCTGGTGGCATAATGGTTATGGACGCTAACCAAGAGGTCAGCAGTTCAAATCTTCTAGGTGCTCCTTGGAATCTCTGTGGGGGAATCGACTTGATGGCAGTGGGTTTGGGTTTTTTATATGACTTAACATAAATGATTCCTGTGTGCTTGAAAAGAATACGTATTCTCCAATTGTTGGGTGCAATGTGCTATAAAATCAATCAGAAAACCAAACTCGTTGTCACAGAGTTGATTTCGCCTCATAGTGAACCTGTAGGATAGAGCAGAACTGCCCTATAAGGTTTCCGAGGAGTGGCTGGTGGATTCAAACTGCTGACCTTTTGGTTAACAGTCCAGCTTTTTACCACTGTGCCATTCCCTAAAAATCCATTGCTGTCAAGTCGATTCTGACTCATAGCGACCCTATACGACAGGGTAGAACTGCCCCATATGGTTTCCAAGGAGTGCTTGGTGGATTCAAACTGCTGACCTTTCGGTTAGCAGCTGTAGCTCTTAACCACTACACCACCAGGGTTCCCATTGTGCCACAATATCCTTTATATTCAGCTTATTAATTTTGCTACTCAAATCTTATATATCTTTACTTATCTTTTGGCTACTTAATGTCAGTTACTAAAAGGATTGGCAAAATTCCTCAGGAAAAAAGCAATCTTTGTTGCTCACATACTTCCCAGATTCTCTGGTTTTATTTCATTTTGTGTTTTTCAGAATCTTTAATTTTCTGTCAGCTCAGCAATATGTTTATTACTATCGAATTTTGTCTACTATTTTAATATCTAATCCATCATACCGTTGAAAATGGAAACTTCCAACCGGTATTGAGTACTCATTATCATGTGTTTTGGTTTTCCCGTTTGGTATGAGCAGTTCTATTTGATTTAATTAACTGGTATGTAATATTCTATTGTATGACTATATCATAATAAACTCATCTTCAGTTGAAGGATATTTATGTTCTTCTATAATTACAAAAAATACTGCAATGAGCATTTATATACATGTTTTCATGTTCTTCTGTGGAAAATACGTAACTAATAATTAGGTCATCTCTCTACTTTGAGGAGGCAGCTCTTTCCCAGTCATCTTTTGAGTGTCTTCCAACCTGAGGGGCTCATCTTCTGGTACGGTATCAGAAAATATTCCAACACTATTCATAAGGTTTTCACTGGCTTTTTTTTTTTTAACTGTCTTCATCGAAGTAGAGTCAACCTTAATGACATGGATGGAGTCAAATTTTCAGGACCTGGGAACTTCATTTGCTGATGTTGCATCTCAAAATGAGAAGCAACAGCTGCAACCATCCATTAATAATCAGAACCTGCAATGCATGAAGTACGAATCTAGGAAAATTGGAAGTTGTCAAAAGTAAAATGGAATGCATAAACATTGATATCCTAGGCATTAGTGAGCTGAAATGGACTAGTATTGGCCATTTTGAATCAGACAATCATGCAATCAAGATGCATTGATAATCACTGGTAATTGGAATTCGAAAACTGGAAACGAAGAAAAAGGATTGGTAGTTAGAAAATATGGCCTGGGTGATAGACATGATGCCAGAGATCGCATGATGGAATTTTGTAAGACCAATGACTTCATTGCAAATACCTTTTTTTCACCAACATAAACAGCAACAATACACATGGGACCTGGCCAGATGGAATACAGAGGGATCAAATCACTACATCTGTGGGAAGAGACGATAGAAAAGCTCAATATCATCAGACAGAACAAGGCCAGGGGCTGACTGCAGATCAGACCATCAATTGCTCATATGCAAGTTCAAGTTGAAGTTGAAGAAAATTAGAACAAGTTGACAAGCGCCAAAGTACTAATTTGAGTATATCCCACCTGAATTTAGAGTCCATCTCAAGAATAGATTTGACACAATGAACACTAGTGACTGAAGACCAGACGAGTTGTGGAATGACATCAAGGACATCATACCTGAAGAAAGCAAGAGGTCATTAAAAAGACAGGAAAGAAAGAAAAGACCAAAATGGATGTCAGAAGAGACTCTGAAACTTGTTCTTGAACCTAAAGTAGGTTAGTGAAAGGAAGAAATGATGAAGTAAAAGAGCTGAATGGAAGATTTCAAAGGGCGGCTCCAGAAGACAGTCTATTATAATGAAATGTGCAAAGACCTGGAGATAGAAAACCAAAAGAGAAGAACATGCTCAGCATTTCTCAAGCTGAAAAAACTCAAGAAAACATTCAAGCCTTGAGTTGCAATATTGAAGGATTCTCTGGGGGAAAATACTGAACAATGAAGGGAGCATCAAAAGAAGATGGGAGGAATACACAGAGTCACTGTATCAAAAAGAATTGGTCTACATTCAATCATTTCAGGAGGTAGTGTATGATCAAGAACTGATGATACTGGAGGAAGAAGTCCGAGCTGCACTGAAGGCATTGGCAAAAAACAATGCTCCAGGAATACCAATTGAGATGTTTTGACAAATGGATGCAGCGCTGGAAGTGCTCACTTGTCTATGCCAAGAAATATGGCAGACAGCTACCTGGCCAACTGGCTGGAAGGGATCATATTTTCACCCATTCCAAAGGAATGTAGAAAGTATCGAAAAATATCATTAATACCACACACAGGTAAAATTTTGCTGAAGATCATTCAAAAGCAGTTGCAGCAGTACATTCACAGGGAATGGGCAGAAGTTCAGGAGAGGTTCAGAAGAGGGCATGGAATGAGGGATATTATCGCAGATGTCAAATGGATCATGGCTGAAAGCAGAGAATATCAGAAAGATGTTTACCTGTATTTTATTGACTATGCAAAGGCATTCGACTGTGTCAATCATAACAAATTACTGATAACATTGAGAAGAATGGAAATTCCAGAACACTTAATTGCACTCATGGGGAACCTGTACTTAGACCAAGAGGCAGTCATTTGAACAGAACAAGGGGATACGGTGTGGTTTAAAGTTAGGTTGTATGCTGAGCAGATAACCCAAGAAGCTGGATTATGCGAAGAAGAATGTGGCATCAAGATAGGAGGAAGACTCATTAACAACATGAGAATGTGGATGATGCAACCTCGTTTGGTGAAAGTGAAGAGGCCTTGAAATACTGACCACAGCCTTTGACTTGGGTTACACCTCAACATATAAAATAAAAAAAAATTCAACATACAGAAAACAAAAATCCTCAAAGCTGGACCGATAAGCAGCATCATGATAAACAGAGAAAATACTGAAGTTGAAAAGGGTTTCATTTTGCTTGGATCCATAATCAACAGCCATGGAAGCAGCAGTCAAGAAATCAAATGACACATTGCATTGGGCAAATCTGCTGCTGCAAAAGACCTCTTTAAAGTGTTAAAAAGCAAAGATGTACTTTAAGGGCTAAGGTGCACCTGACCTAAGCCATGGTGTTTTCAAATGCCTCATGTACATGTGAAAGCTGGACAACCAATAAGGAAGACTGAAGAAGAATCGATGCCTTTGAATTACGGTGTTGGTGAAGAATATTGAATACACCATGGACTGCCAGAAGAACAAACAAACCTGTCTTGGAAGAAGTACAGCCAGAATGCTCATGAGAAGCGAGGATGGGGAGACTTTGTTTCACATACTTTGGACATGTTATCTGGAAGGACCATTCCCTAGAGAAGTATGTCATGCTTTATAAAGTAGAGGGTAGATGAAAAGAGGAAGACCATCAACGATTATGAGGATGGAGCAGGACAGGGCAGCGTTTTATTCTATCGTACATGGGATTGCTGTGAGTCGGAACCAACTCAATGGCATCTAACAACAATAATTATGGCTGCTCAGTTTTAGTATATTCTACCTAATTTAAATAAAATTAAATTACATTCACACTAGCAGTGTATTAACATTCCCATTGCTCTTTATTCTCATCAATGTATGGTATTATTAGACTCCTAAAAGTTTTCTGATTTGAAAAGGGTGAAATAATATCTTGTTTTTAATTTCTTTTGCTATTGTAATTTCTATTTCCTTGACTGCCTGTGATATTGAAACTTGTGTGTGTGTAAACTTGTCTTTCAGGGTCACTTTTCTGTGAATCACCAGTTCATAAAAATTTTTCTTCTTAACTGCTTAGTTTATTCTTCTTGGTTTGTAGGAATTCTTTATATATTCTGGTAGCAATCTTTTGTTAGTTACAAGGGTTGAAAATGTCAATTATGACCTCATGGCTTCACATTTCACTTTGTTTATGGTGTCTTTTGATGGATAAAAGTTCTTAATTTTCATGTGCTGTATATATTAATACCTTTCTTCACGATTTTTGTTTTTTGTTTTATGTTTAAGAAATTCTTCCCTACTTTGAGGTCATAAAAACGTTCTCCTAAATTTTCTTCTGAAATTCATAATCTTGCATTTTTCAGATTAAGTATTTGTGCCATCTGGGATGTTTTTAGTACCATTGATTGAATAGGCCAACCTTTTCCCCACTGACTTACAAGCATATATTAATTTTCTATACATGTGTTGACCTACTTCTGGTCTATTTTGTTCCATTTCTCAGTTTGTTGCTGCCCCAGTATCCCATTGTCATAAGTACTATTGTTCGTTTTCTAACTTCTTCTGTTGGATGCTCAACTGAAAAACCTTCAGACTTCTGTCTTTTTCAAGATAAGCATGAGAGGCTATTATTTCTAAATAACATTTTAGTTTCATTCCATAAGTGTTGATATGTAGTCTTTGCGTGATAGTTCAATTCTGTTTTCTAATTTTTATTCTAATTTTATCTTTGATCCCTCAATCATTTAGATGTTTTTTCCCTTCAATTTTTACATATGTGAGCTTTTTAAAAGAATTTTATTGCTTTTAATTGTATTTTAATGGAATGATGGTAAGAATATACTGTTTATATGATGTGAATTCTTTTGTGTTTCTTGAGACTTGCTTTATAAATATCTAGTTTTGTGACTAAAATAAGTTGTATTATTTAATTGTGGGTTGCTGGGTATGAATTTGTCCATTATTTTTTTTTTTGGGTATGAATTTGTCCATTAGGACAGAATTGTTAACAGTGTTGCTCAAATTTACTTTATTCTTACTATGTTTTATTGGTTTGATCTACAAATTACTCAAAGAAGTATACTAACATTTCTCATTATGACTGTGAATTTGTGACTTTCTTGTAATTCTGTAAATTTTTGTTTTTTTGAGATTATGTTACTAAGTGCATGGAAGATTAGACCTGTTTTAACTTCTTGGCAAATTGAACATGTTATCTCTATATAGTGACCCTCATTATTTATAATAATATATACATCTTTTTTGCCATAAATTGTTTATCTGGAAAAAAAAACAAAACACAAAACATCTAGGAAATACACACACACACCCAGAGGAGCTTCCAAAAGGTCACAGCCTTGCGAACTCTATGGAACAGTTCTACTCTGCACACAAGAGGTTGCCATGAGTCGGAATTGAGTTGACTGAAACTAACAATATGTTTTTAGGCATGTCATTTGTTAATCATACGTGGCAGGGCTTTAAAAAAATCTAACTTTAGAATTTCTATTTTTAGTAGATAAGTTTGTCTTCTCATATTTAGTAATAATATATCTGGATTTATATATTGATTTGTTTTGTTCTAGTTAGTCTCCCTTTTCTATGCCTCTTTTTTTATTCTTGTATCATTGGTTATTGGATTGATCAAGTTTTCCTCCATCTGCCTTTTCTCCTTAATTATTTGTTCTATATCTAGTCTTTTACTGCTTACTCTTAAAATTTTAACGAGAACACTTGGATAAACAAAGCATAAAAGCAGTCTATATTTCTACTCCCCTTTTGAAAAATACTGGGAACCTGGAACATTTTAATTTTGATCGCACCGTTCCACTTTGCATGTTATTTTTGGCCAATATTTTGCTGCTATTTTGTTAATATGCTGCTCAAATTGCTCATTATTTTAACTATTATCTTTATCTTATACAGTCAATGCTTATTTAGATCTATCCACATATTTTTATTATTCATTATTTCTTCTTTCGTCTTAGGGTGTTTTCCACGAGGGCCTGTTGGTGGTAAACCAACTCTGGGTGTCTGAAAATATCTTTATTTCATATTCACTTTCAAATAACATCTTAGCTATTTAACTAATGTACTAATTATGGGTCTATTTTTAAGCACTTGGAAGATAGTGCTCTCTCATCAGTTTCTGTGAAGAGTTTAAAAGAAGCCTTAATCTCTGTTTGTAAAGTACAACGTTTCATATTCATGTATATTAATTGTATCATATAATCCACAAAATCCTTATTCATTGTTTGCTTAGTTACTCTTTGAAAAAAATCTCTCTCTGCTCTCTCTTCTTTCTCTCTCTTTCTCCCAGGTAGCCACAGTATTAAATCAACCTTTAAATCAATTTTAGGAAAATGGATTTAGTTTGGATTTTAGTAGTAAAGAGTATTCATCCTCAAACGCTAACTTCAAAAAAAAAAAAAAGCTCAATATTTTTTACAATAAAGTCAGCCTCAAAGATTCAGTCACTCATGGACTAAAGCAGGAGCAGAGCCACACTTTGCCATTTAGCCAGAACGTCAGGTTTTTCATGTCCTTCAATCCCTCCACTGGCAAATACACACCATTTATCATGTGCCGTTCACTCTGCGCTGCTTTTGACATTCCCCAATGTTGTAGAAGGTAGTGTGAAGGTGATACAATATATCCTGTTCTCTTTGGACACATGATTCACTACACATAACCATGCCAACCTGGACAAAAATTTCTTAAATACTCAGAAATCGAAAGACATAAAACTTTAAAATGACCTAGGTGAAATGATTTCCTCAGAGCAGTCTAGCAAGTCACCTCACCACCCTTAAACTGGAAGGCTGTTAAAGAGGGAAGAGCAGGCAGTGATAGACTCTTCCTTTGAACTGGGAAAGCAAATGAATGTTTATTCCTGAGCTTTTTTTTTCCACAGAGACCTCAATGGGATGTTTTCTGTGGAAGGCATGTCCTAGTCCAGTCAGTTCCAGGCATTTTAAAAGTAATGCTGGTGTTTGTATGCATATTGACTCTCATTATGTACCTTGCCGGATGTATTCCAGACTCCGTGGAGAAAGAGTTCTTGACCAGGACTCAAGAGAACTAGAATCTAGCTGAGGCTGTGTGACCTTAAGCCAGTGATGCTAGCTTTGTTGGTTTCCTCCCCTTCCTCAATAAATCATAGGTTCCTTTCCATCTCCCTTGGTGGAACAAAGCCCTGAAATGACACAGCAGATAGATTTAGGTTCTCACACCAAATATGAACTGCTCTGACCTGTGATGTGGGAAGGTGCTTCCTGTGTAGTGCTGGCAAAGGTGCTGGTGAGGCTGGGGCTGGTGTGGCTTTCTGTATGTCCATGTCTGTCCACAATCCGCCTGCAGAGAAAACACCAGATACTAGGCTAAGATTCAGGGAAAAGTCCACCGGCAACTTGTGTGGTGCTGGGTGAGTTTCCACTATCACTATTGTGCCTCTATTTACTATGTTGCCACCATATGCAGGGGATAGGATTCAGCTCTTTGCTTTTCATTTACTGCTAAAACAGACTTGTTTCACAAGTCCAAGTTTATACATGAGGAAACTGAGGTTCAGAGTAAGTAGCTTTCTTAAGTCACGTTAGCTGGCATGGAGTTGACTCTAACTCATAGCGACCCTATGTACAACAGAACAAAACACTACTGGGACCTGCTGCGCCATCCGCACAATTGTTGCTATATTTGAGCCCATTGTTGTGGTCACTGTGTGAATCCATCTCATTAAGGGTCTTCCTCTTTTTTGCTGACCATCTACTTTACCAATCATGATGTCCTTCTCCAGGAAGTAGTCCCACCTGATAACATGTCCAAAGTATGTGAGACAGTCTCACCATCCTTGCTTCCAAGGAACACTCTGGCTGTACTTCTAAAACAGATTTGTTTGAATAATACTTATATTAACTGGTCTTCTTTGTAGGCATATGGATATTATCCTATTACTGACAACATCTTACTTCAGGATAGATCTTGAAATGTCCTTTTTTCAATTTGTTGTTCTCGCATAAAACCAAAATAACAAAGCCAAACTCGTTGCTTTTGAGTCGATTCTGACTCGTAGCAACCCTATAGGACAGAGTAGAACTGCCCAATAGAGTTTTCAAGGAGCAGCTGGTGGATTCGAACTGCCGACCTTTTGGTTAGCAACCAAACGCTTAACCACTGGCTCCACCAGGGCTCCATTCCCGGCATAGTAGACCATATATTTGCCTGATTCAAAACGGCCAATACCGGTCCATTTCAGCTCGCTAATGCATAGGATATCTATCTTTAAGGATTCCATTTCATTTTTGACAACTTCCAGTTTTCTTAGATTCGTACTTTGTACATTCCATGTTCCAAATATAAATGGATGTTTGCAGCTCTTTCTTCTCATTTTGAGTCATGCCACATCAGCAAATGAAGGTCCCAAAAGCTTTACTCCATCTTCATCATTAAGGCCAACCCTGCTTTGTGGAGGCAGATCTTCCCCAGTTGTATTTTGAGTGAGTTCCAACCTAAGGGGCTCAACTTCCGGCACTAAATCAATGTTCCGCTACTATTTGTAAAGTTTTCGCTGGCCAGTTTTTTCAGAGGTAGATCACCGGGTCCTTCTTCCTCACCTGTCTTAGCCTGCAAGCTCTGCCGAAACCTCTCCACCATAGGTGACCCTGCTGGTATTTGCAATATCGGTAGTATAGCTTTCAGCATCACAGCAACATGCAAGCCACCACAGTATGACAAACTGATGGATGAGCAGTGGTCTTGAGTCATACATAATTAGAAAATGATAGAACTGGGTTTGGAAGCTAGACCTGTCTGATTCTAGAAGCCATTCTCTTTCCAGGAAGCACTATTGATCTTCTTTCTTGGCCTCAACTAGCCTCAACACTTGAGCTTCAATATGGGACTAATTATGTATACCTTACCTCACCAATAGGAGCTCTGGTGGTGCAGTGGTTAAGAGCATGGCTGCTAACTAAAAGTCATTAGTTTGAACCCATCAGCCATACTGTAGGAGAAAGATGTGGCAGTCTGCTTCTCTAAAGATTACAGCCTTGAAAACCCTATGGAGAAGCTCTGTGTCCCATAGGTTTGCTACGAGCTGGAACTGACTCCACGGCCACTGGTTTAGTTTTTGATTTTGGCACCTCATCATACTTCCTTTTCCCCAGGCTTTGTTGTAGGGAGCAAATGAGAGTAAGTGTGTTCCAGTTACTCTTCATGTGCTATAAACCACCCCAAAACTTGGTGGCATGAACAACCATTTTACTACACTCATGGATTCTGTAGGTGAGGAATTTAGGCAGGGCATAGAAGGAATGGCTTGTCTCTGCAGGCCTCAGCTAGAAAGATCCAAACACTGAGGGTGACTCCTCAGCCATGAACTGGAGTCATCGAGATGTTCCTCATTCATGTCTTGTACCTGAACTGGAATGACTCAAACATTAGGCTCAGCTGGAGCCTTCAACGACACCTACAATGTGACTTTTCACATGGCTTGTGCTCATAGCAACATGCAGTAAGGTTGTCAGCCTTACTACCAAGAGGCTCCAGGCTCCAAAAGTGAGCAAGGTGGACGTTGCATCGCCTTTACAACCTAGTCTGGAAAGTCACATAGCATCACTTCTGCCAAATTCTGTTGGTAGAAGCAGTCAGAAGTCTGCTCAAATACAGAAGATGTAGATCCCATCTCTTAATGGGAAGAGCACAGCTCTGAATTTTATGACTGTTTTGTTAAAAAGCCACCACGAGGTATAAAGGTCTGTCCTGGTTATATAGTGCTGCTATAACAGAAGAGCCATAAATGGATGGCTTTAACAAAGAGAAGTTTATTTCCTCACAGTAAAAGAGGCTAAAAGTCCAAATTCGGGGCGTCAGCTCCAAGGGAAGTCTTTCTCTCTCTGCCGGCCTTCTCATCAATGTTCCCCCAGAATAGGCGCTTCTCCGCACAGGGAACCCTAGGTCCAAAGGACATGCTTTGCTCCCAGCACTGTTCTCTTGGTGGTGTGAGGTCCCCATGTCTCTCTGCTCGCTTCTCTCTTTTATATCTCAAAAGAGATTGATTTAAGACACTACCTAATCTTGTAGACCTCATCAATATAACTGCTGCTAACCCATTTTATTAACATCATAGTGATAGGATTTACAACACATAGGAAAATCTCATCAAATGACAAAATGGTGGACAATCACACAATACTGGGAATCACGGCCTAATCAAGTTGACACATATTTTTTGGGTACACAATTCAATCCATGACAAGGTCCAAGGAAAATCTAGGACAGTGCGGAGGAATAATAACTTGCCGTGATCAATGGAGGAGCTGTAGCAGTTAACCACACAGCTGCTAGCCTAAAGGTGAATGGTTCAAACCCACCAGCTGCTCCAAGGAAGAAAGATGTGGCAGTCTGCTTCTGTAAAGATTTACAGCCCTGGGAGCCCAAGGAGCAGTTCTACTCTGTCCTACAGGGGCACTGTGAGTTGGAATCAACTCGTTGGCAATGGGTTTGGTTGGGTTTTGGATAATCAATGGCATCTTTGTTTTCAGTCAGGGCACTCCACTTTGCCAAGCATAAAACACCCATGTCCAAAGGATGTTGAACACAAATTGGATTTGGTTGTGAACAAGCTTTTCTTGCTTTTCCTTGAAGACAAATGCCTAAATTTAATAAAAGCTCCTTTGGTCCCAACAGAACAACATCTACACTGGCACCAAAACATCTGAAAGCAGCACGGAAGATTCTATAACCTGTCCTGACACTCGTGGGTCATGAAGACCCAGCTTCAGAAGCCAAGGTGGCTGAGGGGCAACGAATGCCTCTAGTTCTTCAAGGATTAACTTTTCAACCTTTCTTTTAAAGTTAAGTACTTTTAGATGAATTATATGTGCGTCATATAGAAAGCCTTGGTTTCATTTTCTTTTTTAAAATAAATTTCCATAAGCAGGTATAATTTGTTTATTTTCTTCGCTTACCCAGTTTAAACTCTTTAGGGGCTATGTTTTGGTGCTTAATTTGGCGAGACATGAAGACCCCTGGTGAGAATGAGAGGAATGGTTGTGTTTATGGGAGAGCTAATCCTGTTAGATTCTATTCTCTGGAACAGGGGAGTTATTTATTTATTAAAAACTATAATAATATTATTATTATATTGACCCAGATAAATTCCCCAAGATTTATTATGGTGTTACCAGGTGGGGCCCAGGCCTTGGGATTTAAAGTGACAAAGGTCTCCCATCATCTTGCTCACCACTTTTTGACCAAGTTCTTCAAAGGACTATGCCTCAATAGAAAACCAAGAATAAGGGGTATAGCCTCAACAAATTCAGAGATTTGTATCACCACCTTGGTGACAACTGGTTACTTAAATGGCCATTATTCAGTTATTCAGAGGAGATGATAAATTAAAAAAAAAAAAACAAAAACTTAAATTCCCAAAGCTACCTTGCCTGACTTGAAACTATTTTTTGTCACTGACTTACTTATCCTACATGCCTCTCCCAACACATGATGTGTGGGAGAAAGATGGAATTTGGAATTAGGCAGGTATGAATTCGAATTCTGCACCATTATGTGAACGTAGACAAGTTACTCAAACCTTCTGAGTCACTTGCTTGACTTTAATAAGACAGAGACAATAACACCTATTATTGTAAGGGTTAAGGAGCCCTGGTGTTGCAGTGGTTAAAGCACTCAGCTGCTAACCAAAAGGTTGTCGGTTTGAACCCACCAGCTGCTCCTCAGGAGAAAAATGCGGTAATCTGCTCCCATAAAGATATACATCCTTGGAAACCCTATGGGACAATTCTACTCTGTCCTGTATGGTCACTAGGAGTTGGAATTAACTCTACAGCAGAGGGTTTTTTTTTTTTAATATTTTATCTTTTAAATTTTATCGTGTTTTAGCTGAAAGCTTACAGCACAAATTAGTGTCTCATGGTGCAGTAGTTAAAAGCTTGGCTGCCAACCAAAAGATCAGCAGTTCGAATCCACCAGCCACTCCTTGGAAACTCTATGAGGCATCTCTACTCTGACCTATAGGGTCACTATGAGTTGAAATCAACTCGACAGCAATGGGTTTGGTTTGGGTTTTTTGTGACATTGGTTGCAGTCCCCTCCCCACAATGTGTCAGTGCTCTCCCTCTTTCCCTTTATGCCCTGGGTTCCCCATGTCCAGGTTTTTTTTTTTTTTTTTTTGGCTTTATTGTAAGGGTTAAGGAAGGTATGGAATGTAAAAGCCTGGTATCAAGTTAACCCATTAACTGTTGGGTTGCTTTGCCCACTTTTTGCACCTGCAATGGCCCAGCAGAGGCAGAGAACTCAGCAATGTTCCATACAAATAGCATGGACTTGTGGCCCGAGTATTTCCAAGGCTGAACTTACTACCTTCATGCCCTCTAAGCCAGATTGTTGGCATTGTGACTGGCATTTCAGAGACTTGGGAAGTAGGGATAAGTGGAAGGCATTTTTACATTTCTTAAATGTTGATTACGTGTCAGGGCACATACTGAACATTTCGCACCCGTTTTCCCACTTATTTCTTATAATGACCTTATGAAGTATGTGTAATGCTGCTTAGTCAACCACCCCAAAATCTAGTGGCTTAAAGCAACAACCATTTACTATTATTCATGAATCAGTTGGGCAGTTCTGATGTGGGACAGGCTTGGCTCATTTTGGCTGAGCTTGCTCACGTGTCTGTGGTCAGCTGAGGGTCTGCTGGGGCTGACTAGCCTAGGACAGCCATGGCTGGCTGGGATAGCTCAGCTCTGCTCCACAGGGTCTCTCACCCTCCCACAGTTAACCTGGGCTCCTTCTCATGGTGGTGGGCTGGGGCACAAAGGAATGAGTGGAAATGTGTGTTTTCAATCATCTGCTTGCATCCAATTTGCTACTGTCTCACTGCCCAGAGCAAATCATATGGCCAGGCCCGAGTTGGTGCAAGAAGGCCAAAGAGAACAGATTCAGGGAGGTGTGAACACATTGGGGCTATTGATGCACTCAGTCTAGCACAGGAGACATGTCATTATCCCCATTTGTGGAGGAGGAAATGGAGGCTAGAGATGTTGGGTTGCTTGGTCACTGGCCTGCCCCCTGGTGTCTCTCTCTGCTGTGTTCTTTCCTGGGAGCTGCTATGGGTAGGTGCTTTTCAGTTAGCTATATTCCTCCCACCCCTTCATCATTCTTTGGTCTGCATTTGAAATTTTGGAGACCAAGCAACTAGACTTTAATAAAACCCAGTAGAATGACAATAAGGGACAATGCAGAATAAATAGGGCATCAGAGAAGCCAGTGTTAGAGGAAATGGGGGTGGCAAATATATAATTGGATGGGGCATAAATAGAAAAGGAGCCAAATTTACATTTCTCTTCTATTTGCTGGTTTCCCTGATTTTGCCTGGGTCATCCCCACCCCCACTCCTGCCATCCTTTCTGGATCTTGATACCAAGGTAGGCCATGGCCAACTTATCAGATCTGGGAAAGGCAAGGTCTTGGCATTGGCCTGAGGCATTTATGAGTCTGTGACCTTGGGCAAGGAAGTTACCTAACTTCTCTGAGCCTCTATGTCCATGTCCTCAACTGTGAAATGAGAATAATAGGATCTGGTCTTGTGCTGGTTAATGGAGACCTCTAGGTGAAGTGTCAGCCTGGTCTGAACCTGGGGCAGCCACCATGATTCACAGCTGTGCCCCAAAGCACCTCTTGGCATCTGGAAATGCAGCCGTGTTGGCTTTCACAACTGCAGAGGCTCTGGGTGAGCTGCCAGCGTGGCTCAGGGAGGCTGAGCAACATGAGGGCTGTTAATGGATTTTATGGCTTTGTTGAGTACCCCGAACTACAGTTATTAATTATAGGATGCTGTTTAGACACTGTTGCAATATATACATTTTGTTAATTGATTTGTATAGGCTCGTATCTAGCAACATAAAGAATGTGCAAGACCATAATGCTTACAAGGGATTGTAATTGCCTTTTACCGCCCTCTCTCGCTTCCCAGGCAGGGAACAAAGACCCTGAGGATGGAACTGAAAAGTCTCCTCTGTCTCCAGTGCCTGATCCAGTGCCCAGTGGCAGGGTTACGCACCAAGTGTAGGTGCTCAATAAATGTGTTGAGTCTATGAGTGAATGAATAAATAATTCGTTTGTTTCTATATTTCTCTATCTGTCCTTTATTCCTTATGAACTCTGAATTGTGTGTGACATTGGCACCCTATACATGCAATTAAGGTTAAGGATTTATTCTGCACCCTAGTTAATGTTTATAGGGTACCTGTATGATCCTTGTGTGATATTTGGGGTGGTGGGGATGTCAAGATGTGCATGGCCCCTGCACTCTGGGAACTGACAGTTACTCAATGGCATGGGATTTTACAATGCATGTCAGGTGGCCTGGTTGTAGAGATGTGGATTGTCAAGATAAAGTTGGTAACGTTTTGCCTGGGCACCATACAGCAAGGAAGCTTAAGTGTGGACCCTTATGCAGCCTCAGGAGCCCGAAATCCCAAGTTTGCTTTTTCTGATCCTGCTGTTCCATAAGTCCCTGACAGCCGTGAACTGCCCCTGCCCTCTCTGAGAAGGCGCGGAGCCTGGGCATTGCCCTCCAGGTGCACGGCTATCTACCCAGCCCTACAACTCAGCAGCACTTGCGCTTGCCAGCACGAGTGTGAGCCGGGCGCCCTCCCCAGACCAGGCGTCAAAGAGCGCCCAGAGACTGGGCAAGGGCAGGACCCACAGCGGCGCGCGCCTGCTCGCCCCCTCCTCTCAGATGCTAGCTCAAAGGGCGTGGCACGGCAGGGCCCCCTGCGCCCCTGCAGTCGAGGCTCAGGCACCAGGTGACCGCTGTCTTTGGGCACCCGCTGTCCCCTGCGGCAGCTGTTTAGAGAGCCGGAGCTGGGGCGACCCGTCGGAGGGCTCCCCGGAGCCACCCACCAGGGTCCTCTGGGAGTCAGGTCTCGACAGGGGCAGGAGCACCCGGAGAGCCCGGGAGAACATTGAGACCCTGGAGGAAAGTTGGGGTCCGGCGCCGTGGGGCGGGGAGCTGGTGTCCGCGTCTCATGAATATGCACGAGTCCCTCCCTCCCTCCGTGACGTCACGGGCCGTCCCGGGGTGAGCGCCGGAGCCGCTCCGGGTCCGCGCCAGTGAGCGCCGTGCTGCCGGCGAGTCAGCGAGCGGCGGCGGACACCGGAAGCCGAGCGCGGCGGCGGCGGCGGCGCCCGAAGCGCACCCAGCAGGCACAGCGAGGCGGTCCGAGGCGCGGCGGGCACCGGGAGGCGAGAGCCGGCGCGGGCGGCGGAGGCGGCGGCTCGTTGGCGGCGAGGATGCTGCCTGGGAGGCTGTGCTGGGTGCCGCTCCTGCTGGCTCTGGGCGTGGGGAGCGGCCTCGGCGGCAGCGGCGGGGACAGCCGGCGGCGCCGCCTTCTCGCGGCTAAAGGTGGGTGCTGGGGAAGTTGCATCCTCCCTGGGGAGAGAGGCAGGGCAAGCTTGAGGGTGCAAGCGGCGGGGACCCTGGCTCACGCTGAATATACCCCCCTTCCCCTGCCGCAGCTCCTCTGGCCTCTGTGCGCCCCGACTCCCCGAAGTGAGAGCCCTGCGCCCTGGACCGAATGGGTTCCATCCGTGGGCGCCGGCCCTACCCCTAGGCGGGAGCCAGGGACTTGGGGAGTCCGGACAACTTTGGGGGTTGTCTGTGCCCCAGTGGGAGCATAGTGGGTGAGTCGTGAGCTCTGGTCCAGGAAGAGCTCGGGTCAGGGCGTTGGCACGGGGAGGAGAGGCAGGTGTCTGCTCCTGCCCCGGGGGGTAGGAATTGGCGGCGGTGCCTTCAAAAAGGGAGCTGAGCTGTGATTTGTCTCCCAGCTCAGGGGTGGGGTGGAAACTTGTAGGCTTCAGGGAAGCACAGTTTGAGCTCCCCCAGCGCGGCTCTGGCTCCCCTGGGAACGCGCTCCCTCTGGGTGGGCCACGGGGTCCGGAAGGAGAAGTGCGGGATGTGATGCCCCCCCCCCCGCCCCGCCTCTCCGGCTCCTGCGGCCAGAATGTCGGAGCCTGGCGCCCCGCCCCCGCCCACTCTCTGTGTCTGAAGATCTTGACCTCCCCACTCTTGCCCCAAAGTAGCAAGATCCTATTGAACGCCTGACCCTGTCAGAGGATTCTGGAGCCTGGCGAACCCCGGACTTTTATAGCTGCTGTGGAGCGCTGGGTGGGGGCGCCTGGAGGGCGGGACTGAAACAAAAGGTCACATGCTGGCGGGGTGGGGGGGAGGCAAGGGAGGCAGGGCAGGGCGAGGTGGGGAGGGGGGTGTGGGCGCCCAGGAGGCAGTGGCAGATACTGGCTGGAGTGCCCAGCTTAGGGATGGATAACTTGTTGATTCTCCGCGCTGTTCACAAGGCGAGTGTGCGCCTGGTTTGAGGGCTGTGGCGAAATCGGCCAGGTGACAATGAGAAGGGCACCTGATGGTCATCAAGCAATGGTCATTGGAATCTCGCCTGGCGATCATCAGAAGGCGGAGGTGTTTGAGGCTGTCAGAAAAGAGGCTGCCTATTAGAGGCAACCCGATTTGGAAGCAGGCTTTGAACCGTAGCTTACAACAGTGACTCAGGGAAGGGAAGAGTGTATCATATCAGGTAATCATTACTCTCCGTAGGTGGGGAGAGCTAGAGGCAGGCAGTTCACCTTGTCTGGGCTTTAGGGAACTGCCCCTCCCACAGCTTGGGGGAGAGAAATGTGAGAATAGGGGGTTTCTGTTTATCCTGTAATCTTTTATGTTTTTGGTGACATGGTTTCTTATAAGCAGGCATCCTGTTTTTACCTATTTTATTTCAGCGATTTTTTTCCCTAGTGTATCCATGAGAGGCAGTTTCTTTTTTAGGAAGATGAAGAAAAAATCATTATGACAATGTCTCAGGCGTGTTGTGATAAAGGAGATGCTGGTAGGAAGGGGTCATTCAGAAAGACTGTTGTTTGGGTGAAAACATGAATAAAATGCAATGAACTTCCAAACCTTTCACCCTCCTTCCCAAACATACACACTTCGTTAGGCAGGCAAATGACATTATTTTGAAGGTTTTTCATCACGCTGTAGCTAAGCAAATGGTGTATTTATAAGCAGATGTCTGCACGCAGGGAGCTCGCAGCAAGTGAAGACCAGAAATCGTTTAGGAAGAAGACTGGGTGTCTTTTACTCCATCTGTGTGTGCATTGCTGAGTTCTTAGGTTAGGATGTAAAGCTTTGTAGAGATAAGAAAGGGACAGAAGTAAAATAGAAAAATTTAAACAAAACAAACTTTCAGTTATTCACACTTAATGTGAATCAATTGTGTTCATTTTAACCAACAGCCTTTATCTTTCCCATTTATCAACATGTCCATTTGGTGGTTAAAACAAGTCGTTTGTCTTTCAGTGTTAAAAGTTTATTGGCCCTGCAGAGTGAGAGTTGCTGTCTGAATCTCTCCCTCTCCCCCTCCCCTTTCTTTCCACTTCCATCCACTAGAGGTCTGCAAAGCACATGTTTGCTGCATTTTTTTTTTTTAGACACATGTATAATATTTGACCAAAACAGAGACGTTTATTATGACACTTTAGTTGTTATTTACAGGACTGACTTTCCTTATTACAGTGGACGTGCATTTTACATTTCCAAATCTCAGATAATCCCTGAAGGTGTGAGATAATAAAGCTATATTTCATATATAATGCACCCTGCCCTGACTTTGGCATTTTTAAGGTTCATAGCATTATTATTTCCATCACTAAAAAAGAGTAAACTCAGGAAGGCATGGGAAGAAGAGTGAACGAAAAATAGCTTTCTTCTTGCATGCAATTCTGTATTCACATGTAGAAGAAAATAGGGAGTGTGGTGCCTGGCAGAGTTGAATGCACCCTCTGGACAACTGTCTGGAAGTGCACACTCCCAGCTTCGGGCCCGTGTAAGATGTCACGTCTGTGGTGCACACCTTGTTCTACCTTTGTGTTCCTCACTTCTTGCCGTAGGAAATCGAGCAGCTAATCCCCGACAACTATTTGGAGTTTTCATAGGATCACTGCGCTTGTGGTACAAATGTATTCCTGATTTCAAAAATAATACAGTGGCCAGCCAGTTATTATAACCAATTCCCTTTACCCTCCTGTACCTTGGCTATTCAAAAAAGACTCCTCTTGGATTCCTTGACAAGACCAGCTCAGGTGCACGTGGTTTATGAGCAAAGCTGGGAGGGTATTACAGACCCAGGGAGGCTCAGGGGCAGAGAAAGGCATGTCTTATCCAGGGAAAAGAAGAAAATGTGATCTAGACAAATGTCTCGTGGTTTGTGCTACATTTAGGGAAATATCAGTGGTTTCAAGGACGAGGTACACAGTGTCTTTTCGGTTCTCAATATCCAGGCCTAGAGGTCACTGGGGACTATGCTCGAGTGTGGATCGTCAGCTGTTTTAGTGCTCATCTGTGTACCCAGAGCCTGGCTCAGTGCTCTAGAAGATTCTGGCAGGTAACCCAAGACCAGCCCCCTTCCCAGCCCACCTCCACCTTTCTTTGAGAAACTTTTAATCTAGCGGGAGAGAAAATATATTTACGTGGGAATTTTAAGAGAATGCCAGCAGACAATCTGTCTGAACTGTAGCACTGTCTATATGATAGAGGTGCAGACAGGGGTGATGGGGTAGGGAAAGGGCTGGCAAAAGTAGCATTTGGTAAAATAGCACAGAACAGAATTGGGCGTAAACCGGCTAAGCACTTCACTACTAGCCAGAAGGTTGGTGGTTGAAACCCACCCAGAGGCACCTCAGAAGACAGGCCTGGCAATCTGCTTCCAAAAGGTCATAGCGTTGAAAGCCCTATGGAGCCTCCTACTGTGTACACAGTGGGTTGCCATTAGTTGGAATTGGCTTGATGGCAACTAACAGCAACAACAAGCAGTATAATAGTAGTAATTAAAGTTTATTGAGCTCTTCCTGGGTATGTAGCAGGCACTGTACTAATCCCTTTTTGTTGGCTGTCTCTAATCCTTACGACCCATGCAGGGATGGTGTTAGCCAGTCTCACAAATGAAGAACCTGAGTCTGACACAGGGTAAATGACTCATCAAGACCAACAGCTAGATGCTGTGGTGTTGGGGTGAGAATAAGAAGGGTTACCAGGCCCAGCATCTTCGGACTATTAGTCAGATAGTCTCCCCTGTTCCCCCTTGGGTTTTAAAAGCAGATCTTGGGACAACAGGGAAGCTCCACAGATTGTATCTCTGAGTTACCCAGGAGCCCATGGGTCTTCTCACAGCCGAGTGAGAGTCCAGGGCTGTTGTTGAAAAGGGGCCTGGTGGTGAGGTCAGGGCAGTGGGTCTTGCTCTTATCTGTGGAAACCAGTCTTCTCCTGGCTTGGAGCAGCAGCCTCATCCTCCGTCCCGTGGATTCAAAAACCGTCCTTGAATATTCCAGATTGCACACTGCAGAGCTTCCAGCAGGGGTGAAGGTGGTGTGGAGTTTTTAGGATGAAATGCCCGAAATCAACTTTGGGCAGGTAGCATGTGTCTCCCAGGGGTGTGGCAGAGTGACTTCCTCAACCACCGAAACAAACAGCAGCCGGCCCTCTCAGCAGCGCAGCAGAGGCTGCACCCTGGCCTGCTGTCATCTGTAGCACCTGTACGTCCTGGACCAGGTAGTGCTTTTGCCCTGCCCGGGCCCTCTGCTCTGTGTCTGCAGGCTAGAAGGTCTCTATCCTCAGCCCTTCTTACTAACTCGAGACACAGTCAGGCTTGGACGTTTGTCCTCCCGGGGAGTCTTCCCTGCCTGGCCCCCAGGCTGGTCACCCCAGGACTGTGCCTCTGACTCTGGCATGTCTGTGACCCTTGTATGACTCCAGCACTGGGCTGTGATTCCGACGGGGCAGGTCTCTCACCTGGACTCTCCGGGGGTCCCCAGGGCCACCCCTCTGCCTGGCCTCAGGATATGAGATGAGCAGTAAATAGTGATTGGCTTACTGAATGCACCTGTTTGTAATCCCAACAGCTACCATTTCTTGACATAAACATTTTGGGTGTTTTCTCCTTGCCTATGTAAAGTAATATTTGGTCTTTGAAGCCAGAGAAACTCGGGTTCCAGTCCTGGCCCTACTGCTTTAGCTAGGAAATCTTGGGCAAGTTAGCTAGGTAACCCTTCAGGGCCTCTGTTTCCTCCTCTGTAAAGTGAGGATCCACTTTGCAAGGAGATTGTCAGGATGGCACTTACATGCTCAATTTATGGCATGTAGACGGCACTAAATACACAGTGAGTGTAATTACTGATCACTTAAACACTTAGCTGTAGTGTCTGGGATTTCGTGAAATTCCCCCTTCTATCCTTTTGGAAATTCAAGAGCTTTGTTCTTACCCACATTTAGCCCAAATTATTTTCTCTCTCTCTCTCTCTGTGTACACATATATATTTGGCTTGAGTTGTTTGTGAAAACGTGTTTCTTTCACTAGTCTGTGAATGCCTTTGAAGTCAGAGCCTCTGTCTTGTTCATCTCAAAAGGCCTGACACTTAATGCAGGACCGGCTCAGAGTAACGATCCAGTGATGTTTGCTATGAAAATAAACAAACATGTCTACACGTGCCAGCCCCACAGGCCTGGAGGAAGAGCTTATGTGGGTGATTTGGGTGGTAAGGAAAGGTCCCCTGCCCAGCTAGTTCTTTCTCCCACAGGCCTGGAGGAAGAGCTTATGTGGCTTATTTGGGTGGTAAGGAAAGGTCCCCTGCCCAGCTAGTTCTTTCCTCCCAGCCCTGCTGTCCCAGAAAACAGAAGCGTCCTTTTGTGTTTAAGACATAAGCCACTGACAACCTTTATGATGATGTGTGTTTACAGGGAAGGGAGTGACTGGAGCCATGATAGCCAGATAACAACTTGGAACAGGTTATTATTTCCTTATTTGGTTATCTAGCCCACCACTAATTGGACTCAGTGGAAACGGTTCCATTGGACCTTTCGGTTCTGAGGGTGGACCTGTGAAGGACTGAGTTGGGGGAAGAGTGGTGAGATGCAGATGCTGGCACTGAGTAGGAAGAGGGTCATGCTGTGAGCTTTGGGGGAGAAACAGGCAGAAGGCAGGAGGAGGGATTGGTCAGAGGAGGATTCAAGGGTGAGAGGCCAATCCAAACATGCCTTGGGCCCTGTTCTTTAGCTCTATCAACCAGTAGCTGCTTCTGAGCCTCCAGTTATTCTCGTTAAGGGGGAAAAAGATAAAGTTCCAGATATCAGAGAGCTCACACTCTGTCTCGGGGAACCCCTCACATGACACAAACTTTTGGGGAACTAGATAACTTGTGAGAAAATGGTAGATCCTGCAGGGCAGATTCCAAATAAGGTCTTGTAGGAAAGGAAGAAATTGCCAAGGGTAGGAGAGGTCACATCTTTCTCCCATGGAGCGGCTGGTGGGTTTGAACCACCAACGTTTTGGTTAGCGTCTGACCGCTTAACCACTGCACCACCAGGGCTCCTCTCTTTTAGCCAGGCAGGGTTCGTTAAGGACACACACACACCTTCATGTATCTTAGATGACTGGACCCTGGGGAGATGGGGAGGGGATGCTGAAAGGTGTGTGCTGAGGGTGGGAGGAGATGCTATGGAAGGAGCAGCAGGCACCTGACCTGCTCGTCGAGACTGCCTTTTCTCTTAATGTCAGTGCAGAATTTTATGCAGTCCAGTTGTTTCACAGATACCCACTTCTGTTGTTGTTGTTAGTTGCTGTCAAGTCATCTCCAACAGAACAAGACATTGCTTGGTCCTGTGCCATCTTCATCGTTGGTATGCCTGAGTCCATTGTTGCAGGCGCTGTGTATTTTGAGTGCTTGCCAACCTAGGGGACTCATCCGCCAGCACTGTATCAGACAATGTGTGGTGATACATAAGGCTTTCATTGCCTAGTTTTCAGAAATAGATTTCCAGGCCTTTCTTCCTAGTCTGTCTTACTCTGGAAGCTCTGCTGAAGCCTATCTACCATGGGTGCTCCTGCTGGTATCTGAAATACCGGTGGCATAGTTTCCTGTATCAAAGCAACATACAAGCCACCACCGTACTACTAACTAACAGACGGGTTGGCAAATGGACCCCACAGAGCATGTAGCGGTAGGGTCAGGAATCAGGCCAAGGGGTCAGACTTGCAGCTGGTTGTAGTTCAGCACCAAGGAGCTAGTGTGGTGGGCCAGGCGACATCATGGACATTGGTCACCAAAGCCCACTTTTTCTGCTTCCTAGCAGTTTTCTAATTTTTGGAACAGACCTTTGTGTCCAGCAGTTCCTCAGGATCTTGATTGTCCCCAGCCCAGCGCCCTCTGCTCACAGCAGTCTTACCTGATTTTTCCGCTAGCTGGTCTCCAGCTCCCTTCTCAGAGGCTTACTCGATGTCATCCTCTCTAGGTTGTCCAGGGACACCACCAGCTCCATGAGTCCCAACCCAAGCCTTCATCTTCCCTCAAGAACCTGCTGCTTCCTCTGTGGTATCTGTTTGGGTGACAGGTATACCATATGCCCACTCACCCAAGCCAGAGCCCTGGAGCCTTCTGCCATGCTTACTCTCCCTGCCCAACATACCCGATCCATCGTGTCCAGTTGATTCTATCCATAAAGACTCCAGAACCTGCCTCCTCTCCTCTATGTCCATTACTGCTTTGTTTGGTGTCTCTTGTGAATGAAAGCACTAGATTCTAATTTTGACCCCCTGCCTCCCCTTCCATCCCACTGCTGCCAGGATAGTAGCATGAACTACAGTCCCAACAGGCCTGTGAGAAATCCCATCCCCGTCATCAGTGAGCTCCATCTGTTCTCACTACCCATTCTGGGGTCTGGAAGGGCCCCATTTTTCTGTGAATAGCTTAACACTCTTGGAATTGCCTCAGGCTTTTGGTCCTCACAGGTTACCACTTGTGATGCCCATTGTTATAAAGACCATAAACAGCATGATCTTTTGTGGTTCAGGGCTCTCTACTTCCACAGGCACCAGAATCTTTGCCACCACTGTGGGTCCCAGCACCTGGAGTCCATTGCTTATGTCACTTTCCACAGCCATTGCCCCAAGGGTTCTGCCACTCTCTGGGAATAGGAGAGGAACAGGCCACCAGACCCATCCTGGAGGAAACCAGCCTTCCCAGACTTAAGACGCATGTGCCAGTGCCTCCCATTTTCCATGTCTCCCCTCCCTGCAGTGACCCTGTCAAGGAGCTCAGACATCCATACAGCAAAGACCAGGACAGGAGGTGTCTACAGAAAACTTCTGCCTTTACCCTGGCAACCCAAACCTCCCCTACAGCAAGGGTGGGCAGGGGCCCGCTGCCTTTGTAGGACAGAGAGCCACACCCCTGCTTACACGCCTCCAGGGAAGCCTCAGTCCTCCCAAGAGAGTCTGGTGACTGTTCTGCCCCCTAGCTTCTTAAAGGCATCCTCTTGTTGCAGTGAGCTTTCTAGCAATTTCCAGATAGTAAATACTGCCATCTATCAAAAGCTAACTGTGTACCAGGCGCTGTTCTGAGTGCTTTACGGGTATTAATTCCTTCAGCCCTCACAGCTACCAGGTCACCAATGAGGTGGATACTCTGATTATTCTCATGGGTGAGGAAACAGAGGCAAGGAAAGGTTAAGCTACTTAGCCTCTTCTCCAATTAGTAAAACAGTTCTTGTTATTAGCTGCCCTTGAGTTGGCTTTGACTCATGGCGACTCCTTGTACAACAAAACAAAACATTGCCAGGTTCTGGGCCACCCTCACTATCGTTGGAATGCTGGAGTCCCTTGTTGCAGCCACTGTGTATTTTGAATGCCTTCCAACCTTTGGGGCTTACCTTCTAGCACTATATCAGATAATATTCTGTTGTGATCCATAGGGTTTTCATTGGCTAATTTTGGAAGTAGACTGCCAGGTCTTTCTTCCTAGTCTTAGTCTGGAAGTTCTACTGAAACCTGTCCACCGTGGGTGACCCTGCTGGTATTTGAAATACCAGTATCATAGCAACACACAAGCTACTGCAATATGACAAACTGACAGGTGGTGGAATAAACACAGTAGAGCTGAAATTTGAATCTGCAAAGTCTATTTTCTGAGCCTACCGTCTTACCCATGAGCCAGTAACTCTCAACCCTGGATGCATGGTGGACCCACTTGAAAGAGTTTTAAAATAACACCAGTGCCCAGAACCTACCCCCGAAGATTCTGATGTAATTGGTCTGGAGTAATGCCTGGGATGTTTTTCTAAAGCTCTCTGATGACTCTAATGCCCAGCCAAGGTTGAGAAGTGCTCCACCATACTGTGCTGCTTTTCCAGGTTGCTAACAGTTCCCCAGGGAACCCTCTGTTCCTTTGCATGGCTGCTGCTCCCAGATGGGGGCAATGGTCCCTGAATTTCCACTCACTCCTCGCTTCCCCCATCAAGGTGCCTTCCTGTCCCCCTGGCAGACCGTGAGCCCCTTGGGGGGAAGTGTCCTGTCCACCTCTGTGTGCCCAGTGCCCAGCACTGTCCAAGGCCCAGAGTGAATGCTGAGTGTTGAGGGAGGGACTGTATGCAAGGTGGTGCCACCCACCCTGGCTGCACATCTGTCAGGACACTGCATCCATGCACACTTCGGGTCAACACCACCTTCTGCACTGGTGCACTGGTAAGAATTTTGGAAGTAGACCTTTCTCCTTTAGTTACCTGCCAGCCTGCTCACACCAGCTTGCAGCATTCATTGTTAAGGCTTAAAGTATTCAGCTCTGCAGATGAGTGAGGAGAACACTAACAACTCGAAAATGGATTAGGGCGTCAGGCCAGCAGATGCTGCTGGGATGCTCACTGGGAAAGGTGGCGAAAGCCTAGCTCATTGTTTTCAATACTACTTAATTGGCTGAAATTTACCTTTTCTGTATGGAACCACTGTATCAGCTTGTTACCTGAAGATTGCCGATTTTTAAAGAACACATCATTTTTGTGACTTCTGCCACTCTGTATGTCTGTTGTTTTATACAGTAAAACAAATCTGCAGTCTTCAAGTTTGAGTAGAAAATCACTATGCAGCTATCAGGGAAGAGACGTGGTATCCCAGCCATGCAAGGTGGTCCATGGGTCTGCAGGTCAGCTGTGAGCCTTGGGCCCACACTCGGAATCTCAAGGGAGCTACTTTTCCGTATGCAGAGACGGTACAAGTGCACCCCCTTCTCAACCTGAGAAAGTTGGGAGTTTCCGAATAGGAGTGACTCTGAAAACCCTGTGAAGGGATAAAATGCCGAAGGAAACAAGGTGATGAAATTTAGAAAATTGGGTTTGGGACTCAAAAATAGAAAAAACAAACTCCCCCCAGCCCTAAACCAGACCCTACCTATTTCTGCCTTTATGCGGTTTTATACATTTAGTTAATTATGTTTTCAGGAGAAGTTTGAATTTACCCTAAGTCCCTTCCCGGTTCTTTGATGTACAGCCTGCATCTGTCACACAGCTGGTGGTCACCATGGTTACGCAAAGCATGCAGCAGTTGCAGGCCCATACATTTTCAGGGAAGAAACAGTCAAAACTGTTACTATTGTGTCAAGTTGATGTGTCGTTTTCCAATTTGCGTGGGTAACTGCATTGCAGCAAATTAATTAAAACAGATAAATGTTAATCTAATGCATGTCTCCTTGTAATTAATGAAAGATAGCCATTACCGGGGTGTTGGATTTATTATTTTAATTTGTAAAATGCTGAATTCTCCTATAAAGTTAGATATGGGACTAGGAGAAGCTGACCCATACATCGCATTAGGAAAAATAATCGCATTTGTATAAATTAATCACTCTCTAAAAGGATATAGTTCATTAACACCATGAACTGAAAGTGTTAGATGTAAATTAGATTAACCTTTTTAGTGACACTTCCATTTATATTGCGCATTTTCTTCAAACTCAAAGCACTTTACGTATATTAATTCAATTAACCCTCCCCAGACCCTTGTTAAGTAAGTACATATATCAGAGTTGGAGGGGAGGAGAAATGAAACCCTTCAAGAATATTGAAGTCCCGGTATTAGGATGCATTATTTATGACTCCCTCTGCAGCGGTACCATTTATCCTCACTTAGGAAGCCCGAGAACATGGGTGGGTATTCAGGCCTTCTCTCTTGCTGCCCAGAAACACTTAGCGTATCACTCCATACCTGAAGCCAGAGAGGCTCTACCTGATGCTTAGGTCAGATGCTGTAAGGACACTTGTACCTTTTTAAGGAATATGCACCCCAGCTCCTCTGGGTTTGGCTGTGGAAAGGGCATCACCACGCAGGTCCTGGTGGCTGGGCTTTAGTGTCCCACTTAGGCATCCAGAGAGTGGTGTTCCCTTGGGCAAGCGGCTGCGTCACCTTTAACCCTCGTCACTTGACACCGTGGAGCACTGAGGATACTGGACACATCAAACAAGGCCTTTGGATGATAATGGGGAATAAACAAGGGTGGCAGGAAGGTGGGAACAGGGCTATCTTGTTTACCTAGTGCTACTGTAACACAAATACCACAAGTGGGTGGCTTCAAAGAACTCAAACCAAAAAACCAAACCCGTTGCCATTGTTACAGTTCTGACTCATGGTGACACTATAGGACAGACTAGAACTGCCCCATAGGTTTTCCAAGGTTGTAATCTTTACGGAAGCAGATCAACAGATCTTTTCTCCCACGGAGCCACTGGTGGGTTTGAACTTTTGACCCTTCAGTTAGCAGCTGAGTGCTTAAACATTGTGCCACTGGGGCTCCCTTTAAAGAACAGAAATTTATGTCCTCACAGTTATGGAGGTTGAAAGTTCCCAATCAGGGTCTCAACTGTGTCAATTTCTTCCTTGTAGGTAGTCCTGGGCATTTCTTGGTTCTTTGGTTCCTTGGCTTGTACACATTCCTTAACAAGTTGTCTGTCTTCCCTGCACCACCCCCGACCCCCGACCTGTGTGCATATCTCTCTGTCTTATCTGATCTCTTTATAACTCAGAAGTGATTAGATTTAGAACTGCCCTACTCCAGTATGATTTAATTAACTTAACAAGGAAAACTGTATTTCCAAACAGGATTACAGCTACAGGTACACAATTTAATTCATAACAGGGGCTTAAACCTGTTCAGCTGGGGCCTTCCTTCAGGCCTGCCTTGGTGAAGGGCAAGGGCCGCTGTTCTCTTACCTCTTGGGCGTACTTTTGGAGAGTGAGATGGAGAACAAGGGCTGGAGAGAGGAAGGATTCACCACCCCTTTGTCAAAGAGCTTGTCTTTCAAGGGCGGTTTCCTGAGTGAGGCTCTGGGTCTTCTGCTATAGCTTGCCACTGGGAATGCTCCCTCTCATCTTCAGTGGGGTCGTACCTCTACGCAGGACTTACTGTCATTGCCCAGTCCTCCTGGAGATATACATACGAGAGGAAGGGGCTGAAGGGGGGACTTGCATTATAAAAACTTACGAAGACTCAGGCGAGGAAACTCTGCAAGCATTTCCTTAGCTTGACTGCACAAGTTTTTGATGACTTGAGGTTCTGAAGGTTCATTTTCCAACTCTTCGTGCTCCTTCAATTTCTCAAACCCACAAATGCTCTCCTAGGGGCATGTTTTCAAGATATTCCACAAACCAGGCCCCTTTGAAATGCATGTTTCTGGATATCAGTCTGCCTTGTAGCTAATGATTTCCAATTTACCAAGGGTTAAAGGGGCCTTGGTGGTGCAGTGGTTAAGTGCTCGGCTGTTAACCGAAAGGCCAGCAATTTGAACCCCCCAGCCGCTCTGCAGGAGAAAGATGCGGCAGTCTGCTTCCATAAAGATGACAGCCTTGGAAACCCTATGGGACAGTTCTACTCTGTCATTTCGGGTCACTGTGAGTACCGGTTAACAAAAAGAATGATTCACTAATGGTTAGGCATGAAATCGTGTGTAGGAGAAACGTTTTGGTGTGTGGGTTAATTCTCTTTGCCTCTGGAATTAGAAAATCACTACTCTTCAAGCCAAGCATGCTGAGGACAGTTTAAGCCCACGTAACCCTCTAGAATCTCAGTTCACCGTGCTGTGCCAATGATTTTTAGCGTTCATCTCTTTGCTGCAAAATGGTCCCAGCTTCTCCCCTCTCGACACTGCCTGGGAGGGACTAAGAATCAGGCCTTGGAACCAAGAACCAAAAGACGAGTCACCACTCAGGAAAGTCACAGCGATGCTGGAGAAAGTGAGGAAGTATTGAGTTTGCAGTTCATGGTATTTTAAGAGTTTTCTCCTTTTTGTTTTTGGTGGGGTATTTTTTTTTTTTTTTTTAGATTCTGTAGTTTTTTTGTTTTTTTCATTTTTTTTTAATTGTGATTTAGGTGAAAGTTTACAGAACAAATTTGTTTCTCATTAAACAGTTAATACAGAGATTGTTTTGTGACATTGGTTGTCAACCCTGCAACGTATCAACATTCTCCCCTTCTCCACTCCAGGTTCCCTGTTTCCATTCGTGTAGTTTTCCTGTCTCTTCCTGCCTTCTTTGCTTTTGGGCTGGTGTACCCATTAGTCTCGTATACGTGATTGAACTATGAAGCACGTCCCTCATGTGTGTTATTGTTGGCCCTATAGACCTGTCTCATCTTTGCCTGAAGGGTGAACCTCAGGAGTGACTTCAGTACTGAATTAAAAGGGTATCAGGGGCCATACTCTTGGGGTTTCCCCAGTCTCTGTGAGATTTTTGGTGGAGTTTTTGTTTGCGGGGTGGTGGATGGTCACTTGGAGCAGGAAAGGAGGCAAAAGCCATCATAATCAGAGTAAAAAGAATTTCACATTCAAGGCCTGATTTCACCTTCTTAGTTTCTCCTTGTTGGTACCCTCCCCAGCTCAAAGGAAGTCAATTATTTTAGCTTTACTGTACCATCATCAGAAATGTCAAGGTGGTTGTATCTTGTTTGATTACTAATTTTAAATTACATTTAAGACTTTTTAGTGATTTACACTTCTTTTAATTAGATGTCACAACTAAGGCACCTTTTATTACACTTGTGTTTTTTTCCTCTTTGCACAGTCTTCTCCTTCCCCTTAACCCCTATTGTCCAAAGGTTAAATTCTAGCCCTTCTGAGGAGAGGAACTCCAGTTGGGGGCTGCCCAAGAATTCTTTGCTTGAAGCTGCAGCTTTTCCTGGAGTTTTACTTTCAGACATGTCCTACCACAGTCTCGTCCCAGAGCTCACTGCGGGGACAAAGAAGAGGGCTGCGGGAACTGTCAATTATGCTTTAGCACATCTCACATCCCACTGTCCCCTGTCCTGCCATCTTTCTCCCCACCCCCTTCTCCTCATGACCTCTCTCACCTTTTTCTTGGTGGCACCAAAGACTGATTTTGGAGATGGGGTTTGGGTGCTCTCCAGAAGCCACCCTTAAAATGCTACCAGTAATGATGATAATAATAAGTATTCTAATCTTACAGTTTGTGTGTCTTCAATCCAGTGGAAAATGTGAGTAAAAGCATTTTTAGGAAACGTTCCTGTTTGTGTTGATCAGAACCCCAAGTCTCACTGAAGGCAGAGGGCTTGTAATACAGCCACTGCTTCAAAACGAGTTGCCTGGTTCATGCTTCCAAACAAGTGTGGCCTCCTCTGTAGGAAGTTTGGGGCTGTACAAGATGCTGAGGCTCTAAAGCTCAACTTACATCCTCTTATCAGGGAACAAATATCTCTGACTTTCGCACAAACTAGGTAATGAGGATACGATGCCATGATCCCATCTAGCAGTGTTTGCGTTTATAAAGAGAGTGCTACCCAGCCCACAGGGCTAGGCGTTCTCACATGGTGCCAGTTCAGGCAGCGTGGCAGGGTGTTTGGGGGGAAGATGTGTGTGGATGTGTGAGGCAGATGTGCCTCTGTTGTGATGCTCAAATCATATTAGAGTGACATCAGCTCTTGTGCCCAAATTGTGAGGAGCACAGCCTATGCTGACTGACAGCTCTGTTGGGTCTGATTGTCTTGATCAGCTTGAGCCCTGGTATGAGACAACCTGGTGCCTGGCCTGGGCAGCACCTGTGACCGTGGGTGAAGATGTATGCTTTGGTGTCCTCTCCTCCCCTGATTGAGGCAGTCTCAATTTCCTGGGGTCCTTGAACCGTGCCAATCCCCTGTCCACCCACCTGAACACCTAATGCAGGTACACTTCAAGAGGCCAGGAAGGGCATGGCCATTTGTTGTGGTATAAGAGTGTCAGATGGGCAGGCTGGTGGTGCTCAGACCCAACGAGAGAAGCATCACCTGGATACAGGACCTCCAGCTGATTCTCCTCCCTTGTTTAACCACAGGGACTCACGTGGTTCATCAAATTAACTGCTTGAAGGTGGGACAAGGCTTCTTTGGGGACCCGTGGTACTTCACACCTGACTCAGCAGTTTCTAGAACACTGATCCTTCTGTATTCTGTATGTGTTCTTCAGTGTGTTGGGAAGTTCCTGTTTTTTGTCTTTGCTTCTTGTGGGCACAGGCTGTGTATCTGATTCCTGCCTTTCCTGAGCCATTCAGCCAGCTGGGGACAACTGGGTTGCCCCTCAGGCAAGGGGTAGCACGTATAGCAAGGGTGCTGTGTGGGGGTCCCTCTGCTCAGAGTGCTCTTAGTAACTTGGATTCTCCTTGTCTCTGCCTGAGGGTCTTATATCCCATCAGCTTCTTGAATGATCCCCCTTCAACCTAATTCTACACAATCCTTGTTGGATCTTCACACACGCTCCCAGCCAGTTACTCCCTTGCTCAAAATTCCTGTTTCTTCATCACTTTCCGGACAGAGTTCACATTTATTGGTTTATCTCAGTAGGCTCTTAATTGGCGCTCACATATTCCATGACTAGAAGGTAAGCTTCTTGTAAGCAGTGCCTGCGGGAGAGAAAGAGTGAATCCTGTCTTCACACTGTCTCCTCATGCTTTAACTCCAGCCTGTGGAAGTCTCCAGTCCCCTGCCTCATGGGGCTTTCTTGTGCCTCTGTGCTTTTCCCCTGCCTGACAACATCGCAGCACCACTTACAATGCTGGTGCCTCTTTTGGGAATCCATCCTAGGGCAAACCCTGGCAGAGGGAGGTACCTTTTCCCCCATTACGTAGCTGCCCCTACAGACCTCCACTGTGGCACTTACCAGGTTGTGTCACCATTGCCCACCTGCCTGCACCTTACTAGGCTGTGAGTTTCTTGAGGGCAGGGTCCGTGACTTTCTCATTCTTGTGTCCTCAGAAATTTAGGGTCTAGCACAGAGTTGGTGGATGAGTGATGGATGGAGGTCCCTGAAACCTAGCTCTTTACCTTTTGGGGGATGCAAGGCTGGGATGAGGTTTTCCTTGATTCATCATTCTCCATCATCCCCCAGGACCCCAAAAGCCCATCTTCCCAGTGCAAGCACACCAGAGTGGCACTGGCAGAGCAGGAGGGTTTGGTTGGGAGAGGTCAGCATCCAGACAGGACACTGCTGGCTTGCTGGCATGAGCTGGTGCATTCAAGGATGGGGAGATGTGGCCAGGGGACCTGTGCGATATGAGACTAGGTTAGAGAGTGGGGAACTAGACCCTCTAAGGCTGATGATTCTGGGGGCATTTCTGACCACGGCTTCTGGATATGCATCTTTCTTGGGTGACTAATGTAAACTAAGTTTCCCATCAGTGAAATAGCTTCAGCTATGAGCTTCCCCTTAATATGTAGCGTTGAATACCTGCACATTTTGGGTGAACGTCTTCTGTCACTGTACTGATAAGAATTGAGTTGTAACCTTCACTCCTGCAGGCCTGACACTGTCCCCAGCACACTGTCTCCTGTGCGCCTTGGATCCTCCTTGCTCCTGTCAGTCTTCTGTTGAACAGACTGTAGAAGTCCTAAATGTGTAAAGCATGCTTTAACAAGTTGTTAAAGCTTTATGGTTTCTGATAGCAGATGCATGTGGGGATAGGGATGAGGTTTTCAGCTGGAAAAGCTTCGTCATCAATTACAGTGAGGTGGCCCCATGTGATGGTCTACGGAGCTCTGCACGCATGACTAAGAGCATGGGAGCGGGAAGAGGTACAGAATTCGGGCTGGACTGAGATTTCTAGCCCCTATTGTCTGCAGAAGAAATGGAGCAAACAGGGAACCTCCCTGAAGTCAAAACATTTACTTCTGGATCTCAGGGTAGAGTAGTTCACTTCTAAGCATTAAAGCTTTGACACTATGCACAGGGAAACACCGCCTTCCTCAACCAAACCAAAATCTCCTGGGAGATTGGGAATCTCCTTGGGGAGGGTCATCAGGGGCTCAGGCCATGAGGTGGGGCTGGAGGGCAGGTTGCTGAGAGCCCTGACTCTGTCCCTGAAATTCCCCTTCTCCTAGGGGCAGGGATTTTGCTGTAAATGCTGCTGCCACCCACATAGGCTGAAGCAGGGGCAAGACAGGATAGACCTACCGGTACTTTGCTTCCTGTAACCCTAGCTCAGGTGGAACAGTATTTTCCTTTAGATATCAAGGATGCAACTTGGACTAAGTAGAGTTTTACTAAAGTCTCAGGGTGGATAACAGGGAAACAAACAGAAAGGATCGTGACTCTAGACTACTGATTTTCAATCTTATGAGAACCAATGGCTCCTTTTTACAATAAATAATATAGTGTTCCATTGTTATCTTAAAATGAAATTTACTGATAATATTCCTTACTTATATACATAATTTAACAGATCAATAGAATGTCTTCTGTATACATTTATCCTCTATAATGGAATAATATGTATTTCAACATGTAAATAAATGCTTGGGCCCAACTATTCTAGAGGAGATAGAAAATTAGATCCTCGCTAATGAATTCAACAGCAGCAGATGTGAACATACCCAGGTGTGTTGTATCGGCAATTCAAATATCACCAGCTGTGTTGTGGTGATGTGACTTTCAGAAATGGTGAAAGACTCCTGGTAAAGTTCTAAATAAGACAAAGTACTCTCTGACCTCAAATTCATACCATGGTTGTAGTCCTGAAAATCCTGGGTTTATTAAAGCTATGCAAAGACTATTTAGCCAACCCACTGCAGTACTGATGATATAAGGAAGAGACGGGGAGCTTTAGATAATGTGCTGGGGTGGTTCAGGCAGAGCAGTGCCTGGTCACCCCCCACTATACACACAAACGCACATACGTACTCTCATGAGTTCCTGGTTCTAAGAGGGTGGATCTCAAAAATGGATCTTATATGTACTTGCAGGCCTGAAATTGCCTTAGAGATAGATAACTTCTGGAACTTTAGTCTTTCTAGTGATGTCACCAGCTGGTGGTCAACTGATGGTAGTCTGATGGTAGTATTGGTGGTAGTCTGACTTCCTAAGAAGAGCCTCGTCAGTGGGACACGTTGGAAACGTATCTGCCCACACCGAGCCCATAAACCATGTGTTAGGACATCATTTGTTGTTGTTAGGTGCCATCCAGTCAGTTCCAACACATAGCGACAGCGTGCACAACTGAATGAAACACTGCCTGGTCCTGCGCCATCTCAGTCATTGCCACATTTGAGCCCATTGTTACAGCCACTGTGTCAATCCATCTCCTAAGGGTCTTCATCTTTTTCTCTGACCCTTCACTTTACCAAGCATAATGTCCTTTTCCAGGGGCTGGTCCCTCCTGATAACATGTCCAAAGTACATGAGACAGTCTCACCATCCTCGCTTCTAAGCACTCTGGCTGTACTTCTTCCAAGACAGATTTATTCTTTCCTCTGGCAGTCCATGGTATATTCAGTATTCTTCGCCAACACCATAATTCAAAGGCGTCCATTCTTCAGTCTTCCTTATTCATTGTCCAGCTTTAGCATGCATATAGGCGATCGAAAACACCATGGCTTGAGTCAGGTGCACCTTAGTCCTAAAGGTGACATCTTTGCTCTTCAAGACTTTAAAGAGACCTTTTGGAGCAGATTTGCCCAATGCAGTAGCTTGACTGCTGCTTCCATGGGTGTTGACTGTGGATTCGAGTAAAATGAGATCCTTGACAACTTCAGCATTTTCTCCATTTATCATGATGTTGCTTACTGGATTTTTATGAGAATTTCTGTTTCTTCATGTTGAGGTGTAATCCATACCAAACTCTTTGACTGTCCTCAGTAAGTGCTTCAGGTTCTCTTCATTTTCAGCAGGCGAGGTTGTATCCTCTGCATATTGCAGGTTGTTAAGGTGCCTTCCTCCAACCCTGATGCTTATATCTCCAATGAATTAGACTCGTCAACAAACTGGCTAGAGGATTTATTATTGTTAGTACTGATATTTTAGAGATAAAACACTATTCTCTTGGATGGAAAATTACACCTTAGTGTTCTCATTTTTAATTTAGAGGGATAATAAGGTTTTGCTTTTTTTTTTTTTTATCCCTAAGTGCCCTTTCTCGTCTGCTTCACCTGTGCTCGAGGCTCTGCTAAGAGTGAGGCTGGGCTGCCAAAGAGAGTTTCTATAACTTTGGGATGAAAGCACGTTTTAATATTTTGGTTTAATGGGGTATGGTATGGTATATCCCATTAATAAGTAGTTCAGTGACATTTGGTGGTTTTGTAATATTTGACTTGGAGTTGAGTTTATGAAAATTTCAGCCCAACGGTAACTTCAGGGTACTAAGGGATGTATGAATTTCTGAAATGAGAAGACCTGGTTGACATTCTGATGCTAAAATCAACATCATCTCTTATGCGTCACCATATTTTCAGTTATAATGGACAATGGGCTGTGAATTTAAAAGCGGCTTTCCTGCCAGCACCCGCACAGCCTTGGCTTGTGTGGAATAAAGAGAACAGCTTGGGTGGGAAGGGAGATTTCTCACGCCCACTCTTCCGACTTCGCTTACTAAAATGCATCCTTCGCCGAGACCACGTTTTGTTTTTCCATGTTAGCTCCTTGGTATTATTTAGAAAGCGGAGTCTTTTCTAACTTTGTGAGCATTTTGCATACTGGTTCACTTGAAATGGTTGAGCTTGGGAAAGGTAAAATCATCGCATTAAAAGCTTGAGATTGTGTGAAATCTTTCTGACAGCCAGACATAAGGGTTTCTAAGAAAAATTTGCGGCGTGAAATAGATGCCTGGGTGTAGATGTTCTGTCATGACTTTAGCATTTCAGGATAAATTCCGGCCTTCTGTACCTGTTCATTTCCCATTTTACCATCATCCCATTCTCCATGTAAAAGATATCCTAACTGGATTGTATTGAGTTCCTGATATGGCACTCTTGGGTAAAGATTGAGATCACACAGTGGTCTTGTAAGGTGCTGTTTACCTATTCATCTATCCGTCTTTCCATCTGTCAATTCATCTATCCATCCATCTACCTACCTGCCTACTTACCTACCTTCCTCCCTCCCTCACACCCACTCACCCTCTTACCCATCTACCTACTAACCTACTTACCTGCCTACCTACTACCTATCTGCCAGTGTGCTCAGGAGCAGACCTCCCTATACCACAGGCTGGTCACAAAACTAGCTTTGAGGTAGACCCGTATTCTACCCATAGCCAGGTCAGAATGGAGAAGGGCTGACCCTAACACCACGCTCCCACCTCCCCTCAGTTAGGTAGGGCTGGAGGAGAGGAATGTCTGTTGAGTTGGGTGGAACCTTCTAACTACGACTTAGAATTAGGGGCCTCCTTTTTTTCTTTTTTTCCACAAAGGGAATGTAAACTCCGGGCTGGGCTTATAGCCGGTCTTGACCCGTTCTCTGGGATGTGTTTTAATTAGGCTGAGTAGGTTGGATAAAGGCTAGATAGTCACAAGGATGTGTGTGTGGGTATGTGTGTATGGGAGGTGATTGTAACAAGGGCTGTAGGTTCCCTACTCGTATCCTCTCTGCTTTTACCACTTTCACACATGCAAACGCAACTTCTTCTGTCAGCACCAGCAGCTTTTTTGCCTGTGGGCCCTCTCTGGCCAATAGAGCCCTCCCTGCCCATGTGTGTGGCAGGCCAGAAGTACAGGGAATTAACTCCCCCAGGGGCAGTCCTTAACTAATAACCAACAGCAGTTGATGGATCAGTGTTCCAGCTCCCTCTTCCCTCAAGTGGAAGAACATATGAGGTATTTTACAGTCTCCCAGAATCCCCCAGGAATTAAACTCTAGTTGCCTATGGTGGCAGCTTGCTTCTACCTTTTTCTGGCTTCCTTCCCTTCCTGAGTCACTTCTCTAACCCCTATAGTTCTTTCCTGGGATCACCTCCCAAATAAACTTTCTAGTAGCTGTCAAGTCCATTCTGACTCATGGCGACCCCATGCGTGTCAGAGTAGAACAGTGGTCCATACGGTTTTCAGTGGCTGATTTTTTGGAAGTAGATGGCCAGGCCTTTCTTATGAGGTACCTCTGTGTAGATTAAAACCTGCAACCTTTCGATTAGCAGCCAAGTGCATTAACCATTTGCTCTGCCCAGTAAACTACTTGCACTCAAATCCTTGTCTCAGGAACTCGTTCTCAGGGAACTGAATCTAAGGCAGGGAGAGAACCAGGGCTGGTGCTTTACAGACAGGACTTGGTGTTTATCTTCTGCGCAGAAGTCTTATATTTCATGATTTTAATGCTGGGATTCCTTTGGATTAGTTTTTTTTTTAGTTGCCATCAAGTTGATTCCAAATGCATAGCGACCCCAGGTGTTGGCAGAGTAGAACTGAGCGCCAAAGGGTTTTCACAGCTGTGACCTTTTCAGAAACAGATTGCCAGGCCTTTCTTCTGAGATGCCTCTGGATGGGTTCGAAAGGCCAACGTTTTGATTAGTAGCCAAGCACTTAAATCATTTGCACCATCCAGGGACTCCTGCTGGGATTCCTTTGGATGTGCCGTCAGACTGACTTGGCAGTTTTGAGGTTTTGTGGAACAGTTGGAGCCCTCTGGGTACCCTGACAGCATCTTTCTTCATTGAACTGAGTGTCCATGTGCAGTACTTACACTGGCCTCCACAGCCACCCTGAGGTCAGGAGGTTTTGTTGCCCAATGTTCTGCAGCCAGGGTGGGCACTGGTCCTGGCAGTAGTGGCAGTATGTACTCTGGTCCCAGGACTCTGATGGCTCCTTGAAGGCCGGGTTGCACCAGCTCCTTTCCAGAGATCTGGGCTAAAGCAGGAATTCACTCTCCCGAGGTGAAATGAGTTGAATTCGGCTGAGTGCCTGAAACCCACATAATCCAAGTGTCTGGGGGAACACCTGGCACCTCTGATTGTATCCAGATTTCTCGTGTGTCTATTTGTGGCATTTTCCCAGTGCACCTAGAAGGGAATTTGCAGAGCAGTTACCTCTGTCTGGAGCGCTTCCGTTGCTAGCATGGGATAGCTGGAGCACTAAAAATCTCTCCGACACCCACCCCAGCTTGTCCGTGGGTCTGACTTACTGTGGTCGTTCAGTTATTTCAGGTGACGCATTGGCAAATCTGACGGATACAAATTCTACCCTTTCTCTGAGAGACTGAATTCACTGAGCCATTGTCACCTAAATAGTTTGCTGTGAATTAGCCCATCGGCTTAGTAGTCACATGGCCCAGCTCAAGTGGATAGGATTTAGCGTTTCTTTATTTTTGTTGACAGCCAAATGACTTTATTTCACAAGTGAGTGCTATCAGCATATAGAATATATGTAAATAGGCAATTGCAGGTGCAGAGTACAGCATCTGATTTATGTTAAAACTTCCCTTAATTCGGGATTGCTGGTTGATGGTAAACACGAGCGGCGGTGGATGAATCTTGATTATGCCACTTAGAAGGTGTGGGATAACTTTCCTGAGACTCAGATTTCTCATCTCTAGAATGGGTATGGAAACTCTGGTGGTGTAGTGGTTAAGTGATGCTCCTTGGAAACTCTACGGGGCAGTTTTACTCTGTCCTATAGGGTCACTATGTGTCAGAATCGACTCGACGGCACTGGGGTTCTGGGTAGAATGGGTATATTAAGTCCTAGTTCAAGAGAGTGTTGTCCAGATAAAGTAAACCCAACGAGGTACTTAACTTGGCATACAAGAGGCCCGGGTTTTGGTTATAGATTGCTGCCTAACAAACCACCTCAACACTTAGTGATGTAAAACAGCAACCATTTTATTATGCTCATAGATCCTGTGGCTCAGGAGTGCAGACGGGGTGTAGAGGGGATAGCTTGTCTCTGCTCCATGGTGTCTGTGGCCTCAGCTGGGCAGACTGGAATGGCTGGGGGTTGGAATCGTCTGGAGGTTTCTTCAGTCACATATCTGCACCTGGGCTGCGATGACTCAAAGGCTGAGCTCAGATGGGGCTATTAACTAAGAGTACCTGCACATGGCCTCCCCATGGGGCCTGGGTTCCTCAGTGCATGAACACCTTATACTTGATACTTAGCAGCTGAGGGCTTCATGAGTGATGGCCTGGTGCACAGCCTCATGAATCCTGCTGGATAGATCCCTCTCTTAAGTCACCTGGATCCAGGCCCTTCTCAGCTCAAGTATTTCTCTCCTAGCTGTTCGCAGACATTTTCTCCTTGGTTCTATTTGTTCCTGATCTTGGCCTTAGCTAGAGTGGTGCCTACACTCTCATGCTCCAAGAGAGGAAGGGCAGGGACACTCATTTCCTGGGCAGCAGGACTGGAGCTTACCTTATGAAGTGGGTGACATGCACATTGGGAACTCCAGAAAAAAATAGGTCCCTGTAGATTAGACCCAAAGGCTGGAAGGAAGTGGGGCCCTGAGAATCGTTGTTCAACTTCACGAAGTTGCATTCACCCAGCCGCAAGGCTAGGCCTTAATGAGCACTTACTAGGGACTGCCCTGCTCTAGGTACTTTACACGCTCATGTCATCATCATAAGGACTCTGTGAGGCGGGGCTTGTCATTTGACCCACTTTATAGTTTTTATAGTTGAGGAAGCTGAGTCTCAGAGAGGTTAAGTCCGTATATAATGGCTCCAGGGCTTGACCCCAGATCTTGCTGGCTTCAAAGCCCCTGCTCTTAATATTGCTGTGATATACTGCCTCCCACTTGCTGACACCTTTTTGTATTTTGTTCTCTATTGTACATTAATCTTTTACGCCAACTCCATTCTATACTCATTGAGGGCAAGGGTGTGTCCTCTCCTCTTGTATCCCCCTCCCGCACACGTGGGAGTCCTCAGAATATAGGTTTGGGGTTTGACAGAGAGGCCACCATCCCTTTCAGGGATCTACATGGTAACTGTTTTGCCAGCCACACCAGGTGGGCCTTGGGTCAATTGTGAACAGGGAGAGCATTGTTGCTCATAGTCTAGTCTCCAAAAGAAATTTTGTTCTAGCTTATTGTTGCAGTATTGGTTTTGAAATTGAAACACAAAAGGTTTATTAAAGGGATATCCCATTTGGAACGAGCTGTCTTCTTTCCTGTTTTCATGTTAAAAGCAATAACCATGAAGCAAAGAGAAAAACCCTCCAAAGAATGTTGTGAATGGCTCTGACAGGTTAAAGCTGCTGAATAAATACAGAATTTACATGACAAAACCCCTGAGCACAAAGCTGATTGTCATTCTCTAGTAATAGGATTCTCTGAAAAGCTAAAAATCTCAATTAAAAAAAATACATAATTTATTTTTTGCTGGCCAATGTCCTTTTGCCTCATGAACTACTCAGGCTAGAGTGCTGCTTTCCCGGAACTAAACTTGACCAAGCCTATGTCTACTTCATTCTTAATCCTCCACGATTAGCACCTCTTCTTGAGTTTAGCAGGTTGCATGGGGCATAGAAAGAGCCAGTGAAAGTTGTCAGACTGAAAGACAATTTTAATATTTCAATTAACTTATTTTCCATTGTAGTAAAGTACATACAAGAAAACATTTGCCATTTTAGCCATCTTTTCGTGTAAAATTCTGTGTCATTAATTACATTCACTGTGTTGTACAACCAGTACTACTATCCATTTTTAAATGATTTTCAACTCCCTAAACAGAAGCTGACTCCCTGGGGCTGTAGTGGGTCAGAGTTCTACTGCTAACCAAAGATGTAGGCAGTTCGAATCACCAGCTGCTCCTTGAAAACCCTATGGGGTATTCCTACTCTGTCCTGGGGGGTTACTATGAGTCAGAATCAGCAATAAATTTTTTTTAAACAGAAACCCACTACCCCTTAAGTAATAACTCCCCATTTTTCCCTACTCCTGGCCCCTGGTAACCACTAATAAACTTTGTCTCTGTGCATTTGTTTTAGCTATTTCATATAAGGAGGGTCATGCAGTGTTTGGTCTTTTGTGTCTGATATATTTAGCTCCGAGTCCTGGTGGCACAGTGGTTAAGCATTCGGCTGCTAAACCAAAAAGTCAGCAGTCTGAATCCGCCAGGCACTCCTTGGTAACTCTATGGGCAGTTCTACTCTGTCCTATAGGGTCGCTATGAGTTGGAATCGACTTGACAGCAACGGGTTTCGTTTTGGTTATTTAGCTGAACGTAATGTTTTCAAGGTTTATCCATGTTGTAGCCTAAGTGAGAAGATAGTACTTTGCTCTCAAGAAGATATAAGTTTTGATGGGGAAACTAACAAACTGACAGATGGAAAGATTAAACTGGGCAGGAGGAGTAACAAAGATACCCAGTGGGGTTAGAGCACCAGGTTGGTGGAGGAGAGGAGAGGTGATGACCACCTCAGCAGGAGGCCCTCCATGCACTAGCCACACCTGGCATTGAGAGCCTGGGGAAGGATCCAGGCAGTTCACCCCTCCAGGCAGGACCATCCCTCTACCTGCAGCACCTGGACTGCTGTCATCTCCTCCTACCTACAACCTCCAGCCCCAGAGCTCCAATCGGTGGTGAGAGATTAAGTCTCCTCTCACCACTTACCTCACCAGTGATGTTTCCTATGAAGCTTTACCTTCCTGCTGTCAATGTAGGTGGAAATGAGACCTCCCACAATTGTGTCTTGACTCTAATCTGCGTATACCTCAAATATAGTTCATGCAGACTTTACCTTTTGTCTCAGGCTGGGTACACCAGAGAAGCAAAACCAGTGAAGTGTGTGTGTGTGTGTGTGTGTATGGAAACTCTGGTGGTATAGTGGTTAAGAGCTATGTCTGCCAGCCAAAAGTTTGGCAGTTCGAATCTACCAGGTGCTCCTTGGAAACTCTATAGGGCAGTTCTACTCTGTCCTGTAGAGTTGTTGTAAGTCAGGGTTGACTCCATGGCAGTGGGTTTTTATATGTGTGTTTGTGTGTGTGTGTGTAGAGAGAGAGAGAGAGGGGAGAGAGATTTATCTCAAGGAAATGGCTCACACAGTTGTGAAGGCAAGCAAGTCTCAAGTCTGTGGGTCAGGCATTAGTCTGGAGGCGTCTCTTGACTCCTGTAGCTGCAGGAGCTGATGAACCCAAGACTGGCAGGTAAGAAGACAGCAGGCTGCTGGCTTGCAGGCCGCCAAGGCTGACGAATCCCAAGATAGGTAGGCAATAAGGCAGGAAGCCGGCTCAAGTCGCAAGAACTGAAAATCAGATGATGATGAGTGGGATGCAGGATCCAGAGCAAGTAGGTGAGTTTTGCTAGAACGTCTATATAAGTTATTAGCTACAGGCCACACCCCTGAAGAAACTCCCCTTGCAACTGGTTGGCTGATCGCATCGTGGAGGATGACTACATAGTTACATAACTTCTGTATTACTTCATTACATAACTGCCAAACCACTGAGAATCACGGCTCAGCCAAGTTGGCACACAACCTTAACCATCACACTTTTTTTTTTTTTTCCAGTTTGTAGGGCCCACTTAGCTTACTAGATCATGAGCTCTGTGAAGGTCATGTCTTAATTCATCCCTGTTTCCCAGCACCTAGTAACTGTTGATTATATAGGTAGACAAAGAGGTGAATGACTGCCTTGGAGGACTCTGATGGGCCCTGAAGTTGGAGAGGGCTCTGGAGAGGGAAAATGATATTGGTTAAGGACTCAAAGGAGAGGAGGGCTTGTGCTGTGTGGGGTACACATTGAGACCAGCCTGCTTATCACGGGCTTCCATTGAAAGCCTGGGGAGGGCAGGGACCCCCTCTGTTTTAATGCAGGACCCTCTGGTCTTGTGCTGGAGGGGCTGGGCTAGCATAGGATAAGTTTTCAAGGGCTTGCAGCCTCAGGATCACCACAGGATTCCCACGTGTCAAACTTGCCAAAGGCAAGCACTTGCCCTTGTTTTTCTGGTTATTTTTTCCTGCTGAGTTCCTGCCTGTGTGAAAGCAGCTGTTGATCCCCCAGTGAGGGAATCCCTTGTTTGATATTGATCCACAGTGCAGATGAAGCCAGGGCTGTACAGAGCAGGGCTTAGGCAGGGCACCCAGGCTGCCTGCTCTCCTTCACCAGGAGGGTCTGGGGCCAACTCATACTTAGAGGCAGGTCAGAGCAGATCCCTGTACTTTCTTGATCTACAGCAGTCAGTCTGGGTAGATTGTGGCCCTGGTTATGGTCACCAGAACCTTTGCCCCCATAGTGATGTCTCCTGGGAGCCTGGCGGTGTGAGACTGTTAGTAAGGACCAAGAATATTGCTGGTCCATTCACGGTTCTTAAGAAGGCTTATCAGCCCCCTGGTGTGTACATGCCCCACCTCCAGCACTTCTCCAGGCAGTACGTGGGGAGAGTTATATGTGTTCGTTTTTTCCCTAGCTTTATCTTTCTGCTGCCCATCTTTAGCCTGCCTCAATGATTATTTTTCTCCTTTTGCAGAGCCTGGATTTCTGTACAAACAACTCAATTCAATTGTGGAATGTGTTGCGGCATCAATGAGTAAAATAACAAATTAGATTTCTGTGCAGGTGACATGATGAACATGAAGATGTGGCTGGCTGTGATGTTCCACCTGGGCTGGGGGAACAAGCACTGGGGAAGGGAGATCAACTAGGATCCTGCAGAGAAACAGAACCTTCCAAGGGGTCACTGTGTGTCTCTGTAGTGTCAGGACTACAACTGTCTAGATGCAAGGGAAACCCAATTTGTCTAGGAAAATGATATAACACCAGGCATTGTGCCATCTGATCGTGCCTCCACAGGTATACCTTATTTCATCAGTTCTAGGATGGCTGTTTTTCAAATGGTAGTATCTTTGAAATCATGATGGGACTTATAATCGATGATATCCCAGATGTGATGAAATGTGATCAATGACTGTCATTCATTGGCCTGTTGGCTGTCAGGTTTATTCCCACCCTTCTCTTGCTTTGCCCTGTACGTAGGGAACTATATGTATGCTCCAGCTCCCTTGCCAACTTGGTTCTGGCTCATTATAACCAATGGGAGGCACTGGTGGAAGACCAGATGCTGGGAGGAAGGGAGAAGCCAAGGTGTTTCTCCCGGTCCTTCTCTGCCCTGGGCGATCTCACTGTCCTTGGCTGCATGTCCTCCTCTGTATCTCTAGCTACTGCCGCACATCTCCTGCCTCTTATTCCCCTCCTGTAGGCAGCTTGCCAAGGTTCCAGTTTCTTTACATGTGACTCCACCTACTGGGATCTGAGAAACCCTGCTCTTCCTCTTGTCCCTCCAGACCTGTGGTAGTAGTAGCTTCCTGCCTTGCCATTGCTGTTTAGCTTTCCAGTTCTCCATCACTTGGATAACCAATTATTAGTATTAAATTTCCTGCCTTGGAAGTACCTAGTTGCTGTTTTCCTAATTGGATTCTGACTGATACAAGGATATATCATCACCAAATTAAACTGATATTTTTAGTTGCTGTCAAGTTGGCTTCAACTCATGGTGACCCTATATACAACATAAAATGTTACTGGTCCTGCACCATCTTCATGATCATTGACATGTTTGAATCCAATTTTGTGGCCATTGTGTAGTGCCTTCCAACCTGGGGGACTCATCTTCCAGCACTGTATCAACCTATATTCTGCTGTGATCCGTAGGGCTTTCATTGGCTAATTTTCGTAAGTAGATTCCTGAGACTTTCTTCCTAGTCTTAGTTTGGAAGCTCTGCTGAAACCTGTCCACAGTGAGTAACCCTGCTGTTACAAATTGGAAATACTGTTGGCATAACTTTCAGCATCACAGCAACATATGAGTCACCATCATATGACAAACTGACAGATGGATGTTGGAACTGATGTTGAAGAGGCATTATTCCTCTTTCCCTGTTCTTCACATTCCACTGAACCTGGTCTAGACACCAAAAACAAAAACAAATCTACCACCGTTGAGTTGATTCCAACTTATAGCGACCCCATAGAACAGAGTAGAACTGCCCCATAGGGTTTCCAAAGCTGTAAATCTTCATGGAAGCAGACTGCCATCTTTCTCCCGTCAAGTGGCTTGCAGGTTCAAACTGTCGACCTTTTGGTTAGCAGCCAAGCACTTTAACCACTGCACCACCAGGGCCCCAAACTCATAGCCATTGAGTCAATTCCAACTTATACTGACCCTGTATGAGTATGATGGTCTAGACAAGGTCACCAATAATCCCTTTGATGCCAAGATCAGAGAATTCTTTGAGGTCTGTAGTATCTGACAGTGTAGTTATCTCCTTTTGCTAAATCCCCCTTTCCTTGTTTCCTGGGATGCCACCCTTTCTCTCCTTTGGATTCTTGAATGTTTGGTAGTCTCCTTTGCCAAGTCATCTCTTCTACAGGTCCCTTCAATGTTGAGTTCTGAAGTCCCGGAATCAGCCCTCTGCCCATTTTTTAATCCTACCTGTGCACACCCATGGCTTTAAATGCCAACTCTCTCTACAGCACAGAACTCTCTCTGAAGCTTCAGACACAGAATTCCTCTGCCCCCAAGCCACGTCCTTCAAGTTGTGTTACAGACCCCTTACACTGAAAATGTCCTTGTGTAAGGATCAATTCAATTCCATTCAGGTCCTAATCAATCTTACTTCTGTTCCTTTTCTGTTCTGACACCAGCTGTACATGCAGCACTTCTTCCTCTGACCCTAACTGCTCAGAGCTAGATCAGAGCTCACAAGTCAAAGGACACAGTCCTGCAGACTGCCAAGCCTGCCCAAGATTCAGACACCAGGTACAAGCTTGGAAATCCCCACAATACCCTCACTTCTGACCTGCTGGCTACAAATTCAAGGTTTTCTCATTACCCTTTCAGGATACCAGACAAAAGCTCAGGGGCCCCCAGCCCCTCTTACTTCGGAGCTGCTGGCCCCCACTACTCTCTCAGGTTCTCTAATTCACTAGAGTGACTCACAGAACTCATGGGAATTGCCATACTTAACGTTTAAAGCTTCATTCTAAATGATACAAATCAGGGTCAGGACAGAGGTGAGACACTTAGGGTGAGGTCTGGGAGGGTTCCCAATGTGACATTTCCTTGTCCCAAAGGGGGCACATCACCCTCCCAAGAGCAGATGTCTTTTCCCAGCCAGGAAGCCCATGGAGCTTCTGTGTCCAGAGCTTTTATTAGAGGTCTTATTGTTTAATTCAAACTCCAGCCCCTCTCCCCTAAGGTCGGTCAGTATCACCAGATGATTACAAGGTTGCTGTCCTGTGGTAGGCCTTTCTGGCCTAGCCAGCTCCCACCCAAGAGTAACCTATTAGCTTAGGTGTGGTCTAGAGCCCTCATGAAAGACATTTATGATTACTGGGGAAATTCCAAGGTTTTAGAGGTTATCTCTCAGGAACCAAGGACAAAAACCAAATTCTTTGAGTTACAGTAATGTAAACCCCACACCTTGATTAGACTCACCTTTTCTACTCTTGACTCCAGACTTGATCACTGTTCTGTGTTCCGCATATGAAGGGATGAAACCTCATCCATCCGAGACCAAGACTGGACACATCAGGGGGTCATTCTGGACTCTTCCTTCTATTTCCCTCCCTAATCCAACTGGTTTCTAAGCTGTATATCCAGGGATGTGCATAAATGTTTAACAACCAGCTTTCCAAGGGGGAAAAATCCTCTGATACGTAGCACTTGCCAATTTCCATGGTGTAAATACTCCCATCATGGCTGATTTCAAGCTACTAATGTGACATCACTGAAAATAGACTTGGGAAAATTTGTGTTCAGCCAGCCCTTGTGAGCTGATACCAGCCAACTCCGGCCACCACTGCCTTATGTGCGTTCTCTTTTTCCTATCCTTTCTGTCTCATCCTAGTTCAGACCCCACCGTTTCCCTCTTGGACTATTGAGATGTGCCCTCACTATACTTTTAGTCTCTTCATCCTTCCAGGTATTTTTGACCAGATCTGAGCATATCAGCTCCTGATCAAAAAGCCTCAGTGGCTTCCCATTGCTTAGAAGATAGAGTCCAGAAGATATAACCTTCTTGGTATTGATTCAAGAGAGCACAGGCCATATCATTTCTCTTCTCTTATCTTTACTCCTGGGCCTAACACTGAGCTTGAGTCACCAGGGAGCCAGAATCTGCTTGCTGACTTTCCTGACATTTGGCCTTTATTTTTCTTCTGTACCTTCTATCATTTCAGCCATCTTAAGCTGAAATAAATTATATTTTAGAATGTCCTATCTTTGGGATATGACAGTCAGGAAATTATTAAATTTTGAGAAGTGTAAGATTCTCTTGGATATAGGTCACATTACAGAAAGTGGATTCAAGTGCATAACCATCTCTTTGCCTAATTGCTAACCCTTACTTAGAGAAATCATTCAACGAGAATTTACCAACCGCCTGCCTGGTTTGGGCACCCGAGATACAGAGATAAGCAGGACATGGCTGAAGACCATAGAGTCCAAGTACTTCTGTCTGCTGTTCATATAAAGAAGTCAAGAGAAGTCTTCCTAAGTTAGTCTCAGCCAAACTGAGTACTTTGGGCTCATTTTTCTCTTTATAAAGTGGGGCGAAAATCCCAACAACCCAGTCATTCACCTCCCAGGACTGTTGTTTTTTTTTTTTTTGGGTTTTGATCAAAAAGGGAGATGACTCTGGAAAGATGACTGTGTTATAAGAACATGAGACGTCATTACTATTCATTTATGGTATTACTGTATGTGAGTGTGTGTGTGTGTGAGCGCCATCAGGTCTTTCCTGGTCACTGGGTGGGCGGGGGAAGGAATGGAGGGGAAAGCATAAATGAAGGCAAAGATCCAGCTTTCGCCTTCAGGGAGCTTACACTCAAAATGTGGGCAGAAGTGACGTTTTAACAAAATGTAGAATAGAATTAGGCGACAATTACGCTTCTCAAGATTTGCTCAGCCAGTTTTCTCGGTGGCCTAAAACTAGAGAAAGAAATGTGAGCGTAAGTTATAGAGTTGCGGTATATAGTAAAGACATTCCTACATTCTCACAGATGCAAGAATTAGAGAAATGCAATCTGGTCCTTACTTTTATTGCAGTGCTTGCTTTTTCAAGAAACCAGAAAGCCCAGAGGATTTACTTGAGTATCGTTTATTTTATAACTTAAAAAATACATTCGCATTGTATAAAATTAAGGAAATACATAAAAAATAGTAACAAGATTTTAAGAATTTGCATTAAAAGATTAAAAATCACCCGTACCTCCATCAATCACAGATAATCCTAGAGGTATTTCAGAGATTTTTCTATGCATATTTTTCCATAATTTAGTTCATACCATATATACAGTTTATACTTTGCTTTTTTTTAAACTCAGCCTTATTGCGTAAGTATTTTTCCAGGTTATTAAAAACTCCTCATAAGCGTTGCTTTTAATGGCTACACAATAACTCAATATGAGAGCGTACCGTAATTTGGTCTGTTTCTGTCAGTTGTATCAGTGGTTTCCTTGTTGTTGTTGTTGTTGTTATAAATAATCCTGCAGTAAATATTTTGCATTTTATTTTATGTCCTTAGGTTATAGGTCTAATGGAGGTATAAAAGGAAAAGAACATTTTAAGCTTCCTGATACGTTTTGCTAAACTGCATTCCTGAAGGGATCTATTAGTTTATATTCCCATTTATAGCCCTCTCGAACATGTGGTATTATCATTTTCTTAACAACTATAATTAACATACAATAAACTTCCCATATTTAAATTATACAATTTTATAAGTTTTAACATATCTATACTCGACAGCACTGGGTATATCTGTATATACATCTGCGAAACCATCATTATAATAGTCAAGATAATGAACATGATATCTGTGTCCCTTTGTAGCCCTTCTCTGCTGCTGTTTCTTAGCTCATCCCCTGCCTCCGCCACCACTGTTTACTTTCTGTCACTGTAGACGAGTTTGCATTTCCTGGAATTTTATCTAAATGGAAATAGACAATATGCATTCTTTTGTTTTGTCTGGTTTCGACTTGTCTTCCTTGCTTACTGTCCTTGGCATAAGTAGTCATTCAATAAGTAATTGGTGAATGAATGAATGGACATAGTAATCAGTGATCAGAGGAGTGAGTAATCAAACCTGCCTACCTTGGGCCATCAGGAGTCTTCCTGGAGTATGTGGCACACTTGTGAGTAACTGAATCATTAAACAATGCAAGATAAAATATAAAATGTTGGATTGTGTGGTTTGTAGAGTGGGAGTAGAGGAAGGGAGCCAAATTTGCTGAGGGCCCCGTTGTAAAAACTCTCCGGGTACCATAACACTGAGTGTTCATAACAAACGCGTGAGGCTAGAATTATATTTGGTTACCGGCTGGAGGCCCCTCAGCTAATAGGGGCTGGGCTATTAGAACATACACCCTCTTTGAATGACTGGTGTGGGCCTAAAATGGCAGGGAAGGGATCAAATTTTGGTCTCTGAATGGTGTGAGCACCACAGGTTATTTCATGGGCCCTACAAACACAAACCCTTGTGTCCCGCAAAGAAGCTTGCTGTGGCTAAGAGACTCTGATCCCCCTCTTCCCCTCTTCCTGGGTGTGCATTACCTGCCTAGACGTGGGCTGTCACCATCCCCTCTGTTTACAACCCAGCACCTTCACCCAGTGAGCTGAGCTCTGCTAGCAGAGGCAGCCAAGGGTGCCCACCTCACGCTGACATCCTAGGGCCCTGCATCCGCCATCTCTGTAATTATGTAGGAGCCAAGATAATGGGCAGAGTTTGGTATTGTCTCCGTACTAGTCTTCCCTCATTTTTCTGAGTTGTCTTCTGCTTGGAGTCACTCACCATATCAATCCTAAAGAGACACATTTCTGATACATCCGATAAGGTCTTTTTTCAGTTCTACGGACTGTTGTTTGCTTGCTTGTTTGATTTCAAACTGCAGTCAAGCCCAGAAGGCCATGATCCCTGGCCTCACATTCTGGGACGTGAGCAGATAATGGAGCTGTGACTGATGAGTCTCTCAGTAATGTTTGTTAAGGAATACTTCTGGGGCAGCATCTTGCATAGTCGCTGGGCCAGGTGTTGGAGGCAGGCTCTTGTCAAGAAGGCATTCTGCGTGGGTCCAGCGCACATAGTAGGCGCTCAGTGTGCTGGACTGAATCAGGCAGGGCAGACACCTAGCACTGGAGGTGGGCTTGGCCAGAGGCAGACTGGAAGTTGTTCTCCCCAGTCCTACACTCGCCTCACATTAGGACAGAGATTCCCCAACTTTCTCAGCTCACAGCATCCTTGATGCGTCTCTGTAAATTTTCTCATGCCCCGAGACCAAAGGAAATACCTAATAGTTCTGTTTGTTAAATAGTTTGGTCCAGAGAACTTAGTAAGTACTTACGTTCTAACAACTTAGCACCTGTAGGGCACCGTGCAGCTTCTCAAATCTCGGAATCAGATTGGACAGTGCCGCCCTTGTTTCTTGTTCCACATTGATTTTCAGGCATGACTTGACTTTTATGACTGTGATGCTGAAAACCAGAGCTTGCAAAGATAAGGCATCATTGAGGAGAATGCAGCAATCTCCTGTGGAAACCGTATACTACCTCGAGCCAGTGGTTTGCACAGCATCAGACAAACAGCGCTGGATTTCCCTTGAAAATTGAAAATATCCTATGGCACCTCTGTGAGTTTGCTGTGGCTCCCTGGGCTGCCTCAGCACCCTGTTTGGGAACCGCAGCTCACCCTGGGTTCATTGAGTGTTGACAGTGACTTCTGTCACAGGATAGAGACATGCAGAAAGTGCACTAAGCTTCTCCTGGTCTAGTGGGCGAGAGGGAGGTACCAACAGTCCAGTCCAGGCAAGTCTGGGCCGCACTGGAGGTGGGTGTAGGGTGCCGCGTGTCAGGTGTGATGACATCATTTCCTCTAACAGGGTACATGATGAGGTGAGGTAAGGATGAAACATGGGGCAAGCTCTAATCCAGCCTGGGGAGTCAGGGAAAGCTGCAGGGAGGAGGTGGTACCCAGGGTTGATCTCAAAGTTCGAGCTGCAGGAGGAAGAGGAGAAAGGGCATTCAGGTTCACGGTCATGGCCAAGGAAGCTGCTGCTGTGCTGTGTCTCCTCTCAGATGGGACCCGGCCTCCCGGGGTGAGGTCAGGGAAGGGCTGAAGCTCTGCCTCTTTGGGCCTGGGCTGCCTTTTGACAAGGGAGAGAGGCAGGTTCATACCCAGAAGGGCTGAGTCTGTGTCTTCTCCCAGGAACCCAGAGCTACCCAATCCCAAACCTTTTCTGTGATGCTTGTTGTCTCTTTATTTTTATTTTAAACAAAACAGAGACCCTTTTGCCAGTGCTATGAAATGCTATTTCCAGCAAGTTTAATCGCTCCTCCCAGCCACACATCTCTGGCTCCTCTGCAGTTGCTTCGCTTCTCTTTGATTGGGAAATGACCTGCTTTGTCCTTCAGAGCAGCGAGTTGACAAATACCATGTGATGTTTCTGCCCGGCACCCCCATTCATCTTGATGTCAGGCTTTAGACAACACCGCTGCGGCTGATATTTTATACTTTGGGAGTTTTCTTCAGTGATTTCACTTAATGTGCTTTTGATTTTCCTGCTACCCTCCCTTGGTCCCTAGGAAGTTTCCACGATGTCATTTGGCAAAGAAAATGCTTTTCCGCAATTCTATTCACAAGCTGTTTAAAAGAATTAACCAGAGGCTCTGTCATTTACCCAAGACTGGTTGGAGGCGGAGGTTCTGCAGGTGAGGGGATGGTGTTGATTGATCCTTTGACAACAGAGCCGTCAGAAGCACCCCCTCTGCCCTGGTGTATCAGGCTGTCACCCTTTGTAGTGACTTACAAGAAAGACAAAGGGGCAGGAAGGGGGCATTTGTACTTCTGAGCAAGCCACGTCATCCTGTGGAGCTCTGGGGGCTGAGAGCTGGCTGATCTGCCCTGACTCTCCTGCTCCTTCCGGCTGTGGAGTGGGCATGGCATGGCATTGTCCACACCTGGGGCCTGGGCTTCTGGGCTGTGGTGAAGAAGGAGGACAGGTAATACCCCCTCCAGACATGAGGTGGGGTGGTCACCGAAAACCACACCAAACTCTTTGCCTTGAAGTCAATTCTGACATACAGTAAAGCCATGTGTTACAGAGTAGAACTGCTCGATAGGATTTTCTTGGCTGTAATCTTTAAGTGAGCAGATCACAAGGCTTTCTTCCATGACTCTCCTGGGTGGGTGCAAGCCGCCAGCCTTCAGGTTAGCAGATAAGTGCAAACTTTGTGCCACCCAGGGATGCAAGTGGGTCAAGAGACCCTCAGAGGACAGGGAGGCAAACATATTTCTCTCTCAGGGTGTGGACCTCAGGCGGGCTTAGGCCTGTTGAGAATCAAGTGAGGTGTCAGAACTGCCTGGCCTACCTTTAGCCTAGATTTCTTTCACTCTGGGCCCCCCCCCCTCGCTCTTACAGGGGTCCAGGGCCCACACATAGTCTCTTGGCTTCTCCAGTATCCTCCAGCATCCTCCACTGGCCTGTGCTCCTAAAGGCCCAGCGTGTTCTGAAGCATGCCCTCTAACTAGCTACCCGGTAAACCCAGGCCTTCTGTCTCACTCCTCTTTCAACTTGCCCTGTCAGCTTGTTTGCGGGCAGTTTGATGACTGGCCCACTGAGATCGTGTTCTTCTCTTTGCCCTTGGAGTATGCTGGAACTACATCAGCACTGGCCAGTGAAGGGCAGGAGGGGGCTGGAAGAGCTGCAGCCAGGGCCAGGAGAACTGACCAGCTAGGTGAAGGATGCTCTGGGGTCTGACTCACTGTGACCAAGGGACAGAGGAGGAGCTGGGCTCTGCAGGGCCAGGTCTTAGCTGTGGGTGGGGAGGACACAAGCTCCTGGGGTGACTGCAACCTAACCAGCTCTGGCTGTTTCCCTACAATCTACAACCTACAACCCGCCATCCCCTCTTGTTCTCAAACCCAGATCTGACCAGATGACCCTCTGGTGTAAATGCCTTCAGTTGTTGTGATCACATTAAGGATATAGTCAAAGCTGCTTAACATGTATCAGCGCTTCTTCATGATCAAGTCCCAGCTTAATACTTTACCCTGCAGTTGTCACTCATTTGTGGTTCCCACATGTGCACCATGTGGTTTGTCATCCTGCCCTTGCCAATGCTGTTTCCTCTGCCTTGGATGGCCATTTGTTCCCTTCCGCCTCCCACCCTGAATTGCCTGATAATCCTTATCCATCTTTTCAGACTTGGCTCAGGCTGTTCCCCCACTTCTCTCCTGGATGCTGTGGTCTGGATTCTGAGTCTCCTCTCTGAACCCCCATGACACTGTGTTGTGTCCCTGGGAGCAGGCACCACACTGCATTCTCATTGCCTATTTATGTATTTGTCACCCTCACGGGAACATAGATAGTTGAGGTCAACTAATGCCATCTTCATAGGCACATAAGTGATTGTTGATGGACTAAGTGAGTGAAGGGAACGTGCTCAAAGTCAGGCCTGTGGCTGAATTGTTTTTAGGTCTGTTTGTGTGAAGGACCCAAGCTAGAGGCAGGGGGATCAAGGGCAGGTGTCACCAGCAAGGATGAGGCAGGATGTCAGTACTCCACCATGCAGCCAGGGTTCCAGGCTGTTCCTACTGGGAAACCAGAGTGTAAACTGGGAGAGTAAAGCCAAAGCATATGTCTGTAGACACAGTGGGGGTAGAGGAAGCCTGCATCTTGACGAATTGCTGTCATCCCTGGCACAGGATCTTGGTGGGGCTGGGCCTGAGGCCAACGCTTTTATGGCCCTGCCCCCTAGTCATGGCAGGAGAAGTTAAAGACTGACCTGGAAGCCACAGGGATAATGGATGAATAGGGTGGATTTTAGGAGCAGGGGCACAAGGGCTAGTTTGTAGGGACATTTGTGAGTGGGAGGCCTTCTGCTCTCCCTTCTCTGCCTTCTTCATGACTGGCCAAACAGCAGCGTGCAAGACGGCCTTGGGTTTTAAACATTGTACCCATTAGGGTATGATTAATTTAGTTGGTTATGCCTCCCCCCTACCACCTGGGGAATGAGGTCAGATAAAAAGTTGTCAGTGGGCACTGTCATCATCCAGCAGCACCTCAGCAATGTCCAGGCTTCCCAGGAGGACAACCAGACAGTGGCTATGGCTGGCAGCACTGTGTGTCCTTCAGGAACAACCCAAGGGAATTTGTTATGTGGGACTCAAGGGGGCTATAGGAAAAAGTCTCATACATTCCCTGGGAGCTGATCCCGTTCTGTCTTCCCTCCTGCTTTAGAAAAGACTGTTTTGTTATTAAAAATGGCTGCCAATTTATTCTTTTCCTGAAACTTGAGAACTCTCAGCTTCCAAGAGAAAAATATTCCAATTGTGTGTTGGGTGTTTGAAGTCACAGCTAATAGCTGTTTAAAAATGATGGAACAGCTCCCCGTTTTTATATAGCCACACCAATGTTTACACGTGATTATGTGAACACAGATACCACCCGTTAGCCAGCCTTCTAAGTGGTCCTGATGGTTGTGTTGGAGTGAAGAGACCCACACAAGATGGTTCACACTTCTTACGCCCTATAGTCCCCAATTCAGGTTCTCTGCATGTGGAAAAAGGAATCGGGGTGCTGTTGGGTATGCTAAAATATTTTGAAACATAGAATCCATTCTGTGTGACCCTTGGCGAGTTATGTAACCCCCCTTCTGAAAAATGGGTGATAATTTTAGTTTGTTGTGAAGATAAAATGAGTGTAAACTTATGCATATATACATACATAGCTGTGTAACCACAAACATAATTTAACATTTGGCATAATCAAAATACTGAATACAGTTCTTCGGTTGAGAAAAGGTTGAGAAACCCAAATGAGACTTTCCACTTGAATAGCATATACCTCTTATTGAACATGGAAAGTCCTTGTAGAATTGAACACTCACACTGGGACCAGAGACTTAAGTAGTGGCCACAGAGCGAGCTGAAGTCCAGCGTTAACTAGAATTCCACATTTCCAAGCACTGGTCTCCTTGGTGCTGTGGAACACTTGTTAATGGTATTCTGGGGCTAACTGAGGATTAATCATCCAACCTGTTCTCTTCTGTGATCCCTATTGTGTATTACTAAAATTTCAAGAAATATAATTAATTGATTGAAAACCCAGGGCCTATGCATTATGAACCTCATGGCCACCATCTTCCCAAAGCCCCAATAACGAGTTGGGGCAGAAGGTAACTTTTTCATGACTTTGAGCGTTCTGGTTGGTTTGCATCTTAAAGTATTCCGGAAACTCAATAAGTAGAATATATTGCTGTATAAAATAAGGGGGGTGGGGGGAGGAGTATAAAAAGAAATTAAGTGTATTTTAAGAAACTCAACCCCCAAAATATTGACATTTTAATTCAAATTCATGTTGGTTTGTGAGTCCCCCAGAAGCAGCAAAAGACATAAACTCTTTTTATTTGTTCATAACTTTGAGCTATAAAAGACATCATTATTAACATTTTTCTCATATGGTAGCACAGCCTTCAAGTTTAAAAGCTTGGAAAAGCATAGAGAACATGCAGAGTATTAATAACGTGGTGAAATTGTGTAGGACTTTGTACGTATAATGCTTGTACTCCCCCCATAGGTGTTCACCTGCAGTATCTTATTTGAGACTCACAGCCAATCTCCTAGATAGGCAGGGAGCATTTTGTTATTCCAGATTTTTAGAGCGGAAAACTGGGGCATGGAGAGTTAAGTGACTTGCTTAAGGTTGTGCAGCTAGTAAATCTCAGAGCTGGTACCCAAAGCAAGGCCTCCCACATTGTCAGTCACTGTTAAGTCTTATCCATTTCTGCCATCCCCGTGGCTCTTACTCCTTGGAATTTTGCCGCATTAGCCCTGGGTCAGTTCTTAATTCCTGGCAAGGTTGACTCATCCTCCTAATTGATCTCACATCCTAATCCATTTGATCTCTCAATCATTTAATTTTTCTATAATAGACCATGTTAGGGATTGAATTGTGTCCCCCCAAAAGATATATTGAAGCCTTGATCTTCAATACCTGTGAATATGACCTTGTTTGGAAATAAGGTCTTGAAAGATCTTTTCAGTTATTATGAGGTCATACCGGAGTAGGATGGGTTCTACTCCAATATGCTAGTGTCATTAAAAAAAAAGGAGAAGAAACCTGGAAAGACGTATAGGAAGATTGCCACATGACGACCAAGGCAGAAGTTAGCCAAGAAATGCCTGACCACCAGCAACTGGAGGAGACACGGAAGGAATTCTACCTCCAAACTCTGACGTGGAAATTCTGCTGCACTTCCAGCCTGCCTGCCTGATGGGTTTTGAACTTGCAAGCCCACACAATCACACAAGCCAGTTCCTTAAATAACTCTGTTCTGTCTTTCCTCTCTCTCTCTCTGTTGTTAGGTGCCATCGAGTTGTTTCTGACTTATAGCGACCCTATGTACATCAGAGCGAAACACCGCCTGGTCCTGTTCCATCCTCACAATTGCTGCTGTTTGAGCCCGTCGTTGTAGCCACCATGTCAATCCATCTCATTGAGGGTCTTCCTCTTTTTCACTGACACCCTACCAAAGATGATGCCCTTTTTCAGGGACCGGTCCCTCCTGATAACATGTCCAACGTATGTGAGACAAAGTCTTGCCCTCCTTGCTTCTAAGGAGTATTTTAACTGTATTTTTTCCAAGACAGATTTGTTCATTCTGTGGCAATCCGTGGTATATTCAATATATATTCTGTAGACATATTTGTATAGACACATGTATATACATATATAATATACACACACACATATATATGTACACACACATATATTCTGTTTCTCTAGAAACAGAAACGCTGACTGGTACAGATTGCAGCTGCCTCCCCTGTGCCACACCAGATGATGTTTTCCAGAGTATACCCACAGCCACAGCATTGCCGGTTGGACAATCTCCAAGGTTTCCTGTTGCCAGCCACATTAATCGCCACCTCCTCAGTCTGACTCTTAGGCCCTTTCAGTGCCACACCCACCTGTCCTACCTGTGCCTCCTCCCAGTCCCTGGTGGTCTTCTCACCTGAGGGGTTGCCTTCACTTAGAACCGGCCTGCTCTCCTGCGTTCCTGCTTTGCATATGAGATGGTATGTGTGAAGCGACTGGTGTGGTATGCTTCCTATATGCTGCCAGTATATGGTGGTCATCATAATTATGCTTCAATTTTATAACCTCCACGACAACACCTGACACAGTGTCCTGAGCTCAAAGCCTAGCTCCAAAATATTACATATAGGGAATGTGCTTTGGTGACAGAAGTGAGATCTGGGGATAACCTCTGGGAACTATTTCAGTGACTACTCTTGTCACAAGTGGTCTTTGCACTGACCATCCTGCACACAGCAGCAGTGAGCCTCAGTGGGCTCCCGTCCCTGTAGAGGCATTCAGGATTTCCCCATGAGGCAGCGTCCTGCAGTCCTGTTCAGAAGGAGCTGACTTGGTGCTGACACTGTTGTTTCCAAGGGGAACTGTGGCCTCTTTTGTCACCAAGTTGTGATGGGCCAGTGGCTGGGAGAAGACACACAGTTTAGAGATAGCTCTTAAACGTAATGACGGGGTTTAGCTTCCAGGAAAGCTAAAGGAATGATGATGGGACCCTTGTATGCCTGCCCTTTGCCCAGGGTCAGCTGCATCATGTAACGTTATGGAGGGCTGATGGTCTTTGCAAAAACTTGGGTAGGCAATGCTGCCTTTAATGGCGAATTTTTGCCTTGAGGAAATTAGTCGAAGGGAAGATTATGGTTTAGAATCATCAGACTTTCTTCTTTGCATTCATTTGCTCTTCTCAGGACCGAATAGCTATTAGTAGTCTTTTCTGATGCCAGAGAAAAGAAATGACCACTGAAGATTTGGGATTTTAGTGCTGTTAAATGAAATGCTTATAGAATAAATAGTACCTCTGATTATGAGGGATATTGAAGAGCTTCAGTGCTCTGCAGGGCTGGAGAGAAATGAGATGAGAGACCTCATAAAAGACCAGTCAATTATTTTAAAGATGAGTTGGCATTTTTTCATTCCTCGCCAGATAATGAAATATCTATCTGAGCCCGAAGCTGTTGTATCATTTCTGGTGTATTCAACAAAATTTATTCAACAATCATTTATTGAGCGCTCCTCTGTGCCCGGCCCTGGGCTGGGGGCTGGAGAGACACAGGCATGAGCTCCCATTGATGCTGTCCTTGGGAGAGAAGTTCAGGATGGAGCCCAGTGTGGACTCCCTGGAGGAGGTGTGGCCAGAGCCAGGCTTGGAGGAAGGGAGGAAGAGTGGGATGAGTTGTTAAATAGGGCAGTCGCCTGCATCCATGTGAGCCAGGACCACACAGCTCCTTCGTGGACAGGGAGTTGCCCTGAATTCTGAGCCCACCCACTGCTGCAGAGAGCAGACCAGGCCCGAGCCACAGTGAGAGAGGGAAGGGTGATAAGACTGAGGCTCCATGGTCAGCTAGATAGCAGAGTAGAGTATGGAAGACAGAAGACCTGGAATCTAGCCCAGCTCCCTGTCATGTCTAGGTATGACTCAGCCATCCTGGGCCACCGGACTCTGGTGTCTCCAGGTGCAAAATGCACTTCTGATGCTCTCTAAGGAGTCCCTGGATGGTGCAATTGGTTAAGTGCTCAGGTACTAACCGAAAGGTTGGTGGTTCGAACTCACCCAGAGACACCTGGGAAGAAAGGTCTGGTAATATACTTCGGAAAGATTACAGCCGTTGAGAACCCTGTGGAAGATTTAAAGGGCATCTTTTATGTGTTAAGTGCAATGAGCATTAGTATAGAGACCTTATGCATCCATTTTTTGGTTATTCTGGGGCTGATTTTGCTTATTTCTTTGTTCTTAGTTGTTTTCTGGATAGTTGATAATTTGCAAGTAAATGTATACTGTGGCAAAAAAAAGATATTGGTGTATCGCAATTATAATATGAAAATTAAAATCGATGATAAATAAAAAAAACCTGGAGCAGTTCTACTCTGACCCACATCGGGTCTTCAGGAGTCGGAGTCAACTCCACAGCACCCGGTTTGGGTTTTTGGTCGGTACTCTCTGAATCCGGGACCATAGGTACCGAGGGGAGTTGGGAGGCTGCCAGAGACTACAGTGTCCCAGGTAGAAGGGCTTGAGGGGTCCTGGGGGACATAGGTTTCCCAAGTTGGTAGGTTCTCATTTATTCTTCGTCAGCCTTTATAGAAGCATTCAGTCCTCGGCCCTTCCCCCAGGCTGCAGGCTGAGGTTGCAGGGACGAGGAAATGATGATGTGATTATGAGCATCTCTCTGAGGAGATGAGTTCTTTGTAAGTTCCAAGTCTGGTGCAGAGGAAACAGCAGGAGTGGTGGAAGCTGACCTGGGGCTGTGCTGACAGCATCACTGGCTTCTCGGAGCCTTGGTTTCCTCATCGATAAATGAGGGTCAGTGCAGTTACTTGCTGGCTTGTGGGGGCTCCATGAGAGCATCTCTGAAAGCCCTTAGCAGAAGGCTTGGCTATTCTAGGTGCTCTGTAAGTGGTAGTCAGCAACATCCATCACAACGTGACCATTCCCTCAGTGAAGGGGTGCATGATGAGGAACGCGAGGGCCGGTGCTGGAGACACCCAGCCATCTCCATCCAGGACCAAGGGTGTGTGGACTGTAGACGGTTGCTTTCTCCTGCCTGGCCCACAGTCATTTCTCAGTAATGTTTATTGAATGGATGATTGGATGGATGGATGAATGAGAAACAAGAACTAGCCTTCAGGTATTTTTTGCTAGGAATTTTGTCTGCATGTCTGTATTGTTAAAAATGAATTGTTTCTTTAATCCACCTTGGAAAACAAAGAATTTCTGGAAAGTTTTATATAGGGTGAGATGTAAGATAATCGGGTTCTTGACCAGCCCATCAGAGAAGGTGTCCACTGCGAGCTGGGCACTCATTCTGAGTAAGGGCTTTCCTGATGGATGCTTGGTGTGAGATCTTGAAGCCGAGACTCCTGTCTGTGTCTGGCAGGGGTATGGTCTGCCAAGAGCCCTCCCCACACCCATCAGTTTTCCCTCCTTACTGAGGAGCCACATTTCTGTGGCCAGCTAGGGTTCAAGAGAAGCACGTGGCTGAGAATTAAAGCAGAATGTCTGATCCTCCCAAGCTTAGAGTTCTAGCTCTTGTCTCATTTGTGCCTGGCTCAGGTTAGCGGTGAAGTCCCTGGGTGGCACAAACCCTTAAGTGCTCAGCTACTTACTGAAGGTTGGTGGTTCGAGTCCACCCAGATGTGCCTGAGAAGAAAGACCTGGTGACGATCCGTTTCTGAAAAATCAGACACTGAAAACCATATGGAGAACAGTTCTGCTCTGACACACGTGAGGTCACCATGCGTTGGAGTCAACTCAGAGGCAGCTGGTTTAGTTTTGGTTAGGTTGGTGGCCTGAGCTTAGAAACTCAGCAGAGGACAAGAGAGCCCATCTCAGATTATGTCTTCTAGAGCTGGACTTGCTTGGCCTAAATGTGTGTTGCTGGAGGTAGAGGACCGAAAGACTTGTCCTCAGGCATAAGGGGCCATCAGCTGGTCTGCAGCGCCTGGCATTGGGGTGAGTGTGGGCAGAACGGGGCAGGAACTTGGGGTTCTTTCTGAGCCTGCCTGACTGGGGATGAACGGAATTTTCAGGAAGCTGGTTTAGCCCAGTCTGGCAGAGTTCTATTCGATATCAACATCCTGGGAGAATATTGCAGTGACAGGGTGGAGCTGTAGGCTTTGGGGCCTCAAGATGGTACTGCATGTCTGTGGGAACCAGTCTGGGAATGGGAGCCATGGGGCAGGACTGGACTCTCCAGTCCTCGACTCAACCAAGACACCATATACCTTCAGCCATAAGAATCTCTCTCTCCAGTTCTGCCTACGTCTAGACATGGTCCTGCCCAGAGGGAGGTGATATATTGGGGTTACTTTGGGCTGCCTCTCTCCACTTCCCTGGAGGTCTCCCCAAAACTCTGTGAAGGAGGAATGGGGTGTCCACAGGAGAGCGGCAGCGTCCTCCAGGGAGCTGCATTGGTTGGATTTATGCTCTTTCTAAATGTTTTACAGCGTGTGTCTCACTGAGTAAATTGAAATTGGGCAGGAAGGTTTTTAACCAATTCATCAGCCCAAGTAAATCCCTGTTAAGAGGTAGAAATGAGCTCTTATGGGGATAATAGCCATAGGAAAACAAAGTACAATAATATTCTTCTCTTTCCAAATTATTTATAAAATCAATTGCTGATTCCCTGCTAAAGAGCCTAATGTCTTGTGCTATAACTTATTTTGGGAGATCAGGCCCAAGGGGTATTGGCAGCTGGTGGCCCTCTCTCCAGCAGGGTGGTCTAAGATACTCATCTTAGAGATACGAGCTGAGAAGGATTTGCTGGACTCAGGGGTTCCACAGGGCTGGTAGCATATGACTCAGGAATGAAGAGCTCTAAGGAGCAGGTGGGGGCGCTACCCCTCACCCCACCAGTCACTGCCAAGGCACCATGCATGCCTTATCTCCCTTCATTCTAGGGACAGCCCTGCAGAGGAGCTCTTGTGTCCCTGCAGACACTGAAGCTGAGGTCCACATGAGGATGTACATTCTGAAATGCCTCACAGCTGGGTTACAGGCGGAGCTGGGAGTGGAAACCTCCGCCCGGACCGGGCTGTGAGTGCTCCTGCTTCCTAGCCCTAAGGAGAAGAGTGAGCAGGCACATCCTGAAGAAGCTTAGGAGGTAGGGCTGAGGACGTCTGTTAAGGCCACACCTTGGGCAAAGGAGAAAGGCCAGATGGGGCAGGTGGGGGGTGCAGTGGCAGGACTTGTGCTGGGTTCTGCACCCCTGCAGAGCAGAGGCCACATCTGTCATGGGTCCACATCTCTGTAGTGCCAGTGGCACAGTGTTGTTCTTGGTTGCCATCGAGTCAGCTCTGACTCATGGTGACACTGTGTACAACAGAATGGGACGCAGCCATCCTGGGTCATCATTGTATGCATGAATCCATTGTTGTGGCCACTGTGTATTTTGAGTGCCTTCCGACCTAGGAGCTTCGTCTTCTAGCAATATCGGACAATATTTTGTTGTGATCCATAGGGTTTTCGTTGGCTAATTTTCAGTGGTAGGTTGACAGGTCTTTCTCCATAGTCTCTCTCAGTCTGGAAGCTCCACTGAAACTGTCCACCATGGGTCACCCTGCTGGTATTGAAATGCTGGTGGCATAGCTTCTGGGATCATAGCAACATGCAACCCATTACAGTACAACAAACTGACAGGGGGGATGTGTTGGCACAGAGCAGGTGCTCATGAATGGATAAATTATGCTCATTAAGTGTTATGAATGAATGAGTAATATTATTCCTGATATTAATTGCAAATATAAAACAGGCCTATGGGTAGAGGTCCTTCTACTTAATTGGGGTTTTAAGAGACTGATGGAGACATCGCAAAATAAGTTTCAGGAGGTCTTGATTCTAAGAAGGAGCCTGTGATGTCTGACCTTCAGACACGTGGTGATGGGAGTGAAATGCCTCAGGCATCTGAAAATACAATTTCATGAAGACTGTGAGCTCCTCGCAAGGGCAGAGACTAGTTCCTGCTCATGGTGTGCCCCAGCATCCAGGCCAGGCAGACAGACATGTACATAGTGGGGGCCACTGAGCATCTGTTGAATGAATGAGTGAACACACAATTCCCCATCACCTTTCTTCAGAGAGTACATCAGCAGATGAGTCAGAATGGCCCTGACCACTATGAGTGGAGACTCTTTACCACAGCCTCTGGGGACACAGCTGAGTTATGACCACAGCCAACGCAACAGCAGCCGCAGCACGAGAGCTCCCATGAAAACAGTGCTGTTAGGGATAGGCTGAAGTTTGGGCATAGCATTAAACTGACTTTCCCGTGGAGTGAGTTCATATCAAAAGGCTGAAAAATGCCATCTCACCAAATTCCCATGACTCCTATGGGCAGATGGTGGCAGTGTGCAAACTGTTGAAGTTTCAGAACCTGTGTAAGAGTCTGTCCCCAAACATGTTGGCAGAGCCATCATCGTGGGCAGCCCAGCCTGTAAACTTCAGGAAAAGTCTGCTCTGCTAGCCTGGGATCAGGTGCCTCCTCATGGGATGCACCCTGGTCTCTCCCTGGTGCACCCTGACCCCTCCCCTTAGCCTACCCAGGAATGAAGGCTCTTCCAGGATGGATAGAGAAATCTAAACATGCCACACATTTGAATATTAAGTCTAGAATTACCAACATCTGCCATTCAAGGGAGGAGCCCTGGTGGCACAGTGTTTAAAGGCTCAGCTGCTAACTGAAAGTTTGGAGGTTTGAACCCACCAGTTACTCCATGGGAGAAAGATGTGGCAGTCTGCTTCTTTAAAGATTTACAGCCTTGGAAACTCTGTGGGGCAGTTCTACTCTGTCCTACAGGGTTGCTGTGAGTCAAATCAACTCAAGGACAGTGGGTTTGGTTTTGGTTTGGGCATTCCAGGGAGCAGCTGCTGTGTGTGAGGCAGCGGGCCAGGTGCTGCATGTACGGGATTGCAGAGAATCTTTAATACTGGGAAGTGGTACTATTCTCTGCAGCCTAAAGACGAGGGAAACTGAGGATCCGAGGGCAAGGGCATCCAGCAAATAAGAGGTAGAGCCAGGATTCAGAGTCTGCCTGAGGCCAAAGTCCCCATCTTTCTCACTGTGCCCAGAGTGCCAGTCAACACTACGTGGAATGTATTCACAGGGGATTTCATGGGTCAGAAGAAAGAACCACATTTTAGGGGTCCTTGCTCAGAACCTAGCTTGTGGCATGTTCGTGGACAAGCCATCTTACTGCTCCAAGCTTCCACCACCGTGTCTGTAAAATAAAGGCACTGAACATGCTGGAGGTTGATGACTCTGGATGCGTTTGGGTACTGCTAGGAGCTAGTGGCACAGTGGTTAAGAGGTCTGCTGCTAACCAAAAGGTCGGCAGTTTGAATCTACCAGCCTCTCCTTGAAAACCATGTGGGGCAGTTCTACCCTGTCCTATAGGCTTGCTATGAGTTGGAATGGACTCGAGAGCAATGGGCTTATGTGTGTGTTATTGTGAATGTGTCTGTGTGTGTGTTGGCAAGTTAGAGACCTCCAGCTGACAACAATGTATATATTGACATGACTGCGTGTGTATGTTGGCGAGTTGGAGACCTGCAGCTCTCCCTGGCAGTCATGCTCCCTAGAAGGCAAATACGCAGTCTGCTTCTTTGTAGACCTCCAATAATGAAATGCCCGCCCCTTCCACCTGCCTCCTATTCCTGCTCCAGTCAGTTGCCACCTGGGCCCAGGGCCTGGTGAGGACCAGCAGCCACTCAACTTGCAAATAGGAATCAGTGGGGGAGAAGGGACAGAACCTCAAACCCCAAGGCCCTGCCTTACAGTGCTAACGTTTGATTTGCAGGTGAGAATTCGAATCTGTGCTACTTCTGCTGCTTACTGTCTCCACCATATCTCTTTCTCCACAGGGCAGGGCAGTGCACTGAGCCCCACAGGCAAACAGACTGGAGGCATGGACAGGAAGACAGAACGGATAAAGGAGGAAGGGACAGGGAAGGGAGAAAGGAGGGGTGTCAGAGAAAATCAGCTACGGTGGGGAGATACCATGAGCGGGGGCACCTCTTGCCCAGCACCCTTGGACCCAGGCCACCACCAGACCTAACCATGCTGCCTGTGTTCTTTTGTTCCTTCCAGAACCCCAGACTGGGCATGAGGAAAATGAAGGTGTTAGCCATAACCAGTGTCAACTAGTGTGAGTTTTTATACGTACACATTTTTTCCCTCACCCAGGAATCTCCAAGGAGGTTAAGTATTTTGACGTCAGGATTACTGGATCTGGGTCAGCAGCTGTTCTAATTCACATGCTTTGCAGCATTTTGGGGACCCTCACTCCTTTTCCTTGTGCTGACTTTCCCCAGGTCTCTTTGGCCTGGAGGCTGGGGCACTGCCCCTGACTGAGTAGCACGGACACTGGCAGGAGGGAACTGCCACTGCTTCTGCACACACTGGCAAGGGCAGAGGTCAACTGCATTATTTTTTTATTTTTATTCTTCACCTGCTGAGAAAAATATAGCTTTGGAATTGGGGTTATCTCCCCATGTTCTCTGCTCAGCAGGCTATTAATATGTTCTTGCTGGTCCATTTCCCTGACACATGGTGACCTGGGAGAGAATGGAGAGTTCTAATTTTGACAGTGGGAGGCGGCTGGTTCTGAGGAAGCCCTCCCCCGACAGCAGCAGCTTCTGGGGAGCCCTGTGTCAAGTACCAGTACGGAGAAAGGGCTTGTGCAAAGTTGTGGGAAGACCAAAAGGGGCATTTTGTCTCAATACAACCAGAGCTGGATACAGAGAAAAGCAAGGGATCTTTTGAGATTATCTGTTCAGTAGGTCAAGAGTTGAGTTCAACAGCACCAAATAACTGCAGTTGCCAGGTCCTGTGCTAGGCAGAGAACGTGGAACTGAGTGAGAAATGATTGAATTTTGTTCACCATGCCTGAAAATTGGCAGCAGGATGAGCAAATCTTCTATAGAAAATTTATTGAAGCTATCTTTCTAAGCATCTATTCATTTATTCATGCTGTCTCAGTTTGAGTTCACCCCAAACCAGACCCTGAGACAAGGGTTTGGGAGCAAGTGTGTGCCTTAGGAGGTGATCTCGGCAAACACAATGAGAGATTGAGGAGGTGAGACAGGAAAGGAGATAAGTCAGTAAAAGGGTGCACTAATGAGAGGGTTACCTCTGTAGGCAAACCCACTGGGGACCCTCTGGGGGACTTTGTAGAGTGTGCTTCAGAACTGTCTCTCCAGGAGTGAGAAAGCAGGAGTATTTAGCAACTCCCATCCCTCACTGGTTGAGGGCCGCTCCTGGGCCGTTTAACCTCTGAGCTGCCCTGCATGCACACAAGTAGGCTCTATGGCTACAGAATGTCCGTAGGGTGTATGAGACCTTAGGGCGTAGGTGACCTCAGGTAGGGCCTAGGGCGTATGGGCAGGAGCCCAGAAGCATCTGCTCTACACACATTTACATGTTCCTTAGTGTATTCATTTATTAAATACTCTGCTAATTTTCTCCGTCAGTCAGTCATTTATTCAATCATCAGAAGCACAAGAAACATTGGCTAAACAGGAGTGAGTAGATAGGACCTCGGAGAGCATGGATATTTAACAGTCAGATGTAGGTGCTAGTGGTGGAGTGGTTAAGAGCTTGACTGCTTACCAAAGGGTCAACCCTTCAAATACACCAGCCGCTCCTTGGAAACCCGATTGGGGCAGTTCTACTCTGTCCTATAAAGTTGCTATGAGTTTGGTTTGGGTTTAGATGTTGGCAAGGTAGCAGGTCAGCAGTCCAGCAGAGAAATCAGGGCCTGCGACACTCCCAGGAACCTTAGGAGGCCGGGATTCAGCATCCAGTCCTGGCACCCAGATATTGCCAGAAGGTTCACTATAAGCCTTGACTTATACATGTTTTCTGCTAAGACAGAGCCCGATCTTAGGCACTGGGCAGCCTGAAGCCTGCCCTGGAAGCGGCAGAGAAGCCCTGGTGCCTGGGGCTAGCATTTGGAGCTACAACCTGACTTTTAGAGCTCCAGGCCAGTTTCCCCTAGTGTGCCGTCTAGAGGACTGGGACATAGTAGGACAGGAAGCAGCAGATTATGACCAGGGTAGACAGGCAGACTCACCAGCCTGTGCCAGCCAACCACCCCCCCCCCGCCAGGTGCCAATGCTGTCGGGATTTGCTGAGCACTACCAGTGTGCCAAGGCCTCTGCCAGATGCATGCCAGTGACCTGGACACAGCCTCTGCCTTCAGTAAGTTTCCAGTCTGATGGGGGAGACAGATAGACAGACAAAGTTGATCACAGGGACTTGTGGGCGCTAGGCCTCTAACCCAGCCTGGGGTTGGGAATTGTGTTAGATGGTCACTTTTAGAAACGCCAGATGGGCAGAAGGGAATGCTATCCTCAGAGTATTTTTATTCTCTAGAGAGCTATTGGAAACCCTGGTGGCATAGTGGTTAAGAGCTACAACTGCTAACCAAAAGGTCAGCAGTTCGAATCTACCAGGTAGTCCTTGGAAATCGTATGGAGCAGTTCTACTCTGTCCTATAGGGTCACTATGAGCTGGAATCAGCTCAACAGCAATAGGTTTTTTTTTTTTTTTTTGGTTTAGGGAGTTACTGGAGCCCTGGTGGCACAGTGGTTAAGAACTTGGCTGCTAAGCAAAAGATCAGCAGTTCAAATCTACCAGGCACTCCCTGGAAACCGTATGGGGCAGTTCTACTCTGTCCTATAGGGTCATTATGAGTCAAAATTGACTAGATGGCAACAGCTTTGGTTTTTTTTTTTTGGGGGGGGAGCTGATAATAGGTTTTCTGGGAACAAAAATCTCTATGACCAGTTGCAGTTAAGCTACAGCTGCATGCTGAATTCACAACACACATCTGCCGAGTAGAGGCTCTGACAAGTCCTACAGTGGTGGAATCTGCTTCGCTTTGGTGAAACCATCCTTTTCCAATCCTATTGATTTTAAAACCCTTTTCTCATAAGATACCTGTAAACTTGGTTTTGAAATCCTCCCTCCCTGAAGAGAATATCTCTTTTCTCCTAAAACCTCCCTGATGTCAGTGTGTGGGAGAGAGCGAGAGGGAGCATGTGTGCGAGAGGGTGTATAAACTTCAAGTCGAGGTTGAGCTGCTGCTTCATCAGTTGTATCGTTTTGCATAGGAAGTAGGTAGAAAACAAGCAAGACACAAATTGAGGTAGTTATTAAGTTTTAGAAGCAGAAAATGTTGTGTTTCCAAACATACAATGCGTGGAACCCAGAATGTTGTACACAAAAGGGAATGTGATTAGAGGCAGTTGGGTGCCCTAGCTGTGAATGGTGTTGACAGAATCACAACCATATAAACACTGAATATTGAACTAACCAAAGTGTAACATAATAACTGTTTTGAAGGATAGGAGATTGTGTGTGTGTGTGTGTGTGTGTGTGTGTGTGTGTGTACAGAAGTGAGAGAACAAGAGCAAAACTCTCGTCTTCCGAAGTGGAAAGTCAATAGACAATGCCTGGAGGTGAAAAATGAGGTAGAAACATGGGACTGTTATTTAGAGATATGGAAGGTAAACAGTGAAAGAATCAGCTAAAATAGTTAAACACAGTTGCCTCTGGGAAGCGGGAAATGGGGCGGGGAAGGCGCAGGATAACTGACGTTTTTTGTAACAAGCCCTGTAAAACTATTTGACTCTTTATATGCACGTAGAACTTTGATATATATATAAAAAAAACTATTCAAAATTAAAAAAAAAAAAAAACTATTCAAAAGTGGGCATGTAATACCTAGTGGATCTCTTGGCTGTATCTCGGGGTCCATGCACCCACCTTGGAGGTGGCAGGCCTGGAGAATTGTGAGCACCTGACCCTCTCATTTCTGAGGCCCCCACAGCAGTGGCCCCCTCTCCATGATCAATGACCAGAGTTCCAGGCCAGCCTGTGACACCTGCCCAAGGCTCCTGCCATTCCACACTGGTATCCCTGCCTGCCTGTGAGGGCTCCATGAACACTGACCACCACCCAGCACAGCAAAGCCCTTGGAATTTGTCACTTGGTCACGAGGGTGTCCAGGGTAAAGCTGGAACAATTTTGTTGTCATTCACCATTTCTATTTCTTAGTTCACAGAACACAAAATGACCTTGGCTCATTTCTTTCCCTTCTTGTGTATTAGTTTCCTGGGGCTGCCGTACGTAGCGTATACCACAAATTGGGTGACTGACAACAATAGAAACATATTGTCTCTCACAGTTCTGGAGGCTAAAAGTCCATATTAGGGTATCTACTGCCTTGATTCCTTCCAAGTCTTTGAGGGAGGATCTGTTCTGTGCCTCTCTCCCAGCTTCTGGTAGCTCTTGTAGTTCCTTGGCTTGCAACTGCAGTGCCACAGAGTGTCCTTCCTCTGACTGCCTGTCTCTGTGTGTCTTCTCTATTATAAGGGCACCAGTCATGGAGAACTAGGACCTAGTATGACTTTGTGTTAACCTAACTGATAACGTCTTCAGAGACTCTATTTCCAAACAGGGTCACATTCACAGGTACAGAGAATGTATCTTTTTGGAAGGTTGATCCATAGTACCATGCAAGTAGCTGAAGTTTCTACAGAGAGCTCAGGAAGGAGTTGCTTGCTGGTCTGTGAATACTACTTTTAATATTTGAAACTCAAAATGGGTTCCTCACTCTGTCTTCAATATTTATTTTCCAAATATTGAACTCTTGTTTTTAGCCCCAAATCCCTTCCTCCCCCAGTGTTCCACATCTCAGTAAATGGCATTTCCATTCACCTACTTGTTCAGGCCATAAACCTTGCAGTCCTCTTTGGCTCTTGCCTTTCTCTCTCATGCCACATAGCATCCATTAGGAATTCTGTGAGTGAGCTCTACTTTCAGAATACATCCAGAGCCTGTCTACTTCTCTGCCTGTAGTCACCACCCTAGTCCAGCCCACCACCATCTCTCTGTCTGCAGTAGTCTCTAGACATCATCTCTGCTCTTACCCTGGTCCCCCATGATCTGAAAATGCAAATCGTGTCATGCTCTGGATTAAAACTCTAATGCTTTCCTGGGGCACCTAGAGCAGCATCCAGAATCCTCATGATGCTTAACAAGGCTCTACGTGATCTGACCCTCACCTGTTTCTCCAGCTTCATTTCCAGTCATTCTGTCTCCAGTTCTCTCATCTTTGACCACACTGCCCTTATATTACATTTCCTCAAGCATTTCAAGTTTGCTCCTGCCTCAAGGCCTTCATACTTACTTTCCCTGAAAGACTTTTCCCCCAGATATCCATGTCTTGCTCACTCAATTCATTTAGGAATCTGCTTAAATGTCAGCTTATCAGAAAGGCCTTCCATGACTATCTCATGTAAAATTGTACCCCCTTCCCCTGCACAGCGCAGTCTATCCCCTTCTCCTGCTTTGCAGTTCTTCACAACACTTGCCGTTTCCACACCATATTATTTGCTTATTTGCGGTCTTCCTCAGTATGTTATCCTGGAGAGCAAGGATTCTATCATTTTTGGGGGAAGGGACTGTTCAGCTTATCTTTTTATTAATTTTTTTATTGAGATATAATTCACATGTAATAAAATTCTCCCCTTTAAAGCGCACATTTCAGATGTCTTTAGTATATTCACAAAGCTGAGAAACCATCACCATTATGTAATTCCAGAACATTTTTATCACCCCAGAAAGAAACCCAGTACCCATTAGCAGTCACTCCTTATTTTTCCCTTCCTCCACTCCCCTAGCAACCACTAATCTACTTTCTATCTGGATTGATTTTCGTGTTCTGGACATTTCACATAAATGAAATTACATAACACACGGCCTTTTGTGTCTGACTTCCTTCACTTAGCATAATTCATCCATGTTGTAGCATGTATCTGTACTTCTGGCTGAATGGTGATGGTTGAACGTAATTAATGCCACTGCATTGTGCGTGCAAAGGATGTTGAAATGGCAAATGTTTTGTTCCATACACAGTTACCACAATGAAAAGAATAAATAGATATACAAGGGACTTTGTCATTTTGATCCCCCAGATATACCTGCAGCCCCTGAACAGTGCCTGGCACACAATAGGTACTTGGTAGATATTTGTTGAAAGTCCAAGTGGATGAAATGTGCCCCATTGTGGGCAGAGCACCGTGTTAGGCAACACAGGACACAGAGGCATCAACCTGTACCTGCATCAGGTTCATCATGCCCATGGGTAGTTACATGACCACAGGGCTTGGCCCACACTGACTTCCAGCAGGAGTTGCCGAGCTCCACTGCTGCCCTCTTAACACTGTCTTGTAACTCTTGCCTAGATGGTTAGAATGAATGGTGCCTGGTGGTATGGAGGATGGGGCAGAGAATGGAGCAGAGGGGTGCCTGCAGTTAGGAAGCCTTCATATGTGGGTTTGATTGGGAAAATCAAAGCATCACAGCACATTTGGGTCTTACTGATGTATCACAGAAGCATCATCTCTTTTCTCTTAGCATTTTGGAAAGTGTTATGCCTGCAGCTGACATTTTGAGAAAGTTTGGTCGTGCGCTTGGGGACTGTGTTGCCCCCGCTCCCAAGTTGTCCCATTTGTGAACGTGTAGTGATACTTAACAAATATTTTTGAGCATCCACTGCATTCTCAGCTCTGTTCTAGGCAGTGGGCATACAGATGGGATATCGCCCTGGGTTTTCATCCTATTCAGAGGGGCAAGAGTAACCCACCGGAAATTGACAAGAGCATAACTCTACTTTGCTGTTGTAGCGTTAGCGTCTGTCTTAGTTATCTAGTGCTGCTATAACAAATACCACAAGTGGATGGCTTTAGCAAACAAGTTTATTTTTTCACAGTAAAGTAGGCTAGAAGTCCAAATTTGGGATGTCAGCTCCAGGGGAAGACTTTCTCTCTCTGTCAGCCTTCTCATCAATCTTCCCCCGGACTAGGAGCTTCTCTGCACAGGGACCAAGGATACGCTGTGCTCCGGGCACTGCTTTCTAGGTGGTATGAGGTCGCTCCTCTCTGCTCGCTTCCCTTTCCTTAATATCTCTTGAGAGATAAAAGGTGGTGCAGGCCATACCCCAAGGAAACTCCCTTTATATTGGATCAGGAATGTGACCTGGTAAGGGTGTTACAATTCCACCCTAATCCTCTTTAACACAAAATTACCATCACAAAATGGAGGACAACCATAGAATACTGGGAGTCATGGCCTAACCACGTTGATACACACATTTTTGGGGGAGCATAATTCACAACAGTGTCCTTTGGCAGTATAGGCCCCAGTGTAACTTTTATCATTGAGTACAATTCAAGATGGCTCTGCTAGGTTTCCATTACTTAGACTTTCTTCTTCGACAAATGGAATGCCAGACGTTAATTAAATGTCAATGACTGTTCCTGCCAACTCAATTTTCTGGCTCTATCTAATTAGAATTAAATGGTTAGAGAGGTTAGGCAGACCAAATCAAAGGAACAAAAAGAGTTCCAAAGTGTGTTCCTGCATTTGCTAAATCAATTTCAATTAGCTGTATAAAGCCGTTTGGCTGCTTTGTGAAGCAAGATGGCTACCTTTTCCGAGGGAGCCTTCGCTCTTCCCAGTAATCCACACTGACTTGGGGCCACTGTTTGGCCCTGGGAATCCCTGTCTCCCTTGGCCTTATGTTTCAAGGTAAGCAAGTGAAAAGGTGGATTAAAGTCTGGGAATCAGGTGGAGAGGGCTGTGTCTCTGGCCCGCCCCTCCCTCTTTGGCTAGTCTCCTGCCTCAGTGTGCACACAGCTGGGTGGGAGGGTTACCATGATTTGTGCATTCGCCTGCCCCTATTGGCAGAGCAAGGAAGAATAGACTTGAGAGATGAGGAGCTTGCTAATTCAGCTAATAATAGTTTATTTGCTGTTCAGGAGAAGCCAAATGCACTGTGGACGAATGAACTGAATTAAGTGTTCATTAGCAAATTAAGACATGCTGCCGATTGCTTGTCTATTTGCGTGTTTGTTTTTGGTTGAATTTTTACATTTTCAGGTATTACTATTAATTTATTTCTAGACTGCAATTGGCCAGGTGACTTACCATATGTTCCAGTTATATTTTGGAGGGGTCGTCTTGTTTTTCTTTTTTATGTTTGTACTTGTAAATGATAGCTACATTTACAAGGTAGTGCATCATATTAATATTAAAAAAGTCTTAACATGTTTTAGTTACAGAATTTTCCTAGGCTTTCTTAAACTAATGTAAAATCCTTGATATTAAAATGCTTCTGTGGGACTTAATTTCTGCTGAATGTGGATAGTTGGGAACACTAGAAGGTCTTATGCTCAGAGAGGTTTCTTTATTTGGCATCTGTCAACTTATAAACTTTCATGGATCTGAGAAAGTTGTGCAACTGGGCAAAAGTATGCCAACTCCGCCCCCCACCACTAGGGGGTAGTATTCAGAACATCGCTTGTTTATGAGTAGAGGTCCCCTCTATAGTTTCACTGTATTGCTGCTAAAAGCCCTTCTGGGGGGTATTCACACCATGTCGAAAGGTGGTACAAATGATTAACATGCTTGGCTGCTAATCGAAAGGTTGGCAGTTCAAGTCTACCCAGAGGTGCCTCAGAAGAACCACCTGGTGATCTACTTCTGAAAAACTGGCCATTGAAAACCGTACGGAGCACAGTTTTACTCTGACACAGGGTTGCCATGAGTTGAAGTTGACTCGGCATCAACTGGTAAAGTCTACAACTGGCTTTTGGTGGGTCATGTGAGGAAAAAATGTGCGTGCAACAATTAAAAAAATTAAGGACTTGATAAAAATTAATAGAAACTAGATGTGACTAGATGATATTGAGATAAGTTGGCTTATATGGACAGATTCCCTACACATCGGTTTAAACAAAACTATTTTTGTGTGACTTTATGGCTGAGTATGAGGGTTGCATATATGAGCAGTACTCCAAAGCGTTCACTGATATCTCAGAAACAAAAGCAGCAAATAAAACCCTCAGAGATTATCTTTTTCGAAGTCTGCCGCTAATCTAGTCTTTTTCTCTCTATTACTGAGGCTGGTTTTGTCATATTATATCCATGTGTTTTGATTGGTGAGCCTTGATTATGTAGGTGTTACTTAACCTTTAATAAACAGCCACTCATGTGGAAATCTGAGTAGACTAGGGAGGAAAAAAAGATGGGAAAGATGGTTTTTATCTGATTTAATATAATCTAACCACGTTATGTTTTTAAGCCGTGGGTCACAGCTGGAGAAGTATGCCTGAAAACACTCCTAAGAGAGAAATGAGCTTTTACCTTAATTTACTATCATAACTTAGTCCATGTATTTATTCCAAGGCCTTAAAATAATCCCCTGTTTTAACTTCACAGCCCTGTAAATCCATATGTCATTATATTATGAACTTTGGGGACTAGAGAAGTAATTTCATATTGCTAAGATGGCTATCTATTGAGTTTCTGAAAGTAAAATTATATGTGTAAAGCCCGTTTTTATTAAATCTGAAAATACCCACATGACTTAAATTTCTTGGAGAATCAAAACGCCACTTTCCTTTCACTGTGTTATAGTTCTAAACTGCATTATAGTTTAATATGTAATTTTGAGTATAGCTTAAAAATCTAATTTCATATTATTTAGAAGACATTGTATATCTTATTTTGTTTTGTGTCAAGTGTTTTACATTGTAAATGGGCATGTATCAGATCAATAGTATATTATTAACTTTGCATATTTGTAATAACATGAAATTAAAACCCAGGAGTCCAATGCCTTCTAAAAAATGAATATATAAAGACTATCATTTCTTAATTATTTGTTATTTGACTCAGCTACCCAAAATGTTCTCCTTTCATTGCTTTTTTTTTTTTTCTCTTGGTTCTCATAACCAAAAGTAAAACTTACTGGAGTCACAAAATTGATTCATTTCTTTAATCAGTCAAGCAATTATTTGTAACAATGGTGTGGTTGAAAATACTCAGAATGAGAGCAGAGAGGGAGCGTGAGAGGGGACTTGGGGAGAAACGTGTTTGAGGAATCAGTGGAGATGTGGAGTTTCAAGAGTCCATTTCTTGGTGACTCCTGGTGGCGCAATGGTTAAGTGCTAGGCTGCTAACTTAAAGGTCAGTGGTTTGACCCCATCAGCTACTCTCCATGAGAGAAGAGACCTGGCAGTAAAGATTTACAACCCTAGGGCAGTTCTCCTTTGTCCTATAGGGTCACTGTGAGTCAGAATCAACTCAATGGCACACAACAACAACAAGGAGACTAACAAATTCTAATCTTAGCCAAGTATTGGCTTCTTACATTAGTAACTGTTCTCTAGGACAATCCATGGTCATGGAGGCTGAAGGTGGTCAGTGTCCTCACAAGCAATGAGTGTCCAAGGGAGTAAAACACTACCAGAAAGATGTGCTCCCGTAGCCACATACCATGACACTTTCTTAACTCATACCCAATCCAGTGGCCCCTTCTCCCTTACATTAGTGGATCTCTCAGCAACGTTTAATGTAGTGACCGCACTAAAACACTGCCTTCTCTTAGCTTCTAGAACCCCAGATTCTGTATTCCTCTTACCTTCCTCACCACTCCTTCATGGCCTTTCCTCTTTCCTACTCCTTTGACTTTTTACTTTGGAATTTCCTTGGGCTCTGTCCAAGGTGCTTTTTTCAGCTCACCTTCCTCCCTCCCTCGGTGGTCCCATCCACTCCTGTGATGAGATGTTTTAAATACTGTGAATAAGATGAAAACTTCCAAAAGTTACCCCTCTAACTCCAGCCATGTATATCCAACTACCTTCTTGGTATTTCCACTTGGTTCCCAGTTGAATATCTCAAAGGTCAAAACAGAGCTTGTGTTCCCCTTTTGCCCATCCCAATCCCCAGAAAACCTGTTCTGCTTCAAATCTTCACCACCCCATTGCTCTAGCCAAAAAAGTTTCTTCACCCATTACGTCTTAACCAGCTGTGTTTCTATCAGCTTCCCCTCCAAGATATGTCTAGGTCTTCCCACTTCTCCCCGTCTCCACTGCTACGATTGAGTGCAAGGCAAAAACCAAACCAGACTCATTGCTGTCAAGTCAATTCTGACTCATACTGACTGCACAGGACAGAGTAGAACTGCCCATAGTGTTGCCAAGGCTGTAAATCCTTAGGGAAGCAGACTGCCACATCTTTCTCCCATGGAGTGGCTGGTGGATTTGAACCGCCGACCTTTTGGTTAGTGACCAAGCAGTTAACCACTGTACCACCAGGGCTCTTCAACCAAGTATAAGGCATTGTTATCTGTCACCTTCTCCTGAAATAACCTGTTTTCTGGTCTCTTGACTTCTGCTTTCAATATCCTCTCAACAATTTGTTCTCCAGAGCCAATTCTTCATTTAACTTTTTTTTTTTTTAAAGCAGATAAGATCATATAATCTCCCTGCTTTAAACCTTCCAGTGGCTGCCCATTGTCCTCTACCTGAAATCCAAACTCAGTTGTGATCTACAAGGCTCACTAGTCAAGGTGGAATGGATTGGGGCTGGCAGTATGGAGTTTTATCTAAGTAGGGGGTAAGGAAAGCCCAAAATAAAGTGATGTAGATTAGAAATAGGAAAGTTTTTTGAGCTTTGTTTACTCATAAAACCCCTTAGCTATTCCTTCCAGCTTTATACCAGTCAACCATCAGAAAAACAGGCCTTTTGGGCTGTTATCCAGATTGAGGTTCCTAATCGGGGGTCTTTGGGTGTGTACATCCTGGAACTCTCACATGTATGCGAAATTGTGTGTGTGTGTTCTTGTGTACGTTATCTTTCCTGGAGAGAGGATCCATTGCTTTCCTCAGCTTCTCAGATCTGTAATTACTACTAAAAATAGGTTATTAGAATACAAAGATTTGGGGATAAAACCAAGAAAAGAAAAGCAGTGGAATCTTGGTTGCTCTGAGATTCCTTTGGCATCTGTGTTTAGGGCCTGGTTTTTACAAGGTCTGGTTTGTGTTACCTAGACTACAGCACTGTCCAGTGTGTTGATGGAAATCATGACCAAAGACTACCCAGTTGAGCAGTGCACATCAAAGCCTCCTTGTCCAAGTGTAGCTGGATATCCATCCATTAATTATTCCTGACGTTGTTTAGCACTTTAGGTCTTTCCAAACTCCTCAATAACTCTTCTCTCTTGCCTTCCTCACCCTGGGAGAGAGGTTGGACGTATTTTCTTCTATAAAATTGTTGGGTCGTGATTACATGATTTGTCTGAGTTTCTAGGGATAACCCTGAAGTTTTGTGGAGTAAGCTCCAAAATATGTTGAGAAATTTAAATTATTATATGTACATAAAGGTTTTTGTTGTGAATTGTTACTGAAATTATTAATAAGAACAGCTAACCTTCATTGTGTGCTTTCGTTGCATGCCTTCTGCTGCACAAGGTATTTTCCTCTGCTATTTCATTAGTTTTCATGGCAGCCCCTTGAGGAAGGTATAATCTGAGCTCAGAGAGGCTTGGCATTTTGCCCAGTGTAAATGGCAGAGCCGGGCTCCTCACCTCCCGCAGGTGTTCCCAGCCCCCACTGTCCTTCGCTTGACAAGGGATCAGCAGACTGTGGGGAAGGGGTTTGTTCAGTCCATCCCTGCTGCCGCCCTCTTGGGAAGGATGTTAAACTTCCCATCATGTCCAGTAGCAGGGACTCCGGTTTGCCCTCTCTTTCAGTCCTGAAGCTCCAGAGCTTAGATTAAGCTTGCTCTGTTGCTCTGGTGGGAAAATGAAAGCACCAGGCCCTGCTTTTTCTTATGGACTTGTGCATCCTTGTATTGTTTTTTGTGCTCAGCTAGGCTGTTTGGCAGGCAATGTCTTATGTGCTTTTCCCTGGCTGTACGGAGGGCTCTTCTCAGTTGCACTTCAGTGGGTTAACTCCACTCCAGCACCAGAGCTCAGAGCACTAGAGAGAGAGAGAGAGCTGAGTTTGTCAGCAGCATTCATTGGCACACTGGGGAAGTGGCCATGGATGGTATTACTGGGTCATATTTGAAAGGTGCCTGTGATGCCTGAGAGACAGGGTTGGTATGAAGGCAGAGTATCTACAAAGAAGAGTACATTTTTTTCTTAACAACCTCAGGACTGTCCTTATCTACCCTTTCTGGCGTAAGAATGTATTGTACCTGCCTATTATCTAGCTTGAGGTTGGCAGTTCGAATCCACCAGGCGCTCCTTGGAAACTCTGTTGGGCAGTTCTACTCTGTCCTATAAAAAAAAAAAAAGGGTCGCTATAATTCGGAATCGACGATGGCAGTGTGTTTTTTTAGTGGGTATCACTCCTAAGATGATGAATGCCCCTCAGTGACTTCAGTTCTTGTGTCTTTTGGAGAGTCAGGTATTTTTGATAATCTAATTGCCGCAAACTGAAAGTATAAGACCCTTTTCCTTTCTGCTTACACACTTTTAGAAGATATTGGATAATGGCCAGGTCCAATGTGGGTCCTTATAAACTGCTGATGGCAGGATGCTTTGGCAGTATGTGTCAGACGTCTTAAAAATCTTTATACTCCTGGATTCAGTAACTAGAGTCATAGGAGTTTACACTAAGGAAAGATTATGAGAAATGGGCAAAAATTTACATTTAAAATGTTCATTATACATTGTTTATAATAGGAAAAACTGGATAGACCTAAACATCCCTACAGCCCAGTCCCAGCTCAGTGCCTAGCAGTGTGCAAATGATTAACCGATGATATACATATATGATGGGGTGTTGTACAGCCACTGAATAATCAAGTTTTCAAAGAAAATATTAATGTGGGAAAATGCTCATGATTTTAATGTTGGTTAAAAAAAGCAAGATGACAAATGGTATAAACAATATCCCATTTTTTAAAAGAAAACATTTATACATCTATAAGGAAGTAGATCTACATGTTAAATGTTAACCATTATTTGTGAATGGCTAGATTCTGGGTGATTTTTACTTTATTTTATATATGTTTTTCCTACTTGTTCCAGTGTACCTGTGTTATGTATATTATTAGAAATAAACTTTATGTTTTAAAGAGAAAGTGAGCCAAGCCTCTGAAGTTGGTCATGCTCTGGCCATCAGCAACGATCTCCTTGCCTACCTCAGCCTGAGGCCCACCTTTCTGGGCCATGTGGCCTTGGCTTATGATGCCAGGACTCAACCTAGTATGTGCTACTCACCTTTTGTGTTTTTCATAGCACCTGGTTTAGCCCCCAAGGCCCGGTCTGTGTCTTGCTCGCTATTCCCCATGCCTCGTATAGTGGATCACACAGAATAGGTGCCTAATAGGTACTTGCTGGATGGGTGGGGGGGGGGGGTTGGGTAGGAGGATGGATGGATGGATGGATGAGTGGATGGGTGAGTGGGTGGGTGGGTGGGTAGGTGGATGGGTGGGTGGGTGGTTGAATGGATGAGTGGATGGATGTTCTCAAGTTAGCTCTGCTCACATACAGACATGTTAGTTGATATAGTATGTACATGTATGGGGCTGGAAAAGAGGTGAACATTCATGGCCTTGGCCTTACAGCGAGGGCTTCATGTGCATAAACCCAGGGTTGCTCTGTCATTAGTACGCTGTCCCATTTTTAAGTGCCTGTTGAAATGACTGGTTTTCCTTGTGCTGGAGCTCGAAATAGGTAAAGTCATAGAAACTACATTCATTTGTACTTGCTCATTGATTGCTACTTTATTTTAAGATAGTAGACTGATGCGCTAGCAAACTTGAAGTGTATCTTGACACCCTGATATTGGCAGAATTTGCTTATAACTTGTCGATCACGGATTGATCCAAAATACTATGGAGTCGTGGATTGACTCATTAAACCCCATCAGTGTCTGAGGAAGGTTAGATTCTCATCCACATTTTACAGAGGTGGAGCTTGTGACACAGAGAGGTGAAGTTTTTCATCCAAGGCCACCCCTCTGGTCAGGCGGGAGCTGGGATTCGACTTAGATGGAAGGATTGCAGACATTGCCACTTAACATCATGCAGAAGCCAGAGTCCCAGGGGAATGATCTGTGCTGCCTCTCTCTCTGCCTTCACAGGGGCTGTAGAGTCTTACACGTTGTGTCCTGCATAAGGTGGGTACTTGGGAGCTGAAATCTAGCCATACTCTGCTTACCTTGGCTGGCGGAGCATCTACCTGGAATGTGTACTTTTTCCTAATTGCATGAAGGTACCTGGTGGACTAGCAGCAGGCCCTGACTGGAAGCCCCCCATTTATTGGTTGGTGGCTATCTGTTTGCATTTGCTGAAAGCCTGGGAAGAGCAGCCCAGACCCCTCAGATGACTTTTGGTGGTTGGTGAATACCATGATGTGGGCCTTCTTGCTCATCTGAGCAAAATGCAGAGTGAAAACAGAGTCCCAAAAAGAGGCAGCTCCAAAGCACGCTGAGCTCATCAGTTCCAACTTTCAACTTGACCCCCAAGTAGGCCCACCTTTCTCCCTGGCCATTAAGCCACTGGTTTGGCCTTCTGTCTTATAGGTAAGAGAGATGTTAACTGGAAAAATAAAAGCACTTCCTTGAAGCTACTTTTCGGTAAACCAATGAACAGCTCAGGGCTGTTGCTACTGGCAGTGGGATTTAGCCCGCCTTGGTGGTACGTTTCTAGGTCTCTTATATCCAGTGTCCCTGACCCTCCTGGCAAGGATTTGTTGAGGTGTCAGGCACACTAAAAACCACACTGCACACCTTGAGGGCAATATGTTAGTCACCATAACCCTGATGGTTCAGCCTCTGAGCTGCAGAAACTGGAATAATTTAAATAGGTTGCCTTCGATTTTGTTCTTGGAAACATCATCACCTCTAGAGCAGCTGCAGTTACTACTCTGAACTGCAGTGAAAGTTGGTTCTCACAGGGATTGAGAACAGTCCATCCAGACTCTCAGAAATAGATAATGCACTGGGAGAGCAGAGTTATTTTCCAGCCTCTCTGATTTTACTAGTGTGGTAAAATGGGCACTTTCTAAATACAGCTTAATGGGAATACTGCTTTTCAGACTTAGTGGCATTTGCTGAGCAGGGAATGGAGCTGACTTAGCTCCTGTCTTCACTTCCTTGCATTTTCCATCTCAAGAAAGCTCTGAATTAGAGCCACCGGCGAGGACTGTAAAACATTTCCTTCATCTGTTTGGGCCCAATTAGACTCTCTCTTTAAATTCATGCAATTAAAAACAAATAGTATTTCTGTTTGTGGCAGAGTAATATTCCATTGTATGTATGTACCACATTTGTTTTCATCTGTTGATTGATGAACACGTAGTTTGTTTCCACTTTTTGGTCATTGTGAACAGTGCTGCGATGAACACTGGCGGACATGTATCTGTGTTTCTGTGTTCGCTTCTTCGTATATATACCTAGGAGTTGAACTGCTAGATCATATGGTAGTTCTGGGCTCAGCTTCTTGAGGAAGTGTCCGAACTTTTCCAAACTTATCCAGACTGTACCATTTTACAACCCCACCAACAATGGATAAATGTTCCAATTTCTCCATATCTTTGTCAACATCTATTGTTTTCTGTTTTTTTGATCATAACCATCTTAGTGGGAGTGAAATGATATCTCATTGTGGTTTTGATTTGTATTTCCCTGATGACTAATTATTTTAAGTATCTTTTCATGTGCTTCTTAACTATTTGTTTATCTTCTTGGTGAAGTGTCTATTCAAGTCTTTTGCTCATTTTTAATTGGTTTGTCTTTTTGTTGAATTGTTGATGTTCTTTATCTATTCTGGATATTAAACCCTTATCTGGTATATATCCTCCCCGCCAATCTGTAGGCTGCCTCTTCGCTTTGTTGACAGTCATTTGATGAAGCAAAGTTTTTCATTTTGATGAACTCCCCAACCTTGAAAACATTATGCTGAGTGAAATAAATCAGTCACAAAATATTGTATGGTCTCATTTATGTGAAATAGGCATGAGGAAAATGTATAGAGACCAATGTTTGTTCGTGGTTGCTAGAGGTGAGGAAGGGAGGAAGTCATTGTTTAGGGGGCCCTGAGCTTCTGTTTGGAGCCCTGGTGGTGCAGTGGTTAAGTGTTCAACTGCTAACCAAAAGGCTGGCAGTTCGAATCCACCAGCTGCTCCCTTGAAGCCCTATGGGGAAGTTCTACTCTGTCCTATAGTGTTGCAATGAGTTGGGTTTGGTTTTTTTGGTCTGAGCTCCTGTTAAGGGGAAAATTTTGAAAACAGATAGTGGTCATAGTTGCACAATATAATGAAGATATTTAATGTCACTGAATTGTATATGTAAAAAATATTGAAATGACAAACGCTTTGTTTTATATACACACACACCACAATAAATATTTAATTTAGAAACAAAGAAAACAAATGAAACAAACAAATAAAAGGAAGATTTCCACCAATGACTTGAAACAGATTCTGCTCCCTTTGAAAGCATTCATTTTGCTACAACTATTAGAAACATTGCTGTATGCTGCACCGAAAGCAGCAATAAAGTTTCAAAATCATTTGAACAAAGCATGTGCCTAAACCACCATGAGATGAAACAGCACAATGCGTGTTGCCTTTCTAATATGAATACCCTTACCCAAAACCCTTAGGTATCACTTAAAACAAAACAACCAAACCCAGTGCCGTCGAGTCGATTCCAACTTATAGTGACCCAACAGGGCAGAGCAGAACTGCCCCATAGAGTTTCCAAGGAGTGCCTGGCGGCTTCGAACTACTGACCCTTTGGTTAGCAGCCATAGCACTTAACCACTACGCCACCAGGGTTTCCTAGGTATCGCTTAATAGTTTTAAAATACTGTGGTTTAGTAAAGTTGATACCTGGTTATAAATATTGCGCCTTTGTTTTTGGTTAGAAGAAGAAGTATTTTTAGCCTCATTCTTGCTATTGCCATTCTCTTACCTGACTGAAGGGATTCAGAGCTGTATCAAATGCTTTGCATTGAAACTTGTTTTTAAATGTTAACTGGCACTGTGGATTCTACTGTAAAACAATGGTAACTTACCCAGGTTTGCAGCTTGTACTGCCTGGTATGTCTGTGTAAGATCCCAGCTTTTGTGTATTGTTATGATATAGGTTATTTATACTTGATGTTTTGTAAAACTCAAATGGGCCTATAAGATACTATACTGGAACCAAATAAATGACAGCTGCTTCCTTGTTAAAAATAAATAATGAAGAAACAAGAAGAATTTTTAAAAAGGCAACAAACCATGCCCCCTTCAGTGAGACAGGAAACCTTCAGCTGGTTGGAATTTTTAAGGCACAGTATTGAGAGCAAAGCACCAACGTAATGAAGTGAATCCCCCAGATACGGTGACTCCTGGGTCCATAACCCACAGCATTTGTGGAGCATCAGTTTTGTATCCAGTTTCCATTTATTAAATGTTTATTGAGCACCTACTGTGTGCTAGTTGTTTAAGAACTGTGGCTGCTAACCAAAAGGTCAGCAGTTCAAATCGACCAGGCATTCCTTGGAAACTCTATAGGGCAGTTCTACTCCGTCCTATAGGGTCGCTGTGAGTTGAAATTGACTTGATGGCAGTGGGTTTTTTATGTGCTAGTTGTTTTGTAAGATAGTGAGCTACAAGGTGAATAAGATGCAGTCCTTGCCCCTAAAGATTCCACAGTTGTCGGGAAGAGACTAAGAAGTAGACAGACCCCTGGAGGCGTTGAGAACACCAGGAGAAGCATCTACCCTGGTCTGTAGGGTTAGACAGGCTTCCTGAAGAGGCCAGGTGTGGGGTGAGAGATGGGAGAATGTCTAAGCAGAAAAAGTTGCGTGGAGTCTTTAGAGAGCACGGAAGGGCGTGAGCACTGGGGAGCTAAGTATTGTCCCTGTGCCAATAAAAGTCCACTGCTGGTTACTGGGGCTTGCTTGGATTCGGAATTTTTTCTTTTTTTAATGGATAATATCCTATCAGGGGTCTGCTTCCCTGAGGCTTGTAAAGGAGATGAATTTGCATGGTGGTTACTTGGTCACACCTGGTAAGATCAAGAGTGGAATGCGGAAAGCATGTGTCATCTCACGTCTGTGATATAGACAGGAGTCCCGCCACAGTCCCCCCTCAGCAGGTGCAGGAAAGCCTCCACCTGGGGACAGTGCTTCCCATCGGCTTTTCACTTTGCAGAATACACAGTAGCCTTTGAAAGCAGAACGACAACCAGCCCAGGTTGCAAGGGCGAAAAGTGATTGAGTTGGGTCTGGCTTCCTCTTTGAAACCCCTATCAGTACCCTCCTCCTCTGCCCATCTTAGGCGTGGTGTGGGCCTCGAAGTCACGTTTGCAGCCACCTAGGGCCCTACCTTACCACTGCAGGGTTGGGACGCCCCTTTTCCACAGCCCATCACAGACCCACGCTTTGTATGCTGCTCCCTTTTCCCCCATGGCCTGGGCTGCAGTTTTCCTCTCCCCCTGCCATTCTGAGGGCTCTCACCCCAGTGTAGTTTTCTGCTGCCCACTTTCAGAGAGCCCCAGCCCTCTGCACACAGCTGTGCTCCTTACCTCCCTGTGGCCTGCTGCTAAGTCTTCCCATTCTTCATCCCTCTCTGTCTTGCGTGGCCCTTTGCTCTGGCTGCCTCATTTCCGCATGCCTGAGGTAAAGGATTCTCTGAGTGGTACAAGCAGTTAACACATTTGGTTGCTAACCAAGAGATTGGAAATTCAAGTCCACCCGGAGGCACCATGGAAGAAATGCCTGGTGATCTCCTTCCAAAAAAATCAGCCACTGAAAACCCTGTGGAGCACAGTTCTACTCTGACACACAGTTCTACTCACCGTGAGTTGGAATTGACTCGATGGCAACTGATTACTGGCTTTTTTGAAGTTAAAGCTGTCTTTTCCTGGGGTTGGGGCTTTGGAACCTGCACAGGTGGACAGGTTTCTTAACTCTAAAAGCAGATGTGAAAATTAAGGGAGATAATGTATCCAACAGGCCCTCACTGAGCCTTACTGCATCTTGGGTGCTGACAAATGGCAAGCTCCTTCCCTTGATCCAGCCCTCTGCAAACCTCCTATAAAACACAACCTCAAGGCTTCTTCCCTCTCCACTGCCCGTCCATGGTACTTCCCAGTTTTCCCTCTTCTAAAAAGTCTTGGCCAGCAACAGCGTACTCACCTGCAGTTGAATTAGCAGATTTGAAAGATGCGATATGAAAGTTTTAAAACAGTGTGATTTTATGCATAAATTAGGAAATATTTCGACCCTCTCATTTTTTTTCTTATAAGTTGCATGATTTCAAAGCCAGATGACTGAACCATAAACTGCTCACCCTTTAACTGATAAAGAGAAATACTCCATCCTTTGTCCATATCCTGTGAACCCTTCTGTGCTTGCATTCGCTGGAAGTCTGTGAGCCGTTTGGTAACTACTGTGCTGTTATTTCACCGTTCACTGTTATGATAATTGGAAATCCTTTTTTATACCCTATAACAATGTCATCTAAGCATTCATTAAGGAGCACTGCTAGTGCTAAAAATTGTACCCGAATGTCAATAGATGTGCTCCAGATGTTAGACGTGACAAAATGCCACGAAGACCAGCTGACCGCCATGATACAGTACAGAGTAATGTAGCAGCAAGCAGTCTGTGCAGCATTAGGGCCAATGCTGAGAAAAGAAAAAAACAACTTTAAAATATGCACAAGTGCTTGAGGATTTCCGTGCTTCTAGGGTACATACTCCTTGCCTCACATTTGTCCTGAGGTCTCGAATTGTACCTGTTTAAATTGTCTGAGACCTTCAGAAGCGCATCCTTTGCTTTACAGTGCAATTGCCTGGCAAGATCACAGCGTCATCCACCACGTAAAGATGATTTGAACTTTTATATCCAAGTCTCTGATCTTTCAACGAATAAGTAAATGCTTATAATGAAGAGGAGAAGGCTCACTACAGGGAGGTTCAAGGTGGAGGCCCACATGAGTTATGTTCTAGCTTACCTGGTAGGTGCCATGTGTCACAGGTAGACTTAGGAAGGGACTGGGTGGGTGACTTTGGAGTTCTCATTGGAATTGTTTAACTCACATGGTTTCCCCAGATGGTCCATGTCTATAGTTGTTGGCCTGCAGAATGGCATTAGATGGATACAAAGAACAAACAATTTTGTGTTAATAGTTATATCTTTATTTTAACATTACCTTAAAGCATAACTAGCATATCAAAATCATGATATAAAGGGTCCTTTATAAAATAACATTATTTAAATGAACAAAATGGGCCTAAAGAAACATTATAAGTAGTAATACAGGTGTTACACGGCTGTAACAGAACTCATGAAAATATTATGCGAATTACTGAAATTTGGAAAATGTGGGTTTTAGCTTATTTAGGTAATTATGGGTGTCCCGTTGATGAAAATCCTGCCAAGCATGTATTGTTCTTTTGGGGCAATATATTGCATTATTGGTTGCAGTCCTATTTTATATGCAGCTAATTTCAGAAGCGAAAAAAACCATATCTATTAAATGCTATTTTATTTGATTAATAAAAATGCTAGATTGTTTTAGGATTGGATAAATATAAAATGCTAATTGGATATAAAAATACTTATTTATGTGATCATGGGCATTGCCATAAAACTATAAGACAGCTATTACTGTTTAATATTGCTTTAATTGAAATGCTCTTCCAAAAGTTAGAAGACAATAGGTTTCTCTCTGTAGCAGTTTCTGAGGAGCCGAAGTGATGTTGCAGTGATATCAGGGGTTAAAATAGGACAGGGAGATTTTTTGTTCCCAAGAAGGCATAAGGTGAGGTTAAGTTGTGCTTTTGGAGGCCAGAGCTTTAATAGACTTCCACATCATTGTTGAATTTAAAATTTATTGAGTGTCTACTATGTGCCATGCTCTGTTTAGGCCCCTGGGGATATGGTGATGTGTATATTTGCCAGGACTTTTTCAGGTGCAAGTGGTAGAAAACCTGACTCAAACCGGCTTAAATGGAGAATTCATAGATTCACATAATGAACAGTCTAGGAGTGGATTTCAGGCATGGCTGCATCCAGGTGCTCAGGCAGCATTATCAACTCATTTGTTGTTGTTGTTAAGTGCCATTGAGTCGGTTCCAACTCGTAGAGACCCTGTGTGCAACAGAAAAAACACTGCCTAGTCCTGCACAATCCTCGGGATCATTGCTATGCTTGAACCCACTGTTGCAGCCGCTGTGTCAATCCATTTCGTTGAGGGGCGTCCTCTTTTTTGCTGACCCTCTACCAAGCATGATGTCCTCCTCCATAGACTGGTCCCTTCAAATAACATGTCCAAAATATATGAGATGAAGTCTCACCATCCTTGCATCTAAGGAACATTCAGACATTCTGGCTCTACTTCTTCCAAGACAGATTTGTTCATTCTTTTGGCAGTCCAGGGTGTATTCAATATTCTTCGCCAGCACCACAAATCAAAGGCATCAATTCTTCTTCAGTCTTTCTTATTCGTCATCTACCTTTCATATACATATGAGGCCATTTTTAACACTTTAAAGAGGTCTTTTGCAGCAGATTTGCCCAATGCAATGTGCCTTTTGATTTTTTGACTGCTGCTTCCATGGGTTGATCATGGATCCAAATAAAATGAAATCCTTGACGACTTCAATCTTTTGTCTGTTTATCTTGATGTTGCTTATTGGTCTAGTTGTGAGGATTTTTATTTTATGTTGAGGTGTAATCCATACTGAAAGCTGTAATCTTTGGGCTTCATCAGTAAGTACTTCAAGTCATTTTGACTTTCAGCAAACAAGGTTGTGTCATCTGCATATCGCAGGTTGTTAATGAGTCTTCCTCCAATCCTGATGCTGAGTTCTTCTTCATATAGTCCAGCTTTTCAGATTATTTGTGCAGCATACAGATTAAATAAGTATGGTGAAAGGATACAACTCTGACAAACACCTTTCCTGTCTTTAAACCATGCAGTATCCCCTTGTTCTGTTTGAATGGCTGCCTCTTGATCTGTGTACAGTCTATGTATCAACTCATGGACACCTCTATTTCTCAGCTCTGCTTTTTTTCTTCTCTATGATATCACCTGGAAGTTTGAGGTCAACATGCATCCAGCTTTAAGTCTAATAAAAGAAGAGCTTTACAATAGTTTGAACATCAATCTTGGAATTGAGACTCAGTGATCTGGCCTGCTTGCTCTGACTTAGGCTGGTTGCTTGAGTGGACTGAGGGTGGAGACAAAGTGGTTTTCCAAAGGAAAACAGGGCACCTGCTACCAGAAGTAGGAGCTGTGGTGGCACACTGGTTAAGTGCTTGGCTGCTAATGGGAAGGTTGGCAGTTGGAATCCACCAGTGGCTCCATGCGAGAGAAGACCTGGAGATCTGCACCAGTAAAAATTGCAGCCTAGGAAATCCTATGGGGCAGTTCTACTCTGTCACATAGAGTCATTATGAGTTGGAATCGACTGAGGGCATACGACACCTGCTTCCAGAAAAATGTAAAAGGACAACAAATGTTCTACCCTCAAGGGGTTCACTGGCAATTGCAAGATACCCTTTAGCAAGACTTTTCCTAAGTGGACAAGCATGGAGAGGGCATTTTAGAAAGGGGATCATGAAGGTATGAGTGAGAATGGAGTATTTGGGTAACTATAAGAATCAGAGTTGCCGGTACAGTGACTCTCAAGGATGGGAGGTGTGAGCGAAAGGTCATATCACAAATTTCTGGGGATTAAAAGAATGTACCTTCCTGTTATTTCATAGCCCCCACACTCTTAACTTGAGAGATAGTGGGAGTGGTGGGCAAGGAACCTCAGCAGGAGGCCTTAAGTCTTCCTATAAAAAGCTCAGAGGAGAGGACTCACCAGAGCCAACACCCTCCTGCAGCAGTGCCAGTCTTTTATACTATTATCCCTGTGTGCAAAATAGAGAGCCTCAGTCATTCATTCAACATGTACTTATTGAGCACTTACTATGTGTCAGGCACTGTGCCAGACACGTTAATCAAAACAGAGCTTTGCTGACACTCATCTGCCGCACCAAGTATTTACTGAGCACCCCTTGGATACCAAGGATTCTATGAGGCACCATGGAAGGATCAACCTACACAATCAGGGGATCTGCTCTCAAGAAGAAGTGGGCAGTGAAGATACACAAGGGACTGTGAGGAGCTGTGGAGAGGAGAAGGGGGCTCCTGGAAGACTCAGAAAATTGGGGAATAGAAGGGCTGGAGAGTTGAAGGCTTCTCTCCTCTGGACATCCTTGTCTCCTGTTCTGGTTGCTCCTCTCCTACACTTCCCTGGAGAAGACCAGGCTACACTTGAAAGAGGTCGTTCAGAGACACACTAGCATCTGTAAGGGCTCAAGACAGTTGTGGCCCAGGAAGGTTCTCATGTTACTCCTCTGCACCTTCTCTTCAGGGCGCTCATCACCGTTGCTTGCATCAACAGGAACAGGAAATGAGTACTTTATTTTTATACAAATAATGCGTACCTTCTTTTTCCTATGTTTGTTTGCCAGCATCGCTCTCCCCCCACGAGGTATTTTCCTAAGCACTACTATGCCAATGCTTTTTTTACATGTTGCTGTAAAAAAAAAAAAAAAAAATTAGCATAGTGCACTTACCAAACTATCTTGGGAGGGGGCGTGGTTGGCAAACAAACATAGAAGGTATGTGTTACTTTTGTAAAAATATGGTAATTTTATGTTCTCTTTTTGTAGCCCTTCCCCTCTTCCCAAGCCCATGTTTAGCTCCCCTATAAAAAAAAAAAAAAAAAAAAAAAAAAAATTTTTTTTTTTATAAGGGAGGAGGACTGATTGGTCTGTGTCTGAGACCTGAATTGGGCACAATTTATAGTGTGTCTGTGGATGGGGCAGTCACTGTTAAAAAACTGGGACCCAGGTCTTCTTTCTCTCTTATGCTCCCATAGAGGGAGGTCCAGCCTGGTTCCTCTTTCTCTTCTAGTCCAAGAGTACCTCTTGGTGGATAATTTGAGCCAAGCTCTTCTTCTTAGGTCTGGTGTTCTCTCTCTTTCTACCTGCAGAGGTTTTACAACGCACTGGTCCCAAGATACAGATTCATGTGGCTCTAGTGGCCAAAGTCCCATGTCCCAATTCAGCCTGCACCACAGAGCTCTGTACTGGGGGATACTGAGTGAGCCTTTGTTTCCCCTGCTGACTGCTTCTTCCATCAGAATCTGCCAAGAGGAGAGGCTAATGGATGGCCAGTGTCCAGTTAATCCTGAGCCTGGGGTTTAAAAAAGATTAAATGAGCACCAAAACTTTAACTCCCACTACACAGTCTCTTAAAGTGCCCTTTTCCTTAAAGGTGTGCCTTTTCCCGCCACCCCACCGCCTCCTCCCCCCCCACCAAAAAAGGAAGAGAAACTCATAAATTGAGCTGCATGTGCCTAGGTATTGATCTGATTAATTTCTCAACCCTAATGTTCAATACAGTGTACAGAAGTATGGCCTTTGTGGACAAGCAGATCTTGGTTTAAATCCTGACTTTGCCATGAAGAGTTGTGTGGGATTGGGCCAGTTTGAGTCTCAGTTTCCTCATCTGTCAAATGGGGATAAAAATGGAGGGGCTGGGAGAGATCGAAGTGTGTGAAAATCGAATGGGATGCTGCAGAAATAACAACTGTGACTGAATGAATCTGTGGAAGTAAGGGCTGGTCCCTGGGAGCTGCTTGCTGGGGGCTTCCGGGGAGAGGGGGTGGCTATTATTAGCTGTTGCCCAACCCACTGGACACCTGGGACAGGATCTTCCCAAGGACTTAGGGATGGTCTTCCAGTCCCCAGGTGGCTTTTCTGCCCTTCACACCTGCCAAGGTGGTGGGTGGAGTGAAGCCCACTCACCAAGGTCAGGCAACCCAGCCTTTTTCTGCAGTAACTGAACCAGTCTAGGTTTTGGGTTTCAGCATTGTGTCTTCCTGGGCGAAAGTGCATTTGTCTTCAAGAGATTTCAACCTACCTATACCCAGTCTGGGTTATACCCAGTCACGCTTTGAGTTGAATTAGCAACCACCAGTAACCTTCCCTTGTATTTCCGTGATGTTTCATACCTTTCATCATACTTTCTCATCCATATTGCTTCATCTTTATACAACATTGGTAAGCATTATACCCATTTGATAGATAAAGAAACTGAGGCATGGAACCTTTTTTAGCTCTCCTAATCTCTAATCTCGTGCTCACTCCACTGCTGTGTGCCACCACATCTGTAATTCTCCTTTATTATCTCTACATGGAGACAGTTTATTGCGGGGTCTTAATGCTTTTATTCTTCCCTCCTAGTTGATATTCTGGGCCTCAAGCAAACCTTCCAGGATGCCCTAGTTCTCTTGAGAGGGTTACTCCCCTTTGCCTCCACCTTGACTACCACACCCCCTGCCTCTGCTCCTGTTCAATATTACATGATAATATAACGCCAAGTGCATCCTTCCTTCGAATATTTCCTATTGCTTATTTCCTGGTCCCCTTGGATTGGAGAAACTGATTAGAAAATCAACAGCATTTATTGAGAATATACTCTGTCCCATATAGGATGCTGAACAGGCTTCGGCAGAGCTTCCAGACTAATATGGACTAGGAAGAAGGACCTGGTGATCCACTTCTGAAAATTAGCCAGTGAAAACCCTACAGATCATAGTAGGGATGGCATAGGACCGAGTGGCATTTCCTTCTGTTGTGCATGAGGTTGTCATGAGTTGGGGGCTGACACAACGGTAGCTAACAACATGCATTGTTAGGCAGTGAAGGTGAAGTAAAGAATTACGAACAATTTCCCTCGCCACTTAGGAGTTTACAAGGGAGAGATGGTCTCCCTCCTCATAATCTCTTCCTTTCCTTACTTAGAATCCTAATATCCTTCCTGAATGACTTAGATCTCAGGCTCCAAAGACTTTGCCTTTGAGCCAAAAGGAAGACTTAAGTGTCCCTAGCATCTTCATCTCACTAACATTTGTTCAGGTGCCTGTTCTGAGCTGCGGCATTGGCTTGGAGGTGCTGTGGGGGGCATTTGGAGAGTTGAAGGCAGCTCATGTCAGCCACGGCCCTGGGTCCATCTTGGTATCCATCCATCCAGGTGAAGGCTTTGCTTGCAGTGAGCATTCAGGGATGCATTGAAGGAATCATATTTCTTTCCTGAGTTCTCAGCATCCAGTTTTCCCTCAGGGACCCCAAATGACCCAGTCACCCATGAATAGAAATATTTCTTTGGAAATTGGTTTTCATTTCCAGCCTCCACACCTCACTGCATAGCATATTTCCCATGTGTCAAGTGAAGTATGCTGTTGTCCCTCCTGATTTTGTCTCTCAGGACCCAAGGAAGGCAGAGGGCTTGTGCCCAGCATTTTGTCTATCAGGGGAGCCACATAGCAGCTTTCTGGACTTTTCATCCAAGTCCATCAGCAGACTTTTGTCCTCTCCCCTTCCCTGTGACCCCTTAAATATTTGTTTTCTAAATCGTCTGCAGTTCTGTAATCCTTATTGAGCGTCTGTGCATAGAACTCACCCACCGCTCCACATGCTTCATCTCAGGCGACTATTGAGAAGGAGTTTGAAGCCTTAGCAGGTTGATTATTGATGTCTGCCATGGCCATGACAAAGGAAAGTGGTTGTATGGTTAAAAGGCTGCACGTTTCTCTACTATCCATGTTCAGGTGTTGTCTTAACCATCTACTGCTGCTATAACAAATACCACTAGTGGATGGCTTTAACAAAGAGAAGTTTATTCTCTCACTGTCTAGTAGGCTACAAGTCCAAATTCAGGGCATTAACTCTAGGGCAAGGCTTTCTTTCTCTGTCAGCTCTGGAGGAAGGTCCTTGTCACCAATCTTCCCTTGGTCTGGGAGCATCTCAGCACAGGAACCTCGGGTCCTAGCACTGCTCCTAGCACTGCTTTCTTGGCAGTATGAGGTCCCCAACTGCATGCTTGCTTCCCTTTCCTTTTACCTCTTGTAAGATAAAAGGTGGTGCAGGCCACACCCTAAGGAAACTCCCTTTATGTTGAATGAGGGCTATGACCTTAGTAAGGGTGTTACAATCCCACCCAAATCCTTTTTAACCATAGGCAGAAATTGTGATTTATAACTTATAGGAACGTCACAGTATGGAGGACAGCCACACACGGTCTAACCAAGTTGACATATATTTTTTGGGGACACAATCCAATCCATTACAGGTGTAAAGGGAGAATGTGGAGGCTTCTGACTACAAGTCCTTGGTCTGCAGCTGTGTGGACTGTACCCAGGTGTTCTTATAAGTGCTTTTTATAGATGGCAGTGTCTGAACAATTGGCAGCATTCAATTGCACCTGTATCACAGATTATTATTATTTTTATTGGACCTCAGATACACAAAATTGGATTAATGATAATTCTTTTCATGACACACTATTATCATTGTCCCTCTTTTATCTATTTAAAAATATTATAATAAACACTCAGGAATTCGCAAGCTACATAGTATACTTACAACTGAAGAATAATATATTAGCAGTAACTTATATCTACCTCCATCCCATCTGTCTGCATCTCCCGCTCCACAGAGATGACCAGGATATTTTGTCTTTTTAGATTTTTTAATCATGTGTATATAAGTACCTATACTACAAATTGTTTAGTTTTACTTCTTTTGAATTTTATAATAAGGTATCTTACTTTGGACAGGAACCCTGGTGGTGCAGTGGTTAAGAGCTTGGCTGCTATACAAAAGGTCAGCAGTTCAAATCCACCAGCTGCTACCTAGAGACCCTATGGGGCAATTCTACTCTGTCCTGTAGTGTCGTTATGAGGCAGAATCAACTTGACAGCAATGGGTTTTGGGTTTTGGTACTTTGGACATGTGGAGGGACCAGTCCCTGGAGAAAGACATCATTGCATGGTAAAGTAGAGGGTCAGAGAAAAAGAAGACCGTCAATGAGTTGGATTGACCCAGTGGCTGCAACAGTGGGCTCAAGCATAATAACAATTGTGAGGATGGCGCAGGACCGGGCATTGCTTCATTTGTTGTCTATAGGGTTGCCATCAGTCAGAACAGACTTGATGGCAGCTAGCAAGAACAAGTGGATTGTTACCTTTTGGGATTTTTTTTTTGTCAATATTAAGATGTTAATATTAAGATGTGTATATCTGTATCATATTCCAGTGTGTGAAATATCCACTTTATTTGTCCATTCTGCTACTGATGGGTCTCTGGAAAGATGACTGCTCAAATTTACAAGAAAATGCCAAATTGTTCTTCAAAATAGTTTTATTAGTTTACATTTCTATAGCAATGCATAAAATATTCACATTAAATCATATCCTCCAGAACATAGTACCATCAGACTTTTTACTTTTACAGTTGAATGACTATACAGTGAAATATCATGGTCTTGATTTTCAATTTCCTGGTTCCTACTAAGGCTTAGCATTTCTTCATATGTTATTGGCTTTAAGTGTTTCCTCTGCTGTGAAAATGCCTGGTCATATCTGTTGTTAATTTTTTTATTGGATTGTTCGCACTTTTCTTATTTTTTGTAGGTGCCTTTTATAGCTTCTTTATACTAACTCTTTCTTGGTCATACATTTTGGAGATATCTTTCCTGAGTTGTAGTTTGTTCTTTCTCTCTCTCTCTTTTTTGAGTTATCTTTTGATGAATAAAAGTTTTTAATGAATTCAAAGGTACCCATCTTTTCTTTTATGACTAGAATTTTGAGTCTTGTTTAAGAAATCTTTTCCTATCCCAAGATCAGAAAGAAATGCACACACATATTTTAAGTTTTAGAATTTTGCTTTTGTCATTTATACTCTTAATTCATCTGGAGTTGATTTTTTTGTGTGAATGATGTAAGATAGAGATCCGCTTTCAATTTTTACACATGGAGAACCAGATTTTCCAACTCCGTTGGTTGAATTGTACCTCATTTCCTCTGTAATGATCATACCTCCTCTTTCATATTTTAAAGTTCCCTACATGAAAATCTCTTTCTGGGTTCTCTATTCTAGATTGTTTGGCAATTTTCTACTTCTGTGCCAACACCATTCTATTTTAATCAAAGTAACCACCAGCCAGTTGCCGTTGAATTGATACCAATTCATGGCAATCTCATATGTTGCAGAATAGAACTGCACTCCATAGGTTTTTCAATGACTGTAATCTTTTGACCTAGCCCATAGTATTTTCGGTTGCCTCATGTCATGGATAGAGTTGTGTCCCCCCAAAGTATGTGTCAACTTGGTTAGGCCACGATTCCCAGTATTCTGAGGTTGTCCTCCATTTTGTGATTATAACTTTCATATGTGTTATAAATCCTAATCTCTGCCTATAGTTAATGAGGAAAGATTAGATTATATTAAAGAGGATTAGGGTGGGATGTAACACCTCAGGTCACATCCCTGATCCAATGTAAAGGGAGTTTCCCTGATATGTTACCTGCACCACCTTTTATCTTAGAAGAGATAAAAGGAAAGGAAAGCAAACAGAGAATTGGGGACCTTATACCACCAAGAAAGCAGCATGGGGAGCATACCACATACTTTTGGCCTGGGGTCCCTATGCCTGAGAAGCTCCTTGACCAGGGGAAGATTGATGACAAGAACCTTCCTGCAGAGACAACAGAGAGAGAAAACCTTCCCCTGGAGATGACACCCTGAATTTGGACTTGTAGCCTACTAGACTGTGAGAGAATAAATTTCTCTTTGTTGAAGCCATCCACTTGTGGTATTTCTGTTACAGCAGCACTAGATAAGTAAGATACCTTATATGTGTGCAAAAGCTGGACAATGAATAAGGAAGACCAAAGAAGAATTAATGCATCTGAATTATGGTGGTCATGAAGAATTTGAATATATATCATGGACAGGCAAAAGTTGAACAAACCTGTCTTGGAAGAAGTACAGCCAAAATGCTCCTTAGAAGAAAGGATGACAAGACTTTGTCTGACTTTGTTTGGACATGTTATCAGAAGGACATCATGCTTGGTAAAGTAGAGGGTCAGCAAAAAAGTAGAAGGCCTTCAATGAGATGGATTGACACAGTGGATGTAACAATGGGCTCAATCATAGCCATGATTGTGAGGATGGCGCAGGACCAGACAACGTTTCGTTCTGTCGTACATAGGGTTGCTATGATTCGGAGCTGACTCAACTGCACCTAACAACAACAAACTCATGGATCAGTTTGGAGAACATCAACATTTTTTTATTATTAAAACTTGTTTTTGTGTGAATATGGTATATTTCTCCATTAGTAACAGAGTTTATAGTTTTCTTAAACCACCCAACCTATTGCCGTCGAGTCGATTCCAGCTCATAGTGACCCTATAGGACAGAGTAGAACTGCCCCATAGAGTTTCCAAGTAGCGCCTGGCAGATTCAAACTGCTGACCTCTTGGCTAGCAGCTGTAGTACTTAACCACTATGCCACCAGGGTTTCCATAGTTTTCAGAGAGAAAGAGAGAGTTTTCTTAGGACCTTGGAATTACAGGAAACATCCTTGCCAGTCAGAGGTTTGTAGAGTTGTTGATTTAAAACAGAACGAAATAAAACAAAAAGCCTTAATGGACATCTGGTCTAGCAAAAGTTTTCTTTCCCACTCAGAGGGAAGTTATGAGAATTAGGGTGAAGTAATGTCTATGAGCATCTAGTGCAGTGTCTCGTTCAGGGCACTGCCTCAGTAGTTGGAACAGAGTAGAAAGTGTAAGGAAACGAACATTCCTAAGCTTAGGAATCAGGCAGACCTGCTTTGCATCCTTCCACCTACCAACTCGGAGCCCAGAGCAGTGACTCTGCATCTCCCAACCTCTTCAGGAACTGCATGAGCCCTTCGCATCAGAATCCCATCGCCTGCCCCGGCCTGGCATAGAGCAGACTCTGAGACAGACAGCCCCATTCCCTCAGCAGATTTCCTGACTTACATTTTAATCACACACAGAGCCTGCCCAAGATCTAAAGAGGTTTCTGGAAGCCTTGAGGCCAAGTTTAAAATAAGATTTACCTCTCGTGGGAAGACAGGAGCTTCAGACTCAGCTTTCTTCTGCTTGGACTTTATGACTTTTTTGTTTCAAGTCCTCCAATGATCCCATTATGTTTGGCTGTCCCCAAGGCCTTCTCTGCCTGAGGGCAGACACTCTGCTGGTGCTAGGCTTCTGGAGAGGTGCTGTCTCCAGGCAGCATCCACTTGGGGCAGTCTCTGTGGTGATGGCCTGAGGTGTCCCAAAGCATTCTAGTCCTGACTCCAGGGGACCTGGGGATGGGGAATAAAGCCAGCATCCCATACCTGCCTGCCTCAGGCCCCAGGGCTGTTCTTTCACCTGTGCGGTGGTTTCAGGATCAATCTGAGACTACATTGGGGCTCCTGTGGCTTCCTACTTGGTCGTAAGGGGCAGCTTTCCTGGGGCCTTGAATCAACCTCACATGGGCTTGACAGGGTTGGGGCCTACTGAGATCATGGTTCTGATTGTCTATGTCCCAGTAAGCTCTAAAGTTCTAGCTTGCAACCCTAAACCTAAATGGAGACAGGCACATTTATTATTTATTTAGTATCCATTAAATACATTAAAAACCTATAACAGAAAAAGTAAATGTTCTCAAGTTTCATTCTCTGTGTGAATTATATGTATGGAACATTTTAAATTTCAGATCTTTCCTTTTTTTTCTGAGATCTTGGTTGTCATACAAATGAAAAGAAGTGATGGCTTGTTTAATGAGCGTTGACAATGTGCTGATCACTGTGATGGGTACTTTATTTAATCATTTTCTTCAAGCTTCATAGCAACCCTGTGGGGTAGCAATGGTTAAGAATATAATTACGTTTGTAAATGAAGAAGCTGAGCCTCAGAGGTTGCTGCCTGGATTCAATTAGACAAGTATAAAAAGCTCCTAATGTACAGTGGGCGCTCAACAGATATTACTCCTATCCCATGGATACCACTTTAGAATCAATGAAGAACTTGGCTGGTGGCCTTGAGAAAGATGTTTAGCTAGTAGTTACTGTAGAAAGTTGTCATGATAAATAAGTTAGTATACATATGAATGTTTAAGACCAGTGCCTGCACATAGTAAGCACTCAATAAATATTAGTATCAGTGTAATAATATATATAACAAGTCAAAGAATTAATGCAATTATGAATAATAATGAGTATTGTAGTTACAGGTAGCCCCCGACTTAGGACAGGGTTCTGTTCTGACCAATCGGCGGTAAGTCGGTTTTGACGTAATTCAAATACCTCCTTTTTTTTTAGTGAGTGAACGTCTGAGAATCATAACATCGGCAAATTACACACTGCAACATTGTGTGTAGTACATATTACTAACAATAAGATGCACACACACTCACAAAACCCCAGATGGTCATTAGCGTGGTTCATTGTAACTTGAATGCGTCGTAAGTCAAGGACTACCTGTGTTACCTTATTTTTTCCATGGCTTGAGCCATGAAACGAAGGTTGCCTTAGTGAAGAGGGTCAGGTGGGGGACTCGACAAAGTGTTGGGGCCTAGCTGAGCATTGTTCCTGCCAGTCCGTAGGTTGTCTTATCTCAGTGGTCATCACTGGGTATGTCAACAAGAAGCATCCCTAATAGCTGAGCTATTTTCATGTGATTCTAGGTACCGGCAGGTAATGATGCCTGCTAAGGTAAAGAAGTACAGGTTTCTTACCTTGCTCTTCCCTGGCCTACATTATCTCTTCTTTCTTCAGTTCCGCATATTGTACTGCCTCTCGTCTTGCCTGGGAGACAGGAAAAGCCACTCCCAAGTCTAGATCCTTATCTTTGCATTGACCAAAGTTTTGTGAACCTGAGAGTCTAGTATCAGAGGCTTGTATTCCAAGTTCCTATAGTATGTGTCTTGATTTTGGGGCTATGAAGTGAAAGGACTTGTTGGGCTACAGGGGTGGCTGGGAGAAGCACGTGGATAATAGTTCAAAATACCCTGCCTCACTTAAAAAAGCCTATAATGTTGGCATATTTGTTCCCATTTCGCACATGCAGAAGCTGAAACTGAGAGGAGTTAGGTCGTTTACCAAGCACACCACTCACTCATTCAGTAACTGAAGAGGCTAGGGTTGAATCTAGGTCTGTGTGATGTTAAAATACTGCGTGATTATAATTACATGTATGTTAGAACTTTTGGTTGTATCCCACATATCTCTTGTGCTCTTTTCTTCCCTGCCTTCCCCTCCCCCTGCACTGTAGTATAGCTATTAACTAATCTTGTCTTCTTGTATTTCCAGTTTGCTGTTAAATACACTTGTGGAATTCTTAATTTGACATATACCTACTCCTCCTTATTGACTATCTTCTCTAACATTTTGCATTTTTGACAATAGTAAAAGTCTGTCTGACTATTTTGCATACTAACAACATATATTTGGCAATAATGAGTGCTGAGGCGTGAGGCGAGGGTAAGGCTGACTGTGATGGTTATGTGTCAGTTTGGGTGGGCTGTGATTCTCAGTGGTTAGGCAGCTATGTAATGATGTAATTTGGCAGCTGTGTAATTATGTAGCCATCCTCCATTTTGTGATCTGTTGTGGTCATCCTCCATTTTTGCATAATGCCTATTTTCATGTAACGATCTGGTCTTTGGAATCTAACTATGTCAATAAGTGAGGAGTTGGGTGTATTACATATTTCAATTCTAAATGCTTCTTAAAATTATTTTGTACGTTCCAATTTCTGTTGCAATTTTCCATGTTTTTATTCATTTTTGTTCATTTTTTTCTTTTTAAATATCAGTCACAATTATTTTTGTGAATCCTTGTCTGCTAACTCCTATATCTGGATCATCTGCAGATCTGTTTCTATTATGTTTCTTCCCTTAACTATTGGTGACATTTTCTTGCCTCTTCCACATGTCTGGTAATTTTTTTTATTAGATACTGGTGATTGTATATAAAAATAACTTTAAAGGCTGTAGATATTATTTTCTACTAAGGGCTTGTGAACTAGAGAGGGCCCCCTTTCCCTCAGTAGTGCAGATAGGATGAGGAAATGATTACCTCAATTCAATAAAAAATACTCATACCTTGTAAACAACTCAGTGCTCATTGCATCTTTGTGATTTCCATAGTTATACAGCCTTCCTCATGGCAAGGATGAAGCTGCAGTTCCTCTTACCTCAGTTAATTAAAGGAAAGTTACATCCATTAATATGCAGTCCTCTTGTTTATTCATGGAATTAAAACCAAAGAGAGCGAGAGAGAGGTAGTTAATCATTTGGAAGGTGGCTTTCTTAATGTAAACAGAGGGCTCTGCTAACCCTGGTTTTACTTATAACCGGTGCCATCTAGAGAACCCTCCACGGGAGGTACAGGTATGATGCCATAGGTTGTGGTAAACGCCAGTGCATGTCTACCTCTGCCCATTTGGATCCTAACAAGGAAACCACATGCAACAGTTAGCACCAAGAGCCATGGGGCAGCAAGGAGGGTGAATCCCTAAGTATATTTTAGAGGTCCTTCTTTAGGAACCTTCTCTGTTGCAGGGTCCCTCTCAGGGACTTAGTTCCTTGCCTCTCCACTAATTTACTTACACAGTATAGCTCTTCATCTGGAAGCAAAGGTTTGGGGCAGATGTGTGAGTTGGGAAAAAGAGGCCAATTTCTAGTCAGGAAGATCTGACTGGATTATTTAGTTAAGTGCTAAATGCTGCAGCACTGACCCGTGCTAGAGAGTGTCTGTTAAGAGAAGAGTTAATGTGAAGTGGGAGAACTAGATCTTGACCTGGAATGTGTATTCTAGCCCTACTTCTGGACTTTGGTCACTGTTCCTCATCAACCGGTGGGGATGTCTGTTAAACAAAAACAACAAAATGAAATGATATTCAGAGCTGTAGAAAGGTACCAACCCACACAAAACAGAATGGTGATAACTAATGGTCTCTAATGTTGACAGCTTAGTCTGAACAATATTGCATATTTGACCTAGTCTAAGATTTAACAAATCCAAGTTCACTGATGCAACTGCTAGTATTAGTAAAATTATGGTTCGGGAGCCAGAGTTGGTATAGTGATATTTAATAGAACTTACACATTCTTGAAAAAAGAGCTCCCGGTTAAATCCGTGTTGAGATTTTGTGGTTTCTCAGTGGGGTTTCCATGGTGTTAATAAGAATGTGATATTCATGAGCAGATGAAGAAGGCTGACCCATGGCTTTAAATCAAATGAGGCTTTTTTTTTTCTTTGAGATATTTTATTTCTGAAAAAAATTAAGTTGCAAGAGAAATACTTTTGGCCAAAGATTTCATAATTTTCTTCCTCCCACAAATCTAAAATAATCTTATGAAAAATTCAAAGCCTGGATTTTAAAATGGCTTCAAAACTGGTTGGTTCTGATTCAAACCCCTGCTGAGAATTTACATTTCTAACAAGTTCCCAGGCAATGCTAATGATGCTGGTTAGGGACCATTTCTGAGGACCCCTAGTACAGCAGCGGTTCTCAAAATTTATTATACATAAGAATCACTGGGAGATCTTGTTAAGCTGTATATTCTGATTCTGTATCTTTGGGGTGGAAATGCAAATTCTCATCAGGGGTTTGAACCGGTTTGAAGCCCTGTTTTAAAATACCTATCAGGCTTTCTTCTGTGTGTGAATCATCTAGCAGGTAAGCCTTTCCTTAGTCTTTATGCAAATATCCATGGAAGCAGTGGCCTACATAGCCCTCTCCAAGTCCCTTGGAACCTCTGCAGGCACCATGGGATCCATTCTAAGTCTAATCTTCGTGTAGCTGTGGAGTGCTTCACCATGCTTTCCTCTCATCATCTCTTACCTGAAGAGGACACACAGTAGACTGGTGTTTTCTAATCAAAGCTGGCCGTCCTCACTGAATTTCTATTTGCCACTACCTTTCACCAGCTGGGTGATACTTGATTTGTTATTTACTTTTCATGCCTCAGTTTTTTCATTTGTCAAATGGGAACACTCCTAACTACTTATAAGAGTATTGGAAATCCTGGTGGGATAGTGGTTAAGTTTTATAAGAGTATTGTGAAGGTTTTATATATATACTTTTTAAAAATGCATTGTCTAGTATATTGTTAAAAAAAAAAATTGGCACTCAATAAATTAGTACATAAATAGGGGGAATCAGTCCCTGAGCGGTGCGAACAGTTAACGCGCTTAGTGGCTAACTGAAAGGTTGGAGGTTCGAGTCCATCAAGGGATACCTGGGAAGAAAGTGACCTACTTCTGAAAAATCAGCTGTTGAAAAACCTGTGGGGCACAGTTTTCCTCTGACACACATGCAGTTGCTGTGAGTTGGTATTGACTTGATGGCAACTTTTTTTTTTTTTAAACACACACTCACACACATATAGGGTGAGGTACTCATCTCAGGTGCAGAATTTAAGAGGGGACTAACAAAACTCAAATCAAGATAAATATTTTAATACAGTATTTTTTAAAAAAGAATGCAAAAAAATCCGTGATGAAGAAAATGTCAAAATTTTAAATAAAGACAGGATCACTATTAATGATTTTTCCTTTTGCGTTGGGCTACAGTATGGCTCGACCCTGCAAGAAGGGCAATATATAACCACACCAATCCTGACTCCACCTTTTTATTCCTGCTTGGCCCACGAAGAAGTCCTTTCTCTGTTATCCACTAGGGATCTAAAAGTAAGATGGAATGGGGTGAGGAGGTGTCTATCTCGCAGGGGTGCTTTCACTGAGCTGTTGGGGTCACTGAAGAAGTAGCCTTCAGAAAGCTGTGGATGTGTCCAGGAGTGGGCAGGCCTGAGTTGAGACCGAATAAGTAGGAGCATGAGCCTAGGCCAGGGGCCCATTAGATGGCCATGGGAAGAAGATGCAGAGGAGCAGGAGAGGCAGGTGTGCTTACGGCTGGTGTGGCTAGCGAAGGCATGCATGATGTCAGTGAAGGCTTGCTGGCCAGGGCTATGTTTTAATAGGGCAGCCTTTTCCTTCCCCTATCCCTGTTTCTTTCCGAGCTTAAGGTAACCCAATTAGAGGAGCAAAGTTGAGTCTCATCAGATATTAATTTAACTTATTCATTTATATGTGCTACCAGCAATTTCGAAAGGAGAGAAAAAGAACGGTTTAAATAGTGATGGGGATTCTACCCACCATTCTGCTCACGGGGGTGGGGCTGAGTCAGAGTGAACATGTAAAGGGTGATGGGAGGCTTGGCCTGGCTCCCAGTGGGCCTTGCTTCCCTGTACCCTCCAAGGTGTGAGGACCTAGCAAGTTCAAGCATGCTCCTTGTGTTTGGGCACTTGGGGTGTGTGTGTGAGACTGTGCATCATGGGAGCACTATGTGAGCCGGTTAAACATGTCCTCTGGTTCTCAACAGAACCAGTGACCTGGTCCAGTGATGAATAAAAGACACTGGCTGGTTCTGTATGTACCTTCTGGACAACTCAAGAAACCTCTTGCAGGTAACTGTAACCATCCATGATTTTCACAACACATGTTGACTTAGAACCTAGCCTTTGTGTAAGCTGCAACTGTATAAGATATAATTTTATTATTTTATGCATTCATCTTACTTCACTTATTTAACTGCCATTAGTTACTGAGTGAAGACGATTGGTCAGACCATTGTGCTAGCTGCAGGGATGCTAAGCCTGGTAGGAGATGGTCCCAGCTTTAGGGGTTCATGTTCCAGAGGAGTGATGGCCCTTCTTCTGTCTTGAGTCCTTGAGTTTGTCCCATAAGTGAATTTGTCCTATGCTTCTTCAAGGGAACATCTGCGAACTGTCCTGCTGTCCTCAGGAGCTACCATTTAGGACTTTGCAGTGGCCAGCACAGCCATGCCCCAGCTGGTGTCCTTGCCTCTTTGGTCAGTACTCCAAGGCTCAGGCCACCTCTTGCTCCTGTAGGGTCTTTGCTGACCTTTTCAGCCAACTGTGACTGCCTTCCATGCCATGCTGAGTGAGAGGGCCGTGGCCTGGTGGGTGAGGCGACCCCAAGATGGTGGGAGCCGTACTGCTTGTGTGGGGCCTGGGAGGCCATGTAGGGTATGCGTAGCTGTTCTTGCAATTTGTGGGGTCCCCAGGGGCCCAGAGCCCACCATTTGGCCAGGTCACCTGTTATCTGCTCTCCCTTCAAAGCTGCCAGGATCAGAGCCAACACTTCGCCTCCATCAGCGCTTCCAGAGTTTCAGAGTTAACAGAATTTTCCTAATGATATGAACAATCAGAGGGTTATAATTTGGCTGCAAAAGCATGTCTGAGAGTCAGTAGTGCTATTTGCCCAGCACTTGCTTTTAGTGATGGCGACGGCGTAGCTGGCTGTGTTTCTGCCCAGCCACTGGCTTGGTTGTCTGAGGCCGCATTCTCTATTATGCTAAAACATCTGGGAGAAACACGGACCAGGCAGTCAATCACTCCAGAAATTGATCCAGATGGCCTGCGTTTTGCAGATTTTCCCAAATATTTAGATGTTTGGCATACGTAGACTATTTTTTAATGCAGTTTTTTTTTTTTTTTGGCATCATGCAAGTACAAGCCTAGTTGACTTCATTTTTGCATCAATGTAAATGTTTTTCTTTACTAATATGTAACTCATGTGCTGTGTTACTGTAGTTGAATAAATATGAAACATGGAATGAGCTCGTGCTAACCTGATTTTGGCTGTGACACTGAAGAAAAGTTTCTCTCTCTTCAATATTGGTAGAAGGAGTATTTCCTTGTCCATGACACTCACCCAGCCGTGCTGTTTTCTGTTCTTTCCTGGGGTCCCATTTCTAATTATAAGTACCTATCCTTTTTTTTTTTTATATCCTTAAAACTGACCTTGGTAAGTCATTGGCTGATTTTGATAGATTTTCCTATTTATTCCTTTTTACTGCACAAGTAATTCCTGTGCCTTGCAGAAAAAATTAGATAATCAGATAAGCAGATATAGAAAAGAATCTAAAATCACCAATAATCGCATCATCCAGAAATAATGACTGTGAACATTTTGTTTGGTGTTTGTTCAGATATATTTATTTGCCATTCATTCAGTAAATATTTATTGAATTATTTTGTACTCAATACATGAATCATCCTGTACATATATTTTGAGACCTGCTTATTTCTTCTAGTCATGTACGTTTTGCCGAGTCAATAAATATGTGTTTATGTTATCTTTTGAAAGGCTTTTCCATTTATGGGTATACATTGACATATCTTGTTATTTTTAAGGTTCTATTGTAAACATTGCCACAACAAAAGTCCTTGTATATATTTCTTTGAATGATTATCTGATTAGTTTGGGAGGATTTTTTTTTTTCTGTATTTACATCCAAACTACAAAAGAAGATGTAGAATTCATTTGTTTTCCACTCTCCTAAATGCACCAGTATCCGTGGGTCACTGGTAATGAAATGTGCTTTCTTGGCAACGGCTTTCCCCCTGTGTGGTTGTCTCTCCCCCCAGACCTCGCTTCATGAAGTTTGTGCTTGACTGTCTTCTAGTGTTCAATTTAAATGTGATATTCTGAGGAAATCTTTTCTGACCTTCCTGGGACTAAGTTTGTGTTATTACTGTGGCTGCCCCCAAACCTCCCATAGTGCCCCTCACTTCTCTGGTTCTATTAAGATCACTGAAGACAGAGATTCCGTCTCTTTGGCTCACCTTTGTCCTTGTAACCCTTAGCGCAGTGTTGCCCCATGGTCCTTGACCCATAAATATTTGTCAAATGAGTAAAAGTAATTGTTGAGTGGGTCTAGAGTTGGAAACATATGCTTATCCTTGATTTTCACCTCTGTCTTTTGAGAGATTTCTGTGCCCTGCCATCAATGAGGGGGCCTTGATTTGATTCTCTGTGTTGGTCTAGATCCTTGAAGAAGGCAAAGGCTACTGTGACTTGGCACGGATTGATTAAGATATGTGAGGCAGAGACTCTTTCTGGCTTCATTAACCCAGTGCCGCTGAGTCGATTCCAACTCGTAGTGACCCTATAGGACAGAGTAGAACTGCCCCATAGAGTTTCCAAGGAGCGCCTGGTGGATTCGAACTGCTGACCCTTTGGTTAGCAGCCATAGCACTTAACCACTATGCCATTAAAAAGAGAAAATATTAACTCATGTAAGTGAAAATGCCCGTGGTAGGACTGCTTCAGGCAAGGCTGGATCTGCGTGCTCCATGGTGTTACCAGGAATCCATCTTTCCATTTCTAGTGTAGGTTTTTCTCTAAGCTAACGCATGCTCTGGGACACATTCTTCGGCAGGGAAAGAGATGGCCCCCATTTGTTCCAGGCATTTATCTTGTTTTCTCTTGATCATTCCATCAAACACTTGAGGATTCTGAATGGCCTGACGAGTGTCACAGGCCCTTCTCTTTACCTTTTACTATGCCCAAGGAGATGGCCTTCTCTGCACACTCGGGTCACTTGAACCTCAGGAGATGGGGTTTCCCAGAGGAAACCAGAAGGAAGGAGAGGATGGCAAACTTGATTGGCATCCCGTCAGCTGTACTCTAATATTGCTGTGAGGTCTTCAGCATGTCAGACCCCTTGGAGCCTTGCTTTTCTATTGTGTTTGATAATGTCCGTGTATAAAAATAGGAAAGTAATACTGGCTTTACTGTTGTGAGGACCCAATGAAATAATGGATATGAAAGCACTTTAGCAATTATAAAACAGTTTGAAAAAAGAAGGGCTCTTCATATTCTATATCTGGAAATCCTTATGTCTTTACCCTTCAGGTGCAGCTGAGCAGCCTGGGTGCCCTGGGGGTCTCTGGAAAGTGTCAGCTAGAGGGGTGGAGTTTGAACACAGGCTGAAGCCAGGTTCCCCTACCACCTGTGGAGGGCGCGTCACTTCAGGTAGCAAGTGGGCTGACCACCACAGGCTGGCTGCTTTAGCAGGACCACACAGGGACAGACCCTGGGAACCTGTCCCCAGTGACTCTGGACTTGAGCTTGGTGCTGTTAACTTGGCACTTGTGAGAAAGCAGATGTTTCCAGGAATCTATAATCCCTTGACTGGTGTTTTGTTTACAAAGTAACAACCCTGGCAGTATTAGAGTCAGATCTGTTCTGGGTTCTCTGCTGTGTTTGGGGGGTGCCTGGCTTTAGGAAGGGGCCTTAGCAGAGCTGGGGAGCCAGTAACAGAGTACAGGGGGAGAGGGCTACCCTCTGCTCCAGGGCATGCCTGCTTACAGTCTTGAGCTGCAGAAACAGCTCCTTCAACCCCATTTCTCAGTTCTTAACCTCTAGTGAATGACCTGCCCATTATTGGCTGTGTGACTTCAGATCCACTGCTGAATCCCTCTGAACTTCAAAATCCATTCTCTGTAAAACTCTTCTAAATTTACACTTTAAAATGAGATAATACATGGAAGCCACCTGGCTCAGGGCTTAGTACCTAAATCAGCTGCCATCTAGTCGATTCTGACTCATAGTGTCAGAGTAGAACTGTGCTCCATAGGGTTTTCAATGGCTGACTTTCAGAAGCAGATTGCCAGGCCTTACCTCCAAGGTGCGAGGTCCCTCTAGGTGGATTCAAACTTCCATCCTTTTGGTTAGCAGCTGAGGGTGTTAACCATTTGTATCACCCAGGGACTCTAGGGCTTAGTGTATATATATGAAATCTGAAAACCCTGGTAGCATAGTGGTTAAGAGTTCGGCTGCTAACCAAAAGGTTGGCAGTTTGAATCCACCAGGTGCTCCTTGAAACCCCTATGGGGTAGCCCTACTCTGTCCTGTAGGGTCACTATGAGTTGGAATTAACTCTACGACAACAGGTATGTGTGTGTATACATATATATGTGTGTGTATTTTTATATATATATATATATATATATATATATATGGAAACGCTAGTGGTGTAGTGGTTAAGAGCTATGGCTGCTAACCAAAAAGGTCAGCAGTTCAAATCTACCAGATGCTCCTTGGAAACCCCGTGGGGCAGTTCTACGCTGTCCTGTAGGGTCACTATGAGTTGGAATTGACTCTACTGCAACAGGTATGTGTGTGTGTGTATATATGTGTGTGTGTGTGTGTGTGTGTATGGAAATGCTAGTGGTGTAGTGGTTAAGAGCTACGGCTGCTAATCAAAATGGTCGGCAGTTCAAATCCACCAGGTGTTCCTTGGAAACCCTGTGGGGCAGTTCTACTCTGTCCTATAGGGTCACTAGGAGTTGGAATCGACTCGATGGCAATGAGTTTATATAGTGCTTCTCATCACTCCCCACAGAGTTGCTTGGCTGTGGATGGTATACCAGAACTTAAGCCTGGTCTTTCCTAAGTCTTTGCCTGCTGGGTCCCTGGCAATTGGCCACTCTTGTAGCAGAGTTTCACTGAGTCCCTGCAGGAGTTAATGTCTGGGGAAGTGGAATTTAAGCACTGAACCCAGGATCCAGTGGCTAGAGCAGTGGGGTTAGTTTAAGAACTGGTACTGTGAAAGCGAGGACCCCAGCTCTGGGGTGCAGAATGGTCTTAGTTTGGAGAGTGAGGCCAGAGAACCCTCTGTGAGACTTCAGAGTCACTGCAATGCTCAATGGAGAAAACCTGAGATTCTAATTTTGCTAGGGGTTGTAGGAGACCCTTTGTCGTGAATTGAATTGTGTTCCCCCTCCCCAACCACCAAATATCTGTCAACTTGGCTAAGTCATGAGTCCAAGTATTGTGTGATGGTCTACCATTTTGTCATCTGATGTGATTTCCCTATGTGTTGTAAATCCTATCACTATGAGGGAATGAGATGGATTAGTGGCAGTTATATTGATGAGATCTACAAAATTAGTGTTTTAAGCCAATCTCTTTTGAGATATAAAAGAGAGAAGAGAGCAGAGAGAAATGGGGACATCATGCCACCAAGAAAGCAGCACTGGGAACAGAGCACGTCCTTTGGACCTGAGGTTCCTGTGCTGAGATGCTCCCAGATAAGGTGAGATTGATGCACCACGAGGACCTTCCTCCAGAGCTGACAAAGAAAGAAAGCCTTTTCCTGGAGCTGATGCCCTCAGTTTGGACTTGTAGCCTACTAGACTGTGAGAGAATAAACTTCTCTGTGTTAAAGCCATCCATTTGTGGTATTTCTATTACAGTGGCACTAGATGACCAAGACACCCTTGAAGAAGGCAAAGGAAACTGTGAGACTTACCAGGCTTGGCATTGACTAAGGTGTGCAAGGTGGAGGGAGGAGGTGAAACCTAGGCTGGAAGCTCCCCGTGGTTGGCTATGTGAATGGTTCATCTTTTCTCTCCAGTATGCAGTATGGAGCCTGCCCAGAGTAGGTGCCCAAAAAGTATTTGCTAAAAAAAAAAAAAAAGTGACAGGAGGAGGGAGAAAGGAAGGGAGAGAAGAAGAGGAGAGAGCAATTGAGTAAGAAGATCTATGTGTGAGAGTGAGGAAAAGTGGAGGGAAGAAAAAATAAAAAATGAATTGAGCGCATCAGTAAGGATGCCTTCACTGCCAGTAGCAGGAAATATAATAAAATTGTGTATTTATCTTACGAAGAGCCCTGGTAGCACCAAAAGGTCAGTGGTTCAAACCCATCAGGAGCTCCACGGGAAGAAGATGTGGCAGTCTGTTTCCATAAAGATTTACAGCCTTGGAAACCCTACCGTACAATTCTAGTCTGTCCTGTAGGGTCACTATGAGTCAGAATTGACTTAATGGCGATAGGTTTGATTTTTATTTATCTCACTGTCTAGCTGTCTGGAGGTAGGCTGTGCAGAGCTTGAGTGGCAACTCAAAGTCCCCGGATTTTCTCTTCTTCCTCCCTTCCACTCTTAGCCCATATGCTTGCCTTCCCCAGTTGTCCCAGGTCTGCTGCAGTGGCTCTAGGGAGCACATCAGTGTGCGGGGGAAGAAAGCCAGAAAGGGAGAAAGAGTCACCAGCTGCATCTGCCCGTATTTTCAGGAAAGCACAAGCTTGCCCAGAAGTCCTCGGCAAACTTGTGTTTCCAATGAATTGAAAGAATTGTGTCTTATGACCACTCCCAGTGGCCAGGAAGGCGCGTCATTAGCTTTTGCAGCCTATATAGTGAGGCAGGCAAGTGAGGGTTGGCAGTAGGTGTGGGATGAGCCCCAGTAAGTTCCACTGATCCCATGGGGTTAAGCCTGGGTAAATGAGGGGCTGACGGTTGAATTAACACCATGAGTGAGGTTAGGAGGCAGGAGGGACTTTAGAGGGAAACTGATGAGCCCAGAAGTCCCCTCCCTGCCAAAAAATAAAGTTGCTGTCTAAGTCAGTTTTGATTCATGGCAACCCCATGTGTGTCAGAGCAGAACTGTGCTCCGTAAGGTTTTCAATGGCTGATTTTTCAGAAGTAGATTGCCAGGCCTTTCTTCTGAGGTACTTCTGGGTAGACTCAAACCTCCAACCTTTTGGTTAGCAGCTGAGTGCCATAACCATTTGCACCATCCAGGGACTCCCAGAAATTCCAAGGCACATCTAAATGGAAGCACAGCTGGCGTTGGGAATGCAGACTGGAGGTGGAGCTAGAGTATGAGGCAAGGAGGTTGCAGGTACAACCATTGGATGAAAGCTACAGCCATGTGAGCAAGAGTGTTATCCTGGTTGCAGGCAGGAGGAGGGAGGGTAGCTGGAGGGGCTGTCAGGACAGCAGCATGATGGAGGCCAAGGGTGGGTTTGGGGGTGGGGGCAGCCCCAGGATAGTGGTCAGGGTCACCGCACTGGGGGTGAGTGTGTGGGACCATGGAGGCAGCAGGAAAACCAGGTCAGTTCAGGCAAAGATGTAATGTAGCTTCTCTATGCTAGGAATTAAATCCAGAAATGGTTTAGAGAGAGCCTTGTTGGAAATTGATGAGTCTAATCCTGGGTGCTACCACCTGTCTGTCAGTTTGTCGTACCGTGGTAGCTTACATGCTGCTATGATGCGGAAAGCTATGTCGCCGTATTTCAAATACCAACAGCGTCATCCGTGGTGGACAGGTTTCAGTGGAGCTTCCAGACTAAGACAGATAGGAAGAATGGCCTGCTATCTGCTTCTGAGAATCAGCCAATGAAAACCTTGTGGATCACACCGAAGTATCGTCTGATATAATACTGGAAGATGAGCCCCCTGGGTTGGAAGGCACCCCACAATAGCTGCAGCATACCAGCGATCACGAAGGTGGCTCAGGACAGTAACGTTTAGTTCTGTTGTATATAAAGTCGCCATAAGCCGGAGCAGCCTAGATAGCAGCTAAGAGCAACAACAATTCTGGGTGAGGGAAAATCAGTAGAAGTATCTGCAGCTCTGGAGGTCTGGGGCTAGGGCCAGAGTCTGCTGAGGCCGGCGTCTGCTGGAGGCCGGAGTCTGCTGAGGCCGGAGTCTGCTGGAGGCCGGAGTCTGCTGAGGCCAGCGTCTGCTGAGGCCGGAGTCTGCTGAGGCCGGAGTCTGCTGGAGGCCGGAGTCTGCTGAGGCCGGAGTCTGCTGAGGCCGGAGTCTGCTGAGGCCAGAGTCTGCTGGAGGCATGATCCTGGGCCCATGTGAGGCTGAGACATGGGAAACTACAGCCGTGCTCTGTCTTTGAAGGAAGTCTTTACCTCTCCCAGAGATTTGTTTTGGCTTTCAGCGATCTGGGGGAGGGGGGTGTCTCTGAGAATGCAGGAATAGAAAGAAGTGCATGACAGCGTGTGGGTGATATGGAAACAAGGGTGTTTGGGTGCCAAATATTGAAATATCTCTTTTCTGAGGCTTTTGCAATCCAAATATAAAAACAGCATATATGAACACACCACGGTGCATTACAGCTAATCTAATACTTAGGTCTGAAGTTTGCATTTAAGAAAATTTAATTGCAAAACACTAAAAACAATCAGAAACATGAATAGCAGGCCAGACCTGTCATAATTGCCAAGCTCAAAATCAAAACTTAAAAGAGTATAAGATTCTGTAGAAAATGTACCAGCTGAAAATCACCTGACTTTTCCAGATGTCACTCACCTGTGGTGTAGAGGTTAGGGAAAGAGTCCAGGTGCACTTTGAATGTCTAAATCACTCTAGTCTGAGCCTCCTTCCAACCTGACTGCTAGGAGCTCAGCCCTGTGCCATGCCTCCCTCCCCAAGTATTTCTGCAGCTCCCCAGGGAATGCTGACATTTATACCGACCAGTGCCAGTCACCCCTGCCAGCTCTACCAGCCACGAGGACCATGCCCACTGCTTTGGTCTTTTGCTGAACAGGAGGCTACTTCCTTCTAACTGTTGCCATGTTCCCTGGTGCCGTTGTCCCATTCCACAGCTAAGAGAACCTTAGTGTCTATGTATGGCTGTGACCAGGTCAGTTTTGCTGTTGTTTTGGGTGACGGTGAGACTTGTTGAACTGACAGAAGAAGACCACCAGATGATGAGCACGTGGCCCTTTGGGAATACAAAGGCTAGGGGAGGTGGTGTTGAGGGCCTTTGATGGCAGGATGGTTGCAGTTTTAAATAGTAAGCTTAGCTGGTCTCACAGAGAAGGTGACATTTCTCCCCATATCTACAGGGCTCAGTTGGCTACCTCCTCAAAGACCTGAGGAGGTGAGCAACTGAACCCTGTAGATATGGGGGAAAAGCAGCCAGGCAAATGGAACCGCAAATATAAAGACCCTTAGTCAGGCATGTGCCCAATGTGTCTGAGGAAGAGTGAGGAGGCCAGTGTGGCTGGAGCAGAGTGAAGGATGGTGAGGGGAGCAGGAGGTGAGGTCGGAGAAGTAACGGGATGGGGGCTGGGGATCATGCAGGGCTTTGAGACCCTTGTAAGTACTTTGGATTTTGCTTTGGGTGAGATGAAGCCATTACAGGGTTTGAAGTAGAGGAGCAAGATGATCTGACCTAGGTATTGAGTGATCACTTTGGCTGCTGTGTGTCAAAAACTGTGAAGGGTCTACTTACAAACTAATAAGTTTTCCTGCCATAGTTTCATAGATGCGAGCAGAGACATGAAACTCCTGGTCAGAGACAAAGGACTTTATTCCTCACAGCACAGCAGGCAGCATGGGCTTCTTGTTGCCATCAGTCCCCTTTCCTGCAAAGCTCATGGGGGTGATGCTGTGCACACAGTGAGTCTTTATCATAGCTTGGGAACCCTGAGCTTAGGAAAGCCCCAATCTTATAAAGGGCTATTAGAAAATCTGCCAAAACTTTGCACTGGATTAAGAAATTATCTTTATTATCGCATCAAGGAAACAAATCTGTCCTCTTCCCCAAAAGGAGATGATGTCTCTGTCTGCCAAGGCTGTTGTGTATAGAAACATCCTTGAAAAGATAGAGCAGGACAAACACTGTCACAAGATGGGCAGAAATGCCGTGAAGAACTCCTCCAGTGCTGTGATGACAACAGTCTGGGAGAAGAGGGAAGAAGCAACATGACTCATCAGGAGGCTGTGCAGTGACCTGAGATCGAGATAATGGTGCTTGGAGGCAGGTTGCAGCAGTGACATTGTTGGAAAACAAAAGCCAAATTCAGGGCATTGAAAGTAAAGCTGACGGGATTGCCTGAAAGAATGGATGAGGGTGTGTTATGGATTGAGTTGTGTCTTACAAAAAGATATGTTGAAGTCCTGACTCCTGTACCTGCAAATGTGACCTCGTTTGGGGAAATAGGGTTTTTTTTTTTTTGTCAGATGTTATCAGTTAACACCATCATGCTGGAATAGGGTTGGTCCTAATCCCATCTGAGTGGTGTCTTAGAAAAAGGGAGAACAGACATTGAGACAGTCTCACAGAGGGAAGACAGATGCCATGTGAAGATACATCTAAAAGGGAAGGAACATCAGGAGTCAACTGGGGCTACAGAAGCTGAAAGAAACAAGGAAGGATCTTTCCGTAGAGCAGACAGAGAGCATAGCCCAACTGATGCCCTGAATTTGGACTTCTACCTTCAGAACCAAGAGAAAATAACTTTCTGTCATTTAAAGGCCTCCACTTGGTGTATTTTGTTATGGCAGCTCTCAGAAACTAAGACAAGGTGTGAGAGAAGAAAGGAGCGAGGACTCCAAGGTATACAGTCTGAGCAATGGAAGGATGGAATTTCTGTCAACCAAACTGTGGAACATGGTGGGAGGATCAGGTTTGTTGGAGGAGCAGGATGAGTTTGATTTGTTGTTAGGTCATTGAGTTGGTTCCAACTCATAGTGACCCTGTGTACAACAGACGGAAATAACTGCCCAGTCCCACACTATCCTCACAATCGTTGTTGTGTTTGAGCCCATTGCTACAGCCACTGTGTCAATCCATTTTGTTGAGGATTTTCTTCTTTTTCATTGACCCTTTACCATGCCTGATGTCTTTCTTCAGAGACTGGTCCTTCCTGATAAAATGTCCAAAGTACGTAAAATGAAGTCTTGCCGTCCTCCCTTCTAAGGAGCATTCTGGCTGTACTTCTTTCCAAGATGTATTTGTTCATTCTTCTGGCAGTCAGTATTCTTTGCCAACACCATAATTCAAATGTATCAATTCTTCTTCGGTTTTCCTTATTCATTGTCCAGCTTTCACATGCATATGAGATGATTGAAAATACCATGGTTTGGGTCAGGCACACACGTTAGTCCTCCAAGTGACATCTTTGCTTTTGAACACTTTAAAGAGGTCTTTTACAGCAGATTTGCCCAATGCAGTACATCATTGGATTTCTTGACTCCTGCTTCCATGGGTGTTGATTGTGGATCCAACAACTTCAGTATTTTCTCTGTTTATCACGATGTTGCTTATTGATCCAGTTGTGATGTGAGGATTTTTGTTTTCTTTATGTTAAGGTGTGATCCATACTGAAGGCTATAGTCTTTGATCTTCATCAGTAAGTGCTTCGAGTACTCTTCACTTTCAGCAAGCAAGGTTGCGTCGTCTACATACTGCAGATTGTTAACGAATCTTCCTCCAATCCTGATGTCGAGTTCTTCTTCATGTAGTCCAGCTTCTCGGGTTATTTGCTCAGCATACAGATTGAATAAGTATGGTGAACGGATACAACCCTGACACATATCTTTCCTGATTTTAAACCACGCAATATCCGCTTGCTCTGTTTGACTGATTGCATCTTAGTCTGTGTATAGGTTCTGTGTGAGCACAATTAAGTGTTCTGGAGTTCCCATTCTTCACAATATTATTCATAATTTGTTACGGTCCACACAGTCGAATGCCTTTGCATAGTCAATAAAACACAGGTAAATATCTTTCTGGTATCCCCCGCTTTTAGCCAAGATCCATCTGACGTCAGCAATGATAGACATCCCTCGTTCCACATCCTCTCTGAATCTGTTTGAATTTCTGACAGTTCCCTGTTGATATACTGTTAAATTTGTTTATGAATTATTGTCAGCAAAATTTTACTTGCACATGATGTTAACGATAGTTTGAAAATTCCTGCATTCTGTTCGATCTCCTTTTTCGGGAGTGGGCACAAATATGGATCTCTTCTAGTCAGTTAAAAAAAAAAAAAAATTTTTTTTTTTTTCTAGTCAGTTGGCCAGGTAGCTGTCTTTGAAATTTTCTTAGCATAAGCGAGTTAAGTGCCTCCAGTGCTGCATCTGTTTGTTGAAACGTCTCAGTTGGTAGTCTGTCAATTCCCGGAGCCTTGTTTTTCTGCAGTGACTTCAGCACAGCTTGGACTTCTTCCCTTAACTACCATCAGTTCTCGATCATATGCTACCTCTTAAATGGTTGAATGTCAACTAATTATTTTTGGCACAGTGACTGCATTCCTTTTGTCTTCTTTTGATGCTTCCTGTGTTGAGTATTTTGCCTGTAGATATTTTGCGGTCCTTCACTGTTGCAACTGGAGGCTTGAATTTTTTTCCTTCAGTTCTTTCACCTTGACAAATGCTAAGCATGTTCTTCCCTTTTGGTTTTCTAACTCCAGTTCTTCACACATTTTATTATAATACTTTAGTTGTCTTTTTGAGCTGCCATTTGAAATCCTCAGCTCTTTTACTTCACCGTTTCTTCCATTCACTTTAGCTACTGTACCTTCAGGAGCAAGTGTCAGAATCTCTCCTGACATCCATTTTGGTCTTTTCTTTCTTTCCTGTTTTTTAATGACCTTTTGCTTTCTTCATGTATGATGTCATTCCACAACTCATCTGATCATTACTACCAGAATTATTAGTGTTTGTTGTGTCAAATCTATTTTTGAGATGGTCTCTAAATTCATGTGGGATATACTCAAGGTTTGATTTTGGCTCTTGTGAGCTTGCTTTAATTTTCTTCAGCTTCAGCTTTTGCATATGAGCGATTGATGGTCTATTCCACAGTTGGCCCCTGGCCTCGTTCTGTGATGATGCAGAGCTGCTCTTTTGTCTCTTGCCACAGATGTAGTTGATCTGATTCCTTTGATGCCATTGTAACTTATCTTGCTTTCCAGTTCCCTGTTTGACACCTAAGCCCCAGCACCTGTCCCAGGAAGGCCCTTTTGGGGCACAGAGTTGAGGAAGACATGGTCACAGCTCCCAAAAGGCCCCCAGGCCAGACAAGCCCTTGGCAGTCACCATACAGTGTGATAAGGGCTGTGCCCAAGGTGAGGTACACAGTGCCAGGAGGTACAGAGTGGGGGCCTTGCCAGAACTGGAGGTCACAATGGCTAGAAAAATCATCCTGATGATGTGGTGGGTCTGGAGGATTTAGGCTGTTACCCATGGGGAGTGGTGAGGAGGACTCCCAGACCACGTGCCTTGTTCAAATCCTTGGAGGGAAATGAGGGTTAATCCATTCAAGAGCTTAGGGAGTAGTGAAGTAAACCAGGTTTGGCAAGAAATGAGGAGGCTGGGGTTCGCCTCGGGATCTCTCAGTATGCCTTGCCAAGACTTTTAGAGTTTATTTGGTGGCCCAATGATTTTTAAATTGTGGCTCAAGATTCTTTGATGGGTTATACATTCGAAGTAATGGGATATAGCCAGCAATTTTTAAAGGAGAGGATAGAATAGAATAGGCTATCAGACAGCATTATATATAGTTAGGGTACTCTTTCATGAAAGTTGTCTTTCAGTAATGTAGGTGGGCTGTGTACTGGTCCCCACGTCATTGTGTGGCTCTCTGCGAGGCCTCTTAAATGTTTATTTAACAGTCGAATCCTGTTAAAGCCCTGTTAGCATGCTCTCAAACAATAACAGATGTGCTGATGTTGACTTCGCAGCCCTGGGGAGGGCTGAGCCTCCAGCTGTGGGTAGCCTTCTCTGTTTAAGCTGCTGCCCCATACAGATGTCATTGTCTTCCCTGAGCAGCCTGAGTGGGAAGGTTGGGAAGCACTGAGGAAGAGGGGCAGGCACTGAAGCGCTTTGAGGGCAAGAAAGCTGGGGATGGATAGGAACAGTTTAAAGATGACTGTAGCTGTAGGATAGAAGCTGGCCTGGAAAAGGATGGATCTGGAGACAGGGAGGCCAAGATATACTCCCATCATTGACCTCCTAGGAGCACTGACCATGTGGCTATTTAACATTCATCCAGCATCTCTATCCCATACTGGGGAGATCCTTGAGGGCCTGTGCTGGCCACTTTGCCCTCCATCTCCCAGGGACTTGTCTAGGGTTGTGTGTGCAGTGAGGTTCCACTATCCCGAGGCACTGTGCAGGACTGCAAGGTGGCAGTGACTCCCATTGGCCTCTAGATCCACAGGGTGGACACAACTCCTTCCCAGGATGAGGGGCTGTTGTTGCCAGTTGCCCCTGAGTCAACTCCAGCTCATGGCGACCTTATATATAAGAGAACAAAACATTGCCTGGTCCTAGGCAGTCTTCATGATCCTTGGTATGTTCAAGTCTATTGTTGTAGCTAATGTATCAGTCCATCTCACTGGGGTTTCTGGAGGGAGGTGGTATCCCAGGGACAAGAAAGTGGAGAGGAGACCCAAACTGTGATTTTCATTATTGCTGGAGCCTCCTGCAACAACAGAGACTGGCCACAGGTATGACTCAGGCCTTTGCTTTCACCTGAGAGCAACAGAGACAAGTGCCCCTGTAGGAGCCCGACCGGTGTCTGGGGAGCTGCTTTCCTGCCTAATCCTGGAGTATTTACGAGCACACAGCCCACGCCAGAGGTGGTTCTTCCTAAGTAACTCCAAGTGTGGTGCAAGATGCTCGTCTTGGTGCCTCTGCAGAACTGCCGGAGTACAGTCTATTTTTGCTCTTTTTGTTTTTTAAGGAAGAATGGAGTAGAGCTGACTCAGTCTTAAGAAACTGAAAAAAAATGGACCTAAAATTATAAACTGTAACTCCAGGGCATCCGTTTCCTCTATGTTTTTAAAGAAAAGAAGTTATCTTTCTTTCCTTGCATCCCATTATGGTAGCTGAGTGATTCGCTGTGGTTTCTGCATGTGTAAGACTGGAAGATGCTTTTAATCTGGCAGAATGCTCCATTTATTTTTACCTAGTTGCTAGATAAAAACCCGCCTGCAGATGCAATGTGACACTCCTCTAAAAGAGTCCCCAGGTCTGAGGAGACACATTCTGCCATAACTACGGGAACGGTAGTATATTTAGCAGTCCTTGCTGATGCAGACGCTGGGAAGAGGTTTGATCTGAGTAGGTTAAATACATGCCCTTTTCTAGGCCTGCAGCCTGCTCTGTAGGGCAGCGTGTGAAACCCTTAAGAGGCTGTGGGTACTAGGGAACTGTGTGCTTTTGTGGCTTCTGTGAGGGAAGGGTAGACTACAGAAGGCAGTCTGTGGATCTTCTCGGGTTCGAGGCTGTGCTTCCCACCTACCTCCTGTGTGCCCTTGACCATCTGTGCCTGGTGTTCTTCATCTGTGGAGTAAGACCTAGTTTTTGTGTAGATAGTGGCAGGTTCAGGCTCGAAGGGGTCTTAAAGCCAAACCAAACCTTTTGCCATCGAGTCAATACCAACTCATAGCGGCACTATAGGACAGAGTAGAACTGCCCCATAGGGTTTCTGAGGAACAATTGGTGGATTCGAACTGCTAACCTTTTGGTTACCAGCCAAACACTTAACCACAGCACCATCAGGGAGTCTTATGGGCGGACAAATGAAGATTAGAAAGGGAGTCCCTAAGACTCCTCCCCTGCCTGAACCTGTCACTATTTACACATAAACTAGGTCTTACCCCACAGATGAAGACTACCAGACACAGGTAAGCAAACAGCATAAGTAGAAATTGTGTGCTAACTATGGAAACACACCTTTAAGACACATCTCCAGCTACCTCCATTCCCATACCCTTCCTACTGAATCACTGCCCTTAGCCCCCTCTGCCTTGTAGGCACTCTGCTTCTCCTCCCTGCCCGACTCTGTGTCAGGTGGAGGGCACAGGGCCTGACATTCAGGCTCAGTAGGTGTTGTGTTCTGCTCAGTGACAAGTACTGCCAGTAAGGAATTAGGGCATAGGAACTCCAGCTTTTTTTTTTTTCATTTCTTACTGAGGTGAGATTCACATAACATAAAATTAGCCATTTTAAAGCGAACACGTTAGTGGCATTTAGTACATTCACGATGTTATGCGACCACCGTCTCTATGTAGTTCCAAAACATTTTCATTGCTCCCTAAAGAAACCCTATCCTATTGAGCGGTTGCTTCATTCTCCTTCCCCCTGCTCCTGGTAGCCACTAATCTGCATTCTGACTCTTCACTTGCTCTAGACATTACATATAAATGGAATCATCCAATATGTGACCTTTTGTGTCTGGCCTCTTTCGCTTGGGCCCTGGGCTTTTATCTTGACTTGTATTTTAAATCCTTGCCAAGCTGAGGGAAGACACACCTCCCCTTCCCGATTAATGGTTACATGTCTAGGGGCTCAGGTCAGACGATCCTGGGGGTCTTTGCAGCTCTGAGGGTCTGGTTTCCTCTGCTTGAAGCCACTCAGAGGTGTCTGCACTTGTCTCAAGCAGGACACAGAGAAGTGCTTGCTTCTTCCACCTGCTACTATGGAAGAGAGATGGCAGTCATTCCCAGGCAAGGCAACTTGAGTGTCTTTCTGATTTTGGTGAGAGTCACTGGAGAGTTTTAAACTGAGGAAGGACGTGACTGAATTGGCAGTTTAGAAGAATGCTGTGGAGGGTCAGACAGTGGGGAAACGGGGCTGGGGACCAGTGTACTTATCCAGGTGGGAAATGATGATCGGTGGCAGATGTGGGATGGAGAGGGGGAGCCCGAGTGGGGAGGGATGTAGGCAGAGTAACCTATGGGAATTGGGACCCATTGTATGCGGGGTGAGGGGGGAGCCAGGGGGAGTCTGGCCCCTGGCTCTGGGACCTAGGGCATGCCATCCCTGATGACAGTCAGGAAGGAGAATTAGGTTGGGCAGAAGGTGGGGAAAGGTGAGTTTTCTGTGGGGTTTGTCATTTTTGAGGAGCCTCTGGAACGTCCTGAGGGAGACGCTGCAGGGAGCATAGCTTTGGGAGATGTCAGTAACCAGGAGGCATTTGAAACTTGTGGAGTGTGTAGGGGTTTGTCCGTGTTTTCACTAGAGTGTGCGTCTCGTGGAACCGCTTTTGGGAGTGCCTCACCCACGTGTCCCTCAGCCAGAGGCTGTCACCCAAGAGCTCACAGACACGAAAAGCAGGCTGATCATACTGAGGAGGGAACGTTCAGTACCTGTCACCAGAATTCAGCAAAGGTGTTAAACATCAGCTGGAGCCAGACAAGAAAAACAAATAGGAAAGACTGGGAAAAGATCCTGCACTAAAGGGGAGAAGGCTTAGTGCTTCTGTAAGAGGGGATGGCAGAGGGGGTTCCCATGTGTGTGTATGTGTGTGTGCCTGTGTTTACATGTTCACACGTATGTGTGCACGTGTATATGTGTACATGTATATGTGCGTGTCTGCACGTGTGTGTGTGTACTGAGGCAGAACCCTCATGCAGGTATACGCATACATTAATGAATACTTAAATCACTATAAACCTACCATCATGTATCACGTTTAACTTCACGATACCCTGTGGGGCAGCCCAGACAGCCACGTGATTCCTATTGACAGGAGAGTGAGGGAGACGCCTGCAGGTAGGCTTAGCGTGCTGCAGAAGGAGGCAGGCATAGCTCTGGCCCAAGTCTTCCCTTTGGATGAGTGTGGGGCCCTATTCTGGGGGGACAGACCCAAGGCTGGATGAGCTCTGACCAGGAAGATGTCCCCCCGTCCCCAGGCTGACTGGCCTCTGACACCAGGTTTTAAATGCATCTGTCTGAGCACATTATCTAAATTGTTATGTATCACCCTGGGTAACGGCAAAAGTAAAAACCGCTGTTAGGTCAGTGTATAAATCCTCGGTGTTGATCAATCATTGCACGGCGCAGACCCTTTTAACAGGCACAATTTACGCGGAGGCTTGGCAGACTGCTCCATCTTCTAATTGCAGATGGAAAACGGATGCCAATCTCTGCTGCGCCGTAAAAACGTAAACTATAAATGACTTAAATGCCTGCATGCTCCCTTCTCCACCCAGCACTCATTTTCACCTCGTGTTTAGACACAAATCAGAGGAAAAAATGACTCTCCTGCGAGATAATAACTTTTATGATGTGGGGTTCAATGCTTCTCCCATCTGATGCCCCAGATGCTTCCTGGAGCCGCTGTTTCCCCAGGTCTCTGTCCACGGGGGAAACATCGTTGGTAGCTGTAGACAGTCCCCAGCCTCTTAAGTGCCATGATGTTACTACATAACTCTTAAATACTTGGAGTTACTGCCCCCTCTGCTCATTAATGCTCCTGTGGGCTAGAGGGACCTGGCTCACCAGCCTCCAGAAGAACTTGACTCCAGCACAGAGCTCTGGAGAAAGTGGATTCCAATGTCAGGTGTGTGCCAATGATGGGCTCAAAACAGGTCAGCATCACCACCAGGTCAACACAGGTGACTCAGCGCAGTGGTCTGCCTGCAGCATTGTGATGAGCCAGTTTGCTTCACTCTAGGCTTAGCTCTCAGATACTGGCAGGCCCTGTTCAGTTGGAAAGTGCCCCCATCACGGGTAGCGCCATGGGTGTGTACCTGACATGATAATATGATCTTGGTGGGTTGCATGCATGTGTGTGTCTCTGTACATTGGGGGTGGTTTTCACTCATGTACCAGGAACATAAAGGAAGTACATGTGACTACTATAGGATGGTTTGGGGAGATATCATAAAGTCCTTTCTTCATGGGTCCAAAAATTTTTATTCACCTTTTTTTTTTTTTCCAGGCACTGTTTCTGATATTCCACTAATAAGAGACACGTCTCTCTTTTTTTTAAATATGATTTTAGTTGTTGAGAATATACACAGTTGAACATACACAAATTCAGCAGTTTCTACAATACAGTAATATTGATGACATTCTTTGACTTGTGCAACCATTCTCACCCTCCTTTTCTGAGCTCTTCTCCCATCAATATAAACTCACTTCCCCCTAAGTTCCTATCAAATCTCTTGAGTTGCTGCTGTCAATTTGATCCCGTATAGATAAGTCTTAAAAGAGCCCCATGCTCAAGGCAGACATTCTGTACTAGTTAAGCTAAACTGTTGTTTGCTTTTAAGAAGACTTCAGGAAATATTTTTGGTTTAAGGTTTAAAGATTATCTCAGGTCAATAGTTTCAGGGATCCATCCAGCCTCTGTGACTCCAGGAAGTCTGGAGTCCGTGAGAATTTGAAATGCTGTTCTGCATTTTCTCACTTTTGATCTGGATTCTTCTGTAGATTCTTTGATCAAAATGTTCAGTAATGGCTGCCGGGCACCATCCAGTTCTTCTGGTCTAATGACAAAGGAGGCAGTTGTTCACGGAGGCAGTTAGCCACACATTCCGTTTCCTCCTCCTATTCCTGACTCTGCTTCTTCATCTGTTGCTCCAGGTGAATAAGGACCAATTGTTGGAAGTTGGATGGCCGCTTATAAGTTTTTAAGGCCCCAGCCACTACACAACAAACTAGGAGGCAGAACACAAGCACTAAATACAATATTAGGCCAATTAATGGCATGTCCCATGAAACCATGACCCTAAACCTCTAAACCAAAGAACCAAATCCCATAAGGTATTTGGTTGTATGTAAGGAGCCTCAGCAGCTTTTTTGTTGTTGTTGTTGTCATTATTATAAATAAGTCTATCACACAGCTTTTGCCAGTTCAACTTTTTACGGGTGTATACTTTATTGACTGCAATTATATTAATTGGCTATGTAATCCTACGCTTAATGTGATTTTTCCATCACAGTGAACTGAAACTCAGTATTCCATAAGCAATAATCCTCCCCCTACCTTCCTTCCCGCCTCCCACCCCTGGGAACCACTAATAAACTTTGGTCTGTATATATTTGCCTATTCTTGTCTTTTTAGATAAATAAGGTCATGCAATATTTGTCCTTTCGTGATTGACTTATTTCACTCAGCATAGTATCTTCAAGCTCTGTTCATATTGTGGCATGTATCAAGACATCAAGGAGCCCTGATGGTACAGTGCTTAAAGTACATGACTACTGACCAAAGGGTTGTCAGTTCAAACCCACTGGTCACTGTTCGGGAGAAGGATGTGACAGTCTACTTCTGTAAAGATTTACAGCCTTGGAAACCCTATGGGGTAGTTCTACTTTGTGCTGTAGGGTTGCTATGAGTCAGAATTGACTGGACGGCAGTGGTTTTTGTGTTTGTTTTTTGGTATGAAGACTTCATTTCTCTTACTGGCTGAGTAGAATTCCAGTGTATGTATGTATCACATTTTATTTATCCTTTCATTCCGTGATGGGCATTTAGGTTGTTTCTACCTTTAGGCTATTGTGAATAGTGCTGCAATGAACATTGGTGTACAAATGTTTGTCTGAGTTTCTGCTTTCAATTCTTTTGGTTATATACCTTTAGGGTTGCGATGAGTTGGAATCCACTTGAAGGCAATGAGGTTTTGGTTTTATATGCCTAGGAGTGGAATTCCTGGGTCGTATGGTAGCCCTACTTTTAGTTTTTTGAGAAACTGCCACACTTTTCCTCAATGGCTCTGCCATTTTACATTCCCACCAGCAGTGGGTAAGGGTTCCAATTTTCCCATATCTTCACCAACATTTGTTATTGTCTTTTTTCCCTTAATTACTCTGTCCTACAGGGCCACTGGGAACCCTGATGAAATAGTGGTTAAGTGCTATGGCTGCTAACCAAAAGGTTGGCAGTTTGAATCCACCAGGTGCACCTTGGAAACTCTATGGGGCAGTTCTACTCTGTCCTATAGGGTTGCTGTAAGTCAGAATTGACTCGATGGCAATGGGTTTGGTTTGTGTTTTATAGGGTCACTATGAGTAAGAATTAACTTGATGGCAGTGGGTATCTTAGTGGGAGTAAAATAGTATCTCCTGGTTTTGATTTGAAATACCCATTCAAGCCTTTACCTGTTTTTGATAGGGTTATTTGTGTTTTTGTTGTTAAGTAGTCGAAGTTTTATGTATATTTTGGTTACTAGAGTCTCATCGGATATATGGTTTCCAAAGATATTCTCCCCGTCGGTAGCTTGCATTTTTACTTTTTTTGGTAAAGTTTTTCAGTGAACAATGGTTTTTAATTTTATGAGGCCCCATTTATTTATTTTGTCTTTTGCTTTTTGTGCGTTTCTTAGAATATTAGATAATTCATTGTTAAAAACTAGGCCAGACAGCCTTCTCCTGCATTTTCTTCTAAGAATTTTATAGTTTTCGTTTTCACTGTTAGGTTTTTAATCCATTTTGAATTTGTTTTTGTGTATGGCGTGAGGCATGGATCCTGTTTCATTTTTCTGCATGTGGAAATCCAATTTTCCGAAGAGCATTTATTGAAAAGACTCTTTTTTCCCCTTCAAATAGACTTAACACCCTTATCAAATAGCAGTTGACCATAGATGTGTGAGTTTATTCCTGTACTGTCAATTCTGTTCCTTTGGTCTATGTGTCTATTGTTATGCAGTAGTCTGTTTTGATTACTGTAACTATATAATATGTTTTAAAATCAGGATGTGTGAGCCCTACTTTGTTTTTCTCTTTCAACATTGCTTTACTGTTCCGTATAAAGTTGAGGATTGGTTTTTCCATTTCTGTAAAGAAGGCTGTTAGAATTTTGATCAGAATTGCATTGAATCCATACATTGCTTTGGGTGGTGTTGACATCTTAACAGTATCAGGTCTTCCTATTCATCAGCGCGGACCGTCTTTCCATTTATCGAAGTCTTCTTTAATCTCTCTCAGCATCGTTTTATAATTTTCATTGTTTAAGCCCTTCACATCCCTGGCTAGGTTTATCCCTAGGTATTTTATTCTTTTAGATGCTATTGTAAATGGAATTGTTTCCCTAATTTCCCTTTCAAATTTCTCATTGCTGGTATTTAGAAACCCAGCTGATTTTTGTTTGTTGACCTTGTATCCTGCAACTTTGCCAAATTCCTCTGTTATCTATAGAAGCTTTCTTGTGGTTTCTTTGGGTCTTGTGGTTTTAAGGCGAGGAGATCTTTTATAAAATCCAGATGAGAGGACTACTCCATAAACCATTCTCCATTTTTAACATAGTAGTTCAGATTAGAAGCCAGGTCACTGAATGCTGAAAATGAGTTAACTCCAGTGACAGACTCATTTCTGTGGTAAGAAGACCACAAACCAGAGTGGGTGTGAGGAGTGCCAAGCCAGTCAGTAGGCAGAGCTGGGACCTGGGCACAACTCCTCTGACGGGAAGTCACCTGGAAATGTGCTAAAGGAGTGTGGCTCATGCCAGGGCTGCTTTGATGGAGAAAGCAGAGGGAAATATTGGGAGCTCTGGGCCCAGGTAGGTTGGAGTGGTCACTGGTTAGCAGTGGGAATGGGGAGTAGCTTGTGGCTGGGGTAGCAGCCCAAATGCCCAAGAGAGTACTGAAGGAGGAGAGAGGGCATGGAGGTGCTGGGGGACCCTGCAGCTCTATACATGGCCCCTCAATATTCCAGTGATTCAGAAGGAGCCTGGCAGCCCTCTGGGCTAAGATGGGAAGGAGCCCAGGCTGAGAGGGCCTGAGTCACCCATGTGCAGATGAGAGGGGCTGAGAGGGAACTGTGCCTTCTATATAAATAATGATCTGGCCCTTCTGTCTCCCTCAAACTGTGTCCATGCATCACATTGGTTCCAAACATTCTTTCTAGTGGCTTCTAGCTCCTGCTAGGTACAGTCCTCAGTGAAGCAGGACAAGTAGGTGGGAAGAGAGCAGACCTCAGTGGACTGATCACCTTTTGTGGGCCATTGGGTTGTTTTACCTAGACTGATGTAATGGTCCATGGGTGATCTGTCAGCAAAAATAGCTCCAAGTCATTTTTAAGAAAGATTTTCTAGTACATCAGATGATTAAACGTAGACATAATTGAGGAGCTTCATTAGAGAAATACAATTGATTTTCTTGTGTGTTTTATATGTTTCTGTAAAGCCCCCAAATGTTTGTCAAGCTCAGTTTGTCCTTGGGCCCAAGCCTCTCTGATAGTCTCAGAGCTGAACTGGGCTCAGGCTCCATCTTCAGAGAGCTGACTGTAGGGAGGGACAGACAGCCAGGCAGAGTCAGCAGCATCACCAGGTAGGTACCAGGACAATTGTACACACAATGTCTCCAGGAAAGAGGGATGGACCTCACCCTGGAGATGGAAGCAGGTAAACCAGAAGAGGTGACAGCTGAGCAGGACAGCAAGGGGAAGGAGCAGCCCAGGCCGAGGGAACTGCATGTGCAAGGGCCCAGTAGCTGGAAGCAGCGTGGCAGTGTGGACAACCACATGCGTCATAAGGCTTAAATGTAGGGTACGAGACACAAGCGTTAGAATATTAAACCTGTAAAACCAGCTGCCGTTGAGTCGACTCTGACACACAGTAACCCACGTGTGTCAGAGTAGAACTATGCTCCGTGGGGTTTTTAATGGCTGATATACCAGAAGTAGATTGCCAGGCCTTTCTACTGAGGCACCTCGGGGTCGATTTAAGCCTCCAACCTTTTGGTTAGCAGCTGTGTGTGTTAACTGTACCACCCAGAGAGGTAAGGTGAGGGCTGTTCGGTAAAGGCTGTAGTTGGCTGTGCTGAGTAACATGAGTTTTATCCTGGAGGTGGTGGGGAGAGTGTGGGGAGGATCTTAGGTAGGGAGTGATAGCATTTTAAAAAGATAATAAACGGCACTGCTGCATGGAGAATGGTTTGGAAAAGGGAGGGGGCGTGGCAGCCAAGTGTTACCTAACAGTGCAAAACCCCTTTGTAAAATAAGATAAATGTCTGTGTGGCTTGTAGAGTCTTAAAAGATTTTATCGCTACCATGATGCTACCCCTTGGGCAGGCCAGAAAAATACCGTCTGAACAAGACATATGAAAAGCAGAAGAGCCCCTTTCTCCCTCTTTTAGCACCTCAAGACCCCACTGTCACATCCCTAATGTAGGAAAGGTGTTGGGTGGGTGAGGAATGGATTGCATAATTGGGAGAAAAGGCTCAGCCTTCCATGGTGACCTCTGGCTTTCAGTGGGAGATTCTCATGTCCTAGGAGGCTCCTGCCCCCCGGTCCCACTGACTACCTTATCTTGGCTCCTGGGCACCACCACTCACCCAACGTCAACCGGCCAATGGGCAAACATCTGGAATTTCACAGATCTCACCCAGGCCGGGGGCAGGGAAACCACACCCAGGTCAGCGAGAGGAGAGGTTGTCACCAAGGTAGGTTGTCACCTTCAGGGGCAGGAGACCTTGTATAGGATGGCTGCTGCTGCAGTCCAGGTGTGTGACACGGGTAGCATGAATGAGGGGGTGTGACCCAGGAAATCGGTCCCTGAGGGGAACTCCAGGCTATGGTAAGCATCACTAGAGTAAGTGTACAATCTCACAATGGGTCCCCTTTGTAGAACCACTCATTTGTGAGATGATTTTCTGGTATGGTTATGAAAAGGTTGTCTCAAAAAATATTTGTTGGCTGTCTACCACGTGCCAGCACTGTAGGCACTGGGGAAACGCCTGGGGATATGACAGACCTTCCGTGGCCTTCCTGGAGCTAACAGCATGGTGGGGAAGATGGAGGGTAAACACGTCCCACAGAGTGATCTCCTGGTCACCCTGATACGCACCGTGAAGGAGAATCCTACAGTCTCATTATTTCTAAGTCTTATTAAGTTTCTTCCTCATTTCTTGCCAAAACAGGGAGTCAGGGAGGTGGTGCATAGACAGAGTAGGCCCCAGAGTTGAGAGTGAGGAGCCCAAAACCAGGCTCTAGGGTGGCCACTCCCTCCCACGCAGGAACTGGGCTGGGTCCTATCCCTAGTCTGTCCCCTGCAACTCATTACTGAAATGCAAACACATTGAGGAGAACAAGCGGAAATTTCTCCGAGGAAACTTGGCTTGTTTTTCTCAAGTCTTAAAAAAGTCACTGCTGCTAGGCCCTGGACCGGGCTGGTGCTCTTTCTGAGCCTGTTTCCCCATTTGTAAAACCAGAGATGGTCCTCCAAGTGTGGACCTGCCCCAAGTCTGACTCACCTGCACTGCTACTCACCTCCTCCATTCCTGGAACAGGGTCCTGTGCCTACACCTACAACCTCTGCCCAAGAACAGCTGGGTCGGGGGGTCGGCTGCTCTGTCCCGAGGGTCCCAGCCCGGTCTTCACAGGGCTGAGAAGGAGCCTGTTGGTCCAGCCTTCAGTGTGTGAGCTGAATCTGCTGCCCCATGAGGTTCTCACAAGCTGGGTGCCTTCATGGTGGCAAGGATCCCAGGGGAGCTCCGAGCAGACTCCTTGTTTACTAGGCAGCTGTCCCTGAACGTTGTAGGTCTCATTGCCACCTCCTTGCCCTGCTCACCTCATGAGTCTGATCCCAAGAAAACAAGCGCAGGCTGGAAGCACTAAGCCTAGGTGTGACCTCCATCTGACACCAGGCAGGGGGTTCTGGGCTATGCTCCAGGCCTCAGCACCATCCTCTTCTCGGTCTCCCAGCAGCAATGGCGGGTCCGTAGGGGACTGCAGTTGTCTCCAGGCAGTCAGCAGGAGGTTAATCACTCAGCTTCTGAAGCCTGACTGCCTGGGTGTGAACCCAGCTTTGCTAATTGTGTAACATAACCAATCTGGGTTTCAGTTTCCTCATCTGCAAAATGGGGATAAATAACGATATCAAGTTTGTAGAGTGGTGGGTATTCAATGTGGGAGTATATATAAAGCCCTTAGCACACATCCTGATACATTGTTACCTGTAAACCAATCTCATTGCCCTCAAGTTGATTCTGACTCATAACGACCCTATAGGACAGAGTAGAACTGCTCCTTAGGGGTTCCAAGGCTGTAATCTTTACAGAAGCAGACTGCCACATCTTTCTCCTGAGGAACGGCTGGTAGTTTCGAACTGCAGACCTTGGGGTTAGCAGCGGAATGTTTTAACTGCTGTGCTGCCATCATAAGCAATCATAAATGCCACTTGCTTTGTGCCAATTAACTAAGAAGGCATTATAAAGGCTTTGCATGGAGGCGGAAGGGCTCCGCAGTGCACCCACCTTTTGTCTTCCCTCTCTCGCTCCCTTACACATGTGGCAGTCTGGGGAGTATATTGCCCTGCCCAAGGGAGCCCCTGGGCTGAGCCATGAACCGAGCCATGTCAGCTGGGTTCCTTTTTTCCTGTGAAACAAGATTTTCTTTTCCTTGGAGAGCACCAAGGGCATTTAATGAGCTTTTCTGTGCCCCTCTGGGCCTGGCCCCGGTGGCAGGTTGGTACCTGTGGCTCAGACTTGAAGGCTAGAGCTGGGCAGCACACATACCACATAGAGCTGGCTCTATGTGATGACTTGTTTTGGTACAGGACTATTGGTTTTCAGTCTCATAGTGGTCCTTCTGGTGGAAGAGACATAAACTGTGGACTTAGATAGAAGCCCAGATATCTGCTGTGCAGCTTAGAGGCAGCCACTTAGACTTTTTGAACCTCAGGTTTGTCTGAGGACACAACACAGCTGCATTCTGTGCCAGGCAGATGGAAATTCCTGCCGTGTCCCGAGTGGGCCATGCTGTTATTGCCACAGTGCCTTTGCGTGTGCTGCTCTCTTTGCCCTGAACTCCGTTTGCTCCTGCAGTTCTTCAAGACTCAGCTAAAGAGTCAGTTCTTATAGGAGCCCTTGAAGCTCTCGAGCTTCTAACATTGATCACATAGTACAGGTAGTCCCCAAACCACGATGGGGTTCTGTTCCAAGGACTCTGTCGTAAGTCAGTTCTGATGTAAGTCGAATACCTCATTTTTTTTTAGTTTTCGTTATTGTTGCCTTTCAGTATCTTTATAAATCCAATTTTCATTTGTCTTCAGAGGTTGGAAACACTATATATAAACTTACAGATCTACTTTAATACATACATTAAAAAAATACACAAATACATAAAAAATACGATGAAGCAGAGTTGGACAATATCGGCATGTTGTCAGTTGTGATAATAACTCTGCTTGTGGAAGGATCATCCGGATTGACCCTGGGAATGGAAGGTTCTGGATTATCCCTGGAAGTGGGGATGGCATTTCTAGTCAGAAAATTAATGAGAGTTATCTGTTCAGTCTTTCTTTTTTTTCCTTTATATGTTTCGTGGTAACATTTCACTGCTTCCCAAGTCTGCGTATCAGATTTAGCAAAGCGATCAGCATTTGGGTCCATGTTTTCGAACAACTGAAGCCCCAATTCAGTTTAGAAAACTAAATCAATATGACAGCGTTTTGAACAGTGAATCATAAAATTGAACATCTGCGAGTGAACATCTCAGAATGGTAACATCCCCAAATTGCGCGCTGCAACGTTTTAGGTAGTGTGTATTACCAATGATAAGATGTACCAAAAAAGACAGTCACTAGTGCGGGTCGTAGTAACTGGAATATTGTAAGTCGGGGACTCCTGTATTTAAAATGGCTGCTTATGTGGCAACCTCCCTTACAGATAGAAGATTCCCGCCTCCTAGCAGCACCCAGACTGTAGGAATTGCTGCCTGATTATTATTATTTTTTACCAGTTGCTGTCAAGTTCATTCTGATTCATGGTGACCCCACGTGTGCCACAGTAGAACTGCGCTTCATAGGTTTTCAATGGCTGAGTTTTTGGATGTAGCTCACCAGGCCTTTCTTCCAAGGTGCCTCTGGGTAGACTCAAACCTCCAAACTTTTGGTTAGCCTTAACTGTTTGCACCACCAGGGACTGCCAATAAATAGTAGGTGCTGCTGTTTTTGTTGAATTAATATACTCCATGCCAGAGATTTGACCCTTTAAGGACAAACCTTAAAGATGACTAGACCCTAAGAATTTGAAGGAATTCTGGTGGTGCAGTGGTTAAGAGCTACTGCTGCTAACCAAAAGGTTGGCAGTTTGAATCTTCCAGGTGCTCTTTGGAAACCCTGTGGGGCAGTTCTACTCTGTCCTATAAGGTTGCTATGAGTCAGAATCGACTTGATGGCAAAGGTTTTTTTTTTTATTTTTTTAAGAATTTCAGAGCTAGAAAATACCATAGTCAAATTCTTCCATTTCACAGATAAGAAATAAAGGTCCGTGGGGAGCTGGTAATTTGTCCAGGGTCTCACTGGTCAGGAACCTTGCTGTTTCTCAGATCCTTTCCTTTCAGCTCTCATTTATTTATAAACAGGAACTTTGAAAGCAATTGCAATTTTGTTCCCCAAGTAGTTTTGTTTCTATTATTTACTATCTTGGATACACTGAAATTTTTTCTTGGCAAAACTTAATTCATGGGTGTGTGGTACCCAAAAAAACAAGTTTTTTTGTTGCCACTGAGTCGGATTCCTAGTGGCCCTATAGGACAGAGTAGAACTGCGCCATAGGGTTTCCAAAGAGTGGCTGGTGGATTCGAACTGCTGACCTTTTGGTTAGCAGCCCTAACTCTTAACCATTGCACCACCAGGACTCCCATCTAGTGGTAGGTCTTAAATAAACAAAATAAATGGAGGAGAGATCTTGACTCTGCTATTTGTCTAGCTGTGTGACCTTCAGCAAGTTATCCATCCTGTCTGCGCCTCAGCTTTCTTGCCTATAGAGGTGAAAACAAATCAATAGCACAACCAAAACATACAGGGTTTTTACTACTGTTAATATTACAGAGCAGCCCCTGGGCAGCGCAAGCAGTTGACGTGCTTCACTGCTAAGTGAAAGGTTAGAGATTCGAGTCCACCTCAGAAGAAAGGCCTGGTGATCTCCTTCTGAAAAATCAGCCACTGAAAACCCCGCGGAGCACAGTTCTACCCTGACACGCACGGAGTCACTATGAGTTGGAGTCAACTCAACGGCAGCTGGTTTTACCATTTTAGATGGTTATGTCTCATCTCCCACTGCCTCCCAGTGGCAGCTCTTGTGGATGATGGTCAGGGAGTCATATCGCCCTTTATACACAAAATAGGAGAGGGAAGAGAGAGAGAGATAAGGCAGCTGATGGCCAGAGAGATGTCTGAGAAGGATTTAAGAAAAGCTTTCAGTGTGATGGGTGATACAGTCCTCTCCAAAATCTTCAGTAAGGTCTCTCTTACTGGGTGTACTATGTGAGGCTGGATTTCCTTTAGGGGATCAGGATAGAATTGAGTCCTACTTCAAGATGGTCATGGGATGGGGACAGAGGTAGCTCATGGGGACCATGTAAGGATTTCAAGATTGGCACAGAGCTGGGTGCTAGTGGAAAGTGAGGAAGTAGTGTATGCCCAGAGGCGTGTGTGGTCAAGGGCCAGCATTTACTGATAGTAATAGGGAAAGTGACCGCTCACGCCCACCGTGCCTGCGGCTCAGTTCCTGCCAGTTCCTAGAGATGGGAGTGAGGGGAGGTGTTAGCAGGTCCATCTTCTCTCATGGCTCACCCCTTCAGCCCCTGCATCTGTCCAGTGAAGTGGCAGTAGATTAAGTTCCTAACCCCACTCACAGGGTATTGAAGAGTTTTCTTTGATGAATTCAAGCCTCAGCCCTTCAGTATTCTTGACACGAGGATAGATTTCTATGGAAAATATTGGAGTTGGGAACTATTAAAGTGTTTTCTGAAGTCAGGCTGTGGACCGCAGATTTATAGGGATGGGCTTTGTTACGAAGAAAGTGCCGAGAGCAGGAAAGCCAACCATACCCAATATCTTTCCCAGACAGAAATGATATTTCTGTAGGTAAAATAAATAGTCTGCAGAAGTGCTGGCAAATACATCACCAATCCCTTTATGTACCATGTGGGGTGTGGACGTGCTAAACATGTCCCAAGGCTTGGGAAGCAGAAGAAATGTAAATGGACACAAAAATTTGCCTTCACATAGAGGACCATCTTTTCTGTGCTTCCTCTCTCTGTCATGGAATTCTGTGGGGTTTGGGGAATTAAATTGCCACTCAGTGCTTATTGGATTGGTCACAGGGACAGGAAGGGGAGGTAACTGGAGTCCAGGCCTAAAGTGGACCAGGCGCTGCCTCTCTCTTAGTTCATTGTTCCAACAGTGGCCAGGTTTCCACAGTGACCAGGGCTTGGTGTGGCCATTTCCACAGGCAGGCCATACCTGAGATCCAAGAACTGGCTCCTCATTTTACAAATGTGAACAGGGGCCTATGGAGGGAGGGGGGAGGCCCCTCCTCCACATCTCATAGGCTCCAGCATCACTTGACACAGCTTGTGCCTTGGGTGGCCACACTTCCTCCCAGCTGAGAGCCCTGACTCCTCAGTGAAGGAGCCCTGACTCCTCAGTGAAGGTGTAAGAGTGACCCCTGGAGCTCCTCCATGCAGCCATCAGGGCTGAGTGCCTTCCTTTGGCTGAATGGAGCTCCGAGAATTTCCGCCAATGCAATCCCAAATTAGATCCCTGGCTGGTGCTAAGACTTCCCTTTAAGCTACGTATTTGGTAGAACTTGAAAAGACAAGCATCAGCCCTTCTTCTGCAGTTATGCTTCATCGGGGCTAGAGGAACAGCTTTGCCTCTGACCCCACGACTGGCTTTCACTCCCTCTGTCAGTGTGGCGCGTCATCCAGAGAACTTGGGTTCACGTTTGGTATCTGCGCTGGTGGTCTCTGTGGCTGCGTCAACCTTCAGGTCCCAGTGTCATCCATGGTGAAAGAAGCTGCCACAGATGATGTTCTCTTAATACAAACCCTTGGGTTATAGGAATTTTGCTTCCACAATGATCGTTGCTCTAGAAGGGAAGGGAAGGGACACAGCGGGAACAGCTCACCCAGTGGTCACAGGTGGGGGCTGTGGCATCACTACTCACTGTGAGTCCTGGCCCCATCACTGACTTGCTAGGCAACTCTGGGGCAAGTAATTTCCCCTCTCTGCACCGTGGTTTCCTCACCTGTAAAGTGGAACAGTGCTGTCACCTTCCTGGGTGTGCCGTGAAGAGGTAATGCTGTGCTTGGGCCGGAGCAGACGTGGGAGATGACAGCCATCACTCTTAAGGAGAACATCCCACCTCTGCGGACTCCACGTCAACCATGGTAACGATCCTCAGGATGCCCTGGTTTCCCAGCATGTTGGGAGCGAGGCAGCAGCCTGGTGGGGAGGTTGTGTTTCTTAGGTGGGAGTTTGTACTGGTTGCAAGGTCATGCTCTCCATTCCCAGCAAGAAGCAGGTGTGCATGAGGGAGAAGATGCAGGTAGACACACCGCCAGGCTCTGGAAGACAGGAGGCACCTCTCCTCACTGATTCTGGAGCTCTCATGCACAAGAATGCTTGGCTGTCTTTCCCTTTGTGCAAACTTCCAAACTCCAGGGCACTTCCCTGAATGTTCAGTGTGGACACGTGACCTGAGCGCCTCTGGTTGGAAAGGCGGTACTGTGAGAGGATGGGGAGAGGTTCCTGGGTTAGGTAGGATACCTGCAGAGCTACTGCACAGTATTTTGCTAAGATTATCTTATATTTCAAATACAAAGACAGAAATGGAAAGTGGAGGTAGGAAATTTGTGTGGCTACCAGTGTGGGTGAGGGAATCATAAGATTGGACTGAGTGGACAGGTGCCCGGGGGTATGAACTGAGGGGTCGTAGAAAGCCCCCCTCCCCCACCCAACACTGTGATGGTGCTTGAGTGTCCTCCATTAGTGCGTCTCTAGGTTTTCTTATTAAAGATCAGGCACCATGGGAGAAGTAGGCAAGGATTAGCATTCCATTAAGATGAATGTCAGAAGGACAGGATCAGGGCAAACCAGACTGCCCTGTGAAGACTGACCTTTTGACTTTGACCACAAACTAACGCTCTGATCCCTGGCCACAGACCAGGCCACACTCCCCACTGACAGCCATGGAACAGCTCAACGATAGTGTAGCTCAGCAAGAAACCTGTTGCGTGTGCCATGTAGAGAGGAATTGGTTCTGGGCCAGCCTCCTTGACGGGGGCAGGTGGCAACCTGGGGAACTAGTAAGAAGATTGAGTTTGAGAAAACAGTGTTCTAAACTGCATTTTCCATCTCAGCTATTCTCGAAAAGCATGTAACTCCTACAAAGTGAATGACAAAGCTTCAGTGTTACATTGAAAAATACCACTGATTATGGTGGGGTAGCTTGTGAAGAATACCAAGGCCTTCATCCTGGACTTACGCGATGGGCTCTGGGGGCACATCTGTATTCATGCTGATGTTTTGTCTTAAATTTCTTACCATTTCCTCTTCTCTCTCCCTCTTCTCAACACTCTCCTAGGGTCTGGAACATTCCCACTCTGACAATCCAGTAAAACCAAAAGAAAAAAAAAAAATCCAAACCCACTGCCATCAAGTTGATTCAGTACACTCTTCTAAATTTCTCTCAGATTGTCGGGGGTTGGAGGGGTGGGAGGATTTGTCTGGAATAAATGGGAAAAGGAAGAACTGACTTTTGAAGAGAAATGAGTCCCATCCTTTGTTGATTCTTTTCTTACATTTTAAGGATGTCAAAAATGATGAGTTTTGTAACTAGAAGTCAAGTACACATATGGTATGTGTGTTTTCTTAAACACACACTTGACTTTAGATCTGTAAAGGATGCTGGGGGGGCAAAACAACAGAACAACTGATGGCGGTGTCTGGCCCATATGTTACAAGGCTTGCACCCCACATGTTGATTTTTAAATTTATTGTTTGAAATTTCAAGTCATTTCTCATAAAAGCACTGTAAAGCCTTCAGAGCAGTCTCCCTGAAACTATTTTGACTCAATGAATTAAGAACTTGGTAGGGAATTTGGGTTTGGGGACTACCTATAGCTAAGAAATACATAGGAGCAAACATACGCAGTGGTGAGAGGTATCTATACTACAGATGTCTAAAATTTTGTAAATTTTAAAATTAGATTTTCCCCAAAGCTTTAGAGCTTGGGGGTGTTTTTCATTTCCTTCACTGGGCAATTATCCTTCCCCAGGTCCCTCTAGGGTTGCTTCTCATTTCCAGTCCCTGTCTGGTGATCTCTATGCATCACTTGGTTAGTCAAACACTAAGACCTCTGAAGAGTCAAGTTGGTGACATCACTGAATTTCAAAGTTTCAAGGGCAGAGCAGATGCCACATAGAGCCCCTGGAGGCTGAGTTTGGGGAACCCAAAACTACATCCGGGAGGTCGTGGTTTCAGCTGATTCTCTCAGCATTCCACCTGGGCCCACATTTTCGGTTTTTTGTTCAGTGGTTAAACAAACTGTCCACCACTACATTTAACTGCATCCAGTCATTTAGGAGCTATGTGCAGGCAAGAGTGGAGGACTTGGTGGGAGTAGGGGGCAGGAACAAGCACCATGGAGAAGAAATAGCTGTTTTCTCTCTGGAGGGCCTACTATATACCAGGCACAGTACTAGGCGCCTCACATACCCTATGGTACCTCATCCTTTGTGACCATCTTGTGAGGCAGATAATAGTATGCCCATTTTACAGACATGGAAATGAGATTTGAACAGTTAGCCAACTTCCCTCAATGTTGTACCCCTGGGGCAAGGTAGAATACACCCATCCCAGGCTGGCTGGCCCCAAAGCCCCCGCTCTTTCTTTTTTCCCTGATACTGACTCTTTCAAAACTGGGTATATGGTCAGCTGTATCCTTGGGAGGCTAAAAAGCAAAGGGGAAGAAAGTTAGGGGGTTCACACAGGCAGCCTCTGTTTTCCTTGGCTTCTAATGAGACCAGGTGGCCCACTCTAGACCACTCACTAGCCAGGTGGATGACTCAGGGAACATCAGGGCTGGAAGGGACTGTGGAGAACTTGTGGTCCCCCCACATTTTACCACTGAGGAAACAGAAGCCCAGGGTGGGGAGGACATAAGGCTAGTCAGGTACCCTAACTCAGCTCAGCATTTTTCCACAGCCCTCCTCAGTCCCTTAATGAGAAAAATGGTTAACCTACCTCACTGGAGATACTTTCACTGAAGTCAATATTCATTAATATATTAATACTTTCAGAGTCATTAATTAAAAAAAGAACGGCCCGCCCAACAACATTTTCACTAAGTACTCAAATGGCAGATAAATTGCATCTTCTGCCTTGAATTCCCTTCGGTGGGACACAGTATGAAAGCCAGGGAAACAGTGTAACAGCTCTGCAGTGTGAATTAGGATGAAGGAAAGAGAAGCCACAGACGATGGGTGTATGGGTGCTTTCCCGTCCCTTTTTCATGCTGGGCTTTCTGTTGGGAGATTTATCTGCTGTGACTCGGCCTCCTCTGGACTTTATTCCCCTTGGAAAATCTTGATGGTGCCATGTCAAAAGTTTAGGATGTCCTGCCCAAGACCTCAACATACACTCCTACTTTTATTAAAGATGTTAAATAAATCCAGTTAAAATACTGGCAGCAGCGTTCCAAGGGAGCCAGTGTGGAGCCATGTTTTGGTTGTCTGGTTATATTGCAAATGCAAACTAGATTTCACATGTGGCACATGGTAGGAAGACATCCTTGGACTGTGAAGAGCCTTGTTCAGCCATCCTTGGTTCTTTCTTTCTTTTTTTTGAGAAAAGACATGAAATTCTCAAGTGGTAGGGGAAAGTAATAACCACATCCCTAGAGAGGTTGAGATATTGGCTGTCTAAATCCTGGAGAGGAGTCCCTGGATGGTGCAAATATTTAAGCACTTGGCTACTCACTGAAAGTTTGGTGGTTCGAATCTACACAGAGATGCTTTGGAAGAAAGGCCTGGTGATTTCCTTCCTGAAAATCAGCCATCGAAACCCCTCTGAAGCACAGTTCTCCTCTGACACACATGGGGTCGCAATGAGTTGGAATCAGGTCCATGGCAACCTTTTTTTTTTAAGTCTTGGAGGTCACTTGGAGGGATCCCGGGGGGCATCCTTCACTCTCCGCGCTCTCACTGCCCAAATTGAGGAGATTAAAAGATTTAGATGAATGTTTTGAGTTTGGGCTGGTATCCGTCACTATCCAAATTCTTGCTACTTTGCTATCCAACTTTCAGGAGCTAAGTGGATTCATATGATGAAGTATCTTTCTATATTTGGAAGACGCATCCAAGCTCTCACCATCCAACGGTGTAGATTGTTATAGTTTCCTTATCCAGGTGTTTCTCAACAACAGAATAATGTGCATGAGTTGGAACTGGGGAGAATGGAGAGGACAGAAGCTGGTTGTTTGAGTTTGTACCCCACTAGGGCAGCAGAACGGGGTGATGCTGTCCAAAGCCAGCCTTAGGGAGAAATCCGGTGGCTGGAGTCTCATGCGATTTGCGATGTGCTGGGGAAAATTCCTGTGTCTGTGAGTTGTCTTGCACTAGTTAGTAAGAGGTAAAGCTGCTGACCAGGCAGTCTGGCTCCACTGCACCATGGACTTTGTGACCTTGGGCAAATGCGTCCCCGCCTTGGACCTCAGCATCCCTCTGTAAAATGGGGAGGTTGGACTTCAAGACTCCAAACCACTCAGTTCTGTGACATGCTGCCTTGTACCCAGAGGAAGCACAACTAGAGATGGGGGGATCCCTGCTCCTTCTTTCCCCCCAGACAAAAAGAGGGAGCTTCCCCTGGACATACTGCATTGCTCTTGTTGTGAAAATTATATCTGCTCAAGATGAACAGGCTTACTGGGAGAACGGGCCCATAAATTTACTCACAAAAATTAATTTGTTAAAAATATATTTCACATGTAGCCTTTTTATGAGCCTGTCTAAAATTTATTCTTATTCTGCTCTCTCTTTACTCCCACAAAGCCTAGGTTCTAGGGCCAGTGTCTTCACTGGGTGGACCCAAGCTGTTGAAGGCTTGCAGAGATATGGGTGTGTCTTCCTGCTGGCTGGTCAGCAGGTGTGCTTCAGGGGTCTCAGCGGCCCAGGAGTCAGGAAAGCTACCTTGGCAAGTCACTAGGACTCACTGCCCTGACCCTCAGGTTTCCCATCTACAAATGGCAATGGAGGGTAGCACAGTGCTCCCCTGGATTCGTTTGTGAAAAATAAGTCAGTGTGTCAGCAAAGTGAAAAGTGCCGTGAGATGGGAGAGGCAGCCTGTCACCTGGGGGAGAGCAGGGATGTTGTGGTCAGACAGTCCCGTGTTGCATCCGCCTGTACCTATTACTAGCCGGTAAGCCAGTATGAGTCCCTTCGCCTTTCCAAGCCTCAGTTTTCATATTTGTAAAATGGGGGTAGTGACACCTACTGCAGAGAGTTTTTTCAAGATTAAAAGTGAAATAGGCTTAGCACATAGTACTCATTGCTGTCAAGTTGATTCCAACTCATAGCAACCCTGTAGGACGGAACAGAACTGCCCCATAGGATTTCTAAGGCTATAATCTTCACAGACGCAGACTGCCATGTCTTTCTCCCATGGGGTGACTGGTGAGTTTGAACTGCTGACCTTTCAGTTACCAGCTGAGTGTTTATCCACTGGGCCACCAGGGCTCCTTGGCATATAGTAGGTTCAAGAAAATTGTGATATGCTCTGAGACACATCTTAAGAGAACACTAATACTGCACAGGCCTCCTGCGTAGACTAAAGGGATATAAGCATGGGGGCAGTGTCAATCTAGCTGCCTTAAGAGGACCAGGCAGGAGTCAGTCTGTGCCCTGAAGACAGTAGCTTCATACTCATCGTCTAGACGTTGTTATTGAACACTTGCCTTGTGCCAGGCACTGAGCCTTGGAGAATAGCCTTCCTCTTCATTGTTCTTCACCTTGATGCCAGGCATGACTTTTTATTTTCCATTGCAATGCTGCATTTATCTAACTATCCTTTCCAAAGGCTGATAGCACATTTAAAAAGTGTGTGCCAAACACCTGATAATTGAGCTTGGGAGCAGAAAAGTGAATATAAATACCGCTTAATATTCTGCAAGCCTCCTTTATTCAATATCAATACCACTAATGAAGCAAGCAGCTGCCAGTTTAATAAACAAATTGGTAGAGAGAAGAAGAGAAGTGGCATATTCTTCAGGGTCCCTAGGCTCTCATGGGGTCCAGGATAGATCTGACATTGTGTCTTATGTAAGTGCAAAATTATCTTTTTTGTGTATATGGTATGCATGCGTGGGTACATTTATGCATTTCCCTGGGGAGAGAGTCCGTAGCATTCTTTGTATACTTAAAGGGTGAGGATCAAAAGGGTGCAGCTTACTCATTTACTGAGTTATTATTTTTTTTAGACAGAAGAAGGTTGAAATAATTAGTTTTCCCATAATATATGGGAGAAAATGTCTCTGGTCAGCCCGTTTAAGAACTTGAAAGGGTGCAAGCTTTTAAGACTTCCCCAATGAGCATTTTCAATTAATAGCGGGTAAATTTGCATTTTGTAAATGTGACCCAGTGTGTATGACTGTATATTAGAAGCCTCTCTAGAATCTGGGAGGAAGCACAAAGCCAGAGCACAGGGTTAGCACTGACAATCCCGAGTCAGCTCTCTATTTGTTTTAAAGACGGCTCTGCAGCGCATAGAAATTAATAAGTAATTTTCTTGGTGACAGCCTGAGGCAACTGAATGAATGCTTAAATCCAAGTCATATGCAGTGCAGAGAGGAACAAATGATGCTCAAGGAGGGCATCTATGGCCGTGGGGGGAGGGCGGCGATGTCGGGAGGCATCTAATGGGAATTCTCATGTTTCAGTCATTAACCTAGAACCAGGATGTCATCATCCTGTCAGAGGAAATGGGAATAACAATCCCAGAGCAGGAGTCTGTAATGCCAAATTGGAATCAGGGTTTGAAATGGGTTTGCTCTCTGCACAGGGAAAGCCTGTGCTGTTGCCTGGGGGCAGATCCCACCCGCTCACAGCTTTCCAACCTGGGCAGCATCCCGGCCAAAGCTGGACTTGGCCACACAGGGCCTGTACACCTAGAGGAGCATATACAGCCTCCCTCTCCTTCACCTGAGCAGCTGCTTCACCTGAAAGTTCAGCCTGAAGTGCCAAGGGAGTGAGGAGCGTGGAGAGGGGCAGGATATGGTTTGGAGTTTGATATCAGCGTCCTCTTTTCCTCCGACCCCCTCATTCAGTAGTGTGAGGACGTGACTCTTAAGTCAGATAGACTTAGATCCTATGCGAATTCCTCACCCATAAACTGGGATCACAGTGCCTACCTCACGAGGTGGCTAGAGGACATACTGCTTATGCAAAGCCCAGGGTACATAGTAGGTACAGAATAATAGTTAGGAGTAAGGCGTTTTTATCCCGTTCTGGGCAAGAGGCAATGTATCCACACACAGAAATCTCTCCTAGACTTTAGTGTCCTGTTCTTGAAGACCCTCTTGTGCCCTTAGGAATTCCTTGGAGGCTACCTTTAGCTGGTTTAGGGATGACTGGAACACCACAGGAAACCCTGGTGGCGTAGTGGTTAACAGCTACAGCTGTTAACAAAAAGTTTGGCAGTTCAAATCCACCAGGCTCTCGTGGGAAACCCTATGGGGCAGTTCTACTCTGTCCTATAGGGTCACTATGAGTTGGAATCGAGTCTACAGCAACGAGTTTGGTTTGGGTTTGGCACACCACAAACATTGGTTTCTACCTAATAATACGTGTTGGAACTCTTCTGAAATAAATGCTTTCCTTGCACAGTTTTAAATTCTGGCCTGCCAGGTGCCAGCCCCATGGTCTATATCAGCTAAGGAACTTTTACTGAATGTCTGCATCCTTAGGAATTCTCAACAGCCCCATGATGGGAAGAGGGCTTGTGGATCCCAGTGGTACCTTGTCAAGGGAAGCACTGAGTGTGTAACCATGGCATGTGAGTTGGAATGTCTTTTTTCCTCGTGCAGTAAACTTTTAATAAAGCATGTAGGGCAATAGGAGTCCCTGGATGCTGCAAATGATTAACTTGGCTGCTAACCAAAAGATTGGCCATTATAGTCTATCCAGAGGCACCTTGGAAGAAAGGCCTGGCGATCTACTTCCAAAAACTCAGCCACTGAAAATCCTATGGAGCACAGTTCTATGCTGACACACTTGGGGTTGCCTTAAGTTGGAGTCAACTCAATGGCAACCATTTTTTTTTTTTTTAATAGGACAATAGGAAACGGTGAACACAGTATCCTCCTAGATGGTCTTCCTGCCCCACGCCCCAGCAATCCACACAGTGCCAGTGCGACTACAGAGAGGTGACATAGCAGTGTAGTCAGAGGGTGGACTTTGGAATCAACCACCTGGGTTTGAAGCCCAGCCCCATTTCTTACAACCTGTGGGAACTTGTCAACGCTATCTGCCTCCCTCTGCCTCAGTTGTTCCATCTAGGATACTACTACTATTGACCTTCTAGGGTTCTTATGCAGATTAAGTGAGAGACTCCTTGTAAACCCCAGAATGGTACCTGATGCCTGCATGTGCTCCGGGATGGGAGCAATTATTACTATTTTGTCACTTGTCTGCCTCAAACACTTCACTGACTCCCGTCTATCCTTAGAAGTGAGAACAAAACTTGTAGCCTTTAAGTCCTGCAAGATCTGCCCTCTGCCTGCCTTTCCTGAGCCGTGGTTTGTGATCCAGTCAGACTTGTTTTCTTTTTGTCCCTGGGAAGTACCACCTCTTGCTTTCGGGACATTGCACAGCTGTCTTCTGCCTGGTGCGTTTTTGTCGCCAGCTCACATCCCTAGTTGCGTGAGTGATATCCCACTACTTTGACAACATTCTCATCTCAGCTTGAAGAGTCTGCTCTGAGCACCAGCCCTGGGCAGGGGCCTCTGCCACGTGCTCGCTCATAAAGGAGCCTGTTCTCGTGCTTCATGGTGCCTATCACCATTTGTAATTATATGTTTGTATCTTTATTTGATTAAAACCTGTCTCTCGACATGGTGAATGCAATTAATGTCACTGAATTGTACACTTAAAATGATTAAAACAGCAATTTTTGTTGTTGTTTATATTTTACCACAATTAAAAAACAAAAGTCCTTCCCAGTAAAACCATGAGCTCTACAAGGACAGGGACAGTGCACTCTTGCCTGCCCTTATTTCCCAGGTGCCTTGCCTGGCATTTGACACCAACCAGATGCCGCTAGATTGTATTTGCTGTTTGTGGCTGGATATTTACCTTTTGAAGCAGTGGCAAAACAACAACAACGACAACGAAAACCAAACCAGTTGCTGTCAAGTCAATTCTAACTCACAGTGCCCCTGTGTACAGAGTAGAACTGTGCTCTGTAGGGTTTCCAATGGCTGATATTTTAGAAGTAGATCACCGGGCCCCTCTTCCGAGATGCTTCTGGGTAGGCTCGAACTTCTAGCCTTTCAGTTAACAACTGAGCGTGTTAACCATTTGCGCCACCTGACGGCCCCTGGCAATAATATACATCCTACTTATGTTCAATTTCACCTTTTAAAACAGTTTCCATTCCAGTATCTAAAATAATGATAGCGCAGCCCCAAATCCATAGAGTGAGACACTGCTTTAATTAGCACTAGCTCTGAGACAGCTGGGCTCAAGCCTGGTAGAAGCCCATGGCCTTGTTGGGCGTTTGCTCTAAAGAATCAGATAGCCTTGTTCCTTGCTACCTTTGCTGGATGATTCTTTTGTTTGAAGTAAGTGGGAGGTAATGATATCCTACAGGCACTGTCTCATAAAACAGATGTGTAGGTTAAAAAGCCCCAAATCTGGGCACAGCTCAGACATTTGGCTTTTCACTTTAAGATTCCACGTTTCTTCAGATTGTGCACGAAGTGAAGGGCATGAATATCCAAATGACATCACCATGTTGAATGCCTGGCTGGCAAGCAGCATCTCCATCCCCACGCCCGTTATTCTGAGCAAGTCAGTGCAGACGCTAAATCTGTTTTTGCAGAAGGCTGAAGATCAGATATAATGCAAGGCATTCTGTCAGTCATCCGAATGTTCCCACTACTTGGCCTGCTGTCATTAATTTCTGACCTACATTTCACGTTATATTTCTTTAGGGCTGGGGCACACATAATCCAATTCTTCGACCTTCTGTTTACTGTTAGATTTACAAAGCAATAATGCATGTTTGACTGAAATATATGTGATAATTATAAAGAATGCGTAGAATACAGAAACGTATAAAGAAAATAAAAATCTTCCACAATTCCTGTACCCTGAGATGATCACCGTTAGTGTTTTGGAGTGTATAATTTCAGGCTTGTGCTATGTGTACAACTGTATTTATATACCAAATTGGAATCACAGAGTACCTGCTATTTTGTACCATCCATTTTCTAAAAACAAATACATCAGTGATACCTTTCAATGTTCTTAATTATTATTTTCAAACTTTAAAAAAAACCTTTTGAGCCTGGAACTTTCCAAACATATCTGAAAAGAAACCAGACCCTACAATAACCTCTGTGTATCTGTCACCCTGTATCAACACTATCACCTCATCCGCCGCTGTGGAGCCATACTGAGGCAATTCTTATGCCGTCATATCGTTTCCTTTATGAATATGTGAGCCCGAATCTCTAAAAGATAAGAGCTTCTTTTATTGAATACACAACCACAGTGTGGCATTATCTCACCTAAAAAAAACTAATAGTAATTTTTACCATCATGAAACATTCAATTGCTGTTCACATTTCTCCAATTTTTCTTATAAAAGTGTTTTTTTTTTTTTTTAAAGTAATTATTCGACTCAGGATCCAGATAAAAGTCTGTAAATCACAATTGGCTGATATATCTCTTAAGTGTTTTTTTTTTTTAATTTTTTTTTATTAACTTTTATTGAACTTCAAGTGAACGTTTACAAATCAAGTCAGTCTGTCACATATAAGTTTATATACACCTTACTCTGTACTCCCACTTGCTCTCCCCCTAATGAGTCAGCCATTCCAGTCTCTCCTTTCGTGACAATTTTGCCAGCTTCCAACTCTCGCTATCCTCCCATCCCCGCTCCAGACAGGGGATGCCAACACAGTCTCAAGTGTCCACCTGATATAATTAGCTCACTCTTCTTCAGCATCTCTCTCCTACCCACTGTCCAGTCCCTTTCATGTCTGATGAGTTGTCTTCGGGAATGGTTCCTGTCCTGGGCCAATAGAAGGTTTGGGGACCGTGACTGCCGGGATTCCTCTAGTCTCAGTCAGACCATTAAGTATGGTCTTTTTGTGAGAATTTGGGGTCTGCATCCCACTGATCTCCTGCTCCCTCAGGGGTTCTCTGTTGTGCCCCCTGTCTGGGCAGTCATTGGTTGTGGCCGGGCTCCAACTAGTTCTTCTGGTCTCAGGATGATGTAGGTCTCTGGTTCATGTGGCCCTTTCTGTCTCTTGGGCTCTCACTTATCATGTGACCTTGGTGTTCTTCATTCTCCTTTGATCCAGGTGGGTTGAGACCAGTTGATGCATCTTAGATGGCCGCTTGTTAGCATTTAAGACCCCAGATGCTACATTTCAAAGTGGGATGCAGAATGTTTTCATAATAGAGTTATTTTGCCAATTGACTTAGAAGTCCTCTTAAACCATGGTCCCCAAACCCCTGCCCTTGCTCCGCTGACCTTTGGAGCATTCAGTTTATCCTGGAAACTTCTTTGCTTTTGGTCCAGTCCAGTCGAGCTGACCTTCCATGTATTGAGTATTGTCCTTCCCTTTACCTAAAGCAGTTCTTATCTACTAATTAATCAGTAAAAAACCCTCTCCCACCCTCCCTCCCTCCCCTCCTCGTAACCACAAAAGTATCTGTTCTTCTCAGTTTAAACTATTTCTCAAGATCTTATAATAGTGGTCTTATACAATATTTGTCCTTTTGCCTCTGACTAATTTCGCTCAGCATAATGCCTTCCAGGTTCCTCCATGTTATGAAATGTTTCACAGATACGTCACTGTTCTTTATCGATGCGTAGTATTCCATTGTGTGAATATACCACAATTTATTTAGCCATTCCTCCGTTGATGGACACCTTGGTTGCTTCCAACTTTTTGCTATTGTAAACAGAGCTGCAATAAACATGGGTGTGCATATATCTGTTTGTATGAAGGCTCTTGTATCTCTAGGGTATATTCCTAGGAGTGGGATTTCTGGGTTGTATGGTAGTTCTATTTCTAACTGTTTAAGATAACGCCAGATAGATTTCCAAAGTGGTTGTACCATTTTACATTCCCACCAGCAGTATATAAGAGTTCCAATCTCTCCGCAGGCTCTCCAGTGTTTCTTATTTTGTGTCTTTCGGATTAATGCCAGCCTTGTTGGAGTGAGATGGAATCTCATCGTAGTTTTAATTTGCATTTCTCTAATGGCTAATGATCGAGAGCATTTTCTCATGTATCTGTTAGCTGCCTGAATGTCTTCTTTAGTGAAGTGTGTGTTCATATCCTTTGCCCACTTCTTGATTGGGTTGTTTGTCTTTTTGTGGTTGAGTTTTGTCAGAATCATATAAACTTTAGAGATCAGGCGCTGGTTGGAGATGTCATAGCTGAAAATTCTTTCCCAGTCTGTAGGTGGTCTTTTTACTGTTTTGGTGAAGTCTTTAGATGAGCATAGGTGTTGATTTTTAGGAGCTCCCAGTTATCTGGTTTCTCTTCGTCATTTTTGGTAATGTTTTGTATTCTGTTTATGCCTTGTATTAGGGCTCCTAGGGTTGTCCCTATTTTTTCTTCCATGATCTTTATCATTTTAGTCTTTATGTTTAGGTCTTTGATCCACTTGGAGTTAGTTTTTTTTTTTTTTTTTAATTTAAAAGTTCTCCCCTACATTCCTTTTCTTTTTGTTCTGTATGGTTTCCCACAATCTGAAATTGTGTAGTTTACTCTTAGTGACCCTGTAGAACAGAGTAAAACTGCCCGATAGGGTTTCCAAGGAGTGGCTGGTGGATTTGAACTGCTGACCTTTTGGTTCGCAGCCAAGCTCTTAAGCACTGCATCACCAGGGCTCCCAGCTCTACGGCAGTGGGTTTGGTTTTTTTGGTTTATTGTAGTTTAACATGTTCCTGTCTCTTCTGTATTTCTATAAATTACTAGGTTCTGGTTTGAAGTTTTGGCAGGATGACCTCACTCGTGGTATAGCACATTTTCGTCAGATTATATGTAATGCCTCATTGTCCCTGCTTTTGTGATGTTGGCAGCCATTGATGATCATGGTCTAATCCCTTGGTGATATTCAAATTCTATCATTCCTTCTATACTCATTAGCGGAAATGCTTCTAGAAAGATAAACTTAATCAACTATTTGTTAGCAGTCTTCAAAATAATGAGTTGGTCCCTTAATGTGTATCTTTCAAAAGTAACTAAACATATTTGATAGCTTTCAGTTCCTTTCTGTTAATACTTCTATTGATTCTCAAATTGTCCTGTCTTCAGTCAGCGGAAACCTCTTCAGGCTGGGACATGCTTTCTCTGAGACACAATCCCAGTAGTCTTTGATGACATCCTTTCTAGCATGGCAAGATATTTTAGACTATTGTACATTTTCTGTCCCAGACCTAGAATTAGCCATTTCTCCAGAGTCTTTATTCCTTTTATTGGAATTTTTAGGGGTGCTCATTGCTGCTGGATTTTTCATTGTTTCTAGCCTTCTCATGGAGCTTTGGTGGCACAATGGTTAAGAGCTTGGCTGTGAACCAAAAGGTCAGAAGTTCAAATCCACCAGCTGCTCCTTGGAAACCCTGTGGGCCAGTTCTACTCTGCCCCACAGAGTTGCTATGAGTCAGAATCGACTCAATGGCAATTTTTTTTTTTTTTTGGCTTTTCATTGGCTAAAGCTAAGGACTATTATAGGTTAAACTATAGGAAGTAAAAAAAAAAAAAAAGTAGCCATGTTTAATTGTTAAAATGGCCCAATATTGGCAATGTCACATGGTTTAACTCATTTTTAAGAGGAAACACATTTGAGCCCAAACTGATATATCCGATTTAGTTTGTTTTTACATAACTTTATAATCTTACAAGTACAAGTGTACCTCCTTTTTGTATTCCAAAAATAGTGGTTCTCAGTGATACCAACATGATTAGTCATTTGCTAAATGCCATAATAAACATAAAATGGTCTTAGAATAAAAATACCAACATTACCAACAACAATATGATTACTAAAATAAATGTTTTAGGTTTTTTTTTTTTTTCCCCTTGCTATTCTTCATTGTCTTCAGGCCACATTCCACAAGAGATGGATAGTCAAGTAACTGTGTTTTAATGGCATTTAGAATACAGATTCCTCTCTGTGTGGTTATACCATTATACCATCAACTCAGTACAGTTCAGTTCATTTGATTCATCATGCTTTCGATTTTTACAGATTGCCTTTGAAAATTAAATTTTGTTTTATAATTATCCAAAACATTTGTATGGTTTCAAAGTCACTTCTGGGCAGTTATACTCAAAGTGCGACTTGCAGACCAGTGCTGATCCACACATTATTTGTTACTGGTCTGCGAGGAGATAAGAACAGACGTTGAAAGCAAGCATTTGAATCCTTCAATGGCAATTTGAACACCCATGCACATGGATTTACTTTATGAAAGTTTTAGTCAGCAATGGATTAGGAATTAAAAATACAAGACTTTCAGCATAAATAGTTTGAGAAGCCCTGTTCTAGAGAGCCCTGCTTCCATTAGTGGTAGACTAGTTGTAGCTGACTAAATCTCCCCCTCCCTCACCTCTACGTCCATTGTGAACAACTAGAAAAGCTGGATTAAAGAATATCTTTGAAGGTACTGGGGAATTACTAAGTCAGTCAATACCTAGAGACCCAAGATCCTGAGATGAGTGAGAAAAATCTACCTACTTTTCTTCTTGAAACTTTGGCCAATTCAAAAGTTTTGTGGTAGAAGGGCTGAAAAACCAAGTAGAAAGTGTCTGCTGAGAGGCAGAAGAACTGTGCAGAGCACTTTCCAACTTCCCAGGGCTGGAGAGAGGAAACATGGAGTTTAGGGCTACTGTAACAACTAGGGAAAGGCAGACAAATAAGCCTCCATCTAAACCACTTATCCTAGAAATCTGGTGGGGCTAGTCCCCTCTTAGTAGCCTGGGTGGTGCAAATGGTTAAGCGCTTGTCTGTTAACCAAAAGGTTGGCTGTTTGAGTCTACCCAGAGCTACCTTGGAAGAAAGGCCTGGCGATCAACTTCTGAGAAATCTTCCATTGGAAACCCTACGATGTACAGTTCTACTCAGATGCATAGCATCACCGTCAGAGTTCACTGAATGGCAACTGTTTTTGTTTCATTTTGTCTTGTTTTAGTCCCCTCTCATCACTCTTATTCTCCTAAGGGTTTCCTGGCTATTTTTGATTTGGGACTCATTCATTCATTCATTGAACCCTGGTGGCACAGTGGTTAAAGCATTTGGCTGCTAGCCTAAAGGTCAGTGGCTCAAAGCCATCAGCGGCTTCATGGAAGAAAGGTGGGCAGTCTGCTTCTATAAAGATTTACAGCTTCAGAAACCCTATGGGGCAGTTTTACTCTGTCTTATAGGGTCACTGGAAACTCTGGTGGCATAGTGGTTAAGCGCGACAGCTGCTAACCAAAAGGCCAGCAGTTCAAATTCACCGGGCACTCCTTAGAAACTCTATGAGGCAGTTCTACTCTGTTCTGTAGGGCCGCTGTGAGTTGGAATTGACTCGATGGCAGTGGGTTTGGTTGAATAGGGTCACTATGATTCAAAATCGACTTGAGGGCATCGGGTTTGGTTTTTGGGTTTTCGTTCATTCGTTAGTTGTGGGTCATCATTTATTTGCATGTAACATCATTTACTTCACCATTTCCTTTTCCAGAATATTTTGATGCCAGTTTTTCTCTATCATAAATATGACTGTGGTGAACATACTTGTATATACGTTTTCGTTGTAAATCTCTGATCATCTCCTCAAGATAAACTCCTAAGATGGGGTATTTCCGGGTGAAGGGGTAGAGACCCTTGTAAGGCTTTTGGTACGTGTTGCCAAATTGCTTTCTTCCCCTGCTTCTACCACTAATTATTGTTCTCTTTTTCATCTAATTCTCTACTCCTCGTCATATGGCTATTTCCAGTTTGAACTGCCATCTGTTGCATGTTAGCATTTGTGTTATTAATACCAGTAATATTAAAAGCATGCTGTACTGGGTTAAATAGCACCCCCCTCCCCAAATTCCTGTCCACCTGGAATCTGTGAATGTGACCTTAATTAGAAATAGGGTCTTTGCAGATGTAATTAAGTTAAAATGATATGTTTAGGTGGGCCCTAAATCCAATATGCAGTTCTGCTCCGTACTATAGGGTCACTATGAGTTGGAATCGACTTGACAGCAACAGGTTTGATTTATTCATTTTTTTTTAATCCAATATGGCTAGTGTCCCTATGAGAAGAGGGAAATTTGGGCACATAGGCACAGGCTCACTGGGGGAACACCACGTGACAACAGCAGTGGAGATTAGAGTAACGCAGCTGTAAGCCAGGGAACCCTGGGGATTATGGGCAAACACCAGAAACAGAGAGAGGCATGGAGCAGATTCTCCCTCAAAACATGCAGAAGAGGCCAGCCTTGCTGACACCTTGATTGTGGACTTCTGGCCTCCAGAACTGTAAGAGAATGTATTTCTGTTTATTTAAGTCTCCTGACTTGTGGTAGTTTGTCACAGCAGGCCTAGGAGATTAATATACTTGCTGAACTATTTGTAAATAAATTAGGGCTTTTATTTTATTTTATAACAATGTGTAGCATTCCTTTAGCTAATTCAGATTTAGGGCTTGTCCTAAAAACACTATTGATTTCATTCTCCACAGCCATGCCTGATGTTTCTCTACTGCCACCGGGGAATTTGTGGGGTGAAACAACCTGAGGGTGGGATCCTAAGATCTGGGTGAAAGTCCTGTTTTACGTACGTATTATATGTGTATGTGTGTGCACACGCGTGTGTGTGTGAGCACAAGTGTATAGACTATAAAATAATTAACTTATTAAACAAGTATTAACAGATGAATTAAATAAAATCAACTGGATTAAAAACAATAACAATTTGTTTTGCATTAGATAAGTTGGACCTTTTCTTCCCTTATTTTATGCTGTTTTAGGAAACCAAGGCTCCAATATTACCATTTTGCAAATTAAAACTCATTGTTCATATTCTCCAGAACAGGCACTGACAGATGAGCTTACAGTTTATAACAGTTTTGCTAAATTGCCAAAGCCACAATATTTTAAATTCGCTTGGTCCAATTCACCCATGTTTGGCACATTGGTCATGTTTGGCAGTGTGCCTTTCATTCCTAGGCACCATCCCTTTTGGTGTCTTTCTTCAGCAGTGGTCCCCTACATGTAACTGAATCAATTCTCATGCTGAAACAGACCCCGCTACTCAAGTCGTGTACTCTTTTGCTTTTCTTTGCCAGTTATCATAGATAAATCACTCAAGTTTTAGTCAACACTCTTCGGGTGCTAATGTGCAAAAAAAAAGGGAAAAGCTTGAACTTTTTCAGGAGTCAGACCATGCATTACAGAGGTACAGTGTCACCAAATTATGTAACAGAAATGTTTCGAAGTGTGTTACAGACAGGAGCAGATTTTCCCATCCCAGTAGCATCCTTATATGCTGTGTCTCTGCCTGGGAGGTAGAATGAAGAAGGCCAGTGACTAATGTCTCCCACATGTGCCCCTGTTAGTATTCCTGGTCTGACCTCAGCCAGATTCTACCAGGAGTCTAAATGTTTTATTCAGCAGTTTTCCCATCAGTGCAAAGAAAGTACCAGTAGCCAAGCAATTTGAAGAGATTAAAGAAAATGGAACACTTCCTTAGAAATGTTCCTCTACTTCTTATTTGATGTGAACCCAATGGCAAGAGAGAAAAAAGAATAAAGCCTTGGCATGGAGGCCGTCGATAATACAGTGCAAGTGACAGCCCGCATTGAAGGCGAGAGAGTATTTTTCACGATTACAGGGTGGAGCATGCTGGGTCTGGCTGTCAGTCGGGCTCAGCAATGAATCAGTCATGTCTAGCATGATGGCGGGATGAGGAAAGAAAATGGGGCTTTGACATCCAACTCATGTTGCTGATGGCAGTGATAAATGAAGGAAATAAGCGCCCTCCAAATCAGGTGGCTGAAGTGAAGGAGAGACGCCATAATAAAGATTGGGGATGCCTTCCACCAGCGCTCGCTTGAGCTCTCCCTACAATATATTACCCCTTCCATTTATCACATTAAAGCCAGAGAACGGGGGAGACACAGCTGCTTACTGTTATCAACTTGAGATATCGAAGCTGTGATGGTGACTTTAACTGATTCAAAGCAAGTTTATTTAGAGTTTCTTCCCAAGGCCGTATGACGGTCACTTGGCCATGGAAAGCCACCAGCTCGTGGTTGAGAGCACAACTAGCCATTTGGTTCACCTACACAGGGTGTTTATCATCCAGAGGCAGCAGCAGAAGAGGCTTCTAAGCAGGCCCTGGTCTCTCCATGTGTAGGAAGTCAGGAGTCACCAGGAGAACACAGCTCCGCCTTAGAAAAAGCCTGTGCAGAGGACAGTCTCAAAGGCAGTGCAGATTATTCCCTTTATAGGTTATGGGAGAGGGTAGTTGGTGCAGGAGAAGGGATGGGAAGGTCCATGCCTTTTCATGCCCCTGTTGCTTCAGACTCATGTCCTTTCACCCCTTACATGATGCACAAACCTATTGCAGTTCCCCAAAACCTCCATCTCTCTGGCCTCCAAACTTCTGTACGTGTTGTTCCTTATGAACACCTGAAAGACATTCCCCCACCTTCTGGACCTGACCAGCTCCTGTGAAGCTTTTGAGGCATCTCTGTGTCATTTTAAATCATCAGTGTTATTGTTTCTCTAACCCACCAGGCAAGAACCTGCACAGAGATGAGGACCATGTCTACCTGGTCCTCAAGGTGACTGCAGCATCCCAAGGAATAGCTTCCACAGAGTGGGTGCCATAAACCTGGGGGGTGGAGAGGGGCTTAAGCTGCACTCCTTCATGAGCTCTCTCCCCTGCTCCATCCGTACCCCAGACCTGAGTCTTTTTTTTTTTTTAATAATAGCTGTACTGAGGTACCATTCACATGCCATACAGTTCACTCATTTAAAGTACACAATTCCATGTTTTTAAGTATATTCAGAGTAGTGCAATCATTACCACAGTCAATTTTAGAACATTTAATAAAATCCTGGACCCACTAGCAGTCAATTCACACAGAAAAAAACCAACCCATTGCTGTTGAGTCGATTACAACTCATAGCGACCCTATAGGACAGAGTAGAACTGCTCCGTTGGGTTTCTAAAGCTGTCATCTTCGTGGAAGCAGACTGCCACACGTTTCTCCTTCAAGTGGCTGGTGCGTTTGAACCACCAACCTTTCGGTTAGCAGCCAAGGCCTTAACCAATGCACACCAGAGCTTCTAGTTAATACATGGTAAGGCACATTTGATTCACATGCTTTTGAAACCATAAAGAAACATCGTACCCACTGGCAGTCACTCCCCATTCCCCTGACCTCACTCCTCCAAGCTCCTGGCAACCATTAATCTTTCTGTCTCTGGATTTGCCCATTCTGGGCATTTTGTGTTAACGGAATCATACTATAAGTGGTCTTTTGTGACTGGCTGCTTTCACTTAGCGTAATGTTTTCAAGGTTCATTTATATTGTAGCACGTATGAGTATTTCATTCCTTTTCATTGCTAAGTAATATCCTATTGTATGCATATACCACCTTTTATTCATCCATTCATCAGCTGATGGATCCCAGTTTCAATTCTTAGTGACAGCTCTGGTGTCACCTCCTCTAGTAGGCCTTTCCTGACTCTGTCACAGAATTGTCAGATTCCACCACTCAGGCATGACCACTGAGGGCAGGGACATGTCTTTCCTTTCTGCGTATCTGCACTTGGCAAGCACCCTAGCTTGGTGTTGCCCATTTTCAGCTGCCCCCTCTGTGTGGTTTTTGCCACATCTGTATACTATCTGTATTGCCATTTCTGTCAAAAGGTTTATAACAATAAAAGTAAGAGGGGGCATTGAGTTTATGTTAAAAGGGGAAGGGAAGAACAATTCAGAAAAAGAGGGTGAGAATGGGTGCACAACTTGAAGAATGTAATCAATGGCACTGAATAGTACATGTAGAAATTGTTGAATTGGTGTGTGTTTTGATGTGTATATTCTCAACAACAAAAAATCAGTTATTAAAAATAATAAAAGGACAAGAATAATTTAGTAAACATCCATGTTGCTTCCATTGAGATTCCTTACAGTGAGTCATTTTTCCATCTAGTCACTTCCTTTCTTTAAAAAAAAAAAAAAATTTATACTTTTAGATATGTTTGTGTCTCGTTTGATTACCAGTCTTAGCCATAGTTTCTCCTCTTTTTCTCTTTTACCTTCTATTGGAAACAGTATCCTTCTAGTCAGTTTTTTATACTTTCATAGATACATACATGTAGTCAAGAAGAATATCAGTGGTAGGATTGGAGGTACATTCCAAGTGCTTTATAAACGGTACCACAATATGTATGTTGCTCTACAACTTTCTTTTTTATTCAGCTGTATGTCTTAAATATCTATCTGTCTGGATATATAGATCTAGTTCATTTCTTCTAACTGCCAGAATATTCCACTTGTGCTTTTTAGTTATGTGTTTTTCTTTTAACTCACTTCTTATGTAAATTAATTTAAGAAAGAAACTTTATGTCAACACTATAATAGGAAATGAATATAACTTCCCTTAAATATTGATACAAAGAAATAAACACATGGCTATTAAAAGTAAAGTATAAAGAAGAGAAAAACGACCAGGAAAATATTGTTCCCATGGTGACTGAGAGGAGATAGGAGGAGGAAGGAACATGGCTAAAATGTTGATCAAAAGGGACATAAGTTTTATTTGAAATTGCCATTATTTAGTTTACCTGTGCTATCTCGTTTCATCTTCTCAGCCTCTCTCTGATGGGGGATGATTACCTCATGGGAGGACATTGAAGTGTAAGGAGACCAAGTCAGGTGTCCAAGGTGTGGAGTTAGAAGGTGCTAGAGCTCAGGCCCAGTCTATCTGGATCCAAAGCTTCCTGTCTACCACATATTGTTGTTAGGTGCTGTCAAGTAGGTTTTCAACTCATTGTAACCCAATGTGACAGAATAGAACTGCCCTATAGGGTCTTCTATAGGGTCTTCTAGGATGTAATCTTTAGAGGAGAAGATTGCCAGGTCTTTTCTGCTCCAGAGCTGCTGGGTGGTTTTAAACCACCAACCTTTCTGTTAGCAGCTGAGCGTTTAGCCATTTTGCTACCAGGGCTCCTTGTCTACTACATAAAATAGAAAACCACATTGAGGCCCAAGTGGCTGGACGTGATTTTAACAGGGTGAAGGGATAGAGAGGTAGGCTGTGCCCCGTGCAAAGCCTCAAGGCAGTGGTGACCCCTCGAAAGGTGACCCCTGTCCAGCAGTCCAACCACCTCACTTGACATCGTCCAGGCCTAACCACTCTAAACTGTTGCACTATTGCCTCCTAAAGGTTCATTTATTTACCACTGATTATGGACCCAATCAGGGGACAGCAGTGGTTCAGTGGTAGCATTCTTTCCTTCCATGGAGGAGACCCAGGTTCAATTCTAGGCCAGTGCACCTTGTGCACATCCACCACCCACTGTCAGCAGAGGCTTGTGTGTTGCTCTGATGCTCAACAGGTTTCAGCAGAGCTTCCAGACTAAGACAGACTAGGAAAAAAGGCCTGGTGATCTGTTTCTGAAAATCAGCCAACGAAAACCCTATGGATCAGAACAGTCCAGTCCTCAACCAATCGTGGGGATGGTGCAGGACTGGGCAGTGTTTCATTCTGTTGAGCTTGGGATTGCCAGGAGTCAGGAACTGATGTGATGGCAGCTAACAACAGTAACATGGGCCTAATCTTGTACTTAATTTGTCAGGGCCAGCTGGGGGAGCGAGCAGGCAGGATGAAAATAGCAGCGTTATTATTTCTTAGTGAAAGGCAGTGCAGTACTGGGTAAAAGAACATGGGCAGAAGAAGCAAACAGACTTGGGGATAACTGGGGCTTTGGTTAAGAGTTTGCAGTCCAACAACCTGCCCAGTTAGCACCCGGGCAGTGCTGGGCCCTTGTAGGTGATCTTATTTTATCTTAACCAAAGCACGTGGGCTTGTTACTCCCCTTGTCCCTCCAGACCCTTTAGCCACCTTTCCTGTTTCATATGTGCCTGGGGGACTGACCTTTACGAATTGCTTACTTCAACTCATTCCCCTGTTTGCTTCTGGCTGGGTTTGACCAAAGGAAGATCCCAAGGTCAGGTACCAGGGGAAGGTTACTCTGAGCCTACCCAGGCCTCGGTTCCCTTATTGTCAAAATGGTATAATAACAGTTCCTATCTCAGGGTTTTGAGGATTAAATGAGCAAAACTGTATAAATGGCTTAGCCACAGTGCCTGACACACAGTAAACTCTCAAAAAAAATACTTGTCTGTATTTTCTCTAGCACACCCTGGATGACCTTGGGCAAGTCAATGAAGCTCTTTGAGTCCCTCTGTTTCCTTATGTGTGAACAGAGAACAGTAACATCTCATCATGCCTGCTGTATTGGTTGGGCAGAAAAAGGGAGACCCACTCAGAGGAGGTAATTGAAGAGAGTTTAAGGAAGGGATTATTTTTAAGGTTGAATTCTAAGTAATTGCCAGTATTTGTCCTTTTTTGACCTATCAATACAGCAGTTTCACATGGATCAAGGTAAGGGACACAAGCAAGGAATAGTGAAGCACCCAGTTCTTGCAACATGGAAGCTATTACCTCCGCTAGGCTACAGAGGAGGGGTAGGAGCTATTGCCAGGAACAGTTACTGGGCCCTGCCTAGGGCTGTAGTTCAGAAGAGGGGCCAGCCTACAGGAGCCGTGGTCCTCTATCGGGGAACACAGCCAGTGCCAAGCTGGGGACCAGCAGGGATGGAGCAGAGGAACAAATAACCCAGCCTCTCTCTCCTTCTGCTTTTCAGTTTTCACTATGGTCAAACCCAGCGAGAAGCAAGATGCCAAGTGAGATTCACTGAAGCAGATTATAGAGGTCAGCCCTATGCCCTCCCCCAGTGTACCCCCACCCCCCACTCCCGGGCACAGGCAGAGCAGAGAAGGGTGGAGGAAGGGTCTGGCCATACAAGGGGGAAGTAACAAGTCCACGTGCTTTGGTTTAGATAAAAGGAGGTGTCCTACAAGGGCCCAACTCTAGGCCTGGTGCCAAATGAGTACTTCTTTGCTGTTATTGCTATTATGGGGAGGTTTGGAAGGCCAAGTAGGGGTGCAAAGTTCAGGAAAATCAAAGACAGAAGGAAACGGCACTGAAACAACCACGACAAGAGCACACAGAGAGGGCATCTTTGCTGGCTGTCCCTGGCCGGGACTGAGGCTGTCCTGCCCTCTCCTTCTCCCTGGGCCCCCACCAAGCCTCCTTCAGCTCCAAGGGAACAGGAAGCAGCCTCAGATGCCTGTTCACAGCCCAGGCTCCGCCGATGGTGTGAACAGCCTCGAGGTCTTTGGAAGAACTGGGGTTTAAATGGCAGATTACATCAGGGAGAGGCTGCTGGGAGAAGCCATCAATTTTGTGGCATGTGCAATTTGCACAAGTTTGCAGACCTTTGGGACTTTTTCTGATGAATGAAAAACAATCAGAGCTGGATGAAATATCACGGACTTTTATGAAGCCCATTAAACCAAACTTGAAAACCCTCTGTGCCTTCTGTCCATTCTGCGATCTATCCTCGGTGCGGCCACAGTACGTCTTCCCCAGCAGCTTTCATCATTCATTTGTACACCTCCATCACTCATTCATTCTTTCCTGCCTGCATACCTCCTGGGCCTGCTCAACAGGCAAGAGGACTAAGGCCAGTCTGCTGCCTGCAAGGGACAGCAGAGGGACCGTTTACGTGGGTTTCCCACCAGTGGTCTTGTTTCTGGCTCTCCACTCCCTCTGAGGCCTTATCATCTCCATGGAGCAGTGGCTTTCACCTTGCTGCACCTGGCGTCACCTGGGAGGCTTCAAGAAAGAAACTTATGAAGGTCTGAGTCTGACCTCAATAAATTGGTCTGTGTGGCCTGGGTTCTGGGATTATTAGAAAGGCTGTCCAGGTGATTCTAAGTGCAGCCAGATGTGGGTACTACCGGCTCAGAGCGCGATCTCAACCTTGAGCTGCACCAGAATCCCCTGGAAGGCTTGTAAAACAGAGATCACTGGTCCCTACTTCCAGAGTTTCCGATTCACAGGGTCTGGGTTGGGTCCCAAGAATTTGCATTTCTAACAAGTTCCCAGGGATGCCGATGCTGCAGGTCCAGGGACCACACTTTGAGACCTGCTGCCTTAGTGGAAACTGAGGCTCCAAGAGTTTAAATGACTTGCTTAAGATCAAACAGCTCTCCCTTGGTGGATAGTGAATTGAAGACCATTTATCCCTCTCCAAGCCTGGTTGCAGAGAGACAATGTTTTCAAATATTTCTGGTGTCACATTATCAAGAGGGTCTGAACCTGCTCCTCACTCCCATTCTAGGTTTAACCTTATAGGTATGTGTTTACTAGACCTGCCAGGTCGTAAGTACCCCAGGGCAGGGTGAGGAGGCCCTTGTTTAAAATATTTATTTCTAGTCAGTTGTATCTCCCACCTGAAAATGGGCTTGGGTTTAGAAATACCCGCCAAGGTAAGTGTTGGCCTCCTGAGCTTCTCTTTTGAAGCATTGCCTCCATCTACCCCTTGTAAAGCCATCCCTGCCTAGCTGGTCAGCATGAGAAAACCCATCGCCCGACATGGGCTTTGGAGCCCAGCAAACCCAGCAAACCTGGGCTCCAACACAGCTTGATACATTCACAGGCTGTGTGGCCTTGGACACATTACTTAACCTCTTTGTGCCCTGTTTTCCTCTCTGGAAGCTCCACATCTATAAAATGAAGATTTTCACATTCTCTTGGAGGGATTTTGAGAGAGTTCAATAACATACCTTGGTTGTGGGCATAGCACGTTGTTTCTTCCTCCCTGGCACAGAGTGGAAGAAGGCTGTGAGGTAGAGACAGACATGGAGCAGCCACCAAGAAAGCATGGGCAGCATGGGCCTGCAGGGGTGAACACTGACCCCTCCCGGGGTTGGGGGTTGGCAGTCAGGACCACAGTGCATCCATCCAAAGGGCCAGAACCCTTGGGCTCCCTGTCACTCCTGGATGCAGGGAGGATGTGGGGCATGAACACAAGTGGGCCGCCGCTCACAGTGGGCAGCTCCTGCTGTGTTCCTGCCATCCGCTGGGTGCCAGGCAGGAGGTAATTTCATGCCCCTGGCTCTCTGTACCCTGATGATGGATGTGTGTAAGTGACCTTGGCCCCTCCAGTCAATTACAGCACACGATGATGTAATTGAATTTGTATACACTGTAAATTTTATTAGAGGAAAGCAATCTAGTTCCAATTCTGGCTCTCCAGAGTTACTGGATTGTATCTCAGGATAAACGCCCTGGTTAGCTGGGTGGGGACAGAGGTCAAGGCCACAGTTACTCTCACTAGCTTTCACTGGGAGTGATAAATGAAGGTGTGTAACCAGTCCCGAGCATCCAGGCACCTCCAGCGTGGTGGTGAGCCCTAGGGAAGGAGTGCAGAGGCCGGTAGAGGGGCCTGCTCAGGCATAATAGGAGCTCTTCATAGAGCAGAGATTAGTTCTGTCTTCCTTTTTGTCTCTGTTGCTCTGTCTTCCCCACTCTTCCATCTCCTTCGATCCCTCCCTCCCTCCCTCCATGGTTCCTTTTTCATTTCTGCCCCTCCAAGCTATGAAGTTTTGAGAAAGCTACTTACTTCGATGAACCTCAGTTTCATCTGTGAAATGGAATCAATAATACCTATAACCTAGGGTTGTCCTGGGTGTGGAATGAGATGATTTATGTAAAGTGCTTGACACTTAGTTGAGACTCAGCAAGTGAGTAACCTTTCCTTTGGGTGCTTGAATGTTTGTAGACACATATTTAATAATTCTGTACTCTGAATAAAGTATGGGATCCAACACTATGGGGGTCCCCCATAGTCAGCATACATAGGCAGCTACGGCCCGACCTGGAAGTGCTGGCATACAGTACATATTTATCTCACAGGATGAGGCTGTGAATAGCCACTGACTTGAGGTTGATGGTAACCAATAATACCATAGAGCTCGGGGTGAGGGGGGGGCCTTTGGGGACCCATATGGTCAGGGATGGCTTCCTGGAGGAAGTGAGGTTGAGCTGGGCCTTCAAGAATGGGCTGTATTTGGGGAGGGTGAGCAGAGCGAGGAGGCCAGGCATTATCAAGTGCTTCTCTATGCCAGGAACTTTGCACTGTCATTTTATTTAATCCTTATCCTAAAATAGGCATTCTTTTACCTCTTTGATAGACACTGAGACATCAGTAATAGAGAGGGTAAGTGCTTTGTTCAAACCAGGGCTCCGATCCAGTTCAAACAGGTTCAGTCATGGCCGATGAAGGGAAACCAGAAAAGACGTGAATTTTTAAAATTTGGATGATCTGGAATCATAATTGGAGCAGGAAAAATTATAGGTTGAGCCCCTGGAATGGGAAACTCAGAAGAGGCTCAGTGAGCCCTTTCAGGATCCTCATGAGTGAGACCTGATTACTGTCAGGACTGAGGAGAGCAACACATACTCAAAGTGGTGCCGTCGGGCGCCATCTTTGAGTGGGGCGCTGCTGTTTATGACTGCTCAAAATCCAAGGGGCAAGAGATTTGGTTGTTAAGCAACACGTATGCTGCCCTTATTTTCTAAGAGGGGGGTTAAGTTTGTAGCAGGGCTTTGACTTGTAATTCTTTTGTGTTCCGGTTATGGTTCTGATTCACCCAATTTTTTAAAAAATTGGGCATGTTCTGGTGTTGCTTCTTCAGCCATGATTGAACTGAGAAGAATCGGTTCGAAGCCCTAGTCCACACCTATGCATCCAGGAAGTGGTTTCAAACTTAGGTCTGTCTGACCTCAAAGCCTTTGTTCATAACCACCTCTCCTACTTCTTATACTTCCAACGGCCTCCCCATTTCGGCCAGAGGCCCTTAGCCTGGTGAGGAGACCAAAGTCCCACTAACCCAAATGACTAACAGAACATGGTGAGTTCATCTATAGGAAAAGCCATCATACAAGAGTCTGCTCTGTGTGTGTGTGTGTGTGCGTGCGTGTTTGTTCATGGATGAATTTATTAGAGGAATTCAGTTCACTGAGTGTTCCCCCATGCTGTTAAGAGTCTGTTGACTACTATTGACTGCCAATCAAGGGTGGCCTTGTATGGGGTGGGGAGGAGGGGAAAGAGGGAGGTTTAGGAGGAAAACCTAAGGCTGAGACCTAAGAAGCACGATTCCTGTTCGGCCCCTCAGCGACAAAGGCAGCTAGCTCTCCCTTGCCCAGGTAGTGGGAGCTGGTTCACCCTAAGTTTGATTTCCACCTGCCTTCTCAGAAATGTGGCTATTTCTGGAACACACCTGGGAAACACCTGTAAGTTTATGTACTGTTGTTACTGAACTTGACAGAAAAATTGGCTTTGATTTTGTTGAAGGTTTTCTGTTTTATTAATGTTGGGTTTTCCCTCTAGATAGGAAGGCAGGTCAGTGATGTGTAAAACCTCCATTTTCATCTTTTTTTTTTTTTTCCTCTGAATTTCATTCCATTTCATTGCCTGCTGTTCCCTATCTGAGGCTTCCCGGAGATGGATGGCAGTGTCCAGAAACCATTTTCTTAGTCCACTTATCTTGTTTGCTTAAACCCCAGCTTGGAGGGGTCTACCTCTCCCTTGAGGAAGCCCAGGATTTTCACCAGATTCTGAGCCACCATCACATAGCAAACAAGCTCTGTTTATCTTTCCAGATTGCAGCATTTAAACAGGTCTTAGAAAAGGGCCTGTGTCCTTGGTGAAAAGCTTGGTGGAAGAAGACCTTAGATTTCAGAATCACATAGCTTTGTGTTTAGATCCCTGTTTGGCCACCTACTAGCTGTGAGACGGTGGACAAGTTAATGAAGCTTTTTACACATTGGTTTCCATACATGCCACATGGAAATAAAAATGCTCACTTTATTGGGTTGTGGTGGGGCTAACAGAATAGGCTAAAGTATCCAGCACAGTCCTTAACATATAGTAAGTATTCAGAAAGTGCTTTCTTTTATCTTCTGTCTGCTTGTACGAGAAACAAAATGTGCCCTGGCTGAGCTCCAGTCTAAGAAAGGTGGTAATAAGGAGGAGGAAACATCCCACTTTCAGAGCCTAGTTTGTCAGCCTCCCAGACTCCTCGCTGTTTAGAGTTGTCCTTGACACAATAAGGTATGAAAGAAGAAGGAAACAGGGTCCCAGCTCAAAGATACTTAGAGTCCAAGTAGGAATATAAGATGTATGGAAGAGAAATAGCTGGGGTCCCTGTCATGTTGGCCCCATCAAGAGCTGATATGCAGAGTGGCACTGTCATCAATATAAAGAGAACTAGCAATGGTTGTGCTAAAGTCTTGGAAGAGGCTCAACCTGAGGGTGCCAAGGGCTTAGAGTCGGATATGAGGGCGTGCCTAGAATGGAGGGGGCATTCTGAGGAAAAAGATGGCTTGTCCACTGGCGGGATTGGGAGCATATTGGGGAAGTCATGTCAGCGCAGCAGAAGAGTTTAGAATAGACACTAGAGTTAGTGGCTAGAGAGAGCCATTGTGGGTTCATGAGTAGGCAGTGCCATTCAAGTGATGTAACCTCAGTGTCTAGCATAATGCCTGGTACATAGTAGGTGCTCAATAAATAGTTGCCTGACTACTGGCTGGATGAATGTCTGGTTGGATGACCAAGACGCAGCTCAAGCATCACCTCCCCCAGGAAGCCTTCTGTAACCCTCCTGCCACCCTCCACACTGGGTTAAGTGACCCCTCTCAGTGCCTCCAGGCCCCTAGGTGATTGTCATAGACTGTGCCTCATCATAGAACTTGGCCTTGTCTGTTTCTGGTTTTGACCCCCCACTTGACTGCAAGCTTCCTAAAGCTTGAGTTGGGAACGCGTGGGTTGGAGGAATGACCACAGGCATGGTTGGAAGACCAGGGACCAGTTCTTGGGTGGGAACTGAGAGTAAGAGGAGACAGGACATTTTCAAAACTCAGAAGCGTTTCAAGGGTATAAGTTGACGTTTTAATTGCGGTATAATTATGGGTACCTAGACCTGTGGACCTAAACACAAATCAGTTGACAGTATGTCCTATTTGGAAAAATTCAGGCTATTTAGTAAGAAAATATTTGAAAATAAATATGAAATATTTTGTAGCATTAGATTTTGAATCTAGAACAATACCTGAGAAATCATTTAGGGAAATGCTGCCATTTTACAGATGTTAAAAGCATGACACCAGTGCCCAAGATCCCAAGGCTTGAACTCACAGGCCAGCATCCTGGTTCTTGAATCTCCCTTGCTAGGGCCCCCTGTTTCATACCAGGCCCTCCCATCCTGAAGCCGTAATGGCTATTTCTCCAGCACACACTGGCCTGCTCTTCTCTATACCAGGCACTTTACATGCATTAGCTCATTCAGTCTTCATAATCCGTGAGGCAGGTGTCATTATTTCCATTTTAAAGATGAAGAAACTGAGGCCCAGAGCAAGGGCATGACAGATCCAAGGTCATTCAGCTGGCACTGGTGGAACTGAAACGTGAACGAGTTAGTGCCATTCTAGCTGTGCTATGCTGAAAAGAATTGCTTGATTCTCTTGCAGCAGTCACTGCTGGGAACATTGGCAAGAGCAGATGTTTCATAGCTGGGCAGATCCAGCTGGAAAGAAATGGGCACCTTTCATGGCTCCCTCTGCCCTCCTTGATTTTTCTTAACAATAGAAATGTCTTTTCTTCCCAGATCCCTTCAGGCACTGATGCCACCAAACTGAATTTCTTAGCATGTAAATTATTCCTTCCCAGGGATCAATATTCCTGCATAAGATTTCTAGAAAAGTCAGTTGCCTCACTAGTCATATTTACATTCTGTTTTAATTGTATTCTTGAGAGCAAATATATTCCTTTTTCTCTTATGTGATAGTTCTCACTTTAACAACCTCTTAACAATGCAGAGATACGATGAGAGCACATGAAAGTTACCTTGCTTTCTTAAAATACGCCACCTCCCAAAAAGGTAGATCCAATTATCGCTGCGGTTATAAGCTAATTATACAAAATATGGATCAGAACTAATTATCAGGTCTGACCTTATTTCAAAGCTATAGATTCCTATAAACTAGGTTAACATTACTAAAGAAATAGAATTCTGAGTAGGGACTCAAAAACTATAGTAATGAGTGGGTATGAATGTCTGTGTTTCTAACAAGTGGCATTGGCAAGAGATGGCTTATGTCTGGTGAAATATTCAATGAGTCCACTTTCTGCAAGGTCTTATTAGTGGGGCATAGGTGATTAGAAATCCATTTCATTAGCATCCTAGAATCTTCTATTTGGGAATAAAAATGGCTCCTTCCACCTCTCAGTTTTTCAAAAACTGCACACTGAATTCTGCTGTATGCAGAGCTCTGTGCTAGGTGGTGTGATTGTGCGATGACTAAACCAGTATTCCTGCCCTCAAAGGGTCAAATTGAGTGGCTGGAAATGAGACATGGTCCCAAATTCCAGGCAGCAGGACACGGACATCCATGTGGGTAGCCGTGAGTGAAAGGCCTCAAGGAAAGGTTCTTGTCTGGTCTAGTGACATTGGGAGTGGGTCACTAGGATCTCATTAGGTAGATGGAAGAAATGGCATGAGAAAATGTTGAGAGGGAGGAAGAGAGATTCATCCTTTATCTAAGGAAGTAAGCAATAGTAGTAAGGCTGTGTGTTTATAGCAAGGGTTTTCATGGTGACATCATGAGAGAGCTGGTAAAGCCCAGAAAGGGTCTGCCAATGCCCTGGATAGTATAATCGGTTAATGTGCTTGGCTGATAACAAAAGGTTGCTGGTTTGCGCCCACACAGAGGTGCCTAGGAAGCATGGCCTGGTGATCTACTTCAGAAGAAGCAGCCATTGAAAACCCTATGGAGCACAGTTCTACTCTGACACACGCTGGGGCACCATGAGTCAAAATCAACTCCACGGGAACAGGTGAAAAAAGGAAAAAACTTTGGGAAGAGCTTACACAGGTTTTATTTTCCTGGGGAGGGATGGTGTATAGCTTTTATTAGCTTCTCAAAAGAGCCAGTGGTTCCCTAAAAGTTTAGACCTACTGGCCTAGAGAATGATTTTGTGAACTGGGCATTGAGAAATGGCGGATAGGGCCGAAATGCACTTTAGGCTGGAGAATAGAGGGCTTTGAAAGCGAGGGTTACATGTTTAGATGTCATTTGGAATTCAGCTGGTGAGAGACATGTGGGGTGGGATGCAGGACGAAGTGGAGGTAAGAGAGGCTGGGTGGGAATAGGGTCACCTGCTGTAGGAGGTAGAAGGCCAGAGGGAGGCTGCTGTGTTTGTAGAAGAGAAGGAATGAGAGCCTGAACCAGAGGGAGGGGAGCTAACAGCAGAGAGCAAGAGAAGACTTGGAGAGGCTGTGGAGGAAAAGTAAAATGTTTTGGCAGCTAATAGCAGTGGGGAAGGGGGTAAAGACAAGCGGCAGCAGGGTAATACAGGGGTGTGGGCTATGGCGCAGACTTCTGGGTTCAAACCCTGATCCCTGCCTAATAAATGTTGGAAGAGTTCCCTAAACATCGTTATGCCTTGGTTTTCTTATCTATAATACTAACCCCTGCCTCAGAGTTTTGTGGGGAGGATTAAGTGACCAAATACTCTAGCAGTGTTAGCTGTTGTTCCCACAAGACTTGATGTTGTGTGTACTGCTGTCTTCCCAGGGCTTAAAACCATGCTTAGCACATAACATACCAAACCAGTTGCCCAGTTGCCATCAAGTTGACCCTGATTCATGGCAACCCCATTAATGACCTGACCTCCATATGACCTCGCTCTGACTGGTGGGCCACAGCGACATTTTGGGTCCCCTGGAATTAATGTCAGTTCAGAACCCGTATCCAGTTATTCCCCAAAAGTCTGATTATTGTCATTGTCCCCAGTGAACACTCTCATAAAGGCCGTAGATCCCTTTGGGGAAGGCTTGGTGAAAGGTTAACAGTATAAATTTTTGGCAGTGCAGTGTGGTCCTTCCTCAGGGAGAACCAGGCTCCCCTTCATTCGAGGTGTTGTGGGGTGTTTTGGTTAGCAGCTGAGCACTTAATCAGCATGTGAATTCCAGAAAAAAGCCTCAGGGTGGGTCCCAGCTCCGCCACTCCCTGGCTATCTGAGCTGTCTGAGGCTGGGTGATGGGAGACCAGGTGGGATGACTGGCATAATAGGGCAAAATGGAAGCCTGGTCCAAAAGATGTGTCCTGTCTGATTGTTAGGGCAAAGCCCTTCAGTGCTTGGGTCCATCACCAGTGCGGCTTCCCTGTGTGGGACGTGGAGTCATAAGGCCTGCACTTAACCCGGATCACTGGTGTTAACCACAGCGGCGGGCGGTGCAGGGAAGCATTTGGGCTTCTTGACATAGACACCGACTTCTCAATCTGAGTTTCATGTGTGTGGCATTTCTTTCATTCATCACTACTGAGCATGTCTGAGGGCCAGGCCCTGTGCTAAGCCAAGGGAGCCTGGGGAAGGATGAGTTGTGATCAGGGACGCATTAGGATTACCCAGTAAGCAAGGTAAGCACGTGTTTACGGCATCAATGAAACAGATGCACCAGTTGTCCAAAGCAAAGACTCATAGATGCCAAGCAGAGAGGACACAAGGAGAAGTGAGCCTTGCAGTGGACAGGAACTGGCAGGGCGCTAAATGAAACCGATATCAGCTCCAGTGCGTGAGAACGTGCAGCCAGATATAAAGTTCGCACAGGGTCATGAGGGCGCCCACACACAAGGCTGTTTAAGCTATGAGGCCCCTAACACTTCAACATTTTCATTGACATCTGTCTCCTATGGTCCCCTCCTGTGTAATAGAAACTCCTTATCTCATCAGGTCTCTTGGGAGTATACTATTTCTTTCTAATAAACAACAGGTGGGGTGGGGCTGTCCAGTCTAACTGTTGCTACACTCTCCCATTAAAAATCTTCTAATCCAATTCATCTCGTTCCGCTAAAATGGCATACCCCACTTCTGCATTCAGTCCCTAATATTGTAGTCACATTTAAAAAAGTCATCTCATGGATAGCTGAGACACACACACACATATATATACAGGCATATGTATAATTTACATATCCTGTTCAACTTTGTGAGTAAGCAGAGGAGGGAGTACCACAGGTCATCAGCGTTTAGGGCCCTCACATACCTTAATCTGGCCCTGGTTGTGAACCTTAGTGAGTTCCCAGCCTGGAGGAGGAGCCGAAGGAGTATTAGGCCAGGCAGACCCTGAGATCAGTGCTGTGAAGGAGGAAGCAACCCTTACCCAGCTGGGAAGGAAGATTTCCCAAGGCTTTTGTTATTTGTCTTAAACCCCAAGACTCTAACCTCAATTCACATGGCAACAGTACTGCTGATCATTTTCTTAAAGTGAGCTTTTCTGGATCAAATTCTATCTTGCCACCAGTGTGGTAGGTAAACCTTCAAAGAGTGGAATTAAAAGGCAGGTAGATGAGTGAATGTGAATGGAGACCTTTCCTTTACCTGGAGCATTAGTCAGTTGCTACAGGCTGCATCCCCCACGTGTCTGTCAGTTTGTCGTACTGTGGAGGCTTGTGTGTTGCTGTGATGCTGGAAACTATGTCACTGGTATTCAGATACCAGCAGGATCACCCACGGAGGACAAGTTTCAGCTGAGCTTCTAGACTAAGACAGACTAGGAAGAAGGGCCCAGCAGTCTACTTCTGAAAAGCATTAGCCAGTGAAAACCTTATGAATAGCAGCGGAACATTGTCTGATAATAGTGCAGGAAGATGAGCCCCCCAGGTTGGAAGGCACTCAAAAGATGACTGGGGAAGAGCTGCCTCCTCAACGTAGAGTCGACCTTAATGACGTGGATGGAGTAAAGCTTTTGGGACCTTCATTTGCTGATGTGGCACGACTCAAAATGAGAAGAAACAGCTGCAAACATCCATTAATAATCGCAACCTGGAATGTACGAAGTGTGAATCTAGGAAAATTGGAAATCATCAAAAATGAAATGGAATGCATAAACATCGATATCCTAGGCGTTAGTGAGCTGAAATGGACTGGTATTGGCCATTTTGAGTCGGACAATCATATAGTCTACTATACTGGGAATGACAACTTGAAGAGGAGTGGTGTTGCATTCATCGTCAAAAAGAACGTTTCAAGATCTATCCTGAAGTACAATGCTGTCAGTGATAGGATAATATCCATACGCCTACCAGGAAGACCAGTTAATACAACTGTTATTCAAATTTATGCACCAACCACTAGGACCAAAGATGAAGAAATAGAAGATTTTTATCAGCTGCTGCAGTCTGAAATTGATCAAACATGCAATCAAGATGCATTGGTAATTACTGGCGATTGGAATGCGAAAGTTGGAAACAAAGAAGAAGGATCCGTAGTTGGAAAATATGGCCTCGGTGATAGAAACAATGCCGGAGATTGAATGATAGAATTTTGCGAGACCAACAACTTCTTCATTGCAAATACCTTCTTTCACCAACGTAAACAGCGACTATACACATGGGCCTTGCCAGAGGGAACACACAGAAATCAAATTGACTACATCTGTGGGAAGAGATGATGGAAAAGCTCAATATCATCAGTCAGAACAAGGCCAGGGGCTGACTGTGGAACAGGCCATCAATTGCTCATATGCAAGTTCAAGCTGAAACTGAAGAAAATCAGAGCAAGTCCACGAGAGCCAAAATATGACCTTGAGCACATCCCGCCTGAATTTAGAGACCATCTCAAGAATAGATTTGACGCATTGAACGCTAGTGACCGAAGACTACACGAGTTGTGGAATGACTTCAAGAACATCATCCGTGAAGAAAGCAAGAGGTCACTGAAAAGACAGGAAGGAAAGAAAAGATCAAGATGGATGTCAGAGAAGACTCTGAAACTTGCTCTCAAGCGTCGAGCAACTGAAGCAAAAGGAAGAATTGATGAAGTAAAAGAACTGAACAGAAGATTTCAAAGGGCCTCTCAGGAAGACAAAATAAAGTATTATAATGGCATGTGCAAAGAGCTGGAGATGGAAAACCAAAAGGGAAGAACACACTCGGCGTTTCTCAAGCTGAAAGAACTGAAGAAAAAATTCAAGCCTTGAGTTGCAATAGTGAAGGATTCCATGGGGAAAATGTTAAACGACGCATGAAGCATTGAAAGAAGATGGAAGGAATACACAAAGTCATTATACCAAAAAGAATTAGCTGATATTCAGCCATTTCAAGAGGTGGCATATGATCAGGAACTGATGGTACTGAAGGAAGAAGTCCAAGCTTCTCTGAAGGCATTGACAAAAAACAAGGCTCCAGGAATTGATGGAACATCAATTGAGATGTTTCAACAAACAGATACAGTGCTGGAGGTGCTCACTCGTCTATGCCAAGAAATATGGAAGACAGCTTCCTGGCCAACTGATTGGAAGAGATCCATATTTATGCCTATTCCCAAGAAAGGTGATCCAACCAAATGTGGAAATTATAGAACAATATCATTAATATCACACGCAAGCAAATTTCTGCTGAAGATCATTCAAAAACGGCTGCAGCAGTATATCGACGGGGAACTGCCAGAAATTTCGGCTGGTTTCAGAAGAGGACGTGGAACCAGCGATATCATTGCTGATGTCAGATGAATCCTGGCTGAAAGCAGAGAATACCAGAAGGATGTTTACCTGTGTTTTATTGATTATGCAAAGACATTTGACTCTGTAGATCATAACAAACTATGGATAACACTGAAGAATGGTAATTGCAGAACACTCAGTTGTGCTCATGAGGAACCTTTACGTAGATCAAGAGGCAGTTGTTCGGACAGAACAAGGGGATACTGATTGGTTTAAAGTCAGGAAAGGTGTGCGTCAGGATTGTATTCTTTCACCATACCTATTTAATCTGTATGCTGAACAAATAATACGAGACGGTGGACTATATGAAGAAGAATGGGGCATCAAGATTGGAGGAAGACTTATTAACCACCTGCGTTATGCAGATGACACAACCTTGCTTGCTGAAAGTGAAGAGGACTTGAAGCACTTACTAATGAAGATCAAAGACCATAGCCTTCAGTATGGATTGCACCTCAACATAAAGAAAACAAAAATCCTCACAACTGGACCAACGAGCAACATCATGATAAACGGAGAAAAGATTGAAGTTATCAAGGATTTCATTTTACTTGGATCCACAATCAACAGCCATGGAAGCACAGTCAAGAAATCAAAAGACGCATTGCATTGGGCAAATCTGCTGCAAAGATGTCACTCTGAAGACTAAGGTGCGCCTGACCCAAGCCATGGTATTTTCACTCACATCATATGCATGTGAAAGCTGGGCAATGAATACGGAAGACCAAAGAAGAGTTGATGCCTTTGAATTGTGGTGCTGGCGAAGAATATTGAATATACCATGGACTGCCAAAAGAACGAACGTATCTGTCTTGGAAGAAGTGCGGCCAGAATGCTCCTTAGAGGCAAGGATGGCGAGATTGCGTCTTACATACTTTGGACATGTTGTCAGGAGGGATCAGTCCCTGGAGAAGGACATCATGCTTGGCAGAGTACAGGGTCGGGGGAAAAGAGGAAGACCCTCAACGAGGTGGATTGACACAGTGGCTGCAACAATGGGCTCAAGCATAACAACGATTGTGAGGATGGCACGGGCCTGGGCAGTGTTTCATTCTGTTGTGCATAGGGTTGCTATGAGTCGGAACCGACAGGACGGCATCTAACAACAACAACACAGGCTGCATGCTTCCAGATGCTGTGTGTTAAGAAGAGAAGCCAAACCAAACAGCCCATGATGCAAAATCTCAGTGAATGCCCCTCCTGCCCAATGTCCCTGACTTTGGGGTAGAGCATCTCCACAGGTCGCCCTGGGGGCCACATGGCTGAGGATAACACCCAGATACCTGTGCGTACTACACTCTCCACCCACCAGCCCCGCTTCTCCCCAGCTTGGGGGCAGGCCTTCTCTACCAGCTGGAGGTGGGAAGTCCCTGTACTGCTCTCTCTGGTCTGGAGCCCCTATAGGAATACTCTCTCCACTTTTCCTCACCTATCAGAACCCTTGCCATGCTTTAAGACCAGAGAAGTCCCACCTCTCCGAAAAAATCCCACCCAGACTGTTAAAGCCTACTGAGGAGACACACAGTTGCATTCAGCACTGTTGTTGTGTGCCATTGAGCTGATTCCAACTCATCATGACCCCACAGGACAGAGGAGAACTGCCCCATAGGGTTTCCTAGGCTGCAGTCTTTATGGGAGCAGATCACCAGGTCTTTTCTCCTCTGGAGTCACTGGTGAGTTTGAACCTCCAACCTTAAGCCGAGCCTTTAACCATTGCACCACCAGGGTTTCTTGCATTCTGCACTAGACAGATGGAAATTCCTGCCGTATCCCGAATGGGCTGTGCTGTTATTGCCACAGTGCCTTTGCATGTGCTGTTCTCTTTGTCTTGAGCTCCTTTTGCTCCTGTACTTTTTCTTCAAGACTCAGCTAAGGAATCAATTCTTGTACCTGCCCTAGAAGCTTAGGCTTACCTCTCTTGTAACATCGCTTCAAACCAGTTAGTTCCAGCTCAAACCTCTGCTGAGAATTTACATTTCTAACAAGTTCCCTGCTGAGAATTTGCATTTCCACCCCAGATATACTGAAGCAGAATCTACATTTTAACAAGATCCCCAGGTGATTCTTATGTGTAACTTCCTGGGAACTTGTACTTGAGTAGACTTCAGGAAAACAAGTAATAAATATTTGTAATTGCTGCACTGAGACCTCCCTGGCTGAGCTCACAGGACTGCAGACCACCTCTGCTGGCTGTCCCCTTGCCCTGGTCCCCCCTTGGCTGCACCCCACCCCACTCCCACAGCTATTGGGGATCATTGAATGACTGAGTTGCGTGTTCACTACCCATACCCCAGCCTCCGTGCCCCTCACTTTTTATAAGCTCATGATATGCTGGTAGGGTCGGAAGACTTCAGTTCTGGTCCCAACTCTGCTGTGTCATCTTGGGTGACTCACTCCTTCTCTCTGGACCTATTTCCTCATCTTAATTGTGTTTTTACATGAACCTTTGTAGCAGTCTTATGAAGTCTACAGACTCCTCAGAATTTTTTTCCACCTCAGAATGTTTTTTAATGAGTAAAATAAAATACATTGGATAATAAGGGAAACTAATATAGAGTTATCAAAATATTTAAGAACTATGATATTTGAATACATAGGCTTATTTATTACCACAGTAAATAATAAGATCTAGCTGCGAGTATAATGACTCTCATAATTCTGTAGTAGTGATGAATGTAAGCTATATGTTGAGGTATCTGTGATAGCTGTAATGTGCCGTGCAAACCCATGGGATCCGACTGGTCACAAAGTCCCAGGTCCACAGTCTACAGCTAGGACTGCTGTGGTGTGTTGCCTCCCTGCATAGTGCAGGAAATCGTAAATTGCTGTGATGTTCATGAAGATAAAGATGTAATTGTTTTCTATCCAAATTTCAGAACCCCATGAATTCTAGCTGTGAACCCCAGTGGTGAAACCCTGGAAAATATGGTCTCTCTGGGCTCTTCCAGCCCTGGCACTGTACTGATAGCTGCTTCTGCAACAGGTCAGCCACCATGTCCCACATCAAGACCCAACTGCCTAAGGGAGAGAGAGAGGAAGGAAAACTTCCACCCCCACCACATTACTGGATCCCCAGTATTATAGTATTACAGTCCCAGAGCTTGCAACCACTCTGTGGGGTAGGTAGAATCACTCCTCATTTTAGAGACAGAAAGCATACTTGAAAAGAGTGTTGACAATAAATTGTTTAAAAGTTAAACATGTAAATGGAAGTTCAGAACCCTGGAAGGTCTGAAGCTTAAACAGTCCCTCTGAAATTGTGTTTTTTGCTGAAATAGATGAGGACCCCTGGTGGCACAGTGGTTAAGGCACTCAGCTGCTAACCAAAAGGTTGGTGGTTCGAACCCACCAGCTGCTCCGTGGCAGAAAGATGTGACAGTTTGCTTCCATAAAGATTACACCTTGTGGGTCAGCTGTATTCTGTCTCATAGGGTTGCTATGCGTAGGAATCAACTGGATGGCAACAGTTTTAGCTTTGATTTGGTTTCTGAACTAGATATTTCTGAATCTTCATTTTCCACTGTTTTTTACTCCGTATTAATGCTACATCATGTCCTTCTACAATATCTTTTCACCTTTTTGTAGGAAGTGTTATTCACCATGAGCATTGACCTAAAGTAAGTTCCTTCATCTTTCCGAGCCTCTGTTTCTTCATCTGTAAAGGAGGCTGATAACTATTTCATAGGATTAAATAAGTCAAGCATAAAACTCACCATTGAGTTTTATGTCTATCACCTGGCACAATGTGGACACTTGGCTCCCTTTGGACAACTCTATCCCTGACCTCTGAATGCTGGATCTTACTGTGTAGCATCTGGAGAGTTTGTGTCTAGTCACAGAGGACCCCACCAGGGCCTTCAGTCTTGCTACTCTGGCCTTGGTTTGAAAGATGGAGCATTAACCATTTGCTCCCTGCCCAGTGAACAGGCATGAACAGGAGCAAAGCACTCTGGGGAGGCATTCTCTTACTGTAATTCAGGAAGGCCTCCCAGACCTCCCTCTGCCTGCTGAAAATCCTTCTAAAACACCCAAATTCCTGCCCTCCCACACACCCCTTGAAATGGCCACCAAGAGTCTCGTGATCTCTTTTGCTGAATAAAGATCTTGGGGGAGTATCTACTCATATAAGGGTTTTGCTTCTCATTACCCCTTTTCTGATTTCTTTGCTAATTATCCCTAAAGTTTTGGGTGGGTCATTAACCTCAGGATGTTTCAGGTTCTTTCTGTCTAAAAAGTAGAGTGAGAATGTGTTCTGCTTCGGAGAATCATGTTTTGGCACTTAAAATTAACATCAAAGCAAGATAAAACCTAATCACTTAGGGGGAAAAATAGCTTTTTTAAATGACGTTGGGTACAAGCAAAAATCAAAACTACGATTACCAAGTATTAATAGAGCACAACTACCAAAACTTACGGGATGTGACCAAAGCTGTACTTAGAAGCAAATCCATAGCCTTAAATGCTCTCATAATCAGTGAGAAAGAATGAAAATAAATAAAGCATATAACACAAGAAATTAAAAAAGAGAAATCTGAGGAAATTAAGAAGAAATAAACTATAAATAGGGTAAAAATTAATGTATTAGAAAATAGAAAAACATTAGGATTTATTAGTGAATCTAAAAGCCAGTTCTTGGAAGAAACCAGTAAAATAGACATGTTTTTCTCAGATATAACCAAGAAAACAAGTGAGAAAGCACAAATACACAAGATTAGGCATAAGAAAGGGCATAAAATCATAGATATGGAGTAGATTAAACCAAATTACAACAGGATAATACATACAGCTCTATGTTAAGATATTGGAAAGCCTCTGAAATTTCTGGCATTCTGAGAAAATAGACATTATCAGATTTGACTCAGAAGCTTAACTTGGCTAACAGCCATGGAAGCAATTTAAAATGATATTAGAAGAATCCTCAAAAAAAAAAAAAAAAAAAAAGAAATGTGTTTCAGAGAAGGGTCAGAAGAGATTTAGTCAGAGTTTTACTGGAGCAGGTGAATGGATGGGGCAAGATGATCAGCAAAGCGAGGTCCAGCGGCACAGGGGGATCAGAATTGAAGTCAGAAGATCAGGGCCAAGGGGAGGGTGTGTGAGAATGAGACCATGTGGGCCGAGGACCTGGGACCAGCAGAGGCCTGGAGGCCAGTCCACAGAGCCTGTTATTCTCGTAATGGCCTTCTTTTAAGACTCATGTTTGGCCTCCTGGGCCCTGCGGTTCTCTGTTTTCCTGGTCAGCCAGGGACATGGCCCCTCATCCGCTACTTACCGTTGAGTTTTGCGAAGATCAACGGGAAAGCGTTTTGGGAAGCCTGAGAGCTCGTAACATGCTGTTTGAGTAGTAACTTGAGGGAAGGATTATCATCACTGTCAGGATGTTGATCCCTGGATTGTTTTGATAACTCTGAAACTTCAGGTCCTTCCTCTGGCTTGAATGCATTACCCTGAGAGAAGAGGCCAAGGGGGTGGGGAAGAGGGAAATACCTTGAGAGGACAATCCTACCTTTCTTTCTGGGTCATCACTCAGCCTTAACTGGCCTCCCAGACTCTTTATAGGCTCCCTGGAACCAGAAGGTCAGAAGATGTGATCATAAAATGCACCATCATTCATTGCTTCCTTCATTTAAAGGACGAAGTTGGCAAATATACCCTTGGGAGTGAGGGGCACCAGGCCCAATGAGCCATAAAATGCTGGCTGGGGATATTAAACCTCAGTTGGCTGCTTTTATCATCCCATGGAAGAATTAATCTTATATGATCTTCTCAACTCGTGGTAGGGAAAGAAGGGCACTGACAGTTATCAAGTTCTCAGGATTTGCCACACATTTAACAATCACTACTCCATATAACTCTCAGCATCACTGGTTGATATTCAGGTCCTGCTATCCCCATTTAATAGACTAGATAACTGAAGCTTTAAGAAATTAAATAACTTGCCAGAAGTCTTTCAGCTAGAGAGTTGCAGATACAAGAGACCTTGATTCTATGGTCTTCGATTTTTCCACTCTACCATCCTACTATTTTTCAGGCTATTTTCCAGGCAGGCACAAGCCCACACGGAATGTTTTCTGAAATGTTTCACCCTGTCCTCCACGGTTTCTGTCTAGGAGCCCCCCAGCAGCCTGTCTGGAGATGCTGCCTCCCACTTTCTCTTCCTCCTGGGGAGGTGACACAGCCTCCGCTCTGGTGTTTGTCCAAAGTGCTTGTCTTAGTCATCTAGTGCTGCTATAACAGAAATACCACAAGTGGATGGCTTTATCAAAGAGAAGTTTGTTCTCTCATTGTCCAGTAGGCTGGAAGTCCGAATTCAAGGTACTGGCTCCAGGGGAAGCCTTTCCGTCTCTGTCGGCGCTGGAGGAAGGTCCTTGTCATCAGTCTTCCCTTGGTCTGGGAGCAACTCAGCACAGGAACTTCAGGTCCAAAGGATGCACTCTGTTCCCTGTGCTGCTTTCTTGGTGGTATGAGGTCCCCAACTGTCTGCTTGGTTCCCTTTCCTTTTGTCTCTTGAGAGATGAAAGGTGGTGCAGGCCATGCCCCAGGGAAACTCCCTTTTCATTGGATCAGGGATGTGACTTGCTAAGGGTGTTGCAATTCCACCCTAATCCTCTTTAACATAAAATTACAATCACAAAATGGAGGACCACTACAGAATACTGGAAATCACGGCCTAACCAAGTTGATACACATGTTTTTGGGGGACACACAATTCAATCCATGACAGCACTCTTCCTAATCTCTCTGTGATGCCTGAAATTCTGCTTGCAGGCACCAAACCTTCTGTCCCATGAGAGAAGAGGCCTTAAAGGTAAATACCTCTGGGAGAGAAGACAAGTGGCTTTATATTCATATGAAAGTTATATTGATATGAAAACATGACTAATTTTTTTTTAATGTGCCTTAAATGAAAATTTACAAATCAAGTCAGTCTCTCATACAAAAACTTATACACACCTTGCTATGTACTCCTAGTTACTCTTCCTAATGAGACAGCACACTCCACCCTGTATTCCTCAAGTCCATTCAGCCAGCTCCTGTCCCCCTCTGCCTTCTCATCTGAGCTCCAGACAGGAGCTGCCCACATAGTCTCATGTGACTACTTGAGCTAAGAAGCTCACTCCTCAGCAGTATCATTTTCTGTCTTACGGTCCAGTCCAATCCCTGTCTGAAGAGTTGGCTTCAGGAATGGTTCCAGTCTTGGGCTAACAGAGGGCCCGGGGACCATGACTTCCTGGGTCCCTATGGTCTCAGTGAAAGTGTGAGTTATTTCTAAGAGCTGCTCCTTGGGAGTAGGTCTAGGCAGGGAGAGGGTTAGAGCTGAAGTTACCAAATCTTTTGTACATGAATGTTTCAGTCAGAAAGGAAGAGGCACAAAGAGGAGATGCTGGTGATTATAAAAGACTGGCTGTAACCATTTTACAGCTTTGCCACCTCGGGAGAAAAAAGAACCAACCAAAAAACCTCTACTCAGGCTCCTGGTATATTAAGCCAAAGCAGCTGGTTGTTGGCTTACTTGTGACCACTGTGATCTTCAGATCCTCTTCTAATGCCTCAGGTGCATTGCCCTTTACCCACAAGTACCCACAGATGTTTAGTAGTCATAAAATGATGGCAAGGAGGCAGACTGTGCATCACTGTTCTTCCGCCCACCTTCCGTGATGATCACCCTGGACCAGTTGTCAGTAGCATTCCTGTCACTCACATCTCCATGTCAAGGAGTTTGGTCATTTATCATCAGTGTATTTTAATCAGAGCAAGAGATGCCTGAAGTGGATTTCATCAGTCTTGAAGGAGGAGAGGCTTCACCCCTGACCTTCCCTCCACCCCCTAGTCTATGTGACTCCATGATGGGTTAAATACAGAGTAGTGGGGTAATGGGGAAGGCATCTTACCAGGTGAAAGTGGGACGTGGTAATGTTGTACCAGCTCTCAGGGCCCCGGTCTCCTCTCTGAAACATTGGGACCATCTTGGCAAGACTGTTCTGCCGGTCACGTGTGCACAGCTCCAAGTGTAGTGCCAGCACGCGGTTGGGGCTCAGCGGGGTTTGGTTCCCTTCCTCTCTCATTTTGAAAATAGCTATTGCCATTAGTCTGTGAAACTATAAAATTCCTGCTCAGTTATGCAGCTTTATCGATAGGGTGATTGACAGCCTTCATCTGCTTTGTGCAATTGCCAGACAGATCCTTTCCCACTGATCTCTGCAGTTCTCTGTCCACAATGCCACTTCAGCTCAGAGCAGGGGACTGTCATACCGAGAACCTGCTTTGTGCTAAGCATGTTACACACGGGATCTAACTTAAACCTCAAGAAAGTCCTATAAGATAGGCAGTACACCCGTTTTAGAGGGAAGAAGATGGAGTCCCAGAAGGTTCAAGGAGTTCTCAGAGATCACCCTGTTAAAGAGGTGGGTGGGGTCGAGATTTAAACTAGAGTGTGTCTGATGATTAAGTGCTTGGGTCTTAGGACCTGTCCCCACTCTGATCACAAGGGCTCCCTTGTCAGGGGCCATTTAAGGAAGGGCAGTTTCCTGGGAGGAATGGGGCTTCTCTGTCACTTTGATGTTGGTGTCTTTGTCTCGTTGGCGCCAGGTAATAGGTTTCGTGAAATTGCCAGTCTCTTCACCTCATCCTATGTCTTCCCTAAAAGGGTAAAAACTAGTGATGTGTGTTAACTTGCCTTCCCTCTGATTGGCATGAAGTTGTGTCTGCGCAATGCTGACACCATTTGTATGAGACTCTTTCAGTTCTGTTCCAAACTCTGTGCTGGGCGCTGAGAAAATAGCTGTATTCTTCAAGGACTCCCAACCCCAGGGGGAGTGGCAGACAGGTAAACTCACGATACTCCTTGGGGGATTATTGAAAGGACAATGAAAGAGTCTGCTCCAGAGCAGGGCTTAGCAGAGCAGAAAGTCTACCAACTTAGGTAGACTACCCTGAGACCCCACAAGGGCTCTTTGTGTTGAGAACATGCCTTTGCTTTCTTTCTCCCATCCAGATGGACCTGAAGAATCCCTGAGTACTTGGGTAGGGAATTTGAAAAACTGATACTAGGTTTCATTCAGAACAGAGATCTGGCAAAGTATGGGTCAACCAAATCCAGCTCACTGCCTGTTTCTGTAAGTAAGATTTTATTGGAACATAGCCACCCTCATTTGTTGATGTATGGTCTATGGGGGCTTTGAATTACAAAGGCAGAGTTGTATAGTTGCTAAAGCGATCATATGGCTTACAATAGCCGAAAATATTTACTATAAGTCCCTTTAAGAAGTAAGTTTGCAAACCTCTGGTGCAGAAAATTAAAAACATGACAATATCCAGGAAAATACAAAGAAAAGATTGATAGGGACAGACTAGCCTTACAAAATTTCAAAATGTTTTATAAATACACACTACTTAAATCAGTTTGGTGCTAGCACTGGAATAACAAATAGTTCAAGGCAACTGAAGAATCCAGAAATAGGCCCAAATATTGAGAGAATGTACATCTAGTATATGATAACGTGGCATTTTGAATCAGCAGGGAAAAATGGATCATTCAATAAGCTAAGTTGATATTTGGAAAAGAGAGGAAAAAAAAAAAAAACCTCAATACTTTCCTGTTCTTTGTATGAAATTCTAGATGAATATAATATTTAATAGTAATCAGTGATTTCATAAAAAGGCTAAAAAATAAAAGCTGCTAAGAAAAGAGGGTTTCCATATTTTACTTAAAAAAATTTTTTAAAGCCTACTCAGTACATGTAATATAGCAAAGCCAAAAGACACATGAAAAACAAGATAAATTATCTTCCATAGGAGAAACAAAGAAATGGGATATAAAGCGTGCAACAAATCAATGAGAAAATAATAAAACAATCCAATAGAAAATGAGCAAAGGGCATCAACAGGCAATTCACACATACATACAAAAAGGACATGAAACACCTCAAATATATGGAAAATGCTCATTCTTCTCAGAGAAGTATAAATGTAACTAAGATCTTTACCTGTCAGATTAAAAGATTAGCAGAGATTTAAAAGGTGACAAGGGTGTGTGAAAACGGACGTTCGCGTGTAATTTGGAAAGAATATGTTGCAAACTTGTAGGAAGGTAATTTGACACGCACTTATGAACATTGTAAATTCATCTACACTTTGACCCAGAATTGCCATATTTAAATATTTACTCTTCGGGCATGCTCAGATACACAAAGATACTTTCTCAAATAAGTGCAGCCATTAACCTAAGTATAAACCTCATGGGTGTATGAGAAAAAAAATTTTTTTTTTTTGTATAGTTCTTATAATTCTGTAAATCAATAACGAATATATAAATTACATGCAAGTTAATCAAAAACCAGTAAAATTCAAGTTGTTGTTAGCTGCTCTTGCATCTGCCCCTGACTCCTGGTGAGCCCATGTACAACAGAAGGAAACACTGCCCAGTCCTGCGCCGTCCCTGGATGGCTTGTGGGTTACACTGTTGTGACCCACAGGGTTGTCTTCGGGTAATTAGCCAGAGCCTTCTTTCAAAATTCAGTTACCAGTATTAATTTTATAAGATGTATGGTATGTTCTGCTGAAGCTAAAGGGTAGATGTATCAAGAATGGGATTGTATTAGATACAGACTCAATTTCACGTATAAAATCTATACCTTCAGTGCTAACGAAGGGAAGATTGGTTTATATAAATATGCTTTAAAAATTAGATTAATACATTTAGTCTTTGCTTGTTAGCTCAAGATGTTCAGATTTGTGATTAATCGAAACCCTCAAATGCCGGTTTTAATGAGCTGCCATTATAATTGTGTGAAGCTACCCGGTTTATTTGAAAATGAGGTTAGCATTGTGGCTTATTGAAACGTGTGTTAAATAGTATTTAATCTAATTATCACCGGAATTGAGAACAGAAACATTCTTCCTGGTGTATTTAGCGCCATACTTATTGCTAATGAGCTGCGGCACATTGTACAAACACCAAGGCATGGACTGCTGCAGAGGAGGTTGACTTCCCTGTCTTTCCTTTTCTACTAAGAGGATTGGATTTCCTTCCTCACTCGTCTCTCTTCAGATTACTTTGAAACCACAGACTGCCATGTCATTTGGTCTTGCTTTGCAGTGGATATCCTGGTAAACACCAATACAGATGGTAGTGTTGAAACCCTAGGCAGTGCTTGGTTAAAAGATGGTCATCCAGATGGCCCAAAATATGACTTTGTTACTCTTTTGCTTAGGAGATAGCAGCTAAGGTCTTGCCAGGCTATGCTGCTTCATGGTGTCATTTGAAAGTTACAGAAAAGGAATTGGAAGAAGGGGGGAAAAAAAAAAGCTCAACTCTGAAAACATAGCCACAGTTACAAGTTGGGTGTGCTTTCTGGGTAGACTGTGTGGTGTGCCTGTTGAAAAAGTGCCTGAGCTTTGGAACCAGGAGAAAATGTATTGGAATCTGGGCTGAACTACTTAATCCCCAGCTGATTGATTGGGGCTTGCAGAATGGTGAGAACTAGAGCCAGCACTGCGGGCAATTGGGCCCTCAGCTCAGCCTCTCCCCTCCACCTCCCTCTGCCAGTCCTAATTGCCCTCCACTCTGCCCCTGCAAAGCCCCTATCTGTGGGCCAAGGATGTGCCAGGCTTCATGGGGCATTGGGCAGGGGCAGGGGGCAGGTGCATCACGGCCCTCCTGCAAGACCGCAGCTTTGGGTGGTTAAATAGACGTTGGCAGAAAACATTTAAAATCCTTACATCAGATGTGTTCATGCACTCCCCTGCCAAGAAGTGCAAAGGGTGCTTGGTTTAACTGTGGTTATTTACAGCCAGAAGAAAGTGGCTGGCAGTTCACAGGAAGCCAAGGGTTTTATTTCTCGCTCCTGTTTTCCATTTCCGTGATTTATGGTCCTTGGGGCTGGCAGAACTTGCTTGAAAAGCTCTGAACTCAGTCCACTCCTGCCCTGCCCCCGTGGAAAGCAGGCCTGCTGTCTAACTGCCTGGGGCAGGCATAAGGGGTGTGCTTTTGGGGCGAGGCGGCCCACACGCTGGTCCTGCTGCTGCTGGCTGGTCAGCCAGGCTGCCCTCCACCAGGAGCCCTGGGTGCACCAGCACCATAGTTCTTGGCATGAACGCTGAGGTCAAAGCTACAATGCGCTGTTATTTTTTCCCATCTGCCATCTGACCTCTGATTTTCCTTAGGTAAAATGTTTATTTTTGAAAAATCGCCCACTTCTGCTCAGGGTTATTGTTATCCATTTTTGTTTTGATCTTTAAGCTCTTTAGTATCTGAGGGGTATTTCCTCACTTCACTCCCCTTATGATGGGAGGCCCAGCTTGGAGAGTGCATTGATCTGGGCATTGGCCAAAGTTGCCCACTGTCTAGGTCTCTCCACAGAAGCATGGTGCCCCTTGCCTGCCCAAGTTGGCACACTGAACCATGTCAATAGAAGTATAAGATAACGATAGTACTCATAATACAACTGAAAATGTACTATGTGCAAGGTATGATGCTAAAAACGTACACAATCTCTTTTCATGCTCACAATAACCTTATAAGAGAGTTACTATTACTACTACCATTTTACAGATAAGGACATAGAGGCACAGAGAGGTTTGCACAAGTTCACAAAACTAGTTACTTGCAGAGATGGGATGCTAACTCAGTTCCATTTGACTCCCAGCCTGCTCTTGTGACCACTCGGAGATGCAGTCTTCTCTCAGGGCATCTGGGTCCCCTGGGCCATTAAAGGCTGTCATCGTAGGAACCGGCAGGGGTTCTACCCCCACAGAAGTACCTTCCCTGACTTACCCAGACAGAACTCTCTCCTCTGAACCTTGCGCGTGGGCATTCACTTGACCCAAGTTGCTTCCTGATATTTTTCATCAACGCATGTCTTGTCTCTTCCCCTGCATTTTCAGCATCACGAAGCTGGGGCCAAGGCTTCACATCTCAAAGCACTGATTGTGCCTGTCAAAATGCCTTCAGCAGTAACCCCTGGGACTGGTTATTTGGTCCTCCCCTTTTTGTCAGCTTCGCCAGAAACTTAGCAATTTTATTAGCCTTTTCAAAAGACCTGCTATTGGCTTTCTTGACCTTTTGTATGTTACATTGGTTTTACTGGAAACACTGGTGCCGTAGTGGTTAAGTGTTACGGCTGCTAACCAAAGGGTCGGCAGTTCGAATCCGCCAGGCGCCCTTTGGAAACTCTATGGGGCAGTCCTGCTCTGTCCTATAGGGTCGCTATGAGTCAGAATCCATTTGACGGCACTAGATTTGGTTTTTTATTGGTTTTACTGTCTTATTAAGGAACTCTGGTGGCACAGTGGCTAATTGCTTAGCTACTAACCTAAAGGTTGGTGATTTGAACCCACCAACCTCTCCCAGGAAGAAAAATGTGGCAGTCTGCTTCCACAAAGATTACAGCCTTGGGAACCCTATGGGATAGTTCTACTCTGTCCTCTAGGGTCACTATAAGTTGGAATTGACTTGATGGCAACAGGTCACTATATTATTACTAGCTACTCTAATCTTTATTATTCTTCTTTTATCTACTGTCTACAGATTCGTTTTACTCCTCTTTTTCCAGCTTAGGAAGATGGTTGCCTTTATTATTCTTCTTTTATCTACTGTCTACAGATTCGTTTTACTCCTCTTTTTCCAGCTTAGGAAGATGGTTGCCTTAGCTCAGTAATGTTTGTTCTTTTTTTTAGTATGTGCATTTAAGGCTCTGCATTTTTCTCTAAGTGCTGCTTTAGCTGCATCCTACACATTTGAGTAGGTAGTATTTTTTATATTATTCAGTTCAAAATATTTTCCTTTTTATTATAGTTTTTTTTGACTCATGGGTTATTTAGATGTGTGTTTTTAAATTGCCAAACATATGGGAATTTTTTTGGTTTATTATTTTGATTATTGATTTCTTCTTACATCAAAATAGAAACAGTCTCCCAATTATCACTCCAGACCCTGTGGCAGGAACTTAATTCTAATTATCACAACTCATTAAATGTTAGTACCTCCATTTCACAGATGCAAAAAATTTAGGTTAATGATTTCACTCAATGTCACTTAGCTAATATGTATGAATTGGAGTTGTGAGAGGACCAATCAAACCCATCTCTTTCCGGTTCCAAATGTCAGCTGTTTCACAGTCATTGGAACTATGAGCAAAGTGTGAACTTAGTGTTGGTGGAGGAAATATGAGGGGTCCATGTCCTCATCACTCAGACAGATACCAGCTTCTCCCACCCTGCAGTTTCTCTTTTGCTTTCTGTCTCATGATCATTTTTACTCATTAAAAGCCTCCTCCTAAAATTTCTAAGGAGCCCTGGTGCCGGACTGGTTAAACTGCCAGCCGAAAGGTTGATAATTCAAACCCACTAGCAGCTTGGTGGGGGAAAAAAGTAAAAACAAAAACTGGCAGTCTTCTCCCATAAAGATTAAAACCCGTTGCTGTCTAGTCGATTGTGACTCATAAAGACCCTATAGGACAGAGTGGAACCTAAAGATTACATCCTAGGAAGCCCTATGGGGCAGTTCTGCTCTGTCCTATAGGGCTTCTAGGAGTTGGAATCAAATCAACGGCACCCAACAACAACAACAACAAACTTCTTGAGTGATCCTTGACAAACTCCAGACTCTGGTCACCAGCTCCCCTCATTTCAGCCACCCATAGCAAGAAGCAATTCTCCTACAGTCAAAGCAGCACAAAATGAGTTATAAAAATGCAAAAATAGCTTGGCTGAAAAGGCCTGTCTTGGGATGTGAGTGACATCTCATCTGAGCTGCTGATGGGTGTCAGCGCCAGCCTCCCACACTTTGCCTGATGGGCAGACCTGTCTGCGAGCAGCACCTTGATGATTCCCATCATAAAACAAGCCCCATTCAGTGGTTCATCCTGAGCAAATATTAAGGAGAAAAATGAGGACTCTGGTCGTTATTTGGTACACAGGTTTTCATTATCGTGTTGTCCCTCAGCATGTTTTTATCTGCTCTCCGGCAGGTAATCTCTTTGCTGTCAAATTACTCAAGGCAGGCAGAGAGAGAATTTGCTCTAGCACATGTCCTTTCCAGAGATTATCAATAAATAATAAGTAAACTTGGGGGCTCCTGGAGCCTTCTGTTTCATAATGAGGTCATTTGAGTTTGATGTGGCAGGAGAGAGAGAGGAGATGGCCCAGATATTTTGAGCGTTAGAGGTCTAAGCTGCCTGGTGTCAGTTCTTTAAAAGACTATAAATGATGTAGTTTAATGCTGAATCCACAACTAGCCAAGGGTTGGGGAAGGCTTGGGGCAGGTGAACCCAGCAGCAGGGGTCTCTCCAGGCAAGATGGCCCTAATGACCTTGAGTCTTCACTGGCTCCACATGAGCCAGGTGGGCAGAACGTTTTGTGGTGTTTGTTCAGTGTGAATTTGAGGGTGAAGGGACTATTTTTTATTAAAATAACACTTATTTTTCCTACACAAAAGCCATGCATGTTCATCCTGGTTATGTTCCAGTTAAGGAAAAGAAGAAGCCTTCCTGTAATTTCAGCATTTATAGATAATCGCTTTAACTTTGAGTGTATTTTTTCAGATATTTTTTAAGGAAAATATATATTGGTGCAAAAATGGGATCATATTGTGTGCATTTTCTTTTGACTCCTGCTTCTTCAGGTAACTGTACATTGGAGACGTATTTCCATGTCGATAAGTATTCTGGCATAGTGTGTTAATGACTGCATTGTATTTCGTTGTATGGGTGCACCATGATTTGTTTAACCAATATTGTATTGTTAGGCCTCTTTACTTTTTCTTTTTTTCAATTTTTCCTTGCTGTTATAAACAGTGCTGCAATAAACAACCTCAGTGTTAATTTACTCTTTGCTTCTTAGGATAAATCCCTAGAAGAATTGTGAGGTCCAAAGATACGTCCTTCTTTTTAATGCTTTTGATCTGTAATGCCAAATGGAGGTACACTGGAACTGAACCATCTATGTTGTCACTCACATGGTTCGAATGTGAAGGGTCTCTGTGTCTTCTGTTCCCAATATATGATATGACAAGCTGGATGGATATTCCCAGGTCTGGCAGCTGTGCACATCTGGAACACAGCTTCATTTTAGCACCTGGTACCCTGAATTAAAATCATCTGCTTACTCTTCTGTCTCTCCCACTGGACCGGAAGCTACTTGAGGCAATGGATTCTTATTTATCTTTGCATTTCCAATACCTAGTGCATAGTAGGGAAACCCTGGTGGCATAGTGGTTAAGTGCTACAGCTGCTAACCAAGAGGTCGGCAGTTCGAATCCGCCAGGCGCTCCTTGGAAACTCTGTGGGGCAGTTCTACTCTGTCCTATAGGGTCTCTATGAGTTGGAATCGACTTGACGTCAGTGGGTGGTGGTGGTAGTGCATAGTAGGAACTCAGTAAATATTATTTGACTCATTCAGTTAATAAATATTTATTGAGTGCCTACTGTATGCAAGACACTCTTCTAGGTAGGCCCTGAGAACACTGCAGTAAACCAAACCCAGAAAACAGTTGCTGTTGAGTAGATTCCAACTCATGGTGGCCTCCTGTGTAGCAGAGTAGAGCTGTGCCCTACAGGGTTTTCCATGGCTGATTTTTTGGAAGTAGATCTCCAGGCCTTTCTTCTGAGAAATCTTGGGGTAGACTTGAACCTCCAATCTTTTGGTTAGCAGTATGTTAACTGTTTGCACCACCCAGGGCCTCCGTTGTAGTGTACACAGCAGATGAAACAGCTTACTCTCCCAGCAGTGATTTTTCCGTACTTCAAGGCCCAGCGGCTCTCTGAAGTCTTCACCTGACCACCCCAAGCCGGACTGTGTTGCCTGTAAGCTCTGTGGCAGCTAAGGCCTTCACTATTTATTTGGCACTTAGCCTGTGCAGTGCGAATTGTTTTCTATATTTTTATAGCTCGCTCTCTGACCTCCCTGTGTGACAGAGGACACCTTGAAGGGTGAGAACACCATGAAAACCAAGACCACGTTTTCTGTGTATGGGTGCATAGCTCCGAAGGCTGCTTTGCTCTGAGCTGGCTTATGCAGCGGTGCTCTGCACACCAACCAGGCCCTGCCATGAGCCGTTCTTTGACGCTGCCAGTTACCTATCTCCTGTCCTCTAGTTCCCCCAGCATTGATGCCTGAAGGACTTTTTCCACCGCTCAGTTTATAAAGATGGGGGCAGCACTGGTTCAGTGGTAGAATTCTCACCCTCCATGCAGGAGACCTGTGTTCGATTCCTAGCCAGTGGACCTCATGCACAAGCACTGCCCACCTGTCAGTGGGAGATTGCGTGTTGCCATGACGTTAAACAGGCTTCAGCAGAGCTTCCAGACTAGGACATACTAAGAAGAAAGGACTGGCAGTCTATTTCTGAAAATCAGCCAGTGAAAACCCTATGAATCGTAACAGTCCAAGCTCCAACTGATCACAGGGATGGGGCAGGACTGGGCAGTGTTTTGCTCCATTGTGCATGGGCCTGCCATGAATCAGGGACCGACTCAGCGGCCGCCAACAGCAACTCATAAAAACAACTAACTCCGAGATAAGTGGAAAAGTCCATATCCTCTCAATGAAATGAAAAGCATGTAGAACTCACTAAAAGCAAACTTAAACAAAAAAATGCATTCTGGTCAACTACACATGATGTCTAAGAGAGCCTCAGTGTGAACCTGAAGTTCTATTAGAAATTTGTAACTAAGAGAACTTCAGGCCAATTAAAGCTGAACTCGAGGTCCTACCTCTCCTCCTGACGTTTTCTGCCCTAGCAGTTCTCTGCCAACCACTGCCTCCTCCTTTGTTCTTTGCCAGGGTACACTCCCCTCCGATCTATCCCAGGCCAAGTAGGGTGATTAGTTTCATATCACACAGCTCTCATACACATCGCAGGCCTCTCAGCCTGTCAGCACTTGTTCAAAATTTACTCCTTAAAGTTGGGCTTTTGAAGAGTCTGAGAGATCTACTGATGTTTCTAGTGCTCCAATTATTTCCATTCCTATTGGTACCATGCAGGTGTTTGCAAATGTAAGAGATGTGGAAAAGACCTTCTCAGTGGGAAGGGGCTGTGCCGGTGTCCCCCCATAGTAGGGTCTGCTCTACACAGTTGGTGGGGGTTTCCTACAAAACTCCATTGTGCCTGGAGTGGAAGGAGTTTGGTCAGCCTCCCCTCCATTTAGTGGGAAGAAAAAAAAATTCAAACCTTATGATACTCAGACCTAGAATGCTCTTCCTCCTACTGCCTGCATGGCCCTTTCTTGTGTCCTTCCATTTGCTATCAAATGCCCACCTGGCTGTAGTTACCAGCATTTGGAATGGCTCCCTCCTCCCCTCTAGGGGTTTAGCTGTTTCATGATTTACATGTGAACTCTCCTGGAATCCAATTCAGATTTGATTGTGATTATTAAAGCTTTGCAGCTCCATCTCACAGGAAGTTGTTGGAACTGGAGGGGAAAGAATCAACCATGAGAAGCTGCTGGGATTGGCAGAGAAATGTCCAAACAAAAGGTCAATGGGAAAGCTTAATTTTGGGCAGCAGGAGTAGAGAGACAGGATGGAAAATGGAAGGGGAAAGCAGGGGACTACATGTGTGCTGATGGCATGGGGGCTCTCTCCAGCCCACTTGAGCTCCATTTTGGGGGTCACAGAACACTCGCTTCCCACCCTTCTTCGGCTCAAGCTTAGGAGGTGCCTGCATCTGGTCTTCTGTGACAGCGCTTTTTCTGGACTTTGCATCTGTGCTTGCCTTGTGTCTGCAACCAGGTGGTAAGTACAGAGACACTTAACTAACATCTGTGGGTTGATTGGTTGATTGACAAATTGGGAATTAGAGTCTGGAGCTGCTGTCTGTCCTAAATCACAGCTGTCTGGTCACTGTGGTTTAGGAGAGATGATTTGGATGAACTAAGCCATATTTTTGCCAACGTGGAACCAAAGCGTGATGTACTAGACTGCTGAGAGCATTACCAACCTAAAGGTGGCTTTTTAATTGGGAACTGCAAGCCGACAGCAGCCTGTCTCAGGAGCTCCACGTAATGAGTCTATTGTCTCCAATAGGAGGCCTGGATGACTGATAGGTGAAGAGCTGCACCACAGCCTGGAATTATTATTCTCACACACAGAAGAGCATGACAGTGACAGCATGGCAATCTATTAGTACTGTCTGTGGGGTTAGTGGTAAGCATGCCTGCTGCTAGTGGTCTATAAAGACAACAAAGAAAAAGGAAATGGTGTGGAGGGAAAATCAATAGCATTAATAGAGTCATGGTAATAAATGCGGTCGTTTAGGATGGTTTTTACTGAACTTTTTATGAACTTGATACTTTTTAGTTTATAAGTTGGTGAAAATGAGACTTTGGGGGGAAAAAAATTCCATTTTCCGGTAGACACAGCAGCCATGTTGAGTTGACTAAAGCTAGGGACTTCACAGTCTTTGAAAAGGAAAATCAAGAGATGACTGTACATCCAGAAGCAGGAGACCATGGGAATGTGAGCTGTGATGTCAGGAAGACCTGTTTTTGAATCCTGCTTCTGCTTGTTGTTAGCTGCATGGTCATTGCCAATTTCTTCATCCATTAAAGAGTATATCTCCCTGGCCAGGGTTGTTATGAGACTCAATGACATCATGTATATTTGTAAAGGTGTCCAACATGGTACTGGGTACAAAACAGCTTCACATTAAGCCGTGGCTATGGCTGGCTGATGGCATTACCATCTTAGCTTTTTAAACTTCATTATAGTTTCCCAGTTCAATGACCTCTGAGCCACAGGCCAAGAAAGAGTGTTGTGAGGCAGGTGGCCTTTTGAATCTGTCAGTTAGCAAAAATGACAATAGTATCAACATTTTAAGGAGAGAACTTATGTCTCTAATAGGCACAGAAAGTTCATTCAAAGATGACAATAAAAACAAAACAAAATTAAACTAGCTGTCATCGAGTTGATTCTGACTCATGGTGATCCCACATGTGTTAGAATAGAATTCCCTCCATAAGGTTATCAGTGGCTGTGGCCTTTTGGAAGTAGATCACCAGGCCTTTTTTCCAAGGCACCTCTGGGTGGATTTAAACTGCCAACCTTTTGGTTGGTAGCTGAGCGCTTAACTCTTTGCATCCCTCAAGGACTCCTAAAGATGGCAATAAAAACCAAAAAAACCAAACCCAGTGCTGTCGAGTCGATTCCGACTCATAACGACCCTATAGGACAGAGTAGAACTGCCCCCATGAAGTTTCCAAGGAGCGCCTGGTGGATTTGAACTGCCGACCCTTTGGTTAGCAGCCGTAGCATTTAACCACTATGCCACCAGGGTTTCCAAAGATGGCAATAAGCCCTGTGAATACCCAGGCAGACATTGTAGGGTCATATATCATACACACTGTAGAAAAGATTACCGGGGCCAAATATATTGTTTACTCCAAAATCAGTTTCAAATAGTTCTTTTTTAAAAATTACAGACGTTTTGAGGACAAATGCGCTGGTTTTCATGTTTAGCTTTTCAGATCACCCCGTGCACGTAAGTCTGACTATCTGTGGGTAATTGGCAGGGAGGAATTAACATATACCTGTTTTGAAGCAGTGGTACTGATATGCATTATTTTTAAAAATTCAGTAATACAAGGCATTTTATCCACATTTTAAAAATGAGGGGACTGAGAACAAAACATTTAATGTAGACTCAAGTTGTATAGCTGGAGTGAAGCTAGAATTTACAACATTTCAGCCTCAAGATCTTCCTGCCATCTTCTGGTAGAGAGAATATTGGCACCTGGGAAGCCTTCCCTGAGCCTCTTTCCCCTCTGAGGCTCATTGGATTTGCTTCCTCTAGGCTCCAGCAACGGTTGGGCTTCCCACTGTCACCCCACTTGCTTGTCTGCTCGCTAGTCTTTATTTCTAGAGTGAACTCCAAAATGCAAAAACTGTCCTCTCCATCTTTGAGCCTCCAAGACCTTAGTAGAGGTGGCTGGAATATACTAGGTGCCTGAGGAGTATTCTTGGAATGACTATTGGAAGATGGCACCCTGGTGTCTGCCTCTCTGCTTGGGACCTTTCCTTTGAACCATTCTAGCACCCAAGCTCATCTAATCATAGTCATATTTGGGCTCATATACATCCCAAGCCAACCTTCTTTTCCTGGTCCATGAATCTCTATTCATCAAGACTGGTGCTTTCCTAGACCATGACTCCTACTGTCTTCTAGGATCCTCAGCACATGCCCCCTCCCCACCCATGCTTCCCACCAGCTTCCCTCTGGTGTTCTGCTCTGTCCAAGGTGCTACCTTCACAGGCTTCCACAGTCCCATCTACAGGTCCAGCTTCTTGGCTGTCTCTGCTCAGTCTCCACCACTGAGTACTCGAGGAAGCCATCATTCCAGACCCCATCTAACCTGTACTCTCCCACTCTGTAAGCCCACACAGGCTAGGCAGGGTCTCAGATTTGCTAAGGATAAGACAGGTTCAAGATGTGCAATAAGAATAAGTACAGTGATGTAACGGTGGCGATTTCAACCCCACTTATGCGTTATGGGACACATAACCCCTCTCAGTCTCTGTTTCCTTATCTCTACAATAGACCTAATGATAGGTATCATGTGGCAAGCTTGCCAACACACAAATTTGGCCCCACCACAATGAGGATGTTATGCCCTAGTGAGTCACTAAGGTGAGATGATGGCTAGCCGACCTCCTAATATCCTCAACTCCGCAACATACACAGTGACTCTAGTGATGTGGTAAACCCTCTATTGTGGAAATTGGACCTCCAAAAGAAAGGAAGATTCTGCTCTTGATGACAACATGCAACAATAGGTGACAATGTGTAAGAAAGTGGTAGTTTTCAGTAAGAAAAGATATTCAGTGAGGGAAATTCTGTACTATGGTGGCATTTGTCAATTCGGTTGTTTTTTCCTCGGGGTAAATCTCTCAAGAATGTCAAGAGACTACTAAAAATGAACAATAGAGAAAAGATAGAGAAGACGAAAGTATTGAAAGCATTGAGAATTTTCATTTGTTCCTTTGTTCGGAAAGATGGATTTCTTTGTGCCAAGGTTGACGTTTCTCCTCTTTTCCTCTTTTGCATGTTTGTCATTAATATTCTGTGTGAAAAGTTAGACACTTGAAACGGATAAAGATTACCTGCCAATGCTTTCCCCATGAATCAGATTGAAAATGCAAACCACGACATGAGGCAGAGACATTTATTTTATTTAGTAGGGAGTCTAGAGAGGAAATTGCTTGATTTCTGTGCTGCAGCCCCAGGCACTGGTAGGTCACACTGCATAGTTCCCATCCTCCACCCACCACTTATGTCCTCCACTTCCTACTCCCTTCTCTCCTTCCCTTTCCCTTTTCCAAGCCGCGCCCCCATATCATACAGGTGCCAGTTGCTGTCCAATAAATTCCAACTCATGGCGACTCTGTGTGTGTCACAGTAGACTGTACTCCATAGGGCTTTCAATGGCTGAATTTTTGGAAGTAGATCTTCAGGCTTTTCTTCCCAGACACCTCTAGGTGAACTTGGACCTTCAACCTTTCAATTAGCAGCTGAGAGTGTTAACCATTTGCATCCAGGGATTCCAATATCATACCAAAAAAAAAAAAAAAAACTTTGCCATCAGGTCAATTCCAACTCATAGCGACCCTGTAGAACAGAGTAGAATTGCCCCATAGAGTTTCCAAGGAGTGGCTGGTGGATTTGAACTAATAACCTTTTGGTTAACAGCTAAGCTCTTAGTCACTGTGCCACCAGGGCCCTAAATCATTTAGTAGCACTTCTGAGCTCCCCAAAGAGAAAAACTACGAGAATCTGTCTGGCATAAGGGGTAGAGCCTTGCTGATTCTCATCTGCTGGACTGAGCCAGCATTCTGTCCTAGTGATCAGAGAGAGCTTGGAGTTGAATTCCCAAGGTCTGAACTTCATATCTTTTTGGCTGTCAGCACGTTGCTAAACCTCTTGGGATTTAGATTTTTTTTTTTTTTTAGATCAAATGCAGATATAACCACCTGTTGGCTGATTTATTTCACCAATGCTTGCAGCCCCTTACTCACTTGCTCACCCTCTTCCTTGCTCACCATCCTGTCCCTCACTAAAGTTAGTGTCAGTCAGGGCATTTCTCCCCAGCTGTTTGGAGACAACAAGCCTATTAGGAGTGCTGCAATGACTAATACACCTTAAATTGAACAGCAGGTGTACAGCTCCTGAGTCACAGCAGGTGGATGCCCAGTGAGAGGATTTGATGGCGTTATGTGAGTGTTGGTCTGTGCTCCAGGGCAGGAGACTGATGCGGGAATGCAATCTGTTCTGCTCCACTCTGTGATCTTTCTCCTAAGTATCTGAGTGCTCTGGGCCCCTCTCTGTGGCTGGCTGGTTTTGTTTTCTCTGTAAATCCTTGACCTCAGAGGACTGTGTGCTGTATCTGGAGACTTGGCAGAGGGTGATGATGGGACTGCATGGTGCTTTTTGAATTGGGGTTTACTTATTGAGAAACTGTGAGTTAGGCCACTTGTAGGCCCCAGTCCAATCCTTCTAGGCTTTGTTTTGCAGGTGGCAGGCAGAGGAGGCTGGGAAATGCATCTTACAATAGACATGTCTCTGCTGTGCCTCATTTCTGGGATCAACTCCACCTAAGTTTGTCCTGAATTTTAAGAGCCTCCATAACCTGTCCCCTGCTTACTTCTACAAGCCCCTCACTACAGTCTAATGCTTCCAACCCTCACCTCTTCCACACACCCTGAAGCAGAGAAATTGCCTCCTTGTCCCTCTCCACCCCACACTTGTGCCTACCTTCAAGCGTTGCTCCTGCCACCATCCCCTTTCTGGAATGCCTTCACCACTTTTCTTATACCACTTCAAATCTCTGAGCTCAATCCATGAACCTCCCCATGATCGAGCATAGTGCCCTTATCACTTATGCTGGAGCTTGACCTCATTCAGTTCTGTACTGTTTATTCCATGTTGTTTCTGGGTCTTGACTACCCTCATATCCCCTTGGGCAGTAACCAAGTAACATAGTCACTAATGATTCCTCATCTGTTTCTCTGAGAACCTACTTTGCCAGGAGCTGTGTTAGGTGCTGGGGAGAAGGCGAAGAATTGGACATGGCCTCTGGCTGCAAAGAACTCGCATCCAGGATGTATCTTTTATATAATTCCCCATCTTTGTCTCAGTAGCAAGCACAGGGCTTGACCTCCAGGAGCATGCAGAAAATGTGTGCCCTTTCCAAATGGAAGCAGCTATTGATATCATTCTTGTTCCCACTAGAGGGCTGTTGCGTATGATATTCCCTCTGCTCTGCTGTGATCGGTCTTTTCACTCCCTTGGACTAATGAACTCCATTGTGTCCTAGCTGAAATGTTACTCCCTCAGGAAAGCCTTTCAACTGCTAAACACTATATAGGGTCATTTTTATAAGCATTCATTGCTTCTTAAACTTTTAGTTCATAGCATTTATTACAGTTTTTAATGATATGTTTGTGTGATGATTTGATTATGCATCCCTCTCAAGATTGTAAGCTCTATGAAGTCAAGATGATCTGATTTGCTAACCACACTAGGCTCAGTACATCAAACAGTGGCAAATCTACTATGTTGGTATTTGATTAATTTGTATTGTCTAAATGGATGGCTGGACGGATGGATGGCTGAAAGGGTGAATGGATGGATGGATGGATGGATGGATGGGTGGGTGGGAGGGTGGATGGACGGACGGACGGAAAGACGGACAGACGGATGGATGGGTGGGTAGATGGATGGATGCGTGGATGGGTAGATGAATGAATGAACAGGAAGTTGGGTGAATGAATGATTAAAAGAATAAAGCTGGGCCTTCCAAAGCATTGGCCTCTGGCCATTCAGAGACATCCAGATGTTTACCCTGCTCCTTTTTTTCCCATCCAACCTCTGGTCCATACTTTGTCCCTCCAGTCTTTCATCATCCATGGATCCCTTATTCCTGTGTGTCTTTGCATTTCCAGAAGCAGAACCTGGTGCTCATACCTAGTGTTGCATGACGAGTTTGTATTTTCAGTGTAGAATTTCCCGTTCTCTGGCTTTTAAGCCAGCTGTGCCTGGGGAGCCCTCAGCACTGTGATACTACACCTTTCTGATGGTAACACGCCTATGGGGCATCTGTGGGCAGGACACAGCCCTGAGTAATAAGATAGGAGTGAAACCATCAGCATCCGTGGGTCTTAAGATCAGCTCTCTTTTTGAGGGTTTTTTCTTTCTTTTTTTAATGGTTTACTTTGATCCTCTGCCTCCATTCAGTAAGCATCAAAGGTGATCCTTATATTTTTGATATGATACATGAACCACAGAGATCAGTGGAAAACAGTCCTCATTGCCTTTAGAGGGTTCTCACAGAAAAGGAGTAATAGGTTCTCTTGATCTGGGAATGTAGGCTTTTCATGCTGCTGTATATGACCCCAGAGGAACGGGAGGTCAGATCTCAATGAATCAGCATTTTCTGCTGTTCTCTTTGCCTTGCTTGTGGCAAACCAGGACCACGTGCCTCTCCTACCTGCCTTCCTGAGGGGCATGGATGCACGCTTGTAGCATCAGTGCCCTGTGCTGGTGACCAAAAGCCAAAAAGGTTTGTAAGTGGGGTTACAATTGAGGATGTGACTTCATTAAATAAACACAGCCTCCTTTTTTTTTTAATTGTGCTTTAATTAAAAATTTGCAGTTCAAGTGATTCATACAAAAATTTATACACGCATTGTTATGTGACCCTAGTTGCTCTCCCTATAATGTGACAGCACACTCCTCCTTTCCACCCTGGATTTCCTGCGTGCATTCAACCAGCTCCTATCCCTTTCTGCCTTCTCATCTTGCCTCCGAACAGGAGCTGCCCATTTAGTCTCATGTATCTACTTGAGGTAAGAAGCACAGTCTTAATGATTATCATTTTATGTCTTATAGTCCAGTCTAATCTTTGTCTGAAGAGTTGGCTTCAGGAATGATTTCGGTTTTGAGCTAAAAGAGAGTCAGGGGGCCATGGCTTCCAGGGTCCCTCCAGTGTCACGCAGACCATTAAGTCTGGTCGTTTTACTAGAATTTGAGTTTTGCACCCCACTTTTCTCCTGCTCCGTCAGGGACTCTCTGTTGTGTTCCCTGTCAGGGTGGTCATTGCTGGTAGCCGGGTACCATCTAGTTCTTCTGGTCTCAGTTCTTCAGCTTCTGGTTTATGTGGCCCTTTCAGTGTCTTGGGCTTATATTTTTCTTGTGTCTTTGGTGGTCTTCATCCTTATTTGTTCCAGGTAGGTTGGGACCAATTGATGCATCTTAGATGGCCGCTTGCTAGCTTTTAAGACCCCAGACACCACTCACCAAAGTGGGATGCAGAACATTTTCTTACTAAGTATCATTAAGCCAATTGACCTAGATGTCCCCTGAAACCGTGGCCCCCAGATCCCCGTCCCTGCTACTTTTTCCCTTGAAGTGTTTGGTTGTATTCAGGAAACTTCTTAGCTTTTGATTTGTGCTGACTTCCCTTGTATTTTGTGTTGTTCTTCCCTTCACTTAAGATAATTCTTGTGTACTATCTAGTTAGTGAATACCCCTCTCTCTTCCTTCCACCCTCATAATCATCAAAAAATGTTTTCTTCTATGTTTAAACCTTTTCTTGAGTTCTTATAATAATGGTCTCATACAGTATTTGTCCTTTTGTGACTGACTAATTTCACTCAGCATAATGCCTCCCAGATTCCTCCATGTTATGAGATGTTTCGCAAATGCATCGTTGTTGTTTATTGTTGCATAGTATTCCATTGTGTGAATATACTGTAATTTGTTTATCCATTCTCCCATCCGTGGGCACCTGGGTTGTTTCCATCTTTTTGCTATTGGAACATACCCTCCTTTCTTACTAGCCCAAACAAGTGGAGGGAGTACCAGGCAGGGAATGGGAAGATGGGGTTTCTGCTCAAGAAAAGCCCTTAACCCACTATGTAACCTCGGGCAAGTCATTAACATCTGTGGGGTTTAACTGAGATGAGGAGTAGGGACATGTACAGAAATATGTGCATTCGTATGTATTCCATCTGCCTGACAAAACTGAATTTCCTACTTTAGCTGAGGGTCTATTAAGTCTGTCACAAACCAAGTCCACAAAAAACTGCAATAGGCACATGCTGCTGTTTTTATGGTTATTTTACGCAGGTTCAAGGAGACAATCTTCAAGGGTTCTTTTACACACTGCACTGTGTAGAATACAATCCATTGCTGAACGTTAGCGAATTCCAGAATCACAAATTCTAGGGATCTGAGGGAAGCCTAAAGGCGACCGTCCCATCAGATACTTGTGTCTTCCTTCCAATATCTGCAAAAAGCATTTTCTAGTCCTGCATATTCACTTCCAGTGACAGGGAACTCAGTACCTTCCTAAGGAAGCTCAGTTGCTCTTGGAACTGAGACTCAACCAGTGTGTATGTATGTGTGTGTGTGAGAGAGTGTGAGTATGTGTGAGAGAGAGCATGTGAGCATGCCTGCGAGTGTGTGTGAGCATGACTGTGTCAGCATGAGTGTGTGTGTGCACGTGCGTGTATATGTGTGAGTGTGAGGGTGGTGTGTACACAGAATGTGTAACCCAGGAATTTGTTTCCAGTGCCTGTGGCTGAATCTTCCACTATTTAATTTACCTCTCCAACATTTCTAAAGAGAAATAGAATTTTCTGAGGATTGTCAGATATTTTGGATTTTTGCAACCTACCTCCACCAATACAGTTAATTGAGGGCTAATTTTGTTTGCAAATACTATGCATTATTCATCCAGCGTCTCTGTGGATACCTTATTTCCTGCCTTACAAAAGAAATCAGCAAGCAGATGGGTATCATTGCTGTTGCATTGTTGTGCTAAAAGAGAGAAGGTGGGTTGGAGCCTTTTGTTCCCCTGCTTGCCCACGGAGCCTTTTCCTCTCAGTGCTGGAAGGCTGTTCTGCCTCTCAGTAGCACTCTCTCTGACTAGTGCTAGACCTTTTTACTTTCCTCATTACATGGATACAGGTAGGATTGTCATATAAGATAATCTTGCTCACACTAGGGACATTGACCCAAGCCTTCTGCTCAGAGGCACCCTCCTGGGGATCATCCTTACCTTGAAGCAGGGAGAGGTCAGTTAGGCTATAGATACCTTTCATTAGAATCTAAGTGCTCTCAAGGCAACTTAATATGTCCAGAGGGCTGATACAACTAATTGTCTATGGCTAGGTGGTGGGCTCCATCTGGTGGGCCTTAGGTGTCATCTTTGGTCCATTTGCCTGGCTTTCTACATCCTGGCCCTGGCTCTGCCTCCTCTTGTGCCCCTCCCTGCTTTGCTGCCCCCAGGAGCTCATGCGAACCTGGGTGAATAGAGGCTCAATAAAACCACGTCTAGAGACTGCAAACTTGGCCTTTGGAGACTCCCTGGGATCAGTAACGTCTCGGGAGGTTTGAACTGCAGTCCGCTCGGTGCCACAGCTGTGCATTCACCAGCTCCTGTGCTTTCGCCCTTTATCCTCGCCCTTGATAGCAACCCCGTGCCCAGCAGAACAAAACACTGCCTGGTCCTGTGCTGTCCTCGCTGTGACTGCTATGTTTGAGCCCATTGTTAAGCCAGTGTGTCAGTCCATCTCATCGAGGGTCTTCCTCTTTTTCGTTGACCCTCTGCTTTACCAAGCATGATGTCCTTCTCCAGGGACTGTTCCCTCCTGACAACATGTCCGAAGTATGTGAGAACATTCTGATTGTACTTCTTCCAAGACAGATTTGTCCATTCTTTTGGCAGTCCGTGGTATATTCAGTATTCTTCGGTAACCCAACTCAAGGTGTCACTTCTTCTTTGGTCTTCCTTACTCATTGCCCAGCTTTCACATGCATATGAGGTCATTGAAAGCACCATGGCTTGGGTCAGGCACACCTTAGTCCTCAAGGTGACGGTCTTTGCTTCCAACACTTTTAAAGAGATCTCTTGCAGCTGATTTGCCCAGTGCAGTGCTTCTTTTGATTTCTTGACTGTTGCTTCCATGGGTGTTGATTATGGATCTAAGTAAAATGAAATCCTTGACAACCTCAATCTTTCTCCATTTATCACGATGTTGCTCATTGGTCCAGTTGTGAGGGCGTTTTCTTTATGTTGAGGTGCAATCCATACTGAAGGCTGTGGTCTTTGATCTTTGTCAGTAAGTACTTCAAGTCCCTAGAACCAGCTAAAGTACCGATCACTTGGGGCCACTTTTGGAGACCCCCTCCAGATGGTCATTGATCCATTACTGAGAAGTATGAAGATTTTGGTACCTGTCTTCAACCAATTACAAATCTCATCTCGAGGCTTTTTACCCCACCTAATTCGTGAGTCTAGCGTAATCTAAAATGAAAACAAAACAAAAAACAGTTGCTGTTGAGTTGATTCAAACTCATGGAGACCCCGTGTGTGTCAGGGTAGAACTGCGCTCCACAGGCTTTTCAATGGCTGATTTTTTGGAGGTAGATCACCAGGTCTTTTTGCGAGGCACCTCTGGGTAGACTTGAACTGCCAACCTTTTGGTTAGCAGCCAAGCATGTTAATCATTTGGATATCTCTTGCCATTGGTAGAAATAGCAAAGGGATTTTCTATGGCATGACAATGGGAATAGATTAGGTATAGTCCTTTTGAAGTGTTATCTTGAGAAGAATGTTGAGGCTGCTCAGTGACGATGTCTGCTGGGAACGATTAGCAGTGTCTGCTGTGGAAATGGGATAGCAGGGTTTAGTGTAGTGTTTGAAACACAGGTTCTGGAGTCCGACTTCTTAAGTTCAAGTTCTGACTCTGACACTTCCTGTAGTTGTGTCACCTTAGTAATTTACTTAAACTTTCTGTGCCTCCGTATCTTCATCTGTAAATTTAGGATAGTGCCTGCCTCCTAGGGCTTTTCTGTGGATGGAATTGTCTACTATGCATAAAGTGTTCAGAATGGTACCTGGCACATAGTAGGTGCAATATAAGTATTTGCTATTATTCTAATTGTTAACGCATACCCTTGACCTTCAATCCAAGAAAAGAATTGAGGTTAACCTGGTGTATTTGCCATTAATAAGGCCATTTTGGGTCCTCAGGCTCACCAGTTTATTTTCTAAGTGTTCATAAACCATCTCTTTTAGTTTCGTTTGTTTGTTTCTTTTGTTTTTATAATCTTCCTGGGCATCACTGAGTATCTCACAGGCATGCATTTTTTTGGATCCCTGTTTTCTCATTTCTTAAGAATCAGGGCTTTTGGCATTTTCTAAGCTTCAGGCATTGCTCTCATTCTGTTATTCGACAGCTGTCTTTGAGAGATCCTGGTGACATGTTTGAGCACTCACCGTGTGTCGGGGTGGTTCCAAGAACTTCTCACTCATTTTCTCATTTACTCCCCACAATAGCCTGTTTAAGTCTGCACTATAATCACCTCTAATTTATAAATAAGGAGACTAAAGTTTAGAGAATGTACATAACTTGCCTGGGATTACTCAGCATTAAGTAACAGAGCCTGAATTTGAATCCAGGTAATCGCTCACATGAAAGTTGGAATGAAGACCTTTTGTCCTGGGAAGAAGGTTTTAAAATGGAAGGAAGAGGATCCCAGCTGATATACGATTCAGGATTTGTGAGCTGGGGTGGAGAGTGGATCAGGAACTGGTTTTATTATAGACCAAGAAGACAGTTATGTCCATTTTGCGTTCGTTGAACTTAAGGAAAGGGGATAGAAAGAAGACCCTGATACTGGATTAAGTTTACTTAGTAGGTCAAGGGGTAGGTTATTGAGATATCAGCACACGCTCCAGGTAGAACTGTGGGTCGAGGATTAGAAAAATGAGTTAAACACTAAAAGTATAAATTGTAGCTATCCTTCTCCTTGAATTTATATTTTAAGATCCTAGATAAATTTATAATACCCACTGTCTTAGCTGATTCTTAGTGTTTTGAGGTTGGAAGAGTCCAGTTTCTATGCTTCAGCATCGTTCTATTGGTATGATTTCATCCTTCCACCCAACTATCCACCCATTTATCCAACTACCCATCTGCTCATCCATCTGCCCATCCATCCACCCATCCACACCTTTGTCCATTCAATCATACCTGTACTACATATTATAAAATCCCCTGTTTTTGAGAAATACATTTTTTAAGTCAAGCAGGGAAAACAGAAAACTAAATACACCTAAACAGGGAGATTGAGGCCCGTATAGAGATAATGGTGACCCTCTATGGGGTCCCCCAACCCAGCCTGAGATGGGAGAGGACTATCACTGAAGGCTTCTCAGAGGAGATCAGTAACCAGGTGAAGTAAGTGGGTTTGTAGTGGGGGAGGCGTTGAGGTAAGGAATTTTGGGCAGAGGAAACCATACTGTGGCAAGGCAGGGAGATATGATAGTGTTTGGAACATTTGGGAAACTTGAAGATGTTTGTATGCTCATAGTTAAGTCTCATGGGTAATCGTGCTGTGGGGCAAGAATCAGGGCATATCCCCATCGGTCTTGGGGATCAGGTTAAAGAGTCTTGATATTAAGGAGTTTGGAGCCACTGAGCTCAGTAGGCTGGGCAGAAGGCTAAAGGCAGGAAAGTTTGGTGCCTCATCAGCCCTTCATTATGTCAAGAGATCTTTAACATGTTGGATTCTTTTGTGGCCCATTATTCTTTTCCCTGTAAGAAATCCAGATGCAAATACAGTCACTTGGTTAAAATAAGATTTAGAACACTTTTATCATAGAAGAGATGGTGCTATCATAAAAGTCTCTGTCCCACAGGTGACATTTTCTATTAACAGTGTAAGATTTAACAGATGTCCATTATTGGAGAATGGGATTTGTTCTGGTAATGGCCAGACAATGAGTTCCAGACACAGTTTATAATCCAGAGTCTCCTTTATTCTTGTGCAGAACACATCTATCAAGGTTGACTTTTATGTGACATCTGGACATGCCATAACTTGTTGGGGGAGGCATTTTCCTGAAAGTCTTGTATTTTTAATCTAGAATCCAGCTGAGCCACAATCCCTCCACTCCCCACCCCATCCCATGTTCATGGCCACCAAGTTTACATTGACATTCAAGGTCATTTGAGCTGACCTTCACAGAATTATAACCGTGGAAAAACAAAGAAGGCAGTTCTCCATGGCAGCTGTCAGTCTACCTCTGCTCCCTTCAAGTACACCTCCCCACCCAAAGTCTACCACCCCGGTGTCCTGGAGGGTCCCAGGAGACCTTCTAATACCAGGATGTTTTGGCTTGACGATGAGTGTGGTGACATCATGCATACTCCCTGGATCTCTTCCTGGGCTCTTTGGGAAAGGCCTTCAGAGTTTGCAGTAGGGTATCAGGCAGACTCCGCAAGTCAAACTTCATGAGGCTTGTCCCAGTCTCATATTTTCTCAGTCTCTCTTGTCTTTGTCCCAGCTTCCTAGAGACCCATCAGCTTTGAGGCCACTCCTGCATGACAAAGCGAGAACTCAGTTAAACAAGTCAGCTGGCCTGGTCTTTGCTCACCCGTCTCATCTTGTGTCCCACTTGCCCAGATCTCTTGGGATTCTGACTTGGGGTTGGTTTTCCTGTGTGTGGCCTTGGGCACCCTGCAGAAACCAGGCTTGGCTGTTCTGTTCCTTTGTGGCTGATGTCTGGCTTCCCTTCTTGGCCAAGGTTCAGATTCGCCCTTTGATCCTGTGGCTTCTGAGTGCCCTAATTGAACACCTGAGATGGTTTCCCTCAGCGCGGGCCCTTGACTCTGTGCCCCAGTGGGGATCCTCCTGCAGAGCACTAGTCCAGGGCCAGCTCTTCTGAGGTGGCCAAATTGTTGTCCTTTATCCAAGAGAAAGTAACGTATTTGTTTCCAAAAACCCATTGCCGTAGAGTCGATTCTGACTCATAGTAACCCTATAGGGCAGAGTAGAACTGCCCCATAGGGTTTCCAAGGAGCAGCTGGTAGATTTGGACTGCCGACTTTTTGGTTAGCAGCCAAGCTCTTAACCACTGCACCACCAGGGCCCCAAACCACACCCGTTGCCATTGAGTTGATTCCGACTCATTGCAACCCTATAGGACAGAATAGAACTGCCCCTTAGGGTTTCCAAGGAGCAGCTGATGGATTCGAACTGCGGCCTTTCTGCTTAGCAGCTGAGTTCTTAACCACCCAAAGCATTGAAGGAGAAGTGAAGTCCTGTATTTTCAAGGCTGCTCTCTTTCCATGGTCTTCCTCTTCAGCTTCTTTATTTGATTACTCTTCTCCATCTGGGATGCATGAGAAAAAACAAAGGAACTATCAATGGATGAAAAAATACAGGTCACATGCCTCCCGGTGACCTGTAGTGTAGTGTCAGGTGATGTGGAGAAGTACAATGAAGGCATGACTCCTACGCTCTGGGAACTTCAGTCCTGTTGGAGACACAGCACTAATGCAGAGAAATGTATTAGGGAACAAAGCATTCTCACAGAAGGAGCTGGCTAAAGCAGCCAGGGAAGGCTTCCTGGAGGAGAAGAGGCTGGATGTGATCCTTGAAGGATAGGGCAAACTTAGTCTAGGAAGAAGGGTGAAGTATTCTGAAGAGGGAAAGGTAGGCTTAGAGGCAAACTGGGCATAATATAAGCAAGAAAGACAGGTAGGGAGGTGGAGGGAATACAGGACGCTGATCAGGTTGATGGCACAGAGCTTCGTGGTAGGAAGTTGTTACGTGCCATTGGAATTGACTTGGGAAGACTTTTGCCTTCCAAGGAGCTATGCCAGTGAATAGGTTTTCATATTTTTCACCCCCTGGCTAGTGGCAGCTTCCAAGTTTCCTTGGGGGAAGGAATTCTTAGAAAACATTAGAGCCTGCCTGGGCAGGCATGTGGCAGTCGGAGAAGCTGAGAGCATTTCATTACCAAAATCTGTTTACATTTTGAAGACATTTTGAAAACGTTTATGGTGAGTTGCTGCACTTCTCTTTGAAATCATTTTCTGAAATCACCTAGTAAATGAAAACGTTTCCTCATCTTCTGATGTTGAAATGCAGCAAGCATGGGCCATCCATAGCTCTGGGCCTTCTGTGGTTCCTTGGAGCCCAACACAAAGCCCTAGAAACAAACACAAGAAGGAACAATGTCCCGTTAGGGATTCTGTTGATGATGTGCTTAGAAGTTATAGTGTGTTTTTTAAAGTTCTATTATGAATGGGAACACTGGCCCCCAGTGTTCACCTTTATTACCTCACCACACAATAAAGCAGTTTCCACTGGCTTTGTCTGAATCCTTCCATCCTTTTAGCTTTCCCAGTCCCCAGTCAGGGCCCAGGACCTAGTAGATGCTCAGTAAGTATTTTTTAATAAACAAAACAAAAACAAACAAACCCCTTGCTTTGGAGTTGGTTCTGACTCATGGCCACCCCATGTGTTACAGAGTAGACCTGCTCCATAGGGTTTTCCTGGCTGTAATATTTACAGAAGCAGTTGGCCAGGCCTTTCTTCTGCTGTGCCACCGGGCAAGTTTAAACCGCCAACCTTGTATCTCAAAATCACTCAGGGAGCTTTTACGGAGAACATGCTCTGGGCCCCCCTTCCAGCCTTCTGGATGAACAGCACCCTTGAAGCCTGTCTGCAGAGGCTACTGTGAGAGTGATTCAGAACTGGCATCACTGATGAGGCTTTGAGGCTTCTGGGCAGTACAGAGTGTGCCCCTCATACCTCCTGGCCCTATTTGAAAATGTTGAAACCAGGGATGCTCTGTAGCTTTTCAGTTCACTGAGGAATCTTCCTAGCATCATCCCCTGGGAACATGCTTTTGGACAAGCTGGGTAATCTGTCAGGAAAAAAAGCTGAACCTGGATAAGAAGCTAAAGATAACACTGATGCCCTGTTTTGCTCAGAGTTCCCGCTGGACACGGAGCACTGAACGGTTCATGGCAAGAAGCTGGTGTTCACTGAGCAGGTGCTCACTGCTTCGTAGCGTTCATCTCCTCTGTAGGAGCCAGAGAGGGAGGTATTATTATTTTTTCTCCTGGGGAGTCAAGCCCCAGTGAGACTGAGGGGTCCTTGAGCTGGGAGGCAGAACCAAGCCTGAGGTCGTAGACATGCAGTGTACTCCAGGCTGGCAAGGTTGGGAAACCATCAGATGAAGTCACTTTACTGAGAGCAGTGAATGGACTGGGAATCCAAGGACCTGTGCTTGATTCCTGCCTCTGTGGCCCAATCAAGCTAACTACAACATGAGGGATTATGCTGATAACTGGTTTCCTGTTAGCTCATTCAGCAGCGCTCACCGCACTGCGGCACAAAGGGAAAGAGAAGGGACAGAGCCCCAGAGAGGACAGTCCTTATGAAGGCCTCCTCCCCACCTGGCCTTCCACAATGTGTCTCTGATGATTTCCAGAGAGATGCAGGTGGGTGCTGCCTGGCAGGTGAGGGCCTCCTAGCTCATGGGTTCTCCTCTCTGAGCCAAAGGGTAAAGAACCAGCAATGAGGGGTGGCTGGCGCCACTTCTCTGCTTTTCTGAAAGCCCCTAGAGCCATCCTTCTCCACAGTCTGCACACACCACCAGGGTTCCTATGAGAATTTAAGCCCCATTTTACCCAAGGTGGCACAGTGGTTAAGTGCTACGGCTGCTAACCAAGAGGTCAGCAGTTCAAATCCTCCAGGTGCTCCTTGGAAACTCTATCAGGCAGTTCTACTCTGTCCTATAGGGTCGCTATGAGTTGGAATCGACTCGACGGCAGTGGATTTGGGTTTTACCCAAGGTGTTCAGATGTGAGCTACAGAGTTGGACAGAGGGCAGAGGGACAGAAAGAGGAGAGAAGGCTGGAGATAGGGGCTAGAAGTCACTGAGAGGGTCCAGCATTGGGCCTGTTTGGCTACTGACTCCAACAACATCACCATCCAGCCTTCCCCAAATGGAGGCAGGGTTCCTGCCCTGTATGGTTGCTTCCCCAACCATTATTTCACAGACATTATACCTTAAAATAAGGCTAAATGAAAAACCTGAGTCTATTTAAGGTCAAGTAAAGGATAGTTTTTTTTTTTTCTCTTAAATGATAGTTGCAATAATAAATAATGGTACAACTTCAGCCAGCCAGGAGGTGGCCGAGCTGAGCTACGTTCCATACCCTCTTAGCCTGAAGGTGTGTTCACTTCCTCTTCCTTTAACCTCTCTCACACCTGTACCGTGAGTCCTTTCCCTCCTCTTTCCCTCTCATCTGTAAATAATGGAGTCCAGTTTCCCCTTGATCCTCTCTGGGTCATGCACATTTCTTCTGTGTTGAATCTTCATGCCCTGACGACCAGTGGCTGAGACTTGGCAGAGGGTGTGGTGGGCTCTGCCTCAGTGTTCTTCAACGGGGAGGGTGCACATAGGTCTGATCATTTTAAAAAGGGGGGTGGGAAGAAACACTGATGGTCTTTCACTCTAACTCTTCCCTAGAGAAGTTATTACCAGTGAACAGTGGGGCATGACATCAGATGGCAAATTGGAGTCCCTGGGTAGTGTGAACGGTTAACACATTAACACACCCAGCTGCTAACTTAATGATTGGTGGTTCAAGGCCACCTAGAAGCACCTCAGAAGACAGACCTGGCAATTTACTTTCAAAAAATCAGCCATGGAAAACCCTGTGAGGAGTTTCTACTTTAAAATGTATGGTGTTGCCTTGGGTCAGAGTCAAGTTGATGGCAACTGGTTTTACTGGTATTTAGCATGTCAAATCCATTATTCCTCAGATATAAGTAATAATATCTTAAGACAAGAATACATCAATAAACTGAGTTTATTTAAAGTCAAGTAAATGATAAAAACATGTAGTGAATAGAAGTACTAGCAGTGCCTAGATAGGGCAAGAACTAGTGAAGGGAATATATGGGAACGAATAAAGTATTGGAAACACTGCCCTAGGGCATATAAAATAAAGGATATCACCACTGAGTGGATGCACTTCCTTCTGAAACCAGCCCATCTATTCCATATGAGAAATCAGATTCTTCTCATTAACGGAGCTTTGACTCAATTTTCTATCACAGATACTAAGCTGCAGCAATGGACTGAAACATGCCAGTGATCCCGAGGGTGACGTAGGACCAGGCAATGTTTCGTTCTATTGACAGAACGTTGTCAGGAGTCGGAGCCAACCCAGTGGCAACTAACAGCTCGACAACGTTAAGTCTTCTCATTTTAAAAGAGACACCAACCCGTATCACCAACACTGAGCTAAAGCAGAAGAAAATGCTGCTTGAATTTGACAGTCAGACCTTCCAGCTAACAGAACATCTTCCTAAGCCAGTGGCGGTGGTGGGTTTATCCTCCACAGGAGTACTTTTCCTTGTCTGAGGTCACAGATGCAGGAAGGGCAGAGTGCTGCATCAGACCTCATCTGTCCGACTTCAGAGCCAAGGCCCTTTCTCTTACTTTCTTAAAGGAACCGTAAAGTCTCTTCAAACTCTAAGGAATCTATGACTTGAATTAAGGGTATTTTAATTTCTCTCCATGAGCTTTGAAAAATAAAACTGACCTTACGTTTTCCTGGGGCTATCTGATTCCTTTAACTCTCTCAGGCATTTTAATTAGCATCAATTCCATGCATTCAAGGAAATGAATTTCTATTTCAAATGGTACAGGAGCCTCTGGAGGGAAGAAAGGAAAAGAAAAAAAAATTAGCAAATGAAATTTTCAGCGCCCAGAACTCTTTCTCATTTAAAAATGCAACATCCTAAGTGCCTAAATTAAGAGGCTGGAACACTGCGCAATATTAATACTGTATCCTTCAGTCTGCAGCTGCGTCGGCAGACAAATGTTGGGAAAAAGCAGACAAAAGCTTCCCTCCCAATGTCTATGCCCCCAAGTTACTCTGTTTGGAGGCTCTTTTTGAATATGGAAATTGGCAATTTTCTGAGGTCTCTTGAGCGTGCTGTCTTCCACTTATGGCAGGTTTCACTTGGAGCAAACTAACTTTCCATGAATGAATTTCTATTGTGTTAACGATCCCACTGCAGCCAGGACCTCATAGTCATTGCTAGAACCAGCCGGTCTATCAGTGCCTTTTTGACGTATTGAAGTGACTTAAATTAAAACCAAGACTGTTTACAGGATGTTAAAGAGATTTTATTGACAGCACCATGCCCCCGTGTTATAGGAGGCAGGGGGTACCCTTAGTGCTATGACACAGACTTTCACAAAGATGTTATGAGCTAGATTTCTCTGTCCTTGTTCTATTAGTTCTGCCCCCCTCACAACACCACCCAATAACTGCTCATATATCAAGGGTGGCTGGGGGTTGGAGCCGTGGTGGCGCAGTGGTTAAGAGTTCAGCTGCTAACGAAAAGGTCAGCAGGTGGAATCCACCAAAGCTGCTCCTTGGAAACCCTATGGAGCAGTTCTACCCTGTCCTATAAGGTCGCTATGAGTTGGAATCAACTCGATGGCAACCGGTTTGCTTTTTGGGTTGGGGGATGGGCAATGACAATGGAGAGGATATTAATGGGAGTGACAGAATAAATTAACTTGCAACGCTGACTTTTGTTCTAAAAGTTCTCCACAATTTACCTCTACATGGGAAGGACAGTCTTTGAAACTGTCTTGTCATGAAGACATGTTCCTTGTTTTGATATTCCAGATTGCTTGACCATATTCCTTGATGCTCTCAGGCCAGACATTCCAACTTGGAAATTATATATCTTTTGTCTACAGAACATTCTATATGGAATCCCTAGGTGATGTAAACAGTGAATGCACTTATCTGCTAACTGAAAGGTTGGCAGTTCAGATCCATTCAGAGACCTTGGAAGAAAGGCCTGGCAATCTACTTCCAAAGAAATCAGCCAATGAGAACCCTATGGAGCTTAGTTTCACTCTGACACTCATGGGGTCACCATGAGTCAGAATTGACTTGATGGCAACTTTTTTATTTTTTGGCTTGTATGTGAACGTTTAACACAGGAATCCCAGTGCCACTAGTGGAGAAATGGAGGAACCAGTTGTTGTTCACAGATATTCCACTCCTGATAATGGCAGCTAACGAAGGGCAAGTGGTCTGTGTTTTCTGCCTTGTATAATTAGCATTAGGCCTTGGCATGGTGGTTAATATTATCCTATTTCAGTGTCACTATGAGTTGGACTCGACTCAATGGGAGTGGGTTTTCAGCTACAAACACCCCCAATTCTCATAAAGCATACTGAGAATACTGCCTGGTATCCTGAAGATGAGTGCTCTATCAGTCACACTACCCTATAATTTCTGCACACCATAGGAAAGGAGGAGTGAGAAGCTGGAAGCAAACACTGAGGGAATGGGACCATGTCAGTGACCAGTGACAAACATCTGTGTCTCTTTAGTGCTCTATGTTTTCCAAGGACAGCAATAGCCACTCCAAACCCCATAAATTAGCTTTAGGACTTGAAGTAATTGAGTTACAAGCTGCAACCGCACTGTTGGTGAGTGGGTTGCTGTTTACTTATCTGGGGATGGACTCTTCTTTCTAATGGTTGTGCAGTTGTGTGAAATTGCTCTCCTAGGAGATAAAGCACAAGGGGTAGATGAAGACATTTAAGGACACTGGATGATGATGTAGCCAGCTTCCTGGGGACGGGGACAGGGGAAGGAGCTTTCCTGGAGAAAAGATTCCAAGGGAAAGCAATTTGATGGGAGCTTTGATGGCACAGTGGTTAAAGTGATTGACTGCTAACCAAAAGGCTGGTGGTTCAAAACCACCAGTGGCTCCTCAGGAGAAAAATAAGGCAGTCTGCTTCCATAGAGATTTACAGCCTTGGAAACCCTATGGGTTGCTACGCACTGGAATCAAATCAACGGCAGTGGGTCGTTTTTTGTTTGTGCCATTATATATCTTCTAGTACCAACTACATCATTATCTTCACTTTATACGTAGAGAGTCTGCGTGTCAGAGGGGTTAGGTCGCTTATCGAAGATCACAAAGTAGAAGTCCTGGGGCTCCAGTGTGCCTGGCTCCAAGTGCAAGGATCCTTTCCACTTGTCACGCCATCTTTGAACTGGAGAGATCCAGCCACCCGGTTTAGACTGGGGCTTCGAACCGGTGCATTCCAGTTCAAACCCCTGCTGAGAATTCACGTTTCCACCCCAGATATCCTGAATCAGATACTATGGTTTAATAAGAGCCCCAGGTGATTTTTACGTATAATAACGTTTTAGAACCACTGCTCTACTAGTGGTGCTCAGACCTGGTCCTTAACCAGCATCATTAGCATTGCCTGGGGGACTTGTTAGAAATACAAATTATCGGCAGGGTTTCCAACTGGAATGAACCAGTTTGAAGCCCTGGTTTAGATTTTCTACTTCTCTGCCAAAGTACTTACAACCTTACTTAGGGACTACAGTTTCTTTTGGGATCACCATCATAATCACCCAAAAACCCATTGCTGTCGAGTCGATTCCAACTCATAGTGACCCTATAGGACAGAGCAGAACTGCCGCCTAGAGTTTCCAAGGAGCGCCTGGCAGATTCGAACTGCCAACCTCTTGGTTAGCAGCTGTAGCACTTAACCGCTACGCCACCAGGGTTTCCATCATAACCACAGCAGCTAATATTCTTCAGCCCTTACTATGAGGAGCTTGCAGTTAACTTTAGGAGATGAGGCATATTTATATGAAACATTTAGGTCAAGATTCACAAGTTATTCAAATGAATACATAGTTGCATGTTAAGCCATGTTGGTCCCATGCCCTATGCTTGCAAATTTTAGAGAAGCAATGGATGGGGTGGTCCAGAGAGTGCACACGTGCCCCGCCCTTTCCCATTGTCCTCAATTCCAGTGCAGTTATGGGACTGGAAGTCTCTGGCATTAAAATCTACAAATGGGCTCCATTCAGTAATTTGTGTGGTTATACATTTTCAATGTCCCAGGTGTTTGGGATTTTCAGGAAGTGATTTAAGATCAGGAGATAAAAAATGTAATTATTTCTCCAAAATGCAAATGGCGGCTTTGATTACATTGGATGTGAGTCCTCACATTTTTTGTTTCCATCTAAAATATGATGAAACTTCATGTGCTGTTATTTCTCTGGGAGAAAATGAATCTCTTAAAGGCTTAGCACAATGCAGTGATAGAAGACATTGGGCAGAATATTCCAGAAAACAGCATTGAGAAGATAATAGAAGCTGAATAATTTTGTCTATTCAGCTTAAAGGCCAGTGATGGTGAGAGTGTAAAATGAAGAAACAGAGATCATGGAGAAGAGTGTGAGCCAACTGGAGGTTTTGAGAAAACTGCAAAGGAAAACACATTAAGTGTTTCAGCTCTGGTGCATACCTAGTTCTGCAAACTCTCGTCATTTTTACAATTGCTCTGGGCCTTCCTCAGTCCAAGTTGGTATTTTCTACCAACTTCCACAAAGATGTTACAATTCAAAAACTTAGAATAAGCCTTTTCCACACCATTAAATTTTAACATTTCACATTTCCAAGTATTTGGCTACTAACACAGCATTACTTTTAATGAGAAATCTCAAAGCTGATTTCTCGCCAGCTGTCACCATTGAATGGTTTGGTGTTAAATCCTTCAGCAAGAGGGAGGGAGAGGGAGAGAGTACTATAAAGTGATATTAATGACTTAATAAAAGTATGTTTGTTTGGAAATGTATAGACACTACATATTTACCATTTTGAAGGTAGTACATTACTTTTTTTTCTGAAAATTTTATTTATTCCCCAGGCTTAGGAGACAATTACTAAATACTAGAAAACATGTAATCTTCCCTGAATGTAGTTTCCTGCTTTATAATACACATGAAGTCCCTTGTCTTCCTCCCACTGGGCTTCCAAACATCTTGTTCTAGAGGCCCTGAATTACTGAACTTCAGACTTTGTGCTTCTAAATGTATAACTATTCTTTTTGTCATATGAAAAGGAGCCCCTGTAGTGCAATGGTTAAGCACTGAAAGGTGAGTGGTTCAAACCCACCCATTGGGAAAAAAGACTTGGCAATCTGTCCCTGTAGAAATTATAGCCTAAGAAACCCGATGGACAGTTCTACTCTGGCCTACGGCATCTCTATGAGTTGGAATCAACTCTACGGCACACAGCAGAGACACCATATGAAAACATTAGGAGCTTGAGTGGCCCCCAGTAGCAAGATGAGAGGTACATTTCCTTGGACTTTCATGTTAAAAAGAGAAGAGCAGACACTTCCCAGGCCAGACCAGAGATCCAAAAGCACAGATTCAGGCCATACTTAAAGAGGTGTGATTGTACATGGACACCTGAAGTGAAGAGAGTTGAGTGCTGGGACAGACAGAGATGAGTGATGGGTGTGTCAAACACCACAGCCCAGAGAAAAACTCAGAAATCTCTTGGTCCACCTACAACCCAGGCAATCTTGTCCAATAACAACTTTCTCGCTAAGGAAGATTTTAATGAACAGAAGGGTAAAAGAGTGCTCGTCAACTTTTAAGAGTTCTCCCAAAGGTCCCACTGTATTAGTTTCACGTGACTGCTGTGAAATATTAACAACAGAAATTTATCCTCTCGCAATTCTGGAGGTCAGATATCCAAAATCAAGGTGTTAGCAGGGCTGCACTACATCCAAAGGCTCCAGGGGACTGTCCTACCTTGACCCTTGCAGCTTCTGGTGGTCCACGCATCCCTGGCCTGTGATTGCGTAGCTCCAATCTCTGCCTCCATCTTCACATGGTCTTCTCTTCTGCATGTGTCTCTCCTCTGTGTGTCTCTTAAAAGGACACTTCACATTGGACTTAAGACCACCTAGACAATTCAGGATGATCTCATCTCAAGATCCTTAGCTTAATTACATGCAAAGACTCTCTTTCCAAATGGGTGTGGACATACCTTTTCTTTTTTTTTTTGGAGGGGGTGGACATTATTCAACCCATTGCACCCACCAAACCACTACTTCCATCTCATTGGCAAGAACTGGGTCCACGGCCATCCCTGTCTACATGGGAGGTTGAGAGAGATGTGCATTTTAGCTGGGTGCATGTCTGCTGCAGAATTTCTCTCAGTGTGATACTGCAGGTTCAGTTAAAGCTGGCAGAGCAGATGAAACGTGTTTGCTAATCCTGAGGAAAATATCTGTCACTGTTTAATAGTAAGACGAACATAGAGCCAAAGGTGTATTTAGAAGGCTGGGTCAGTCTCTGTTGGCCAGGCTCTGGGTCACTCTGTAAGGAGATGCTCCTGAGGCAGTAGCAAACTGCTCTCTGCCTAATTTACTTGACAATTGATAATCACATCTTGCAGAGACATGTGTAAAGGCTGGCAGTGTTGACTTTTCCAGTCCCTTTTCTCCTTCCTCCTCCTTATAGGAGGTTGCACAGATGGCTTTCCTTCCTATTTCCCGTAGAAAGACTTGCTTGCATACACATACAGTCATCCTTTCTACAATCCCATTTTCCTTCTAGATCATCATCTTCTGTAGGCAAATTGGATTTTATTTTTCTTTTTATAACTGCTTAACTTCTGTGAACTCTTTTTTGGGAAGTCCTTGTCGTTGGTTGTTGCCAGCAAGTTGGCTCTGACTCGTGGCAACCAACAGAACAAAGCATTGCCCAGTCCTGCGTCATTTGTTGTCTTTACAACTGTTGGTATACCCGAGTCCATTGTTGCAGCCACTGTGTGTTTTGAGTGCCTTCTAACCAGGGCTTTGAACCGGTTTTAACCGGTTCACTATGGCCAACAAAGCAAAACCAGAACAGACTTCAGTTTTTAAAATTTGGATGATCCTGGAACCATAACTGGAATGGGAAAAATTACAGGTCAAAGCTCTAGGATGGGAGACTCAGAAGAGTCATGGTGAGCTTTTTGCAGAGCCTGATGCATGAGATTGGGTTATTGCCAGGACCAAGGAGAGCAACACACATTCAGAGTGGCACAGTTGGCCGACATCTTTGAGTGGGGCACCGCTGTTTCCAACTCTGCACAAAATCTTTCGGGCAAGAGATTTTGCTGCAATGAAACATGTTTGCTGCCCTTGTTTTCTAAGAGAGAGGTTAAGTTTCTAGTAGGGCTTCGGCCCATAATTTTTGTTGTTTCAGTTATAGTTACTAGTTCACCCAGATTTTAAAAGTTCAGGTCTGTTCCAGTGTCCCGTTCTCAGCCATGACTGAACTGGGAAAGACAGTATGAAGCCCTGCTTCCAACCTTATCTTCTAGCACTATATTGGGCAGTATTCTGTTGTGATCCATAGGGTTTTCATTAGCTTATTTTAGTAGATTACCAGGCCTTTCCTCATGGTCTGTTTCAGTCTGGAAGCTCTGCTGAAACTTTTCCACAATGAGTGACTCTGCTAGTATTTAAAATATCGGTGGCATAGCTTCCAGCATTATAGCAACACAAAGCCACCACAGAACGACAAACTGACAGACAGGTGGTGGTGGAAAGTTCTAGGTTTTTTTGATTTACCCTGTTGCTTCCTCTCACCCTTGCTTTAGCCTCATTTCCCTTCTTGACTTGGCATGGAACCATTTTCTGTTATATCCGTCCTCCACCCATGTGATGTGGAGTTGGCTCCCTGCTGAAGACACCTGGCTATCTGTAAACTGTACCAAGGCATTAACATTACTGTCTGCATCTCTAAGGCAGTGCCACCTCACACTCCACTTATTAACATCAGGTAGTGATGAGACTGGGCACTTTTTTCTTAAGCAAAGGAAAAAGATTCAAGGTATTGCTTTCAAAATTTACTTTTAAACTCTGAAGATGAAAGGAGGGAGTAGAAATTGTGATTCTTCTTTAGTTCTGTTCAAAACATGACCTTGTGATAGGAAAATACACATTTTCAATCACTAATGGTTTTCCTTTTTGAATATTTTTCTAATTACCCAGCCTCCCACTCAGCCGACCCAGACACAGTATAGGAACACAGGCACAGTCCTGTCTGTGGGTAGAGGGTAAATCTATGCACATACACAGCAGAGGTGAGCTGTGAGACCCACATTCTAACAAGATGGAAATCGCATCTTTGGCCAACGAGTTGCCGTAGAGAGCTGTGAGACTAATAGAAACCCTGAAGTGATACTTCTTGGTACATCGATGACCATGTGTGATTTCAGTTCCCCCCTTCTACCCTCATCTGGGGCCCTTGTGGCTCAGTAATTAAGTGCTCGGCAGCTAACCAAAAAGTCAGCAATTCAAATCCACCAGGCGCTCCTTGGAAAACTTATGGGGCAGTTCTACTCTGTCCTATAGGGTCGCTATGAGTCAGAATCAACTCGATGGCAACAGGTTTGTTTTTGTTTTTTACTGTCATCTAGTACCCTTGATGCTCCTAGAGAGGAAATCACGACAGCCTTTACTGGGAGCTTTTTTTGTGGTACCCCTTGTGGTCAGGCTGTATCACTGCAGGCTCTGTGCAAGGCAAGGTTGGTAGGAAAAGGGCAGCAGGTACACTGGGGTCAAACCTGGGTTTCACTTCTGATGTTGTTTCATTTCCGATGTTGAGGACTGTTGATCACATGTCCTTGAACCCCTCTGTCAGTTTTTCACTTGTAAAATGAGGTTGATATTATCTGTTTTATTATGAGGATAGTTACAAGAATTAAACAAGGGAAAAAAGAATTAAATGAAAAAGTGTTCTTGGCACATAGTAGACACTCGGCAAGTATAAGTTTCTGTTCCTCCCTCAAGGACTGTATGGCTTCATACTGGCCATGGTCTGACCTTGGTTTGCCATTTTGTCCTTCAGTCCCCAAACAGCAATAGTGGTATTAATCTTAGTGATCTTTGCATTTGGTAACTCCTGAATGTACCAGTGTACATGTGCAGTAAAAGCTTTTTAAAACAATTATTTTGGTGAAAATATACAGAACAAATCATATGTCATCTTAACAATTTTTACATGTACAATTCAGTGGCATTGGTTACATTTTTAAAGTTGTATAACCATTCTTGCTATCCTTTTCTGAATCATTCTGCCACTGTTAGTATAAACTCACTGCCCACCAAACAAAATCCCCCTTTCCTCCTCCCTCTTACCAAGGGTAAAAAAAAAAAAAAATTTTTTTTTCTTACCTTTGGTAACCACTAATAATCTTTAGTTTCTATATAATCGCTTATTTCACATAAGTGGAATCATACAGTATTTGTCTTCTTGTGACTAACTTATTTTCCTCAGCATAATGTGTTCAAGACTCATCCATGTTGTGGCACGCGTCAGGAATTCATTTCTCTTTATGATTGAGTAGTATGCCTTTGTGTATATATACCACGTCTTGTTTATCCATTCGTTTGTCAATGGACATTTTGGATGCTTCTGCTTTTTGGCCATTGTGAAAAGTGCTGCATTGAATATTGGTGTATGGCTTATGTTAAGAGCTTTATATGCACCAATTCATTTAATCCTCACCCCAACCCTGTAAAGTAAGTACTTTCATGATCCCCTTTCACAGATGAGGAAACTGAGTTCCAGAGAGTTTAAGACATATATTCAAGGCAGTAGAGATAGTAATGCAAACCTGATTATCTAACTGTGAACCTCATACTTTTTCTTTCAATAAATTTTATTGTGCTATAAGTGAAAGTTTACAAATCAAGTCAGTCTCTCACACAAAAACCCATGTACACCTTGCTACACACTCCCAGTTACTCTCCCTTTAAATGAGACAGCCCTCTCCCTCCCTCCACTCTCTTTTTTCGTGTCCATTTCTCCAGCTTCTAACCCCCTCCACCCTCTCGTCCCCCCTCCAGGCAGGAGATGCCAACATAGTCTCAAGTGTCCACCTGATCCAAGAAGCTCACTCCTCACCAGCATCCCTCTCCAACCCATTGTCCAGTCCAATCCATATGTCTGAAGAGTTGGCTTCAGGAATGGTTCCTGTCCTGGGCCAACAGAAGGTCTGGGGGCCATGACCACCGGGGTCCTTCTAGTCTCAGTCAGACCATTAAGTGTGGTCTTATGACAATTTGGGGTCTGCATCCCACTGCTCTCTGGTCCCTCAGGGGTTCTCTGTTGTGTTCCCTGTCAGGGCAGTCATCGGTTGTAGCTGGGCACCATCTAGTTCTTCTGGTCTCAGGATGATGTAGTCGCTGGTTCATGTGGTCCTTTCTGTCTCTTGGGCTCATAATCGCCTAGTGTCCTTGGTGTTCTTCATTCACCTTTGATCCAGCTGGGCTGAGAGCAATTGATGCATCTTAGATGGCTGCTTGCTAGCAATAAACCTCATACTTTTAACCACTGAGCCATTTGCTCTGCAAAAGGTACTGAGGAAGGGCCAAAATAAATAAGAGTTTGTTTCTGCCTATTGTGCTCAAGAAGCTTGACATCTTTGTGAAGAGACAGAACGCTGACCTCTGAAGAGTTTCACGTAACCCTGCCTGAATCAAATTCCCTAGGAGATGAAGCAACATGGAAATGCATAAATGCATGAAATGTAAGTTAAATGGCAACATGAAGCCTGGCACAGAGGGTCTGGGCTGCATAGCCAACCCATTGCTAATGGACTGGTGGACCATGTTGATCGTGGCGGGAATAGAGCCAGAGTGAGGACTGACACCACACCCTGATTCCCAGTGATGGGAGAGAAGGCATCTTGGGGCACAGACAGTGGCCTTTTGTGATCCTAATTTTTTTTTTTAGTTTTGGAACCAAAGCAAGATATCCAGTCAGTGGCAGTGGCCTGAAAATTATCTGATCGCTGGAAAAATACAAAGCTTGTCCTCCTTTCTCTTTTCATTTCTAGCTTATTTCTTCATCAGCAAGCCAGCTTAGTATGTTGTTGACTATTAGATAGATTGTGTTTGTGACACCCACCCCCACTGAGCTCTCTTCAGATTAAGGACAATCCTTTCTCTCCATGAAGCCCTGGTGGCATAGTGGTTAAGAGCTCGGCTGCTAACCAAAAGGTCAGCAGTTCGAATCCACCAGCTGCTCCTTGGAAACCCTATGAGGTAGTTCTACTCTGTCCTACAGGGTTGCTTTGCTATGAGTTGGAATCGACGGGACAGTAACAGGTTTTGTTTTGTTTTTGTTTTTTCTCTCCATGAAGAGTTGTGTTGTGGCTCACATTCAGGATTGGCAGCCAGTAGACCCAAGAAACCACATGCCAATGAGTACATGCTGTTTTCTAGCCCATTGAGCATTATCCTGACAATGACTTGAGATTAACATTATTTGGGGGATTACAAATACTGGGAGAAATATCTGAGAACTCTTGGCACTTCTGATACATGTGGGTAGAAGTTCTATAAACTTGAGTTTAGAAAAGGAGCAGTTCGTTTCCTTGGGTGTTGGGATGGCATGGGAAAGGCAACTCCTAGAGTGGAGGGACGCCACCTCTGCTGAGACATGAGTGACCTCATCCCAGTCCTGTGCTTCTGCTAACTCGCCAGGTGATTGTAGACAAGGTTGGCCTTCTCTTTTCTGGATCTTTGTATGCTCTTGTTTGGAAGATTAATTAGGGGGTTTTAATTAGGGCTTTTCTGTTGTAAGGAAAGAAACCTACTTACTGCTGGGAAGGTGTACAAACATAAGAATTCAGGAAAAGCTGAGTCACCACCAGACATTAGATGGACAGATCATGAGTTTGCTTAATACTTATGCCACTTTCAGATGCCTATCTTTTTCTCGTGGTTTCTAAAATTCTCTTCGTGTACCTGTGTCTTTCTCCTTTTTCTCCGAATTGGCTTTCTTGTATGGGGCCCCTAATGACCTGGGCCCTGTGTGTTAGTCAGGTTAGACTAATTTATGCTGTATGACGATCAAATTCTCAAATATCAGTGGCTATAATTAATAAAAGTTAACTCTTCACTCTTACAAAGTTTTGCATGGGTTGGTGGTTTTCCAAGACAGCTCTCTCCTAAAGAATGATTCAGGAATACAGACTGTTTCCATCTTATAGCTGTGCCATCTGAAATATGTGGTCAAAGAAGGTGATAGAATGGAAAAGACACAACTGTCTTTAACTGCCTTGTCCTAGAAGTCACACAGCTCAGTTCTACTCACAGTCCATGGGAAGGAACTAGTCATGCAGCTTCAAATTAACTGCAAGGGAGCCTGGAACATGTAGGAAAGCACGAGCATATTTGGTAAAGTCTATCTCCACCACACTCTGGGTCTACAAAGTCTTTCAGATTTGGGGTTCACAGCTCAGTGTTAACTTTTCTGAGTATTTCTTAGTTCAAATTCTTGATAAAGAGGCTATTGTTCCAGGTCATCATTTCAAGCCAGACTGCATATGTCATGTACAGGTTGCTGGTCACTCACTGAGCTCCCTACAAATAGCCATCTGCCCTTGGGCCAGTCACGTCACCTGCTGCCTCCTTTGGCAGGTGCTATGGTTAGGAGCATGTTCTCCATCAAGAAGATGCTGATGGAGTTGCCTTCCTAAAGGGAAGTCATGTCAGGAGCCTTGGTCTGATCTCCTCAGGATGATCTAGGACCAACAGTCTATGATTTGGGGACAAAAAGCTTGTGCGTAGGACCATTTCTGCAAACCAAAATTTCCATATCCATTGCTTTGGGTCTCTAGAATGACTGAGCAGGCTACTTCAGGGCAGGGGGCAGACAGAGTGACACATTTCAGAGAATCTTGCCTCTGATTCCAAGTAGAAACTTTCAAAATCTTACTGTAGGTTACCAAACAAATTTCCCATAAGTAGGAAGTAATTTCTCTGTGTAGACAACAAAAACTCACAACTGAAAGTCAGCCTCTTCCCTTTACCCTTACAGAGCTCAGGGATTATTTAACATTCTTAAAGATATTGATATTAAGGACAAGGAAGCACAGAAACCTCAACTCTACCCAACAGGTAGTGATGGAATTACCCTGGAAAGAAAATTGCGATGTATCTCTTCAAAATGGCATATGCAATAAAGCAAGAATGAATAGAATAGTTACAGGATGACCAGTAATTGAGAGTTAGGTTGAGGTCCAATATCTTGGATCCAAAATTTACTGCGTGATGAACATTTATTCAACCCCTCTGAGCCTAAGCTTTCTCACCTGTCAAGTGAGAAATCTATGTTTGTTGTGTACATTTTTTAAAATAATATTTTATTGTGTTGTGGTGAAAGCTGACACAGCAAATTAGGTTCCCATTTGAAATTTTCTGTACAAATTATTCAGTGACATTAGTTATATTTTTCACAATGTGAATTTTTCACATTTTCTAACTGCATTTTGGTTGTTCCACTTCCAGCTCCAGTTTCCCTGCCCCCTTATCTTCTCATCTTTGCTGACCTCATATAGATGGTTTTTTAATGGAGCACCATACTCATGGGTAATATAATTTATTTTGTGTGCCAATCAGTTATTTCGCTAAAAAGTGACATCAGAGGATAGTTTTGGTTCAAGGTTTAAAGAATATCTCAGGGTGATAGTCTCAAAGAGTCTTCTAGTCTCAACTGGTCCAGCAAGTCTGGACTTTTTAAGAATTTGAGTTCTGTTCTGAATTTTTTTCCCACTCTGTCAGGGTCCATCTATTGTGGCCCTTATCAGAATGGTCAGTAGCATTAGCTGTGCACCATCTTGTTCTTCTGGTTTCTGGGCAGATAAGGCCGTGGCTCGTGTAGGCTATTGGCCTGGTTGACTAGTTTCTTCTCTGAAACTTTGGTTTCCTTCTTTCTCTTTTGCTCCTAATGAATAGAAACCAATAGTTGTATCTTAGATGGCTGCTCACAAGCTTTTAAGACCCCAGACACTACTCACCTCACTAGGATGCAGAACATGAACTTTGTGAACTACATTATGCCAATTGACTGAGTTGTCCCATGAGACCAAGGTCCTAAGCTGTCCAACCCAGAAAACCAATCTCACAAGGTGTTTGCTTATATCGAAGAAGTATCTGTAACTGTGTCCTCTATGCATATATATGTGTGCACACACATATGCTATCTGTATGTACATGTACATATAGCTACTTCTGTCTTTGCACACTTATGTACACACCTATAACTACCCATACACATACATATATGCCTATACACATAAATAAGTGACCATACACTTGTTTTTTCATTATTGTTGGTGTTGTTGCCAAATTATATATGTCATATTCTTTAGCACATTATTGTCTCTTGTGCCCTTCTTAGTGGCATTGGTTACTTTGGTCAAGCTGTCCTCATTGCACCCACATTCGGTGCTACTTTTCCTGTCACCAAAAATAACAAGTATTTATGATCTAGAGAGTGATTTCCCCTCCCCCTCACCCATCCCTGTTAACCGATCTTCTCTGTGTATGTATCTCTTCTTGACTTCTCATAAAACTGGGATAGTACGATATTTTTCCTTACGTAACTGACTTATTTAAGTTAGCATTGTGTCCTCCAGATCCACCTATGTCGTAATATGTTTTGCAGACTCATCCTCATTCTCTGTGGTTGTGTAGTATTCCATTGTATGACAATTGTGAGGATACCGCAGGACCAGGCAGTGTATCGTTCTGACTCGACGGCACCTAGCAACAGTATTCCATTGTGTATACATACCACATTCTGCTTATCTGTTCGTCAGTTGAAGGGCACTTAGGCTATTTCTTCTTTTTTTGTCATTGTTTTACGATTGTGAATAGTGCTGCAGTGAACTTAGGTGTGCATACGTCTGTATTGTGAATATTTTAAAATATAGAATTCACCTAGCTCAATGCCTGAAAGTGAATAGCTGCTCAGTTAAAGGTAGCAATTAGCATTGTTATTTTAACAGTCCTTTCAAGGCAGACCTCTCCAGGACCCAAGCACACTCACAGTGCTGGCCCTTAGATATTGCTTAGTCTGTGCAGTTGGCAGCAGCTGGATGGAACACCTTCTGGAGATCTCTTCTTTCGATGAGATGCTGATCTATAACCTCAGGCAAACCAGGGGTTGCTAACATCTGTGCCGCCTTCACTGTCTTCTGCACTGTCTGCTGCAGAGATGAATGAAGGTGCACAGCTGTGCTACTGTGTGGCCTCGGGGAAGCCGGGAAAACCCTGTCCAGTTTTCTCCCAACCTCTCACAGCTGCCACAGTGCCTCTAATTCCATCCTCATGGGGTCTTTTTGGCTTTATTAGAGAGCCTACATTCATCTCTCCATCAGCAGCATGAGTTTAATACATTGATATGTTTTCCAGGGTCCTTGAAGAGAGTGTTTTTGCTGTGATCTCTGAATCCTAGTCATGATACATCAAATTAACTCCAGAATGTCCAAGTTAAAACACAGTGTAGATTTCAGGGGGGATATATTATTTTCCCTTATTCTCCAGGCTTTGCCAAAGCCCTGGAGAATCATATCCAATGTGACAGGCATTTATAGAATACCTTTTTTTTACTGTGTACCCAGCCCCACTTGGGCTCTCAAGGAGTTTCTGGACCAGCTGGGGAGAAAATAAAAACACTTGAAAAAAAGGATTCATAGTTCAAGGATTGTTCAACAATAGGGAACAATACCTGTCAGTAATTGAAAAACGGGTATTCTGATCTCCAGAGAACTAGGGCATGATTGACGGAGAAGGTAGAGGGAACTGTGAGAGCTGATTAGAACTTTATCTTCACCTTGTTCTTATCAGGGAACAAGGAAATACTTGTTCACATTAAAGGCTGGTAAATTTAGCTGGAATAGAGGGACTTGTATAGCTTTAATCACAATATTGCCAACTGGTCTGATTCAGTATCATGAGATTAGTAAGGATATCTTCCCCCTGTGCTGACTCCAATGGTAATAAGGGTCGAATGGCACCCTTCAAAGGATGACCTGAATTCTTCCAAAGATGGTCCCTCTCTCCTGCCCTCTTATTCACAGAGCAGCAGGCTAGGGGCACTGGAAGAAGAGAGAAAACCTCTGAAATACACACTTGGAAGATCATGGTTCTTCTCTAAGCAAGAGCTGTCAGCAGCGGAAGTTTCTATTCTGTTCCCAGCACAAACATCAGAAAAGACGCAAGTGTTTTTATCTGATGCCAACTAAGCAGCTCCCAGCTGAGAGGCGCTCCCACTTTTCTTGCTTCCCACCCCCAAGTCCACTGACCTGACAGTATGATCGAGTTCTTGGGGCTGACTATACAGTTAGGAAACTGTGCAAAAGATAAAAAAAAAAAAAATACACTTCTAGCTCACGCCAAATGCCCACTGAGTTACCACAGAAAAAGTGGTAATAGAAGTGGAAAAAGAAAAAGTTGCTCATAACTAAGGCAAAACACAAAGTCAGGACAGGAGAAAAAGAGAAACTATTGCTGAGATCGAAAACCAAGAGCCAAAGCTGATTTTCTGCTGCTAACATGGAAGGAGTCTTATTTCAGTGCAAAGATTTAGGGTGGCTTAGAAAGAAGCATTCTAACGAGTCTTAAGATATTTCCAGGTTTGGATTAAGTAGTGACTAATAGTTAAGTTCTACTCTGTCCTACAGGGTCGCTATGAGTCAGAATCGACTCGACGGCAGTGAGTGGTTTTTTTTTTTTAATAGTTAAGAATTAATGAAATAAGTACTATCTCAGGGTTCTCTTGAGAAACAGTGTATATATAGTTCTGTTTCTCTAGAGAATCCCAACTAAGACAGTAGTTACATATCTATACGAAGAAAGAAAGAGAGATGAGATTGAAATTGACTTCTAGGAATTGGCTCACACAATTGTGGGAGGCTGACAGGTCCAAAATTCATACATCAGGCAACAGGGTGCAGGCTTGCAACCCAAGATCTGTAGGATAGATGACAGGACTAGTGCAGAGTGATGCCTAAATATCTGTTTATAGTCTGGAGGCAGAACCCACCATAGGGAACTCCCTCTTCAACTGATTGGTTGCATCATGTTAGATTACGTTATGGAATATGATCACATTATGTTACAGTAAGGTCATTACATTACATCACACTATAGAATGTAATCTGCTGTACCCAAAGCCAACTGATTTAATCACATGTAACTACTTCTTGACAGCAACTAGACTAGTGTTTAGCCAAACCCCTGGGAATCATAGCCTAACCAAATTGACACATACAAATTAACCATCACAAGTACCAAGTTTATCCAGAGCTTATTTCTTTCAATTCATCCTCTTAAGTTGTATCATCTTCAAGTGCTTGGTTTTCTCTGAGTTTGGTAGTTTTACTAAATATTAATGGCAAAGTGAACTCATGTGGCTATTAATAGCCATGCTTATGACAAACCTTGGTTGAGCATCAAGGCTTTTGCAAGGCTTATGTCCCAAGTACATGCATAGTACCTGAAGTGAAGGCATTATACCCTAAGTCAGCCCTAAACTCTCAACCCAAACATTTAAAGGGACATCTATAACATGGCATACATTTTGGTAGTTTTAACAATAACAGGGTCACTATGAATTGGAATTGACTTGATGGCACACAACAGTAATAAGTAGGAGTTGGACAGTAGCCTCTATTCCTCCTCTGCTAGGCCTGAAGTCTGTCACTGAAGGATTAAAAAAAAACCAAAAAAACAAACCTGTTGCCTTCGAGTCGCTTCCGACTCATAGTGACCCTATAGGACATAGTAGAACTGTTCCATATGGTTTCCAAGAAGCACTTGGTAGATTCGAACTGCTGACCTCTTGGTTAGCAGCTGTAGAACTTAACCACTATGCCACCAGGGTTTCTCATTGAAAGATAGCACATGTCTATTTTCTCCCAATTGCTTGGCTTTGTATCCTCCTCCCTCTTCAAAGAATGAAGAATTTGACCACCAACTCCCCAGCCCTGAGTATCTGGGCCAGGCAACTTTTTAGAGTCATTTGTCGGATAAATATTCATTGAGCAGCTAGTCTGTGTCAGGCATCTTTGATGATGTAGGTGTGTTACCTGGGAATATGAGGCAATGTGGAACGTGATTTCATCAGACCCTCAGGTACCCTGGGCCCCAGCTTGCTTGAGACTGTAAAATACAGCCAGCCTCGTCTACACCTGGGAGGATATGCCCTGTGTCTGGGGACAAGCACCTCAGCCTCAAGGACCTGCTTTTGCCTCGCTCCCTAACTTCTGAACCATCCCTGAGGGGGCTGCCATGGGTTGGTTTGCTTCCATCCAACACAAAGGGCTTCCCTTGAGCAGAAGCCATGCTCAGTGACCTAAGAAGTAGTGGTGGCCACTGAGTCCAGTCTCCTTCAGTATGGGAATCACCCTGATTCAGCTGCAAGGGCTGAGATGGTGGGTCTGGCTTTACCTGCAAATTACCCACAGAAGCATGGTAACGTCTGCAGAAAAGACAGGGTGGGAGGGGGCCTTCTTTCTTTTCAAATAGCCATGTATATGGTTGGTATGTGAAAGTGCCTCATATTGTCAGATCTGATTTTAAAGTTCCCGCTTGTTCTTCTACTTCCTTTTACAGTCCAAATCTAAGTGACTCACCTTCCACATATACAGATCCTTTGAGTAATAGGTGACAAGGACCCATTTCTGTTCTAGAGAGATCCTCCCTAAGTGACCTACATCTTCCTTAATATGTGCTTTCCCCAAGGGCCAACCCCAGGAAACCTCCCAGAACTTGTGGTAACTCTTCCAGGAAGGGGCAGAGCCCATCAAAAAGGGCTTTCTTCCTGTCTTAGTTATCTAGTGCTGCTGTAACAGAAATATCACAAGTGGATGGCTTTAACAAACAGAAATTTATTCTTTCACAGTCTGGGAGGCTAGAAGTCCAAATTCAGAGCACCAGCTCTAAGGGAAGGCTTTCTCTCTCTGTCAGTTCTGGAGGAAGGTCCTTGTCACCAGTCTTCCCTTAGTCTAGGAGCTTCTCCTCGCAGGAGCCTCAGGTCCAAAGGACATACTCTGCTTCTGGTGCTGCTTTCTTGGTGGTATGAGGTCCCTGACTCTCTGCTCACTTCCCTTTCCTTTTATCTCTTGTAAGATAAAAGGAGGTGCAGGCCACACCCCAGGCAAACTCCCCTTTCATTGGATCAGGAATTCGACCTGAGCAAGGGTGTTATATCCCACCGTAATCCCTCTTAACGTAATCTAACCTTGCTCATTAACCGCAGGCTGAGATTAGGATTTATAGCACATAGGAAAATTATATCCATCACAAAACAAAGGACAACCACACAATACTGGGAATCATGACCTAATCAAGTTGACACATATTTTGGGGCAACACAATTCAATCCATGACACTTCCCATTGGCGAGGCCAGCATCGTGGCAAGGTCCTAGCTTGGGTCCTGCAGACCAGATGTCCACGCCTCCCCCTCAGAGGTGACTTCCTGACACACAGAACTGGGGAGAAGGTAGAGTCTCACCTTCATCCCCAGCATCCCACATCCCTCCCTGTCCCCCTGGGTGGGGGGCAGTACTCACAGCCCCACACAGCCAGTTTCTGCCCAGAATTTTAGGCAGTGGCTGATCCCAACAGACAAGGTCCTTCTCCATGATGGCCTGTAAGGAGATGGAAGGGTCACTTAAGTCTTCCCAAAACCACCACACCAGGCAGGACAGCATGCAAGGCCCTCACTCTTCTAACATAGTTTTTATAGAAGAACGACCACTTACAAAGCGAATCTCCATAAAAGCAAGATAGCGGAATTTCATGGTAGATCATTGGAACACTGTCATGAAAAATAAAATAAAAAATGTTGAAAGCATGTTAATTTTATCTTACATTTAAAAAAATTTATGTGTTAATTGCACCTATATGCTACTTATGTTGAGTGGAGTGTTGATAATTTTGTCCCAAACTAGAGGTAAGCAGCAAGGGGTACATTTGAGTGGGAACTCACTTTATAACAGATCATTCAACTATATACTGTTGCCTTCCAGAGAGGGAAACCCTTCAACCCAAGGGACCAGCATTCGTTGTGCCATTACCAGGTGCCAGTCACTGGGAGAGTGTCACTTATGCAGTCTCATAATGTTGGGAGTCGTGATCCCATGCTATAAGCTGGGAAAGTGTACCTCAGGGGCATCAAGTAACTTGCTCCAGCCAGGCATCAATGAAGTGATAGAGCTCAGATCTGGATATAAGAGACCATGACACGTGAAACTCTTATGGTGGAATCCCAGGTCCTGTGGTTCGTGCCTTAAGGTGTTAGTTCTGGGCATTGGGTCTTTCTTGGGTCTCAGCGTGTCACTTTGTGAAAATGACTTCTTTCTTTACCTTTCCCAAATATAACAGGAAAAGACCACCTGTACCATTGTCCCTTCCCAAGCCTGAGGCTGCTGACCCCAGGCCTACTTTCTCTTCCAGAAGTCCAGGTGTTACCATGGAGGATACCATTCACCTCTTGGCAGGGCCATTTACTGTCTCTGCGTTGCTCCTCGGGAAAGTCTGAGACTCCTGCTTGGGGGAAGCCTTAGTTGGACCTTTTACCCCAGGAGCCTTGGTTTGCTCTAACTGGCGGAGGTGTGCTTCTTGACTGAGGAATAGTTGCCCCAGGCTTGGGTAAAAGTGAAGGGAGTCTTCCTTCTTGCTGGCTCTGGAGGCTAGCGATGGATATGGTGGGAGCATGAACTTTTTCTGGAAGGACTACTCTTAGATCTTTTCAAGTCTACTTGAGTTTAGGGAAGCCCTGCTCAGAGACCTTTGGAAGGGCTTAGAGAACTCTTAAAGAATTGAGAATTTCCCAGGGTTGGTAGAGAGGCTCATTATATCCAGCAGAAGAATTTTAAGGCAGCACAGAGAAGGGACCAGAGAATCAGTAGAGCAAAACTGACCAGGAGGACTTGGGTTTCATGTGACCTAGTCAGGAGGCCACGGCTCAAGTTCTGGTTTTGCAATCTATATCTTTGTGGCTGAAGGGAAGTCATGCTTCTCTTTGGAGGTGACTTTCCTCATCGGTAAATTGAAAGGAAATTGTTAGAGATCTCCACGTTTCTTCCTAGTTCGACCATTTCATCATGGTTACCTCTCCAATTTTGTCATCATGCTAACCCTCATCAGTCTGTCCAGAACCATGATTCTCAGAATGGTTTGCCTAGATTTTGGTAAAATATTTCTTTATTTTAAAGGGCTGTCAATTTCACCACTCACCTAAAATCTGCAAATACTGGAGCACTTCCATCTTAATATTCAGGTTTTACCTTGAACTTCTCAAAGCTTTTATTTTGAGCAACATGCTATTTAGATGAATCAGCACTTCCTCGGGCTTTTTAATCAGAGTGAACTTCTTGATTTCCAAATTGCTGTTATAGTGGCCTGTATCTTCCTTATAGAACTTCCCACTCCCAGATCTTTAATACAGGAAACTTTCGGGGACTGGGGGCCCCTGTAAGAGAAAACTCCTAGCATGTTTACATGCTAATATTTTGGTAACAACAGAGAAGGAAATGTAAATTTAAACACCATATGGTGTCTTTTTATCAAATTAGGAAATTAATTTCTACCCTTCTGTAGAGAAGATACAACTTTGATTCTAACGTCAAGGCTTGTCACTTTGCTGTTGCTTCAAAAGCTTTTATTCATTCTTTATTATTAGAGTAAAATCAAAGAGCTGACTGTGGATGTTCTAAAATAATTCCCTTGAGAGGTAGATATGTTGCTATAATTGGTGTCAAGTTTATCTTTATTTCTCTTATAGGTATAGGAGTCCCTCAGGTTCAATGACCTCATGATCAGGTGGGAGTAGTGGCTTTCTAAATCTCAGTTCTGGGTCCTCTTGTCACACCTCCACCTCCAGTGTGACTCATACCTGCTCTTCTGGGAGCCCTGCCTCCCTAGCCAGGCGGTCAGCCTCTAGAAGGCTGGATAATGATTTCTCTCTCCTCTCACTCCCCTTATGTCTCCCCTCCTACTCTGGAATTTCCAGTCAGCTCCCAGGGAAGAGGAGTAGGCCAGTTGGATTCCAGCGTCGTTGTCTAATTTCTGGTTGTGCTTCTGAAGGGATCTGGTGGCTCCTCGACTCTGTTCTCCTCGTGTTCATAGGGGAGGAAGCTGCACATCATGGAGTCTAATGTTTGAGGTCACTATTCCAAGGAGGGACAGTGGTTCCGTCACACAGATAGTCTCTAGTAGTCCTATTCCTGGTGGTGACACCTGTTTTCAGCTTCGATAGCCCCTTTCCTGTTCTGTGGGTCCATTCTGCCTTACCCTGTCCTCTCCAACTGAAATTATGTTTCATCGTTCATATCTTTTGCCCAGGTCTCCCAGTTTATGCTGAAGAGCTCATGGGTATGGGCTCAGAGGGTAACTATCTTTGTCACCTAGTCACCTAAGCCAGAGAGGTGATCTCTCCAGTGGAAACCTGGGCCACCAGGGAAAGCTACCTGGGGAGAGCCCTTTAAACAGGGGCTATCCTGAGACAACTCCTGAAGCCATGTGGTAGAGGAGCAGGGTCCCTGTTGAGGCCTGAGCCAGCAAAGCACCTCACCTCCACAGAGGAGATACCTCTGCCCTCCATGGGGCTTTCTTCTTGTCATGGGGCACAGTCTTTGCTTTTATGCCCATGTCATGATTCCAGAGTACATCCATCCACAAGACCTTGCTTAGTACATATTCCCCATGTGTTCATGGAACCTACAAGAGGAGAAAACATGACCCACTGGTCCAGTGTTTGGAGCAGCTCGAGAACGTCATCACCAGCATTAACATTTATTGGTGCCCACTCTGCACCAGCCCGTGCTGAGAGCTTTGTGTGCGCTATCCCGTTCAGTCCTTAGAACTTCCCTGGAAGACATGCTAACACTACAGATGAGAAAAAACACGGCTTAGAGGGTACTCGTGATTTGCTCAAAGCCGTACAGCTAATGCACAGCGGAACTGGGCTTCAAACCCCAAGTCTGACTCCAGGGCCTGTGTTCTTAATCCCATACTCCACCCCTCTGAGAATATAGAAGTATGCTCTACGTGTGGGACTGTAGATGCCACTTATCCCTGGTATGACTCAGCTCAACAACCCCGTGAGAAAAGTGGAAAGGATTCTTTCATTTTGTTGAAGCCAACACCTTTCTTCAAAATAGAGCCTGCTTTTATTTCCTGCTTAATAAGAAAAGAAAAAGACATCTTAGACAGAATTTTCATTTCTTTTCTGTGAGGAAACGGCAAAGAGAAATCATCTTTTGATGCCATGTCTTATAAGCGATTTCAGGAACATTATTATTTTTGGATCTTACTTAGCCTTTGAAAGTACAGATGAAATGTGGTAACAGGGAAGAGGAGCTCATTTTACATGTGTTTTTCACTACATTCTGACTACTTTTACCCTAAATTTCCAGGCATAACATAAATTTTTAAAGCCTGTAATAAGGAACCTTTATAATTCCTAGTGTGTCCCTTGGTGGCACCAACAGTTAAGCACTTGATTGCTAACTAGAAGATTGGAGGTTTGACTCCACCGAGAGGTGCCTCAGAAGAAAGACCTGCTGATCTTCTGAAAAATCAGCCATTGAAAACCCTGTGGAGCACAGTTCTGCTGTGACACTCATGGGGTCCCCATGAGTCAGAACTGCCTTAATGGCAACTAGGCTGGTTTGGGTTATAATTCCCAGGAGTGCGTCTTCATGGGGAAATCCCATGAGCACGTGTGTAGATGCAGACAGCTACATGTTGTATGTTATACATGGTGCCATAGTTTCCTTCATAAACTCAATAAACGGGAAAGGATTATTCACCCCCCTGTCCAATTTGTATGCATCCGAAGGTGGGAATCGCTCTCACTGCTGGCCCCTCATAGATGCATACGGTCTAGGAGAAATGTTAGGTTTCAAACAAAGACAAGATGAGGCCACGCTAAGACTGCACGTCTGACCCGGAGAAAGTGCGGAGACCCTGCCCTTTGGAGCTCTAGGCAAACCCTGCTTATTGACGCTACGGAAAGGTAAAATTAGAGAACTTCTCTCTGCTTTGCAAACGCCTTTGGAGACAGAGCAAGAGAAAAACACCATAAAAATCCCTTAGCGGCTGATTTTCATTTAACCAAACTAAAGTGCAAATGCTTATTATAGAAAATGGCTTGTATCTGTTTGTAGTAATTTCCCGGAGAGGCCCTAAGATGCTAAGGCCATCCTCATGGCTGCTCCGTGTTGTGCAGGAGCCAGCTCCTGCCAGCTCCTGGGGCCCGACTGTTAAATATTCAGGAATTTTTGGAGCCAATTGTTAAGTCTTTAGTGGCTTGGAATTGGCCATGGTGGGAGTTTTTACAGCAGGGAAACTGGCAAACGCCACAGAGTTTGTTTCTTTTCCCCCTATCGCAGAGTCTGTTTACCAGCTCACTGCTGTGCCCAATTGATGTCAAATTCATAACATTCAGCAGCACCTGTGCTGTGCTTCTCAGGCATCTTTAGGGACCCTCTGAGTGCAGGGGGTCCAGCCACAGAGGACCTGCAGGCAGGGCGCAGGCCCTACCTTACGCGGTTATGCTTACAGGGCTCTGGGGTCCTCACCACAGCTGCCAGGAAGGGAGCCGCTCCCGAATAGGCAAGGCCGCTTGTCACACAGCACTCGCCTGAGAGCACACCTCATGGCCTCCGCTCCTCCTGGTGTCCTTGCTGGAAAGCCCTTCCTCCCACCTGGCCTAGCTCAGCAGTAGCATGTTCCTCTCCACTCCCTTTCCTACCATGTGCCTGTCCCTTTCACGTGGGGGGAGTGGAGCTGTGGGGTTTAGGGTTCTAGTCACATAATTCCATTGCCTATGGTTATATTGGAAACCCTGGTGGCGTAGTGGTTAAGTGCTACAGCTGCTAACCAAAGGGTGGGCAGTTCAAATCTGCCAGGCGCTCCTTGGAAACTCTATGGGGCAGTTCTACTCTGTCCTATAGGGTCGCTACGAGTCGGAATCAACTCGATGGCACTGGGTGGTGGTGGCGGATGGTTATATTTCTCAAAGGTGCCTGAGTATCACCTTCTTTACCTCTGTAATAACCCTCCATGTTAAGTTGGGCATGATCACTCCTATTTCACAGATAAGAAAACTGAGGCAGGAAGCAGTTGGGTAAATTGTGCAGATTTATAAAACTCATTGGTGGGTGGGTAGAACTATTGTCAGCTGCCATTGGGTAGGCTCCGAGTCGTGGAAGCCCTTTGTACAACACAGCAAAACATTGCCTGGTCTTGGGTTATCCTCGCCATCGTTGGCATGTCTGAGTCCCTTGTTGTGGCCGTTGTGTAGCATCTTCCACCCTAGGGGGCTCGTCTTGCAGCACTGTATTTCACGGTATTCTGTTGCGATCCATAAGATTTTCAGAAGTAGGTTGTCAGGCCTTTCTTTCTAGTCTATCTTAGTCTGGAAGCTCTGCTGAAACTTGTCCACCACAAGTGACCGCGCTGGTGTTGGAAATACGGGCAACATAGCTTCCGGCATCATAGTAACGTGCTAGCCACTACAGGAAGACAACCTCGCAGCCGGGTAGTACAGGGAACTATTAGGCTGAGCAAAAATATTTTTTAAATAAGAAAGTGAATAAAGCAAATGTGTAGGAATAAATGACTTGAAATGTGGAGTTATTTGGAACTGTGGAGAAGTCACCAGTTCCATGGGATAACTGTGACCTAGATTTTCAAGCTCTGGGGGTCTGTGATGGCCTGCGATGACTTACCAGCTGTCTCCGAGTAGACATCACTAGTTAAAATCGGTCAAAGTCTCGTCACTGCCTTTAGGCTAAGGTCCAGACTCTGCCCCTGCCAACAAGGCCTCCACCCCACCCTTCCAGCCAGATCTCAGTCCCTCTCCCTGGCCTTTGGAGTTCCCATGTCAGTAGCCGGGCTTCCCATTCCTCCTGGCCACTGTCCAGTCATATTGAACTAATCTGAGTCCTCAGGATGTGTCTTGTTCTTCCCACCTTAGTGCTTTGCATATATTGGTTTCTGTGCTAAGGATGCCACACCCCCTCCTACCTGATCTAACCCTGGGGCTGGGTTATAGCTGCCCTGTGGTGCTCCCACTACCCCTGCACTAATCCCCCTCGTGGTCCTGATCACATGGCCTCCTGTCTTAGCTGTCTTCCATTGTCTCCCTCACTAGCCTGGGAGCTCTTGGAGAGGGGGTTTGTGTGAGGCTGGCCTCTGAGGCTGTATCACCCAGCCCCAGCTTCTCAGTAAGTGTGCACAGGAAGAATGCAGGGATGGTCTTAGACAAAGGGATCATTGCTGTCACTGTGAGATCTAACTGGTTGCCACAGTGGAACGTGTGCGTTCACATGAGGGCTTTCCTTCAAAGGGGCCACTACACACCTGTTGCAGATGGATCCTAAGGGTCTTGGAGACAGGGGTTATTTCTATCATTTCTGTTGCGGGCTCCTGACATACAGTGGGCACACAGTAAATATTCGCTGAATGAACAAAGAAATAATAACAAACTAATTGGTATTGCACAACCACCTTCATTCCCTGCTGCATTTCTCCCCTGCTGACATGGCTAATGTTCGCAGATGCCTGATGTCAGCTTTTCCAGGAGGCGTTCTTGGAACCTTCTCTGTAGCAGCTCCAATCTCCTTGACCCCACCCACCCTAATGTGACTCACACCTCAACTTTTCCAAACCCACACCCTTTCTAGTATGCTTTTTGATGACTGCTTGAGTTTGAGTTGGTCCCTGAATGTGTAAAATGGGAGCATTAGCCCACTTTACAGTTGAGGAAACTGAGGCTCCCAGATTTTCAAGGCTTATTCTGAGTCACTTGTCATGAGAAGAGGATCTGGGAGCTGTACCACGTTCTTCTGCCTGAAGCCTAATGACTCTCTGCCCATGATTCTGCCTTTGCCTTCCCTACCATCAACATTGTCGTGGGGAGCACAAAATTTCCTTAAAATATACCCAGCTTTTCTTTGTGTGTGTTTTCACAGTGGTCAGAGTTATAAAATCATGACACTCTGTGCAGCTTCTTTCCTGGCTTGGTGGGGGAGGGGAGTCACATATTTCCGGTCCCTCATCCCTTCCCCTGGTTCAACAGGGTCAGAAAGAGACCTCCCCACTCTGCTCCTCATGGGCACAGGGTCTGAGCCGGGAAATGTGAGCAAAAGGTTGCCTGCAAAGGGTAAGCAGAAAAAGTCCCTGTATCTGATCTGATTTTCTCCCTGAGCCAGCTCTTCCCCTTCTGAACTTTGCACCTCTGCAGGGCAGTCTGGGCCGAAAGCTTTTGAGTTTGGAAATCTTTTGAAGTGAAGCCATCAGAGGCAGATTGCCGTGGGTCAGCAAGGAGTCATGCCACACAAGATGGGTTGAAACATGAAGGAAGTTTTTCCCAAGGAATCTTCCCCACCCTGTTCTGCCTGCAAATTGGCATGTCAGATTCTCTCATTCTTCTGGACATAAAAAGTGGCTACTTGGTTTGATCAGAAATCTTCCGTGTACAGGAGCATGGCATCCCAGAGAGGGCTCAGTTGTTACAGTGAGAAATTCTGGGAAGCAGCCAGCACCGTGCCCGTGCTAGATCGTCAGTTTGGAGCCTCCCAGCCTGAATGTGACATGTGAGCCTGGTGTCTCTGCTGGAAACGAGAGCTCTGTCCTCTGTCCTGGGCAGGAGGAATGGTGTCTGGGATCGGTGAACAGAATGTTTGTTGGGTTGTGGCCCTCTGCACAGCCCTGGTGCTTCATGCCGAGGGAGATGCTCTTTTTCCTTCTTTCTCTCAGACTAACCATGTCACAGTCAAGAGCAGTTGAAATAGAAATGTCTAGAGCTTCTCCACCTCAGTCCTGCACAGCCCATGGTCACAGTGTTCGCCTCACCTGCGCCTTAACCTATTCTATTATTTTCTTGATATTTTTCTTCAGTGAAGCTTATGGTTTTTCACTCAGTTAAATTTATTTTAAAAGTCAACCTTATGTTTCTACCACCAATGGAAAAGTAATATCACTGGCTATAAAATCTGTGAAAGTAAATACAGCAAAATAAGAAAGTCAAAGTAATGTTATTAAATTCTATGTAGACACTGTTGCCTGTAGGAGGCTCTGAGCTCGAGGCTGGCTTCCGGCTGCAGGGGGCACAGCCAGGTTTGAAGACATATTAGCCTTCTCCTTTTTTTTTTTTTTATAGAACTCATAGGGATTTGACCTTGAGTGAAAAGGGACTGACTTTCACCCCATGAACAGGGCCAGGATTAGAATGAGACAGGGAAGCTCCTAGATCGCAGAAGTTAAGGAGGCCGACTGTGAACTTGCACCCCATTTGTACCACCTTTTTTACTGTGAGCACCTCAATTGTCTTACCGTACGCTCAGCCCACTCAGCCCTCCATGAGTCAGTGTCATTCTTGACCAGGTCCCTGCACTGTCTAAATTCACCCGAGGAGCACCAGGTGCAGCCTTGGGAAGCACCAATTTTTTTCAACTCCCCCCCGCTCCCCGCCCTGGTGGTGTAGTGATTCAGAACTTGGCTGCTAACCAAAAAGTCAGTAATTTGAATCTACCAGCCACTCCTTGGAAGCCCTATGGTCCAGTTCTGTTCTGTCCTATAGGATCATTATGTGTCAGAATCAACTCAACGGCAGTGGGTTTGGTTTGGTTTTTGGTTACCCAATTGGAAAAGAGCCCTAGTGGCATAGTGGTTAAGCGCTTGGCTGCTAACCAAAAGGTTGTTGGTTTGAACCCACCAAGTGCTCCATGGAAAAGAGATGTGGGCAGTCTGCTTCCATAAAGATTACATCCTTGGAAGCCCTACGAGGCAGTTCTACTCTGTCCTGTAGGGTAGCTATGAGTTGGAATCAACTTGACGGCAATGGGTTTCTGCTTTTTTACCCAACTGGAAGAGAAGCTCAATTTGAGTTGGCGTGTTCATGCTCAGGTAGACTTTAGTGATGACTGAACCTTCTTCTAAGTGGGCACTCTCCATCTACTTACTATTCTACTAGCAAGTGAGCTAAGAATTTTTGTCAAGTTTTCTGTGCTCTGGTTTCCGGAATCTGCCACCCTGCCCTTTTGAAACCTGAGTACCATTTGCTTTTGGTCTGTTTTCTGAAATGGTTCCTGCTGATTCCCCCTCTTTCACCTGCTCTGGTGTTCCATACTGGCAGGGAAATAGTTTTGTTAGAATAACCCTGAACACACCATGCTGTTTTCTCTGTCTGCCTTCTTACTCAGCTTTCAGAGCCCTGTTTAGGGGTCCCCACTCCCTTGCTGAGTGTCCCTCTTTCCACGCATCATAAAGAATGAAAGGAATGACCCCTGTTCTCTCAGTTTCTTCTCTCCCTTATTGTGCATCACACCTTGGTCGCCTCTCTGTACCCTGCCCCCACTTGAAGCCTGTGACCTCCTTGAAGGCCAGGATGTGACTTACACAGCTTATTAATCAGTGTTTGGTCCAGCACAAGGCAAAGGCACAGGCTCTGGAATCAGACAGACTGGGTGTCTTACTTTCCTTCTGTTGCCATAATGAAACATCACAAATTGGATGGCTTTAAAGAAGAAAAATTTATCATCTCATAGTTTTAGAGTGTAGAAGCCTGAACTCAGGGTGCTGCAGATGTTGGCAGGGCTGTGCTCCCTCTCTTTGGCTTTTGGGGAAATCCTTCTGTGTCCCTTTCAGCTTCTGGTAGTCCTGGGAGTTTCTTGGTGTTCCTTGGTTTTTAGATGGACTCCCACCCCCTTGTGTGACTCTCTGTGTCTGGTCTTCCCTTTTATAAGACACAACTCAGAAGGGATTAGGGCTAGGACCCGCTCCACTCTAGTATGACTTAACTAGTATTATCTTCAAAGAAAGACCCCCAACAAGGTCACATTCATATGGGGGTTAGGACATAAACGTATCTTCTCGAGGGATACAATTCAATCCTTAACACTGGAGTTCTGCATTCCCAATCCATCAGTGAACCTCCTGGAGCCTGCTTTTCCCCATACAATCAGAATTCTCCTTAGAAATGAGGATAGAGAGACTTTGGTTTGCTTACTACAAACACATCATCAGGCAAGACCAATAGCTAGAAAAGAACATAATGTTTGGTAAAGTAGAGGGTCAGTGAAAATGAGGAAAGCCCTCAGTGGGATGGGTTGACACAATGGCCACAATAATGGAGTCAAACATACCAGTGATCATAAGGATGGTAAAGGATCAGGCAACGTTTCTTTCTGTTATATATAAGGTGGCCATGAGTTGGAGATGACTTCATGACAACTAACAACAACAAGACAAAGCTAACAGTACCTTCCTCACAGGGTAATGGTGAGGATATCATGAGGTAAAGTGAACAAGCAAATCCTTTGACCAAGAGCCAGCTGGAGACCTGCCCCCATGACTGCCAGCCACATGGAAGGGAGCTAACTGAAGAGCCAGGTCTCTAGTTGAGGCAGGGGAAGCAGAAATCAATTTTCTGTAAACAGCACTTATCACTTTCTGCCCCTTTACCTGTTAATGAGAATTTTAACAGTCTCCAAGAACTTTCACAGCCATAGACATAGGATTAGCAGAACAACCCTGGGGCAGAAGGGAAAAATGTAGTTATGCCCGTTTTACAAATGGAAAATCAGGAAAGTAAAGTGACTTGCCAAGGTCACAAGGAGAGTTCAAGGCAGAGTCAGGCCTGGGACCCAGGCCCTCAACTGGACCCCATATTTGTCATATTTAGTCCCCTTTGCCGCTCAGTAACCTTGCCATCAGGACACCCTGCTGTTAAATGCCTCCTTCTTAGGCCACAGATTGGAATTGAAAGACAAGGGGGGAAAAAAAAAAGAGAGAGAGAGATAGGTGGATGAGGAGAATAATAGAAAAATGTCCCAATTCCAAGAAAACCAACTCATTGTCATGACTGCTGGGACTTGCTGAGGAGTTTTAATACCGGGTGCTCTGAGCACCTTGGAAATGCTGAGCGTTGAGAAGGAAGCTATGAATTATGTCGTATTGTGGGCATAATTCAGTGTGGAGGAATCTGGGCCCTCTCTTAGAAGTTAGGGTTAAGTAAAAGGACTGAGGGGTAGCAGAATTTGGAGTGAGTTCTGTTTGCATTAGGAAGGCACATGGTTCAATGTCAGATACTCCTGGGTTTCAATTTCAGACACTGGACAAGTTACTTAATCTCTCTGAGCGTTAGTGTCTGTCCTGGCTTGAATTGTATCCCACAAAAATATGTGTTGAAGTCTTCATTTCTGTTGTTGTTAGGCGATGTCGGGTTGGTTCCGACTCATAGTGGCCCTATATAAAGCAGAACGAAACACTGCCCAGTCCGGCGACATCCTTAAAGTTGTTGCTGTGTTTGAGCCCATTGTTGCAGCCACTGTGTCAATCCATTGCATTGAGGGTCTTCCTCTTTTTGGCCGATCCTCTATTTTACCAAGCATTGATGTCCTTCTCCAGAGACTAGCCCCTGCTGGTAACATGTCCAAAGTACATGAGATGAAGCCTCACCATCCTCCCTTCTAAGGAGCATTCTGGCTGTACTTTTTTCAAGACAGATTTGTTTGTTCTTCTGGCAGTCCATGGTATAGTCAATAGTCTTCATCAACACCATAATGCAAATGGATGAATTCTTCTTCAGTCTTCCTTATTGATTGTCCAGCTTTCACATGCATGTGAGGTGATTGAAAATACCATGGCTTGGGCCAGGAGCACTATGATAGTTAAGGTTGTATGTCAGCTTGGCTGGGCTGTGATTCTCAGTGGTTTAGCAGTTATGTAATTATATAGTTTGGCAGTTGTATAATATAATTTGGCAGTTATATAATGATGTAGTCATCCTCCATCATGTGACCTGATGTGATCAGCCAATCAATTGTAAGCGGAGTTTCCCTGAAGGTGTGGCCTCCATCCAATATATATGGATGTTCTGGCAAAGCTCGCTTGCTTGCTGTGGATCCTGCATTTGGCTCATCATTATTTGACCTCTGGTTCTTAGGACTTGAGCTAGGTGCCTGCTGTATTGCCTGCCAATCTTAGGATTCATCAGCCTACACAGCCTGAGAGCCAGTGGTCTGCTGTCTTACCTCCTGAACTTGGATTCGTCAGCCTCAGCAACCTGTGAGCTGGCGGCCTACCGTCTGACCTGCCGATCTTTGGTTCATCAGCCCCTGCAGCTACTTGGGACTTGCCAGACTCTACAGCTTGGAACTTGGAACTTGCCAGACCCTACAGCTGTGTGAGCCATTTCCTTGAGATAAATCTCTCTCTCTCTCTCTCTCTAGAGAACCTAGCCTAATACATGCACCTTAGTCCTGAAAGTGACATCTTTGCTTTTTAACACTTTAAAGAGGTCTTTTGCAACAGATTTGCCCAATGCAATGGGTCATTTGATTTATTGACTGCACTTCTATGGGTGTTGATTGTGAAACCAAGTAAAATGAAATCCTTGACAACTTCAATCTTTTCTCCATTTATTCTGATGTTGCTTACTGGTCTAGTTGTGAGGATTTTTGTTTTCTTTATGTTGAGGCGTAACCCATACCGAAGGCTGTAGTCTTTGACCTTCAACAGTAAGTGCTTCAAGTTCTCTTCACTTTCAGCAAGCAAGGTTGTATCATCTGCATAATGCAGGTTGTTAATGAGTCGTCCTCCAATCCTGATGATATGTTCTTCATATAGTCCAGTTTCTCAGATTATTTGCTCAGCATACAGATTGAATTAGTGTGTTGAAAGGATACAACCCTGACAAACACCTTTCCTGATTTTAAACCACACATTATCCCCCAGTTCTGTTCAAACAACTGGGTGGACCCTAATTCAATATGACTAGTGTCTTTATAAAAAAAGAGGAGATACAGACACAGAGGGAAGACAGCCTTGTGGAGCTGGAGGCAGGTGTTGGAGGGATGCATCTATATGTCATGGAGCACCAAAGCTAGGAGGAGGCAAGGAAGAATCTTCCCCTGGAGCCTTCAGAGAGAGCATGGCGCTGCAGACACTTGATTTCAGAATTCTAGCTTCCAGAACTGTGAGAGAATAAATTTCTGTTTGTGGTAATTTGTTACAACAGCCTTAATAAATTAATATGGTATCCTCATCTTTAGAAAACGATAGTACATTTTCTGCTAAGGCATAAACAGAGGTATCATGCTGGGATATAGAAGGGGCTTTCTAAGTGTTGCTTGCAATTATTATTATCACCTTTTTACTTACAAGTCCTCTGGTAGTGGTCTGCACTCCCAGGACATAGAGCAGGAGAGGTAGGGCTGAAGGTGGGGAAGAAGTCCCAGAGGTTGAACAAACAGGCAGGTAGTAGCCAAGTAAGGCATAAGGAAGAGAGAGAGGACCTAGCTCCCTTCTAGCTATGGGACCCAGAAGGGGCAAAATGCTTGCTCAGGAAGTAGAGGTATCAGAGCTCAAAGTTCTAGCAGGTCATGATCATGTTTCTTCCCCTTCCAGCTACTGCCTGCCTTTCTGAACTGCTTTCCCCTGGATTAGAAATAGATAAGACTTGGTAGGACTCCATGGCCCCCATGCAGTAGAATCCCAGAATAAGTCAACCCAGGGCCCATCAGTAATTTGTAATGAACCCCCGATGTGTGCACAGCCTTGAGCTAGAAACGAAAGGATGGAAGGAAGGAGACATCTTAGTTTCTGCCGTTACCCTGTCTAGACTGGTAAGATGTACGGACATGACACAGTACGGACATGACACAATTAAATGAACAATTGGACGCAAATCACCCAGCACATAGTAGATGTTCAGTGATTGTAAACCATTAATTAAAAAACAAAACCCAGCTGCTGTCAAGTTGATTCTGACTCATGTCAATCCCATGTGTGTCAGCGTAGAACTGTGCTCCGTAGGGTGTTCAATGGCTGATTTTTCAGAAGTAGATCTCCAGACCTTTCTTCTGAGGCTCCTTTAGATGGACTGCCAACCTGTACCTTTTGGTTAGCAGCTGAGCACTTACCATTTGCCTCACCCAGGGACTACAAGCCATTAGTTAGAGCACAGTTAATTGCTAAAATGTGTGGGAGAAAGCAGGGAGAATTAGAGAGAGCACTGACTTTGGGGTCGTCAGACTAGAGTTGGCGTTCTTGGTGGCTACTTAGGTGCCGAGTAGAGGCTCCCTGAGATTTGATTTCCTCTTAGATGCAGTGGGTGGCATCAGAGCTTCCTCACTGGGCTGTGAAGTATCCTCAGTGAGAATGTTACTGGCCTCTGGACACAATTCCTCCTTGCAGGGGATGGTCCTATGCCTTATAGATCCTTTGGCATCCCTGTGCTCTGACCACTAAATACCCCTGGTGGACCCTAATCTTTGTGACTATATTAGTTTCCTGTGGCTGCTGTAACTGGATGGCTTAAAACAAGAAAAATTTATTCTCTCACAGCTCTGGAGGCCAGAAGTTCAAAATCAAGGTATTGGCAGGGCTGCACTCCCTCGGGGGTTCTTTGAATCACTTACTTGCCTCTTCCAGCTTTTGGTGGCTGCCAGCATTCCTTGGCTTGTGGCTGCATCACTCTAATATCTGCCTCCGTGGTCACATTGCCTCCTCCTCTTCTGTTCCTGTGTCAACTCTCTGTCTGCCTCTCTTACAAGGATGCTTTTGATGGCATTTAGGGCCCACCAGGATATCCTTATCAAGATCCATGACTTGATCACATCTGCCAAAATCCTTTTACTAAATAAGGTAACATGCACAAGTGCCAGGGATTAGGAGCTGGTATCTGTTGCTTGTTATTCAGGCCACTGCAGTGACACATACAAGATCCAAGTGTCCCTTAAAGGTTTTGGAATCACCACTTGGAAACTGAGATAAAGCACTGAGTCAATCAGAGTGGTGAACAGAGAGCACACTCATATGAGTTCATCTGAGGGGAGTTTCATAAAAGGGCTCTTCAAATGTATGGGTGGGGCTAGAGGAACCCAAGAAATAGTGCAATATCTCAGGGCTGGTAATGGTAGCTGTTAACTGCTCCTGAGCCAAGAGTGATAAGGGGATGAGGATGAGGTTACAGGGAACTCAGAGAGGGCTCTTGACAGAGCTGTGGCCGTTGGTGGAGGTAGGCAGCCAGCCCAGAGTGTGCCACAGGGAGAGAGCTGAAGACATAATACCCAACCTCCTCCTTCTTCTGCTCAAACCCAAGAGAAGCAAGAGGCAAAGAAGGCTGCTTATGCAGCCCAGGGAGATGTACCTGGGGGCCTAGAGCAGGTGGATCTGGGCAGAGAGAGGTTCTGAGGGTCAAAGTGAAGATGCCCAGTGCAGACATTCAGCACTGTGCCTGATGCCTAGTGTAGACACAACAAGCATGAAGTGTCCTCTCCCATTAAGGAGAAAACCTTGCAGGGATTCAGAAAAAAGAGACCACAAAAGCAGAAGTTTAAGAATAAACTAAGTGGAGCCTCGAATCTCCGAAGCAAAGGTCATGAGGTGCTGGGACCTTCTGCTCCATCAGAGCCGTTGGTCTGCTCCTCAGCACGACAGGGGTGTAAGCGGATGCTACTGCAGCGGGTGTCTGTGGACAGAGAGAAGCAGCACAGGGATTTGCTCGGCCGTGAGAGGGAGCACATCTCTTGCCATTGGGACTGTCTACAGCAGGGGACAATCAGCACAGCCCCAGGAAGAGCAAGGTGCGGAAGAGGGCAGTGCTGTCAACACGGTTATTCTGAGGAGTGGGCAAGCCTGGGAAACCTGAGGCTTGGACTTCCCTTCCTTCCTGAGAAAACCAATTCCAACCAAGTCTGAATTGAATTTGTGGGGAAAAGCACAACCTTGCTGTGTGAAGTTGATACCAGCAATAGCTTTGGGAGGGTGAGGAAGGGTAAACAAGCAACTAATGGAGGGATCATGCATTACATATATTTTTAATTGCTGTCAAAATATAAGCACACATTTGGCAATTCAACATTTTTTTACGTGTACAATTCAGTGAAACGATGACATCGACCATGTGTGCAACCATCACCAATATCTGTTGCCAAATTTTCCATCCCCATGAACAGAAACTCAGTGCTTTCTAAAAAATGCTTCCCCCCCCCCCCCACTTCCGCCCCGGTAACCACTGTGAAAGGCTCATCTCTGTACATTTGCCTACTCTGGGTATTTCATATTAGTGAGAGCAGATGATATTTGTCCTTTAGTTTTGATCCAATCAGGAGCACAGACAGGAAAGCTGAACACCTCAGCATCTCCCCATGTTCTCTCACCACTTGTTCTGCCCCGTGAAAACACTCAGGTTTTCCTACGAGTCTGCCTCTGATGGGAGCACACAGGCTTTCAGCACACATTTTGAGGTGGGAGGACGCCCCTCGCCACTGCCCAACCTTGTCAATGTCTCTTTAACAGTATAAATCTATTAGCTGCGCAGCTTTTCATTTATGAGGAGGCAAGCCTGGATGGTTCCTCTTAACTTCAAAGCCAGCAAAATGCAGTGGGTGGATGTGAGGGGAAGAACATCTTGGTACACCGCAGAGGCTAAACAATGAGGAGTGGCGGCAACTGCTAATGGAATCGCCTCAGCTGAATCGTGGACTCCGGGTTCGCAATATAACTATTTTATTAGATAATAAAGAATGTCTTTACTCTCAAGAAATGGATTCTTAGAAAATCCCCGTGAAGAAACCTCTTGAGCACTCTGCTATGTACCACATTAGCTCCGCTAACGGGCTAGAAACCTGGTATTAATGGTGCAGGAAGCCTGCACGCCAGTCAGGGTCCTATGGGGTGGGAGTTGTCCCTTTGAGGGTGCCAAAGCAGCGAATCACAGCACCCTCTCCCCGGACCCCCAAGGGTCCACACTGCCTCCTGTCTTCTGGGTGTTCTAGAGCAGGGGCTGCAGACTTTTTCTGTGAAGGGCCGGATCATAAACGTTTTAGGCTTTGGGGGTTATACAGTTGCACAGTCCCTCCCTCCTTCCCTCCCTTCCTCCCTTCCTTCCTCCCTCCATTCCTCCCTTCCTCCCTCCCCCTCCCCTCCCCTCCCTCTTCCCTCCCCTCCCCCTCCTTCCCTCCCTTCTCCCTCCCTCCTTCCCTCCTCCCCACCATCTCTTTCTTGCTCTCTATTTTTCTCTCTCTCCTTCCCTTCCTCCCCTTCCCTCTCCCTTCCTTCCTTCCTTTTTCTCTTTTTCCTTCCTCCCTCCTTTCCTTCTTCCATTCCTTTCTCCTTTCCTTCTTCCCTTCCTTTCTCCTTTCCTCCCCCCTCTTTCTTCCTTCCTTCCATCCTTCCTCTCTCCCTCCCTCCCTCCCTCCTTCCCTCCCTGCGCTTTAAAAATGTATGTAAATTTCAGGAAATAGAAACTAACCTACAGTGATGGAAAGATTAGTGGTTGCTTAGGGTCAGGGTGGATGGGAGTGTTCTCAGGAAACTTTTAAGTATGCTGAATATGTTCCTTTTCTTGATTGTGGTGATAATTTTATGGTTGTATACATATGTCAAAACATTAAATTTTATACTTCAAATAGGTGTAGTTTTTTGCATGTCAATTATACCTCAATAGTTCTGGTTTAATAAAATTCTTAAAAATGTAGAAACCATCCTTAGCCCTTGAGCTATACAAAAACCCAGGCTGGGTTTGGCCAGGGGGCCGTAGTTTGCTGACCTTTACCTTAGAGTCTTAGAGAGGCAATTGGTTCATAACCCTTGAAGACAGAGAACACTGGACACAGGAGTTTGGCTTGAAGGTCAGTCACACGGAGTAGGTCCCCACTGAGCGCCTTCGCAGGCCAGGCACTGAGAGGCCATGCTTATGAAGAGACCATTTATTCCCATGGACACCCAAAACGAAGATAAGAATGGTGATGGGCAGGAAGACAGGGAGCCAGGTCTGAAGTCATCGGTGAATGGCGGCGTGGAGAGTGACTGGGAAGTTGAGAGATGGCAGCAGTGCGATGATGTGCTTCAAAAGAGCTAGAACTTTCGAATGAGAAAGACAAGGAAAGGGTTTGAAAGTGGCAGTGGAGATCCAGGAAGACACCTGCCCACCTCTAGACCCTGAGCTATGAAAAATCAGCCTCTTCTACTTAGAAAAAAAAACTTAGAAAGGACTGTATGAAATACCCTAAGAGACTTCCGGTTTCTGGTAGAACAAAAAGGCAAAGAAGCTGTTCAAAGCTGAGACTGGAGATAGAGCTAAGTATGCTTTTGACAGTCTCTGAGTTCCAGAGGACCCAGATGATGGGTTTGGAGACCAGAAAAGGGTATTGGGTCATCTAAGGGAAGGCAGTTCAAACCTACCCAGAGGTACTGCAGAAGAAAAGACTTGGTAACCTGCTTCTGTTAAGATTACAGCCAAGAAAACCCTATGGAGCAGTTCAGCACATGGGGTTGCCAGGAGTTGGAATCAACTCGACAGCAATGAATCACAACAAGGGGAGGCTAGTATGGTCTTCATCATGAACATGTCACTGCTGTCTTCCCCAACCCTTTTGCCAAAATTTTTTCTAATTATCTGGGTTTTTAAGACTTGAGGTCATCCCTCCCAACTTCATTCATTTATGCACCCTTCCATGCCATCACTTAAAAGTTCACTGAGAGCCTGCTCTGGGTCAAAGTGTAGGCTGGGTGATGGTCAGATCTGGCCCCTGCCAACCATTGCAGGCCCCTGTCACTGCGTATAGGCACACCAGTGGACTGTAATCCATCAGGAACTGGGTCGCAAGCACTATTTTCCTGACAACAGTTAGTTAAAATGAATTAGCAAATTACTGACTTCAAAAAAAATTAGAGAATGTTCAAAGTTACCACTATCATGTCATTCCGTAACACGTGCATGCCGGAATGCATTCTTACATGGAAGAGAATGCAGTGATCTTAAGGCCATGAGGTTGGAATTTGTGAGAGCATCTCACAGCATCATCTTAGCCCTTGAAGGCACTACCATCTAGGAGTGTTATGGTTTGAATCATATCCTCCAAAATATATGTTGAAGTTCTAACCTAATTGTGAATGTGATTCTGTTTGGAAATAAGGCTTTTCTTTCATTATGTTAGTGAGGACAGCCAAAGTTGGGTGGGTCCTAAACCTAATCCCTTCTGAATGATGTTTTATAAAGGGATTTACCAACACAGAGAGATAGACACACAGGGGAAGACAGAAGTTTATGCTTGAATAAGCCCAGGAACTCCAAGGATTGTAGGCAGCTACTAAAAGCTGAAAGAGACGAAGAAGAACCTTCCCCTAAAGCCAACACCCTGAATTCAGGCTTCTAGCTACCAGACTGTGAGAAAATAAATTTCTGTTCTTTAAAGCTACTCACTCAAGGTATTTTGCTATGGCAGCCCTAGGAAACTAGAATCAGGGGCAGTTTTTCAGTGTTCACATTCTAGGTCCACTGTTTATCAGCCATTTTATCTTGGGCAAGTTGTTTAACCTCTCGAAGCCTCGAGTAATCTCATTCCTGGTAATAGAATTGTCACGAGGATTACCTGAATTATAACGCCCATAAAGCTCTTAGACAGGGCCAGTCCAGTATATCAAAAAACAAAAAACAAAAGCTCTCAATAAAATTTAGATTTAGATATTATTACAGATATGCTGCAGTCTGTTATATCTCTGGTGGCGCAGCGGTTTAAGCTATCAACTGCCAACCAAAAGGTTGGCGGTTCCAAACCATCAGTGGCAACTAGGGAGAAATGTGTCAGTCTGCTTCCTTAGAGGTTTACAGCCTTGGAAGCTCTATGGGGTCGCTATGAGTTGGAATCAACTCCACACAGTGAGGTTTCTGTGTTTTTATTGTATCTTCTGTGTCAAGTGTGTCACAGGGGCAAGAAGTTGAAACCACTGGTGTGGTGCCAGAGGCTGTGCACAAACAAGTAGCATATGGCAGACAGCTGGGGAATGGCAGTGCCAAGGCAAGGTGCTGTGGAAGTGGGAATGAGAGGGCTGTCAGGAGCCACAGCTCACTCAGACTCTTCCTCAGTGTCATTTCCTAGTCAAGAGGGATTTCCCTGACCCTTACCGATGGACAGAAAGAGCCAGGCTAACCTCAGGAGGAGACTGAAGAGTGTAGGTAGAATAAGAATAGGACTGACTTCATGGGTGCGTTGTGGGTGTTAAGTGAATTAATATTTGCAAGACACAGAGTAAGGGCTACATAAGTATTCCTGTTATAATTTTTCTTTTCTGTCATTTAGGATCCTTTACAATTTTTGTGTATCACACCAGATCCTGGCAATACCACACTGAATTGTGAACCCAAGTGCCTTTTCCATTTAAATAATAACAAAGCCATTAGAGTTGAATGTCTTAGCTTTAGGAAGGAAATAACGTGCACCTTCTGCATTTGTTTTCTGCCCCTGCCCCCCCCTCAGGTATTTTTGTAAGCAGGCTATGCAAAGTTATTTTTTTTTAAGGCAACATGTGGAAGAGGATTGGCATAGTGGGTCTTCTGAGCATGCCTCACCGGGGTGGGAGAGGCCACAGCTGGCAAACAAGCACAGAAAGGCACGTGTTATTTGAGTAAAAATACATCACTTCCATTATAATAGGAGTCTGTGCTTTAATAAATAATGGATGCATTGCAGGGGTTCTTAACCTACAGTTTATGAACTGCCTGAAAATTTATGCAAAATTTTACGAAAACATGCATTTGTGTATTTTTCTAGGTTGAGGGTCTGTAGCCTTCATTAGATTTCCTTAGAGATCTGTGCCCCCAAAATAGGTTAAGAAACATTGAGCTCCACCAATTAGAATAGAATTCCATTTGCAAATTAAAAAAAAAGCCATTTAACTGAATTTACCATAAGCCCAACTCTTGGATGAGCTAGGAGTTATCCAAGCAGGCAGTTTCCACCCACTGTGGGCCTGACTCTGCTCTGCGGTAGATACCATAGATGATGAAACAATACATTAAAGGTGGTTTCCGCTCTTAAAGATGGTATTCAGTCTCCTGGCAGGAAACAGATGGCACATTCAAATTAGGTAGTTTGAAGAGAGGTTAATGAGGGAATTGTTTACAAAAGTGTAGGCAGGACGTTGGAAACCGCAAGAGGTAGTATAGCAGCTTGGAGCTGAAATGGCAGGACACAGTGACAGTATTAGTTTGCTAGGGCTGCTATAACAGAAATACCGCACGTTGGTGGCTTAAAGAACAGAAATTTATTTTCTCACAGTTCAGGAGGCTAGAAGTCCGAATTTAGTGTGGTTTATATGGAGAGGTACTTGTTTGTCCATTGTGCTTCTGTAGCTCTGGCATTCCTTGGCAATCAGCACGCAGCATCTGTCTTCCCCCTGTTGGTGCTTGCTTGTCTCTGTGTTTAGGCTGATCTTTATATCGCTTAGATGCGATTAGGTTCAGCACACACCCTATACCCGTATGCCCTCATTAACATAACAAAGAAAACCCTGTTTCCAAATGGGATTACACCTACAGGTATAAGGGTCAGGTCTCCAACACATATTTTTTAGGGACACAATTCAATCCATAACTGTGACCATCCCTATACCTGAAGGGGGAGAGAATGATTACAGGAACCTGAAGGCATGGCTGATTGCCTCCACAAACAACTACCTCCTTTATCATCAGACCAGGAGAACTGGATGGTGCTCAGCTACCATTGCTGAATGTTTTGATCTAAGATGCTGTATATGCATCCTGATCAAAAGGGGGAAAAAAAAAACAGAACAAAATTTCAAATTCTCAATGGAAAACCCGGACCTTCTGGAGCCATTGAGGCTGGATGAGCACCCAAAACCATTGCCCTGAGATAATCTCTAAACCTTAAACCTCAGACTGAAACTATCACCTGAGGTCTGCTGGGATCAAACAAAAGTTTAGGTTCATTAGTAAAGGATGTCTGCCTTGAGCATTGGGATCTTTGAAAGAATTGTCTATGTGTGACCAAATTGACAACAGCATCTCAAAAGGTTAGGTGAAAAGGTTAAGGGGCAGTGAGCTTATGTTAATGGAGGATACTGAGAGTGATACATGGCTTGAAGGATGTAAACAGTGTCACTGAATGGTTCATGTAAAATATGTTGAAATGGTGCGTATTTTGCTGTGTATATTTTCACCAAAAATAAAACTTAAAAAAATGTTCCAAGTAACGGTAATGCTTTTATGAGTTATGACTTATTTTTCTAATGGGCAAAGGGAAGCATCAAAATATGTTCCAAATCTGCAAATCCTGGGAACGCATGCCACTTAAACATTGATTTTTTTTTAGCAATAAAATTAGCTACATCTCTGGCGTCTGTGGTCTTAAATGCTAACAAGCAGCCATCTAAGATGAGTCAATTGGTCTCAACCCACCTGGATCAAAGGAGAATGAAGAACACCAAGGTCACACGATAACTATGAGCCCAAGAGACAGAAAGGGCCACATGAACCAGAGACTTACATCATCTTGAGACCAGAAGAACTAGATGGTGCCCGGCCACAACCAATGACTGCCCAGACAGGGAGCACAACAGAGAACCCCTGAGGGAGCAGGAGAATAGTGGGATGCAGACCCCAAATTCTCATAAAAAGACCGGACTTAATGGTCCAACTGAGACTAGAGGAGTACCGGTGGTCACGGTCCCCAAACCTTCTGTTGGCCCAGGACAGGAACCATTCCCGAAGACAACTCGTCAGACATGGAAGGGACTGGACAATGGGTTGGAGAGAGATGCTGATGAAGAGTGAGCTACTTGTATCAGGTGGACACTTGAGACTGTGTTGGCATCTCCTGTCTGGAGGGGAGATAGGAGGGTAGAGAGGGTTAGAAACTGGCAAAATTGTCACGAAAGGAGAGACTGGAAGGGTTGACTCATTAGGGGGAGAGCAAGTGGGAGTATGGAGCAAGGTATATATAAGCTTATATGTGACGGCCTGACTTGCTTTGTAAACGTTCACTTAAAGCTCAATAAAAATTATTAAAAAAAAAAATTAGCTACATCTTTTAAAAAAAAAAAAAACTGGTAGGGAGGGCCACCTGACAGGAACTGTGACCTTTCTTTCGGTGGAGGGACTCAGTCATGCTACGGTGACCCTATAGGAATGAGTTGGGGCAGTAAATACCCAGACCTCTTTCTCCTCCCTTCAGCCCCCTGCAGTGTTCCCCATTGCTGAGCCCAGCCAGAACAGGGAGGGCAAGAGAGGTCATTGGTGTGGTCCATATGGCCACAATAGAAAAGGGTAGACAAGGAGAAAGTCCCTCTCATGAGGCAAATGGAAGGTGTCCAGTTCAGAGACCTTGGCAGGGGACAGGGATGGAGCTGTGTGGCTCATATGAGATTAACACACAAGATAATCAGAAATGCAGACATGGCGCATAATTAAATTCTCAACTGGAAAAAGTAGATAGTGTTTGATAGCAAGCAGGTTTGAGAGCTTGGAGTCATCACATTTTAGCAGATGTGAATCTTGGTATATCTAAAAACCTGTAACCCTGAGCTCCTGGAGACTGAGAAACCATCTCAGTTTCTCCTGACAGTCACAGAGTTGAGCCCAATTTGTTGTTCAGCAAGTCTTTGTCAAACTGAGTTGATTCTACTGTTTTGTTTTTTTTTTTGGTAACTTATTTCGAACCAATTATGGACTAAGTTGGAATCGCCTCAATGGCAATGGGAATGGAAAATGGGAATGAACTCATAAGAACTTATGAAAACAGCACAGAGAAGTCCCGCTTACCTCTCTCCCTAGCCTCAGTAATGACATCTTATACAACTACAAGTGCTGTCAAAACCAGATTCTGACCACCGTTGACGGTGTAACTTCTGCCATGCATGAGGGTCACGTTTGGTGAGGGTGTTTACTTTGTACATCGAAGGCCTCCCCTTGGCACTCCCTTGGTAACCTAGTGGGGGTCTTGGGAGAATTTATGATGTTCAACGTATAGTTTCCAATCTCTGAAAAAGTTGTGTGTCCTTAGTAAAATCCTTAACCTCTCTGGACTTCCTCATTTGGAACGGTTTCCTCATTTGAAAAATTAGGAAAATAATACCTACCTTATGAAGTTGTTGTGAGGATGAAGACAAAGTATGTAGAATGTCTGGCACATGGTAGGTACCCCTTGTCAGTAGCTATCTTTATCCATATAGCTGCAGAAGCCTTAATATCAGGGACTCTGGGATCAGATTAACCTAAATAGAAATCCAGGTTCTTTTACAAATTAGCTCTGATGAGCTCAGGATTATACCTACCCCATAGGAAAGTTGTGGAGATTCAATGAGAAGATGCATGTAAAGTGTCTGGTACACAGAAGTGCTCAATAATTGATGCTCTGCTCATTAGATGGTAGACGATACCTACCTTCTGTATCTGCAGCATGTAGCAAGCACCTGGCTCCAAAAAGGTGCTCAGTAAATTGTTGACAAATGAGTGAATGTATGAGTGACTAGATCTTGAATGAGTTTGTGTTCTTGAACCCCTAATCGGGCACTAGATCAGCCGGGCCCATGTGCTGAAGCTTGGCGCCATCCGGGGCCCTTCCTCTTGGAGCCCCATTCATCACTCTTGGCTTCTGCATGCCGACACAGGGAGTGATGTATCGCTGAGCCCCTTATCATGCTTAGGAAGCCTGCCCTCCAGTCCCTCTTGCATGTAAATGCAGCTGGGACCCCATTCATCAAGGGGACACACCGTTCTTCTGGTAAACTAAACTGCCTAATGGACAGTGAACGCGGGCTCCCTTCCCAGCATACTGAGCAACCTTGGCCAGGCGCCAGGTGGAATGGCTGCTGCATTTGGCCCGCTGACATTCAGGAGATAAAACCCCCGTGTGTCATAATATGGTTGTGTCTCCCCCAGGTTTCCAGACTTGGGAGAGGGTGAGGGCCAGAAAGCAGAGGCAGAGCCTAAGCTTGACAGTCAGAAGGACCTAGTCAAGCTCTAGCTTTACTCCTTTTCATGGAAACTTGGAAACATCATGCTACCTTTGTGAGCATCAGGTTCCCCATTTGCCTCATGGGAGTGGCAATAAACTCTCAGAGTGGCTGTGAGCACCGCAGCACTTAGTAGCCATTGCACTATTACACAGCTGCTAGGCAGCTTGCCTGGTAATGCACAAACAACTGTTTTTCGCTTTGTTTTGTTTGTTGTTTACAGGAGACATTTAGGGAAGCTCTGAGGATGCTCAGTTGTTGCTGACACTGCTGCCACGTGTGAGCTGTGCTTTTCTGTGTGTAGATTCAGGTCCTATATTTTACATCTCAGTTTTCAAGAAGTTTTGGCATTACAATTTTATAACCCAACTCAAAGTGAAACTTGTACCGTGTTTAACTGGTTCCAACACGGATAGTCCTTTTACACCCTAGTTTCCTATTTCTGAACTCATAGTATTTTACTTATTTTATTTTTTTTTGGTGAAAGTATGCATAGTCAACGATACACCAATTCAACAATTTCTGCTTTCACAATTCAGTGACATTGGATACATTCTTCAAGTCATGCAACCACTCTTGGCCTCCTTTTTCGAAGTATTTCTCCACCGTTGACATAAACTCACTGCCCCCTTAAGCTTCCCACCCAACCCTTCGAGTTGCTGTTGCCAATTTGATCTTACACAGGTAATTGTTTAAAAGAGCGCAATGCTCAAAGCAGACATACTTCTCTAATAAAGATAAGCATTATTTTGGGGCAAAGGGTCTGAACTCTTAATTTTGCTTCTCTTCGATTTGATTGGTCTGAGTTCACTCCAGTGCACGTCCTTTGCTACCACTGGAAAGGGCACGTTCAGGGCGGGCTTTCTGAGCCTTTCCAGAGTTCAGACATGTTTGCAGTGTCTTCATCAATGAAGAACAACTTGGCTGCTACAACGCCCATTGGGTCATAACCACTTTGTCCCTCAAAACTTGGCAGATCTGTGCCATGGCACTTAGTGTACCAAAGAAGAAGACTAAGGGCAGCGTGACTCCATTTCTTTGGTAGTAAGCCCATTTTATAATTTCTTTCTGAGTAATTAGACCACATTTTGTCCTTTCAAATCAAAATTTTGCAGAGGGTTCTTAAGAGTATCTTCAGGGTTTCTTTCTTTCTTTCTTTCTTTCTTTCTTTCTTTCTTTCTTTTTAACACAGTGATTCTTTCAGGTCATTTTTTGACTCAGCACATATTTTTTCTCTTATATCTTTGTTGCTTCAGTATACTTGGTATTAGTGTTTCGTTTTTGGTTTCCTGGAATATAGATTGTGTGTTGGATGTTTGTGGTCTTCTGTGTTTATCTTTTTTCTCTATCATGACTTTTACCTTTTTGTCCTTCTGTCTTCTGAGAGATGTTGTCAGGTTTGCAGTTCACACCTGAGTCTAGTTGTGCCAGTTCTAGCTGATCTTAACTACTTCCTTTGTGATCCACAATTTGGCTTCTACCTCACGATGGCAGTGGAATGGGAAGAGGTTCGATGGGCACAAAATGAGTGGATCACGAGAGGCCCTGCGTCCTGGTGGTGATGGGGAGCCATTCAAGGTTTCAGGTAGTGCAGGGCCCAGGCAGCTCTGTGCTTTAGAAGGCCCAGTCACGCAGCCTTGCAGAAAAGGAGGGATTGGAAGAGAAGACAGGTAGAAAGACTGGCTCAGAGAGGGGCCTGAAATTGCCCTACAATTGACCAGTATCTTGTCCGAACTGGCTGGCGGATGGAGAATTAAAGTAGACACAGGCAGTGATGTTTAAAATGTTGAAGACTATATAGATCATTGCAGCTACACTTGTGTGTGATTTAAAAGCAGGTGATACAACACCCCCAAAGTAATAAGCTTCGCTCAGAGATGAATTAGGATTCAGTCTGGCAATTACATTAAGGTTTCTGATAGATAACTCACATGGAGGGCTGCAATTATGATACATATCGCTACTCTGCATGGTGAGTTCACATAACTCATCATGTTGGTTTGAAGTTTAACAGGAGGAAAGAATGTAAAAGGCTCCTCACTTTAAGGGGAAATGTCTTCCTTTGATTTCTGTGATCTTACCAATAGCACTTAAATAATTGATTCCTTTTTTTCTGTGTTTGAAGGTGAATAATAAATCGATCTATATGTACCTACCTACAGGTAACCTCACTTAGAATGCATAAATCTTCTAAAAATACTTTGCAAATCAACTTTCATCTCCCCTTGCAAGAAAAGAAGAGGAAATTATTCTCCTGCCCTAAGAAATAAAGAGGAGAGGCGGCATGGAGTAGGAGAAAGTACATGGACTGTGGGCTTTGGTAGACCCAATTCTGAGTCCCAGCTCTGCCATTTTCTAGGTGTCGGGAGTTATTTAGCTCAGTTTCCTGCCTGGAAGTAGAGCACAACAGGAACGCTAAGAGAATTAAATGAGATAACACTTGAAAATATAGCACCAAATAGGTACTCCAGAGAAGTGAGTTCTTTTTAAACATTTTTGCATTTTACATTGCTTAACATTGAAATGGAAACCCTGGTGGCGTAGTGGTTAAGAGCTGTGGCTGCTAACCAAAAGATGGGCCGTTCAAGTCCACCAGGTGCTCCTTGGAAACCCTATGGGGCAGTTCTACTCAGTCCTGTAGGGTCGGTATGAGTTGAAATCGACTTGACGGCAACAGTTTTGGTTTTTGGTTTTGGTAAGGTTGAAGGAAGGAGCCCTGGTAGCACAGTGGTTAAGACCTCTGCTGCTAATCGAGAGGTCAGTGGTTTAAACCCACTAGCCGCTCCTTAGGAGAAAAGACCCGGCAATCTGCTCCCGTAAAGATTACAGCCTAAGAAATCCCGTAAAGATTACAGCAGTTTTACTCTGTCCTACAGGGTCACTATGAGTTGGAATCAATCAACTCTATGGCAACAGGCTTTTTTTTTTTTCGTAAGGTTGAAATACATTGTTAATAGCAAAGGGCATCCAAAACAGTTTTTACAAGGGCAACTCCACTCATATTCTCAGATAGAAAATGATCACTTCTTGCAATCACATTCTTGTCCTTGTGGGCGATAGCAATACCTATCCCCAAGTCTACTTCAGGCATCTCCCGTAACTAAGATCTTGTATTGGAAGTGTGTTTCCAAAGTCTTTGAAAAATGCCATATTTTAGTATTCAGTTTAAAGGATTTTGAAATGGAGGTGGACTGCATTCTTTAAATATTTGCTTCATGGGGTAGGGATCTGTCTGCTGACCTTGAAACCACATGGAGGTTCTGCTGCCTCAGCTCTTGCTTCACAGGCCAGGTCCTGATCCCTGCCTAGGCTACCTGTGTTTATACCCAAAGCTCCTCCAGAGAGATCAGCCAGGAGCTTGCTTTCATTGCCAAGTTGAGGAACATTCACAGATGAGGTCGTTGAAGAGACAAACCACACTACATAGCGCTGGAAATGCCCGGGAGGCAGAATAGGAGTACTCAGTGGAGGGCAGAAAACTTCAGACATTCTCCCTGGAAATGCTAGTGTCATGACTGCCCTCCATACTAGAATATTCACAGCGCAACTTGGAGGCAACAGGACAGACCTGGGTGCAATTTGGACCCGGGGAGGTCAGAGCTTTGCTGAGGCATCCTCCCCCCTACCCATGGTCCTTTGGTAACCAACTTTAGTTCAAATGGAATGAGCTAGTGACTGAAGTTAGAGTTAACTCTCACCCGGCTTGGAGTCCCAACCCCATCACTTACTTGTGAGACCTTTAGGACGTATCTGCACCTCCTTTGATCTCTGTTTCCTCATTTATCAATTTCTCACATAGTGGTAAGCACTGAAGATGCCCCACTTCCCCTTGCTTGTACCCTAAGCTGGGTGTTTCCCTTCTGGTTATGAAAGAAATCTTTTAAGTCTGTTTTCCAGACTCTGCTGCCCGAGCCTGCTTGGCTGGCTCTCTGCTCTCTGGCTGACATTAGACGGGGTGGCTCTTCTGTAAGATCTGGGGCTAGTCCCCAGCCCTCACCCCACCTAACTGGCTACTTGAGAAGAGCAACCATGCTCTGCGCTCAGAAGGCCATCCAAGAGATCCGGAGAGCTAAATTAAGATATTTCCCTTAAAATGAGGTTTCCATAGAAACCCAGCCTGTGCCAAAGCTGAGAAAGCTTGGGTTTTTAATCAGGCCTTTTTGGACTGAGGGAGTTATCACTTGCACATCAGCTTAGGAGGAGATAGCTTGACACTTGCTGGGGCCCTCCATGCAGATTCCTCACAACGCAGCACAGGGGCCACCAGGTGATACACTGTGCAACACTCATCCTCAGTGCGCAGCTGGGCTGGGGGAAGGAATATAGGGTGGAGGGAGCAGCTGTCACTTTGTGCCCAAGATGCATGAGCTGTCATTCCTCCAATCCATCAGGGAACATCATTTTCATCAAAAGCTGCACCTTACATGCAGGAACCCTGTAGATGATGACTTGCAAAGAATTCCCAAAGCTGGGTTGTAAAAAAGAAGGGTGGAAGGTGAATACCAGAATATACCTATTGTTACTTTTAGAATGGAGAGTGCATAGAATTTCTTGCCCCAGGATATTGTTCCTTTTGAAAACAAAATGGGTTCAAGAAAGGTTTAGACAGCATTCCCAAGAGGATGTTGCACACAGCAACAGTCCTGGATGATGCTTCTTGAAAGGGCCAGATATTATCAGGGATAGGCTGAGTATCATAGCCATCTCCTGGAGTTAGTTATACAGTGTGTATTTACATATCAAAGGTTCTGAGATGTCCAGGGGTAAAGATATCTGTTTAATTTTGCTTTACCAGTGTTTCACAAACCCATTGATTCTGGAACTCTTTTGATGTACTTAATAACATTTCATCCCCCTGTGACATGCACTTTGGAAAACCCTGGCAAGTTTCCATCACACTTTTCCTCCATTTGCCTCTTGTGGCCATCCTCAAAGGCAGGACCTAGAACTGAATGGAAAATGAGGTTGACTCAATGTGCATTTCTTCTTTTTTTTTTTAATTGTGGCATAAATATACATACCAAAACCCTTGCCAATTCAACATTTTCTACATGTATAATTCAGTAACATTGATTACATTCTTCGTGTTATACAACCACTGTCGCTATCCCTTTCTGAATTATTCCTTTTCTGAATTATTCCACCAATAACTCCCTAAACAATACCTCCCCCTTTTACCCTCTCTCTCGCCCCGGTAACCACTAATAAACTTTGATTTCTATACATTTGCCTGTTTCATACAAGTGAGATCATATGGTATTTGTCCTTTTGTAGCTGACTTATTTCACTCAGTGTGATGTTTTCAAGGTTCCTCCAGGTTGTGGCAGACCTGATATGTCTTTCTGATCTGTAATGATGAGAATGCCTCTTCTCAAATACTCTCAAAACAAAATAGCTCAGATAGGAGAAGTTTATGAGCACCTAAACCACTAGGAACATCAAGAAAATACAGGAAGACAATGAGAGCTGAGAGTACAGGGCCACAAGGACAGTGAGAGTAGAAACATAGAACACACGTGATCACGCATGGAAGAATAACACTTTGGGTCTTTTGACAAATGGACACGTTAATCTGTTGGAAATAATTTTCACAAATGGAGTTGAATTAGGAAGCCCTGGTGGCATGGTGTTTAAGTGCTCGACTGCTAACTGAAAGGTCAGTGGTTCGAAGCCCCAACTGCTTCCTGGGAGAAAGATGTGACAGTCTGTTCCCGTAAAGATTTATAGCCTTGGAAACCCTATGGGGCAGTTCTTCTCTGTCCTGCAGGGTCGCTGTGGGTCGGAATCAGGCTGACGACAACAGCATTGGGTTTTTTTATTTTGTGTTGTATAGGACTTTTTAGGAGTCTGGCCTAAACATAATCTCTAAAAGCTTGTAACCCTACATTAAGTCCTATTTCTGCTATTCACCGGGAGAGCACTAGTGGGGGCAGACATATGCTTAGGAGATTCAGGTCTCTGTCTTGGGGCATTAATATGAGTAAGTCATTATTTAACTTGGACTTGGGAAGATTTGGGGGCTTTAGATCCAGGAAGGCAGAGCGAGGGTCACTTTCATTCTTAATGAGCAGTTCTTTCAGAGCTTACTAAATGATGAGGGTGCTTATGCCTATCAGCCACATCTTCCCTGAAATGATTTGGATGAATAACCGTGTTCTAGTCATTAGAATATATATATCACCCTTAGTCATCAAGCCCCAAACAGGATCTTAGATTCCTACTGAAGACAGTAGGCAAATCTCCCCCTCAATTCTTGCTGTGCTTATTGTTGGCAGTAACATGGTGAGAGGACAGGCTTTGGAATTTGGTAGGCTTAACTCCATTGCTTGATAGCTGTATCCTAGAGAAAGTTCCTTAACCTCTTTCCACCACAGGATCCCCATCTGTAAAATGACGACAGTGGTACTTATGGGAATTGTATGGATTAAGATGGCAATTAGTATGAGTGCTTGTCAGTGGGAGACAGGCACTCAATATATCATAGCTCTTTTTGTTGCTTCTGTTTTTATTATTATTCTCTGAACTGTGGTCACATGCCCAGACTTTATCCAGGAGGTAGCTTGATCACAGTTGTGGCATGGTGGAAAAAATACAGGCTTTTGGGCCAGAGGGACCTGGACTGGAATCATAGTTCATTAACCATCTACGGGTTTATGTGACTTGGGGCAAATCACTTGGCCTCTCTGAGCTTCAGCTTCTTTATCTGGGAAACAAAGTGATGCTCCGCTGCCCTGCAGAATTGTCAGGAGGATTGAATGAGGAAACTTAAGGAAGCTCCTGAGCACAGTCCTTGCAGGGAATGGGTGGTCAATGGACAATAACTAGTCTGACTTTGGGTTTTGAGGAGGGCGGGTATTGTGGATGGAGAGAACAACAAGGATGGCTGGCTTTACCTTCAAGTATGGACTGTGGGGAATGGTGGCAGAAAATATGGCAGGCTACTGAAGAGATAGCTCAAGTCAGCTTAGAAATAAAATGGCTATAAAAATGTGAGATTTTTTGGTACTCTGTGGTTATTTTAATCATAACCATAGCCTGGTGCCTTTATGGTAGTTGACGATTATTTATTCAACAAGCATTTATCGAGACTCAACCATGTGCCAGGACCGGGGCTAGGTACTGGAGGTACATTGCTTTATTCTGATGCGAGAATGGTTGAAGAGGGCTAACTCGGTAATGAGGGGTGAGGAGAATTCCACCTCCCTCCTTCCCAGCCCCAGCAGGGCTCAGGTGCCCAATGCAATGAAACCACTCAGGCAAAGAGCTGAAGACCTTTGCAGATATCAAATTATTGGAGTTCCAAACAGCGTGTTTGCTCTTTGCTCTGTTTCATTGCATATGCCTTTACTTTGCTTCCCTAGAAAGTTCTCACCATTCCCAGCCTCCCAGGCTGCATCACTCTTATACATCCTTTTGGGCAGTGCTGAGGGGTCACCTCCTCTATGAAGCCTTCTTGGACCACAAGCTGTGTTAAGCGCCCCTTCTCTGGAACCTGTAGCCCCTGCCCAGTGCTTCCTTCCCTGAGTTTAGCACCCACACTCAGTGTTGTCTTTGGCTTTGGTTTTGAGAGTCTTTCTCCTAGACCACAGCTCTTGATGTCAGAGACTGTGTCTAGGCAAGGAACTGGAATGTGTTAGGGGTAGTGATGATGTGGTTTCAATGTGTATGGATAGCGTACTTGCAAATCACAAGCAGATGTAATAATATTAACTGTTATTATGACTATGCTATATTTACATAATGCTTTGCAGTTTACAAAGCACTCCCTCGGTCTTTCCTCACTTAATTTTCACCCAGCCCCATGAGGCAGGCAGCATCGGCAGAGCAGGCACTGCTTCGTTATTCCTCTTTCAGATGAGGAAGCAAAGTCGGAACGATTGTGTGGGTTGTACAGGGTTGGAATTCAAATCTAGAGCTGAGTGATTCCAAATCCTTTTGCCTTCTCTCTTACACAATAGGTCTTTTGTTACTTTGCTTGCTTGTTTAACAGAAACTCTAAAGAAAGAGGGACACATACAAAAATATATGATCTAGGCGTGTGGATATCCCAAATGCCATTGGCCAGTGCAGCAAGTGAAGGGCTCTTCAGTTAGAAGGCGCTTAATTGGAGGGCTCTCCTCCCCTAAATTACTTACCCTTGCACAGTTTCTTGTGGCCTGACATCTCTCTACAGGGGCAAAAATCTAACATAATACAGTTTGGGCTTAGATTGTGAATACCCAAGATAGCAGATACTGGATTTCTGCTGAGACCCATGTACTTGAAGGGAGGACAGAGTACCTTGCAAAAAGGGACAAGGATAGGTAGTAAAGGAAGCAAGTTTTTTCTGCCCTCACCACCCTGGCTTCCTATGGGTTTTTGCTGTATCAGCCCACCTATCTGGTTTTTATCTGGTTTCTACTTGCTGGACCAGGGTCAGCAAGGTGGGAGACCCATGCAGCTATGAGGCCAGTGGTGGGGAGGAGCGTCCTTCCTGGGTCACTGTGGTGAAATGAGTTCCTTTATGTGGCCTTTTGCCTTGGTTGTTTGGAAAAAACAGCTTGAGAGATTTTCCCCTTAGGCCCAGAGGAGTTACCTTTGCCCTAGTTTTCTACGCCAGAGGGTTTGTTCCTTTTATCCAGGTTGATTGACATTTCCTGGGTAAACTGTAAACAACTTGGTTTTGATAATTTTGTCTGGTCCTGAGCCATAGCCTGCCCTGTGATTGGTATTTCCCTTGCAGGGATTGGTCAATAGACTGTGCAAATGATGTGAGTTGTCGCCTACTATGCCCTGATGGCACAGTGGTTTAAGAGATTGGCTGTTAGCCAAAAGGTCAACAGTATGAATCTACCAGCTGCTCCCTGGAAGCCCTATGGGGCAGTTCTGCTCTGTCCTGTAGGGTCACTGTGAGTTGGAATTGACTTGACGGCAATGGGTTATGCAAATGAAGTGTCTGTGGCCTACCAAGAGGGGATTGGTCAGTTTGTGGCCCTTCTGGGAGGGCATGTGCCTTGAAATTGACAAGGAGCTTTATATATATATATACATGCAGCCAGTTCCACAGAGATTTTTAGAGATAGAAAGAAGCAGAAAGGGAAACAATGGAAAGAAGCAGAATGAAGAAAGAAGCTGCAGAGAGAGGCAAGGAACCTCCTAAAAGAGCTGTAACATGGGTCAAGGCCTATAATACTGGATGCAGTGACAGGTCCAGAAGGGACCCTTTGTGGCCGAGTGAGTAGTGACAGACAGCAGGACCAAGAGGAGCCTGTCCTCAGGGAGCCGAGAGGAGGCCTACACAGTGGAGAGTAGCTGAGAGAGCTGTCCTGCACTGAAGAAGGGAGACCTTGCCCACGTGCTTCCCGACCCTGATCCTGAGTTGTAGCCTGTTGATCCTGATCCCGAGTTGTACCCTGTTCCTTAATAAATCACTTAACTGTAAGTATGGTCTGTGAGTTCTCTGTGGCCATTGCAATGGATTAGTGAGCCCAGGAGAGAAGTAGAGAGTGCCGTGGGAGAGACAACCAATGTCAGAACTGGTGAAAAGGTTGGAGAGTGGCAGTATGTCTGACCTCCACCTCATAGGGATCAGCCTTGGGCTAATCTTGATTCACGTCATCCCCCCTGAGGTTAGACAGGTTTGGACACTACCACTACTGATGCTAATACCACTACTACTTCTCCTCCTGCCGTTTCACAGTCGTGGTCCACCGGAGGTAGGTCCTCTGAGACAGCACAGCTGCTTGGAAGGGCTGAGACCAGGGCTGAGTAAAGTGAGGTAGATGTGGTAACCACAGTCTGAACCTTGAATCTGAAGAACAGATTCGTCCGCGTGGGACACTGGAAGGCATGTTGCTGCCTAACCATGGAGCCTGGTGAGCCCTGAACACACATGGACACTCCCTCTGAATGGTTTTCTCTTTGAACCATTGCAGATCCCTGGGCTGCTTCCTACTCCCACCAGGGTCAAAAAGACCTTCTGAAGTCAGTGCAGTCAGGCTTTGTACACAGAGGTATGTGTAAAATTAGAAGTAGTAAAAAATGTTTTTCTTTCTGGCTTTGGGTTACTTTGCTGTGATGCCTCCAAATCGAAGTCCATTATAAGAGGCTAGGTTGGCATTTTCTCATGTCCTCTCTCCAGGAGTGGCGGTATGGTGTATTAGAAAGCACTGCAGATGGAGTATAAAAATCCAGATCCAATTCTAGCCCCACTATTTGCTATCATTGTGACACTGGGCAGGGTATTTACTTCTCTATGCTTGGGTTTTCTCTTAGTAAAATGTGGACAATCCCATGATGTCAAGTGTCTGCCACGTAGTAGGTGCTCAGGATAAGGCAGCTTTCTAGGAGAAGGGATGGGGGCAGAGTATCTTACAGTGGGGTGAGCTCTTGCCTTGTAGAAACCAGGGTCAGGGGTCAAGTCTTAGCTCGGTTCCTGACCACCCTAGAACTCAGGCAAGCTACTGAACACATTTCAGAATCTCAGGAGGCAATGTTTTTTTTTAATGCACGAAATTGAAACAATAACATTTGCCCTTCCCTTTTCCAAAGGTTTTTGGAAAGTGTAAAGGATTTACAATTCATGAGCCAGCCTCCTTTTTCTGTGGTAAGAATGGCTGGGTATGTGACCTGAGAGGTGGCAGGTCAAGGGGAATAAAGACTGGCTCCACTTACTGCCTCCCTGAGGGTCACCAGCATCACAGGCTCACCCACCTGGTCAGTGGCTCACAACCATGGACTGCACAGTGGCATCACCTGGGAACCTTCCAGAACTATTCATGCCTGACTCTCACTCTTTGCAAAGATACTAATGTAATTGGTCTGGGATGCAGCCTGGATATCGGGATTTCTCAGAACTCCCCAGTTGATTCTAACATGCATCCAGGGTTGAAAACCACTGACTTAGGGGAAAGCAGACCTAAAGAAATGTAAGCAGCAGCCTACATTAACTAGTTCTGACTCCAGCATGTAATGAGTGCCTGCTTTTAAGGTGAGTTCATTACTTTGTATAATACAAACCACTCAGCTTCTTACTGGATCAGATTGAACTGGACATGTTCTTGGCTCATGTTTAAGTCGGTGGGACCACACTCTCCTCTACCACCCAATGTCTTGTCCCAAATGACCAAGATTGTGTCCCTGACTGGCTGGGCCACTGGCTACTTTCTTGCTTTAACTTTGCATCTGAAAGCCAGTGGAGATGAAGGGACCTAGCATTTCTTGAGAACCTGCAGAGATTCTAAAACTTTAGGTGCGTCAGAATCACCCAGAGGGCCTGTTAAAACACAGGTTGTTGGGTGCCATCCTTAATTCAGTAGACTTGAGTTGGGGCAGATAATTTGCATTTCTAACAAGTTCCCAGATGATGATGATGATGCTGGTCCAGGGACCACACTTTCAGAACTACTGGTCTAGGCCCTTTTATTATTTACCTTTGATCTCCCAAACCTACTTGAGTAAATACTACTACCCCCATTTCAGAGAGCTCAGATCTCAGATTGTCAAGTGACTTGCTAAGGGCACAGCTTAAAAGTGACAGAGTCAGGATTTGAACTCAAGGCTACCTAACTCCAAGATCCAGGCTTCTCCACATACCACTCTGCCTCCTGACAGGCCATTATTCAGTTCCTGCCATATTCTCGGCCATGTTCCAGGTGTCACTGAAATGACGAGACCCCTCCCTGACTCAATATCTTTTTTGGTCCCCATTATGGAAGGAAACTCAGAGAAGCTCAAGGTATGCACCAAAACAATAGCAGTAGATTGTCAATGACCCAGGGCCCAAAGGCTCCTTCCGTAGAACACCTTCTGTTGGAGTTGGTCAAGGATAGAGGTGACTGTGGGCTGCAGGGGTCCTGAAAGGCCTCTTAAAGGAGAAGGAGGTGAAGTGGGCCTTAAGGACTTGGCTAGAGCATATTAAAGAGGCTTTCTAGGCTCTGCACCTGACTTAGTTCTGGCTTTTGTCACAGGTTGAGCCAGAGAGGAGGTGGCATAGAATGAGCATTTCTTGCATTCACCTTCTAACCTCCTTTTTACAACCCAGCTTTGGGAATTCTTTGCAAGCCATTGTCTAGGGGCTTCTTGTATGTATGCTGAACTTTTGATGAATATGCTGCTCCCTGATAGATTGGAGGAATGACAGCTCATGTATCTTTGGTGCTCAGTGACAGCTGCTCCCTCCACCCTAGATTCCTCCTCCCAGCCCAGCTGTGCACTGAGGATGGGTGGCTCCTATGCTACATTGTGAGGAATCTGTAAAGAGGATGCTCCTCAAGTGTTCCAGATTCAGCCTCATCCCCACTCGGGGGGACCCCATGATTCTGGGAGACCCACCCAGCCTGGTGCAGTCCTGCTTGCCTTTGCTTTGACTAGGTGGGTCCTGTTTGCCATCAGCAGGATGAGATGGTGTCAGGGACCACACTGGAGCTGCTTTGGGGGAGGGTGCAATATGAGTAACAGGGATAAACTCCTCAAAGGGATTATTTTAAAGGATGCGTGGCTGTGTATTCTGGAATACACAGTCAATCCCATTGGCCTTCTGGGAAACTGGCCTATTTTAGGAGAATAATGGTGCTAATAACAAGCGAGAAAACCTCCTGGCCCAGCCAGCAGAGGGGACAGCTGCTAACAGAATCCCCCATTAATCAAAAGAGGTGATCCCTGTGTTAGAGGGCATGCAGAGTCCCAAAAGTCCAGCCAGTCAGCCCAGCAGCTTCTGCTGCCTAAAATCCCAGCTGATAGTCCTGCTCAGACTTGGCACGTGTGTGTCACATAGCTCACCGTGCAAAGTGATGGGGCCCTGTGGCTGTGATCTATGCCTTGTCTTCACCTCCTCAAAATGAGAAGCCAGTGTCTACGTTCAGTGCAGCCCCACTGTCACAAAGGAACTTGTCTTGACCCTCTGATATCTGTTCCACTGGTTTCAAGACTGTGCTTGCCCCAAGAAGGGGACTTGTCCTGAGTAGTTTCTTAACCTTGTCTCCCTCAATTAATATATAAACCAGACAAACAGAAGAGCTGTTCCACTGGAGTAAAAAGAGACAAGGGCTCCCAACTCTAGAGCCCACTTAATAACATCGAGGTTTTAAACATCACTTAATTCTTCTTGGACTCAGTTGCCTCATTTGTGAGACTCATGTAAGAATTTGTGATATACGTAAAGATGAATCAGCAAGGAGGCGCATGTTATTCAGTGAGCCTTGACGTCCAGATGTGTGCAAAGTCCCAGTTTGGGTTATGTTGGATCATGGTTTCATCGTTAATATCATCAAGACTAATGGAGGTAGGTCCTGGGGAAGGGACACTCAAAGAAGGGATCACTTAAGTATAGGAAGGCCACTAGAGGAAGCCACATCTGGAGTGCAACTCAGAGGGCCATAGGGCTTTCCAGGCTGCACAGTCGAAGGCTTCACCCAGAGATGTGAGGGAGCAGATGGCCTTGGTGAGTGCCAAGGAATTGTGCAGAGCAGGCCCACCTATCGAACCCACCCCAGGCATCAGAGTCACTCAGACTCCACCTCCATAAATTATGGCAGATATCACTAGTGATGAAGTTAGGCATCTGGATTCTGTGATAGTTTTGTTCTTCTTTTCAAATTTCCTTTCATGTGATGAGAATTCTCGTTCTTTCTCTTTGGGTCATTCTTGCTCAGGTGGTGCCTAGAGGGAAGCCCTTGGTGTCTCAGTTTCCTAGTCCTGGTGTAATAAAAATACTAGATGTGAGTGGCTTTAAAGGACATAATTTATTTTCTTAAAGTTCTTGGAGGCCATAAGCCCAAGCCAGGGTTTCAGCCATGTTAGTTCCTTCCTTGTTGGGCACCCTGGCTGTTCCTGGGTTCCATGACTTGTAGACAGTCCTCATGTGGCATCTGTCTTCCCCTCTTTGTGCCTGCATGTCTGTGTGTCTACTCTGCTCTTTTTATAAGTCAGAAGTGATTAGATCTAGAACCCACCTGTCATGGATTGAATTGTGTCCCCCCCAAAATCAGTATTGTGTGGTTGTCCTCCATTTTGTGATTGATATAATTTTCCTGTATATTGTAAATCCTAGTCTTTGCCTGTAGTTAATGAGGCAAGATTGGATTATGTTGAAGAGGATTAGGGTGGAATGTATCACCCTTGCTCAGGTCACATCCCTGATCTAAAGTAAAGGGAGTTTCCCTGGGTTGTGGCCTGCACCACCTGTTATCATACAAAAGATGAAAGGGACGTGAATGGAGAGGTGGGGGGACCTCATACCACCAAGAAAGCAGAACCCCGGGGTTCCTGCGCAGAGAAGCTCCTAGTCCAGGGGAAGGTTGATGACAAGGACCTTCCTCCAGAACCAACAGAGAAGGTCTTCCCCTGGAGCTGACACCCTGAATTTGGACTTCTAGCCCACAAGACTGTGAGAGAATAAATTTCTGTTTGTTGAAACCATCCACTTTTGATATTTCTGTTATAGCAGCACTAGATAACTAAGACACCACCCTTCTCAAGGAGGAAGTCCCTGGGTGGTGCAAGCAGTTAGGGGCTCAACTGCTAACCAAAACGTTGGCTATTTGAATCCATCAAGAGGCACCTCAGAAGAAAGGCTTGGTGATCTGCTTCCTTGAAAACCCTATGGAGCAGTTCTACTGTGTATGCATGGGGTCACCATGAGTCAGAACTGACTCTGTGCATTTTTCCTCTACTTGGATATGATCTAATTAACATAACAAAGAAACTCCTATTTCCAAATAGGATCACATACATAGGTATAGAGGTTAGGATTCCAACACATATTTTGGGGAGACATAATCCCATCCATAACACCAGGTAATAAGCACCTTATCTCTTTGGGTCTCAGCTTCCCCAGCTGTAAAATAGAAATAGTACCTGTTCCATCCACCTCATAGGAAGACGGAGGTAATGATCCATTTGAAAGGGCATTGGGCAGTTGTGAAAACTGTAAACTCTGCAAAAGTAAGGATAGCAGATTAACCTGAACTTGAAAGCACCTGTGTTGTGTTTACTATGATTGTGACCAGTGAGTCCTCAGAACCCGATTTCTTCATCTGTCTAACAGGGATAACAATACCCTCATCACAGCAGGAGTGCTGGGCTGTTAAGGGTTAAGGCGATATGTATAAAGTATCCAACACAGGCCTGGCTTATAGAATACAACCCTGGAACAGCAGCTGCTGTTACAATAATTATAATCATCATATATATGAACACAGATATTTCTACCAGGTAGACCTAATTCTTTAGTGAAATTCTCTTCCCTTCTCTTTCACTACAATGGTTCTGAAAACCTCAACTGAGCCTAGAATCAGCCTTACTAAATATCATTTCCTAGAGCTCCAGGGCTTGCTTTCTCTGCATTTCACCCCATTCCATCAATTTTGGAAGGAAGTTTCTCTAGGCTGGGTGTTCTCAGCCCTGCCTACAAGCAGAACTGGCTTCAGCCGGGAAGCCTGTCTCCTTTGTGTAGGAACTTAGGATGTCCTGATGACAAACTTCCAATTGCTTCTTTGTTTGAACTCTTTGAAAGAAGAGTGTAGAAAGAAATGTTATGATCCCAGCTTTCCTAACAAATTAAAGTGCCCGGGGGGCGGGGGGTGCTGGGGTAATTAGCATGCTGTCTCCCTTCACGAAGTGTCTTTGAGCTGTCAGCTTCCGCTTGGTAGATACTAAACATTGTTAAGGCAAATGATATCATGACTGACAACTTAATAGATGTCTTTTTGAGCTGAATGTGCTTCCCAGCACTCCAGTCAGATAAAATTAACAGAAGACTTCAAGATCATCCTTTTCAAACGGAGGTTTGTGAGAGAGACGTGCCAGCAAGAGCCTCCCCACTTGTGTGAAAGGCGTCGGATTCAGTCTGAATGAAGATGGGGGGATTGGATATTTGTCCACAGGCTGCCATCTGAATTGCTAGAGAACTGCTATGTCCACCGTTATTTCTGGTGACAGGTAGAAATTATGAGGGTTGGGACAAAAATGACGCTTGTTAGTGTGAGCAGGCATCTGAATAAGGGTTGATGTTAAAAGTAGTCCCCTTAGGAGACAGTGCACTTATTACATTGAAGGTATTTAAAATATCTTGGAAAGAAGAATAAAGACGATTGCTTTCAGAGTCCTTAAAACCGAGAATATCAAAATAGTGCCCCTCAGGTTGATCAGAGTAGGCTGAAGATGCTGTTTGTTCTGGAAGTCAGTGATACGGGGCTCCTCCTTTCCTCCATGGCCCCATATTACCTTGCACCTGAAATTCAGGTCACACTAAACCATTTTTAGTAGCCGGACAGGCCATGCATTCTCCTGCCTCTAGGCCTTTGAGTGTGGTTTTTCTTGTCCCTGAAAAAACTTCTCTCTCTTCGGAGGAAACATTTTTGACGAGACATTTCAACTCAGATTTTCTGTGAAAGAGGTCTACACCTCTGATTGCCCCCCAAGAAGGTTATTTCCTGCCTCCCCAGTGTCCTTGTCCACACCTTGGTCATTTTACCACCTTGGAAAAGTTGAGTTATGGGATTGTTTCCCACACTGTGATTTCTTTTAGGTAAGAGGACATATTTTTACCCCTCTCTAATCTGGGGTTTGGGGAATCTGCCTCCTAAGGAGCCCTAGTGGTGCAGTGGTTAAGCACTTGGCTGTTAGCTTAAAGGTCAGCTGTTCGAACTCACAGCCACTCTGTGGGACAAAAGACTCAGCGATCTGCTCCCATAAGGATTACAGCCTAGAAGACCCTATGGGGCAATTCTGCTCAGTCATATAGGGTTGTTAGGAGTCGGAATCGACTCGATGGCACACAACAACAACCTGCCTTCTAGAGGGCAGTGGGGTTCAGTGGTAGAAATCTCTTCCTCCATGTGAGAGTCCCAGGTTTGATTCCCTGCCAAGGTACCTCATGCACAGCCACTACCCATCTATGAGTGGAGGCTTGTGTGTTGCTGTGGTGCTGATGAGCGTTCAGCTGAGATTCCAGGCTAAGACTAGGGAAAAAGGCCTGGCAATCTACTTTAAAAAAATCAGCTATGAAAACCCTCTGGATCACAATGGTCTGATCCCCAACCAGTTATGGTTATGGTGCAGGACCGGGCCATGTTTTGCTCTGTTGTGCTTGGGGTCCCCATGAGTCAGGGACTGACTCAATGGCAGCTAACAACAAAAACAACTTGGCTTCTAGCGTAGCACCTGGCGCATGATGTCACCTCAGTAAATATTTATTCCATAATATAGATATCTGTAGATACCTGCATCTACAGGTGGGTGAGAAAAGTTCAGACTATGATGTCAGAGAGCCCTGATTTCAAATTCCTGCCCCGGAGCATAGGAGCAGAGGAGACATGAGAAAACCCTCAACATCTCTGACTCTAATGGCTCCCCATCTGTATAAGGGAGAAAGTGATTCCTAAGGCATAGGGTTTCTGAGATAAATTAATGACATGGGCCAAGTGCTCTGCCCAGTGCCTATGAACTTTATAAAATATTCACTGGAAGGACCAGAGCTTCTAAAGGCAGTTTCCAGAGAGAAGTTTTCCAAATGGTTTCAGCAAGGCTGAATGGTTGGAATAAGCATATAGCCTCCCAAGGGTGTACTTTGAAGAAGTCCCTCTCAGTGGTTTCAGTAGACACTGTTGTATGAATTACCCCAAACCCCCAGCCTGAGAGCCCTGATGGCAAATTCTAACACATTCCCGGCTTCATCTGCTTGCTCTGCTCAACCTTCTGCAGTTTAACAAGTTCCAGGCAAGATTCCAGGGCCTCTTCCTAGCACAGGGGTGTTTCTTGGGTTAAAAAAATATCATTTCTGGAGCCAGCAAAATGATCTTTCTGACACGTCCATGTATGTGGCACAGATGGCGTTCTGTAAAATTCCCAGTGAAAATCAGGGCCCATGAGCAAGATTTGCCGAGCCTCCATGATGGCCTGCCATTTCAAAACACTTTTCTACAAGAAGCCTGCCTTATTTCTGGGAGTTGGTTAGATGAACATATGGCACCAAAACAAGGAAACTCCCAAGTCCCACCAAGACCTTGCAGCCACAGTGAAGACTTTGAGAAGACCTTTTCCCAAGGACCCCCATGATTCCACCTGTCATTCTCTGATGAGATGTAACTCCCTGTGGCCCCCTCTGCTTCATAAAACCTGTTATAAAATATATATGAAGAGGCACAGACTCACTCCATTGCAGAAATGAAAATAAAACTGAAGACAAGTAGAATTTAATAAGTTCAATTAAGTATATAATAACTTACAATAGCTGGAATGCCCTAAAGTCACTGAACATACAGTAAGGGAGGAGGAATTTAACTGTAGTTAAAAACACAGGTTGTTTTTATTGGGAGAAGGATATTGTAGAAACAGCAAAAGCTCAGCAAGGCATCGTTGGGTTGTTGCTGAAAAGAAAGAGGAGGAGATAGCTCAGACAGAGAGAGAGAGTGAGCAGCCATCACCCAGGGAAGTGAAATGAAAGGGTTTTCTGGCATAGGCAGTTCTGCAGAGACAAACTGGAAGCACTTCTCTTCAAGGGCTCCTTGACATTTTCTTAAGCAAAGCAGATAGGTAATTCAGAGGACGCTCAGTTGGGAGAAACTAAAATCTGAAATAAGTTGTGTTGCACCTAAAGAGTGGCAAGAATAACCTAGAAAACATTTTACCAGTATCACACAGAAGAAAATGTCTTAATCCAAAAGAGTAACAGTGTTGGAATGAAAGAGTTTTCATGGGCTGGGATGGCCCAGGGAGGTCGCTGGAGGCATGTGTGTCAGTCCAGAATAGACTTCAACCACAGTGGTATCATCACCTCCTTCCCCCTTCAACACCTTCTCCCATCTCTCCAGCAATATGGCTATCTGGGCATGGAGGACAAGTTCTTAGTCACTCATGCATTTATTTACTGACATTTATTTAGTACTTACTTGGTGCCAAGCTGCATTTCAGGTGCTGCATATACCAAGACAAGGTGATCACCTAGTACCGTGAAAGGCATGTGTTGACTCTCAGCCTGTTGAGTGAGTTAATGATCGGATGGATGGATGGATGGATGGATGGATGGATGGATGGATGGATGGATGGATGGATGGATGGATGGATGGATGGATGGATGGATGGAAGTCAAAATGAATACTCCCCTTCTCTAGTAGAGATCAGACTCTAATAGGTGGAATCAAGGGTGCACAACCAGACTTCCCTGTACTCTGATGGCAGCCTATGCAGGACCCATTGGGTCCCTGTGCAGAGTTGGCTACTCACCTTGCAGAGTCCCAGAGGAAGATGGAAGGAACCCTGAGGCCAAGCCTTCAAACATGATCTTCTTTTCTTATGCCCACCTTGTTCCTTACCTCCAGTGCCAAGCAGAGGCCCTACCCTTTCTCTGAGGGATCTTGGGAGCATCTCTGCTGCATCTTTGGCCCAACTGCTTGCACAGTTTGCCATTTGCCCATTGACACAATATTTCTGGCCGCTCCAGGGTGATTTTCTCACCTGATCCAGCCCTTAGTCAAGGACCCAGCCATGGTACCCTGACTCTGGCCCATGTGATTGACCCACAACCCCCACATCCCCCATAGACAAGCAGAGTCCACAGCAACTCAACAAGCTTGATCACCTTAGAATTACCATGTGTTAGTTAGCTGCCTGGTTTACCCTGAAGGTAAAGCTAGGGGAAGCAAATATAGCTAATTCTAGAATAGCCTGGTACTCATAAAGAGGATCACAGTAAAACAAATGGATGAATAAGAAAGGACAGGATAAAATTACACAGGTTGAGGGCCCACCACACTGTTCATATGGCTGTCCATTGTGACCCACTGTGGCCTCTGAGCTACCTCTGAGGAATCTCAAAGCTGCCTGGTGAGGACTGTGAATGAGCCTCTACTTCAAGCTGGAGACTGGGTGGGGGAGGAAGGACAGGAAATGTGGCCACAGGTCACCAAGGAGAGCCAGAGACTGCTCCCTCAGTTAGCTGGAGAGATGGAGTAGACCTCCGCAGTTCCTTAAAACCTTTAATTGCTCATGACTTTGAGTGGGATTTGTTAAAGTGATTCTTTGTGTTCATCCTTTTTATTCAAAGTCATTACTCACTGTGGTTAGTTTGGATGTTTGAGACAGCCCAGCCTGGCATATTCCCCATCACAGCACTTTATAAATATTCATGCTAATCAGAACTTTTATTTTTCGTAATGACCCGCTAATGTAATGATAATGCAAGTAATAGTCCATATCTAATGGCTTCTTGTCCAAGGGCTGAGGGAATTCGTTTAATGTATTTAGTGCCAAACTCCTAAAAGAAAACTATTGAAGCTGCATCTTTACTTCTACATCTTTATGAATCTCTGGGTAATAATGGGGAATGGCTTGCCTGTAAAGTTAGGAGAAAAGGCAGAAGTTGAGGTCGCCTGTGACGACATTTTGATAGTCTACACAGCGTTTCCTTATAGCAGGGCTGCTAAGAAACCTCATGTTCCAGGCCCGTGATAGGATGACAGACCCTGAGCAGGAAGCTGGGGTTTTTGCAGTACCTGGGACTGTTGTGGAAACCATGGTGACGTAGTGGTTCAGTGCTACAGCTGCTAACCAAGAGGCTGGCAGCTTGAATCCACCACGCGCTCCTTGGAAACTCTATGGTGCAGTTCTATTCTGTCTTAGAGGGTCGCTATGAGTCGGAATCGACCCGACGGCAGTGGGTTTTGTTTTTTTTTTTTTTTTTTTAGGGGACTTTTGCAGACGCAGTGGCACTGGGCAACCAGGCTTCCTGGTAGCCCATAAGCAGGCCATGGGTCTAGCTGGTTGCTAGCGGGTAGGGCTTTATTATGGGGGAGGGACAAGGGCTACCCTTCAGGCCAGAGAGGAGACCCTGAATGCCTGCTGAGCAGTCCTTATGGACTGGAGCCTCCTTGTGGAGCAGACTGAGTAAAACGGCAAAGCTCACATGGCTTCTTCAACCCCCACAACCTTCTCTTCTCACTCTGAACCCTTTGCCCCCATAAGTCAGGGCACAAGGGCATCAGGATTACTAGTATATCCCATGTCTGGCCATCCCTCCCCACTATCTGTGCTCTCTTGGGTATATTCCTCAAAACCTGCTCTCAGTAACACCCTGGTGGGGGGGAGTAAGTATAGCTCTTGAGTCCACTCCCAGCGGTGCTGGCACAATAATCATTAGCTTTCACCTGTGCAATGAAAACCTTTGCTTGCAGGTAAATGGATTCCAGACAGCAGGTTGGGGAAGAGTTTGGTCTGAGAACCTTCCATCCGTGTCCCTGAAATCACTTTGTAGATAGGGGTGGATGCCTTCCTCTTCACTCATGGGTAGGGCTGCCAGATAAAATACAGGACACCTAGTTAAATGTGAATTTCAGATAAACAACAAATGACTTTTTAATAAAAGCATGTCCCAAATAATTCATGAACAAAAAATTGTTGGTTGTCTGAAATTCACATTTAACTAGGTATCCTGTATTTTTATTTGCTAAATCAGAATTCTAGCCATGAACGAACCCTAGCCCTGATACCATCTCCTGGGTTCCTGAAGGGGTCAGGATATCAGGCATAGATGAGTACAGATGGTGGTAGACTCTACTCACTCCCCCTGCTGACCCCAGAATGCTTCTCCCTTTTTGTCAACCTGGTTCTCTCAACTAAGAGTTACTCATGGTCTAGGGTGTGCCCAGGCTGTGCTAGGTAAGAAGGCACAGTTTGAGCCCCAGCCCACTTCCTTGGAAGGAAGGAGCATCAAAGTAACACAAGCATAAGCTGTGGAATCAGCACTCAGTTCAAATCCAACTGCAAGGCTTTGGTCAAATGGCACACTCTCCAAGCCTTAGTGTCTCATCTGTAAAGTGGATATAATGTCTACATCACTGGGTTGTTGTGAGTTTTCAAGGTGATTATATATGAAGCACCAATATGGTATACGCTGTTATGTGCCTTCTAGATCCTCATTCAAGAAAGTACTAGTTGCCCCTGCTGTGGGGAGATCAGTTGGCAGAAACACCATTCAGCTGCCAGCCCCTTCAGGGATTGCCTCAGCTGCAGAGAGGCACCTTGCCCACAGTTAAACTTCTTCTGGGATGGGCTCCTGCCAGTTACTGATCCGTGGAAGAGGATAAATGCCCATCCATCTCAGCCTAACTCAGGGCAGCTCTGGAAAGGCCATTAGAACTCTTGAACATCGCCAGGTTCATCGTCGTTCTTGCATTACAGCTTGACTTCTCTCTCTGTCCACTCCTGCTTCTTTTCCTTCTGTCCACAGGTGTTGATCCCAGAGCACTCCTTAGTAAGCATCCTGTATGCTAAACTCTATCTTAGATTCTGATCCTCCAGGGAACCCAACATGCAACATGATACAGTTCCTGACGCATAGTATAGGTACTCAACCAATGGAAAACATTATTAGCAACAGAATTGACAACAGTAGAGTCAAACGTATAACATTTAATTTAACATGGCAACCCCTGCACTTTCTTCTCTGAAAAGGCTTCCTTCCTTATGGTGAAGTCACTGACATTAATTAGATTGTGATGCTAGATCTTGTCCCTCACTTGGTGACTGTCGTGGGAAACACAATAGTTGCTCAATAAATGTTTGGGTAATGTTTAGTTACTTGGCCTCAGAAGATCAAATGGAGCAGTAAGATACCTTTGGACAAGTCATTACAAATATAAACGTCTTCAGGAGGGTTTGCTTATGCAAAGGAGATACAATAGAGGTTGTAGGAGGAAACTGAGTGTTTGAGGATACCCTTGGACAATGAAACATGACCACATAGGAAACTCCCCCCTCCCAGGGGTTCACCCAGATCCTGGGGAATGGCAGGAGAGAAGCTCTGGGCTTGAGGCAAGGGTGCAGAGAACAGGACATACCCAGGAAACTGGAAGTAGCACAAGGTATTGGGGGAGATTAGGCAATAAGTGGGAGTTAGAGACAGTAGAGGTTATATAGAGAAAAGTCTCGTGTGCGAGGCCAAGGAGGCTGATGGAGAGCTACTGGGAAGATTTAAGCAGGATGGTGGTGTGATCTGATCTGAGTTTTACAAAGGCCACTGTGCCCACGTTATGGAGAATGCATTGGAGGGTGCAAAAATGGAAGATAATCAAGAAGCAGTTGCAACACTCCAAGGGCAATGATGGGGACTTGGCCTTGGCAGTGGGGATGGGAAGTGGATACATAAAAGATACATATGTATGTGTGTCTGTGTGTATGAAATGTGTATATTATTATAGTAAGAATAAAGCATTTGCCAATTCAACAAATTTTACATGTATAATTCATTGATCACAATCTTAATTTTGTGCAACCATTGTCACTATCCTTTTCCTACTTATCCCACCACCATTAATGTAAATTCCATGCCTCTGAACAGTAACTTTCCTTTTCCCCTTCCCTTCCATCCCTGGTAACTACCAATAACCTTTGGTCTCTATGTATTTGCCTATCTCATGTAAGTGACATCATACAGTATTTGTCATTTTGTGACTGACTTATTTCACTCAGCGTGATGTTTTCAAGGTTTATGCATGTTGTGGCATGCATCAGGAGTTCATTTCTCTTTACGGTTGAGTAATACTTCATTCTATGGATACACCGTGTTTGGTTTATCCTTTCATCTGTTGATGGACATCTCAGTTGTTTCTACCTTTTTGCTATTGTGAATAGTGCTGCAATGAACATTTGTGTACAGGTTTCTTTGGGGTTCTGATCTTTCAAATCTTCTGGGTATCCACCTAAGATTGGGATTTCTGGGTCCAAAAGAGATACTTTTGTGTGGTCCAATATATAGACACACAGACAATATACAATGTAGAGATATTTTTCTTAGGTACAACGTAAGTACAATTGACAGATGAGAGAGAAGGGAGGAGTCTAGATGGACATCAGGTTTTTTACCTTCCTTCACCTTTCTGTCTACCCAGCTCATCATGCAAGACCTGCCTGAAGTCTAGCCTCTACTTCCGTAAAACCTGCAAGGATTAATTCATTACTGACCTTCCTTTCCTCTGAAGTTCCTACAAAATTGCCTCTGATATACTCAATTACATAATTAGAGTTTCATATGGCATTGGGGTTTCTCCAGGCAGGCTCATCCCACCACATGCAATAGGTTGTGTCTTTATAATTCTCAAACGACCAAGCTCCTGCCCCTCTCAGAGGCTTCTTCCACGCAGTTCCCTCTACCTGGCACAGACTTCCACCCCTCTCACCTGCGGAGGTCTCAGCTTCCTTGTCACTTCTGAAGGGTGATTCCTCCAACACCCCCAATTAGGACTTTTTCCCTTGACATACAGTATCCTGTACTTCTCCTTCTTAGAACTTATTTCAATTATACAGGCATACCTTGTTTTATTGCATTTTACTTTATTGTACTTCGTAGATACTGCGTTTTTTACAAATTGAAGGTTTGTAGCAAACCTGCATCAAGAAAGCCTATTGGCGCCATTTTTCCAACAGCATGTACTCACTTAATGTCTCTGTGTCACATTTTGGTAATTCTCACAATATTTCAAACGTTTTCATTGATATTATTTCTGTTATGGTGATTTACGATCAGTGATCTTTGATGTTACTATTTTGTTTTGGGGCACCACGAACCATGCCTGTATAAGACGGTGAACTTAATTGATAAATGTTGTGTGTGTTCTGACTGCTTCCTGTCTCTTTCCCTTTCCTGGGGCATCCCTATTCCCTGAGGCACAACAAGGATGAAATTAGGCCAATTAATAACCCTACAATGGCTGCTAAGTGTTCAAGTGAAAGGAAGAGTCGCTTGTATGCCTGTAATTATCACTGTAATTACTTAGTGTTGTACCTTCAATACCTGACATAGTGTCCCCACACACACACATACACAAAACCAAAAAAAAAAAAAAAACCCATTGCTGTTGAGTTGATTCAGACTCATAGTGACCCTATAGGACAGAGCGGAACTGCCGCATAGGGTGTCCAAGGCTGTAATCTTTATGGAAGCAAACTGCCACATCTTTTTCCTATGGAGCAGCTGGTGGGTTTGAACTGCCAACCTTTCAATGAGCAGCCCAGAAGTTTAACTGCTGTATCACCACACAATAGCTCTCTATTAAATAAATATTTGCTGAATGAAAGAGTTGTTTGGGGACTACACTGTGTACATGAGCAGTCGGTGTTCACATGCCATTAGCCTGGCCCTGATTGTGGGTGTGGTTCAAATCCACCAGCCGCTCCTTGGAAACCCTACGGGGGCAGTTCTCTGTCCTGTACGGTCACTGTAAGTCAGAATTGACTCGATGGCAATGGGTTGGATTGTGGATGGAAGCCATTTTGAAACATCATGTTCAATGGAGATGAACCTATGGCCTCCTTCAACCACTTATCCCAGGACTTTACATCCCCCATATCATAAAGTTTTGCCTTACAGCTAGTCCCCTTCCTTGTGCCATAGGAAGTCCCATTTTTCTCCTGTCCGTACTCAGTGGAGTTGAAGATAATCATACCCAAGACATAAATGTTTCATGAATCGAACAGATGCTTAACAAGAACCTGCTATGCGCAAGCCCCAGGGCTGGGTTCTGGAGCCAAGGTCTGTCCCCACACGCACTGAATTCAGCTTAAACATTCCCAGCAGAGACCTGATTTACCTGTGACTGTTGGAACACTGGCTGTGGAGCCTGGATGCCTGCCTGCTTTATGTGGAATCTCAGAGCTTAGTTTATGAGGACTTTAGAACTGCATGCCAGGACACGGCGTGGGGCTTGTTTAACGTGTGAGGTTTCAGCTTCCACTGTTGAAGGAGGGGGTCCTGGCATCTTAGCCCCTGCGTGGCTCTTCTCAGCTCCCAGGCTGGGCACTGTCACTCCGACTGCGTAGGAGGGGCTGCTTTATGAAGATGTGGGAGTGGAGGAGCAGGTGCATCCGCTGGCACAGGGAATCCAAGAGGCTGCCAGACAGTTAAGACAAGCAAATCACCCTACACAAAAGCATGGAGATGCTCTGCTTTTGGCTCTGTAACCCTTCAGGGATGGAGCCACCTACCTGTAGCAGGAAATTGGTGAGAGCTCTGGCTTGGAGCTTGGGCATTCTGCCTAGGAGCAGCAGCACAGAGGGGGCTGTTCCTCCTCCTGACTGTTCTCCACCAGCTCAGGCAGTACATGAAGAGGGAAAAGTTATAAGGGCTGGGTATACCTATGTGTGTCTATGTGTCTCAGGGGAGGGAGCACTCTGAAAGGAAATCAGGGTACGGGTGAATCAAAGGTACCATACTCGAAATTGTTACCTAGCCCCTGAATGCCTTTTCTGAAAACCTCATTCCTTTTGAGGTTAAAGGGTCTTTGGGCTTCTCAGATTTCCTTCATAAGAAAATGAGAGCCTTGAAATATGTCTGAGCACGAGCCACCATTGATGCCTTGGGGGCAATGGGGCTGTGTTGAGCAGGAATCTGAAGTTGTGTTCAGGCTTAGTGGGATTGATGATCCATATCTGCCCTGGGTATGATAGGAGGACAGGTTCGGTCCACTTGTTCCAAGATGTTTTGATTACATTTTACTCAGCCATTTCCAAGAATGTGCTTCTTTCCTGTTGTTCATGACATCGTAGGTTTTCAAAATATTTATTGAACAAAAGAATGAGTAAGTGGTACTTGGAAATTGTTTTTTTTGTTTTGTTTTTCAATTAACCTTAGGAAAAAGAGTTGGGATATGGGAGCTGAGAGCATGACCAGGCACCTGTGTGGCAGCCCTGAGAAAACATCTTGCTGACCTCCAACTAAAAAAAAAAAAAGCTGCTAGGCTTTGAAATATGTTGGCAGCAAGGCCATACTGGTTGCAGCCAATGACTGAGTGTGGGCATATAAGGAATATCAAAGTAGACCTGCTCCTGGGAGGCAAGTCACTCTGGCTGTTGACCTTTGCTTGAGGACCTCCTAAGGGCTTTGGCTTTGTGGGGTTCTCCTTAGACTATACAGCACTCTAGGACACTTTCACCCAAGCTTCTCCCCTGGGGTGACACTTGCATCAAGTTCTAATTTTCTAACCTTTTCTGGTTTTCTCCCAATTGTCTTTCACATGGGCATTTTCCCTAATCAAATTCTTGCATGTTTAATCTCTATGCCTTGGACTAGCACAGACTGCTAACATCATAGGGTGGGAGGTCTCTATTAACCCTGCCAGATGGCTAGCTGGGCAGCAGAGGGCGGTCTTACCCCTGCCCTTTGTAGAGGATACAGTGTAGAGTAGATTGGGTTCCTGAAAACATCCAATGGAGGGAGGCATCACTGTTGAGTTCAGTCCTTATCTAAATAAATACACATGTACATATACACAGACATGAACAGCCAAACAAAATAAATAATTGAGGAAATGATGTTAGGAATGAACTTACGGCAACTTTAGTAAATTATCTCCATTTTCATTAGCGTCTTGCACACCAAATAAAAAGACTATCAATTACACAGCAGCCATCTCAATTTCAAAATAATGAGCCCAGCACAATTAATTCCATTTACCATTCCTTGTCAATAAAAATCTAAAAATCTCTTATGAGGGTTAACCCTAAATCAGTTAATTGCCAGTCCATTTATGTGTCTTGTTGCAGGCAATATTCCTGTCTTGTTCCACTCAAATGTGCAGTGACAGTCTGATTTCATGACTCAGGAACTGCTTTTCCTCCTTACCTTCTCAGCCCATCCCTTTGATGGGAGTCTCATTCCACACTGTCGTGGTCCAGGCCCGTGTTTACCTTCTGCCCATTTCCTTTATCTATCCACCTTGTATTTCTCTTGTCTCTGCTTCACCCTTGTTTAAATACCCCCAGAAGAATTGTTGGTGTCCATGGAAACCACAATTATTTTCATTAACCAAAAGTTATTTGGAAGTAAGTATGCCCAAACCAGAATTGTTGGTTAGGATGATTTATATTTGGGGGGAAATCATGATAAATGGGCCTTCGATCAGACAGTTGACACCAGCCCTAAGAGCTTATTCATTCTCTCCTGGTTTTTTAAGATACTTTTATTGAGCACCTAGTCGTGCTTGCCAGCCCTCTCCTCCGCATGCCAAGCCTTAGGCATGAAGAGACTTTCCAGCCGGAGAATACCTGTGTTACCTCCAGGAGAAATTGATACCTTTCAGTTTTGATGACAGAGGAGTTACCCTGTAAAATCGCCAAGATCCTGATCTCTCTTTTGAGACACAATAGTTGCCTCCCAACCACTCTGAAAATTCCGAGTCCAGATTTATTTCAGTAATTCATCACAGTGCTTTTAACCTTTGATGCCTTTTGCAGGAATGATTTATGAAGTTTGTTTTCTTATGGCTGTTTCTCCAACCAGGCTGGAAGAGCTTGAACTGTGATTTCAGACAGTTGTTCTTTTGACAGCATGAGCTCACGTTCATACAACAAGAAAAGACGCTCTTGTTACCTACCCAGCATCGTGACAATTGGTGTGCATGCTATTCAGTTAATCACTTGCTTTGCCTTCACGTCCAGAACCAGAGAAAGGACTGGTTTTGTCACTACATTGATCGCCTTTCCCCCAGCTGAGCTGAATCTAAGAACTGATTGATTATGCAAGTCTCATCTGGACAACTTGAATATCTTTTCTTTCCCTCTGTTCTCTCCTCTCCCTGCTGAGTTCCTTCACTCACCCCCTTCTCTTTCTTCCTAGTGCACAGTGTGCACTATGCTTCAGGTCTTCACCGGGTCATACGGCAAAGTTCTGATCTCCAAAAAAAAAAAAAAAAATTTATACTCTTACATATTATTAAAAACCCTGAAGACCCATTGTTCTTGTGAGTTATACCCACTGATATTTGTTGTATTAGTAATGAAAACTGATAAAGTTTTAAAATGTGTATTCATTAATTAAAAATAACATGTGATGGGTTTATTAAAAATAATAATAATAAAGCCATCACAAGTTGACAAAAATAGCATGCTTTTTATATTAAGCAAACTGTATTATTTAAAAAAAAATTGTGAAGAGAGTGCCATTGTTTTACATTTTTGCCTGTCTATTTCATATCTGGCTAAATAGAAGACAGATGGATCCTGCTTTCTGCTTCTGCAGTCGGTCTGTCGCGCTATCACGTTCTATAGCCTCTGAAATCTCCTCCAGAGAGAATTAGACCAAAAATTGCAGATAGTATCTTAGTATTTTTATCAAAATAGCTTTGACCTTGTGAACCTGCAAAAAGTTTTCAGAGACCCCTAAGGGTCCCTGGGCCATACTTTGAGAACGCTTGTGCTGGATTAGGGATATAGACATGACAGACCCAGCACCTTTCCCACCATCTGATAGGGGAAAGACACTAAAGGACATTTATGCTCCAGTGTGGAGACCAGCACCGGGAGCTGTGGGAGGGCAAGGAGAGGGGCCTGGTTCTGCAGGTTGGGAGCGTTTGTACGTGGAAGGGCAGAGCGGCGTCAGAGAATATGCTTCCTGAAGTCAGTGGTTCTTGAGCTGACTCTTCAGTGATGAGCAGGCTAGAGTGCAGATATTTTAAACAAAAATGGAACTATCACGGGGAGGGGAGGAGGGATGAAATAGGTGGACCACAGGGCATTTTTAGGGCGGTGAAACTCTTCTGTATGATGTTTAATGATGGACACAAGACAGTATGCATTTCTCAACACCCCTAGGACTGTACAACACAAAGAGCGAACCCTAATATTAACGTAGACTGTGGATTCTGGTTAGTCATGTTATCTCAATACTGGTTCAGCAATCGCAACGAATATACCACACTAATGCAAGATGTTGATAATAGGGGAAACTGAAACTGTGGGGTGGGCATGGGGGCATCTGGGAATTCTCTGTACTTCTGCACAATTTTTCTGTAATCCTACAAAACAAAGCAAAACAAAAACCTGCCGCTCTACAGTCGATTCTAACTCCTCGCAACCCCGTATGTTACAGGGTAGAACTGCTCCAAGGGGTTTTCTTGACCGTAACCTTTACGGAAGCTGATCTCCGGACCTTTCTTCTGTGGCGCCACTGGGTGGGTTCAACCACCAACCTTTAGGTTAGTAGTCAGTATAAACTGCTTGTGCCACCCAGGGGCCTTTCTGTAAACCTAAAACTACTTTAAAAAATAGTCTATTAAAAAAAAAGTAATCACCTTGCCTGGCACCTGTGTACTCAGGGCTGATCATAAGGCTGACCTGGGGTATTTGGCTTGTGGCTTTATTATGATTGTGTATTTGCGGGGAGAGAGAGAGAAGGGGCCTCTGTTTGCCTATCCTCTACTGCTGATGTTCCGCGAATTCCCAGGAAGGAGCCAGGTGCTGGAGAAACACAGATAACAGGCCACATAAATAAGAAGTGAAATTGGCCTGCCCGTGCTTTCTTTCTGAAGCACTGAGAAGCAGGTGAGCATTTTTGCCGTGAATAGACTGAAAACCAGATAATTGCCATCAGTTGTTCTGAACATCTTGGGATCTAAGGCATGAAATGGAATTTGCAGTAAAAATGCATCATACATTTGCAACCCTGTAGAACAAAGTTGATAGCTTAAGCCACAAAGGTTTTATTTATTAGTTTGCTAGTCGAGAAACAAAAATACAGTGTTTCTGTCTGAGGTTAAGAGGAATTTTCATTGTTACGTCTAATCTTCTCACTCATTTTGAATATACAATTTTAAAAGTTTCTATGAAGGGAGCAGCTGTTTTGGCTCCTCATGTACTCTCTAGGGAAACCCTGGTGGCATAGTGGTTAAGAGTTATGGCCGCTAACCAAAAGTTGGCAGTTTGAATCTACCAGTGTTCCTTGGGAACTCTATGGGGCAGTTCTGCTCTGTCCTATAGGGTCCCTGTGAGTTGGAATCGACTTGACAGCAATGAATGGTACTCTCTAGAGCACATGTTCCCAGGCTTGACCCACAGGAGATGGAAGCAAATGCTTGCTGTCATATCAGCCTCTGGTCAGGGGGAAGAATGACCAACCAGAGTGGGAATTTCATTTCTTCCATCTCGTCTGATTTTCTTAGTCTCTCTGAGCCTCCAGTTTCTCACCTGTGCAATGGAGTGGTAGTGACCTCTCAGGGGGGTTGTTGTGAAGATTTAATGAGATCCTGACTGTAAATCCTGGCACATAGTAGGCCCTTGGGAGTCGTAGCCACGCGGTGGTTGTGGTCAGACAATGGTAATTACAGGAAGAGTTTTAGATAATTGTGTTCTATACCATAATTTCTGTACCATAAATTCCAAAGTAAGCTTAAGGGCTGGTTTGAGGGGTTAAAAATGTTTAAAATGCAGTGAAGTATGAGATAGTGAAGTAATAACAATCTTGGGGAATTATAGATACAACAATTTAGTACACACTTCAGGTCAATAACGTTGTTCAACGTTGTTCAGTAAGTAAGACATTTTGTGTGAAAAAACGAGCTGGTGCTAGAACTGAAATAGGGATATTAAACCATCACAGTCTTTTTTTTTTTTTTTTTCCTGTTCTAAATAATTTTTCCCTGAATGGCTTTCAGTCTTCTCTACAGACTTAATCTAATCTTCCTGGCCCCTGGAGTTAAGCCTAGGGTGTGGTTGTGTCTTCAACCCAACAATGGATATGCTCGGTAATTGGGCATTATAGATGTGGAGTGCACTGGCCCTGTGTTGGTCCTGCTCCCAGACTGAGGATGTTGAGATTCAAAATGGAAGAGTCTTTACATGGGGCCTACGAGGTGACGATCACTGCTGAACTGGCTCTCACTCAGGATCTCTCTTTATCCTCCTCCCGACAACCCTGTGGGGTTGGTATTACCTCTGTTTTATAAAGAAAAAGTGGAGATCTGGGAAAGTCAAAGGGTTGAAAGACTTACCCAAGGTACATTGTTGGTACATGGTAGCCTTTGGGCCCAGTACCCCTTGCACCCAACCTCAGAGTCTGCCTTAGGACAAGCTTTAGGAGCTTGGCTTTACCCAATTGGTATATGTAGAGACAACACAAAATCTCACTTTTGTAAGACTATGCAAAAGCCTAGTGCTCAGCTCTTCCTAGCTTCACTCCTGTCCCCATGCCAGTACACTATGGGCTAATGGCACATTGTCCACCCTAGGCTGGAGAAATTTAGTAAATGACCTTGAGAATACCTACACTCAAAACTATTGAGCACTTATGGATGGCAGAAGAAAATATGGATGGTGGGTAAATGGAAGGATGGATGGGTGGATGAAAGAATGGAAGGAAGTAGGATGAAAGTAGGAAAGGAGGGAAGGAAGGAAAGTGATGTCTGCCCTCATAGAAAACATTTATCAAGCAATAAGGACTAATGACACAGTCATCTTTTTCTTCAAATACTTTTTCCACCCAACTAGAACAGTGAAATCTAAGCCTCATCTTCTGTGAACCTTTACATGTGTGAGACACACACGTGGAGCTTGTTTTTGGGAGTCTCTGATTGGTACCTTTAGTGAGGGATGCACGTTGTCCCTAATTAAGTGATGGCAAATGCTACCCTAAGATGTGAGAGATATTCTTTGTATTTGGGTGATTTAGTAATACGTATTCATTGGAATCAAAGCACTGTTAACTGCTTAACGCATTGGCGATGCCATTAAGGCAAGGATGTGCTCATCTCATTTATCAACGACTTACTGTGTGCTGGGAACTGTGTTAGGGACTGTGGATATCATCATGACTGTGATCCTGCCTCCCCTCAAAGGGGCTTATAGCTTCCTGGGATGAGAGACAGAGAAATAGCTAATGGCATTGCAGTGAATCTGTGGCATGAGGCAATACGGGCGCACAGGGGAGGGCAACTGGAGAACATGAGGCTGGAGCTGAATCTGGAAGGATGAACAGAGAGGAGCTAGGAGAAAGGAGTGTGAGGATGAGGGAGACAGTGTACTGAGGGCAAAGGCATGGGCAATTGAGGGAGCACAGGGCCTTCGGATGGCACAGCCACTAGAATCATATGTTTACTAGAGTGTGTAGCTAACCTCACCACAGTGTTTTATAATTGGTCAAGCATTTTTTTTCTCATAATTTGCTTTTACCCAGGGAGCGTTATTGGAGTTATGAAGATCCAAGAGTTAGCAATGGCCAGAAGGGTCAAATTTAGGATGAAAGGAGAAAGGTCTGGAGGGCAAATCATCAGCCACTTAGCCCTGCTGCTTGGGTGGAGCATTAATGTACTTTTTCAGAGGTGGAAGCAAAGAGAGGAGAGCCAAAGAGCTCTCCTGAAAAATGCATCTGTGCTCTAGTTAAAGATGCATTGGATGGCAAGACCTAATTTCTCCGTAAATGGAGCAGAAATATCACACTGGTGTTTCCTCTGCGTGAGTGCAAATACACAGGCATTTTCCAGATGCTAAAACATCATGAAAAAGAGACAAGACAGAGACAGGAAGCAGCCCTAAAGGGCCATGGTAGGAAAGAGGCTCAGGCTCAGGAAGGAGTGTGCAGCAAGGAGGGACAGTCTTATGAAGAACTGGTAAAAGGTCAGTTTTTCTGAGGTTACATCCAAGTGGAGTAATGCGTGGGCTGCCTGGCCTAAGTCTGGAACAAAAACCAAAGCATTTGTCTAGGGAGAGAACAGGTTAAATAAGAAATAACAATCAAGCTACCAACATCAACACCTATTGCTTCTTTCTGAAAAGGAAATGGCTCCCAGTGTCCCATGAAGCCAGGGTTTGGATGTGACTCCTGGTTGATTTTGTATGTGCCGATAAGTCCTAGGTGACGTTGTCTTGGTCATCTAGTGCTGCTATAACAGAAATACCACAAGTGGATGGCTTTAACAAAGAAAAAATTATTTTTTCAGTCTAGTAGGCTAGAAGTCCAGATTCAGAACGTCAGCTGCGGGGGATGGTTTTCTCTGTCAGCTCTGGAGAAAGGGCTTTGTCATCAGTCTTCCCCTGGACTAGCAGTTTCTCCACACAGGAATCCCAGGTCCAAAGGATATGCTCTGCTCCTGGCACTACTTTCTTAGTGGTATGAGGTCCCCAACTCTCTGCTTGCTTCCCTTTCCTTTTATCTCTTATAAGATAAAAGGTGGTGCAGGCCACACCCCAGGGAAACTCCCTTTACATTGGATCAGGGATGTGACCTGAGCAAGGGTGTTGCATTCCACCCTAATCCTCTTTAACCACAGGCAGAGGTTATGATTTATGATATGTAGGAAAATCACAAAATGGAGGATGACCAAACAGTACTGGGAATCATGGCCTAACAAAGTTGACACATATTTTTGGGGAACACAATTCAGTCCATGACAGATGCTAATACTGCTTACCAGCCCAGACTTGTGGTTGCCCTTGGCCTACCTCAAACTTTGTTCTCCAGACAGATCTAACTTCGAATTTTACCCAAGTGTACCAAGTATTTTTACCATTGGGCCTTGCCCACTCAGATTCCTTTGCCTGAACCTCTCCACATCCATCGACCCTGATTAACTCCTCCTGCTCATGACTTCAGATCTGCTTTCTGCAGGAACCAATTCTGGATAGACCATGACTGGGTTAGTGCCTCTCCTCCCTTCTTCCTATTTTACCTACCTCTTACCGTGCCAGTTGTCATGGATCGCCCTCTCTAGTCTGAGAACTAAAGGGTAGGGATTTTGTTCTTGCCCCATTTATTGAGGTATAATTTACATATAATAAAATTCATCCTTTGTAATTATGCGTTTTGATGAGTTTTGATAAAGGCACAAGGAAGAGTGGCCCCTACCACAATAAAAAAAAAAAAAAGAGAACATTTCCATCACCCCAGGAAGTCCCCTTAAGTCCCTTTAAAATCAAACCCCACCTCTGCCCTAAATCCTGGGAACTACTGATCTATTATCTGTCCCTATACTTTGCATTTCCTAGAATGTCATATGGATGACATCAAGAAGCAACCCATCCTTTGTGTCTGGGTTCTTTCACCAAGCAAAAATGCTTTGGAAATTTACCCATGTTGTTGTCTGGATCTATAGTTGATTCCTATTACTGAGTAGGTGTCCTTTGTATGGATACACTGAAAATTATTTATCCGTTCACTAGTTTTTGGGTTTTAGTTGGTGGCCATTTGTGTTGTTTACAGTTTGGCACTTATGATGGTTAATGTCATGTGTCGACTTGGGGAGGCTATTCTCAGTGGGTTCCCCTGTAGAGAACCCAAACTAAGACAGCACTATTCCAGACAAAGGTTCTATGACCTTTGCATACACATTATTGTGTGGAAATTATGTAGCGATATCCCATTGTGGTATTAATTTATATACCCCTGATAACTATAGATGTTGAGCATCTTTTCATGTTCTTACTTGCCATTCATATGTGCACCTATTTTTAATCAAAAATCAGATTGTTTATCTTCTTATTATTGAGTTGTAAGAGCTTTTTATATATTTGGGATACGAATCCTTTATGAAATATGTTTTAGAAATAGTTTCTCCAAGTCTCTGGCTTTAAAAAAAAACATTTCTTAAGGGTGTCTTTCAGAGAGCAGAAGTTTATCATTTAGACAAAGTTTGATCTATGTGGTGTGATGAATCGCTTTTTTAGGGCTTTCCTTATCATGGACTTATAACTCCCATCAAATGATTGGGTAGGAGTATGCAAATAAGGTGCTTGTGGCCCACCAAGGGGATTGAGTAGCTTGCTGGTGATCCAAATAAGATACATGGGAGGGACAGCTGGTGTCAGAATTGGTAAAAAAGTTGGAGGGTGAGGGTATGTCTGATAGGAATCACCCTTGGGCTGCCGATAATGATTCTCCTCCTCTCTTGTGAATTTAGACAAGGAGATCCTATGCCCCCAGGCCATGCCATTTTTAAAAAATTTATCTTTTTTATTTTTTGTGGTTCATGCTTTTTGTGTCCCTTCTAAAAATGTTTGTCTAACCCAAGGACATTAGGATTTTCTTCTATGCTTTCTTTTAAAGGTTTTATAATTTTAATTGTTGCATTTAAGACTATTATCATCCATTTAGAGATAGTTTCGGTACATGATGTACAGGACATATGGAGGTTTTTTTTTTTTTCCCTTGCATATGGATATTTAATTTTCCCAGCTGCATTTAGTGAAAAGACTATCTTTTCCCCCACTGAATTATTTTGGCACCTTTGTCAGAAATTAACTAACCATATTTATGTGTATCTATTTCTGTACTCTTTATTCTGTCCTATTGATCCATATGTATGTATGTCTCATGTCAATACCATACTATCTTGATTAGGGTAATTTTACAGTGAGTCTTGGAATGAGGTAGTATGAGTCTTTCAACCTTACTCTTCTTTTTCAAAATTATTTTGACTACATCAAGTCTTTTTCATTTTCATATAAATTTTGGAATTAGCTTATCCATCCCTACCAAAAAAAAAAAAAAAAAAAATCCCTGCTGGGATTTTGATTGCAATTGAATCTATAGATCAACTTGAGGAAAATGTACATCTTAACTACATTGAATATTGCAAATAATGAAGACTGTCTATCTCTCTGTTTATGTAGGCCTTCTTTAAATTCTCTCAGCAGTGTCTTAGAGTTTTTAGTGTACAGATCTTACACATGTTTTGTGAAAGTTATTCCTAAGTGTTTCATGTGTTTTTGATGCCATTGTGCATGGTATTTTTATATTTAGATTTCCAGTTGTTCATTGATAATACAGAAATGCAATTAGTTTTTTTTAAATATATATTGACTTTGTATCCTTTGACCTTGTTAAACTCATTTATTAATCCTATGAGTGTTTTTTGTTTGTTTGTTTTTGTGGAGTCCATGGAATTTTCTACTTTGATGATTATGTTGTCTGTGAAAAAGACAATTTTTCTTTTTTATTCTCAATCTGTATGTCTTTAATTTTTTTCTTGCTTTATTGCACTGGATAGAATCTCTGCTATAATGTGGATAGGGTGGTGAGAGTAGGTATTTTTGTTTTCTTCTGCTGTTAGGAAGAAAGCATTTACACTTTATTAAGTACGTTACTTGTAGTTTTTTTTTTTTTTTGGTAAAAGTTCTTTATCAGGCTTAAGTTCCCTTTTTTTCCCTAGTTTGCTGATAGTTTTAATTATGAATATGTGTTGAATTTTGTCAAATGCTCTTTCCAGGGACGTGTTTTTTGTTTGTTTATTTGTTTTCCATTTTACCCCCAATGCTTAGAATGTTTTCTGCACAATTTAGATATCCCATAAATATTTGTTAAATGAATAAAGCTGGGCTTAATGCCTCCGAGATTGCAAGACCACAGCTTAGCAACTCAACAGCATGAGATAACTAGGGGAATAAGAATATTTGAGTGCCTACTCTGTGCTTAAGTGCTCAGCTGCTGACTGAGAGATCACCAGTTCACCCCACTAGTGCCTCCACAGGAGAAAGGACCTGGCAATCTGCTTCCATAAAGATTAAGCCTAGAAAACCCTATGATGCAGTTCTACTCTGTTATATAGGGTTATTATGAGTCAGAATCACCACTCATCTGTCAGTTTGTCATACTGTGGTGACTTGGTGACTGTTGCTGTGATGCTGGAGGCTATGCCACTGGTATTTCAAATACCAGCAGGGTACCTATGGGGGACAGGTTTCATTGAAGCTTCCAGACTAAGACAGACTAGGATGAAGGACCTGGTGATCTACTTCTGAAAAATTGGCCAGCGAAAACTTGATGAATAGCAGTGGAACACCATCTGATATAGTGCTGGATGATGAGCCCCTCATGTTGGAAGGTATTCAAAACATGATTGGGGAAGAGCTTCTTCCTCAAAGTAGAGTTGACCTTAATGATATGGATGGAATCAAGCTTTTGGGACCTTCATTTGCTGAAGTGGCATGACTGAAAATGAGAAGAAACAGCTGTAGACATCCATTCATGATTGGAATATGGAATGTACAGGTATGAATCTAGGAAAATTGGAAGTTGTCAAAAATGAAATGGAACACATACAGAGCAATATCCTAGGCATTAATGAGCTGAAATGGACTGATATTGGCCATTTTGAGTCAGAAAATTACATGTTCTGTTATTCCAGGAAAGACAAATTGAAGAGGAACAGAGTCACATTTATTATCAAAAAGAACATTTCAAGATCAACCCTGAAGTACAACACTGTCAGTGATAGGATAATATCCATGCGCTTTGTTTAGTTTTCTATTTATTCACCAACCACTAGTACCACAGATAAGGAAATTGAAGATTTTCTTTCAACTTCTGCAGTCTGAAATTGATCAAACATATAATCAAGATGCATTGATAATTACTGGTGATTGGAATGTGAAATCTGGAAACAAAGAAGAAGGATTGGTAGTTGGAAAATATTGCCTTGATGATAGAAACAATCCCAGAGATTGCATGATAGAATTTTGCAAGACCAGCAATTTATTCATTGGAAATACCTTTTTTCAACAATATAAATGGCGACTATACACATGAACCTCACTGGATGGAATACATAGGAATCAAAGTGACTACATCACAGGAAAGATATGATGGAGAAGCTCAGTAGCATCAGTCAGAACAAGGCCAGTGGCCAACTGAGGGATGGACCATCAAGTGCTCATATGCAAATTCAAATAGAAGCTGAAGAAAATTAAAACAAACTAACGAGAACCAAAATACAACCTTGAGTATATCCCACCTGAATTTAGATACCATCTCAAAAATAGAATTTGACACATTGAACACTAATGACCAAAGACCAAACCAATTGTGGAATGATATCAAGGACATTATACGTGAAGAAAGCAAAAGGTCATTTAAAAAACAGGAAAGAAAGAAAAGACCAAAATGGATGTCAGAAGAGACTCCGGAACTTACTCTTGAACATAGAGAAGATAAATCAAATGGAAGAAATGAGGAAGTAAAAGAGCTGAACAGAAGATTTCAAAGGGTGACTTGAGAAGACAGAGTAAAGTATTATAACGAAATGTCTAAAGACCTGGAGTTAGAAAATGAAAAGGCAAGAAAATGCTCAGCAATTCTCAAACTGATAGAACTGAAGAAAAAACTCAAGCCTCAAGTTGCAATATTGAAGGATACTGTGGGCAAAGTTTTGAATAATGTGGGAAGCATCAAAAGAAGGTGGAAGGAGTACACAGAGTCACCGTACCAAAAAGAATTGGTTGATGTTCAACCATTTCAGGAGGTAGCATATAATCAAGAACCGATGGTAGTAAAAGAAGAGGTCCAAGCTACACTGAAGACATTGCAGAAAACAAGGCTCCTGGAATTGACGGAATGCTGAGATGTTTCAACAAACAGATGCAATACTAGAAGCACTTAGCCGTCATTGCCAAGAAATTTGGATGACACCTACCTGGCCAACCAGCTGAAAGAGATCCATATACGTTGCCATTCCAGAGAAAGGTGAGCCAACAGAATGTGGAAACTATTGAACAATATCATTAATATCATAAGCAAGTAAAATTTTGCCAAAGATAATTCAAAAATGGTTACAGCAGTACGTTGATAGGGGATTGCCAGAAATTCAAACCAAATTCCAAAGAGGACATGGAACAAGGGATGTAATTGCTGATGTCATATGGATCTTGGCTGAAAGCAGAGAATAACAGAAAGGTGTTTGCCTGTGTTGTATTCACTATACAAAGGCATTCAACTGTGTAGATCATAATAAATTATGGATAACATTGCGAAGAATGGGAATTCCAGGACACTTAATTGTGCTCATGCAGAACCTGTACAAAGACCAAGAGGCAGTTGTTCAAACAGAACAAGGGGATATTGCATGGTTTGAAATCATGAAAGGTGTGTGTCAGGATTGTATCCTTTCACCATACTTATTCAGCCTCTATAAAAAAAAAAAAATTTAACTGAGCAAATAATCCAAGAAGCTGGACAATGGAAAGAAGAACATGGCATCAGGATTGGAGGAAGCCTCTTTAACATCCTGTGATGTGCAAATGACACAGCCTTACTTGCTGAAAGTGAAGAGAACTTGAAGCACTTACTGATGACTATCAAAGACTACAGCCTTCGGTATGGATTATATCTCTACATAAAGAAAACAAAAATCCTCACAACTAGATCAATAAGCAACATCATGATAAACAGAGAAAACACTGAAGTTGTCAAGGATTTCATTTTATTTGGATCCACAGTTGCCGTCCATGGAAGCAGCAGCCAGGAAATCAAAGACTATATTGCATCGGGCATATCTGCTGCAAAAGATCTCTTTCAAGTATTAAAAAGCAAAGATGTCACCTTGAGGACTAAGGTGTGCCTGACCAAAAAAAAAAAAAAATGCCATGGTATTTTCAGTCACCTCATATGCGAATGTTTGGTGGGTAAATTTGAACAATAGTCTTATTAACTGGTCTTCCTTGTAGGCGTATGGATACTATCCTACCTCGTATGGAATAAAAAAGACCGAAGAGTTGATGCTTTTGAATTATGGAGTTGGTGAAGAATATTTAATATATAATGGACTTCCAGAAGAATGAACAAATCTGCCTTTGAAGAAGTACAGCCAGAATGCTCCTTGGAAATGAGGATGGCGAGACTTAGTCTTACATACTTTGGACGTGTTATCAGTATGGGACCAGTCCCTGGAGAAAGACATATGCTTGGTAAAGCCGAGGGGCAGTGAAAAAGACAAAGACCCTCAATGAGATGGATTGACCACAATGGGTTCAAACATAGCAACAGTTGTGAGGATGGCACAGGACTAGGCAGTATTTCATTCTGTTGTACATAGGGTCACTATGAGTCAGAGCCAACTCGATGGCACCTTAAGAACAACCATATGAGTCGGAATCAACTCAACGGCATGTAACAACAACAATCCTAGGTATACTAGGACTGACAATTTTCCTACATTATCTCGTGAAGTTCTCACAACAGTCCTATGAAGTATCTCCATTTTACAAATGAGGAATGAGTGATAGATGGAATGATTAAAATGCTCTAAGATGGTAAAGAGGTGAGGAAGAAGCCCCATGTTTTGTAACTTAATAGAAGTAAAAAGTCTGTCCTGAAGTTCAGAAAACAAAAAATATGCAAATGAGGGTGGTTCTAAATACGATGCAAGGCAATTTAGAGCGTGATTAAGCCATTTGGTGGAATGAAAGACTCAAGAATCCAGTTTGTCTGGATGCAAGGAATGTTGTCCTTGAAATGACCGTTGAGCCACTAAGAAAGAATACTAATATTTGCACAAACTTGATTCAGACGTGAACGATATCCTTATAGTCAAAATAATATATATCTAGTGTATTGGTTTTTAACCCTGAGGACTTGACCTATAGGCAAAACACAGAAGATTTAATTTTGGTTACATATTAAAACGCAAATGTTTGTCAACCTCAACAAAGCAAAAGTTGAGATAAATCTGAGGGAAGTTAGTGGAAGAAAAATGAAAACAAAAATGAAAAACAGTAAGGATATTAACATTCTTTTTTGTTCAAAATGGAAACATTTAAATGCCTCTGAGCCCCAGTTCCTCATCTTCAAAATGAGACCTAATGTCTTACCTAATGGAGTTTTTGTGAGGATTAATTAACGTACGTAGATTACCTAATATCTGGTAGGTACCTTCTCCCCCTCAGAAAACAAACCCATTACCATTGATTCTGACTCATGGTGACTCCAGGTGTTACAGAGTAGAATTGTTCCATAGGGTTTTCTTGGCTGTAATCTTTATGGAAGCGGATTGCAAGGCCCTTCTTCCATAGCACCACTGGGTGGGTTTGAACCACCGACCTTTAGGTCAGTAAAAAAAAAAAAAAATTTTTTTTTTTTAGTCGAGTGCAAATCATTTGTACCATCCAGGGACCTGATAGGTGCCCAACTAACTGTAGTAGTGATGGAGGGGAGTAAGGAGAGGTAGGCTTGAGGATAGAGAGAAGTAAATCTGTCCCCACTTATGAGGAAAAATCCTCGACTTGAAGGTCTGTAAACCGCCTCTCCTGCGAACGCTGTTACTGCCCAGGGGGCAAAGTGGTGAGTCTGGGTGTTGAAAGGAGAGAGACAGTGCATTCCCCATAGGATATGAATGACAGGACGGCACTCAAGGTGTCCTTATCTCATTTTACAGTTGAAGGAGTTAAAACTCTGTGAGGCCTACTGGCTGCATAGGACCAGCCAGGATGTGGCTAAGCCAGGGCTGAAACCCAGGAACTGGGATTCTAGATTCCATTATCTGCCACAGAGCCAAGTGGCACAATGAATCTAAAATACTGGGTGAATTCCTGGTGTATGCTCTGTAAACATTTCTAATGAATAGACTCCTAGGTTTAATTAAGAGGAAAATAGATTAATTGTTTCTCCCAACAGCTGCAAATTATTTACATTGTATTTGTGTTGGTGGCTAATAAAAGAGCAGAGGAGTGTGGGGACAGCCCAGGGTGGCTGTAATTCTTCCCAGGTCCATAATGAAGCACGAGTCTGAATGTCAAAATGTGAGCAAGGATGAGCTGCTGCCCCATTCAGAGCTGAAGCCAGCAGAGCTGCTCCCTGCCCTGGGCCTGATGCATTCTGCAGAATGGTTCCCAAGGCCAAGGCCTGAGAATAGCATACTTCCTTGTCCCACTAAACTGCCTCTCAGTCCATGGTTGCTGTGAAATGGAGAAGTAATAAAATGGTGGCCCAGCCTGAGGCTACCACCAATCCTGGCCATTATTGACCTTTTGAAGGATGATGGGGTGGGATGGGAACAAGAGCCACCAGAACAGAGCTGTTTTCAAGTCTATAAATCCTTGCTTTGCCAAATTTTTTTTTTTGCCATGGCTATTGAAAAAAGGTTTTATATATGCATGTGTGGGTGTGCATTTTAGATATCATGAAGTGTGAAAGGGGTCTTAATAATTACTATTCATAATGGTCTTGGGAAAGTCACACCTTGTAAGAAGCAGATTCTTCATCATTTTCATAAGGATCACACCCACCTGATGGGGTTGCTGTGGGGATCCTTATGTATGAGATGGCACCTTTTAAACTGTGAATTGAGGTGTGAGGTTTAGCATCAGGACACCTTTGGTTATTCTAGGGCTCTCTCTAACCTGTTATTTTGACTCTATAGCACCTGCTCTGCACCTAGACCTTTATGGGGGAATAAAAAGAATAAACTAAGGAGCTCAGGATTAAATGATTGGATTAATATCTTAGATCACTTTTTAATGCCTGTGTGGGAGATGGAATGGTAGTTGTCGCCGTTAGTCCTTTGGACTAATCTTTCCCTTGTGTCTTGAGTTTTCTTCATTCTCCCATGCTCCATATGCAAGACCAGTGAAGTATCTTATATGGTCACTCAGAAACTTTTAAGACCCCAGATGCAGCTCATCAAAGTGGAATGTAGAACATTTTCTTTATAAACTATGTTATGCCAGTTGAGCTAGATGTTCCCCAAGATCATGGTCCCCAGCCCTCAGCCCAGTAACTCACTCCTTCAGGGAGTTTGGATGTGTCTATGGAGCTTCTATGACCTTGCCTTGGTCAAATTGTGCTGGCTTCCCCAGTATTGTGTACTGTCTTACCTTTCACCAAAGTTACCACTTATCTATTGTCTGTTTAGTGTTTTTCTCTCCCCACCCTTCTCTGCCCTCATAACCATCAAAGATTGTTTTTCTTTTTTTTTTTAATTAATTTTTTATTAAGCTTCAAGTGAACATTTACCATTCCAATCAGTCTGTCACATGTAGGTTTACATACATCATACTCCCTTCTCCCACTTGCTCTCCCCCTATTGAGTCAGCCCTTTCAGTCTCTCGTTTTGTGCCAATTTTGCCATCTTCCCTCTCTCTCTATCTTCCCATCCCCCCTCCGGTCAAGAGCTGCCAACACACTCTCCAGTGTCCACCTAATTTAATTGGCTCACTCTTCATCAGCATTTCTCTCCCCCCCGCTGACCAGTCCTTTTCATGCCTGATGAGTTGTCTTTGGGGATGGTTCCTGTCCTGTGCCATCAGAAGTTCTGGGGAGCATTGTCTCTGGGATTCCTCTAGTCGCATTCATATCATTAGGTATGGTCTTTTTATGAGAATTTGGGGTCTGTATCCCACTGGTCTCCTGCTCCCTCAGGGGTTCTCTGTTGTGCTCCCTAGCAGGGCAGACATCGATTGTGGCCGGGCACCAACTAGTTCTTCTGGTCTCAGGATAATGTAGGTCTCTGGTTCATGTGGCCCTTTCTGTCTCTTGGGTTCTTAGTTGTCGTGTGGCCTTGGTGTTCTTCCTTTGCCTTTGCTCCAGGTGGGTTGAGACCAATTGATGTATCTTAGATGGCCGCTTGTTGGCATTTAGGACCCCAGGCGCCACAATTCAAAGTGGGATGCAGAATGTTTTCATAATAGAATTATTTTGCCTGTTGACTTAGAAGTCTCCTCAAACCATGTTCCCCAGACCCCAGCCCCTGCTCCGCTGACCTTTGAAGCTTTCATTTTATCCCGGAAACCTCTTTGCTTTTAGTCCAGTCCAATTAGGCTGACCTTCCTTGTATTGTGTGTTGTCTTTCCCTTCACCCAAAGCAGTTCTTATCTACTGATTGATCAATAAAAAACTCTCTCCCTCCCTCCCTCCCCCCTTTGTAACCACAAAAGTATGTGTTCTCCGTTTTTTCTGTTTCTCAAGATCTTATAATAGTGGTCTTATACAATATTTGTCCTTTTGCCTCTGACTCATTTCGCTCAGCATAATGTCTTCCAGATTCCTCCATGTTATGAAATGTTTCAGAGATTCGTCACTGTTCTTTATTGATGCGTAGTATTCCACTGTGTGAATATACCACAATTTATTTACCCATTCATCCGTTGATGGACATCTTGGTTGCTTCCAGCTTTTTGCTATTGTAAACAGAGCTGCAATAAACATGGGTGTGCATATGTCTGTTTGTGTGAAGGCTCTTGTATCTCTAGGGTATATTCCGAGGAGTGGGATTTCTGGGTTGTATGGTAGTTCTATTTCTAACTGTTTAAGATAACGCCAGATGGATTTCCAAAGTGGTTGTACCATTTTACATTCCCACCAGCAGTGTATGAGAGTTCCAATCTCTCCGCAGCCTCTCCAACATTTATTATTTTGTGTTTTTTGGATTAATGCCAGCCTTGCTGGTGTGAGATGGAATCTCATCATAGTTTTAATTTGCATTTCTCTAATGGCTAATGATTGGGAGCATTTTCTCATGTATCTGTTGGCTGCCTGAATATCTTCTTTGGTGAAATGTGTGTTCATATCCTTTGCCCACTTCTTGATTGGGTTGCTTGTCTTTTTGTGGTTGAGTTTTGACAGAATCATGTAGATTTTAGAGATCAGGCGCTGGTCTGAGATGTCATAGCTGAATATTCTTTCCCAGTCTGTAGGTAGTCTTTTTACTGTTTTGGTGAAGTCTTTAGATGAGCATAGGTGTTTGATTTTTAGGAGCTCCCAGTTATCGGGTTTCTCTTCATCATTTTTGGTAATGTTTTGTATTCTGTTTATGCCCTGTATTAGGGCTCCTAGGGTTGTCCCTATTTTTTCTTCCATGATCTTTATCGTTTTAGTCTTTATGTTTAGGTCTTTGATCCACTTGGAGTTAGTTTTTGTGCATGGTGTGAGGTATGGGTCCTGTTTCATTCTTTTCCAAATGGATATCCAGTTATGCCAGCACCATTTGTTAAAAAGACTATCATTTCCCCAATTGACTGACACTGGTCCTTTTTCAAATATCAGCTGCTCTTACATGGATGGATTTACATCTGGGTTCTCAATTCTGTTCCATTGGTCTATGTGCCTGTTGTTGTACCAATACCAGGCTGTTTTGACTACTGTAGCTGTATAACAGGTTCTGAAATCAGGTAGAGTGATGCCTCCCACTTTCTTCTTCTTTTTCAGTAATGCTTTGCTTATCCGGGGGTTCTTTCCCTTCCATATGAAATTAGTGATTTGTTTCTCTATCCCCTTAAAATATGGCATTGGAATTTGGATCGGAAGTGCGTTAAATGTATAGATGGCTTTTGGTAGAATAGATATTTTTACTATGTTAAGTCTTCCTATCCATGAGCAGGGTATGTTCTTCCACTTAAGTATGTCCTTTTGAATTTCTTGTAGCAGAGTTTTATAGTTTTCTTTGTATAGGTCTTTTACATCCTTGGTAAGATTTATTCCTAAGTATTTTATCTTCTTGGGGGCTACTGTGAATGGCATTGATTTGGTGATTTCCTCTTCGGTGTTCTTTTTGTTGATGTAGAGGAATCCAAGTGATTTTTGTATGTTTATTTTATAACCTGAGACTCTGCCAAACTCTTCTATTAGTTTCAGTAGTTTTCTGGAGGATTCCTTAGGGTTTTCCATGTATACGATCATGTCATCTGCAAACAGTTATAGCTTTACTTCCTCCTTGCCAATCCGGATACCCTTTATTTCTTTGTCTAGCCTAATTGCCCTGGCTAGGACTTCAAGTACGATGTTGAATAAGAGTGGTGATAAAGGGCATCCTTGTCTGGTTCCCGTTCTCAGGGGAAATGCTTTCAGGTTCTCTCCATTTGGAGTGATATTGGCTGTTGGCTTTGCATAGATGCCCTTTATTATGTTGAGGAATTTTCCTTTAATTCCTATTTTGTTAAGAGTTTTTATCATAAATGGGTGTGTTGAACTTTGTCAAATGCCTTTCCTGCATCAATTGATAAGATCATGTGGTTTTTATCTTTTGTTTTATTTATGTGATGGATTACATTAATGGTTTTTCTGATATTAAACCAGCCTTGCATACCTGGTATAAATCCCACTTGATCATGGTGAATTATTTTTTTGATGTGTTGTTGGATTCTATTGGCTAGAATTTTGTTGAGGATTTTTGCATCTATGTTCATGAGGGCTATAGGTCTAAAATTTTCTTTTTTTGTAATGTCTTTACCTGGTTTTGGTATCAGGGAGATGGTAGCTTCATAGAATGAGTTGGGTAGTATTCTGTCTTGTTCTATGCTTTAAAATACCTTCAGTAGTAGTGGTGTTAAGTCTTCTCTGAAGGTTTGGTAGAACTCTGCAGTGAAGCCGTCTGGGCCAGGGCTTTTTTTTGTTGGAAGTTTTTTGATTACCGTTTCAATCTCTTTTTTTGTTATGTGTCTATTTAGTTGTTCTACTTCTGAATGTGTTAGTTTAGGTAGGTAGTATTTTTTTAAGAATTTATCCATTTCTTCTAGGTTTTCAAATTTGTTAGAGTACAATTTTACGTAGTAATCTGAAATGATTCTTTTAATTTCATTTGACTCTGTTGTGATGTGGTCCTTCTCGTTTCTTATTTGGGTTATTTGTTTCCTTTCCTGTATTTCTTTAGTCAGTCTAGCCAATGGTTTATCAATTTTGTTAATTTTTTCAAAGAACCAGCTTTTGGCTTTGTTAATTCTTTCAATTGTTTTTCTGTTCTCTAATTCATTTAGTTCAGCTCTAATTTTTATTATTTGTTTTCTTCTGGTGCCTGATGGGTTCTTTTGTTGCTCACTTTCTATTTGTTCGAGTTGTCGGGACAGTTCTCTGATTTTGGCTCTTTCTTCTTTTTGTATGTGTGCATTTATCGATCTAAATTGGCCTCTGAGCACTGCTTTTGCTGTGTCCCAGAGGTTTTGATAGGAAGTATTTTCATTCTTGTTGCTTTCTAAGAATTTCCTTATTCCCTCCTTGATGTCTTCTATAACCCAGTCTTTTTTCAGGAGGGTATTGTTCATTTTCCAAGTATTTGATTTCTTTTCCCTAGTTTTTCTGTTATTGATTTTTAGCTTCATTGCCTTGTGGTCTGAGAAGATGCTTTATAATATTTCGATGTTTTGGATTCTACCAAGATTTGTTTTGTGACCTAATATGTGGTCTATTCTAGAGAATGTTCCATGTGCACTAGAAAAAAAAGTATATTTTGCAGCAGTTGGGTGGAGAGTTCTGTATAAGTCTATGAGGTCAAGTTGGTTGATTGTTGTAAGTAGGTCTTCCGTGTCTCTATTGAGCTTCTTAGTGGATGTCCTGTCCTTCTCCGAAAGTGGTGTGTTGAAGTCCCCTACTATAAATGTGGAGGTGTCTATCTTGCTTTTCAATTCTGTTAAAATTTGATTTATGTATCGCAGCCCTGTCATTGGGTGCGTAAATATTTAATATGGTTATATCTTCCTGATCAATTGTCCCTTTTATCATTATATAGTGTCCTTCTTTATCCTTTGTGGCGGATTTAAGTCTAAAGTCTATTTTGTCAGAAATTAATATTGCTACTCCTCTTCTTTTTTGCTTATTATTTGCTTGATATATTTTTTTCCATCCTTTGAGTTTTAGTTTGTTTGTGTGTCTAAGTCTAAGGTGTGTCTCTTGTAGGCAGCATATAGATGGATCGTGTTTCTTTATCCAGTCTGTGACTCTCTGTCTCTTTATTGGTGCATTTAGTCCATTTACATTCAGCGTAATTATAGATAAATAAGTTTTTAGTGCTGTCATTTTGATGCCTTTTCATGTGTGTTGTTGGCCTTTTCATTTTTCCACATACTTTTTTGTGCTGAGACGTTTTTCTTAGTAGATTGTGAGATCCTCATTTTCATAATGTTTAACTTTATGTTTGTTGAGTCGTTACGTTTTTCTTGAGTTATGGAAATGATATTCCTTTTTGTGGTTACCTTATTATTTACCCCTATTTTTCTAAGTAAAAACCTAACTTGTATTGTTCTATATCGCCTTGTATCACTCTCCATCTGGCAGTTCAGTGCCTCCTATATTTAGTCCCTTTTTTGATTATTGTGATCGTTTATCTATTGATTTCCATGATTTCCTGTTATGTGTATTATTTTGTTTATTTATTTATTTTTTAGAATTAATCTTACTTTGTTTGTTTTTGTGCTTTCCCTATTTGAGTTGCGTTGATATCAGGACGTTCTGTTTTGGGACCTTGTATCGTGCTGGTACCTGATATTATTGGTCAACAGGCCAAACAATCTCCTTTAGCATTTCTTGCAGTCTTGGTTTAGTTTTTGCAAATTCTCTAAACTTGTGTTTATCTGTAAATATCTTAATTTCACCTTCATATTTCAGAGAGAGTTGTGCTGGATATATGATCCTTGGTTGGCAGTTTTTCTCCTTCAGTGCTCTGTATACGTCGTCCCATTCCCTTCTTGCTTGCATGGTTTCTGCTGAGTAGTCTGAACTTATTCTTATTGATTCTCCCTTGAAGGAAACCTTTCTTTTCTCCCTGGCTGCTTTTAAAATTTTCTGTTTGTCTTTGGTTTTGGCAAGTTTGATGATAATATGTCTTGGTGTTTTTCTTTTTGGATCAATCTTAAATGGGGTTCGATGAGCATCTTGGATAGATATCCTTTCGTCTTTCATGATGTCAGGGAAGTTTTGTGTCAGGAGTTCTTCAGCTATCTTCTCTGTGTTTTCTGTCCCCCCTCCCTGTTCTGGGACTCCAATCACTCGCAAGTTATCCTTCTTGATAGAGTCCCACATGATTCTTAGGGTTTCTTCATTTTTTTTAATTCTTTTATCTGATTTTTTTTCAGCTATGTTGGAGTTGATTCCCTGGTCCTCCAGAAGTCCCAGTCTACATTCTAATTGCTCGAGTCTGCTCCTCTGACTTCCTATTTTGTTATCTAATTCTGTAATTTTGTTGTTAATCTTTTGGATTTCTACATGCTGTCTCTCTATGGATTCTTGCAACTTATTAATTTTTCCACTATGTTCTTGAATAACCTTTTTGAGTTCTTCAACAGTTTTATCAGTGTGTTCCTTGGCTTTTTCTGCAGTTATCCTAATTTCATTTGTGATATCTTTAAGCATTCTGTAAATTAGTTTTTTATATTCTGTATCTGATAATTCCAGGATTGTATCTTCATTTGGGAAAGATTTTGATTCTTTTGTTTGGGGGGTTGGAGAAGCTGTCATGGTCTGTTTCTTTATGTGGTTTGATATGGACTGCTGTCTCCGAGCCATCAGTGGGAAACTAGATTTTCCAGGTAATCAGCTAAAAAAAATGCAGTCAGATCCCTATCTGAATTCTCCTTCTGGCTCAGGGTATTCGGATGTGAATGGAGCCGCCTGGGGAGGGTGGGGGAGGGATCAGAGAGCTAGGCGTGTAGCACCACAGAATATAGAGCTGATCCCCGCGTTCACGCTCCGCCCCCGTCTGCCAGAATCCCGGCAGGACGGCTCCCCGGTGGAGACGCTACTCTCCCCACTCCAAGATCAGTCACTTCCTCTGGGGGATTTCTCCCTCTGGTGTGCCGCACCGCTCGCGCAAACTGAGTGGGCGTGGCCCTCACGAACAGCTGGGCCCGCCCCCGGGGTCTATTCAGGGGAATGCGCTCACACCCCGCCTGCTCTCTCCAAGATCCCAGCGGGATGGCTCCCTGGCTGGGACGCTGCTCTTCCCGCTCCAAGACCAGTCACTTCCTCCCGGGGGTTTCTCCCTCCGGTGCACCGCACTGCTCGCGCGAACTGGGTGGGCGTGGCCCTCACGGACAGCTGGGCCCGCCCCCGGGGTCTATTCAGGGGAATGCGCTCACACCCCGCCCGCTCTCGCCAAGATCCCAGCGGGACAGCTCGCCAGCTGGGACGCTGCTCTCCCCGCTCCGAGACCAGTTACTTCCTCCCGGGGATTTCTCCCTTCGGTGCGCTGCACTGCTCAAGCGAACTGGGTGGACGGGGCCCTCACGAACGTCTGGGTGCCCCCCCGGGATCACTTTAGGGAAATATAGGTAATCCCCACGCTCGCGCCTCGCCTACCTCCCGCCAAACTCCCGGCGGGATGGCTCCCCGGCTGGGACGCTGCTCTCCCCACTCCAAGATCAGTCACTGCCTCCCAGGTGTTTCTCCCACCGGCTGCACCGCTATGCCACCCGCGCCAACCAGCTAGACTTCCTCCCGGGATGGGTTCGGGGTGGGGGTAGGGCTGGGCCCCTTGTCTGTGCCGTCTGCCCCCCTGGGCTCTGCCCCAGCCCGGGCTCCGAAGGTCACCTGCCTGGTACGCTGGCTCTTAGTTCTGAAAACGATCGCTGTCTGCCCGTATTTGTTCGTTCTCCGTCTCTAAGTCTGTGTTTGTTGTTCAGAGTTCGTAGATTGTCATATATGTGATCGATTCACTAGTTTTTCCGAGTCTTTGTTGCAAGAGGGATCCGCGGTAGAGTCCACCTAGTCCGCCATCTTGGCCCCGCCTCCAGATTGTTTCTTTTTGTGTGTAAACCTTTTCAGGAGTTTTTACGGTAGTGGCTTCACATAATATTTGCCCTTTTGTGATGGACATATTTCACTCAGCGTAATGCCCTCCAGATTCAACAGTGTTGTGAGATGCTTTACAAATTCATCGTTGTTCTTTATCGTTGCATGGTATTCCATCATGTGTATGAGCCATAGTTTTTCTATTCTTCTGCCAACGGGCACTTAGGTTCTTTCCATCTTTTTGCTATTGTGAATAATGCGGCAATGAACTTGGGTGTGCATGTGTCTTTTCATGTGACAGCTCTCATTTCTCTAGGATATATTCCTAGGAGTGGGATTGCTAGATCATATGGTATTTCTACTTCTAGCTTTCTAAGGAAGCACCATATTGTTTTCTGAAATGGTTATACCATTTTATATTCCCACCAGCAGTGCGTAAGAGTCCCAGTCTCCCTGCAGCCTCTCCAACATTTGTTATTTTCTGGGTTTTTTTTTTTTTTGATTCATACCAGTAACATCAGGTTGTTGAGATGGTATATTATTGTGGCTTTGATTTGCATTTCTCTGATAGCTAGTGATCTCGAGCATTTCCTTATGTGTCTGTTAGCCACCTGAGTGTCTTCTTTGGTGAAGTCTCTGTTCATATCCTTTGACCATTTTTTAATTGAGGATTATTTGTCTTTTTGTTGTAGAAGTGTTGGATTTTCCTGTAGATTTTAGAGATTAGACCATTGTAGGATTTGTAATACCCCCCAATTTTTTTCCTAATCCGTAGGTTCTCTTTTTACTCTTTTTGGTGAAGCCTTTTGATGAGCTTAAGTGTTTAATTTTTAGAAGACCCCAGTTACCTGGCTTATCTTCTGATGTTTGTGTATTTTTAGTTATGATTTGTATCCTGTTTATGCCTGTTTATATCCTGTTTATGCCTCTAACACTGATCCTATTTTTTCTTCTGTGATCTGTATAGTTTTTGGTTTTATATTTAGGTCTTTGATCCATTTTGAGTTAGTTTTTGTGTATGGTGTGAGGTATGGGTCCTATTTTATTTTTTTGCAGATGGACATCTAGTTTCGCCAGCACCATTTGTTAAAAAGACTGTCTTTTCCCCATTTGACGGTCTTTGGGGCCTTGTTGAAGATCAGGTAACCACAGGTGGGCAGATTCACATCTGAGTTCTCAATTCTGTTCCATTGGTCAATGTATCTGTCGTACCAGTACCAGGCTGTTTTTGACTATCATAGCTTTATAGTAGGTTCTAAGGTCAGGTAGTGTGTCCTCCTACTTTATTCTTCTTCTTCAATAGTGCTTTACTTATTGGGGGCCTCTTGCTTTTCCACATAAAGTTAATGATTAGTTTTTCCATCTCTTTAAAGAATGCTGTTGGTATTTGGATTGGGATCGCATTATATTTGTAGATTGCTTTGGGTAGAATTGACATTTTCACAGTGTTGGTTCTACCTGTTCATGAGCATGATGTTTTTCCATTTATGTAGGTCTGTTTTCGTTTCTTGCAGTAGTGTTTTGTAATTTTCTTTGCATAGGTCTTTCACATCCCCGGTTAGATTTATCCCTAAGTATTTTTTTTAATGGCCTATTATAACCCAGTAACCAGTTATATATGGTATTATTTTCCTGATTTCCTTTTTGTAGTTCTTTTTATTGGTGTATAGGAATCCAACTAATTTTTACATGTGTATCTTGTGTCCTGCTACTTGGCTGAATCTGTTAGTTCTAATAGTTTTCTCATGGAGTTAGATAGTCTTTAAATTATCAGAAAATAGTCAAATATATATATACATGCACATATATGTGTGTATGTGTTGTCAGGTGCCCTCGAGTTGTTTTCAACTCATAGTGACCCCATGTGACAGAGCAGAACTACCCCATTTGTTTCCTAGGCTGTAATCTTTATGGGAGCTGAATGTTTTTATCTCTCATGTGTATATATATATATATATATATATATATATATATATATATATATATGTACACCCATGGTTCTTAGATGAAAACCTATGTAAGAGACACACATAACTGTAAAAACATACCATGCTCATGGATAGGTAGACCGAAGATTGTAAAAACATCAATTCTACCCAAAGCAATCTATAAATACATTGCATATATATATGTATACATATATACACACACACACCCATGTGCATGTAGATACATGTATGTATATAAAATGCAGTGACAGCTCCTAATGATGGATTAGATTAAATCCCAGCACATTATCTGCTAGTCTGTTACTCGATAATGGACTTTAACTCTGAAACAGTGACATCTATTAATGGATTGTAGTATGTGAGAATTAAAGTTTTTGATAAATTTCCAATAACATCTATCTACATTGGGCATCTAGGAATATAAATCATGAGCTTTTGGTGAGGTAATGACTCATGGTCTTGAGAAAACACCTGTGTTTGAGTCTCAGTGTGCCCCTGACCTTATGAGTGCCTCGCGCGAGTAGTTGAACCTTCCTGAACTACTCTGGAGCTTCCCTGGTTGTAAAATGGAACTAATATGCTCTGTATCTGCCATGGGGATCTTGGATGAGAGCCTATGATTTGGAAAATACAGTATTAATAGTATTATTTTGAATTAGTTATTCAAGTGATGATATTAGAAGTCAATCTTTTTGTTCGTTGTGTTTTTTCTCCTGTTTTCTAGTCAACAAGCACAAGCCCTGGATCGAGACTTCGTATCATGGAGTCATAACTGAGAACAACGACACAGTCATTTTGGATCCACCCCTTGTAGCCCTGGATAAAGATGCACCAGTCCCTTTTGCGGGTAAGATGATAGCTTAGTATACTTGAGCTGGGCTTACTTTGGAGACATGTTGGGAAACCTTCATGAAGCTGAAGCTAGGGCTTTATAGTATTGTAAGCACCCATGTATCTCATAGATGAGTTTGTATGTGACAGCTGTGTGCCTCTTCTTATTCTGGTGTGGCTTCTTTATCTCCTTATGATTTTTCTCCTTGGCATCGCCTCCAATACAAGACACTTTTATCTTCTACTTCTGAGGGATATTAAGTTGCTGAAATGGCCCCTGGAGTTGGAGAAGTTGGGCCAGTAAGATTCTGAAGGGATTTCCCCCTAGAAAGATGACTCATCTATATGAGAAATTGTGTGGTCCGCTGTCCCTACTGCGCACATGTCAGGGGCAGGTAGAGACTTGTAGCTTGGTAGATTAGCAAGAAAAAATGGGGGGAAGAAAAAAGGACCAGGAAAAATTTCCCAAGAGTAGGATAGGGTTCAGCCCTTGAGCTTCTATGGAGGTGTGGCTTTTGGAGGAGGAATCCAAAGGGCAGTGGCATTCTGTTCTCTGCAGCTTGTGGCTAGAGAGCCTTCTCACTGTCATAAGGACCGCCACCATCTTCTCCTCTGGTTTCCTGGAAGGGCCAGGCACCGGGAGGGCTGTGTGAAGGATATGGATATGTCACATGTTTCCGTAGATGTTGGCAAAGGCAGGGGGAAGAGAGATTGGACAAAGGATTTTTGAAGATGCTTGGATCATGAGTAATATTGTTAACATTTTATAACTGTCAGGAGAAAGACAGGAAATTTAATGAAAGTTTTCAAGATTTCTAGAAGATTACTTTATGATAGATGGGTGCCAGGCTGAGGTTTTCACCATAATGAAGTCTATTTTTTCTGACAGTTTGTCTGCTACATTATGAGCTACTTGGGCAGAAAAAAACTGGCTCTTTTGAACATCTAAGAGATAAGCCCTGTGAAGGCCCATATTTCATTACATAATATTATAAAGTAAGGAGCGAAGGGGTAGGTTAAATGGGAGAAATTCAGCCTTATGTGAAGATAAACCCATAAGCATTCTTGCAGAGCGTGGGGAGATACTCTCAGCTCTCAGAAGAAGGCTTTATCTTTATTTTCTGTAGAATGATAACCACTAACTATGACTTCCCGTGGTGTTTAAAGTTGGGGAATCTTCGTACATTTTCCAACCATCCTCAGAGGTCCCAGCTCAGCCATACTCCACTTGGAAGGGTAAATCCTATGCTGTCTTTTCGGCAAAGGATTAGGTATCTTCCTGAAGCCTAGAAACACTCCAGTCCCTGCCTTTATTTGACATACCCAACACAGTACTGGGATCTATTGGCAAGCCTTAGCAACCCCCTGGAAATGAGATTTTTTAAACAAATACTGGAAAAAATATTTGGGTCATGGAAATGTTTGGCTTGGCATGCACCGTGTGCTTAAAAAAATAGAGTCAACATTTAGAAATTGGGAGATTTAGCATAAAAATGTAGGATTCTGGTTTATCTTGATGCATCAGATCTGAAATGCATAGCTGAGTTATGCCTTCTCCTGTTAGACTGAGCTTGTGCTCCCAGCTTCCCTCAGCCTCTTCCTTCGCTCACAGCTGGTGTGCAAAGGTCCTTCCACCAAGCCAGGGCCCCTCACACACCTTTCCTTTCAAATGTGTGGCTCCTCTTTAAAACATAACGGAGAAAATCAATGACAAGTTAAATGGGAAGTAAATGGATGCCATTAAGTCATTTCAGTGTAGTGAGACTAGCACTTGAAAAGCTGAGAGATATGTCAGATTACTTATTATGCCTGCCCTTAATGTGGCCTTCTTCTCATCTAGTGGTGAAAAAGGAAACTGAAGTCATTGAATAAGCTGATCTATTTTTTTTAGTAAAGTTATAAGCTCTCTACTGTCCAGGGAGGCCAGAATAGAAACAACCCATTTCAGGCAGGTCTGGTATTTGAAAATTTGGATTTACAAAAGATGATTTACTTTCCTGGGTTGTAGGACTGAAAGACAATTAATAGCATCACCTAAAGATTCGCCACAGGATTTCTATCGACGACTGTAAACACATCCAATGTATTTAAACTGGAATTTGCAGTCTGGCCATCACAAGTGCCTACAGGTTTTTTGGAAGCTAAGGTTTGCTTCTAAACTAAGCCCAGAGTAGTTACTTCCATCCGAAGACAATTTCTATACTCTTCCTGATATTCGCAGGTGCATTAAAAAAAAAAAAAAAGGTTAGCTTAATACATCAAAATATAATCTTCCAAGCTCTTGAGAGTAAAAAATAAAAGTGCTTTTCAGAATGGTCAAAGCTATTTTTCTCAGTGTTATTTATGATGATCTCTAAGACAGGACAGCGGCACCAGCCATCCATCCATGCCGCGGGCACTTATTTTAAAACATTTCTCTTTAAAAGAAAATACTGAAGATTTATTTCAGATCCCTATCATTCTCATAAAATTGAAAAATTCATATCTGCCAGTTCCATTCTAAAAGGCAATGGAAGCTTTTAGCACCACCACCCCCCCCCGCCCGCCCCCTGCCCTTATCAACTACTCTTGAATCCTGTGACAGCTTTTCTACCCCTTTCTCCAAAAAACCAAACCCTGTGCCATTGAGTTGATTCTGACTCATCAACTCTACAGGACAGAGTAGAACTGCCCCATAGAGTTCCCAAGGAGCGCCTGGCGGTTTATTTCCAGTTCAGCCCAGGAGGTGAGCTATAGGCTTGTAGGAAGACAGTTCCATCCATAACATTTTTTTCTCTGTTTGGTTTCTCTTGCTCCTCCCCCATTTTAAAACTTTTAGAGGAATTATTTCCTACACTTAGATTCTGCTAGGATATCATTCAGAAATCATATGTGATTTCAAGTACATTTTTATTGAAATAAAAGTCATGATCGTATTCCATATACAAATGCCAAATCCAGAGAGAAAAATATAGCTTTCATTGTATATCTTCTGATTATGACAGTGATAAGTGTTTATTGTAGAAAATGTAGAGAATATAGCAAAGCAGAAAGGAGAACTTACAAAGTATGTATTTTTCTACCCTCGGAGAAAGCCTCTGCTAACATTTTAGTGTACTTCCTTCCAGTCATTTTTCTATTCTTTTTTCTTCAAAAATTTTGAGCATATTCAATGCTATAATTTAATTTTCCCATAAATGAATGAAAATAACCCATTGCATTAAATATTCTTCTGCAGTTGATTAAATGGCTGTGTAATTTTTCATTCAATGGATGGTTCTCTAACATTCTTTTATTGATGGACAACTTATTTCCAATCCTTTTATTATAATATGTGTCCGCATTTCAGATTCCATCTTTTGGATGGGTTTCCAGGATGGGGATTAATTAGTCAAAGATATGACCATTTTAAATTTCCTAAAACATGCTAAATGGCTTCTCAGAAACATTGTATGAGTTTGTGCCACCAGCCATACCACAGGAGTCCCTCATTCCCTGGCCCCCGTATGGCTCAGCCCAGTGGTATGATTTCAGGGCAATATGGAAGTGTAGGTGATTACACTGTCTTCATCTATAAAATAATGTAAGTTGTCCAGGGCTGTTGTTTTGATTAAATTGAGAGAATGTGAAGCGTTGTGCTTGGGTTCGATATAGTAGAAGCTTAATAAATTCGAGTTCCCTTTTTCAGACCTTCCTCCTTACCTGTTTCATAAGTGAGATAACTAATTCACAGAGAGTCCAAGCAGTTTCCCCAGGATCCCAGCAGCAATGGGGCTGGGCCGAGCCATTTGCTCAGACTTTCTTTTCCCTGTGACATTGCCTTTTCGTCCTTGCCCCACTTAATTAGTGAAGCTGGTGACTCTCAGTCAATGAACCTCTCTCAGACAGACCTCAGTCAAGTCCATCAGACTTAACTCAATTCTCAATCCAGTGTCTGAACCCTGTAGACATGACCTTCTTAGAGAATCAGATACAGACCAATCCTTGAGTAATAATGAAAATCCTGTCTATTGCATGGCAAAAAATGATAATGAAAGCAAGCTGGGCACACTGTGAACTTATTAATTTCTACTTGAGTCCCACTGAGGCTTGTTAGGAGACTGTGGAGACTTTTAAATTTGAAAGAAATTAGATTGCCTTTCAGAGATAATAGAAATGCTCATTTCTCTACATTGGGCCAGTGTGGACTTGTCTTTTATAAGGACAGGGCTTCAGAGAATGATCAGGCATAATTGGCTGGCTTCTCAGGCTGGGTGACTCTCTGAAGACTTCCCAGAAAATTGCCTGGGATGTGATCTGGCCTGATCTGATTAGCTGGTTACTGTGCTGGTTGTGGCATGGGACGTCATCTCCTCCATGGTTAACTCTGTCGTCCCTATTCTGCTCAATGCCTGCCCATCTGTCTGCTTCCTTGTCTTTCAACCTGCTCAGGTCCTAGTTCATGCTCAAGTCTGATAGTTGCCCCATGGCAGAGACCTTCTCAGGAGGCTTGCTTAGCCATGATGTCATCTGGTAAGAATGTAATGCAGAGGTTGTGAATGGTCACAGGCTCTGAGCTCTGCCACTTACTAGCTGAGTGATCTCAGGTAAGTTACTTAACCCCTCTGAGCAGTAGTTCCCTCATATTTAAAATGGTGATAATCACAGTACCTACTTCTAGGGTTATTATGTGAATTAATTAAGATATTAATACAAAGTGTCTAGAACCATTTCTAGCAGCCAGTAACCTAAAAACCGGTTGCCCTTGAGTCGATTCCAACTCGTAGCGACCCTATAGGACAGAGTAGGTTTCCAACCTACTGCTGACCTTTTGGTTAGCAGCCGAAGAAGCCAATAAATCATGGCTCTGATAATCATAGTAAAGGTAATAGTGATAGTAATCTTAATTCTTATCATCAATAACCCATAAGTGTTCTATTCATTTTAGGTTATGATAATGTAATTATAATCTGTAATAATGATGTTAAGAAAAGTTGCAAAGTTAAGTTTGGAGTTTGTTCTAAAGGCTTGATGCAATCACCCACTTGTACCATCAAGCTACCTTCCCTCGATTGTTTGGTTATACTGTAGTATGGAGATACTCAGTTAAATAATGCAGGTGAAAATGCTTTGTGAATTGCACTGCACTATAAATATTAGCTAGTTGAAGAGAAGCTTTCTTACATTCTAGGTATTACTTCTCATGGAGTAACTGGAGCCCTGGTGGCACAGTGGTTTAGAGCTACAGCTGCTAACCAAAAGGTCAGTAGTTTGAATCCACCAGCCACTCCTTGGAAACCCTATGAGTCAGTTCTACTCTGTCTTATAGAGTCACTATGAGTTGGAATCAACTTGATGGCAATGGGTTTGGTTTGTTTTTGGTTTGTGGAATAATCTATTCACTGCAAGATATACTTTCAGACTATCAAAAACCATGTACATATGTCATTTCACTACACACACACACATTTGTGCAACCCACTAAAAAAAGAAAAAAACCTACACACAGATAATTATATCCAAGCCTCACACCAGCCTTATGAGACAGGTAGGCCAGCTATTATGACTCTATTTTGCAAATGAGGACATAGAAACTTAGAGGAATTAAGGAAACTGTTCAAGTTGTCTAGCTGCTAATGGATCATCCCTGTCACTCAATTCCAGACACCCAGACTCCAAGTCCTACATTCTTTCTCTTTGGCCATTTGTCCATAGTATGAGAAATATCTCATGGACAGTAGATTTGCAGGGTACCTGGACATGGAGTTTAAAAATACTGAATCTCATGGTAAGACATTGCCTTTTGAGTTATTTTTTAATCTTGCTGATTATGTCAAGGATAAAGCACAGTTTTGGAGGTTCAAGGTGTCTTGAACGCCTCTCAAATACTTGCTGATCTCTTTTTTTTGACAAAACAGGAGCAAGCTCTGTCTCAAAGCCTTCCACAGGAAACAGCATCGAGCTAGAATTTTAATAACATCCTGTTGTGTTTTATTTAGGTTTTTTTCTATTTAAGGCAAATATTGCTGGTGTTTCATTTCCAGTCATTTTCTTTTTGAATAAACTGATTTGAGTTTTTTTTTTTGCTTTTAACTCAATTTAAATAAAAATGTTAAGCAAGTAGAAATTTAGATAGTATAAGGTAACAATAAAAACTATGAAAGAGTTATGTGACTGAGTAACTTGTGGGGCACCATAGAATAACCACATCTGGGCATCACTCCTTACCCACATCCCTCAGGACCACTAGCTCTGGACTCAGCTTCCTTCAGTTGGTCCCACCCTACCGCTCTCTGAGCTCCAGCCCCGAGAGCAGATAAGCCACATAGGTAGATGAGTCGTTGCATTCCAAGTTGATTGGTTTGGGGTCACTCCTGAGAGCCAGAGGCAGGGTGCCTCCTGGTGTGCCCACCTTGATCTCTGAGCAGTCATCTGGCCTCAGCCAGAGTCAGTCCATAGCTGTCCCTGCAGAGAAGTAGGTTCAGCCTCCCCTGGAATCTGGGCTACTGCATCAGACCTCACAGAGTTGAAATCAAGGATAAATAGGAAGCAGGAAGACATGGAACAGCTTCTCTTCATTCTAGTGCATGTGAGAATTTCTAAAAGGTATGAAGAATATAAAATAAAAATCACCCACACTCCCAAGACAGTCACTGCTAGACTTTTTCTATTCACACACACACATAAATGTACACATATATATTTACGTATTTATTTTTTTTATGTATACATACATACACACACACATATTAAGGGGCCCTGGTGGTGCAACAGTTAAGTGCTTGACTGCTAACCAAAAGGTTGGTGGTTTTAACCCACCCAATAGCTCTGCAGGAGAAAGGCCTTGTGATCTGCACTCAAAGATTACAACCTAGAAAATCCGGGGCAGTTCTACTCTGCCACGTAGGGTTGCTGCTGTGAGTCAAAACTTGACTCTATGGCACCCAACAACAACAACAACAACGTGTATATAAATTTGGATCATGGTGTTTTATAGTATATTTGTTTCTGTGTCTGCTTTTACTTACTACAAACATTTTCCAAGCTGATTAAAACTTTTTTGAATGTATTAAGTGTTAGCATAATCATTTTATCATCTACATATGCCATAATTTATGTGACCATTCTCATATTATTGAATATTTAGGTTGTTTACAATATTTTTTCAATGTTTTAAATAACACCTCAACGAGCAACTTTGTTTGAAAATGTCTTTCTGATACAAACATAGGTGGCAAGATTTTATTTTTGTCATTTCGTTCATAAGTAGTAGGTAAAAAAAAAAAAAAACAACAGATGTGTTCTTTTTTCAGTGACAGATTGAGACTGTGTTGTCAAATGTTTTGCTGATATGATCTGTGACTGCCCAATTTCAGAGCAGATGGTGGGGTGCAGATTAGATGGAGGAGAAAGGGCTCACATTTCCATACCTGTCTGGAACCTGTTATGGACATTCCATCCAAACATCCTCAGGCTTTGGGCCTCCATCCCTGGGATCCTCACTCCGCTCCTATTACAGTGACTCTAACCCAAGGGGCTTCCAGCTATAGGCAAGGTGTGAATTGCAGACTCATAGGAGCAATATAGGAGTTTCCCAAAGGCTGAAAAAAATTGAGAAGTCAGGGAACTGTACCCAGTAAATGAGCCAAGAGCCCCAGTTAAATTGATGCTTATGATCTATGGGTGGATAACAACGAAAGTGGTCCATTTGTTGTACCCTTGGCCAGCAAGGCCTTTCAGGCTCTGGACTTGATTCTGTTGGCGCTGGAGGGGTCTGCCAGGCAGGCTGGAGAAAGGCGGCCTTCATGCATGTGTCACTTTGGTATTAAACTGTATTTTTGGCTATGTCCCTTGGTCCCCTTGCTTCTGACAGTTTTGGCAGATTTCAGCTTGGATGGTGATTGATGATGGGGTTGGAGGTATTAGGTGGGTTTTCTCTTGGCCATCCCACCAAGGGCACTGCATTCACCCCAGTTTTTCGCTTTCACGCCTTTTACTTCTTCCTCCTACCTGCTGTTGTCTGACCAGTTTGGGAGGTAGATCTCAGCTCCACTGGGTGGACAGGGAACCTTCCTGCTAAGTCCTGCGTCCCAGGAGCCTGGGTCACAAAGCCCTTGCCTTGCTGAGAAGAGGACAAAACGGTTTTCCAGCCACAGAGAGGGTAGGGGGCCCCTTTCTGGGGTGGAAACCCTCTGTTTGGAACCATGAAGAGCTCCCCATCCCTCTGCTGCCTATGAGGAGTTTGCGATCTTTGCCCTGGCCTTTCTCTCTCGGCTGTAACAAGTCCTTCAAAGCTTTCTTCTCATTAGTTATCTGCTTTCCTTTCCCACCAATAACTGAATCTTGGTGTCCCTGAAGCTGTCTGTCTGTGTATCCCTGGTGTTTTTAATTTCTCTGTTGTTGAAGGCCATGTGTATTTTTGCTGTATACCAGCTCAGCTTTGGTAGATTTAAGATGGCCTTTCTCATTTGAGTCCTTGGGTGGTGCAAACGGTTAACATGCTCAGCGGCTAACCAAAAGGTTGGAGACTTGAGTGCACCCAGAAGTGCTTCAGAGTAAAGACTTGGAGACCTACTTCTGAAAAATCAGCCATCGAAAACCTTATGGAGCACAGTTCTACTCTGACACGCATGAGGTCACCATGAATCAGAGTCAACTTAACGGCAACTGGGTGTTTGGTCGTTGGTCTCATTTGAAGAATTCTACTGCTGAATTTTCCATGATCATGTTGTAAGCCTGATGACCCAGTTCTTTTTGAACCCCTTTCTCTAAGTGGCAGTTCAAGGGAGCCTGGTTGAAGAGGGGTTTTTGGCAGCAGCTGGAGACCTCATGAGTATGGTCACACAAAGCTCCTCTTGCTACTGAGCAGGCAGGGATGGGAGCTGAGGGCAGGAAGTCTGAGGAGGAAAGCTGAAGGAGATGCCCCCAAAGGCAAGGCCAGAGGAGAGACTGAGAGCCAGAGTGCAGAGAAAGGAAGACAAGAGTCAGTGGAGGTCCATCAAGGGAAAAATAAATACCAGGTAAATACCTACAGCAGGAGCTGGGCTTTATGATCTGGCCGGTGATAAGGAAGGCAGCTGCTTTTATGAGGCCAGGTATGGGGCTGTTGGGGGTTGCCACACCAATTCAGTAGTGACCCTGACCCAGGGCTTTGGGCCCCTCTTGATGAGAAGATTCTGGCTAGACCTTGCTCTAGGTCAAACAAATGTTTAAGGGAGAACCAGGGGATACTTGTGTATAGTTCCACATCAGTAAGGTTGAAGAGGAAGGGACACATACAGAGGCAAACCATCCCCATTTGCCTGGGACTGACGGGTTATAGAATGCAACACTTCCAGTCTTAAAAACAAGGCAGTCCTGTCTTACCCAGGAATAAGGGATTTCTTGGAATGTGGGACTTTCAGTGCTAAACCCAGGAAAGTTCCAGACAAGCCAGAATGAGTTGGCTGCCTTACCAAAAGGAGCATGGAGTCCAGGTTAAAAAGCATGGGCATAGGCACTAGGAAATCACTGGAGAGAAGTCTTTGAACTTGAAGTCAGACAACTTGAATTCTGAAATTCTGGGATTCTGAATTAATGACAAGACTACCAGAACAAGATGGAAGTGAAAAATGAAATCAATAATAGCATGACTGCTGCCCGCCCAGATGGTAACTGTGCAAATTAGAAACAGGTGTCCCTTCTCACAGATGGGGACAGTCCCACACCAGAGCACACAGCTTGTCCAAGTAGGGAAAGGCTGATGTCGGCCCCCATTTGCTCCCTTGGTCATACATCTTTGTACAGAAAACAATTTGTGCACCACAGCACTGAAAAATAAAAAATCGCCAACATTTATTGGGCATTGACTAGTACCAGGTACTGCACCAGGTATTTTACATTTGTCTTTAATTTGCACAACAATCTTCTGAAACAGGCATTATGATTATTCCCATTTCTTAGAAGGAGAGACTGAGGTTAGGCCAGGTTGTATAACTTGCCCAGAACTCAGTAGAAATGGTTGTAATTTCAATCCAGATGTATTTGTTTAGTACTCCATAAAAAAATAGAAAAGATTACATGAGCCAGCCTGGTTTCAGAAACATGGACTTCTGAGAAGTCAAGCCAGAGAGGATGGGTGTTGCAAATGAAACATTAGTGAACCTGCAAATTGCAGTTAAGGGCTCTTAGCAGAGAAAGAGGAGGACAGCTGGTCCCAGGGAGAAGCAGATTTGCCAGGAGGGGAGAGAGTCCAAGTGGCCCCTGTGTGGGACAGGATCCTCAGTTTCTCCAGTGATCCCAATATCCTGGTGCCCCTGGATTTTCATGAGGTTCTCCTTGTTGTTGCACTTTTGTGGCCACTCTGTCTCCTGAGATGACAGAGTAGGTCCCTGTCCTTGGAAACCCAGAGGCTTATAGAAAACCACCAGTTAATACGGTATTCGAGACTGAATTGTGTCCCCTCAAAAATGTGTGTCAACTTGGCTAATGCATGATTCCTAGTATTGTGTGATTGTCTACCATTTTCTAATCTGATGTGATTTTCCTATGTATTATAAATCCTATCTGTATTATGTTAATGGGTTAGGATTAGTGGCAGTTATGTTAATGAGGCAGGACTCAATCTACGAGATTAGGTTGTGTCTTAAGTCAATCTCTTTTGAGATATAAAGGAGAAAAGAGAGCAGAGAGGCATGGGGACCTCATACTACCAAGAAAACAGCACCGGGAGCGTAATGCATCCTTTGGACTCTGGGCCCCTGCGCTGAGAAGTTCCTCGACCAGGGGAAGGTTGATGACAAAGACCTTCCTCCAGAGCCAAAAGAGAGAGAAAACCTTCCCCTGGAGCTGGTGCCCTGAGTTTGAACTTCTGGCCTCCTAGACTGTGAGAGAATAAGTTTCTCTTTGTTAAAGCCTTCCACTCGTGATATTTCCATTAGAGCAGCACTAGATAACTAAGACATATAGTTTTCTGTATCGGGACACAGGACATCATTTAAGCTATAAGAAAAAAAAGCCCAAGAAAGCTCAGATAAGGGGGCAGAATAGAGAAGAATGGAATCCCTGGGTGGCGCAAAAGGTTAAGCACTCAACTACTAGCCTAAAGGTTGGCGGTTCCAACATCCCAGAGGCATCTTGAAAGAGAGTCCTGGCAATCTGCTTCTGAAGGTGCACAGCCTTGAAATCTGTATGGAGCAGCTCTACTCTGAGACATACGGGGTAGCCACGAGTCAGAATCAAACTCAACAGCAACGAGTTTGGCTTAGCATAGGGAAGAATGAACTGGGAATTGGAAAACATCAGTGAAATCCTCTTAAAAAGCTGCAACTGGTGATTATCACAGTGAATTCAACGATGATTGAAAACCAGCTCCAACTGTCAGTAATTGGGCCATTTAATAGCCAAGCTTAGACAATACCAATTCAAATCCCTTCTCCAGAAGCCATTTCCGTGACTTACTACAATGACCATATTGACCAGGCCTGAGATTGGAACCCCCCATAAATATTAATTATGATCATGAGTTTGTGAGGTCAGTGGTTTTACTTTAATGGGACTTTGGGGCCTACGAATACAAGCCCTAAATGTCTTAGACTTGTTTGAAATTCCAAATCAAAGAACAGGAGTAGAACCTGGCATTTATAGTTCACTCTGCTTGGCTAAGTGTCCAGAGTGAGATCACTGAATACCTTGGCTTGAGTTCAGAGCTTGATTTTATTATCTTGTAGCTGCCTGTAATCACAGGCGAGGCATCAAAGGCCAGCTGTCCCCCATGAACCTTGACAGTCTATATAAACTAATTACTTTTTTATGAGCCATCCTTTCAGAGGTTTGGAGAGAGGGCCTATTAAGCCTAGTTCAATATGATCTACCAACTTTAAAAATTATGATTATTTATCTAAGTTCCAGCTGAGTGTCATGGTAAATGACATCCCTTGCAATGGTTGGCTTGGGTGGCTATGGACTTAACTAAAATACAGTCCTCCTTTTATTTATTTTTTAATGAAAGGTGAATCCCAGTATGGCAAAGTTCTTTCTGCACATTATTGATACTAATAGAAAATTTTGACTCGACACGTGAGATTACACTAGTGAATGGCCCTGTCTTGGTCCCATGAGGCGAGGCTCATAAATGGCCAAAACTTTGCACTCTCTGTCCCTAAGTCCATTGTGCAAAGAGCACCCCTTGGCCCTTTCCTTTTCTTGTTTCTCTTCCTGGTTGCTCCTAAAGAGGTGAGATAGCAGATAAAACACTTGCCACAGCCTTCTCCTCTGCTGTGCCTCCACCTTGACTGCTCCTTGGACCACTCCGCCTTGGCAGTTGTCTGCTGTAGCCTGTGGTGTCTGCAGTGGCCCCTGGGTGCAGCAAACAGTTTACACTCAACTACTAACCAAAGATTGGCAGTTCGAACCCACCCAGTAGCACCAGGAAAAAAAGGCCTGGCAGTCTGCTTCTGGTGAAGATTCCAAAAACCAGAGACCAAACCTGCTGCTGTAGAGTTGATCCCAACTCATAGTTGAGCCACGTAGGACAGGGTAGAACTGCCCCATAGGGAGTGGCTGGTAGGTTCGAACTGCTGGTGGGTTCAAACTGCTAACCTTTTGGTTAACAGCCAAGCTCTTAACCACTGTACCAACAGAGATCCCTGTAAAGGTTATAGCCAAAAAAAAAAAAAAACCCTATGGAGCAGTTCTACTCTGTAACAGATGGGTTTACCATAGAGGCAGAAGTGACTCAATGGCAACATTTTTTCCCCCCTTTTGGTTTATGGTGTCTGCACTGAGGCCTTCTGTGCTGATCTGCCTCACTGCAGATGTGCTACGCCAGCCTCAATGTGATGGGCTGACCATACCATTTGGAGTTATTCTCTCTCAGCCTCTGCCACATGGTGCCTTATCACTGCTGCCTCTGGATGCTTATTAATCTAATGTTGTCCTCATTGGTCCACCATGAACTGATATGCCTCTGGGTGGGCCCACATGGAGAGGCAGTGAGCCACTGCTGATGTTTCTTAATCACCTCTCTCCCCAGCTCAGAAAATGGCTTTCTCTTCTTCTGGCCCACTCTTGGTTGGGGGTTACCACAGAAAGGTTGTCTGGACTCCTAGTGATAACAGTTTTTTATGTTTTACCATAAAATTCTTTCTTCCCCAAGATGGATGGGTGCTCTCAGGCTTTAGATATGAGTGATGGGTTCAAATACAGGGCTCACCTGTACCTTCAACTCAGTCTCAGCTGTTGATTCTGACCTCTGCTATCTCCATTCTTTCTCTTTTAAAGTTTCATTTGTTTTTCTTTTTCTTTTATCTCAAGAGCTCAGATAGTCCTGCCTACAAGCTGGTTTCCACTGTCCCTGACCTCTCACTGCTCCTCTCCTGCCCACATCCACCCCATCAGACAAGACTTTGTATGCCTGAACTTAATTTACAAAGAGGGTTCTGAGCCAAATGCAACCCACTGCATGCAGCCAGCTAGCAGGGAAGTGGTGAAAGGAGCCATATAATTCCACCCACCCCATATCAGAGTTACATCTCCACCCCAACCACAACACCTGGTTCAGAGCTCCTCTACACTGTCATTAGAAATAGACTCCTCTCTGCTGCTCAACACCCTCATAGCTCCCAACTCATGCAGTCCTTTCCTTTGGTTCATTCCTGATATTGATCATTTGTGTCTTCTCTCTTTTTGTATTTGCCAGTCTTCCTAAAGGTTTGTCAATTTTACTAATCTCTTCAAAAAATCAGCTCCGTATTTCATTGATTTTCTCTATTGTTTGTCTTTTTTATTTCATTGATTTTGTTCTTATTGTTTCCTTCATTCTGCTTGTTTGGGTTTATTTTGCTCTTCCTTTTCTAGGTTTAGAGGTCGGAGCTTAGAGTACTCATTTGAGACATTTCCTCTTTCTTAATGTGTGCATTTAATCCTATGAATTTTCCTTTCAGAACTGCTTTGGCTGTGTCCCACATATTTTGATAGGCTTTATGTACTTTTAGTTTAATGTTTTATTTATTTATTTTTTCCATTGAGACTTCCTCTTTGAGCCACTGGTTGTTTAGAAGATTGTTGTTTAGTTTCTAAATGTTTGGAGATCCTGCTGTTATCTTTCTGTTGTTGATTTCTAGTTTGAGTCCATTGTGGTTGGAGAATACACTTTTTGCATGATTGCAATTCTTTTAAATTTGTTGAGATTTGTTTTATAGACCAGGATATGATCTATCTTGGTATCTAGTCTCTGGACACTTGAAAGGAATGTATATTTTTCTGTTTTGGGGTGACATGTTCTATAAATGTTGATTAGATCCTGTTGGTTATAGTGTTCTTGAGTTGTTCTTCTGAATCCTAGCTGATTCTCTCTAGTTGTTCTATCAATTTTTGAGAGAGAAATATTGACAGTTCTAACTCTAATTATGGATTGATCTATTTATTCTTTCAGTTCTATCAGTTTTTGCTTCATATATTCTATAGGTCTGTTATATAGTACGTATGTATTTAGGATTGTTATGCCATCCTGGTGGATTGACCTGTTTATCATCATATAATGCCATTCTGTGTCTCTGGTAATTATCTTTATTCTGAAGTTTATCCGATATAACCACATCTTTCCTTTCATTTCGGTTCATATGATAGTTTGGTTTTTTGTTTGTTTGTTTTGCTTCTAACTTGCCTATATTATATTTGAGGTATGTTTATTATAGACTGTTTATAGTTGGGCCATGTCTCTTAATTCTCTCTGCCATACCTATCTTTTAATTGGTGTATATAAAACATTTTGTAAAAATGTTGCTATCTGTAAAAATGAAGTGGCAGCAGCGTCGTTGTCGGACCTGTTCATCTGACTTCACAAGGGGAAGGAGAGAGAATCATTACCAGCATTAACAACCCAAGGCTGATTGCTATGAGGCAGACATCAGACATACCTTCTCTCTCCAAACTTTTTACCTGTTCTGACATAAGCTGTCCCTCCCACGGCACTCTCTACTTCTCTGCTGGGTTCAATAATTCATTGCATAGTCACAGTTATGGGGTTTATTAGGGAAGTAACCAGTTATAATTCAGCATCAGGAATGACTCAGGATACAGTTCTTTGGTCAGGACGGCTTTTCAGCCATGCCCATAGAAAGGTCTCTGCCTCGGACCCTCGGATCCTTGGCCTGGCCTCCGCCCTGCTCAGGCAAGTGTTACAAAACTCTTTAACTCTGTCAATAAGTGCCTGGGGGCATCCTACTCTGCCAGCAAGCCTCAGCCCTCAGGCATTCAGCTCTCACTCCCTGGGTCAGCATGCCCACTGTAACTGTCTTACTCTGGGCTGGGAAGCCTACTATGTTGTTTCTTTCTTGTCTCCTGGTTCCGCTGCCACCAATACTCACCATCTTGCACCATCTCTGGTGTGACAGCACTCTCTCTTTCTGTCTCCTGGGTCTAGGAAGTTCTTAATGCAGGGACCCTGGGTGGTAGTGGTAGGACTTCTTCTTACTGCTGGCTCAGGGTGGTGGTTTCAGCTTCCCATGTGGTCTCCAGAGTCACTGTGGTGAAGGTGGCCTTGTTTCAGCTGGATGATGGTACGAGTCCTGACTCTCCACTAGGCCTTCTCTGACCATCCCAGCAGGTAGGTGGGAGAGTGCCTCCTTAATGCCAGGTGAGGCTGGATGTCCAGACTCCACATGTGGTCTCAATTGACACTGTGCATGTGTGGGTGGGAATCCTCATTACAGGCTGTTAGGGACGAAACTCCCTGCGCCCTACTTGACCTTCTCTGACAACACCCCAGCAGAGGTGTTTGGGTACCACATTACAGCCTTTTTTTTTTTTTAGTGTTTATCCAGAGTAGAGAAGTTATTGTTTAAAAGCTTTATTCCTAGACTGTCCCTTTCCTGGTTCTTTGGTAGGGAGAACAGTCTTTGGTTGGAAACTTTTTTTGTCTGCACTTGTTATTTCTGAGTTGCTGGCTTTTTCAGCTCCAGGTCTGAGATACATGAGGCAAAAATAAAACCCAGGAAACCCACTACCATGCCATTCCTCAGGTCCTGAAATTCCTACCTGGCCTGCTTTCTTCTCTTCACCTTTCAGAGTTTACTTACATTTGTTTTGTGTATCACATATGCAGAGTTTTTCAGTTGTACTTAGTGAGAAAAATAGCTAAAATTTTTTGTTTTGTTTTTTCATCCAGAAATGTAAGCCTAAGTTTGCCGGGTCTTGTCATTCAAAAGAAGCTAGAAATTTAGAGTTTTGTGTGACATTTTTGAACACATAAAAAAAAAACAACAACAACAAAAAAACAGACAACTAATTTAATTTTATTTGTTAAGCACTGTGTAGACAGACACTCTGCAGATTAAACAGCACTGCTAGCTGAGTTTGGCCTCAGATCACCAGTTTATGATCTCTGGTTTAAACAACTCAGGCTATGAGGGCTGAAAGACTATACATTTGGTACACTTGGTGGTTTGTACACTGCCAAAGAGGGGTGTTTGCCCTATTTCACGTTCACTCATTCACTCATTTATTCATTCACAAGGTATTACTAAGTATACTGTGTGTGAACCAACCACAGTGGTGAATGAGACAAACAAAGGCTACTCACTTACGGAATTCACATGAAGACACACACAGTATATGTTCCACAGTGGGGTGTCTTGGTCATCTAGGACTGCTATAACAGAAATACCACAAGTGGATGGCTTTAACAAAGAGAAGTTTATTCTCTCACAACCAAGTAGGCTACAAGTCCAAATTCAGGGTGCTGGCTCCAGGGGAAGGCTTTTTCTCTCTGTTAGCTCTGGAGGAAAGTCCTTGTCATCAGTCTTCCATTGGTCTGGGAGCATCTCAGGTGCAGGGACCCCAGGTCCAAAGGACATGCTCTGCTCCCCGTGCCACTTTCTTGGTGGTATGAGGTCCCTAACTCTCTGCTTGCTTCCCTTTCCTTCTATCTCTCGAGAGATGAAAGGTGGTGCAGGCCACACCCCAGGGAAAATCCTTTTACATTGGATCAGGGATGTGGCCTGAGCATAGGTGTTACATCCCACCCTAACCCTCTTTAACCACAGGCAGAGATTATGATTTATAATACACAGGAAAATCACAAAATGGAGGACAACCACACGTGGCCTAACCAAGTTGACGCATATTTTGGGGGGACACAATTCAATCCATTGCATGAGAGTTATAATGGAGAAGAGATTTTCAGATATAGATGCGACTCCATTGGCAGCTTCTTCAGTGGGCCTATTTTCCTAGGCAGATTTCCTCAGAATCCAAAGCATCTTTCTTTCTTGTCTAAGAAAAATGTCTGGGGACAGCCCCATTGGCTCTGATGGCAGCTAGAAGGGAAAGATCAGGTGCCACTTACCTACATCAGGGCATCCTGTCCTGGTAGGTGGCCGTAGAGTACCAGAGCTTTTTCAAGCCTCATGGTAGGAAAAGGCAGGGAGTGGGATGGGGTAAAGAAATCCAGAATCATAGTTATGAAGGTCAAGGAAACAGGAGGGCTGAAATCCTGATGTAGAGTTGGGTATGAGCCATCACTACCTGAAGAGGTCCTGAGATAGGATACAAGGCCAGGAAAAGTTGTTTCACCATGGGTTTGCCTGGTCAAACCCATGCTGGAAGGGGCTGGAATGGAATGAGTACCACTCATCATTTCCAGGGAGAAAGGAGGCAGGAATGGGCCCAAGAAGTATCCAGAACACATTCCTTTAACCCTTTTTGGTCATCAGGATGGGTAAGAAATAGTCCTGACTCTGACTATAGATACGTGTCTTCAAGTTCCCCGTAATCCTAACCAGCATAAGTGCCTATAGGTGAGATGGAAGTGGAGAGAGGCAGCCTGGACAGTGAAAGCTGCTCCACACTCCTCTACTGAAAAGCTTTGGGTTTCTACACACACAGGTTTTGTCATGAAGCCAAAGTTTGAAAACCCCAGAATTTGAAGTTTCTGTTTATATTCCTATCTGTACATTATCTGTGATCACAACAGCAACATGGTTATTTTGTTATGAAAAATATTACTTCTGTCCTCCCCTTATATTCAGGCCTTTTCTGTCTCAAAACCTTGAAGTCTTCAGAGGTCTTTGGCGATTCCACATTTTTTATGAGTTTCAGCAATAAAAGCAGTTGACTTACTCAGCTAGGAAAAGGATGATAAATACTAATTGAATTTTACTTTGCAGAACCCTGCAACTGGAGATAAGGAAGCTTAAAGACATGGCAAAAACAAAAAAATGGCACGTAATTTGTTTTGCTGCATGGTCAGTACAACCCTGCCTGACTCGCAAGCACTCCCCCTTTTCTCCAAATGTGAGAAGGCCACAGTTGCAGCTCAGTGCTGCCAAGGTAGCTGTCCCCACTATGAAATGATTGTTCAGTGGCATTTACAGCCCACTGCAGAGAGGAGAAAGAGCTAGTTGGTTATAGACAGCCTGGGCCCTGGTGTCAAACTATCACATCTTGTAAAAATAGTCATCATTGCCAGCCTACTGTGTGCCTCATACTGTACCAAGGGCTTTACAGATGTCATTTCATTGACATCCACCAATCACCAACCATGTGAGCTTGTGAAGCTGGTATTACTTTTGCTTTAAGATAAGGAAATGGAGGCTCAGGAAGATTAAATGACTTGCTGAGATCACGCAGCCAGGTAAGTGTTAGAGGCACAATTCACATAGAGCATGAACATGGATGTAGTATTTATCCAGTTTACTGGTTCTCAACCAGGAGTGATTTTGTCCCCACGAAAGACATTCAGCAGTGTCTGGAGATATTTTTGATTGTCATGACTGGGGAGCTATGTGCTATGGTCAGCCTAGGGGTGCTGCTAAACATCCTACAATACACAGGACAGCCCTCCACAACAAAGAAGTGTATAGACCAAAATGTCAATAATGTTGAGATTGAGAAACACTGGTCTAGAAGGTAGGAAGGTCCCTGGTTGGAGCAGTTAGGTGCTTGACTACTGTCTAAAAGATTTGTGGTTCAGATCCACTCATGGGCACCTCAGAAGAAAAGCTGGTGATCTCCTGAAAAATCAGCCATTGAAAACAAACCCTATGGACAGCTCTACTCTGAGTTAGAATTGGCTTGACAAAAAAGCCATAGTTTTATTGTAGTTTTTTAAGAAGGCAGGAGGCCAGAGTGTTAGTCTCTTTTCTGCATCTACTTCAGGTTGTATCCTGGGACAAATTATTTGTTCTCTCTGATACAAACTGATGAGATTCCCTCTGTATAAAATAAGGGTCTGGACCATTCAACAGGAATATCTCTAATTCCAGCTTTAATACCCTGTGGATCCTGGGGAACTTTAGAATTTCACTTGTGGCTCTTGAAGTGGTCTTGAAAGCCCTTATAAATTATGATAATGGTTTGAGCAAAACTGATTGGAGGGCTTTTGGAAGGCATCACTGAATGCCATGGTGAGGACATACATGGACCCTCTACTCATGCTGCAATAGGCAAAATGCCTTCGCATCACTTTGTAGTTGAGTTTTAGTGGATGGTCTGGTTCAAGTTTGACTTCCTGCTGTGACTAGGTTGCGCATTCTGAACTGACCAATGATTGTGTTTCCATGGGGCTGGCCTAGCTTGGTATTTCATGGTGTATTGGTGTCTGTCTTAGTTACCTAGTGCGGCTATAACAGAAATACGACAAATGGACGACTTTAATAAATAGAAATTTTTTTCCTCACAGATTAAAAAAATATATATTAGGAGGCTAGAAATCCGAATTCAGGACGCCGGCTGTAGGGGAAGATTTTCTCTTCTTTGTTGGCTCTGGAAGGCTATCCTTGTCTCTTTGAGCTTCTGCTCCTGGCTGATCTTCATGTAGCTTGGCATCTCTCTTCCCCCATCTCTGCTTCTCTGGGTTGCTTGTTTAACCTCTTTTATATCTCAAATGAGATTGACTTAAGACACACTGTACACCAATCCTATCTTATTAACATAAGAAAGAAAACCCATTCCCAAATGGGATTATAACCACAGGCATAGAGGTTAGGATTTACAACATATATATATATATTTTGGGGGGAACACAATTCAATCCATAACAGTGTCTTTGGGGAAGGCCAATCAGCCAAGAGCAGGACTGAGATATTTGCATTACCAACAATTGTCTGTGTTATGGATGTACAGACTCCAGCAACCACAAGAGCAGCTGAACCCTCAGCGTGGACAGACCACAGAAGCCCCTACGATGGCTTGATTCTCCTGGCATCAGCCCAGCTGGCCAGTGGAGATCAGAGGGAAAAATTACTCAAAAACTAACTCAAAGGCCAAACATTATTTCTTGGCCACACACACAAGCACATACCTATATAGACGCAGCTTAACCTTCACATTTGGCAACAGGTTAATTCTTTCAACCACAGGTGTTGCATTTATGAGGATTTAACTTTATTCATTGTTTCATAATTGTGGAAAACAGACCTTCAGTGCATTTAAGATTCATTGCTAATGCTTTTGTGAAGGTCAGTGAGAAGAAAGTGGGTGGGAATTTGCTTGAGAGAGGAGGGCATTTGAAAATTGGTAAATTAAATTCTCAACTCTCTGAGTCATGGGTGGGATGTAGGCGTGAGCATGACTCAGTGCCTGCCTTAAGGACCTGCTAATCTCTTGATGGGGAGGTACTAGAACTGGGTTGAGAGGTAGATGACATTGTTATAGCAGAGGAGATGCTGTGAGGCTGGGCCTGAGTAACAAAGCCATGTGAGCTCCTTGCAGACTGAGTTACTTTTGTGTTGTCAGGGCTGAGCACAGTGTTGAGCACACAGAGGCCTCAGAGAATGTTGCTGAGCACAACAGACCCAGCACAACCCACTCTTGTAGCTCTACTTAAGCCACATTGGAAGTGTTGCCGTGCCCTGTTCAGCCCTAGACTGGAGAACTCCATCAAGGCAGGAATCCCATCTTGTTCATCTCAGCATCCCCTGTGCCTGGCACAGAGCCAGTGCTCACGGATACCTGAGGAATGGTTGAATCCACTAACAAAAGAGTTGCGTTGACAAGGCCCTGTGTTCCAAGGACTTCAAACTCATGATGGCTAGATGTAGTAAGGTGTAGGTTCGTGGGTAATAGACCAAAACCAAACCCATTGTGGTCGAGTTGATTCCTACTCATAGCAACCCATGAGGTTTCCAAGGAGCACCTGGTGGATTTGAACTGCCGACCTTTTGGTTAGCAGCTGTAGCTCTTAACCACTAAACCACCAGGGTTTCCCCGTGGGTAATAGAGAACCTGAAAGATAAGGCAAAGAGAGTTCAGGAGTATGAGGGAAAGTAGGAACGCCTTTATCGGGTGAGAATTTGTAATGGTCAGCTTTTTGGTGTCTGAACACCTGTATGCATTTTCTTTTGTTGCGTAACAAATTGTCACAAATTTTATGGTTTAAAACAACACCCATTTATTATCTCAGTCTTCCCTTGGGCCAGAAGTCTGAACATGGGTAGTTTCTGTAACTAGAAAATTGGTGTGCGTTTAGATTCACAGGTATTTTATTAACTTGCCTCTTTCTGCTTAACAAATCATCATGAATTTAGCATGAAACACCCCCATTTCCTATCTCACAGTTCCTATGGGCCACAAATCTGGGCATAGCATGGTGTGTCCTTTGCTCGGGATCTCACCTGGTGGACATTAAGGCATCAGCCAGGCTGCATACTCACCTGAAGCTCAGGGTCCTCTTCTGAGCTCACTGGTTGTTGGCAGAATCCAGTTTCTTGGACAGTAGGACTGATGTCCCTGCTTTCTTGCTGACTGTCAACTAGGAACTGTTCTCAGTTTCTAGAGCTCTCCCACCAATCCCTGCCATGTGGCCCTCTCTACAACATGGCCGTTTGATCCCTCAAGGCCAACAGGAGACTCTCACTCCAGTCTCCCCATGATGGAGCCTGATATAATGTAATCACAGGAATGACTATCCCATTGCCTTATCTTGTATAACCCAGTCAAGGGAACTACTCCATCATTTCACAGGTTCTGCCCACACTCAAGGAGAGGGCATTATATGGAGCATGTACACCAAGGAACAGGAATTGTGGAGGCCATTTTAGGATTCAGCCTACCGCAGTCCATCCTTTGGCCCCCAAGTTTCCTGCCCCCTGGTGTGTAAACTCTGTGTCACCCTCTCTGAGTGTGGATGCACCTGACCTTATCACATGAGCCCTTTAAGAGAGGATCAAGAAGTAAGATACAGAAGAAGTCTAAGAGATTCTAAGGATGACAGAGAAATTCTTCTGCTGGCCCAAAAGAAGCAAATTGCCATATTGTGGAGATGGCCATGTAGCAGGGACCGATAGGCAGCCTCTAGTAGCTGAGAATGACCTCTGACTGAGAGTCTGTTTTAAATAATCCCATTAGGCTGATGTTAATATATCATCTCCACTTTAGAGATGAGCAAACTAAGAGGCAGGGCCTTTAGGTAACTTGCCCTCATTCTCTCAGTGCCCACGTGGGTCTGCTTCCAAGGCTCGGCTCCTAACCCATGTGTGCAGTGATTGTCTTCTCCTAAACTCATCTTCCATCCAGATGCTAACTCCCTTCCTTTCTCTCATCCCCATAAGGGTCGTTTTTGTTAACTGAGGGTCTCCTTCATTTTCACTGACCCTCTACTTTACCAACTACGATGTCCTTTTCTAGCAACTGGTCTTTCCTGATGACATGTTGAAAGTAAGCAAGCAAAAGTCTCACCATCATTGCTTTTAAAGAGCATTGTGGTTGTATTTGAAGACTGATTTGTTCATTCTTTTGGCAGTCCACAGTATATTCAATGTTCTTTACCAATGACATGGTCAGAAGGTGGGAAATCATAGTCCACCATGTGCAGGTTGTGTGGTTTGGGCCTAGTCCTTCTATGTTTGAGCCTGTTTCCTCATCTATAAAATAGGCAGAACATTTTCTCAGAGTTGTTTTCCCCCATTGGCCAGGCTGATCACTGGCTGGTGGGGGTTGGATGAGGGTGGTTAGGGCTACCCTCAAGAGTCAATGAGAGAAAAGCTTTGTGGATTTCCAGGCATACTCTGTCAGAATAATCATTTAACTAATCATCTATGTTAGTACCTCCATCCTTGCCTGAGTATTAGAATAACCTGGGGAGCTTTCTAAAAAACATTCCTGGGCTTCATCTCCAGAGAGGTTAATTCAGTAAATGTGGAGTAGACCTGGGAACTAGAGTTTTTTTCAAGACTTCCTGGGCAATTCTGAAGCAGACAGATTCAAAAGCTGCTAACTAGATCAGTGTTGCTCAAACTAATCCTCTCTGTTAATAAGTAACATACGGGATGCTTATCAAACTTTGTCATCAGGAATTATTGGAATTCACTGGACATCATTTCTTTCAATTTCCTTTTACCCCAGACAGTCTGTACTTGCCTGCATCTGGTTTAGTGAGCCTGGTCTGGGTTCTGGATATCCATATGTCTAACAAGCATGATAAGTGAATCTGATGTTCTCCAAAGTTTGGGTACTACTGGGATGAGCAAACAAAATAACTGTACCTGGCCATCAGGTGGACTCAGTAGCATTAGGTGCTAGCAATCACTTAATTAGACTTTACTGACATTTAATCCAAGTCAGACAGTGGGTGTTAGAAATTGCAAAAGTCTTTTCAATTTAGTGGCACCGAACCCAAACACTGCACACAAATAGAGTTCATATTCTGGCTGAAGGGCATTATTTACTCTAGGATTAGAGCAGCCAGTGGCTCTGTGTCCAGGTACCTCCTAGGAGACCTTTGGTCCAGGCAGAAGGCAGTTCTGCTCAGAGGAGTCAGTATTCTGCATGTAACCACATGCTTCTTTCCCCTGGAGGCTTCGTTCTAGGAAGGGACTGTATAAACCAGCCTCAAGATTGCCCTTGGTCAAGGTCATCATGAAAACCAAGATTTCTCTGGTCCTTCTAAATAGCCTTAGTTGTGATATGATACTTTTATAAGCGGAGTTTCTTTGAAAATCTAGTAAAAGATACAGAAGAACAGACAAAAATGTCTATTAAACAAAAAGTTAGATAAATCAAAAGTGCTTAGGGTTTTCCACATGATTTTCAGGGGACCCAAGGAGTCCCTAAATCACTTCAAGAAACCTATCCTTACACTCCAGGAAATGAGCCCTAAATGGAGCAGAAAGTCTTAGAGGGGACAAAAAGGGCCTGTGTTTAACCACAGAATCAGCTGGCCTGTCAACGATGGTCCTTGTCCCATATGGCCTTTCCAAGCTTGTTTCTAAATCTGTGAAACGGGAATGCTAATACCATGTTCTTTATACCTACAGGATAGTTGTGAAAAGCAAAATACATCATGGATATGAAAACCTCCGGAAGTATTAAAAAGGCTATTTTGACATGCAGGATCCTTTTTTTATGGTTTAAAAAAAAAAAAAAAGTATTTCTGGTTCTAAAGAGGTTTTTCCTCAGACTCATTAAGACACTGTGCATATATAACCAGGTGTGTGAAAGAGCATCAAAGACAGAGCATTCCTTAGTGAATCTATTGAATTTAATAAACATCAACCAAAAAACCCCAGTTCTCATCAAGTCAACTCATGGCGACCCCATGTGTGTCAGAGTAGAACTGTACACCACAGGGTTTTTGTTGGCTACAATTCTTCTGAAGTAGGTGACCAGGGCTTTCTTCGGAAGTACCCCTGGGCGGACTCGAAGCTCCAACCTTTCAGTTAGTAGCTGTGCGTGTAACCATTTTCATCACGCAGGGATTCCATTATTGAGTCCCTACTTTGTTTCTATTCTAGATGCCTCTTCTCTCCCAGCTGCCTTTTCTTTTAAATACCTATCCATTCTCTGCATCTTAGCTCTGGTGTCCCCTCCTGTGCTACGCTTTCCCACCTTCTTCCCCTCCCGTCCATGTGGACACATCAATACTTGCCTCTACAGGACCTTGATAACTCTACCCTGAAACTGCTTATTCACCCAACTGTCTCCTCTCCCATACTGTGAGCACTCTCAAGTCAGAGAATGTGACGTACTTTAGGTCCCCAGATCCTGGCACAGAGCAAACATGTTTGTTGAATGAAAGGCTAGATAAAGGAGTCTAAAGACCTATGCTTACTGATTGGAATAAAGAGATGAATACAGCAAAGCTCCTTTCTTTAAAGGGTTTACTCTGAGAGGAAGCTGGCATTAGGGACACACTGGAGCACTGTGGTGTTTAAAGGTTGGTATGGTCTCTGTTCAGTTGGCAGCATCAGAGAAGGCTTCAGTATGGGAGGTCATGCTTGAAATGGCCATTGGAAGATGACTGAGTTCCAGAGGCTGCATTCAACAGAGATGGAAAGTCAGGAGCAGATACACAGAAGGAGAGAAATGTAGCCACGTCAAGGTACCGGCTGTCAGTTACTTTGCCAGGCCTCATGTATGGGGAAAGTGGGAGCTACAGTGGGGAAGGAGTACTGAAACCAAAATGTGGAAGATGCTCACTGTGGCCTTGGGGATCCAAGGATGGTTTCAAAGAAAAGGAGTGATGTGCCTGTAACTAAGACGTGGAAATCAAAGAAGCACGTCTTGGCCACTAAGAGAGCAGCTGTGAATACTCTGCAGATACTTTTGATGGTACAAAATACAAACTATTTATTCAACAAATATTTATTGAGCACTTACTATGTTCTAGAAACTTAGGATACATCAGTGAACCAAAGAGAGTCCCTCTGCCCTGGTGAAGCTGACATCCTAGCAGAGGCAAGAGGAGACACAGGCAATTAATGATTGATGTAATAAATAAGTAAATTATGTGGGAAGGTAGGTCTCACTGTGAAGGTGACATGGAGCAAAGATTGAAGGGATGGAGGGAATGAAGCCTGTGCCATGAGGGGTTGAGGATGTTTTAGGCAGAGGGGACCACCAGGACAAAGCCTCGGGTGTGGGAGCTTGCCTAACTGTTCATGGGAAGGCATGAAAGCCAGTGTCCTCGTTCCTTGGGTTGCCAGAACAAAGTTCCACAGAGTCAGTGGCTTTAAAGGACAGAGATGATTATCTCACAGTTCTGGAAGCTAGAAGCCCAAATCAGGGTCTCAGATGTGTGGATTCCCTCTGCGGGCTGCCAGAGGGGAGTTAACTGCCCCATGCCTCTCTCAGCTTCTATTGGCTGCTGGCAATCCTGGAAGTTCTTTCGTTGCTTGTAAATTGTACCTTCATGTGGCATCTCCCCTGCGTGTGACCCTGTTTCTATATCTTGTCTCTCCTATTGTAAGACACCACTCTGAAGCAATTAGGATTAGGAGCCTCCTAATTTCACCAAACCCCATTTCACCAAACAGGGCCATTCGCAGGTACAGGGTTAGGACTTCAACATACCTTTCTGTGGGACACGGTTCACTCTCTAACAGTCAATGTGGCTGGAATGGAATGTGAGATTCCCCCACCGAGAGGCCAGAGGTAATAGCATGGTGAGAATTTGTGGGCTGTGGTCAGAACGTTCGCTTTTTCTTTCAGTGACGTGGGAGTCATTGCAGGATTGCAAACAGAGGAGTGCCATGATCTGACTTACATTCTAACAGGGCCTCTCTGGCTGCTGTGTTGAGATTAGATTTTAGGGGAACAAGGGCAGTAGCAGAAAGGCCAGGTAGGAGGCTACTGCAGATAAGAGGTGCTGGTGGCTTATAGCAGGGGGTGAGAAGTCATGGAATTCTGGATATGTTTTGAACGTAGACCATTCATGGTACAGTCAATATATTTGAGGTGTGAGAGAAATAAAGGAGTCCAGGAGTCCCTGAATGGTGCAGAGGGTTAAGCACCTGGCTACTAACTCCAAGCTTGGCAGTTTAAACCCACCCAGAGGTACCTCAGAAGAAAGGTCTGGTGATCTCTTTCCAGAAGGCCACAGCCTGGAAAGCAGTTCTACTCTGACACACAAGGGGTCTCCATGAGTCAGAATTGATATGTTGGCAAATGGTGGTAGTGAAGTATGACTCCAAGGCTCTGGCCCAAAACAACTAGAAGGAAGGAGGTGCCGTTGTTTGTGTGTGGAGTGGGTTTGGGAAGGAAGACCGGTCATTCACTTTAGCATGTGCCGTTTGCTATCACTTCTAGACATCCAAGTAGAGCTTTCAAGCAGGCCATTGGATACCCAAGTTTGGGATTGGTGAGAAAGGTCTGACTGAGGAAATGAATGGGGATTCAGTGGTATAGAACTGGTCTTTTAAGCCATGGGGCATTAAGATGGTGGGAAGAAGAAACGGGACCAGCGAAGGAGATTGAGAAGAAATGGCCGGTCCGTTAGGAGAAAACCAAGAGAGTGGTGTGTCTGTAGGCAAAGTGAAGAACGTATGCAGACGCATGGGAGAGACTGGTGAAATGACCACCAAACCAGTTCCTCTTTTTCCTGGATACATATCTAGTCTACATTTCTCACATTCCCTTGAGGTTAGGTACATCCATGTGACTAAGTTCTGGGCAGTGAAATGTGGGTAGAAGTGGTGCATGCCACCTCCAGGTCCGTCTAATAAAACCTCCTGCTCTCTTAGAGCAGTGAATGACCCTAGGGCCCCAGGGGATGGTGGAGCCTCTAGATGGGAGGACCTGGTCTCTTGAATTACTCTGTGGAGCAGAGTCACCCCCACCCCCCACTGTGGAATGTGTCATGGGTGAGATAGAAACCTTTGTTATTTTAAGCCACTAAGATTTGGGAGTTGGTTGTTATAACAGGTAGTGAAATCTGACAAATATAAAATAGAGGGAGTGATCAAATGCTGCTGATAGGTTAAGCAAAATGAGGGCTGAAAATGAGCCATTGGATGTGGTGGTCACTGGTGACCTTGAAAAATGTGGTTTCAGTGGCAGGGTGAATCAAGCCCTGATTGGAGTGGGGTCCATAGAAAATGGGAGGAGAGAAATTGGTAACAGTAAGAACTCTTTTGGGGGCATGACTGCAAAGGGGAACAAAGACACGGGGCACTGGCTGATGAGGGAGGAACAGTGAAGAGTTTTTGTTTGTTTATATTTTGAGTTGGGAGAAATAAGCACACCCTCTGCCATTTGTTGGTGGAAAATGCCAGGTCTTTTTCCTGAGACTGTGGTGCAATTTGGCACATGGCCCATGTTTCTGAGCCGCTCACCTGGGATAGTTATTTGTTTCCGCCTGAATGGCAAATGATATCATTTTGAAAGGCCTCCTGGTGCCTGATTGATTTGTTAGGGAGCCTGACAGCCTTAATGGACTTTTTTGACAAGACAATGGCTTCTCCTGGCAGTGCTTGTCTTGGAGAAGTTCCAGGGATGGTAATGAACGGCATTGAGCAAGAAGACAGAGGAGAAGGAGGAGAAGGAGAAAGAGGAAGAAAAGGAGTCTGCAAAGATTTTACTTAAGGTGGAACCTGGAGCAAGGGAAGGAAAATAACTCTAAGGTCTTGGCTAACTGGCAGATTCTGGAGTAGGGAACAGAGATGCAGGGGACACCCGGCTCTTCAGGGTGTGGGCTAGGCTACCCCATGAGATGTTCTCTTACAGTAAACCTTGCTGGATCTCCCCTTTCTGCCCCCCATTTTCCTATGGAATGATGTCCTTTGGGATGTAGTGTGTTAGGTTAGGAAGGTTTGACTTAAATTCCTGCATCACCCATATCTACCTGTGTGATCTTAAGCAAGTCACCTAACTCTTCCAGTCCTGAATTTCCACCACTGGACTATAGAAATAGTGATATGTGAAATAGCTTATGGCATGTGGTAGGTGTTCACAAGTGGGAGCAGTTGTTATGTGGGACCATCCAAGGAGATGTGATAACCTAGAGAGCCAGCCTAGGCAGCTGCTCAGTCTCTGAAACCAGATTGCCTGTGTTATCATCTGGTGCTTTCTCTTGACCCGGCACAAGTTACTTACCTGTCTGTGTTTCTGTCCCCTCATCTGTGAAGGGAGGGTAGTCACAGTACCTACCTCACAGCATTGATGGAAGTGTTAATGAACGAAGACGTGTAGAATACTTAGTGCTGGGCACAGAATAATGTCTCAGTGAATTACCTAGTAGGGTTGTTTGTGTGTGTGTATGTGTGTGGGGGGGGTGATTTTGTATTAATTTGGGAAAGGACACATCCCTTGGCTGGTTGGTTGTGGAACTTGGTGGGGGGGTATGTGTGATCTGGAACAAAGGATAGCAGTGTGACATTCAGCCTGTCACTTCTGATGTGCCCAAATTTCCCTTCCTGGGGGAACTGGATTGCTGAGGGGAACTCCACCATCTGAGGGCAACATGAGCCACCTTGAAGGGGCTGGCAGTAGTCTTAGTACCCCCCAGGCAGCCAGGTCGCAGTGATGGTTGTGATTACTCAAGTCTGCCATACCCATCCTGGGGCTGCCTCTGAGCCAGAGACCACTGGGAATCGCGCCACGCTGGGGGACCTCATAACATTATTAACCTGCTGATGATTCTCGTTGTTAGCTGCCATTGAGTTGCCCCCACAACTAAAGGCAACTGCATGTACAATGGCACAAAACAGTGCCTGGACCTGTGCAATTTCCATGATCAGTTGCAGATTGGACCGTTGGGATTCACAGGGTTTTTCATTGGCTGATATTTGGAACTAGATGGCCAGGCCATTCTTCCTAGTCTATCTTAGTCTGGAAGCTTCACTGGAACCTGTTCAGCATCGTAGCAACACACAGGCCTCCACTGATAGATGGGTAGTGGCTGCACGTGAGGTCCATTGGTCAGGAATTGAACCTGGGTCTCCCACAGAGAAGGCGAGCATTCTATATCACTGAACTACCAATGCCCTCAGTGATTCTTTCAAAACCAAAAACCGAACTTGTTGCCATTGAGTCATTTCCCACTCATGGCAAGCCCATGTGTTACAGAGTAGAACTGCTCCATAGGGTTTTCTTGGCTGTAATCTTTATGGAAGCAGAGACTAGGCCTTTTTTTTTTTTTTTTTTTGGTAGCACCACTGGGTAAGTTGAACTGCCAACATTCAGGTTGGTAGTCAAGTGAAAACAGTTCGTACTGCCTAGGGACCTTCAGTGATTCTTAGGGGACTACAAATATATTGAGGAGGGAGGAGATGGAGAGGGAGCGTGAAAGTGGGAGCAAAGTGAGAGAGGGAGGCTGTAAGAAGAGAGCGGGAACTTTCTATAAGTTGATGTGGTGATTTTACTCATGATACCCTCTGTCAATGAAGTGCTTCTGACTCATAGTGACCCTAAAGGACAGAGTAGCGCCACCCTACAGGATTTCCAAAGCTGAAATCTTTATGGAAACTGACTGCCACATCTTTGTCCCATGGAGCAGCTGATGGGTTCCAATTGCCCACCTTTTGGTTGGCAGTCAGGTGTTTTAACCACTTCATCTCCAGGGCCTCTTACCCATGATAAGGTAGACCTTACTATCTACATTTTAAAGTTGAGGAAATTGAAAGTTAGTGAGGTTAAGTAACTTGCCTAAGATCATATATCACCCGAAGCAGTTGGCTGGGATCTGAATGAGGTCCTCTGATCCCCAAATCCTATGGTTTTTATTTCTTTTCTTTATCATTATGTGTATTATGGTTCAGCTCAGTTCATATACTCACTGAGTTCATGTTGTGTTCTCGCTGCCGGAAGAGGGGGTATACCCAACAGAGGCAGAAAGCATGATGCCTGCTTGTGAGGGGTATGCAGTGTAGACAAGGGAGCATGCAAAACAGACGCTCATAAAGCACCTGGACCTGTGCTAAGTGTCCAATGGTCAGGCCATGTCGTGAAGCAGGAGTCTAGAGAAAGGCGATTTTTGGTTCTGCACTGGTCATAAAGGTGGGATTATTGGAGCAATATTAAAATGAGCCTGAAGAGCAGGTGGGGTTTGGAGAGCCACAGAGGAGAGGTGAGGAGGATTGGGAGTAATTATGGATTGGACCTGACCTCACACAGAGCCGTGTTCTGTGTAAGTTCATAGTTACGTGTCTTGGTGAGTCAAGGAACTCGCCAGGCAAACACCTCCTCCAGCCCCCCACCCCACCTCCAACCAACTCTTCAGGGCTTCCTTTTTGAAATAATGAAGCATCTCTGTTGCCAAGTGGATTCAGAGCAGCCAAGGGGAGAGGCTAAGACAGGTTTAAAATCCCAGTGCTGTTCCCCTACGAACTCTCCAGGGAGGCATTTGTACTTGTTCTGTTAGAAGCTCTGTTTAGGGAGGGTCTGGGGATTTTTCCTATAAAAAAATATATATATATATATATATTTTTTTTTTTTTGAGTGCTTAGAGAGTGCTGTCCAGGGTCCTGCCAGAGAATGCACAGAGCAAATAAAAAAATAGAAAAAACTTGTTGCCCTTGAGTCAGTTCCAGCTTACAGGGACCCTATAGGACAAAGTAGAACTGCCCCATAGTGTTTCCAAGGAGTGGCTGATGGATTTAAACTGCCAACCTTTTGGTTAGCAGCCAAGCTCTTAACCACTGCTTCACCGCTTCTTAACCACAGCAAATAATGAAAAAAAAAAAAATTTTTTTTTTTTTATGTTATTAGCTGCCATCAAGCAGGCTCCAACTCATAGTGACCCATGTGCCAAACCAAAACCATACCTGTTACCATCAAGTTGACACTGACTCATAGCAGCCCTGTAGAACAGAGCAGAGCTGCCCCTATGGGTTTCCAGGCTGTAATCTTCATGGAAGCAGACTGTCACATCTTTCTCCCACGGAGCCACTGGTGGGTTCAAACTGCCGACCTTTCAGTTAGCAGCCAAGTACTTAACTATTGCACCACCGAGCCTCCTTACCCCATTTACACCAGAATAAAATGTCGCCTGGTCCTGTGCTGTCTTCACGATCATTGGTATGCTTGAGTCAATTGTTGCAGCCACTGTGTATTTTGAGTGCCTTCCAACCTACATGATTCATCTTCTGACACTACATTTGACAATACTCTTGTCGATCCATAGGGTTTTCACTGACTCATTTTTGGAAAGAGATCACCAGGTCTTTCTTCCTAGCCTGCCTTACGCTGAAAGTTCTTCTCAAACCTGTCCACCGTGGGTGAACTGCTGGTTGTTGAAATACCAGTGGCATAGCTTCCACCTTCACAGCAATACCCAAGCCACCGCGGTATGGCAGGCTGACAGATGGGTGACGGAATAGACACCTGGTGGGCCAGAAATAGCAGGTGTGGGATCCACAGCACCATTCCAACCATCTGCCTGAGGCTGGAATTCTAATCCCAACAGGAATCAGAGCCTTTCTTGGCCTGATTGGTGATTAGGCAGTTGCTATTGGTTCCCTCTGGCTCTGATTTTCCTCCCTGTTTACCCATCCAAGTATTCACTGTCTACCCAGAGCCATACTGGGTGGGGTGGGAGGCTGGAGGGATTACCAGACCTTCCTCCAGGCCTTCTTTAACTTGCTATTTACCCATCATAGATCACCCATCACCTGTCCCATTTCTAGTACCTCAGGGGACAGTAACTTCCCTAATGGACAACAACAAATACCAACAAAGATAAGAACTTTGGGTGTAGATCCGCATGGTATTCCTTCCTGGGAATGTTCACATTTATAAAGGCACGATGAGTTAGCGCAAAGAACGGAGTGGTTAGCTCCTGATATACTGAGGTATGAGTGACAAGACCCGGTTAGAATCCCAGAGTCAGTGTGTGAACCTCAGTAAGAAACTTCCAATCTCTGAATGCCAATTGTTTAGTTTGTAAGAGGAAGGAGTTGGTCTAAATGATTTACCTTACTGTTGGATAATTCTATTTTATGTCTTAATGGCACAATTTCAGATGTCATAGGACATTTTCTGTGACATTTAACTCAAGTGTACTTGGCTCACCTTTTTTGCCTTTCAGTGAGAGCATTGTAATAATGCTTTCTTCAGGTAGTTGCTTTAAGAATTAAATCTGACACTTGTGAACATGCTCCATAAATTCAGAAGTTCAAACACTTATAAGGACTGATGTTGATGGTGGTTTTTAAAAATATAATGTCCAGCTGAGACCAGGGTAGGTACAATATCTCGTGCTTGGCGAAACCTTCATGTGTATGTATCGGTGCACTTGTTTGATTGTTGCAGAGAATAAATTTCCAGGAGTTAGACTGGTGGGTCAAGTCCATGTGCTGTTAATGACCTTGGTATCCCATGCAAAACTGGCTTTCAGAAAGGAACCAGCTTACCAACAATTAGTAGACCTAGTAGACCTGCTTCTCTCCTCTGCCTTTGCCAATTTATAGGCAAAATTGCCATCACATCTTATTTTGCATTTTGTTGAGTATTGGGTAAGTGTGAACATTTTCAAAACAGTTATGGAGTATATGTGTTTTCCTGTTTTCTAAGTTTAACATTCTTATATTTTTATAACTGAAACGATCATTGCTTACCTATTAAAATACACAAATAACTATCTCTAACTTTCTTCATAAAAGTAACCCATGGTCTGCCATTTTTTTTTTTTTCTTTTGTCAAAAGAATTTCTCTGTTTGGTGCTTTCTAATTTGGATTAGGTTTTTCTGATAGAAGTTTTAAACTGTACAAGTCAGGTCCATTGGTAGTTCCTTTTTGTGCATTTTCCCATTACTTTTTGCTCTAATGGTATTGTTTAACCTTTTTGAGTAGGTCTTTTTTTTGTTTATTTTTAGTCAAGGAAGATTTACTGTGTCATGATTCTGATTAGTTTCCATTTTTCTGGTTTCCCACAAATACAGATAATGCTTAGAGTTTCTGTCCCCCGTGTTTATCATGTGTTCTGACATTGTCATTTGTTGCTCTGGCATTTCCCTGTCTTCTTAGCCATTTTCTCATTTTATTCTTTGCATCTCTGATTCAGCCTTCCAGTGTTCATTTTGCTACCCATGTGAATTTTAATTCAGATGCTACATTTATGGGTTCTGTTACAGTCCTTTTTATGTCATTCATCTTGGTTTAGTCTGTTCTGTTAAGTTATATTATTTGTTGTCTCTTAACCCAGTTCTGCCATTTATAGGCCATGTGACTTTGAGTGAGTTGCTTAATTAACTTCTTTGTTCTTCTCAGAGGGTAATTGAGGGAATGAAATGAAACAATTCTTGCAAAGGACTTATAACTATGCCTGGCACACACACAGTTAAGGGTTCAATAAATCTTAACTATTGTTAGTAACATCCCCCACCATCTAGTTATTTCACATTCTGAAAAGATACAGTCTATAGAAAAGGACAATTCCCAGTTTGAAGGGCTCCCAAGCTTCTTCCCATCTTGGCCACCATCACAACACCTTTCTATGAGAACCACATATTTAAGGAAAAAAATGTGTCACTACCACTTAACAGAGAAGATATTAAAGTTGTCGAGGATTACATTTTACTTGGATCCACAATCAGTGCCCATGGAAGTAAAAAAAAGAAATCAAACAACATATTGCGTTGGGTAAGTCTGCTACAAAAGACCTCTTTAACATGTTAAAAAGCAAAGATTTCACTCTGAGGACTTAGGTGCACCTGACCCAAGCCAGGGTATTTTCAATTGCCTCATATGCACGCGAAAGCTGGACAATGAATAAGGAAGACCGAAGAAGAGTTGATGCCTTTGAATTATGGTGTTGGTGAAGAATGTTGAATAGACCACAAACGGCCAGAAGAACGAACAAATCCATCTTGGAAGAAGTACAGAGACAGTATGCTTCTTAGAAGCAAGGATGGTGAGACTTCGTCTTGTGTACTTCGGACTTGCTATCAGGGGAGACCAATCCTTGCAGAAGGACATCATGCTTGGTAGGGGGTCCATGAAAGAGGGGAAGATCTCAAGAAGATGGATTGACACAGTGGTTGCAACAATGGGCTAAAACAGCCCATGTGAGGATGGCGCAGGATGGGGCCTTGTTTTGTTCTGTTGTACCTAGGGTCTCTATGAGTTGGAACCTGCTTGATGCCACCTAATGACAGCACCACTTAGTCTACCTTATACCCATTTCTTGCTCTCAGACTTTTAAAACTTAGAGACTCCAGCTATCTATCAAATAAAAAAGCCATGCCATGTGTACTGTAGTGGTTGTAAGCAGGAGTGAGGGGGAAAGCTAGGGAAATGATAGGTGGTGCAGTGTTCAACCTTCTCAAACCAGCAGAGAAAAGATGGCTCAGTGTTTGGGTAGGTGCTGACTTTGCATTTCTGGATTGGGGGTAGACAGATGGAATGAATGGACTTGAATCCATCATACTTTCAGATGAGCAGACTAGCCTCATAACTGTGGTGGCCATTGCTGGATTTTTTCATTTCCATTTCATTGGCAGCAGATAGCACTTTCCTTTTGATTTGGGCAGTAGGTTAACCGGTCGGGGCCAGATTTGGGTGCTTTCGTGAGTTGTGGTCTTTCCTATTAGTGCTAAGGGAGACTGAGTCAGCTAATGCTAAGCAGGGTCCACTTCCAGGCCAGAATGCAGACCCCCTCAAAGTGTAGCACTGTCTGCATTGTTGTCTGCTCCTGTAGCACCCAGGCTAAGGACGCAGAGCACCCAGATAATCAGTGACTGAGAAGGTGACAAAGCCCCTGCCCTCCACTCTCTCCCAAGGTCTCGAAGCTGGAAAGGACAGATGGCATGAAGAGGCCAGCATGATGAAAGAAAATGAACTCTCAGTTCAGGTGGCAGCAGAAGAGAGCTGTTGAGTGGTTTAACTCTGAAGTGGTTCTGACTTTTTGTATCTATGTTGGAGCCTTAGTTAATCAAGTTCTCCCTGCAAGCATAGATTTCAAGGACTTTTCTAAGCACTAAAAAACCAAACCATACCCATTGCCATAGACTTGATTCCAACTCATACTGACCCTATCGGACAGAGTAGAATTGCCCCCATGGGATTTCCAGGGCTGTAAACATGGAAGCAGATTGCCGCATCTTTCTCCCATGGAGAAGCTAGCAGGTTCAAACCTCCAACTTTTCAGTTAGCAGCTAAGTGCTTAACCACTGCACCACCAGGGCTCCTTACAGGGCTGCAAAGCAGAGACTATTCAGGTGCTCATCCATTCACTCCCTTATTCATATTTATTGAGTTCCTGTCGTGTACTAAGTGCTGGGGATATAGTGATACACAAGACAGAACCTTCCCTCTCTTTTCCAGGAAAACCTGTTCTTCATTGCACACCTACAATATAAAAAAAAAAAAAAAAAACACAATATAACCTTATTTATTTAGAGCCCTACGTGCATCCCTGCGCCTGTGTAATGATCCCGGGAGGTTGCAGCCATTGTTCCCAATTCACAAGTGAGGTATTGAGGCTCAGGGAACTTGCTGTTTGTGACTGTGGAGAGGCAGGATTGAGCTTGTTTCCCTGACTGTGAGGTCTTTGGCTCAGTCTTCCTAAATCCACCAGTTCCCACATCCCATGAATGGTAAGAATGTTTGCCAGGATGTGACTCCAGAATTAGAGACACAGTGCTCAGCCCGATGCAGTACTAGCTGGCGCATACCGTACACCTGGATGCTAAGAAACATCTGAAGGTGGGACACACTTTTAAGTAGGTGTTTGGCGTCAATGAGCCAGTCAACTAACATGCTACAGACCCAGTAGGAAGGAGATGTTCCCAACTGGAATACAGACTCCTGAAGCCTGAGAGTAGTTTTGCATTTTTCTCTTGTAATCCTCATGGAAATCATGCACAAACATCGAGCTTTGTCTCCTTTGGTTGGATAATTCGTCACAGTGAAGCCCCACAGTGCTCTGACCATTCCCAGGGGTGGTACTGCTTGCCAGGGTGTTTTGTCTTGGGTAGGTATTGGTGGCCCCTAGCTGTGCAGTGGGTTTGCAGGAGGAGGGTCTTTACAGAAACTTGTAAAAGGGACCTGCCTGAACAACTGTTGAGGTGAGATCTGGGGACAGGAAGGGGGTGGTGACAAGTACTTACACCTCATGGAGCTGAGGATAACTCAACATTCCCTCAGCTTCCTAGGAAACTTCCAGTCTCCAAATCATAATAACATTTCTCTCCCCACCCCACCACCCTCAAGTATGCAGCCAACAGTACCCAGAGAATCTGCTCATTACATTAATATGAACATGATTTTTTCAAAAAGTTTTGTAGGCTTGGGGTTGGGAGTGTTCGTATCATCTCCTGGGTGGACAGAACCAGGCCCCTGTGGAGGGTCAGCGTGCTGGGATGGAAGGTGCTCTGGCTGGGTGTTAGGAGAGTGGGGACCTAGTCCCAGCTCTGCCACTCACTAGCAGTGTGGTTTTAGCAGATCTTTCTTATCCCTGCTCTTGGCTTCCTTCTATGAATTATGCTCTTCAGATTAGATTATTTTAAAAACTCTTCCAGCTCTAATTTTTAAGATTCATTCTAGGATGCTTGGTCTGCAGGAATGAGTAATCAGTTCTCAATTATCTGTGACAAATAGGCAGAAGGAGAGGTCGCAAATCACCTAGCACGTGCTAGATACTCTACCTAATCTGTGTCTTTATCTCTATCTCTGTGTCTATCGTCTTTGTTATTTTTGTTAGCTCCCATCAAGTCGACTCTGACTCATGGTGTCCTCCTTACAACAGAACAAAATATTACCCAGTCGTACATCATCCTCACATTGGTGGCATGTTCAAATCCATTTTACAGCTATTGTGCCAATCTGTCTCACCAAGGGTCTCCCATGCTCTCACTGACCCTCTACTTAACCAAACATAATGTTCTCCTTTAGCAACTGATCCTTCCTGATGACATGTCCAGAGCAAGTGAGTCAGATGATGTTCTGTTGAGATCCATAAGGTTTTCACTGACTAATTTTCAGAAATAGCTCACCACGTCTTTCTTCTTAGTCTGTCTTAGTCTAGAAGCTCCACTGAAATTTGTCTACCATGGATAACCCTGCTGGTATTTGAAATACCAGTAGCATAGTTTCCAGAATCCTAGCAACATGAAAGCCACCACAGTATGACAAATTGGCACACTTGCCATGTCACCCTAATTTAAGAGCTTTATATGCATGACTGTGTCTTGTGTAATGACCCTGGAAGGTTGCGACCATTGTTTCCAGTTCACAGATGAGGCACTGAGGCTCAAGGAACTCTGTTGTTTGTGACGGTGACGTCTAGGAATCAGGAAAACATGGGGAACAATAAAAGAAATGGAATCTTGGTCTTCCAAGGACCTGGTGCTCACAGTTTAGAGATTTTGAGGTATATTTTTTTCAAGTATACTTTTGGCTGTGCTTGACTTTTAGCTCTCAACATGCCTGCTGACTTTTGTTCCCTCGACTTACATAGATGTGATTTTCCCTGCATCATCTATTTTTAGACATCGGATGAAGAGACTGATGCCCAGGGATTAAGTCATCTACCAGACACCGTGGATCTAATGAGGAACCAAGATTCAAATGCAGTTGTACCAAATGACCAAGACCATTCTCCGTCCCCCACTTCTTGTGTGGCTGCGCCCAGTCACTGATGTGGACATTCTTTCCGCAGCAGGAACACAGTAAATGCTGGTGTGGTTACTCCCTGAATGAGCAGTCATTTACACTTGGCTTTCTCATGCATTATGCTAATCATTTTTAGCAGAGATTTACCTTCTAGATTTGGTTTGGCTCAATTCAGTGTTAAAATGAGTTTGCAGGCCTAGGGGAACCGGTGACTAATGACATAAAGGCAGCCATCAGTGTCCTGCACAAGAATGGAAAATCAGTTTGGGATTAGCATTCTTCATTTGACACAGGTAATCCGCAAAGCAATTAATCTGCATACAGACAATTACAGGTTGAGTCTGTCGTACTTCTTTGAAATCAGAACTGTGGTGTATATAGGAAGAAAACTTTGTGTTGTGTTCTGAGAGCCACGCAGTGGCACCCGGGCCCAGAAAAGCCCCTTAGCTATCCTGAAATTCCACCATTAATCTCTCGTTTGCTTATAATAATTCAGTTGTCTCCTCTCCCTCTGCTTTTTAAAAAATTTTATTGTGTTTTAGGTGAAAGTTTACAATGAAAATTAGTTTCTCATTCAAAAATGCATACGCAAATTGTTTTTTGACATTGGTTGCACTCCCAGAAGTGTGTCAGCAGTCTCCCTCTTTCCATTTACACCCATGGTTCCCTGTGTCCATTCATCTAATTTTCCTGTCCCTTCCTGCCTTCTCATCTTTGCTTTTCTTTCAGCCTCATATACTTTATTGGACTAAGAAGCACGTTCCTCACTTGTGTAATTGTTTTATAGGCCTGTCTAGCCTTTGACTGAAAGGTGAGCTTCGGGAGTGACTTCACTTCTGAGTTAGCAGGCTGGCTGGGTGCCATAGTCTTGGTGGTTCCTCCAGTCTCTGTGAGACCAGTAAGTCTGGTCTTTTTTTGTAAATTTAAATTTTGTTCTACCTTTTTCTCCTGCTCTGTCCAGGACCCTCTATTGTGATACCTGTCAGAGTGGTCGGTGATGGTAGCCAGGTACCATCTAGTTCTTCTGGGCGCAGGCTGGTGAGGGGTGTGGTTCTTAAGTCCATTAGTACTTTGGATTAATATTTTCTTTGTGTCTTTTTTTTTTTTTTCATTCTCCTTTTCTCCAGATGAGATGGGACCAATAGATGTATCCTAGATGGCCACTTGCAAACTTGTAAGACCCCAGACACTATTTACCAGAGTAAGGTGTAGAACATTTTCTTTATGAACTATGTTATACCAGTTGACTTAGATGTCCCCTGAAACTATGATCACCAGCCCTCAGCCCCAGTAACTGGGTGCCTCAAGATATTTGGATGCGTCTAGGAGGCTTCTATGACTTTGACTTGGTCAGGTTGTGATGACTTTCTCTATATTGTGTGTTGTCTTTCCTTTCATCAAAATTAACGCTTATCTACTATCTATTTTGTGATTTCCCCTCCCTACTGCTCCCCTCTCTCATAATCATCAAAGTTTTTTTTTTTTCCTGTGTGTAAACCTTTTTTTGGGTTTTTATAATAGTGATCTTATACAATATTTGTCCTTTTGTGTTTGACTTATTTCTCCAGATTCATCCATGTTGTGAAATGTTTCACAGATTTGTCCTTGTTCTTTATTGTTGCATAGGATTCCATTGTGTGTGTACCATAATATGATTATCCGTTCATCTGTTGATGGGCACTTAGGTTGTTTCTATCTTTTTGCTATTGTGAATAATGCTGCAGTGAACGTGGGTATGCATATGTCTATTCATGTGACAGCTCTTATTTCTCTAAGATATATTACTAGGAATGGAATTGTTTCTAAGCAAGGTGCTACTCAGTTTCCATGTATTTGATTTTTTTTTTTTTTCCTTGCTCTTCCTATTATTGATTTCTAATTTTATAGCACTGGACTCAGAGAGAATGCTTTGTGTTATTTCAATGTTTTGGATTTTATTAAGGGTTGCTTTGTGGTCTAAAATGTGGTCTATTCTGGAGAATGTTCCATGTGCCTTGGAAAAGAACATATACTTCACTGCTGTTGGGTGGAGTGTTTTATATATGTCTGTGAGGTCAAGTTGGTTGATTCTGGCCTTTAGATCTTCTTGTATCTTTGTTGAGTTTCTTTCTAGATCTCCTGTCCTTTACCACGAGTGGTGTGTTGAAGTCTCCTATTATTATTTTGGAACTATTTCTCTTTTCAGAGCAGTTAGATTTTGTTTTATGTATTTTGGTGCCCTGTTATTGGGTGCATAGATATTTATTAAGGTTATGTCTTCTTGGTGGATTGTCACTTTAATCATTATAAATGTCCTACCTTGTCTTTTATGGTTGATTTTACCTAAAAGTCTATTTTATCTGAGATTAGTATTGCTACTTCTTTTCTTTTTTGGTTACTGTTTGCTTGATATATTTTTTAATCTTTTGATTTTTCATATATTTATGTCTATGTGTCTAAGGTGTGTCTCTTGTAGACAGCATGTTGATGGGTAGTGCTTGCTTATCCATTCTGTCACTCTGTCTCTTTATAGATGTGTTTATGCCATTTGCATGCAGTGTGATTATCAATAGGTATGAGTTTATTGCTGTCATATTGTGCTTTTGTTTTGTGATGCTGATGTTTTCTTTGTTCCTCTTACTATTCTGTGTTGAGTTCCTTTTATTTGTGGATTTTCTTTTCTTTCATTAATATAGATTTTGTGACTTTACGCTTTTCTTCTTTTCTATTCTGATGAGTAAGTTTGGTAACTTTCTTTGTGATTACCTTGAAATGTACCCTTGTCTTCCTAAGTTTGAACCAGTCTTTTATTACTTGGTATCGCCTTGACTTCCTCTGCATTTGAAATTTCTACACCTACACACTTTATTCCCCATTTTAGTGTTTTGACATTGTTGCCATTTACAGATTGACATCTCTATTTCCCTGTTTTAAGCCTCTTAGCTTTGTTTTATCACTGACAGTTCTTTACCTAGGTTGGTATCTGGCTGATGCTGTCCTGTGTCCTAGATTCTGTTTGTTGTCTCTAACTGAAGGACTCCCCTTAATATTTCTGTAAGTTTGGTTTTTTATGAATTCCTTTAATTTCTGATATCTGGAAATGTCCTAATTTCACCATCATATTTGAGACAGTTTTCCAGGATATATTATTCTCAGTTTGCAGTTTTCTGTTTTTTCTTTCAAGCTTTTATATATATCATCTCATTGCCTTCTTGCCTGCATAGTTTCTGCTGCATAATCAGAGCTTAGTCTTATTGTTTCCCCTTTGTAAGTGACTTTTCATTTTTTTTTTGAGCCGCTCTCAGGACTTTTTCTTGTCTTTGGCTTTGGCAAGTGTAATTATGATATGTGTTGTTGACTTTCTTTTGGGGTCTGTCCTATATGGGGTTCGTTGAGCTTCTTGAATGATCAGCTTTTTATCTTTCATGATATTTGGGAAGTTTTTTGCCAGCAAATCTTCCACAATCTTCCCTGTGTTTTCTGTCTTCTCGCCCTGTTCTGGAACTCTGATCATATAGAAATTTTTGCTGTTGATTGTGTCCCATGTAAGTTTTAGGCTTTCTTCATTCTTTTCTCTGATTTTTCCTCAAACAAAGTGGCATCCCTAGATTTGTCTTCAATCTTACTGGTCCTTTCTTCCATTGTTTCACTGATTCTGTCTTCCATTGGTTCAAAATTTCTCCTAAAACCTTCTATTGAGTTGTTGATTTCTGAAATTTTGTTTCTTATCTTCTGGATTTCTAGTTGCTGATTTTGTGTGATTTCTCATTGTTTATTTATTTTGACTTTGTGTTTTCTTCTAGCCCTCTATTGCTTTGTCTGTGTTTTCCTTTATTTTAGCTGTGTTTTCTTTGGTATTGTCTGTGTTTTCCATGATTTTGTCTATTTTTTTCCTTGGTTTTGTCTGTGTTTTCCTTGATCTCTTTCCTAATCTCTTAGAGATTCCTAAATATTAGTCTTTTGAATTCCATATCTGGTATTTCTACTGCCTTTTATTCTACCAGAAGGTCATCTGATTCTTTATTTTGGTCACTTGCTGGAGCCAGCTTGTCCTGCTTCTTTATATGGTTTGATATTTTCTGCTGTCTCCAAGACATTAAAATATTATTTATTGATTGATTATATGTTCCTTTGTTTCACCCACTTTCTTTGTTTTGTTTTGATATGTTGGGTGGGTGGGCCAGGCATGCTTTGCTGCTTCCTTGTCTTTGGGCACAATAGCTCTCACCACCTTGTCTTAGTGGGCAGAGCAGCAGCAGGCAAGCTGATCCTGCTTCACTGTACACTGGTTTGACAAGGTAGTTAAGGGAGGACTGGGTGGGCACTGTCTGCCTCCTGATGTTCCAGCAGTATGGAAGCATTCACAGCCCCTTGCCAAATAAGCAGGGCTATCAGACGAGGAGTGGTTCAGGCTCACTTCCCACCATTCAGCAACTGGTTGAGTGGCAGGAGGGGACGGGGAGTGTGGGCCTGGTACAGCAGTGGACTTGAGCACTAGGGATGCTCTTTCCATGGTGGCACAGTGGGGGCCGGTGGGAAGGGGAGTGGTATACAGGTCTAGATGGAGGGAAAAAGAAAAGGAAGAAAGGGGAAAAGAATTGCAGCACAGTGGAACCCAGTAGGTAGGGTGGCGGGCCTGTGACTCTAGGCGAGGCAGCATGGTGTGTCACAGCATAAAGGGGTGGAGGTAGCTTATGGGCTAGATGAAGGGAAAAAGAAAAGGAAGAAAGGGTGAAAAAAGAAAAATATATAAATAAAATAAAAAACTGGCATGATGAGAGCTGGCAGGTGGGGGCAGGGCAGATTTGGGGTAGTGGTGGGCCAGTGGCTCTGAGGCTGTGATTGTGCAACATGGCCCAGTGGAAAGTCTCCCACTGCTTTTAGGCCAAAGTATACCCTTTAACCTGACCCATAAGACCTTTTACTTTTTGCCTATACCTTCATCTCTCACCATGCCTCCTACCTCCAAGTAGTTGTGACAAACTGATTTAATTGTCTCTAGTAGGCCATACAGGGTCACTATGAGTCGGAGCCAACTCTATGGTTTTGGGTTCTAATAGGCCATATGTCTCTTCACTTCAGATCTTGGCACATACTGTTCCTTGCACCTGGAATACTTATATACACTATAAGACCTCTAACCTTGGTAACTCCTACTTGCCTACCAAGCCTCAGCCCTCATGTTCTGGAGAGGCTGCCCTGATGTCCTCTCCACTTCATACTCTACTATAATGCCCTCTATCATGAAATTCTTGAGGGTAAGAACTCTGTCTTTCCACTATGCCCTGTGTTCTTACATAACATCTGGTACACAGGAGGTGGTAAATGGATACTGATGAATGAATGAACCATCATCAATCAAGATTAAACTTCAAATTCTGTATCTGGGAGAAATAGCCTGATAGCCATTAGCACTTTTCATTTTTAATTCCTGAAGTAGTATATTAATATATTCCTCTTGTTAAAAAAGAAAAGAAACAACACAGATGAGACTAAACTCCTCTCTTATTTCCATTTCCAATCCCAAGCCCTCCCCTGTATTTAGTGTGATATGTGTGTGCATGTATGTGTGTATTTACATGTTTGTATTCATGTACCCACATATCTGCCAAGGAAATTATATAGTATTATATGGAAATATCTATCAGCAACTTGCTTTTACAAATTTATAACATGTTGTAAATTAGATTCTGTGTTAGCAACCATAGCTGTAATTCATTATTTTTAAAGACTGTCAAGGTTTTAGAACATGGATACAACAGTTAATTCAGCTACTCCCCTATTGTCCATCAACATTTAAGTATGAGGTAATCCTGATATCTTTAAGATAGAGGAACTTCTGGGATCATAGGACCTGGTCTTCCCCCAAAGCCTGGAGTCCCTCCAGTAGCATCCCTATGCAGATGTCACCCACTCTTGCTTGGATAGTTAATGAACAGGTAGTTCAGTACCGAAGGCAGAAGCCCTAATTAGAACATTTGTTCTCACACTAAAGTAAAATCTGCCCCCATTAACTCCCACCCTTCTTTCTTAGTTCTGTCCTCTGGATGTTCAGCCACCAGGTATACCTCCTCCTCATTTACATGCCCGCCTTCCAAATGTGTCATGAGAACTGTCATGTCTCCCACCAACCACGCTTCTTAGTCCTTTGCCAAATTCTTTGTGACTTGGTTTCTAGACCATATTACTCTTGGAACACCCTCTGAATGTACTTCAGTTTGGAAAATCTTAAAAGTGTCGCTCTTTGGATACAAGGCACCACACCAAATATGGGCTAGCTAGCCCTGGGCACTATGAGATTATCATCTCTCTCAGTCTAACCAGTATACTCCTATTAATGCCATCATTTATCTGCTTAGCTTCAGATAATGGAAAAGTAAGGGGCAGAACTAGTAGATTTTGGAATGGACTGGGAATGGGCACTAGTCTGATCTTGGGTGAGGGCTGTTCCCTTTGAATAAAGACCTGGGCAGGGCTAAGGAGCAATGAAAGAATCCTGAATATCCCTGGAAAATTCCAAAATGAGCAAAGAGACAGAGTGCATAATCCCTCCTGATCATTTTGCTTGGAGTGATCTGTGGGGGATTTATTTCTAAGGAAGCTAGGACTGCAGCCATGACAATAGATTCTTATCAGAGTAAAGTGAGGGGCCCATCAATCCAGAGCAGCTAGACCTGCAAGCGTTGGCAGGGAGGCAGCCCCAGAGCCAGCACAGGATACTGGGCAGGAGCATTGTGCTAGGCAGTAGCTACTAGTGGCCAAGGAAGGTCCTCTCTTCTCTGGCCAGTCCAGAAGGGTGCCTGTTTTACTTCACGGACCTATTGGAAGTCCTGACTTCCTGACTTTGTGATTTGGATTTCTGGACCCCTGGATGGGATCATGAAGAGGGTGGAGTCTCACTTCCCTTCATAGAGATTCTATGAAGCCTAGCATGTGGCTTTAGGGAAATCAGGGCATAAATCTAGCCCTGATCTCTATCAGTCAGGAACACTTTGGTTCCAAGCAACGGAAGCAGAACCTGGATGAGTAAAACAGAAGGAGATTTACAGAAGGATGTGAGGGCAGGGTTGCTAACAGGCCCCATAGGATGTTGAAGACCCAGGTTTAATTTCTGTCCTTGAGCCAGCCATTCAAGATTCAATGATCTGGAGAGAAAATTCAATTGGCCTTGCACCTTTATTTATAATTCTCATCTAAAATAAAGAACAATCAGTGCCAGGCAGTTCGAATGCAACCATTCCAGCTCTGTCTTGGATAAAGTTATCCAAGCATCAATTTCTTTATCTACAAAATAAGGATCAATATGCTCATCTTAAAGGTGTTTATTGGGTCGCTATGAGTCGGAACCGACTCGACGGCGCTGGGTTTTTTTTTACATAGAGTAGGTGATTGATATTCTTCAGCTTCAAAATATCCCATGGACTAGAGTCTTACCCCGTGACATATCAAAGTAACCACAGTATAACACTACCCGGTTTGTCTCACTTCTTTCTAGCACATCCTCACTGCTTGTAGACCTTTAATAGTCTGCTAATTATTTGAATAGTTTCTTCGAGGACCACTTCCAGTGGTGTTGGGAAACTTCCCACCCCAAGTAATTGCTCATGTGGCAGACAGCTTTGAAAACAGAAAGAGTACAGCATAGAGGAAGAAATTCAGTAACTGCATAATTTAATGAAAGCAATCTTTCTTTGACTGTCTAAAGCCTTATCTGTTGTCACTTTGGGAAAGCACAGACACCATATATTTTCAAAGTCTTTATACAACATAATAAGACTATTTATTATATGTGCGTTAATCAGAACGTATCAAATTTTTATCAAGAAACTAAAATAACTAACACATAGATTGTGCCTTATGATGTAAATCTAGGGCAAGGGGATAAATATTTTAGTAACCCTGCTTAGTAGCTGCGATGACAAAACTGGATCCCCTGATAGAAACAGGAGGCTGGACAATCTCTTTTCTTCCCGTACTTTTATGTGTGGCTGGTGGGCTTGATGATCAGAAAAAGGTATCTGTTGCTTTGCTCTCCTTCTTCTTTCGCCCTCCCTCTTCTTTCCTTGTCCTTTTTCCTTACCCTTCTCCTTCTCTTCATTACTCTTCCACCTCCCTTTTCTTCTCTTCCTTCACTTCATTCTCTCCCTCCTTCTCCCATATATCCCCTTACTTTTAATTTGTATGGCAACGCCAGACTATCCCTGTGCCTGAAGAGCCATCATTACCGGCTTATTCTCTGGAATAAAACGGTTGCCTTGGTAAAATATACTATATTTTTTCTGCAAATAACGTGCCCATGTAAATAACATACCCATGCATATGGGTATGATGAAATTAAGTAAAACACTTCCAGCATAGCATACCCATGAGTATACCACACATGTCTTGTGACACTTCCAGAAGTGAATTTTGGCCTTATTTACCTATCCTCTCATATTATAAGTAAATCATATCATTCTGTTCATTTTCTTTTATTCAGTTCATTTTCTTTACTCTCCTGCTTAGGTGTATAAGAACAGTCTAAAAATGTTACTTTTAGTTGTAATTGTGTAATAAAGATTTAAGCTATGATCAAGAAGTCATGGATCAAGTTTGGCAGTCCCCCAATAATCAGAAAATAAACAGTTGAAAATATGCATTTGTTTCTATTAATTTAAGTTGATAATTAGAATGTACTAGCTCAACAGTTGATTGTGAAAACCTTATCAGATCGTCTTAAGTGGAACCATTAGATTATATTAAGTCTGCTTATTTCATAGTTTAATTGTATCTTCTTAGTGTCAATTAAAGTCAGCAACATGTTAAAAAAATTGGCATAGTGCACTTATGAAAATAACATGCAAGGGGCAGTTTTGCACAGTTTGGTAAAAAAAAACATAAGAGGTGTGTTATTTGCAAAAAATAAAAAATACGGTAAAGAGCACATAGAACAGGAGGCAGCTAATTTGTTATTAGTCATGTTCTCTTTAACTCTAGTAGTGTATCTGTCCTTTCTCCCGTGATAACTGTCTACATGCAAGAGGCATCCAAGGTTTTAGAGAAAGAAACGTTGGGTATGGAACTAAAAAGGGATGGGAATCCCTGCTTGGCTTTTAACTAGGTGTGCAACCTTGGGAAAATCTGAGGCTTATTTTTCATATAAGCATTTAACACCATGCCTGGCATATAGTAAACATTCAATACATTGAGAGAGTCAGTGGAGCAAGAGTAATACTCTTGGACAGGTAACTTAACCTTTCTATACCTTGTTTTCTTACCTATAAAATCAAGATAATAGTGCCTTATTTTTAACTGAGTTGCTTTAAGGGCTAAATTAGTTAATTCATACAAAATGCTTTAAAGAGTTCTTGGCATATAGTAAGCACTCATTGTACGTTATCTAATAGAAAGTGGATAGATCAGTCTGGGTTTAATCAGGGAAATGAAACACACAGTAGGTATTTCAAGCAGGAGGGGATTTAATGGAGGGAATTAGAAGATACAAGGTCTTTAGGGAAGCTGAGGGGACGAAAGAACAAGAGAGCCACCACTAGCATTTAAGAAGTCAGGAATTATAGCACCAAAGTGGATGATTCTTAGGAGGAGACGGAGATGCTCCTGGCATCATTTTATATCATTTGCCTTCTGCTGAGCAGCCCATAGGGCGGCCCGCCGCTGCTTCTCCTCCTCCTTCAAACTGTCCTACATCCAGCTGAGGCAAACTTAGAGGAGAGAAAATAGTACCGACTTGCCCAAAAGAAAGCAATCAGGCAGAGGGGGTATGATACTCAAGATGGATGTGAAGATAACGTGAGATCTAGAATGTACAAACATTCCGTAAACTTCGAAGTTGCACTTAGATATTAGGTTTTGATGGTAATGGGGGTGAAGTGGGAGGAATAGACCCAGAGAGTGAATCCAAGACCAGGCAGGAGAACCTGGGAAACTAGGTGAGAGGATAATGAGAGGAAGTTCCACAGATAGTTGGATACATTTAAAAGTTTACTATTTTCCCAGGTCTGTTATAAATGCTCCACGTGTATTAACTCATTTAATTCTTATGAAAATGCATTTGGTAGGTACTATCATATCCACATTTTACAGATGAGGAAAGCATGGTTCAGAGAAGTTAAGTAACTTACTGAAGGTCACACTGCTAATAAATGATCAAGCCAGGATTTGTAGCACAGCAGTGTGACTCCAGGGTACGGTTTCGTAAGTGGCACATCCTGGTAAAGGACTGGGATACTCAAGCTACAGTCTGCCGGCTTTACACTGTCCCTGGGAGCTGGCTCTGGCTGTAGCCAAGGGTCGGTTACATCTACCAGCATTGTGTTTATATCCTCAAAGATTATTTTAAGAAACACAGGTTCTTATTTTACTCTTCTAGAAGTGATTCTGTTCAAAGGTTGGGAGGTTTTCTCCTATCAAGAAGAATTTGACAAAGTAACTAAGCAACACTACCCGAGACTGGCCCAGCCACAGAGCTGTGATCTGCCCAGGGTCCTGCCTTTTTTTTTTTTGTAGAATCGATCATTGTTCCTCCCATAATGGCACCTCCTCCATGGTTCTCCAAGATCCACGTGAAACTGATTGTCATTCAACAGTCAGCATCCCCTCCCCAAATTTTTTTTGTTAATTATTTTGCACATGACAAAAATAGGGAACTGAAAAATGCATTAAGCAAAAATAATCCTTGCCCTACAGTGTGATGATAATATTCTCAGCACCTTTTTAAGACCAGGGAGAAATAGAAGTGGTTGGTATCTTGAGGGTTGTGGCCCTAGGGTTTGTAGCACATAAGATGCATTTTTTCTAATATTCTTCCTTCATCCTTGGTTTTCTCCCAGTCAGCTGTTTCTAGAGCTGAAAGGGGTAGATTGGCCTTCAAGAGCCAGAGCATAGTTGTTGGGCAAGAAAATGAAACTATTCAAGAAATGTCAAGTGCAGAGGAAGCTTGGAAATTATGGCTTTAAATTTTTAAAGTTCTCTGAAGCAGAAAGGAGGGAGAAATCAAGCCATCCTCTGCTTCAGCTCAGAAGCACACTAGCAACTCCTGTGGCCCTGGAATGAATCGGATCCACCCCAAAGCCTTAATATGATGACTCAGCAGACATGGACTGGTCCTTTTTCTATCTGCCCCAGGAGAAGAATGCCTGGGAATAGGTCCCTGGGTCATTTTCCACAGACTCGTCAAGGAAAACTAAATAACAAAACTCTCCTGAGTCACTGTGTTTGTTGTTGTTTTGCTTATATTAATCTGCAAACTATGTGAGCAACATGCAAACCCCACTTGTTCCCTTAGTTGCAAAGTCTTTCTGATGCTCCCAAGGCAACCCAGACACTAATAAACCTTTGCACACTTATTTTTCCTTTATTCCTTGGGTTAGAAAGATCTATCCAGGGCCCACAGTGACTGAAAATGAGCGAGCCAGCAGGGTCTAAGAGGAAAGGGCTGGCGAGACTGTGGTAAACTGGAGAGGACCTGCTCTTACTAAAAGAAATCGTTGTTGGTTGCTGTTGAGTCGATTCTGACCCGTGGTGACCCCACGTGTGCAGAGTAGAACTACTGCATAGGGTTTTCAAGGCTGTGATCTTTCGGAAGCAGATTGCCAGGCCTGTCTTCCGAGAAGCCTCTGGATGGGTTCAAACTCTCAACTTTTTGGCTAATAGTTGAGCATGTAACCATTTGTGCTACCCAGGGACTCCTCACTAAAGAAGAACCCATCCAACTGTTGCCTTGTTGGAATGTTAGCCCATGTTGCTAGATATTCTGATTGTCAAGAGGAACCTGGACAATGAATAAGGAAGAAGAACTGACTTATTTGAATTATGATATTGGCGAAGAATATCGACTATACCATGGACTGCCAGAAGAATGAACAAATCTGTTTTGGAAGAAGTACAGCCAGAATGCTCGTTAGAAGCAAGAATGGCAACACTTCGTCCCACATACTTTGGACATGTTAACAGGATGGACCAGTCCCTGGAGAAGGACATCATGCTTGGTAAGGTAGAGGGCCAGGGAAAAAGAGGAAGACCCTCAACGAGATGGATCGATGTAGTGGCTGCAACAGTGGTCTCGAACATAGCAAGAATTGTGAGGATGGTACAGGACCAGGCAGTTTTTCGTTCTGTTGTACATAGGGTCACTATGAGTTGGAACTGATTTGATGGCACCTAACAACAACAGGAAGAACCTGGGTTAGTACATGAAAACTTCCTGGTTTTTAAATATTAACAACTAGTTAATTTTTTTAAAACATCGTGTAGGTCAAGCAAACATGCTTTGGGGCCAAGTTTAGCCCATAGGAACTTTCTCCCCAGCAATCTTTCAAGGCAGACAGAAGTTGTATAAAATAACTAAAGTCCCATGAAACCTGGAGTAAAGATATTGTTCAGGGTAGGAGCTATTGAGGGAAATGTTGGCCTGAATATACTTCTAATAACAGGGTGTGTAGAGTGCCTGGGGAACAAGGCTATTGGGACAGCCTTCACAGACATGGTCATGTAAGGCAGGGCGAAATGGTACAACCATTTGAACCATCTCAATGAACAGCATGAGCTGCTTAGAGGTGGCTCTGTGGAAACAGAAAGGAGCCAAACCTGGATGGAGTGGAAAACCCCAGTTGGCCATGTTTGGTTCACACACAAGATTATTATAGATGGTATATGTACTTGGTTTTGTCACTTACTTATTTTAATAATTAGGAATTTATTTTACTATAACTAGCCCATTAATTCCGACCATGCTGTGGCCCATCTGGGTACCACCACAGCAATCTGTCAAACGTGACCAGCATGTCTGATGGGCACCCTGCTCAGATGCATTGGTGTCTGGAGAGTGGGGCCCACAGGCTTCCAGTGGAGTGGGGAATGAGGGCAGAGAAGGCCTCGCTGAGGACTTTGGAGCTTCTCTTCTCATCAAAGACCTTCTCTGGCCTGCCTTCCCCGAGGGCACACAGAGGACCTCTGGGCTCACATAGTAGTTGCGCATGAGTGAGTTTTAATTAAAGCCCCAGGCTTTAAAAGCTCTAGATTTCCCGAAGGTAACCTTTCAAACCACAGTTCCTTAATTCAGAGACTCCAAAGCTCCGTAGTAAAACAACAAGGTGGTTTTTTCCTGGGAGCCATCTTGTTTCCAGTGTTCTTTTACTGAACATATTTTTTACTGTTTTATTGTTGCAGCTGATCCTTCAAAGCATGTCCTGTGTTGGCATCCAAGGGCTACAAGGCCTGTTAGAAGGCTCATGGTCTCATGATTAAGGGGCAGCAACCAGTCCTTCCAGGCAACTAGGTGGATTTAGCTCTGGCATTGGGGGGCGTCAGCAGGACCTCCCGCACATTGGTAAAGTGAGTTCTGAAGACACTGGTTTGGAAGCTTTGCTCCTTCCAAGCTTCCTGGTTGATGTCGGCACCTCCCTGGGGATGTGCCATGTCAGGCAGTGTGACATAGGAATGTCTCCAAGAGACATCATTGTCACTATCAAATCTACTGCTTACCAGCACTGTTCTGAGTGTTTTGGCCATATTAGCTCACTGGACATCACTCGTCTACCCCAGAAGGGATATGCACTGTTATTGCTCTATATTATAGATGGGGGAACGGAAGAGGGGAGGGGTTAGGTTGTGTCACAAACGTCTGTAAGTGGCCGAGTGTTCTTTCAACCCCAGGCAGTTCAGCTCCAGATGCTGTGCTCTGAACCTCTATGTTATCCTGCCTCTCATGGTTTCCCTGCAGCCAGGAAAATAACAAGCAGATGAAACCAATCAAGTGCATCAGTTCAGCTTTCAGCATCACAAATGCACTTTGTGCTCCATCACCTGTTGCTGGATTTCTCTGAGGCCAGCAGTCTTATCTGCCCCACAGCGCCCCCTGGTGGACATCACCTCCCCTTCCCGGTGCCATCGCATAATGCTCATAATACTATCTGGTCACTAGCGTGTAACACTGGCAAGGGTGAGGAGTGCAAGTTCCCTGGGAGAATAGAATTATGGGCATTCTCAGGTCTGCCATGTGGAATTTGGTCTAACTTCCTCCTACCTGAGCCCTTTGGTTAATTTACATTTTCGGCTTACGGCCTTAAATTGATGTAGATGTCTTTAGCTTGGAAACCCTGGTGGTGTAGTGGTTAAGAGTTTGGCTGCTAACCAAAAGGTCGGCAGTTTGAATCCACCAGGTGCTCCTTGGTAACCCTATGGGGCACTTCTACTCTGTCTTATAGGGTCACTATGAATCAGATTCAACTTACTGGCAACTGGTTTTTTTTGTTTTTGTTTTTTGGTCTTTATCTTTGGAACCTGGCCACCTTGCCTTGGCAGCTTATCAAGCACCCCTCCCGTGTCTGTTATTATTGACCCCGTAACTCATGAAGAAGATTCTGGGTGCATTCAGAGGGGATTCACCAAGGGCCACTTCCATTTGATTCAGTGGGCATGTCTTCAGTGCCTATAACGTGCCCATCCCCATGCTGAGGATACGTGAGCAGAACTGTTGCCCACTTCCAGGATACTTTCCATGTAATTGAAAATCCAAAAGCAAAATCCCGTGAACTTAAAGAATGAGACCAAATATCATGTTGTGCTGAGTTGTGATGGAGACCAGGCATCTTCTGCTGAGTGAAAGGAAAATGAAACTTCCAGATGCCTCTGCATACCTGGAACTGTACGCCCAAGACTTTCAGCTACACCGTGTCTTTGGATCCTTTCAACCAACTGGGGGGTTAAATATTATCATGCACATTTAATAGATGTGGCCACTGGGGCCCAGGAAGGACAAGTGAACTGTGGCACTGGCTCTGTGACACTCCCAAGCCCATCTTCCTCTGCATGTGAGTTTGGTACTGGGGGAGACCAGGCTGGGAGCAGAAGGAGAGTAGGGCACAGATGAGAAGTCAGGCAGACTCAGGATTCACGGTAGCCCAGCCCCACGCTGAACCTGACTTCAACTGCACAAACGGTGAAAACAGAAATCATGGCCGAGACTTGTTCTTTATGTCTCCACAATGTTGGACTTTTACTGGTTGCTTGAAAAAATGTGTTTTATATTAGTGAATGAATTTATCAATAATATCATTTGAGGGCTCTTATGGACCAGAAATATGGTGGATACTCAGAAGGACAATAAATTTAAACTCACGACCTCTGTCCTCAAATCTTTGCCTTTGCCTTTCATTCTCAAGGGTCACTCCAGCCATTCCTCAGTGTGTGTCTGCAGCTAAGAACTAAGCTTCCCATCAGAATATGGGGCAAATGTTGGGACTTGTGCAACTTGAGAGCAGGCCAGATTTCAGGGTTTGCTATTGTAAACATTTAAAAAGAGACAAAAATTATGGAGTACTGTTTCTATATAAGGAGACCCTGGGTGGCACAGTTAAACATTCAGTGACTAACCAAAAGGTTGGTGGTCTATATCCAGCCAGACGTGCCTCAGAGGAAAAGCCCAGTGATTTGCTTCTAAAAGATCACAGCCATTGAAAACCCTGCGGAACACAGCTCTGCTCTGACACACCTGGGGTCATCATGAGTCGGAATCGACTTGGCAGCGACAGGTTTGGTTTTTTTGGTTTGGAGGGTCTCATTCTAAGCCCAGCAGATTCCAGCGATGCCTACATCCTTCAGGTTCTGCATGATTAACTGTGCTGAAGGCTGGCATGCCTGTGGCTCATGGGCTGACTGGGTGCTACAAGACTGCAGCCCATCCTACAGCCCCAGAAACTTGAATTTATCAGCGTTCCGGAGTAAATCCAACACAACAAGGCTGCCTCCCACTACCCAAACACATGAGACTGACGTGAAAGCCGGAAGACTGCCAAGACATATAATTATGCGAAGACAAGCACTGTTGGGCTGACCAGTGAGCCTTCTCCTTGTAAAGAACAAAAGTATAACTAGACAGCTGAGGATCTGACACCAGGGTCAGGAGGAAAAGTTAGACAAGGTTGTCAAGGTTTTACTCATTTTGAAATTCCAATGTGCCCATCTTAACTCCAAGGGCAGGTGGTCCACAGGGGCTGAAAGGGCATTTCCTAGGGAGGGGGGAACCCTCTTTCTCAGTGGTTTCTTGGGTGGGTGGTGCTGTCTCTTATAGGTTGGCCCATTTCTTTCATGAGCAAAGGTTTCAGCCAGGTTTGTGATTCTAGCTCAGGAAGCATTTGATTGTTAAATGCCTTTTGCAACCATCTTTCACAACATGATTGATGCAACTGGTGTTACTGAGTTGTACACCTGAAAAATGTTGAATTGGTAAATGTTGTGTTATCTATATTTTTATAATTTATATTTTATAATTAAAAAAATGTCTTTTGCGTCTCTGTGATCTCAGCAGTATGTGTTGTCTTAAGTTGGGTCAGGCTCAGTTTTAGGAGCACCTTGTTGTCTCTTTCTACATAAAGCGTGGATCTGTGATAGATTCCCCATGGCCACCATAGGCATGGCTGGAGAATGCTCTCAAGACCCCACTGTGTTCCTGACCCCCAGAGCCACCCCTGACAGTTCAGGTGGGTGTGATGGAGCATCCAGACGTACACAGCAGCCACTGTGGCTCGTAGTCTGAGGCCAGGGTAGCAGACCTCCCCCCACAGACCTCCCAATGAGTGCCACAGGCCAGGTGAGCTCATGTGAAAGCTCAAGCTGGAGTTCCAAGTCTAAATTTTCTTTCCCAAAAAGTTATCTGGACTAAAAGCCATACCCCTCAGTATTCCACTGCCGTCAAGTCAATTCCTACTCACAGTGACCCTATAGAACAGAGCAGAATTACCCCATAGGACTTCCAAGTCTGTAATCTTTACGGAAGCAGACTGCCACATCTTTCTCCTGTGGAGTAGCTGGTGAATTTGAACCGCTGACCTTTCAGTTACAGCCAGACACTTAACCACTGTGCCACCAGGGCTCTTACCCCTCAGTATTGTTGTCGCTAGGTGCTATCAAGTCAATTCTGACTCAGAGCAACTCTATGTACAACAGAACAAAACACTGCCCAGCCCTGCGCCATCCCCATGATCATTGGTATGCTTGAGCCCATGCTCGCAGCCACTGTGTCAGTCCATCTCTTTGAGGGTCTTCCTCTTTTTTGCTGACCCTCCACTTCACCATCCATGATGTCCTTCTCCTGGGACTGGTCCCTCCTGACAACCTCTCAGTACAGAGGTAATAAAAACAAAGGCTTTGTAATTCCACAGATCTGGGTACAAATCCCAGCTCCTCCGTCTAATATCCACACATCCTTGTGTAGGCTGTTGCAATTCCCTCCTTCTTATTTTCCCCTGTATAGTATGGAAAAGCAGCATCAACTTCAGCAGGTAAAGAGTAAACAACATGCTGTGTGCAAAACACAGAGCCCAAGGCTGGGCTGGAAAACTGGCCGTTCTTGTGGTCATCGTGACCACAGGAGCAGCCTTCGGTGTCTCCATGGACTCCCCGTCTACTCTTTCCTCAGCACTTGAAAAAGCAAAAGCTGTGTGTGTTGAATGACAGGCTGTGCCCGGGGGGGCATGACAAGCGTGGGGGGGGGTGCACACTGAGTACCAATACTATAAGGAGGTCCTAGGAGAGAAGCCCATCCTTCGCGCTGCCCGCCTGCCCTCTGTTTACCACAAATGGTGTCCCAAGGGCCCTAGGCCTCCCTAGGCAGGGGGACGAATTGATGATCCTGGACAGGGCCAGGCTTGGTCACTCCAGGCTTCTGCCGCATAAATCGCCACATCTTCGAAGCATTTTCGTTTAGTTCAGGGGAACGAATACTGGCAGACGAGTCCCTGCTTTCCATTCCAGCTAACTTAGGGCTGCTGTGGCAACCAAGTCCTGGACTGAGGGAAAATACCTCTTCATGGAGTATGAAGAATCTCACAGGGACTACTTTCCAGGGTTTCAGAGCCAGAACCCCTGGCCTGGGAAAGAGGGTTCAGATAGCTTCCTCCCATGGCCTCAGGACGGAGGGACAGAAGAATCCGCTCGGCTGGTTGGCAAAGTACAGAGCAAAGTGCTTGGCACATTCTGAGTGCTCAGTCGCTGGTAGCCATTGCTGTGGCTTTCTGGGGACCCCTGGTGGGGCAGGGTCTGGTAGGGGGCATGCACAGTAGGCATTCAGCAGATGTTTACCGTTCAGCCCTCACTCAGCTGCCAGCAGGTCTGGGATTTAGAACCTCAAGAGAGAACTTGTTTGTTGACTCTGCTTTTGCCATATCCCCGGTGTTGGTGTGAGACGGGATCAGGCTGCCTGTATGAGTGATAGGAGCGTCTCTGTACAGGGGACCAGCTGTTAGGTGCGATCCATCACTAGTCCATCGCTCATACCAGGCACTGCCCACACAGTATCAGGAGCCAGTAAGCAGCGCTGGTCAGGTACCAGGCAGGTACTCACCGGATGGGAGCCTTGACCTTTCTGTTCCATTCACAGCTCCCAGGCTCAGCCTAGAGGTTCCCTGGAGGCTCATGGGTAAAGTCTGAGTGGGAACCTCCAGCTTGTGGAATAAACAGTCACAGCCCAGGGGACCCAAGCAGAGGTAACATCCGCTGCAGTATACACAGAGCAACGGCTGCAAGGGTACCAGTAAGAAATCTGAACGATCCCTTACCTGAAGTCCAAAGACTCTGAAAACTGAAAGTCTTCTCATAGTTTGATGCTGGAAGTCATTTGGCGATTATGGGGTACCTTAAACTGTACAGGGATTGCTATGGAATATACATTGTATACACCATGCTACCTTTCTAAATTCCAAAACATTCTGTATTCTGGAATGCATCTGGACTCAAGGATTTAGGATAAGAAAATGCAGACCTGGAATAACAATAATGGCAGCTAACACGTATCTGCCAGGCCTTACATCTAAACGCCTTCTATCTATTCTCTCATTTCATCCTTGCCAGAATCTTAAGAGATGAGTGTTTTTTTTTTTTTAGTCAAATTTAATATTTTTTTATTGTGATTTAAGTAAAAGTTTATAATTCAAGGCAGTTCCTCACACAAAAACTTATACACACATTGTTATGTGACCCTAGCTGCTCTCCCTACAATGTGACAGCACACTCCTCTCCACCCTGTATTCCCTGTGACCACTCAACCAGCTCCTGTCACCCTCTGCCTTCTCCTCTCGCCTCCAGACAGGAGCTGCCCACATAGCCTCATGTGTCTACTTGGAGTGTTCTTACTTTTATCCCTATTGTAGCGATGGGAAAGCTGAGGTCCAGAAAAATAAAATGACTTGCTCCAAGTGGATGCACTTAGTAAGTAGCAGAGCTAAAGGGCAAACCCAGGCAATCTGGCTGAGAACCTGCCTTCTTCATCACTGTTCTGTGCTGAGATGAGGTGATGGCAACTCAGAAACGTCCTGCTGACCCAACTGCCCTGCCTCCCTGGGCCAGAGCTGCATCTTCCCTGCAGCCAGTAAAGGTCTCCATCTTTGGCTTGAACACAAGAGGCATGAAGATATGATTCAGCCATAAAGAGAAATGAAGTCCTGATACATGCTTCAAAGTAGGTGAACCTTGACAACATCATGCTGACTGAAAGAATTCAGTCACCAAAGGACAGATATTATATGCTCTCACTTATATAAACTATCTAGAATAGGCAAATGTATGCAGACATAAGCTTATTGGTGGCAGGAGGGAGGAGAATAAGGGGACTCACTGCTTAGGGGACAATGAACTTCTGTTAGGGGTGATGGAAAAAGTTGGAAGTGGATAAGAGTGATGGTTGCGTACTAGTGATCAGTTACCACCAAGTCGACCGACTCATGCAAACTCCATGTGTGCCAGAGGAGAACTGTGCTCCATAGAGTTTTCAATGGATATGGTCTTTGGAAAACAGAGCACCAGGCCTTTCTTCCAAGATACCTCTGAGTGGATTCACACTGCTGACCTTTTGGTTAGTAACCTAGCATTTGACCGTTTTTTGCCACCCAGATACTCCTGTTGTTGCTAGGTGCTGTCGAGTCAGTTCTGACTCAGCGATCCTGTGTACAGTAGAACAAAACATCCTGAGCCATCCTCACCATCATTGCTGTGTTTGAGCCCATTGTTGCAGCTACTGTGTCAATCCATCTCATTGAGGGTCTTTTTTACCGATCTGCTACTTCACCAAGCGTGATGTCCTTCTCCAGGGCCTGGTCCCTCCTGATAACATGTCCAAAGTAAGTGAGATGAAGTCTTGCCATCTTCACTTCTAAGGAGCATCCTGGCTGCACTGCTTTCAAGACAGGGACTTCTGGCACATAATAATACTTCATACTAGCAGCAGCTGCTTTTCCTCAAGGCGGGGCCTTGTCTGACTAAGTATTGATTGAGAGGGGCCCCAAAGCAGCCAGCTCACAGAACCCGGGCCAGCCACTTGCAGGGACTAGAGCCCGTGGTTAGCCTCTGATCACAGCCAAGGGAGGCTCTTAAGTGCTAGGGCACGAATTTAGCACTCTGTGAAAAGCTGTGCTTCCAATTTCCGAGAGGTCCACAAACAGCCTCTTTGCACCTGACTTTTTATCGTATCAAATCCGCTTTCTGAGGGTTGTTCATTACTTATCGTCAACCACATTGCTGCGTAGAAGTCTCTAAGAGACATGCTAGGAACATTGAAAGGTTGCAGTGCCCTCTTTCTCAAGCCTATATTTACTGTGCTAAAATAAATATTTCTAATTTCTTGTTTAGAAGCTGTAGCAATTACTTGATTGCTTCAAGGACTTTCATCCTCGCCCTTAACTACTTTTCCTACTTTTTCCCAAATGCTTCAGTGTTCTGTGTTGACTCTTTCAAAGAGAATTATACACAATGAAATGAAGATAGAGTCACTGTTTGGTGCAAAGAGTTAACATGTCCGACTGCCAACTGAAAGGTTGGAAGTTTGAGTCCACCCAGAAGTGCCTTGGAAGAAAGGACTGGCTATATTTCTGACAAATCAGCCATTGAAAACCCTATGGACATAGTTCATAAATACATTGTTCTACATCCTAGTTTAGTGAATAAGTGCCTAGGGTCTTAAAAACTTATGAGCAGCCATCTAAGATACAACTATCGGTCTCTATTCCTCTGGAGCAAAAGTGAAAGAAAGAAACCAAAAATTCAAAGAAGAAACTGGTCTACAGGGCTAATAACCCATACGAACCTCAGCCTTATCTATCCTGAGACCAGAAGAACTAGATGGTGCCCAGCTACCACTAACCAGGGGTTCTGTTTTAAGCGTTTTTTTTTTTTTTTTTTTTTTCAGTCTTGATTTATTGTTTTGTTTCCCTGTCTAGGTTGACTTCTGATTGCTCTGCCCAGTGTTCTAGTCTTGGGTTGATACCTGATATTATTGATTTTCTAACCAAAGAACTCCCTTTAGTATTTCCTGTAGTTTTGGTTTGGTTTTTACAAATTCCCTAAACTTCTTAAACAGAGGAGAAAATATTCTTTGATGGTTACCAGAGGGGAGAGGGTGGGAGAGGAGTATTCACTAATTAGATAGTAGATAAGAACTACTTTAGGTGACGGGAAAGGCAACACACAATACAGGCGAGGTTAGCACAACTGGAATAAACCAAAAGCAAAGCAGTTTCCTGAATAAACTGAATGCTTTGAAGGCCAGCGTAATGGAGGCAGGGGTTTGGGACCATGGTTTCAGGGGATGTCTAAGTCAATTGACATACTAAAATCTATTAACAAAACATTCTGCATCCCACTGTGGAGAGTAGCGTCTGGGGTCTTAAACGCTAGAAAGCGGCCATCTAAGATGCATCAATGGGTCTCAACCCACCTGGACCAAAGGCGAATGAAGAACACCAAGGACATGAGGTAATTATGAGCCCGAGAAACAGAAAAGGCCAGATAAACCAGAGACTATATCAGCCTGAGACCAGAAGAACTAGATGGTGCCCAGCTACAACCTGACAGGGAACACAACAGAGAACCCCTGAGGGACCAGAGAGCAGTGGGCTGCAGACCCCAAATTCTCATGAAAAGACCAGACTTAATGGTCTGACTGAAACTAGAAGGACCTCTGTGGTCATGGCCCCCAGACCTTCTGTTGGCCCAGGACAGGAACCAGTCCCAAAGCCAACTCTTCAGACAGGGATTGGACTGGACAATGGGTTGGAGAGAGATGCTGGTGAGAGGTGAGTTTCTTGGATCAGGTGGACACTTGAGACTATGTTGGCATCTCCTGCCTGGAGGGGAGATGAGAGGGTAGAGGGGGTTAGAAGCTGGTGAAATGGACACGAAAAGAGAGAGTGGAGGGAGGGAGAGGGCTGTCTTATTAGGCAGAGAGCAATTGGGAGTATGCAGCAAGGTGTATATACTTTTTTAGTGTGAGAGACTGACTTGGTTTGTAAACTTCCACTTAAAGCACAATAAAAATTAAAAAAAAAATTTTTTTAAAGGGGGAGCAATAATGAGACCTAGTTCTCAGAATCATTTTGAGAATTAGGTAATACCTGAAATATGTTTAGCACAATTCCTGGCACCCAAGAAATAAAAATTATTATTTTTAGCCATTTAACCAGCATTCACTGAGCACCTATTATGAGCCAGGAGCTGTTCTAGGCAGTGGAGATAAGGAACAAAATGGAAAGAGCTGTCAACATGGAGCTTATATCCTTGTGTTCACGTTCATATCAGCTTAATATAAAACAAGCAGATCAGTAGTTCTCAAACTGTGACCCAGAAAACTTTACTATAGGTAAAGCTTCACAAACAAATGAGGCCTCCTGGTCAAATAAGTTACAAAGATACCAGTTATAACCTTATAACTAGTAATTATACCCTTACAATCTTACAGTAATCTTGTAGATCCCCAGTGCACAGCCCTGTTTCAAAGGGTCTGAGAAGATCTGCAGTAGAGACACCGTCTTAGTCAGCTAGTGCTGCTATAACAGAAATACCACAAGTGGATGCTTTAACAAAGAAAAGCTTATTCTGTCACAGTCCAGTAGGCTAGAAGTCCGAATTCAGGGTGCCGGCTCCAGGGGAAGGCTTTCTCTCTCTGTCGGCTCTGGAGGAAGGTCCTTGTGATGCATCGGTCTTTCCTTGGTCTGGGAGCATCTCAGCACAGGAACCTCAGGCCTAAAGGATGTGCTCTGCTCCAGACGCTGCTTTCTTGATGGTATGAGGTCCCCATGCCTCTCTGCTCGCTTCTGTCTTTTATATCTCAAAAGAGATTGGCTTAAGATACTACCTAATCTTGTAGACCTCATCAATATAACTGCTGCCAATCCATCTTATTACATCATAGTGATAGGCTTTACAACATATAGGGAAATCACATCAGAAGAGAAAATGGTAGACAATCATACAATCGTACAAGGGAATCGTGACCTAGCCAAGTTGACAGATACTTTTGGGGGACACAATTCAATCCATGACAGACACCTATTTGACTTTGATTAAACCAGCATTCCCCAAGCTGAGATGACCACATAATCCTTGCTGGATAATTCCTACCAGACTCCTGTGGCTCTGTGTTCTGAGGACTACATGAAGGAGAACACTGAGCTGTAGATTATAGGTGAGAGGCATTGGTGGTTCAGTGGTAGAAGTCTTGCCTTCCATGCGTGAGACCCAGGTTCCATTCCCAGCCAGTGCACCTCATGCTCAGCGAGTACCCATCTGTCAGTGGAGGCTTGCATATTGCTGAACAGGTTTCAACAGAGCTTCCAGACTAAAATGGACTAGGAAGAAAGGCCTGGTGGTCTGCTTCCAAAAATCAGCCAGTGAAAACCCTGTGGATCACAGTGGACTGATCCTCAACCGAGCGTGCAGATGGTTTTATTGTCGTGTATAGGGTTGCCATGAGTCAGGGGCTTACTTGGTGGCAGCTAACAGCAACAACTACAGCACGGATTATAGAGATTATTAAAAAAACAAGCCCACAACATAGTGAGAAATACCAGGTGGTTTGAACCTCAGCCAAGAAGTCTGAGCAGTGGGCAGCCTTGCAGAAGGGCTTTCACAGCTCCCTGGGACCGGTGGGTCTCACCACCAGTAGGGGCCAGCCCTCCAACATGTCTGGGCGGGCATATCCCAGGTTGACCTGCTGGTGTGGATTCAGTAACAACCTACAGATGAGGCATCAGCCCTGGCTGGTCTGCATCAGCAGCCTCACGACTCTGGGCACAAGCTCACACTCCCACTGCAGAGCTCTCTCTCTGCAGCAGCCTTCTCTTCCTTCACCAGCTTTATGTAAGTAGCTTTGCCATCCTTTTAAAGACAGGATCCTCTCCTTGTGGCAGGCCTGCCTTTCCAAGTGAGGTCAGGGAGACACCTTCTTTCATCAGTCCCAGTTGCTCCCATCACAGTTCTTCCCCCTGAGAGTTCTTCCTGTGGAGATGTGGATGGCAGAGCTTGAGCGCTAAATGCTAAGTCTCCACAGGATTCCATAAATCTCTGGCTGGTGTTTGCCCTCTTTGGAATAAACTTCTAATTGATTTCTAAAGATCGCTGTTTGCAAATTAAATTACACTTCTCTTATATGTTATATAAAGAAGCATAAAGCAGTCACCTCTCCCGGGCACACCTCTCCTCCTCTGGCTCCTGGGTTGTGATTACGTTACTTCATTGGCAGTGCCTCTATTCAACTCAAGCTACATGAATTGTTTCTCTTGCTTGTTTAATTGCCCATGTCTTATTACAGAGACAATTTATTGTTTTAGTGCAACATAAAGTTCAAATATTTTATGCCAGATGAATATGGCCACTGACATTTTTATGCCCTTCTCAAATTCACACACACAACAATCACACTGGAAACTTTTCAAAACATTTGTGGCCAATAACCACCCAGTGTCAAAACCTCCATAAGTTGATTGTTTTAAAAAGGAAAGCCTCTAAAGAATATGTTCTCTTCTGTAGCGCTGCTAGGGATTTTATTGGGTGATATTGACACAAGTTCATAAAGAACTTCCCCTCGGTGTGAAAACACCTTTAAAAACACATTGGTGATGAACTATTGCTACACACGACAATCGGGGTGAATCTCCAGAGAATTATGCTGAGTGAATAAAACCCAAAACCTAACCAAACCCACTGTCATCAAGTCAATTCCGACTCATAGCAACCCTATAGGACAGAGTAGAACTTCCCCATAGAGTTTCCAAGGAGCGCCTGGTAGATAAAGCCTATCCCAAAAGGTACCCCTACTGTATGAGTTTGTTTATATAACATTCTTGAAATGATAAAATTATAGAAAAGAACAGATTAGTGGTTGCCAAGGGTTAAGGAGGTGGTGGGTGTGAGAGGGAAATGGGTGTAGCTACAAAGGGCAACATGAGGGATCCTTGTGGTGATGGAAACGTTCTGTGTCTTCACTGTATCAATGCCAATATCCTGGTTGTGATATTGCACTATAGCTTCCCAAGGTGTTACCATCTGGGGGACACTGGGTAAAGTATACACAGGTTCTCTCTGTATTATTTCTTATGACTGCATGTGAATCTACAAATATCTCAAAATGTTTAATGAAAAAAAACAAAACACATTTGAAAATAAGGTGGAGTCATGGCTAGATGAGAGATTGTTGATATGTGATAAAGCTGGGTATTTGGTTGTTTGCCGTACAATTCTTTTAATTCTCCATGTTGAAAATTTTGAAACTTTTCTCTTTTATGGATATTTTTACAGTAAAAGGTTGGAAAAAGAATATACTGGACATGTGAGCAAAAGTCTAGAGGAGAATAGATACTGGACCAAACTATACAGTGTTGGAGATCCAAGCTGATGACCTGGCCCTGGCATAGAGCAAAGACAGACACATCCCAATTCTGTGTGTGAGCGAGGAAGAGAGCAAGCCCCTGAGAGACTGGGGGTTCAGTGGGCACAGCCGTCTCCTTGTTCCTCCCAGTAGCCAGAGAGAAGAGCCCGAGTCCCACCATGGAACTCTGCCTGAGGAATCCTGAGGAGCGAGCCATTAGCTTTGGCATAAGTTGCAAGAGTGCAGGAGTCTAGATGGGCCCAGGACAGGAGCCAGCCACCATCTCTGCCAGGATTCCCAAGGGCTAAGGGTTTGATTAAGAACAAACCACAATGCTCAGGATGTTATTTGCATGATATGTATTTGCAAACAAGGCCCACACCCAGTGGCAGTCAATCAAAATCAAGTTCCGACAATTTCTCAACAATGGGCAAGTTGTTGCTTCGTTATCAGAGCAGTAGGACGGCAGTGGGTAGTGGGTTAGAACACAGCAACAGTTCACCAACCCAAATGACTCCGGGGCTCTATTTAAAGCAAGACCTTCAGAGGCTGGAGCTGCTGGCAAGTCTGAGATTCTGTATCACCACATTCCAGGGACCACGTGACCCAGATCCCCTGCCCTCTCTCCTCTTCTTCTTCCTCCTACCCTTGGCTCCTGGACTACATGTCTCTAAGCTGTCTTTCTTTTGACAAAGCAAAACCCATATTGATGCTTTTCATTTGGTTACTCAGGAGAGCTGAAACCATTCAATTAAGGAAGTGAGTGTCAGTGAGTAAACAGGGAAAGCCCTAGTGGCAGAGTGCTTAAGCGCTCAGCTGCTAACTGAAAGATCAGCAGTTCGAACCCACTCAGCAGGTCCTTGGGAGAAAAGACCTGGCATTCTGCTCCCATAAAGATTACAGCCTAGGAAACCCTATGTGGCAGTTCTACTCTTGTCCTACGGGGTCGGGGTCGCAATGAATCAGAATGGACTTGATGGCACACAACAATAACAGCCATGCTTGCTGTGATGGTTTTAAGATGCTGTATCCCACTCTTACCTCTTCCTCTGGGCTCCTGTAGACCCAGCTTTCCAGTCTTCTCCCTGTCAAGATCTTCTCTTAAAGAGACAAATAAAACTCCTGTTCCCTGAAATGTACTGACTGCTCAAGGGTTCCTTTCTGCTCTTTGGAGGCATAGAGCCTTTGGCTGGCTAGTTCTCGCTCTCTCAAAAGTGTCACTTAGACAAGAATGTGAGGTAGCTTAATCATTTTTTTTTTTTTTAATGCACGATCATCATAGAATCTATAATACTATGTTGAAATTCTTGCTTTCCTATCTGTCTAATAATCTGTCAACAGCTTGAAGGGTATATTTGAATCATCTCCTTACCCCCAAGGTAAGGCTCAGTAGAGGATACATGCTTAGCCAGTGCTTACTGAATGACTGGGATGGATGGATGGGCAGATGGATGAATGGGGCACTGATCAAATATTAGGCCTCAGTGTGCAGGGGCAGTAGGTAGTTTTCCCATTGTTTTCTGATGTATGGGACATTACATACTGACAGCAGTGACATGAGGCAAATGTATTTGTTGGAGAGGCTTCACGTGTCAGTACAGTGTGGTCCAGTGGACAACCAGCCTAAGGACAGAGGGATATGTCAAACCCGTGAGTATTTCAGACCTACCTGTAACACTGTCAATGAGTAGAGTTGGTCTAGTGCTTGAAGCATGTCTCAAACAGCGTATAATATATTCATCTCAGAAGCCACCTTTGCATGCCTCGTAAACCCTATTAAGGATGCTCACCTGTTTTCCGTAGAAAGCATCTCTCTCAAACCTCTCCCAGAATATTGTGGCTCCCCTGAGATCTCAGATAACACCATGAGGATAAAGAAAGTAGGTTCTCAGGAGACTGTCTTGGCTCGGTGAGGTCAGTCCACAGCTCCTGGAGGCAATGTGGTGTCTCAAGCTTGGCTTTTAAGGGGTGACTAAGTCCCCACTCCCTTTTTTTTTTTAAATGTTTTCTCCACATTGAAACATCTTTTGTAAATCTCTCCTAATTCAGACATTTATCATTGTCATAGAAATCAAATCCCACATTGAGCATTGGGGGAAAGGGGAAGCAGCAAGAGATTGAAAGGTCTTTATTAAGAAGCAATAGGAGTCTCATCTTCTTGGGGACTCCCCCATCTCATGATGTCACTGTTATGCATTGGATTGTGTCTCCTAAAAATATGTGTTGTAAATCCTAACCTCTGTGCATATGGTTGTAATGCCATTTGGAATGGGTTGTCTTTATGTTAATGAGGCAGGATTAGTATAGGATGTTACCTTGAGTCAAGCTCTTTTAAGATGTAAAAGAGATTAAACAAGCCAGCAGAGGAGAGATGGGGTAAGAAAGATGCCAAGACACATGGAGGTCTCCAAGGAAAAAGGAAGCAGAAACTAAAGAGACAAGGACCTTCCTCCAGAGCCAACAGAGAGAGAAAGACTTCGCCTAGAGCAGTCACTCTGAATTTGGACTTCCAGCCTCCTAAACTGTGAGAAAATAAATTTCTGTTTGTTAAAGGCATCTACTAGTGGTATTTCTGTTATAGCAGCACTAGATGACTAAGACAGACACCAAGAGTCCTTCCCATCTGGATGGAGACATACTTTCTCCCCTTCCCAGCACCAGGGTTGTCAGTATCCTTCCTGTTGTCTCACACTGGACGAACCCCAGGATTCCATGAATTCTAACCTTCAAAGTTATAAATTTCTTACTCTATTCCCGTCACATGTGAGGTTGTAAAAAAGCCCTACAATCTAAAAAAACAAAAATTCAGGCTGTTTCATGAGTAGCGAATTAACTATCACAAAAATACTTCCCACAGGAAAAAACAAGGGTAGACAAATTCAGGTCAAGGAAAGTCTGAAATATACAGTGACTATGCCTCTTAAACTACTTTGTCCAATATAATTCATTTCAGGTGTAGCAAAGGACTCCACAGTGAGGCAGTCAATAGATAAACAAAAATACAAAACAAACCATTGCCATCAAGTTGATTCCAACCCATGGCCACCCCATGTGTTACAGAGTAGAACTGCTCCATAGGGTTTTCTTGGCTGTGATCTTTATCAAAGCAGATTGCCAGGCTTTTCTTCCATGGTGCTGCTGGGCGGGTTCACACTGCTAACCTTTAGGTTAGCAGTCAAGAGCAAATTATTTGTACCACCTAGGGACCTTGAGGAGGCATGATGGCTCAGTGGTTAAGAACTCAGCTGCTAACCAAAAGGTCGGCAGTTTAAATCTACTAGCTGCTCCCTGAAACTCTGTGGGGCAGTTTTACTCTATCTTGTAGGGTCGCTATGAGTCAAAATTGACTTGATGGCAACAGGCTTAGAGACCTTGAGGAACTCAACAGAGGCTTGTATTTCCTTTGAGTGGTCCCCAGTTTAAGTCTTCTTCACACTCTGCCTCTCTTTTGTCTCTTAATTGTTTTTCTTTTCTGGGTAAGATTTAGAATCAGTTCTAGGAGGCATTTGACTGTAAGTTTGGGTTGGAACTGTGATTTTTTTTTGTTTTTATCTTACTTTTGTTTTGCAGTACCTAACACAATGCCTGGTATGTGATAGTCACTCTGTTGGCTTTTGCTGAATGAAAGACTTCAGACCAATTCAAGCTCTATAGTGTAGTGGCTAGGAGCACAGACTTGGGAGCCAGACCACCTGTGCTCACATACTAGGTCTTCTATCTTCTAGTTATGTGATTTTGGGCAAGTTCTTTTACCTCAGTTTCCTCATTTGGAAAAAAAATGAGGATAATAATGGTACCTATCTCACTGGATTATTGTGAGGATTCTGAAGAGTTTAGAACAGTGCCTAGAGCACCAAAACCAAACAAAAACTGTTGCCATTGAGTCAGCTCCAACTCATGGCAACCCCATGTGTGTCAGGGTAGAACCATACTCCATAGGGTTTTCAATGGCTGGTTTTCCGGAAGTAGATTGCCAGGCCTTTCTTCCAAGGCACCTCTGGGAGGACTTGAACTTCCAACCTTTCAGTTAATAGCTGAGAGTTTACCCATCTCTGCCTAGAGCACAGTACATATTAAAGAAAGGTTATGTATTTTATTATCGAAACCTGTGATTTAGCTTGTGGGATAGAAGTACATAGGCTTCGAAGAAAAAAACAACAGACATGTCAATCCCACCTCCAAAACTTACTGGTGTTGCAAACCCAACCAAGTTGCTTTAGCCCACTGATTCCCAGTTCCCTTATCTGTAAAATAAGAATAACCATACTGTCTTAGGCTGGGTTCTGTAGAGAAGGAAAATCTGTATGTGTATATATATAGAGAGAGAGATTTATATCAAGGAAATGGCTCATGCAATTGTAGAGGCTGGAAAGTCCCAAGTCCATAGTTCAGGCTAGAGGCTTCTCCTGACTCACCTAGCTATAGGGGCTGGTGAACCCTAGATTGGCAGGTTGGCTGCTAGCTCAAGTCCTAAGAACTGGAGATCAGATGAACAGGAGCCAGCTGTAGGATCCAGAGATAGAAAAAGTCAAAGACCTTGCCAAAAAGTCCACCTATATTGAATGCAGGCCACATTCTCAAGGAAACTCCCTTACAACTGATTGGCTACTCACAGCAGATCCCATCATGGAGGTGATACTGTTATATCAGATCTCATTATGGAGGTGATCACATCATTATATTACTGCCAAACTACACCATAACTGCCAAATCACTGAGAATCATGGCCCAGCCACGTTGATGCACAAGCTTAGTGATCACACATACCTAGCCATTACATGAGATAGTCTGTGCACTGTCCTTGACAATGTATATGATGCCACTCTCTCCCGGTCCTCCTCCTCTCCTCATGGGTGTCCTTCCCCTTCCTCCTTGTGGGTTTCCCCTCTCTGCCCATCTCTAACCAAAGATCCTACCTGGACCTTCTGCTGTCCTTTCTCTGTCCCTTCTTTGTGTGATCTCATGGGCAGCTTTGGATGTTCCAAATCTCTGCCTCTTGCCCAGATTTTTTCCCTACACTTGAGTCCCATATACCCACCTGCCTCCTGATAATCTCCACTGGTCTGTTCAACGGACACTCAGTCAGTGTGTCTAAAGCTGAACTCATTACCTCTTCTCCAGACCTGACGCTCCTCCAGTATTTAATATCGGAGTGAAATACGCCAGTGCCCACTCAGTTTTCAGCCTGAAAGTTGGGTGCCTTTTTTAACTCCTCCCTCTCTCTCACCACTGGTGTATCCTGACACTCACCAAGCTTGATGAGCCCTACCTCTATAATTCTTTTTTCTAATACCACCCCCTTATCTCAGATCCCTGTGACTAGCTTAGCTCAGGACACCAGTTCTTTCCTGGGTGGCCACCAGAGCTTCCTCACTGGGCTCGCACTGCCTTGCCCACCCGCCCCTCAGTCCATCCAGGTTCCACGGTGAATCCTTAGTAAAGTTTCTCCATATTTTTAAAACAGAATTCTGTATGTCATTTCCCTGGTTTAAAAGGTTTCAATGTACTGCCATTGTCCTAGAGATTGAGCCCAACTCCTTCAGAGTGTGTAAAGGTCTTTGACATGCTGGCCCCATATCCTCCCTCACACCATCACTCTCTGTTCCCTTCTCAGATCCAACTCTCTGGCTCTGCCTCCTGCCTGAAGCCTTTGCACATTGTTCACTCTGCCCCTCCTGCTTCACTTGGTTGACTCCACATCCTCCAAACCTTCCAGTCTTACCTTTCTCTAGGTAGCCACTCCTTTTCCCCTGCTCCTGGTCTGTGTCACGTGTCCTGCTCTGAGCTCACAGAGCACTCCATTGTTATCTCCATTTCAGCATGTACAAGGCCGGTTTTGGCTGGCTGGCTACGTTCTCCTTCCCTATTGAACTATAAACCTTTTGGGAACAGGCATACTGGATCATTTGTCCTTTATTTCCCAGCACCTAGCACAGGTCCTATCTGCTACATATTGGGCATTCAATAAAGATGAATGTATGAGAAAGAATTGGTAGAGATTAGTTGTCATTTCTTTTTACTCTATAGAGTCCACCTAGAAAGAGTTCGGTGTGAAAAGACAGGGAGTCTTTCCTGCCATAAATACTCTGATATCTTCTTCATTCTGTTAGTACTTTTGGTGTTTATCCTGGACACCCAGAATCCAAAGCTTTCTTGCCTCCTCTCTGAAATTTCTGGCATCCTGGTGGCTATCAGAAGAGGCTACCAGGAGGCTTGCTCTGCTTGAAACATATTTTCTCACCTGCCCCTTCCTTCCACAGCCTCTTTTCCAAAGAGAAAGAGCTGGTACTCTAGAACAGGAGTGGCAAACTATGGCCTAAGGGCCAAAGTTGGCCCACTACCTGTTTTGTAAATAAAGTTTTATTGAAACAAACCCACACTTGTTTATGTATTGTCTGTGGCTGCATTTGTAACACATTGACAGAGTTGAGTAGTCATGACAGAGATCATATAACCTGCAAAGCCTAAGATATTTACTCTCTGGCCCTTTATGAAAAAAAACAAGGAAAATGCCAGTGCTTACTTTAGAATTTTTTTTTACTTTAGAGTCTTCCTCAAGAGCATCTGGGCCACATTCTGCTCTGTGCTGGGATTCAAATATGCAAGGCATAACCCAAGAAATGGTCACGGTCTCAAATTCAATTTCCGTGGCTGAAAGGCATTTCTAATACCTTCTCTTTGATAATGCCTTATGTTTTTCTGAGTAGTTTCATATTCATTAAGGAAAAGGTCTTCAAATACAAATACTACTGCTCCCAGGGGAGGCCCAGGCTGCTGCTTTGCAGACCACACTCTAGAAGCTGACCGCCTAGGCCGAAATATGGCTTGCTACTTACCAGTGGTTTGAACTTGAGCAAGTCAAGGTACTTAACTCTCTGCATCTGAGTCTTCTCCACTGTAAAATGTTGTCAATGATGGTAACACCCAACTCCCAAGGCTATACTGGAGGGTGGATGGGACCACGTAAAGCTCTGATCACATTGTTTGGTGTATTTAAAGTGCTTGATAAATGTCAACTGTTATGGCCATGTCCCATTGTGTGCTACTACCATGGCGAGAAGTTGAAAGGAGATCTCCCTGATCTTTGCATTCCCTTTCCCAGCCACACTTCCCACAATAGCCAGATGCCTAAAACTTTATTTCCTCCATACTACTCCCCTGCATAAAATCTGTAAATCTCCGTTGCCTGTATTAGAAGGTCACAACTGGGATCCCATCTATTTCATCCATCTGGCTTTCACTCAGCACCACCTTCTGCCCCCATCAGTGGGTCTTCTCACTGCCCTGGCCAGTCTTGCTTTTTCACTCTATCTATGCTATTGCCCCAAACTGACACGCTCTCACTCCCCTCTCTGCCTTCTCTGAAGACCCAGCAGCAGCTCTGCCTCCTGCAGGACGCAGCTTATGACTACTGCCACTACGCACAGGGCTCACCTCTTCCTGGAGTTCTTATGACCCCAGAAGAGATGCCTGCACCTTCTGTGAGATTTGTCTTCTCAACTTTTCTATGGCTATGTTTCTCACTTAACCTCTCAGAGCCTCAATATCCTCAACTATAAGATAGAAATAATGGATATATATTTTTTTTCTTTCAGGGTTGTTGCAAGAATTTCTTGCACATAAAAAAAAAGTTGCTGTCTAGTCAATTCCAATTCATGGTGACCACATGTATCTCAGAGTAGAACTGTGTTCCATAGGGTTTTCAGTGGATAATTTTTTGGAAGTAGATAGCCAGGCTTATTTTCTGAGGCACCATTGAGTGAACTTGAAACGCCCATCTTTTGATTAGCAAAGAGCACATTAACTGTCTCATGTCTCATGGACTTCTTTCTTCCGCATTAAAAACAAAAAAAACACCATTGCTGTTGACTCAATTCCAACTCATAGCAACCCTATAAGAGTAGAACTGCCCTACAGGATTTTCAAGGCTGTAAATCTTGACGGTAGCAGGCTGCCACATCTTTCTCCCATAAAGTGGCTGGTGGGTGCAAACTGCCGACCTTTCAATTAGCACTTTAACCACTGTGCCACTAAGGCTTTTCTTTCTTGCACATAGTTGGTTGAAAATATATTCATTTTGTCCTCCAGGCTTATAGCACATGGGTGGGCACAAGGACTGATTAATATACGTTGCCCCAGCCAGCAGCACTACTCTCATTGATTGGTTTCTAAAGGCTAGAGTGAGCGCCCTGAGAGTTCCACACCAGCCCTGACTACCCTCCCCTTTCCTTAAAGACTTTCCAGGTCAGCAATATAGCCCTCCGAGCAGAAGAGTGGGTAAGGGAGCGCTGATGTGCTGCCAGGTGTGGAAGCAGAATGGTGTGTTTGGAGAGAAATTTTAACACATGCTTGGTGATTGGTGGATTCAAACTACCAACCTTTTGGTTAGCAGTCAAGTTCTTAACCATTGTACCACCAGGACTCCAACCGGTAAATCAGGGCCTAAGATATGTCCAGTGCCTTGCAACTCTGTGGACACGTCTGTTGTTCTGAGTGGCTCTGACTAATCTTCTAGTTTGCTGTGACTGAAATGGACTGGCATTGGCCATTTTGAATTGGACAATCATATGGTCTATTATACCGGGAATGACAACTTGAAGAGGAATGGCCTTGCATTTATTTTCAAAAAGAACATTTCAATATCTATTCTATAGTACAACACTATCAGTGGTAGGTGAACATCCATGCACCTGCAAGGAAGATCTGTTAATGTGACTATTGTTCAAATTTATGCACCAATCACTAAGGCCAAAGGTGAAGAAATTGAAGTTTTTTACCAACTTCTGCAGTCTGAAATTGATCGAACATACAATTAGGATACTTTAATAATTAATGGCAATTAGAATGCAAAAGTTGGAAACAAAGAAGAAGGATTAATAGTTGGAAAATATGCCCTTGGTGATGGAAATGATGCCGGAGATCTCATGATGGAATTTTGCCAGAACTTCTTCATTGCAAGTACTGTTTTTTGCCAACATAAACAGCGACTATACAAGTGGACCTCCCAGATGGAACACACAGGAATCAAATTGACTATGTCTGTGGAAAGAGACGATAGAAAAGCTCCATATCATCAGTCAGAACAAGGCCAGGGGCCAACTGTGGAACAGACCAGCAGTTGCTCATGTGCAAGTTCAAGTTGAAATTGGAGAAGATCAGAACAAGTCCACGAGAGACAAAGTATGACCTTAAGTTTATCCCACCTGACCATCTCAAGAATAGATTTGACACATTGAATGCTAATGACCAAAGACCAGAAGAGTTGTGGACTGACATCAAGGACATCACACATGAAGGAAGCAAGAGATCATTAAAAAGACAGGAAAAAAAGAAAACACCAAAATGGATATCAGAAGAGAGCCTGAAACTTGCTCTTGAACATCGAGTAGCTAAAGCAAAAGAAATGATGAGGTAAAAGAGCTGAACAGAAGATTTCAAAGGGTGGCTTGAGAAGTCAAAGTAAAGTATTATAATGACATGTGCAAAGAGCTGGAGATAGAGAACCAAAAGGGAAGAACATGATCAGCATCTTTCAAGCTGAAAGAACTGAAGAAAAAATTCAAGCCTCAAGTTGCAATAGTGAAGGATTCTATGGGGAAAATATTAAATGATGCAGGAAGCATCAAAAAAAAGATGCAGAGAAAACACAGAGTCACCATACCAAAAAGAATGGGTCGGTGTTCAACCATTTTAGGAGGTAGTGTATGATCAGGAACTGATAGTACTGAAGGAAGAAATCCAAGCTGCACCGAAGGCATTGGCGAAAAACAAGTTTCTGGGAATTGACAGAACACCATTTGAGATGTTTCAACAAATGGATACAGCCCTGAAAGTGCTCACTCGCCTATGCCAAGAAACTTGGAAGACAGCTACCTGGCCAACCAACTGGAAGAGTTCCATATTTATGCCTGTTCCCAAGAAAGGTGATCCAACCAAATGTAGAAATTATAGAACAATATCATTAATATCACATTCAAGCAAAATTTTGCTGAAGATCCTTCAAAAGCAGCTGCACCTGTACATCAGTAGAGAACTGTCAGAAATTCAAGCTGGATTCAGAAGAGGATGTGGAACAAGGATAGACCCTGGCTGAAAGCAAAAAATACCAGAAAGATGTTTGCCTGTGTTTTATTGACTATGCAAAGGCATTCAACTGTGTGGATCATAGCAAATTATGGATAACATTGCAAAGAATGAGAATTCCAAAACACTTAATTGTGCTCATGAGGAACCTGTGCATAGATCAAGAGGCAGTCCTTCAAACAGAACAAGGGGATACTGCATGGTTTAAAGTCAGGAAAGGTGTGCATCGGGGCTGTATCCTTTCAACCATATTTATTCAGTCTATATGCTGAGCAAATAATTGGAGAAGCTGGACTATATGAAGAAGAATTCGGCATCAAGATTGGAGAAAAACTCATTAACAACCTGCGTTATACAGGTGATAAAACCTTTGCTTGCTGAAAGTGAAGAGAACTTGGGAGCACTTAATGATGAAGATCAAAGACCACAGCCTTCAGTATGGATTACACCTCAACATAAAGAAAACAAAAATCCTCACAACTGGACCATCATGTTAAATGGAGAAAAGATTGAAGTTGTCAAGGATTTCATTTTACTTGGATCCACAATCAACACTCATGGAAGCAGCAGTCAAGAAATCAAAAGACGTGTTGCATTGGGCAAATCTGCTGCAAAAGACCTCCTTAAAGCGTTGAAAAGCAAAGATGCCACCTTGAAGACTAAGGTGCACCTGTCCGAAGCCATGGTGTTTTCAGTCACCTCATATACATGTGAAAGGTGGACAACGAATAAGGAAGAATTGATGCCTTTGAATTGTGGTATTGGCAAAGAATATTGAATATACCATGGACTGCCAAAAGAACAAACATCTGTCTTGGAAGAAGTACAACCATAATGCTCCTTAGAAGCAAAGATGATGAGACTATGTCTTACATACTTTGGACATGCTTTCAGGGAGGATCAGTCCCTGGGGAAGGACATCATGCTTGGTAAAGCAGAGTCAATGACAAAGAGGAAGACTGTCAACTAGATGGATTGATACAGTGGCTGCAGCGATAGCTTAAGCATAACAGGGATTGTGAGGATGGTGCGGGACCAGGCAACATTTTGTTCTGTTGTGCATAGCGTCGCTATGAGTTGGAATCGACTTGATGGCACCTAACAACAACAAGCTGTGAATGACAGAAAGCCTGGTCATCACCTGGCTTTCCTTTTCATTATGCTCTGACCAGTGAGGAGTCTCTGTTGTTTACCTCATCTGTGCCAGTATGCTCTAGATCTCCTTTGCCGGTGGAGCTAGGAGAGGTGAGGGGCTGGAGGGGAAGGACCAGAAGATATTCAGGGTTCCTAACCACCTTCCCAGTGAGTAGACCAAGGCATTCCCAAGCTGGTGGTGATGGCGGACTTGTTTTCATGCAAGGTTTAAACCTTGCCTTGAGCTAAATGACATGAGAAGGTGAGGGCCCGTTATTTACTGGAAGGAAGGGAATGAAGAATGCATTGTTTGAGAAAAGCCACGGATGTGGAAAGAGGTGATCAATGAAGAGGAATAGTGGGAATGTGCTGGGGAAAAACAAGTGGTTGGGCGTGGATGATGACTAAGGCAGATGGTGCTGAAGGTCGCATGAGGTGCTGGAGTTCTAAACTTACTTCTGCCTGCATCTCAGCATGTGTCCTTAGACAAGTTCATCCCCATTCTGTCCCTCAGGCATCAATTCTGTAAAATTATAGATTGAATTTGTTGATTTCTAAAGGCCCCTCCACACACCAAAGATTCTGGGATCCCTTGGGAAAGGAACTCTACAATTTTTTTTTTTTAATTTAGCAAATACTTAAATAATACTTAATGTGGGAGCCCTGGGGGCAAAGTGGTTAAGAGTTTAGCTGCTAAACAAAAGGTTGACAGTTCGAATCCACCAGCTGTTCCTTGGAAACCCTATGGGTAGTTCTCCTCTGTCCTGTAGGGTCACCGTGAGTTGTAATCAACTCAAAGACAATGGGTTTTTTTCTTTTCTTCTTCTTCTTTTTTTTTTTTTTATGGGAACCCTGCTGACAGTGGCTAAGAGCTCAGCTTCTAACCAAAGGGTCAGCAGTTCAAATCCACCAGATGCTCCTTGGAAACCTCATGGAGCAGTTCTACTCTGTGCTATAGGGTCACTGTGAGTCAGAATCGACTCAACGGCAACAGTTTTGGTTTGTTTTTTAATGCGAGGTCTCTAGGGAGCCCTGAAGGCACAGTGGTTAAGCACTTGGCTGCTAACCGAAAGGTTGGAGGTTCAAACCCACCAGCTGCTCCATGGGAGAAAGATGTGGTAGTCTGCTTTTGTAAAGATTACAGCCTTGGAAGCCCTATGGGGGCAGTTCTACCCTGTCCTGTAGGGTCGCTATGAGTCGGAGTCAACTTGATGGCATACAACAACCCCTGGGGTCTCTAGGTGGTGCAGACGGTTTGGGCTCAACTGCTAACCTAAAGATTGACAGTTCAAACCCACCCAGAGATACCACACAAGAAAGGGCATAACGATACTTCCATTAAGATTACAGTCAAGAAAACCCTATACTCTAACACACGAGGTCGCCATGAGTCAGAATCGGCTCAACAGCAACTAACAACATGTGCCATTTTATGTACTTTAAAATAAAAATATTTCTTCTATTAATCCTTTTCACAGCCCTAAGAGTTAGCTTCTATTTTTTAAACTATACTTTCTTCTGACTTACATTGTTTCTGATGAGAAGTCTGCTTTCATTCTTATCTTTGTCTCTTTATGTTTAATGTCTTTTTCCTTTGACTGAAGATTTTACTCTTTAACACTAGTTGTTAGCAAGTTGATTTAGATGTGCCTTTATATATATATATATATATATATATATATATATATTATTTCTTCTGCTTGTGGTTGGTTCATTGAGCTTCTTGTGGGTTTATGGTTTTCATCAAATTTGTTAAATTTCCAATCATTATTTCTTCAAATATTTTTTCTGGTACTCCAATTACATGTATGTTAGGTTGCTTGATGTTGTCCCATAGTTCAATGATGCTGTGTTCATTTTATTTTTAAATCATTGTTTCTCTCTGCATTTCACTTTTGGTACTGTCTATTGCTGTCTTCAAATTCACCACTCTTTCTCCTCCAGTGTGTAATCTGCTGTTATTCCCATCCTATATACATGTGTAATATGGAGCCCTGATGGCACCATGGTTAAGAGCTATGGCTGCTAACCAAAAGGTCGGCAGTTCGAATCCACCAGCTGCTCCTTGGAAACCCTATGGGGCAGTTCTATTTTGTCCTATAGAGTTGCTATGGCTTGGAACCGACTCGATGGCAATGGGTTTAGTTTTTAGTTTTTTATACACATATATACTCAGATGCACACTCATGCTTATTTTTCTGTATTTTCTTGACTGTACGGGATGTATTTTTAATAATTGCTTTAATGTTCTTGTCTATTAATTCTATCATCTGTGCTACTTCTGGGTCTTTTTTTGTTGGCTGGATTTTTGCTCATCATGAGTCATGTTTTCTTGCTTCTTTGCATGCCTGATTATTTCTTATTATATTCTGGACGTTTTGAATTGTACATTGTTGATTTGCTAGATTTTTTAAATTATCATTATTCATTTAAGTATTCTGATACTGTGTTCTGGAATGCAGTTCAGTTACTTGGAATCAGTTTGAGCTTTCCAAGGCTTGCTTCGCAGCATGATTAGGTGGGACCAGATCAGCTGTTAGTGGAAGGACAATTTGTCCCCACTACTGCGGCAGTGCTCCACGCTTCATGTATTACAAGGTTTTTCCCCACTGGATAGTGGGAACAGAAACTATTCCCAGCACTGTGTGAGCTCCGGAGATTGTTCTGCCTGCTGCTTTTCAGTAGTTCTTTATTTAGACTTAGTCATTTTCTCATAGGTATGTTCTGAATGAGTACTATGATCAGACTTAAGAAGAACCCTCTACGGCTCTCCAGAGCACTCTCTCTGCCTGTCTGTGCATCTCCATCCCCTCTGGTACTCTGCCCCACGAACTGTAGTTGCCTTGACTTTTCCTAACTTCATATTCTGACTCCTTATCTCAGGGAGACTGCTGAGCTCTGCCTGGGTATTCTCTCTCCCTGTGCTAGAGCCTAGAACCTCTTGCCAGTCAGTAAGCAGGGGCATGAGGCTCACCTCATTTGTTTCTCTTCTCTCAGGCCTCACTTTCCTGTGCTGCCTGTTTTACAGTGTCTGAAAAACATTGTTTTATATATAGTTTTCCAGTGTTCTGATGGCTTTAAGGCAGTAGGCTCCTATCATTCCATCATGGTGGGAAGTGGAAGTCATATTAGATATTATTTTTATCCTTGCTTTATAGATGATGAAACTGAGACACAGAGAGGTTGGATAATTTCCCCAAGGTTGTATGGTTCACAATTGGAAGAGTCAGGGATTTGAACTCAGTCAGTTTTGACTACACGGTCTGTTTCTTAAACTTTAGGCTCTGTTGTCTCGAAAGTATTTCTGTGAATCAAGTCAAAATCTTTACACGTGATAATTTTGTGTTTTCCAATTACAGAGGAAGAAAACAAACATGTGTTTTCACATACATAGACCCAGCATTCAAAAGGATAGGCCCGTTTCCCTCATCCCTGTGCTCAGAGCTACACACAAATGCTTTTCCAGGAGTTTATGCCAATGCCATGTTTGTATCCTGCCTCGGATGACAGAAGACATTTCTCCTGACCCCTTGAGGCCACAGGATAGATTGCCAGAGCCTCCGGTTGTGACAGACACTTGTATTGAATAGAAATATAATCTGACTTTTCACTGCTATCTGGAAAGTTCCCATTTTCAGAGCACAAGCCATTTACCCAAACAGTGTAAAGAGATTACGGTTCACTCTGTACGTTGAATTATGCATGGTTTTCAGCTAGGTAAAGTTCTCTGTGTTCTATTTTAGGAATATTTTCTGCACAAAGCAGAAAAAATTTCTGTACTTTCCAGAAGCAGCTACTCTTGATATATGTTACTTCTACCAGGAAAAAGAAATGTCTGAACCTCATCTGTTTTTCTTGAATCTCATGTTATAATTTGTTATCAGAGATTTCCCTGCAATTTCAAAAGTGGAACTTTACCTTCATGCTCCAAGATGTTAAAAGGGAAAAAACAGAAGCAAATTTGGCCCAAATTTTAAAACATCTATTGCGGCATACTCATTATGGCATCTTTTTAGAATTAGGCTGACTAATCCTGCTTAATACTCGAGGAGTGTCTGGTGTTAAGTGCTGTGCCTTCTCAGAACTCCATGTCAAAACCATTTTCATTTCATTTAGGGGTGATTAAAAAATGTCATCTTTAAAAGGACTATGTGAAGAATGCCTCAGAGCCTTGGGTTCAGCTACAAAGAAATGTGTGATGCATTGAAATAATACAACGATTAAGCCAAGGCAGGATTTGAATTCCAGAGTTTTAGTTCAGCATTCGTGGTGTAAAATACAGTAGATGTGGATCTAAAAGGAAAGTTAGATTGCCCAAATGAATTGAAGGCATTCACCGGGGGGAAAAACTCAAAATGACACATGGAGAGAATATTTCTGTACATTTCTCAAATGTGCTCTGCATCTCATCATCTATCCCAGCAATCTTCTGCTACATTTAGGTTGTACAAAGACCTCAATAGATGCAGTTTTTCTGCCTGTCTCCCCAGATATTGGTTGTGAGGATGGAGGCAGGGTGGTTGGTGGCATGAAAAGCAAAATAAGATAACTATACAATTTTGATTCAGTCCAGACCTGAAATTAATTTTTTTCTTTCTGGTTCCAGAATACACACACACACACACACACACACATGAATACATACATACACAATACACATGTGAGTTCACTGAATCTAAGATGCCATCAAGCATAACATATACCATTATTTTATCTACTGCTAAGAAAGAAAAAACTGCCAGCTAACCTATGGCCTTAACCTATGGCCTATGCTTTCTTAATACGTGGAATCTTTATTTTATACTTATTTAAAAAAAATTAAAAATAGAAGAATGTTAGCCCTCTTATGCATACATAAAAAGCGTTAAAAAAAATTGCTGTCAAGTTGATTCTGACTCATAACAATCCTATAGGACAAAGTAGAACTACCCCATAGGGTTTCCAAGGAGCAGCTGGTGGATTCAAACTGCTGACTCTCTGGTTAGCAGCTGAGCTCTTAACCACTCTGCCATGAGGGCTCCAAAAAGGATAATACAATACAGTTAAAATTAAATGGTTGAGATACTCGGAAATCATCGTCACATCCAGAGGCTGAATTTTTTAGCCACCTGTGGCTCAGAGGTATCCAAGCTGTGTTTTTCCACACAATAGAACTGCGTGCCATTAAGAGCGCTGGTAATATAACATTTCTTAAAAAGTGCTCCATTATTACATCTAGGACTTTCTCCAAGTGCTAAAAGCCATTCTTCAAATTTTGATGTGTACACGCTGGCAATAACATTTACATCATGACTGCAGTTTGGCCAGCAATTGTGAAATGCCATCGATTCATTGATTATAAGATGCATCACGATATCATTGAGGATGAAGTATGAAAAACATGCATCTTAGAATTGATAAATTATATGTGTGAGTGTGTATAGATATAGAGGTAGATGGAGATAGAGATCTTGCAGGATCTCATTCTAGATACATAGACTTATATCTATCTGTCGTGTAGGATCTCATTCCAGAGGATACCTTTCCTGGGCATAAGCATTATATCTGTGCACCTACCTCTGGCCTCGGCATTTATCCAAACCTCTAACCATAGAGCTCTACCTCAATTGCGTTTATGGTAGTACATAGGCAATAACTCATAAAGAACAAAGACAATAAGCGTGGGGAAATGAGTGGGACTGTGGAAAGAGAATGAGATTTGGAAGCAGAGCAACAAGATTCGAGCCCCAACTTGCTCTAATATTTACCACCCGTAAGACCTTGGGCAAGTTAAAAAAACCTTGGGCAAGTTACCAACCTATTATTTCCTCATTTGAAAATGACAATGCAACAATACCAACTTGACAGATTGTGTTTAAAGGGTAGATGAGATAACATTTACACAAATGTAAAATGATGCACACATGAATCTCACTTATGCCACCAGTGTACTGACAATTCACCCAGGCCAGGAGGCAGGGCCTTGGTTGATGTAATTGACCCTTGACTTAGCTACTAGCCAAGTAGAATAGTTTGGGAGTAAGCAAGACTGAAAGAAGCAAGCTTGAGAGGTTGAAACAATGAAGACTGATCAGAGGGCAAAGAGTATTCTGAAACTGGGGTTAAAGAAGCCAAAATTTTATGTGGCAATACTAGGTCCCTGGAGTTCCTGATGGCACAAATGGCTAAGCACTTAGCTACTAACAGAAAAGTTGGTGGTTCAAACCCATCCAGAGGAACCTCAGAAGAAAGCCCCAGCAATCTTCTAAAAGGTCACAGCCATGAAAACCCTATGGAGGTCAGTTCTACTCTGACACACGTGGGATTGCCATCAGTCAGAATCAACTTGACAGCAGCTGGTACTAGGTCCCTGACTCTGTACTCCCCATACCACCAAAGAACTTTCCTCTTCCCAGGCATTGTGATGACCATTATCTGGATGTCCAGAGTGGGGGGAAGTGATATATGTCCCCCTGTCATCATGATATAATGTACCAACATCCCAGGAGATGAGGGATTGCAACTGTTGACAATGTGACAGAACATGAAAAAATGATAATACATGAAATCAGCTGTAGAAATTATGGTTTGTAAGTTATGATTCTATTTGTTTAGTTTCATAATATTTTTAACAAGATAGTAAAATTTCAAAAAAATGAAAATAAAGGAAAACTGAGAGTACCATGTTATCAGGAAGAATCAGTCCCTGGAGAAGGACATCATGCTTGGTAGAGGAGAGGGTCAGTGAAAAAGAGGAAGACCCTCAATGAGATAGATTGACTCAGTGGCTGCAACAGTGGGCTCAACCATAACAATGATTATGAGGATGGCACAGTACCAGACTGTGTTTCGTTCTGTTGTATATGAGGTCGCTATGAGTCAGAACTAACTCGACGGCACCTGACAACAACAACAAGAGCACCATCTCATGGTGAAAGTTATACCTGTTATGTCAAATTGTGCTTGCTCATCCCTACCATCTGTAGTCAAGATGGTAATTAGGTTTCTTATCTCCTGTCAGGTCCAATCAATTGGCGGTAACTCCTGCTCCTTAGCTGGAGAAAGATGTGGCAGTCTGCTTCTGTGAGGATTTACAGCCTTGAAAACCCTATCAGGCAGTTCTCCTCTGTCCTACGGGGTCATTAGGAGTAGGAACTGACAGCAAAGGGTGGGATTGTGGCTGCTTGTAAGTTTCCCCATGGGAAGGCAATGGCTGAGTGTCAAAACCCTGGAGCTCCATAAAAATCCTGTAGTTCCCAGCCAAGTGGGAAGGCACTATTTTGGGTGCCCGTGTCACTGTCTCATGCTCCACGAGGTCAGGCACAGAGACTTCCAAAGGTAGAGGTTCAGGAAAAGGCAAGCCAGGCTTCTAAAACAATTTAAGTAAAAAAATATTAATATTAGTATCTGCCATGGATAAGGAAGAGGAGAGTGGACTCAGTGTTCCCTGAATCCACTGACCCTGCCCTTTGGTCCCGGCCACTAGTGCAGATCTGAGGAGTAAGCTGATCCTGTACTGAGCTCCAATCTTGCTATTGATGTCCCATGACTGTTAACTAGGCCTTCTAACTGGATTCTAGTTTCCCAGAGTCTTCTGGAGCATGTGATATGACCATGTATTCATTCATCCACTCACTCATGTAACAAGTTTTGATTGAGCACATGCTGTGTCCCAGGAATTGTGCTGGACCCTGGGAATACATCAATGGGCAAGACAGATGGAGTCAGCATTATCAGGAGTGAAGATAAGCCTTCAACAAGCAAGCACATTGTTTAATACAGTTGCCTTGTGGGTACAGAGGACCTGTGCAGTGTGTTATGAATACATATTCCAGGAGTCAGCAGAGGTTTCCTTAAAGACTTACAGAAACCACATTGCCATTTTTAAAAACATCCTCAATACTTCTTGGGAAAATCTGCATATGAGACTATGAGCAGAAATGTATTGGAAAAGGCGGCCCATGCCTTCTGTGGAAACCCTGGCGGAGTAGTGGTTAAGAGCTGTGGCTGCTAACCAAAAGGTCAGTTGTTCAAATCCACCAGACGCTCCTTGGAAACACTATGGGGCAGTTTGAATCTGTCTTATAGGGTCCCTGTGAGTCCAAATTGACTCCACGGCAACAGGTTTTTATGGTATGCCTTCTATAGGCTAGATTCTGAGAGCATTTTTTATATAAAGCACTGTTTTCGGAGCCTGGCTTGCCTTTTACCAAACCTCTACCTGTGAAAGTCTCTGTGCCTGGCCTCGTGGAGCATGAGACAGTGACCTGGGAGCTACAGGGTTTTTATGAAGCTCCAGGGTTTTGACACTCAGCCATCACCCTCCCATGGGAAACTTAAAAGCCACAAGAGCTCACAGAACCCTGAACTTTATTAGAGGACACAGCTCCCATTCCCCAAGCAGCCTGTGTCTGGTACTCACAGAGGCGATGGGACCTGACAGAGTCCTTGCTGCCCAGCAGCCTGTGGAGGAAAAGTGCTTATTCGCCAGGTGAGTGTCTCCCCTCGGAGCACTGCAACATTACTACCCCTTTGCTGGGTGAAGGGCCCGCGCTGACCTACGCCGTCCCTCACACCCAGGAGCTACCATCTCACCACCAGCGTCATCTGTACTTTTTACGTGCTTGTTTTTATCAGCACCCTCTCTTGTCCCTTCTATCTGATTTGTTCTCCATCCCTGGTTCCTACAAAACCCTTCCCAAGCCACTACAACCACTGCATTTTCTCCTTCTCTTGAAGCATTTGCTCCTTCTTTTGCAGCATGTGTTTGTTGACTGTGTACTTCCCATTTGTCAACCATGCCCTGGGGGCGAGGTCTTCTCGAGTCTCATGCCCACCCTACTCCCATCGTGTTCGAGGGCAGGAACATGGAAGGTGCACACAGTGAAGCTCATTAGTAATGGACAGGGACTAAAAAGTGCCTCGGTCTTCCCTTCCTAAGGTAGAATAAGATTACTCACTTTGTTGTTGTGTGCTGTTGAGTTGATTCCAACTCATACTGACGCTGTAAAAAAACCAAACGCAAACCCATCGCCGTCAATTTGATTCCAACTCATAGCAACCTACCAGGGCAGAGCACAAGTGCCGCATAGGGTTTCCAAGGAGTGGCCGGTAGATTCAAACTGCTGACCTTTTGGTTAGCAGCCTGAGCTCTTAACCACTGAGCCACCAGGGCTCCCTAGGACAGAGTAAAACTGCCTCGTGGGGTTTCCCAGGCTATAATCTTTAGGGAAGTAGACTGCCCCATCTTTCGCCAAGTGACTGGTGGGTTTGAACCACCAACCTTTCAGTTAGCAGCCGAGCTTAACCATTACACCACCAAGGTGCCTTATTGTGCCACTATCTAGGGGCTAACTTGACACTCAGTATTTTAATCCAGACATTTAAAAAAAGCCGTGGATGGGTAGATGAGCAGCTAGCAGCGTGCTTCTCCACAAGCGAGTGACCGGGGAGTCTCTGGTTGCTCTCATTTGCCCATTATTTAGCAGATGAAAGGAGCGCTTGGTGAACACAGGATGGCAAAGAGGGAGGATGCCTGGCATGTGGACATATGTGTGCATGATTGCAAATGAATGCGTGCTGCATGGATGCTTATTTGTCACTACACAGTAAAAGCAACCCGTTCAGGTTCAACTGCCCAAAAATCAGGTAGCAATTATCTGTATACATGCCCAGGGCCTCTGCAGGTTCCATAGTCTCAGTCTTCACAAGGGAATGATGAAAACTCAGATACACTGTAGACTCTCAGGGAGGGAAGGGAGTTTAGAGTCTTGCTTCTCAAGGTGTGGTCCATGGACCAGCAGAATTAGCATCATGTGGGAGCTTGCTAGACATGCAGGATCTCAGGTGCCCAGATCTACTCAATCAGATTTTGCAGCGTTACCAGACGGCAGGAGAGTCACAAACACACTGAAATGTGAGAAATGCATAGTTTATCTCCCCGCATTTTACAGGCGAGACAACTGAGGCCCAGAGTGAGGCCATACAGGCAGGCAGTGTCAGAGCTGGTCCACAGCCAGGCCTGGGGAAACGCAGAATACTCCTGGGCCCTCTTTGTTACAGCCGAGGCCTGTGTCCACCATTCTCCTGACCACTCTGTGGATCTTCTGAAAGGAGCTAGAACTGTTTGTCAGAAATACCAGAGGAAGAACGGAGAGCAAGGCTGTCTGGGTTGGGTGCCAAGAGAGGGAGGACTAGCATCTGAACTCGACCAGAAGCAGAGTAATCAGCCCACGATTATGTAGCTAACATGCCAGGGGTCTTCCTAGTACTTCCTATCTTCGGATGCCACCCTCAGGGAATTTACTGCCTGACTGATATGGCAGGGAACCAAATGGGTGTAGAGTGGGGCTACCTGAGTGGAGTGGGGTGGTTGTGAGGTCACAGTTATCAAGGAGGGAGTTACTTTAGTGTGAAGCCAAACTCTCACCACCACTGCTCAGGATATTCTGTCTGCCATGAGGGACCCCACCCTGTACTCTTCAAGAAATACTGTCTCCCTTTCTTTTCCTTCACTTTACATCTAACTAGTAGACATGTTTTTGTGGGCAGGGCCCCTGTCTTAGGCATACGGTACTCACGCACACACACACATTCCACACACACACACTCACAGCATTAGATACAGGCTTTATCCTTGATCCAGTGCGTGGTTCATCCCTGTCCCTAAGCTCCGTGACTGGCACATAATAAACCAAAATGCCTGTGCCATCAAGTCAATTCCAACTCATAGCAACCTTATAGGACAAGTAGAGCTCCCCCAGAGAGTTTCTGAAGGTTTACAGAAGCAGACTGCCACATCTTTCTCCCACAGAATGGCTGATAGGTTACAACCACCAACCTTTTGGTTAGCAGTTGAGCACTTAACCACTGCACCACCAGGCCTCCTCTGGCACATAATGGCTGCTTACTAAAAGTGTATTGTTGTAAACTCTGCAGTAAGAGAACAAAAGAATTCCTTTCTCCAAGACCAAGGCCTCGCTTATCCTCAAGAGAAGTAGGTCCTCTTGAACCCCTCTCCAGACATTTCTTTTTTTATTTATGTTTAGACTTTATTAGGCTTATAATTCTAGTTTGATGTTTATTGCAATTCGTTCTCTGTAACACTTGCTCCCACAGAATGTTAATTTTATTTTATATTTTTCAAAAAGCTCTGTAGCCCAATAGATGGTGAAGTGGCAGGATTTAAAAGGCTATGGCGTGTCTTGCCACGACGTCTTAGAGCTTCTCTGTGCTAACGTGCAAGGCGACTCCCCAAGAAGAGGAAATGTGCAGGGCTCCCCGGGCTTACCTGCCCACAGATCCTCTTTTTCAGAGAACGTCTTGGTTTCTCAGATCACTCTTTGGGAAACACTGATCTAGTTGTGGGTGGTACACATGCCATTTGTCCAAGCTGGCAACAACATGTCACAGAGCTGACAACGTGCTTTGTTCTTGGCTTTTATTTTTTAAGGCCATGGGTATAGTAGGTACTCAAGGGATGCCTGTTGAATAAATATCTAGATAAAAGTATGCCTGTGAGAAAGCTAAATAGATATAAGTTCCAGGGGGAAATAAGTCTAATCAACTTAATTTGAATTTGACTCAGTGAACATTTATAGATAACTGCTTCTGGGCCAGGCACTGTGCTAGGCATGGTGAAACAAATTCCTAACTCTTCCTCAAGAAGATCGAAGACTTAAAGGGAAGACCAAACTCGTTGCTGTCAAGTCAATTCCAACTCATAGCTACCGGATAGGACAGAGTAGAACTGCCCCAATAGGGTTTTCAAGGAGCAGCTGGTGGATTCGAACTGCCAACCTTTTGGGTAACAGTGGTAATTCTTAACCACTGTACCACCAGGGCTCCAAAGGGGAGACAGGAATTTAAATAAAGCAATTCCCAACTGTGCATAAATAGGACAAAGGATGAGTGTCCAAGGCTCAGACGCTACAAAGAAAAGAGAATGTTTAATCCTTTACCTAGATAATGGCTAAAATAGATTTTGGAAGGGTAACAGGGAGTTTACCAGGTTGACAAGGAGGGCAAAGTATAATCCAGGCAAAGGGTACAGTGGTCAAGGGTTTGCAGGTATAAACATATTGCCACATCTCAGAAACTATTAGCTTCCAACAAAGGAAAATGTAATGACTGGCAGAGGTTGGAGCTGAGAATACCGTTGGGCACAGATAGTACGTTTTTCCTTCTCCAGAGGCAGTGCAGGTCTGTGGGGACAGTGTCCAACTCTGATTTAGGAAGGTACCATACTCCTTGACTGCAGAAATCAATAGTGGTTGTGGACAGGTGGCTGCACCCTTAGTGACCTGTTGCCATCAAGTTATTCCAACTCATAGAAACCCTATAGGACAAAGTAGAACTGCCCCCACGGAATCTTAAGGGAAGTGGACTGCCACATCTTTCTCCCACAGAGCGAATGGTGGGGTCAAACTGCCAACCTTTCAGTTAGTGGCCGAGCTCTTAACCACTGTACCACCAGAGCCCCTTCACCCTTAGTGAACTCCGATTTAATTCTCCTGGAGCCTGAGGAATACCCCGCCCTAGATCATGGCCCCTACTCCAACCAGCATGGCTGCCGGCAGCTCGCTAGACATGTGTATCTTCCATAGCCATTTTTGCTTGAAGTTGTTTTCTTGTTATGCAGTGCAGATATGTGTTGCCTGATTTTTTTTTTAAAGCTTGCAATCAATAAACTGTGAATCTGTGACTGTAAATAAGACAACTTGTAAAAATACATTTACGTTGATACTTCCAACTTAAAATTTATTTTGCTCTTACTTTTTTTTTAGCTTATTTATGAGCCTAGAACGACACTGATAGAGAATCTGTTTCCATACTAATAACCCTAAAATAGATTTAGATGTGTATCAGATGGAAGCTGAGTGTCATTTTTAATTATGATTAAGGTGACATTTTATTATTTTTCCCCAGAAGAGTCATGAATTTTGACTCTGCATGTGAAATGCTAATTGAGTGCACCTCCTGCCCCTTTGGTCAGAGGGTCCTCCTGGTAAATAATGGTGGTTCTTAATGGGAAGTTGCTGCTGGGGGATGCTTCACTGCTGTGGGTTCAAACAGCCTTTCTAGAGCCCTTTCTCTTCCCTGATTCTGAGCCAGGTCAAAGGGTCAGACACGTGTGGATTTGAAACCAGCCAATCCACTTAGTAGCCCATACACATCAGTAAGTTACTTAACCTCTCTAAGCCTGAGTTTCCTCAACCGTACAATGGGCATAATACCTACCTCATAGACTGAGGATTTAATGAAACAAGGTTGTAAAGTGCATGGCAGACTACACTTAACACTAGTGTTACTGTTATCATTGTTTGTTGTTGCTATCATTATTATTTAATTGAAGTTCTGACCTAGAAAGTCTCAAATTAGCAAATGACTTGAAAGGCTGACCCAAGGGCAACTAGGGGACATCTTGGTGGGTAGGAAGGCTAGGGGTGAGTCTGGGGGAATTCTGGAGGAGAATGTTGGGCTCCGTCGCTCCTCTCTATGGGGCTTTTTATATGCCAGGCCACCCTTACTTCCTTCTAAGAGGCAGCCTGTTGTTGTTGTTGTTGTTAGGTGCTGTCGAGTCGGTTCCGACTCATAGCGACCCTATGCACAACAGAACGAAATGCTGCCCAGTCCTGTGCCATCCTTACAATCGTTATTATACTTGAGCTCATTGTTTCAGCCACTGTGTCAATCCACCTCGTTGAGTGTCTTCCTTTTTTCCGCTGACCCGGTACTCTGCCAAGCATGATGTCCTTCTCCAGGGACTGATCCCTCCTGACAACATGTCCAAAATATGTAAGACGCAGTCTCGCCATCCTTGCTTCTAAGGAGCATTCTGGTTGTACTTCTTCTAAGACAGATTTGTTCGTTCTTTTGGCAGTCCATGGTATATTCAATATTATTCGCCAACGCCACAATTCAAAGCCGTCAACTCTTCTTCAGCCTTCCTTATTCATTGTCCAGCTTTCATATGCATACGATGTGATTGAAAATACCATGGCTTGGGTCAGGCACACCTTAGTCTTCGGGGTGACATCTTTGCTCTTCAACACTTTGAAGAGGTCTTTTGCAGCAGGTTTGCCCAATGCAATGTGTCTTTTGATTTCTTGACTGCTGCTTCCATGGCTGTTGATTTTGGATCCAAGTAAAATTAAATCCTTGACAACTTCAATCTTTTCTCCGTTTATCATGATGTTGGTCATTGGACCAGTTGTGAGGATTTTTGTTTTCTTTATGTTGAGGTGTAATCCATACTGAAGGCTGTGGTCTTTGATCTTCATTAGTAAGTGCTTCAAGTCCTCTTCACTTTCAAAAAGCAAGGTTGTGTCATCTGCATAACGCAGGTTGTTAATGAGCCTTCCTCCAATCCTGATGACCCATTATTCTTCATATAGTCCAGCTTCTCGGATTATTTGTTCAGCATACAGATTAAATAGGTATGGTGAAAGAATACAACCCTGACGCACACCTTTCCTGACTTTAAACCAATCAGAATCCCCTTGTTCTGTCCGAACAACTGCCTCTTGATCTGTGTAAAGGTTCCTCATGAGCCCAATTAAGTGGTCTGGAATTCCCATTCTTTGCAGCGTTATCTATAGTTTTTTATGATCCACACAGTCAAATGCCTTTGCATAATCAATAAAACATAGGTAAACATCCTTCTGGTATTCTCTGCTTTCAGCCAGGATCCATCTGACATCAGCAATGATATCCCTGGTTCCACGTCCTCTTCTGAAACCAGTCTGAATTTCTGGCAGTTCCCTGTCGATATATTGCTGCAGCTGTTTTTGAATGATCTTCAGCAGAATTTTGCTTGTGTGTGATATTAATGATATTATTCTATAATTTCCACATTCGGTTGGATCACCTTTCTTGGGAATAGGCATAAATATGGATCTCTTCCAATCAGTTGACCAGGAAGCTGTCTTCCATATTTCTTGGCATAGATGAGTGAGCACCTCCAGTGCTGCATCTGTTTGTTGAAACATCTCAGTTGATATTCCATCATTTCCTGGAGCCTTGTTTTTTGCCAATGCCTTTAGAGCAGCTTGGACTTCTTCCTTCAGTACCATCGGTTCCTGATCATATGCCACCTCTTGAAATGGTTGAATATCAACTAATTCTTTTTGGTGTAATGACTCTGTGTACTCCTTCCATCTTCTTTTGATGCTTCCTGCGCCGTTTAATATTTTCCCCAAGGAATCCTTCACCATTGCAACTCGAGGCTTGAATTTTTTCTTCAGTTCTTTCAGCTTGAGAAACACCAAGTGTGTTCTTCCCTTTTGGTTTTCCATCTCCAGCTCTTTGCACATGTTATTATAATACTTTACTTTGTCTTCTCGAGAGGCCCTTTGAAATCTTCTGTTCAGTTCTTTTACTTCATCAATTCTTCCTTTTGCTTTAGCTGCTTGATGTTCGAAAGCAAGTTTCAGAGTCTCCTCTGACATCCATCTTGGTGTTTTCTTTCTTTCCTGTATTTTCAATAACCTCTTGCTTTCTTCATGGATGATGTCCTTGATGTCATTCCACAACTCGTCTGGTCTTCGGTCACTAGTGTTTAATGCATCAAATCTATTCTTGAGGTGGTCTCTAAATTCAGGTGGGATATATTCAACGTCATATTTTGGCTCTCATGGACTTGCTCTGATTTTCTTCAGTTTCAGCTTGAACTTGCATATGAGCAATTGATGGACTGTTCCACAGTCGGCCCCTGGCCTTGTTCTGACTGATGATATTGAGCTTTTCCATCATCTCTTTCCACAGATGTAGTCAATTTGATTTCTGTGTGTTCCCTCTGGCAAGGCCCATGTGTATAGTCGCCATTTATGTTGGTGAAAGAAGGTATTTGCAATGAGAAAGTCGTTGGTCTTGCAAAATTCTATCATTCAATCTCCAGCCTTGTTTCTATCACCAAGGCCATATTTTTCAACTACTGATCCTTCTTCTTTGTTTCCAACTTTCACATTCCAATCGCCAGTAATTATCAATGCATCTTGACTGCATGTTCGATCAATTTCAGACTGGAGCAGCTGATAAAAATCTTCTATTTCTTTATCTTTGGCCCTAGTGGTTGGTGCGTAAATTTGAATAATAGACACATTAACTGGTCTTCCTGGTAGGCGTATGGATATTGTCCTATCACTGACAGTGATGTACTTCAGGATAGATATTGAAACGTTCTTTTTGACGATGTATGGAACACCATTCCTCTTCAAGTTGTCATTCCCAGCATAGTAGACTATATCATTATCCAATTCAAAATGGCCAATACCAGTCCATTTCAGCTCACTAATGCCTAGGGTATCAATGTTTATGTGTTCCATTTCATTTTTGATGATTTCCAATTTTCCTAGACTCATACTTCGTACATTCCAGGTTCTGATTATTAATGGGTGCTTGCAGCTGTTTCTTCTCATTTTGAGTCATGCCACATCAGCAAATGAAGGTCCCAAAAGCTTTACTCCATCATGTCGTTAAAGTCGACTCTACTTTAAGGAGGAAACTCTTCCCCAGTCATCTTTTGAGTGCCTTCCAACCTGGGGGCTCATCTTCCAGCACTATATCAAACAATGTTCCACTGCTATTCATAAGGTTTTCCCTGGCTAATGCTTTTCAGAAGTAGACTGCCGGCTCCTTCTTCCTAATCTGTCTTAATCTGGAAGCTCAGCTGAAACCTGCCCTCCATGGGTGACCCTGCTGGTATCTGAATACTGTTGGCATAGCTTCCAGCGTCACAGCAACACACAAGCCCCCACAGTACGACAAACTGACAGACACGTCGGGGGAGGCAGCATAGTATAGTAAAAATGGTATAGGTTTTGAATTCATATGAGCCTGGGATCTAGTCCTAGGGTTATTAAAATGGGAATAGTAACACTATTATTAGTTATTGTGAGGATTATGAATAATGTATAAAAGCATCATCAAAGTGCCTGGTACTCAGTACTTGGGGCCATAATTAAGAATTGATAGCAGACAACAGAGAATCGGGGACACATCCACTCTAGTAGGCTTATGAAGCCCCCTCTTCTAATGAAGGATGAATGCCACTGAGGCTTTGGTTTTGGGTTTTAGCAAAGTGAGTTGGAGATAGTGAAGGGGCCTTGCCATAGGCTTTGGAGTTCTGACTTGACGGTAATATCTGTCGTACAAGGCTGTGATTCTTAACCCCATGTCCCCTTCATAGTCATATTGAGAACCTAGCCAAGTACCTGCTGCAGTTAGGACCTGATTCTTGGTAAGATGACCAACTCATCCAATTTTCTAGGGACTCTCCTGGGTTTAAGGAGCCCTGGTGGCACAGTGGTTATAGTGCTCTGCTACTAACTGAAAGGTTGGCAGTTCGAACCTACCAGCTGCTCCGAGGGAGAATGATGTGGCAGTCTGCTAGTCTGCTTCTGTAAAGATTTACAGCCTTGGCAACCCTATGGGGACAGTTCTACTCTGTCCTATAGGGTCACTATGAGTCAGAATCAACTTGACGGCAGTGAGTTTGGTTCGGTTGGTCCTGGGTTTAGTGCTGAAAGTTCTGCATCCCTGGAAACCCCCAGTCCCAGGCAAACTGAGATGATTGGTCACCCTACTTGTGACCTTCAGAAAGCTCCACATCCTTGCAGAGCTCAGGACAACATTTGTGTTAGGCCATCTTTATCCTAAGCTTTAAAAAAAAAAAGAAAAGAAACCTACTTCAAAATGGCATGTTAGAACAAATTTCCTTCATTTAAAAAGCAGGCACAATTACACAGAACACCTGGGTTTCTAAAGTAAAACAAGATGATATGAGTTATTTACTGCAGTTCTTCCTTCCTAATGGTTTTTGGCATCCTTGTTTATTTTTCTGAACAGGTATTCTTTGAGTGGGAAAGGCAGGGTATTTCCTAGGGCTGCCACACTAAGTACCACAAACTGGGTGGCTTTTAAGAACAGAGCTGAATTCTCTCACAGTTCTGGAGGCTAGGAGCCTGGAATCAGGATGTCAGCCATGTTGATTCCTTCTGAGGCCTCTGAGGGAGACTCTGTCCCATGCCTCTCTCTTAGCTTCCGGTGACAGACAGCGATGCTTGGTGTTCCAGCCTGTAACTTGGGCTTCACATGGATGTCTTCCCTCTGTGTGTTTCTCTGTGTCTCTTTCTGATCTTTTATAGGATACCACTCATATTGGATTAGAATCCATACTCTAGTATGACATCATGTTAACGCAACTGCTAACATCTTCAGAGACTCTATATCCAAACAAGATCATGTTCTCAGGTACTAAGGGTCAAGACTTCAACATATCTTTTGGGTGGGGCATAAGTAAGTCCACAACAGCAGGCACCTGAGAGTGTATGGTGGGTGCGGCACAAGGGACATGGGCAGTGATGACACATATGCCCCTCACAACCCTTTATGTGACAAGAGTTTTGGAATGGGGTCAATGCCAGCCAATAAGGAAAGGACGGTGTTCAGTGGACACTGGCCAGGATTTTCCCAGGCAAAATGAGACACAGGTGGCGTTTGTCTTCAGTTTTCTGTCCTATCAATTCAGAAATTTCTCTGCCTCCCCCTTGAAACTTCTGACACTTTTTTATAAACTGCTTATAAAACTGAATAGCATCTCGAACCCAGGTCTTTTAGCTCTTAGACTCCTCAACACCGAGGGGTCTCTTCCCTTATGAAAGGTTTTAAGGCAACGTGGTGGCACAAATGGTTAAGTACTCGGCTACCGGCCAGAAGGTTGATGGTTCAAACCCATCCAGGGGTGTCTAAGAATACAGGCCTGGTGATCTGCTTCTGATAGGTTGCAGCCTTGAAAATCCCATGGGGCAAGTTCTACTCTGCACATACGGGGTCATCATGAGTCAGAATCGACTCGGCAGCAACTAACAACGGCAGCAACAGCAACAATCTCCTATTAGCTATTTACAACTTCGTTCCAATGAAGGGCCTGGAAGCACTTTTTGATCAATTGTTAGAATTTCACTATTTCTGGTCCCATTGTCCTCAACTCTCGATACGCATTAAAATCACCTGAAGAATCTTTATTTTTCCCATAGGTATTTTTTACTGAGATATAACTTACATGTAAAAAATTCACAATTTGTGTACGTACAGATCTCTGGGCTTTTACTTACGTATATACTCAGGTAATTACGACCCAGATGAGGACACAGGGCATTTCTAGCATCCCGGAAGGCTCCTGCATGCCCCCACAGGTACCACTATTCCTGCATCAAGAGCTTTTCAAATGTCCTAACTCCCAGGGGCTCCCACAGAGACTCCGATTTAACTGGTCTGGATTAGGCCGGTGTGAGGATTTTTTAAAAGCTCTCCAGGGTGATTCTTACATGTTGCCGCTTTTCGGAGACTGATCACTTTTCTAGTCACGCAGGTCATGTGAGCAGTAGATGACCCACAGGTGCCAATGCCTTTCATACCTGCAGCCGCCTCTCAGGCCTCTAAGAATGTGAATTAATGGGCATATGAGAGAGGACCTTCAAGGTCCTGTCTGCAGTGTTGTGAGAGATGGGGCAGAACCCTGGACAGAACAAACCCTTAGACTTGACACTCCATAGAACAACGGGGTACAGCTTAAACTGAAAGGGGCCATTTTGAAGAGGCGGCACAAGCCGTACTGCCCAGGCACATCTTGAGGAAGCACACCTCATCAGGAATAAGACCCTTCTCCTGATTGCTGTAGACTGGAAGCTGCCCCAAGCTGGGAGGAGGAGGAGGCAGTTTAGGGCAGCAGTGGAGTATACGGACGTTTCTCCTCATGTGACCATTGGCCACCAGGCCTCAGTGAGGAGCCGGGGACCGGAGTGCATCAAGTGGAGTTGCCCTCAAGCACGTGTGGGACTCACTCTGAGAACTTGCAGTAGTAGGTACCTCGGAAAACACTTGCAGTCAGAATAGAGATGCTGAAATCCTACAGATAGGAGGGAGGGGCTAAAGGACTAGTGTCATTCAGGTGTTAGCTAATAGCAGGTCCACTGGGCTCGAGGCCTGGTGATCACGATCTTAAAAGTACAAACAACCCAAAGTTGGCATTGAAGGGAGATGTTCACACTGGTGCAAGAGCAGAGGGGTCCTTATAGAATTTCTTCAATTGAAAGCCCTGGTAGCGAAGTAGTTAAGAGCTTGGCTGCTAACCAAAAGGTCAGCAGTTGGAATCCACCACCCGCTCCTTGGAACCCCTATGAGGCAGTTCTACTCTGTCCTATAGGGATGAGTTGGGATCGACTCGATGGCAACGGGTTTGGTTCGCCTTGGTTATAATATGTTAGAAGGAGCCCCGGTGGTACGAATGGTTAAGTTCTTGGCTGCTAACCAAAAGTTTGGTGGTTCAAACCCACCCAGCTGTTCCGTAGAAGAAAGACCTAGTGACCTGCTCCTGTAAAGATTACAGCCTAGAAAACCTTATGGGGGCAGTTCTGCTCTGTCACATGGGGTCGCTATGAATCAGAATTGACTCAATGGTACCCAACACCAGTATGTTGGAAAATCATTTTATTATAAAAATTTTGCTTACCCACAAGAAATAGAAAGAACGATAGTCTACAGATATGGAGGCCAGGTTTCAATCTCAGTTGTTCCACTAACTGCGTGACCCTGGACAAGTCACTTTCCCTCCTTAGCCCTCCATTTAACAATTTTAAAATGAGAAAAGTGGATTAGATGACCTCTAGGAGATTTCTTAGCACTTATCTTTTTTGAGATGAGAATCTATGTAAACAGAGATACACCATTGAAGAAGGGGATGCCAGCGGGGTCCCTGATTCCTTTGCCCTAGCCACAGTCCCCTGCTCCCTCCATTTAACAATTTTAAAATGAGAAAAGTGGATTAGATGACCTCTAGGAGATTTCTTAGCACTTATCTTTTTTGAGATGAGAATCTATGTAAACAGAGATACACCATTGAAGAAGGGGCTGCCAGCGGGGTCCCTGATTCCTTTGCCCTAGCCACAGTCCCCTGCTCCCTCCCTGCTGCTCCTCAGCATGGCCTTCCTGCCCCTGGGCCTACACAGAGCTGGAGATGACAGCCAGCTTGGTGCAGGTATTATACTACCTCTCTGTGATGGATTAAATTGTGACTCCCAGGAAGATATATTCAAGTCCCAACCCCTGTACCTGTAAATGACCTTGTTTGGGGAAATAAGGTCAGTCTTTGAAGATATTACCATTAAGTCATACTGGAGTAGGGTGGGTCCTAGTCCTAATCCCTTCTGGGTGGTCTCTTGTAAAAGACAACAGACACAGAAATAGGTTTACACACGGGGAAGATGCCATGTGAGGATCTGTCTACAAGCCAGGGAACACCAAGAAATGCCTGGAGTTACCAGAAGCTGAAATAAACAAGGAAGGATCTTTCTCTAGAGCTGACAGAGAGAGGGTGCATGGCCATGCCAGCCCCCTGAATTTGAACTTCTGGCTTCCAGAACAGTAAGAAAATAAATTTCTGATCTTTAAAGCTACCCACTTTGTGGTATTTTGTTATGGCAACCTGGGGACATTAAGCCGTTACTCTGACAAACAGGGCCCAGAGAGAGACCATCCTGCACCTAAAGCTATTTTCCTGTTCAAACAACTCCAGCTGAAAATCTGAGCCACGACGAAGATAGATTGATACAGACAGATGTTCTGGCTAAAACAATTGTTCTGCAGCTCATGTGAGAACACTTAGTCAACATGCCCCGCCGAGAGCACAAGTCTGGCAAAGCTGTGATTTGAGCCAAGGCTCTGCAGAGGGCTGATCAGGTGCCATATTGCTTTTTGGGCCAGAGCTCTCAGGAGAGAATCATCAGAGGGAGTCAAGGGTTGTGAAGTGTGGCCTGACTAGCAGACATGACCTGGGCTATGTGCAGTCCTAGCACATAGGCTCTGTATTGATCACTATAGTGTTCCAGGTATAATATAGGCAACTTACACATTTTATCTAATGTAATCATCTTATTAACTCAAGGCATTATTGCCTTTATTATACAGATGAGAAAATTGAGGCTTATGGGGTGCCGATAAGAAGATTAGTTTGTACCCTGAGCTGTCTGACATGAAAGACCATTCTATCTCTGCTATTACATGTTACATCCTAGCTGTCCTCATTTTGCCCAGTAGTCTTGAAAATTGCAATAACTCACAGGGTCCAGCCAAGAGAACTTCGGGAGTGCAGGAGATGAGAGTCCTCAGGGAGGGATTAGGACAGTCACCAAAAACCCCTGCCCAGCAGGGCAACAGTCTGGCAGCAGTGTCAACACCAATGCAGCTGGACATCCCAGCTAATGCCCTATGACTGGCAGGGAGGAGCCTGGAAAGATAAGCAGTGTGACCTCAGATGCCAAGCAAAAATCTTGTCAATTTAAGAAATAGCAAGTGCCCTGTTTCAAGAGGGTCTTGCTTTATTTTTTATCAGACCTTGGGAATAACTCGTGCTATAGGGGGATATGCAGCCACCACCCATCTGTCAGTGGAGTCTTGCATGTTGCTACGAGGCCGAACAGATTTCAGTGGAGCTTCCGGACTAAGATGGACTGGGAAGAAAGGCCTGATGATCTACTTCTGAAAATCAGTCAATGAAATATGGATCACAATGGTTGGGTCTACAACTAGCCATGGGGATAGCACAGAACCAGGCAGTATTTTGTTCCGTTGTGCACAGGGTCACCATAAGTTGGGAGCCAATTTGATGGCAGCTAGCAGCAACAGCATGGGGGTATAGCACAACAAGACTAAGGACAATATATGGAGGAAGACTAGTGTTATTCACCAACCAAACATTTGGTGCTGGCAAACATGTTCTGAGTGATCATTCATTCACTCCTCACAAGTTCACTGCCATCCACTCTGTGCCAAGCACTGTTCCAGGGTCTGAGAATACTGAGTTAGCTGTATCTGGGTCCTGCCCTCTAGGAGTTCACATTCCCTTAGGGCTCTCCAAAAAACAAGACAAACCCTCCTAGTGGGATGGATCACTGGAGGCTCTAGAACATTCCTATGTTAGATAGCTACAGCTGTAACTCACAAACACTTGGCTGTACTTCTTTGGGGGTTTAGGGTTAATGTTTCATAAAGTTTTCATAGGAAAAAAAATGAGAAAAATCTATTTCAGTTACTTTTTAGAAGTCGAATTTGCATAGTCATTTGATGTAATGATGTTCATTATGGGTTTCCCTGGAGTGGTGTTAGAGCTGCTGTCCCTGCAGGTGTCTCAACCCCAGAGCAGAGCAGCCAAACACGTCTGCATAGGGAGGGTGGAGCTTAGCCCTTCACAGCAGAGCTGCAATTCCATGGGCCGCTGGCCAGCGGTAATTAAACCAAATGGGTCTGAACACCCACCCAGGGGAAGAAAAGAAAAGAAAACCTTCTCTTTAATTAATCACTTTTTCCCAACTTGAGAGTAAAACAATAAAATTGAAATCCATTTTAATAATATAGTCTTCATTAATGTGAAGTCTACTTTTTTCACTGGAAAAGAATATTGCTTTTTGTGTGACCTTTAATAAATCCGGAGCTGGGGATGTAGAATTGTAAAGGATTTCTTAAACAGCTGAGCCCAGAGAAGAGCCTTCTCCATGCTGACTGGTGGCAGCTGTGTTCATGCCATGACATTCGTGCCAAGCATATGATGGCAGTGGCTTCTGTGATCTTTTCATGCATGGGAATATATGAATGTGTACCCTCCTCTGTGAATGCTTGGAAGCCCCAAACCATGTCTTCTTTAACTGGTGATCTCTGAGGCTAACCTGGTAGACGTTCAGCCACTGTTTGTGGAAGGAACAAACGAATGAATGAGTGACACTGACAAGGAGTAATTATACTGTTCTCAGTAGTAAAACCTGGCATCTCCTCTGGGGCGAGACAATCATTTGGGTTGCCATTTGTGGAAAAAAAAAATTTTTTTTTTAAATAACAGTCATACTATGGATGTCTTCTTTCATTTAAAAATTGCTCTGGCCTATGTGATTTATTCAGTGTTTATACTTTGGTAGCATGCCTAGTCATTAAATGAATGTTTTGTGACTAAGAGTCTGAAGAGCTAATTGGCTTTCCTCGAACCTTTGGCAGGACAAGCTAAAAATGTTTCACGAAGTTTGGAGCAGAGCTTGTTCTTGTTCGAACCCCTACTGAGAATTTGCATGTCTAACAAGTCCCCAGGAAGTTATACATAAGAATAACCTGGGGATCTTGTTAAACTGTAGCTTCTGATTCAGTATATCTGGGATAGAGATGCAAATTCTCAGCAGGGAGCTTGTTAAATATGCAAATTCTCAGTAGGGGTTTGAACTTAAATGAACCAGTTTGAAGCCCTGGTTTGGAGATGACTGCTTCCCTCTAGCCTGGTGATTGACCCCTGGTTCCTTGAGTGGGGTGGCCAGGGAAAAGAAAAGCCAATCAGGGCAACTGCTGTACTTCTCCTTCCCCTCCCCTCCCTCCCTCCCTCACTCCCTCCCTTCTTTCCTTCCTTTCTTCCGTCTTTCCTTCTTCAAATAGTTACTGAGCCCCTGCTTTGAGCCAAGTCCTGTGCTCTGTACTGTCAACAGCAATCTATGTATGTCACAAAAAGACACCCAGCTCCTTCCTCCATGAGGCTCAGTCAAGTGAGGGAAACAAAGGAATAAATAGCACAAAAGGAGGAGCCATGTACTCTGAGACACCCAGCCTGGAGAAGGAGTAACAGAGAAGAGGGAGTAGGTTGGAAGTAGGTTTTGGATATACAGCAATATGCTTAAAGGCTAGAGGCCAGCAGTCATGACAAACCCAGGAACTGCAGAGTGGTTGGTTTGGTTGTAGCTCAGGATAAAGTAGCAATGTGGAGACAGGAGACTGTCGTGGGAAGACAGAGCCTAGATCATAATGAGCATAAATGTCATATCGTTGTTGTTGTTGGGTGCCATCAAGTCAGCTCTGACTCATAGCAACCCTACAGGACAGAGTAGAACTACCCCATAGGGTTTCCTAAGCTGTAGTCTTTATGGGAGCAGAACGTCAGGTCTTTTCTCCTGCAGAGTGGTTGGTGGGTTCAAATCGGTGACCTTTTAGTTAGCAGCTGCTTAACCAATGCACCAAGCCTAAAAAAATCCCAAACCAGTGGCTGTCCAGTCTATTCTGACTTATAGCAACCCTATAGGACAGAGTGGAACTGACCCATAGGGTTTCCAGAGGGTGGCTAGTGGATTCAAGCTGCCGACCTTTTTGTTCAGCATCTGTAGCTCACTGTAGCTGTTAACCACTGCACCACCAGGGCTCCACCACTGCACCACCAGGGCTCAAATGCGATATTAAGAAGTTTGTTTTCTAAGCATGATGGAAAGGCATTGAAGAGTTTTCAGAAAGGGAGTGACACAATGAGATATAAAACCATTTGCCATGTTGATTCTGACTCAAGGAGACCACTTGTGTGTCAAAGTAGAACTGTGTTTCATAGGGTTTTCAATGGCTGATTTTTCAGTAGATCTCCAAGCCTTTCTTCCCAGGCATCTCTGGGTGGGTGTGAACCACTAATCTTTCAGTTAGCAGCTGAGCCCGTTAACTGTTTGCACAACCCAGGGACAAAATGAGATATAAGTTTTACTTATAAAGAAAACTTTGGAGAAGAAATTGAGGGGAGCAGTGATGGACTAAATTAGACCAGAGACAAGGAGACCAATTAGGAGGCAGCTGCAAAATCCACATTTAGTGGCAGAGTGGAGGTGAAGGAGAATAGGGAGCAGATTTCAGAATGAGACCCAAAGCTTCTGCTCAAATCCTGTTTAAAGGTGTTTAGCTGTCCATGTTTACTGGAGGTCCTGTGCTAGCACTCGGAGACTTTCACTACTCAAATTGTGGTCCGTGGACCAGCAGCGTGGGAACCACCAGGGGTCTTGTAGGAAATGCAGAATCTCAGCCCCAGCCCAGACTTAGTCAATTTGAATCTGCATTTTAACAAGATCTCCCGGTAACATGGGTGTATGTGAAAACTTGAGAAGCGTTGCTGCAGAGGACCATGGGAAGGAGGAGCACAAACACTGTAAGGGCACTTGGCCTAAGGTGTGAACAGTGTGGTGCATGGATATATCTTGTTGAGATGATTATGTTGTTCAAGGCAAGTAGCAGCTACAGCTTAGAGATTTGAAGGGCCATGTGGGGCAGCTGAGAAACCCTGTGAGTTTCTCTTCAGCCTTACCCAACCCACTTTCTGAAAGCCAGTGATGGTTGGATCTGCTGGTCAGCGTGTCACCAGGGAAGCCAGGGCGATCAGGCCACCATGCCAAGATAATGCCAATCCCCGAGTATCCCCCCAGCTATTCACTGTCCACTGAATGTGCATTTCTGTCTAAGAAGATTGTCTAACGGTCTATACAACTATGAGCCAGATCACTGGGGTCAACCTGGCTGCCTGTGCACACCAGGTACGCCAGGGAAGAGGCAGGAACAGAGAGCAGGAGACAGATTCTGGGCAGCTAGGAAGGCACTCGTGGCCAGAGGTAGGATGCAGGAATCAAGTCGTGTTAATCTGGATCAGCCCTTGAACCCTGCTGTGGTCACTGCTAATTGCTTTGGTGGCTGGGAGGGTGGGCTTTGGGAACTCTCTCCACAGGGACCTACAGGAGTTGTCTCCATACTCAGGAAAACTGCTGTCAGCTCTTCTGAACTCAGCAGTCAGCTCTGTGCACGTGTCACCAGAGAACTGTGATGTTCCGTAATTAGTGTTGGCAGCAGTTACTTTTGTTTATGGTGTTACATAATCAAATTTGTATAATTGCTCTTTTATAACTCACTTAAAAATTTCAAAACACCACAGTGCAGGCAGGGAGAGCGCGGGCAGGGCCCCCTGGCATGTCAGCATTCCAGCCTCTCCTAACACAGAAGGTTGTGCTAACAGAGAATACAGTCTGGCCACATGAAGAGCTGTGTTTCTGGGTCTGCCAACATCAGGGATGGCTGTGTTGTCTAGAGCAGACCTTAGTTCATTTCTTTTCATTGCAAAGAGAAATTTCAGGATCCCAAGAGACAGGGATTGATTAAAGGGTTTTGGTCTTTGTGTTTTCCCTCTCAGGTAGAGCAACATCCAGATGTTGCTGCCGCCCTTTCACCCCTCTGACAGACATGGGATTCTTTAATTGACACTCCTTGAATTTGAAGCTTGCATGGGTTGCTTGGTGATGGGGGGTGGACCTTTGGAGCTCTGTTCAAAGCCACAGGCGACTGGGTAGCTTCACAAGAGCCGGGGAGGCATGCTCTGACCCTTTGGAGCTTTACTCAGGGCAGAAATCATAGGTCCATAATGGTACCCAACCCGTTACCTAATTTGGGGACATTTTTCCTCATTTTTTTGTAGAAATATTAAAACAAACAGCAAAGGACTCCTGACAAGATATTTGCAGATTTCACATGTCCTCACTTCTCATTGCAAATCCATGACAAATCTCCTGAGAAGGTGCATGTGGACCCTCATAAACTTTACCTACAAGCAATAGGGACTCCTCAAATTACTAATCTTCTTGGCTTCCTGGGAGAAGGAAAAATCATCCCATGTGGGGGTCATGGGGTCTTGGGTTCCATGTAGGGTACTCTTATGAGAATTTCCCGTATAAATGTACAAGAGAGGTTCTTAATCTAGAATTCCTCATGGCTTCAGGGATTCTGGGGACTAGCTGGAAATGTGTAAAGAATTTTTGTGTATGTGCATTTTTATGAAAAGTAGAACTGTACCATTCACAAACTTTCAAAGGTTGTGATTAAAAATAGCTTAAGAACTTACAGATTTTTAATAAGTTCAAGTTTATGAAGAGCCATCAGCTATATCTCATATTGTTTTGATGTGGGTGGGGCAGAGACCATTATCTCCACAGAAACTGGATCTAGCTCCTGTTCTTTTAACTCCAGCACAAGTTTTAAGAACAGAAATTATTGGCTCCATCTACATAATCCAAGATATTTGGACATTTTGAGACATTAAGATCCCCAAATCCAGAGCCTGGGACAATGGATTTCTGTGTGTACAGTTTTACCTAGTCAGGTCTCCGCCTACCTAAATAATCTCTTTCCCCACATTTTGCTGAAGTGATTTGCGTGGACAAAACTATTTCTAGGTCAAAGTTAGTTGTAGGAGAGGCAACTGTAGAAAAGAAAGTCTTTTCCTCAAAAATATCCACAGCAGCCTCCTTCCCATTTTTTATCCAGTCCTGGTGAGTTGGGACCTCTTTGTTCAAAGTGGTTCAAAATGCAAATGCCTGTGCCCTTTGATGAGGAAGACCTTAAACCATGTTTTCAGGCACACAGTTCCAAAAAACAACCTTAGAGAATGCTGTGTTTTTTTAATCTTTAAACTAATCCTCAGAGAAAATATATATATTAAATGGCTGCAGAGTTTTCCAGCATATGGATAGAAGTCTGATACTTCACTTCCCTGAGCTATAGTTTCTGTAAAGTGGGTGTCATTACATCAGCCTCGCTGGGTTTTTTGTATGGATTAAGATAAAAAAAAGAAAATTCCAGCACTGTTTCCGGCCCAGAGTAGAAGCTCAGACATAATTTACCTTGGTATCCTTCAGAATTAGTTTCAGGTGATTTCCATTCTCTGTTACCCCCCTTTCTAACCTAGAAGAACATATACTCAGCCTGACATTCTAGAAAAGAGGTGTTTCTCAAGACTTTACACCTCCCTTTTGAGCTTGTCTGGCTCCAGGTTAAAAATCTCTGGTGATTTGAGACTTCTATTTGGTTAAGTAGTATCTCCAGTCCAACAGAAAGGAGCCAAATAAATATCATTAGCTAAAATATAATCAGAGCTGTTTTACAGTTTGGTAATGTATTCAGTTTTGTTTCATCTTGTTTTGACTTTGGTTTTTGATACAAAAAGTGGGTGCCTTTCCAAATCAGTACACGCTGGGCATGTGCTCATTCAATGACTAACTAGTTGGACATCAACGCCCAAGTCTAGACTGGGAGAGGAGCTTAATACACAGGACACATTTTGGGAGCAATTTTGAGATCAGTGTATGTGGTATAGAAAGGCACATAGTGGGAACTCAATAAATATTTTTTTAAATAAATGAATTTATTCTTGAAACCGAAGTCAGTGTTCATGGCAACATTTGAAGAAGGGTAGGGAAGATCAGTTTCAAACTTTTTAAGCAAATATGCTTCATACTGATAACTACAGTAATTAAATGTATGCTCCATAAATAACCTTTGGTGTAGCTGCAAGGGGAAAAGTCTCTAGGGATCACATGGAAGATTAAAATGATTTAATAAGGAAAGATGATTAGGTGTGTCTTAGGCTGGGTTGTCTGGAGAAGCAAAACCAGTGAAGCATAATATATGTATGTGTGTGTGTATATATATATATATATATATATATACATATATATGGTGGCATAGTGGTTAAGTTCTACAGCTGCTAACCAGAGGATCGGCAGTTCGAATCCACCAGGCACTCCTTGGAAACTCTAAGGGGCAGTTCTACTCTGTCCCTATATGGTCGCTATGAGTTGGAATCAACTCGATGACAGTGGGTTTAGTGGGCTATGAGTCGGAATCAACTTGATGGCAGTGGGTTTGGTTTTGGGTTTTTACATATGTATATACACACACACATACTCACACACACATATGCTAACATATACATATATAGAGAGAGAGAAAGAGAGAGAGAGAATTTATCTCAATGAAATGATTCATATGGTTGTAGAGGCTGGCAAGTCCCAGGTCCATGGATCAGGCATCAGGCCGAAGGCTTCTCCTGACTCACGAAGCTGCAGGAGCTGGCGAACACAAGATCAGCAGATGAGACAACAGGCTGCTAGCTCGCAGGCTGTGGGGGCTTACGAATCCAAGAGTCATAAAGTCATATTTGCACAGCGGCACTCCATCATTAAATGGAAGTTGTATACATGAAATCAGGCTTGAGCAGGACCCAAAGGCACAAGTAAGTTGCGTGAGGAAGTGGCCCAAATGCCTGTGGTCTCCACTTCTGTTACATTACCTGCTTCTCACAGTCTGCATCTATGTCCTCAAGGGAAGTTCCTTATGATCAGTTGACTGAGGAAGAGAAGGCTCATGCCGGGTTTACAAATGGCTCTACGAGATATGCATGCACCACTCAAAAGGGACAGTGGCGGTACTGCAGCCCCTTTCTGAGACCTCCCTGAAGGACAATGGTGAGGGAAAATCCTCCCAATGAGCAAAACTTCAAGCAGTGCACCTGGTTGTTCACTTTGCTTGGAAGGAGGAATGGCCAGATGTGTGACTGTATACTGATTCATGGGCTGTGGCCTATGGTTTGCCTGGATGGTTAGAGACTTGGAAGGAACATGTTTGCAAAATTGGTGACAAGGAGGTATGGGGAAGAAATATGTGGACAGACCTCTCTGAATGGGCCAAAGAAGTGAAGATATTTGTGTCTCATGTGAATGCTCACCAAAGGGTGACCTCAGCAGAGGAGGATTTTTTTCTTTTTTTGAACTAATTTTTATTGTGCTTTAAGTGAAAGTTCACATATGAGGTCAGTCTCTCATACACCTTGCCATACAGTCCTAATTGCTCTCCCTCCAGTGAAACAGCACAGTTCTTCCACTCTCTCTCCTCATGTCCATTCGGGTAGCTTCTGGCCCCCTCTGCCCTCTCATCCCTCCTCTAGACAGGAGGTGCCAACATAGCCTCATGTGTCCACTTGATGCAAGAAGCTCATTCTTCACCAGTATCATTTTCCATCCCCTATTCCAGTCCAATCACTGTCTGAATAGTTAGCTTAGGGAATGGCTCCTGTCCTGAGCTAACAGAACAGTCTGGGGACCATGGCCTCCGGGGTCCCTCCAGTCCCAGTCTGACTGTTAAGTCTCGTCTTTTTATGAGAATTTGGGGTCTGCATCCCACTGTTCTAGCAAAGGGGGATTTTAACAACCAAGTGGATAGGATGACACACTTTGTGGAAACCAGTCATCCTCTTTCCCCAGCCACTCCTGTCATTGTCCAATGGACTCATGAACAAAGTGGCGATGGTGGCAGGAATGGGATTTAATCCTGTCAGGAATCCAATGTGGGGGTTCTGTGAGTTTCTGAGTATATCTATTCCTTTTATTCTGGAACTGGGGAAATCACTAAAGGATGGGTTCGGGGTCCCCCTGAACCTACTGTGAGACAAAACTGAACTTAGCCTCCATTAATAACCTGACCTCCATACATCCGCACTCTGACTAGTGGGCCACAGTGATGTTATGACATTTTGGATCTCCCGGAATTAATGTCAGTTCAGAGCCAGTGTCCAGTAATCCCTGAAAAGTCTAATTATTTCCTTTTCCCCGGTGAACAGTCACTCTCATAAAAGGCTGTAGATCACTTTTGGGAAGGCTGGGAGAAAAATCAACCTTAAAAATTTTTGGCAGTATACTGGGACCTACCTCAAGGGGACCTAGCCTCCCCTTCATTCAAAGAGTTCTGGGTCTATAAACTGGCTCAAGTCTGGGAATCTATTGAGGGGCCTTGAACCTCTATTCTGGCAATTCAAGTTAGACTACTGTTTACTTGACCTAGAATTATTCTGCTTGTACAGATCAAGTAAATATTTAGTAGATTTCCCATCTATTTGACTCCTAGGAGCACTATGACTGGCCAGCGCTATAAGTCCATATAAGCTGTAGCCAATGCCATAAGTCCATACAAGTCAGACTATTCTGATTACTGCTTTGACTCCATCATCCATTATGGTAACCATCCCCTGCTTGTCTTTGTTGATTGAGTGCCACCCTTTGGCCCCTACCACCATCGGGTCCAATCAGCCCCATTGTAGTTAGGTGTCTTAATTCAGTTAGGGCAGTTCCCACTGTCAAATCTGACTTACATAACATAGCAATCACAGCAGTTTTCAAGGATAATGGGACTCCCTTCACAAATTTGTTCTTTACCATTTTGGTAAAATGTGTGTCCTCTGGGCACTCCATGTGTGGGTCTGTGGGTCTAGCCTGATATATCCACTCTAGCATGCCAGTTTCCCTAAGCCTTTGAATATCTTCTTCTACGGTACACCAAAGCAGGTCTGATACTTCAACTTGATTTAGTGTTTACTGCATAATCCATGCTTCAGCAAACCAACCAAATAAATTATTTATCCTTTCCTAATCTCTCAAGCTGAAACTTTAAAGAATCTGTGCTTAGCGAGCCCATATCAATAAACTCTGACTGATTCAACGTTATATATCTTGCAACATTATTCCACACCCTTAATAGCTATTCCCACACGTATTCCCCAGGTTTCTGTTTGTAGATATTGGAAAAGTCAACCAGTTCTTTGGGAGTATAGCATTCCTCCTCCCAGGTCATGCTTTGTTCTTCACCTTTGGGGCTCACCGAGACTTTAGTTATAGGTCTAGAAACAAAAATGTACGGTGAGGATGGCTTTTGAGAACATTCATCAGTGTCTTGTTGGGCATCTGACTCGGGTGAAGCTCCAGACAATGCCCCAGGTGGCAACCCAGGCGACATCTCAGACTTTGTCTTGAGGTACAGCTGGGTTAATCTCATAAGATGGGGGTAAGAGAGCTGGTTCTGAGTGATTCAATGGAATTTAGGGGCTTGGTGTCTCCAGCTTCCAGATTGTCTGCCCAGATGTCCCCATCTCAAGTTTTAAGATCCCATTTCTACCCAGTCACTGCCCTCGCTTTAACTTTAGACACGATTTAAGGTTGGAATTCAATTGGCATTGTAATTCAGCTGCTCTTACAATAAGACTCTGGATTTGGTTTTCAGTAATACCAGCTCTGTTACCACAAGAAATAAGGCTTTCTTTCCAGGCACAAGTGGCAACTTTCACGTCTTTTATGTGGTTCTTGAGCTGTGACTCCAAAGCCCTGAGCTCTCGTCTTTCTTTCGTCACTTTGTCTAGTGAAAGTAGGATTAACCAACCAGCTTCCCTATACTTCTTATTCTGACAAAAGTGAGAAAAATATCAAACATGCAATCACCTAGAACTTCATCTCTCACCAATACTTACTTGATTTATTGGTAGTGATATTTTGTATATTAATATTTCCATCTCACACCATGATTAGCAGCATACTTTTTAATCCTGGAGGCAGTCAATCAGCACCTCTAGGACTAGTCAGACTTGAAAACCAATTTAGAAAACTCATCTTTACAATGTTGTTTCTCTAGAACCACTCTCAGTACCAAATGTTTTAGGCTGGGTTCTCTAGAAAGGCAAAACCGGTGAAGCATATATATATGTATAGACAGAAAGATTTATCTCAAGGAAATGGCTCACATGGTTGTAGAGGCAGGCGGCTATCAGATCACATCGTGGGAGATGACTATATCATTACATTACTGCCAGACTACATCTTTACATAATTGCCAAACCACCTTAACCATCACAAGGTGTAAAATGGAAAACCATGACGTAGTGGACAAGACATAATCAACTGTGACACAGGCGGCCATGTGTAATGAGGAAGTCTTGTGTTTGGAGTTCAAGCATTACTTGGTGAAATGATGAAAAGGATTTACTAGAGACCATATGTCATGGTAGTATCTTCTTGTATCTTAAATTCATTATTGCTCAGTTGTTTATAGAGAAGGAAAGCAAAATCATCTTTACTTTCGTTGTCATGGTGTAGCAAGCATTGTTAGTATCCTGGCCTATTTCTTTCCAGGGTTTGCTTCTGTCTCTCTCTCTCTCTTTCTCTCTCTCTCTCTCTCTCTGTGTGAGTGCATATTCTATGAGGTCACATTATTTGTACAAAAAATTACTTTTCTTTATATCAAAAAGTTCCCATGTCATTAAATGTCTTGAAAATATGCTTTTAAATGGCTGCAAACTGTTCTGACATATAGATGTATCATAATTTAATTAAAAATTCTCCTGCTGCTGGGCATATTATAGGCTGTTTCCAAACTTTTGCTGTTATAAATAATGAAAACAGTATTGCAATGATCACTTTTTTGCCTAAATATCAGTCCACTTCAGATTCTTAAGGTGAAATCTCAGTGGAAAAATTGCTGGGTCGAAGTATGTAAAAATGTTTAAGGCTCTTCACATATATTCTTTTCAAGTTTGTTATTCCACTTTCCCACTAACAGTGTTCAGGTACCCTCCATTTCACCAAACCCTGCCAGTATTGAACATTTTGTACTTTTTTCTATTTTGATAGCAAAATTATCTCATCTTTGTTTTAATTTATTAGTCTTTAATTATTGATCGAGGACTTTCTCCAATGTTTAGTGAGCATTTTTTATTTCCTCTTCTACAGATTCTCTGTTCAAAGCTTGTTCAGCCTCCTTTTATTGTGCTAAGCTCTCTTTCATAAAGTTATTTAAACAGACCTTGAGATTAAGAAAAGGCCCTTTGTGAAAACTTCCACCTACGATTTGCTAATTTTAGATGGGCATTGACTTCTTTGTAGACATATGAATCTGAAATTACTTTAATACTTTCTGCTTAGGTCATATACATAGGCTTTTTATTTGACAACTAATCCATGGCTCTGCTTTGGGAAGGCATTATTTCCTACCTGTGGCCATAAGATAATTCATGAGGTCATTTCCAATTCATTTGTCTTTTCCTTTTTCTTCTTCTGGCTGTCTTTAGTCAAATCCTTGGAAAAGCTGCAGCTGCTCCACAATGGGAATGACAAGTCATGTTTCTGGTAGGAGGTTTGTCATTTTCCATTTGCCTCTGTGGTAGGTATTCTGTTCAAAGCTGAAATGAGGACGAATTTTCTACTTGCAAGTGGTAAATTCCATTACTTCCTCTGTATTCATCTTTTTCCTCCCCTTTCTTTAATATCTTTTGTGGAAACTTCCACCTCTTTGGGTTTTAACAATATGTTGGAACTTTCCATCATCCTGACACTTGCCATATGACTGTTAGAAACTGTAAAACTCTCTGATGGCAGAGAGTACTTCAGATGGGTGTTCTGTGGAATTATCTTTATTTTCAAAACCTGTTCACAATATCTACTTTCTCACTGAGGAAAATCATGATATGTATATAACATCCTGATTCTTTATGTGGAGGGGACATTAAACAACACGTGGATGCATCCTTGGCAGTAAATGGTCACCTTCAGATTCAGTGTCTATACCATGTTATTGACTCACACACCTTTGGGTCAATCCCTTTTATAATTTCACTTTAGCCTTCACACATTTTTTACAGCTTAACTACCAAAATGTTTTTAGAGCTTGCTCTACCAATTATCATTGACATTAAAGGTTATTTCAAGGTCAAATTGAACAGACAGATAAATTAGCACAATGCTATAAAAACCCTATAGGTTTTACAGTCACAATGTTCTGCCTGATTGAGCTGTGTGACCTCAGCCAGTTCCTTAACCTCTCTGAGACTTGTTCTCTTGATTTATAAAGTGGAGATTGGAAAAAGAAAGAAAAAAAAAAAAGCTTTGCTGGGTTGTCGTATTTATATATTCTATGTTTACATGCTGTTGGAAATGATCCACTACAGTATGAAAAAACATATAATGTGGAAGCAAGATGGGCTGCTTGTTGGAGTGAAAGCAAGTGGGGATGAGACTCAGAGAGTGAGTGGTGAAGCTGGCCTTTGATAGGAATAAAGACACATCTTTCCCATCACAGGGGTGTTCTCCTGTACATTCAGGTGCAGGACTGGAGGAAGAAAGGAATTTATCTGTGAATGGGATTTGTCATGGAAAGGATAAAAGAGAGAGAGGGATGTAAAAGAGTTAAGGATAATGCAAATTAAATTATTTTTGTGATGGATTATGAAATCTATCTAACTAGTTAAAAGTGGAAGTAAAGATATAATATTGGTGATAGAGAATGAAAAAGTGACAAGATAAATGGCTTGGACATTTCTTGGGGCCCATAGAAAGTGAAGTGGAAGGATAGTAGATGGTGTGCAAAGAAAGAACTGCATTGTGTCCAGACTACATAAGTGGTGCAGTGGTCAGTGAAGACAGGATCTTTGGTATTACCGCAAAAATGGATGACTGGAGTTGAGTGAACACAAGAATGGGTGACTGGGTTTGGGTGAAGGAAGCAGTTAAGGAAGGAGTCAGTAGGATAGATCCTTTAGAAAGATATTGTTGTCACCAGGAATGGGGACAGAAAGGAGTGTGTGTGGCAAGGAATACAGTAAGTTGGGAACCACAGAGAATGCCAGCAATCATTTAAAGGTCAATAGTTTTTTTTAGTGACAACTACCAGAAGGATGATGAATTATATAGTTACCAGTCTCTGTTGAGTTGACTCTGACACATGGCGACCCCACATGTGTCAGAGTAGAACTGTGCTCCACAGGGTTTTCAATGGATGATTTTTCAGAAAAAGATTACCAGGCCTTTCTCCCAATGCATCTCTGGATGGATTTGAATTGCCAACCTTTCAGTTAGCAATCAAGAGTGTTAACTATTTGTACTACCTAGGGACTCCTAGCTATGTAGCTAGGTGGGATGAACTTGGAAATGGAGCTGGGATTTGTGTGTGTGTGTAAGTGTGTGTGTGTGCTTTAGGTGAAAGTTTACAACTCAAGTTAGTCTCTCATACAAAAATTTATACACACGTTGTTATGTGACCCTAGTTGCTATCCCTATAATGTGACCGTACATTCCTCCTTTCCACCCCGGATTTCTCATGTCCATTCAACCAGGTCCTATCCCTTTCTGTCTTCTCATCTTGCCTCCCAAAACGAGCTTCCCATTTAGTCTCATATATCTACTTGAACTAAGAAGCACACTTCTCATGGGTATCATTTTATGTTTTATTGTCCAGTCTATTCTTCATCTGAGGAGTTGGCTTCAGGAATGGTTTTAGTGCTGGGTTAGCAGAGAGCCCAGAGCCATGTCTTCTGGAGTTCCTCCAGTCTCAGTCAGACCATTAAGTCTGGTCTTTTTGTTAGAATTTGAGTTCTGCACCCCTCTTTTCTCCTGCTCTGTCAAGGGTGGTCATTGGTGGTAGCCGGGCACCATCTAGTTCTTCTGGTGTCAGGCTGATGGAGTCACTGGTTTATGTGGCCCCTTTTGTCTCTTAGGCCAATATTTTCTTTGTATCTTTGGTGGTCTTCATTCTTCTTTGTTCCAGGTGGATTGGGACAAATTGATGCAACCTAGATGGCTGCTCTCTAGCTTTTAAGACCCCAGACACCACTCACCAAAGTGAGATGCAGAACATTTTCTTAATAAACTATGTTATCCCAATTGACCTGGATGTCCCCTGAAGGCACGGTCCCCAGATCCCCACCCCTGCTACACTGTCCCTTGAAGTATACGGTTGTATTCAGGAAACTTATTAGCTTTTGGTTTAGACCACTGATGCTGGGGTTTTTGAAGAAGGAAGGAAAAAAAAAAAGGCCTGAAGGAACCTGACAAGAAAATGGCTTCCTATGAAGGGGCTACAGGGAAAGTGGTGTCCTCAGAGGGCAGCCTGGCTCAGTCAGAGAAAGAAGATGAAGAACTCATTCAGAGAAGAAGTGGAGACTGTAAGTGAATCAAGTGATGGCAAACCTGAATTGCGGAGACAACAATGGAAAGGTACAGGAAGATGGGGACTTACTTCAGGTTAGGAAATACCTGGAATTGCCGTATGGGGAATGCTGTGGGTAGAAAAAGATGACCTAGGATGTTTGGCCTGAAGTAAACAGGGCTGTGTGGAATGGTGGGATTGGTGCTGATTAGTTATGGGGACCCAGCTGGAAGACATGGAGGGCTCATTGGATCATCTCATGGGGCTCAGTGGTTGCTCACTTGTTTGTGGGGTGTGTTGGCCTATGGAGGAAACATAGACAGAGCCTTGGGAAATTGAGCCTCTGTAGCTTAATCTATTAAAAAAACAGGGAGCATAATTCTCAATTAACCGTGTTTATTGAGACCAGATGTGTAATGACAGTTGCTATTTGTAGCTCAGAGTGCTGTTGCCATCGAGTCGATACCAACTCACACAGAGATCCTGTAGGACAGAGTACAACTTCCGAGAAGTGGCTAGTGGATTTGAACTGCTGATCTTTTGGTTAGCAACCTGAGCTCTTAACCACTGCACCACCAAGGTTCACGGAGTAGACCCTCAAAAAATCTAATATTCCTTCCTCTTCATTTTGCTGACTACAAGTAAGCAAAAGTTGGAAGCACCAGGGCCTGGTGACTTTGAATAACTGGCTTAATCTAATTAAGTATTCTGCCTTATAGAATTGACTCCTTATAGAAAAACAACAAAACAACAACTAACTAATCATTAATAGTTACAAGGAGGAAAAAGAGCTCTTAGAGAAAGATTAAAGTGAAAGTCTGGTAGTCTGAGAACATTTGAGGCTGTGATCCTACAGGCATTCAATTACAAATGCCACACCAAGTATTTCCCTTCTGTGTCATATAATCATAGAGGTGATGATGATTCTCTTACGTTGTCGTCCGTTGACCTGTGAGCAAGCCGTAATTTCTGGCTTGTTAGGTAAACAACCCAGGGGTGCACAGCGGAGAGAGAGGGGAGTGAGAACTGGCCATTGTTTTTTAGGGCAGCTAAAATTGGTGGTTCTCATTGAACAATGGCTATTGATATCTAGACCTGTGAGAAGACTTGAGAGTACATACCTACTTCCATACACATTTTTTGGGGAGTTTTCTCTGTGCCAGACTAGATTCTGGAATTACAGAAGTGATTTCAGCAGGCCCCTGCCCTCCGGGAGCTCATGATCTTTTATTTCTTACCCCCCAATACTTGAAGAGTGTTGAGTCTGTGCTGGGCATTGTTGTAATGCATTACATAGCATAATCCGCTTAATCTGCACAATGACCCTAAGAGGAGCCACTATTACTCTTGTCATTTTGAAGAGAAGGTGACTGAGGTCAGGTGACTTGCTTGAATTCACTCAATACATGCCAGAGCCAAAAACTGGACCCAAACAGTGGAGCTGCAGACACCCAGGCCCTCAACTACAAATCTGCACTGCCCTTCCCAGTTGGGGAGAGAGATGCCGAGACAGTTCCAATTGTAGGTGCTTTCTGCTGGCGGTGCAGACAGCGGCTCTGGAGCACGAAGGAGGAGCCCTGAGGCCAGTCTCACCTCTATTACCACCGCCACCACCAATTGCGGTCAAGGCAACTCCAACTCCTGGTGACCCCATGAGTGTCAGAGTAGGACTGTGCTCCATAACGTTTTCAATGACTGATTTTTTGGAAGTAGATCACCAGGCCTGTCTTCGGTGGCACTTCTGAGCTAGCAGCCAAGCATTTAACTGTTTGCACAATGCAGGGATTCTAATTTCACCTCCAGAGGTTTAGAAATTAGCAGTAAAGAGAAGGTGTGAACCAACAATTTCTCGACAGAGCTGAGAAAGCTGAGACTCCGGAGGGCTAAACAGGCTCGATGGAGTCAGGGTTCTAAATCACAGCTGTGCAGAGGCCATCAGTGGTCCCATGAGGCCAGCCTTCAAGAAAACAAGCTTTTGTCAAAAAAAAGCAATCAGTCTGGCTGGCCTGTGCCTATTGAGTGTGATCAAGTGCAGGTTGAATGCACTTTTCATCAGCATTGACTTTTAAAAGTGATTCTCCTACTGCAGATATGAAATAAAACTGGTTTGATCTGGAAGAAAAATAAAGCCGTTAATGCTTCAAGTCTTCTTAGGAAAGGGCTAGATTGTCGTCATTTTTCCCACTCCCACACAGAGCTCTTGAAAAAGAAAGTTTATAAGTCAGCAAGAATATTGCACATCGAAGGAATATTCAGAGCTAGAGGCCATTTTTTTTTTTTAGAGGCCAAGGAAAACTAGGCAGATAGATTGTACTTCTAAGTATGGCTGGCACCTGTCTCTCTCCCAACCCCACGGCACCTTCCTACAAAATCAAAGCCTCTTTTCAAATTGACAGTCCCTGACAGGGGTGGATGACCCAGTAAGCAAGGTATGCACAGGCTTATTTGTGCTTACTTACTAATCTGTAGTGAACAATTTCACATCTGTAGTGAAACCCATGTGGAATTGTTCACTACAGATTAGTAAATAAGCACAAGCAAGCACGTGCTTACTTTGCTTGTTGGCTAATCCACCCCTGCTGGGCTCAGCCAGCTACTGATGGACCGGCTGTGGTTCATGGTGTTCCTAACACACCTTACAGCTCTGTACTCAACTCTCTTCAAAAGCTCAGCACCAGATGCAGAGGCGTGTGACCACCCAGGGTGACCTAGTCCATTATTCTACTTCGCACACTCTACACTCGTCGTCTGCTCAGCCCCAGTGTCCTTTGTTCCTCTGATTGCCAGAGGGAACAGTGAAAGCTGCAGAGAAGATGCCATTTCTCTAAGCAGAAGCTCCTAAATTCTTAATCTTGTAGGGAAATGAAACCAGTAAAAACATAAAAGGGCAAAAAAGAAATAAAGTAAAACAACATTGGCAATCCCACAGCAACAGTTAGATCCCTAACAAAGCAGCAGAGTTGAAAAAGTGTTGAATGATTATTATAGGAGGGTAGTTTTGGTGGTCTTATAAAACTAAGATGTTGTTGTTAGCTACCGTCTAGTCCATCCTCAACTTCTGGCAACCGCATGCACAATGGAAAGAAAGACTGCCCAGTCCTATACCATCCCCATGATCAGCTGCAGATCAACTGTTAGGATTCTTAGGGTTTTCATTGGCTGTAGATGGCCAGGCCTTTCTTCCTGTTCTATCTTAGTCTGGAAGCTCTTCTGAAGCCTGTTCAGCATCATAGCAACATGCAAGCCTCCACTGAGAGATGGATGGTGACTATGCAAGAGGTGCGTTGGCTGGGAATTGAACCTAGGTTTCCGGCGTGGAAGATGAGAATTCTACCATTGGACCACCAGTGTCCTCAAAACTAAGACAACATCTTCTAACTTTCTTTTATTTGAAGTTTAAGGGATGCCTTGCTTCATGGTCACATGTGCACATGCTTAAAGTAGAACAAATCCATCTCTCAGCTACTAGAGAGCAATCAGAAGATATATTCACTGGTATACTGTTTACTTATCTGTTGCTAAAGCTCACCTTTGGTTTTAGTGGGTTTTTCTGCCTTGAGTAGAGACTGAATAATTGAAAATATGCCTGGGTGTCCACTGCTATGTTTTGAGTTCATTCATCTTATTTATTCCTGGCATCGAAGTTTAGACAAATTACTGTTGGGCTAATGCATGTCACCAGATAGGATCTGTCCCCAACAAGTATCATCCTTCACATTAAGTTTAAATAGAGACCCAGTCCATCGATCCACTGGTTGTCTACCTGGCCATGAGCGTAAGGCGATGATTTGTCTTTGGCTATATTGCGAGCATGAACAGAGCTATGGTGTTTCATGTGCCAACTTGGATTGTTAGCTATTGTCTGGGACATTATGTTGGAAAGAATCCCAAGGCTAAAATTGACTCAGTAGAGAACATTATCAAGATCAATTATCAGTGTCTGCCATGAGTGCAGGTGGAGAGAATTGGAATAAGTGAGACCCATGTTTTTCATTCCTGGATTAGAGCTGTAAGATTTAAAAGAACAGCTATACCTAGGAATCCCTAGGAGGATGGAGAATGGATTGTGTTTCTCCCAGGCCATTAAGTTGAGTGGGTAACTGGGGAGAGACTGTGTATCTTCCTGTCTGTTACACCACTGCGCAATGACCCTTCAATCTACCAAGGCTTTTCTGAGCATCTATCACCCACCAGGAGCTTTAGACCTTTTTTTAAGAAGTATGATGAGGAGAATGCAACCTAAGGAGAAAATACAGTAAATAGAGATCTGTCCAGATCTCTGTTGCTACTCTGAGGTCTCCCTGATGTAGAATACTTCTGTCCTGGTCTAACAGTCTCAGTCCACATATTCCAATCCCTAAAGTCTGCTGCACTTCAACCCAGGATCCAGGCAACACGCTGCTGCTATTTCTCTCAGGGTCCCATGTTGGCATCAGCAGGGTCTTCCTGCTGACCCCCAACATTTTCTGGTTCCTTGACTATACTGTGGGATATTCAACCCATACCTCATTCCCCTCTCTTCACTTGCTTCCTACTATCCAGCCCGCTCATCCATTCTGGGCAGCCTTGGTCTCTGAGACTTCTACCTCTGATGTTCTTGGAACCCATTGATGACCTCTCCCCGAGGCTGACCCTTGGGGAAATAGTGTTGAGCCTTCACCCAGCTTAACATTGATCAAGAAGTTGACATTCTGGACCCAGTTCTGTGCCACCTACTCAGACTGCTCAATCTGACACTGAGAACAGGGAAGTGGACAGAGCCGGGCACCAGCAGCAGGGCTGGGGTTCAGGAGGAGCTTGGTCTCTACTCCAGTCCTTCCTGGTAGCTCCCTGTCCTAGCCTATCCCCTTCCCTCCACCCAAGAAAGAGGAGCCTAAGTCAAATGCTTTCATCCATAAGGAAGTAATTCCAGAGAACAGGTTGCCGTTGACTCCAACTCATGGCGACCCCGTGTGTGTCAGAGCAGAACTGTGCTCCATAGAGTTTTCAATGATTTTTTAGAAGTCAGTCGCAAGGCATTTCTTCCAAGGTGCCTCTGGGTGAATTCAAACAGCCAACCTTTCAGTTAGTAGCTGAGTGCTTAATTGTTTATATCACCAAGGGACTATCTACTGGTACTGGAAGTAAGTGGATAAATGACTGCAAGACCCGACAGGGAGGGACCGAGGGCTCTGGGTTTTCAGACAAGGGAGGGATCATCCAGCAGAGGGCTGGGCCAGGATTACGTAGCAAAAGGAGCACTGAACCTGCAGTCATGCATTCATGACCAGTCATTCACTTGGTGTTTTTACAAGCCCCATGTTGGGCACTGTAGACCGAGGTGAGGAGAACACAGTGCCTGCCCTCAGGAAATTCTAGAGCAGAAGCTCGCGTATGGAAAAAGATATGTACTTTACAGTATTTGGGGTGCTGTGATAGATCTGACGGGCAATGGAGTGGGTAGGCAGGACTGGTTGCTATAAGCCTGCATGTGGCGCTTTGGGGCACATCAGAGAATGGTGTCTCTTCCAGACAGACACCACCCATAGGCACACCCATTTGCGCAATGACCACAAGCAGAGGCTTCATTGTGCAAACTAGGAAAAGAGATCCCAGCGTCCTGGCTGACTCAGTGCCCAGCCATGATGTTGACTTGGCCAGTGAACTGTGGGAAGTCCCAGGCATCCTTGTGCAGAGTGCAGCCTGCACAACTGTACACAGCCCCCCAGTGGCAACAAGCTAAAGCATACAGCCCAGGTCTTAGCTTTGATGCTGTGCAAACTTAAGCAACCCACTTGACCTCTCTGAGTCTCGTTTTCTGTATGTGCAGGAAGAAATCACAATATGCACCTACCTTGATTGCGGTGAACAGCAGTCAAACGAGAAGATGTATGTAGTGGTGCTGTGGAACCCAGAAGACTCTATACGGATGTTAAATATTCTTATTCAATAAAGTCTTCCTTATTGACTAATTGATCAGAGAATTAATAAATTTGCTAGTGGATAAACCAGGCATTCCACGGCCTCTTCTCTTCTTGCTCCTGTCTTGCTCACTCAAACACACACTCGCATTCATACTCACACACTTAACCTTTTACCACAAGCCCTGCCGATTCACAGTCATGCCCTCTCTGTGCTGAGAGACCTCTGTCTTTGGGATTCTAGTTAAGAGGCGGGTTTTCCATGGAGTTGGAGAATCGGAAACTGCAACTTAAAACCTAACAGTATCCTGTAGGCCATATTTGGCTTAGTTCCTTGCAGAAAAGATTTTTTTTTTTAAGAGGACATAGAAAATAAACGGTCACAAAGTGTTTGTCCCCAGTAGCTTTACTGGAAAGCATTATTGCGACAAATGAACCAAGCTGGGCATTTGCATTAATTAAATTGACCATAAACCCAGCTTAATGTTTCATTTCACCTTTCTCCTGGCACGTGATGCCTGAGTGTTTTGGAACTCAAATACATACCCGCTGGCAGGGGTGGCTGAAAGATCAGCAACAATCAATGTTTGTAAGCAAAGAAGATTAAACTTGGTATTAATTAACGGAAATCTAACGGTCAACACTGATGTGGGTCAGTGTAGCCCAGGCCTGTGGTGAAGTCACAGAACCAGGCATAATTAACCAGTGGCCCCTTCTGGAAGAAAACACTTCCCTTACGGTTGAGATAAGCTTTGTGTGTGTAGCCCAATTCTTTTTAACCAATGGGGGACAGACCAAGTGTTTTAGAAATTGAGACTGTGTGAAATACAGCTCCTAACCTGCCCTCCCAGGATGCTTCTGGCCCCAGATGAGTTTGGAGATCTGTTGAGAGAGAGCCTTCCTTCTGAGTTCAAATCCCAGCTCCATCACTCTTTAGCTGTGTGATCCCAGGAAAGTTACTAAATCTCTCTGAGTCATGCCATCTTACTTTATCTGTTAAATGGCAGTTATAATAATTGTATGTATTTCAGAAGGTTTTGGTAAGGATTTGATGAGGTCTGCAGTGGTTGAGATAGAAAAACAGAAAGCAAGACGAAGCTGTTTGAGCAAATAGCTCTTTGCTGGGCACCCATCTTTACAGACAGGAGCACATTGAAGCCACAAAGCCAACATGCGAGGTAGATGTTATTAAACTCGTTGCCACTGATGAACATGGCCGCCCAGGAAGTTAGAAAAGAGCAAATACCGGGACTGCACGGATGCTCTAGCGAGTGAGGATTTGAGAGCTACCATTCGTGGAGAGGACCATCCATGTGGCCGCTGTTGAATGCTGCACATCCATTGCCTTGTCCACTCACCTGCGATATTCGGAAACTCTTGATACAGGGGCAGAGATGGAGATTCAGAGAGGTTGAAGAGTGCATGTGCAAGAATCAGTGCTGGAGTTGGACCCAAACCCAGATATATCTGGCTCAAGCCTGGGTTCCGCCCTACTCTACCCTGGGTCTGGTTGCTGGGAGTGTCCATGGGAGAGAGAGGCCAAAAGGAAGATGGCAGTCATCCACTGTACATGTCAGCCACCTTGGTGATAAAATGAGACAAGGTCCCAGTTGGGAGATGCCTACAGTCTGGTTTTGAGGACAGAATTCTGGAAGAAGCCAAGAACTGAAAACTAGGTGTGACCCACCATCTATTCTCCATTAATCATGGTGTCTCCTCCCAACGATTCACAGATTAAATCCATAAAGAGTGTGAATCCTCTACTGGGAGGCCTGATTTTGTGTGCGTGTGTGCGTCTGTGTGTGTATGTCGGGGTGGGGGTTTGCTGGAGTGGTGTCAGGCATTCATATTTCCTTTGTTGGTTCATGGATTTGAAGTTGGAAACCCTGATCCAAGAGGCAGCAAGTGTCATGGGGATGCTCCACATTTCCAGGTGATGAGCTTATGGGCCTCAGGATGGTTGGAGCTTCACCCTTACTCAAAAGGCACATGCGTTATTGATCACCTGGCTGCTACTAGCAGAGTTCTGAAACCCAAGGCCAGAGTGGTCCAGGGCTCCAAGGGAGGCCCTGCATCTCCTTCCCCATCATCCCTCCTCTCCGGCATACCCGGGAAGAGGTCTGAGTTTGACCTCTCATCCTAGCACCGAGATAATTTAGCACCATCCAAAAGTCTTGCAACAAAGTAATAATTTTAAAGGAATTACTCCCTGACATCCTTATGCCAGATAATTCTTTACAGCGTCTCTGGGTGATTTCCTTCCTGGGGAGCAACATAATCACTTTGCACTGCCTCACCAAACAGCTGATGGCTCAGTGCATCATTGCCCCCAATCGAATGGATTTAGAGCACCATTGTGTTCTGTGATCATTTGTCCCCAGATCTCTTGGAGGTCACCTCTGCTCACCGGGGCCCCGTATACATGTGAAGGCAGAAGCCTGAAAGCCAGCAAATGTTTGTCTAAGCAGGAGAGGCCAGGTAGCAGACTATTAGGTTATTAGGTGAGCTTCTCTTTGCCCTCCTTCCCTCCAGAGTAATTATTTATTTAATTGAAAGGCCTGCTTGTTTACTAGCACATCAAGTTGCTTGCTGGGCATGACTGCTTTCAAAAGAAGGACAGCTTTGTGAAATCCAAACTAAGCGAGCTCGTGAAATGCAGACACCCAATGTGTATGGGTCCCCAGCTGAGGCAAAATGTATTTACTTAAACCAATGAACACTTAGCTTCTCAAACAGAAATACAAACAGAATGGAACCCTGAGTTACTGAACCTCCTTCGGTATTCTTTCTTGTTAGCCAAGATAATAGCCTAGTGTTTAGAGCAGCTACCATGGCTGTTTCTTCAAGTGAATGCCATTAACTTTCTGCCATTCTAGAATCAGGGGAGGGAGATTCATAAAAGGCCATGGAGTGAGGTGGGGGAAGAAAAAAATAGCTGTTTTGAACCAGTTAAATCTCGGTCTGTATCCCAGCTCCTCCAAGACTAGCTGAGTGACCTTGGGTAGGTGACTTAATGTTGCTGGTCCCAGTTTCATCCTCTCTGAGACGAAAGAGTAACAATTTTGTCACTATCGTAGGACTTGAATAAGGTCAGTAATTAATACCCCACAGGGCACATATAAAATAAAATAAAATTCTCTATGGGGAGAGACCTGTACGGTCTAGAACACAGTAGCTAGCCCATCATTGAGATCACAGTCATTAGAATTATATAAATTCTGTAATTTAAAATTATATATATATACAGTATTTTATATTTTATTGTGTTGATTACTACATAGGGCCAGCAAGGAGGGAGGCCTGGCTCTCTGGGCTCAAACATGGTTTGTTAGAGAACCTGAGCACAAACTACAGAGACCTGCCTTTCCTATCCACCCAGAGAGCAAAGAAAGTACCTTTCTTCTCCCCACCTGACATGAACTGAATGGGCCAGCTGATAACTCCTTATCCACTCACAGATAACTGAGAAAGGAGTGGAAGGTGTATCCCCTTGACTTCCCCAATACGAAGGCCCTAAGGCTGTCCTCAGCTTCCAGCAGGCAGTCCTTTCTTTGATGTCCTCTCTAACTGCCTTATGAGCCCACACTCCTAACAGCCCAATTACAAGAAAGGATCTAAACAAGCAAGAATCAAAGAAAGGGAGCTACCAGGTAGTCAAGTACAATCCTAGTATAGGTTTCCCCAGGAGCAAACCCTGAGACAAGGACTTGGGTCCAGGTACTTTATGGGTGTTGGTCCCAGAAGCTCAAGCGCAAGAGTGGAGAACACGAGACTGAAAAGGAGAAAAGCCAATAAACGGTGCAGGCATGCACAGGTTATGCTGTGGGCATCTGGACTACATCCCACTGGGGATCCCCTGAACTGTAATTAGGGTGCCCAACTGCCCTGGTTTGGCCAGACTGATCCAGTTTTAACATTGAAAGTCCTGTATCCTGGGAATCCACTTAGTCCCTGACCAGGAGGGTTAGTCACCTGTATCATGTTGAATATGTATCAGGGGATGAGGAAGTTAGAATATCATTCCTCATTGGTTGAGTGCTGCCTCTGGGGCTTGGCACCTCTAAGCTGCCTCCAAAAAGGACCTGAGCAAGCTGTGTGGTACCAGAGAAAGCCCTCAGGTAAAAAAGCAGAGAGGTGCAGGCCCTTCAGATGAGAAGTGGCAACATACAGAGGGGAAAATCCATGCAGATGTGAGCCAAGGGGGCGTGAGGGCAAAATATCAATAACATCCGCTATGAGTTATTCCTCAGGTGCTTTATATATGTTAAACTCTTCCTAAAACTCTGCAAGGTAGGGCTGATGAGGTAAGTTGCAGGTCTGAGAAGCTAAACCTGCTCCCCCCAAGGTCAATGGCTTTGTGTCAAGGCAAGGTATGTCCAGCCTTTCACAGGCTGCCTCCAGGTATCCATTATCCTCCAGCAATCTCCAATTGCATCTGGCCTGCGACAGATTCCTTCAGAATAGTTCTGCACATGACTGCCACAAAGAGAGGCTATTGAAAGCCCTCCTAGAATTTAGTTAGTAATAGCTCACCTTGAAAAATAACAAGGTCAAGGCTGAAGAATCTTCTATTCAATTCTCTTGTAATTAAGAAAACTTTCCTGCATTGCATGGCACATAATTGAATTATACCACAGGTTATGTTTTTAAAATAATTATTTGTAGATTTATTTCCCCTACCGGTGTACTTTAAAAAAAAAAATATGTATATACATACATATATATACTATGCCACTTAGTAAAGCAGATAGATGCTGGGGAAGAGGCGGCGGAGGAGATATTGTTTGCATTTGGTGGTTCCGTCATTACTATTGATTGCACAGCCTTAGATTCACCTCGAAGATATTGCAATTAATAAAAATGGAAATGAAGGAATTTCCATGTTCCGTGACGCTTTATTGAAAGAGGAAATAAACAATACATGTAGACAAGTAATAAGTCTTTGTTGGCAATGACAACAGTTGCTTTCAGGGGAAGAATTAACTTGCATCTTAAACAGGCAGCCCAGACTAGAAATCAGGGCTTTCTGTGAAAATTCTGAAGTTTAAAATATTGACAACAAATTCAATTTTTTAGAAATACTCTACAGATGAAAGAAACTTATCTATAACCTTTTATTTATTTAGTCCAAAGACTTTCTCTTTCCCCCTCCCCCCAAGCATGATCTCTGTCTTCTTCAAAGAGCATCGTGGTGGTGTATACACCATGGAGACCAATGCACAGAGCTTCTGATTTGCCAAAGGCCCCAGAGCTAATGGCCAAAGGACCTGACTTTCAAAACTAGCTCTATCTGAGTTCACGGTGACTCACGTTCTTCTTGCTGTGCTATCTTACAGTGTGTGTGTTACTTTAAAATTTCCATGACCATCCTGACTTTTGCCATTGGCAACCTACTCTTGCCAAGCTGAACAGAGGACTGCTCCATTGCAAAGGAGTCCCTGGGCTGCTGTTTTCACAGGGAGAGTGGTTATCGCTCCTTGCTAGAAATGGCTTTCTTTGCAGAAACCGAGCTACTGTCTCTCCCGGCAATGAGGAGAGTACATGCAATGTAGGGGCTGTCCTCCAAGCTGGGAGTGAGACATTATCCCTTAAGTCATGGTGTTCAGAGCTCCTATTTTTCTATTGCAAGCTGCGATTTATCCCCTTGTCCTTCTTATAAAAATTATTAAAGATATATTTCATAATACAGAAGGTTCTAAAAACTAATATACAAAAGAAAAAATGAAAACCCATTGCCATCGTTCTGACTCACAGTGACCCCCTGTGTTATAGACTAGAGCTGAACTCCATAAGGTTTTCTTAGCTGTAATCTTTATGGAAGCAGGTTGCCAGGGCCTTCTTCCACAGCACCACTGGGGGAGTTCAAACCGCCACCTTTCTGGTTAGTAGCTGAGTATAAACCATTTGCACTACCCGGGGACCTAAGACAAATATAAACCAAAAAAAAAAAAAAAAACCTCTTGCCATCAAGTCAATTCTGACTCATAATGACCCTATAGGACAGAGGAGATCTGCCCCAACAGTTTCCAAGGACAAATCTAGCTGTCTTTATTTTCCTATTATCCAATATCACCTGTTCAGGCAAAGCCCTATGTGCTCCTCTCTGACCAAGTCTTCCAGAGGCATTCATCATCGTAGTTAGGGTTTGGCATTTCCTTATCTTTCTAACAGCCTAAGTCTATGCACATTTTTAGGTTACACACATGCGTGCACACATACCATGCAAGCATATTGGTGCGTCAGAATGTGAGCACATGTGTGCATACACCCACACCCACCCCTGATCTCCTCCAGCCTCTACGGTGGTCCTGTGGGGTCAAGGGGGCTAATACATGACCCTTATTTTATGGAGGAGGAATATGGACTTCAAGAGGGGCTAGGAGATGGACACAAGGTCACCCAAGCAGTGGCCAAGCCAGACTTGCACCCCGAACCTCTGTCTGGTTGCGGGACTTATCCTCTTTCCTGGGCCTTAAGGCCTTGGCTCCTATTTGCTCACGATTGTTCAGTTATGAGAAAAGATGGTTAAGTTCAAACAGAACAGCCATTGCTCCTCAGACAAAAAAATACCAAGCCTCAACTGGACTTTGTTTTTCCCATTTATTTCATGCAGCCTTTTTTCCTTTTAACATCTCTCACTAACTTATGATGTTCCCTGCCCAATCAGTTTCTTTGATTGCTTCTCCCTTTAAAGCTTGGGCTGGGAACTGGTTGGGCGGCATTGGAGTTATGACTTGTTTAGGAAATTGCTATTGGCACTTTCTGCATGACAAGGTCTTCAGTGAGTTACTTTGCTTTAATTCTCTGTTAGAAGCTGCAACTGTAAAGGAGAAGATACTGGCTAATTAAAAACTGGAAGCTGGTAAATTTCACCTTGGACAACTGGTATGTGCTTTTGGTAGGAATGGATGCAATTATTGATTAGATAAAACTGTCACCCAAAAGAACCAAAAAAAAACGAACCATCTTCTTTTCTTGCTTTTTTCTGAGAGAAAGCAGGAGGTATTTATTACCCCCAAAAGATGCAGCAATGACATGTAAAAACCGTGGAGGCTCTTGTCAAAAATGAAGAATTACATGTATTTTTGAAATCTGACTGATGTTAGATTTTTTTTAATGAAGGGATAAATTAAGCTTCTAATTGAAGGCTGGGCTAAAAAACACGGTGCTGTGCCCACCATAATTACTCAATAAATGCTTGTCAAATTGAACTGAACTGAAAAGACGTTAAAATAACATCAACCTTAACCAGGCTTCTCAGACACATCAGCCGCTTGTAGAGCTGTTTCACATGTATAATATTGATGGAGTAGTCCTAAGGAAAATGTAAGAGTGATTTTTTCCCCTAAGAAAATCCCATTATTCACAAGCTGTAGGAAATTGCGGGGATCAAGTTCTTGACTCAGAGCCGAGTTGCTCTTGTGGATTTCTAAGCTCAAGAGCCACTCCATCAAGATGTACCTGCCTCAGGCGCTATTTTTTGTGGAAAGAAAAGCTCCAGCAGCGCAAACCATCCCTCAAGGTCAATGCAAACCTCTGACAGAAGGCCTTGTTCTCCCATAATCTTCAAGTTACATTTCTCAAGGTAAAGACTCCCTCTGTCAACAGTCCGGGTCTGCTGGGCAGTCCGCAGAGCCTCCACCTATTGGACTGCTCACTCTGGCTCCGGGAACAGGGAGGATGGACAGAGTGGAGTGAAGGGCTGGGCTGGGAAAAAGGAGGGGGTTGGCCTACCATCCAACCCTTAATTGTAGCACTCTGTCCTAGCTTGCCCCCTTTCTTCAGCCCTAGAAAGCAGAGCCTGAGGCAAAGGCTTACATGCAAAGAGAAGTGATTCCAGGGAACAGGTTGCTGTCATCAACTCCAACTCATGGCGACCCCATGTGTGTTAGGATAGAACTGTGCTCCATAGGGTTTTTGGTGGCTGATTTTTCAGAGGTAGATCATCAGGCCTTTCTTCCAAAGCACCTCTGGGTGGACTTGAACCTCCAACCTGTCACTTAGCAACCATTTGCATCACTGAGGGACCGCCAGGGGACTAAAAAAAAAAAAAAAAACCCATTGCTGTTGAGTCAATTCCAACTCATAGCAACCCTATAAGACAGAGTAGAAGTGCCCCATAGAGTTTCCAAGGAACGGCTGGTGGATTTGAACAGCCAACCTTTTGGTTAGCAGCCCAGCGCTTTAACCACTGCACCACCAGGGTCAGGGAACTAGATAGTGTGAAATAGGAAGAAGGAAGAGTCAATACAAAGGTGTCCATGGCTGAATTAAAGTAGGGTTCAGTTTCTCTGGATCTTCTGGGGAGCTGTGTAGAACACAGCTGTCCAATAGGGCTTCCTGCTTTCTGGAAATGTTCTCTGTGCTAAAATCAGAACAATCCCAGAGAAACACAGACAAGTCGATCACCCCAGTTTGAGCACAGAAAGTGTCCAGTACAGTGACTGGGGCTTAGCACTCTGTCCCCTGTGTCTTAGTGACTTCACCTGCCAAACAGGAAGTGTAGCCACAGTCCTGCTCAGCCAAGGTGTTAGTGACTATCAGGGAGAGTCATTCTGTCCTTGCAACTTCAGTGTTGTGGCTTTAAGATGAGCTGGTAAACCAACAACAGGGAATCAAGATGGTGCCCGAAGCAACAGAGCCTTGATCTTATCCCTAATCTCTGAGCAGCCGCCCAGAGCTGCCACCCAGGTCAAGAACCAGCCTCTTTGACCATGTCTTGGTTCTAATGGTGGCAACGCTGGCAACCTGCAGAATGGACCATTGGCCAGAGCTTTGCCTGGGGCCTTGTGTTCATACCTGGTGGTGGTTTGCTTTCTTTGCCGAGTGTGATGTTTTCAAGGAGAGCTGGGAGACTCCCTGGGTTATTTCTCCTTCTTCACAAGTCAATTAGATACTAATTGATTGTCCTCTCTGTTCAGCCTTGAATGGATATGTTTACTTGGGAGGGGACAGGCAGGAGGTGTATAAAGCTTGCTCCCAGTGATAGCCCTGACAAACTGAGGAGAAAAGGATGGTTTGACGACACCCATCCCCAACTCCCAATCCAGCAGACAGACAGATGTATGTACTTCCTCTCCCGCTCTCACTCTACTCTCTGTAGTGTGATAGGATGCCTGTCTGCATCCCTCCCCAGCCCTGGACCAGGAGCCATGTCTCATCTCTCTCCCCTCCCCAGTTCTCAGCTCAGAGCTGGGGGGTGGCAATCAGGGTGCTTTGTAAACTGAGCTGTGAAGCATACTGGGGAGGTCAGGAACAGTGGGACTGGATGACAGCAGGGTCCTGGAGCAAGTAGGGTGGACACTGGACTATAGGAATGGGTAGGCTTTGTAGAGGTGGGAATGTAAGAGATGGAAGTTTTAGGCCAGGGTACAGAAGCTGGAGAGCTCCTGGAAAGAAAGTGTGGGTAAAACTTGGTTGGAATTATGGGATCAGGCTGGTCGGCAGAAGGGACAGTGATATGCTCAGATAATGGAGGAGATAATGAAGGGCCTTAACAGCCCAGCTGAGGAGCAGGCATCATGTGCGTATCAAACTAGAATATAATAGTAAATGAAGGCTTCTGAGAATTAGGGCCAATAGAATCTTCCTGACTTCCAGATTCTTGAAGATGTTGTAAGATTTATTAAGAACGCCTTAGATGCTGTCTAGTTAATGAAATATTGCTCAGCAATACAGAGCAGTTTACAGTAAACTGTTGTTACGTACAATAACATCAATGAAACTCAAAATCATTATGCCAAGTGAAAGAAGTCAGGACGAAAAAAAAAAAAGAACATATTGTATTATTCCATTTATATAAAATTCTAGAAAATGCAAACTAATCTCTGAAGACAGAAATCATTCAGTGGTTGCCTGGAGATGGAAGTGGAGGGAGAGGTGGCTTATAAATGAGGTATGGAAAAAACATTTGGGGTGATGAAATGCCTATTATTTGGTTGTGCTGGTGGTTTCACAGCATAGGCCTATGCCCAAACTGATCAAGACGCACACTTTAAGTGTGTGCAATTATTTCTACCTCAATTATACCTCACCAAAGTTGTAAACAGCCCTGGTGGGGCAGTGGTTAAGAGCTTGGTTGGTAACCAAAAGGTGGGCAGTTTGAATCCACCAGCCACTCCTCGGAAGCCCTATGGGCATTTCTACTCTGTCTGATAGGGTCGCTGTGAGTCGATATCAACTTGATGGCAATGGGTTACAGGTTAAAGTTGTAAAAGAAGGACACACACAAAAAAGGTTGTCCAGTTAATGTAAAGGTAAACCATAATCATGATGGAAGTTGAGGAAACATAGTTTCTTTCCTAAGGAAAAGGGAATACTTTTTACATATGTCATTTCATTTCATCCCTACAAACAGCCCGATGATGTAGATACTTAATTCCCGTTGTACAAATGAGGAACTGAGGCTCAGAGATGCTCAGTGACTTGTCCAGGGCCACACAGCTTGTTAGTGATAGGCAGAGCCCAAATTCAAAGCAGGTCTGTCTAATCCCCAAATCTGTGTGCTTCTCAAACCCCATTCTCCACCTGAGAGTAGGTGCCAGTGCTCAAGAGGAGAGGGAGATGAGCTGATGGGCCAAACAGCACATCAAAACCTCAGAGGACTCAGTTTCTCATTTTTCAAAACAGGTTTGGGGCAGGGAGGATCCTACCTTGTGATTATCAAGGTGACTGTAGCTCAAAAATTTTTTTTTTTTTTTTTTTTGCAGATGTGAAACGTTTGATTTATTGTTTCTATTTCATTCTGATAGAAAACTCTGCTTACCCTTCTTGGAAAGTCGAATGTGTTAGGTTCTTTAGCTAAGGTAGCTGTTAAAATTTATTTCACATTCAAGGAAAGGGACTCTTGTTATTCACCATGTTCCCATTTTAATTATGATTTCCCTGGCATCATTTTTTTTTCTTTTCATTTTTTTTTTAAAATACTTTTTATTGTGCTTTAAGTGGAAGTTTACAAATCAAGTCAGTCACTCACATATAAACTTATATACACCTTACTACATACTCCCATTTACTCTTCCCCTAGTGAGTCAGCCCGCTCCCTCCTTCCAGTCTCTCCTTTCGTGACCATTTTGCCAGTTTCTAACCCCCTCTACCCTCCCATCTCCCCTCCAGACAGGAGATGCCAACATAGTCTCAAGTGTCCACCTGATGCAAGTAGCTCACTCCTCATCAGCATCTCTCTCCAACCCATTGTCCAGTCTAATCCATGTCTGACGAGTTGGCTTCAGGAATGGTTCCTGTCCTGGGCCAACAGAAGGTTGGGGGACCATGACCGCTGGGGTCCTCTAATCTCAGTCAGACCATTAAGTCTAGTCTTTTTATGAGAATTTGGGGTCTGCATTCCCACTGTTCTTCTGTTCCCTCGGGGGTTCTCTGTTGTGTTCCCTGTCAGGGCAGTCATCGGTTGTGGCCGGGCACCATCTAGTTCTTCTGGTCTCAGGATGATGTAGTCTCTAGTTCATGTAGCCCTTTCTGTCTCTTGGGCTTATAATTACCTTGTGACCTTGCTGTTCTTCATTCTCCTTTGATCCAGGTGGGTTGAGACTCATCGATGCATCTTAGATGGCTGCTTGCTAGCGTTTAAGACCCCAGACACCACACTTCAAAGTGGGATGCAGAATGTTTTCTTAATAGATTTTATCTTGCCAGTTGACTTAGATGTCCCCTGATGTAGCTCAAATTTTTAACACAGCCAACTGATCTCAAATCATTTCCTCTTCTCAATAGGCAAGTCATAACCTTCATTTGAAAAGCAACTTTAGCAGAACAGGAAGTAGGATGGTCAGAGATGAATGTGGGTGACTTAACATTTCAAAGGTAGACCTATCATACTGTTGGAATGTTTAATCACTAACATGTTTATGTATCACATAAACAAATATAAAATTTTAAGCAGAGAAAGAAGGATAATAAGAAAGGTGGAAGGAAGGAAAGGAGATGGAGGGGAAAACTCTTATCTTCAGGGTCTATGACAGGATCAGTGTGTAGCTGGTTCAACTCTCTTGGGCCTTTCTAGCTCCCCCTAAAACCCTCCTGGTTAAGAAGTGATCACATCAGCTCCCTAAGATCCTTTCGGATAGCCAGTTGTTGAGAGAAGATTCCATTGTGATCACTGAACACAGTGTTCAGGATATTTTTTAAGTAGCCTTCAGCAGTGCTGGCTGAGAAAAAGTGTGACTGATTGCAACACTTTCATTCCCCTAATATTTCAGCGGGATTCAGCCTCCCAAGTCCAGGACATGGTTTCTAAGGTTTGTATATTGGATGGAGAAATGCTGATCAATTGTTTTGATTTTTCTTCTTCTTACCATGCCCCAATTAGCACCCTCTGTTTCTCATCAGCACCGGTGACTAATTATCACTTGTGATGCCGTTACTGCTGCTGTGGAAGGTCCCATTAATACTTTCTGAGGGATTTATATAAAATGGCTGTGAACCAGGCTTGGACACGAATGAATTAACCTATAAATCTGGAAAATCCTGCTGATTCTGAGCAGGCGCTGGTGTTCTCCACAGCCCCCTGAATGAATTGGATTAGTTTCTGTCCTTCCTTCATACCCATTTCGCCCATCACCTGTCAAGGCAGCATCCTCAGACACTCCTCCCCAATTCCAGTGCCCTGTTACCCCTCATATGGGTCACGCTTTTGTTGTTCCATTCTTACCCTGATTACCTTATGCTGAAATCCTCTGGGATCCCTACTGGCCACTCTGTGAAGAGAGGAACTATGGGTTTTCCCTTTTGTGTCCACAGAACCCAACACAGAGTAATCCCAGTATTGCTCATATCAGCTATACTATGCTTACTGTGTATCGGGCATGGTCCCAGGGACTTTACCTGTATCTAACCCTTTAATCTTCAAAACTATGAAATAAAGTGCATTATTATCTCCATTATGTAGATAGGGAAACTGAGGCACAGAGCAGTTCAGTTACTTGTCCAAGGTCACACATCAAAGATGTGGAGGTGCTCGGATTCAAACACAGACAGCCTAGTTCCAGAGCCCGATTTCTTAAGTTTGTTATATTCTGTTGAGTTGTATTTTTAGAAATGTGGTCCTTCTTTCAAGTACCTAGTTAATCTCTGTTTGCAGCTGGTCAAAAAAATAAAGCCAAAGGAACAGCAAACACCAGGGTCATAGCTTAATTCCATAGCCTAATCCCATCTGTGGCACAGTGCCAACCAGGCCTCCTATGGCTCCTCTTTTCGCTCAGAGTCAAGGCCAAACTCTTTAACAGTTACAGTCTTTTCTTTAACAGACAGTGACTGGCACAGCACAGGTGGCTTAATTCACATCTGATGAATGAATAAATGCACTAAAAGATATACCTGAATAAGGACACAGAATTTAGCAATTGCTACCTTTCTAAACCACATCCCAGCCAACCTGATCACGAACTGAAAATATAACCCTGTCAATAGTCTCATAGGTATGTTTCTTAAACATCAGACAAAGTTAAAAAACCTAAAACATTGGACTTTTCCTGGATCCTCATATGTGCTAAATGGTGACAAATTATTATATCGAGTCAGGTGATATTGTGTTTTCAGGTTAGAAACAGGGCTTGTAGGCATGTAAAATAGCCTGTGAAGTCTCTGACCAATCTACTAGATGCTGAACAACCATTTTTAGGGTTTTTAGAACTAGACTTTATGTAAGAGGTAAAAAAAAATAAGAGTCAAAAACCCCTTTAGTGTTTTCTAATTTTGCTAGTAGGCTAGTAGGCATCAGGAAAGATTATCATTATCTTTTTGCATTTTGAAGATAATGATGAATTCTGGAATTGCCTCTGGACACTGTTTTATGAAATGTTTTGAGCCTAGTTTGGATCATGTAATTAAGTGTCTTAGGCTGGGTTCTCTCTAGAGGAGCCAAACCAGTGAAATGTATATGTATAAATATATGTAGAGAGATTTAATTCAAGGAAATGGCTCAAGCAGTTGTAGAGGCTAGCAAGTCCCCAGATCCATGAGTCAGGGTTCAGGATGGAGGCTTCTCCTGACTCATGTGGTTTCAGGGGCTGATGAACCCAAAATTGGCAGGTCAGTTGGCAGGCTGTTGGCTCACCTTCCCAAGGACTAGAGGTCGGATGATGGTCCTCCGGTACAGGATCCAGAGCAAGAGTGAGCCTTGCTGGAACATCCGTGTACGTCCTGGAGACAGACCACACCCTCAAGGAAACTCTCTTTCCAACTAATCAGCTGCTCATAGCAGATCTCATCATGGAGGTGATTACATTATATCAAATCTCATCCTGGAAGTGATGACATCATATTACATTATGGAAGAGCAGTGTCTACCAAACCACTGAGAATCATAGCTTAGCCAAGTTGACACATGGCATTAACCATCACATTGAGTTTATCTTGAAATCATTTAGTGAGCAACTCCCATGAGACAGGCACTGCATTAAGCCCCAGGTCAGGGTGGCGGCTTAAGGGCTGGTGCTGGTAGTGCAGGGAGCTTCAAAGGTTAGTAAGAGGATTGGGCCCCACTTCCAGGAAGTATCCCATCCACTGGGGGAGAGAGGTCTAGAAGAGGGTACAGTAAGTTCTTGTTGTTGGCTGTGGTTGAGTCACCCCTAACTCACGACAAGCCTATGCACAATGGAATTAAGATGTTGTGATCTATAGGCTTTTCCTTGGCTAATTTTTGGAAGTACATCACCAGTCTTCCCTGAAACCTGTTCACAGCAGCACACAACCCTCCGCTGACAGATGGGTGGTGGCTGTGCTTGAGTTGCATTGGCGGGGAATCAAACTCGGGTCTCTGGCATGGAACATGAGAATTCTACCACTGAACCACCATTGCCCACAGCAGAGGAAGGGGAGCCTCCAAAGTACTTCAAAGCATCAGGAAGGGTGTGATGGATCTAGGCTATGGAAGACCAGATCAGTCCTCTTAGAGGGGGTGGTCTCTGAGGTAGGGTTGTGGGACAGGAGGAGAGGTTTCCACAAAAGGTGGGAAAGAAAGGGGCATCCTCTTATCTCCTAAGAATTCCATTGTCTATGGGGAAAACAGACACAAACCAACAAATGGCAGGCAGAGAAAGGCTTTTCCCTGATAGAGATCCTCTCAATATCCTGGATTACCTTCCACACTGGAGTGTGGGATGGATAAATCAATGTGTCAACATAAGTATTCTGATTCACACTTTCTCTTCAGTCCTCAAACCTGCTCTGGTCTCCACTCCTCTAGCCGATGACTGCACTTCACACTTCATTGTGAAAACAGAAGCCATCTGCCCATCCCTTTAGAGGAATGAGTATCCCTGCTCCTCTCAGGGCAAATTCCTCACCTGAGTCTGCAGTGATACCTTCCTCTGCATTCCCTGCTCTACTGAATCCTTCAAGTCAGCATACAAGCAGACTCATCTATCTGATGTTTAAAAAAAAAAATTAAAACTCTGTCTTTTCTTCACACCACCTTTAGCCACACCAAACCACTCTACCACCCTTCCCAGCAAAACTTCGCTCACCTCTCTGTTCCCCAGTTTCCTCATGTGGAAGAGGGTGAGTGTTAATAATCCTCTCATAGAGTTATTGAAAAATTAAATCAGCTAATCCACGTAAAGAACTTAGAAAGGGACTGGTCTGTGATAAGGTCTCGCTGTATGTTAGCGATTATTAATCTTTGACAAGTTCCCTTCAGTCATGGCCCCCGCTTCCTCACTGTATCATCCTTTACTCCCCTCAGTCTGTCCTCCCTTCCTAACATGTAGCTGAAATTGCTTTTGTCAGGGTCATCAGTGAATTACATGAAGCCAAATCAGATTAATGCTTGCCTGTCCACTCCCTACTGGACCTTTCACATCATTCAGCCATGGTGACTGCCCCTCCTTTTTGAAACACTTTTCTTTGTTGGAGTTTGTGATTCCATTGTCTCATCTCACTAGAAGTTTCTTCTCAGGTGCCTTGGCTCCCTCCTCTTCTTCAACCAGAGAGCCATATACTGAAGAGTACAGTACTCACATTTTTATGTTATTGTGATAAAATAAATATATCATAAAATTTGCCATTTCAACCATTTGTAAGTGTGCATTTCAGTGGCATAAATTACCATATTGTACAACCATCATCACTATCTATTTCCAGAAATTTTCCATCATCTCAAACAGAAAGTCTATACCTATTGAGCAACAGCTCCCCATCCCCGTTGCTCATAGCCCCTGGTAACCTCTAACCTACTTTCTGTCTCTGTGAATTTGCCTTTTCTTGTTATTTCATAGAATTGGAATCAAACAGTATTTGTCTTTTTGTGTCTACCTTTTTCTGCTTAGTATATTATTTTCAAAGTTCATCATGTTGTAGCATGTATCAAAACTTCATTCATTTCCATGACAATAATACCTACTTGTATGTAGGTACAACATCCGCCAATTGTTTATCCATTCATCTGTTGATAGACATTTGGCCTATTTCCACCTTTGGCTATTATGAGTAATGCTGCTGTGAACATTGACGTACAAGTATCTGTTAGCAGCCCTGTTTTCGATTCTTTTGAGTATATACCTAGGACCAGAATTGCTGGGTCATAAAAACCCGAAAAAAAAATCTGGGTTTTTTTTTATGGTAATGCTATGTGTTTAATTTTTTGAGGAACAGCCAAACTATTTTCCAAAGTGGCCGCACCATTTTACATACCCACCAGGAATTGATGAGGGTTTCAATTTCTTCACATCTTCACCAACATTTGTTATTTTCCTTTTTGTAAACAGTAGCCATCCAAGTGAGTGTAAAGGGGTTTCTCATTGTAGTTTTGATTTGCATTTCCCTGATGGTTTCGTGCTCACCTGCTAACTGAAAATTCGGTAGTTTGAACCCACCCAGTGGCTCTGCAGGAGAAAAAACCTGGAGATCTACTCCCATAAAGATAATAGCCTATGAAACCCAATGGGGCAGTTCTACTCTGTCACATGGGGTTATTATGAGTCGGAATCAACTTGATGGAACCCAACAACAACTGCAATGGCTAATATTATGTATCTTTTCGTGTGCTTATTGGTCATTTGTATATCTTCTTTAAAGAAATGTCTATTCAGGTCCTTTGCCCACTTTTTAAATTGAATTGTCTTTTTGTTGTTGAGTTGTGGAGTCCTTTATATTTTCTGGATATTAAACCCTTATCAGATATATGATTTGCAAGTATTTTTGCCTTTCCGTAGTAGTCTTTTTACTTTATTTATCGTGTTCTTTGATGGACAGTTTTTAATTTTGTTGAAGTCCAAGTTATCTTTTTTTTTTTTTTTTCCTTTTGTTGCTCATGCTTTTGGTGTCATATCTAAGAATCCATTGCCAAATCCAAAGCATGAAAATTTATGCCTGCCTGTGTTCTCTTCTAACTCTTCTAAGAGTGTTATGGTTTTAGCTCCTATATTTAGGATATTGACCTATTTTGAGTTAATTTTTATACATGTTGTGAGGGGTGTGTTTTATATTATATCAGGGTCCAACTCCATCTTTTGCATATAGAAATTCAGTTGTTACAGTAACATTTGCTGAAAAGACTATTGTGTCCTCTTGGATGGATTTGACATCCTTGTCAAAAATCATTTGGCCATAGATGTATGAGTTTATGTCTAGAGTCTCAATTCTATTCTTTTTGTACGTATGTCTATTCTTTTGCCAGTTCTGCACCATTTCAATTACTATAGCTTTGTAGTAAGTTTTGAAATCAGGAAGTATGAGTTCTCCTACTTTTTTGTTTTTCAAGGTTATTTTCACTATTTGGGGCCCCTTGCAATGCCATAGGAATTTGAGGATCAGCTTTTATATTTCTGGGGAAAAAAAGAGCTGTTGCAATTTTGATGGGATTGCACTGAACCCATAGATTGTTTTGGGTAGTATTAATCTGTTAATATTAAGTCTTCCAATCCATGAACTGTGGATGCCTTTCCATTTATTGAGGTCTTTAGTTCCTTTCATCAATATTTTGTAGCTTTCAGTGTAAAAGTCTTTCACCTCCTTGTCTAAATGGAATTGTTTTCTTATTTTTTTTTGCATTGTTCATTGTTGTGTATACAAACACAACAGGTTTTGTGTGTTGATCTTTTACCCCACAACTTTGCTGAACTTGTTTATTAACTCTAGTGGCTTTCCTATGGATTCTTTGGGATTTTCTATACGTGATATGTCATCTATGAAAAGAGATAGTTTTACTTCTTCCCTTGCAACTTGAATGCCTTTTATTTCTTTTTCTTGTTTAATTGCCCTGGCTAGAACTTCCAGTACAATCTTGAATAGCAGTGATGAAAACGGGTATCCTTGCCTTGTTTCTGATTTTAGGGGGAAAGCTTTCAGTCTTTCACCATTGAGAAAGATGTTACCTGTGAGTTTTTCATAAATGCCTTTGTCATGTTGAGGAAGTTCACTTTTATTTCTGGTTTTATGAGTGTTTTCATCATGGAAGGATGTTGGATTTTGTCAAATGCATTTTCTACATCAATTAAGATGACCATTTTTTTTCCCTTTTTTCTAATATGATGTATTGCACCATAATCTTTATGCTGAATCACTCTTTCATTCCTGAGATAAATCCCAGTTGGCCAAGTGTATGATATCTTTAATATGTGACTGAATCCAGTTTCCTAGCACTTCGTTGAGAATTTTTGCATATACATATAGAGGGGTTATTGGTCTGTAATTTTCTTGTTATGTCTTTGTCTGGATTTGGTATCAGGGTAATACTGGCCTCATAGAATGTTAGTATTTCTTCCTCTTCCATTTATTGGAAGAGTTTGAAAAGGATTGGTATTAATTCTTAAAATACGTGGTAGAATTCTGCAGGGAAGCCACGCAGCCTTGGTGTTTTCTTTGTTGGGAGATTTTTGTTAACCGATTCGATCTCTTATCATAAATGTGTTAAGATTTTCTATTTCTTCTTGAGTCAGTTTGTGTAATTTGTGTGTTTCTAATTTGTCCATTTCTTCTATATGATTTTATAATACTTTTTATTTCCGTAAGGTTGGTAGTAATGTCCCCACTTTTATTTCTGACTTTAGTTATTTGAATTGTCTCTCTTTTTCTTTCTCTCTCTCTCTTTTCCAGTCTAGCTAAAAGTTTGTGGTTGGTGTTCAGCTAGTGTTTTGACAGAGATGTCCTTGAACTCCAGGAGCTAAAACAAACCAAAACAAAAGCAATTAAATAAAAAATCCCCCAGTCTTTGCAGATTGGCTCTGTGTCGAGGCACCTCTTCACCACTTACCCAGTCTTATACCGATCCTAGAGATCAACCTGATGTGAAAGTTTAGGGACTTCTTGGGTTTTTTCTGAGCACGCATCTTGCCCTAGGTACGGGACGACTTTCTGAATTCCTTCATATATACAAGTGCTGTTGAACATCTTGATTCCCCAAAGAAACTTTCTCCCCCAGGCCTTCAGGGACCTATTTTATGTCCCAACCATATTCTTTTGCACTAGACAGTTATGAGTTGATCATTTGCCATATAATGTTTTCAAACACTGCCCACTTTTTAACCTGAGTGAGTTTCAAGATAAGTGAAATAAATACAAGAGCCTGCCACTCATGTTTCAGGTAGCCCCCAAACAGGTTAGAACAGGTAAACACAATAATTTCTGAATAAGACATGCTCTCCTCCCCCCAGAACCAGGGACTAGGACCCCATGTGGGATTGTGGGCTGCTACTTCCAAGACTGAGGGGATAGGGTCAGAACAAGTCAAACACACACACAAAGTGTTACTATCATTTTTTAGTTGTCTTTTTCTTGATTCAACATTCACTTGGTTGCTGTAAACCTTTGACTGTTTTCCAGAGTAATGCCAAAATTGGCTCCCATAGTTTCTGCTTATTTTTCAATGTTTCTGTTGGGTAATGAAAGCTTAGAGCTGCCTATTCTACCATCTTGCTGATGTCACTTCCCAGTACTTATTTTTATTCACTGATTTTACTCTTTCCCTCGAAATTATCATTTGGTCATATCTATATTGCTGATGCTTCCATCCTTTCCAGGCCAGACCTCTCTAATGAACTCCAGACTGGCATATCCACCTGTCTCTTGACATCTCTACCTGGCTGTCTCACAATCACCTTGAATCCAGTATATCAAAATCAAGACTTTGTGTCACTAAATTGTACATGTAGAAATTGGTATACGTTCTTCTGTGTATATTTTCAACAACAACAAAATAAATTATTTTTTTAAAAAGCAGAGCTTTGTCTCCTCCTCCCACCTACATGATTGGTCCCCAGTTCTCCCCATCTTCCAACCACTGAAACTCAGAATCATCCTTGAGTCCTTCCTGCCCATCCACACCATCATGCAAGTCTTATCAGTCCCAACTTCAAAATACATCTCAAGTCAGTGCACCCCTCTCCATGTACGTCATCTTCCACCTGGACAACCTCAGGAGCCTCCTAACTGGCCTTGCTTCAACCCTTGCTCCTTCTCAATGCACTATCCACTCAAATATGGGGTGATCTTTGGGTTGGGTTTTTAAAACAAAAACCATATCATGTCTTTCCTCTGCTAAAGTCCTTCAAAATGTCCCAATATTCTTAAGATAAAAGACAATCTCTGTCTCATAGCCTGTAAAGCCCGTGATGGCCTGTATGCCTGCCTTGAGCTCTTCTCTCACCACTCTTCCCCTACACTCCAGACCAGGGATTTGAACTAGCTTGAACTGGTTCAGTCATGCCCAACAAAGTAAAATCAGAATAGACCTGAATTTTTAAAATTTGGCTTAAGTGGAATGATAAGTGGAAAGGAAAACAATATGGGTTAAAGCCCTGGAATGGGAGACTCAGAAGAGGCATAGTGAGCCCTTTCAGAAGCCTGATGTGGGAGATTGGATTATTGCCAGAGTTGTGAAGAGCAACACACATTCAGAGAGGCACCATCTTTGAGCAGGACACCACTATTCCGACTCTGCCGGTCAAGGGATTTGGTTGCAGTAAAATACACACACTGCCCTTGTTTTCTAAGGGGGAGATTAAGTTCCTTACAGGGTTTTAACCTGTAATTTTCCCTGTTTCGTTTATCATTCCACTTCGCCCACATTTTAAAAATTTGGGTCTGTTCAGATTTAGCTTCATCAGCCATAACTGAACAGAGCAGAACTAGTTCAAAGTTCTACTCCAGACCCTTTGACCTTCTCTCCATCCCTCTAACAGCTTAGATGTTTGTACTTGCTTCTCCCTCTATGTGAATGCTGTTGCTTGTTTCCCCATGGTTATAGCTAGTTCCTTCTTATTATTAATATCTTGACTCAAATATCTCCTCCTCAATTAGATCTTCTCTGACCACTCTATATAAGTGGCTTCACCCAGTTGATTTATCATGGACATTTGTTTCATTTCTGTCTGTCTCACTAATTTGAGGGAACATTATCTTCCTTGAATACTGCTGTGCCCTGAGCAACTAGCATAGTGCGGTGCTGGACAAGAACTAACTCCTCCCTACATTTTTGTTAAGAATGAACAAATTGATACCTTGACCCTCAAGATGCAACATTAATCTCTCTTTACCTCAGTTTTTCTGAGTGCCTATTGTAACAACTACTACATAGAAGATAGAATCATGCAAAATTCAGAGTCAAAAGACTTGTATTTAAATCCACATTCCAACTTTTATTAGCAAATTGATATTAAGCAAGTTACTTAACCTCTCTCAGGCTCAATTTCATCATTTGTCAAATGAAGGTGAGAATAACAATATATCCCTCATGGAGTTGCTGGGAGACCTACACAGATAATATGTGTGGCTATGCTTTATAAATTATAGTATCCATCTGAAGTAGTCATTATGATTGAAGGAACCACAGCTTTCAACTTTTGATAACTACAAAATTGTTTAGTCATTTATGAAAACAAGTGAGGCTGACCTTCTGATTGGTGTTTCGCCTGCATCACCTGCATTCTCAATGCCCAGACGGTTAGAAAACTGTCCCTAGGTTTAGAGGAGACACTTACAGAACCCAGCAAGCAGAATTGGAATCAAGCTTGATTTCTCTTCCTTCTTTCTCCTTAACAGCACCATCACCAGTCAATTTCTCCAAGCTGAATCATCAGAGAGAGAAAATAATTAGGGTTTCCTGGAAAAAGTGGGTTTTGAAAAGGTACTTCAAGGTGGTTCACTGAGTTGATGAGAAATTGAAATCTCTAGTCTAGACCGAAGGGACAGATAGTGATTAAAAAGGGAGAGGAACAGCACTCACTTAGTAGGCAGAACTAAGGGGGTGGGGTGGGGTCACTTCCTAGTCTGCCCAACTTGACCACTCCCTCTCAATCCTACTTCTACCTTCAGGTACAAGTGTTGCCTCCAAAGCTACAAAGCCCTTTCCCTTCCTCATGGATAGGCTGTAGAGGTGGTCAGTTCAGTGGCAGGGAACCTGTCTTTACGTAACATCACAAATGCTTAACACTGGATATGTCAAAGAAAAGGCAGTTGAACTGAGCTGAGCTGAGGTGCCACGCAATGATGATGGCCTGAATGAGGAGTGGAAGGGATGGAATTAGGAGTGTCTCTAGGACTTCTATGATGAAGTAGATAAGGGAGAGAAGGAGTTAAGAGGGTCCCAGAACTTTCATCCTCAGAGATGAAGACAGCATTGATGCCATTTACTAAAGGATGGTAATCCATGAGGAGCTCTGTAGAATCCCCAACAGGAGACAGAGAAACTGCATTGACATACTTAGAATGAAGTGGGTGTGCGGGATATGAACCAGACCTAGGGAGGAAGGGTGTAGGAGGGTGGGCTAGAGCCCCAGGGATTCCAGCATCCATGGTGCAAGGAGGTAGCTGGGACCCAGAGACAGGGTGGCTTGCAAGTGTCAATCCCAGATCATTGGGATGAGTGACATATATAGAGTGACAGATCCCAAGAGTGTTAACAGGAGGCCTTCTACTTGACTAGACCATGGGCTTCCTCATACTTGATTGGGGCCAAGTCCCAAGTGCTGACTGCACCCAAGAGAAAGTGCCCAGGCACCCTCACCTGGTGACCTGAGGAGCACGCTTCCCCTCCCTCCAACCTCCTGGTGATTAAAGGCATGAACCCCCCCCCCCCCATTTCTGCAGCCCCCAACTGCCAGGGACACAGTCTGAGTCTCCCTTCTCCCTCCTCCAACCTCATCCACCATTCATCCCACCCAGCAGTGGGGCCTACCAGAACTAATAGGATTCAGCAAAACGGCAGCATACAAGGTTACCATACAAAAATCAGTTGGATTCCTCCACACTAACAAAGAGAGCACTGAAAAGGAAATCAGGAAAACAATACCATTCATAATAGCCTCCCAAAAGATAAAATACTTAGGAATAAATCTAACTACGGATATAAAAGATTTATACAAAGAAAACCTCAAAACACTACTGCAGGAAACCAAAAGAGACCTACATAAATGGAAAAAACATACCATGCTCATGGATAGGAAGGATTAACATTGTGAAAATGTCAGTACTACCCAAAGTGATCTATAAATATAATGTAATCCCAATCCAAATTCCAGCAACGTTCTTTAATGAGATGGAGAAACAAATCACCAACTTCATATGGAAAGGAAAGAGGCCCCGAATAAACAAAGCATTATTGAAGAAGAACAAAATAGGAAGCCTCACATTCCTTGATCTTAAAACCTACTATACAGCCATGGTAGTCAAAAGAGTACTGGTACAATGGTACAATGACAGGCGCATAGATCAATGGAACAAAATTGAGAATCCAGAAGTAAATCCATCTACCTGTGCACAGCTGATCTTTGACAAAGGGTTGAAGTCCATTAAATGGGGAAGAGAAAGTCTCTTTAACAAATAATGCTAGCAAAACTGGATATCCATTTGCAGAAAAATTAAACAAGATCCATGCCTCACACTATAAACAAAAACTAACTCAAAATGGATCAAGTACCGAAATGGAAAATCTAAAACTTTAAAAATCATGGAAAAAAAAATAGGGACAATGCAAGGGGCCCTAATTTATGGCATAAATAGAATATCAAACATTACAAAAATGCACAAACAGAAGATAAATTGAATAACTGGGACCTCCTAAAAATTAAATACGCTCATCAAAAGACTTCACCAAAAGGGAAACTATAGACCAGGAAAAAAATTTTAGTTATGACATATCCAACAAGGGTCTAATCTCTAAAAGTTATAGAAAACTTCAACATCTCAACAACAAAAAGACAAATGATCTGATTTAAAAAATGGGCAAAGGATGTTAGCAGACATTTCATCAAAGAAGACATTCAGGTGGCTAACAAAAACATGAAAAGATGCGATCATTAGCTATTAGAGAGATGCAGATCACAACTACAATGAGATACCATCTCACCCTGGCAAAAATGACACTAACCGAAAAAAATACAAAAGAACAAATGCTGATGAAGTTGTGGGTAGATTGGAACTCTTATACACTGCTGGTGGGAATATAGAATGGTACAACCACTATGGAAAATTGTATGATGCTTTCTTAAAAAGCTAGAAATAGAAATACCATATGATCCAGCAATCCCACTCTTAGGTTTATATCCTAGAGATATAAGAACCATGACATGAATAGCCATATGCACACTTATGTTCATTGCAGCATTATTCACAATAGCAAAAAAATGGAAACAACCTAAATGCCCATCAACAGATAAATGAATAAACAAACTGTGGAACATATACACAATGGAATACTTGCAATGATAAAGAATAATGATGAATTCGTGAAACATCTCACGACATGGATGAATCTGGAAGACCTTATGCTGACTGAAATAAGTCAATTACAAAAGGGCAAATATTGTATGAGATCACTGTTATAAAAAGTAAAAAAAATGTTTACACACAGAAAGAAACATTCTTTGATGGTTACCAGGGATGGGAGAGGGAGGGAGGGAAAATCACTAACTAGATAGTAAAAAACCAAAAACCAAACCCAGTGCCATCGAGTCGATTCCGACTCATAGCAACCATATAGGACAGAGTAGAACCGCCCCGTAGAGTTTCCAAGGAGCACCTGGCAGATTCGAACTGCCAACCCTTTGGTTCCCAGCCATAGCACTTAACCGCTACACCACCAGGATTTCCAACTATAAACACATGTTAATTTTGGTAAGGGAAAAGGCAGCACACACTACAGGGGAAGTCAACGCAACATGACCAAGGCAAGGGAAGACACTGAGAGGTATGCAAGAATAAAAGGTAACTATCTTTTTTTATGGTAAATACTGTAACATGTACAATCCTGCAAGGTGTGGCAGGGTGTATGGGAGCACATCCATATATAGGTTTGGCTATGGATATTTCTACATATATATTTGTACTGCATGTATATCCATATACATAATAGAGTACACAGGGGGCACAGTCATGGGAATTTTCTAGACATAACCAAACACTTCATGGGACTGAGTTACCGGGCTTGAAGGCTAAGGACCATAGTCTCAGGGGATATCTAGGTCAATTGCCATAACACAGTTCATAAAGACAATATTCTACGTCCTACTTTGGTATACTGCGTGCGCAAGCAGTCATCTAAGGCACAACTATTGGTCTTTTTCTGCCCGGAGCAAAGGAGAGTGAAGAAAACCAAAGGCTCGAGGAAGCAATTAGCCCAAAGGACTAATGGACCACAGGAACCACTAGCCTCCGCTAGCCTGAGACCAGAAAAACTAGATGGTGCGTGGCTACCATGACCGACCACTCTGACTGGGATCACAATAGAAGGTCCCAGTTAGAGCGGGAAAAAAAATATAGATCAAAACCCAAATTCTTAGAAGAAGACCAGACTTACTCGTCTGATAGACACTGGAGGAACTCCCTAAACTTTGGCCCTTAGACAGCCTTCTAACTTGAAACTGAAGCTACTCCCAGAGATAATCTTTCACCCAAATAATAGACCAGCATGTAAAATAAACAAGAACACCTGTAAGGAAAGTTCTCCTTAGAACAATCATCTGGAAGAGACCAGAAGGGCAACATCTGCTCAAAAACAAAAATGAGAAGGCAGGAAAACCAAGTGAATGTACACGGGGAGCTCAGGGTGGTACTGGGGAGGGTGCTGACGCATTACAGGAATTGCAACCAATGCCATGGAACAATTTGTATATAAATTATTGAATGGGAAACTAATTTGCTCTGTAAACCTTCACCTAAAGCACAATAAAATTTTCAAATTTAAAAAAAAAAAAAACACTGTCTCTGGGCTTCTATTTATTGATCTACAAAAAAGGCAATTGGACTGAGGGATCTCTAAATTACTGTCTAACATATTCTTCAGTTATAGCATAACAAATAAAACCGTTAATAAAGTTGAAAGTTTTTTTATTCTACTTTAGATGAAAGTTTACAGAGCAAATTAGTTTCTCATTAAACAATTAATACACATATTGTTTTGTGCCATAGGTTACCAAACCCATGACATGTCTACACTTCCCTTCTCAACCTTGGGTTCCCCATTACCAGCTTTCCTGTCCCCTCCTGCCTTCTTGTCCTTGCCCCTGAGATGGTATGCTCATTCAGTCTCATTTTGTTTTATGGGCCTGTCTAATCTTTGGCTGAATGGTGAACCTCAGGAGTGACTTCAGTACTGAGTTAAAAGGGTGTCTGGGGGCCATATTCTCGGGGTTTCTCTGGTCTCTGTCAGACCAGTAAGCCTGGTTTTTGTGTGTGTGTGTGTGTGTGTGCGTTAGAATTTTGTTCTACATTTATCTCCAGCTCTGTCCGAGACCCTCTATTGTGATCCCCGTCAGAGAAGTCATTGGTGGTAGCTGGGCACCATCTAGTTGTGCTGGACTCAGTCTGGTGGAGGCTGTGGTAGTTAGTTGTGGTTCATTAGGCCTTTGGACTAATCTTTCCCTTGTGTCTTTGGTTTTGTTCATTCCTCTTGCTCCAGATGAGGTGGGACCGGTGGAGTATCTTAGATGGCTGCTCACAAACTTTTAAGACCCCAGACGCTACTTATCAAAGTAGGATGTAGAACATTTTCTTTATAAACTCTGTTATGCCAGTGGAGCTAGATGTTCACTGAGACCATGGCCCCCAGCCCTCAGCCCAGCAGACACATCCAAACTCCACGAGGAGCCGAATTACTAGGTTGAGAATCTACAGTTTAACAAGATCTCCAGGTGACTCTCCTGTATAACTTCCTGGGAAATCGTTAGAAATGCAAATTCTCAGCAGGGGTTCTAACTGAACAAACCAATTCAAAGCCCTATTGTGAACACAGGGTACAAAGTGGGTCTTATCATTCCCCAACCCACAGGTGACGGGCCATATGTGACTATGTTTTTATCCCACACAACTAGTTGGCTGTATGACTGTATGCAAGTTACTAAATCTCTCTGTGCCTCAATTTCCTCACTTGTAAAATGAGCATAATAATAGCACCCATCTCACAGGCGTGATGTGAGAATTAAAATTCAAGGCTTTTGAAGAGTGTTAGCTACTATACTATGTGTCTATAAGCCTCCCTGAGTAAGCTGTACATTGCTTGAGAAGCCAAATCTCCTTGCATCCCCCACAGTACTGAGGGCAGGGCTGGATGCAAGAACACAGCTATCCCTGGAGGAGAGGTGCTATTTCAGATGGGTTCTCAGGGAGGACCTCCCAAGGAAGTCATATGGGAATAGAAACTTGAGTGAAGTGAGGAGTGAATCATAGGAATATCTGGTGTTCTAGGGCGTGAGAACAACAAATGCAAAGACCCTGAGGCTAAAATCAGCTTGACTTATTGATGGGATAATAAGAATGGCATTATGGCAGGAACTGCTGCAGAAAACTTAATCGTTAAGAGCCTGACTTTAGCACAAATATTGCACCCTCTCAATAACAGTAACAGTAATAATTCCTTGTTTGCACAAAGCACTTTACAGTTTCCCAGCCATTTCCAGTTATTCTGTCTTTTATCCCTCGTGATAATGCCGGCAGGTTGCTATTGCCAGTTTCAGTTTTAGCCAATGGGGAAGAGACTCCATGAAGTTAAGACCAGTTTTCATCCTCGTCCACAGTGATGAGTACGTCAATTCCCTGCCATCAGTGAGCATTCGTTTTGTCTCTCTGTTCCTTCTCTTTCCCTCCCTGTAAAATTTTCTAGCAACACTTGATTTTATACATGTTGTTTTGCCAATTTTCTAGTAAAAAAGGTAATATCTTGTTTTTCTTATTTTATTATAAGCAAGGATGATCTTTTGATCATATTTTCATATGTTTATTGGCAATTTATATTTCTTCTGTAAATTGCCTATTTGTTTTCTTTGTCCACTTTTTGTTGAGATATTAACCTTCTTTTTTTTAATTAACCTTTCCTTATGGCTTTGAAATCAGTTTGTATATTAGGGATTTTAGCCTTTATCTATCACCTAAGTTAAAATAAAAAAAAATACTAAGTTAAAATATGTCCCTTAAATTTTTTATTCATCTTTTAACCTTGATCATTGTGGTTTTTCCTTTATAGACTTTTATGCTAAAATCTAATTCAATGTTTTTTTGAGTGGCTTCAGCCTTTCTTACTTCAAAATTATAAAAATATTCATGCATATTTTTTCAGTGTTTGTACTTTATTATTTACATATAAATCTTTGATAGAGCTAAAATTTATTCTAGTATAAAGAATGACTTTGAGATATAGCTTTATTTTTTTTTCCCAAAGAGTCATACAGCTGTCCCAATTCTACTGAATAGTTTTTCCGCACTCCCCCATTCTCCCCACACTGATTTACAATTTACAGTTCAGCCTTTATATTCAGATTTATTTATGAATTATCTATTCTATTCTCCTGACCTATTTGTTTTTTCTTGCATCTAGCCAAGCCAAGCCAAGCCAGTTGCCATGGAGTGGATTCCAGCTAATGGTGACCTATGAGTCTGAGTAGAACTGTACTCCATAGGGTTTTCAATGGCTGTGACCTTTCAGAAGTAGATTACCGAGCCTTTCTTCCATGTCACGGGTGCACTCCAATGGCACCACTATTTTGATCACTGTGGCTTTAACTGTCTTAGGCTCTGGAAGGCTAATCACCCTGCTTGCTCTTCCTGTCCTGAGGTTTTCTGGAGTCCTCATACATTTATTCTTGAAGATGATCTTTAGAATCCTTGAGTCAGCTCCTAAAAAGCCATTTTGTAGGAAAGTTGATGGAGATGGGGTGTGTGCATTTAAAATGTTGATCCACACTGATAAACTGCCCTCTGGAAAGTTTGGGCTAATTTAGATTCTCACCCTTTCCTCACACCTCTGCCTAGAGTCAGGCATTTCCAGTCTTGATCTCCATTGCCATAGTGGAAAATGACATCTCATTGTCATTTTAATTTACATTCCTTTGATTACTGGTATTAAGGTTGAGCATCTTTTCAAATGTTTACAGCTCACTTGCTTATGTTTTATGGATTGCCCATTCACAGCCTTTCCTATGTTAATTGCGATGCTTATCATCTTCCCACTGATTTGTAAAAGCTGATTATAAATGAATGACATCAACCCTTTGTCACATACAATGCAAATATTTGTCTTAATTTATTTGACTTCAAACTTGTTTTCCCCGTAGAAGTATTTTAAGAGCTTATAAATATTAGTTGAACACATAATTAATAAAATCAAAACTACCAGTATTTTCTTCATGGTTTCTGGCCCTGACCATCTTTCCGGGGAGGAATGTGTTTTATTATTTTGAAGGTTATGCTATCACAGCCACTTTTTCATAATGTCCCTGTTAGGTAGAGAGCAAAGGTGTAACATAAGTTAATTTATAGATTTGGGACCTGAGGTTCTGGAGGGGAAAGGAGAAAGCTGAGGCAGAGCCAGCATGAGCCTCGGGGGCCTGCTTGCTCTGAGGGAGGAGGGCGGGGCTCCGGGGAGCCATTTCCGGGAGGCCCGGATTTCCCTCAGGTGAAATTTAGACCCTCCAGCTGTTCTTCTATGAGGAATTCTCTGGGCATTGCTTAATTAACTTCTTACTAATTTTTTGACTAATTAAGAAAGATTTGGACTCAATCTGATTTGTTTGCCAAGTGTTTCAGGTCATTTTGGAGTTTAGTCAGCCAGCCTCAGGCCTTGAAGTGTTCTTGCACCAACTCAGAAACCGTGAAGCCACTCTAGGGGCTGGAGGAAGCAGGATCTCATGCCCACTGCTTTTAGACAGATACAAAGGACTGGGAAAAAGGCCCGTTTCTGGCATCAAAACATTCATTAGTATTAATAATTAACGTACTTAGTGTACTGTATCGTCCTTTTCAGAGAACTTCTGCCAACAACGTTCACTTCATTCTCACAGTGAGATTGTGAACTAATCACTACATAGTGCAAACTTTTTTCTGTAAAGTCACAGATAGTAAGTATTTTTGACTTTGAAGGCCAAGAGGCAAAATTGAGCAATGGTTTACCAGAAAAGCTAAGAGTCCTTTGTACATTTGACATTTAAAAAGGTAAAAATCATTCTTACCTTGCAGGCCATGCAAAAATGGGTGGCAGGGTAGATCTGGCCCTTGGTCAGTTTGCTGACCCCTAACATGTAGTTGGAACCCTGGTGGCACAGCGGTTAAGAGCTCTACTACTAACCAAAAGGTTGGCAGTTCAAATCTACCAGCTGTTCCTTGGAAACCTTATGGGGCAATTCCACTCTGTCGTATAGGGTCGCTATGAGTTGGAATCGATTCAATGGCAACGGGTTTGCTTTTGGTTTATAGATAGTTAAGAAATGAAGAAACTGAGGCTTGAGGCTTGAGAACCTACATGAATTATCTTTTCTGAGAACGTAGAGCAACATGTAGGGCTTTTGAGTTCCATTTTTTTTTATGATGGAACTTAGCTTTGTATCATTCATCAACAATTTACTAAGCATCTGCTATGCTACACGATAGCAGCAACAATGAACTCAAACATATCAAAGATCATGGAGATGGCACAGGACTGGACAACATTTAGTTCCTTTATACATAAGGTCACCATGAGGAAGAACCGATTCAACAGCTACTGACAACAACAACATGCTAGGCCTTGTGTTAAGTGAGGTAAATAAAACTAGGATGATGTAAATGGTGGTGATTTAAAGTTCTTCATTCAAACAACTATGGGCTCTGCCACATGCATACTGTGTAACCTTGGGCAAGTCACTTCATATCTCTGAACTCAGTTTCCTCATCTGTAAAATGGGCATAATATAGTCCATCTGTAAGTACAATTTAGATCATCTTCCTTAATACTCTATTTGATATTATGTAGTGTATTGATATAACTATATACCAGTTGCCATGGAGCCGACTCCAACTCATAGGAACCCTATGTTTGTCAGAGTAGAACTTGGCTCCATAGGGATTTTGATGGCTGATTTTTCAAAAGTAGATCACCAGTCCTTTCTTCCAAGGCACCTCTTGGTAGACTCAAACCTCCAGCCTTTTGGTAAGCAGCAGAGTGTATAGTCCATCTATAAAATGCTTATAATAGTTCATAGGACTACTGTAAATATTTAATGAAATATTCTATATAACATCCTTTGAAGAATACCTAGAGTATTGTTGTTTGTTGCCATTAAGTGAGCTGCTCTAGTGACAACCACAGAAATGGGTATGAACATATCAGGCATGGTGACTCTATGATGAGGTGTTGCCTAGTCCTCCGCCATCTTCACGATTGTTAGTATGCTGAGCCCATTGTTTCAGCTGTTTTATCAGTCCGTCTCATTGAGGATTTCCCTCGCCTTCGATGGCCCTCTGCTTTACCATCCACAACACATGATGTCCTTCTCCAGCCACCAGTGATGGTGCGTCTAAGCGAGTTGAAGTCTGTGATTCGTAGGATTTTTGCTGGCTAATTTTTGGAAGTTGAACACTAGGCCTTTCTTCCCCACCTGTCTTAGTCCAGAAGTTCGGCTGAGACCTGTCCATAATGGGTGACCCTGCTAGTATTTGAAGTAGTGGTGGCATAGCTTCCAGCATCACAGGAACCTGCCAGCCACCACAGTACAAAAAACTGACAGATACGTGGTAGACCTGGAGCGTAGTGTCCACTGAATGGAAGGTAATATCAGTGATAACAGTAACCGTAGTTTACATTGACTTAGGAACCTTATGTGGTACGCAGTCTAGAGAGGGAGACAGCAAAGAAACATACAGCTGCGGTATGATAAGAAATGTCAAGAGCGCAGAGGGGCACAACGGAGGTCACAGTCACATTGGCCAGGGTAGGCCAAGGAGGGGGTCGATGGGGAGAAGCTGCTGGTAGTGAGCCTGGTGGGGTGAAGAGCCTTTCTGTCAGGAACAGACTGTGCAGAGGAGCACGAAGCACTGAGCAATTAAGCGGCTCCGGCTGGGACGTCTGCTTCAGGTTGGCAAGGCTGTGCTCAAAGCCCAGGTTTCATAAATGGCGCTTTGGAGTGTATGGTTCCACAAAAAAGATATGTTGAAACCCTAGTACCGATGAACTTGACTTTGTTCGGAAATAGGACTATTGTAGAGACTAGCGCAGGGCTTATTTGGGGACTAGGGGCTCTGAGGTGGCTTCCCACAGAAAGTGTCTTGGAGATGGTCTGAGGGATGGGTAGGAGCACCAGAGGCCAGTGCAGGGCTGAGAAATTTTCTAGAACAATGGTTCTCGTCCTTTGTACTTTTGATTTTGGGACCTCTTTATGCTCTTAAAATTTATTGAAGACCACAAAGAGGTTATTTCTGTAGGTTATGTCTACCAATACTCACCTTATTAAAAATGAGCACTGATGTATTTTTAAAATATTAATTCATTTTTTTAAATAACAATTAGCCAATAACATGTTAATATACATAACATCATTTATGAAAAATAACTATTTTCCAAAAAAAAAAAAAATCTAATCTCGTTAGAAGGGTGGCATTACTTTACATTCTTGGAAATCTCTTTTATGTCTGGCTTAATGCTGGATTCTCATCTCTGCTCTTTCCAGTCAGTCTATCTGCTGCAGCATTATATTTCACATAGCTTTTGTAAAACTTCATTGAGAGTAAGAGTGAGAAAGACAAAGAGCATGTTGATGTAATAATGAAAGTAGTTTTGACTTCATGAACCTTTCCCCCAAAAGGGTCTCAGGGAACCCCAGGGGTCCCTGGACTACGCTTTGAGAACTACTGTTTTAGGGATTAGGGAGCTAAAGGGTGTACCAGTTGTCTAGACTGCCAGCTTTGGACTTCTGCTGTGTACGCAGGGAGACCAAGAGCTTTTCCTGGAAACTGTAACTCTGTCAGGAGACCTTGGATCTCACAAATGGTTAAGGGCTGGGCTGCTAACCAAAAGATTAGCAGTTCAAACCCATCCAGAGGCCCCTAAAAAGAAAGACCTGTCAAACTGCTTCTGAAAGGTCAAAGCCATGAAAACCTTATGGAGCTCAGTTTCCCTCTGAAGCATGCAGGGTTGCCATGAGTTGGAATGGACTTCAGGGCAACTGGTTTGGTTTTTGTTTTGTTTTTTAAATAGGTCTGTCAAATAGGAGCCCTCGCCTCATCTCCCCCTTCCCCCCCCGCCCCCTCCCCTACCCAAACACACACACACAAACGCACACATACACACACACACACAGAGCTACCTTTCAGGCAATGGGAGATGTACAAGAGGTACGTCAGGACAGAGGTGGAATTTCCTCAAACACTTTCAGTTTTTTTTTTTTGTTTTGGAGAAGAGTCTTCTATATTGGGGTGCTTAGACGTGGGCAAAAACTTCACTCCCCCTTTTTTTTTTTAATACATTTTTAAGAAGGAAAATATAAAAATATTTTGTGCTTGGATGGGACTTTGTTTTCCATGAGTGACATGTTTTTTATGCCATTATGTAGAACAGCATTATCATTTATTTGATTAAAAAGCCACTAGGTCCACATCTTAGTATTCGGAACATTGTGATCATTTGAGGCTTGGTTGAGTTTTGCTAGTTTTTTTTTTTTTTTTTTTTTTTACTATCCCTCTTTAAAAAAAGAAAAAAATCCCAGCTCCACAGCCATGACTGTTATTGCAAGGCTGGGTGAGTTGCCAGAAGGCCCTGACACTGGAAACCACTTGTTAGCTGTGCTGACACACAGGGGCCATATTTATGAGCTATGTAATTGAATAAAGATGGGCTTAAAGATGGAAGAAAAAAACAGAGAGAGAGAGAAAATGGTAAATAACTGTGTCCATTTAGCTCCCTTGGGATTGGACTTGTTTTCTGCTTCCTTGCTATTAATGAAAAGAAATCCAATTTGTTCTACATGGTGAGATTTGTAATTTAGATGCTTATTAATTCTGGGTTTGTGTAGGAGCTCTTTGAAAAATATGGTCTTCAAAGCATTTGCTCTCAAAGGCTAGCAAACCTTGGCTGAAAACAACCTGCAGTCGTGTGGCCAAAATGTTTTCTGTGTTTAACACACGTTTATTGAGTACCTGTCATTTGCAAAACCCTGATCTAGATTTTGGTGTGACTGGGGGTACAAATGAACTGAAAGAGACATGGTTCTCGCCCTTGCTATGGTGTGCTGTCCAGGTGGGGGAGAAGCCAGGTGTGCAGAGCAGACAGGGGAGCATACGGGCTGTGATAGACCAGAGGGTGAGGATGGAAATGGGGAAAGATGGCTTGTAGGGAGGGTTGAAGGGTTCCTTTGTGAAGCCAGGCAGGCCCAGGGTTCCAAATATGGACTTTGGCATTCTGACGTGGGCCAGAGGAGATGCGGAACTGTGATTCCTCAGTCATTCTGAGTCCTCAGGCCCCATGCAGCCCTGCAGTGCCTGGATCAGGGTCTATGCCCTTAAAGAGCATGCAGTCTTTGGGGGGATGCAGGTGAACACAGATGAAGTAATGACGGGAAAACCTGAGACATTCTTGAATGAATTCAGAATCTCAGGAGACATTTTAGGTTCTCAGTGTCCACAAGAGGAAGCAGGAGTGTGAACATCAGCCATTCAATTCATTGAATCGGTATTTCTTAAGTGCCAAGCATACCACTTAGCTTGGGAAACCAGAGAACATCAAGATATGGCTCCTCCTGTCCAGGGACTTGTGTCTTCTTCTTCTATGTGTCTAGCAAGATGTCGAGTGTACACTAGGTGTCCAAGTAGTAGTTCATTGACTTGATCCAACAGATAGCTCAGGCTCTAGTCCCAACTCTGCCACTGCCCAGCCTTGTGATCTCTGACAAGATACTTGGATTATTTGGACAGTTTTTGTTTCGTTTTGTTTTTCTTATATGTAAAAAGAGGATTTGGTCTAAATAATTTTTCCAGAATTTCTTTCCAACCGTGATTATGATAATAGTCTCCAAGCATGAAGAGATCTCTACAGTTTGCAAAAATCTTTTACTTTGAAAACTTATAATGAACCCAGCTGAAGGTCAGTTGGGGCAAAAGGGGTGGTGATGGTTTCCAGAGACATCTACAAAAAGTATCAGAGCAAATTTAGCCTGAAGAGATAATTCAGTGTCGCAGCCTGTTCCTTGGCCACTGTGACCTGGCTCCAGTAGTTCAGAGGCCCTAGAGGAGAAAGACACTGGCCCTGGGTCCTAGGAGGCAGGTTTGGGTGCCCTCCTCCAATCTGCTCTGGCCAGACACATGAGGAGATCAGCCAAGTCCAAGAAGCCTGCTCTGGACTTAGTTGGGGTCACCATTCACAGGGCAGGACTTGTGGTGATGGCACCTTAAGAATCTGGAATCTTTGGAAAAGTGAAGTTCAAAGTAGCATTGTGCCACTTCCTCCCCATGATCTTTAAGCAAGTTACTTCTCTCTGAGTCTCCTTTGTCTTTGAAATGGTGGTCGCAAAACCTACTCATTAGGGTGGTTCTATGGATTAATAAATGAGACAGTATACGCAATACTCAGATAGTGTATGTTGGAGCTAGGTAGTTACCTCAGAAATTGACAGAAGATTAAACAGCCCCTTGGCTGGAACTACGTGAAAACTTCATATCTTTTTTGTTCTGGTAACTGTGGCTAACCTGAAAGAAATACCTGTTTCTCTCATCATCACTGATGATCTTCTGAAATGCTGGGTTCCATTCTGAACAGACCCATCCTGTTGTTGTTGAATTGATTTGGTTTGTTTTTGACTGCAGGGCTCTGAGTCTTCGTCTGAAGTGCTGATGGCTCTCCAGGGCTGTGGTGGCCTGGAGACAGGAGGAGGCCTCTTTGTCATTGAATCATTGCAGGAGGGTGGGGGTGTGTAGTGGAGAGAAAACTGGCTTTGGATCCAAGCAGATGTGAGCTCCGTCCACAACCCCATCCCACACAAGCTGCGTCATCCTAGACTAGATCCTCAGCCTCTCTGTCTTGTCCTGTAGGAAAAACTGCCAGTTATTTTTTCTTTGCCTATTGTTGTAGTCCAGAGCAAAATAATCTATATGAAGGGACTGGTGCCCTGCGTGTCATGTAAGAGGTGAACTATATGTGCTGGTTTACTTCTCCCTGGAAGACAGGAGTAGGCTGTCAGACACACACACACACACACACACACGCACACACGCACACACACACACTATGGAGACCCTCCCTTGCCCACCTTCAGTTCTAATCTCTAGAACCCTCCACTCTGTGCTGAGGATCCTGTAAATGGATTCAAGCCGTCACCACACAAGACAGGGTCAGGAGGAGCTCCATTGGTATATTAATAGACAGATAATATTCACATCCAACAAGGAGCTGAATTAGCAATTGCATTGCTTAATACTTCCAGAAACCCAAAACAGATTACTTTAAACTCTATTATCTCTAGATAATGTCTTCTACAATCCTTTAGGTGCTGTGTTTATAAATGTGGTGGAGGAGAAAGCCTTATAGGTCTCTTGCCTCCAAAGGGAAAGTACATTCTTCCCTTCATTTCCTTTAGACCACCCCTAGCAAGGCCGGAGGCACCCTGAGGGGAAGGGGACACTTTCAGATAACAATGAGAAGGTTGTTGTTAGGTGTCGCGGCATCAGCTCCAAGTCATAGTGACCCTATGCACAATAGAACGAAATACTGCCCAGTCCTGTGCCATCCTCACAATTGTTAGTATGCTTGAGCCCATTGTTGCAGCCACTGTGTCAATCCATCTCATTGAGGGTCTTCCTCTTTTTTGCTGACCCTCTACTTTACCAAGCATGATGTCCTTCTCTAGGGATTGATCCCTCCTGATAACATGTCCAAAGTATGTGAGACATAGTCTTGACATTCTTGCTTCTGGGAAGTATTCTGGTTGTACACTCGGTACAACCAGAATGAGAGGGTTAGTGGGCCCATTTGGAAGTGTCTCAGAGGAACCAGAAGGGGTCTTGGTGAACTTAGACAGCCATGGTCCTCATCTCCCAGGTCTGATCAACATACTCCCAGCATTGAAGAAGCACATCGACAGAGGCCATTAACCAAGCCCCATGCAACCATCGAAATCCAGATTCTTGAAAAGTATCTTAGAGACTCAAATGTTCTCAATATTCTTTGAAGTAAGAAGTAGGCCAGGGGATTGATATACAGTCTAATCATGAATTTGCCTTAAAACACACACACACACACACACACACACACAACAAAGCCTAGCAGGATAGACATGAAAAGGAATTAGTCATTCTCGCTCAACGGGAGGCCGATGGATGATTTTTTAGTTTCTTCTTCGTACTTCTGTCTTTTAAAGAATTTTTGCGATCATCATATGATTCTTTCATTATAGGAGGGGGACATGATAGTTTGAAGTGTTCATCTCCTTACTTTATGGGGGCAGTTATGGGACATTGGTGGCTCAGTGGTAGAATTCTTGCCTTCCATGCAGGAGACAAGGGTTCAATTCCTGGTCAATGCAGTTCATGTATAGCCACCACCCATCTGTCAGTACAGGCTTGCGTGTTGCGATACTGAACAGGTTTCAGTAGAGCTTCCAGATTAAGATGGACTAGGGAAGAAAGGCTTTGCAATCTACTTTCAAAACTCAGCCAATGAAAATCCTATGGATCATGACGGTCTGGTCCGAAACCAATCATGGGGACGGTGCAAGACCAGGCAGTTTTCATTCCATTGTGTAAGGGATTGTCATGAATTGGGGCAACTCAAGGGCAACAACAACATCTCCTTACTTTGAATAAGAGCTGGCCTGGTATACTGTAGTCATCCCCACCACTCAGGCTATTTCTCAGGCTGTGTCCCCTGCTAACCCCCTGTGGAAAGTTCTCCTCCTTTCTACTCGTAACCATATTTTATACATGTGTCAAGACTCAGTCTCATCCAGATTGACCTTGCCAAATACACTCACAGCATTCATTTTGCACATCACCTTTATTCCCATGTGGCTTCCATTGTGTTCATGTTGAATACAACATGCCTAGGACAGTTCTGTGCACACAGATGGTGCTCATCAATTTTCTTTGAATCAATGAATCACATGCAAAGGAGAATGTCTCCTATTTTAATGTTCCCCTTTATTACAAACATCCATCATTACCTCTCTCATTAGAAGGCATCGTTCTTCCCCACCTCTTCATAATTCTAACAGGACAGCAGCATGTTTAGGAAGAAGAGCTGCAGACTTTATGACCAGCTGTATTGGCTCCACCATATTGTGGTCTTGGGCAAGTTGCTGCAACTCTGAATCTCAGTTTCCACATCTGTAAAATGGAGGTAAAATGCAGAACCTGATTTGCAGGACTTGAGAGTAAGAGAAAATGCATGTAATAAAAGCAATGCCTGCCACATAACTGCTTCACCAATTTTTGTCCCAGCCTCCCTCTTTGTCCTACCCTTAAATAACTTGTTTTCCCTGGTTGACTCACTGTGTTTCAGACACCGAATCCTATTACTGCTTCGAGACTCTGGACTCAGCCCCCACACGAGGTGGCTTTTCCAGCAAATTTATGTCTCAGTTGCCAAAGTGGTTTTCTGCTTACTCCACGCAGTTTGTTTCACCCCCACCAGATTTCTGGTGTCCCGGGATCCATTTTTGTTATTTTTTTCAACAACAACTGTTGTTTCCACATAAAACAAGCTTGAGTAACTCAGAGCCCATTCCCCTCTAGTACATCTCTCCCACCCTCTCTGACTAGCTTCCTGCTGCATACCCCGCAGGACCCCTCCCTGACTCTACTGCCTCAGGAATCCTGGCCCCTGTGTTTCCCTGACCTCTTTGGCAGGGGGAGTAGCCCATGTTCACTTTACAGCTTTACATCCACACAAAAGGCTGCTCTAATAATCTGAATAATCCTCCAGTATTTGGCATAAAGTATGTGGTATTTAGCAAGTTCATATACTCAAGTCTGTTGTTGCGGTCACTGTGTATTTTGAGCGACTTCCAACTAGGGGCCTCACCTTCTAGCACTGTATTAGACAGTATTCCCTCGTGATCTGATGTAAGTTGATGCAGGGCCAGAAAATGTTTTCTTCTATGAGTTGGAGCTGACTCAACAGCAACTAAACAAAAACATTTAGAAAGTGCTCAAAAATCTTAGGGAATTCAGAGGCCGAGCTTAGTCATCTCCACGTGACTATGCCTTATTCAGGACATAGCACAGAGTGGATGCTCCATAAATGCTTGTTGACTGAATGCTTTTTATTGGCTCATTGTCTCTTCCTCTTTCTTCCTCTCTAGCATTCCCTCTGTCTTGGTGAAACCAATTTCCTTAAAATGGCTGGACCCTATTTTTTAAAACTATTCTGCCTTCTTTAATTCTGAAAGATAGCCACTTGCCTTTAAATCTCTACTGTTCATGTGGGCAGAGGGATCTGAGCTACTTCCATTGCTTGAGGCTTCTGGTATATTAAAAAATAGAGAACTGCCAAACCAGTCAACAACACGGTGGTACCTTTAAATGCTTACGTTTAACAATTAGAATTGCATGGTTAAGCCTTCCTTTGAAATTGGCCAGAGTTTACCTTTAACAAGGTCGGCAGGTATAACCCATGCAGACAGAAGAGTGAGTCTCAATCTGAGGCTCTTCTTGAATGTCAAGGGTGGGCCAAAGTACCTCTCCAACACCACCACCTCCACCTCAATGAAAGACTGTATTTGCTAAACTTTTAGCCGATCAACTCCATCTCAGGTCTTTTGGGAAAGTGCACCCAGGGTGTGGTCTGTCACTCTTGGAGCTGGCCCTTGGCATCTATGGAAACCTATTGTTGTTAGCTGCCATTGAGTTGGCTCTGATTCATGGTGGCCCCATGCACAACAAAACAAAATGTTGTCTGCGGATCAGATAATGTTCCATTGTGACCCATGGGGTTTTTGTGGGCTGATTTTCAGAAGTAGATGGCCATGCCTTTCATCCTAGTCCATCTTAGTCTGGACTACACTGAAAGGCTCAGCATCATAGCAACACACACTTAACACTGACAGACAGGTGATGGTTGTGCATGAGATACACTGGCTGGGGATCAAACCTGGGTCTCCCATATGGGAAGCAAGAATTCTACCGTGGAATCACCAAGACATCTTAATTCTGGATGACTGAAGGGACCAGTATCAACCTGGACAAAATGAGACTGGAGAACGAACGCAGGCTTCGGGGGCGAGAGGTCCTCAGATACTCAGGCCAGCTCCTCTTCATATTAGAAGTGGAGCCCCAGGAAAGTCAGTCACAGAAGTAGATGTAAGGCTCAACAACTCAGAGAGCATTGTTCAACACTGGGAAGTTGGTGTGAGTGAAGGACCTGCACGGTGCTGGCGCATAGTAGGCTCTTGATAAATGATCCTGATTGTTATAAATCCTTGCTGGAACGTGCTCTACATTCTGATAAATCAGTGCACGCTGCTTATTCAGGATTCTGCATCTCCTTTGGGAGAGTCTACCTAGTTAATTCTAGGAAGCACATTATGAAGTGAACGAGCGCAATTTCAAAGCATTGTGTGAGGCATTAAAATCAGATTATTTAGCTTTCCCCAAGAGAACTGGTGAATTTTTCAAAACCACCCCTGCTTATTTCTCAGCCAGTTGGAGTGCTACATGTTTGAGGTTGACAGAAACCTCTCATAGTACAGTGCCAAATTATTAAACAATGTTTAATATTTCAGAACCCAACCTTTGCTTCAGTGTTATACTAAGCCATCTAGTATTCTCAGAAAACCAACGTTCTTTAGCTTGTTAGAATCTCTTCCCATCCTCTTCCATTCCGTTGTCTCCCTAAGGGCCATCCCTAGGGTACATTGGCCATTAAAAATGGCTTCCTTGCTCAGCTGGCCTGGATTCTAGGTGAGTAGGTGATTTGAATCCTGACTCAACATCGTGCTAGCTATGTGTTCTCTGAGTCGTGGTTACACCGGCCATTCATTCATTTGTTTGTTCAACAAATATTTATTGAGCACATGCTGTGTGCTTGGCTCTGTTTTAGCTGCCCAGGATACAACAGCGAACAAGGCAGATCTAAACTCTGCCCTCATAGAACTTATAGTCCAGTGGGAGAGTCAGGCATTAAGCACATGATTAATCAACTAATTATTTGAGTTATAATCTTGAGAGGTGAGACAAAGCAGAAGTACTGGGTGCTGGGAACATGTAACCAGGGGTCCTGGGCTAGCTGGAGTCCAGGAGAAAGCTCATCTAGGACAGCCCATTTGGGTTCAAACTGAAGGCAGAGTAGGAAGTGTAGGCAGGAGAGGCATGAACAGCCTGTGAAGGACCTGAGGCAGCAAGATGCTTAGATGCAACAGGAAGAAGTCTCGTGTGCCTGCTGAGACTAGGCCAGGAAGTGGTCCAAGTTAAACAGGCCAGGTGAGCTCTGACCAGGTCTGTGATCTGCATTGGTGAATTGGCTCTGGGCTTTCTGAGATACAGGAAAATGAGAAAGAGCCTAGACACTGAGTGAAGAGGACAAGGAGGTGGGTGCCCCTGAGGGCTTTGAGGGTACAGTAGGGTGAAGGGAAGGCCTGGAGACTAGTCCTACCAATGATGTCACAATAATGTGGAGGGCAAAGGATGTGGCAGGGCAGGCAGAGGAGGCAGGGCCTGGGCATGATGCCAGCAGACCTGTTGGGTCCACAAGTTTCCTTGAGGATTAAGGCATTCAGGGAAGTGTTTTAGGTCACCAGAATTACTTCACATTCCCTACCAGGAACCTCCCTAGTGTCTAAGTCTCTCCAGCCCCTCCATACCTCCCACACTGTGGGACCCAAATATCTGCATCCTGCTTTGGCAATGGCCCTGTCCTCCTGTATCCTCAGGCTCGGGCTCTGTCCCCTCTTGCCCATGCGCATGCAAACACACTCAACCCTTCCAGAACTGCAGCCTCAGGTTCTAGGCCTGAAGCTTCTGACCTCTGCTCCTTGCTGCCTGCGTGCCCTGCTAGGGCCCCTCTGCCCTGTCCTCCCTGTAGCGCCCCCAGGAGAGGTCTGGTCTTGGGGTTCTAGCCTTCTTTTCCCTTTGGAGGTGACAACTGTCTTAACCCCCTTGCACGTGTGCTGTGCCTCCTCTCTTCAACTTCCCACCTGGTGCCTCCATCTGCTGCTTCCCACAGACTGGCCCTCCCATGCTCTTTTTAATTTTTTTTAAATTAAGATATAATTCATATACCATAAAATTCATCGTTTTAAAGTGTACAATTCAATGATTTCTAGCATATTCACAAGGTTGTGCAACCGTCACCACTGTATAATCCTGGAATATTTTCATCACCCCAAACAGAACCCCTGTACCTGTTATTGGTCATTCTCCATTCCACCCTCCCACCTCTCCCGGGCAACTACGAATCTACTTTCTCTCTCTCTGGATTTGCCTGTTATGGACATGTCATGTAAATGAAATGATATAATATGTGGCCTTTCGTGACTGGCTTCTTTCACTCAGCATAATGTTTCCAAGATTCATCCATGCTGTAGCATTTATCAGTACTTCGCTCCTTTTTATGGCTGAATAATATTGCATTATGTCACTATACTACGTTTTACCCATTCTGCAGTTGATGGACATTTGGGTTGTTTCCAGTTTTTTAATATTTTGAACAATATTACTATGAACATTCTTGTACAAGTTTTTGTGCAAATACACGTTTTCCATTCTTTTTGGTATATACCTAGCAGTGGATTTCTGGTTGTATGGTGATTCTATGTTTAACTTTTGAGGAAGAGCCGAACTGTTTTCTACAGTGGCTGCACCATTTTACATTCCTGCCAGTGCATAATGGTTCCAGCTTCTCTACATCCTCTCTGATACTTATTATTGGCCATCTTTTTCTCTTTTTTTTAATTGTAGGCTTCCTAATGGGTGTAAAGTGGTATCTCCTTGTGGTTTTGATTTTCATTTCTCTGACCTTCCTCCTTTTTTCAGACAAGCCATCATCTGGAGAGTCAGGACTGGCAATGTAACCGTGGTGGTCAACCTGGTGTACCTAACAGCCTCATCAGTATGTTCATGTGAATGTCACGTGGGTACTTCATATCAACGTGTACAATATTGAATTCATCACACCCACCCCCAGCCCTGCTTCTGCTGCTAATTCTCTCTATTGGCAAAAATCATCATTATTTATCCACCTAGTTTCCCAGGCCAGAGACCCAAGAGTTGTTTGAGGCTCTCTGTATCTTTCACCCCTCATATCTAATTGGTAACCAAGTCCTACCAATTTGACCTCAGAAGTGAATTTTTGGTAGTAGTGGTTTATGTTTTGTTGGGTTGTTTGGTTGATTGGTTTTATATTAGTTATCTATTGCTATGAAACAAATCACCCCAATGCTTAGCAGCTTAAAACTGCAATAAGCATTTATTATATCTCACAGTTGCTGTAGGTCAGGAATTCACGTGGATGATAACAAATTATGGATAACATTGCAAAGAATGGGAATTCCAGAGCTCATGAGGAACCTTTACATAGATCAAGAGGCAGTTGTTACAACAGAACAAGGGGATACTGAATGGTTTAAAGTCAGGGAAGGTGTGCATCAGGGTTGTATCCATTCATCATACCTATTCAATCTGTATGCTGAGCAAATAATCTAAGAAGCTGGACTATGTGAAGAAGAACAGGGCATCAGGATTAGAGGAAGACTCATTAACAACCTGCGTTATGCAGTTGACACAACCTTGCTTGCTGAAAGTGAAAATGACTTAAAGCACTTACTAATGAAGATCAAAGACTACAGCCTTCAGTATGGATTACACCTCAACATAATGAAAACAAAAATCCTCACAACTGGGCCAATAAGCAACCTTATGATAAACGGAGAAAAGACTGAAGTTGTCAAGGATTTTATTTTACTTGGATCCACAATCAACAGCCATGGAAGTAGCAGTCAAGAAATCAAAAGACGCATTGCATTGGGCAAATCTGCTGCAAAGGACCTCTTCAAAGTATTGAAAAGCAAAGATGTCACCCTGAAGACTAAGGTGCGCCTGACCCAAGCCATGGTATTTTCAATCGCATCACATGCATGTGAAAGCTGGACAATGAATAAGGAAGACCAAAGAAGAATTGACACCTTTGAATTGTGGTGTTGGCGAAGAATATTGAATATAGCATGGACTGCCAAAAGAAGGAACAAATCTGTCTCGGAATAAGTACAACCAGAATGCTCCTTAGAAGCAAGGATGGTGAGACTGTGTCTTACATGCTTTGGACATGATGTCAGAAGGGATCAGTCCCTGGAGAAGGGCATCATGCTTGGCAAAGTACAGGGCCAGCGGAAAAGAGGAAGACCCTCAACGAGGTGGATTGACACAGTGGCTGCAACGATGAATTCAAGTGTAGCAACGATTATAAGGATGGCACAGGACCGGGCAATGTTTCATTCTGTTGTGCATAGGGTTGCTATGAGTTGGAACCCACTCAATGGCACCTAACAGCAACAACATGAGTCACAATCAAGATGGAGCTCCAGTCATCTGATGGTTTTACTGGTGCTGGTGGTCTCAATTCCAAGATGGTTCACTCACAGACTGACAATTTGTGATGGCTGTCGGTGGGAGGCTTCAGTTTCTCACCACATGAGCCTCTCCTCAGCACTGCTTGAATGTCCTAATGCCATGGTGGCTGGGTTCCCCCAGAGTATGTGATTCAAGAGAAAGGGCCAGGCAGAAGCTCCATCTTTTCTTGACATAGCCTTGGGAGTCATATAACATCAACATCTACCACATTTTGTTAAAAAACGAGTCACAGTGTCTAGTTCATGTTCAAAGAGAGGGGAATTGGGTTCCAGCTTTCCCAGGGAGGAGTGGCAAAGAGTTTACATATATATTTTTGAACTATCACCATTTTTCTTCCTCCTCTTCCATCTTTGCTCTTTCCTTCTCCTACTCTTCCTTGTCCTCCTTCTTTTCATTTGGCCCTTCCCCCCACTTACTGCTATGGCTGCAGAAGCTCAGGTCTGATTATCTGTCCTCTGGACTGTTATAGTAGTCTCCCAGCTCTTCTCCTTGTCTCTTACGTGGTCCCACCTGGCCTAAACTCAGTGCTGCAGCTAGACATATGTTTATGAAATATACATCTGGTCCTTCGCTCTAAAGCATTCAGTAAACACTCAGGGCCCACAGGCCTCCCTGATCTGACCGGCCCCACCTATCTCCGCAACCCCTTTCCTGTATCTTGTGGGCATATACCCTCTGACCTGGTCTTACACACTGATGGTGTGCCAGGCTCTCCCATGCTTTTATGCTTTTGTAACTGCTGTTCCCTCTTCCTGGAAGGGCCCCATCCCCTTCCTGGAGACAACTCCTACTGGTCCTTCAACCTTATTTCAGTATTTGGTCTCCTTTGTGAGACCTTCTTCAGCATTTACAAACATGGTTGGGAATACTCTCTCTAATCATGCGCTTAACTCACTATTAGAATGGTCTCCCTCCCTTAAACACTTAAAAAAAAAAAACCAAACCTGTTGCTATAGACTCAATTCCAGCTCATAGCAACCCTATAGGACTGAGTAGAACTGCCCCATAGGGTTTCCATGGAACAACTGGTGGATTCAAACTGCTGACCCTTTGGTTAGCAGCCAAATGTCTAACCACAGTGCCACCAGTACTCACTTAGGCTAGGATCATCTATCCTATCCTATCTCATTGCATCCTACCTCACCCCACCCCACCTCACCTCATTCCACCCCACCCCACCTCATCCCACCCCACCCCATCTAATCCCATCTCATCTCATCCCTTCCCACCTTATTCTATACTATCCTCTCCCAATTCATTCCGCTCCAAATCTACTTCACTCCATCTCATTCTATTTTATTTAAGTCAAGACTGAATGGATATGAGATAATATGTGAAAAATGCTTAGAACAGTGCCTGGCGCAAAATAAATGTCAGCTATTTTCATGCCTTGGTATCGTCTGATTTATTATTTTCATCTTTCATTTATTTATCTATTAGATCAATGAATATTATTTGGCACCTACTACAAACCAGCCTCTGTGTTAGGTGCTGTGGGTTCAATAACAAATACAAAGAGATACTGACTCTGTCCTTTTAGAGTATTTCAGGCCTAGGGAATAGCCTGTACAAAGGCCCTGTGGAGGGTGAGCATGTCTGGCCAGAGGGACTAGAGGGAGGCCAGGACTGCTGAAGCAGATAAAGGGAAGCCATTGGATCAGGGCTAATGTGATCTGATTTGCCTAGCCCGAGAATCAGGAACAATGAAAATACCAAGTAAATGCTGTTTGAATGAATAATAGTTACATTAATGATAATTATTATTACAAATTATGATAGGAATAACTAATAATAGTAGCAACAACTAAGGGTTATTGAATAGTTACTATGTTCTAGGCATTCTTATAAGGGTTTTGTATATAATAACTCATATAATTGTCATGACAGCCTATATCCTGCTGTTGAGGAAAGGGAGCCCTGGTGGCACAGTGGTTAAGAGCTCAGTTGCTAACCAAAAGGATGGCAGTTTGAATCCACCAGCCACTCCTTGGAAGCCCTATGGGACAGTTCTACTCTGTCCAATAGGGTCACTATGAGTCAGAATCAACTCAATAGCAATGGGTTTGGGTTTTTTGTCGGGGGGGGCGGGGGGATAGGAATGAGGAAAGAGAGACACAGGGAGCTAAGTAACTCGTCCAAGGCACCCAGCTAGGGAGCATGGGCCAGATTTCCACCCAGGCACTTTGTCTTAGGTGCTGGGCTCTGGGTGGATGGATAGATGGAGGAACAAACTTTTGCTGACAAACCACCCAGAATGAGAAGCTTTATCTTCAGTAACTTTTCTAACTATGAGGATTTTTCCAGCTCCTTCTCTACATGTGTGTCATCAGTGTTCTTTAGTTCTCATTAGAATCACCTAATTAGAGATAATCCAATTAAGCCAGTTTCTGCTTTACGTGGTTCCTTGAAACACACAGCGTTTTCTCTTTCTCCCCTACAGTACGTGGTTGCCTTCCCAAATGCTCGGAAGCACTGTAGACATTTATTTTTAATGAAAGGGCCAAGAGTTTCATTAGAATGTGAATCTAGGATCTCCTCCCGGCCGCTGTTTGCTCTGTGCTAGTTTTTCTAACAAGTAATTGGTTTCAGATCTCTAGGTGAGCATTACTTTACAAATCGGTATCCCAGTTACACGAAAATAAACAATCTCCTTCCTTTGAGCATGTATGTGCTTTGCAGGGTGTGACCTTCCGGGGGAGTGGCCCGTTTGGGGAGCTGTCAGCTCTGGCCCCTTGACCTGTTCATCATCATTGCATCTTAGGAGTCTGACTTTTTTCCTCTTTATTTTTCTTTCAAGTCATTTTCCACCAGGGAAGTAAGCAAACTGTTTTGACAGCCATGGTTATCACCTTCCATTGACAACTATTTCTGTGGAGTTTGAACTCTGAGCTTGTTAGAAGTAATTGGCCTGTATCAGGAGCATACAAGAGAATTTTAAGCTCTCTTTTAAAATAATGAGAAATTTGGAGGCTGGACACCTTCTAGGTCTCTCTACCTGCTGTGTTGTTAGCATTGTCAGGAGCCAGGATAAGCCAGTGTGTTGTAATCTGCAGTGAAGTGAACTGTATAAAATCATAATGAAACTGCAATTAATTGGGGTCAAGAAAAAAAAAAGGGGAGTATTCAGAGGAACACATTTTGGTTTGCCTTGGTTTAGGAGTCTTGATGATGGGTACCTGGGAGAAATAGAGGTGGGAATTTGCATTTGTTTTAAAAATTGAGAGCAAAACCTCTTAAGGGTTGACATTTTCAGCAATTGGGTTATCTGTTAGCTTGCCTCCAAAGGTTCCCACCCTCATCTTGGGCGATTTTGATTTTGTGCTATTGGTATATTTGTTAATTTCTTTTTTAACATAAAGAAAACAGCAATGCAAGGACTCTGGGGTGGGGGGAGTTCAGGCAGTTACGTTTAATGAATCCAATAATGGAGCCCTGGTGGCATAGTGGTTAAGAACTTGGCTGCTAACCAAAAGGTCAGCAGTTTGAATCCACCAGCTGCTCCTTGGAAACCCTGTGGGGCAGTTCTTCTTGGTCCTACATGGTCATTATGAGTTGGAATCGACTCAGCGGCAGCAGGTTTGGTTTTGTTTTTTTTTTTTTATGGCATTAGTTTTTTAGGTACTGGAGTTTTAAATCTGGATGATTAGACACCATTCTCACCATCTAGGAGCCTGGACTCAAGTGGAAGAGAGAAAAGCAAGTGCAAGAAGCTGTTTCACAGCTCTTTTTTGAAGCCCTCTACATGCCAGATGCCATGAATTTCATGTTGCTTCATCTTCATCGTGTTCCTGCCAATTAGGAACTGTTAGGTCCTTTTACAGATAAGGAAACTGAGGCCCAGAGAGGTCGGCCAGGGTTCCTTGGTGAGGTATGGTGGATGCAGAGCTTTCTACCTCCAAAGCCCGTAGTTCTTTCCAACTGCAGCTCCAACCGGAGGCCAAGAGGGGAGGAATCCTTTCTGCCTATGAAGGGGCCTCACAAAAGGCTTCATGGAAGAGATGGTGGTCCAGCAGAGCGTAGTGTCATTTTGAATTATATGACAAATTACCGCTGAGAGCAGAGGAGAGCTGAGAGTGCCTAGAGGAGGTGGCAGCTGTGGCCAGGGCTTTGGAAGAAGCACAAATGGGTTATAAAGTTGTAGCAGAGGGGCATAATGACTCCAGGAGTGCGATGACTCAGAGATTGACGGGGAGGCTTTTACAGTTTTCAAGTGCTTTGGTGCCAGCTACTCAGAGGCTATTTCTATACTCACAAAGTGAAGTGTGTCATTGGTAAAGAAAAAAAAGTTCAGACATCATAATGGCTTTGTGACACAAAGCACAGTGCACACCAATCTCCAGATCACAGCAAATGCATCAGCGACTCCCCTGCCATTGGTCCTTGGGCCTTTGGGGAAGTGACAACTGTCAGTCTGGGAATATTGAGGGCAGGTCAAAGTGGACAGAAGGAAACTGGCCTCACCTTCTGGGGTTGCCTCCTTGCCCTTTTACCCACACCCACACACACGTATACAGGCCAGATTATAAAGCTCAGGAGGCCTTCCCTGACCCAAATAAATGAGAGCATGTATAAAATCATGAGAAACCTTTCCAGTAGGCCCTTGCAAACGTCCAGTTCTGAACACCACCTACGATTTCCCAGCCAGTCATGAGTGCTGCAATCAGGAAAGGAGAAAGCCTACAGGATTTGCTGGGAAGAAGTCACATCAGGCCTAATTAATGACCCCAGAGCAATCAACCCAGCTCCTCTGACTCAAAGCCGCACAGACCATTCCACATTAATTGGATTTGACTGTATTTGCTATTTTAATTAGTAGGCAAATTATGAAAATGTTTATTTGTTCATGCAGATCCAGTTATCTTTCAGGAAGGTGGCATTTTGCCTTCCCCATAGACCAAATATGAGGTCTTCCATTGTTCTCTAGCTCAGGGCCTTTGCTTATGGAACTGGTTTTCGGTGGAAGAAAGATTAAAAGGTTAAAATGTCTTGGAGATTCTGCATGGAGTGGCCATTTTCTCAGTGTGGAGGCTCCCCCAGGAACTGCCTTCCAGGGGGACCCAGGTGCCATTTCTCTCTGAGCAAAAGTCGCAGGCCAGGAAAAGGTGTCTTTTTTTTTTTTTTTTTAATTATAATATTTTATTGTGTTTTTGGAAAAAGTTTACACAGCAAATTAGATTTCCATTTAACAATTGCTATTTTTTTAATACATATTGTTCAGTGACATTAGTTACATTTTTCACAATCTGTCAACATTCTCATCACTTCTGTTCTGATTGTTCCATTTCCATTAATCTAGCTTCCCTGCTTCCCCCTACACCCCAGCTTACCTTCTCATCTTTGTTTTAGGGTCACTTGGTCTCATATAGATTATTTTTTAAAGGAGCACAGGACTCCTGGCTGATATTGTTTATTATTTTCTAAGCCAATCTGTTATTTAGCTGAAAGGTAACCTCCAGGTGTAGTTTCAGTACAAAATTTAAAGGGTATCTCAGGTCAATAGTCTCGAGGCTTCCCCTAGTCTCTACCAGTTCAGTAAGTCTGGCCTTTTTTAAGAATTTGACTTTTGCTCTACAATTTTCTCCCATTCTATCCGGGACCATCTATGTGTCCCCGGTCAGAAGGTTCGACAGTGGTTGCCGGGCACCATCTCGTTCTTCTGGTCTCAGGATAGATTAGGCCATGGTTTGTGTAGGCAGTTAGTCCTGTAGACTAATTTCTTCTTTTAGTCTTTGGTTTCCTTATTTCTTTTTTTCTCCAGATGAGTAGAGGCCAATGGTAGTATCACAGATGGTTGCTGGCAAGCTTTTAAGACTTCAGGCGCTATTCACCAAACTAGGATGTAGAACATAAAGTTTATGAACTATGTGGTGCCAGTTGGCTGAGTTGTCCCATGGTTAATGTCTTTTTAGTAAGGTCACATCCTACCTGTTACCAGTTTCTGGAGCACGTGCTATGAGCTCAGCATGATGCAGTGTCTGGGTAGAGGGCAAAACCAAACCAGTTGCCATTAAGTCAATTTCAACTCATGGCAACTCCATGTGTGTCAGAGTAGAACTGTTCTCCAAAGGGTTTTCAATGGCTGATTTTTCAAGGTAGATTGCCAGGCCTTTCTTCCAAGGTGGACTTCAACTGCCAATCTTTCAGTAAACAGCCTATCATGTTAACTGCTGCTAACCATTTACACACCCAGGGACTCTACAGTAGACAGTAAGAAAGAGGAAAAAATGGGGAGTGCGTGGCCGCTGCCCCAGTGTGCCTTCTTTTCACTGAGGCAGCAGGCAGGGGCCTCTCAGCAGAAGGAGGACGAGTCAAGATGGGCTTCCAGAGGAGGGTGGATTTACTCGGCCCTGGGAGCACTGGAAGTCTATGGACTCAGTCATTCACTCTGTAGGCATTTGCTGAGTGGCAGTTGTGTCGGGCTCTGTGACCAGTGCCAGAGGGATGGCGATAGATGAAACCAAACCACGTTCTCCACAGCACAGTTGGGGGACAGACCAGTTAGCATATGATTAAAATTCAGCTGGAGTAGTGGTGTGAAGGAGAGAAGCCCCCATGCAGTGACAGCTGAGGGAATGACATTTAACCCATCCTGAGATCATCAAGGGAATAGCCCTGAATCTCAAGTCCTGGAGGAGATGGAGAGCTAGGCAGGCAGAAATAGGTGGGGAGGGAAGGCAGCAGGAACAGTTTATGCAACGGCCTCCTCCATAAGTCCCCTGGTTCCCTTCCCTCCCTCATTCAGGTCCCTGCTCAGTGAGGCTCAAATACCACTCCCCACCTCCATCTCCTGTTCTCTCTTGTGCTACTTGACTTTCCACCATAGATCTATCATGTGACCACCTTAGGTTATATATGTGTTCACATTTCTATTTTCCATCTCCCCCACTAAACTTGGGTGCCATGAGGACTAGGAAGTTGTCTACCATTTTTGTGGCTGAATCCCTGGGCCCCGAGGACAGGCCCTGGCAAGTGGTTGGCCCTCAGTAAATATGTGTTGAAGGAATGAATGAATCTTTAAATGAATACATTTTCCTCGTCTTGGAAAGCCCTTCTTCCCTACTCTTACAAGCCAGCACACGCTTGCTCTCCACAATTCTGTTAAGGAGCTGCCCCTTCAGGAAGCCTTCTGGGGAGTCATATTTTAGAGGGAGAGATGGGTAAACAGACAACCACATCAAAGTGATAGCTGCTCTGACAGATGTGTGAGCGATTATCTTAGGACCACGTCATTCAAAAGGAAAGACGTTCATTCTCCTGTCTACCCAGGCAGCTGGCTTGGCACGCAGAAGGCACTTGGTAAATATTTTCAAGCTGGTCATAACGTTGTCTTCTCTGGGCTCGCAGCCCCCCCCACCCAACACACTCTCTTTGGACTTGCTACCATACCTTTACTCATGCAGTGCTTCTTTCTCATTCCTGAAAACATTCTCCTTCCTCTCTACCCCTCTCATGCCATCCTTCAGTCAAGACCTACTCAATGCATTACCCATAGCAGAGGTAGCAGAGCAAAGTGGAAAAAAATCTAACAGACCAGGGTTATGGAAACTTCAGCAATGACCAGCTGTTTGAACTTAAGTGAGTCATGCAGTTCTCTGAGCCTCAGACTTACAGAGTTGTGATCCTGTCAGAATCCAATAGCGTGTATCAGGTGCCTAGCATGGTGCTTGTGTAAATTGTTGTTAGCTGCTATTGAGTTGGCCCCTGACTCATGGTAACCCCATGTACAATGGACCGAAATGCTGCCCAGTCCTGTGTCATCCTCATGATCATTTGTGGATTGGGCCCTTGTATAAGGAGGAACTTGCTCAATGGTGCTTACCACCAGTTGCCATCAAATCAACTCCGACTCATGGTGACCCATGGGTGTCAGAGTAGAACTGTTCTTTATAGGGTTTTCAATGGCTGATTCTTCAGAAATAAATCACCAGGCCTTTCTTCGGAGGCCCTGTGCATAGACTCGAACCACCAACCTTTCAGTTAGCAGTGGGGCACGTTAATCATTTGCACCACCCAGGGACTCCAACAGCACCTACTCTCTTGCAATTATATTATCTTTTCATGGAGCCCCTTCTTCAGCCCACACTTAACCTCCTTTTCTCACTATCTCTTGATGTCTGGACACCCATTTTGCCTCTCAAGTGCATATCATTTTAATCCCTAGTTAATTCTGCTAGTGTGTTAGCTCTGTAAGGCCAAGGACGGTGTCTCAAATCTCTCGGAGCAGAGTGGGACCCAATCACGGTCAATACCTGTGAGGGAGTGATTGCCAGCGGGGCTCATACATTTCCCAGGGGCCATGGGGAGGTGTGATTAGAAGCTGTAATTGCCTTGGAGGCAAATGATACTCTAATCTGTCACCATGTTAGCAAAGTTAATATTTCGTTTCACATAGTGGAGGCATTGCTAAATTGTTATACCACTCAACTTTTGAAGAGACACCTCATGTTAATCTCATCAAACTACTCCAAGTTTTAAGCTCACTGTGAATGCAAATCAAGTCTGCCATGGAGTAATGCAGGCTAGGCTGTCAGAGTGCTGATAGGAAAATTGTCTCACTTTAGAGACAATCCAAGGAAATAAAGAAAATAAGTTCCTGGTGCTGGTGGAGTCATAATAAAGTAAGTTATCAGAGGCATTTCCATTTGAGGGTTTCAGTGATTTCCCCGATTAGTGGGTCCTCTGGGAATAACGCATCTTTATAATGAAGCTGAGCCTTTAAAAAAACAAAGAGAGACAGTCTCCGTAAATTACACCAAAGAAGTGTTGAGTGGACCATATGGCTCAATTATAAGCAGGGTTGTTGCTCTTTGCATCATCCTTTGAAAGCACAGGTTGGAAAAGTTCTGGGAATTTTATGGGAGAGCGCATTTAATAAGTCGCCTCAGGTGGTTGGAAGCCAAAGCTTACTGATGCAACCTTCAGCCCCAAAGGGGGAGAGCTGGGAGTAAGGTGTTAGAGGGAGAGACCTCTGTTGGCGGCCTCCTGTCCAGGCCTGTCTCCTTGCAGAAGACTCCTAACCCCCTCACTTAGCCCCAGCCCATGGGAGGAGCCACCTTCAAGATAGACCTTACAGCCTGGTGGTCACATGCTTAAGATCTCAGTATCACACCCACTAGTACCCAGGCATGTTGGGAGTCACCAGCTTCTCCAGACTGTTTTCCTCACAGGTAAAGTAAAATCTGTCTGCCTTGATTTCCTTTCAGGGCCACTAAGGCTCAAATGAGACAATGTATGTGAAAACCCTTGGGCATGTAACCTCCTCACCAAAAAGTGTGAGGGCCTGTTACTGTGATGTGGCACAAGCTACAACCGTTAGAGAAAAGAGAAAACGTTGAAATCCATGTGAGATATAACTGTGCTCCCCTCATGTTTAAGATCCGGTTTGTTGGTTCCTTAGGAAGTGTCACCATGCCTCCCACAGTTTTGTAATTCTTGTAATCAAGGCTTCTAGAGACTGCATCTTCTTGGTTACTCTGAGATCCCTGCCAAACACAGCCTCTGAAGGTCTCTCATCCACTCTGCCCCTTCTGTAGGGACATAGCAGTTAGAGGGGCAGCTGGGACGATATGGATGACATCTTAGGCTGGGTTCTCTAGAGAAGCAAAACCAGTAAAGCATATATAAATACTTAGAGATTTATATCAAGGAAATGGCTCATGCAGTTGTAGAGGGTGGAGCATGGATGGGCTGGAGGCTTCCCCTGATTCACGTAACTGCAGGAACTGGTGAACCCAAAACTGGCGAGTCACACAGCAGGGCTGTGGCTCACAGGCTGCGAAGACTGACACATCCCAAGACCAGCAGGCAAAATGTCAGGTAAGCTGCTAGCTCAAGTCCCAAGAACGGGTCAGACAGACAGAAGCCAGCAGCAGGGTCCAGTGTGAGCAAGACCTATGACCTTTGCCAGAAAGTCCACTTATATTGGATGCAGGCCACACCCCCACGGAAATGCCCTTTCAACTGCTTGGCTACTCACAGCAGATTCCATCACAGAGGTGATCACATTATATCAAATCTTGTCGTGGAGGTAATCACATCATTATACGACTGCCAAACTATATCATAATTGTCAAACCACTCAGAATCATGGCCTGGCCAAGTTGATACATAACCTTAATGATCACAGATGGCAAGGATGGACCCAGGAAACTCATTCAATAATAGTAATAATAAAAAATAATATATAGCATGTATTAATTGCTTGTTTCATGCAAGGTAGGACCATCTCTGACTGTTGTTCAGGCTGTGCACCGTATCGATAGGGCCTTCTGAAGTTGTGACCCTGGCGCAATGCATAGTACCTGCGCGTATGTGTTAGGAACTATTACAATGCCCGTCTTAGATGAGGACAGTGAGGTACATTACTACACCCATCTTAGATGAGGACAGTGAAGTACAGAGGAATTAGGTGGCCTGTCCAAAGTAACTCGTGTCATAAGTGATGGAGCCATGTGGTCTGGCTCCAGAGAACATGCTCTTAACTCCTGCACTGTGTAGTCTCTGGGGAAGTCTCCCGGGAATGGTGATGGTAGTGGTGGTGTGTGCTTCCAAGTTGATTCTGACTCATAGAGACCCTATAGGGCAGAGTAGAACTGGCCCATAGGCTTTCCTAGGCTATAACATTTATGGGAGCAGGTCTCTAGGTCTTTTCTCCTGCAAAGCAGCTGGTGGATTCCAGCAGCCAACCTTTTATTTAGTTAGCAGCCAAGTGCTTAACCACTGTGCCACCAGGGCTTCTTGGGAATGGTATTGCCCGTGCTCACCCGAAGTGCCTTGGGCAGAAGTAGATACGGGGGCCAATGACTGGCCAAGGTCATGAAGTAGGCAGATGAGGGCATGACCTATGGTGAAGGGACAGGAGGGAGCTTAGAAGGACTAGTGTTGAGATGAATTCCAAGGTTGTGGGGAAAACAGAGAGCAGGGTCAGGTTCAGAAGAGACAGTGCAGGGGAATCGGGAATTCAAGTTTTCGAACAAAGGGTGGGTGTCAGGATGCTGTGTTTATGCAAAAGTTGACGGATGGTACCTAAAGGTGCTGAATAGAAATTGAGGGGCCCTTTTGGGATACCCACTCCTAGGAGATTATTGTAGGTCCCCTAAGTCTCAGTTTGTGATATTCTGAGTATTAGTGATTAATTGTGAAAACTTCACTACAGCTGAGAGCTCATGATTTCTTCATGCTTCTGAACAAATGGACCTTGGCATGAATGTTTCCAAGTGCTGGGATTCCAGGGACTTCCTGTGATGGGGGAAAGGCTCCAGGAACCTGAGGGCATGTCTCAGAGCCACCGTTCCTACTGGGGGCCTTACCTGTGCCATCTTCATCAGCACCTGTTCAGTACCTACTTGTACCCAGTCTTGTCCTCCATGATGGGGAGGAAGCTGGAGAAAAAGTGGAAGATTTGAACTTGAAAAGAATTTTTTTTTGAGCAGTTCATCCTGCAAAATGATCTGAGTCCTTGGAGGATAATATTGTAAATTTAGTGTATTTTTCTTCATTTCAATGAAGGTGAAGGGCAAAATGTTCATATATTAATTATAAGAATGTCTGTGTAACAGTAATTAAGAGTGTGGACTTTGGAGTCAAATTATCCTTGGATTTTACATTGTTTACTAGCTGAATAATCTTGTGTCCATTAATGAATCCTTTAAGCCTCAGTTTCTTCATCAGTAAAATGAGGGTAATGATAGTCCTGGATCTATTAGATCTTTCCCAGGTGTAGGAAGAGTCGTTACAGCTAACCTTGAATCAGGAATTCAGAAAATGCCTTATCGCACATTATTACAGGAAGCCCGGAGCAGGGTGGGCAGACCCAGCAGGTCTCCCTCCCTATCTCCTCTGCCCTGCCTAAGGCCCACCCCCCTGTACTCACAAGATGGCAGCCAGGGCCACTTGGGTATGTGGGTGACTGTGCACACCCAGCATGAGAGAGCAAGAGAGAATCAATCCCTCTAACCATGGCCCATGCTGACTAGTCATGGGTCCCCCCACCAATAGTGGCCAGGGGAATACCGTGCACAGATCTACTTCTTAGGTAATCAGGCTGTGCCTTGGGCTGGGAGAGGGCTGGTTACAGAACAAATCGGGATCCAGGTGCAAAGAGAGAAGGGAAAAGCGATGCTGGAAAGGCAGCTGACGGCAGTGTCTACCACAAGCACCGTGATAGAGGTTTGTCATGAAGAATAAAGGGGTGACAGGTGGAAAGTTCCGAGCGTCGTGTCTGGGCGTGATTGTAGATCACTTTAATAATAAGAAAAGGTGCAAACCCTTCTAGGAATTTCTGTCTGTTTCTATATCAAATAATCTTTGCTCTTTGGAAACACGCCCCAGGCACCGCAGTTCGTGGATGGATTGGGGAAGTGGCAACTCAGCCGCCTCCCTCAGAGAAAAAGCCACTCTCGCTGCACACACTTCACCACTGCTTTATGGCTTTTCCATTTTATTTCAAGTGCGTTCCCAGCAGTCTACGAACACTTTGTTCCAGCACCCTAAATAAATGGCCTTGTTCCAGCCGTGAGATGCGTTTCACATCTGAAGTGTCACCTCAGAGCGTGATGTATGTCCAGGTGGTCTGAGCTCAGCCCTGCTGTTCTGACAGCCTTTGTGCTCAGTATTCTTTAGGAACATGCACAATGCAAACCCTCCAGGAGCTCCTGAGAATGTAACAACTTCCTGAGTAGGGGGACATGGCTGTCAGGACCAATGCCCACCTGGAGAATATCATGGGAAAGGAGCCTGGGTAGCATAAGCGATTTGCAATCGGCTGCTAACCGAAAGGTTGGTGGTTCGAACTCACCAAGTGACACCATGGAAGAAAGGCCTGGAGATCTACTTCCCTAAAGATTATAACCAAGAATACCCTGAGGGGAGCAGTTCTACTCTATAACACATGGGGCCGCCATGAGTCAGAATCGACTAGGGAGCAGCGGGTTCAGTGGGGTGTCAGGGGCTTTATCAGAGTTCACTCTCATTTGTACTTGCTGGGTAGGTAAGGAATGGCGAAACTGAGCATGGAGGAAGACAGGGAAAGGAGCCTTAGGGGCAGGTCCCAAAATGGAAATAACAACCCAATCACCTTCTCGCGAGAGGGAAATGAGGACGTGATAGAATTCATAAGGAGAACGATTTAGTGCTTGTTAGACGCAGGTGTCACCTTGTCCTGGGCACACTCCTCCCCTGTTGGCAGTGAGTGTACACCTCAGGGCATCACACACAGCTGTGTCACTGAGAGCTGGAGACACCAAGCAGGCCCTGCCTCTAGCCAGCAATGCCACGCTTCTTTGAGGGGGCTCAAGGTGTTTTCTGGGTTATACAGGATTCAGGAGCACATTCATTATTGGTGGGGGCCCTCAACCATGTCAAGAGAGGAAAAAGGTCATTATAGAGCTGCAGGTGGGGCCTCAGACAGCCCCAGAAATGTGAGACTAGATGGCAGGGTGGGGAAAGCAGATATAGAAAGCAAACGCAGTCCCTCAGAGGCTGGCGTGGTCAGGTTTGTTAGTTTGATGGGAGGTGAGCAGAGGTGACAGAAAATAGGATCTGAAGTTATTTTTACTGGGTGCCCGGAACAACACTCCACCAAATGGTACCGTACAAAGAATACACTGAGAGTATCGCCTCTTATGCTTTGGTGGATGTGGGACTGAAACCAGTGGTCTTGGTTATCGAGGGAAAAGAGCAAGGGTGTCCTAGGTGACTGAGGGATTGTGGTCATTGTGGAAATGGCGGCTTCCCTTGACTGTGCATGTCTCCCTTATACAAAGCGCAACTTATTCCTGGGGTGGGGCCCTCAGGGACTTGAGGAGGTTAGATGGATCTGCCCCAGGACCCTCCATGTCCTTAGGCCCAGAGTAAGTCCAGCCTCCTTGCTCAGGCCTCTTCAGCCTCCCTCTTCTTGGACAACACCTTCAACACTCCTGACTGGCTAAAGCCATCTAGTAATTGTCTGCTAGCTGAGCTCCGGCCCAGCCTGTCTGTGAGTGTCACCCCTCGACCTACCCTGTCTGAGAATTGTCCTCTGCCCAGCCTGTGAGTGTCACCCCTCGGCCCAGCCTGTCTGTATCACCCCTCGGCCCAGCCTGTCTGTGGGTGTCGCCCCTCAGCCCAGCCGGTCTGTGAGTGACACCCCTCGGCCCAGCCTATCTGTGGATGTTGCCTCTCTGCCCAGCCTGTCTGTGAGTGTCGCCCCGTGGCCCAGCCTGTCTGAGTATTGTCCTCTGCCCAGCCTGTCTATGAGCATCACCCCTCAGCCCAGCCTGTCTGTGAGTGTCACCCCTCAGCCCAGCCAGTCTCCTCCCGCTCTTGGAACTGTCACAGCTCCCAGCAGTGGCCTGTCCTGTCCAGTCTTGCTCCTATTCCCTGGTGTGTAGATTCATGCTCAGGCCCACTACCTTTCAGCAGGGCTAGGTAGAGACCATCAGGGACCCTAGAAGCTAATCACTTGACGCCCTCCAAACTGACAGCTCTTAAACTGTTCTACACATTTAGTTAGAGTTGAAGATGAGGGCAGGTAGGGGAAGGAACTGAAGAGGTGCAGGACCCAGCTTACAACGCCCATCCCCACTCCCGAAAAACCAGAGCCCTCGGATAACCAGAGCTACCCTCCCTAGAAGGCAGTCAGGAGATGCGGACCATTCCTCAACCCCACATCTGCCCCTAAGTGTGTATCAGAGTGCTCTCCCTGAAGAGAGTTCTGGGAAATACGTGTTTTCCATTTCTATTAATTTGGCGTTGAAGATTAGGCATTGATGATTCAGTAATAGAATCCTTGCCTTCCATTCAGTCAGCCGGGGTCCAGTTCCTGGCCACTGCACCTCATGCAGTCACTACCATCTGTCAGTGAGGGCTTGCATATTGTTATGTTGCTGAACAAGTTTCCGCAGAGGTTCCAGACTAAAACGGACTAGGAAGAAAGGCCTGGCAATCTACTTCGGAAAATCAGTGAATGAAAACCCTACGGATCACAACTTCCTTCCATTATGAATGGGGTCTCGCCACAAGTTGGGGGCCGATTCAACAGCAGCTAATGGCAGGTGTTTAATACAGATGGTACACAAGGAACCAGCCTCGTTCTCAGCGTCCCTGGGAGTACAGAGTTTGAGGACAGGAGGGCTGTAAGCCTGCGGCCTTGTACGGTACACGATCAACACTTAGAACAAGGTAGCCTGGACTTGTTCTTAGCTCAGGGCAGACATCAGAGCTCTGTCACCTTCTCCCACCTCCTGTGGCTCTGTCTCTTCACTCCAGACCCCCAAGAGAATGGAAACCCTGGGGCAGACACTGTCCACAGGAGCAGAGCCTTAAAATTAGCTAAGTTCACAGGGCAGGAGCTGTGCCAGCAGATAGAGACAGAATTGCAGTGTCAGGGAGAGTTGGGGGCTGCCCCTGACTGTGTGTGTTATACGCTGCTGGTCTCCTTCGGGCTGCTCTACCCAGAATCTGAGATAACCTGGTTATAACCTCCCTACCTGAATGCCGAGGTGTGAAACAATCCCGAGTCCTTTTCCTGCGTGTCATTTTGGAGTCACTGAATAAATAGGTATTGAGCGCCTATCCCTGTGGCTAGTCCCCAGGTGGCTCAAATGGTTTGCTTTCGGCTATCAACTGAAAGATTGGTGGTTCAAACCCACCCAGCGATGCTGCACAAGAAACCTGATGACCTGCTTCCGTAAAGATTACAACCAAGAAAACCCTATGGAGCAGTTCCACCCTGTAACACATGGGGTCACCATGAAACGGAATCGACTTGGCGGCAACAGGTTTGATTTCGAGTTTTATCCCCATGCCAGATTCCGTGCTGAGGACAAGGCACAGACACAAATATGATACGGTTTCTATTTAAAGGTCCTCAGATTCTAGTGAGGGAGATGGATGAGGAAAGAGTGAAACGTGAGGCAGAGTGATAGATGCTGAGTGAGAATCACCTCAAGGGAGTGATGGAAGATAGAGGAGGTGCCCCAAAGGAGCCTGAGGGTGAGCAGTGTTCAGGGAAATTTTCTAGGGCAGGCACCAGTGAACTGACCCTTTTAGAGTGATCCCTCATGTTATTATTTCTTGTTGAACCTTCAAAGGAAATGAACAAAAAGGTTTTCCCAAATGCAGGTTGTAAAAGACACAGAGTGTCTGAAAGAGAAGGCTTGTTGGGTCTCAGACTCACACATCCACAGAACGCTATCCCTCCTGGAATCTCCGCGTCCCCACTGTAAAGCCTCCGAGGATTTCTGGGTTACACAGTTCTCATAGAATCAGTGAATCTCAAAATAAATCCCCCATTTGCAAACCAGCCTCCCTGCCATGCCAAATCCCGTTGCCCTAAGTAGAAGTCTCTCACCCCCCAGAAAATCACATACATTATCTGAATTAAAATCTGAAGGGGCAAATAAAAAGCACACCTCACGCTGGGTTGATTTTCTGTAATGATCTGATCCATGCCCGTTTTTTGGGTGGGAAGTTATTACAGCCATAAATATTTGTAATTCTTTCTCTGATGTATTATGTTTGTTAACAGCACCACAGGGTAGATGCTGCACTTGATAAAATAAGATCGTCTACTGGTGGGGACTAAGATACAACTAGGAAAGGGCCTCCCCAGCAGTGGGCTTCCTAGATTCTCTCTGAGTGCTTGGGCAGAGGGTTTCAGTGGAGGAGGCTCTTAGCCACTGCTCAGCCTCCATCCCCAGCTAGGATTGTACCTTGGGGTAGGGCTCTTAACCTCTCTGGGCTGTTTCCTCTTCCCCAAGATATTTGGGGAGGTTCCAATAAATTAATAAATACAAAAAGGATTATAATGCAGAAAGTTCCACACGTCTCAATAAAGGGGACAGGAGCTGGGGAAGCTACCCACTTCCTTGTCAGCCTCATAGACAATGAACTTGACAGACTTCACTTCTCTAATCTACCCAGGAGTAAGTTTCCAGATTCACACAGATATGGATTCATACCCCAACTTCATGACGGGGCACATCCTATAGCTTCCCTGATATTCCATCTTTTCATCGGAGTTACTATTCAATTAAAGATAAAGTCTATAAAATGCTTCATAAATGGTACCCATTATTATGATATGTATTGGTCATCTTTAATTTGACAGCTAGGATGCTTTTAGATGCAATTAAAAAATCTAATTCAACTATAAAAAACAATGAATAAAACATATTTTCTCATTTAATAAGTCTGGTACTAGAAGAGACCCAGGGACGAGTTAAATAAGAAGCTCAGTGACATCACCAAGGATCCAGGTTCCAGTGTCAGCTCCTGTCCTAAGACTGGTCTATTCTCTTCATCACAAAATGGCTGCAGCAGTTCCCACCATCACAGCCTCACCCAACAGTGTTCAAAGGTCATGCACAGAAGCAGATGTCCTCATGATGTCAGTAGAATGGGAAATCCACAGCAAGGAAGATGAGTGGATCTCTGAGGGACAGCCAGATAAAAATATCTGTCACACCCCTTCGAATAAAGCTCAGAGGGTGTGGACGTGGTATTGTACCACCAGACCTCTCCCACACTGCCTTAAAAATACTGTGCATACAACAGGCTTTCCTGAAAGGGTTGCTGACCAATTAAAACAATTAACAGACAACTCAATTATTCAAAAATGTTCATGCTTTACAATGTTTATCCTTTGTGTAGAAAGCTGTCCAGTGTGAAACTTCTAAAAGAAAGAACAAAAGGAGCAATTGCCTAACAATGGAAGGATGAGAAAATAATCAATGGTATACTCCTCTAATTCTACAATGTTAAAAATAATTTTTAAATGACATATAAAAAAGCTACTATATACTGTGTATATACCACATTATTTCCACGAAGAAAAGCAAAACGTGTACAAAATAAAATTATGTATAGGGAAAAAATTCGCTAGGAGAAAGCAGGACAAAATGTTGGTAGTGATTTTCTAGGGTTCTAGAAGTCTGATTGACTGGTTTTTCTTTTTCCTTTCTGCAGTGTTCCAAAATTTCTGTAATTCACATGTTTACCACTTTAACAGCGAGAAAAACAATTAAAAAAAAAAAGTAATGGTGCTTAGCCTGAATGCAGAGAAGGCCTTCTTGGCATGGGTCTGCAGGTATATTTATATCTTTCCATTCTATCCAAATACATGTGAAAAGACAGCCCAGACTGTGTGGGAAAGTCCCTGCATCTCATACATTTTGAACAGATTTGTTGAAACAAGTGAGAGATGAGGGAGAAGACCTCAGTGCCTCGAGAACAGGTTATGTAAACTAGAAGCGATACTGTGGGGACGGTGACCACAGAAATGCGGGCTAGGGGAGACTCCTGGGGCTGTAGATGCGTCAAGAAAATGCTGAAGGTTTGGGAAACCACGGTTCATGTTTGTAACAAATTCAAGAGGATTGGCATGCATCCTTATTAAGAGATTTATTCTGATTATGAAGAAATTAAAGAGCTGAAGGTGCCCCCCAAACAAGACATTCGATAAGGCAGATGAAGAAGCATAAGGTGGGCTTGCCAGAGGACCAGTTTGCTGTAAAGTAGATGATTGGACGATACAGTTCACCCCAGAATGGGTGGGGTGGTCATGAACGCCCTCTCCAAACTCCTCCTCCATCACTTCTCACTGGGTCGAAACTTTTTTTTTTTCAGTCGTGGTAAAAATACATATAACAAAACATTTGCCAAGTCAACAATTTTTACATGTATAATTCAGTGACGTTGATTATGTTCATCGTGTCATGCAACCATCACCACTATCCTTTTCCAAATTATTCCACCACCATTAACAGAAACTCAGTGCCCCCTAAGCAAAGACTCTCACTTTTCCCCTCCCTCCTATCCGCGGTAACCACTAAGAAGTTCTGGTCTCTATACATTTGCCTATTTCGTGTAAGTCTTTTTGTGATTTACTATACTCAGTCCCATGTGTTCAGGGTTCATCCACGTTGTGGCATCCATCAGGACTTCATTTCTCTTTATTCTATTGTATGCATACACCACATTTTGTTTATCCATTCATCTGTTGATGGACATTTAGGCCATTTCTGCTTTTTTGGCTATTGTGAATAGCATTGCAGTGAACATCGGTGTCCAAGTATGTGTTTGCGTTCCTGCTTTCAGCTCTTTTGGGTATATACCTAAGAGTGGAATTGCTGGATCATCTGGTAATTCCGTGTTTAACTTTTTGAAGAACCACGGAATTATTTTCTAGAGTGGCTGTACTGTTTTACATTTCCACCGGCAATGGATGAGGGTTCCGATTTCTCCACACCCTCACCAATACCAGTTGTTTTCTGGAGCCCTGGTGGCACAGTGGTTAAGAGCTTGGCTGCTAGCCAAAAGGTCGACAGTTTGATTCTACCAGCTGCTCCTCGGAAACCCTATGGGGTAGTTCTACTGTGTCCTATAAGGTTACTATGAACTGGAATCGACTCAAGGGCAACGGGTTTTTGTTTGTTTGCTTTTTACCTTAGTAGATGTGAGGTGATAACTCACTGTGGTTTAATTTGCATTTCCTAACAGGAGTCCCTGCATGGTGCAAATGGTTAACATGCTCAACTGCTAACCAAAAAGGTGGGAGATTCGAGTTCACCCAGACGTGGCTAGGAACAAAGCCCTGGCAAACTACTTCTGAAAAACCAGCCCTTGAAAACCCTATGAATATAATTCTACTCTGTCACCCATGGTGTTGCCATGAGTCAAAGTTGACTTTACAGCAAATGGTTTTTAATGACTAACGACATTGAGTATTTTTTCACGTGCTTGTTGGCTTTTTGTATTTCTTCTTTGGTAAAATGTCTATTCAAGTCCTTTGCCCTTTTTTTTGATTGGGTTGTTTGTCTTTTTTTGTTACGTCATAGGAGTTCTTTGAATATTTTTTATATTAAGCCCTTATCAGGTATATGGTTTCCAAAAACTTTCTCTCAATCTGTAGGTTGTCTCTTCACTTTATTGTTAGAGTCCTCTGATGAACAAAAGTTTCAAATTTTGATGACGTACCATTTATCTCTTCTTATTGCTGTGCTTTCAGTGTCATATCTAAGAATCAGTTGTTAAAAAGTAGGTCCTGAAGCATTATCCCTGTTTTCTTCTAAGAGGTTTACAGTTTTAATTCTAATCTATTTTGAGTTAATTTTTGTGTATATTGTGAGGTACGGATCCAGATTCATTCTTTTGTTTGTGGAAATCCAGGAGTCACAGTACCAGTTATTAAAGAGACAATTCTTTCCCAAAGGACCCCTGGTGGCACAACCGTGAAACACTCAGCTGCCAACCAAAAGGTCAGTGGTTTGAGCCTATCAGCGGCTCCACGGGAGAAAAGACCTGGTGATCTGCTCAAATAAAGATTACAGGCTAGGAAACCCTATGTGGCAGTTCTGCTCTGTCCTATAGGATCTCTATGAGTCAGAATCAACTCAATGGCACACAATAACAGCAACAAAGTCTTTCTCATTACATGAACTTAGCACTCTTGCCAAAAATCAGTTGACTATAAATGTACAGGTTTATTTCTGAGCTCCCAATTCTATTCCATTGGTCTGTGTATCTATCATTATATCAGTATCAGACTGTTTTGATTACTGTAGCTTTGTAATATGTTTTTGAGATCAAGAACTTTGAGTCCTCTGACTTTGGTTTTCTTTCTCAAGATTGCTTTTGTAATTCAGGGGGAATTTATGAGAAAACCACAGCTAATATCGTATCCGGAAACACTGATGGTGTAGTGTTAAGTGCTACAGTTGCTAACCAAAGGGTCAGCAGTTCGAATCCTCCAGGCACTTCTTGGAAACTCTATGGGGCAGTCTATTCTGTCCTATAGGGTCGCTATGAGTCGGAATAGACTGAACGGTACTGGGTTTTTTTTTTTTTTTTTGGAATATCATATCCAATGAAAAAAGACTGAGAGCTTTCCCTAAAGATCAGGAACAAGATAAAGATGCCTGCTCTCACCACTGCTAGTCAACATTGTACTGGAAGTTGTAGCCAGAAGGAATTGGGCAAGAAAAGAAATAAAATAAAAGCTATCCAAATCAGGAAGGAATAAGTAAAACTATCCCTTTTTGCAGATGACATGTTCCAATATATAGAAGACCCCAAGGAATCCACAAGAAAATTGCTAGAGCTAATAAACTAATGCAGCAAAATGGCAAAATACAAGGACAACACACAAAAATCAGTGAAGTTTTTAATATATCAACGATGCACAATCTGAAAAAGAAGTTAAGAAAACAATTCCATTTATAGTAACATCTAAAAGAGTAAAATATCTAAGAATAAATTTAACCAAGGAAGTAGAAGACTCATACACTGAAGACTATAAAACATTACTGAAAGAAATCAAGGAAGACTTACGCAAATGGAAGGACATTCCATGCTCGTGAATTGGAAGACTTAATAAGTAATAAGATGTCAATACTACCTAACGCAATCTATATATTTAATACTAAAAACAAAACAAAACCCACTGCTGTAGAGTCGATTCCAGCTCATAGCAACCCTATAGGACAGAGTAGAATTGCCCCATAGGATTTCCAAGGAACAACTGGTGGATTTGAACTGCCAACCTTTTGGTTGGCAGCCAAGCTCTTAACCATGGTGCCACCAGGGTTCTTTATATTCAACACTATACCCCTCAAAATTCCAACAGCCTTCTTGGCAGAAATGGAAAAGCCAATCCTTAAATTTATATGCTACAGCTTTTGTTTTGCTCCTGCACCTTCAAACAAAGCTTTACCATTGATCTGTGCAGTTTGGTGCGACATTTCCCCAAGTACCCTCTACAACCATATTTGCTCTAAGTATCTCTTTTAAGACTGAAAGGTCGACATCCTGTATGTGAAATATTGTATACATGACCTTTTATCTGTCATTTCTAAGATTAATACAAACTATTTGCCCTGAAGAATAACTAAAAATGTGATCAAATAAGATTATCCTTTGCACAGACAGAAAAATAACACCTCGTTAAAGTGACTGTGTGGTAGCTCTTGGCAAACAGGTCAGTCTCGTTAAAGCAATGCTGGGAAGCACATGGAAGACAAAGAGGACAAGTCTAATTGCGTCTCATCCCTGAATGAGCCAGAGTTAATTCTTAGAGGGAAAATTGTGAATCGCTGGAGTGGAAGCCAAGCTTACTGGCGCCCAATGGTAGTCTGATGCTCTGTCGTGCCTTATGGTAGCAGATGGTAGGTCTGCTCTTTATGATATAGCCCTATCCTGTACTCCAGAAGGACGATGATGGGGGAAACAACCCCAAACACTCACCACCTGCCCCCTGTCCCCAGCAGGATGAACAGTTTGTGAAGTGCCTTCTTGCAGAGGAGGAGCCCCAAAGCCTGCTTGTCCCCACGTTTTGCTGGACTCAAGATTGGAATGTAGGTCCCGTGATGACCTTCCTCAACCTCTCTTCAAACTCCAGAAGATGGAGTCGGAGAATTTCTGGACATGCTGCCTGGTGCACTGGAGAGAATATGTGCATTAGAGTTAGACAGCTCTCTGTCCAAGTACGGGCTCCACTGTGTGATCTTGGGCAAGTCACTTCACCTCCATGAGCCTCAAATTCCTCATCTATAGCGTGAACCCAACTGTGAAACTTACCTCCTATGGCTTTTGTGGGGATGAATTGAAGTGAGTACCCTGCACTCAATAGATGATGGTTTCCTTGTCACTGTTTTATGTTGTAGGAAGGGAAGAATGCAATGTAGCGTGATAATTTCTAACTATACTTTTCAAACATATTTAGCTAGTTCAAAGTTAGGCTATATGGATGGGAGACCTGGAGTCCCAGCATCTCAGGCCCATTGCCATTTAATCCCAGCTTTTTTTTTTTTTTTACCCTGAGGGTGTCCCAGAAGCCCTTGGTAGTCCCAATTTTTCCATAAACCTAAAGCTGCTCTAAAAAAAATAGTACCAGTTGTTCTGGGTAATCACTGTGCCTTCTTTCATTCACACTGGACTTGCCACTGGTTTAACTTCTCCAGAGGGAAACTAGGTGGCTTCTCCAGCTACAGTCTAGAATGTTTCTGGAGCTGGACTCTGTTCCCCCCACCCAACCAGCATAGACAGACATTTTCCACAGCGTTGGAAAGTAGATAAATGATGTCTGTTTCTTGATCTTCCCCAAAGTTCCCAGGATGAGACTTACACATTTAGATAATCAACACATGAGCCATCTCATTAAGCCAAGTCCTTCTCATCATTCAGAGTTCAGGTAAAACACACCTTCCACGTGAATGCTTCACTGAGCTTCCCAGTCCACACAGACTTCTTCCCTCATCAACCTCCTCATTGGGTTGTAAAATATCTAGGCTTTTCTGGATAGTGCATGTTTGTTGTCTTCCTGTGGTTCTCACTCCTTTTCTTTTCCCAATTGTACTTTAGCTAGAGGGTCTAAAGGAATTCAGCATATATACAATGAATAGGACTGAAATATGTCCTCACCATACAATTCTTCAGATTGTTTGTAGGTGAGAAGGCATCCCTTGAAACACAGGGTGTGAAGAACCCTGAGGAGAAGAAATACACTAGTTAAGACAGTGGACTCTGGATTCAAATCCTGACATTTTCACTGGGTAACCCTGGGCGAGTTACTTAACCTTTCCCTCTCTCAGTTTCCTTATATGTAAAATAATGACAGTAGTTCTTTCGTTATAGGGTTGTTGTAAGCATTCAACAAGTTAATCCATGTGAAGGCCTTAAGCAAGGCTTAGCGTATAGTAAGTGTTCAATAAACATCTCATTGACGCTTTGCCTAAGTGTTTCGTGATGAAGTAAGTCAACATGGGGTTTTCAAAAGAGCACTGTAGGCTCAGCAACTATAACAAATGTACCACATGAATGCAGGGTGTTAGTAAGAGGAGAAACGGTGTACAGGTTGCAAAGGAGATATATGGGAACTCTGCCTTTTCTGCACAGTTTTCCTATAGACCTAAAACTGCTCTAAAAAAATAAAAACTATTAAAAAAAAGGGCACTGGATTGAGAGCCAGAGATCTAAATTCTAGTCTTGGTTCCCTCATCAATTTGATGTGTGACTTTGAGCAATTACCTTCTGTCTGTGGGCCTCAGTTTCCCCCATTTGTATCTAGTGAGTCGGGATAGATCATCAACAAGGCCGCTTCTCTTCTGTATGTTGTGACCTCATGATTTTATACCTGATGTGGCAAAAATGGCTGAACCTGGGGTCTGTTGCCCAGCCCCCTGCTTGGTGCCTCCTTCCATGGCTGCCTCTTGCACTGTGTACTAGGTAGTCACAGAATGATCTCCAATCATTTAGAGAAAGGGTTTTGATTTGGCTTATAAATACATGTGATGCACATCTTGAATTAAAAAAGAAATTCAGTCAACCTCATAAAAAAAAAAAAAATCAAACTCATTCCTTTGATTTTATAGGAGTAAGCAGTTCGGGTCATATTTATGGGGTTAAGATCCAAGCTCTGATGGATGGCCTCTCATCTGGCGTCCTGTATTCACAGCATGGCCCCAGCAAAATAGGCCTGGGGAATCTATGGCCGGGTGCCACTAAAATATAAATGTTCCTTCATTTCTAATGGATGCAGAAGAAGGCAGCTTATATCATTATACCTGTCATAAAATATTAAATGTAAGTAATTCAGTGTTGGCCAAGAGCCAGAGTCAAGCCTGGTGCCTTTTCTTTCCCCTGTTTGTGGAAGAAGGGCCCTGAGTACCCAGCCTGGCCCCAGGTACCAGTGGGGTATTGTACCAGACTCTTTTCTGTTCCTGGCTGGAGGCTGCCTTTTTTAGGGTCCCATGATGCTGGCGACTGAAGCCAGAATGAATGACAGAGAGCCAGGCCTTTGCCCTACATCCTTGGCTTCTCCTGGGGGAGAAGGCCAGAGAGGCAGCTCCCCTTCCTAAACTCTTCAAATAAAGAGGGCACCCTCAGTGTTTGATTTAGCTTGAGGACAGGCTCCAGCAGCTAATTTTGTGCCCCACGTGACACCCCAGGGCCACCTGATTTTATGAAGTTGTGATGGGTTCAGTGACACTGTCAGAACCTCCGTAACCATTGGGGACCACTCAGCTCACGGTCAGATACCGCCCAGAAGTGCGAGGGAGTTAATGCTCACTGTGGCAACCCTGCACTAACTGGGTGAGAAAACCAGAAACCAAATTCATTGCTATCAAGCTGATTCCAGTTCATGGCTACCCCGTGTGTTACAGAGTAGAACTGAGTGTGCTATAGAGTCTTCTTGGCTCTACTCTCTACAGAAGTAGACCGCCAAGCCTTTATTCCACAGCACCACTGGGTGGATTCAAACCGCCAACCTTTCGGTTAGTGGTTAAGCACAAATCATTTGCACCACCCAGGGACCTAACAGGAGGTGGGAAGTGGTGAAGAAATGTCCCACCTGCTCATCCTTGGGAGGGCAATTCTGATGAACCTCTAATGCTATAGCCAGGGCAGTCTCTCTCCCCTGCTCCCGACAGCACTTTTGTTTCTGCGTCTGCCCTTAACTCGTGCTGATTCCCTCCCTCATTCTTCTCAAAAGGCGCTCCCGTTTTCTCCAGTGCTTGCTCTTCAAGCCTCCATCATTTCTCATAAGCTTCCAAGCTCGCTTGTGTCTCTCCCCTCCTACACGATAGTGCTTATTGAAATCCATCCATTAGGTCATTTTATTCATACATTTATTCTTCAAGACTGCATTCCGTGTTTTCTAATAGTGTGTTTGCCTTTAGGTCGCAGACATGAATCAGTCCGATCTCTGCATGGGGAAAACAAGTGGGGAGACGAACACAGTGATAGGGGCAGGAATAGAGGGGGGTGCAGGGGCTGTAGGAGCCGGAAGGGAGTCCCTTCCCTCGCCTGGGGGTTAGTGGAAACTTCCTGAAGGTGGTGATTACCCACCTGAGCTGTCTTCCAGCTAGGTGAAAGGCGGAAGGTGGGAAGGCATTCCAAGAAGAGAGAACAGCAGGTTCAAAGACAAGGGAGATGAGAAATGCATACGGGGGACTCAAAGCTTTTTAGTGTTGTTGGAGTGTAAAATTGGGGGCAGGGAAAAGGGAAAGATGAAGCCCAGCCCTGTCCTAGAGGAAAAGTTCACTTGGGTGCTTATGCTCAACACTGGTGGGAACAGGGAGACACGCCAGGGTGTTCAGCAAGGTCTTTGCTCTCCCTTAAGTTTTACTAACAGTAGAAACTCAACGCATTTTTCAAAATCTACCTGTTTCTGGATGGAAAGCCACATAAAGTGGGGATGCATTGGGCTAGGAGGAACACTTGGCTGTAACGAATGGATCAGACATGTTGTGAGTATTGCCTTGGTCTCCTGAAAGTGGAAGGTGCTGAGTCAATAGTAAGTTCAGAGGCTGCAACTGCTGAGTCAGTACAACTAGTCAACCCCCCAGTCTGTTCATGTAGAGGACATTGGGTTTTCTGGTGTACACATCTACCAGGGGAGCTCAATTATCTTTTCTGGCAAGAGGGTCTGTGGAAAGAACCCCTTTGGCCTTCTTTTGGAGACAGGCATGAGTACCAGGGCAGGAGCAGAAAGAGATAAAGCAGGCAGCAGCTACAGTGGGCTGGTAACCCAACTGGTAGAGGGGTTCAATCTCTGTTCCTTTCCTCCTGATTTTAGCAGGTCTTTGTAAAATTTGGGGAAGCTCAGCTGAGCAGAAAGAACTTGGGTCTTGATATCTAACTGACCTGAATTCAGAGTTGGGTATTTGATCAGGCAACTTATCAAACTTCTCTGAACTTCAGATCCACTTTTCAAGGAGGCTCACGATCCCTTCCTTACTAGGCTGTTAGGTCAGTTAAGGGAGACAATTCAGCATAAAGTGACTGGCACGGAACCTGACTCTGAGTTTGATGCCAGACCGAGCTCACTGAAGGTTGGTTCAAGTGCATGGGCCCGATGCCAAAGGATGTCAGCATTGGCCTTCTCCTTCACCTCTCTGCAGGTTATCCCCCTCATGCCATCACCGGTAAGTATTTCCTGAATGAGAACTCTGATTATGTACTTCCTTTACCAGTAACTCACCATCTGACTTTGGACAAGTCACACTTCATTCTAGGCCTTAGTATGTTCATCTGTAAAATGGAAGGGTAGACCAGATGATCTCCGAGAGTACTTCTAACTCTAACAAGGATTTTGTGATGCCATGGCTCCGCAGTGTCTAGAAAATAAAGCCCAAATGCCTTAATGTATAGCAAGCAAGCTCTCCTAAGGGTCTCCCCCAAATACCCCAGCCCATGGACAGACTACAGTTTTAGTCTCATCACCCCCACAGTTTCTCTTTCCCACTGCTCAGGTCCCCAACTCCCAACCCAGTGGAATCCTCTGCTACCACCTTGGACCCCTGCCTCACTTGTATCTTACCCTCACTCATCCTCTCATATCACCTAACAGGATTGACCAGAGAGGAGACATACAGTAAATATTTTGTGGAATTGATTTGAAATTTCATCATGAGAAGAGATGACTGTGGAAAAGACTAAAAAAGCTTTGGTTTATAAGCATAAATATGGTTGGAAAATTAGACTAGGTCAGAAGACAATTGTTAAGGAAAAACACCAGCCTCAAAGTCCTTGCACCTCCACATTAAGCTGCTGTTGAGGCTGTTATGAGATCAGGTAAAAGGCTAAGAAAATGTAAAAAAAAAAAATTACACATGGATTTTATGTCTAAATGATATGTCATTTTGATCAAGAGAGGCAGGCTGGTATTGTAGAAAGCAGCAGAAGAGGGCAGGGGATGGGGCTTCATTTCAGCTTTATCCTAGCTCTCCCTGTGACCTTGGGTCCCGCTGCTTAATTTCTTGGACCTCAGTTTCCTCATCTGCAAGATAAAGATGCTCTTATCCCTGGAGCGGTATAACACCTGATTAAGATACTGCTCGTAAAGGTGCATCGGGAAAAAAACATCAACATGCTACCCCCAAAAAGGGAGGCAGTATTATCATGAAGTCATTGCTTATCATCCATTACAGAAAGACTTCCTAGAATGAGCAAAACCAGTCACCCACTCCCAGCCACTGAGAAATGACTTATTCCCACGGATGTGACCTGAATACATGAAGGAAGTGTGGCGGCTCTGAAATACTAAAATGCAAGAACGGCTTGGTGGCCTCATTCGTTACTACCTGACTGAAGGTTCTGTTCCCGTGCTACTTGTATATTTACTATTCTGTGCTCATCCAGTGAGCACACCACAAACGTTTGCTAAAAACTTGCTTTGTGCCAGGCCCACGATAGACTATGGAGGCATGAATGGAACAGCATGTAGGAGGCCCTCATGAACAAAAACAGTTAAAATACTCTGATAGATACAGAATGCAGGGACATTCCACATGAGGCTAGAAGAAGGATCACTAAATCACGTTGGGTGAGTCAAGACAGCTTCACAGAGGAGATAGTAGTTAAGAGGAGACTTGAAGGGTGGGTAAGGCATTTGCTGAAGGGTAAGGGGGAGCCCAAAGGTGCAGATGAGATGAGCCTTGGAGTTTAGGCTGAATGCTAACAGGCAGAATTTGGAGGGAATGTGCAGGAATCAACCCACAAGCAAACCTCAAGCCAAGCCAGCAGTCTGGGAAGTTGACCTGAAAAGCAACCTTTTCTTTACCGTAGAGCCTCAGGAATGTTCTGTCGTGTTACCATATGTTGCTACTTCTTTGGAAGGCAAGCCCAAGACCAGAGTCTCCAGGGGAGCTGGTTAAGTCCAGGAGGGTATAAATTCCCATAGGGGAACGGCAAACGGGGATTCTCAAAGGAGTGGCTGACTCCTTACCCTGATTGGATGTTTCTTTGGCTGAGGGTTGCCTTGGTGGAGACTTTAGGCCGGGAATCTTCTCCTTCTAATTGGGAAAATGCTGCTGCTGAGTCTCCTGCTCTGTGAGGAATGAGTTGCATCCTTTCCCTAAAAGCCACTCCTAAATTCCCCCTCTGTTTGGTGATGGCTCATTAGGTTGACCTCTCAAAAGGGTGCCCAAGCTAAAAAGCACAGCAAGGACAAAGGCAGAGAAGATGGAAAAAGATAGGCACACGAGGAGACAGTGATTGCCATTATGACATCTTGACAGATGATTACATCTTGAGTTTCCTAGAAACAAACTAAGTTTCTAGAATCAGAAAAGAGAAGCATAGTGGTCCCAGGGAAGAGCACAAACCTAATTCAGGAGGGCATGGGTTCTATGCCTTGGCTTCAATACCTGTTCTTTCTCCTTCACCGCAGCTAACAAATGGGTTACCAGGTCCACAGGTCCCAGAGGCAGCTTGCCTGTCTCACACTTGAATTTTAATCAAGACAAAGATCACTCAGCCTAGTCAGTTGTGGGAAGTAGTCTCATTGGCTTTTGTCTATTGCTGAGAGTTTTGAACATGGATGGAGGCAGCATCAAATAGTAGAAAAATCTAGTGTTCTAAAGTCACACAGACCTGAGTTCAAATCTTGCTTCTACCATGTACCTTCTTTATAAACTTGGTTAAGACGCTGAACCTCAGTTTCCACCTCTGTAAAATGGGAAGACAAACCTCTTCTTTGTGGTTATTATAAGGATTACATGAGATCAAATGTTTAAAGTACCTTCACAGTGCCCAGGCAAACAGTTGGTACTCAGTGGCAGCTATTATTGGCCATCATTAACTCATTCACCAATAACCTAATTCCCCAGTACTCAATCCACAAATAACTCTACCAATTGACGACAGACTTACCAATAATCCAAAGACCAGTAATTGACATGTCCAATCTAACTCCCCAGTTGCTTCCAGTGCCCCAGCAATGACACTGTTAAAGACTAAAGAGAAGTTTCCAGGCATCTGGCTGCCTTTGTTTCCTAGTGCTGCTATATAACAGAAATACCATAAGTAGATGACTTTAACAGACAGTTTATCTTACAGTGTAGGAGGCTAGAAGTCCAAATTCAGGGCACCGGTCCTGTTGCTGATAGGTACCGTCTAGGCAATTTGGATTCATAGTGAACTCATGTGACAGAATAGAACTGCCCCGTAGGGTTTTCTAGGCTGTGATCTTTATGGGAGCAGATTGCCAGGTCTTTCTCCTGTAGAGTAACTGGGTGGGTTCAAACCACCAACCTTCAGGTTAGCAGCCAGCGCTTATCCTCATCTGGTATAGGAGAAGACTGTCTCTCACCGGTGGCTCTGGGGAAAGGTCCTCAGTTCCTTGGCGTCTTCATGTGCCATGACATCTATCTTCCCCTCATTCCTGCTTACTTGCTTCTGTGCCTAAATGGCTCCTTTCATAGCTCAAAAGTGATTGGTTTCAGACACACCCTACACTGATATTGCCTCATGAACATAACAAAGAAAACCATATTCCCAGATGAGATTATATCCACATGTATACCTGTTAAAAACCCATTGCTGTCGAGTCAGTTCCGACTAACCCATAGCTACCCTAGAGGACAGAGTAGAGCTACCCTGAAGGACAGAGTAGAACTGCTCTGTGGGATTTCCAAGGAGCGGCTGGTAGATTTGAACTGCTGACCTTTTGGTTAGCGGCTGTATCACTTAACCACTGCACCACCAGGGCTTCTCTGCATATATAGGGGTTAGGATTTACAACATATTTTGGGGGACACAATTCAATTGAGAGTACTGGTTCTACTTAGACTCTAGTGTGGCCTGGAGCCCCAGCTCTATGCGGGGTTCTGAAAGCAGCGAAAATCAGAGGAGAGAAGGCCATTAGGGACTCCCCACCCCTTCCGACCACAACACACGCCCACAGCCAGATTCTAGTCTCCTGATGGCTCATTTTTTTTTCCTCCTCTTGGATAGATTGACTTCCTAAAGTTTGAAGCCCCAAAATTATAGATGTATGATTAAATTAATATCAGCATTGGGGGAATAAGCAGCCATCTAAAAAGATCTTTTAAAGTAATTGTATTCTCCCTTCTTTCTTTATTACAAATTATGACAATCAATGACAAATGTAGTCTCTTAAGGCTTCCAATCCAATTTATCTTGGTTTTAACTGTCTTTAAGGCCTGGCTGACTCAATCCAGGGGAAATCAGACTGCAGGCTTCTATGTCCTAGAGCCTTGCAGACACAGGTCCCGTGGAGGAAGGAAGGAAGGGTCTTGCCAGAACTGGGGGTGCACTGAGCCCTTCTACTCAGCAGGGAGAAGCCATGTCAAGTCTCAGTGGGACTTTCCTTGCCTTTCATTTATTCTGAGCAAGTGCACACAGCTCTGAATTCTCCCAACAACTTCTGCCCTGCCTGATGCCTGCCATAACTGATCTTTTTGAAGAATCAGGAGGTTATACCTAAGTGCATATTTCTTAAATGATTACCACCCTAAGAGTATATAACCTTCCATGTTTACCTATTTTATCTCGAAGTGCCATTTTGTAAAAGCATAAAAAAAAAACCCAAACCCATTGTCACTGAGTGATCCCAACTCATAGCAACCCTATAGGGCAGAGTTGAACTGCTCCACAGGGTTTCCAAGGCTGTAAATCTTTTTGTTTTTATTTTTTATCGTGCTTTAAGTGAAAGTTTACGATTCAAGTCAGTTTCTCATACAAAAACTTGCACACACATTGTTATATGACCCTAGTTGCTCTGCATACAATATGACAGCACGCTCCTTCTCTCCAATCTGTATTTCCCGTGTCCATTCAACCTTTTTTTTTTATTCAACCAGCTCCTGTCCCTTTCTGCCTTCTCATCTTGCCTCTGGACAGGAGGTGCTCATTTAGTCTCATGTATTAAAAAAAAAAAAAATTTTTTTTTTTTTTTTTATCTACTTGAGATAAGAAGCACACTCTTCACAAGTATCATTTTATGTCTTAGAGTCCAGTCTAATTTTTGACTGAAGAGTTGGCTTCGGGAATGGTTTTGGTTTGGTGCTAACAGAGAGTCTGAGGGCCATGTCTTTCAGAGTCCCTCCAGTCTTAGTCAGACCATTAAGTCTGGTCTTTTTACGTGAATTTGAGTTCTGCACCCCACTTTTCTCCTGCTCCATCCGGGACTCTCTGTTAATGTTCCCTGTCGGGATGGTCATTGGTGGTAGCCAGGCACCACCTAGTTCTGGTCTCAGTCTGATGAAGTCTCTAGTTTATGTGGTCCCTTCTGTCTCTTCGGCTCATATTTACCTTGTGTTTTTGGTGTTCTTCATTCTCCTTTGCTCCAGGTGGGTTGGAACCAATCGATGCATCTTAGATGGCTGCTCACTAGCTTTTAAGACCCCAGACACCACTCACCAAAGTGGGATGCAGAACATTTTCTTAATAAATGTTGTGCCAATTGACCTAATTGTTCCCCAAAACCATGGTCCCCAGACTCCCACCCCTGCTACTCTGTTCCTCAAAGGGTTTGGTTGTATTCAGGAAACTTCTTAGCTTTTGGTTTAGTCCAGTTGTGCTGACTTTTTCTGTATTAAGGCTGTAAATCTTTATGGAAGCAGACTGCCACATCTTTCTCCCGTGGTGGATTTGAACCACTCACCTTTTGGTTAGCAGCCAAGCACTTAACCACTGCACTGCCAGGGCTCCTCTATAAAAGCATAATGGGTGGAAAAGCTGTATCTCATAGAGGACCCTACACTAATCAGAGGCTAAACTGTGGACAGAGGAGCATAACTGCCTTTGAGGGTGTTCTATGATGGACGAAGGATCTGTGAGAAAAAATAAGCAGCCACCTGATCTCTATCACCAAACCCAGATAGGAGTAGGGAGGGATGAAATAGTTGTGTGTCAATCTAAAACCAGTTTTACTTGCACCAAAGTCACTCTCTATTGAAAAGGAATGCTCGGTGGACTTTGTAGGAAAATACGAATCCTCCACCTTTCCCCTTAAATGACCTGAGATCAAAAACCAGACTGCGCACTAAACAAACCATGCCCATGGAGGGACCTGGCCAGATCACTACTAGATTTCCCTCCCTGGAGTGACTCCCTAGGACTGTTATGCCTGGCTGGGTGCAAGGGTGGCTTCGTAAATGGTTAAAAGTGTATTCCAGGTAGTACATTCATAAACCATTTCTCAGCATTCGCTCTGTGCCAAGTTCTTCCCTGGGCTCTAGAAATAAAGAGAACTGGGTACGGGGCCACCCTTGAAGACCTTTGTCTGATGGGGGCACACGTGTGTACAGTCGATGACAAGGGCAGGGTACCCAGGTGTTAGAGAGGATCTCCAGGAATCAGGCTGTGGAGAATGGAGAGGAATTACTGAGGAAAATAAGAGAAAGAAAGACACGGCCAGGCAAAGGAGCCTCACATGCAAAGGCAGAGGCAGGACATGGCCTGGCATGGTTGTGGAGCATTTCTGGAGACTGAAGTACAAGAGACAAGGACAGGGATGAGACTGAACTGCAGTTGGAGATGGGACACGATGGGCTTGAATCTTCCAGTCGGGGCATGCAGACTTCCTCCTTTCTGGTTTTTCAGGCTCTGCCTGTGGGCTGGCCTCTCTCAGGTGGCCCCTGAGATACGGACAGAGATCTCCCACCATGAGCGTTTCTGCTCCTGGGCTCCAGGACTCTGTGGCTCAGTCTGGTGCAGAACACCGCCCCCCCACACACCGACCCGACTGAGGTGGAACTGGGAACTGACCCTCTGCCAAATGCACAGGCACCCCACCTTTCATCAGCCTGTCAGAGCCAGTGTAGACTTGCCAAGATTTTGTTGGAAGTCAACAGCTTTTCATGGTATTAAAATTGAAGCCCTGGAGGGGGAGGGCTTTTGTGTTTTCTTTCATGGAACCATTTGCTGCTGCTCTGTGTGAATTGTGCTGCAGAGAATCAACTGCCAGGGGCTTATTGCTGGCGTTCACTGGACAGTGGCTAATGGGGCTGCTGAGGACCGCTCAGTCATCGTGAACCAAATCACACAGCTTCACAAGCGAGGGAGGGGCTGGTGGCCATTACTGTACTCATCCCTCCCCCTTAGAAGATGCACACTTGAGAGGCGAACCAAGCAGCTGCCTCCTACCGATCAGCCCCAATGCTGCTGCCTCCAGATGGCTATGGCTTCAGTTGGTGCTCAACAGGCCGGACTCAGGAGCCAGACTTCAGGAATGTGGGTTTGACTCCTTGGGAGCTGTCAGCCAGCTCTGAAGTTCTGGAGCCCCAGTCACTGCCTGTTCTGGGTTGGCTGTGAGGCTGCCTTTCCATCTGAATCTGCAAGGGGAGGGGTGCTGGTGTTGACCATCATGGTAGTGAAGACACACCCAGGTTGTGGGACTGGCCTTGCCAAGACAGAGACTATAATCACCTTCACTCTGACCTTTTTTTTTTAATTGTACTTTATAACAAACTAGTTTCTCATTAAACAGTACACATATTGTTTTATGACATTGGTTAACAACCCCACAACATGTCAACACTCTCCCTTTTCAAACCGTGGGTTCCCTGTTACCAGCTTTCCTGTCCTCTCCTGCCTTCTAGTCCTTGCCCCAGGGCTGGTGTGCCCCTTCAGTCTTGTTTTGTTTTGTGGGCCTGTCTAATCTTTGTTTGGCTGAAGGGTGAACCTCAGGAGTGACTTCATTACTGAGCTGAAAGGGTGTCCGGGGGCCATACTCTCAGGGTTTCTCCAGACTCTGTCAGCCCAGCAAGTCTGGTCTTTCTTTTTGAGTTAGAATTTTGTTCTGCATTTTTCTCCAGCTCTGTGTGGGACCCTGTATTGTGATCCCTGTCAGAGCAGTCAGTGGTGGTAGCCGGGCACCATCTAGTTGTACTGGGCTCAGTCTGGTGAAGACTGTGATAATTGTGGTTCATTACCCCTTTGGATCACTCTGACTTCTTGATCTCTGCAATGAGCCCTGTGATGAAAGCATCCCCACTGGGATGTCTCAGAGCCTGACACTCCACCAGTTGACTTCAGTTAGCACTGGACAGTAATCAGTCTCTTATTTTGGCCTGGAACTAGCTTAAGGAGTTTGTATATTTTAACCTATTCAACCTTCCTAACTTCCGGCTACTAACTGAAGGATGGGTGGTTCAAACTCACCAGCCACTTGGAGGGAGAAAAGACCTGGCACTCTGCTCCTGTAAAGATTACAGCATGGGAAACCCTATGGAACAGTGTCCTATAGGGTTGCTATCAGTCGGAATTGACTTGACAGCATCCAACAACACTAGCTTACTGACCATTTTACAGGGAGAGCAGGTAACTTGCTCAGAGCCACTGAGCTGGGAAGGGACAGAGGTGGGGTGAAAACCAAGGCATTCTGGCTTCAGAGCATGATCTTTTAATCCCAAAGTTCTGAAAATGCCAGTGTGTAGGCTTTTCCTCCAGAGCTTCTGATTCAGTAAATCCGCCATGGGCCCCAGGAATCTGAATTGTAAGAGCACCTGCAGTGATTCTGATGCAGATGGTCTGTGGACTATAGATTGATAAACAGTTGTCCCATTGGGTTTTCCCTTGCCTGCAGGCCTCGGGGCAGCTCATGCATCCTGGTTCTCCAACTGCTGTCTCTCTCCTGTCAGACACTAAGTGATGGCTTTCCATCTGCTTCCACTCCACTTTCCTCTCTGTCCACCAGCCAGGAGAATACACTTGAAATGCAAATCTGGGGCCACAGATTTGTAACTCCATCACTCTTAGAATAAAACCTGGATCCATAACACTGCCCTGGGCCTTCTGTGAGCTAACCCTTGCGCAGGACTGGGTTCAAGCCCCTGCTCTGCCAATACTCTGGAACAAGCATCGTCATTTCTCTGGGCCTTGTCCATAAAGCAGGAAGAATTACTATGCTCATCCCTCCCCCTTAGAAGATGCACACTTGAGAGGAGAACCAAGCAGCTTTACCACAAGGGGGGCTGCAAGGATGAAATGAGACAATTTGTATAAAATGTCCAGTTCTACCTTGTCCTATGTCAGTAAGTACTAACTTTTATAATAAGTGCACCCTCGTAATTGCCAGGAAAACTGTGTGGGGTCCCTAAATCGTGCAAATGGTTAACATGCTAAGCAGGTAACTGGAAGGTCAAAGGTTCAAGTCCCCCCAGAGGTGCCTCAGAAGAAAAGCCTGGAGATCTACCTTCAAAAAAGAAGCCATTGGAAACCCTAAGAAGCACAGTTCTACTCTGACACACGTGAGGTCGCCAAGAGGTGGAATCGACTCAATAGCAACTGGGTTTTTTGTTTGTTTGGTTTGGTTTGGCATTAGACTCATCAGAGAGCTCTTATTTGTGGAGGCCCTGTGAGGATGTCTGAGAATTGTGCAGAGGTTGGCATCCTTTCTGCACAGTCTTGGGCACTAGTCCCCAAACTCCTTCCTTGCCCAGGATCTAGGGGAACCTGCATCCTGTAGAACAGATGGGAAAGTGCGGGCGGTCCTCCTGCAAGGTCTGAGAAGCCCAGTGCACAGACGCTGAGCCCACTCCATGGCCTGGCCAGCTGCTCTCTTAAGCTGATTTTCCCAAACAGACAGTGGGGCAGGCTTTATAGGCTCTTATCAAATGAGGTGGGGGGCAGAGAGCAGGGTTCTGGAAGCCTGACACAGACCCACATATGTTGCTCTATTAGGAGGGACTGGAAATGTGTCATGCGATGCAGTGGCTGTCTCAGCAAAGCTGTCTTGTGTCCGTGGGCATGGCCAGCAGCCACAACATCTGCTCGTTAGACAGTGGTTCGGGTGTGGACTGAAGGTGGGCGGTCCAGGGCTGAAAGTGTCCTTGCAACCTTGGTGCCTTGTCAGTAACATAAGAGGTTGGACTTGAAGGGTCTTGGGGATGTTTTTCCCATTTGGACAGTTTATGCTTTTTTTTTTTTTTTTTAATTGTTTAAGTGAAAGTTTACAATTCAAGTCAGTATCTCATACAAAAACTTATACACACATTGTTACGTGACCCTAGTTGCTCTCCCTACAATGTGACAGCACACTCCGTCTCTCCATCCTGTGTTCCCTGTGTCCATTCAGCCAGCTCCTGTCCTCCTCTGCCTTCTCATCTCACCTCCAGCAGGAGCTGCCCACATAGTCTTATGTGTCTGCTTGAGCCAAGGAGCTCACTCCGCACCAGTATCATTTTGTCTTATAGTCCAGTCTAAACTTTGAAGAGGTAGCTCCGGGAATGGTTTTAGTTTTGGGCTGACAGAGAGTCCAGGGGCCGTGACCCCTGGGGTCCCCCCAGTCTCAGACCATTAAGTCTGGTCTTTTTTTAGAATTTGAGATCTGCATCCCACTTTTTTCCTGCTCCATCGGGGATTCTCTATTGTATTCCCTCTCAAGGCAGTCATTGGTGGTAGCCAGGCACCATCTAGTTCTTCTGGTCTCAGGCTGATGGAGTCTCTGGTTTATGTGGTCCTTTCTTTCTCTTGGGTTCATGTTTTCCTCGTGTCTTTGGTGTTCTTCATTCTCCTTTGCTCCAGGTGGGTCGAGGCCAATTGATGCATCTTAGGTGGCCGTTGGCTAGCTTTTAAGACCCCAGATGCCACTCACCAAACTGGGATGTAGAACATTTTCTTAGTATACTTTGTTATGCCAATTGATCTAGATATCCCCTGAACCATGGTCCCCAGACCCCTGTCCCTGCTACTCTGTCCCTTGAGGTGTTTGGCTGTATTCAGGAAACTTCTTAGTTTCGGGTTTAGTCCAGCTGTGCTGACTTCCCCTGTATTGTGTGTTGTCCTTCCCTTCACCTAAAATAACTGTCTACTATCTAATTAGTGAATACCCCTCTCCCTCCCTTCTTCCCCACCCTCATAACCATCAAAGAATGTTTTCTTCTGTGTTTAAGCCTTTTCTTGAATTCCTATATTTGTCCTTTTGTGACTAATTTCACTCAGCATAATGCCTTCCAGATTCATCCATGTTATGAGATGTTTCACAGATTCTTTGTTCTTTATTGTTGGGTAGTATTCCATTGGGTGAATATACCATAATTTGTTTATCCATTCATCCATTGATGGGCACCTTAGTTGTTTCCATCTTTTTGCTATTGTAAACAGTGCTGCAATGAACATGGGTGTGCATATACCTATTCTTGTGAGGGCTCTTATTTCTCTAGGATATATCCCAAGGAGTGAGATTGCTGGATCGTATGGTACTTCTATTTCTAGCTTTTTACGGAAGCACCAAATCGATTTCCAAAGCAGTTGTTCCATTTTACATTCCCATCGGCAGTGTATAAGTGTTCCAGTCTCTCTACAACTTCTCCAACATTTATTGTGTTTTTTAGATTAATTCCAGCCTTGTTGGGGTGAGATGGCATCTCATTGTAGTTTTGATTTGCATTTCTCTAATAGCTAATGATCATGAGCATTTTCTCATGTATCTGTTAGTCATCTGAATATCTTCTTTGGTGAAGTGCCTGTTCATATCCTTTGCCTATTTTTTTAATTAGAGTTTATGCTTTTTTGAAATCCCAAGGGAAGGACTGTGGTTCTCCCTTTTGTGTTCCCGTTGTCTCTCACTCTCTCTTTCACCTTTTCTGTCTCTCTTTCTCTCTCCTTTTGTTATGAGCTAGATACTGTCCCCCTCACAAAATATTTTGATGCCCTTACCACTGTATTTGTGAATGTGGCCCCGTTTAGAAATAGGGTTTTCCTTCTTTTGTGTTAACAAAGTAGGGTGGGTCCTAAACCATCACCTCCAAGTGATATTTTATAAAAAGGGAACACAGACATGGAGAGCCACACACACACAGAGGGGAAGAGACCATGTGAAGATCAGCCTATAAGCCAAGGAACACCAAGAAACATCCGGGGCTACGAAAGCTGAAACTGACAAGGATTTTCCCCAAAAGCCAACAGAAAGAGCAAGCTTAGCCCTACTGAAGCCCTGGATTTGGATTCTTTCCTCCCAGACTGAGAGACAATAAGTTCCTCTTCTTTAAAACCTCCTACTTGTGCTATTTTTGTTACGGCAGCACTTGGAAACTAAGGAAACTTTTCCCTCTCCCACACCCCTTCTCTCTACCTCTCTCCCTTTCCTCTAAGGAGAAGGTATTAAGAAGACCAGAAGAGGCCCTTTGGAATTACAGTGAGATTGTGAAGAGTAATTACAAGGATTTAATTTGCTAATCGATTGCTCTTAGAATATCAGAGCTTAGAGGGGAGCAGCCATCGTAGTGGTTTCCAAATCTGGCTTTGCATTAGGGACACCTGGGAAACTTTAAAAAGATACCAATTCCCAGGCCATAAACTCAACTTACTAAATGAGATCTCTGGGGTCAGGGCCCAGGAATCTTTGCATTCAGGCTGTCTTTATGCTTCCTCAGAGCTGTGGGGCCTTGAAACAGAGGCTTAGGCATTTTAGTCATTAGCTGGGTTGCATTCGCCCTGTGGCACAGTGCTGCTAACCACAAGGTCAGCAGTTCGAATTCATCAGCTGCTCCTTGGAACCTCTGTGGGGCAGTTCTACCCTGTCAGAATCTATAAGTCAGGATCAACTCCATGGCAACAGGTTTGGTTTTAGTTTTTTTGTGGTTCCCCAAGATACACATAGAGCCACATGAGCTACTCAGGTATTCAAACTATGCAAAAACAATAACTTGGCACACATTACATGCATAATGAACATTGTACTAGCTGGCTGATCAGCAGTTAGTCCACAGTCAATCCTGGCCTTAGTGTCTTCAGTTTTAAAAGCTAGAGCTCGTCCAAGCAACAGTGCTATACTATGCAGGAGAAAGAGCCTGAGTTTGGGAGTTGGACTTGGGTTCAGACACAGGCTCCACCACTTATTAATTATGTGACCTTGGGCAAGGTACAAATGTCTCCCAGAGCCCCAGATTCCTTTCCTGAAAATGGAGACAATTAGATGGAACTTGCAGGATTTCTGTGAGAATCAAGACAGGGTGGTTGTGAAGTGAGTGGTGTGTAATAAGCTTGAGTTCTTCTCCGACTCTCTCTCCTCCTGGTAGAACCCCTTACAATCTTGTTTAAACTAGCACTTGCCTAGCAAATACCTTCCTAACCCATGTGCTTTATCTTGGCCCAGGCTAATGTGTGATGAAGGCCTGATTTTAAGAAGTCATGACATACTTCTTTCAGGTATTTCACCTTCCCCTGGATATGCTAACTGGATTTATAAATGAGGACCAGAGTGGAAATAAAACCCACTGCTATAGAGTCAGTTCCCACTCATAGCCACCATACGGGACAGGGTACAACTGCCCCATAAGGTTTCCAATGAGTGGCTGGTGGATTCAAACTACCGACCTTTTGGTTAGCAGCTATAGTTCTTAACCACTGTGCCACCAGGGCTCCAAAGTGGGGATAAAAGGTTAAAAGAACTGAAACTGTAGAATAATCCTAGTTTTGTGTAAATAAACAAAATCTATATACATAGAAGGGAACCTTGGTGGCACAGTGGTTAAGAGCTATGGCTGCTAACCAAAAGGTCAGCAGTTTGAATCCTCCAGGCATCCCTTGGAAGCTCTATGGGGCAGTTCTACTCTGTCCTATAGGGTCGCTATGAGTAGGAATCGACTCGACAGCACTGGGTTTGGTTTTGGTTTGTTTATTTGGTACAATTAATGAACCAATATGGTACATTGTTGTTAGGTGCCGTCGAGTCAATTCCGACTCATATCGACCCTATGCACAATGGAACGAAACACTGCCCGGACGTCCTGAGCCATCCTTACAATCGTTGTTTTGCTTGAGCCCATTGTTGCAGCCACTGTGTCAATCCACCTCGTTGAGGGTCTTCCTCTTTTCTGCTGACCCTGTACTCTGCCAAGTATGATGTCCTTCTCCAGGGACTGATCCTTCCTGACAACATGTCCAAAGTATGTAAGACACAGCCTCTCCATCCTTGCTTCTAAGGAGCATTCTGGTTGTACTTCTTCTAAGACAGATTTGTTCGTTCTTTTGTCAGTCCATGATATATTCAATATTCTTCGCCAACACCACAATTCAAAGGCGTCAATTCTTCTTCAGTCTTCTTTATTCATTGTCCAGCTTTCATATGCATGTGATGTGATTGAAAATACCATGGCTTGGGTCAGGCACACCTTAGTCTTCAAGGTGACATCTTTGCTTTTCAACACTTTGAAGAGATCCTTTGCAGTATATTTACCCAATGCGATGTGTCTTTTGATTTCTTGACCTTTCCTTCCATGGCTGTTGATTCCATGGCTTCTTCCCTCAGTACCATCAGTTCCTGATCATATGCCACCTCTTGAAATGTTTGAACATCGACTAATTCTTTTTGGTATAATGACTCTCTGTATTCCTTCCATCTTCTTTCGATGCTTCATGCGTCGTTTAACATTTTCCCCATAGAATCCTTCACTATTGCAACTCGAGGCTTGAATTTTTTCTTCAGTTCTTTCACCTTGAGAAACGTCAAGTGTGTTCTTCCCTTTTGGATTTCCATCTCCAGCACTTTGCACATGTCATTATAATACTTTATTTTGTCTTCTCGAGCCACTCTTTGAAATCTTCTGTTCAGTTCTTTTACTTCATCAATTCTTCCTTTTGCTTTAGCTGCTTGATGTTCGAAAGCAAGTTTCAGAGTCTCCTCTGACATCCACCTTGGTCTTTTCTTTCTTTCCTGTCTTTTCAATGACCTCTTGCTTTCTTGTATGATGTCCTTGATGTCACCCCACAACTCATCTGATCTTCAGCCACTAGTATTCGATGTGTCAAATCTACTCTTGAGATGGTCTCTAAATTCAGGTGGGATATACTCAAGGTCATATTTTGACTCTCATGGACTTGCTCTGATTTTCTTCAGTTTCAGCTTGAACTTGCATGTGAGCAGTTGATGGCCTGTTCCACAGCCGGCCCCTGGACTTGTTCTGACTGATGATATCGAGCTTTTCCATCATCTCTTTCCACAGATGCAGTCAATTTGATTTCTGTGTGTTCCCTCTGGCAAGGCCCATGTGTATAGTCGCCGTTTATGTTGGTGAAAGAAGGTATTTGCAATGAAAAAGTCGTTGGTCTTACAAAATTCTATCATTCGATCTCCAGTGTTGTTTCTATCAAGGCCATATTTTCCAACTACTGATCCTTCTTTGTTTCCAACTTTCACATTCCAATCGCCAGTAATTATCAATGCATCTTGATTGCATATTCAATCAATTTCAGACTGCAGCAGCTGATAAAAATCTTCTATTTCTTCATCTTTGACCCTAACAGTTGGTGCATAAATTTGAATAATAGTTATATTAACTCGTCTTCCTTGTAGGCATATGGATATTATCTTATCACTGACAGCGTTGTACTTCAGGACTGATCTTGAAACGTTCTTTTTGGCGATGAATGCAACACTATTCCTCTTCAAGTTGTCATTCCCAGCATAGTAGACTATATGATTGTCTGATTCAAAATGGCCAATGCCAGTCCATTTCAGCTCACTAATGCCTAGGATATCGTTGTTTATGCATTCCATTTCATTTTTGACAATTTCCAATTTGCCTAGATTCATACTTCGTACATTCCAAGTTCTAAATATAAATGGATGTTTGCAGCTGTTTCTTCTCATTTTGAGTCGTGCCACATCAGTGAATGAAGGTCCCGAAAGCTTTACTCCATCCACGTCATTAAGGTTGGCTCTACCTTGGGGAGGCAGCTCTTCCCCAGTCATCTTTTGAGTGCCTTCCAACGTGGGGGGCTCATCTTCCTGCACTATATCAGACAATGTTCCGCTGCTATTTATAAGGTTTTCACTGGCTAATGCTTTCCAGAAGTAGACTGCCGGGTCCTTCTTCCTAGTCTGTCTTATCCTGGATGCTCAGCTGAAACCTGTCCTCCATGGGAAACCCTGCTAGTATCTGAATACCAGTGGCATAGGTTCCAGCATCACGGCAACACGCAAGCCCCGACAGCACGGGAAACTGACAGACATGTGGAGGATTGGTACATTACCATTAACTAAAGTCTGTAGTTTATTCGAGGACTCCTAGTGGCACAGTGGTCACATGCTCAGCTGCTAACTGAAAGGTTGGTAGTTCGAACGCACTAGCTGCTCCTCAGGAGAAAGTTATGGCAGTCTCCTTCTGTAAATATTTTTGGCCTTGGAAACCCTATGGGGCAGTTCTACTCTGTCGCTCTTCAAATTTTCCTCTGTTCCGGGATCTCATCCAGGATACCACATCACATTTATTAGTTGTGTTTCTTAGGCTCCTCTGATTTGTGACAATTTCTCAGACTTCCCTTGTTTTTAATGACTTTGGCAGTTCTGAGGAGTCCTTGTCAGGTCTTTTGTAGGATGTCCTTCTACTGGGATGTGTCTGGTATTTTTTTCATGATTAAGCTGAGGTTATCGGTTTTGGGGAAGAAGACCTCAGAGGTAAAGTGTCATTTTCATCACATCATACCACGGGCCCGTACATCAACCTGACTTACCACTGTTGATGTGGACCTTGATCACCTGGCTGAGGTAGTGTTTGTCAGGCTTCTCACTGTAGTTATTCCCTTCCCTCCTTTCTGTGTTATACTCTTTCATTTCCTTTTATTGTGCCTATATTTGTACCCTAGAGCTTCTATTAAAAAAAAAAGAAAGTACCACAAATTGGATGGCTTATAAGGACAGAAATGTATCATTTCACAGTTCTAGAGGCTGATAATCCAAATTCAGAATGTCGGCAGGGCCCATTTCTCTCTGAAGCCCCTAGGGAAAGATCCCATCTTGTCTTTTCTGGCTTCTGGTAGCCCCAGGTGTTGCTTAGATTCATATTGTGTAAATGGCCATCTTTTCTCTGTGTCTCTCCACCTTTTTTATATGAACACCAAACCAAAACCAAACCCATTATTTTGGAGTCGATTCCGACTCATAGCGACCCTATAGGACAGAGTAGAACTGCCCCATAGAGTTTCCAAGGAGCACCTGGTGGATTTGAACTGCCCAGCTTTTGGTTAGCAGCTGTAGCACTTAACCACTATGCCACAGGGTTTCCATATGAACACCAGTCATATAGAATTAGGACCCACCCTACTCCATTTCACATCTTCAAAGACCTATTTCTAAACAAGGTCATGTTCATAGGTACCAGGGGATAGGACTTTAACATAAATTTTGGGAGGGCACAATTCAATTCATAACAGCCCTATATTATCTGAAGTTGTTTACAGTGGTCATAATTACCAGTATGATCCTTGGGTAGCGCAAATGGTTTGAGCTCCACTACAGACCTAAAAGGTTGGTGGTTTGAACCCACTCAGCAGTATCACAGAAGAAAGACCTGGCAATCTGCTTCTGAGAGATCACAGCCTTGAAAACTATATGGACCACAGTTCTACTCTGTATATATAAGGTTGCCATGAGTCAGAATTGACTTAATGGCAACAGATTTGGTTTTTCAGGTTTAATTACCTCTATAGTCCGTTAACCTCAAGTTGATTCTGACTCATAGAGTCCTTATGGGACAGAGTAGAACTGTGGTTGAAGGCTGTAATCTTTATGGAAGCAGACTGCCATATCTTTCTCCTGTGGAGTGGCTGGTGGGTTCGAACCACCGACCTTTTAGTTAGCAGCCAACACTTTAACCAGTGCACCGCCAGGATTCCTTCATTTCTTGTATAATCGGGGGGAGGGTGGGAAGCTATTTTTATTTTGGAAAAAGAAATGGCAAGGTCTCATAAGACCTTTGTCCTATCTTTATATGTTGTTTTTTTTTTTTTTTTTTTTTTTTTTTTTTTCCCAACGATATTGCACACTACTCCAGAAGTCACCATTGGGAATTTGTGCGGTTCCTGGCACAGTTCCTGCTGAGCCTGAGTCCTGCCTCGGCCCCATGCCGCCCCCTTGTGGAGTGTGTAATGGGCATGGGAAGTCCGCTAGTGCCACCTGAGTAATCCCATAAATCAGTCCAGGAGGCTCCCCCTGCTGTGCAAAGGGGACACTCAGCTGCACTTTCTCCTTGCTGCCGAAGGTAAACAGGGTGTAAATCTTGCTGAAAGAGAAGGTTCTTCTCCAGCCACCTGAGAACACCCTGGCAGTTTGGAGGACAGTCTGCCTCACACCTCCTTCCACTCAGCTCTGGGCCAGGCACACAGCATTCGGTTACCAGTGGTTGAACGTGTGTATTGGAGCCATGGTTTCCCCCAATGGCTTTTTTAGTCAAAGAAGCTTGTGCGAGTGATACATTGAGATCAGGTAGCTTGTGCTACAGTGACAGTTTCCTGGCCAACTGCAGCAGACACACTGCTTTAAATTTACTCTTCCCAGTGAATAATTTTGTTTTCCAAAGAAACAGTTCTCCAGAGTGGAGTCTGCGAGCAGGTGGCTAATTGCTCTGCTTTAAGGGGAACCTAATGTGGAAAGCGAGGTTCAGAGAGGGCATTGTGGGGGCTGGGCCCCTTGGAGCAGACAGCTCTGCAGAACAAGGCTTCATTTATTTAACACCTGAAAGAAAAGAAAAGAATCTTCTATCATACCTTGTCATTACCTTGTCTTCCTGGCAAAGATAGCATTCCTATCTGAAAATGGATCATTCTTAGTAAATTATGCTGCTTTGAGGGGATGCTGTCTTGTAAAGTAAGATTTCTCCACCTCCGCGCTATTGGCATTGTAGACCAGATAATTCTTTATTGTGGGGGCTGTACTGTGCGCTGCAGGATGTTTCACAGCATCTCTGGCCTCTCCCTACTAGATGATAGTAGCACATACACACACACACCAGTTGTGACAACGAAAAAATGTTTCTGGACATTGCCAAATGACCAAACTTGCCATCAGTAGAAAACCACTATTCTAAAGGGATGGGTCTCTCTCTAGGTTCTGTAAAATGAAACACATTTGTACCCTTTTAAAACACTTGTAAAGAGCCCTGATGGCTCAGTGGTTAAGCACCAGGCTGCTAACCAAAAGTTTGGCAGTTCGAACCCACCCTCACAGCGGCTCTGAGGGAGAAAGACCTGGCCATCTGCTTCCATAAAGATTATAGCTAAGAAAACCCTATCAGGCAATTCTAGTCTGTCACACAGGGTCACTATGAGTCAAAATCAACTTGACGGCGCCCAACAACAACCACAACATATTTGTAGTTCTGCTTGAGGATCTGGGAGATAGCAGCAGTTTCTGCCTGGGTAGGGCAAATCACCTGCTAACCATTAACTGTGGAGAGTACGAGGGGGAAACCAGGAAGGCAGTCCCATCACGGCTCCTGTTCCAGTTATACACTGTTGTGTAACAAACCAACCCAAACATAGTGAGATGAAGCAGGAACCATTTTCAATGTTCACAGATTCTAACAGCTTTAGAAGAGACATAGCAAGGATGGCTTTCCCCACTCCATAATGTCTTCAGCCCCCGCTAGGAAGACTCACGGGCTGGGGGTATCTTACACGTGGATCTTGAAATCATCTAAAGTCCCCTTCACTCACATGTTTGGCAGTTGATGCTGGCTGTCATCTAGAACTAAGCTGGGGCTATGACCAGAACATCTACCCAGGGCCTCTCCCTGTGTCCTGGGCTTCCTCACAACATGGCAGCCTCAGGACATTTATATGCTTGCGTCGTATCTTAGAGATCCAAAGGTGTTAGCCATGACCAAGCCTTGGAGGTCACATAGTGTCACTTCTGCCATAGCCAGAGTCCTCCCAGATGGGAGGGATGTCACCGTCACATTGCAAGAAGAACACCTGATGCAGGACATGTTGTGGCTGTTTTTAGAAAAAATAATCTGTGCCAGTCCCCCATTCCCTCACCGCCATTCCAAGGGCCTTGGCTCCTGGCTCTCTTCTCTCAGGCTCTCTGTTCTCCTTTCATTCATCACAGAAGCTCCCCTGTAATCAGAGCTAATTATCATTACTAACTCCTGACTCTGCAGGGCCTCTTTACACATTGGCCAATAACTGAGGCTTAGTTGGTACTGTTTCATGAGGGTCTACTGTGAGCCCAGCCTTCTGACAGGTACTGTGGAGAAGGTGGTGGAGCGGCAGTATTGTATTGTTGAAAGAGAATGGACTTCAATGGAAAAACAAAAAACAACAAACAAAAACCATGGAATTCAATCCTAGCTCTACAATTCACAAGCTATGGGTCCTTGGGCAAGTCACTGTACCTTAAAAGTAGAAATTTCTATTTCACAGAGTTATGAGTGAATGAGATGTGCCAGTCCCATAGTAAAAACTCCATAAATGTAAGCTGCTTTCCCTTCTCTGATTTTACGCCAAGAAGTGTGCCATTAATGATCTTGAAACTAATCTGCCCATCAGCCTGTAGAGCCCTGACTTTACTATGTGTTCTCCCGGCAAGAGCCTTTCACAGCATCTGTCTGCACATGTGTGTAAGATGGCTGGTTGAAGCTGACATCACCCGGGCTATGGCCAGGGCTCTGGATGGGGCTAGGAGTTGCACAAGCAAGAGTCAAGAGTCAGCTCATGGCTGGGATTGAGACACTGTGTGTGATGACAGCCAAGGATAATCAGTTGAACCAAAGACAGACATCTAGGGATCTGGGCTTGAACCATCCCAGGTGCATGTTCCCATACACCCACCAGTGGCTCTGCCATTATTCAGACCATAAAATGCAGAAGCTGTTCTTACTCAAGACGCCATCAAGATTGAGAAGCCAGCCTCTAAGCCAAACTGGTAAGCAATTTACCTGCCACGGTCAATTTACCTGCCAAGGTGAAAGAGAAGCTTTTGGGCTCCTCACTTCTGCAACAGTGAGGTATCCGTATCTGAAGGTGGTAGTAGTGTCAGCCTCTTCCTTTTCTTATTGACTTCCTTTTCTTATTGACAGAGACAGCCCTCTCAGTTTACCCTCCACCTCTGTCAGAAGGTGAGCCTGGGTTTTTGTTTTCATTTGCTTTATACCCTCTGAATATCCTCAGTGACTTGGAAAACCTTTTGATTCTCGCTTCTGGAGACTCTAAGAGTAGCAAATTCCATTTCATCTTGAGAAAGCTCCTTTCAAGGCCAAACCATAGGGCTGGTTACTATGAGTTTAGCCAAACAAAGAATTGTGGCACTGATGTACTTGAAATAAGACTGCACGTCAATCTTTACTCTTAAAAGACTATTTCAAAGAGCTGCTAACCAAAAGGTCACCAGTTCAAACCCACTAGGCGCTCCTTGGAAACTCTATGGGGTAGTTCTACTCTGTCTTATAGGGTCATTATGAGTCGGAATCAACTCAACGGCAATGGGTTTGTTTTTTGGTTTATCTCGTGGTGAACTAATGCCTTCCAGGGCCTGCTTATGTGTAATGCACACACTAAGTCCTTAATAAATGTTTCTGATCCCAGTCACTGGACATTTACTTGTACCCAATATTGCCTATACCAGAGGTTTTTGAGATTTTTCTTGAACCTGGAAGTTCTAGGCAAGATATAATTAGAATATGATTGCGAATCCCTATTACTCTTCGTCCAAATTCTGGTTCCTTTGCGCAAATTCATATGATTATTCTGTTAACTGAAAGCTTTCTAGGATGTGGCCTTAGCTGTTTGCCTGTGATAATTCTGATCCAGTTTTGTAAGTGGTCTGTTGTTGTTGATGTATTGCATCCCAATGTTTGTTGCTGCCCAAGGACTGATTGGTTTGCTCATTCGACTGTCCTTACTGAGTAGCTGCTAGGCACTTGGATTTGTGCTAGGCTCCAGGCGTGGGTGACCATTCAGAAGAAGTCAGCCACGGCCCTCAAGTCTCAGGTCTGCTTCTTGTTTCCTTTGGTTCTCTGCCATGTTTGTTTCCGGTTGGTTGTAACTGGCAGATTCTTCCTTCTCTAGCCTCTCTCCCCATACCAGTGCATCAGTCTGCTATATTAGTAGTAATGCTACATAACAAACTACCCTGAAGCACAGTACATACAACAATAAGCATTTGGCTACCACTCACTTGTCTGCCATCATCCGGGGTTTGGCTGATTTAGAGTGAGCACAGCTGGGATTAGGATTGGGGGTGGTGGTGATTCAGTGGTAGAATTCTCGCCTTCCATATGGGAGACCCAGGTTGGATTCCCAGTCAGTGCACCTCGTATTGCAGCCACCACTCATCTGTCAATGGAGGCTTGTGTTGCTATGATACTGAACAGGTTTCTGTGGAGCTTCCAGACTAAGAGACTAGGAGGAAAATCTGCCAATGAAAACCCTATGGATCACATCACCTGATCCCCAATCGCTCATGGGCAGCATTTTTTTTTTTTTCATTGTACATGAAGTTGCCATGTGTCGGGGGCTAACTCTGTGGCAGCTAACAACAATAACAATAGTTGGGATTGGGTTCAGGTCTACTCTACACATATTTCATTCTTGTGGGACCTGGAGCTGTCAAAGCTGTGTTCTCATGAGGAAAGACAGGAGCACGAGAGAGCAAGCCTGAGTGTGCGAGCGCATTTCAAGGCTCTGTTCACATCCACCAACATACAAATGGCCAAAACAAGTCTTATTCCTAGCCCAAAGGTAGGTTGCAGGGAAGCAGACTCCTCCCAGTAGGCAGAAGGAGAGCGAGCGAATACCCCCTGAACAGTAATCTAGTCTGTCATACCCGATACTGTTTCTATAAGTGCCATGCTCTTTCTGGCCTCTGAGCCTTTGGTATGCTGCCCCCTCTGCCTGAAATCCCCTCCCCTCAGGTATTAAACTACCCCAATCCCAACTAATCCCTACTCACCTTCTGATATTCCAGTCAAAGGCCACCTCCTCTAAGATGCCTTTCCTGATAGCACACTTAGAGTTCTTGCCTCTCCTCTGGGTTCGCGTAACATTCTGTACACTTGGACCCTATTATATTCACAAAGTGAAGTTATCCGTTTGTCTTCATCTCCCCCACCACTCCGGGTTTGCTGAACCACATCTTGTTCGCCATCATTTCCCCAGCATGTGCACAGGGCTCAGAAGTTTTGAAAACCACATCTATCTGTGCTAGTGGCTTTGGGTCAGGGGACGTGACCGCCACATACTCTTGGCCCTGGGAAAGCACAGACAGCAGTGGAGCTTTGGCATTTCCAAGCCAGAGGGCCGTGTCGAATGCACTACATATACCGTCTGGGCACATGTGACTGTGTCCAACAAACACCATCTGCTTTCAAGGCATGTGGAGACTGGGAAATCAGTGTAGACCATGTGGCTTAAGATCTGTTCCGACTGCGTCAAATCCTCATTTGCCCTGTTTGCCTTTTGTTCTGTCTCTTTTGCCTTAGGTGATGAGCAGGCCTGATTTGCTGCCAGTTTGGTTCCCAAGTAGCTGTTTTGGGGAACTGGACACTGGGAGCTCCTTTCTGCAGTATTCGTCCTGGCATCCATGTATTGATTGCTTGGAAAGGGGGCGGGGTGGGAGCATGAAGCAGAAGGACGTGCGTGTCCCAAAAGGCAGAAGCATGTGTGGCTGCCACTCACCTCTGTTTAGATTTTTCCAGAGGCAATGGGGAGAACGGAGGGGATAGACATGCTGGCTGCTTTCAATCCACTCCAGACTCCAGTCTTTTTAGAACGAGGCTGGAAATGGGAATTTATGTTTGCCGAGTGGTACTTTAAAGACACAGCTGCTCCTCATTTGAAGGAATCCAAAGCCTTTCACTGTGAGTGAGTATTTTGAAGGTAACTCAATTATCTGTGTTTGCCAGTTCAATATGGTACTCTTTGATATAACAGCCTATCATCTCAGCTTACTAAAACCATGCGTGGCTTCCCAGGCCGGGTCTTCATCCAGAGAAGTGAGTGAGACATTCAGAAGCCTTTTCCAAATCAACACAGAATAGGAGAGATGGCACGGGATGGCAGAGCCCCAAGCCCCACTGTCTCTTCTTTGCCATTTCTCACCCACTAAGCACACAACCATGCAGATGACTTTCATCGTCACAGAGGTGTTTTTCCCATACCAGTTAAATTGACTGTAAAATTTCTCAGATATCACACCATTTATTAAATTTCACAATTTCATATTAGCCAAGCCCACTCAGCCACTCCACATATCATGGTGCAAACAAGCTCTTTCAAGCACTCTCATTTAAACAAGGGCTGTGTTGTTTTGAGCCATCCATTTGATCATGACTCATAGCAACCCTGTTGAACAAAGTAGAACTGCACCATAGGGTTTCCTAGGCTGTAATCTTCATGGAGAGCCTTGGTGGGGCAGTGGTTCAGCTCTCAGCTGCCAACTGAAAAGTCCGCAGTTCGAACCCACCAGCCGCTCCGTGGGAGAAAGATGTGGCAGTCTGCTTCCATAAGGATTACTGCCTTAGAAACCCTATAGGGCGGCTCTACTCTGTCCTATCGGGTGACAATGAGTCAGAACTGAGTTAATCCTTATGGAAGCAGATCAGCTGGTCTTTTCTCCCACAGAGTGGCTCCCGGATTCAAACTGCTGACCTTTCAGTTAGCGGCTGAGTGCTTAACCATTCCTCCACCAGAGCTCCTTAGACAAAGGCTCTAAGGAGCTAGAATAAGAATTACTGCGTAGGCATAGTGCGTGTCTGGTACTTCCATCTTGTTTTCAGGGACCCACACTCTGTCTTGTTCCCCTTCAACTCACTCCATGCATCCACGCCCCTCCACTCTGCCTGCCTGTGTTCCCAGGTCTGTCCATCCAGATCATCCTGGACAATGACATCTGCTGGCACAATGCTTCACATAGAGCAGGTATTCAATAAGTCTGTGACATCAAATTATGAGAATTAAGTGAACAAATTTAGGAACAAGAATCAAATATGCAGAAACTCTGAACTATGTCATGATGAATCCCTGTTTTTCCAAAATCGGGCCTGAAAACTTCCTTCTCTTTGTACATTTAGCCTGCCCCTCTTTCCCGGGCCTCATCTTCTGGACTGCTGGGGAATCAGATTGGCTCACTGAGCCTCACCTACCAACCTGCTGCCATAATTTAAGAGTCGAGCATGCTTCTGCCTCTGGAGGAAACACACGTGGCTCCTTTTCTCTCTAGCTGTCACCTCGCTGGCACTTGGAATGTCTTATTTGTGACTTTCTACTTACTCTCCACCAAATAGGACCTCAGTTGATCTTTTTCCTCTACTACCATTCTTCTCCTTAGGTATGATAGATGAAGCAATTATCCAGCATTCCTACATTTTCCTTATCTGTTCCTTCTGCAGAGGGAATAGGCTTTACTTATACCTCGTTGCCATCAAGTCGATTCTGACTCATAGTGACCCTATAGGAAGGAGTAGAACTGCCCTATAGGATTTCTAAGGCTGTAATCTTTAGGGAAGCAGACTGCCACATCTTTCTCCCATGGAGTGGCTGGTGGGCTCGAACTATCGGCCTTTTGGTTAGCAGCCCAGTGCTTAGCCACTGCACAACCAGGGCTCCAAATAGGCTTTACGGTTAGTTAATTATTCTTTGTTTGTTTTAACCTTATTTGTGCCACTTGTCAGCCTTGTGATGTTGACCAGTGACTTTATCCTCAGCCTGTCAATGTGCTCACCTACAAAATGAGATAATGTTGAACTTGAATATGATCGTGAGGATTATGGGTAACAGAGAGTGAAGTGTATGTGGGCCTTGGTAGATTCTCCAGAATTTGGAGTAATGGTGAATTAGGACCCTGCAGCTACCAATGCACTTAGCCTGCGTAAGCTGGTAGCAGAGACTCCCTCTTTGAGTGCCTTAGGCCCCCATGTTTCTCTTTTCTTCTAATAAATCGATGGTAAATACTGGAAGAATATCTTTTCTAAACTTTATTTTTCACAACTTCCATCTCTTAGGAGGGATTTCACAGCTCTACTAAAGTTTTGTTTTATTTTCTTTAAAAAGGTCCAGATTCTGTTTTCTCCTGAGAATTATACAGACATTTTGAACAGAATCGTTTTTCTTGATGCTTTTCTCACCAAACAGTATTGACTGAACCATTGAGCAAAATGTGTTATTTGGCATTTCCTACTAGGAAAAAAAATTTTTTTTTTTTTTTTTGCTATTGAACATTTTCTTGTTGAACAAGAGGGGTTTAGTAATTACCAGTGACATGGAATCTGAGAGAGTTGAAGATGCCAAGGAGGCTTCACAGAACGGTTAACGCTTGAGTCCACTGTGGTCTTGTTTAATGGCTCAAGTGGTTCTCTGGAGTCTGCCATATTGGTGAGCTCCAGTCACTTTCCTGGAGACCTAAACCAGAGAGTGAGCAAAGGTGAGTGGTTACCTGGTACGGATAAATGAACTCATCACAGTTAAAACACAGGGTACATTTCTTTCTTGTTGAGCATGTCGGGAGCTCAGTAAGATATTCCCTCCATGGGTCATTTCTTCTTCTTGAAGCAACAGAGAGTTAGCAATCACAGCTAAGTGAGTTGCATGGTCCCCAGCTAATGCTTCCTTTCACCTGCCTCTCAGGAATTGTTGTTAATGGGTACAGTGTGGTTTCTTGTTTTCATCAACTGCCATAGACCCACTGCGTATCTAGTACAGTAGCCTACTCCGAATTGCTTCTTCGGGGGAAGAAGCACAGAGATGACACCTTTGGAGATTTTTTTTTTGTGGTACTTTTTCATTGCTTTTTTATTTTTTTCATTATACTGATACACATATAACAAAACAAAACATTTCATCAGTTTCTACATGTGTACTTCAGTAACATCGATTCCATTCTTCAACTTGTGCAATTTTCATCACTTTTGACCAAGAAATAAAAATAGGTTTTGATCTGAGAACCAAGGCCGAGCATTTAATTCTGACAACCTGGAGATCTGGGTTAGGAACGATTTTGAGGCCTATATCTCTTTAGTGGGAAGGAGGCTCTGATGACTACTGGATAGTGATGGCCAAGGTGAAGTCATCAGAGCCTCCTTTCCACTAAAAAAATAGAAAGGGAGGCTGGTGGCTCAGGTATCAGATACTGGATCTATCTCCTTGACTTGCAAAGTTTACCAACTGTGGCCAAGTTACAGAGCTTTGACTCTTGGGAAAGTTCTTCTCCCACTCTTGAAACCACAGAGTTACCAAAATGGGCTTCGATAGACTCAACTCTGTAGTTTCATTTCTTTGTGCACTGGAGCCAAAAACCAAATTTTTAAAATACGTGTTTCAAGTTAAAAGGATTTGTTCTTGCTCTAACCACCCTTATGCACACGCCCCAATTTCGGGTCAATCAGCAAAGACTGTCTTTGATTGCCTTGCATTCTCCTTTCTCTGTCCTTGGGTCTGTGTCTCCAGGGCTCTTCTCCTCCGCAGCAGGCATCAGTGGCAATCTGCCCTCTGAAAAAGATCTGCTACCAGTCATTTACATCTCAGCATGAATTTCATTTTTTTTTTTTTTTTCCTATCTCTCAGAGAATCACAGTTTGGGATTTCTCTTATGACTGAAAGTTTCCCCCCATGACAGGAAGGTAGGCCCAGGTAGTGAGTGGGAACATAATTTCAGACAGAAAGACCTTTATATTATGCTCCAAGTCACACTAAATATATAATAGCCTTACCTGTCTGTGTATGAGACCTGTACTGGAGGTTATTCCTGCCCCTGAAAATTCTACCGGGTCAAAGACACATGCACACACGTGTAAGTACGTTCCCTGAGGTCCAGCTAGGATTCCCCTGCTCTCCCAGCCCCCTCCTCCTGCCTTCCCCCTCTCCTCTCCCTACTACAGCACACCCTGCCAAGACTGGCTGTCAGTCATTTCTGTGGTTGTCTGTGTTGTCTTCACTTTACACAATGAAGGTGCACTCTACTTTTTCATCGGGTCAGAATCCAATTACTTTTAGAATGCACCGAAGGAATTTAGTGTAGCAAATAAAAAGTCCATGTTCCCTTTTGCAAAATGAATAATCCATTTATTCATTCCAGAAACATTTGCTGATGGCTGTCTATATAATCCTATAGATTCATCGAGAAGACAGGAGATGGCATTTCAGTGGGGTCAAAACTATGGCTGCCATAGTGAGCGTCATAAGGGGGTGTGGATGGCCGGACCTGAAATCTGTGAATCCACGAAGTCTTTGGAATGTTTGCTCATACATTTGAGAGTCCAGGTGCTTAAACCTAATTGTACGGCAGCAGGACTCGGGACAGAAGCAACAGATACCCACTTACCGTTTGCTAGATATTTTTACACCTTCTCTAACAAGACTCTTCAGATGGTTAAGGGGGAGTGAGCAGCCACATGTTTCCCCATCACTGTGCCAGTGGTTGGCTTCTGAACAGAGGACAAGCATCCTGCATGATGGAGCCTCTCTCCAAGGTCTTCCCAGGCTCTCCTGCCTCCTGCCTTGTTGACATCTCCCAGATGAGGGAGTCATTTAGATGACAGTTTTTGAAACTTTGCCTGAAGTCCAGGAAGGAGAGCCAGGAAGTCAGGAGGGAGCTGAAGGATAGTAATGCTCTTTCTACTACATGTGCCTTGCTACCCCTGGGGAAGAGGAGCAGGCGCCAACAGCGAGCATGGTTCCACCTCTCTGCTTGGGGCAGGTTAGGGTGGGATGGACGGAAAGAAAGATAATAACTTTGGAAAGCTAAAAGGAACACATCCCAGAAAACCACATCTTTCTTTAATGATGCCAAGAACACTACCTGCCAGAAATCCATGCTAATCTCAAAAGGAAATAATGACTAGAGGAGTTTTGCTCATGCAAAACGAACTTGCAAATGCAGGTAGTATGTGGACACTGAAACCCCAGCTACCGATTTCTATCTCCAACCCAGAGCTTTGCCAAGGCAGTTGGGTTCCTGAAAGTTCTGTAGTGAGAAACTAGATCTAATGGAGAAAATGGGATGGGGGGAGGGGTGATTTGTGAAAACGCTTTATACATGTTTTGTGTTTCCAAAAGTAAATATTTAAGGATGCAACAACAAGAAAAGAGCATATTACCATCTCAGAATGTGATGACTGGGTTCCATTTACCCACCTAGTCCTTGCTTATTAGAAACTTCTGGGGCTTTCTCTCTTACCGGATGTTTTAGCAATACAATTCTAAGTTCATGTTTGCTTTTTGCAGGTGGTATGCATGTAACGAAGCATTTATGTTGGTCTCTTCCTCCATCCAGGTAATAAGTGATGTTCTGCCTTCGACTCCTGGCTACTGATGCCTGGGGCCGGAAAATTGGAGATTAGATGCATGAAATGGAGGAAGTCATTGAGCAAAGTTATGAAATGACTTTGACCCCTTAACACCAACCCCCACCCAGCCTCCCCAAACCAGACACTCTGGTCCATACCCAAGCTCTATTTTCTCTCAGATCCCAAGAAAGTTTAGTCCTTGCTTGCTCAACATTACTTGTATGAGAGACAGAAAGCACTTTGGGCTTAGTTCTTGCCTCCTGAATGCCTGAGGCTAATGAGTGGAAGTTGGCCACACGAGAAGACCCCCTGGTACCTCAATGTTGACTCACTTTGGAAGGCATGATATAATCTACCATGACCATGTGGTGAGGCCAATAAAGACACTGAGCGTCAAGGCTCAGGGGACTTCCTGGTTGGTGAGAATATCTGCTCCCAGGAGGGTGGTGGAAGCTTCATGGTGGGAACCCTCACAGACCTCACCCTATGCATCTCTTCATTTGTATTCTTTTTTGGCTATAATAAATCTGTAGTCATAAGTATGATATACTCTCTGTGAGTTCTGTGAGTCATTCCAATGAATTAGCAAACCCAAAGGAAGAGTGGGAGCTAGCAAGTCAGAAAGTAAGGGTATTGTATGGACTCCTGAGCTTGTGGCTGGTATCTTGAAGGGTTAATGGGAAACCAGCCCTGAATCTGCAACCAACAGGTCAGAAGGTTGGTGTTTCAAGTGTACTCCCCTATTTGGGAGTCTGAAGGGCAGCGTCCTTCTAACCTGTGAGTTCTGACCCAGCTCCAGGTATGGGTGGCTGGTGATGAGAATGGAGAAGTAGAAAAGTGAGGACAGGATCAATCCCACCTTTTGGAGATTGAATCTATGCTGTTCCTCACCATGCAATTGGCAACGAAGGTAGGATTTACCTACTTGGTTCCTTACTTAGCACACCTTGTGTCACTGAGAACCTGGGAAAAGGTACTCAGAGTGCACGCAGAAAGAGAGGCTGGTAACAAGGACGAAATGAAGGGGCACCATCAGGGAAGATGTCCCAGAGAAGGGGATGACCCAGTTAAGAATTAAAGTATGATTTGAAGTGAATGGAAGGACTTGTCAAAATAAGATTTCCAAAAATGTAAAGACAGAGAGAATTTTATTTAACTTTTTAGTAAAGGAACCAGCAGAATGACAAAATCAATACAAAAGAGAATATGAGACCTGGGATTTTATATAGTCTGTGAAATAAAAAGGAGTGCTGAAAAGAGGTAGATAAGTTAGATACAAAACTGGGTAAGTCCTACAGGGTAATAAAACTGTAACTTTAGAAATTTTTATTCCTGCCACCATCTCCCCTTATCTGTTTTTTGTGAGTTAACTGCTAACCTTTGCAAAATAAAAAATGTTAGTGCTCTAATTAATAGTAAATGGTAAGTCAAATCAGTCACATCCCCCAGAGCAGAGGTAGGCAAACTTTTCTTGTAAAAGTACAAATAGTAAGTATTTTAGGCTTTTTGGGTCTTAAGATCTCTATCTTAACTATTCAACTCTGTCGCTGTAGCACAGAAGCAGCCTGAGACAGTGCTTCCATGATTGAGCATGGCTGTGTTCCAGTAAAACTTTATTTATAGAGACACACCATTGGCTGGATTTGGCTGACAGGCTGTAGTTTGCTGACCCCTGCTCTAGGATGACTTTAAAGGGTCATATAATTTTCTTTTTAACTTATTTCCAAGTTTTTTGTTTTGTCTCATTTTATTTTTTTCTTAATAGTCTTAAAGCAAAGGCAACAGCAAGTGCAAAGGCACTAAGGCCTGAGGTCAGTGGAGAGCTAGTGGCACAGTGGTTAAGAGCTTGCCTACTAATGAAAAGTTTGAATCCACCAGGCACTCCTTGGAAACCCTATGGGGCTGTTCTACTCTGTCCTATAGGGTTGCTATGATTTGGAATCGACTTGACAACAACGAGTTTAGTCTGGGTTTTTTTTATACACCCCCCCAAAAAAAAAGTCCCTAGCTGGTTGCCATCGAGTTGCTTCCAACTCACGATGACCCCATGTCTACAGAGTAGAAATGCACTCCACAGGGCTTTCAAGGCTGTGATCTTTCAGCAGATTGCCAAGCCTTTCTTTTGAGGCACCTCTGGGTAGGTTCGAACCACTAACCTTCTAGTTAGTAGCCAAGCACTTAACCATCTGCACCACCTAAAAATCCCTGGAGCACCAATGTGGGTGTGTTAGAGATTGGGAGTGCGATAAAGCTGGAAAATGAGAGAGGAAATCAGCCCTGTTTTCATCTGTAAGCGTAAATGTATCTGAGTAATACACCTGGGCAAAACGGGATCCCAACTGTGATCCCGATGACCTGAGACGGTTGAGCTAATCATACTAAACTCTGGTTTCCCTGCCTCAAAATAAGGATAAAAATTGGACCTATCCCAGAAGTTTGTTGTGAAAGTTAAAAGTGATGATGCATTTCCTAGCACTCAATGAATAATAAAGCCAAAAAAACCAAACCCACTGCTGTGGCATTGATTTCAACTCATAGCGATCCCATAGGATTTCCAAGGCCGTAAATCTCTGTGGAAGCAGACTGCGATGAATGATAGCTTTTAATTATTAAGTTGTTCTTAATTACCAAGCATTTATCATTTATCAGCCAAAGCCAAGGGCAGGTTCTAGGCCTACAGATGATTTTTTGGAAAGGGTACGTATTGGGATCGCAAAGGGTGACTGAAATTCCTATGGCTCACTTCCTTCCCACTTAGGGTCTTCGGGCCATAAAACTTTGTCCCAAAACAGACTCATTCATTCCCCTAGAACACCTAACCAGCCTTCCCAAACCAAACCAAACTCATTGCTGTCAAGTCGATCCCAACTCAAACCGACTCTGTATGACAGAGTAAAACCGCTCCGCTCCATGGGGTTTCCAAGGTTGTAACCTTCACAGAAGCAGACTGCTGTATCTTTCCCCTGCACAGCAGCCGCTAAGTTCAAACTGCTGTCCTCTCTGTTAGCAGCCAAGCTCTTAACCACTGCACCACCAGGGCTGTTTCCAACCAGGGTTAGAAATCAAGAATTTTCTGGAATTGCTCTTAAGAATCCCCTTCTTCCCTCCCACCCTAGTAGCAATTAATAGTCAATAAGGGTTCTGGAAACAATTACCTTGTGAACAAGGACACAGGGTGCTTAGGGTTAAGCTGCTGAGGTTAGCAGCTGTGTTTGCGTTATGACAATGGACGTGCTAATTAACAATGATTCCTACCTGTTCATTAAAGGCTTAAAAAGAGTCTCTAAGAAATATAGCAGCCCCCTTCATTTATGCCCTTGTGCTTACTCTGAGCCTTTCCTTAAAATAATACCTATTACTGGGATTTTTTTTTTTTTTTTTTCCTAAGTGGGACCAGTTATCCCCTTCAGGGCAGGGAAATTTATCTCTCTCCACCCAACCCCCTGGCATTCTCATCCAGGCTTCATCTTTGCAGGAAGCAGTCTTTGCTTCACTCAAAACCAGACCAAACCCATTGTCGTCAATTTGGGCTCACAGCAACTGCATGAGTTACAGAGCAGAACTGCCCCGTAGGGTTTCCTTGGCTGTCATCTTTATGAGGACGGGGCCCTGGTGGCACAAAAGTTAAGCACTTGGGTGCTAACCTAAAGAAAGGTTGGCAGTTCAAACCCACCCAGTGGCTGTTCAGGAGAAAGACCCGACGTTCTGCTCCCATAAAGATGACAGCCTGGAAAACCCTATAGGCCAGTTCTACTCTGTGACACAGGGGGTTGCTATGAGTTGAAGCTGAACCAATGGCACCTAACAACAACAACAACGTTTACAGAAGCAGATCACCAGGCCTTTCTTCCGAGGTGCTGCTGGTGGGTGTGAACAGCCAACTTTTAGATTAGCAGCCGAATGCAAACTGCTTGCTCTACTCAGTTGCTAGTAATATCTGCCCCAATTAGCAGCTTAAAGCTTACTGTGACACCCACAAAAAAAAAATAGCAATAAGTAATGATGATAAAGTACATACTCTGGGGCACTTCTGTATTTTTTTCTCACTCGTAATTAGTAATACCCAAAGAATAATACAAATGCTATGTGGTGCTTTCCATCTTTGAATTCAACCAAAAAGGCTTCCATGAGGCCTGGGCAGAGTGACAGCCCCAAAGTGCAGGGTGCTAGGGCTAAGTCCTGCTGCAGAGATGCTGAACTACAAGCACAGACCTAAGGCAGGTCTGAAGGCTGAGCCCACTGGAAAACATTCAGCCTGGGGAACCAGCCTCCAATTCATCCATCACGCTCTAAACACTCAGAAATGTGCTGGCTTGCTTTGCAATGGCTCCTTGCATTTGGAGAGTAACCAGACACATATCCTTGAATTCCATCCAGAAGAGGAGAGGGGTGGAGGAGGTGTGGGCGGACAGAGTTACAAAAGATCCTCCTGAAAATGTCAAGTGGAGCTTCTTTTCTCTGAAGGCACCCTTCCTCCACACGCTCATATCACCCACAGCTGCATGGATCAGGACCGAAACTTTGGGCCAGTTGAGGACACTGTACCTGCATCAGGGAGTGGGCTGTATTGCCTTATGTTTGACTGTGGAGCTTTGTAAGATTCCACATCTCATGTAGTTAAGAAACTTTGTCGTCGTTGTGTGGCAGGCAGTCGCTTCTGACTCAGCAACCCCACGTGTTACAGAATAGAACTGCCCTGGAGAGTTTTCTGGGCTGTAATCTTTACGGGGAGCAGATTGCCAGGTCTTTCTCCCCAGGAGGACTGGGTGGGTTCCAGCTGCCACCCTTTCGGTTTGCAGCCAAGTGCTTAACTGTTGGGCACCTAGAGCTCCTTGAAGAAACCTTACATCTTTTAATTATTAGTTGGTGGTACCTTGTGACATCCAGGTAAATTATTTCTGTGTCACAACCCTTCGTAATTGCATACACAGGGAGTAATCATGTCACTTCAGACCCACATTGACAAATTTCCTAGAGCTGTGGGTGGCACTGTTGGGGGACGAGACTTTCCACCTGTTCCCGATCCTCCCTCCCTCCTCTTCCTCAGATACCCCAAAGACACTGCCAGAAACCATTCCCAAAAGGATGCAGACCCAGCCTGAGCTCTAGCTAGTGGTAGATCCGTGTTCTGACAAGGAACGGTGGCTGGAGTGGACCTGGCTGAATCAGATGGATTCACCCAGGCCCACTCCACGGATGGTGGGAATCAAAGGCATAAAAAGTCACCCTTTTTAACTCCTTTCTGTATAAGACAGACTGAGAGAGGCTTTGCTTTCTCACTACTTCCTCTCCTGGATTTTCATCATCATCTTCACAGCCATCAGGTCAACATGTTGCCTTAACGAGGCGGTACCTCTGGAGAATGTGGCCCCTGCTCCCGGCATCAGCTGCCTTCCTGTTTGTTGACAGGAACTGTTTAGAGATTGAAGCAGCTCTTCAGTCACAGTTGTTTGCCCCACTCTGTGCCACTCTGGAGCCCCTGGGTGGGACAAACGGTTAACACAATCAGCTGGTAACCTGAAGGTTGGAGATTCGAGCCTACCCAGAGGCATCTCAGAAGAAAGGCCTGGCTACCTGCTTCCAAAAAATTAGTCATTGAAAACCCTGTGGAGCACAGATCTAGTCTGACACACGTGAGATCACCATGAGTCAGAAACTGACTCGATGGCAACTGTTTTTTGTTGTTGTTTGTTTGTTTTGGTGCCACACTGTAAGAAGTGTCTGGGAAAACATGGCACCTAGTCCCTGTCCTTGTATGATCTAGAGTTAGTTGGTAGGGAGAGAAGCCACACCCAACTCTCACCATGTTGTGTGGGAAGACCAGATAAACTGATGTGCAAGTCTGGGGCCTTTTACAGAAAGAAAGTGGCTTTGCTGTTAAAGTGTGCTCGGGTACAAGAGTTACATGAACTGCTGCAGAATATTGTTAGCTCTGATTTCACTTTTTCAACTTTACTATCAACCTTTAGTCTCCTGAATAAATACTTTGACTCAGGGAATTTGTCTGCAATTTCAGGTACTTTTTAGTCATTTGAGCCTCACTGTATCTGTTAAATGTTGTTAAGTACCGTCGAGTTGGTTCCAACTCATAGCGACCCTGTGTACTAGAGAACGAAATAGTGCCTGGTCCATCTATTAAATACGAGTATTATTATCAATCTCAAAGGATTGTTGGGAAGCTTAGATGAGAAAATGCCCTTAGCATTTTGCATAAGGAGGGTGTTCGGAAAACTCCTCAGTAGGCTGTATCAACATGGGCTTACCGGACAACGCTGGGGCATTCAGGACATGTTGCCGAGATTCAGGGGTGAAGGGTCAGTGTGGGTTGGAGCAACCCAGGAAGGCATCCTGGAGAAGGAAACGAGTGTGCTGTGCCCTGCGGGTCAGGGAAGTTTGAAAGGCAGCCTGGCTGGCACCGAGAGTGGGCAGGGACTGAGAAGGCAGGACCGGGCCAGTCCTGCTGGCCGTCTCCACTGGCAGCACCTCCCACCCTCCAGGAGAACTGGGGGTGCGTGGCCACATCAGCGGCTGCCTCACAGGACCACTCATGGCAGTCGCAGTCTACAGACAGACCTTCCTGTCCAGGACGCCGCCGGGGAGAGGTTTTATTTCATCCAGTGACTGCACCATTTCCTTAGGAGGAGAAACATCTGTTTGTTGCTTTTCAGTAATATAAGTTAGTGTAAACTTTTGTCTTTGAATAAGAATGACTGAAAAATAAACATACGAATGAAAAATAAATTCCCACCGCCCATCTGTCAGTCTGTTGTACTGTTGTGGCTTGCATGTTGCTATGATGCTGGAAGCTATGCCACAGGTATGTCATATATCAGCAGGGCCACCCACAGTGGATAGGTTTCGGTAAAACTTCCAGATTAAGATAAATCAGGAAGAAAGTCCTGGCAACCTACTTCTGAAAATTAGCCAGTGGAAACCTTTTGGATCACAACAGAACATTGACTGACCACTTGCTTTGAATACCTCATCAGGAGGGACCAGTCCCCAGAGAACGACACCGTGTTTGGTGAAGTAGAGGACCAGTGAGGGTGGAGACACAATCGCTCCAACAGTGGACTTGAGCATGCTGGCAGTGGTGAGAATGGCGCAGGACTGGGCAGCATTCCATTTTGTTGTACGTAAGGTCACCACGAGTCAAAGTAGACTCGATGGCAGCTAACAATGGCAGCAAAATTCACGTTCGTCAAGCCATAGCTCCGCATCACCACCTCCTCTGAGAAGCGTTCCTGGTTCCATAGCACCTCTGTTAGAGCACTTGTCACCTGGATTAATCTGTTCCACCAACCATCAGCTCCCCTAGGGGAGAGGCTGTGGCCAGCACCTAGGATAGCCCCTGACCCATAGCTCAATAAATATGGGAACTTAAAGGGAGTGTGAGCATGGGCCAGACCATCAACAGAGGAAGTAGAAAGCGTGGATGAAGTGGTCTGGGAGTCAGCAGGACAAAAGATCACCCCAACGGGCAGCTCTGGAGTGGATTCCAAAGCAGAGCTTTTTCAGGTCTCTTTGAACCTAATGTCCTATGGCAGACAGACTTCCCTATGACCTAAGGTGAGATCAAGTACTTTTCCCCTACGTTGGCTTGAGTTTAGGTGATGACGAGAAATAATAGTCTTCAATTAAAAAGAAAACTTCAAAACATATTGCACAAATGTTTTCTGTTATCTTGCCATGGACGGGGTTCCAATTACCCTGTGCTATAGATTGAATTGTGTTACCCAAAGTTATGTTGAAGTTCTAACCCCTCAGACTGTAAAAGTGATCTTATTTGGAAATAGGCTTTTGTATTACTATGTTAATGAGGTCTTAAAGGAGTAGGGTGGGTCCTAAACCTAATCTCTTCTGAGTAGTGTCTTGAAGTGAAAATAAACACGAGAGAGACACACATACAGAGGGAAGAGGCCATGATAAGAACCATCTACAAGCCAAGGAATGCCAAGGGATCCCAAGGGCTACTGACAAGGAGAGACCCTCCCCTAAAGCTAATGCCCTAATTTGGACTTTTAGCTCCCAAAACTATAAGATGATACATTTCTGTTCTTTAAAGCCACCCGTTCATGGTATTTTTGTTACAGTAGTACTAGGTAACTAAGACATTCGGTGACAGCCACGTTATTTAGTCTTGACAATATACCAGTGATAGAGTTGGCATTCTCTTCCTTTTTCAGGTGAGGAAACTGAGGCATACAGAGGATAGTGACCCAAAGCCACACAAGCAGAGGAAGAGTGTGGAAGGCAGATCCAGGCTTGGCACTCAGCTCCACTGTCTACTAGCTGTGGGGCCTTGGGCAAGCACCCTGTCTGAAGCTCAATCTGGAAAATGGAGATGAAATAAGATATTTTATGTTAGAGTTCCTGGCAGAGGGTCAGGATGGAGTAGGTATCTAACAGATAGATTTTGTTAATTTGCCTGAAATGCTACCAATTAAATCCATTGGATTCCACAGATCTTCTAAATGGCGGCAGTGGATTACTCCTCAAAGGATTTATTAGATGGTTACAGAATGTCCTAGCAGAAAGGGGCCAGAAAGATTAACTGATCCTGTGTTTCTAAATGCTGCCTCTGGACCAACAACGTGAGGGCCACCTCCACAGACACCGTATCCCACAGACACACGCCCATGTGGTCTCAGCAGACACACAGATGTGGGGCCAAAGCCCTCTCCCATCCCCAGCAGAGAAACTCTGCAGGAGTCCAGCAGTAGATAGCAAGCTGGGCCAACTCTCTTTGGAGTGTAGTGGGCTGGGCCCTCAGCCACCATGCCCCCTAGTCTCCCAAAGGAGCACCATGAGGTCCCAGACACTGCAGCCTGCTGCTCCCAATCAGGAGAAGCCTTAGCTGAGGATGAATGTGAGGAGAAAGTGCCTTACCAGCCCTCCCAGGCAGGCAGATGTACAATCTCAGTGTTCAGCAGGCCCTGGCCAAAAACCTGAATGGTCTGCCAAAGAGCAGGACCTGGTATAAACACGGAGCCCCAGAGACTCCTAAAGCCCAGTCCTGGGGTTTGCAGAAGACCTCACCCCTGCCCCAACCCAGATGCTGGCTGTGGGTGAAGTGACTCCATCTGCAGTTCCTGAAGACAGAATAAAATCTTGTGGCCGTCACACGGAGCAGGGGAGACCTCAGCCAGGAGGCTGCCGTAAAGCCGCATGGCCCCTTCCATCCCTTGCCAACGTTCATGATGCACCCACTGGGCATGCCCCTGGTGCTCAGTCATCTTCTCCTCCGGGAAGTCTTCCCTGGCCTGAGGCTGGGCTGGGGGCCCTGGATATGTGCTCCTACAGCATAGAGGTTTTTATTTTTTCTGTCATTTTAGCACTCACCTCCTTGACCCAAGATGGTCTCTTAATGGGCTAGAGAGAGGCAAACGTGGACAGACGGAAATAGACTGAGACTGAATCCTGGCAGAGCAAAGGATACCTGGAGACACTGCCTGCAGGGACGAGAGCTATGCAGGGATTTGATGGTCTATTCCACTTAATACTTTCCCAGTGTGCCTTTAAATGAAGTACAGAAAAACCAGAACCAAACCCATTGCCCTTGAGTTGATTCTGATTCATGGCAACCCCATGGGTTACAGAGTAGAAGTGCTCCATAGGGTTTTCTTAGCAGTGATGTTTATGGAGGCAGATTGCCAGGCCATTCGTCTGCAGTGCCACTGAGTGGGTTCAAACTGCCGACCTTTAGGCTAGGAAAACCCATTGCCATCAAGTAGATTCCAACTCGTAGCAACCTTACAGGATAGAGTAGAACTGCCCCGTAGGGTTTCCAAGGAGTGGCTGGTGGATTCAAACTGCTGACCTTTTGATTAGCAGCCAAACTCTTAACTACTGTGCCACCAGGGCTCCATCTGGGCAAGTAGCTGAGCTCAAATTATTTGCATCACCCAGGGACCTTGAAATGAGGTTCAGGGATGGAGGTATTTGGGGTCCAGATTATCTCATGCAGAGCACATAGGACTGTGGTTTTAGGGCATTAGAGGCCATCATTTCCACCATGGCCAAGGGTCCCCAGTGTGCATTGGAGGCTCAGACTTCTCCATCTGAGCAGTTAAATCATTGCTGAGCTGGTCAGCCTCAGTGACTTAATACTTAGAAAAAATGATAAATTTCTGATTAAACCAAAAAAAAAAAAAAAAACCCAGAATGCAGACACTTTTATGGATTCCGACAGCCCGTTAGCCAGTCACAACAGGTTAAGTGCCAAGTGCCCTGACAAGAACCGCTCTCACTGTTGCAGTGTGAGCCAGCTGACCCAGCAGGAGTCTGGTCACACCACACACTTGGGTTACATTGTCTTTGATCCCCAATCAGAGCTGATGGATTGGCAGAGGGCCTGCTGAGTGACCTAGGGCTCCCCACACCCTCTGGGTCAGCAAGTGACCCCAGGGGTCTTCTCTGCTCAGAATCCTGTGAAACCTGGCTTTCCAGCCTGAGAGTGTCAGGGCCACACACATCACGCCAACCCTCATCCCCTCACCATTGGAAAATCTTTCCAGAAACTTCATGGCTTTAAGGGAGCAGCTAGGGTTTCTGGGGGTAGCTCTGAGCTGGGAGTCAGCAGCCTGTCTGGTTCCTGGTCCCAGAATGTGGTGAAATAGCCAATGACCTTTGGAAAGTCTCTGAACTGTTCTTTTTTGGAGGAGATTTTTCATCTACAAAGTGCTTAATATATCTATCTGGCTATAGAATTAGTATTTAAAGATCAATTTCTTAATGAATATGAAAGTATTTAGAAAAACATAATGCATTACCAAAGGCAAGGTGTTGGATATGCTTTCAGCCAGGGAGATGAGATTCGAGACTGTGACCCTTTCCTAGATCGTGTCTTGCATATTTGAATCTTAGCACAGAGCCGGAAGGGACCCAAGATCTTTTTCTAGATTACTATTCTGGTTCTCAGCCCTAGCAGCTCATTATAGTCACCTGGGGAGTTTTTTCAAAAATATCAGTCCTTTAGCACCACCATCCCCTGTGAGGGGCAGATGATCCAATAAGAAGGTAAGCACCATGCTTACCATGCTTAGGAAGTCACCTGTAGTAAACAATTTCACTACAGATTATAAGTAAGCACCAGTAAACACCACTGTGCCTCTACTCTGCCCAAATTTCCTGTTAGGGATTATACATTTAAAAGGAGGCCTTGATTCTGTAGGAAGGCACTGTGGGGTTGGGAGACAGATGCCAGCCATACCTAGAAGCAGAATCTTTGATGTGGTGAAAAAATGTGAAATTGTTTACTACAGATGATCTGGTAAGCAAGATAAGCGCCATGCTTACCTTGTCTATTGGATAATCCACCCCTGACCCCCCTGAATCACCCCAATCCCCCAGCTCCCAGATTTTGATCCCATTAGGCTGGGAGTGAGAGCAAAGCACAGGTGCTTTTTTATATTTTTCAATGGGCTCAAGCATAGCAATGATTGTGAGCATGGTAGGACTGGGCAGTGTTTTATTCTGTGGTACGTAGGGTCACTATAAGTCGGAACCAACTCAACGGCACCTAACAACAACAACACAATAGATGTGTGCAGTTGGACTAGGAAAGCTTGATTTGATCCAGCCCTTCAATTTGTGGGTGATGATTCACTGAGGTCCAGGAGGGTGGTGATTTTTGCATGGGCACACGCCTAGTTAGCCACCAAACAAACGAAAAAAAACCACTTTGCTATTGAGTTGATTCTGACTCATGGTGACCCCAGGTGTTTCAGAGAAGAACTGTGCATAGGGTTTTCAATGGCTGTGACCTTTTGAAAGTAGGTCACCAGGCCTGTCTTCCAAGTAACCTCTGGGTAGATTCAAACTACCAACATTTTGGTTAGTAGTGAAGCACCTTACCATTTGTGCTACCCAGCGCTGGTCAAGTTAGCCACTAGACACCGTCTCAGGCAGGGCTGGCAACCATACCCTCTTCTCCTGACATCCAGGCCTCTCCACCAAGAACATAGATCCTGCCATTCAAAGGTGTCATCTCTGAGTCTGTGATCACCCCGTGATCTACCTAGTATCTGAATCTGCCACAAATGCTGTCCTGTGGATTGTTGCCAGGGCAGGAGACAGCAGTTTGTTGGCATTTGGAAATGAAGCCTTTGTTCTAGCTCTCCTTCCAGACTCTGAGCACTTCAGGGCAGGGGCTGAGTCTTGTCAGCTCTACATCCCCTAATAGAGGAAACCAGAAAAACATGTCTGATGGGTGAATGAGTGAGTCAACCAACAAAAGGGTTGGAAGTGTGTCTTAGTTATCTAGTGCTAATATAAGAGAAATACCACAAGTGGATGGCTTTAACAAAGAGAAACTTATTCTTTCACAGTCTAGGAGGCTAGAAGTCCAAATTCAGGCCTTCGCTCTCTCTCTCTCAGCTCTGGGAGAAGGTCTTTGTCATCAGTCTTCCCCAGTCAAGGAGCTTCATCAGTGCAGGGACCCTGGGTCCACAGGATGTGCTATTCTCCTGGCTCTTGTTTCTCGGTAGTATGAGGTCCCCCTGTCTCTCTGTTTGCATCTTCTCTCTTTTGTATCTCAAAAGAGATTGACTTAAGACACAACCTAATCTTGTAGATTGAGTCCAGCCCTATTAACATAATAGAGGTAGGATTTACAACACATAGGAAAATCACATCAGATGACAAAATGGTGGACAATCACACAATACTGGGAATCATGGCCTAGCCAAGTTAACACATATTTTGGGGGGACACAATTCAGTCCATAACAAAGTGCTCAAGTAGAAGACTTAAATTTGGACCGTGTATGTCACATAAAGAAACCATTTCTATGCTTAATTCTCTCTTCTGCCCTACATTTTAATTGAGTCAGCATAAAAATCATTTTGATAGTTAGCTAAGTCTGTGCTGACACTAAACAGCATGTGTACTCATCCTAAGAAAGGAAAAGGAAAACAGAGTAAGGTTTTGATTCTCTGCCTAACTCACAGTAAACCATCAATGACATTAATTGTTTATAATAATTTAATGACATAATTACTCCTGGGTAGGTTGCCCAGGCCAGTGAAAACATCTGGAGGATCTTAGATCCATTGAACTATATTTAAGAGGTGTGTTGGCTAAACCCTTTGCCAGCTGGGTGAGCTTGGTCACGTTGCTTAACCTCCGACACGCAGCACCTTCATCTTTAAAGGAGAACAATAATACCTAACTTGCTGAGTCGTGATAGAAGAGACATAACAGACTTACTTCCGGCTACATTGTCTTGGCCAGAATTAGTCACTTGGTCACAGCCTAAAGACATGCATAGCTGAGAAATGTATAGTAAATGTCTGTACCCCACTGTTACATATACAGGCACTAGAAGCTGAGTGTGAGGCAGTGGTGGCTCAGTGGTGGAGTTCTCCAGTTCTGTGCAGGAGACTTGGGTTCAATTCCTGGTCAGTGTACCTCACACACAACCACCACCTGTCTGTCACTGGAGGTTTGCTTGTTGCTATGATGCTAAACAGGTTTCATTGGAGCTTCTAGACTAAAACAGACTAGGAAGAAAGATCTGGAAATCTCCTGAAAATCAGCTAGGAGCAGGAGGCAGGAGTGAGATAAGGAATGCTCATGACTGCAGTTGGGAAAAGGGGTTAAGAGAATCCAACCCCTAGGGCATGTGGGGGATAAACAAGGTAGTAGAAGTGGATCAGTATAGAAGCAGAGGCCCACTTCTGGAAGGGTGTGTAGGTGATCCTTGATTCAAATTTCATACCATCACCATCTTTTGAGAGAAATGCAGATTACAACCCAAGTGAAGTCCATTTATGCATTCATTCAGTTAATATTGAGTGCCCACCGTAGGCCAGGCTCTGCTCTGGGTACTGGGCACACACTGAGGTCACAGTGATGAATAAGGGCAGGCAAGCAAGAAAGCCAGTAATTATTACATGGTACAGTGGTGTGCCACCCACAATGCTGGGGGAAGCCCAGGGGACTGAGGGATCACTTATTCCAAACCTGAGGAGAACTGGGAAAGGCTTCCTGGAGGTGGTGACATGCCAGCTGAGACCTGAACAATGAGTATGAGTTACAACAGAATGGGGAAGAGAAAGAGAGGAGACCCTCTGCATGAGCCGATGTAGAGAGTGAGAGGCAAATCCTGCAGGGTAGATCATCTCGGGGAGAAAATCAACACACTCATCAATATACCCGTGAATAAATGGCTGCCCCTGAAATTGGGAAGGCCAAAGAGTATTTGGCATTGATACAAGTATGCAGATGCCTGAGTTCCTTGAGCCAAGGAATCCTTGAAATAAGCAGAGAAGGGATGCTTCGGGATCCTGCAAAGGGATACCCTACAGGGTTCCCAAGCCAAGGATTCTCTTAACCAAAACCAAACCAAACCCAGTGCCATAGAGTCGATTCCGACTCATAGCGACCCTGTGGGACAGAGTAGAACTGCCCCATAGAGTTCCCAAGGAGCACCTGGCAGATTCAAACTGCCAACCCTTTGGTTAGCAGCTGTAGCACTTAACCACTATGCCACCAGGGTTTCCAGGATTCTCTTAAAAACCACCACTGCCATCGAGTCAATTCTGTTAGTATCTTTAAAATGGGATGTGACTTACACAGAGTTTCAGAAATCGATCAACAAATAGATGGTCTTGTTTGCAGAGTCCTTTACCATTTATTCAATTGTACCTCCACGTGTTATCTCACATCTCCTTCACCTAGCCCAGGGAGGACGGCAGGGCTGGTCCGATCATGCTCATAGCAAGTTTATATGGGGGAAACTGAGGCCCACAAAGGGGTAGGGAGTAACTCAAAGCCACACAGGTGGTTAAAGATGGTGCCAGAGCTGTTGTTATTGTGTGCCATTGCATCAGTTCTAACTCATAACAATCCCATGTGACGGAGTAGAACTGCCCCATGGGCTTTCCTGGGCTGTAATCTTTATGGGAGCAGATGGCCAAGCTTTTTCTCCCATGGAGCTCCTGGTAGGTTTGAACTGCCGACCTTTTGGTTAGCAGCCAAGTGCTTAACCATTGTGCCACGAGGGCTCCTTGGTGCCAGAACCAAGTTCCAAAATCTGACTCCTGAATTCATGGCATCCTCTTCCCATTCTTTTGTTTGTCCACTCAGCATTCACTGAGTGCCTGTAGCATGCCAAGGCGCTGTCCTAGGCCCGGGGCTTTGGAGGTAGTGGGGGACAGGGGGAGCTGCGCATTTGAAACAACCACCCCTTCTTTTATGATTCACAAAGCTACCCCAAGGGCCTGCGGACCATCTGGAGAGACAATGAGGTACCACCCAACACCCCGGTCTCCCAAAGAGCTTGTGTTCCCTTCCACTGCCTGGGGGACCGTTCCCAGGACACCTCCATAAGGAGATTCCCAGAACTGGGCTGACACCCACTGGACCAGTATGGCTCCCTCTCGACTCGCTGCTTGTCTACTAGCTGGAGGAGGACAAGCTGACCCAGGAGAGGAGAACACAGCACCATGGCTGTGGCAGCCTGACCTGCCCCTCAGCCCGTGTCACAGAGGCATACTCATACGCTCTCCTCTATCGTCCTGATGCACAGGGTGATGGGACACTGTGTCCCCCCTGCCCCCTTCTACCTCCACCTGCCCAGAAGGCACTGGTTATGTTTCCTGCTGGAGAGACCTTGCGGGGTAAACAGGAGGAGAACGCCGGCACTCTGTGTGGGCAGCGGGCCAGTCTGCAGCGGTCAGTCTAATTTCTTCACCTCTCAAGCAAACCACTTGTGAGCCACAGTGGACAGGGGTTTGTTCTGCCTTAAGAGCACATTTAAGAAAGTAGGCACTGGGTATTTAGAAAGGAAAATACAAGTGAAACCCAAGACACTTAAAATACCTGGTGGTAGCCAAACTGCTCTGGGGCTGATGTCAGGCCCCACGTAGCTAGAACAGCACTGTCATTAACTCCTTGCCCTTCTTCTCTCCTCTGCCTGGCCCTGCATCCTGGGCCAACCTGGGGCCACAAGGCTCCCTTTGCTCCCTCCCAGATCTCCTCCACCCTCAGATGCTTCTGGAGTGCCTGTAGAGCGCTCAGCTGAGAGTGGCCACTTCCTTCTCAAAACTCCAGCCGAGGTTGTTTCCATCTGAGATTTGTCCCTGGCCCTTGGGACCTTTCTTGCGTATTTGGCTTTTGCCCTTCCAGCCCCAGGGGCTAGCTAGCGACAGAGGACAGAGAATGGTTGAAGATGGGGCCAACCCCAAGTAAAGCCAGCACTGGGTGAGGCCTGGCCAGTGTCTGTAGGAAAGAAGGCAAAGCCACACTCAGATGTGACTGCCTGCAGCCAGGCCGGGGATGATTCTGAGGCCATTTCTGGACCAGAAGGAGCTCCTGCAGTGGTTGAGAGCCTACTGCTGGGCCCACCACCCAGATGCCTGCCAGCAGGCAAAGCAAAGGGATACACAAAAAAAGGAGAAAAGTTCAGCTCTAGGGAAATGTAGCCAGAACTTCAGAATTACTTCCATCATCTGTATGAGTTTTGTGTTAAAGGTTTGTCTTATTTGTTTACGTGTTGGATTGTGAAGGCTGTGGGGCTCCATGAGATCCCCGGAAGTTCTTATCCAGCCCTGTTTCCAACACTTACTACACTTGCAGCCTCGGTCACAGTTGTGAACCTGAGCCTGAACTTCTTCATTCGTGAAACTAACATGATAGGAACCACCTCATAGGAACGTCTGATTAGATTAGGCCAGCCTGTAAGTTCCCATCCCAGTGCCTGGAGCAGAGTAAGTGCTCAGTAAATATGGCCACCGTTAGTTCTGTCTTGGGTGTGAGGAGGCAGTAAGGGCACATGTCACATTGCCCTCCAGACCCTGAAATCTAAACCAGGGAGGGCCTTGGAAACTTCTAGATGATTGTTTTTAAAAAGAAAAGAAACAAAAAACAGGTATATCCTGATTAAGCTAAAGAAATGTCAATATACGAAACTTTTTACCCGAGTTTGAGAGTTTGGCGGGAGAGCGACAGTCACTGAAATGTAAAAAGATGCATTCACACATTCCCTTAAGCAAATCTTTACTGTGGGTGCCTAAAATGAGCTGGTCACTGACTGCAGGAGCACAGAGCGATGCCGCAATTAGCTTGGAGAGGGGGTGGTCCAGAAGGCCTCCCAGAAGAAGTAGCCTGGCTGGATGTTAGAGGGGGAGCAGCCTGCTCTCTTGGTGTCCATCTGCACTCTAGGTCCACTCTCTGTCCTTTCCTGCCTTGCTCTGTGCCCTGGGCAGTGACCGTCAATAGGCTCCTTTGCCCTCTGGCTTCCAGTTGGTTCAGCCAATGGTGCCAGGCAAGACTCAGAGGAAGCTCAAGGGCAGGAAACAGAGTAAAAAACAAAAAAGCCTTCAGTAGCTGTTGACTCCGACTCATGGGGGCCCCATGTGTGTCAGAGTAGAACTGCTTCATAGGGTTGTCAGTGGCTGATTTTTCAGAAGTAGGTTGCCAGGCCTTTCTTCTGAGTTGCATCTGGATGAGTTTGAACCCATCAACCTTTCAGTTAGCAGCCAAGCACTTAACCATTTGTGTTACCCAGGGACTCCGGAAGGAAAGTGACTGGTTATTCTTTGCCCCTGTGCCCTGACCTTGACCAAAGGTGACTCTGTCTTCACAGCCTCTGGCTTCAGGTCCTTGTAACGACTTCCTCACCTACCCCCTAGGCCTAGAGGTGGCATCTGTGTGCCTGGTTCCTGCCCCATCCCCTCTGCTTTCTCTACACGTGAACCTCACCTTCAAGAACAGTCCCTTTACCCACCTGTCCTGTGTCCTGCTGGGACTCTGACTGGTAGCGGAGGGATTAGACAGAGAGGAGGCGGAGAGGAATCTACCACATGTGAAAATGCTAAATCTAGACTTGGGCCCTGCAAGGCATTCTGCTCCAGAGACTGGTGGGTAGTTAGGCTGGAGAGGTAGGCAGGGACCGGATGATGGAAGGCTTTTGTACTAAAAGGTCAGAATTTATTCAGAGGTAAATGCTAACCACCTACCAAAGGACTTCAAGCACTGGGTGGAGTGATCAGCTTGGCTTTACAGACAGAACTTTCTGGCTATAGCGTGGAGGATGGACTGCAAAAGAGCCAGATTGGAGCCAGGATGCCAGTTAGGAGGCTTCTGCAATACTCCAAGCGGGAAAGTACGAAGAGAGGCCAAGATGTATCGATGAGATGATAAGGGGTGTAGGAAGTCTAGGGATTAATTATGCGAGGCGTGAAGAATGAGGGAAAGGGAAGAATCTAGGAAACTTCCCAGATTTCTGGATCAAAACACTTAGTAGATGGTGGTTCTGTTTATAACAACATAAAAATATAGAAAAAGAATACATATCAGGGAAAGGATGAATTCTTTAAAATGGCCTTAAAAAATCTAGTTTCCTTGTATGCAGTATATCTGTTCCTGAAGGAAATGCTGAAAGAAGTACCCTATAGAAAATGATCCGTCTCCTCTCCCTAACACTCCCAGCCCCATGCCCACTAGCATTGCATCATCTGACTCACTCCCATTCTTCTTTCCAGACCCAGTCCACCTGTTATCCCCTCGGATAGCTCCCCAACACACAGCCCTCATTGTCTCCCCAGTTTTGCGCTCTCAGAGCCCTGTTCCCACTATATGGGGATTATCTGCAAGGAGTGGAAGAAGGAGAATATGCAGATTCCTGATCTACCTCTTAGTAGCTGCATGGCTCCATGCCCAGTGCTGAAATTCTCTGACCCTCTGTTCCCTCATCCATAATAGAGGTCTTTATTCAGGGTTGTGATGCGGATTACAGATTAATAGATAATGCACCTAGTGCATGGTAGACAATAAATGCATGTGTGCAAGTTTCCTGAAAGGGCTGCAGTGGATAGGAAGGGCTACCTGGGAGAAAAGGCTCCATGGGACTAAAGCTGGCATGAGAGGGAGATAGCTTTGGGGAATGTGCAGAGGACAATGTAGGGAACTGTGATTCTATGAGGAAAGGCTCAAGTGTAGAAATAGTCCAGGAGAAGGACGAGTTCACCCTGGCTGGAGGAGACAGCTTTTGGGGAAGGCTGGGTGGGACCGTGAGCATCGGACCCTGTAGGAGGAGACTATCTTTAGCCTGAAGGAGCGCCCCTTCTCCTTGGGGCAGAGCCAGAAATTCTCATCTTTCCCACTGTTTCTAAGTTGCCTTTCTTTCTCAACTGGACCCTTCTCACCTCTGCGAAAGGGCCCCCAAGTTGATGCGTGGCGTTCACAAACCAGCCACGCCAGCGCCCAGCAGACCCAGGTCTGTAAGCTCTGCCTCCAGCCTTCTCCATTCCCAGCCCCCTTCCTCCAGAGCGCCCGCTGCCTGCTGTTCACTTGCTGTGGAATTTTCCGAATTCTTTTATGGCGTCGTCATTAATTGATTTTCTTAAGTTCTGGGTGAGCCTCACAATGAAAGCCATCTGGAAAGCAGTTAGAAAGAAGGTAGTTGGAGCCTCCTTGTACCACCAGGGTTGGCTTACCTCCCTCTCGGACCAAATGGAGGTGAGGGAGGCATTTTAACTGCCCTTTTATTCTCCTCTAGTTGAATTTGTAGGAAACCCTGGTGGCGTAGCGGTTAAGTGCTACGGCTGCTAACCAAAAGGTCGGCAGTTCAAATCCACCAGGCGCTTCTTGGAAACTCTGTGGGGCAGTTCTACTCTGTCCTACAGGGTCACTGTGAGTCGAAATAGACTCGACGGCAACAGGTTTTTTGGTTTTTCAGTTGAATATGTACTCCTTGAGGGCGGGGACCGCACGTCCCTTCTGGGTCACGGTGTGCCCCTCTTGGCTAGGTTGTGGCAGCTGTTAACCTGGCAACTCCTAAGACCACTTGGTTAGGTGAGGAAGGATAATTAGCAAATCCATCAATTGGATTCTAGCCATTTCTATGGTTACAGCTTACTGTTTCACCGTCTGGTGTAAAATTCATCAACGGCCGTTATAAGCCAATACAGAGTTGGTGCGAGAGCTCTTTATGTCATGGTTCTTCATGAACTTCAGACATGCGTTCCACAGCGTGCGGCTGAGGGACACAGCTGTACAGCTTTCCTGCCTCTAACATCGCTAGTTAAATGGAGGCCAGCTTAGGACAACAGGGGTGATCCAGCACAGAAGGTCTGTCCCTGGAGCCCCGGCTGGGCAATGTGCTTGGTGTCCTTCCAGATCTGGAAGCCGAAGCTGGTCAGTTGACATATTTGTTTGCATTGTCCAATATGTTTTTTAAAAAAAAAATTAAAAAACTGATTACCTTTAAACATTTAAACTCCAGCAATTTCACATAAAAACCTGTAAAATTTCTGAAGATCTGGCACCATGGGTCTTCAGTTTCTACCTGGGCACAATCAGCTGGATCTAAATGATAGCCACCCACTTTGGTGCAAATGATTAACGCGCTCAGCTGCTAACCTGAAGGTTGGTGGATCGGTTCCACCCAGAGGCACCTCTAAAGAAAAGCCTGGCAATCTACTTCTGAAAAATCACAGCCATTGGAACCGCTAAGGAGCACAGTTCTCCTCTGAAACACAAGGGGTCACCATGAATCAGAATCAACTTGATGGCTCATGGTTTGGTTTTGGTTTACTTTGGACCTGGCATTCACACTCCTGGGGCCACAGCCCCCACCGCCACTTGTGGTCCTCCGCTGAGCCTGCTTCATTCAATTTGTTCCCTAGGCTTGTACCAGGCATTGACATCCCTAACCTCAGGTTGCGGAGGATCGTGTCTACAGATGGACCCATGTTCCCCACCATGTGTAGCACGGCGCAAAGCAGACAATAGGCCCCCTATGAGTTGTTTCTGGAGATTATTTTATATTACAGGTGTGTAGTACCTATCAAAATGTATAAGTACCTATTTATCCTAGGAATTAGTAAGGATTCCTTTCATGGAGCTGTGGGATTATGTCTTCAGCCTGAGAGTTCTCCCTTCAGAAGGGTTGACTCCAGTTTCTTGTCCAGAAACACCTTCTGCCATTAATGGGCACTAACCAAGGTGGATTACAGGTGAGAGGATGTGTGAACAGGTTGTCTGAAAGGGTGGCCCTAGAAGTGATCCAGAGCAAGGCTCTCAACCCAGGCTCTGTATTAGAACACACGGCCTGAACCCCTCCTACAGAAATTCTCATTGAGTCGGTCTCAGAGGAGGCCTGGTATCAACAGATATAAAATCTCCCCTGGTGACTCTGATATGCAGCCAGGGTTAAGAATCACTTGTCCCAGTAGGTGACTAGGTCACAGGATTGAAGTGCAGTCCTGGATCTAAGGCTTGGGGCCTCTGCCTGCTCCACCAGACCAAAGACCCAAAAAAGGCTTTTGCTTACCCTACATCTTTCACCCAGCATAGTGTCTGGCACATCGTAGATGCTCAATAAATAGTTATGAATGGATGGATGGGAGGGTGAAGGAAGGAAGGGAGAGTGAATTGTCATGGAAAGCTTATGGCCCTGCTTGATATGGATTTGGCAGTTCTAGTATATGGTTGTTGTGTCAGTTTTGAAGGAGGAGAGAAGAAACCCCAGTACAACTCAGCTGGCCTGAGAGAACTGTATTTACTCAGCGTGCTCTCACTCCAGGCAGTCTGGAGTCAATCTTCGGTGGGAAGTACACACATCTGAAAAAGAAAGCCATTAGGGCCTGCAGGAGAACAAATACACATTTCAACCATGAGTTGTCTTGTGAGTGCAATACTGCTGTATCCCATGACCAGCTCCTAGCAGGGGCCATGGTGGACCCATGAGCTTACTTTATTTCCTCCATCAGAATTCCAGCACACACATACAGACACACCCCCCATCCCACACCTCTAGCTGCTTGGGTGGGAAAACATGGTAAAACATACCAAACATGGGAAACATACCAAACATGGGAAGACAACAAACAGCCACCTGAAAGTCTGTGATTTCTATCTAGTTTGTGTCTCATAAAAACTTAAACACCTGCTAAGTGAAAACAACACCTTTTTCTGTCTTTCTGGCAAACACCTTCTGCAGGAATTTTCTTACTTCTCAAAGGTGACATATTTCACCAATTCCCCTGGCACTGAGGCTGCTGAAGGATAAATGGAGCCAGGTGAGGCATGCCTCCAAGAGTCTTGGCAGGTACTGTGGAGGCAGGAAACTGAGAGGGCTTTGGGAAGCAAAGGGGTTCGGGGCCACTCGTGGCATTTAGGTTGGTCATTGAAGGGAAGGAGCGAGTAAGTCTGGAAGAGATGGCCCTGGAGGTAGTTGCAAGAATCCATAAAGGACTAAGGAAAGTTATGTTCAGCTGGAATGCAGGGAATTGGGGAGTGGGCAGGGGTAGGAGGCAAGGGGCTGGCATGTACTAAGGACCTGCCAAGTGCCAGACACTCTTGTATACAACCAATTTTCCCTAGGCCCCACCAATTTTTGATGAAAATGGGGCCCCAGTGCTAATAACACACCATATGTCCAAGCTGTTCACATTGCAAGTTCTGCATTTCCCAGAGTGTCTCCTATGACCTTGCAGGGGTCATCCCACATTCCTCCTCAACCCTGACTTTCACTGGGCCTCCGAACCCTTTATGCAAATCAGCCCCCAAGGCCCGACCTTCCAGTTGGCCACCTATGTCCGGGCATATTGAATCCCAGTTTAGGTTCAGTCTATCAGACTAGAGCCTTAACATTCTCCACCCCGTGTAATCCTTCCCAAAGAAAGTCTGGGACAGAAATTATATCCTTATTTTTAGCTGAGAAATGGCAACTCAGGGAGATTATAGGACTCGCCTAGGGCTACTTATTCATTAATTTCAAGATTTCTTCACCAAATCAGTTATGATACGGCAGCTGAGTAGCATGTGTTCAGCAAATATGTTGTCACACAGAGCTTCACATTGAACAATGGCACTGCCAGTAATTGGCCATGCTGTCTGAACCTGACCCTAACCCTAGGGACACACCACAATATCCATCTCTCCCTTCTTGGACAGACATCGATCTGTTGTAATACATTGATGTTTCACAATGGACCTGAAGTGGCTGGAGAGAGCAGGCCTGTACCTCCTGCATGGAAAGCCATTTATAATAGGGAGATCTGGGGGGAACAGGGGGAACTTCAAGGACCTAGGGTGAATTTGCCGAGGGATGTGCAGCTGGTGGGGACGTCTCAAACCCAAACATCCGCAGGGCAGGGAGAGCAGGAACTCAATATACTGTTGTTCTACCTAGGAGTCCACACTTAGACACTCGTGCCTTTATTCCTGGTCACAGCGCTCATCACAATTTCCAGAATGAAATCCACAGTCCTCAGTTCATGAGAATATCCTGATCTGGCCTCTACTTCCCTGTGGGCCTCATGTTCAGTCTGTCCTCTAAAGTCATCCTTTCAGCCATGCTGGGCTGCCCACAATTCTCCTAACCATAACATGCCACGTCTCTCCATCAGCCTTTGCTCATGTTCTTTGTTTTGCTGAAGCATCCCATGTCAGGTGTCACTTCCTTCGGGAAGTCATCTCGAGTGCATTCTGGGAAAGGTGTCCCTCATCTGTTCCCACAGCACTTGGTTCTTCTGTCTTCCTTAGCATATTGCCCAGGAGCTTAATTATCTCTTTAGTTCTTTGCCTCTCCCCCTGGGCTGTGATATCCTCAAGGGCAGGGTCAGCATCATTTTTGCCTGCATCCCAGTACCTCATACCGTCCACGCTGAATGTTTTTGAATGACTACATGAGTAAATAAAAGGGCACTCGTATGGGTCGGTGACCAGTGAACAGCCATCAGCCATTTAAACCTTAGTGTGAATTATTTACCCACTGAGGAGAACAGACTTCGTCTGGAGTGACCATAGAGCACTTGGGGAAAGAAAGAGTGAAAGGCAAGGTGGGGAAGTGTAGAGAAGCCCTTAACAACACATTGAGCTGACTTAATAACTCTAGGCTATTTGGCGTCACTGAGGTTCAGTGAGATTCTGTTCTGGAAGCAAGTGAGGGAGAGGTGTGTCTGAACACAATCCTCAGAATGTAACCAGCTCCCGTCAATATGCGGGTGACATAGCCATTTAACTGTCTTGCCCATAGATACCCTGTGAAGCTCTGGTGTCATAAGAAGCTGTGCAAAACAGAGGTTTCCAGGAACATTCCTTCCCTTAGGAATTCACAATACAGTTAGCATATTAAAAAAACCCTTTGCCCTCCAGTTGATTCTGACTCACAGTGACCCTATAGCAGAGAGTAGAACTGCCCCACAGGGTTTCCAAGAAGCGCCTGGTGGGTTTGAACTGCCCACCTTTTGGTTAGCAGCCAAAGTTCTTAATCACTATACCACCAGGGTTTCCAATTAGCATACTAAAGGCTCTAAAAACTTTGCAGGTGAGAAGCCTGTTTGGTTTTAAGCCCAGCATTTTTCAAACATCTGAGGCTGTGAAAGCAACAGCGAGTGTGTGTGATATCCACTAAGACACTGCAGAATATACTCCAGCCAATATAGTCGCAATGCTGTTCCAACATTGACAACATAATCACTTGGGGACTTTAGGCACTGTTGTTCCTAGTCTGGGGAGATGCACAGCTCAGCCATCAAGAAAACATGACCTCCTTCCCCTACTACTGCTTGGGTGACCACCAGGCATAAAAACGTGCCACACACTGACAGCTACATTTTCAAGTGGAAAATTATCAAATTTCTGCTTCACGGTGCTTCCACAAAAGGTCCACTCTGAGTGCTGCTCTGTAGTGTGCTGTCTGTCACAGTGAGCTGGACAATCAGAGGCCAAAAGGCCAGAACAAAGCTCGCCCCCCACCCCGACTTGGTTCAATCTGTGGGCTGCCCAGTCAGGGTGTGGGGCCAGTGTAGGGGAGGATCTCTCTAAGTACACAGGGCACACAGGCAATCAATATGTTTGACTCAGGAGGGAGAGAGCTCTATTTTAGGGCAGGGGAACAATCACCCTGACCTACATACATCGTCACGTGTGAGGCTCGGACAGTTGGAAAGCCAGGAAAGCATATTGGCCTCTTTTAAGAACAAGGTAGAGTCTGTCTTCCCAGTCAGCAGGAGTGAAAGGGACAGAGCAAAGAGGCTTACTGCCAGCACTAGTGTACTAAAATGTACTAAAATTCACACCTGCCAGAACTTTCTGGAGCCTTCCTGGTGGAGGGCCCTCAGAGTTGCCCTCAGCTCTTCTCTTCCCTTCCTGACCTCTCCAACTCCAGACCCCTCCCCTCCAACTTCTCTGCAGGCTTCTTGCTGCAGGCCCTTGCCCACGAGCCTGGATAACCTCGATGGCCTTTTAGACAATCTTCCTGTCCCCACCTCCTTCCCCTCTGATTTCCTGCAGGCAGGTCCTCCTACTAGACAGGCTCTTCATCCACCAGACGCCTTCAATGTCTGCCCACTAACATCAGGATGTGCCCCAAACTCCTTTCCATAGCTTTCACAGCCCTTTAGGATCTGGTTCTTGTGTACTGTTAAACTTCACGACCTTTGATTCTATGACAAAATTAGATTGATCAACCTGTCTGTTTTACACCGTTGCTCAGGCCTTTCCCTCCTCCTCCTCCTTTCCGCCTGTCCAGATACTACCACCCTTTGCAACCCCACTCAAGTTCCACATCTTGCTGCCTGGTGTGCCGTAGCAAAGTAATCTCTGATAGGATCTAATACTTAACACTCTTGTGACATGTAGCTTTCCTCTCCTGTTTTATTAGCTAATTTTTATAGCTGATTTTTTTTTTTTTTTTTACGCTAATGATCCTCTCTACTGCATATTTATTTGCTACTTCACTAATTTCTATTCTTTGGGTTTGCTGGTTATTTGAAAACAGTAATAAAATCGATAAACTTCTGTTAAGGATGATCAAGTAAAAAAGAGAAAAAACAATCTATAACAGGAATGAAAGGAGGATATCAAATGTTAAATGATAATTAGATGGTATCATAAATGACTTTGTGACAATAAATTTGAAAATTTAAATGACAAGCAAATTTCAAAAAATACAGCTTATCAAATTGATTCAAGAAGAAACAGAAAACCTAAATGATCCTATAACTCCTAAAGAAGTGGAATCAGTAAGTTTTCATAGTCAGTTACCCGTTTTCATTGACCATGTTGGCAGCTCCTTAAAAGCTCTTAGCATGGCCTTGCATCATAATATATTTCTATATTGCCTGATTGATGTTGATCATCTGACCCTTTTCAGCACCCTGGTGAGGGTTGAGAGAAGGAGAACAACTGGTTATAGACAGCTCTATTTGCTAACTCAAAGTCTCTGTGTATATTGCAGAATTTCAGACTGGCAATTTCCCTAGGCTGCCCATTCCCTTTCCCCATCCAGGAAGTCAATGTGCAGTTCTGAATCTTGATACTTGGTCTCTGTAATGTACTATATGTGTGGGCACTGCTCTTGACTATTCACAAAATATAGTTGAGGGACAGAGACCAGATGATCTGGTCAGTTTGCACTGAAGCAGGAGTCATGTTTTCACTCTGGAACATTAAAGTCCACCACTCATCTGGCAGTTTCTCATACTATGGTGGCTTGGGTGTTGCTGTGATGCTGGAAGCTATGCCACCAGTATTTCAAATACCAGAAAGGTCACCCATGGTAGACAGGTTTCAGCAGAGCTTCCAGACTGATACAAACTAAGAAGAACGACATGGTGATCTACTTCTGAAAAAAAAATCGGCCAGTGAGAACCGTATGAGTAACAGTGGAACACAGTCTGATCCAGTGCCAGAAGGTGAGCCCCTCAGGTTGGAAGGCACTCAAAATACAACTGGGGAAGAGCTGCCTCCTCAAAGTAGAGTCTACCTTGATAATGTGGATGGAGTAAAGCTTCCAGGACCTTCATTTGCTGATGTGGCACGATTCAAAATGAGAAGAAATATGGAGCAAAGGAGAAAGAAGAAAACCAAAAACATAACAAAAACATTAGTCCAAAGGACTAATGGCCCACATGAACCACAGTCTCCACCAGCCTGAGCCCAGAACTAGATGGTGCCAGGCTACCACCACCAGTCACTCTGACAGGGATCACAATAGAGGGTTCCAGACAGTGTGGGAGAAAATTGTAGAACAAAATTCAAATTCCCAAAAAAAAAAGACCAGACTTACTGGCCTGACAGAGACTGGAGGAACCCAGGAGACTATGGCCCCTGGATACCCTGCTAACTCAGAAGTGAAGCCACTCATGAAGTCCACCTCTCAGCCAAAGATTAGACAGGCCAATTAAGTAAACAATAACCCATGTCAGGAACGCACTTCTTAGTTCAATCAAGTATACGAAACCAAATGGACAACTCCTGCCCCAAAGCAAAGGTGAGAAGGCAGGAAGGGACTGGAAACCTGGACGAATGGACATGGGGAATCAAAATGTAAAAGGAAAGGGGGAGAGTGTTAACATATTACGGGAATTGCAACCAATGTCACAAAACAATTTGTGTATAAATTTTTGAATGAGAAACTAATTTGTACTGTAAACTTTCATCTAAAGCACATTAAAAATTTTTTTAAATGAGAAGAAACAGCTGTACACATCCATTAAGTTACACAGCTAGGAAGAGGCAGTCAGGCTCCAGACCCAGTCTGTCTAACTCTCACGCACTTGCTCTTGCAGGGTACCAGTCTAAAATGAAGCCCTTCCTATTGGATCCTCACAGCCACCCTGCTGCTTTCCCCAAAGCCAGGTTCCAATGGACAATAGGATCCTAATACCAATGAGAAAGCCTAGGTCTCACTCTCTGCCAGACAGATACTATATCCCCAATGATAAATAAACAGATCAAAGTCACTGCATTTCAAAACCCTCCTTTCCTATTCCAGTAGAGCACTCGTAGTCTTTGGAAGAACTCCTGAAGTCAGAAAGGTCATGATCACCGGCCTTATACAGCCTAAGTATGTGAAGTGCTTGGAACATAATAGATATGTGAAGATATTAGTTTCCTTTCTCTATTACATTAGGGCCAGCCAGGTGGCTTTATAGTTAGCTCACTAAATATTTACTCAGCATCTACGATATGTCATCCAGAGTAGGATGAAGGATTTTTTTGTTTGTTTTAAACTATGTTCTTATCTGTCTTTTAAGGATCTTCTTATATTTAAAAAACAAAGCAACCTAACAGGGAACCATCTCGGCTCTGGCCAATTCCTATACAGACCTACAAGGAGGAGAAAGAAGAACAAGGGAGTAATCACAGCAAGAGGGTGTTCCTTTCCTTAACCCCACCCAGCAGGAACATGGCTCCCACCACTTTTAAGGTCTCATCAAGATATGTTGATAGATGAATGATCCCAAATGTAGCTCATGGATCTTTCACTATGCCTTCTTCCAACGAGCCTTACTAGAATGGTGGCTTATTTAAATTAAACCTAGACACTTCTCTGCTGTTAGCAGCCCAGACATTGGATTTAGAACCAACTCCTTGTAGAGACCAGATAGAATGTGGTATGAAGGAACAACTTGGTTCCAGCATTTAAAAGCAAAATCCATGTAGGGTTTTTATTCCTTAGGATAGGACTTGGAATTTGGTCAGTTCTTTATCGAATTGCTCAACTAAATATTTTTAGAGTTACAAGACATAGAGAGATGATGAAGAAAGAAGAGGAATCTTGGGGGGAGGCTGTGATGCTGCTGCAAAATAATCTGGAAGGAAGAAAGCACCCAGCCCCCTTTCCTTCCCTGTCCATCACTACTCGTGGCTGGGGAACCTTCCTGCCACAAACTAGAAGGAGCAGCTTTGAGGACCTCTTGCTGCCGTTCCACCCTGGCTACAGCTGATGGAGATGGGACGACAGTTGAAAGTTGAGTCAGGCTGACCATTCAATCAGATCTGCTCTACTGCACATTTGGAACTGGTTGGCAGTGACTGAGTGAATTAGATAGTAACACCTTCTGGGGTATAAGGCGTGCAGGCTTGAGCTTGGTGGTTAGGCTGTGCCTTGGGAAAGCAGACCTCAACTGCTTGGAGAAAGTATATGAAGCAGAAGAGCAGATAGGAAGAAACAAGGGACCCCACAGTGAGGGACAGATGGAAAAGGTAGTTGTTGGTCATAATCGTGCGTTTCTAATGAGGCTTGGATATCCTTAATGTACTGTGTTTCCTTGATACTTGCCTGTATCCTTCTAATAAACCTTCACTGTATGGAGTTAGCACTAGTGGCTCCTGGCTCGTCGTTCCTTACTGTGCAAGATGTACTTTCTAAGACATGCATCTGGTTGACTCACAACTCTGCTTCAGACTTGCCGCTTTGTAATTACAGACCATAAAAGACAATCACATAACAGTATGCTATCCACAAAAAGATGAATCAAGGCAAAAGTCATTTAAGACAGCATAAAAGGCAAACAACAAGGCTAAAATAAAAACGAGCAAGATAAAAATAAAGCCCAAAATAAAAGTCAAATGCGAGGAGAGAACTAGCTAAAATATAAGCCGTGGAGAAAAGTGAAAGAGAGATAAAAGAAAGTCATTAAATCGGAAGTCAGCAGAGAACAATTAAAATGAGAGAAACAAAACAGCAAAATGAATACTGAGAGAACGTAATCTACAAACTATAAAACTAGGCTAATCAGGCAGTAAAACAAAATGGATGAGAAGATAGAGCACTTTTGGCTACAGGGCATATACCAAAGGCTGCAGTCCCCATGAGCAAAGACCGTTAGGGCTTTGGCAGATACCCTCTATGAGCTGCAGTTCATTCTAAAACTTGGTAAAGAGAACTCTCTCTCCTGAGTGTAGCCAGGGTTAAGTGTGCTATGCCTGCTCTACTGCTTGATGTATACCAGATGCTGTTATAAATCCTTTACTCTTTCCTCCTTCCCTTCCTACTGCCACCAATGTGACTTCAATCCCAGCCTGAGCCCGCCAGCAACCCCCTGAAATGGGCTTGAGGTCTGAAGCCTTCGGCTGCTGTTGTTGACCGTTAGCATGAGCTTAGCCATTGGCCTTCCCCTGCTGTAGTACACCTGGCTCTCTTCCATTCCATTCCCTTCCTGCTGTGTGGTGGGAGAGGTGCTAATTGAAACCTCCATAGGGCCCCCCATTTTGGGAGAATGAAGAGGCAGAGATGAGTCACTTTCCCCTTGAGTTGCTGCTTGGTGTCTACCAGTAGGAGCTGAGGCCATCTCGTTTGGCAGGCAGGAGCCTGTTGCTTCTCTGCTGTCAGTTCCAGGTCCCAAAAAGCAAGGAGGAGCTCCCTGGACCATACTGAGAGAGGAGCATGGGAGTGAGGGGAAGTGTTCCTGGTGACTGTAGGGGGAAGTGGGGAGAGAGAGGGGAGTAGTGACTCTTCAGAGTAGCTCATTGGTTGGGACTTGCAGTGGGTCACAGGCCAGTGATTTAGGATCCACCCCACAAATGGGAAGGCTGGCTCCAGTCCCTGGAGGGTCCCCATCAGAGCAATGGGGTATTGCTGATACATTGTGTTCTACTAGGAAGGAGGATGGATGGCTGGATTTTTTAAATAAAATAGCAGAATATATCATGAATTTTAAAATATTCATACTCTTTTACTCAGTATTTCCACTTCCAGAAATTTGTCATCATTTTATCAATGATAAAAAAAAAAACTATTAATTGCAGCGCTATTTATGGTTCTAAGAAATTGGAAATGATCTACATTTCACCGTTTGGATATAGGCTAAATATGTTCTCCATGTCCAAGAACGGAATTTTGTGAAGCTATTAAAAGTATGGAGCCCTGGTGGTACAGTGGTTAAGAGCTGTGGTTGCTAACCGAAAGGTCAGCAGTCTGAATCCACCAATCCTACAACAGGGGCTGATTCTGATGGGATCTCCTGGCTCTGTGACGGGCAAGCACAAAACATCCCAACTGTCCCTCACAAACACTTCTGGTTCTCTTTCCAAAATCCGGCATTGTCAGAGCTTGCTCGATGGTCAGTTCTATAGACCACTGCACAGGCGGGGTCACTCTACAGGCACTTGGAAACCCTATGGGGCAGTTCTAATCTGTCCTATAGCATTGCTATGAGTCGAAATCGACTTGATGCCAATGAGTTATTAGAAGTGTATTTGCAAGGTGTGTTTACTAAGCTGGGGAAAATGCTCTTATAGTATGAAACAAAGGTACAGGATACAGAATTATACATACAGTGTGAGCTCTACTGCTTAACAAAAAGGTCACTAAAAGAAGATTGGAAATAAATATGCCTAAAAGTTAATGTCCATTGCCTCCCAGAAGTAGGATTACCATTCTTTTTTGCCTTATTATATTTGTAAATTTTATCTACGGAACATAAAGTTAAAATTAAAAACAAAACAAAAATAAAACCAAGAAACACCAGTATGGGTGACACTGAGCCCCAAGAAATGGAGCACTAATGGTGGAATTCAGGCACCACCAGGGGGAGACTTGATGGAATAAAAGCCATCTTGTGCCTGTAGAGTGACCCCGCCTGTGCAGTGGTCTATAGAACTGACCATCGAGCAAGCTCTGACAATGCCGGATTTTGGAAAGAGAACCAGAAGTGTTTGTGAGGGACAGTTGGGATGTTTTGTGCTTGCCCGTCACAGAGCCAGGAGATCCCATCAGAATCAGCCCCTGTTGTAGGATCCTGCTGGAGGGGAAGAACAGGCCCTACAGTACCTGGCCCTACTTCCTGAGAAGAGCAAAGGAGGCCTCCAGATGTGATCAAGACTGGTCCAGCCAGGAGTAAGTTGGAATGCTTGTCAGATCGGCCTCCTCAAGGCACTGTACGTAGCAATGAAATAATAACAAGTTTATTTATATCACTTTTATTGACATATTTAAGTTTTGTTCTCTTTTTTTTAATCCTGCAGTCCCTCCAAGTTTTGACAGGATTATTTTCATTCCTCTTGAGAACATCTGGTCAGAGGCATGAAGCCTATTTAAACACCTTTGGCAAATCTGGAGGGCATTTCCTGCAAACCTGAGCTGCCCTCACCACCCCAAGCACCCACTTCTCTGAGCTCACTGACTCAGCCTCTGTGGCTCCCTCACTGATTTATGTAGGAGGCACGCTCTGAGCTCCTCCATGAGCTATGACCCCTGCTTGTCTCACAGAGCACGGGGACAGAGACAATCTGGGCCAGACTGTGCATTCTTTCTGGGGCATTCTCTCCCTCCCTCTTCATTCCCCATGGCTTCCCATGTGGGGCCAGCATGGACTTGAGGAGGCACTGAGGAGAAATGGGTGTGGGCACCATGTCCTGAGGCATGGAGTGTGTCTGCCTCAGGTTTGGTTTCTAAGGTGAATTCCACTGCCCACCATCTGTGTGACCTTGGGAGTCATATGACCTCTTCAAACCTCAGTCACCTCCTCTGTAAAATTAGTGTAAAAAGAGCACCTTACTCCTAAGGTCACTGCAAGGTCTAAATGAAGTAATGCACCTAAAGCACATAACATGAAGCCTGGCTCATCCAAGGTGTGACTTCTTGTGAAGATTTTTCTCCTCTGAGAAACACAGCAGAAGCTTCCACTTACAGGCCTCACAGTTACTCCATCCAGGGCAGAGTCTGTGTACTGAACCATCCAGGCCTGGCACTTCGACCTTGACTCTACAGTGCAGAGGGTCCAGACAAGACATGCTACCAGGGACATCCCAGGCTGATCAGCTCAGGGTCCACAGCAAGAACGTGGTACCAGACACAGGCTGGTGATTTGTCAAAGTTTGCTGAATTAAATAATCAGAGTTCACCATTTTAAAACAGCTTCTTGGTGGCCACATTTGCCATGAGGCCAAGTGGAAACAGGGGACTTCAGGGTATATAGTTGGGGTTAGACTTGAAAGCCTTGAATCGGAAAGCATGATGTGTCCATATCTACCTCCACAACTCTTCTTGTGCCACTGACCCCTCCCTCACTTGTACAGGTCCCCTTTCTATTGCATAAGAGGAGCCTCACACTCTTCTGCCTCAGGGCCTTTGCATTTGCTGTTTTCTCTTCCCTGGAGCCCTGGTGACTCAATGGTTAGCCACTTAGCTGTTAACCAAAAGCTTATTGGTTCAAACCCACCCCAGCCGCTCTGCAGAAAAAAGACCTGGCGATCTGCTCCCATGAAGATTACAGCCTAGGAAACCCTATGGGATAGTTCTCCTCTGTCGCATGGGGTCACTATGAGTAGGAATTGACTCAATGGCAACTAACAGCATCAGCAAGTACACTGTGCAGCTACCTTCCACCTGCTTCCCAACCCCCCAATTTGTCTAATTTCTTCTTGTTCTTTGTTTACCCAGCATCTTATCCCCAAGCGGCCTAATCCAGTTTGTAGCCATATCTTCATGCTTACGTTTTCATTTGTGTGTCTTCATTCTCCATGAAGCCAGCCCCCAGACTAAAGGGACAATATCAGCTTTATTCTCCATAGACTACCCCATACCTACCTCAGATCCTGCACATAGTAGGTGCTTGGGGACTGCGGAAATCTAAATGGATGAAACAGTCACAATTTCTCTGAGACAATGGGTGGCTCCATGAGGCTGAGGGAGGCTGTTCATCCTATAGTTGAATCCAATTTAATCAGTGGGATTTGTCAAGGAAGCTGGCTCATTTTTTATAGATGTCAATAAGCATCCCTGCAGCCAGCGCAATCTTTGTTGTGGCTGGGGAGCTGTGCTCTCCCTCATCCATGGGGAAGGGGTACAAGATAATGGGAACATGCTGCCGAAATCCTCCGTTCCACAAAGAACGGATGCCAGGCAAGGAGGAGGCACCAAAGACTGCTCTACCTTGTGTAAACGCCAGCAGTCAAGCATACCTCAGATACGCTCTGGGGGAGCAGTGAGGTGACTCTTTTCCCCAAGGAGAAGAAATGAAGGAAATTCACCTAAAAGCTTTGGGGTATTATCCCCTATGTGACAACCAGGTGATCCAGAAAGGGATTTTTCATTGCAGAGAGGCTGCTATAGCCAAGTCTCTGAGCATGAGCCCTGTGCCCTTTGAAGATTGTGGAGTTCAGGGCAAGGTAGAGAGATGGGACTTTTGGCCTAAGTTAGAATCACAGCCTAGAGAAATTAAGAGTGGTCTTAAATAAATCACAACCATCAAAACACAGGGGAGTTGCCGAGAGTAAGAAGAAGCAACGTTTTAGAATTGTTTCATGAAAGGAATGCTCAGATTATATCCCTGCAACTGCCTAAGCAGTTTGAAAGTTGCTGTTACAAATCAATTTTGAAATCTGTTTTGGACTGAATTTTCTGCCCCCCAAATTTATGTTGAAGTCCTAACCCCTGGTACATAACTTGCTTAGATATGTTGTTGTTTTGGGGAGGTACCGTCAATTTCAACTCATAGTGACCTCATGTGACAGAGGAGAACTGCCACGTGGGCTTTCCTAGGATGTAATCTTCACAGGAGCAGATGGCTACTTTCTCCTACAGAACCAGTGGGCGGGTTCAAACCTCCAGCCTTTTAGTTAGTAGATGAATGCTTAACCGTTGTACCATCAGGGCTCCTGTTTGGAAATAGGGTCTTTGAAGATGCTATTCGCTAACATGAGGTCATACTGGAATAGGCTGGACCCTAATCTTACTTGAGCGATGTCCTGTAAAAGAGGAAAAGGGACACAGAGAGAAAGACAAAGGAAAGACAACCATGTCATGATGCATCTATACCCCAAGAAAACCCTGAAGCTACCAGAAGCAGAGAGAGACAAGAAAGGATAGCCCTCGTAGAGCTTTCAGAGAGAATGTGACCCTGCTGACACCCTGAATTTAGATTACTTGCCTCCAGATCTGTGAAATGATAAATTTCTGTTGTTTAAGACCATCCATTTTGTGGTATTTTGTTGTGACAGCCCTAGGAAACTAATACATTGTCCCTGGTAGATAATCAGTAATTTACTATCTTTGCATTGTTCTAGAGAAGTTGTTGTTTTTAGGTGCCAATGAGTCAGTTCCAACTCATAGCAACCCTTTGTACGAAAGAATGAAATACTGCCTGGTCCTGTACCATCCTCACAATCATCGCTATGCTTGAGCTCCTTGTTGCACCCACTTTGTCAATCCATCTCGTTGAAGGTCTTGCACTTTTTCGCTGACCCTGTACCAACCATTAGGTCCTTGTCCAAGGACTGGTCCCTCCTGATAACATATCCAAAGTATGTGAGACAAAGTCTTACCATCCTCACTTCTAAGGAGCACTCTGGCTGTACTTCTTCTAAGACAGACTTATTTGTTCTTCTGGAAGTCCACGGTATATTCAATATTCTTCGCCAACACCATAATTCAAAGGCATCAATTCTTCTTTGATCTTCCTTATTCACTTTCCAGCTTTTGCATGTATCTGAGGTGACTGAAAATACCATAGCTTGGGTCAGGTGCACCTTAGCCCTCAAAGTGACATCTTTGCTGTTCTAGAAAGGACAGTTGCTAAATTAACACAAAGACATTCCACAGCCACAAAGAAGACCACAAGAAAATATGGAAATTTTTCTTGTCTTTATGAAGAACTCTTGATCATCCTTCCAGCCTACCTTAGATGTCTCCTCCTCCAGGAAGCCTTCTTTCCCTTACCCCTGTGGCTTTTGGGTTGTAGTCCATTAATTGCTCCCTCCTCTCTGCTCTCTCAGTTACACTGAACACGCTCTATTTCAATTAAATGGACACATGTCTGTCCCTCCATTATGCAGATAATGCTATTAAACTAGAAAGAGTATGTAAGTAGTGCCTTTTCTTTCTATCTCGTGCTGTTTTTCCTACTATGTCATCATTGGGTGGCATCAATTTGATTCTGACTCATAGGGACCTTACAGGACAGAGTAGAACTGCCCCATAGGCTATAATTTTTACAGAAGTAGATCGCCAGGTCTTTTCTCCCACGGAGCAGTTGGTGGGTTTGAACCACTGACTTTTGGTAACAGCCAAGGAGCATTTAACCATTCCACCATCAGGGCTCCTTTTTCCAACTATAGTCATTATTAAAGTCTTCTTTATAAATAATTCTAAGTAAAAACAAGCAAATTTAATTAAAGAAAATTATGAAGGAAATATTACAGGTTGTCCTCAAATATAGCCAAAATCATGAAGGTGATCCTTGGCAAATTGAAGACTGGGCAACATTAGAATACAAGCTCATGAGATCTTTCTCGGCCCTAAAACCCCTGGGTGCTGTGTGTACCCAGATCGTCTTTCTACAGAGATGTCAGCTTGGAGGACAGGGATGGAACCCATTTTGCCTCCTTTGCCGTGTCTGGTATATAGCTGGTGCTCATTAACTAGTCCTAATATCCCATGCATGAATGTGATTGACCAGGAGAAGGACAAGTGACAAAAGATACAAGTGGCTGAATTCTAAGCTTATCATGGAAATTCTAGGCCAAATACCATTTGCCAAACAGGAGTAGGATGAAAAACAACTGCTGATAAATTTGTGCAGAAACACACAGTGCAGACTTCCCAATCAATACAAACGTTGGCAGTTCCAAGGAGCTGCCGAAACGACTCCTTCTGATGATATTATTTCTCTGGGGTTTGCAGAATTTGGTATCTCACTGAGGGTGGTATAATCATATGACTTTTGCTGCTGGAGACCAGGAAATTAAATTCTACTAGGTATCATTCAAATACCCTCTCCACAGGAATTCTATCTCCCTTCCCAGTTCTAGGAAACCCTGGTGGCGTAGTGGTTAAGTGCTACCACTGCTAAAACAAAAGGCTGGCAGTTTGAATCCACCAGGCACTCCTTGGAACCTCTGTGGGGCAGTTCTACTCTGTCCTAAAGGGTCTCTATGAGTCTGAATTGACTTGACGGCAGTGGGGTTTTTTTTTTGTTTCCCATTTCTAGGCAGCCATGGAAAGTAAGAACCAGCGCAAGGGTACTTACTGTACAGTGAGATGAATCATGAGGCTGTAATTTATCTTGCATTGGCCCAGGGGGGAAATGAAGCGTCCTATTAGCATTGCTCATCCATGCGTATCACAATAGGCAAATTAGAGCCAGAGCAAAGCACTGATCAGACAAATATCCACGTGCTGCGAAGGAAAATGTCAAAGCAGAATTTGGCTCTGCTGGAAATGGGTTACATTTAGAACACATTAGCTCCTGACACCCAGGCCCTGGATAATCTACAGCTTTTTCAAGTTATTTACTGTAAACTCGGAAGCAGCCAACCTTTTGAATTTGAGTCAGCTTTCTATTGGCAGCCGAAAAATGGACCATGAAAAGGCAATGAGTGAGTTGTTGGGAGTCTGTCTGCTGATGGGCTAGCTCAATGACGTGCGCGTCCGTGAGCTGGGAATGCCCGTGACCTTGGCTTTCAGCCTGGGAGAACCTCAGCCCCGACACCGCGTTCCTGCTCCAGCTGATTCCTTGGGAAATCATGGTTTCATTTTGCACCAGAATTAGCAAATGAAGCCGTTGGAGCTGGGAGTTACAAGTCTTAATTATCCTCCCTGGCCTTTTCTCCAGGAGCCTAAAAATTGATTTTTCAAATTTCTCTTCTGAGTTTAACATTTTAATCTGCATGCTTTCTCGGGGGGCTTTGCTGGTGGTATCGATGATAAGGAAACGAAGAATTAGCCAGCCATGTTGGATGCACTCATTCTCAGCGGAGCGGTTCTGGCCTTGTTGAGTGGTGACCAGGGTCACATGGTCTCTACATAAGAGAAGCCCTTCACCTCCACTCACCTTGACCGGCTCGAAAGCTGGAGCCACGCCCACCAGGCAGCAGGCCTCTGAACTTTGGTTTTAAACTATGAAGCCGTCCCCTGAGATGCTGACTTATTAGCTCCAGGAATTGATAGAACAATAAAAGAGTCCATATACTTTTGTATTATTGATTGGACTGCCATTTCTCTTTATTCTCCAGCTCAAAATATGGATTTTCCTGACACTTACCTTAACTTGAATTAAACATTTAGAATATGCCTCTGCTCCCGTTGGGGTTCCCCACCTGAATATTTGGGAACTTGACTACAACATATGGATTAAGGGTGAGACTTGTCAGCGAGTGGAAATATGAGGTGTCGTGTACCTACGGTTGTTCATTGATTTCCAGGGCTTTGCCGTACAATCAGGCAGCTTGTGTACAGCATGGGCACCAGAGCCAGGAAAACATGGGGTCAGATCCCAGTGTGACCTTAGCAAGCCATTCGGTTACTCTGTTTGCTCATCCATCAAATGGGGTGAATGCCCTGGGGCAGCAGGATTATTGATGGGTGAAAGAATATGCCGGCAGAGTGTCTTGCACACAGCGGGGGCCACTCACAAGGCCATGATTGTGGGAATGACTGAGCAGAGCATCCAGCGGTGTCACTAAGGGGAGGATGTGTGCCAGGGGATGTCACCATGCTCAGGGGTGAGTAAGACAGGAGATGTGCCCTGATAGCTGAACCTGGGCCCAACAGAGATGGCTCAGTGGGCAGGACCCAGGAGCAACCAAGGCCTGGGGCAGCAACAGAAGGACCTAGAAAGACAGGCTGGTTAAAGGAGCTGGGGCTTGAGAACTCAGCAAGGGAGAACCTTGAGGGCATGGCGGGGGGGGGGGTAGGTCCCAGCGATGGCCTCATTGGGGTACCCCAACACTGGATGGCAGCCTTCTCTGAGGCACTTTCCTGGGAGAGCAAACCGTTTGCCCTCAAGTCGATTCTGACTCATGGTGACCCATGGGTGCAGAGTAGAACTGTGTTCTATTGGGTTTTCATGTCTATGACCTTTTGAAAGCAGATTGCCAAGCCTTTCTTCTGAGGTACCTCTGGATGTGTTCAAACCACTAACCTTTCAGTTAGTAGCTGCCCGCTTAACTATTTGTGCCACCCAGACTTTCAACCTCAGCATGAAGGTGCCACTGCTGAGGTTAGCAATCACCAGCATGTACGTGTACTTTCTCTAGGCCAGCATTATACGAAGCACTCTATGTACTTTGCCTCGTTGATTTTAAGCTTCACAATAGTCCAATAGGGTAGGATCTGTTATCACCCCCCACCTTATGAATGAGGAGATTTAGGCTTAGAGATGTTAACACAATCTGGACAAGGCCACAGAGTTAGTAATGTCAGAGCTGGTACTTAAAGCCAAGCCATTCTAATTCCAAATGTCTTAACCATTATGCTATACTTCCTATGAGTTGATTGAGACTTTATTTATTTGACAGTGAACAAGCAATCCACGAGCACCTATCTTAAGCCAGACCATAAGCGAGGTGGTAAAGTCAGGGAGATGAGTCAGTGCAGATCCTTACCTGAGGGAGCTCAAAGGGGAAGAAGATGTCTGGGCACAGCTGGCAATGCAAGAGGAAAAATGCAGAGGCAGAAGGAAGCATGGAGCATGGTGGCGCATGGAGCAGGTACTGCCTATCTCAGCTTCAGAAGCCAGAGCAGGCTCTTTAGTGGAGGTAATGCTTGAGCTGGGTTTTGAAGGTTGTATAGGAGCTCTCTGAGTAGATATAAAGGAGAGTCATCTGTTAGTTGACCAAGAGCAATTAGAATGGGTCATTTTCTTGGCAACAAAGACAGCTGATGGCAATTACAGCTGTTTATTAACCTCTGAATCAAGCAGCTCTCGAACCTTGCACAGGTTTCTGTTTGCAGAGGAATTGCAAAAGCTTACTTATTAGGTTGTCTTTGGTGGGGGGTGGGGGGGACTCTTCCTTAATTTCTAGATTAAAAGTTAATTGCAGATTGGGTCCCTGCTGGTCTAACCTTCAGCCAGCAATTTCAGAGCAGGGCTCCTTTCAGCTAGAAACAGCCCTGGTCAAGCAGATACAGAGTCCCCAGATAAACAGGACACGTTTTCCTGGAATGCTAATTCTACTTGAAGACACAAGAGTAAAATAATATTAATTCCATATTAAGAGAGATTTAGGTATTTTAAGAAGTGAATTGCAAAATTAGCAGGAAGCTTAAAAAATAAAGCATTAGCTATCTTAGAACCATCACAGTCGACAGGGGCCAGTTTTTGGCATAGCAATTCCTTCTCCATCGTTAGGAGAAAATAAAGTTGCTGAGTGAGTGCAGGACTCAGGTTTCTTGTTTCTGGTGAGTAGACACTGGGTGTCCGTCCTTCACCTGCCCAAGAGCCGGACACTCCCACTCTGCCGGTTGCAGGAACCAGGGTCGGTTTCCTGGTGTATATTCTGATAGTGTCTGCTCTTTCATAAAGACAAATACCACAATTGTTCCTCACGCTTCACCAGCAACGGCTGAACTCTTACGGAAGTTTAATGTCTTGCTTGGAATTAAAGTAATGGGAGACACAACTATAAGAATCCCACTAAAGGCCATGTCAAGTCATAAAACAGTGATGCCGTGAAAATACAGCAGCGAGAAATCACCGGCGATGTGAAGGGAGCGAAATAAATATCTGCTGGGTTTTTAATTAACTGCCTCTAAATAACGAAAATGAACAAATTAGGCTCGCTTTTAGTAGCCAAATGCCATTGTAATTTGAATATTCCTATTGATGGATAAAACGGGGGCTTTGATGGAGATGTGTAAATCAGGCGGCAGCTCCCTCTAGCAGCACCCAGAAACCGTGCACTAACTATTTAGCCTGTGTCTGCTTTGCCCCTGGTGATGGTAGTTAACAGTTATTTTTGCCTCTGGGTCTGTGGGAGGGGAACGTGTGAATAAGGAACCAACCACAGGGGTGCCTCTAGATTCCTATAATAATACTTACTATTATACTACTGAGAAGACAGTTACGGTTAAGAGCTGGGCTCTGAAGCCAGGGAGATCTGAATTCAAATTTGGGCCTATGATTACTGTGTCAGCTTCCTGTGACTACTGTAACAAAGTACCACAAACTGGGTAGCTGAAAATAGCAGAAACTTATTCCTTTACAGTTCTGGAGGCTAACAGTCTGAAATTCACCTGTTAGTAAGACCATGCTCTCTTTGATGGTTCTAGGGAAGAATCTGTGCCATGTCTCTCCCCTAGCTTCTGGTGTTGCTGACAACCCTTGGCATTCCTTGGCTTCTAGATGTGCCACTCCAGTCTCTGCCTCTGTCTTCATAAGGCTTTCTTCCCTCTGTGTCTGTGTCTTCATGTCTCTTCTCTTCTTCTTCTAAAAACACCAGTCATATTGGTCCATCATATTCCAATATGGCCTAATCTTGACTTATTACATCTCAGTGACCCTCTTCCAAATAAGGTCACATTCTGTGGTTATGGAAAGGACGTGGATTTAGAGAGGACCCTATCCAATCTAGTACAATTACTTTGTGACACTGGGAAGATTTCTTAACCTCTCTATGCTTCTATTTCTTCATCTGAAATAATGGGAGAAAAGTTGGTACCTGCACGAAGAGTTGCCCTAAAGTCATTGGTACAGTACCTGGCACATAGTAAGTACTCAGTAGTGATTAAGGTGCTCAACTACCAACTGAAAAGGCGAAAGTTCGTGTCCACTGAGAGATGCCTTGGAAGAAAGGGCTAGTGATCTACTTCTGAAAAATCAGCCATTGAATACCACATGGAGCACAGTTGTACTCTGGCACACATGGGGTCGCCATGTGTCAGAATCAACTGGACAGCAACTAGTTTTACCGGTCGTCTTTCTGGTGGTTCACAACATACAGAAACACCAGTGAACAATTGAGAATTTTAACCTCCAAGTATCCCAGACCCTTGGTGTCACCAACTTTTTCTTAAAATTAACTTTATTGATAACGGACCACAACTATCATGGCCTCCAGCAAACTAAGTCAAGTACAACTAGATGGCGCTCAGCTACCACCACTGGCTGCTCTGACAGGGATCACAATAGAGAGCCCCAGACAGAGCTGGAGAAAAATATAGGACAAAATTCTAACTCACAAAAAAATACCAGACTTACCGGCCTGACAGAGACTGGAGAAACCGTGAGAGTATGGCCCCTGTAAATCCTTTTAGCTTAGTAGTAAGGTCACTCCTGAGGTTCACCCTTTAGCCAAAGATTAGATAGGCCCATAAAACAAAACAAGACTAAAGGGGCACACATCCCAGGGGCAAGGACTAGAAGGCAGAAGGGGGCAGGAAAGCTGGTAACAGGGAACCCAAGGTCAAGAAGGGAGAGTGTTGGCATGTCGTGGGGTTGTTAACCAATGTCTTAAAACAATATGTGTACTGGTTGTTTAAAGAGAAGCTAGTTTGTTCTATAAACCTTCATCTAAAGTACAATAAAAAAAAATGAACCTGAAAAAAAAATTAACATTATTGAGGTATAGTTTGCATAAAGTTACATATTTCAAGGTACAGTAATGTGTTTTAAGTATGAATTTGACAGATAAAACCATGTCCACAATCAAGATACAAACATTTCAATAACCTCAAAAGATTTTTGCCATTTGCTATTCATTCTTCCCTTGGTCCTCGGTCCCAGGCAACTACTATATATATTTAAAATAAAATTCTAGAAAAGTATATTTTTACACATATTTAAAAAAAATTTTTTTTTACATATATATATATACTTTTCTAGAATTTTATGTAAAGAAAATCATACAGAATGTACTCTGTTATGTCTGACTGGTTTCACTCAGCTTAATGATTTTCAGATTCAGCCATTTCATGATGTATGGATAGCTGGTTTTTATGTCTGAATAATATTCCATTGTATGAATATACCACCTTTTGTTTATCCATTCATCTGTTGATGGATGTATGGGTTGTTCTCAGTTTTATTTTAAAAAAGTTCCTATGAACATTCATGAAGAAGTCTATGTGTAGACATGTTTTCATTTCTCCTGGGCGTATATTTAGGAGTGAAAAGACTGAGTTGTATGGTATGGAAAAACAAACTCATTGCCATCAAGTCGATTCCAACTCATAACAACCCTATAGGACAGAGTAGAACTGCCCCATAGGGTTTTCCAGGAGTAGCTGGTGAATTCGAACTGCCAACCTTTTGGTTAGCAGCCAAATGCTTAGCCACTTACGCCACCAGGGCTCCGAGTTATACAGTAGGCATATATTTATGTTTTAAGAAACTGTCCAACGGTTTTCCTAAGAGGTTGGCCCAGCAGTGCGTGAGAGTTCCACACGTTCTACATTCTTGCCAACACTTGGTCTGGTCGATCTTTTTTAAATTTAGCCATTACAGAGAGGGGGTAATGGTATCTCGTTGTAGTTTAAACTTGCATTTCCCTGATAAGGAATGCTGTTTAGTATCTTTTTATGTGCTTGTTAGCCATTTGCGTATTTCCTTTTGTGAAGTGTCTGTTCAAGTCTTGTGTTCATTTTTAAATGGTGTTATTTGACTCACACTTCACAAAAGGAGATATACAAATTTATCATTTTATTTCCTTTATGGTTCATGCTTTTTCTGTTATCAGGCATCTTTGCCTAACCCAAGATCACAAAGATTTTCTCCTCTTTTCTTCTAGAAATTTTACGGTTTTAGCTTTCACAATTCAGTCTGTGATCAATTTGGGTAAATTTTGTATACAATCCAAGGCAAGGGTTGATGTTCCCCTATATACCCAGTTGTTACATCACCATTTGTTGACAAAATTTTACTTTCCTGAATGACTTGCCTCAGAACCTTTGTTGAAAAGCAATTGTCTCTGTATGTGTGGGTCTGTTTCTGGATTCCATTTTGTTCCATTGATCTGTAGGTCCATCCTTTTACCAACACCACCCTGTCTTGATTACTGTAGCTCTTGAAACAAACTAGTGTGTCCGTCCTCCAACTTCATTATTCTTTTTCTTTAAATTGTTTTGGCTCTTCTAGTTAATTTGCATTTCCATCCATTATCAATTTTTACAAAAACAGCTACTGGAATTTTGATTTAGGATTTTATTGAATCTATAGATAAATTTGGAGAGAACTGACATCTTAACAGTATTGAGTCTTTCAAGCAATGTACATAGTATATTTGTCTATGTTTTAGGTCTTCTGTAATGTCTCTCAACAGTATTCCGTAGCTTTCAGTGATGAGGTCTTGCACATCTTTATTAAATTTATTACCAAGTTTTACGTTTTTTACACTATTAAAAATAGAATTTTTACTGTATTTTCCAGTTGGGTTCTATTAGTATATAAAATACAATTGATTTAACATTGCATCCTGTGACTATCATGAATTCTCTAATCTGTTCTGATAGTTATTGTATAAATTCTTTAAGATTTTCTACATATACAATCATGGCATCTGAAAATGGTGGCAGTTTTACTTCTTCCTTTGTATATTTTCCTTTTATTTTTTCCCTTCCTTCCTTTCTCCTTCCCTTCCTTTCTCCTTCCCTTTCCCTCCCTCCCTCCTTCCTCCCTTCCATCTTTCTTGAAAGATTAAGTAGAAGTGGTGAAAGTTGGCCCCCTTGCCTTGTTTCCAGTCTTAGGGAGAAAAGATTTTATATTTCACCATTGTGTGATATTAGCTGTAGATTTATCATAGATGCTCTCTATCAATTTGAAGAAGTTCCTTTCTATTTCTAGTTTACTGAATGATTTTATTATGCATGGGTATTGAATTTTGGCAAATTTTTTCATGCATGTGTTGTTGTTTTCTTTTTGACATATACTGAAATGATCATAGTGTTTTTCTCTTTTGGTCTGTCAATATGGTAGATTACATTGGTTGATTTTTGGCTATCAAACAAATTTTGCATCCCTAGGATAAATCCTACCTAGCCATAATTCTTTTTATAGAGTTGGATTAAATTTGCTAATATATTAAGGGTTCGTTTCCAAAGAGTGGCTGGTGGATTCGAACTACCAACCTTTTAGTTTGAACAGCTGAGCTCTTAACCACTGCACCACCAGGGCTCTTCATGACAGATAGAGATCTGTAATTTTCTGTGTCAGATTTTGGTATTAGGGTAATGCTGGACTCATAAAAAGGATTAGAAAATGTTCTCCTCCCCTACATTTTCTAAACAATAATTATGTATAAATGGTATTATTTCTTCTTTGAGTGCTTAATAGAACTCACCAATGAAACTATCTGTGCCTGGAGTTTTTTCTGTGGGAAGGTCTTTTTTTTAAAATACTTAAATTTTTTAATATGTGGTTTAAATATGGTAAAAGTGGGTTTTTTTTTTAATTTACTTACTCTGACTTTATTTTGACCTTTTTCTAGCTTCTTGATTTTAGATCTTTCTTCATTTATAATACATGCATTTAAAGCTACAAATGCCCCTAAGCACTGGCTTAACTATCTCACAGATTTTGGTATGTTGTATTTGTATTACCTTTCAGTTTAAAATCTTTTTAATTTATCTTTCAATCTTCTTGGATCCATGCATTATTTAGGTGTATATTATTTAATTTCCAAGTATCTGGGTTTTTTCTAGATATCTTATTGTTAAATGATAGTGATTTCCAAATTAATTTGTTATTGTGGTCAGAGAAAGGTCCCTAGGTGGTACAAACAATTTGTGCTAGACTAACTTAAAGGCTGGTGGTTATAACCCACCCAGCAGTGCTGCAAAAGAAAGTCCTGATGATTGGCTTCTATGAAGATTACATCCAAGAAAACCCCATGGGGCAGCTCTACTGTGTAACACATAGGGTCGCCATAAGCAGAATCGACTTGAAGGCAATAGGTTTGAGGGTTTTTTTGTTTTCTTTTTTGGGTAGTCAAAGAACATACTCTGTATGATTTCAGCCCTTTAGATTGATGACAACTTGTTTCATGGCCTAGTGTATGGGTTTGGAGAACATAACATGTGCAGTTGCAATGAATATGTACCCTGCAGTTGGATGTATTGCTCTATAAATATCACGACTATGTAGTTGATAGCATTTAGATTATCTACGACTTTATTGATTGTTTTGTCTTGTTCTATCAATTACTGAGAACATGGTGTTAAGAATCTCCTACTAAGAGTGGAATTGTCTATCCCTTTGACTCTGTCAATTTTGCTTCATGTATTTTGAGGCTCTTAGGTGCGTATACTTTTATAATTGTTATGTCGTCCTCACATATTTATAAGAACTTATAAATAAGAACTTACTTAATATACTTGTTTAAGAATTTAAATATTCGTGTTATCTCAGGGTTGGGCTCTGTTGTCTTTTTCCATAAGAATGGGTCACGTTTTCCTGATCCTTCATATGTCAAGTAAGTTTGGATTGTATCCTGAACATTTTGAATGTCATGTTGAGAAGACTCTGGATTGTCATGTTCTTCCAAAACATCTTGATGGTTTTTTTTTAACAGGTAATTAACTTGGCTAAACTCAAACTGCAAATTCTGCCTTGCCTGCTATGGGTGTCAGTTCGGCTCTCAGCTCACACGCAGTTTTCAGTCTGCCCATACATGCATAGTTCTGGGGTCAGCCAGAGACTTGGGTGGAGTTTAGACATAGAATGTGGGCTTCCCCTCCTTGCTCTCTCCTCTTTGGGATTCCCCTCTCACACTCCAGCAGTCCTCTTTGGCTCAGGCCCCCTTCCCCTGGTTCCTCTGACCAGAAAAACAACAGAGTTTTTATCAGGGTTTTAACCACTCTGTACCTCACTGTGACCACAGCTGCCTTCAACATAAAGGCTCAAAAACAGAAAACTCAACCACTGCTAGTGGCTTCCCTCGAGTTTTAGCTCTCTTACAAAATCTGTCTGTTTTTAATCCCTTTCCAGAGCCATTACGTATTTTGAGGTGTTCTTTCCAGTTTATGGATGTTCTGGTGAGAGGGTCAGGGTGTTAGGTGCAGAACTTCCAAGGTACTTTTACATGTGCCTTTTGTAATCCTAAATTTTCTATCCTCCCATTGAAGAGAAACTAAGCACAGTACATTGCATTTTGTGTGAATATGAATTATTCTAGTTAGAAATAGTGCAATTAAAATATCAATAAAGCATGACTTGACATGCAAATTTTTGAAACAATGTTAATGCCTCTCCCCCAAGTGCTGACATTTTCCTTTATAAAGAAGTACACGTTTTCTTTTCTGGTGACCATGTGAATTATAAATGTGAACCTTATTGTTGAAAGTCTTCCGCTTTAGCTGATAGTCAGTAAAAGACATTTGTCAGTGCAAGTGACCCATGTGCTATTATTTTAATATTCAATGTTACTAAAATTTTTAAATATCTTTATATCCTATAACAATGCCATCCAAGCCATCATTAAAAGGTAATGTTCATTTAAGGACTGACATGCAGCACTTTAGGAACTCAAGCTAAATGTCACTTAATCTTCTGAAGAAGTCTAAATGGGTGGGGTCTTTTTTTGTTGTTTATTTTTAAGAGGGAGTACTTGCCTAAGTATTAGAGATAATGCTGAGAAAATAAAAATCAGCATTAAAGCAGAATAATTGTACAAAGTGACGGTAAAATACCTTTTTTTCTGCCTTATGTTTATTTCTGTGGGAAAACTAGCCTTTAGTCCTGTGAATTATGAATTATGCAGAGCAGGCCTGTTCAATAGAAACGTAATTCAGGTCACACACATAATTGTGTATTTTCTGGCAACCAAAAAAACAAACCAAACCTGTTGCCACCGAGTTGATTCCAACTCACAGTGACCCTATAGGACAGAGTAGAACTGCCCCATAGGATTTCCAAGGGGCACCTGGTGGATTCGAACTGCCAACCTTTTGGTTAGCAGCCATAGCTGTTAACCACTACGCCACCAGGGTTTCCAAAAAAAAAAAAAAGCACTGTAGATAAGAAAAACTCAGAATCAAGTTGAGAAAAATAGTATGTGCATATATATTTAATTGGTTGGGGACAAACAAAGCCTTTATGTAGCCTCTGACTGGTTCCTCTGTCGGACCCCTGTTTGAATGCTAAGAAAGACAGGAAGGGAACAGATTCCAAAGATTTTACTTAGCATAATTCCTACCAAGTCCATTGAATATTAGTCCTTCCTCTGGTTAGCTGAGGTGGCTGTGATATGCAGCCTCTACATCTTAAGAATTTATCAGCACTTATTAACTGCAAACACTCTTAATTATTGGGTCGTATACAGGGTCGCTCTGAGTCGGAATCGACTCGACAGCAGCTGGTTTTTTTATGGAGAGTTCCTGTTCCTGAAACCCAAACCTAAGCTGCTGGAGGGCAAGCACAGAGTCTTGGGTTTCTGGGAACCTAAGCATCACCTAAGATCCCCTGCCTGCAGGAGGTAGAGGCTTACAAAAATTTCTGTTGTTAGAGATAATTGTAGCAGCAGTTTAAAAAATAAACAAACACAGTTGCCGTTGAATTTACTCATGTTCCAACTCCTGGTGACCTCATGTGTGTCAGACTAGAACTGTGCTCCATAAGGTTTATAATGCCCTGTTTTTCAGAAGTAGATCACTATGACTTTCCTCCAAGGTTCCTCTAGGTGAACTCAAACCTCCAACTTTTCAGTTAACAGCCAAGCACGTTAACTGTTTGCACTGCTCGGGGACTCCGTAGCAACAGTAAAGGCCCGTTATATCTGTATGGGTCTTTGTCCACTCTTCAAGGTACTTCAACATCTATTATTTTCCTGAAGGACAAGTAGGAGTTAGCCAAGGGTCCAGATAATGATGATGGATAATGTCTGAACTGTAATCCAGCAGGTGCAGGCAAACAAGATCCTTACCCACTGCACCAGCAGGGCTCCTGTCTTGGAGTAAAAAAAAGCTCTCAAATGCCATTAAAGAGAGGGAGACATGACCTTGTCTATAGGACTGGGGGCTTGTGTCAGCAGTGTTGTTTAGCCTGGACTTCCTTCTTTTTTGTAGCTACCACATTCCTTTAGCTTCATGACGCGAAACAACTGATTCTAGAAGTATTTAGGAGGTGAGATTGACTGATCCATCATCATTTGTGTTCTCACAACACCCAGAACAGCTGCCTGTTACAGCCTTTGCAGTACTTCATTGCACTTAACTCTTTGCCCATCTGCCTCTTTCTTCCGTCCGTGAAGACAGAGCTAGTTTTTCTGACTCATCTAAGTGTCCAGTCTCTATCCAGGCAGGTCAACACATACAGCAATGGAGACTGTTTTCGCTGCCGCGCTAAATAAACGCTCAGTAAATATAAGCTGCAGTGATTTTTATAGACTACTACCATTATTCATTTCCTTCTTACTGTATTATTTATGCCCAAGGAAAGCTTGCGAGAGAATGAGCACAAAATGTTTTTGTACCTAAAGTCCTTCGAGTCAAGAACCATTGGGCATCAGTCAGGCCAAATGACCTCTTTATATTTCTTCAAGCTGTACTTGACCTAGTTGTGACTGGCTGAGCCATGGGGACCTTGCCAAGTCTCTCAGCCTGTATGTAAGTTGTTACACCATTTATTTAGCCAACAAATACTGCCAAAGAAGAAAAAAAATGTATTGTTATATATTGGTTTTTCAACAACATAATAACTGTGCTCTGTTAATCTTCCAAAACGAGGGAGATTTTAATCTCAGCACAAAGCTTTACAAAAACTGACTTTTAAAATAGAAGAGTATGTGTTATTTTGCTCAATACTAAGTAAACAGAAAGCTACAAATTGTGTCCGCTCCCTTTTGGTTTCTAGTGGAAACAAGGTAAGTTGCCAGTATGCATTTAGCTGCTTGCAGGCTAGAAGGGAGGGTTTATTATAATTCAGTAATAAAAAGTAGACAGACTGTTATGCTTTCTAAAGCCCTTTACATTTAGTGTGTCATTTCAGCCTCATGGTACTTTCAGGATTAGGCATGGCTAGTATCCCTAGTTGTAATGAAAAGGAATTTGGGAGTTGTCAAAGGTCACACAGCTAAGAAAAACAGATATGGGACTCAAACCAATTGTTTCCACCTGCCAAGCCCAAATCCTGTCCAAGCATCCCCCTGCCACCTGGATGGACATATAAGGGAACACCCAAAGTGATAACCCACCAACCTTTCCCTTTAGCTTTCTACTTTTGAAAATGTTAAGTTTTTATCTGAAGTGGGAAGGTTTAAAGTTTTTTTATTTTCAGTATAGATTTATTTCTTACTGAGTCCAGCCCTCATTTGATATCCTGGACATGCTTACCTCTTGATGTGCTTAGCATTTGTCATTTTCCATTTTATTCTACTCAGAGTGACTACAGATGATGCCAGGTGGAGGTGTACAGTATACTTTACAAACTGCATTTGCCCAGCCCTGTGACAGTATGGCCAGAGAGTTAGCTCTGCCAAGGGTGTCCCAGGGAGGACAGAGTGTGCAGCTGACAGCACATGGTATCATACTTGGTCTGGAGGGCCCTAACCAGTCTGGAGGGGAAGCCTTTACAAGAGCCAGCTTCTCTTCAAATATGGAGGCAGGGCGTGGTCTGATGCTTACTCCAAGAAGACTAGCTACATGTATGGGGCCCAGTGCTTCTCAAGAGAGTAAGATAGCCATTTTGGGTGAGATGGTTCTTGCTCCCTTCAGGACAGGATAGCTCACATCTCTGGGACTTGCCCAATAAAGCCCAATAGCCACCCCCTGTCACTGTGATGAGCAAAAACATCCTGCACTAAACTCCCCACGGGCAGTCATTGATCAATGCTGTAGTCATTGGCCCATGATGTTCAAGGGAAAAAAAACTATGTGTAAGCTGCGACTGACAGGTAGAAGGGGCTTCATTGAGCCAGATTGTGAATGACACATGTGATGTATACTCAAAATATTTATGATGGTGAAATGATTTCCATTTCAGCCTCTTCAGTTTGCAAACAAGAGCAGGGAGCTTGACAAACGTGTGAGACTAGTCTTCAATATAGTGTTAGTGATAAGAGCTAATACTTAGTGATTATTTTATGCTGGACTCTGTGTTAAGTGCTTTGCATCTATTAACTCAGTCCTCCCAGTGACCCTATGAGGTAACCATTACAAATAGTATTCCATTTTACAGGTGAGGAAACTGAGGCACAGAGAAGTAAGTAACTTGCCCAAGATCACATAGTTAATCACAGAGCTGGGATTTGCACGCAGGCAATCTGGCTTTAGGAAAAGATTTGCATTATCCAGGTGAATGCCTGGAAGAAGAGCTGGAGGTGAAGTGCCCCACCACCAACACTCTGTAGACATAAAGCCCCTCAGTTATTCTCACTACAGCTGTCCCAGCTGGGAGACAGAGAACGAATTGGGCTGCCTAAGTTTGGGAGCTCTCTCACAGGCTGCTATTTTAAGCAACAGAAACAGGCTATGGAATCATAATCTGGGTGTCTGCATACAGGAGTTTCATAGATGGAAACGGGTTGGCAAATTATGAGAACAGCAGTTTGCAATCTTTTTGGTCTCGTGACCCCTTTACATTATTAAACATTATTAAGGACTCTCAAGAGCTTCCGTTTATGCGGGTGATATCTACTAATATTCATTGTATTATTTATAAAGAAAATGTTCTATATCCAACCGTGCTCAGTAGCATCCGAGGTCTTAAAAGCTCATAAGTGGCGATCTAAGATACTGGTCCTATCGCAGCGGGAGCAAAGGAGAATGAAGAAAACCAAAGACACAAGGGAATGATTAGTCCAAAGGACTAATGGAGCACAACTACCACAATGTCCACTAAACTGAGCCCAGAACAACTAGATGGTGCCAGCTACCACCACCGACTACTCTGACAGGAATCACAATAGAGGGTCCTAAATAGAGCAGGAGAAAAATGTAGAACGAAATTCAAATTCACAGAAAAAAGAACAGAGTTTCTGGTCTGGCAGAGACTGGAGAAACTCCAAGAGTATGGCCCCCGGATACCCTTTTAACTCTGTACTGAAGTCACTCCCGAGGTTCACCCTTTAGCCAAAGATTAGGGAGATCTATAGGGCAAAAAATAACACACATGAGGAACGTGCTTCGTAGTTCACTCAAGTATATGAGACTAATGGGCACAGCAGCCCCAAAGCAAACACGAGAAGGCAGGAAGGGACAAATGGCAACAGTGGACCTGGGGTGGAGAAAAGGACTGTGTTGATACATCAGGGGCTTGGCAACCAATGTCATAAAACAATTTGTATCTTAATTGTTTAATGAGAAACTAATTTGCTCTGTAAACTTTCACCTAAAGCACAATGAAAAATTATATAGATTCATTGTAATGGAAACTAAAACTGAGAAATTTTTAAATGCTTACTTAAAAATAGCAATAGTAAACCCATTACATGTGACCATATATAATTTTACAGAAAGTAAATAGATCTTTCTAAAAAAAAAAAAATTAGCAACAAAAGTGGCATTGTTTATACATTTTTGCAATCTCATTAATGTCTACGTTAGTAGAAAACAGCTAGATCCTCACATACCTGCTTCTACCTTCAATCTATTGTGATATATTGTTGAGACTGAAGTATGTGAAGAAAATCTGTCCTCACCCAGTATGTAGTTGGAGAAGAGGATTATTTTAATAGCCTTTTCAGATAAGGATAGGTATTATTCTCTGATTCTCTACTAGAACCTGACAAGTAATAGTTTTTTAAGGTCAGTTACAATAAGGCATCTGAAATCACATTAATGAATTTTTCATGTTCTGATATACTAAAATTCATTGGTGTATCTTGTACTTTCAATGGGCCTTTTACCCATGCCTGCCAGTGTAACATTATGCGTTAGTAATTTGGAAGATATTGGTTCATTGTTAGTCCCTGATTGGTGCAGATGGTTAAGTGCTCTGCTAATAACTGAAAGGTTGGTGGTTTGAATCCCCTCAGAGGTGCCTTGGAAGAAAGGCCTGGTGATCTATTTCAGAACGGTCACAGCCTTTGAAAATCCTATGCTCCTTTCTACTCTGAGACACATGGGGTCACCATGAGTTGGAATTGACTCAACAGCAACCAGTTGGTTCATTGTGAAGTAGATCTTCCAAAAAGTTAATATATGTCATCAAAAAGTCACATCTGTTAATATTACTTCTCATCTCATGAGGAAAGCATTTACATTCTCGTGAACTGTCAAACTCACTGTGGCAGACACAGGTTTTCCAAAACTGAACGCTTGAATTTTATCATTGGCAACAAATGCTGTCTGCTCCTTTCCTTGAAGTGACAGGCTCACTTTAAAAAATGTCTGCCACACACTCAAGTCTGAATATACATAGCCTGTCTGTCAATCCTTCTTTCCAGTAAAAACGGCATTCCGTGAAAAAAGCACCTAGCTTACCCCACAACTCAAATTACATTGCACAAATGCTTCTCCTAAACGCAACCGTCATACTTTGCTTTATGCGTACCTCTCACTTGATCACATGGGCTATTAAAAAAATGAACACTTGTTTTCTGAGATTTAATAAGTCTGATCATTGTTATCATCCTTTTGATGTGAAATTGGCTTTTTCTTTTTTTACGTATATTTTTACGTATGCAGTTAGGTGCTACTAAGGTTATCCAACATTGCTTTTATATCATCACTGCAAATGTCAACACAGTTGAAACGGAATTTGATAGTAGTTTTGACTTTGAAAGAGACTTGTAGCTCCTGGGAGTCTATGAGCTTAACTTTGAGAACCATTATCCTAAAATAACGCACTCGCCCAGTGAGAAGCCACATGAAAGAAGAAGGAGGGTGCTGGCTTTCGATTCAAAGAGATCTAGCTTTCCGTCCTTGATCTGCTCCTTACTATCAAAGTAGTGCTGGATGAGACACTCAACCTCTCCGAGGCTCAGTTTTCTCATCTAAGAAAGGGAACCAACACACCCTGACTAGGGCACTCAACAGTAAGAACAAAAATATACTCTAAAAAAATGTCAAAATGTTTTCTCTAGAATCTTATACAGGGAATTAAGAGACAGCTGCAGGCATCAACTGGTGTATTGTTGTTGTTAGGTGCCATCAAGTTGGCTGTGACTCATGGTGACCCCATGTACAACAGGATGAAATGTTGCCTAGTCCTGTGCCATCTTCACGATCGTAGGCTTGTTACAGTTATTGTGTCTGTCCATCTCATCGAGGGTTTCGCTCGTTTTCACTGACCCTCTACCAAACAGGATGTCCTTTTTTTTAGCGACTGGTCTTTACTGATGATATGTCCAAAATAAGCAAGCCAAAGTCTTTCCATCCTTGCTTCTAAAGCATATTCCAGTTGTATTTCTTCTAAGGCTGATTGTTCATTCTTTTGGCAGCCCCTGGTATAATCAATATTCTGTGTACCACAGTTCAAATGCATGTTTTTCTGGTGTGTTACTGCTGAGGAGAAAGTAACTGTCAGATAAGGACAGGTGATTGGAGCCATCCTGTCCCACGAAGCACTACAGGGGTTCATATTTTGGTCTAGCCTCTCGAGGAGGCTCTTGGTGAAGCTGAGTTTAGCTCCTTAGGCTGCAGCCAGTGTGAAATAGTGCCCAGATACCTAGAAGCCTGGAGCTGTTGACCGCAGGTCCCCATGCAGCCTGTTGCTGCCTAACACCAATGTCCGTCTGTGTGTTGCAACCCCATACATAATTCCTGGCATGCCAGGTCTCCCATCCAGGAAACTATATTGCAAAGCAAAATTTTGAAATGACAGTATTATGTGGAAAACATTGGATATGATCTCCTACTTATAAGTACACCATCTTCCCACTGCCCCCAAAACCAACCCACTGCTGTCTAGTCGATTCCAACTTACAGCGACCCTATAGGACAGAGTAGAACTGCCCCCTGGGGTTTCCAAGGCTGTAATCTTTATGGAAGCAGACTGTCACATCTTTCTCCTGTGGAGTGGCTGGCGGGTACAAACCACCAACCTTTCAGTTAGCAGCCAAGTGCTGAACCACTGCGCCGCCAGGGTTCCTTCTTCCCTTGCAGTATTTTATAATTAGTAACAAAGTCTAGGGACAGGCCTCGCAAAAGGGCAAGCAAGTCCAATGTGTCATGACACTAACGTTGGGAACTGAAGTTTTAAGCACCCTTCCTCCTCAGGACTCAATTCTGGGACCTTTCTTTCACGGTCTATCAAACTGTGGTGGTGTTTTTTATTTACTACTTAACATCATTTTAAGTCAAGAAAAATTAAAATTTTAAATTATTAACATATGTTTTACCATTGATCTTTATATTATGCAATGTCAGTTTTAAATGCATATAAAAGAATATTTAATTGGTGTGCAGGATCACCAAAATTAACAATTCATAGTTCGCAGCTCGTGGCTACATATATATTTCATTCTTCCCAAAACAATATAAATACTGCACAAAACTACCTCACCTGTTTTTATTTCATTTCTTGATATGTACACATTCCACCAACGCTCTCTAGCATTGATTTACTGATGAGTAAGAAGGCCTGAAAGGAAAGGAACTATGAGTAGTAGCCTTATCTTTTCTTCCCTGCCATCTTTTTCAGCATAAGTGGTTGGCCAATACAGAGAAGTAACACAAGGAAGAAAGGATGTGTTAGGGTTCCTTGATTGACGGTGTTTCTTAAAACATTGCTGCCTGCTTTCTGCATTCAATGTAAGTTATAGTTTGAACAGAAAGTATGGCCTCTTGGGACTGTCACGACCCTCCCTTATTCAGTTTAGATGGAGTACCCTTACCTGGTACGAGGTTTAAATCCTGCTGAACTCCCACATATCTCACAATTGCTATTCTTCATTTATGTATGTAATTATTCGATTGCTTACTTCCCTCCCCGACTGGAGTGCAAGCAGCACATAGGCCAGGACTGGTTTGGTTTTGTTCACCATTGTTTCACGAGTATCTAGCACATAATAGGTTCCTAAGACGTACTGGAGCCCTGGTGGTGTAGTGGTTAAGAGCTCGGCTGCTAACCCAAAAAAGTCAGCAGTTCAAATCCACCAGCTACTCCTTGGAAACTCTGTGGGGCAGTTCTACTCTGTCCTATAGGATCACTATGAGTTGGAATCGACTCAACGACACACAACAACAATAAGTATTTATTAGATGAATGAATGGATGAATAAATGAATGGCTTTCTGTTTTGCAACCTGAATACTAGTGTCAGGTGAAGAGGTGGGATAAGCGAGGGCAATATGAATTCTAGCTTTTGTTCAGAGGGCGCTGAATCCTGTCACAAGTCTGGAAAACTAAGCAAGCATGGTACTGCCTTTGTTTACCTGATTGTCTTTCCTACTAGTTAGTAAGGATAATGGCCAAGTCTTTGTATCTCCGGCCGGGCACAGTGCCTGGCACTTGGTTGCCTCTTAGAAAATTTTGGCTCTTTTGAATTGAATTAAGCAAAATTTAATTTGAGGGAAATATGATGCCCTGAAGTTTACACTGTCTTGTCCTCCCCTTCTGTCTCCTCTTTCTCCTTTCCCTTCTTCCTCTCCTTTTGACTTCTTAAAGATCCCTGAGTCTTGAGAACGATTGTAGTTGTGATCAGATGTTTCCAACAGAAAATTGCGCTCATCTATTTTCAGTTAACTTGATTCTGATTGGCCTTGTAATCATGGCAGTAGCACCCCTGAGAGAATGCCCCGAACCAATCTGGGCACATAATTTGATAATAATATCCACATGTCGACATTGGTCTTGGGATAGAATCACAAGGCAGGCACTTCAGAAGCTCATCTGTTCAACTCTAGCTAATTCAGAGAAGAAATTAACTTGGGGATTGGATGAAATCCACTCTCCTGCCCGGAAGGCCACAGCTAACCTTGTCAGAATGGCAGTATAGAAATGCCAGAGATCCCGAGCATCGGCTGCTTAATGGGAGCCAGCCTTCTTGTTAGAACTTGGTCCACAATCTATCCGTCTTGTCCATTACCCTACGACTACATTTGAGAAATGGCCAGGAGGAGATGTAGTAAAAACAGAGTGTTCATAATGAAATTGAGGATCGATGAAATAATAAAAAACAAAAGCCTACAGGTGAGATTGGTATTGATTGACCATCTTAGAATACATTGTTAGTAAGCGATCCGAACATGCTTCCAATATGTAAAATGGGGGATTTCTCTCCTGAGTGAGCCTCAAATTGAAATTGTAGAATGTCATAAGAAGAAATTCCCGGGATGGTCCTCTTAGAAGTTAGGGGGCTGTAGCGGCGTGCAAAGGGCATGGACTTGGGAGCCAGCCATACATGAGTTTTGTACCCAGCTTTAGCTCTGTGTGACCTTGAGCAAGTAATTAACTTGTCTGATTTTTTTTTTAATTGGTATAAAAGACATTCCTTGTAGGTTTGTTTTGAAGGTCAAATGAGATCACCAGGGAGAGGTATGAAGCTCAGCATCTGGCATAGCACAGTCATGCAACAATGCTATCTTCTCTCCTCACCATTTCAGCCCTTTGGAACAGCTTGGCAGGGCTTGGACTAGGGTAAAGCAAGTGAGGGGTCCAGGTCACCCTGAGAGTGAGCACCTCCTTAAATTCTGCACCCTAGGTACTCTTCTTGCCTCACCTTAGTCCCAGCCATGTACCTGGGACAATGTCAGAACAGGGTTGAGGAAGGCTTCTTCTCTCAGGGTAGATGCCCACCCCCCACCATCTCCTGGATCATCTTACAAATGACAAAATTGAGACCCATGGGGGTGATATAACTTGACTAAAGCCATCAGTTAATAAATGGCAAACCTGGAATGTGAATCCAGGCCTCTCAGCTCTAAACCGCTGTGTTTTACTCCCCAGAAGCCTCTAGCTGAAATCTTTGGAGCCCATATCGCTTTTACTGACCCGCATATACTCCTTTATGCCAAACATGATCTTTCTGAGCATCTCCACATTGTCTCCCCAAGGAGTCTTGAAGCTCCATGAGATAGGAAGAATGCATGTCTCCACTGTTTGGGACTTCCTAAGGCATTTTGTACAGGCTTACTTGCAGTCATGGTTCAGTAAATATCAATTGATTGAGAAAAAGGACATATTCTTATAGCCTTGTAATTTTAATGCAGAGAAAGAGTTATAATAAACATGAACCCAGCTGAGGGGGAGAAAGGCATTAATTTCACCACATGTCCAGGTCTTTAAGAAGTTAGCTTTTCAGGCTCCACAGGGACTCTGGAACTCACGTAGACTCCTACTCAGTCTTTCAAGAGAAGAAAATTGCAACTTCAAGGGGTACCCTTCAAGCCACAGGGAAGTGGTAGGGGGAGGGATAGAAGGAGGGATGGGAGGTAGAGGGATCTGACTTCAGCAACGTTGGATGTTTAAAGAAGGACTAAAGGAGAGATAAGAGTAGGGCTGCTCAAACTTACATGAGCAAACACATCACCTGGGGGTCCTGTTAAAATGAAGATTCTGAATTAGGAGGTGGGCGGGGGGAGCCTGGGATTCTGCATTCCTGCCATGATCCCAGGTCATGCCGATGCTCCTGGTTCAGGGACCACACCCCAGGAAGTGAGGATGTTGTCATGGGACAGAAGATAGTGAAAGCGTTGGCCGTTCACCTCTCTCCACTGCAGCCATTGGCCTTTTGATGGTGGGCAAGTTCCTTAATCTCAGACTGGGCAGAGGGCAAGTGAGATAAACTGAGACAGGCAGCCTGCCCCCCCAGCCCAATGACTCACAACTTTTTTCCACCAGGATACACTTGATGAGTGACATTTCCATGCGTGAAACATTTCAATTTCACCATCCATGAAATGGATGTTCATGTTGGTCTGTATCTCTGGGGGCCTCTTCTGGTTCGAAAGTTCTGTGCATGTGGGGAAGTTGCACGGAGGTTTTACGTTTGCAAATCTGGCTCAGTGGAAGCACTGCTTTCAGTCTGAAAGTTCTCAGGATTCCCACTTACTCAGGTCTCCTATCTTTTTGCAGGGGAAATCTGTGCATTCAAGATCCATGGCCAGGAGCTCCCATTTGAGGCTGTGGTGCTCAACAAGACATCAGGGGAAGGCCGACTCCGTGCCAAGAGCCCCATCGACTGTGAGCTCCAGAAGGAGTACACGTTCATCATCCAGGCCTACGACTGTGGTGCTGGGCCCCGGGAGACAGCCTGGAAGAAGTCGCACAAGTGAGTGGCCTAACTCAGCTCCCAGGGCCTGCCTCCAGCCCTTTGCCCACCCTGCCTCCATTGACATGCAGTTTTTCGGAGGTGTTTGACTTTTGGCTGCACCATGGTGTTCCAAGCACCTGCAGACATATGTCCGGGCTGTTTTCTACACCTGGATGCTCTACCCTTCTCTTCACTCGCACCAACTAGTTGCCATCGAGTTGATCTGACACATGGCAACCCCGTGTGTGTCAGAGTAGAACAGGGTTTTCAATGGCTGATTTTCAGAAGTAGATCACTAGGACTTTATTTTGAGGCATCTCTTGGTGGACTCAAACCTCCAACCTTTTAGTTAGCAGCCAAAGATGCTTCTATTCCAACTTCAGGACCTAGTTCAGTTGACACTTCTTCCAGGAAGCCTTCCCTCAGCTGATCCATTCCTGCAGACCTGGTTGGGTACTTTCCTTGGGTTTCTGCAGGACTATGTGCTTCTCTCTGTCACAGCACTTTTCATTTGGGGTCATTACTGTTCTCTGCCTCATGAAGGGGTTCAGAGTCTAACACAGATTAAGGAACCTTGGTGTCACTGTGGTTCAAGGACATTCTTAAGCTCGACTACTGACCAAAAGGTCACCATTTCAAATCCATCAGCTGCTCCTTGGAAACCCTATGGTACAGTTCTACTCTGTCCTATAGAGTTGGTTAAAAGCCATTAAATTCTTACTGAATGGAGGACTGAATGAATAGAGCAAGGAATGAATAAGGGAAAGAGGAGAAGATCATGAGGAAATGGATTTCCTAAACCTGGGTAACAGGGAAGGACAAGGAATGGGGAGGCTTCCTGGTGTGGATTCATCTCAGAGGAGCAAGGGAAGGACAAAGGGATTTCCAATGGGAGGAACTGATAGAAGACTCAGATCACATCTGTGACTGGCTAGTGGTTTCTCTACTCACTTGGCCTGAGGCCTGAGTTGGTGCCTGGGGCAGTGTGGGAGGTGGTGTGACCCTTCCTTTATGCCATCTCCCTCTTCCTGTGTGTGGTCCCAGGGCTGTGGTCCATATCCAAGTGAAGGATGTCAATGAGTTTGCTCCTACCTTCAAAGAGCCAGCCTACAAAGCCGTTGTCACAGAGGGCAAGATCTACGACAGCATTCTGCAGGTGGAGGCCGTCGATGAGGACTGCTCCCCCCAGTACAGCCAGATTTGCAACTATGAAATCGTCACGACTGATGTGCCTTTTGCCATCGACAGGAACGGTGAGTGCCCTGAGAGCACCCCAGCATAGCACAGGGAAACAAGCCTACCACCTCCACTCTGAAGGCCAAGGGGGAGCTCTGAGTGTACTTGGAGAATTATGCCTCCCGTGCCATCCTGGATCTGGGCCCTGTAACCCAGATCTCAGCCCTTCACTCCAGGGAATGGCCTCCCATTAGCCGCAGCCCAGCCAGGTCTAAGACACCCTAGGTAACCTCAGAAGCCTACTCGGTGAATGCGTTCTGTAGAAATCACAATACCACACATCTGGGTACCAAGGGTGGGTTGATTTTCTGGTACAATTTTCCAGTTGTCATCCAGATATGAGCCATGCCATCAACTCGGCCACGCCGGGTCCCTTTCCTATGTGATAAGTTGTAGCATTAGGCCACGCCACAACAATCTGCTTCCTTCTCCAAGCTAAAGACGTGCTAACAGAGAAGGTGGGGATTTTGAAACACTTTCTAAACCACGGATCCATTCAGAAATCTTTAGAGTTCTTGCCAGTAATGTCTCTTGAGAATTTTAGCCCTAATGAGAGTGATGAATGAAAGAACCTTCCTACTACACTTCAATCCTAGATTGAACTGAACTAAAAACAATCCTGTCAAGTCACTTGGATAGTTCCCCATCACCATTAGTGCAAACAATACAGCCAGAAACCCAATCAGGTCAGCCCCATTTGACTATAATTTTCAAAACACTGATTATAATCAAATGATAATTATTTGCCAAGTGTATTGTTTAATTATTAGCAGGAATGTGAGGGTACCTGGATATTATCCCTGCTTTCTTTCGAATAGGATTTAAGTCATACAAAGATGCAAAAGTTGCAGACCCTGAAATTCATCCACTCTGCAATGATGTATTAAAGTGCCAGACTCTGGGAAAGGAGATAGGGTAGAACTCTGCAGTGCAATGAATTACTCAATATGACCCTTCTAGCCATAGTCTTTGAAACTCCCACTAAATGATTGGGTGAGACCATTCTAATAAGGTATATAGAATCCTAATGAGGGGATTGGTCAGTTTTGCCAACCCACTTGGCTTAAAATGAGCCATCTCAGAGGCAAGAAGAAAGGATCTCATCACCACCAAGAAAGAAGAGCCAGTGGTGGACCTGGGATCCCTGTGCTGAGAAGCTCCTGGAATGAGGAGAACAAGAGATAAGAGCTCTAACATTGAAGATGGTAAGAAGCAGTGACAGAGAAATGGTGGCCAGAGAGACCAGCAGGAGACGGCGTGTTGGGCTTCCTAGCCCACAGAGCAAGAAACCTGAGTGCCTTTGGGCAAAAAGATTGCTGGAGGAGTAGCATGCCTCCAAGCACTTGGTGGAGCTAGGTTTACTGACCCACAGAGATAGAGCTGAGCATTTTCGGGTAGAGGCTTGCTGGTGGAGTGGGATACCTCAGGGCACTTACGGGCTGAGCTCAAAGAGCTTTGTAACACTTGCCTGAGCAAGGCAGAGGCTGAGAGGTATGCCTGCAGGCACAGCTGAGAAGAGGCTGTCCTGATAGAAGAACTGTATCCTGTACATTCCTGAACCTGAATTTTAACCCCATAACTATGAGTATGGTGTGTGAGTTCTGTGTGGCCATTGCAATGAAGGTTTGGACTCAGCAGAGAGGTAAAGAGTGCTGTGGGAGGGATGGTTGGTGTCAGAATTAGTAAAGATGGTGAAGAGAGGAGGCTTCTCTGACCTCCTCCTCAAAGGAGTCAGCCGTGGGCTGTTGATCTTGATTCTCCTTCCCCCTTACAAAATTAGAGGAGGTCAGATGCTTCAGCCATGCCATTTTTACAAACTCAAAATATATGTGATCCCTGCCCACATGGAGCTTACCATCTAGTGGAAAAAAATTAAAATAGAAACCAGGTGACATCAAGGGTGCAGTTGATGTACAAAGTATTCCATGAACCAGAATGAGGCAACAAATTAGCTCTGAGCCTCCAGGAAGCCAATGCCTAGAGGGAAATACCATCAGTCACCTGCTGGCAAATCTTCAGGAGAACCCCAGCACTCCTGGATGTTGAGACCAGGGAGAACTTACTCTGTGATGTAGTCTTCTGTCATCCTGACAACAATAGCAGATTCCACAGAAGATGGAAGCCCAGGAGACAACCTCATTCCTGACCTCAAGTAGTTTACCTGTCTTTGGAGATGGGATTAATTTTCATAAAACAGGGAAGAAGTAAGGAGGCAGAAAGAGGGTCATCATAAAATGGTAAAACACATGAAAAGTATGTTATATACCTGGACACTGCTAGATTCTAACTGTGCAGAGTGCAAGATCCATGCACAAGAAAGTAAAGAAGGAAATACTGGATTTCGGTCAAAGTTTGGTTCAGGACTAAGAAGAGGGTAATTTCAATTAGTAAAGACAGTCAGACCTGCTGCCTGACGGCTTCTCTCACAGGCCCTGTGAAATGACTTGCCTGCCCCCACCACACAATCACACATACACATGACACTCCCTAAAACATAAAACAACTGCTTTGTCCTTTTCTCCTTGGGATTTCTGTTCCCTATGATCAACCATAGGGTCTGCCCCCAAAGAAGTTTTGGAATTCAGGGAGTGACGAGTCCTTGATAAGCAGCAGGGCTAGGTCAGTGAATGGATCTGTGAAGAGGGCCCAGGCTCCACTTGACCCCCTGCTCTCCTTCTGAAGAACCACTGCCCAAGGAGAGGTAAGATGCAAATTCCTTCATCGGAGGGTAAACTGCCCCCATCAGGAAAATGATTACTCACCTTGATGAGCCATTTTGCTAACATATGCCAATTTATTTCCCTGACTGTCTCATTAAAAGTGAGGAATGGTCCTTCTCCAGGTCTCTGCCTTTGACTCTGGTTTACAACCTGAGATGAAGAGGACAGTGGGCACTCCTGGGAAGTATGGGTACCCGGCGGTGAGGTTTACAAGAGCAGTTCTCCCAGTAATGAAGGCAGGACCTGGGGCAGACACATGACCAGTTCCGTTCTAATGAGCTTCCCATTGGCCCTTATCCATCACTTCTCCCAAGGACCTTCAGGCTCCTTGCAGAACTTCCTTAGCATACAGGTCAGGGAAAGTACTGCTGAGTTTGGGGCCCATTCCTTGAGGCAGATGGTTTCTGGCCCCTGCAACCTGCCAGGCTCTTTGCCTGTGGAGGAAAGAAGGGAGGCAGGACAGCAGGAGGATAGAAGCACAGCATGTGGAGTCAGCCTGCCTGCCATTGACTTACACACTCAATGTCTTCCCACTGGAGGCCTTCAGCCTCCTTGCTCTTAAATTCTTCCCCTGTGAGAACACAGCAGTGACACTTCCTACCTTGTTGTGAGGTCTCGGGAGAGGCAGTGTGTGGTATGATGTTTGCAGGGTACCCTGTATATGGGGAATGCTCCACCAATGATGCTGTGATTTTTATATATTTACCTGGGAGTTTGGGAGGTGAGGTTTCTTTACCCCTCGTGGATTTCTGGGCTGAAATTAGTAGCAGGTAACTGAGTTGGGGACACCACCTCACTCTTGAGAAGCCCTGGATCCATTTCAGATGGCTTTCATGCCCCATCTCCTGGCACTTGGCCCATCTCTCTGAGATAGACACAGCCTGGATCCTCATTTCCATTTGACAAATGGAGAAAACAGTTCTAAAACGTAAAGAGCTGACCTAATACCGCCTGTCACACTGGTGGCAGAGTCAGGACAGGAAATCATGTCCCCTGACTGTTGGTCCCAGAGTCTTTCCACCAGACTTCTATTCCTCGATGGTATTTGACAGGCTCCCATAGCAAGGGTATTTAGGTTCATGAACACAAAGTTGTGTCTTGATCTATAGCCACTTCTTTGTGTGTGTATGTATGTGTGTGTGTGTGTGTGTGTGAGCATGTGAGCATGAGACGGAGAGACCTTTGACAAGTTACTGAAGTCCTGTTGCAGTTCCTCATCGGTAAAATGGGGATTATGTCATCGGGTGGACGTGACTGTTATCTGAACCAGGGCAAGCAGAGCCCTCACCAGACTGTCTGGTACAAACAGGCGCTCAACAATGATAGGGGATGACAGCAGAGGTCCCCAATGATACCAAACTACCACCTGTCAGATTTTTCTACTTTTCGAGCAATTGTTTGGTTTTCACACAGTCTCAGCTGGCCTGTGTCATTGTCAGAAGGCTGCCCCAGAAGTAAGAGGACTCTGATGCTTCAGAGAAGTCTGCATAATACTTAAAGTAAATGAAAATACTTCTTTTCTGTCTGAATATAAAAGTAGTGCATGCCCTTTGTGGGAAATTTGGAAAGCACAGAAAAGCATGAAGGAGAGAGTAAGTCACCCATAATTCCACCAGAGATAACCACTATTGACATCTTCTCATACTTCCAATATTTTTTCTATGTATTTTTAAATTAAGGCCACCCTACCCTTGCCATTCCTTATCTTCCCCTTTTTACGTAACATTTCATTACTTGTATTCTCCCCATTCTTGAAAACACTTCATAATCACAGCTTTTAATGCCAAATAACATTCCACACTGTATATAAAAACCAAAACCAAACCAGTTGTCGTTGAGTCAACTCTTGTCGACAATCCCATGTGTGTCAGAGTAGAGCTGTGCTCCATCGGGTTTTCAGTGGCTGGTTTCAGAAACAGATCACCAGGCTTTTCTTCCAAGGCACCTGTGGGTGAACTTGAACCTCCAACCATTTGGTTAGCAGTTGAGCTATTTAGCTCTTCCATTACCATTGGACACCAGTTTCTTTCCTGTTTTCCAGTGTAATAAATACTGCTTAGATAAACATATTTGTACATATATCTGTCAGTTTTATCATTTTCCTAGAATCAATTTCTAGACATGGAATTGCATGTATAAAAAATACGAACATTTTCAAAGCAACTGTTGTATATTGCCGGGTGCCATTCCTGAGGGGTTGTTCTTATTTAAGCTCCACCAAAATAAGGGTGCTGTTTAGACTGCTCGTCTTCCTCACCCTCCTTCCCAACTCTGAGTAGGGGAGTTTTTAAAAAATGTGTTCACCAACATGCAAGGTAGGTGTTGATCTTTGAGAGTTAGCCTCTCAGATTCACAAATTTAGACCTGGAGAAACAAGCCCAGGGACCGCTGCTCACCTGGGCTAAATGGAACTCAAGTTTCCTAAGAAGGCGGTACTAGGAGAAATCATTCAAGTGTAGAAAAACTGCAATTGGGATAAAAACCAGATGGGTGGCTTTGAGCTTTAAAAAAGCTTTAAATGTGTGTCTTATCCAAATCTGAGCCTCCTCCCTGCAATAGTTGCTCCCAATATTATATCCTCATTTATGACCTAATGCTTCAAATTCTGTGCTTTGGAATCCATTCTGACATTCATGAAGTTGATGGTGGTGGAGAAGGTGAATTATTTTCTCAGACGGTTTCATTAAGACTTGTTATGGAAGTGGAGCTGCAAACAAATTGAGCCATGGATTCAGCCGGTGTGTTTATTTTTCTACCACAATCAATAGTATTTGGTCTGCTTAATGTCATGCGGATTGTAAACATGGAGTCTTCCCCGTCGAAGAGGACTATCTTTCCAGAGCCATGGAACTTTAAAGAAAGAGCAAGTTAAAACTTTGTTGTTCAAAATTCAACCTGATGTTGCGGAAACATACCTCTTGTGGTTACATGAAAGTGCTCGCACCAGCCAGAATTCCTCCCCCTGTGATGACCAGAACCACAAACAAGTGGTTAACAGAATCCACTGGGAATGTTACCAACCCGATCCTGAGCTGTTGCAGAGCTGTGCAGGCCCTGGAATGGAGAGTGAAACAGATATTTGGGGATAAACAAAAGGGATTCTCAACGCCAGCCACAAGAACCAGAAATACATCAAACCTGTTTTTCTTCAAAGATTTTTCACTGACTATATTAAACTATTTTTATATTAAACTAAATTCTACTTCAAATTGGTGGAAGCAGCACATTTTTTAGAAGCAGTCCAGAAGCAGATAGCTGAATAACCAAAACCAAACCCTTTCCCAACCCCATGCGTTACAGAGTAGAATTGCTCCTTAGGGTATTCTTGGCTGTAATCTTTATGAATGCAGATTGCCAGGCCTTTCTTTTGCAGTACCACTGGGTAGGTTCAAACAATCAACCTCTAGGTTAGTAGTCAAGCAGAAATTGTTTGTGCCACCTGGGGACCTAAGTATCAGAATAAAAGAGTCTCATTCTTGCCCTAATGTCTTGGCCAACTTTGTACTAAACCCTCCCCCGCCAGCCTCTACCTCCCCATCTTCCCACTCCCAGCACTTACTCACATATATAGCCCCTGCTCAGGACTAGGATTGAGTACTGGTTTACTAATATTGGATGATCAATGGATCAACTTTTCTAATTTTTAAAACATTACCTGACTTTCCTAATCTTAGTCTATGTTGTCTCAATTTACATGAATGGAAAGAAAGCCCATTAGGTATTTTCCCTCCATTTTGATGAAATAAAAAAAAAAAAAAGACAAACCAACAAAGAACATGTGTTCGTTTATTTGTTCGTTGGTTTGTCTGTTTTTTCATTTCTATTTTCCTCATTTCACTTCTGGGAAAAGATGATAATAGCATTTGAGTTCTAATTTGCTCTCAACTCCTCCATCAAAAGAAAGCAGGAATGAAATTCTTCTCAGCAAAGGAAGACTTTAATCTCTTGGGATTGAGAAATAAGAAAGTATTAAATGCATGTTGGACCTATATTAGTTCCTGGGGACCAACATTGCATTTCAGCAAAAGTAGTCAATTAAAAATATGCTCATTAATTAAGGATATTTGTTTCTGCATTATAATAGCAAACCCACGGGAACAAAAACACACAAGTGGCTCAGAAAAATTGTTCAGTCCCTCTTGAAGAAGAAAGATGTCTTTGCCACTAGGGCAGGGAATCAGTTATTCTGTGTCACTTTCAGAAGGGAGGTCACAGATTTTCTTATTGATTTTACTTCCTATTTGGTAGCAAAATCATGTGAGAAGCAGCAGTGAGCATTCCTGGCGACAAGCCCAGAGGTTAAAAAATATGTGTCAGGACATTTTCTGAATTCCGTCCTTTTCCCAGAGATTGCATGGCAGATAAGCTCTTGCAGCCTACATCAGGGACACAGCACCTGAGTCCCCTTTGGGAGGATGTTTTCAGTAACCCATTACTCATAAACACAAACCCATTGGATTCCAGTTGTGTGTTCAGAGTTCCCTAGCAGCACAGTTGCATAGCCAGGGTCCCTCTAATCAGTGGTGACAGGTGGAATGCAGGTCACGAGTGGAAGCTATGCTCCTGTTTGCCCCCTTTTTTTTTTTTTTACAAAGAGATAAGGAAGAAAGGGCCATTTAATTCGTATGCAGTTTGGTGGAGTAGAGAAGCGATTTTGAGAAAGTGTACTGTGGTTAACTTGATCTGAGATGATTTTGCTCATTCCTGTGTCCTCAGGAAACATCCGGAACACAGAGAAGCTGAGCTACGACAAGCAACACCAGTATGAGATCCTGGTGACCGCCTACGACTGTGGGCAGAAGCCAGCTGCTCAGGACACCCTGGTGCAGGTGGACGTGAAGCCAGTGTGCAAGCCTGGCTGGCAAGGTGGGTGCTGCTTCCATCAGAACTGTCACATGAAGGTGGCTGGTAATGGCGTAGAGAAGGTGCTTAGCTTTGTTCTCAAATCATTGCAAAAGACAACTACAGGAATTGTAAAGTACAGTTACTCTGCCACAAAACAGAGGCGCTTATTTATTCTCACAACTCTTACACGAGGTATTATCCCCATTTCACAGCTGACAACATCCGAGGCAACTCGTCTAAAATAATGGGCTTAGTTTATCCAGTGCTTCCTTTCTCAAATCCCGTGACATCTTTGGATCAAGGGTAATTAGCCCACTGTGCTCAGGAGAAATTACCAGCAAGCCCATTCACTTTATCTAGAGGTATCGAGACTAGCTTTGCTTCAGCACTCAGCACCTGGGGAGACTGTCAAGTTCCTCACACGGAGGGTGTGCACACTGAGCTGGGAGATCCAGAATCCAGCCTGTCTATTAGAGGGTTTCATAAGTGTTGACTCTGAGAATCAATGGCCTGAGATGGAGGTGGATATTTCTGTTAGTTTTGATCTTCTAGGTTGCAGACAGAGCACATTCTCAGGTTCCCCATAGATGATGATGATTTATTACTGAGCTACCAGGGACACAAGGAAGGCAAGTTCAGTTGCATAGATGGATCTTGCAGAGAAGTGTATGGTTTATGGACTCACAACAGTTCTGTTCGTGACAGCAGTTCTGGTGGCCAAGCAGGGGTGCTAGAGTTGTCCCTGTGCCACCAGACTACTCTTGTTTCATGTGTTGCTGCTGCTGTACGGTCCTGCTTACTCATGGTACTTCATGGAGTCATCCACCTGTGGCCTCTGCTTACGGCTTTCTCTTAGTGTGTCTTCTAGCTTCTGGCCTCCTGTTGGATTCCTTCCTTCCTTCATTCTGTGTGTGTGTGTGTGTCCTTGTCTCACTCTTTTTCTGCATCTTTCATTCTTAAATTCCCCTAGAAAGGGTCTCACTAAGTCTTAGTCACACGCATCTCTACTGGGCAGACTAATGCCAGACCACCATATAGTTCACTGGTCAGGCTTTGAGTGGCTGCCTTTTGGTCAGGAGTCCCTTCCTGGTCTAATTCATCATGGTCAGAATGGCAGGACCTCATGGTACAAAGCAAGGAAACCTGTGCCTGAGGAACCACCTAGAGCACCCCCCTCAGAAGGTAGCCCTCAAAGTGGTCCTCTCCAGCAACTTTATCTCCCTTAAACTAGAAAGAAAGGAGAGTAATTAAACCCACCTCTGGAGGAGTCAGAGTCATTGCCCTTTAAACAAAATTCAAAAATTGTTCAATAGAGGAGCTACAGGCAAGGCACAAGAGAGGTAAAGAAAAAAAGTAGAGTCGTTTTGTGTTTAAGATCAAGCAAGAGCCAAGGGTAATGGTTGCACAGCTAATTAATGTAATTGATGACAATAATCTGTAATCCCGTAGAAAGTTAAGTTGGCAAATGTTGTATGTTTTTTTTTTCAACAACAGAAAAGAGCAGCTGCTGAGGCTGCTTATGTATGACCAAATACCTCATGGGATTTCTTTTCTTGGTTTGGAGATTTAGGGTCATGGTTTCATGGGACATCCTAGTTAATTGGCCTAATATCATGTTTAGTGCTTCTGTTTTACCTTCTAGTTCAGTGCATAGTGCCTGGGGTCTTAAAAACTTGCCACTCCCATCCAAGGCACAACAATTAGCTTCTATTTACCTGGACCAACAGTGGAAGAAGAGAGTCAGGAACAGGAGGAGGAAATGGAATGTGTGGCTAATTGTCTCCATGAACAACTGCTTCCTTTGCCACAAGACCAGAAGAACGGGGTGATGCCTGGCTACCATTACTAAAGGTTTTTATCAAAGATTCTATAGAAGAATCCTGATCAAAAGGGGGGAAATGAGAAACAGAATTTCAAATTTTCATGAAATCCAGACTTTCTGGAGTCATTGAGACTGGTTGAACCCCCAAGTCTATTGCCCTGAGATCATCTTTAAAGTTTAAACCAAAAATATCTCCTGAAGTTTTCTTTAAACCAATCAATAGTTTAACTTCACTCAAGACTGTCTTCCTTAAGCCTTGTGCTCTTTTAAGATCTACCCATATGGAATCAAATTGACAACAGCAACTCCAAATGTTAGCGTGTAAGGACTGGCCCCAATGAAGGTCTGGCCTTTGAAAAGAAAGCCTGAAATAATATAAAAGGTTTCTAAGCATGGAATATACTCACAGTGGGATTTTAAGTGGGAAAAGCAAAATAAAAGTGCATATCTGGAGTGTGGTAACAATGTGTTTTGTCTTTGCCAAATAAGGCACCTATAGCTTTGGAATTATATTTCAGTACTTATATTTAGGTGTAATTTCCTAATGGAGTTTGCACTTGTTTCAGGGTTAAATATATACAAAGAAAAACATTAATAATGTTTAGTTCTGTGAGTGAAGAATGTATTGAGCACCCACCTCTGGGGCACACTGCTATTTGTAGCTCTAGGTAGCAAGCTCCTAGGAACAGAGGATTGGGCCCCTTCACTGCTGTGTCTCCAGTACCCAGCAGAGGGCAGTTCAAGACACAAGAGTTGAATGAATAAATACATAGATGAAGTAATGAATTATGAGTGAGACCTTATTAAAATATGTAGGAATTTTCAGCTGCTAACACAACAAAAAGGTTGGCAGTTCGAATCCACCAGCTGCTCCTTGGAAATCCTATGGGACAGTTCTTCTCTGTCCCATAGGGTTGCTGTGAGTTGGAATTGACTCGACGACCACGGGTTTGTTTTTTTTGGTTTATGGGACAAAGAAGAGGGCCGTGGTGGGACAGTGGTAGAACTCTCGCCTTCCATGTGGGAGAGTCGGGTTTGATTCCCAGCCAGCACACCTCATGCAGATCCATCATCTGTCTGTCAGTGGATGCTTGCATGTTGCTTTGATGCTGAACAGGTTTCAGCGGACTAAAATGGATTAGGAAGAAAAGCTTGGCAATCTACTTCTGAAAATCAGACAGCAAAAACTCTACGGATCACACAGCCTGATCCACAGCCGATCACGGGAATAGTGCAGAACTGGGCACCATTTTGTCCCATTGTACAGAGGATCACCATGAGTTGGGGACTGGTTCCACAGCAGCTAACAACAAGGAACAAAGAAAAGAGGGAAGAAGCAACACCTTGCATCAGTTAACCCTGTCAGGCAAAGGGACTGAAACACGCATAACATCAGAGTCAACTGCCTGATGGTGGCTTCCCTGTCTAAGCAGGCCAGCCTGGGATGGCAGAGGCTGACACCTGATACTGCATGGCAGTCCTCCTCCCTCCAGTTTATCCCTATAACCCATTGCCGTTGAGTTGATTTTGACTCATAGCAACCCTATAGGACAGAGTGGAACTGCCCCATAGGGTTTCCAAGGAGCGCCTGGTGGATTCAAACTGCCGACCTTTTAGTTAGCAGCCACTTAACCACTGCAAAGTCCCCTCTCCCTAGCTATTGCCCCGGCTATAGCCCCAGCTAGCTTGCAGATCATAGACTGGTCCTCTGGATTCTCTGACATCTGTAGTAGCCAGTGGACAAAGTGCCTTCTGGCCACTCCTGTCACAATATTGTCCCCACACCTCCTTCCAGCACACTGCTCCATTTTATTTCTCCACTTGGCATGCCCGCACCTCCAACTGACCCTCCCCAAGGCCTGCTCTGCCTTCCTCCCTTGGCCAGGCCTGCAGCCTCTTAGCTGGAAGTACACCTTTCTCCAAGAGAGCTTACCACCCGCCCCGTCCCAAACGTGCAGCTCTTCTCTGGCCCCGTTGGGTGTTGTAGGACAAGTTGGAGTGAGCCACATTTTACCAGATTTCCCTACTGACCGCAAGTGAAGCAGGATGCGCCCTTACTGTGAGAGGTCTTCGGGTACCCTGGGGAAAGGGCGGCTCTTCTGGAAGCCAGTGTCATATAAAGCCTGTGTGGTATAGGATGGGAGAGGAGCAGAGACAGGAGGCCAGTTAGTCCACCAGGAAGCAATGTAAGGAGACTAGCCTGGCTTGCATAAAGAGTTGGGCCTGGGGAGAAGTGAGAAGCAAGATTGGAAAGGCTAGGGGCAGGGTTAGGTGGGCAGCGGAGATTCTGTACGGCCCTGAATAGCAAGGTGAGGAGCTGCCTTAATCCTCAGGCCCCTCTAGATCCAGCTGTGAGGGGTCTGTGTGCATGTGCCAGACGGAATCCCCCAGGAGATCAGAGTCCACTCCCTGAACTGACTTCTCACAAGCAAGGCAAGTTACCAGGCAAACACAGTTTGGCAGTTTGAATCCTTGTACTTGTTCTTAGTCATTTCCTTCCAGGCAGGATGGAATTGCAGCACCGTGAAAGCAATCCATCACACTCAGGAGCCCCCGCCTTCTCCAAGCATAGCCACTCAGCACTGTCACCCAGCCGTCACTGCAGGCAGCTTCTCCCAGTGAGCTGTCTCAGAGCAACTGAAGCCGCCCACAGCTAGAGCCTCCCCTCTCTTCCCAGAGCCCCATAAGAGAGTAGCTCCCAGGCTCCAGGGATGCCCCAGGGTAATGCCCCAGTTTTCCATCATAATAACCCCCTCCATGTGCAGGGCTCTGAAACTTTCCCTACAAGATTCTGGCCCTTCCCTAGCTAGGCACAGGAGGACATCTCAGACCCTGGCCTTTCAGTCCTTGGGCAAGGCACGTTTCTACACAGGCTATGGTTTTCCATTCTCTGCCTTTTTTCCTTGGGTTGGTCTTGTCTTCCCAGAAAGGGTGTGGACTCCTTGAGGGCTGAGCTGCACTTCTTGCAGCCCTGGTGCTGAACTTTCCATACATTACCTAGGCAAAAACTAAAGGCTTGCCTGCTAGCATCACCAACCAGTGGGCAGAGTGGGGTTTATCAGGGATTCAGCTGGCCCCAAGGGGAGGAGGGAAGGTTTTGCATCCATAAAACAACCCCAGGTTGCCAGGCACACGTGTCTTGCTCTTGTATTCGGTTATCTTCCCTGCTGTGTTCTGAGACTGTGGTTGTGATAGGTGGAAAGGGTCAGGTCACTCTGCAGGGGAATGTGGAACTTTGCCAAAGGGGACATCACTTCCATTCTCGGTTGCCCATGGAAGAAGATGGTCCTCAAAGCATCAACCCAGACTGTGTGACTGGAAGGGAGAATGACGTCTTTGAGAAGTCAAGGTGTCCTTATGTGCAGCCTTTTTTCACAGAGATGAAAGATTATATTAGGAACCAGGAAGGAGGTAGACCTACAGGAGGCCACAAGCTAAAGACAGGTTTATGTCCTGCCTCTCATGCCAGGCGTCTGAATCTGCAGTCTTCTTGGTGTTTGTTTCCCTATTGCCAACCAGATATAAATATCCACACCTGGGCCATCTGCTATGAGGACTCAGGGAGAAGGCTGCACCATTCACGATCAGAGCACTAAAGAGGATATAGTGTGCTTCCACTGCCGAGGCCCTGGTTCCATTCCCAGTCACATAACCCTTTTTTTGAAGCCCTGGTGGTACAGTAGTTAAGAGCTTGGCTGCCAACCAAAAGTTTGGCAGTTCAAATCCACCAGCTGCTCATTGGAATCCCTATGGGCAATTCCCCTCAGTCCTATAGAGTCACTATGAGTTGCAACCAACTTGACCGCAAATGGTTAGTGTCCTTTGAGGCTATTAGGGTGATGGTGGCAATAACAGCAGTGGACCCAGTCAGAGATGGAGTTGGCCATGTGACAGTGTTGTGTCCTCCTATTTGTGAACTGACCCTCCCCCTAGAGGATGCTTTATACATCAGTTGCTAGTTCTGGGTTCTTTATTTGTTTAGTTTTTATTTTATTTTATGCTATATTTTTTGGAGAAAGGCATCCTTTTTTTATCCTTTCCTGTATTGTTCTTTATAATCCCTCGGCCCATCTCTTTCTGTGCTTCAAGCTGAAAACATTGTCTTCCACAACACCCATTGGTACATTTTCCCATTTATCTCTGCAACTCAGATTTTATAGTTATTATCTGCCCCTGCCAATCTGGACCCAAAGTTCAGTATTTCACTGTCCCTTTATGTAAAGTGGAGCCCTGGTGGCACAGTGGTTAAGAGCTTGGCTGCTAACCAAAAGGTCAGCAGTTGGAATCCGCTGGCCACTCCTTGGAAACCCTATAGGGCATTTCTACTCTCCCCTATTGGGTTGTTATGAGTCAGGATCGACTCGACAGCAAAAAGTTTGGTTTTTGTTTTTAATGCAAAATAATTCCTCTTGGAAGAGAGAGCCACTGGAGACTTTCCTGGTGGCCCTTCACCATGCCTCCCCTGGGATATGCCACTGACCAGCCATCCCATTATTCTGGATTAGGGGTTCCCATATCACAGAATCAGCTCTTGAGACTCTGGTCCCTTCAGAACCCCATCTTTGTTTGCCTCACTCCTGAGCCCCATCCCACAGCACCGAACTACACTCGCCCAGCAGCAGCTCATCAACCCACCAGTTTGCCAAGTTTCTCCCACAGACCCAGCTCCTGCTCCTGTCACTTCCACAGTTAGTTGTCCTGTTTATAATGGAAAGAAGGGGAGATGCAGCCACATAATTGAATGATTTTCCCTCTGTTCTTTAGGTTCTGGATAATTCTCTAGATGCATCAAAGAGTTGTTTCTAACCATTCCACAAATCAGATCTTCATTAGAAAGGAAGGGTGGTAGCTTTCAGAAGATTGCTTCTCAAGCCTGAACGTGTAGATAAGTCACTTGGGGTCTGAGTAAAATACAGATTCCCATTTAATAAGTCTAGAGTCAGTCTGGATTCTGCTGGTCCATGGCCTTTAGTTCGAGTGAAAAGTTCAAGTAGAAAATGTTGACAGAACACCTACAGGATATTTAATATATTTAACAGTTTTGTGTTGAAAAGACAGCAGCCTAAATGCCACAGCTTAATTTTTCACTTAGTTATTTGCATTCTGAAAGATAACTGAAATTTGTATACACATTACACAGTAGGAAATGCTTTTGGGTTGAATTCATTCACCCTTTATTGAAGTCCCACTATGTGCTGAAGGCTGGTGGTACAGAGGCAGATGTGAGCAGCGAGGGCTCACAGAGAGAGGGAGATGATGGCAATACTGAGGGCAGAAGTGAAGGCGGAGGAGCACAAATGAGAGGCATTTAGCTTTTTACAAGGCAGTGGCCCTGGGCAAAATGCCACCTGGTCCAAATATTGTAGGGTAATAGGCGTTAGCAAAGATAGGAAGAGTCTTCCAGGCTAGGAAACAGGGAAAGAAGGGAGGAAGGGGCATGATGTGGCTGGGACATGGGAGAGATGACTGGACAGATCCAGATTACAGAGGGCCACCTATGTCATCCTAATAGCAGTAGGGAACCCTCAGGGGCTTTCATGCCTCAGTGTGATGAGGGGAGATCTTGGGGAAGAAGGACTCCTTGGCCAACCACATAGACAGTGGCTGGGATGCAGAGATTGGGAGCAGGGAGATCAGCTGAATAGGATGATTATTCCTGGGTACACTTTTAAGTGGTACACATTCTAATAAGCATCCAAAGTCATGTCTTTATTCCAAAGCCAATTTAAAGTTTTATGTAGCAAAGGAAGTTAAATTCGCAATTGAATCCTGTGAGACTCCATATGCAACGGAACAAGGCTGGCGGTCAAGCACATCTGGAGTAGAGGAGGCCCCTGCTAGCCTTGGCAAGGTGTCCCAGTCCCTTCTGCAGCCGTCCACCCACCTGCCACCTGCTGGGGGGAAAAAAAAAGCCCAGGCCCCAGTAGTCAGCCAGCTTCACCCTGTTCCTTCCAAAAGTCAGATCAATTATTGACCAAGTGAACTGAAGAGCTGGCTTAGGTTTTACTTCATGAAAGGCATTGATTTCAAATCGCAGCATGGTAAGTCCAGGAAGGTGCCCCGGTCTGCTTGGGGAAACAGAACCGTGTGGGGCTCAGAAGGTGGAACTGTGTCTGTGTCTATCAACTGTGATGACGTTACCCCTACTGCAGGCTGATGCCCAAGGGCATTGCCAGAAAGACAGAGTGAATGGGGGCTCCTTGCTATCAGACCTCTCCTTCGCTGTCCTGCCAGCATCTGTGATTCCACCATGAGAGTACCAACCTTTTGTCCTAAAGGATAATCCCCACTTAATGTAAATGCCTCTTGCAGGAGTAACATTTTAAGCCAAGGATCAGCAAAATATAGTCCACAGGCCAAATCCTGTTCATCACCTATTTTTATGCAGCCCATGAGCTAAGAAATGTTTTTTACCTTGTTCAATGGTTGAAAAAAATAAAAAGAATATTTCATAACCTGTGGAAAATCATATGAAATTTAAATTTCAATGTCCCGTAAAGTTTTATTGGAGCACAGCCACTCTCATTTGTTTACATTTTGTCTATGGCTGCTTTTGGAGTCCCTGGGTGGCACAAATGATTAAGCACTCTACTACTAGCCAATAGGTTGGTGGTTCGAACCCACCCAGAGGTGCCTCGGAAGACAGGCCTGGTGACCTACTTCTGGAAGGACACAGCCTTGAAAACCCTATGAAGCAGTTCTACTCCGCACACATGAGGTTGCCATGAGTTGGTACTGACCCAACAGTATCTAACAACAACAACAACAACATGGCTGCTTTTGCATCGCAGCAGCAGAGCTGAGAAATTACGACGAAGATGGTATGGCCACAAAGCCTGAATATTTACTATCTGGCCCTGTGCAGTAAAAGTTTGCCCCTACGTTAAGCTATCCATTGACTCCTTAGTAGGAATTAGTTTATTGAATTACATGACATAACCTAGAAAGACTAGGATACCAAATGGATATATTTAGACAGAGGTAAAGGAATTGAAAAGTCCAAACCAAGGATCACTGCACAGAGACAGACAGGTGTCAGACAGCCACGGGACACAGCTAACATCAGCTGAATGCCACAACCTCTCAGACACTGGGCTCAGCACCTTCACAGGATGTCAGAGTTACTCCTTACCAGGGCTCTGTGAGACCAGGAGTCCCAGCTCATCTTACAAATGAAGAAAACTTGGGCCAAGAGAAATTAAGTGCTTTCCCAACATCTCCCATCTGTAAATGGCAGAGATGGAACTCAAATTCCTGTCGGTCTATCCCAGAGGGAGGGCACCGGGGCGTAAGGAATAAGGAGATGGAAAAAGGAGGCTGAGAAGTTCCGAAGAGGCATGTTACCAGCTTTACAAAAGAGGATCTCATAGCAGAAATACCACAAGAGGGTGGCTTTAAAGAACAGGAGTTTATTTTCTCACAGTTCAGGAGGCTAGGAGCCCAAATTCAGGGCATTGGTTTGAGGGGAAAATCCTTCCTTGTCAGTAGCCCCACAAATTCCTTGGCATTCCTTGGTGTCTATCTTCCCCTTGTGTGTGTGTCTCTGTGTCTATTCTGCTCGTGTTATAATTCAGAAGTGATTAGGTTTAGGATCACCCGACACTGGTACAGCCTTATTAACATAACAAAGAAGAACTCCTAATTCCAAACAGTGTCATATTTATAGGTACAGGGGTTAGGATTTCAGCACCTATTTTGAGGGGCACAATTCAGTCCACAACAGTGACCTTATTTATAAAATGTGCAGCAGCCTTATCTTGAAAGGGTGGCTAGAGTTTCTCCCTGCCCTGCCTAACCTACATTTCCTTGATTGAGCCTAGTCTAGTGAACTTTGAAATTACAACTCATTCCAAAATAAATCCAGGCTTGCAGACTTCCTCTCTCTCAGTCACTATGTATCAAATCTAAAGTTGCCTCTGGTCACCTCATGGGGCCAGGGAAACTTAACATTCACCAAAGAAATGGGTGTTAAGCCTCAAAGTCAAAGAGGCTGGGCCCAAGCCTGGCTCTTTGCCCAAGAGCACACAGACTCTACCCTTTTTCAAAGGTAATTGAACATAAAAAATGACCTACTATCTATTCTTTTGTCTAACAGGATATTACCTGACCTTATTGAGGTTCATCCTCAGGGGCTCAGCCTCCCCAGCCTCCTCTGTCCTGTCCACATTCGGTTTTCTCCTCTTGACGTGCCCCTTGTCAGCATTCTCTGCTCTCTTCACTCCTTCCCTGCCTCCTCACTCTTTACTTAACTACCCCTGCCCTTCATTCCCCCTGCATTCTTCCTCCGATTCCTTTCCCTCTCCTCCCATTCCCAAGCATATGTCCTGAAGAGAAAGGCAAAGGGGCGTGGGGGATGCAGGCGTTAGGTACAAACCAGTGAAGACAGAGCTGAGGTCTGGAGTAAGAAGGGCTGGACCCCAAGGTTAGCTCCCTCACCATCTGGGCCAGAGGGACTTTGCCTAAGCCATTTTTCCTGGCTGAGTCTTTGTTTCCTTGACTATAAACTGAGAATCATAATTCTTGGCTGAACTATTTTATAGGATTGTTAATAAGACCAAAAGTAGCTCTATATGTAGAAGTGTTTTACAAAATTTAAATCACTGTGCAAATAACGTTATGATTACAATTGAGAAAATAAGTACTGTCACGTAAATGACAAGTGCTTGTCATATACATGTGTAGGTCCACACATGAACACACATATTTAAATTCATAGAGTGGGGTAAGGCATGTGGCTTGAACATTGTGTTCTGAAGTTTAGTGCTTAAGATGGGGTGGGGTGGAAAGAGCACAGTCCAGGGGGCCCTGGCACCCAGATTCAGTCTCAGGTTGGCTCTGGCATATTCTGTAACCTCAAGAAAGCCACTTCTGCCTGGGCTTCGGTGTCACCCTTGCCAATGGGACAGTAACACCTTCTCATGAGACCTCAGTTAATGGCTGCCAGTGGGGCCCCTTGCACTGGAACCACACAACAGTGAGGTTCAATGAACAGCAGCTCTTTATTCTCTTTATTCTGATTGCTTTAAAATCACAATGCAGCATTTTCCCCAAATGATTGGAAAAGCCATCACTGAGGCCTGAACTGCCTGACACCCACAGCATGACCCGAGGCAACTGCTTTGGGGTTAGCCCTGATCTGCCTGGCGGGCCAGCAGGCCATATTCCTGGCAGTGGCCTTGTGGGGCTCCCCTTCGTGAATAACGACTTGTTTTGACATCACTGACATAGCCGATCATTAAGGTGCAACAAATGGCTCTGTGCGGGACGCTGATTTACCTACCCAGTGGCGTCTTAATGTGCTTAAAGACCCTCTGGATAAAAGCACACACACTCAAGCCGGCTCAGCGGGAGCCTAGAGAAATGGGGTCTTGGAGGTTTTCTGCGTCCAATAATCTCAGCCCTGCAAGGGAGTAGGGTGGGGTGAGAGGGAGTTGGGGGGTGGTAGGAAGTGGCTGACTGGTAGACTGCTCTCATCCCTAACAATAATCAGTAATAATAATAGTTAACCCTGACTGAGCACTATCCAAGAACATTGCTTGCCCTGTCTCATTTACCCTTCTCCACACCGTAACAGCTGTTGTTGACCCATTTTACAGATGAGAACACTGAGGTTCATACTCTTGCCACACAGCTAGTAATAGCCAGGACCAGCCTACAACCCCAGTTCCATCTGTGTCCAGACATGGACCTCCTGGCCAGTAATCCACAGTGTGTCACATAGCAAAGGAGAACACTGGCCATCTCTTGAGATGATTGGATATTTACTAGGTTGACCTATTAAAGGAAAATTCTGCAGTTAGAACCCTTTGCTCATATTATAAGGAAAATGTATAATTGGACGGCAAGGCAAACTTGAGAGGGAACCATGGCTTACAGGGAACAGGGGCGGGGGTGGGGGGAAAGGACTGGAGAAAGATATCACTCCTACCACACAAGCCCACCACTCAGACCAGCCTGCATTCATGACACGGTCCTTTTATTTAAAAAAAATAATGTTTGAAGCCAGGTACAATGGAGCTATAGGTTAAAGGAATTTACATAACTGGAATATGAAAAGTATATATAAGCCATCTTTATGAAAAGACAGGAAATGTGTACATGGAAAGCGACACTCTTCGATTGTAAACGCTCTTCAAAACTATAAAAGATGCTTGAAGAACAGCTGCTTCGTCTTACACCAACAACACATTTGGCCCAAGATAAGAAAACTCCCTGGAAAACGCTCATGTTTATTGGACATAAGAGAGAAGGGTTTCTATAAATTCTAGGGAAAGTACCCTGGCTGGTTGAGTTAATGATTTCCCTGTTGGGAGGATTATCTTTCAGAAAGGCTGCTCTTAAATTGCCTGGCTTCTGCACCTTTCCAGCATCAATTTTGCTGGAGATTTTTCTCTTGGGAGCTGAGAAGCACATGAGCTCAGGGTCTGTGGGGATGAAGAGTTGGGCAGAAATCAGTAGCAAAGCTTTTAGTGGATGTCCTTGTTTCTGATCACTGTTGCAGTTAATGTCAATGGCAGCATTGGCTATTGACCATACTGTCCACCAGAGGGCTTAGACCTGGGGTTCTCAAGGATGGCACAGGATTTAAAGAGGTGATTCCAACACTAGCAAGTTTATAAGATTTATTGGGGAACTAAAGCACTCACACCAGCATCAGAGGACCATGCAGAATGGAATTATTCCTCCTCGAGGTAAGTGGAAGGCCAAGGGCTGGCTGGGATTGGCATGTGGTCTCTCAGGTGCCTGAGCCAACATGGGTTTAGAGCAGATCCAGGGGCCATGGGCTGGCTGGGATTGGCATGTGGTCTTTCAGGTGCCTGAGCCAACATGGGTTTAGAGCAGATCCAGGGGCCATGGGGAAGCAGCATATGGCATATACTCCAAACCCAGGCCAGCAGAAGAGGCAATGATGTCTTCAGTTCAGAGGGGCTGGGACCTGTGGGAGAATCCACAGGAGATGCAACAAGAAAGTCCTACCAGAGCAAGAGAGCCAGGGGCGTTCCCTGATCCCCAAGACCTGGACATAGGCACCTTTCATAAAGCACCATTGCCATTCATCCTTCAAATATTTATTAGCAACTGTTATAAAAAAAAAAAAAAAAATTTTTTTTTTTTTTATTATGCTCCAGGAACTGCACCAGGCACTGGAGATTTAAAAACTAACAAAATAGACGCACTCCTTGTTCTTGTGGAGCTTAGGAAGGGGGGTTGCAGACATACAAATACTCACCGAAGTAAATGAATAGTTAAAAATGAGTGTGGTGCCATGAAAGACAGACAGTGCTAATAGAGGGTGGGAGATTTAAGTGGTCCAATCTGGCTCAAAGTCGGCATTGAATTTTATTTATGTAACTGTCTTAGGTAATTAGTGCTGCTGTAACAGAAATACCACAAGCAGATGGCTTTAACAAAGAAATTTATTCTCTCATAGCCTAGGAGGCTGGAAGTCCAAATTTAGGGTGCCAGCTCCAGGGGAAGATTTTCTGTCTCTGTTGGCTCTGGGTGAAAGTCCTTGTCATTAATCTTCCCCTGATCTAGGAGCTCCTTAGCACAGGGACCCTGGATCCGAAGGATGCTCTCCCCTCCTGGTTCTTCATTCTTGGTGGTAGGAGGTCTCTCTCCTCTCTGCTAGATTCTCCTTTTTATCTCAAAAGAGATTGATGCAAGATACAATCTAATCCTGTAGAATGAGTCCTGCCTCATTAACATAACTGCCTCTAATCCTGCCTCATTAATGTCATAGAGGTAGGATTTCCAGCACATAAGATAATCACATCAGATGACAAAATGGTGGACAACCACATAATACTGGGAATCATGGCCACACACATTTTCGGGGAACACAATTCAACCTGTAACAATAAAAAACTAAAAATAATCAATGTGTGTGAGACATAGAGCACAGCTAGGTGGGAATAAAGCTCAAGAGAGTGTTCCAAAGGGAGCTCCTCATCTGTCTAACCTATTTGGAGCCTCAGAGCCTTACAGTGGTCAAGTAGGTTTAGAGATGGCTCTGCAGCATCTTTCTCTTTTCTTTGATTCCTGGACTTTTCCTCCAGCTCCAGGTAGACACAGGATGAGCTGGGAGGACTGAGCCCACTTCATGGAAAGAGGAGAAGATCCAGTTTGCTATGTATTAAATAAATACAATTACTTTCTACAACCGCTGTAAATGTTACTAATAGAAACTTCCCAGACTACTTCATTAAGAAACTAATGAGAATTTTGGGCCAATTTAGCTCATATCCTGTCTCTTGGAATCCTGACCTCCCTACCCTATCCAAATTCCACTGACCCCCAGTTCTTTGTCCACACCAGTCTTGGCCCATGTCAATAGTTCCAGGATTGCTCCCTTCCTTGGTTCAGAATCTTTATTCCTCATCTCTACCTAAGCACATGCTCTAAGTTTCCTACAGAAAATTTCTTTGTCGGTGGTGTTTTCAGAAGTTCCATCTCTCCAGCATGGTTGGCAAGATCCTGGTGACCACTTTGCCTGGACTATCCTGAGTGATTCGTCAGTTTCTATTAGGTTATGCTGTGTAACAAACAATCCCCCAAATCTCAATAGCCTACAATGAGGATTTATTTATCATTCACTATTACTTGTGACCAACCTATGGATCTCTTCCAGTCGGTTGGCCAGGTAGCTATCTTCCAAATTTCTTGACATAGATGAGAGAGCACTTCCAACATTGCATTTGTTTACTGAAACACCTCAGTGGGTATTCCGCGATTCCTGGAGCCTTGTTTTCCGCCATTGCCTTCAGTGCAGCTTGGACTTCTTCCTTCAGTACCATCAGTTCCTGATCATATGCTACTTCATGAAATGGTTGAATGTTGGCCAGTTCATTTTGGTATAGTGACTCTGTGTATTCTTCCTATCTTCTTTTGATGCTTCCTGCATCATTCAATTTTTTTTTTTTTTTTGCCCGTAGAATCCTTCAATATTGCAACTCGAGGCTTGAATTTTTTTTCTTCAGTTCTTTCAGCTTGAGAAATGCCAAGCATGTTCATCCCCATTGGTTTGACCTTAGCAGACATCTAATTCAGAAGTAAGAGGCCCTAATGTCCCTTTGGATATATAGGGCAAAAGGCTTTTGAAGTATATTTTAGAAAATAGTATGAGCAAGAAACAGGGTTTCTCAAACTATCTGTGGTAAAGGACAAGAGCTGGGGTTTTTGTTGTTGTTGTTATTGTTGTTTTTGGTTGTTTGTTTGTTTTGTTTTTGTTTTTCCCAATCAGTCATGGAGCAATCTTTCATAAAATATAATAGAAATAAATTTCTAGAAAAGTAAAAGGAACCTTAAAGAAATATAAAATACAAGCCCATTTTTAAATTATTAGATTTGACAGACATGAAATTACCCTGTCAAATTGCTGTAAAAGTTTCTAAATGCTTACTCTCAATTTCTGTACTTACCATAGACCTGTGGAAACATTTCAAGTACTGGCACCAGGCTGTAAACCACAGTGAGCAGCACTGTTCTAGAACATGTCCTTGGTTTTACCCTGCATGAATCCTGAAATGTCTTAGGCTTGAATCATCTCTCAAGTTTAGTCGGTTCAACAAGCCATGTTTATCCTCACCTTATTGCCACCAGTTCTGGTTGTCAGTGATGGGCCAGGAAAGGGGGCATGATACAAGCCTCAGCCTTCAACCAGGCTGTTGGGAGGAAGCTGCTGCCTGCTGAGCTTCTCAGGTGCTCTCAGAATAAGGCCTGCCAGTGTCTGTTGATGAGGTGACTCTGAGGCCTGCCAGGGAAGATGTGAGGGTTTCCTCAGGCTGAGGAGTTGGTAACGACGGTGTTGATTTGGGACAAAATGAAATCCCCTCTCTGTCATCAGGAAACTGGAGAGAACTTCATGAACAGGACAAAATTTGGGGACAGATTTTTGATTGTTTCATTTGACATTTATTGAAACATCAAAAGGAACTAAAAGGGTTGAAAATACACAAGGGTTTCCAAGTGTGGAGCCATGTAAGTGTACTTTCATCACACACACTTGCCCAAGGAGGATCAAACCCAGGGAGTTTGTGCCTGGAAGTACAGTGCCTGGTACATAATATGTGCTCAAGAAACATCTTTAAAATCAGTGAGTCACTGGATAAATGAAAATCGGAAAACACACACACGCCAGCCCTGTCATGAACCGCTCCCTCTTTAATGCCTAGAAGCCTGTCATTTTGTACCTGGTGAGAGCTTGATGACAGATAAGCTAGGTCGTCCCATGTGGCCAGTACAAAGACCCTCTGGGTTCCTAATGACAGACATGCTAGGCCATCCCATGTGACCAGTACAAACACTCCCTGGGTTCCAGATGACAGGCAAGCCAGGCCATCCCATGTGGCCAGTACAAGGACTCCCTGGATTCCAGATGGTTGATGACTGCCTTTCTCACCTTGGCAGCTGGCTTTGGAGTGTGTGTGTGTTTTCTGATTTGCGTACATCTGCTCACTCGTGCATTTCACAGATATTTATTGAGCACCTATTATGTGTCAGGCACTTTTCAGTGATGAGCAAGACATGCTCTGGAGCAGGAACAGGCCAGAAAGAAGTAAATAATTCCCAGGGAGAGATAGATAGGAAGCAGTTGGGGTGGAGGGAGGGCCTCTTCATCAAGGTGAGGCAGAGGAGGCCTCATTCACAAAGAGGTGTGTGTGAGAGGAGACCTGAGGGAAGAGAAGGAGTGGTACAGGAAGGACAGGGACCAGCATCAGGCAGAGGGAACAGCAAAAGCAACCAGTGATAGGAGCAAAGAGAAATTTCCTCCTCCTCCTTTTCTTTCCTAGTCAATTAAGCTATCCCTTTTAAGTAGGAATTAAAGGGTAATAAGGAAACCCTGGAAACCCTGGTGGCATAGTGTTTAAGTGCTATGGCTACTAACCAAAAGGTCGGCAGTTCGAATCCACCAGGCGCTCCTTGGAAACTCTATGGGGCAGTTCTACTCTGTCCTATAGGGTTGCTATGAGTCGGAATCGACTCGACGGCAGTGGGTTTGGTTTTTTGTTTTTTTTTTAAGGAAACCCTCGTGGCGTAGTGGTTAAGTACAATGGCTGCTAACCAAAAGGTCAGGAGTTAAAACCATCAGGCGCCGCTTGGAAACTATGCGGCAGTTCTACTCTGTCGTGTAGGGTCGCTATGAGTCAGAATCGACTCGATGGCAACAGGTTTGGTTTTTTTTTGTTTTGGGGTGTGTGTGTAATTGTTTTTAATTGGAGAAGAGAAAGACACATGATTTAATGCTTACAAATGTATGTGTCTATTATGTGTCAGACATAGGCGTAAGTGGTTTACAGGTATTATCTCGTATAAACCCTTAAAAAGAACTCTGAAATGGGAAATATTTCATGTTTGCATGATTCAACTCAGATGGAGACAGAGGAAATGACTTGCCCAAGGTATGTGACACCAAGTGGCAGAGCTGAGACTCAAATCTGGGCCTGACTCCAAGTCCCTGCTTCCTGGCAGTTAGTTCTGCGGCCTCCCTTTGGGGTAGTTGATGAATACCTGCATTCTACAGATGAAGAAACTGAGGCTCAGAAAGGCTACGGAACATGTCCGTAGTCACTCAGCTGGAAAGGCAGGACCAACTATTTCATTCGTGTGTCCCAGTGCAAAATGGAACCCTTGTTTAAATATCATTAAGAATTTCAAGACACCCATAGCAGAGCATTAAACCAAGTGTGAGGCCCTTCTGAGCATGAAGCTGGACTTGGTGCCAGGATTGGATGCTCAGCCTTCCTACTCCTTAGCACCTTCCTGCCTCTTTCCAGCTGACTCTCCCATCTCACAGTCGTAGACCCACGATAACAATTGATAAAATGTAAATATACATCTATGTAAATTTAAAAAGGCAAGAAACCACTTTTGGGATTTGGCTTTGGAATCAGGTCGACCTAGCACAAGTCTTGGCTGTACTAACAACTGGCTTGTGACTTAACCTCTCCCCAAATCCCTTTTCCCTTCAGACAGTTCTTCCCTTACAGAGTTGCTAGGGCCAAGCAGTGGGGAGTCGGGGTGAGGGACCCATGAACTGTCCTTCTCTCACTTCCCCTGAGAGCAAGGGGAGGTGCCCATGGTTTTGCCAGAGTGTAAGGATGGCAGAGTTCAGCTTTCAGACACCCCGTGGATTTACAAGAAGGAGCCAGAATTTGAAGCCTAATGTGTACTGAGCACTCACTGAATGCCAGGCACTCTGCTAAGCATTTTACATGTATCCTTTCACTTAATTCACAATACACCCACACGAGATGTAGATGTAGTTGTTGTCATTTTGCCCTATTTTACAGATGAGGAGACTGAGACACAGAGAGGTTAAGTAACTTGCCTGAGGCATAGTAGTTGGTAAGAGGAGGAGGCAGGATCTGAACGCCTCGCTCCTAACCGCTGTACTCTGCTCTCTGAGTTTCACCTTGCCCTATGCAAGTCAGGCTTCGACACTGAGGAGCTCATCCCTAGGGGCCGCTCAAGGAGAGGAGAACCCCCAAAAAACAAACCCATTGCCCTCCAATCAATTCTGACTCATAGCAGCCCTATAGGAGAGAGTAGAACTGCCCCGAGCAGAATGCCACATCTTTCTCCTACAGAGCAGCTGGTGCGTTCGAACTACCAAATTTTCTTTCAGTTAGCAGCCTAGGGCTTAGCCACTGTGCCTCCAGTACTCCTCTCAAGAACAGAATTGAGCAGGCAAATCTCAAAAGTCAGCTTTTGTCAAGCCCTTCCACAAAGGCCTGCAGGAGTCTATTATCTACTTAATAAAGGAAATACTCCCTGGCCCAGCACTCAAGGCCCTTATAACCTGGCCTCATCTCACACTGGAACCCCTTGAGGCCCTTCCCCTGGCACAGATGTCTACACTTCCCGAACTGAGCCGGGTGACTAAGTTGTACAGCTCTAGGGAGGTGGGAGTGGGGACCAGGCACATTATTTTCCATGTAAATGGCACCTCCTGGAGTTGTACAGCCAAGGAGAGGCCCTGCTGGAGACATCCCACATTTCTCTTTTGCCCTCTGGCAGTCCCCTCATTCTAAGGAGTCTCCTCAGACCCCCCTTGTTAGCATAAATTGTGCCTTCCTCTCCGTTCTGAGGGTCTGTTCTTTGTCCCTCTGTTTGCCCAACTGTGCCAGACTGAGAGCTTCTTTGGCTTAAGGGTCATGCTTATCCTCCTCTCCCTCCTAGGCCTAGGCCTCTGCCTGGTGTATAGTAGGTGCTCAATAAATAGAAATAGAAATATAGTTACTACTATTCTCTCAGCTTTTAGCAGCTGAAGAAGCATCAGGATTTTTAGGAAATTTCTGGATGAGCTGAGACCAGGAGGAGCTGGAGGCACCTGAACACGCACAGTTAAGGAAAGACGAGTGTCTTGGCCACACCTGTGTCTTGTTCCCTTCACAGCATTTCTGAGTGGAAAATTGGAAGAGTGGGCTTGAATTTCTTGGATTCCAAGGGCCTCCAAGCTTGTTCTTTCCAGAAGTCTCGACTTAGCTTTTTCCCACCTCCGGGCATCTACTATGAAAGTTCTAAGTGCTTAATATTCTTCTGATAAAAAAGCATATGTTCCCCCAATTTAACTGGAGTTACAATAAAATCATCATGTTTCTAAATCCTTAATCTGCAGAGAATGAGTCCAAATCCCAGTGGCATCCAATGTTAACATCTTCTGAAATACTTATGGTACAATTTAGGCCAGAAAATTAAATCAGAAGGCCTGCTTCCTTCCTCTTCACTTAGGAAAAAAAATTAAATCACAATCTGTAAACTAGTCTCCAGGCTCTTTATAAAGTGAGAGGATTTTGTTGTTGAGTAGAACAGAGAAGTTTGGGCAGCTTGTAGTGAAGAGGCCGGATGTTGCTATAATGAGGCTTCAATGGGGAGGTCTCTGTTAGGCCTTTGGTATGTATTGTTTCCTTTAAAACTCAAGACAAGCCCCTGAGAAGGTGTAATGATCTCAAGTATACAGATGAGGCAGAGTCCCTGGGTAATGCAAACAGTTATCACTCAAAAGCAAGCCTGCTAACTGAAAGATTGGTTATTCAGGTCTACCCCACAGCACCTGGAAAGAAAGGGCTGGCAGCCTACTTCAGAAAAATCAGCCATTGAAAATCCTGTGGAGCGCAGTTCTACTCTTACACACGTGAGCCACCGTGAGTCAGCATTGACTGCACAGCAATTAGTTATAGATGAGGCAGAGAGGAAAACTGCTTTGCAAAGTTCATGTGAACTCCATCTGGGCAGGGGAGATTCAGGGTCAGCGCTCTCTGGTCTTTGGTGTCAAATAACCCCCACCCCATCCCTCCGCAAACTGCATTCACAGTAAAGCAAGATGAGACTGCCAGCGCTCCCTAGTCCTTTGTCAACATCAGAGATTATTATCTTTTCTTTAAAAAAAAAAAAAAATCAGTGAAAACCAAATGTTCAAAAGTAATTTGTAAGAGAGATGGTGCTTCTCGAGTCTGGCCAATCCTCAGAAGCACAGAGGAGCTTTCATAAAAGGGCTGTGTGGCCCTGGGAGAGTCACACCACCTCTCAGCCATGGTTTCCTCATCTGTGCAGATAAGAGGACGCCTGCTCCCTGGGTCACTGGGTCATACACGAAAGAATAGATGTAGAGGTGCTTGGCACCTGGGCGGGGGGAGGTGGGGAACAGTTGCCGTCAAGTGGACTTCGCCTCACGGTGACCCCATGTGTGTCAGAGTAGAGCTGTGCTCCATGGGGTTTTTCAGCGGCTGATTTCTCAGAAGTAGGTCACAGGTTTTTCTTCTGAGGTACCTCTGGGTGGACTCAAACCTCCAACCTTTCTGTTAGCAGCTGAGCACATGAACCATTTGTACCAGCCAGGAACTCCTGGCCCCTTGTAAGTGTTTAATAATGGTTATCTCCTGCAATAAATGTTACTGAATAAATGCTGATTTAACAAAAAATACATCCACTGAGCGCTACCTTGTGTTCAGTGCTAAAAAGACTTTGTATTTAATCCCCCCCAAAATCCTGGGTGGTAGGGACTAATTTTACAGAAGAGAAAACTGAGGCTCAGGGAGCGTTAAGTGACTTGTCCAAAGTTATACAGTAAGTGGCAGGGCTTGGATTCGAACCCACATACGCTGAATTTAGACACCACACTTTGAACCAGCATGCTATCCTACCCTTCAGGAATTGAGGCTGAATAGACATTTCACATGACAAAGAATGAATTTGATGACTTACCTTTTGCTTTCTGAATCTCCATCCCAACACCCTCTCAAAAAATGGTAGGTGTTTGAGCTTTCCATTCTCTCAAGGATACAGTGCTCAGAAAGCTTCATCGATTTCTTTACTATGTGGCTGCAATTTTGCCTGCTCCTCATAAACCCTCAAAAGCAAGCCTCACGAGGTCACCAAGGCAACTGGCAGTTGTCATGTTCCTCAAACTCTTAGTACTCGATTTCTCCCCAGCTGGTCAGAAGGGGCCATGCCCTCCCAGCCAGGGCGTCAGTGAGGGGAATGAAACCTCTACCAGGACTACGCCTCCGCTGACTTTTTCCCTTCAGTACTTCTTTGCTTGTTTATTTGCACTTCTTTTAAAAAAGCATTTGGAGAGGAGTTTCTTACCATAGATAAGCACCAAAATATCTAGGTGAGGAGGAGATTCCCGCTCTGAAGGAGGCCCCTCCATCCCCAGCGTTGTCCTTCTTGGCACCTACTCTCTCTGATGTTGCAGCCCGTATTTATTGTCTGCTCCTCACCCCCAGCTCCACGAGACCGAGGTCTTTCCTGGCTTGTTCACTGCAGGGTCCTCAGCACTCAAAGCAGAACCTGCCACACGGAAACCCTGAGTAAATAGCTGCTCAGTAAATGAAACTGTCTGCTGGCCCCGAAGCCTGGCAGTTTCCACTATACTGGTGCGAGGAGTTTAGGTCAACTGTGAGTTAGCCAGCTGCAGTTAGAGGGTATGCTGTCCTCCACAAGACCGCCTTCATTTACGACAGCAATTGCAAGTTCAAGAGGTTCACAAAACCACCCTCAGGTCTATTAATTTGCTAAAAAAGATTCACAGAACTCACCGAAAACTGTGATACTCATGGTTAAACTTTATTACAGGGCAAGGATACAGATTAAAATCAGCTAAGGAAAACATCATAGGGCAAAGTTCAGGAGAAGTACCAAACACAGAGCTTCCATTGTCCTCCCCCTGTGGAGACAGGGCACGTTACTTTCTCAGTATCTATGTGGAACACATGCATGGAGCATTACCAACCAGGAAGCTCACCCAATGTGATGGTTACGGTTATGTGTCAACTTCCCTAGGCTATGATTCTCAGTAGTTTGGCAGATATTATGTAATCATCTTCCATTTTGTGATCTGATGCGAGCAGCCAATCAGTTGAAAACCAGTCAGTAGAAAGCCAATCAGTTTTCTTGGGGGTTTGGTCTGTACCCAGTATATATGAATGTTCTGGCAAAGCTTTCTCTGGATCCTGCATTTGACTCATCATCCTCTGACTTCCAGTTCTTGGGACATGAGCCAGTAGCCTGCTGCTCGACCTGCAGATCTTGAAATTCCCCAGCTCCTGTAACCCTGTGAGCCAGCAGCCTTCTGTCTGACCTGCTGATTTGGGTTCATAAGTCCCTGCAACCACATGAGTAAGGAGAAACCTCCAGCCTGATGTCTGACCCATGAATTTGGGACTTGCCAGCCTCCACAACTGCATGAGCCATTTTCTTGCAATAAATATTTCTCTCTCTCCCTCTTTGAAGAACCCAGCCTAAGATAACTGAGCCTCAGGGTTCAGATTTTTATTGGGGTTTCATTATGTAGGCTTGACTGATTGCCCATTTTGTTGATCTCGGTCTCCAAGTCAACTGATGCCACATGACCCAAAGCCCCCACCCTAAGTCATATTGTTGGTCTTTCTGGCATGGCCAGTCCCCACCCTAAGACTACACATGTGTGGCCAGCCTCCACCCTAAATCACATTATTAGACTATCCACTGTGACCCAAGGCCCCAGGCAAACAAAGACACTCCTATCAGGTATAGCATTCCAAGGGCCTTGAGATTACCTCCCAAAGCCAAGGGCAAAGGCCAGACTTTCTCTCTGGACAAGGCCAATTCTTTGCTACACAACTGGTATTGGCCATGTTGATGGTCAGTGGTCCACTAGGAGTTTGTGAGGAACCCCTCATGTCTACCGACTGACCCATAAATGCACGGCTTTTTGGGTTTCTCATGGGTGAGTGCAGGAAATTCCATAGATTTTCGTTTTTACTCAGCAAAAGGCTACCTTCTAGCAATGTTCTGTGTGACAAACATTTGGGATTGGTAAACTAATAGTACCCATAACTCATGTTTTTTATGTTGCAAATTCACTCTCCTAGCCTTAAGTCTACTTAGAGCTGTGGCACAGCTCCTCTCAGGCAAATGTCTGCACAGAGCAAAGAATTCTCACTGTTGTAAATAAAACAAGGTGTAATAACTCGCCATGAGTTTTGCCTTGAATTGGCTCTGATTTTCAGTTGCCATCTATTATGGTGTCGATCAATTTATGTGTGCACTCGCTCTTAGTGTTTATTTTTGTTGATTGCTCTGTTCTTGTGTAGTTGCATTTTGATTGTGATTTTGTTCCTCTCCAGTGCTTTATTGTCTCCAAATTCATTTTCCACTAAAAAGCAGTGGCAGGATCATTAGCTTTACTTAACTGAGTCACAGTCCTAAATGTTTGAGAAAGAATACTTACACCTCACCTTGTGACCTCATATAATCCTTGAACTACTGTGCTCTTTTGTCTTGTGACAAGACATACGCATTACTAAAAACCATTGCACTCAGCAATAAAAATCACAGGGCTTGTGGGGGAAATGGAGTTAGAGGCACAACACTCAAAATGTCATCAGTGAACATAGAAAGGAAATAAGGAAAGAAAAAGATGTTTCCCAGTCCTGTGTCGTCTTCGTGATCATTGGTATGTTTGAGTCCATTGTTGTGACTGTTGTGTCTGCTGTTACTTCTCATTTTGAGTCGTGTCATATCAACCAAAAGAAGGTCCCAAAGGCTTTACATCATCCACCTTATTACAGTCAATTGTACAGTCACGTGCTGCATAACGTCCATTCAGGCAATGTCTGACCGTGTATACGTCCTCGGTCCCATAAGGTTTTAACAGAGTTCAGAAATCCTGATCAGAGAACAGGATGTAGGGGATGTAACCAGATGTAGCAAATGCAACAGCTCCCCACACGCAGCACGTGTATCTCATTTCTCTTGTATACAAAGCAATTGTGGTGCCAGGCGTAGAATGGCATAATACATATATAACCTGTAATACATATGTCTTGATAGTCATAATAAATGCCTATGTTAGTAGCTTCTGTATATACTATACTGTGCTCTCTATCATTATTTTAACATGAACTTTCCCTATTTACAAATAAAAAGTTTACTGTATAACAGTGTATGCTTCGACTCGTAGATGGAAGCATCCAATCTCATGTATCACATGTCTCTTCAGTGTTGTAGCGTTATTTCTCTGTTTAATTTTCTTTTGAAAATATTACCATGAAGTGCATCATGGCTCCCATATGCAGCAAAAGTAGTGCTAGTGAGAGCAGTATCCCATATAGCTTTGCTAAGTATGTAATGTGGTATTTGCACAATGCCCAAATCACATAACATCCTATTTCATGGAACACCTCGTGGACGTTAAGCAACGCATGACTGTACTTTGACATGGCAGTTCTTCTCCAGTTGTATTTTGAGTGCCTTCCAACCTGGGGGACTCTTCTTCCAGTACTATATTGGAAAATACTCTGTTGTAAGCCGCAGGGTTTTTTTTTTTTTTCCTTGGGTAATTTTCAGAAGTAGATCTTCAGGCCTTTCTTCCTAGCCTGTTTTAGTCTGGAAGTTCCACTGAAACCTGTCCACCATGGGTGACCCTGTTAATATTTGAAATACCAGTGGCATAGCTTCTAACATCATAGCCACCCTAATGTGAGAGAAGTGGTGTCTCATTGTGGTTTTGATTTGTATTTCCCTGGTGACGAATGGTATTGAGCATCTTTTCATGTGCTTATTGGTCATTTGTGTATCTTCTTTGGAGAAATGTCTATACAAGTCATTTGCCCATCTTTTAATTGGATTGCTTGTCTTTTTGTTGAGTTGTAGTAGTTCTTTATCTATTCTGGGTATTAACGTTTCTCAAATATATTGTTCCCGATTTTTTTTCCCATTCTGTGTGTTGTCTCTTCACTTTGTTTTGACCAAGTCCTTTGATGCACAAAGATTTTTAATTTTGATAAAGTCTATTTTATCTATTTTTTTCTTTTGTTTCCTGTACTTTCGCTGTTAGATGCTTGATTTTTTTAAACTCTATTCTTATTTATTCAGATTGGGCCAAAAGGATTGAGTATCAGCCTGGTTCGGGGAGTCTGCCCTTGTTTCCCAGCATCCACCTGGAGACATGCGATGGACCCGTGTCCTCCATCCAGATCACCACAGAGCTGCAGACCAATTACATCGGGAAGGGCTGTGACCGGGAGACCTACTCTGAGAAATCCCTTCAGAAATTGTGTGGTAGGTTTTTTCCTTGTTGTGGTTTTTCTTTAATTGATGGCTTATAAAAGATATATACAAATAAAACATGAGGGATGATGTTGGACACTTGAGGAGAGTTTGGTCTCCTCTTCACAGGACTAGCTATGTAATTTGTGGGACCAAGTACAAAATGAAAATGCAGGACAGCTTGTTCAAAAGTCAAGAATTTCAAGATGGTGACAGCAGAACATTAAACCAAGTAGGGACCCACAGCAAAGCACGAGGTCCTATGCAACTGCACAAGTCACACACCTGTAAAGCTGGTCCTGGCTGCCCAGAAGTGAGAAGAAGAGCTTGGAGTGGGGGTGGAGGTGGGGCAAGGTATCCACCTGTGTAGGAGAAAGAGGGCTTCCTGTCAGTGGACAGTGAGATGGTGCAACCATAAAGGAGATGGGCCAGGAACTAGGACATAAAGAATGGAGGAGTATAATGAAGGTGGGTATGGAGGAAACAGCTTTACTGAGCACCTACTGTGTACATTCTGCCAGGATCTCTACATGCATTACATTATTTCGTACTCCCACCCTCCTGGGAGATAGGTGCTATTCACCCAGTCTTAGAGAGGGGAGATGACTTGTTCAAGGTCACACAGAAAGTAAGTGGCAGCCAGAATATGAAGGTAGGTCTACCTGACTGAGGGCTCTTTAGCCCAACACCTACAAAAGTGGGCCAGACCTTTGGAGCTAGAATGTAAATCTCTGAAGTGAGCTGTGGAATGAGAGGATGGATGCTCAACAAGGCAAGAATGGTCCCATGTGCTGGAAAAACCAGGTTATTGGAGTTTTGATGGGCCTCTTTCATCCCCACCCCCAGGTACATTTCATTTCTTTCTTGTTCTTTTCAAGAATATTCAGGAAATCACTTTAGACTCTCCATTTTCCTCTCTGGCTGTGCTGTGGAAAGCCTAGGAAAGGGCTTTCTCTTACATTTGGGTCTGTATTTGCGGGTAACAATATCTCCCCAAAGGAGCCCTGGTGGTGCAGTGGTTAAGCGCTTGGCTGCTAACCAAAAGGCCGGTAGTTCAAATGAACCAGGCACTCTGAGAGAGAAAGATGTTGCCGTCTGCTTCCTTAAAGATTTACAGCCTTGGAAAACCTATGGGACTGTTCTGCTCTGTCCCATAGGGTCACTATGAGTAGGAATTGACTCAACAGCAATGGTTTTTGTTTTGTTTTAGTATCTCCTCAAAAGGAAGGGGAGGCTTTTAGTCATCAGTCTAGCCTGCCATCCCCTCCTCCTCAGCAGGGTGCTCTACTACTATCTTTGGGACACTTTTCCTCCCGCAGCATTGCCTTACACATACACTGTCACTCAGTGTATATAAGGCTCTTGCCCAAAGAACGAAGAGAAAATTCTAGAACTGAATATGAAAGAAACCCTGAGTGGATACCATCATGTCCCATTGATCATGACACCAGGCTGTCAGGGGAGGGCCTGTGAAAACACAGACCCCCCTCATCCCCCACCCAGGGAATGGTGCAGTAGATTGGAGAAACACCATGGCTTCAAAACCCCAAATATCTCTTGCAAAAATGGATATCAGGGACCCGCGATATTGAGAAAACTGCCTTCAGTGTTCTCCTTCACTTTGGTTGTGGAGAAGTCATCAAAGACTGTATCTTACTCGGAATGAATATCCCATCCTGCTCCCCACATACCTGAATTATAAATCAATTCGACCCCGTGCCACCATGGGTTACAGTCATTTCCTAAACTCCTCCGGGTTAGAAGGAGATGGTGGAATCAGCTTGCGAAAGATCAGATGGGCCCAAGGGCAGGCGCTTGTGATTTGATTTTGAATGTTGCCAGGGAGAGATGAGGCGATACGGAGGGTGAGAAGGATTGTCTGAGGAAAGAAACTTCAGAGGAAGATTGCATCCGGTGTGTTCACAGAACTCATTCCACCTGGCTGCCAGCCTCACCTTGCAGGAAGGCAGGTTAATTCAGTCGGGAAAGCAGTTTCCCCCAAGATGCGACCTTATCTGGTGCGGGGAGCAACCCTTTGAATGAGAGACATTTGCATTTCTCTCAGGTAGACTTCACTGATGGTACACCCTGACCGGCAGGGCCACTCCTGCCTCCATATTAGGAGCCTGATTTTTTAATTCCACTGAGGAAGAGCTCAGATAAAAGGGCAGGAGCAAGTGAGTGAGACCCAGACGTGAATCTTGTGCTCAGATCTGCTTCCGTGTGTGGTGGCTCGTAGGAGCCCCAGGCTGTCTCCAAACTCCAAGTGAGATGCAGGCTGGATTGTTTCCCAGACAGGGTCTGAGTTATAATCCCTCACGTCTGTGGGCAGGAGCAGATTATCCAACAGCCAGGGTAAGCAAGGTGCTTACCTTATTTACCAAATCATCTGTAGTGAACAATTTCACATTTTTTCACCACATCAAAGATTTTCTGCTTCTAGGTTCTGCATCTAGGTGTGGCTGGCATCTGTCTGTCTCCCAACCCCACAGCACCTTCCTGCAGAATCAAATCCTCTTTTCAAATTTACAGTTGCTGACAGGAATGGATTACCCAGTCAGCAAGGTAAGCACGGTAAGTGTTGTTCACTACAGATTAGCAAGTAAGCACGAGTAAGCCCGTGCTTACCTTGCTGACTGGATAATCTGTCCATCTGTGGGGCACCTTTGGCTCTGAAGACAAGCTTCTCTGTGTTTCAAATGGATGGTAGAAAAGTTGTCCGCTGGGCTTCTCACCTAGGGCAGCATCATACCACTTCAAGCCTCAGCATTCATTCGTTTTTCATTCTTACAAATCTTTATTAACTTTGGATGGAAACAGAGAGACTAATTATGACATTATTGCAAGAGCCTGGCAAAGAGATAATGCATTCTGAACCAGGGCAGTGGCAGTGCGGATGAATTTAAGAGAGATTTAAGAGGCAAAATCAGCAAGATTCGATGACTGATTAGCTGTCAGGGATGAGAGAGAAGGAATCTTAGAAGACCATGACGAAGTGGTAATTCAGTGGTAGAATTTTCACTTTCCTTGCGGGAGACGTGGGTTGGATTCCTGGCCAACACACCTCATAAAAAAAAAAAAGGGAAACCCACCTGTCGGTGGAGGCTTGTGTGGTGCTACGATGCTGAACGGGTTTCACCGGAGCTTCCAGACAAGGGTGGACTAGAAAGAAAGACCTGACGATCTCCTCCTGAAAATTAGCCAATGAAAACCCTGTGGATCACAATGGTCCTATCCACAGTGATCATGGGGATGGCATGGGATCTGGCGGCATTTCCTTCTGTTGTACACAGGGTCATCATGAGTTGGGGGCCAAACTGATGGCAGCTAACAGGAACAAGAACGAAAAGACTCCAGCATAAGCATCTAACTGGACCTGGGAGCCAGTAACCAAGACTAGGAATCTAGGAGCAAGAGCAAGACAGTTACCCGTCACATACCCAGGTGTGGGTACCAAACTCTGTCCTGAGTCTCCACACCCTCCAGGATCTGCCTCCACCCTGCTGATTCTTTCTTGTCCATTTATTCCTGAAGTTCTTCCTCCTCTTGGTCAGGCTGCCTCCTTGTGGTCCCCATGCCTGGCGCATTTTCACCCCTAAGCCTTTGTTCATGTTTTCCTCTTCCTGGGATGCTCTCTTCCCCTTCGCCTTTCCAAACGCTCTTCTTCAGTCAATATTCACTGCCCTCTCATGTACATGGGAGTGACTCCTGTGGTGCTTCCTCGGTGTTTTTGAGTTCTGGAGTTTTCTTCTCTGATGCTGTAGTTGTGCGGCAACCTAGGCAGGAGTGTCTCCCCAGCAAGTCATTGTCGATGTCTCTTCACTGGCCACCGGCTTCCTATTCCCACAATGTAGACTCTTTTAGAAGCAGCGATTGAGCCATTTGTAAGGGCAAGTGGAACAGTAGCTAGCGTAAAGCCTGCTGTCCGGAAGGATGTGAGCAGATGCAGCAGCGCCTGAAGTAGCCTCTTTGGGCCTAGTGAAGCATCGGACGTCAGGTATATCGCATCCTCAGGCTTACGCACTGAGGCACTTTCATTCTACCTGGAAACAAGAGATGGGGGCCCTGATCTTGTGTCACCTTTAGCCTGTGGGACCAGACATAGTATAAGATGGTCTCCCACTGCCCGTGCTATGCATAAAGCCAGGCTTCTTGGAGGAGCTGGGCAAACTACTTATTACTTTCTCTGAATTCAGAGATTCGGATGAAGGGCCCCACCATTTCAGAACCCAGAATCTGGGCTTGCCAGAGGTGAAGTGTCCCAGAACTGCCTTGAGTATGAAATGCACAAGGACCTCAGTGAGGCCTCTTGGCCAATTAAATTTGACATTAACAACAGCCCAAGGAAAGGCTGGCTTCAATGACCCTGTGCCACTACATATTACAGTAAATAGAAAAGTAGTTTGTGATACACATGCCCTTCCTAGTACAGAGGCCAGGGGCTGTTCCTCTAGGGATCAACAGTGCTCCTGGGAGCTGGACAGTGTCTCCTGCATGCAATGCCCAGGTCAGCTGTTTTGTACGTGGAGCCAAGAGCTCCAGGGACAGGTTCTGTTGAAGGATAGGCCACAGAGCAGGAGCATGCCATTAGAACCAAGTGATTGAACTGTCAGAGCGGTTCAGATCACCCGACATGAAGTTGTCCTCAGGGATCATATACCAGTGAGCACAGGAGCTTTCTCAGCAAGAATTCAGGCAAGTGATCATTCATTCATGCACGCATGTATCTATCCATCCATTCATTCATGTGTTTATTAATTCAACAAATATTCATTGAGTGTCCTAATTCTATGCTAACCCATGAGGTTATATAGAAATTCAAAAGATCACTTAACAATCCAGTTTCCCAGGGAAGAAAGACATGCTTAAAAAATTACATTGCAACTTCTTTTAGGAGCTATCCAAGTCCGTGGTTTTTTCTACTATACCTTGCAGTTTAACAGAACCTATTCTCATTGAGAATTCGTGTCAGAGGTTGTCACACCCTTAGAATAGCCCAACTAGAGGGAGCCATTGTTAGTTTCTCTAAGACACCTCTAAAGAGTTGAAGCTTTCTTCAGACAAAGATTAGACTGGAGACTGGACTATAAGACATAAAATGATACTTGTGAAGAGAGTCCTTAGCTCAAGTAGATGCATGAGATTAAATGGGCAGCTCCTGTCTGGAGGTGAGATGAGAAGGCAGAAAGGGACAGGAGCTGGTTGAATGGACATGGGAAATCTGGGATGGAAAGGAGGAGTGTGCTGTCACATTATAGGGAGAGCACCTAGGATCACATAACAATGTGTGTGTAAATTTTTGTATGAGAAACTAACTTGCACTGTAAACTTTCACTTAAGGCACAATAAAATAATAATAATATTTTTTTAAAAAAAGAGTTGGTGCTTCCACAGGTGCCATTATCCATCCCCATTTTTTTAGTCATAGCCAGTGCACCATTCTCAGAGAGTTGAAGTGGGCCTCTTACTTCAAGGAAAATAGTTGAACACCATTGGGAATCAGATTAAATTAAACTATCAGTCATACATCAGCAAAGGGCCATACACACTGAGTCATGGACGGTGACAGTGAGCAAGGGGCTCCTCTCTGGATATGCTTATTTCTTCAAGAGCATTTAAGTAGCTGCCATGCCACATGCCCAGCTATGTTGGGAAGAAGGTTTTGCCTGCAGTGGCATTTCCCAAGCTGACCAGCAGCTGTGTGTCCGTGACCCTGCCCCAGGAGCCTGACTGACTGTCCCTCATCCAAAGTCCCCCTTGCTTCACCTAAAGATCGTAGTTTCTAATTCCTAAGCCTTGGGGAACCCCTCTTGCCTAGGGCATCAGAAGTTCCTCCTTGTTCATACTTAAGGTGTGCTGCAGATGGAGAAATAGGAACTGCAGCTGCCAAAGTCAATCACTTATGTGGGTTATCAGGCAGCATAGGGTAGGTTATGCTGCAGTAACAAATGACCTCCAAATCTCATTGGCTTAACATAACAAAGTTTATTTATTATTCATACCACGTGTCCTTCTTTGGTTGGCTGTGGCTATGCTCCATGTTGCCTTCCTACCAGGGTCCAGGCTAATGGAGGAGCCTCTGTCTAGAACAGCTTTTTGTTTCATGGCAGATGGGAATGACACATGGTGAGCCATGCACTGACTCTTAAATCTTCTGCCCTGATATGACAAGTGTCACCTCCACTCACATTTCATTGGTCACAGCAAGTCACATGGCCAAGCCAGATATCAGTGGGACAGAAAAGTATGTGGTGAACTGAATATATTCTACCACCACTCAGCCCTAGTGATCAGAAGGGTGTTTGTCATGATTGCCTCCCTGGTTTCCCCTGAGATTCTCTACCACTGAACTGCTCTACCCACTGAAAATAAAAGACTTTCTACTGAGTCTGTGAGGGTAGGGCCCATTTCTGTCTGGTTTGTTTCTACATTCTCATCACAGTGTCTGGCGTACAGTAGACATTATGTAAATATTTACTGAAATAATATGGGGTTGATATTGTCAATGTGAGAATACAGAGTGAGGCCCGATTCCTTGATCAAAATGGTTCTTCTCTGAGACCCCCACTTATCCATCCCTTCCGAGGCCCCATGGTATATCATCAGGGAGGCATCACCTGAAGTTTCCATGTCAATCACCATTGCCAAAGGCCCACCTTGAAGTGCCAAGGACAGTGTTCCCTCACCAAAGCCATCTAGAGCAGAGAGCAAACTCTTCAGTTAAGAAGAGCAGGGAGTGACCGCTGACCCCAGGCCCCATTTGGGCTCTCATACCACAGTGTACCCCAAAATCTGCCCATTCACTCCAGTTCTGCCTCTGGAGGAGGCAGCGGTGGGGGTGTTGGTGGAAGAAGAGAAGGGGGCTCTGAACTCTTCCAGAGCTTTGCTGCCTCTGAGGAGGAAGAGCCACGATGAGGGCCCCGTGGAGGTAGCAGAGGTGGAGCTGGAAGTACACCCTGTGCAGAACAGGTGGGCTCTATGGTTCTTCGAGAATGACTTCAGCTGGGCCTGGCGGGACAACTTGTATCTGGTTACCAAGTCTGACACCGTGAAGAGCTTCTGGGTGATATACAGTCACATCCAGCTGGCCAGTAAGCTCTCTTCCAGCTGTGACTACACCCTGTTCAAGGATGGCATCCAGCCCATGTGGGAAGACAGCAGGGATAAGAGGGGTGGCCACTGGCTGGTCAGCCTCACCAAGCACCAGCACTATAGCAAGCTGGACCTTCTCTGGCTGGAGACAGGGAGAGCTTTGAGGAACACAGCAGGAATGTGTGTGGGGGCTGTCATCAACATCCACATCAAGGGGGACAAGATCTCGGTGTGGACGCAGGAGGTAGAGAACCAGGCCAGCATACTGCACATTGGGCGTGCATACCAAGAACACCTGGGCCTCTTGAGAAAAGCTATTATTGGTTATTAAGGCCACACAGACACAGCTGCCAAGAGCCCCAGGAACAAGTTCGTGGTGTGAAGTGGTCTTGGCACCACTCGTATTTCAGTTTCACCACCTGAGGCCTATGTGTGTGTGTGTGTGTGTGTGTGTACATGGTGGGGGTAGAGCGCCTACACAGCTGCTCCTGGGCATTGCCTAGGAGGCAAACAGCCTGGATCTTCCCGTGTAGTGTTCAGGGCCCTTGAATCAGGCTTCACTGGTCCTTCCATGCCACCCATGCTCAAGCTGCAGGTGCTGTGCTGCAGAGCAGCGTAACTTTCCCCTGGAGACCTACAGGCAAAATTCCAAAGGAACGTCTTAAACACCCTGATGTGCAGCCGATGTGGCACCATCTCTGCAAGTGATATGTCTTGTTTACCAACTGCCTTCCCAAGGGATCCCTGGGGGAGAGGAAAGAGAACTTCAGAAGAAAGTAAATCTCAGTTTTTAAGTGCACCAAGAAATGAAATACAGTCCGTTAAATTTATGCAAGTCTGCACCATCTGGTTAAGTGTAGCTTAACGTTTTCCGGGAGGCAACATCTGTGAGTTAGGAGGAGGCCTGCTGCTCCATCTCACCAGGGAAGACACAGGAACCTGCACTCGGTGGCTTTGCCAGGGCATCATGGTGTCTTCAACAAGCCTCCCTATGGGAGCAGCTGCTTTTGTAGGGAGGTGGAGTCCCGTAGGACTGGGCTGTGCTTAACAGGTCAGCTAGTTGGCCTGCTGGACACTGTAATATGTGGAAAAAAAAAACATTTGGCTGGGAGAGCTGGATTCTAGACTGGGATCTGCCTCCAAGTAGCTGTTTGACCTTGGTCAAGTCATCTCCCTTCTCTGGTCCTCACTTTCCATATTTGGAAAATGAGCAGGAGGTGACAAGAGCTCCCTCCAAGTTCACCCCAGTGGTGCATAGGGAGTGTGGGTATTGGAGCTAGATCATCCTGATGGGGTCAACTCCCTAGCTGGTTGTGATCTTGGGTTCATTAAGCCTGGGTTTTCTTATCTGTAAACTGGAATAATAATAGTATTCACCTCATAGAAGAGTGTCTTAGTCATCTAGTGCTGCTGTAACTGAAATACCACAAGTGGATGGCTTTAACAAAGAGAAATTTATTTTCTCACAGTCTAGTAGGCTAGAAGTCCAAATTCAGTGTGTCAGCTGCAGGGGAAGGCTTTTTCTCTCTGTCAGCTTTCTTATGAATCTTCCCTTGGACTAGGAGCTTCTCTGCACAGGGACCCCGGGTCCAAAGGACGCGCTTTGCTCCCAGCACTGCTTTCTTGATGGTATGAGGTCCCCAACTCTCTGCTTGCTATGCTTTCCTTTTATCTCTTGTAAGATAAAAGGTGGTGCAGGCCACACCCCAGGGAAACTTGCTTTACATTAGATCAGAGATGTGACCTTAGTAAGGGTATTACAATCCTGCCCTAATCCTCTTTAACAGAATGGAGGACAACCACACAATACTGGGAATCATGGCCCAGCCAAACTGATACACACATTTTTGGGGGGACATAATTCAATCCATGACAGGGAGTAACTAAGGGAAAGCATGCAAAGTACTTAACACGGGCTGGCGCCCATAGTAGGCAGTCAGTTAGTAATTATAATTGCCTTACTCCCTCCCAGTGTCCCATGAGATGCTTTGAGCCATCTACTCAATGCCAACTGACCTGCTCGTGCGGCCTCTTGCCCCTTCTCCACACCTCTCATCTGTACTAACCTGTTCTGGTGTTGTGCCCCAGATCCTTGTTTGGTATTCATTTTACTTATCTGATAAACTAGAAAAATAATAGTAAAGTTCTATAACTATGAATAGAAAAATTATGTAAATATGGAATAGCCCTTACCAGGGCTGACCTTTGAGAAAAATGTAACCAATTTTGCTCCCCTAAACTTCTCTTTGAAACCCTGGTGGCGTAGTCTGTAAGTGCTACAACTCTGTCACATGGGGCCACCATGAGTTGGAATCAGCAGTTCGAATCCACCAGGCACTCCTTGGAAACTCTATGCTGCAGTTCTTCTCTGTCCTATAGCGTAGCTATGACCATTCCACACCAGTACTTGCTCTACACCTCTCCCTCTATCCCAACTATTTTGGGAGATATTTACAATAAACACTTGCACTAGTCTAAGGTATTAATTAAGACTCCCTAGTGGCACAGAGGTTAAGCATTTGGCTGCTAACCGAATAGCTGGCGGTTGGCAGTTGGAAACTACCCAGCAGCTCTGTGGGAGAAAGACCTAGCAATGTGCTCCCATAAAGATTACAGCCTTGGAAAATCCTGTGGGGCAGTTCTACGCTGTCACATGGGGTCACCATGACTTGGAATCGACTCCACGGCACACAAGGTTTTAATTATTGTATGAACATTTGCTCTTTAACTCTAGCAATTTTTTATACAAAAGAAGAAATCTCAAATGCTGGAGTTCCAAGCCCTTTGAAACCTGCCTGGTCTCACTGTGCGGAGGCCTGCCCATTCAGTATGGTGGCAGAGCTGGCTTCGGCAGCCTCCTATCATGCCTGTGTAGTGGGCCCTGCTAGATTGCATTGGCCTCGTTGGTCTGAGCTAGAAGTCAGGAGCCCTGGCTGCTCAGCCTGCATCTTTCTGACAACCCCAGATTCCAGGAAATGGTACACACTCTGTGTGCCCCAGTCACTGGGCTGTCTTCACTCTAGACAAATCCTGGTGTCCAACACAACCTTACTTACAGGTTAGCGAAGCTACTGCCATGTCATATTATTCTGGGGGTGCTATATATCTCCTACCCGTAAACCACTCACAAATCTCTACCTGCTAATAGCAAGATAGGTTTATATTTTTATTTATGATTCAAATACCTATGGAAGGTGATGTGCTTAAGACTTTGTTAAGTCATTGAAACAGGAGTGTGAATTAGTTTATCAGGTAAGTAAAATGGATCCGAAACGAGGATCTGGGGCATGGGATCAGGACAAGCAGTACTGATGAGAGGCGTGGCACATGGACAAGAGGTTGCATGGGCAGGTCAGCTGGCATTGATGGCTTGAAGCATCTCATGGGGACACTGGAAGCGGGGAGGGCAATTATAAATGTTGATTGACTGCCTAATATAGGTCAGGCACAGTACCAGGCAAAATCTCCAGGAAATACTCAGGCAAATAATGCAGCCAAGTTTCCCCACACTTTTCCTTGGTTGGCACAAGCTATAGAATGAGCATGGATGGAAGGCCTGAATCTCCCACCCCCTCAGACCCTGCAGTTCCTGGAGGCTTCTTCCAGGGTGAGCCTCTCACACTGCTAAGTGAGCATCTGAACTCTAAGGAAACATTTGCCACATAACATAACCTTGGATTGCAAGCCAGTGGGTGCTAAGGCTAGACCCAATGATCTGTATCAAGGTTGGAAGGAAAACTGGCTGAGTTGAACTTTTCCAAAGAACTATATAGGTTTGCCATATGGCACCTTCCTGTGGGATTTTCAAGGATCATTTTGACTCTATGAGATTTTTGTTGCAGCTAACTTCAGGATCCAACCCCGGGATGAGATTAGGCTCCAGCAGACAGAATTCAAAAAGCCAACGTTCCTTGACAAATGGCAGGTGATATACACAACCACTGCCCATTAAACCCATCAGAGTTTATGACCGATTAGTCAGTGCCTGTACCAGGAGGCAGCCCCATACACCCAGCCCCCAGCACAGCGCACACCTTTTCCCTGACTCTAATTACCTGAGAGTAAAGGGAAGCCCCCTGGCCCCCTCTTTCCTGAGTAGCTAAGCCCTGCTCCTATATGGAACATAAGGATGCAGGGAGCTCTGCTGGCAGCCTTTGAGCTTCTAACAAATGACAGTGGAGCCCCAAGGATCCTCCCAGCAGGAGAATCCCTCAGCTCCGCCCTCTATAAAGCTGTCATGATGCTCCTAAAACACAAATCTGCCTGTGACACTCCCACTGCCTTCAGTTCTTGTGCCTTAGCCTGGAATGATAGTACTAGCAGAAATAATAACAGTAATGATGATAGTAATGGTATAGTTACAAGTAACATTAAGTGAACACTCACAGTGTGGCAAGCACAGTGCTGACGGCATCAATCCGTTATCACGTTCAGTCCTCACAAAATACCAGGAGCTATTATAGAAGGAGATGGGAAATCAGAAAGGTTAAGTACATTGTTCGCAATCATAAAGCTAGTAAATGGCACTGCCAGGTGTCAAATTCAAGTTTTGCTTACTTCAGAGCCCATGTTCTCAACCACTGCAGCATTTGGCCTAAATGAATTGTTTAAAAAAAAAAAAAAAGGGTGAGGAGTACACGGTGGCTCACACTCCTCGTGGGATCAGCACTTGAACTCTAGCCCAGTTGCAGCTGTGATCACACCGTGTAACAACTGTTGGCTCTGATCCCCAGCCCCTGGATCAGGAACTATGTCTGTCACCTCTATATTGCCAGCACTTAGCAGGGGTCTTGGCACATGGTTGGTGCTCAATAAATGGCTGTCGGGTTAATGGATGAAAGAATGAATGAATCAGTCCTTTAACCCTGGTCTTCTCCAGGAACCTTCCCTGCTTATAAAAGCCCCCAGTGTTCTGCCCGTTCTCTAAATTCCCCCAGCACTTTTTCTTTATGTAATTACCACACCCTATCTTGCCCATGCAACGTTTTCTGGTCTGTAAGTTACTGAAGTCTCCCCACATAGACCATAAACAACTCAGAAGCCGGGATGGCATTTAGCCCTTCTTTTCCTCAAGTCACTTAGCTCAGCAATAGCCAGAGACTTTCTTAGTAATTGAGAGGTTCATTCTGACCCAGGGGCAGAATACAGAAGGTATGGACACTCACCTCATGAGGAATGACCTATTTCTCTTTATGTCTCTTGTCCCCTGCAGGAGCCTCTTCCGGCATCATTGACCTCTTGCCATCCCCCAGCGCTGCCACCAACTGGACTGTGGGACTGCTGGTGGACAGCAGCGAGATGATCTTCAAGTTTGATGGCAAGCAAGGTGCCAAGATCCCCGATGGGATTGTGCCCAAGAACCTGACGGACCAGTTCACCATCACAATGTGGATGAAGCATGGCCCCAGCCCAGGCGTGAGAGCTGAGAAGGAAACTATCCTCTGCAACTCAGATAAAACAGGTGAGTCTCTAGCCCAGCCTCCTCATGACTGCCCATTGCATCCAAGCTGGTTGGCCACAGACACAGTCACAGAGGATGCAAAAGAAAATCAAGAGCGTGAGGGAATATATTCTTATCTCTGGTTTTCTAACTGCTGATTTCCTGGGCTTGGGATAGAGCAGGAGCAGAAATGGGGAAGAGTACAGGTACAGACACAAAGACAGCAAAAGGTGGGAAGTTTATTAGGGAAGTAACAGTTACAACTCAGGTTGAGGAATGCTGAGGATACAGTTCTTCCATCAAGATAGGCATGCTGTTCTCTGGCCCTTGGCCTCTGCCCTGCTTGGGCAAGTGTTAAAAGCTCATTTAGCTCTACTGATAAGTGCCCAGAGGCACCCCAATCTACCAGTAAGCCTTGGCCTGAAGGTTCTCAGCTCTAGTGCCATGGGTCAGCAAACCTAACTCCACCAAGTGCCTGGAGGCACCCTACTCTGCCAGCAGACCTCCTGCCTGAAGGCACTCAGCTTTCTCGCTCCATGGGCTGGGAAGCCCACAATTCCATCCCCTTCCATTCTCTCCTGCCACTGTATCTTTGAACCACTTCTCTCCATCTTCAGTGTTACAGCTTTCTCTCTTTCAGTCTCCTGGTTCCAGGAGCTTCTCAGTGCAGGGACCCCAGGTACAAAGGATTCACTCTGCTCTTAGCTGCTTTTCCTCAGTGGTAGTAAGATCTTCTCTTTCCCGTCTCTGGCATGGCTCATTTGAAGCCCAGCAGATGCCAAAACTGACTAATCCCCTTGGTGGGCCACAATTACCTTATTAGCACAGTGCTACCCGCTCACTTGGGTGGGAGTTACAAGACCTTGGTGAGAAAGGCCACACAACAGTGATCCATCGCACCGCACAGCTCTAGCTCCTACCTTTCTTGGCCTCTACCTCTCCATTCCCTGGTGTAAGTGAGGCTGTTCCCAGTCAACCCTCCATGACTCCTCCTCTGCTCCTGCCCTCTCTCAGTAACTCCCTTCCTCTTGCACACTCCTGCTCCTCCTACTGAGATCCCTCTTCCTAGCATGCAGCCCTCTTGTTATCTCTGAATTCCAATGAGAACAACACATAAGTGGCCACCTTCAGTGCTAGCCACTTCCCTACAGGGCTTGCCAAGAGGTGGCCAACTTGGCCCAGCAACCTGACCCAGGTGAGAGGGGCAGAGAGACAGAGTTGTTGGCCTGGTTACGGAGTGCTGTGATGGTCCCTCTGCCTGGTGGGAAAGGGAAGGGGTGCTTCTTCACTCCTAAGCCAAGTGAAGGCTGCCCAGAACACCACTTAGAAAACTGAGGTTGCCTGCTGTAGAGGGGAAGTTGGAGCCTCACTCCCAGCGGCATGCCAGATAAGCTATGAAAACTCTTAGGTCTGCTCTGGGTTGGTGTCAGAGCAGAGCCCAAGAGAGCTCTGGGAAAGTTGGACTTGATCCCCAGGAATTTAGGGTGCTTGAAAGCTGGGTCTGACTCTTATGCACAGGGTCTGAAGGCAAGAGGCTCCCTGGAGCTCACTCAATGATGGCCGAGGAGAGAGGAGCAGCAGGGGAGGCAGGTTTCCTACCCAGTTTGGTAGGATGCAGGTGTTCTTAGTCTTGTGGACATCCAGAAATTGGCAAGATTAGAGCCAAGAGGGCTGCGTGCCAGGAAGACGGAATTCCAGCAGGAGGAGCAGATGTGTGAGTTACTGAGAGAGGGCAGGAGCAGAGGGGGAGTAATAAAGGGTCAACTGGAAAGAGCATCACTCATACCTGGGAATAGAAAGGCACCAATAAACCAGCCAAGTTGATTCCTGCTCATGGTGACCTATGTGTGTCAGAGTAGAACTGTGCTTCATAGGGTTCTCAATGGCTGATTTTTCATAAGTATATCTCCAGGCCTTTCTTCCATCGTGCCTCTGGGTAGACTTGAACCTCCAGATTTTGTTAGGAGCCAAGCACATTCACCATTTGCATCACCCAGGAACTGCAGCAGAGAGGTGTTGTTGTAGTTGTTAGTTGCCGTTGATTCCAACTAATGGAGAGGTAGGAGCCAACAAAGGTAGGGGTTGGAGCTGGCACAAAGGCCCCATGCCATCCAGAAAGGGACTGTTATGGATTGAATTGCATCCCCCAAAAATGTGTGTCAACTTGGCTAGGCCATAATTTCCAGTGTTAGGTGGTTGTCCAACATTTTGTGATCTGATGTCATTATCCTATGTGTTGTAAATCCTAACCCCTATGATGTTAATGAGGCAGGATTAGAGGCAGTCATGTCAATGAGGCAGAACTCAATCTACAGAATTAGGTTGTATCTTTAGTCAATCTCTTTTGAGATATAAAAGAGAGAAGAGGAGGGGGACCTCATACCACCAAGAATGAAGAACCAGGAGGGGAATGCATCCTTTGGACCCAGGGTACCTGCTCTGAGACACTCCTAAACCAAGGGAAGAATGATGATAAGGACTTTCCCCGAGAGCCAACAGAAAGAGAAATCCTTCCCCTGGAGCTGGCACTTCTAGCCCCCTAGACTCTGAGAGAATAAATTTCTGTTTATTAAAGCCATCCACTTGTGGTATTTCTGTTATAGTAGCACTAGATAACTAAGACAGGGACTGTACCACTTGCCACTTCAATTCTTGTGTAAAGATTTGTAGAGAAGAAGGCTGGAAAATATATTTTACTAGGACTCAGACTTCCTTTGGTGGTCCTGGGTACAGTGGGGGGATCTCTCCAGGGCTTCTCCAAACTGCAGCTAATGCCGCTGAACAAATCCATTCATGTAGACACCTGCCATGAAAGAGGACGTTTGACCTCCATGAGAAAATGACAAAGGTTACCAGCTTTATAAGGATATTATTTTGCTTCTTTCTCTCTTGTCCCTCTTCCTCCTGCCTCTGATGGTGATTGGAATCAAGAGCCAGTGGGGGGTTGAAAAGGTGGAATAAGAAGAATGAAAGAATAGACCTTACCCCATCCTTTCCCCACTGTTGGCCACCAAGCCATGGGTCAAGACAGCAGAGGAGAGGAGCTTAATTTTTTTTTTTAAATCATAATTTATTATGCTTTTGGTGAAGAGCTACATACCAGTTTAGGTTCCTATTCAACAATTTCTATACAAATTGTTCAGTGATATTGGTTACATTCTTCACAATTTATGAGCAATTCTCAGTATCTCCATTCTGGTTGTTCCATTCCCGTTAATCTAGCTTCCCTGCCCCCTTACATTCTTATCTTTGCTTTAAAGTAATTGCTGACCATTTGGTCTTACACAGATGATTTTTTAAAAGAGCACAGTACTCAGGGGCGATATTCTTTATTTTGTAAGCCAATCTGTTATTTAGCTAAAAGATGACTTCAGGGGCAAGAGGCTTAGCTTTTAATTGGATGAGAGATTGATGTTTTGATTTGGCTCTAACCATTCAATACTGCTCTAATATCTGAAGGTGATTAGAAGGCTTTAGGATCTACTAGAGACGTGGACAAAGAAAGAATTTTTCAAGAAAAAGCGCCTTAAGACAGGAAAAGAAATACAACTGTTTCCTGAGTGTAATCTATCACCAGCCCATTCACCAAACCAGCTTGCCCCGGTGTGTTACGTGACTCCAGTTGTCTAGACTAAAGGAGGTGGGTGGAGGAAGAAGCCTAAGCTAGAAGATGCTCTAGCAGAGTAAGGTACAGTCTTTCATTTTTCTTGTTCCACCTCTTCACCCCCAGCCTCCTCCTGGCCCCAAACAAAACTAAAGGCAAAAATTCTTTCTTTATACATTTTCCTAACAGTTAGTTATCCACAGGAACTTCAGGAAATCAGCTATGAATATATGCTAGTGAAGGGGATAAGAAAGATTTACTGAAATCTCCAAAACCAGGTCTAGGTGAGTGTTTTGGTAGTCCACAGGAGAGGAGGCACCGAGACAGTTGCCTAGGCCACCCCTGCCAGCCTTAGCATCTGACCGTTCTCCTTCCTGCTGTTCTTTGGTTAGGTGCTGAAGAATGGATGACGCTTTTGTGAAAACAGCATCTGACATCGCACTGTTACATTGCTATGGCCACAAAGCAGTGTAATGGTCCTTATAATAACTAACAGTATCGAGCATCTGCTCTGGGCAAGATGCTTTACACACATTTTCTCGTTGTATCAGTGGAAAAAAAAAAAAATTTTTTTTGTTTTTAATCAGTGAAGATGCTTTTGGTTACACGCAACAGGAAATACAGATCAAACTGGCTTCCATAATAAAGGGAATGTGGGCTTCTCGTTACTGAAAATGTTCTGAACTATAACAGCCTCAGGCAGAGTTTGATCAAGGCTTCGACTCCATTACTCCACAATTGTCTCAGATCTACCCCATAAGTGGATCGATTTCATGTTATTGAGTATCGCTGTAGCAGCTCCAGGCCTCCCAGAAATACACTACAGCTTTCAGAGGGAAAGAGAATGTCCCTCCTATTCACTTTCTGCTAAAAGAGAGGTAGGTGCTTTCCCAGAAATGCTCAGAAGGCCCCCCATCTCATTGACCTGAATTGGATCACTTTCCACTTCCTGTCCTGTGCTGCTGGACTTGGGCCTGGGTCTCCTGAACCAATCTCTGTGGCAGAAAGGTTTATATGAGCCTGTTTGGCCTGGACAAATCAGGGCCCATCCCTAGAAGTAGGGTTAATTCCTCCCACCCAAACCTCATGGGCAAAGAGTGGATCAATGCACAGGAATCAATCATAATATCCTATTCTCATGATACATTAGGATAATCCGACAGCCTTCCCGTAATATATTCAAGGAAACAGAGACTCTGAGAGTCTAAAGAACTCTGTCAAGGTGCCCTAGAGACTCTGCTCAACCCAAAGTCTATCTAAATCTCAGACTTATGCTCCCTCCATCTCACCTGTTCATTCAGCCAGCATTTATGGAGCCCGTACCTGGTGGTAGTAAATGCTACAATGTAGTAAAATGTGAGTATGGGTCAAAGAGCAGTTCCTCTCTGCCCAATGGGTAGTATCTGTGGCTACAGGCATCATGGCTGGGACCCATGACACGAAATTCCCTAAACAGGAAAGGAAGTTTTCATACCAGTGGGGAAGGAAGGGTCTCAAGGACTGCTTGCATATGGGAAAGGGGTGGTTAGTCATTGCTTTGGAAAGTTACTGAGCTATGTCTGATGCTAAAAAAATCAATCTGTTCCCTCTGTCCAGCTGCTAAAAGTGAGGCAGCTCCACTTATCCCATATTAGGTAGAGGAAGGAGACGTAGTCTATGGGTACCATCAGCAAGCCTGATGAAAGAAAAGTCCAGAATTCTAGGAGAAGCCAACTGTATTAAAGGAGCCCAGAATGGCTGATGTGATAGGCAGTGAGCCTTCTTAGCCCTTCTGGAAGCATTTGCACTTAAAAAAAAAAAAAAAAAGACTTAATTTAAGTAATTTTTATCCTGGGTCTGATGTAGTATCTGAGTATCTCAGTATTTGACGTTTTTTAATTAATTATTAATTTCATTTTATTTATTTGAAGGAGATTGGCTGCAGTACTATTTAGTTATACTGCTAACTGAGGGGCCCTGGTGGTGTGCTAACCAAAAGGTTGGTGGTTTGAAGCCATCAGCTGTTCCTCTGAAGAAAGACATGACAGTCTGCTTCCGAAAAGATTACAGCCTTGGCAACCCCATAAGGCAGTTCTACTCTGTCCTATAGGGTCCCTCGGAGTTGGAATCGACTCGAAGGCAGTGGGTTTGGTTATTTTTGTTTTTTATACTGCTAATTAACCTTCAACTATTTGCATAAACAAAAAAAATTTGCATAGCACATAACAAATAACACCGCTCACATATGTAAAAGAAAGTAGGCCAAAGAAATGTGCGCCCAAATGGCTTTTTGACAGAAGTTTTGCTTTGGACTTTCTTGATTCTGCCTCTCCCATTTCAGTGAGCTCCACCATGTGTGTTCCAGAACATTCATCAGAACTAATTATAAAAGAGAAAATGAGAATGTTCACTCCTTTGTTTTGTCTTTGAGGTGAACTCAGTTGATGTGGAGTCCCTGGGTGGTGCAAATGGCTAACGTACTTGGCTGCTAACCAAAAGGTTGAAAGTTTGAGTCCACTCTGAGGCACCTTAGAAGAAAAGTCTGGTGATCTACTTCCCAAAAATCAGCCACTGAAAACCCTGTGGAACACAATTCTACTCTTCGACACACATGGGCTCATCACGATTCAGAGTCAACCCAGTAGCAACGGATTTAAGTGATGTGGCAGGAAGACCCCACTGACACAGGGAAATTGACACAGAGAGTCTGTCACTCCCCAAATCCTCTCTCTGCTTTTCAGAAATGAACCGGCATCACTACGCTCTCTATGTCCATAACTGCCGCCTTGTCTTCCTCTTGCGGAAGGACTTTGACCAGGCCGACACCTTTCGACCTGCAGAATTCCACTGGAAGCTGGACCAGGTATGGTGCTCCCTTCCACCTTGTCTCTGCGCACCCCTTCGTAGGCTTAGGTTGCTTGCTCCAGTGATGATGGCCGTGGGTAAGTACTGGGTTCTTTCACTTGGCGATTTTTGGAAAAATCAGCCCAGGAAGAGAATAGTGTCTTAGTTATAACCCTTTCATTACCAAATTTTAATTAATTTATTTTTAGTTTTTGATGGCATATGTTTTCAGTATTGGAATGCATTCTTACTAAATGGAGTGTGTTTAGATTTGGGGCTGGTAATATGGATTTCTAGAAATAGGATCTGGCAGTACAATCTGTCAATGAGAGAGTAGCACTTTGGTGCCATGGATCTGTGACATGACAGTGTGTCACTGAGAACTAGGTAAATAATTTAATGCAGATGCCTTTCCATGAGGTTACCTGGGGAACCTCTGGTTTCCAAATATGACACAGAAAAGCCAAAACAAACCCATCAGAGCTCCCTAACGATCACACAGGAAAGCCATAATTATGCTTACAAGCCTGATCTCACAAAAATAAGGGGGGAAAAGGCAAAAGTTTATAAAACTAAAACATCCAGGAAGCATCACCCAATAGAACGCTCAACCTACACAACAATGAGGCTCCAACTCCCATCTGCTGAGCTTCATGCGTTTGGAAAGGGACCCACCTTGAGGCTAAATGTATTAGAACCTGAGTAACGCCTTACCTCTGAGTCCCAGAGGCATAAGAAGTGGCTGGCATACTGTTTAGGCCAATGGTAAGGAAAGGGTTTAAAGTCAGGATGGAAACTGTCCATCTCCCCACAACTTGGAGTTGGGTAGGACCAGAATTTCCAGCACTGGTCAGTGGACCTGCCAACTTAGAGCCCATCCATTTGCACTACATTGAGCTCAGGGGAAGCTAGTTCCCTTGGCTGCCTCACCTGAGTTCATGATCTTTGTTAGCACATCTCTACATCAGTGTCTTGTCTCCGATGCTCCACTATCTTTTCTGAGTGACAGTGCAGCCTTGGTTGTAGTGATACAAGGTGGAGAACAGGGCCTGAGGACTTTGAAGAAAACAGTGACACGGTGCTGGCTGTGAGCAGTACATGTTCCTTTCTGAAGTGGATAATCTATGACTTACTCCAGAGCCTCATGATTTTTGATCACAAAGGCTACAGTGTCACACTTGTCAATGACAGATGAAGTGTCTGGTTTGAGTCTGAAGCTTTGAAGTAACGATTTCTGAGTGCCGTGCAGTGTCGAGGGTGGCACTAATTGCACAGGGCGGCTGCGCTCCTGAGGAAGCATTGACCTCGGCACGCCTGGAGTTGGCCTTCATGTCAATTTGGGAGAGAGTTTTTTAAAGGGTTTTAAATTATCAAGAAGGAGAATGGAGGCAGGCAGGAAAGGTATCGTAGAATGAGTGTTGTTTAATGAAGCAGATGAAATAGTGCCATTCTATGGTCCTCATTGCCTGAGTCCCCCAGCATTCCTTCCTGGTTCTTTCTGACCCATTCATATCCCTTCCTTCCTCCAAAACCCACTGTGTATACTACCTCCCTTGCCTTGTTGAGGGCTGGATTTTTCATAATCCTTTCCCTTTCTCTCCTAATTACTCTCTCTCTGCCCCATTCTCCCTCCCACCCCCCATCACCACCACTGCCAGTTGCCAAGTCGATTCCGACTCATAGCAACCCCATATGTTACAGAGTAGAACTGCGCTCCATAGGGTTTCCATGGGTTTTTAGAAGCAGGTCGCCAGGCGTTTCTTCCAAGGCGCCTTTGAAAGGGTTCAGATGGCTAACCTTTCATTTAGTAGCTAAGTGCTTGACCATTTGCAGCACCCAGGGACTCCCTGTACTACCTAAATCCCTACACCCCCGGTGTAGCTGATTTCAGAGAGAGTTACTGTCAGTTTATTCCAGGGGGAACTAATTCATGTTGAGATGTGAATGGTTGCAGACCCCTTTCATCCTCACAGAAGTACAGATAAAGGCTCTTTAAAAGAGAGATCCATTAACCCCGGGGGATCATTCAGTGGTGGAACTTCAGGCAGTGTGGCAAGGTCAAGGATGCCAAGCCGACAGGGAAGATGTTAGGGGGAGCCTAGGGCAACTGCCTAATTCCTTCTCAGTAAACCCCAGCCTCCTGGATCCCAGCGTTCTGCAAATGTGGCATCTGGATTAGTACATATTCCTCTAAGTTAGGAATTCCAGGTCTTGCAGGAATTGTGAAATCTTGACATTGTTTATTTGATTTCCCAGCAATCTCTCGTCTACCTCCTAAAGTGCCATATGGCTTATATGGGATGTTTTTAAATATGTAATAGGGATGGGAGTGAATTAAAATAAATTCCATGTTGTGAGGGCTTTTTTTTTTTAATAAGTGCATCACTATACTGGTTGAGATAATTACAGATACCCTGCAGCGTTTCTGAAGATGGGATTGAGAAGCACTGATAGAAGCAAAGGAAGTCACAGAGTTTGAAAGTCACAGAGTTGAGGAAGGAGTTCTGGTCTACAGAGAAAGATACAATGAATCTAGTAATTCTAAAAGCTATTCCCAAAGCCATGAGTTTAAGGACGGGCTGAGATTCACTGAACGCCTTCCAAACTACCCTGATGACATTGACTACCATGTACCAGTGTCTGCTCTGGGCCAGGTACACAGGGGTGCAAGCTCACCCACAGCTCAGCCACAGTCCTAACAGCTGGATATCATGAGGTAGGAAACCCAGGTCCAGGAACTGACCCAAGGTCACACAGCCAACCAGGCTAGTGCCAAAGCCCTTCCCTTTCCACTCTGCCATGCCTCTTCTTTGGTGAGCTTACTAATCTAAAATCTAAAAAATTTTAATTCAGAGTTCCCAACTATCTCTGAAATGCGAGATGCTTATAGTCTTGATGGAAACCCATGAAACTGTCTTCACTTGGCTCAAGCTCTGTGTCTTTCCTCCATTAGAAACAAAATATGTATACAGTATTTAAAACCTTTTTGAAAGCCTGCCTACTGGTGACCAGGAGTTCCTGGGTGGTGCAAACTATTAACATGCTCGGCTGCTAACCGGAAGGTTAGAGGTTTGAGTCCACTCAGAGGTTCCTTAGAAGAAAAGCCTGGCAGTCAGCTTCCGAAAAAGCAGCCACTGAAAACCCTGTGGAGCCCAGTCTACTCTGACACACGGAGTCGCCAGGAGTCGGAGTGGACTTGATGGGAACTGGTTATGGTGGTGGATTGATGACCAGGAGCCCAGCTAACCTGGATGGTTGTCCTCCCTCTGAAGAGAGCCACAGTGGATAGGATATAGGACACCAAACATACCCGTGGTGGCAATCCAGTGAGACACGGAGACCAGCTCACAGGTCCCTCTCTCCCCTTCTTGGCGCCCTATGTACCAGAAGCTTCTTGGATGTAAGTAACTTGATGCCCATCATGTGCACAACCGTTAATATCTCATCTCCCAGGAAGCCCTCCCAGATTAGCTAGTAGGGTAGCTTCCTCCCCGCTGTGCCACCTAGACTACATCCTAAGGCTTAGTTACACCATAGTTACCCATTTATCCTGCCTTCCCTGGTGGCACAGTAGATAAGAGCTTGGCTGCTAACCAACAGATCAGCAGTTTGAATCTACCAGTTGCTCCTTGGAAACCCTATGGGGCAGTTCTACACTGCCCTATCGGGTCACTATGAGTCGGAATTGACTCAACAGCAATGGGTTTGGTTTTATTGATTTTGTGCTCACTTGGCAATGAGCTCCAGGAGGGCAGGACTGTGTCTTACTTCCAACTCCTTAGTCCATATTATAGCCCTAAGCATACAGTTGGTGCCTGGTAAATAATTGCCTAACAGCGAATGGATATTGAGACCAAAAGAAGGGAGAAATGGGATGAGGGAAGAAAAGAGAGAGGAAGGAAGAGAAGAAACAAAATCCAGAGATCTTTTAAAACCTCCTGGTGATTAATTGATCTATTGATTAATTTTGTTGAGCATTTTAAAATTAAAAAATATTGTCATTTTTTGCTCTCTGTGTCTTTGATTGTTGTTCAGCTTTGATCTTGATATCTTGTTTCAGACCTCTTACTGTATGTACCACCAATGGCTCTGTAGTTGTTACAGGGCCTCGGCCAGAAAGGATTCAAGCTGGCCAAATATATTTCTGTGTTTTCAAGCTCTCTGCCCACCTCGGAAATTCCAGAAGCATCATATCTGTTCTAATGCTTGACGGGGAATTTCAGAAACATCAGATCTGTTTGTAATGCCTGATGCCTCATTTGTACTTCATTCACCAGACATGTTCTGAGCACAAACTCTATGTCAGGCTCTGTACTAGGTACCAGGGAACAGCAGCTAAAATGGGAACCTCTGCTGTCCAGAAGTTTCCAGTATAACAGGTCAAACAAATATGTAAGCAGACAGTTTACAGTCCCATGCAATGGGCGCTCGGACAGAAGGTGGGGGCAGGCAGGGGATGTCTGTGGGAGACCATGGTGGGGGCATCTGGCACACACTTGGGGATAAGGTCTGGGAAAGGCCCGGGGGGGGGGGGCAATTTTGGCAGACTGGAGGGCTCAGTGGTGTGTATCCAGGCAGCCACGATGGCAAAGGGTGAACAGAAGGGTCATCTTTGGGGAACTGTCAGTTTTCAGTGTGGCAGAGAATAGGGATAGAGTGGGAGGGGAAGGCTTTGGCAGGTGTTAGGAGCCAGCTTTGGAGGATCAGGTGGGAATTAAAGCTCAAGTGGCTTTTTATAATATGTTATTAAGTTGGTCCTTTATCCCCAAAGTAATAGGCCACAATTGAAACATTTCATTATTCAATAAAAGACTTCCTTTAGGGATAAGTTAAAAAGAAAGGTCTGGCAATCTGTTGTCAAAAATCAGCCAGTGAGAACTCTGTGGATCTTGACAGTCTGATCCGGGGGCAAATTATCCAATACGCAAAGTAAGCAGTGAAGAATTTCACATTTTTTTCACCACATCAAAGATTCTGCTTCTAGGTATGACTGGCATCTGTCTCTCTCCCAACCTCACAGCACCTGCCTACAGAATCAAATCCGCTTTTTAACTCTATAATCTCTGACAGGACCGAGTGGAGGGCTCAGGGCTGTGTAAACCATGGGCTTACTTGTGCTTACTTACTAATCTGTAGTGAACAATTTCAGTCTTTGATGTGGTGAAACCCACGTGAAATCATTCACTACAGATGATCTGGTAAGCAAGGTGAGCACAGTGCTTACCTTGCTTATTAGATAATCTGCCCCTGGTCAGATCCCATTGTGTATGCATGGGGTTGCCATGAGTTGGGGGCTGAAGAATACTAGTAGGACATTGATAAAATGTAAGTAACTATAACTCAGGCCAGACCACGCAATGGGGCCAGTGTCAGGAGCCAGTTTCTCTCCCATTCCTGTATCTCCATAGCCGAGCTCAGGACCAAGCAAACTGGATGTGTGTGTTTGGACAGACAGAGCCTCATGGGCACTGAAACCAGGGTGTGGTCTACAGGAGAATGGTTTGCACATAGCACCCAAAGAGTGTGCCCACTGAGTGAGGCGTTGCCACAGGTGAGCTGCGTGCTTTTGGCAGCCCAGCCCCTTGGCCCCACGCCTCGGAAGGCTTCTGCCAAGGTGGGCAGACAGCCTGATAAATCCATTACCAGGCAGCTCCAGGAAATGCCTCTGACAATCCAGTGCACCTCACTAACGCGATCATAATGATGAGGAGAATGTCATTTTAATGGGATTTTTACTTTTGATCTGCTAATGCAAATCCCTCAAGCTTGCAGTTAGTCATGTGCAAACCCAGACGAGAACAGAGGAGAGCGCCCAGCTGCCAGCAAACACAGGAAAGGTTTATTAATTTCAGCCCCTCCCGGCTTTAATATTATTTAGATATGGTGGACTCAGTGTCGTGAATTTAATGATGTTCCCTTTGGACCTGTTGGGGTTTGGAGGGAAACCTGCTGTCGTTTTACATGTTCTACTTATTGGAAGTCACAACTTGAGTGACAGCCTTAACCAACCAGCAAGAGGACAGATGCTCCCACTTACTACCAGGAAAAAAAAAAAAAAACAATTGCATCTCTGAAAAATCAAAAGAAGCACAAGATATAAATGTCAGTTTCATTCAGTGGGCCATTGTCTTCTCTGTGCCAGACCTTGTCGTAGGCATCAGGGGTAGAGACAGGAGGGTATGGCCCTGACCTGAGGGAGCTCACAGCTTGGCCGAGTTTACACCCAGCATATGTTCCCTGGGAAGCATTCTGCTGCAGGAGCCCCAAACTCTAATGATTATGGGGGAGAGAGGTAGCAAGAATGAGTGAAGACATCTGGCTGGGTGACGGTGGGTCTGCGTTAAAGATTCAGCCATTATACATCTCCAAACCATATGAGAATCTAAGCCCGGTGCTGCACTTTTAGTTGTTCAAAAGTTAGACATTTTTAAGTAAAATCTTCCAATTTTTAGTATTTCCTCAGTTTTTTAGAAAAATTCTATCAGGCCCAACAAAATGTTCAATAGTTCACCTTTATCCTCTGGTAGCCAGTTTGAGAAAACTGATAGAAAAAATGATCTCGATACAACAAAGCCATGCAATAATGTTTCTGTTTGGAAAGTCTGGATCTTCTTAAATGAGGCCCACAGTGGTTAAGAGCTTGGCTGCTAACCAAAAGGCTGGCAGTTCAAATTTACCAGCCACTCCTTGGAAACTCTATGGGGCAGTTCTAATCTGTGCTATAGGGTCGCTATGAGTTGGAATTGACTCCATGGCGATGGGTTGGGTTTGGTTTTTGTCCTTTGTGAACACTTCTAGTTCTCCCAGTCCCTATCCCCCCATATAAGATTCTGGACTGGGGTAGGGAGGGATCTGGACCATGTCTGGTCCCCAAGAGCCACTAGCCACACCCAGAGGGAAGAACAGGTATGAATGGTCTAGGCCCTCAAACCCAGGCCCTGGTACTGATGGTGGCCTCCCTTCCTCCTACATAAAAAAAAAAAAAGGAGGGAGTAAATTACAGGCCCAAGTTCTCCTAGACAACAAATGGCAGAGCCAGGATTTGCACATATTTCTCTTAGGCTAAAGTCTTTGCCTATCAAGTCCATTCCATTCGCATAGAATTCCAGAGCTCCTGGTGGAAGCTCAAAGTACATAAATCCTTAGACTTGTGAAGAAAGAGTAGAAGAATGATGCAGAGTCGGTTTACGTATTGGGAGTCAGATGGGTTAAATCAATCATTATTATAGCCAAGTGCCAAGGAGTTAATTGGAGAATGGTCAGTCCAGCCCAGAAAAGTCATCTCAATGAGCAAAATAATTGGGCATTGTCAGCACTCTAATTCTGCTGTTAAAGACTAACTCTTGGATATGTTGGCCCTGTTTCTTCTGATACAGTAATGTGGCCCTGTTCAGCACCCTTGCCCTACACTCTGGCCTCCAGTAAGATCTGCCTTCCTTTAGGAACACATCCTAAACAGAGTGGGAAGAATTCCCAGAGCCTCCTTTTTCGTACTTTTAGGCAGAATTCCAAAAGACTTTTTCTAAGATGCCCAGTTTCAGGGTTAAGGTAAATAACATCCATGGGGAAGACACAATTACTGTGACTCTCACTTGGATGTGCAAAGAAAACCTAGATTCTTTATTTCTCTATAGCACATATGGGCTCCCTGAAAAGCCCTCACTTGTCTCGGAGTCCCCCTCCCTGCCTCTTTCCTCCCCAAGAAAGCTTCTAGGTGTTTGGGGAGAGGTGGCTTACATGACTTCACAGTGTTCCAGAGAAGGGTCCTCAGACACACATGGTACACTGTGGGACCGGTTGCCTGCTCTCTGGAAAGATCGCTGCTGACATGATGCATTAGTTCCCTGGAGCTGCAGTAACAAAATACTATAAACCCTGTGGCTTATAAGAACAGAAATTTATTATCTCATAGTTCTGGAGGCTTCAAGTACCAAACTCAGGGTCTCCATGGGGCCATGCTCTCTCTGTAGGCTCTAAGGGAGGATCTTTCCTTGCCTCTTTCAGCTTCTGGTGGTTCCTGGCAATCCTTGCCTATTGCTAAATCTATTACTCCAGTCTGTCTCCTTCTTCACATGGCAGTCTTCCTTCTGTGTTTCTGTGCCTCTTCTCTTTTTAAAAGGGCACTGCTCAGACCGGATTAGGACCCACCACTCATGTCAACTGATACCATCTTCAGAGACCCTATTTCCAAACAAGGTCGTGTTCACAGGTCCTGGGGTCAGGATTTCAACATAAATTTGGGGTACACAGTTCAATGCATAGCACATGGTTAGCCCATTTGTTCTGTTTTCTTTGGGAGAGGGTGCCAACATGCTTGCACCCACCACTACACATAGGGCCATGTTTCCACTGTCTTGAAGCCCCTTTCATAACTTTTCATCATGGCCCAAGTCTCTGCTTCACTGCTGTCCCTCATTACCTCCATGCCACCTCACCAGGGTACTTCTAGGTCCCCTGTTAGGCACTTGTGGTAGACAGAATAACAGGCCTCAAAGATACCCATGTTTACATCCCTGGAACTTGTGAATATGTTACCTTACATGGCAAAGGGGACTTAGAATATGTGATTAAGTTAAGGACCTTGAGATGGGGAGATTATCCTGGATTATCCAGGTGAGCCCAATGTAATCACAGGGATCCTTATAAGAGGGAGGTAGGAGGGTCAGAGTCAGAGAAGATGTGAAGACAGAAGCAGAGATCAGAGTGACATGGGGCCACTAGCCAAGAAATATGGGCATCCTTCAGAAGCTAGAAAACACTGAGAAACATATCCCATCCTAGAGCCTCTAGAAGGTATGCAACCCCTCCAACACCTTGATTTTTAGCTCAGTGAAACTCATTTCAGGCCTTCAGAACTGTAAGATAGTAAATTTGTTTTAAACCACAAAGCTTGTGGTAGTTTGTTACAGCAGCTATTGGAAACTAATACATCACTCAGGGCTTTGGGGAGCCCTGAGAGCTTCCTCAGGCTCATAAATTCAGGCATCTGCCATTACTCCACAACTTGTTGATGTGTCCCCAGGCCAGGCTCTTTCAGAGAGAGCTATGAACTCCTATTAAAAAAAAAAAAAAAAAAAAAAACAGTTGTCATGGAGAGATTCTGATTCATGGCAACCACATGTGAGCCAGAGTAGAACTATGCCACATAGAATTTTCAGTGGCTGATTTTTTGGAAGTAGATCATCAGGTCTTTCTTCTGAGGTGCCTCTGGGTGGTCTTGAACCTCTACCTTTAACCCCATTTGTACCACCCAGGCACTCTGAACTCTTCTTTACCTCCAGGGAATAGTACCTCTCCCACAGCTCTCTAAAGAGCCCCTGTCTTTTGAAGTTTGGCCCTAGGAGGAAGGAGGAGGAGGCACTGGCCTATGACCTTCCTCTTTCACAGCCTGTTGCTCGATTTTCACCAGGCCAGCTTCCTCCAAAATCTCTGAGCTGGGGTCCTGAAGGGCAGGCTTTGGCCTTATTTCATCTCTAAGCCATATTCTTCCTACAGCCTAGCACTGTGCCTCCTCACCAGCCATGATAAATGGAGAGAGTACCTTCTCTGCCTGAAGGAAGAAACACTGAGTCCTCTGTGCTTGGTTCTGGAAATGCTAAGACAAATGGAGGAAATCCTCTGTCTCTCTTGACAGAGCCTCACCTGAAAGCTTAAAGTTGATAAGAGAACTCAATTCTCTTGATGATGCATACCTTCCCCTCATCACAGAGACCTCTGCATCACCTAGGCAGACCCCCCCCCAAGTTCTCACCACACTCCACTATGCCTTTCAGCTTTCTGCCCCAAGGAAGGCAGCATGAGTCCCCTTAGCTCCAGAGAGCACAGTCCAGGGTATGATGGGCTATCGCCCCCGGGAGCAAGGGACATTCTGGGCAGCATCCTGCCCTCTACCTAGGAGGTCCCAGTTGAAGGCGCTCCCCACTGCCCGCAGCAATGATCTCCACAATGCCTTTCATGTTGGCTTTTCCTCCTTCCCTGACTCACTATCCCTACTCCCTTTTTCTTCCTTCCTGCAATCACTTCCCAAATGAGCTCTGCTCTAATCCACCTCTGTAGCCCAGGTGAAGTTTCTGGTCTTTGTCGTTAATTGCTCTTCTGTCACCCTCTACTCACAGCAACCCCATGCACCGTGGAATGAAACACTGCCTAGTCCTGCACGATCCAGTGACGGGCTGGCTATCAGACCATTGTGGCTGAGTTTTAGAAATAGATTGGGACTTTCTTACTAATCTTAGTCTGGAATCTCTGCTGAAACCTGTTCAGCATCATAGCAACACGCATGTCTCCACTGACAGACAGGTGGTAGTTTCGTATTAGGCGCATTGGCCAAGAATCAAACCCAGGTTTGCTGCATGGAAAGCGAGAATTCTACGCTGAACCACCACTGCCCTCATTTCTTACCCATGAAAAAGTTGCCATCAAGTTGATTCCCACTCATAGAGACCTCACTTAGTGGGCAGCTAACAAATAGTGACTGCTGTTATTATTGTTATTGGGAAGAAGGAGACTTCTGCAGAGTTCCAGAGGCAGAACCATGACTAAAAGGTGGATGTTTCTAAGAGACCACGGGGCACTGAATAAAGGAAGAGAGGGACGTTTAGTGAAGTGGAGGACAGTGCTGCCAAATGTTAGTGGAGTGTATCTCATCTCTACCCAGTGGTGCGATCTGATGATTACTGGATCATTCCACTTGTGTCTGTTGTGGACGTATTCTCCACAAACGCGCTGAAAGAATTCTGTAGCTCTATTTATCAACACATTTGCTTGAAGAGCTGATTTCTCAGGGCTTTCTTGGATTTACCTTATTACTCAAAGGATTTTCCTTAATTTGTCATCTGAAAGTCTGGTACTAAGGAGAATCCAAATTCTGGGTGAAGGCAAAGCTACAGGGATGTTATTATTCTCTTCCCTGTGACAACCTTGCTCTCTTCTGCTGATGTCTCCTTCTGACTTGAAATTTAAGGCTATAAAATCATTAAATGTAAACCAATCAAAAGTGCTAATTATTCTATACCTTTCTGCCTTTGGTGGCAGACGTGGCTGCTCTCTAGTCTCTCTTCCCAGATGAGTAGCTGCCTTTCCTGTGCTCCTGTGAAATCATCATTTGTGTTTTAGCCTGTACATCTGCCCAGAGGCAATGAATGCATTTTGTCAGTAGACATTCTCTAATACATATTTAATAACAGTGTCTCTCATTTTACTGTTAAAGAGAAGGAAATAATGTCAACACAATTAAAAATGCTCAGTAAATCAAATAACCTCTTCAATAATAAATTAAGGAGCTCTCAGCCTTTGGGGAGTCCCAATGGGAGCAGCATTAGCGAGGTCGCTGCACTGCCATGCCTGTCTCCTACTTTTCTAGTCTCCTTTGGAATTGGGTGCCAGTAGCAAGGCAGGGAGACTCCTGGTTGGCATTGAACCCAAATGTCAGAATTCTTTATATGAAAGATATTTTTCTCTGTCACGTCCATGCTATAGAGAGGCAAGAAATGGCTGAATTTAAATTCTAAAATAAAACGGCAAATTCTAATACTAACTCCCATTATTTAGAGGACCCGAGGCAAAAGCAGTAATCACTGTGAAGTTCCCGTGAAGTCAGAAAGAGAAACGGAACCTGCATTACTTGAGTTCTTACTTTGTGCCAGACACTTTCTTTTAATTCTAACAAAAACCTTGCAATTTAAGCATTGCACCCAGGTTAGCTACCACCCGTCTGTCAGTTAGTCATTCTGTGATGGCTTGTGTGTTGCTATGATGCTGGAAGCTATGCCAGCAGTATTTCAAATACCAGCAGGGTCACCCATGGCAGACAGGTTTCAGTGGCACTGCCACACTAAGATAGACCAGGAAGAAAGTCCTGGTGATCTGCTTCCAAAAATTAGCCAATGAAATGTTATGGACCACAACAAAGTATTGTCTGGTATGGTGCTGGAAGAGGAGCTCCCTAATTGGGAAGGCAACAATGTACTCAAGCATGAGGATGGCACAAGACCAGGCAGCGTTTCCTTCTGCTGCATGTGGGCTCACCCTGACCTGGAGCCACCTGGATGGCAACTAACAACAATCTAGGCTAGGAATGAAGAATGGGAGACATGGCAAGGTGCTTCTCACACCTCTCATCTGATAAGTGGGAGAACCTTGAACCTGACCTCAAAAAACACATACCCCAAGATGGTAAAAGGCCCCATTCTTGACATGGGAGAGTTTGCAACCTTTGTGAATACACAAGATGATGACATCTGGTATCCATGCTGTTACTGAAGTGTTTGGAACAGAGTATGGATGTCTATCCAGAAACATATTCCAAACTCAGCTCCTCAGGAATCATGTTTTAGCATCCTTTTAAGCAAAGATCAGCTTGCTACTGAGGCACGGTGATGAGCGGGCTGTTCATCGCATAAAACAAGAGAAGACGGTGGAACGGTTTCCCAGGGAAGACCGCTCCTTTGAGCGTGTTTTCAAAAGCGATAACCCTGGAGGCCCAGCGGTGAGATTAATTTGCCCCACCTTCCCTGCTTTTCCCCGATCTCCTACGAGTCATCTGTTTCTATCCTTAATGTCCAAACATGCAAATATTGCTGCGCTTACTGCTCATTAGTTTAGCTAAAGGAAGTGCCCTTTAATTATGCCTTTAAGTAATGAACCTCCTCCATCACCTTGACAATCAGTGCATATTTAGAAGAAAGGCCTCATTTTGAAACTGCATCCCTTGGTTACTTAGAAGACAGTAGCTTTCCTGAGGCAATAGAAAGAGGAGTCAAAAGAGAAACAAGTCTGGTGATTGCATTAGCCCTTGTGGCCTGGGGTGCAAGAATGGCAGCCAGCCAGTAATACATTACATGTGAGGGAGAAAAGGAAAACTAGCATTTTTGAGAGGCTGTTGTGTGCCAATTTCCAAGCTGTTTGATTTACATACCTTAGATCTTGGAGTTATTTCTTAACTCCATTTTGCAGATACTACAATTGAGGCACAGACAGATTAAGGTATTACACTAGGCCCACCATTCTCATGTTCTTTTCCATGTTTTGATCTTGTTGAGAAGTGACTGCGTAGCTTGGTGGAACTGGGTTTCCACCAAGTCGTCACTGTGTTTCTTCATCTGTTGGTCTCAGCAGGAACTCACAGAGATAATTTGATTCCATACAATTTCCCTTGGTGTATGTCAAGTACTTACACTGTGACAAGCTAACAATGTATATGAAGGAAGGCCTGCTTGAGGCTAAAGACCACGTGGTGTAAGGGATGCTTAAGCACGGAATCCAAATTCAGGATTTTGTAGTTTTCTGGAAGTGGACAGAGAAATAGCAAAGAACAGTTGGTGGTGCATGGGCCACAGCTAAGAAGGGAGAAACTGAGCCTGGAATTTCTAGACAATGCTGAAGGAAAGTGCTCCAGACATGTCATGAATGATTTAGAAGGACCCCATATCACCTTCCAACTCTGAATTGGATGTTGGGCACAATACTGAAGAATGTAGTTTTGTGTGGGGAATGAAGCCAACGTCATGGAACACTTTCTGTGCTAACTATTGAATGAGAAGCCAATTTGCCCTCTAAACTTTCACCTAATACACGATAAAAAATTAAAGAGAATGAAGATTCACTTGTTTACCATGGAGCAGGGTTCTAAAGGGCCTAGAGAGGAAATTCTGAGGTTCGGATGTGGGAAAGAAAGCAAGAGGACCAGCATTTGTAAGTTCAAGGGATTTTGAGAATGACCTAGGAGTATAAGGATATAAACCTAAAAAACCAAGACAGAGTAGAATTGCTCCATAGGGTTTCCAAGGAGTGGCTGGTGGATTCAAACTGCTGATCTTTTGGTTAACAGCCAAACTCTTAACCACTGTGCCACTAGGGCTCCACGGAGATATAAAGCAAGAAGGAATTTATTGCTGTCAGAATTACACATAGTGACATCAGCCTTGTCTCAATGTGGGCCCTTCCTAAGACCCCAACAGGGCTGGAGGCCTGTGTGGTCTGTACAATCAGCTTACCTGGGATGGAATAAGGAGACTTTTTTCCTCTGTAAACAGAAATATTACTATTATTCAGTTAGTTCATGCTAGTATAGACACGAATTGAGTGAAGCGGTCTGCAAAAGTGATGGTTCTAGCCGTAAATTAGGGACTTCAAAGGGAAATTTTAAGTAGTGTTCCTTGCCTTTGTGTTGGGGCAGCCCTGGAAACAGCTTGGTATCAGCCTTCTAATGTGGTCTGCATGTGTTTAAAGGATGACATACCTTTCCATCAAACAAACACAACCTTGTGAAAAGGTTTCATTAGAGTCACAAATGCAAGGGGACAATGAAGCTATAATTATATGGACACAAAGCAAAGAAAGACCTATATACCTATTATCTGGACTCAAAAAATGAGGTCATAATTGGAACATAAATGTGAATTGAGAATTGAATTACTTGAAAAATTGTTGGATTTAATCCACTTATTTTTGCATCTGTATACATATGAATAGGGTGAGGCTTACAAGCCAAGAACAAAAATATACCTTCAGGTTTATTTCAGAATACTGAACATATCCCTCGGCCATATTTAACAAAAATACGTCACATTGGGAACCAAAAACGCTTTCTTTTTAGTGGGTCAGAGTGCAGACTTAGGCATGTCTACATTCTGCCCTATGAAAGGCTCACTCACTCATTCATTCAGCAAATCTTGGTCAAGATGAAATTTCTTATTTAAAATCAATTAAAATGAACATACTCATATGGTTGTTATTGTTGTTGTGTGCCTTTGAGACAATTCCAACTCATAGTAACTCCAGAGGACAAAGTAGAACTACCCCATAGTGTTTCCAAGGAGTGGCTGGTGGATTCAAACTGCCAACCTTTTGGTTAGCAGCTAAGCTCTTAACCATGGGGGCACATATTCATGAAGGAGCTGGAAAAGGCATACAGGCCTTGGTGTCTCTCAAACCTGAGTTTATAGGTCAGCTCTGCCTTTTATTATCTGTGTGATCCTGGGTGAGTCACTTCACCTCTCTGAGCCTCTGTTTCCTCATCTGTAAAATGAGAATAAATATAAACATCTCAGGGGTGACTTTGAGGATGTAATGAGATGAGCCTAATGCGGTAGTGACACCAGGACATTGACCCATGGAGGTGTTTTGTTGAGCCAGCACAGTCCTACACACACACAAACACACGCACTGTAGATGGAATGAGAACTTCCCTGCTGATGAATTCATTTAACACACGATTTTTAGCAGGTGCTACATACCAGGCACTGACCTGGGAGCTGGGCATAGAGTGTCGAACAGAATTTTGACAGGTCCGTACTCTCATTACCCAGATTGTGGTCTGGAAATACCATTTGTACTAAAAGCAATCAGGGATTCTAGAAGGAATAGCTGATTCTAGGCTTGGAGCAAAACATGAACAAGGTGAGCCTGAATCCAGTTGCCAATTTGCAGGAAATACAAGGGACAGAGGAACGTCTAGATGAGTGTGCAATTAGCCAAGTTCAGATTGGAAACTCCATAGGCCAAGTGTCCTGGTTCTTCATCAGATACACTGTAAGGAGAAGCAGATGATGGAGGGGGAGTCTGTGGATGAAAAAATACTTAAAAAACATAACAGGTGATTTTTTTAATGGATAAAACTGTAACCTCTAGGGATGCAGATTTGAGTGATAAAACTCCAGGGAAGTGAAGACTATAAAAGTCAAAATAGTGGATCCCCTTGGAGGAGGGCGGTAGTTGTGGTTGGGGTGGAACACAGGGAAGGGGCTTCCAAGCAGCTGGTAAAGTTCTGTTTCTTGGCCAGGGTGGAGGCTGTACAGATGTATACTCTATAATAGTTCCTTAAGTTCTGCACTGGTTTGTTACAATATAAAGTACCTCAAAAAGGAAGCAGCAGCAGCATGTATTGAGGGCCGCTGTCTTCTAGAGATTCAGTTAGTTGCTAAGGGCATAGCAATGAATGAAATCCCATCCTGGACCTGACAGAACTTAGAGTTTACAATGCTATGATCAGCTAACGGGCAGCCTGTGGCATCATTCACCGCCCAAGGGCTGGGGGCTTCCTGCTGACTCTCAATCCCGAAACCTGGGGCTGAGCCTCAGCGAAGGCTCTCATCTGCACTGCCATTTTCCCAGTACTGGTGCAGAAAGTGGCACAACCTCTTAACGACTGTGTTCTGAGCAGGCTCTCGGCTTCCAAGAGCAGGATTCTGTGGTTTCCGATCTTTCAGTTATGGGCAGCCTGTTCACCAAGCAGAATGGTGGGCTGAACCTTCATACCATCATCTGCTCTGCAATCAGCAGCCAGACCCTACCCCTCAGGAAGGTCCCACTGCCCCGCCTCCTGCTGGGAGGTCCAGAGCAGGCTCAGGTGTAGCTGGAGAGCATTCATGGTGATGGCCAATTTGAGAAGCGATGAGGCTTCCTCATTACACTTTATTACTTGGGCTGCTCCATTTCTGCAATTCACCTAATAGAAGCTCATCTAGGGAGAGAGAGACAGGACATTTAAAGCCTGTTCATTTAATAAGATTTTTGCACAGCCTTAACCCCCCATCAGACATTTGTCCCTAATACACTGAGACTTTTTATCTGTGGCGTAAAGCACAACTGGTCACTTAAAATCTTGAAAAACATACTTAACATTACACCTGGAGTCGAGTGTTAATTCATCTTTCCGTGTCTCCGTGGGTCCTGCCATCTGGCACCCTTCCAGCCTCTTCTCCACTCTGCGGCCTCTGTGATCTTTCTAAGAATGTAACTAGGGCCCTGACATTACTGTCTTGCCTAGGCACATTTCTAGAACCCCCATTTCACCCTTACACCCCCGTTTGCCAGCATGACTCACAGACCACAGATGGTGTATGGGAAGCTAATAGTAACTAATGGGTAATGAGCATTCAAGTGCTCCGCTGGCATCAGTTCATTTAGTTGGGGGGATATTAGCATATCACCAATGACATAAGGGGGAAATATTAGAAATACATGAATGAACTTTAAAAAAATTTTAATAATTACCCATTTATTTTAATGTATATTAGAAAAACTGTAACTTGCACATTACAACCAGGATTTCACAGCTATAAACTGATATAAAGTTACATTTTGAATCAGTTCCTTTAAGTAAAATGAATTGAGTAAAAGAAAACTACGAAGGAAACGATAGTAGAAGAGGCATATGAATTTACTTGTTTATTAACAAATACTTCTCTGAAGCGCCTACTACGTGGCAGGCCGTGGGCTCTGAGGATACAACAGGGAACAAAGCAGACACAATTCCTGACCTTCCAAAAGACCCAAACAAGCCCTTCACAAAAGACATTATCCAAAGGGCCAGTAAACATATGAAAATGTGCTTAGCTCTGTTAGACACACCAGGAACTATGAATGAAATCCACAGTGAGGTATACTAAACATCCACCAGAATGGCAAAAAGAAAAGGGGAGGGAGGGAGGGGGAGAGAGAAAGGAGAGAAGGAAGAAAGGAAGGAAAGGGAGGGAGAGAAAAGAAAAGAAAGAACAATACCAAGAGTTGGAAGGAACACAGAGCAATTGAAACTCATATATTGCCCATGGGAGTGTAAACTGCTACAGTTTGGTGGTATCTACTAAAGTGGACCCAGCAGTTTCACTCCTTGGTGTCCACTCAACAGAAATGCACACATATGTTCACAAAAAGACATGTTCGACACTTTGGAAATGAAGGGGGCGGGGGGCTCAGAAAATGCTAGTTGAATGAATTGAAGCCTACCTGGAGCACTCTTTGTACAAGCCAGTAAGACGTTGTCCTCTCCTTGAGCCCAGAATAGATCACTATAACTGAATATACTTATTCTGAGTGCACACTGCACTCTGGGTCTCATGCTAGGCACAAGGAATGCAGGACTAAATCAGAGATGGCCCTTACCCTCTCAGGAAAACACAGTTGCTTACTTGTACAGTCAGGACATACATGCTTTTGGCACTTTGCTCAAGGAAATTTGGTTGAATGAATATCAATACAGGCAACCCTGGTTCACATATATAATCATGTAATCTCGCTCGGTGAAATCAGGACCTTGTCTATCTTATTCTCTGCCATATCCCCCGTACCAGGAGTAGCGTGTCTGACTGATAGTAGGGACTCAGTAAGTACATGAGTATATGTCGGAGGGGTGGATGAGTGCATGCAAGCGTGGATGAAATTGACCATTGCTGGGAAGATACCAGGATTTTGTAGGTAAACTCTGCCACTGCTGGCAGGAAGGGCTTCCTGCAGTGGAACACACAAAGGGTTTGTCTCTGCCAAGGACACTCGCCAGCAGTTTGACTTGTTGTAATCAACCACGGGGTTTTACTTAGGACGTAGATTAATATTTCAGGAGAACAAGATTGTAATTTACAACCAAGACCTTTGCTTTCATCGGCAAAAGAAAAGAAGAAGATGCCAGCGAACATCACTGCCTTGTGCGTGTTTTCCCTTTGCACCCCCGGCCGGGTTGACCTCTTTGGCCTTGAATCATTCCATCCTCTCACATGGCTTTATCTCTGACACTTTGGGGTGAAGATGTAGTTTTGCCGTTCAGAGCTTTCAGCGAAAAGTACACTCAAGTCAGCAAACTGAGAGTCTGATGAAGGGACAGAGGGTTGGGGAAAGGCTTTGGGAGGATGCCTTTAAAGCTCTTTTTGATTAAACCTGTGTTATTATTTAGGATTGACTCGACGGCGGTGGATTTGGTTTGGTGTGATATTATTTAGGATGGTGGAGAATCGAATCATCTACGTGCATTAAGGGTTCGTTTGGAATCTCAGTGGTGCTGTTGTTGTAACTAACATTAGTCATGGAACCTAAGGACAATGTGACAGGTTTACTTCTTTAGTCAAAAATTTTGTGAGAAGCACCTACTGTGTATACCTACTTTATATGAGGCACTAAGCTAGGTGCTATGAGGGTCACAAAAATGCTTGTCAAAGCCCCTGAGCCAGGTCAAATCCAGGGGCTGCATAACATAGCAAGGTCATAATACAACAGAGGAGCAAGAAGAGGGTCAAAAGAAGGAAGTCACTGAGCTTCTCTACCGATCTGCTCTAGGTGCTTCCTCTGCACTCACTCTGCTAATCATCTCAGCGGCCTGTAAAGTAGAACCGTTACCCTCATTTCACAATTGGCACCTTGATGCTAAGTGAATTGAAGTGGCTTGTCTTAGGTCACACAGCTTCTTAACTGGTCTCTCTAAAAACTTGTGTTCTTTCCACTCAGCACGCTGCCTCCTGGGGGTCCTTACTCAGAGCTGTGATGTGTTCCCATCATCCTACTCAGAGGAGGGAGGCACGTCCAAAGGCTCACCCCCCTGCCCAGGAGTTCCCTGACAGTTTTTAGCAAGCCTTCCCTGACCCTTAGACTAACAGGACCCCCTATAAAAACTCAGTCACTCCCTGTTCTTTCCTTTCAAAGCATTTATCACAGTATAAAGTACATAGTCTTCTGTATGATTGTTTGTTTAATGTGTGTCTCCGCTACAGTCTGTGAGCTTCATGAGGTCAGAAACCTCATCTGTTTGGTTTATTACTGAATCTGCAGCACCCAGCACAGTAATTGGAACAGTATTTGTAAAATGAAAAAAGAAAGAAAGCAGAAGGAAGGGAGAGAGGAAGAGAAATAAGACCTTCTTCCTTTAGGAAACCCCTGTGATTGCTTAACTCATCCCAATATTCTTTTCTCTGTACTTCTTTGGCATTTGTAGCCCATAAAAACAAGCACCCAAACAGAGCCTAAAGTTTGGTTATTCTCCACTCTTTCTGAAAAGTAAACGGTAAATTTCCGTTTTCAGGATCCCCAAGCCACGGACCTCAGAGTTACTCTGAAGGGGTCTTGAATTCCTTGCCCATCAAAGTACCTGACACACAGCCTGTGTGTACTTCTGGCTTTCAAATGCTATGGTCCTTAATTAAATAACATATTCATATAAATATAAACGGTAGCTTTAGGTTATTTTTTAGGTTATTATAGTACAGTCTCAGTCCGTGAATAACAACTATTATATGTAAAGCCTGAAATGTTTGAAATTAAAAAGAGATCTTCATTGATGAAAAAAATGGAAACTACAATGAAAATACTCTCTGCTTAGTCCCTGAATTAGGGCAGACCATCCGAGAACCACACTGCACCCGGGCCTTGTCCCAGGGCCATCTGCAGAACAGTTTTATCAATAGCGGTTTCTACTGAGCACTCGCCCCACTAAGAAGCTTCTACGGTGCTGGGTGTCACATTGAGCATTTTTCATGAATGAACTTATTTATTCTCACCTCAACTCATTTTACAGATGAAGAATACTGAAGACTTAGGGAGATGAATTTGGCCAAGGTCACACAGGTAGTGGCATAACTGGGAGTCATCCTAGGTCCATCACACCCCAATGCCCATGTTATTAACCTCTGCACTATTCTACCTTGGAGCCCTGGTGACACAGTGGTTAAGAACTCGGCTACTAACCAAAAGGTCGGCAGTTCAAATCTACCAGTTGCACCTTGGAAACCCTTTGGGGCAGTTGTACTCCGTCCTACAGGGTCACTTTAAGTCGGAGTTGGGTTATACTACCTAGGGTGTACCTTGAGCCTAAACTTTCAGACGTTATAAAAACCAGCCTCGCCTAACTCATTATTAGATTAATAAAGGGTGATATTAAGGGCAATGGTCTCTCCATCATACAGTTTCTTCTTTTGAGGACCCATAAGAGAGATTCCCGTCTGGCCTCAGTGGGAGAAAAAGCTCTGCTTCTCTTTAACAATAAGTATCTTTTCATTTTATGGACGTGATAACATGATAGGACTCATCAAGTTTCTTCTTTGTAGTAGCTACTACACTGCTTTGAACCAGCTGGCTCCCCCTTATGGTAAAGAATGGAGAACCTTTCAGCATACATTTGGGGTACAAACCACATATCCCCCTCCAAAGCTTCATCTTAACTTTCCATCTAACTTTCCATCTTAGCTCGAGTCCCTAAAAAGCAAAGCCTCAGGCGAAAGTCAATGAGCCTCGTACAAACCCAGGGAAGCAGGAGTGAGGGGGGAGGGGAGCGAGGCAGGGAAGGAGGGAGGTAAATAAAAGGGCGTTCTCTCAAGCCGAGGAGCCCTGACTGCGTGGTGGATTAAGCGCTTGGCTGCTAACCGGAGTGTCAGCAGTTTGAACCCACTAGCACTCTAGGGAAGAAAGATGTGGCAGTTTGCTTCCATAAAGATTTACAGCCTTGGAAACCCTACGGGGGCAGTTCTACTCTGTCCTATAGGGTTGCTGTGAGTCGGAATTGACTCGACAGCAACGGTTTTTGGGGAACTATCAAGCTAGACACTGCTTGTGTCCAGGTTCATCTGATTGCTCTTCGAAAGCAATTAACTGCTAATGATTAGCTGCTGTGTGGACCGGAGAAAAGGAGAAGAACTCACCCAGTGGCACCTGTCTACATTGGCCTGAGGCTGACCCAGGAGCATTAGCGCCTCTGCCTCTGGGTGGCACGTGCATGGTCCTGCTGTGTCTCACGTCTCAGAGATGACCGAGGAGCCCCACCGTGGGCGTCGGGGCTCAAGGCATGGCAAGAGGTGAGGTGAGGTGCTGTTGCATTGTGCCCTTGGGATGTCAGTCCCTGGGCAGCGGCTGGGTGAGCCCTGCAGTGTTGTTTGCTAGAACCAAACAAGTGGCCATCGCCTCTGACATGGCGCCAAGAGGATGTGAGGTAGCCCAGAGAGGGGTCTGATAAATGTTCCTACCCACATCTTCCCTTCCATGGCTTCTTATTTCCTGCTTTTTTTTTTTATTATTATTCTCACAAGCCACATTCAGTTTTGGATAGGTCAGAGTCTAAATGAAAGTCAACAATTAATTGTTGTGTGTTGTCCAATGACAGTCTGTATTCTCAAGATAACCTTTCCCTTTTATCCCCTGGAGTGACCACAGTAGGTGCTTGAAGATGAACTGACACAACTACTAGCCATCATCACCACCTCTCTTTATACAAGGTAGCCTTGAACTCACCATATCGTGCCAAATGTATTAACTCTGAGCAAGCATCCTTTTGTTTCCTGAAGTGTTTCCTCTCAGCCTCAGTTATATTTATCATTGGAAACCCCAAGATTGTGCAAGGACAGCACGTCTTTGGCATCCCCAATGCTGAGCACTGTGTCTACCATTGCGACCACTAAGTAATTTTTGCACTGAACAAAAAAATTAGCAATTATATATAATGTATTACAATACATTATTGATAATAGTGTATTACAATGTATCATTACAATATATACTTAATAACATTATAATAACTATATTATAGAACACTTACTATGTGCCCAGCATTGCAAACTAGTTTATCTTGTTTAATTTTCACACAACTCCTAAAAGCTATGGCTCAGTTTTATAATCTGATGAGGAAATCTGATTTCCATGATTATGGACTTTGTAGGAAAAAAAAAAATCGTACACCTCTCTGAGTCTGAAAAAGTCCAGAGCACCCACTAATCCAATATCGTGCCCTTCAAGAGCTCACTGTCTTGAGATACTTTGTCTTTCCCCAGATTCCCTTGGTCTCAGGAAGACTTGTCTTTTCACTGCATGACTCATAGCCCCATCTACTGATTGCAACAAAAACCATCTACCTTTCTTGAACTTAGCAGCCAGGCGGCCTTTAATTACCTAATGTCTCCAAGTCCCTAATATGTAATTAGTTTGATTGGACCTTGTAATTAAATGGTCAGCAAAGCACTTGGGAGGGTGCCTTTGGCTTGGGCATCCTTTCTTTTTCTGGGCTGAGGCCCTGAGAAGTGCAACCTAAAAAACAAAGACCCTTCTTGGCGCTGAGCCACCCCCAAGCCTGGGATGCTGGGGTAGCATTTGGGAAGAGGGAGGCTGGTCTTTGCATGAGGCAGTTCTTCTCAAGGACAGAATGGGCAGACAGTAAAATTACCCTATTCTAGAATATCTCTGCAGAGGGTCTCTGATGGGCCTGCCCAGTGCCTGAAGTTCTCACTCTTCATGCCGTGGGATATGGGTACCTAAGACTTCTGTAAAATGCAAAGGGGAGGACATTTCGTGGGAAGGTCAGGGAGGCTCAGATTAGGAGACTGAAAGTGGGATCTTAGGAAGTCAAAGGCAGCTTATGGCCCCGGGATTCTGGGCATAAATATCTCCTTCACCCACTCAGGAAACCCTGGTGGCATAGTGATTAAGACCTACAGCTGCTAACCAAAAGGTCAGCAGTTTGAATCCACCAACCACTCCTTGGAAACCCTATGGGGCAGTTCTACTCTGTCCTGTAGGGTTGCTATGAGTCGGAATTGACTCGACAGCAACAGGTTTGGGTTTTTTTTGTTGTTGTTGTTTTCATCCACTTAGCGTCACACAGGTGCTGCTTCGAATTGAGTATCAGATCCTGGCCCTACAAGCGGCCTGGCTAGTAACTGTTTAAAGGACCCAGAAAATATCAGAGAATCCAAGAAAACAAACCAAACATATTCACTTACATATGACCACAGAAGAAAAGCCTATTTGAAAATTAGGAATATACTCAGAATAACTATGAGGAGACAAACTTTCCAGTAGATATGAGCAATCCCACCATGAACCAAACCCAACCATTCCACTGCGATTCTACAGTCATAAATCCAAAACATGATTGTGTTAAAGGAGGAGAAATTGGAATAAATGTTCCTACTGAAACCATTCTGGTCTCTGCTGCATTTGATTTTCGTGTTTGTTTAGTTGGTTGGTTTTTGTGTTTGTTTAGTTGGTTGGAAACAGCCAGTCAAGGAAGAAATACTGACCCTGGTGGTGTAGTGGTTAAGAGCTATGGCTGCTAACCAAAAAGGTCAGCAGTTCAAATCTACCAGGAGTTCCTTGGAAACCCTATAGGGCAGTTCTACTCTGTCCTGTAGGGTCGCTATGAGTTGGAATTGACTTGACAACAACGGATTTGAATTTTGTTTGTTTGTTTGTTTGGGCTCTGATCCCAGTCCCCTTCTCCTCCCTGCCTCATGAACTGGATGCTGCTGATGGACTCCTCATATTTCTGTGGGTACTGATCTCAGGTTTACACCAAAACCCCCATAAGCTAGGTAAACCTCTGATGAAATCACTGTCCTTCTGCAGACCTGCCTTTTTTCCTTTGTAGAATTCACATAATACCCATTTCTCCTGCCGGGGACGCTGAGGAAAGTGGAGCAATTATTGTGGAAGTACTCTGAAAATTATTAAGTATCATTAATGGAAAATGATTAGTGCTGTTGCTATTAATGATGGTTATTAGGTATCTGTTATTAATAGAAATTAAACCTAAATCAGCTGAGGAATGAGGTGGGTATAAATAAATACGATATAAATTAATTGGCTTAAAGGCAGCTAGGATTATGATTAAGGTGTTGCCCCTGCTGAGTGCTGGGTGAAGGGGTTGTTGGTGCTGTTTAATGGAGTGAGTCTGGGTGTGGAGGGAGCCAGCCTTTCACTCACAGTTCGCAGTGCACACAGCTCCTCGTCCCCAAGTCAAGCTCTCTCTCCCCACCCAACCTTGCTTTGTCCTCTTTCTCTGAGCTTCCACCTTTGCTTCCTCCTGGGCTGAGACTGAAGATTCCTTCCCGACAGGGATGTTTACAAGAAGCAGCCCCAGTTGTTCCCTGTGGCCAGCATGTGAGGACAAACACAATAATCTAGCAAACCTGGCCAAGCAGTCTTCACCTACCTGGCAGAGGTGGAGGAGAGGGGGCCGAGTGTGGGAAGAGGGTCACTCCCTAGCTCCTTGCTTAAACCCCATTGCCATCAAGTCAATTCTGACTCAGAGTGACCCTATAGGACAGAGTAGGACTGCCCCATAGGGTTCCCAAGGAATGGCTGGTGGATTCAAACTGCTGCCCTTTTGGTTAGCAGCTGAGCTCTTAACCACTATGCCACCAGGTCTCCTCACTAAGGGATTGAATAGAATCTTTCAGGAAGCCTCTTGTTTCCCCATCTTTTCTCCCCAGACCCACCAGCCTCCCACTGTGTCTAATTCAGTTTGACTGGCAGGAATCCCTACACAGCCACGCTATTCAAATTCAAATCCGATAAATGATTGTTTTTTGCTTTTTCTCCATGAGTGATAGTACCACAGTGGTTCAGAGCTGTGCTTCTCAAACTTTAATGTGCCTGCCAATCACCTGGAGAGTTTGTTAAAATGCAGATTCAGGTTTGATTCAAGTGGCCTGGGGAGGGGCCTGATGGTGTGCATTTCTAACAAGCTCCCAGGCCATGCCAATGCCCCTAGTTGATGACCCGCCCTTGGAATGGTAAAGCCAGTTTCAAGCACAGGTTCTAGACACAAATTCATTGTATGACTTTGAGCAAGTTATTTAACCTCTTTGGCGCAGTGGTTAAGAGCTTGGCTACTAACCAAAAGGTCAGCAGTTCCAATCCACCAGCTGCTCCTCGGAAACCCTATGGGGCAGTTCTAATCTGTCCTATAGGGTCGCTGTGAGTCGGAATCGACTCGACTGTAACGGGTTTGGTTTTGTTTATCTCAGTTAATGCAGAGGGTCATTTATATCTGAGTTTTCCAGCATCTACACACAACCAGACTGAAGCTTGTAATGGACGAATACTTTGCATCATCATCAAATAGACACTTTGCTAGGAAGTCTTTACTGAGTGATTAATCAAAACCTGGGCATTGAGGTGATGGAGCCATCCTCAGCTTCTCTCCCAAACGAAGGAAGGCTGGTGTTGAGTGCTGGGGGCAGAGGATAGGTGTTGCTGCGTTTTAGCCAGTTCCCGAAGCTTTATGAGACCAAAACCCAGGTGTGAAAATTCCCCTTGGCAAATATCCATAATGGCCTGGTCTTAAGATCTTGGATGGTCTAATGGATTTAAAACTGCAACATTTCCCCAAAAAAGATACCTACAAATTCCCTCAAACTTAATGGGCTGATTTGTAGTTCAAAAAAAGTACACAATTTATCTGCTGTCAAATTCCAAGCAGAAGCAACCTGTTTGCACGCCTTCCCAGGAGGCCCTGTGAATTGCAAATGGGCCTCTTCTGGAAAATCTCTCTGCCAGGAGAGCAGGTGATCCAGATGTCTCGAGAACAGCTCATCTCTTCTGGAGCAGTGATGTGGTGCTCCTGGACACTGCCTGCTGACAGCCTTTCATTTAAATCAATTGTTAGTTGCCCTAGGGTGGATCTGGACTCATGGTGACCCTGTGCGTGCAGAGCAGAACTGCTCCATAGCGTTTTCAAGGCCGTGTCCTTTCAGAAACAGATCACCAGACCTGTCTTCCGAGTGCCTCTGTGTGTGTTCCAACCACTGATCTTTCAGCTAGTCATTGAAGACTTAATCGTTTGTGCCACCCAGGGACTTCGAATTAAATCAGAGGCACTCCATATTCCACCAGAGCAAGCTCAATTTGGGAAGCCCATGTGGTGAAAGATCTGGGCTGAAGACCCAAGAGCTCCATTTATAATGTACATTCCTCTTTCCAGCGGCTCCTCCGGAAAGCAGATAGACACACCCCGCTGGCCTCTGGCTGAAGGGGAGCCCCGTTAACCAGGCTGCGGACTACCTTGCAGAGCCTGTACCTGAGCAAGCCCCGGGAGCTTTGAGATGCAGTACGTGCTCTCTTCCCAGCACGTGTGGTGTATTTAGAAGTGGAAACACTTAACGAATTCCATTTCAGATCAGTTCAATTTTCCAAGGGGACAGAATTTATTATTTGAATTATTCAAGGGAGGTTTAGTCATCGGCACAGAGATATGAGATACGTCAACTAAATTATAATTACGTTTCTCTAAAAAATATCCACTGAGATCTTTTTTTTTTTTAACTTGTAAGGAGGAGTCCATCCCTGCTCACTTACTTCAGGGGCAGACTCTATTTATGGATAGCCAACCTCAATATTCTGAGTGACAGAATGAAAAATTAATTTTCTTCAAATACATTACTGACTAGTTACCTACATCACAGTAATCTATTTAATATACTGTGGTAAGAAGCCTCGGGGGAGGATAGATGGGGAAGCTTTGTAGAACATGGCCACTGTTCTTCATCCATCCAGCCATCCATCCATCCATCTATCCATCCATCCATTCGAGTAACCAGCATTTATTGAGATCCTATTGTGTACCTGGAGGTTCTTGGTAGTCGTGGTCCTTGCCTTCATAGTCAAGAGCTGCCCTAACCAACACCCTAGCTACTAGCTACATGTGACTATCAACCACTTGAAATGTGATTAGTTTGAATTAAGGTGTGCTGTTTGTGTAAAATATACAATGGGCTTGTGAAGACTTAGTATGAAAAAAGAATGTCAAATACCTTAATGAATTTTTGTATTGATTACATGTTGAAATGATAAATGAATGTATTGGATTAAATAAGGTATGTTATTGAAATTAATTTCCCCTGTTTCTTTTTAAATTTTTAGTGTGGTAACTAGAAAATTTAAAATTACATGTGTCTTGAGTGTGTGTGTAAGGGGCTGGATGGAGGGAGGATGGCGCAGGAGGCCAAGTGTCATGGTAGGAAGGAATAGCAGCATGGGGGCAGGGGAGGTTCCTGGACTCAGTGGGGTGAGAGCGAGGGCTCATGCAAGGAACAATATAAATAATTTAGGGTAATGGGGAAGAGGGGAGAAGACCAGTAGTAACAAGTACATTTTTTTTTTTCTCTCACTGTGTCAGGCACTGTTCTAAATGTTTTATACATGTTAACTCATTGAATCCTCTCAGCCCCATGAGGTAGTTACTATTGTCATCCTTTCCATTTTACAGATGAAGGAACTAGGCACAGAGAGGGAAGGTGATTTGCCTGAGGGCACATAGCCAAGGAATAGTAGTCAAATCAGGATTTGAATCCAGGAGGTGTGGTTCCAGAGCCTCAGTGTTGAACTGTACTATATAGTCCCCCTCTGGCTCTGGGCTGAGAAGTGAGCACTTTGTGGGGAATGGGCATCCCTATAGGTTCTGGACAGAGAAAAGTCCAGTGGGAGGAGGTGGGAAGACTAATCTAGGGGTGGGGTGTTTGGGGTTGACCCAAGAGAGCAACTGGTGGCAGTGGGGGTAGGGGAAGGAGAGAGGCTGATGCTTCCCTGAACCTGCTTGGTCCAGGTCTTCTGCCCACCATGTTCCACTCTCTCCACTCAGCCTGTGTGCCCTAGCCATTGGACATCCTTTCCAGTTCTCAAGTTCTTGTGCTCCGTCCAGCCACAGGGCCTTTGCCTGTGCTGTTCCCTTTGCCTCGAATGTTCTTATCCCCATTGGCCCATTTACCACCGTCCCTTCCTTTACAGAGTATCTCCACCATCACTTTCCAATCTTCATACCTAAGTCAAATCTCCCCATTACAGGCTGACATGGCACCTAGTACCTTCCCGCCATAGTATTTCTTATAGTTATAATGTTACATGTATTTATACAACTATTTTATTTTTGTCTAATCCCTAAGGGAAGAAACTGCATGTATTTTTGTTCACTTTACATACTCAACACCTAGCGTAATGCCTGACCTATAATTGCTACCAATAAACGTCTACTGAATGAATGAATGAACAAAGTTTCTTGCAAGATGGGTGTTATACCCATTTTACAGATGAAGACATTGTCACTCAGAAAGTTTAAAAAGCTTTCCCAGTGGGTAGAACTGAAATTTCAGCAGAGCCGATGCATTTCAAAGCCACTGCTTCTCAGTGGGAACACAAAGAGGTGTTGATCCCCCCAGGATGTACATCCAGACCAAAGGCTCATGAGAAGGCCCACAAAGCATGTGTCGACTCTTTACCCCAGCTCTTATTGGGACTTGCTTGTATCTGACAACCTGCACCTTCCTCCCAATGAGGTGCTCACCCTCTGCCCAGGCCCCTCACACCCACTAGGGTTTTGCAACAACTCTTTCTTAAGCCACCAACCTGGGAGGGGTGGGGGGTTGCTAAGCATTTGACACAGATAAGCCCTTATCCATGGGACCATGCTCCAGTTCTCTAAGCTAAACCCTCATGTCCCCGTTTTCTAGAGGAACCATTTCCAGTATTCCTGTGCTTACTGCAGTCATTCCTTCCTTCCACCCTCATTAATTCCATCAGTAAACTAATTATCGAGTGGCTATTGTCAAGTTGTTTTTATTGTCAAGCTTTCAGGACCTTCATTTGTTAATGTGGCACAACTCAAAATGAGAAGAAACAGCTGCAGATATCCATTAATAATCAGAACATAGAATGTACAAAGTATGAACCTAGGAAAATTGGAAGTCGTCAGATGAAATGGAATGCAAAAGCATCAATATCTTAGGCATTAGTGAGCTGAAATGGACTGGCATTGGCCGTTTTGAATTGGACAATCGTGGTCTACTATTCCAGGAATGACAATGTGAAGAGGAATGGCGTTGCATGCATTGTCAAAAAGAACATTTCAAGATCTATCCTGAAATACAGCACTGTCAGTGATAGGATAATATCCATACGCCTACAAGGAAGACCAGTTAATGTGACTGTTATTCAAATTTACACACCAACTACTAAGGCCAAACATGAATAAATTAAAGATTTTTACCAACTTCTGAAGTCTGAAATTGATCGAACTTGCAATCAGGATGCATTGTTAATTACTGGTGATTGGAATTTGAAAGCTGAAAACAGAAAAGAAGGATCTGTAGTTGGGAAATATGGCCTTGGTGATAGACACAATGCCAGAGATTGCATGATGGAACTTTGTAAGACCAATGACTTCTTCGCTGCAAATATCTTTTTTCAACAGCATAAATGGTGACTATACACGTGGACTTTGCCAGATGGAATACACAGGAATCAAATTGACTACATCTGTGGAAAAAGACGATGGAAAAGCTCAATATCATCAGTCGGAACAAGGCCAGGGGTTGACTGTGGAACAGATTATCAATTGTTCATATGCAAGTTCAGGTAGAAACTGAAGAAAATTAGAACAAGTCAGTGAAAACCAAAGTACGACCTTGAGTATATCCCACCTGAATTTAGAAACCATCTCAAGAATAGATTTGACGCATCGAACACTAATGAATGAAGACTCCATGAGTTGTGGAAGGACATCATACATGAAGAAAGCAAGAGGTCATTAAAAAGACAGGAAAGAAAGAAAAAAACAAAATGGATGTCAGAAGAGACTCTGAAACTTGCTCTTGAATGTAGAGTAACTAAAGCAAAAAGAAGAAACGATGAAGTAAAAGAACTGAACGAAGATTTCAAAGGGCAGCTCGAGAAGACAAAGTAAAGTGTTATAATGACATGTGCAAAGAGCTGGAGATAGAAAACCAAAAGGGAAAAACACGCTCAACATTTCTTAAGCTAAAAGAACTGAAGAAAAACTTCAAGCCTTGAGTTGCAATATTGAAGGATCCTACTGGGAAAACATTAAATGACACGGGAAGCATCAAAAGAAGATGAAAGGAATATACAGAATCATTATACCAAAAAGAACTAGTTGACGTTCAGCCATTTCAGGAGGCAGCATATGATCAGGAACCAATGACACTGATGGAAGAAGTTCAAGTTGCACTGAAGCCAATGGCGGGAAAAAAAAAAAGAAAAAGGCTACAGGAATTGATGAGGTATCAACTGAGATGTTTCAACAAATGGATGTAGCACAGGAAGTGCTCACTCATCTATGCCAAGAAACTTGGAAGACAGCTAGCTACCTGGCCAACTGACTAGAAGAGATCCATATTTATGCCTGTTCCCAAGAAAGGTGATCCAACTGAATGCAGAAATTATCAAACAATATCATTAATATCACACGCAAGTAAAATTTTGCTGAAGATCATTCAAAAATGGCTGCAGCAGTATATTGACAGGGAGCTGCCAGAAATTCAAGCCGGATTTAGAAGAGCATGTGGAACTAGGGGTATCATTGCTGATGTCAGGTGGATCCTGGCTGAAAGCAGAGAATACCAGAAGGATGTTTACCTGTGTTTTGTTGAGCATGCAAAGGCATCTGTGTGGATTATAACGAATTATGGATAACATTATGAAGAATGGGAATTCAAAAACAACTCTGCTCATGAGGAATCTGTACATGGATCAAGAGGCAGTCGATAGAACAGAACAAGGGGATACTGATTGGTTTAAAATCAGGAAAGGTGTGTGTCAGGGCTGTATTCTTTCCCCATACCTACTCAATCTGTATGCTGAGCAAATAATCCGAGAAGCTGGACTCTATGAAGAAGAACAGGGCATCAAGATTGGAGAAAGGTGCATTAGCAACCTGCATTATGCAGGTGATACAACCTGCAACCTGGCTTGCTGAAAGTGAAGAGAACTCGAAACACTTATTGATAAAGATCAAAGACCAGAGCCTTCAGTATGGATTATACCTCAACATAAAGAAAACAAAAATCCTCACGACCGGACCAATGAGCAACATCAGGATAAATGGAGAAAAGATTGAAGTTGCCAAGGATTTCATTTTTCTTGGATCCACAATCAACACCCATGGAAGCAGCAGTCAAGAAATCAAAAGACGCATTGCATCGGGCAAATCTGCTGCAAAAGACCAATTTAAAATTAAGTATTGAAAAGCAAAGATGTCACCTTGAAGACTAAGGTGCATCTGATCCAAGGCATGGTGTTTCCAATCACCTCATATGCATGCAAAGGCTGGAAAATGAGTAAGGAAGATGGGAGAAAAATCGACACCTTTGAACTGTGGTATTGGTGAAGAATATTGACTATACTGTGGACTGCCAAAAGAACAAACAAATCTGTCTTGGAAGAAGTACAGCCAGAACGCTCCTTAGAAGCAAGGATGGCAAGACTACGTCTCATATTCTTTGGACATGTTATCAGGAGGGATCAGTCCCTGAGAAGGACATCATACTTTCTAAAGTAGAGTCAGTGAAAAAGAGGACAGTCCTCAATGAGATGGATTGACACTGTGGCTGCAACAATGGGCTCAAGCATAACAATGGTTGTGAGGAAGGTGCAGGGCCAGGCTGTGTCTCGTTCTGTTGTATATTGGGTTGCTATGAACCAGAACTGACTCGACGGCACCTAACAATAACAATGCTATATCCCTTGGAGTCCTGCTGGTATGGTGGTTAGAGCTTGGTTGCTACCCAAAAGGTCAGCAGTTCGAATCTACCAGCTGTTCCTTGGAAACCCTATGGAGTAGTTCTACTCCGTCCGACAGGGTCGCCGTGAATTCGGAATCAACTTGACAGCAATGGGTTCGTTTTTTTGTTTTTGTTTTTTAATATCCCTTGGTGGAGCAATGGTTAAGCGCTCGGCTGCTAACCAAAAGGTTGGCGGTTCAAACCCTCCCAGCACTCCATGGGAGAAAGACCTGACAATCTGCTCCCATAAAGATTACAGCCTAAAAAACTCTATGGGGCAGCTCTGCTCTGTCCCATGGGTCACTATGAGTTGAAATCAACTCAATGTCCCTTAACAACAACCTTCTGTCTCTTATACTGTACCCGGAGCAGCTCACAGTCTTTTACAGGAGGGAGTAGAACCCACAGGACGAGACTCTAACCATCTCAACCTCATCCTGAAGCGACTTCCTTTTCAAGGCAATTCCTGTTTCAAGGCAAGCAATCTGCCTGGGCTTTGTGCAGCTGATTGTGCTCAGGGAAGGAACAGGAGCTTTTCATTGGAGGAGAGATAGTCCCTTTCCTAATTGTCAAATTGAAGACATGTGCTTCCTGGCCTGTTAAAATATTAAACTGTCTGTACATGGGCGCTTACAACCTACAACAAGCAGGCTGTGCCACAGCCCTTCCAGATCTGTGCCCCAGGGCCCTGACAGATGTCAGCCAGTTCAGGAAATGCAGGCACGTCCTGGAAGCCAAAAACTGGGAGGAAAAAGAAAGCTTGGGGAGCTTAAGGGAGGCTTTTTTTTCTTTTGGGGGGGGGGCGGGTTGGCAAGAGGAGCCCTGGTGGCACAATGATTAAAGCACTGGACTGCTAACTGAAAAGCCAGCAGTTCTAAACTACCAGCAGCACCTTGGGAGAAAGATGTGGCAGTCTGCTTCTGTAGAGATTTACAGCCTTGGAAGCCCTATGGAGTTACTATGACACAGAATCAACTAGATGGCAGTGGGTTTGGTTTTTTGGTAAAAGGAGCCCTAATGTTCAAGAGGGGTGGGGTTAATGTGGGGGGCAGTTGAAGGTTGGGGGGGAAGGAGCTATGGCATATGCTGGAAGGTGACCAAAATCTCTGTTTTATTCATTGTTCCATTCCCAGTGCCCAGAAGGTATCTGGGGCACAGTAGTTACTCCATAAATACGTGTTGAATGAATTGAATGAATTTAAAAGCATGTGTTTTCTAAAATTTTCTTTCGTTGTTCCAGGTGATGTTCATAGATGCCTAGCAAGAAAATAATAAACAAGGGCAAAAAATTTGGTAAATTAGCCTACTTTTTTTTTTTTGTCCCCGGCGGTAGCACATTAAATTCCCCGAAGCAATGATTCTAGCATTTTGGCTGCATTAGAGCTACCTGGCAGGCTTAATGAAATGCAGACACCCCCAGAGTTGCTGATTCAGCAGATCTGGGGCAGGGCCTGGGAATTCACATTTCTGACAATTCCCCAGGTGACCTTGAAGCTGCTGGTTCAGGGGACATACTGATCCTAGGAGGCCTGCTGAAAGAAACCTCCTTAACTGTGCCAAGTGAAGACTTTTCTAAAACCTCATTGACCCTGGGCACCTTTGTTCATGGTACATCTTGCAGAAGAGTGCTTTATAGAACACCAGTTGAAAAACGCCCGGAAGGTTCTGAGGAGAACATTTCCCAAAGTGATGGCTGACAAGGGTTCTCGTCTGCCCTGGTGGTTCTGTTCCCTCTTCCCCACTGCTTTGGGGACAGAGTCCCCACTGCATTTAGAGCTGATTTTCTGCCAAACCACTGGCTCCCACTTCAATACCACCAACCTATCTCTGTAGAGCTTTGCCCTTGAGCCCAGGCTGGGGAAGGGGAGAAGCTTTGAACTGAGTAAGAGATTGAACTGGACTTTCTAATATATGCAAGTGAGCCCATTCATTAAGACCTGAAGGTGACTGGAAAAGTCAAATGGTCTGCCCCAGTGACATCGGGGAAGGGAGATCTGATGGACACTGTTTGCAGGCAATGGTGAGAAGGAATAAGCCAGCTGGTCCAATAAGCCATGACAGGGCCCATTCACAGCATGGCGCCAGGCCCATCATCAGTGCATAGTAAAGGTGTGCTGTCTCTCCCTATGATGAGTTTGGATCCTGGATGCTAACAGTTGTTGATGTACATGCTCCAAGCACAAATTGCAAGGACAGTTTTTCAGGATGGTTTTGGGGATTCGTCCAAACGTTGTCTTACCAGTTTGCAGAGGGGTAGTCCCTTTGACGAGGCCATCTTTCATGTTTCCTGCCCCCTGCGCTCCGCCGCCCTAAGTCAGCAATTACCTTTTGACACAACGCCCAGCAGGTGCTTTCTGAGCTGTCATAATTACCTTCCACTGAAAACTTCTCCCTGCCAGTTTGGAACCACAGGCGACCTCCTGGGAAGATCTCAAACAGAATTACAAATAAGAGTGGCATCTTTGCTTTGGCATGAGGCTGGTGTTGGTGCTGACCAAAACCTCATCTTCTAATGTTCCCAAACAGTGGCCTGAGGCCAAGCAGCCTTGCACGTCTGCAGCGAGAGGCTGATTTGCCTGGTTTCAATCCAATCGGATAAAATAGCACTACTCCATTTCATAAAATGAAGTTCAGCTTTGGCCTCCCCATCAAATACATTCAGTGGAGCAGGGGTTTATGTAGCTCTATGTGTCTGACTTTAACACTAGTGATAAGGCTGTTGAAATAATGGCTTCGGTGGTACAAATGGTTTATGCTCTCGGCTGCTAACTGAAAGGTTGGAGGAGTGAGTCCTCTCAGAAGCACTTTGGAAGAAAAGCCTGGTAATCTACTTCTAAAAAAAACAGCTATCGAAAACCCTATGGAGCACAGTTCTACACGCATGGGTTGCTATGAGTCGGAGTCAACTCCATCCAACTGGTTCTAGAATGCAAGGCACTAAAATAAAGTGACGCCCTCCTTAGCAGGGTACCTGTTGTCTCCAGAGTCTAGTCTCGCTGCGTTCAGCCACCTCGCCTCCTGCTGCACACATCTTTCAGGACGTTTGTTGGACCTATCATCCATATTATCCATAAACACTATCAAATTTTCCATTTTGCTATAATCTGATCAGTCTCCCAATTCGTTACTTCTATTTTCAGCTTGCTCATCTAAGTTGAACCTGTTCATTGATTTATTTTTATTTTAATGACTTTTTTTTCCTGGAATTTTTATTGAGCTCCTTTTCAGATCTGCCTCCCACCCCCGGCCCCCCCATTCTCTTTCCAATTGCTCCGTTTTCTGTGGTTCCTGGAATATGAGTTTAACCATTTGTCACCTGCTTTGTCTCACACTCCTGGTTTTGTCCTTTGTTATTCTGCGCTCAGCTCTGAGAGGAATTTTCCCGCTCCTGCCCTAGCTTGTGGGTACATCTCTATGCAGTCGGTCTGAGTTTATCTTTTCTAAGGGTCCTCAAGATTTCATGGACACATTTTTAAGTTCGTTTCTGAGCTCGGGATTCCCACACCATGTGAGCTGTATTCATTTGGATCTGGTATACCTGTGCAGAACAGGCATGGAGGTCCATCTTCTCGGAGGTGACTCTTTCCACCCTTTGCCCAGAGTGGCTGCCTAGCTTCCACCCTGCATCCCTAGGTCGATGCCAGCAGTCATCCCAGGACCCAGTGCTCAGACAGCCCCTTGGAAGCTGCAGGCTTCATGAAGACATCCTAGCTGGAGTTTTCTTAGTGCAGAGGGCCTGGGTCTCCATTCCTCTCTCCTCAAGGGCATTGAAACCACCACTGATAGGGTGGGTCACAGCTCCTCAACAGCCGTTCAGTTTCACCCCCTAGTCACAGCTTTAGTTTCTTTGTTTTTTGATACCTGAGGAGTTCCTCTCTAGCTTTCTTATTTTTCGATTCTTTTGTTGTTCTGTTGTATTTTATCCAACAACTTAATGTATTTGGAACAGAAAAATGGCCCCCATATCTGCTCAGGCTGGGCTAAGCACTGTATATGATTATCTGAATCTATACAACAGCCCAATGATGTGGATCCTATTGTTAACCTCACATAACAAATGAGGCAACCCCAGATTAACCAGTACTGGCTGCCATTGGGTTTTTTTGTAGTTGCCATTGAGTTGATTCTGACTCATGGCAACCCCACATGGGTCAGAGTAGAACTGTGCTTCATAGGGTTTTCAATGGCTGATTGTTCAAAAGTGGATTGACACAGTGGCTGCAACAATGAGCTCAAGCATAACAACAATTGTAAGGATGGCTCAGGACCGGGCAGTGTTTCGTTCTGTTGTGCATTGGGTCGCTATGAATCGGAACCAACTCGACGGCACCTAACAACAACTAACAACAGATCAGCAGGCTTTTCTTCTCAGTCAGAGGACTCGAACTGACAAACTTTCAGTTAGCAGCTGAACACATTAATGGTTTGTACCACCCAGGGACTCCAGCCGAGGATTAGAAAAGTTTAATACGTTTTCCAAAGTCCAGAACGTGAGTCTCCAGAAATTTATAGAGCAGATGTGATACCCAACCCATTAGCCCACAGACTTGGCCTACATTGACTCCCTCCCACCCCACCTGTTGCTGCCCTGCCCAGCTCATTCTGTGGCTGCCTCCAGCCCCAGGGCAGCTGGTCACTAGCAGGCTGTTCACTCCATCTGTCACACGCACCAAAGCTCTCTTACCATTTCCCCGCTACAGATGGTCCTCTCTGTCTCCTCAAGTCCTTTCTGCTTTGCACCAGCCTGTTCCAGACACACTTTCTCAGTCAGTTTGCCCTCCCCCCATCTCTTTCCCCACCTAGTATATACCGTAAGTTCTGAGTAGGAGTGAGGCAGGAGAAGTGAGAATGGATAAGAGAAAAGCATCATCAGAACTCAGCCATAAACTAACAACCCAAACTAAACCAAACCCACTGCCGTCAAGCTGATTCAGACTCATAGTGACCCTGTAGAACAGAGTAGAACTGTCCCATAGTTTCTAAGGAGTGCCTGGTGGGCTCAAACTGCTGACCTTTTGGTTAGCAGCAGCTCTTAATCACTGCGCCACTAGGGTTTCCATAAACTAACAGGAGGGAGGGAAATAGTGGTAATTCAAAAACAATGCCCAGTGCTCTGGCTTAGATAACAAGAGCAGATGATGGAGCATTTGCTGAGGCAGAGAGGACAGGAGTAGGAGCAAGTTAGGGTACAGATGGGGGTGCTGAGCTCATGTTGGACATGGTGAGTTTGAAGTGCCTGTAGAACATCCAAGTGGGGTCATTCAGGAGACAATGTGACATGGAAGTCACCACTCAGGTGATAAGTCTCTGCTGGAGATCCACACAGGGCAGTAAGTGTGATGCTGAGCCACTGGCTGTGTGTGAGATGGAAAGACGGTGGGTCCAACATGAACGAGGCCTGCAGCTCACGCCCAATAGGATTGTAAGCTCCTTGAGGCAAGAAACCACATCGTTTCTTTTATCATATAAAAGTGCTCAGGACAGATCTGGCACTCCTATTTCATAGGGTGGCAGCGAGGATTAAATGGTGTGAGGAATATGAAAAGCAGCTTCAAAATTTGAAAAGCATGGTCCCAAGATTGATTGTTGTTATGACTACCATCCCCCTCCTTCTGTCCAGAAACTTCTAGACCTCCGGTTGCCCACAAAATAAAAGCCATCCAACTCCTCAATCCTCCATTCCAAATCTGTTCTTGCAGTCTCATCTCTCATTCCTCACCTTTCCCAAACACAACCTGACCCTTCCAAGCTCTGTGTCTTTGCTGCTTCCCAACCTCCCAGTGCCCCCTGCCACAGGGTGAATGTGGCACCCCACACATCTGTGATGGGCAGGAGTCACAGTCTGGGATAGGCCTTTTTGTCTCTTCCCCAATTGGACTTAAAGATCCATAAAGACAGATGCTTTCTTATATCCACAAAGTAGGATATGCAGATATTAATAAATATCTGCAGGAATGAATGAATGAATGAAAGATTCTCTATATGCCCCAAACTTAGTACCTTCTTTGTCAATAGAAAAGACAAGATGAATGAATAAAGGAATGAGGGGTTGCTGCTCCATTTGCCTGGAATTTAGTCCTCACCATTTATTCCTAATGAAAGATTAACAGTCTTTCAATACGAAAAAACCAAACCCGTTGCCATTAAGTCCATTCTGACTCATAGTGACCCTATAGGACAGAATAGAACTACCCCATAGGGCTTCCAAGGTTGTAATCTTTACAGAAGCAGACTTGCCACATCTTTCTCCCACACAGTGCTGGGTAGATTCGAGCAGCTGAGCACTTAACCATTGTGCTCCCAGAGATCCTTAACAGCCCTTCAATATCCAACCTAAAAGCCACCTCCTCCCAGCCAGAAGTAATCGCTCCAGTCTCTGAGTTCTCCCAGTGCTTTGTACCTGGTCTATGACACTCAACTCAATTCTCATTACATTTGAGCCTTTTGTGCACTTGATAGTCCACCAGACTGAAAGTCTTGACAGGAAAGGATGCAACTTGTAAGGGCTGCATCTCTTCAAGCCCCTAGCACTGCCTGCCACACAGTAGTTGGTAGGTAAACATATCTTACATTGAATAGTCACGTTCAAAAATACCTGATTTACTGGTATTTTTGAAATGGCATTTGGATGAGTATGTCAGCAGCCTACATAGAGAAGTTCTCACCTGATCTCCTACTGTCAGGAGAGCCTTCTCTGGCCCTGGAGCACCAGCCTACTCCTAACTCAGACCTCCTTGGCTTTGTCCCTGCTGCCTTTTCTCAGCATTTGCCCTGGGTCTTTGGTCTCTATTCTCTCACCAACTGAACGGCAGCCACAACTGCCCACCTAGAGAACACATCTTCAGGTTTTCAGAGAGCCAAGTGTGTCTGGTCTCACTAAGGCCTTGGGCATCTTCTCACGCTTGGTGCCCATGGGTTCACCATGATTCACGAACAGCTCAGGAATGAAAGTTCTTTTCTCCCCCTAGGAAAGGTCACTTTGCATAATTTCCTTCTTCCTTTGACATATTTATTTTTCCTGCCCCTGGTTTGATCATTTTTCAATTACAGTGTGTCCCTGCAGCTCTAACAGAGGGTTAATGTGGGTCTCTTCATGACCATAGATCCACGTCTGTGAAGCCATAATTAGGCATTTCCTTTAGCTGTGGTCATAGATTATATAGTGCAGGAAGTCTACAGGCATAAGCCTGAGTATGAGGGGAAAACCTGTTTGGATGCCCATTGGGAAGGTAACTGGGGAAGTTCCCAATCATTCCCACCTCTGAGTCTTAGCTCCGGCTGTTTCCCATTCCCAGAATGTCCTCCCTATCTATCTTGGAGAGTTTAAATCTTACTATCTTTTGCGACCCATACTAAAATGAGATAAAAATGTATCCCCTTTCAAATTGCCAGGAGTTCGCATTCTTAATACTCAATGAGGTGAGGGTGTGGTCTGTGAGCACTCTCGCACTCTGCTGGTAGGAGTGTAAAGAGACAATTTCTTGCAGAAAAAAAATAAATTGACAATATGTATCAAGAGCTTTAAAGATATCCTTACTCTTTGACCAGTGATTCCATTCTGAGGAATATTTCCTAAGGATATAATCAGAAACAGCCAAACACTGATGCACAAAAATATTCATTACAGCATCATTTCTAGTAGCTGGTACATAGTAAATGGCTGATAATGAGGGGTTTTTTTAGTGGTTTAGTTAAGTATATTATCCCCACCACTGTAAAAATGGTGTGAGCGAGGCATCTGACCTCCTCTAACTTCACGAGGGGGAGGGAGAAACAAAATAAACAGCCCAAGGCTGACTCCTATGAGGCAGTGGTCAGACATGCCTCCTCTCTCCGCCATTTTTACCAATTCTGACACCAACTCTTCCTCCCACAGCACTGTCTACTTCCCTACTGGGTTTGATGGTTCATTGCAATGGCCCTGCAGATCTCACAGACAATACTCACGATTATGGGGTTTATTAGGGAAGTAACAGGTTACAATTCAGGTTCAAGAATGCTCAAGATACAATTCTTCCATCAGGACAGTCTCTTTTCAGCTGTGCCCACAGGCACGCCTCTCACTGGCCCTCGCCTCCGCCCTGCTCAGGCAAGTATTACAAAGTTCCTTTAGCTCTGCCAATAACTGCCCTGACTTACTCTGCCAGTAAGCCTTGGCCAGACAGCGCTCAGCTCTAGCTCTGTGACTCAGCAAACCTAGCTTCACCAAGTACCCAGAGGACCCTACTTCTCCAGCAAGCCTCCTTCGCAGAGGCACTCAGCTTTCTCGCTCCATGGGCTAGGAAGCCCAGCATGCTGCCTCTTCCTGGTCTCTTCTGCCAACATTTCTCTGCCACTGCTTCTTACCGTCTTCAGTGTTACAGCTCTCTCTCTCTCTCTCCATCTCTCTCTGTCTCTTGCTCTGTGTCTCCTGGTTCCAGGAGCTTCTCAGTGCAGGGATCCTGGGTTCAAAGGACACACTCTGCTCCTTGCTGGTGGTGAGATTCTCTCTTCCCACTGCTAGGATGGCTCATTTTAAGCCTAGCAGATGGCAAAACTGACCAATTCCCTTGGTGGGCCACAATTACCTCACTTGCACAGTCCCACCCAATTGCTGTGTGCGACTCACTAAAACCATGGCCAGAAGGCCCACATTAAGTAATTCATTGTACCGCAACCACCTTCTGTCCATCTGTCATATTGTGATGGCTTGCATAGTGCAGTTATGCTGGAAGCTATGCCACTGGTAATTCACATACCAGCAGGGTCACCCATGGTAGACAGGTTTCAGCGGAGCTTCCAGACTAAGGCAGGGTAAGAAGAAAAGACCTGCTGATCTACTTCCGAAAATTAGCCAATGAAAACCTTATGGATCACAACAGAATGCTGCCTGACTCGCTACCTTTGGACATGTCATCAGGAGGGATCATTTGCTGGAGGGAGACATTGTTTGGTGAAGTAGAGGGCCAGGGAAGGCAAGGCAGAACCTCGGTGAGATGGATTGATACAAGAGTCACAACAATGGAGTCAAACATGCCATCAATTGTGAGGATGACGCAGGACTGAGCGATATTTCATTCTGTTGTATATAAGGTCACCATGAGTCGAGGTCTACTTGACTGCAGCTCTCAGCATCGTCATCAAATGTATTATAGTACACCCATATTATGCAGCCTTTTAAAATGAAGTTTGAGAGGCATTTTAATGTTCATGTTAAGTGAAACATGCAAACTTTCAAATTGTGTTTACAGTGTGATCCAAATAGACCTTTTCCAACTGTTGTCTCACAGGATGTTCATAGGGATGCTATAAATAGGAAAGTTCCATTTTCCAGCAAGGTTGGAAAGTTGTCACATACACTTTGAAGCTTCTCAGAGCCTTGGATGTGCTAATGAGAACAGGAAACCCCCAAGAAGAAGACTCAACAGAGTCATTGTTTCAGTGTGGAGCATCACAGGGGCAGCTGTTCAACTCTGCACACTTGAGAAAAAGCTGGGGGGGAGTACCTAAGAAAATACTGCAATATTGAGAGAGGTTATTGTTGCCGTTGGATTATAGAATTATTTGGCTGCTTCTTATAGGGTCTCTATGAGTCGGAATCGACTCGACAGCACTAGGATTAGAATTTTTTTTTTTGTCCTACAAAAATGCAATGTTGTTGTTGTTGCTAGTTGCCATCGAGTCGAGTCTTACTCATTGTGACCCTGCATGTGCGGAGTAGAACTGTGCTCCATGGGGTTTTCAAGGTTGTGATCTTTTGAAAGCTAACTGCCAGGCCTTTCTTCCGAGGCACCTCTGGGTGGGTTTGAGCTGCCAACTTTTCAACTAGTAGTCGAGCACTTAAACATTTGTGCCACCCAGGCACCTCATAAATGCAGTTGTTGTTGTTGTGTGCCGTCAAGTCGGTTCCAACTCATAGCAACCCTATGTACAACAGAATGAAACATTTCCTGGTCCTGCACCATCCTCACAATTGTTGTTATCCTTGAGCCAATTGTTGCAGCCACTGTGTCAATCCATCTTATTGAGAATCTTCCTCTGTTTTTGCTGACCCTCTACTTTACCAAGCATGATGTCCTTCCCCAGGGACTGGTCTCTCCTGATGACATGTCCAAAGTATGTGAGATGAAGTCTTGCCATCCTTGCTTCTAAGCAGCATTCTGGCTGTACTTCTTCCAAGACAGATTTGTTCATTCTTTTGGCAGTCCGTGGTATTTTCAATATTCTTTGCCAACGCCGTAATTCAAAGACATCAGTTCTTCTTTGGGCTTCTTTATTCATTGTCCAGCTTTTGAATGCATATGAGAAGATTGAAAACATCATGGCTTGGATCAGGCACATCTTAGTCCTTAAAGTGACATCTTTGCTTTTTAACACTTCAAAGAGGTCTTTTGCAGCAGATTTGCCCAATGTAATGCGTCATTTGATTTATCGACTGTTGCTTCCGTAGGCGTTGGTTGTGAATCCAAGTAAAATGAAACCCTTGACAGCTTCAATCTTTTCTCTGTTTATCATGATGTTGCTTGTTGGTCCAGTTGTGAGGATTTTTGTTTTCTTTATGTTAGTTGTAATCCATACTGAAGGCTGTAGTCTTTGGTCTTCATCAATAAGTGCTTCAAGTCCTCTTCACTTTCAGAATGCAGTTAGTGTTATGAAAAAAAGGAGCCAAAGGGTCACTGTCCATCCTCCTGGAGCAGACTAGGAATGCTATAAGGTAGCATCCACAGAAGCAACATGCCAGGCACATCAGAGAGGAAGGCTGCTTTCAGGGTGGCGACTGAGAGCAGGACATTCCTGAGTGCTGTAGGTGTGGCTCTCAGTGCTCTGCCTACATTCTGTAGGACGTGGGCACGGTCAGGGTCATAGCACTGTCACCCTGACTCTGACTACCTACCCACCATCTCCCCTCCCCACCCTGGGCCTGGTCAAAGGTTTCAAGATGCCTCCAGAAACACCCCCAGGGTCTGTCTCGTGGACCATATCCCAGGATCCCTTTGCTTCCTGGCTATCCTTAATGGCAAACCCAAAGTCCAGCGAGTACTAGGCCTCCTTGGATTGGGCATTTCATTCAGATACCTTCCTTAGCTCCCTACTTTTCCATCTCCCTAGACTCAGTCTTCAGGTCTTCCTTTGTGCCATCCCTATACACCTGGGTCACCCCACTTCAGTCACAAGCCCAGCCCCAGAGCCCTGCACCCAGGTGGGTCCAGGAAGGGAGTGTGAACTGGTCAGTCCCTCTCACTGAGTGTAGCAGGACTTTGGCGTGATCTGCTTGGACCCTCCTGCTTACTTTCCAAGGTCCCCTAAAATATTTATCAGCCTTTATCAGACTAATGGGCTTCAAAAGGAGCAATTTTCCGAGACATGAGACAGGACAAAATAAAACGAACATTAAGGAAAAAATTATTATTCCAAAATGAAAGGAGAAAGATCATTTAGCATCCCTGTTAGTGTTATCTATTCATGAGAAACAGAACATTTAATCCAGAGTGGGGGGGGGAGGCGGGAGGGCTTTGATGCCCTTGCCTTGGGGTCACCTTCATGCTAACTCATCTGTCTTCCCTGCCACAGATAGCAGGGATGATGGAGACAAGAGGATGCAAATGAGAGACACTTTAGAGGTGGACACCACAGGGTGCAGAGAGATTAGAGGGGGAGGAGGGAATGTGAGGGAGAGAGAATCCAGTGTGACTCCCAGATACTTGCTTAGGGGATTGGAGGGGTGGTGGCTCCATTCCCCAGTCTTGCCACCTTTTATACTTCCTGTCTCCTTTGCATGCCAGGTTTGGTTCCTGTTTTGAATCATGCTTTATAGGTTTAGTCCCTGAGGTCAGGAATTCTGAGTCCACCTAGCCCTCCAACATCTCTACCAATCCATAAGGTTTGCCTTTGGTTCCCAGCCCTAAGACCAGACATCTGGGGTGCAAAAGGTTGTGAGAGGACTTGTGTGTTATAGTGGTCCACACAGAGTCCGGGCCCATGGAAGTCATGTATGACCCTTCTCTACCTCCGCAGGTATGGGGGGAAGGGCAGAGCTGAGATCTGCTGAGAAGGCTACCTCCTCAGGGTTCACTTTGCTTGAGTTGAAGAGGCCATGATTTTATACCAGCTTCGCTGGCAACCCTTAAAATATAGACAAAAGAACGGGAGGTTCCTATTCTTCTGCATCTCTTTCTTCTTTTTCCTATGCTCGTTGCCTTCTCTTTTACCACTTCTGTGGTGCAGTGGTTAAGAGCTTGGATGCTAACCAAAAGGTGGGCAGTTCGAATCCAGCAGCCGCACCTTGGAAATCCTATGGAGCAGTTGTACTCTGTCCTATAGGGCCAGTATGAGTAGGAATCAACTCAACAGCAACGCATTTGGTTTTTCGGTTGGTTTAACTCCTGATCCCCTCCTTTTGCATTTCCTTCTTTCCCCTTCCTTTCCTCCTCTCCTCCTTCTCATCTTCATTCCTACTTTCAATCTAGCAAATTTGTTTTTTTTTACAGCTCCATCTATCCCCAAACTTAGAAAAATATTTTCAACTTAATGCTTTTCTCAACCAAAGAAGTAAGCGAAGTTCCATACAAAGCAAATTTAAGCTGACACCCCACCTACTCACTAAGAGCTTGTCAGCCAAGCCAAGTTGGTAATTATGTGACCGAGATCACCTGGCCAGAATCAAATATATGCCCCATGATTGGATCCTCAGGTGTTCTTCTTCCCCATGGTTTACCCCATCATATTCCATGATGGAACATCTCTAATCTCAGTTTGTGTCAACCATTACATTCATTGAGTTCTTTGCGGGAAAAACTGTTGACCCGAAATGTCTTTTCTTCCTCTTAAAATTAAAATGCAAGTCTGTTTGATTTTGCATCACACATTCAATTTTGAATGTTTCTTCTCTTTTCATTAGATTTGTGACAAGGAGTGGCATTACTATGTCATCAATGTGGAGTTTCCAGTGGTAACCTTATACATGGATGGAGCAACATATGAACCGTACCTGGTGACCAACGATTGGCCCATTCATCCATCTCACATAGCCATGCAACTGACAGTCGGTGCTTGTTGGCAAGGTAAGACCGTCAAGGACAGGGGACCTAACTCAAGCCCTTCTCCCTGACCTGTCCGTGTACATTCCATGAAAGATACTTAGAAAAATGAAAAGCATGTGGTGTGACAACTACTCTTCCTTGCTTAAAAAGTAGAGTATCTGGATGGTGCAAATGGTTAACGTGCTCAGCTGCTAACCAAAAGGTTGGAGGTTCTGATCCACCAGAGTCTTCTCAGAAGAAAGGCCTAGCAATCTACATCTGAAATATTAGCCACTGAAAACCTTATAGAGCACCGTTCTACTGTGATACGCCAGGGGTCTCCATGAGCTGGAGCTGACTTGACAGCAACTGCTACCAATAAAGTAGGACTTATAAAAAAATTTATTAGTCCAGACACTAAACCTGTGCAATGATAAAGCGCTTGACCTGAGACCAGACTTTTAGATCAACATGAGCAGTTTCATGGTTGTCTCTGAGTTACTAATGCCTTTCATTTTTCTGGAACCTTATTCTGTTCCAAACTGGAGATATATAGAGAAAAAGCTGAACATAGACTCTTATATCAAAATTCCCAGTTGGCTCTGTTGAGCTCCACTTTGGTCAGGAGCCAAGGTTTTCCCTCCATGTTTCCCACACAGGCTGTCGAAGGCCCCAGCCCACCCTTCCGTTCAGGGGACTCACAAATGCCCAGGACTGTGGGGGGCAGGTTGTGCATAGTCCGTGAGTCCATGGAGGCCACTCTCAAGGTCAGCTCAGCTCTGCCCTTCCCATGGTCTCTAAGGACTGAGCTTCTGTGTTACATCCCCACATCCCCACTTGAAGGTCTCTGCTCCCTCCTCCCTTCCTCTGTCGTAGTCTCTTTTACAATCCCTCAAACCCAGGCTGATCTCCTCTTTGGACACAGGAACAGTGGCTCTCCAAGCTTGTATGTAACCTTTCTGTCTCTCTTCCAAGTCTTTGTTTCTGCTACCTTAAGGGCTGGGGATGCTTTAAAGAGCAGATGGGGAGGAAAATGTTCCCCAAAAAAGCAGATTAGTACTTTGAGATATAAACCAACCTCATCTTGATGGATTCTATGAAAGCTACTAGAATTTGTGACTTTGACCATTCGGCGTGCGGAATTCAGGGGGAGGTGGTCTGCAGTATAAGAATATGCCTTCAGAGAGCTAGCTAACCCAGGAGTGAACTAGGCCAAACACCAGCTGCTCTGGGTTCGGACAAATAGTGAGTCCTGTGCATGAGAAAATGGAAAAAAGTGCATATAGTGCAGCCCTGGGAGCACTACAGATAAAACCCAGGGAGGAAATAAAGCATGAACAAGTCAGGGAAGAGAATGTGTTTTTTAGCTGAGGTCACTTACTTGACATCTGACATGTGTCATGTGATAGTAAAAAGTTCATTAAACATTTTCATAGAACTTGGTGATGAGAGCTCCGTCAGTATCTCGGGCTTCCCCAGGGTAACAGGAAAGGGTGACCATGTCATCTGGCAAGAGTCCATGAAACTAACTAGTATAGCAGTGCACTGATTGAGAGGTTGCGCAGGAATCATTAACAGCTGAACACAGCTGTGCTAAAAGTAATGGCTCTCTAGTGTGGCTTGATGCTTCAGCCAGACACCACAGCTAGCCTGTGGCTGTTATGATAGAACATAGCCTGCATAATGACTGTCTTGGTCTCCTAGTGTTGCTGTAACAGAAGTACCACAAGTAGGTGGCTTTAAAGAACAGAAATTTATTTTCTCACAGTTGAGGAGGCTAGAAGTCCAAAATCAGGGAGAGGTCCTTCTTTGTCTCTTTCAACTTCTAGTAGCCAGCAGTCCTTGGTGTTCCTGGGCTGGTAGGTTCATCTGCCTCTCTCTGTCTTCCCTCTGTGTCTGCTTGCTTGTTTCTGTGCTTAATCTGCTCTTTTTAGATCTCAAAAACAATTAGGTTTAAAACAGACCCTACATTGATGTGGTCTCATTTACATAACAAAGAAACCCCTGTTTGTAAATGGGATTACATATGCAGGTATAGGGGTTTGGATTCCAACACATTTTTTTTTAAGCTTTAAGTGAAAGTTTATAAGTCAGTCTCTCATACAAAAATTTATATACACCTTGAAAAAAAATTTTTTTTTTATATACTCCTAGTTGCTCTCCCCCAATGAGACAGCATGCTCCCTCTCTCCACCCTGTATTCCCCATGTCCATTCAGCCAGCTTCTGTCCCCCTTTGCCCTTTCATCTCCCCTCCAGACAGGAGCTGCCCACATAGTCTCATGTGTCTACTTGAGCCAAGAAGCTCAGTCCTCACCAGTATCATTTTCTATCTTATAGTCCAGTCCTATCCCTGTCTGAAGAGTTAGGTTTGGGAATGGTTCCAGTCTTAGGCTAACAGAAGGTCTGGGGGCTGTGACCTCCGGAGTCCTTCTAGTCTCAGTCAATTAAGTCTGGTCTTCTTAAGAGAATTTGAGGTCTGCATCCAACTGCTGTCCTGCGCCATCTGGGATTCCCTGTTGTGTTCCCTGGCAGGGCAGTCATCAGTTGTAGCCAGGCACCGTCTAGTTCTTCTGGTCTCAGGCTGATGTAGTCTCTGATTTATGTGGCCCTTTCTGTCTCTTGGGCTCATAATTACCTTGTCTTTGGTGTTCATTCTCCTTTGCTCCAGGTGGGTTGGGTTGAAGCCAATTGATGCATCTTAGATGGCCACTTGCTAGCATTTAAGACTCCAGATGTCACTCACCAATGTGAGATGCACAATGGTTTCTTAATAGATTTTATTATGCTAATTGACCTAGATGTCCCCTGAAACCATGGTCCCCAGACCCCTGCCCCTGCTACTCTGATCTTCGAAGTGTTCGGTTTATTCAGGAAATTTCTTTGCTTTTGGTTTAGTCCAGTTGTGCTGACCTCTCCTGTGTTGTGTGCTGTCTTTCCCTTCACCTAAAATAGTTCTTGTCTACTAATTAGTGAATACCCCTCTCCCTCCCTCCCTCCCCACCCTGGTAACCATCAAAGAATATTTTCTTCTATGTTTAAACTATTTCTTGAGTTCTTATAATAGTGGTCTCATACAATGTTTGTCCTTTTGCAGCTGACTAATTTCACTCAGCATAATGCCTTCCAGATTCCTCCATGTTATGAAATGTTTCACAGATTCATCATTGTTCTTTATCGATGTGTGTGTGATTATACCATAATTTATTTATCCATTCATCCATTGATGGGCACCTTGGTTGCTTCCATCTTTTTGCTATTGTAAACAGTGCTGCAGTGAACATAGATGTGCATATATATATATATATATATGTTCGTGTAAAGGCTCTTATTTCTCTAGGATATATTCCGAGGAGTGAGATTGCTGGATCGTATGGTAGTTCTATTTCTAGCTTTTTAAGGAAGCACCAAATCGATTTCCAAAGTGGTTGTTCCATTTTACATTTCCCCCCAGCAGTGTATAAGAGTTCTAGTCTCTCCACAACCTCTCCAACATTTATTATTTTGTGTTTTTTGGATTAATGCCAGCCTTGACAAACCCTATTTCTAAATGGGATTGCATACACAGGTATAGGGGTCAGGATTCCAACACGTATTTTTGAGGGACACAATTCAATCTATAACAATGTCCATGTTGTTATTGTAAGTTGCCCTAGAGTCAATTCCAACTCATGGTGACCCTATGTGTTACAGAGTAGAGTTGCTTCATAGAATTTTCTTAGCCGTAATTTTAATGGAATGCCAGCCTTTTCTCCCACAGTACTACTGGGTGGCTTCAAACTGCCAACCTGTAGGTTAGCAGTTGAGTGCAAACCATTTCTACCACCTAAGGACCTAACAATGTCCATAAGATGGCCCTAGTCATGTCCTCATTATGAACGTTACCGTGATTGTTCCTTTGAGGCCCTCAGAGACCACATCTGGATCCTTATTATCTCAGTCTACAACTGCAGCCTGCCCCCATCTCTACAATGCCAGCTACAACCACTGCTTCCCCAGTTACATGCCTACTGGGCAGGGAATTCATCCCACCAAAATAAAAATTGATTTTATAAAGAATTAAGATGATCTCTTCAGATCTGTCGGAATAGGCTAAGGTGTGCTGCAGTAATAAACTAGCTCCAATCCTTAGTCACTTAAAACAAATCACTGAGGGCTCTGCCCTGGTTTGTCCCCACTCTGGGATCTAAGCAGACAGAGCAGCCACATTGCTGGGTACTGAGGAAGAAGAAAGAGAAAGCATGGAGAATTGTGCACAAGCTCTTCAAGTTCCACCCAGAACTGATGCCACTAATTTTATTCACATTTTCCTAGCCAAAGCAAATCAAATGGCCACACTTAAGTCCAACAAGCCAGGGATGTGAAGCCTACAGTGATGTCTAGAAGAAGAACTAAAGACATTTTGATGTATAACACTGATGAACACCAGTGTGCCCAACAGGTCATCACCTAGCCCTTCCCTAATTGAGACAACTCAAAAGTTCCATCTGGTACTGGCTCCAAGCTCAAAGTCCAGCTCTCTGGGTGATTCCCCATGACCTGTGATCTCTTCTTCAGGGTGAGATGCTCAGGCTCTACATCCAGCCCAGATGTGCTCCACTTGACCTGGAGACTGATACGTTAATAGAGTTACTTGCCACCACAACCACCATTCCCGTCAACACACACACACGCTACACAACAGTGGAACCAGGAAGAATAACCACACAAACACTTCCACTAAGCAGCAGAAGAATGAGAGAAATATAGCTGTCATTGGTCCACAGCAATTCTGAAATCCCTTCCGGCAGATGTTGTAAAGGTCACTAGAGGGCAAGTGTTTGTTGTGGCCTTTGGCTCCATTCTGGGAGGTGTTTCCTTCCCCAGTATTCTCCTTGGCCACATCTGAAGGCAGCATTGTTGCTCCATAAATAGCAGCTCTAATATTATATAAATGATTATAATTTATTTTAAAGCTATTTCACAAAAACACTTTCCAAATGTTAAACAAAAGTATAAATATATATTTACTCTAAATGAATGTGGTGGTCATTAAGGCATTCACAGAATATTTCTGGCTCTCATTCCAGGTATATGCTAGGACTGCTCTTTTCTACACCCTTGGAGTTAGATGTGGCCATGTGACTTGCATTGGCCAATGAAATGTGAGTGGAAGTACCATACGTCACTTCCTGGTTAAAGCTTTAAGATCCAGTGTTACAATAGGGCCCTTCATATATGTGGGAGTGTTTACAGTCCTGTAAGAAAGTGTCATTAGGCCCAATTTATAGATAAGGAAGCTAAGGCTCTGAGAGGTAAAATAGCTTACCTAACGTCACCCAGCTCAATCTGCCCCACCCCACACTTCCAAAATCTACACTCTTTTCACTGGCTCACTGCCCTGTGTTGTTGGTTGATCATTTTTTGATGTAATTATATGTTTGGGGAAATGCAGGAGCTGATGCATATTAATACAAATGCTAAAAATCCTTTACCCCTGGAGATACTTGAAAGCTCTGTGATTAAAAAAAATTAGGAGCTCTGATTTCCTCCTGCCATATACCTCCTGTGACCCTCCATAAAACAATGAAAGAAAGTTTAGGCACTGGAGTCAGAAAATTTTAAATATGAGTTGAATTCCAGCTCTGCCACTTACTAGGCGTGTGGACCCAACAGGATGCTTAACTTTTCTGAGCTTCTTCTTCTTTTTTTTTAATCTATAAAATAATAGCAATACCTACTTCATAAGGTTATTATAAGCATTAGGTGCTGCGCCCATGGAATGTGCTTGGCATGTTCCTGTTGAACGGATGTGTAAGGTATAAAACATCCACTGGTTCTCTCCTCTACCCCCTTCTCTGTTCCTTTCACCTAAGCCCAACACTGCAGACAATCTGCAAGACCTTGGCACACTCTGGCGTCTGTGATTCCAGGTTTCCCATGGTTCTCATGGCTCCCACATTTCCCATGGCTCTTTGCATGTACTGACTTTTCTCCTTCCCCCCATGGCTAACCCTTGCACACAGACTCTGCCCTTGAAGATCCACCCATGAGACAAAAAGAAGGTCAGTGAAGCTGGAGAATAGTCAGGAGACATGTATTGGAAGATGGAACTAAAGAAGTAGGCAGGAACCTTGTCATGCAGAGAATTTTTGGCCATGGTGAAGATTTGAGTATTTTCCATAAGAGGAAAGACAACTCATTGGCAACTTTTCTGCAAAGGAGAAAATTCTTAAAACTGGGCTTTGTAGGGTGCCTAAGAGTTCACTAAGAAGGTAAAGGATGCAATATTATACTATATGGCAGAGACAATTAACATAAAAGGCTGTGCTCAAGATGTGCCCAAGGTCCCTTATCACTGGAAGGTACATGGACCAGAATGAGTAGAGAAGAGGCTGGAGAAAGGAGTTGAGACCAGACCATAGGACACATATTCCTTGTTAAGAAGCTTGGACTCCCATAAATACTTATATCCTCCTTGGATCCAGGTCTTTTGCCTTGAATGGAGACATCAAAAGATCTTCCAATAGGCCATGGCACTGTGAAATTAATGGCCTGTAATACATCCCTTATCTCTGTATGTCCCTAAATCTTCTGGGGGGAAAAAAAAATGTCATCCAGTCGATTCTGACTCCTAGTAACCCTATAGGACAGAGTTGAACTGCCCCATAGGGTTTCTAAGGAGTGGCTGGCAGATTCAAACTTCCAGCCTTTTGGTTAGCAGCCATAGCACTTAACCGCTGTGGCACCAGGGCTCCAAACCTTCTGAAATCCATATATCTCTGTATTATTAGCCCTCTGTGTGTACCTCAAATTGCCTCTGGGCTGGAAATTGTGGGGAGCTTCTCAGGTGCTTTTGAGGTTGACAAAGAAACCGATTTCCATTTGTGAAATTTCCAACTGGGGTGAAACGATGGGAATAAAAAATGATTTGCTAGCAGCTGCTTATTGGGCTCTCCCAGGAATTGACTCCAGCCCTGTCACTGGGCAGTGTTCTGCAGCCCCAGTTACCCTAGCGTGTCCTGTTAGCCAAATTGAAAGCTGAAGTAATCAGTGGTATTTCATTTTTGTTAGTATTTTTTCCAGTCATTTAAAAAAAAAAAATTGAGACTTCATTTACACGTAAGAATAGTTGCTAGTAAGGCCTAGAGCAAGCAGTGTATCTTAATTGTAGGGAAAGACTTTGCAGTCAGGATGGGCCTCGCATCACAAGAGTTCTGCTTCCTCTGTATGGACCACAGACACTACCTTCCATCATTTGTGTATTTGGGAGTATCACAATACTCTCAGGATGGAATCTGACCTTCTCACATGGCGGCAACTCAGTCTGTGCTGACTGACTCAGAAACTGCTGCCTTTAGACAAACACCAGGTTCCTTGGAGTCCCTGGGTAATGCCAGTGGTGAACGAGCTCAGCTGCTGACCAAAAGATTGGAGGTTCAAGTCTATCTAAAGGCTCCTCAGAAGGCAGGTCTGGCAATCTACTTCCCCAAAATCAGCCATTGAGGACACTATGGATCACGGTTCTACTCTGACACACACGAGGTCACCATAAGTCAGAGTCGACCTGACAGCAACCAATGGTGGTGGTGTCTCTCTATCGGTCATGACATGGAAGAAGATGATTTAAATGACTGTGTCAATTCTTTCTTTTCCTTAGATTTCCTACTTATGTTATTCCTGAGAATAAAAATCCAAGTTCTATTCATAAATAATAAAAATTATACACTCACAACTGCTTCACCAGCCCTCTGAACTGGGCCCAGCCACTCAGGAACAGTAACCCAGCTGTCCATGGAAATGAGTCAGGAAGGCTGCAGATCGCTCCAGACTGGTGCCTTGGGGAGCTCCTGGGGTTTCAGGAAGATGCCCCAGTGGCTGCTGTAGGGGTCTCTGTGCTGGTGGGTTGTTGTTAGATGCCAGTGAGTCCGTTCCAACCCATAGCGACCCTATGTACAACAGAACAAAACACTGCCCAGTCCTGTGCCATCCTCACAATGTTTGAGCCCATTGTTGCAGGGGACTCTAGCAGGTGGGAATCCAGAGCACCTGCCCACCGACACTACAGTCAGAGCAGTTCTATTTTACCTGTTTTGCGTTAGGCACCTGGGCAGTCATTCTTTTGATGAAATGGCTAATCTTGTTTGAAGAAACACAGTTCTAGTCGCTCACTCAAGAAGCCACCACCCTGCCCCTTGCTCAGTCCTCATCTGTTCTTGGTGGATCTCTTCACTGGGTTCCCTCCATGAGACTTTTCCCCCAGAGTTACCTTATCCCTCTACTGCAGTGTTCTCAACCTTGGCATTCCTCCAGTGTCCAGTTCTCCTACTTCTGACTGTGATGTCCCCTGGCCTTGGATAAGGAGCACTTCTACCCTGGCTTCTGGTCTTGCTGAGTCCTATCCTCTGCTTAACAAATAAGCCAGCAAGAGATGGAAAAGAGGATGGTTCTAAAAATCAGACCCTGTTAAATGACATACAGAATCCGTACTTGTGGCTTTTGGAAAGAGCAAAGGAAAGAAATAGTCAATAAAAAAGATAAAAGGGCAGAAATAACCCCTGAGAGTTACAGTAATCAAATAGTGTAGGATCTTCAGATATAGGGGATTATATATGCTCCTGTGATCCTCTGTATATTTTCAGGTCATTTTTCTGTCAGATACTAACATTAGTGCAGAGACTTGGAGTACAACCCTTCACTTAATAAGCTTTGTCTAATTTAGTGCAAATTTCACTTAATAAAGTCTGTGTTGAAATTATTCTGCATCCCCAGGGTCTCTGCCAGTGGCAGAAAGAGGTACTACACTAGCAGAAAGTAGTCTGCCTGACTTCCAAATGGTGTTTCCCAAGGGGGGCTTCATGAAGCTCCAGTCCCACAGGATGCCCCTCCACCAGGATTCCAAGGTCAAGTTTGAAAAAAAATGCTACATCAACCATCCCCATACCACCACGCTGGAGAGTCACAATGCACATTAGCTTATGAAAGGCCCTCAAAAGGCCACCAGTAAAGAACCCCGTTTGACTTTACATACCTATATTCCCCAAACTTACTTCACCTCTCTTCGTGAAATAGTGTCCCCAGAGCCCTTTTTGGGAAACGTCCTGTTGGAGTTATTAACACAGGTCTCCATCCCCTACTAGGTCGTGAGTTCGTACAGGACAAGGACTGTCTGCCCTCACAGATTCTCCTCTCCTTCCCTTCCTTCTCTTTTAGGGCTAGAAAACCAAAACCAAACCAGTTGGTGCTGAGTTATTTCCAACCCGTGACGACCCCATGTGCACAGTAGAACTGTGCTCCTTAGGGTTTTCAATGGCTGATTTTTTGGAAGTAAATGGCCATGCCTTCTTTCTGAGGTGCCTCTGGGTGGGTTTGAACTACCAACCTTGCAGTTAGCAGCCAAGCCCTTAACCATTTGCACCACCTATGGGAGCTCCTAAAGAAGGTAGATAATTAAGGTTTGTTGAATTGCATCTCATTTTTGAGGTTGTTTTGACAAAGGTATGTGGCTCATGGTCTGACATATATGGAGGGGTGACTAACAGGGTGTCTCTTAGCACTGTCTGTCTTATAAAATAAAGGACAGATTGCTCTAGGCCCTGGAGTCAATTTGACGTGGGGATGTATTGGTTTAATTACGACCCAGATGAAATTGCTTTAAAATTCAATGATTCATGTCTGGAAGCACAGTATAACTGAGTGATGCTTCTAATTCTGTATTTTATCCTGAAGATTATATTAATTGGATAACTTGACAAGGGTCTTGGAGCAAAAACTGTATCATTTTAGATTCTTTGAAAGACACACTAGAGGGCAAAAGGGAAAGAGACTACCAAAAAGAGAGACAGAGAAAACTCACATGATATAATCCTGTCTTGGGGTTCCTAGGTACCTTCTACCAGTATAACTAGCTCTCAGTATACGCCAGGCACTGTGCTGAGCACTTTACATGTGTTCTCATTTCATCCTCCCAACAACCCAGTGGGGCAGGCATGACTACATACCCATTTTGCAGATGAGGAAACTGAAACATACAGAATACAGGTACCTGGCTGAAGGTCACATAGAGCCTGGATTTGAACCCATGTCTGTAACACCAAAGCCCTCACCCTTAATTACGCTAGCTAGACCACCACTGCTTCTGCTGTTGTTGTGTACCATCAAGTCTATTCTGACTCATAGCAACCCTGTAGGTCAAACTATATAGGTACCTATCTAGGGTAGTCATCTACCCGGAGGTAGGGTTTTCTAGGCTGTAATCTTTATGGAAGCAGATCATCAGGTCTTATCTCCCACATAGCCGCAGTGGATTAGAATTGCCCCCCTTTGGGTTAGCAGCCAAGTGCTTACCACTGAGCCATCAGGACTTCTAGGGGTACAAAAAATCAGGTGGCATTTTCACAGCCAAGACAGACCAGGGAATTTTGGAATATGGGGTCAAGTCAGTTCCCCAAATTCCCTTGGCATTTCCTCCACAGATTGGAAAAAGTTAAGCTGAAGCCTGAAGATGGCCATCAGCCAGAATGGTTTGGTGGGGAGGGGGAGCAGGATTGAATTTGGAGTCAGAAGAGGCGAATTCTGGACCCTCATTGCTGCTGCTTATTTGCTCTGGCTCTTTGAACAGTCTTGCCTCTCTGCCCCTCAGCTTCCTCATTTGGAGAATGAAGGAGATAGCCTAGATGATATGCGAAGACACTTCCAACTCCATGAATTAGTCCTCAACCCAGAGAACTGACTTTTCGGGTCATCACTAGGTTGTATATTTTAGTCACTTAGAACGTGCCATCTAAATGTTGGCTGGAAAGCCTGGAGAGATAGATACACAAAATCGGGAAGGGCTGACATAGACTGCTGAGAGATGTGTCCCAGCCAGCGGCCATGTCTGTCTCCACAAATCACCTGCAACCTGCAGCTGCATGAGCACCCCCGGGCTTGTGTGAACAGAGTTTGAGAGCTGCAGCTCATGAGGATTTACTACACACTTCACTTAGTCTTTGTTTTCTGTGGGTGCCCCCATCACTGAATGAGGAAATGAGTGAAAGTGAGATTTCAGATGGCCTCGCCATTTGCATTGCTCAAAATTGATACCCAACCATCCATGAAATTGTGTTCATTGAGGGGCGTCCCCATCAACAAGCCATGCACAGAGCAGGATCCAACTCAAGCCAGGGGGAGCATGGCCCCCTCCTCCTTTCCATGTGTTTTCTCAGACTAAGTAGCTGTGGACAGCAGCAAAGGCCGGCGTCCTGCACACACTTTGCAAGGGGAGGAGACTGAGTATATTCACACTACATAGATCTTTTCATTAGAGAAAAGTGGGCATTACTGATTCAAATGTTGTATCTATTGTGGGTGGGCCCCAGCCTTCAGATGAAAGAAAGCAGAGGCACAGTGGATATGCAGCTCTGCATTCCCGATGCACCCCTGGGGCTCAGAATGAGATAAAAACACCAAACCCATTGCCATAGAGTCGATTCCAACTCATAGCGACCCTATAAGACAGAGCGGAACTGCCCCACAGGGTTTCCAAGGAGCACCTGGTGGATCGGACAGCTGACCTTTTGGTTAGCAGCCATAGCTCTTAACCACTGCACCACCAGGGTTTCCTAGAACGAGATAGGCTACATTATATCATGTTAGCCAAATACTACTGCTTTTCAAGACAACGGTGTTTCCCAGCGAACTTGACACTGATAATTTAGAGTTGCTGCTGAAGCCCTTTAGTGCCCACAAAACCAAGTATAAATGGACATTCGCCCCAAGTGTCACGTCAGTCCCAACCTTTATCTGGGCAGATGGACCACATGGAAACCACATGCACAATGGAACAAAATGCCTGGTCCCGCACCAACGCCACGATCGGCCGAGGATCGGACTGTTGTGATATGCGGGGTTTTCATTGCCTGGTTTTTGGAAGTATATCACCAGGCCTCCCTTCCTGGTCTCTTAGTCTGGAAGCTCTGCTGAAACCTGTTCAGCATCACAGCAACACACAGGCCTCCATTGACAGATGGGCAGTGGCCGTACATGAGGTTCATTGGCTGGCTGGGAATCGTACCCGGGTCTCCCGCATGGAAGGCGAGAATTCTACCACTGAACCACTAATGTCCCTTCCACCTTTACAAAGCAGCCCAGTTATTACATCCTCCAAGAAATTCTCCTTGATCCCTCCCACCTCATCTCATTGTAGGATATGCCGGCGAAGGCTTGGGACCACGTAAAACCTGAGTTTAAAACTTGACTAATTTGTGGCTGTGTGGGCTCGGGCAATTTATGTAACTTTCAAAACCTCATCTGTAAAAGGAGCTGTAAGTATAGCAGGCAAGAATCTGAATCCCCCCCCCCCCAAAAAAAATCACTTTTTCTGTACCCATCTTTTACTTTCATTTCAGGCCCCCTTTCCATCTGAGTGGAGGCAATTTAGCCCAGTAAACCTGGAATTCTCCCATATCCTTATTGTGATGCTTTATACAGTGCCAAGGTGCTGAGCAGGCCTCCTGTCCATGCAGGTGTCCACTGAAATGGTCTTCACCTGTTTCGCTCTTCGGTCTCAACTGGTCCTTCAGGATTGGCACCTCTCTTAGTATTTCCTTGCCTGAATTAGGGACACAGAAAAATTTCCACTGCTTCTCACGCTCTCTCTGTAAGACCACTTGTGGTCCATCTGCCTAGATGTGCCAAGCCAGCATTCTCTCTCTGGCATCTCGCAGCCCTGCCAGGCCTCAGCCCAGGAGGCAGGTTTCCGGTGCACTCTCTCTGAATCTCTGATGTCTTATCCCTTCTCATCACCCACCCTAGCACCCCCAGTTGGGGGCATCATTCTCCTAGTCTGGGAGAAGCCAGATTCTCTTCCTCTTAATTTTTCCCCAAATGCTGATCCCTACCTATTATCTTTCCTTATCTCATAAGGATCTAGCTAGTTGCTGTCATCTCGACTCCAACTCATGGAGACCCCCTGTGTGCCAGAGTAGAACGGTGCTCAGTAGGGTTTTCAATGGCTGATTTTTCAGAAACAGATCACTAGGTCTTTCTTCCAAGGTGCCTGCCATGTCTTCAGGACCTAAGAAATGATGGCTGTTATGTTTTCCCTCTAACCTGTTGGACACATGGTATCACTTGCCTTAGAATGTCTCTTGTACTTGCAATTTACTCTTATATTTTTATTTTACATTCCCTGTGTCTATATTTTTGTTCTTCAACTACATGTAAATTCCTGGAGAACGTGGTCCACATCTTATAATTAACAGACTAACAGAAGGCGAGGGATACACCAAATGCTTTAAAAATGGGCACAGATCTGGCCTCAGGAATACAAAATCATGCTCACGGACATTTAAAGAAGGTTCTTTGTGGAAGAAATCAGGTTTTTTTTTTTTTTTTTCTTAAAATGATTCATGAGAGGTTTATGTCTAAATGTTAACAGCAGAGCCATGTGGTGTATGTATGCAGACACCCTAGATATTAAAAAGAGACTTTCAATTTACCTTTTATTTTAATTGTACATCTGAACCACTCCTGAGTGCAAATATATTTCAAATTTTATGTTGGCCTCCTATTGCAGAACATTAATTGAATCAATTTCCTGGAGTTGTGTCATTAATAGGGTACATCACAGATCTGGAAAGCTAGAGTCAAAAATGTAGAACATGAATGTTTTTTGCAGAGAGAGAACAGTGTGTAGGAAAATATCTTAGTATCCTAGAGAGTCACAAAGGTGGGCCTTGGAGGATGGAGCTGTGGAGTGAGGGGTTGAGAGGGAGTAGGTGGTGGACTGCTGTGGGCTTTCTCTCAGCCTCACTGTCATCTGGGCTTGCTGGGCCCATAGCACGCACCAGCTGGTCCCGTGCGTGTATGGATCTACCCACGCCGTAGGCCCGCCTCCCCACTTCCTACCAGTGTGGCCTTGGGCTACTTATTTCTCCTTTTTTTAAGCCTCAGTTTGCTCCTCTGTAACTATAAAATGAGAACCTACCTCCAGGGGTTTTATGAAGATGCAGTGAGATGAAGTACACTGAGGACTTCACGTGGTGTTGGGTACATAGTTCATGCCCAGTAAATAATAGTTGTTGCTGTTGGATCTGCCACTCCAAGGTGGGGGCGGGGAGGGGAGGGAGCGTGTACAGACAAGTCAGGAAAGAGATGACCATCTGGGTGCCGTTGAGAGTGGCAGCTCCACCATTCACACCCAGGCTCACACCCTTCTTCCTACAAGTCTGCAGAGATGTCCCTTTGCTGGCGCAGAAAAATACTGATGACTTAGGGGAGCCCCATGACCTCAGGCCATGGCCATCTCAGGCCACTCCGGAAAGCCAAATCTGTTTCGAGTTCCTTGTGAACTGCCCCTCGAGAGAGGCTTCTCCTTTCTCAGGGAAGACGCTTTCAATGGCAAGTAATAAGAACATGAGTCAAGTGGCTTAAACCACAAAGATGGATGATTGATTCCATAACTGAGGGCATCCCAAGTAGAGTAGTGATGAGGTCCCCTTGGGGCTCTGTCCTCCTGCATGCATGCTTTGCCGCTAGTCTGCTTGCACATGCTTGCTGTAGCCCTTGGTCTTCCATCTTCACATACAATCTCCAGGGAAAGAGAGTTGGTTCCAGAAACTTTCTGGAGAGAAAATGGAAGTTTTTTTTTTTTTCTTCAGAAGCTACCAGTCATCTTCTCGCATCTCACTGGCCTAAACTTGGTCTCATTGCTTATCCCTGAACCCTGTGGCTTGTTGAATGCTAGGTGCTGATTGACTTGATAATGGTACTGGGTCCCAGGTCCACCCCTAATCAGTCGCTGAAACAATGCTGATGGGGTAACCTGCTTTAAAAAAAAAAAAAAAAAAAACCTGATTAGCTTAGGCTAAATCAAGTCCATCCTTGGTGCTGGAGTCAATCCCCCAAGCCTCAGGGTTGCCATCGCAAGAGGGAACTGTGGGACAGAAGTTGGATGGACAACCATAGTGTCTACTGCTTGTTGACATTCAACTCAATATCTCATTCAATCCAGCAAGTAATTATAACATGCCTGCTGCACGCCAGGCAGGATGTAGTATGCCAGGACGACACAAAGGGTCCAGTGTTGATGAGAGCAATAAATAAGCCACTTACGCAAAGTGCCTGGTGCAGCGCTCGGCCCCCAATACCTGCTCAGTGTTGTCTTCATTAAAATGAATAATGCATGAGTGATCCCTGCTACTCAGGAGCTTGTGGTGTGGTAAGACAGAGAGAGAAACTTAAATAAATTACAGCAGCTGCCAAGAGTGACAAGAACATAGAGGGATAGGGATCACACAGGAGCATGCTAAAAAACCAATCTTAAGAGCTTATAGCCTAGTGGTTCTTAACCTTAATTTTGCATTTGATTCACCTGAAGAGCCTTTAAAACTCCTCACACCAATTAAATCAGACTCTCTGGGGGTGGGACCCAGTACCAGACATCCATTTTTTCTTTTGAAAGATTCCCAGATGATTAAAATATGCAGTCAAGGTTGAGAACCACTGTTATAGCCTATTGAGGACATAAAACATACACATGTAAACCAGTGGTAACAATGCCAGGCTGTGAGAGATACGTTTAAAATGAACTGCCAATATTCCAAGGCTCAGGAGAGTGAGAAGGCATGGTGGGCTGGGAAATCTAGACTGGGAGAGGGCTCATGAGCTTAGGGGGCTTAAGGAGCCTTGAAAGATGGGGAGGATTTGCCCAGTCTGGGAAGCTTGGAGGGGAGGATTTCAGTATGAAGAGGAATGAGGCAGAGGGGGTGGAAGAAGTGTATTAGTTTAGATCTAATCAGGAGAGAAAGCTACAGTGATTTCAACAGGGAAATATAAAGACTTATTAACTATAGTAGGAGGCTGGAGTAACAAGGGATTTGCTAGTCAGAAAGAAAGGGAACTCTAAATAATATAGGAATATCAGGTGTAAGGAGCAGCGACAACCCCTAGGACTGAGACAGAGCACTTAAGGGAGCCTCCCACTACAGATCGAGGTCCAGATTTTGTTGGCACTGCCTTGGCTCACAGTGGCAGAGAAACTGCTGTGGTGTTGTGTTGCCAGAACTGGCTGGAAATCTGCCCTTTCAGACGTGGGAGAAGCTACTTACAGAGAGGTATCTCATCGTGAACTATTCAGCACTCTACTACAAAACCACACAGGGCCAGAAGTGCTGGGGGAAGCTGCTGGCTGCAAGGCACTGGGGACACCACACCACTGTCAGAGCCTTCAGGGAGAGTGCAAGAGAAGCAGGGAGCAAAACCCAGAATGTCTCCCTACAGCAAACAAAGCCTCAGAGAGGTTACAAAAACCTTCCCATGGAATTAGCAAAGCTGGAATGCAACCCAGATCCATCTTTTCTATGTGCTCTGCTGCCTTTCTGAACAAGCTCCAGTGTAAGATCAAGGCCAGGTCTGTCAGTGTAGGCTGCCCAGAGATGGAAGAGTTCTATGTTCAGGGAAGTCAGTGGTGAAGGCCTCCTGAAGGAGGGGGGCTTCAAACACACCTAAGGGGAGACATGATTTGGAAAACCAGGGAGCAAATGGGAGAGGTAGCCTTCCAGCCTGGTTTTGCAACATGAGCCTCATTGAACACGTTCCCGTGGGTGAGACTGGACCTGAGCTCAGACAGGATTCAGCACAGGTGGTGCAAAAACAACGGGAAATGAAAAGCAGGAGATGAACGTTTTGCTGTGCCAGAGGTAGAACGGAATCAGGGAGGTCTTTATATGCCAGTGGCCCTGAATATGAGCAGATGTGAAATCAAGTCATTGCAAGAACCCCAGCTTAGGGAAATGGTGCTTCTAAAATTCCTCAGTTGCATGCCAAGGTCTTAGCAGAACATAGGGGAGCAAGTACCCACTTTGGAATCAGACAGACCTGGGTGAGACGTCCAGCTCCAATGCCTAGTTGTGTGGCCAGAGCAAATATGTCAACCTTTCCTTTTTTTTTTTTTTTAATATCATTGAAAATAAACACAGCAAAACATACAATTCAACAATTTCTACATGTACATTTCAGTGACACTGATTACATTCTTCAAATTGTGCAGCCATTCTCACCCTCTTTCTGATCTCTTCCTCCCCTGTTGACATAGACTCACTTCCCCCTAGGCTTTCAATTCAACTTTTTGAGTTGCCATTAACGATCTGATCCCATATAGTAAGTTCTTTAAAAGAGCACAATGCTCACCGTAGACATTCTTTACTAGTTAAGCTAGACTGTTGCTTGGTTTAAAGATGTCTCAGAGCAGTAGTTTGGGGAGTTCATCAGCCTTAATGGTTTCAGAAAGTCTGGATTCCATGAGAATTGAAATTCTCTTCTGCATTCTTCTCCCTTTTGATCAGGATTCTTCTTTAGAATCTTTGATCAAAACGTTCAGTAATGGCAGCCGGGCACCATCCAGCTATTCTGGTCTCATGGCAATGAAGGCAGTTGTTCATGGAGGCAATCAACCATGCATTCCATTTCCCCTTCCTGACACTTCTCTCTTGCTCCAGGTGAATAGAGACCAATTGTTGTACCTCGGATGGTCGCTTGCAAGCTTTTAAGATCCCAGACACTACACAACTAACTTGGAATTGCCTCAACTTTTCCAAGACTCAGGGCTCCTAATTTGCCAGTTGGAAACAATAGTACCTTAATTGCAGGCACGTTCAGATGAAGTTCCTGGGAGAGAGCCCGGCACACAGGAGGCCTATAATCAATACTAACTTCCTCTGCCTGCTATTTTCACACTGTAGGTCCCTCTCCCTCCTGTCTTCTGAGAGAGTTTATGCCCCTGAGAGTAACTGTTTTGAAGTTCAGAAATTCCAGGATTCCTATATTCGGTGCAGCTGGGGACTGCCAAAGTATTAGTGGCATATACCATCCTCTTGTTGAGATCCTGGTTCCTGAGTTCACTCAAAAGGAAGAGCTCAGGTTTTGGGGACACACAGATTATCCTTGGCTCCATGATAAGATGGTACCTGGAGGTAGTATTTCCTACTCAGTCTCCACAGAGCAAATAACACTGCTTCTCTTTCTTTTAGGAGGAGAGGTCACCAAACCCCGGTTTGCTCAATTCTTCCATGGCAGCCTGGCCAGTCTCACCATCCGCCCTGGCAAAATGGAGAGTCAGAAGGTGATTTCCTGCTTGCAGGCCTGCAAGGAAGGGCTAGATATTAATTCCTTGGAAAGCCTTGGCCAAGGAATAAAGGTAAGGGATGTGGCTTCACCCCTTGTCTTAGTTACTAGTGCCGCTATAACAGAAATACCGCAAATGGATGGCTTTACAGAAATTTATCTTCTCACAGTTTAGAAGGCTAGAAGTCTGAATTCAGAGCCCCAGCTCTAGGGGAAGGCTTTCTCTCTCTGTCAGCTCTGGAGGAATGTCCTTGTCACCTCAGTTTCTGGTTCCTGGGAGATTTCCATGTGTCTTGGCATCTGTCTTACCCCATCTCTCCTTTTCTCCCTTGTTTAAGCTCTTTTATATCCCAAAAGAAATTGACTCTAGATATCCAAAAAATACACCCTATATTAATCCTGCCTGATTAGCATAACAAAGACAACCCATTCCCAAATGGGATTATAAACACAGGCATAGAGGTTAGGATTTACAACACATTGGGTTTTTTTTGAGGCGGGGGGGGGGGGGTGGTGAGGGAACAATAATTCAATCCATAACACCCCTGAGAAAACAGAACAATGGAACATTGATTTATGAGGCTGAAGCTGTCCAGCACCAGTGTGCTCCAGAAAATGGAGTCATGTCCTGTAAAGATGCATAGAAAGGGACCATGGCAAAGGTGCTGCCTCAGGGGGAGATGGCATTAGTAACCTTGACTTCCACAATGGACTTCTGCTGCTATCTCCTGAAACTACTAGATAAGCCCTGTGTATAATCAGTTCACCACACAAAAGTAGGCCCATATTCAATGTCAGCCTGGAGGGACTTGTCATACTTCATTTGTTCATGGGTTGGTTGGTTGTGTTGTAGGGAAAAAACATTACGAAGTTTAATAAAGCAAAAAGAGAGCTTTATTTAGCATATATTTAAAAAGGCAAAAGTGAGAAGCAGACAAGCATGCTACTAGAGCCATGTCTGGCCATGTCCAAAGAATATTATAGACTAGACAGGAATGGGAAAACGGCCACAGCTGTGTCTGCCCGAGTCCAAGCAATACTACAGAGCGATCCATACATATCAACATTACAAAATGGGCAAAACCAGCGAAAGCTTCACCTCCTCACAGATCGGCTAAAAACTGTAATCCTACATTTTGAATTGCCTTTCTTAACAATCATTAGTACAAGTTTCAGTAACGACAGTCAGGAGGGTCTTCATTGGTCCAAGAAATTTTCTGTTCACTAAATGCTACTAGAAAAAACAGTGGAAAGTCTTTTGTGTTCTGTTTTATGAGAAAGTTTCCCTAAAAGGTATTTTCCAAGATTATCCTATCTGTTGTCTTTATACCTCAGGGCCCAGTTGATGTGTCCTTGTGAGCCCAGCTCCAGCTGGGTCACATTCTCTGTGCTCAAGGTCAGGGAATAATGACTCCAATATTATTTCCTGAATCAGTTGCTTTATTGTTTATTTGCCTAATAAAACTGAGGCAGCATGCAAGAACTCATTTCAACAATACAAATAAAAAAAAAAAGGGAAAGGTCAAAACAGGGGTGGTGTGGAATTAGCAAGTAGATATGGAGGTCACTTACTGGGCCCTACATTGTTAAATTGAGGTACAGATTAGGTTATGAGCAATCTCTGATAGTCAAAGGGAGTGGGAAGAGATTCATGATTTGTATAGTCTGTGAAGATAAAAACACTCAAGTTAACTACAAGAATGAGAGGTTCCTTCTGAAGAGTTCCTTCTTAGGCGGACAGGAAAGGATGTGGTCACCTCAGCAAGAACCCTCTGATAAGCAGGGGTCAGTTCTGCCCTCACCTGACTTAAGGAGCACCTGGAGGCATCAGGTCTCTGGTGTCCAGAGCAAAATACAGGGTGAAGGAGGCCCTGGGTGGTGCAAATGGTTAAGCGCTCGACCACTAGCTAAAAGGTTGGTGGTTTCAAACTCACCCAGTGGCGCCACAGAAGACAGTCCGGACAATTTGCCTTTAAAAGGTCACTTCTATTCTGCACACACGGGGTTGTCATGAGTCGGTATCAACTCAATGGCAACTAACAACACACACAAAACACAGGGTAAAAATCATCCACGAAGACTGAGCCCCACTCAATTATAACGGACCCAGGTGTGAGAATCAGTCACTCAGTCTTCTCTCTGGAAGTTGGGGTGGCCCATGCTTGGTCCCTCGGAGCACAGGACGTCCCCCACAGAGCCCCCAGCAGCTGCAAGGGCTTCCTTTATTGGTGATTCCCCACAGATGTTGTAGCCAGAGCAGAGGTTTCACCCCCTCACCTCCCCACCCCGTGCCACACCCTGGAGCTCAATCCTGCCCTCCTGGACGGGTGATCCCACTGTTCCAACAGAAAGTCCCCTTACTGACCCTTTCAGAGGCCCACTACTTGTGAGGCTCTGATGCTGGGTAACCGGGACGGCATACTGGTCTGAGCACGTTGTGGTTTTCTTTTAGCTGCAGTCACCTCAGCGAACACACCACGGACACTGATGTGTCCACTTCTGGGCTGGACATGGGATACAAAGTGAATGTCACATGGTTTCTGTCACCCAGGAGCCCAGTGGCCCAAGCTGACATTTGTAATGCAGTGTGATTATGCCACGATTATATGAGCACTAATGCTTCCCGAGAGCTCCTGAGTGCCAAGCGTATTCCCATTTTGCACATGAATTGAGGCCAGGAGGGGAAGAAAAGCAACTTGCCTAAGATCCCAGGGTTAGTAACAAGCGGAGCCAGGGTTTGAACTCAGGTAGCCCTGCTCCAGACCTGGGAGCAACAGTCAGGGAAAGCTCCTTGCAGGAGGCGAAGCCTCAGCAGAATGTTTAAGGATAGGTAGGGATTTAGCCAGGAAGAAGGCGGGGAGAGGGGATGGAGAGAGGGGACTGTCTCCATCCTCAGGGCATCAGTCATGGTAAGGGGCTGAGGAATAGCTCCGCCTGCACTGGCCAGGGTCACAAGTGCACGCTGCAGGGGGAAAAGGGTGGAAAGAGTGACCAGAGGGTAGGGAGTAGCCACGTTATTAGGATCTCATTAACCGTGTTTGCTGTAGACGTTTTTATTTATTTTTTTAACAGATTTATTGAGACATAATTCACACACCATATAGTTCATCCGTTGAAAGGGTACAATTCAGTGGTTTTTAGGATATTCACAGATATGGGCAATCATTACCACATTCAATTTTAGAACATTTTTATCACCTCAAAAAGAAACCCCACTTTAGCTATCCTGTACCCCCCATATACCCATTCCTCCCCAGCCCTAAAAATCTACAAATTTACTGTGTCTCTTTGGATTTCCCTCTATTGGACCTTTCATATGAATGGAACCGTATAATATGTGGCCTTTTGTAGACACTTATTTCTGCTGGCAACAGGAAGCCATTTAAGGGCTCCAGGCAAGGAAGCGTGATCTCAGAAGGGGCCAGAGGGTGAGATGGGAGGAGTACACCAGACATGGTAAGGCAAGAACATTTCTATTTTTTATTGTGCTTTACATGAAGGGTTACAGAGAAAACTAGTTTCTCATTAAACAATTAATACACATTGTTTTTGTGACACTGGTTGTGTCACACTCTCCTCTTCTCGACCTTGAGTTCCCCATTTCACTTGTCCAGCTTTCCTGTCGCCTTCTCATCCTTGCTCCTGGGCTGGTGTGCCCATTTAGTCTCGTTTTGTTTTATGAGCCTGCCTAATCTTTGGCTGAAAGGTGAACCTCAGGAGTGATTTTAATACTGAGTTAAAAGGGTGTCCAGAGGCCATACTCCTGGGGTTTCTCTAGTCTGTCAGACCAGTAAGTCTGTTCTTTGTGAGTTAGAATTTTATTCTGTGTTTTTGTCCAGCTCTGTCTGGGACCCTTCTATTGTGATCCCTGTGAGAGCAGTCACTGGTGGTAGTCGGGCACTATCGAGTTGTGCTGGACTCAGTCTGGTGGAGGCCATGGTAGTTGTGGTCCATTTGTCCTTTGGACTAATCTTTCCCTTGTGACTTTGATTTTCTTCATTCTCCCTTGCTCCAGATGGGGTGGGACCAGTGAAGTATCGCTTTTAAGACCCCAGATGCTACTCACCAAAGTAGGACGTAGAACATGTTCTTTATAAATTATTACTGCAGAACATTTTAAAATGTGGATTCAGCACACACACACATGCAGGTGCTTTTTTAAAAATTTTATTTTTTTTGTTGAGAATATATACAGTAGAACATATACCAATTTGACAATTTCTACACGTAAAATCCAATGAGACTGATTACATTCTTCAAGTTGTACAACCATTCTCACTCTCCTTTTCCAAATTGTTCCTTCCCCATTAACGTAAACTCACTGCCCCCTAAATATACTGGTACTTTTGATGGCCAGTCACCTGGCACTGAAGGCAAAATCACATGATCATCTTATATTGGAAAAGCTGGCAGAAAATCCATCCTCCAACCCTTCTTAGTTTCCTAGTGCTGCTGCTGCCGTAACAGAAATTGCCTCACAGTTCTAGAGGCTAAAAGTACAAGTTAGAGTCTCGGCCATGTCAGTTCCTTCTCTGGGCCCCTCCTAGTTTCTGGGGTCTGCCAGTAGTCCTTGGCAATTCTTGATGTTCCTTGGCATTTCATGAGATTCTTTGGTGTCTGTCTTCCCCCTGGTGCCTGTCTTCATATGCATCTTTTTATAATTCAGAAGTTATTAGGTTTAGGAGCCACCCTACTTAAGAATGACCTAATTGGCATAAATAAGAAAACTATTTCCAGATGGGATCATGTCCACAAGTATAGGAGTTAAATATTTCTACACATATTTTGCGGGGACAGAATTTAGTCCACAGTACCTCCCCTCTCTGATCCTGGATTCACTCCTTGCCTCTGAGTAAATCTTCTCTGCTCTGGACCATTTTGTGGAGCCATAGTTTCAGGGTTCCAGGCCCTATAGAGCCACTATAGAGCAAATAAGCCTAAGACGCTGGACTTAACAGTCACAAACTCTTAGAATTATAAATAACCATAGCAGTTTCTGCACAGCAGTAAATAGCCTATGAAAAGACAATGTGCTAAAATAAGTAGCCCCCCAAAAACCTGTGAGGGATAGGGAGGTTAATCACCATGCCACCTTCTCATATCCGAGTCACTGCAAATGATTCCTTTCCATCTTTAGGTGTGGCCGGTAAGAACTAGAGCACTTTGTCAAAAGCTAATAAGAGACACAATTTATGGAGCACCCACTGGGTATTATTTTACATTCATTATCCCTGCTCTTCACAAACAAATATGACCCTATTTCAAAATTAAGGAGATTGGGGCTCAGGGACTTGCCCACAATAAGTCCATGCTCTTTCCTCCACACCAGCAAATCAGATTAGAAGACGTTCTTGAAAAGTATTAAACCTTCCTTCCTTCCCTCCCTCCATTTATCCATCGCATTCTCAATGATGACTGTTAGTTTCTTAACCAGTTGCTGGCCTTCTCCCATCTCTCTGGCTAGTTGGAAAGAGTGAGGCTCTCCTGCAGTTAAGGGACGTTAACTTCCTGTCTGCTCACAGGGCTCCTTTTCAGGATCATGCATGTTTTGTGAGTTGTTCTCCATCATGCCTGGTTGGGGAGACTGCTGTTTTACAAGATACTGTGGAATCATCAAACTCGTGAAGAGTACCACATTCCGATCTGCATAATCTCTGCCAATTTGTCATCTCTACAGTGTGTAAGAGCTAGAAGGATCAAAAGCTTCGGAACAAGATAGTCCTAGGTTCAACTCTGAACACCAATATTTACTAGCTGGGCAGCCTTGGGCAAGATACCTAACCGTTTGAGTCCCCATTTCCTGGTCTATCAAACGGACTTGATGCTATGTATCTTGTAGTGATGTTGTGAGAAATGAATAAGACTACAAAGGCCCTAGCAAACATAGTAGGCTCTCAACAAATCACAACTCCCTGCTGGGTGGCCCGGTACTTCACGTTCCTGCTGCCCAGGCTCCTATCGAAAGGCAAGCCTAGGTGACAGTTGGGGCAATGGAGCCTCTAAAGTGGCAAATCTTCATCTGGCCCTGCCCAGTAGGGCTGGCAGATGTCCAAGGGAATGGTGGGTACCTGGAGTGCCACGGTCAGCCTGTCTTTAAGGAACAGGCCAGCCAAGCCACTAGGAAAGTTGACCATTCTGCAAAGCCCATTTGTCTAGCACCTTTTTAGCTCAAAGAAAGAGATCACCTTGGACACAGCACAGCTTCTCAGGCAGAGTGAGCACTCATCTTTTGCTGAGGCCCCAAGATGCCACCATCTCCTGCTTCTGTGGTGATGCCAGGACAACCACATCTTCCATGTGACCAAAGGCCAGTTCAGTCAATGCTGCAGGGCTGGGAATACTACAACTTAAAAAAATAATTTGGTACAGGTTTTGTTTTTGATCCTGCAAGACCTATGTCTTTATGCCAGTGCCCACCTTCATGCCCTTTGGCAGCCAGCTCAGGGTATTAACTAGAGAGCCAACATGTAACCTAGCCTGTCCTCTCACTGGATAGGTACAGTGGGAATGTGCTCTCTGCTGATTGCCACGGATGCTGCCCATCTATCCTTCTAGAAGAATCTCTTGATTTTCCTACTCAGCCTTCATGCAAGGCTCAGAGACCAGTCCCCTCTGCAGTAGCTCATCATCTTGTTTCATGCTTCTCATGCCCTAGACCCTATGGCAGTGCTGAGGAAAAGTCACTACACCCTGCCCTCCAGGCGCTCACAGTCTGCTCAGGAAGGCAGGCAGACATACAGCACCACACGATGTCTGCTATAGCAGGGATGACTCAGGACTCAGTGGGGCAGAAACCCATCTTGGAACATAGGTGGTAGTTTTTGAAGGATGACCTGGATGCTGCTCAAATTAAAAATGGATGACCTGTGAAACACGTCAAAACTAATTGACCCACTAGAATGTGGCAGCTCCTTGGCTGAGCACACTAAGCTGGTGAGTTACCCAAGAGAGAAGCCAGTCCCCTGCCTGGGTGCCCCAGAATCTAGCACAAGGGAGTGGTCCTTGCAACCAGATGTCACAGCTCAGAGAGACCCTCCTCAGGGCTTCCAAGGACAAGAGGGAACTGAAGCACAGGGGAAGAAGAGCGGTGAAGGCAGGGGCACTGAGCAAAGACCCAGTGCAATTATTTATAATAAAAGCACCTTTAAAGTGACAGATACTTTATATACATTATCTCATTTAAGCCCCAGACAGGTAAATATTAATATCACCATTATTTTAGTTGAGGAAATGAAGTCCAGAAAAGGGAAGTCAGTAGTCCAAGGTTGTACAGCTAATAATCCTGGAATTGGAGTATGATAGTCCACACAGCCTTGGAGAAGTGAGAGTCGGAGAACTCACCCAAACAGGCAATAGCAAATGACTCCGTAATCACTATGGCTTAACACTTAAAAGTTATTTTTCTCTCACACAAAGTCTGGTGCCTATCAGGGAGGTGGGTTGGGGATTCCACACAGAATGCTGCTGATTGCAAAGCCGAGGAAGAGGCTAGACCATCCCATAAGACTTTTCGCTGCCTCAGCCCAGAAGTGCTCACTTCCTCTCACATCTCATTGGCCAGATGTAGTCACATGACCCCACCCACTGGTAAGGAAGCTGGGAAAGAGAGTCTTCAGGGTTCCCAGGAAAGAAAGAATAGGGTATGGTGAGTACTGATAATGACTCCCACAGGGGCCTGACTGAAAGGATGAGTAAATGAGGAAAAAAAGTCCTTCGAGGGAGTGACAGTAGATAATACTGAGTAAAAGGTGGGCCAGGAGGTAGCATTCACTCATTCGTCTCACAGGGGCTTTCAGGTTCTGGGATTCAGGGATAAGAGTCAGGGTATCTCTCCTCAGTGAGCTAATGGTACCTGCACCAAAGTCTAATGGGGCCTCAGTGAGGGAATTTGGGGAAATCTCAAGGAAAAGATAACAATAAAATACTCACGTGATAGTCTGAGGAGAAAAAGATGGAGCTCTCAGTTGGCCAGGAGCCAAGATGCAAGGGATTCATGTGGTTCATCATCAGTAGTGCTCATGAGCCACCCACCTCTCGTCAAGGTTCAGGCACAGGACAGGGCACTCTTACAAAGATAGTCAAGTCAAGGCAGGGAAAAGTGAATATAGAGAGTTTTCCTTAAACCTTTGAAAAGATACTCAGTCTCCTTCATGGTAAAAGAAATGCAAATTAAAACTACCCTGAGATGGCATTTTATCACCTATCAGATTGGCAAAAATCCCAAACTCTGGCAGCATACTCTGTCATTGAGGTTTTGAGGAAAAAGGAGCTCTCATACACTATTGAAGGGAGTTTATATTGATGAAGCCCTGTTGTTAAGTGCTGTCGAGTCAGTTTTGTCTCATAGCAACCCTGCTTATAACAGAGTGAAAGGCTGCCCAGGTTTGCACCATCCTCACAATCATTGCTGTTTGAGCCCATTATTTTAGCCACGGTGTCATCCATCTCATTGAGGGTCTTTCTCTTTCACTGACCCTCTGCTTTACCAAACATGATGTCCTTCTCCAGGGGCTGGTCCCTTCCTGGTAACATGTCCAAAGTACATAAGACTAAGTCTCGCCATCCTCATTTCTAAGCATTCTGGCTGTGCTTTTTCCAAGATGGATTTGTTCGTTCTTCTGGTAGTCCACGGTGTATTCAATATTCTTCGTCAACACCATAATTCAAAGGCATCAGTTCTTCTTTGGTCTTTCTTATTCATTGTCCAGCTTTTACATGCACATGAGGTGATTGACAATATCATGGCTTGGGTTAGGCACACCTTTGTCCTCAAAGCGACATCTTTGCTTTTTAACAGTTTAATGAGGTCTTTTGCAGCAAATGTGCCCAGTGCAATACATCATTTGATTTCTTGCCCGCTGCTCCCATGGGTATTGATTGGATCCAAGTAAAATGAAATCCTTGACAACTTCCATATTTTCTCCATTTATCATAATATTACTTATTAGTCTCATTGTAAAGATTTTTGTTTTATGTTGAGGTGTAATCCATACTGAAGGCTGTGGTCTTTGATCTTCATCAGTAAGTGCTTTAAGTCCTCTTCACTTTTGGCAAGCAAGGTTGCGTCATTTTGCACATCACAGGTTGTTAACGAGTCCTCTTTCAATCCTGATGCCACGTCCTTCATACAGTCCAACTTCTCGATTATTTGCTCAGCATATAGATTGAATAAGTATGGGGGAAGGATTCAATCCTGATGTACACTTTTTCTGATTTTCAACCATATAGTATCCCCTTATTCTGTTCGAATGGCTGCCTCTTGGTCTATGTACAGATTCCTCATGAGCACAATCAAGAGTTCTGGAATTCCCATTCTTCACAGATACAATCCCTAACAATGTGGAAGTTGTCGACTTTATTAAAATGAAACACTCTTTCATCTAGATATCCTATTTGTAGGGATTTATAAAAAAAAAAAAATTTTTTTATCCTACAGATATACTTGCACACTTATGAAATGGTGTGTGTACAAGATTATTCATTGTGCCATTGTTAATAAAGACTGGAGACAACTGAAATGTCGATATTAGAGACTGGTTAAGTAAATTACAGTTTATTCATACAATACAAATGACTTAAAAATCTCACTGGCTTATGCGACAAAACTTTTTTGTTTACAGTTCAGGTCCATTATGCATAGGCTGCAGCTCTGTTCCCTATGCCATCCTCACTGTGAGACCCAGGCTGATGGGTCAGCCCCTACTTTGCTGGTTTCATGGCAGAGGAAAGGGGACATTGAAAACCATGAACTGGCTGTTAAAGCTTCCACATAGGTGTGAACCAAACAGTATTTTTGCCCACATTTCTCTGACCAAGCAACTCCCATGACCAGTACTGAGTTCTGCAGGGAAGAATGTGTACCCTGCAGGGAAGGGTACCACAAGTCATCAGGCTTGTTGACAATAGGACAGGGATGTATAGTCCTCCCACAGGGAGGGGAAGCAACTAATTACGGACAAAAATAAAAGTTGCCATTAAGAAATTAGTAACAGTGATTACTCATGGGATGGGATTGTGAAAACTGGGTAGATGGGAGATAGGAATAGCTTTTCATTAAGAATATGTGTGTGTTATCTACTCAAGTAAATAATTGTTAGGCCAAGCAGCTACATGTCTTCTATTTCTGTAACATGAGCAGAGCATTTGGTACATAGAATCCATAACTATGTTCCTGATATCTTATCGATAGCAGTTCCTAAAAATTCTTGCTCAAAAGTGTGCCAAGATCAGTAACTCAGAGCAGTACAAAGGCAGTTCTCTGTGCTCCATTCAATGATGCAGAGCTGCTGGGGGCGGGGGGGCAAACAGGAAGTCTATATCTAGTTTGATACAGTGACCCAAATGACTCAGTGGGGAGCATCCCAGCCACACAGACCTTCACTGAATGTGGGTAATAGGGACTCAGGATGGAGATAACAAACCTAGGGACGCTGATAGTCAGGTAAGCAGCAGGTGAAATAAAACCCATGGGAAACCAGAGTTTAGTAACAGAAAAGCAAGACCAAGTATGAGATCTGGGGCAAGAACTGAAAAATGAGCTTTAAGGTTGGTTGCTAAGAAGAAGGGGCATGAATCAGGAAGTGGGATGGATGAACTGAGGAGCAGTCCAAGACCAAAGACAAGAACAGTGACAGAGCCAAAGTCCCGGGTTTCCATGCTGTTAGCTGAGGGAGCAGGTGGTCTAAGGACTAAGAGTTGCTGGCCAGGGCCACACAGGTAGCATAGACCATGGACCACCCCCTCAGCAAGGGCTGAGCTGCAACAGCACTGTGACTGGGTTTTCTGAATGTGATCCTGTTGTTCAGGCTGATATTACCAGGAGTTTATAATTCCTGGGGCAACTTCCTAGGAAAGAGTCCTATCTTAGGCTGGGTTCTCTAGAGAGGCAAAGCCAGTGAAGCATATGTAGAGAGAGAGATTTATCTCAAGGAAATGGCTCACATGGTTGTAAGGGCTGGCAAGTCCCAGGTCCATGGGTCAGGCTGGAGGCTAATCCTGACTCACATAGTTGCAGGGGCTAACATACCCAAGATCAGCCTGCCAGATAGCAGGCTGCTGGCTCACAGATTGCAGAGACCAAAGAATCTGAAGATTCCCAGGCAACAGGGCAGAATGCTGGCTCAAGTCTGAAGAACCAGAGGTCAGATGATGATGAGCTGGATGCAGGATCCAGAACGAGAAAAGTCAGCAAGCCTTGCCAGGATATCCATACACGTTGGATGCAGGCCATACTCCCAAGGAAACTCCCCTTAGAACTGATTGGTTGATCACATCAGCTCACATCGTGGAGGTGATTACATTGTATCACAAGAGAGAATAAATACATCATTACATAACTACCAAACCACTGAGAAACACAGCTCAGCCAAGGTGACACACAATCTTACCCATCACAGGTCCCAAAGCCCACCAGGGAGCAACAGGAACTGCTTGAGGGGTTAAAAACAATCATCTGTGCACGTAACTACTTTACTTGCTGATGCTTTGGAGATGACTATAGTGGCCTTAAGAAGTTTCTGGGTGGCACAAACCATTAAGTGCTTGACTACTAACTGGAAGATTGGTGGTTTGAACCCACCCAGAGGTACCTCTGAAGAAAGGCCTGGTGATCTGCTCCCAAAAGTTCACATCTTTGAAAACCCTGTGGAGCACAGTTGTACTCTACACACACATGGGGTCACCGTGGGTCAGAATCAACTTAATGGAAACTGGGTTTTTTTTTTTTTTTTTGGTGTGATGGTGGCCTTAATGGTCTTTTCATGGAAATGGAAGATTTCCATGGGACTGTGTACATCATTGCTCACTCTCTCCATGATTCCCAACCTCCTCTGTCTTCTAGTATCACTTCAACCCTTCACAGTCTGTCCTGGTGATGGAAGGTGACGACATTGGGAACATCAACCGCGCTCTCCAGAAGGTCTCCTACATCAACTCCAGGCAGTTCCCGACAGCGGGTGTGCGGCGCCTGAAAGTCTCTTCGAAAGTCCAGTGAGTGGTCACCCTGGGGTCCAACCAAGACAATAGGGATGGTTCCTTGAAGATATTCCCTCGCAAAATAGACTTCCCTTTTTTCTGCTGTCATTAGTTTTTCTACCTTCCCTGTGAGGACACCTCAGTGGGTCTGTGTTTTTATTTTGTTTTCTTCTTAAGGAAAATGTTCTATTATTTTGCCAACTCAAATCCAACTTTCTTTATTTTATACTGTATCTGTTCTAATGCCTAGAAGGTATTGTTTCCTGTAAAATTCCAGAGAGCTGGGTTTTAAGTGGTCTGATTTAAGGTACAGGGTCTGGTGCTTAACAAACATTTATTAAATTGAATTAAACTAACCAACCCAGCTTTTTAGAGCTCCTAAATCCAGCAGATATGCAAGAGAAAGTGAGGCTATGGTTCTTGCCCTCGGAGAGCAGAGCTAAATGAAGGAGATGAGACTACTGCAGAAGCTTTTGGATAACTCACTTGCTGGCCTGTCGTATCATTTCACAGCCACAGCATGTACCTGGGAGGGCAGCTAGGCAAGGGATCCCAGAGGAACTCCTGGGAGGTGGAAGCAGCATCTCCAGGTACCTGGAACCAGGTGAACAATTTCTAAAGGGAGGAATAAGGATGGGGAAGATGAGCTTTTTGCCTGCCACTTTGCTGGCACCTGGGAGAAGGTAATGATAATGCCCACAGGTGGTCATTACATTCAGTAGTTCTAGAGCAATGGAGAAGGGGCACCCACCTCCACATCAGCTCCACACTGGAGTGAAGAAGAGGGTCTCAGGCTGGCCAGTCTCCAGCTCTGGGACCAGGCTTCTGTAAACTGGCCAGAAAAGTGTAGTGCTCTGGGTTGATGTGGCAGAGACCCAGAGGAGACTGGGAGCAGGAGCCCACCACAACCCCAGCAATCTCACCCACCCCATAGAAGGGGATAGAGTGGCTCAGTATAGGGTCCAACTAGACTAGCCTTCCCTCAGGAATTTTCCCAAGGGACACGAAAGGATGACTGCCACCATCTGGAGCCTACCCAGGATTCCCAGAGCTTCACCTGGACCCTGGGATTCCCCACCTTAGCCTAGGTCTTTGGACTACAGGAGCAGCAGACAGTGCCAATGGCACCCACACCCTAATGCGATCTGATGAGAGACAGTCAGATCCTAGGGACATTTACTGAGCTCAAACTATGATCCAGGCCCTGACTCATCTTCTGTATATCATTTGCCTTTAATCCTTACTATTATAAGCTGGGAACCCTGATGGTGCAGTGGTTAAGAACTACAGCAGCGACTCAAATCCGCCAGGCACTCCTTAGAAACCCCATGGGGCAGTTCTACTCTGTCCTTTAGGGTTGCTATAAGACAGAATAGACTTGACAGCAAAGGTTATTATAAGATAGAAGGAGCCCTGGTGGCGCAAATGGTTTAGCACTCAGCTGCTAACTGAAAGGTGGGCAGTTGGAACCCACCCAGACAGGCCTGGTGATCTGTTTCTGAAAGGTCACAGTCTTGAAAACCCTATAGAGCAGTTTTACTCTGCACACATGAGGTCTCCATGAGTTGGAATCCACACGATGGCAACTAAAACTAACAACAATTATAAGATAAGCAGTATCTGAGTAGTGCAAATGGTTAACGCACTCAGCTGCTAATCAAAAGGTGGGAGTTTTCGAGTTCCCTCCGGAGGTGCCTCAGAAGAAAGGCCTGATGATCTACTTCCGAAAAATCAGCCGTTGAAAACCCCATTAGAGCAGAATTCTACTCCAACACGCATGGGATCAGTATGAGTTGGAATCAACTCCAGAGCAACTGTTTTTGTGTTGTTTTTTTAATCAGGAAAGGAGTGTGATTACAATCACACCCTGGCCCACACCTGGGAGGGGCACACTTGTGTGAGATCCTCGTAGACACAGACACACTGAGGAAGGAGAGTCTTGCCGTGGGGTCTCTGTTAGTAAGATGGCTGTAGTCAGCCAGTGAGACAACAATTCGCTTACCAAAGACTAACGTGCAAGCCATCGCTACCTAATTAACGTTGCCATTGGTTACTTGTTTAAAGGATAATTAAAGGTTTAGCACTTACTTGTTGCTCATATAGAAAATTCCCGTCTCTCCCAAGAGCCAATCTTTTTAAGTCCCTAGATTACTAGTAGTTTTGACTAGAAAGGCGGCTTTGAATTTGAATGTCTGCTGACATCCTTGGAGACTCTTAGGCAGTCAGGATGCCCCATTAATGACTAGAGGTGGCAATTCTGTGACCTCAGCTGTATGACGGAGGGTTTCACTGCTGGCTGTTCCTGCTGTGATGGAAGCTGTTTTCCCAGGTGCTTTGGAGAAGATGTGTGCATTAGCATCCCCGACCTGGACGCCTATGTGATGGTTCTGCAGGCCATCGAACCCCGCATCACCCTCCGGGGCACAGATCACTTCTGGAGGCCTGCCACCCAGTTTGCAAGTGCGAGAGGGGTGATCCTCTTCCCAGACATCAAGATCGTGAGCACGTTTGCCAAACCCGAGGCCCCCAGGGACTTGAAAACCACAGGTACAGGTTATCAATGGGGCTGTGGGCCTTAACTTCCTACAGTCTTGTAAAATCATACTTTGGGACAGTAGCATTATTCACCATAGCAGGGTAATTTAATAATAGCAGAAAAAAAAAACTCTGGAAACAACCCAAATGGCCCACAGGAGAGGAATGGCTTAGCAAATTAGGACACAGCCATGTAAGTGCTATGATGTTGGAGGGAAGGTGCTGAGCTAAATGATAAGCACAGAAAGCTAGGTGCCAAACGACATAGTATCCACACATAGAGTGATCTCAACTGTGTGAAGGAAAAAGAATGCCTAGATATATGCCTAATGCAAACAGTGATACTCTGAGAATCGTGACAACAGCCAATCTGTCTCTGCCACCCTCCACTTTCCCTGCAGCTGTAAAAAATGTTCTATAATGACCAGGTATTATTTTGATAATCAGAAGAAAAGCTAAAGAAGCCCAACCAAAGGGGGAAAATATATATATATATATATCTGTATCTCAACTTATATACCGTAAAATGTATGTGTCATTTCAGCAATATTACTCGAACCTCCCAGGAAACTTTTAAGTTCTTTCCCAGAGTTTCATTACTGGGAGGGCTGTTCAGTGAAAGTAATGAACTATCTGCCAGAGAGAAACACTTAGTTGCACTGAAACCCATAATATATGCTGGTAGGGGAGAAAAAGAAATGATGGAAGGTAAGGAAAGAAGGGGAGGGAGGAAAAACCTTTCTTTTGTCACTCAGAGGGAAATAACCTGTTTGAGAACTGTCCTTTGTGGCCTTTTCCAAGAAAATACTTTCCCTCTTCCCTTCCAAAAGCTGCTGCTAATGACGTGCTGGGCCCGAGTCCTTGAAGGGCTGCTTCTGTAATCATCCCAATTACCCACTGCCGTAAACCACCCTGGTCCCTAGTGAATAGGGTGCCTGGCAAGGCAGCCCTTCTCAGCTCAAAAATAGATGGTGTTTTACCACCTGTCCAGGCAGGATGGGTTCCTACATACACACCAAAGTGCATTAGGTCTGTGATCTTCCCTCTTCCCCTGTCCTCATTTGTAACTAAAGTCAGAGCGTTAAAGGAAGGGCCTCCAACCTCAGTGGTTGTGAGTGGTAACAGACCGCATGTGGATTCACTCCACCTGACTCCAGCACACAGACAGCACAGGGAAAACCAATGATCTGAGCCCACATTTCACTCTCCCTTTGTGAGAGGTGCTTGCAGGGCACAGAGCCAAGTGCCCTGCAGCTATTATTAGTTCTTTAAATTTTACTCTCATTGTTGTTAGAATCATCATTATTATGGGTGTCTTAAACAAGCAGCCTGATGGCATTTGCCATGAGGCTTCGGTGACCTGCCCTGCATCCTCTCCTGCCCCTCCTGTCTCATTCTTTATGCTTTCAGTACACCCTTTGATTGCCTGCACACCCCACTCCTGTTCACAGCTCTGTGCTGGCACACACCTTTGCTCGTGCTGTACCTTGGCCTGGAAGGTCCCTCTCCCTCCCCCTCCTCTTCAGTGCTGACAAATATCTCCTTCTTTAGGACCTCCTCCTCCTGAAGGCTTCCTGGCTACTGCCTGTCCCCCAGGCAGGTGAGGTCTCCTGCTGTGTGCTCCTTCCCTCTAACACAGAACATGTTCTAGTCCTGGTGGTTTACTTGAGCCAGACTAGGAGCTCCCTAAGGGCTCAACCATGGCTGATTCGCCTCTGAGCCCCTGGGCCCAGCACAGTCCCTTCAACACAGTGGGAATCAAGGAAACTGCAGATGCAAGATAATGGCCATCATGCAAGCACAGAAGAACAGTGAAAAAACTACAGCAATGACACGAGGCATGAACTCCCAGTCAGCCACCATGCGGCCAGAAACAAGCATGCTTAACCTGACCTGATAAGAAAAAAAAAAGGTGGCCAAAAAAACTCAAAAACTATGAGCGGGCCATTTGAAATGGAGATATACATACACTCTTGTCAGTGATAGGCCTTGCCTCAAGTATGTATTATTCTGGTTTTAGATTTTGCTAATAATAGCACAAAGTCATTGAAATTAGCAAGCACTTAAAAATTAAGCATACAGAACATTGTTTAAAATACATGTCTACTGAGAGCAAGGGTAGCAAAGTGTTTAAGAGCTCAGGCTGCTAACCAAAAGGTCGGCAGTTCAAATCCACCTGCCCTGGCACTGGTTCCTGGCCCGCCCTGTCGGCCCTAGTATGTGCCACAAACAACCCATCCCAGCCCTTCCCCTTCAGCTAGACCAGCCCTGCTGCACCATAGCTCAGTGACTGGCCCTGCCCATTGGACAAAGAGGTGAATAGTATTGGAACTACAGACAAGCAAAAAAACGCACAACCTGCCTGCTCAGAGATAACCAAATTAAAAAAAAAAAAAAGGACAAAACAAATCTACAATCAAGAAATGAAGAAAATAACTACTGAATGCCCTGAAGACAGCAGACAATATCAAAACATTAAAAAAAAAAAAAAAAAAAAAGACAGGATAGTTCCAATAGGTGTGCAAAATAAAACACCAGATGACTTTCCAGTAGAAGAAAAGGCACTAGAACTACCTGACAGGGAATTCAAATCTCTAATATTCAGAGCTATTCAAGAGTTGAAGCAAAAAGCAGACAAAAATGCGGAAAAAAGACAAATTCATGGAAAATACAGAAAAAATGGAAGAATTCAGGAAAATAATACTGGAACAAAATGCCAAAATAAATTCACAACTAGAAATCATACAAAAACAGCAATTAGAAATCCAAAAGATAAACAAGATTTCAGAAATGAACAGTGTCATAGAAGGGCTGAGGAACAGGTTTGAAACGATGCAAGACAGGATCAGTGAAATTGAAGACAAACACTTGGATACAACTCTGAGGAAAAATCAGAAAAAACAAAGAAAATGAGTAAACCCTGAGAATTATGTGGGATACAATCAAAAGCAAAAATTTACCAGTAATCGGAGTTCCACAACAGGGAGAGAAAACAGAAAACACAGAGAGGATCATTGAAGAATTGCTGACAGAAAACTTCCCTACTATCATGAACGATGAAAATCTGACCATCCTAGAAGCTCAATAAACTCCATATAGGATAGACCCCAAAAGAAAAACACCAAGGCATATCAAAATCACACTCGCTAAAACCAAAGAAAAAATCCTGAGAGCAGCTCAAGAAAAATGAAAGGTCACATACAGAGGAGAAACAGTAAGACTAAGCTCTGATTATTCAGCAGAAACCATGCAGGAAGAAGGCAATGAGATGACATATATAAAATCTTGAAAGAAAACAATTGCCAACTACGAATAATATATCCTGCAAAACTTTCATTCAGATATGATGATGAAATTAGGACATTTCCAGATAAACAGAAATCAAGGGACTATGTAAAGACCAAACCAAACCTACAAGAATTATTAAAGGGAGTCCTTCAATCTGAGAACAAACATCAGACCACAGCGTGAATCTAGGACACAAGATTATACCAGCCAGATAGCAACATAGGAAATGAACTCTCAGGGACTATCCAAATCCAAAAGAATTGCAACAGGGAACCAGAGAGGTTAATCTGTAAATGACAATGTCAGAACAATAAAAGAAGGAATAAACGCTATACGTATAGAACCTTCTAATGGAGAGGAAGGCAAGGTGATACCAAGTAATAGACAGGTTCAAACCTAGGAAAATAAGGGTAAATTTCAAGGTAACCACAGAGAACATTAACAAACTTACTCCTCAAAATAAAGAAGAAAAACAAAGTCTTAATAAAAACAAAAGAAATCCACAAACAAAGGAACTCAGCACAGGACAGTGAAAAGAACAAAGAAAATGTTAGCACCACAAAAAAAAAGCACTACAAAATGAGAGCAATAAACTCACACCTATCAATAATTACACGGAATGTAAATGGCCTAAATGCACCCATAAAGAGGCACAGAGTGATAGAATGGATTTTTTAAAAATGGGATCCATCAATATGCTGTCTACAAGAGACACACTTTAGAAACAAAGACATAAATTTATTAAAAATCAAAGGATAGAAAAAAGCATATCAAGCAAATAACTACCCAAAAAGAGCAGGAGTGGCAATACTAATCTTAGATAAGATATTTTAAAACAAAATCCACCATAAAAGACAAAGAAGGGCACTATATAATGATTAAAAGGACAACCATTCATGAAGACTTAAGCATAATAGAGAGTTATGCACCCAATGACAGGGCTCCAAAATAAACTCTTACAGCACTGAAAAGAGATACTGACAGTTCCACAATAATAGTAGGAAACTTCAACACACTACTCTTGGTAAAGAACAAAACACCTAAAAAGAAACTCAGCAAAGATACTGAAGAGCTAAAGAGCACAATCAGCCAACTTGACCTCATAGACATATATAGAACACTCCACCCAACAGCTGCAAAGTACACATTCTTTTCTAACGCACATGGAACGTTCTCCAGAATAGACCACATCTTAGGCCACAGAGCAACCCTCAACAAATTCCAAAACACTGAGATAATACAAAGTATCTTCTCTGACCACAATGCCATCAAAGTAGAAATTAACAACAGGAAGAATAAGGAAAAAAAATTGATTACATGGAAACTGAATAGCACCCTGCTTAAAAACCACTGGGTAATAGAAGAAATCAGAGATGGAATCAAAAAATTCCTAGAAATCAAACAAGAATGAAAACACATCATACCAAACAAAACCTTTGAGACATAGCAAAGGCAGTCCTCAGAGATCAATTTATAGAAATATGCACACAACAAAAAAAGAAGGGACAAAATCAGAACATTAGCTACACAACTTGAACAATTAGAGAACAGCAAAAGAAGCCCACCGCCACTAGAAGAAAGGAAATATAAAGATCAGAGCAGAAATAAATGAAATAGAGAATAGAAAAACAATAGAAAGAATCAACAAGACCAAAAGTTGGTCTTTGAAAAGATCAACAAAATCGACAAACCACCAGCCAAACTGACAAAAGAAAAATAGGAAAGGATGCAAATAACCCAAATAAGAAATGGGGTACATTGCAACAGATTCAACTGAAATAAAAAGGATCATGGCAGAGTATTATGAAAAACTATACTCCAACAAATTTGAAAACATAGAGGAAATGAACAAATTTCTAGAAACATACTACCTACTCAAACTAAGACAAAATGATGTTGAAAATCTGAACAGACTCATAACAAGAGAAGAGATTGAAAAGGTAATAAAAAAAATTTTTTTTTAAACTCCCAACAACAACAAAAAAGCCTCGGCCCAGCTAGCTTTAGTAGAGAATTCTACCAAACATTCAGAGAAGGGCTTACACTGGTACTACTCAAGTTATTTCAGAACACAGGAAAGGAAGCAATACTTCTGAATTCATTCTATGAAGGCAGCATAATCCTGATACCAAAACCAGGCAAAGACATCACAAAAAAGAAAATTACAGACCAATACCTCTCATGAATATAGATGCAAAAATTCTCAACAAAATTCTTGCCAATAGAATTTAGCATTGTATCAATTTAGCATACCACCAAGTAGGATTCATACTAGGTATACAAGGATCATTCAACATTAGAAAATTAATCAACACAATCCACCACATAAATAAAAAGAATCATATGATCATCTCAATCGATGCAGAAAAGGCATTTGACAAAGTCCAACATACTTTCCTGGTAAAAACTCCCAATAAAATAGGTATAGAATGAAAATTTCTTGACGTAATAAAGGGCATATATGCAAAACCAATGGCCAACATCATTCTTAATGGAGAGAGGCTGAAAACATTCACCTTCAGAACAGGAACAAGATAAGGATGCCCTTTATCACCACTCCTATTTAACATTGTGTTGAAAGTCCTAGCTCGAGCAATAAGGCAAGAAACAGAAATAAAGGACATCCAAGTTGGTAATAAAGATGTTAAACTCTCTCTATTTGCTGATGATATGATACTATACATAGAAAACCCAAAAGACTCCACAAGAAAACTACTTGAACTAACAGAAAGATTCAGCAGATTAGCAGGATACAAGATAAACATACAAAAATCAGTTGGATTCCTATACACCAATAAAGAGAATGATGAACTCAGGAAAACAATACCATTTATAATAGCCCCTAAAAAAATAAAATACTTGGGAATAAACCTAACCAGGGATGTAAAAGACCTCTACAATGAAAACTGTAAAACACTACTGCAAGAAACCAAAAGAGATCTACATAAATGGAAAAACATACCATGCTCATGGATAGACTCAACATTGTGAAAGTGACAAGTCTACCCAAAGCAATTTACAAATACAATGCAATACCAATCAAACACGAACAACATCCTTTAAAGAAATGGAAAAACTTACCATTAACTTCATACAGAAAGAGAAGAAGCCCTGGATAACTAAAGCACTACTGAAGAAGAATAAAGTAGGAGGACTTGCGCTACCTGACCTCAGAACCTACTATACAGCTATGGTAGTCAAAACAAGCTAGTACTGGTAAATGACAGATACATTGACCAATGGAACAGAATTGAGAACCCAGATGTAAATCCATCCACCTACGGTCACCTGATCTTCAACAAGGGCCCAAAGTCCATCAAATGGGGAAAAGGCAGTCTTTGTAACCAATGGTACTGGCAAAACTGGATGTCCATCTGCAAAAAATATGAAACAGGACCTATACCTCAAACCATATACAAAAACTAACTCAAAATGGATCAAAGACCTAAATATAAAGCCAAAAACCATGAAGTTCATAGAAGAAAACAAAGGTCAACACTAGAGGCCCTAATACATGGCATTAACAGGATACAAACCACAACCAAGGACACACAAGCTCCAGAGGATAAGCTAGATAACTGGGACCTTCTAAAAATTAAACAATTATGCTCATCGAAAGACTTCACCAAAAGAATAAAAAGAGAACCTACAAACTAGGGAAAATTTTTTGGCTATTACAAATCAGACAAAGGTCTAATCTCTAAAATCTACAAGAAAATCCAACACCTCTACAACAAAAAGACAAATCACACAATTAAAAAATGGGCAAAGGAAATGAACAGACACTTCACCAAAGACGACATTCAAGTGGACAACAGACATGATTTCTAGCCATTAGAGAAATGCAAATCAAAATGGAAATGAGACACCATCTCACCCTGGCATTACTGGCATGAATCAATAAAACAGGAAATAACAAATGTTGGAGAGGCCACAGGGAGATCTGAATTCGTATGCACTGCTGGTGGGAACGCAAAATGATACAACCACTTTGGAAAATGATATGGCGCTTCCTTAGAAAGCGAGAAATAGAACTACCATATGATCCAGCAATCCCTCTCCTAGGAATATATCTGAAAGAAATAAAAGTCATAACACAAACAGCCACATGCACACCCATGTTCAATGCAGCATTGTTCACCACAGCAAAAAGATGGAAACAACCTAGATGCCCATCAACGGACGAGTGGATAAACAAACTGTGGTACATACAATGGAGTATCATGCAAAGACAAAGAACAACGATGACTCTGAAACATCTCCTAACATGGATGAATCTGGAAGGCATTATGCTTAGTGAAATAAGTCAATCACAAAACAACAAATAATGTATGAGGCCACTACTGTAAAAAGTCATGAAAAGGTTTACATACAAAAAGAAACAATCTTTGATGGTTACGAGGAAGGGGAGGGGTAGGGATAGAAAAACACCTAATAGACAATAGATAAATGGAATCGTTGGTGAAGGGGAAGCCAGCACAACCTGTACAAGGCAAAGTCATGGAAGCTCCATAGACACATCCAAACTCCCTGAGGGACCGAATTGCTGGGCTGAGGGCTGTGGGGACCATGGTCTAAGGGAACATCTAGCTCAATTAGCATAACATAGTTTATAAAGAATATGTTCTACATCTACTTTGGTGTGTAGCATCTGGGGTCTTAAAAGCCTGTGAGTGGCCATCTAGGATACTCCACTGGTCTTACCCCTTCAAGAGCAAGGAAGAATGAAGAAAACTAAAGATACAATGGAAAGATTTGTCCAAAGGACTAATGGACCACTTCTATGATGGCCTCCACCAGACTGAGTCCAGTAAAACTAGATGGTGCCCAGCTACCACCACTGACTGCTTTGACAGGGATCACAATAGAGGGTCCTGGACAGAGCTGGAGAAAATTGTAGAACAAAATTCTAACTCAAAAAGAAAGACCAGACTTGCTGGCCTGACAGAGACTGGAGAGATCCTGAGAATATGGCCCCCAGACACCCTTTCAACCCAGCTGAGGTTCACCCTTCAGCCAAAGATTGAACAGGCCCATGGAACAAGACTAAAGGGGTGCACCAGTCCTGGGGCAGGGGCTGGAAGGCAGAAGGGAACAGGAAAGCTGGTAATAGGGAACCCAGGGTTGAGAAGGGAGAGTGTTGACATGTCGTGGGGTTGTCAACCAGTGTCACAGAACAATGTGTGTATTGTTTGTTCTGTAAACCTTCATCTAAAGTACAATAAAAAAAAATTTTAAAAAGCAAAGATGTCACTTTGATGAATAAGGTGTGCCTGACCCACACCATGGTATTTTCGATCGCCTCATACACATGTGAAAGCTGGACGATGAAGCAGGAAGACAGAAAAAGAACTGATGCATTTGGATTATGATGTTGGCGAAGAATACTGAATAGACCATGGACTGCCAGAAGAATGAACAAATCTGTCTTGGAAGAAGTACAGCCAGAATGCTCCTTAGAAACGAGGGTGGTGAGACTTGGACTCGTTTACTTTGGATATGTTAACAGGAAGGACCAACCTCTGGAGGATTATCATGCTTGGTAAAGCAGAAGGTCAGCGAAAAAGAGGAAGACCCTCAACCAGATGTATTGACACAGTGGCTGCAACAATGGGCTCAAACATAGCAACGATTGTGAGGATGGGGCAGGACTGGGCAGTGTTTTGTTCTGTTGTACACAGGGTCTCTAGGAGTCAACAGCACCTAACAATAGCAGACATTTAGAAAGGACTTTAAAGATAGATGAATGTCCTCATTTGAGAGGTGAAAAAAATCAAGGTCCAGAGAGGCTTGAGACTGTATTTCAACCATTATAAAACACACATCATTTTTTCACATATAGACATCTCTGAAAACAGAACGTTTCTTTTAACTGACAGGATCTCACAATGACTGTTGGTTGGCCAGGCAGCAGTTAGATGTGGTTGACCCATATGCATGAACTTGGTCGTTACTGGACAACTGTATGAACTTGACGGCGTGACTAGACAAATTTAACTTCACATTTCAGTCAATAAACCAATTAAGGATTGTTTGAGTAAAGCATGAATCCTGATTGTGGTCCAAAAACTTGTGTTAATACCTTTTGGTAAGATATAGAATGTATAACCGTTAAAACTCATATAACGGATGTCAGTGGCTTGGAAGAAAATCCTGGATTTAAGAGTGAAGCATTCGTTTAAGAAAAGTTGCAACACCAATGCCAGGATGGCACAGGAGATAATAATGTTTGGGAAAATACGTACATCACCTATTTTTGGTCAAAAATTGATTCAAAGGAGCTAGTTCTGACCCTCTCATATTTTTGTTTTTATATATGTATAACATTGATATATGAAAAATCTGTCTAAATAAGTCTAAAAGAGCTTTAAAACATATAAAATAAAAAAATTCTAAGTGATAAGGAAAAATATATATTCAAAATTATTCTCATCTTTAATACCTTTTAATTTCCATTTTCATAAATGTTTTATAACCTCCAAAATATTTTAGTCCATGTATATACTCTATAAACAAATATATCAAAAGCCTGGGTTCACAAATCTTCCAATAAAGAGGTACAAGGTCAAAGACATTTGAAGACTTCTGGCCCGGAGGTTAAGAGTTTCCAAAGCGGAGTCAGAAGAACATGGGTGCTATCCTGCTTTTTTATTTACTACTATGTGACCTTGGGCATTTCACCCCTTTAACCTTCTATTTCCTCACTGGTGAAGTGGGGTTATAATACTACCCATTTTAAAGTTTCTTGGAGTCCCTGGGTTGTGCAAACAGTTAACGCGCTTGGCTGCGAAATTAAAGATTAGAGGTTCGCGTCCACCCAGAGGCACCTTGAAAGAAAGGCCTGACGACCTACCTCCAAAAAGTCAGTCATTGAAAGCCCTGTGGAGCACAGTTCTACTCTGACACACATGAAGTCACCACGAGTCAGAGTTGACTCTGTGGCGACTGGTTTTAACATCTGCTGGGATCGTGTTTGCCTTGACACATAGCAAGCACTCCATAAATATAAAGCACTTTTATTTTAAGGTGGGATTTTAATTCAGGACTACCAAACTCTGTTCAGCATTCAAACGCTCTGATATTCCATCGTGGCATTTGGAGCCTCAAAATCAGACAAGGACAACTAGACTGACCAACTCGCTAATGTGCACTCTGGGTAACATATTTCCTTCTAAAAAGAAGTTTCCTTAATTATTTAAATATATTACCAATCCAGCTCCATTTGAGCAATATGTATTAACAGCTGCTCCATGGCAGCCCCTGGATCTAACACTGAGGACTGAGTCATAATAAGATGGTGCTTCTGCCCTTGAGGACCTCAGAGTCAGGTGGGAGGGATACATACATACATACACACACACACACACCATGATCACATGGAGAAAGCCACAGGGACATGGTGGAAGAGCATTTATCTCTGCCCCCAAAATAACACCTATTGCTTATTAGGCAACTTCTATTTGCCAGACACTGTTTTCAATCCTCTCAAGACCCTTGCCCTCTTTATGAGTGAGGAAACTGAGTGGTAGATAATTTCTCTAACACTATACAGCTTCTCATAGCAGAAGCTAGCTTTTCAGTCACATCTGTTTGACTACAGTATTCATACCCTTCCCACTAATTCATACCACCCAACCTCAGGGGCTGCCTGGACATACTCTCAGCCCATAGTAACATCAATGATGAACATTTAGGCACTACAGCCAAGCAGTGGAGCCAAGCAGAATCACCCTGCCTAACCCAGGGTATAACAGAGAGGATGGTGCTGAGAAAGAGCTGGTGTCTGAGCTCTCGCTCATGCCCATGTTTCCCACATGTCTGTCGTCCCACAGCCCCCAAATCCACGGTCTTAGAAGAAATGCTTCACAACTTAGATTTCTGTGATATTTTGGTACTTGGAGGGGACCTGGACCCAAGACATGAGTGCTTGGAGCTCAACCACAGTGAGCTCCACCAGCAACACCTGGATGCCACCAACTCCACTGCCGGCTACTCCATCTATGGTAAGTCCATGCTTGGTGCCCCAATGGCCTCTTTTCAGAATGGCTTTTTCCAAGGGGTGATGAATATGATGGCAGCCCTATCACCCATGGAGATGCACTGAGAAGGCCCAGGAATCAGCTTCAAATTCTTGACCTCAGAACATAAATTTCTAGACCTTCTTTTGGTGAGTTGCTCCAAGATCCTTAGTACCTGTCCCCTATCCCATCTCTTGGGGAAATCTGTAGAACTAGGTGGGTGCCTTCTCTCACAGTGTTTGACCTCAGTAAACGTTATAGCAATGTTTGGCACACTGAGGCCGAACATTCCAGTCAGAGCTCAGTCTATGTAGGAATGTCATGCATGGATCACTTTAATTTACTCCTTGGAATTTCTGCTTCTGCACATTGTCTGCCTATCAACAAGCTGTTACCGATGATGCATTTAGGAGGTACACAAGCCCCAGCCTGGCTCCCCTGGCTCCTCTTCCTTCTCCTCTACCTCCTGATAACAGGTGTGGGCTCCATGAGTCGCTACGAGCAGGTGTTGCACCATGTCCGCTACCGCAACTGGCATCCGGCTTCTCTAGAGACCCGGCGGTTCCGGATCAAGTGCTCCGAACTCAATGGGCGCTACACCAGCAATGAGTTCAACCTGGAGGTGAGCGAGTCCTGCTTTTGTCAGGGAAGCCCAGGTTCGCCCATTCACGCACTCAGTCATTCAGGAGGGCTGCTGCAACTGGCCTGCCTGCCACTCCTGGTCAACAGCACCTCTACCTGATCTTCCCAGGTCAGTGTCCTCCATGAGGTCAGAGTCTCAGACAAGGAGCATGTCAACCACCTTATCGTGCAGCCTCCCTTCCTCCAGTCTGTCCATCACCCCGAGCCTCGGAGCAGCATCCGGCACAGTTCAGGTAGGGTACCTGGGAGGAATGACCTCGGGACAACAGGTGGCTATTGTGACTCAAGAAGATCCACTAAACAGACAGTTATGGTGCAGCAGCCATGGGTGCCCAGTGCCAAGGGAGGGAACTCAGGGATAGAGAAAATGTAGGTCCTGCCTCTGAAGCACTCAGCCTCGGTAGAGCCAGGCAAATAAGGAAGAAATTACACACAACGTATAATAACAGAGTTGTACAAAGGGCTGGGGCAAAATCTTACTAGGCCTTTCAGGCCTAATTCAAGCCACATCCTGTATGAAGTTCTCCCTAAACCCCTTACACACACTTACACATAGATGTGCACGTCATATTGTAAAGCCCCTGCCCATAGTTCTGTTTGACCCCTTGCCATAGTGTCAGTGTTGTCCCTACTGAACTCCATTATATCTGGCGTTTGGTGGGTGCTCTCCTATAGTTTGAGAAAAGAAGCAAGGGATAGAAGAGAACTAGCATTAATTGAGCACCTATTATGTGCCTAGTCATGAGCTTGGAAAGTCACATAGGTTATTTCATTTACTCCTCACAAGTACCCCTGGGATAGGAATTATTAAGTCCATTACATAGATTTTGAAAGTGAAGCCCAGACAGGGGAAGCTGCTGAGCTAGAGGGCTATAGACAAGAAGTGGCAGGGCAGACTTTAACCTACGCATAGATGTTATGTCACTTATGCTCCATCCCAAGAATGAGCTTTGTTCACATGCCATGAGTGGTTCCTTCCTTGTTCCAGTGGTCCCAAGCATTGCCACAGTGGTCATCATCATCTCCGTGTGCATGCTGGTGTTTGTCGTGGCCATGGGTGTGTACCGGGTCCGGATTGCCCACCAGCACTTCACTCAGGAGACTGAGGCTGCCAAGGAGGCCGAGATGGATTGGGATGACTCTGCGCTGACTATTACCGTCAACCCCATGGAGGTAAACCTCACCCAAGGGCTGGGGAGCTCTGGGCAGGATGTCTTCCCCTCTTTACCCAGCTCAGTCCTTCCTGTGCTTGAAGCCTAGCTTTAGTCCGCTCCTAGAAGCCCTTCCTCAACTATCCCAGCCCCGCTGGGTTTTCCCTTCTCTGTGTTCCTCCAGCCTTCTCAACCTGAAGGGACTATACTTTCCCACCAACTGCAGTCACTGATTAAAACGTGTGAATTGCTCTCCTTCCACAAACAGATCCAGAAATGTCTTAAGGCAAGCAGTCACATGGTGTCTCTCCCTTGCCTCCCCTGTAGGAGTTCGCTCAGAGCTAAATCACACTAGGAATTCAGTATTAAATTTCTTGATTAACAGTGTAAATGAGATGACTTTGCTCCCTAACGTCTGCAGAGCTCACTTCAAGGCTTGGAATAGCTTAAAAACAACAATACCTGCTATTTACTGAACACCCATTATGCCAGACACTATACAGTGTGCCCTCTATACACCCCATCTTTTAATCTTCCAACAACCTATGAAGGAGGAGTCATCACACCCGTATACCAACTTGGGAACTGGCTCAGAGATTGGAAGTAAATTGGGAAGTAAACACAGGTGGTAATGGCAGAGTCAATATTCAAACTTGAGGTGGTCTAATTCTTAAGCTCCTATCCTTCCAGTTAGCCAACAGCCCCCAGAATCTATCCATGGGTGTCCAAGATCTCTGCTCTAAACATGTGGAATCCCAAGGGAAGCCACTTGTACCATCAGTAGGATTTGGGAAAGGCAGAGGTAGAAAAGAGGGGATGAAGCGGAGTGAGGACGCGTGTGTCATTATCACCTGGTTCACCAACTCAGAACATAAATCCAGATGTAAGATTTGGCTGCAAAGGGTCTCAACCACCAAAAAGCTTGGGGGCGGGGGGGGGGGAGTCGGGGAGAGAGGAGGAATATGACTGGAAAAGAGGGAGGTAGGCTTTGAGGACACGAGACAGGGGGTGAGGGACAGGTATGGTGAGTCAGGACCATGAGCTTTTCTTTTCCAAAAAAAGTACTTTGGAGTGGCAGCACATGTTGGGTCTTGGCTTGAAAGGTGTTCTGCTCCCGGGGAGATTATATCCCCACCTGGAAAGGGGTACAAGCCTATATCATTCTCTCGCTGAGAAGCAAACACTTAGACCTGGGCCGGGGGCGGGGAGGGGACAGTTGCCATCAAGTTGATTCTGACTCACGGTGACCCCATGTGTCAGAGGAGAACTGTGCTCCAGAGGGTCCTCAATGGCTGACTTTCTGGAAGTAGATCGCCAGGGCTTTCTTCCATGGCACTTCTAGGTGGACTCAAACCACCAACCTTTTGGTTAGCACCCAAGTATATTAACCGTTTTTGCACCCCCCAGGGATTCCTAGACTTGGAAAAAATCATGAAAATAGGCTCTTTAGAAAGTTCAGAAAACACACTTTGGCCTGAAAGGATCACTAAATGACAGATGGGATTGGCTTAAATGTCTAGTGTTTAAAACATGGAACATTTTACCTCGAGCCGATGTCTTAGAATTTGCTGCTGTTGTGTTTTTGTTCTTAGCGCTCTGATTTCCCTTTCACCAGAGAACTTAACTTTCATAAAAGCCTTAAACGGAAAGGAAATCCAAACCAAACCAAACCCACTAATGTCAAGTCAATCCCAACTCATAGCGACCCCATAGGACAGAATAGAGCTGCTCTATAGGGTTTCGAAGGCTGTAAATCTTTAAGAAAGCAGACTGCCACATCTTTCTCCTGAAAGGAATTCCAAGGGGCCATAAATGTTTCCTTAATGAAGGGAGAAACATAAGATCCCAAGTAACCTCTGCTCTGCCCTGATGAGTATGCATCTTCTCTCCCGGCAATCCAGAAACATGAAGAACCAGGGCGTGGAGAAGAGGAGACTGAGGAAGAGGAGGAAGAGGAAGACATAAGCTCCAGCAGCAGCGACTCAGATGACAGTGAAGATGAGGAGGAGGAGGAAGAGAGGGGCCGAGGCAGACATGGGCAGAGAGGAGCCAGGCAAGCCCAGCTGGAGTGGGATGACTCCACCCTCCCCTATTAGTACCCCGGCTGTCTGTGCTCAGCCCATGTGTCCCTTTTGTAAACCCCAACTCGATGTCTGCCTGAGTCTATCACACATCACCTCTGGTTTCTGTGACAGGTCTGGGAAGGCCTTCCCCAGCCCCTTGGAGCACACCCTTTACTCCTTGGGTACTCCTCATGTCCCAGCCCTGGGGCGGTCCCAAGAAGCCCAGCATCATCATCAGGGGGGTCTTTAGGCTGGATTTCATCCTGTAGCCCCCACTTCTCCTGCCCTGGGTTCATCCAGCATCCTGTCACCAACTGCAGAGTTCTACCTTTGCTCTTTTCTGCAGGGGAGAGCTTCAGCTTGTCTGTCACTCATCTCTCCCAGGCTCAGTGTTCCCAAGGCCCTTGGGTTCTAACTCACTGTCCGTGTACCTGACTAAATTGTCTCCATCCACACAGACCAACAGGTTCTCCTTACGCTGGCCCTCCAGGTTTTTATACAGGGAGGGTGGCTGAACTTCATGCACCTAAGGTCTTATTACTCAACACTTTGAAGGAAAGTCCTTGTTGAGGCTGAATTAATTTACAGGAAAAGGTTCATATGCACATGCACACATACATACAACAATTTGGAAGGCCTCTCCTTTTGCTCCTTTCTGAGGCCACAGAAGCTTTTATGAAAAGTCAAAAACCAAGAAGAGGTCTTTCAGCACAGCAGGGCCTGGTCCACAGCCAAGCTGTCTGAGCTGGGCTGCCTGATCAGCTGAGGGCGCTCACCACACGAAATCATGGGACCCAGGAAGTGGCCCACACAGGCACTGTCTGAGGTGACAGCCTAGCAGCCAGCAGTCAGAGGAAAGGCTGATGTTATAACACAGCAGGGCTTCACCATGGGAGCAGATCAGGGAATCAGAGGTAGAGGTGGCTGGGCTCTCTTCCAGGCTGGATGGCAGCCCGAGGTTGACAAGGCCCCTCACCACCTCATCTCATGCCCCTCATCTCCTATTCCACACTGTTTTCCTCTTGAGAAAATACATTCCTCTCAGATGTTGTAGAGCTCAAGTGTGAACTGCTCTGAGTCTACACTGAAAGTTTGGAAATTTCTCTGCTAGGAATTAGAAGCATATTTGAGATAATAACAGCCTCTTTTTTTTCCCTTCGTTAAAGGAGCAACTCTGGGTAAAAAAAAAAAAAAAAAAAAAAAATTTTTTTTTTTAAGAGAACAAATATATCCAAAACCAAATTTCTTTCTTCTTCTTTTTTTTTCTTCTTTTTTTCCCATCTCCATCCTAACATGGACACCTTGTGATGAGAACTGTTGCTATGGTAACTGGTCTGTGATCTTTGGTGACCAAGAGACTAAGAAAAAAAAAAATTAGCTGGCAAGAATTAAGCCTTCCGTGAGGCTCTGAGATCGTCTTTGTTTCAAATGTCTCGGGTTCCTCTTTACCCTATGTATAGTCTGTTCCCATCCCCCTACCCTTGCACCAAGTCCATCCCATATTGGCTTGGCACAGGCACAGAGCTGGTCCCTGGTCAAAGTGGCATTCAGGTTAAAAAGAAATTTCAGAGTCTGCTCATTCTAGTCCTTGTGTCGTCAAATCAGGGAGGGCTTAAGAAGCGAGGGAGAGTCATCAGTGTCCTCCGGTCTGACCTCCACCCCGTGAGGATCCATGGCAGGTCTTTGTAATCTTCTGATCTAGAAGAACCACTTTCTGCAGCTTCTTCCATCTCCTAAAGTGCTTTTTGTGTCTGTTCTCTCCTTAGAGCCTCACATGATCCTATGAGGTAGTTGGCACATCTGCTGTTAGACACATTTTTATGATAAGTAAGCTGAGGCTCAGAGATTCAGTGTCTTCTCAGAGTCATTCACAGGTATAGACAAGCCTGGCCTCCCCACCTTCCACTCCTGCCCACCACCCTGATTCTACTTATGTACACACAGAGTACCTAACAGGCACTGCTGAGTACCTACTATGTGCTAAGCACTCTCCTGGCAACTGTGTGAAAGGGAGGAAGCTGAATAAGATCAGAGAATCAGACAGTTGCAGAGGGGAAACTAACAGTCAGAGAAATGATACAGAGAAAAATGAAGAGGGAGGGAGATGAGAAGTCACAGGAAGTAGTGGGGCACCTTCACAAACTCAACTGGTGTTCTCATTTTCCCTTCTTAGGGAAGAACACCGGAAGAGGTGTGGAGTTTATACTCACTGACTGGTTACAGACACTCCTGTGAAGTCCTCCCAACCAAACAGCCCTTTTCAATCAGGCTGTGTCTCTACATCTACAAGAAGAAAATCTGCAGGATTGGTTAGTCCTCGAAGTCTCCTTATTTAAATAAAGTGAGGTTCTTCAGCTGAGCGTGTAAGAGCTAATTCTTCAGAAATTAGGGCAGTGAAATGAACACTTTACAGGCTTAAAATCAGTTCTCTTTGAATTATATTTTGACTTCAAATATTTAAGTCTAGTATTTTTAAGGGCACTTTCTGTGTGGTCTTTTAGGTTTGGCTGAGGTGGGAAACGCGTTCCTCATGCCCTTTGGCCGCCTCTGATGCTGTATAACCTATTCATTGTGAGGGAGTTATTTGGAGCATTGTGAAATCTGTATATGGTTTCAGGTCTTTGAGGGAAGAGGAGAAAACAGGCGAGAGTGGCACTTGGCTAGGGCAGCAAAGATGAATCATTTAAGAAGGTCTGACTGCACTCATTTGTAGAGGAACAATGGTGACAATAGTCAAAAAGAGCCCTTTCCCTCAACTCTTGCTGTGAGACATCATACTCTGTGTGCCAGCTCCAACTACAAGACACTAGAACAATACTGTTGCATCATGTTCCCAATATCATACTCATCACCATGGTGAGAACAAGATGGGGACCGTTATTTAAAAAAGAAGTTTCTAGGAGTATCCAGGTGAGTGATAGGTAATGTAATTTGCCCTCCAGGAACTATTCTGACCACAAGTGAAACATGTCATTAATCAGCCTGGCATTTTCCAGCCTCCATATGGCTGGCATCCTGTAACCAAAATTCCCAGATGGTCTGGACAACCTGCGACCGCTCATCCAGACGTCAGCAGTCAGGCAGATGCAGGCTCATGCCAGGGAGGAACAGCTGACCAGTTTGGCCGTAGGCCAGTCCATTAGTTGTCTTGCCAAGTTGACGACCAGATTCTGCTATCCAGAGCTTGAAAAGAGATAGGCTGAAACCTCTTGGGTGACTCAGATGACAGTAAGGAGGAAGAAGGGGAGGTTGAAATTGGAAAAGTAAAACAATCAACTAGTTAATGATCTGTCTTAAAGACTACTAAAAATATATTCTAGTAGATTTAACCAAATGTCATAAATCTAACCAAGGTCATCTAAACTAACCTGTTATTAACCCGTTGCCTTCAAGTCGATCCCAACTCACAGTGACCATATAGGACAGAATAGAACTGCCCCTTAGGGTTTCCAAGGAGCAGCCGATAGATTCAAACTGCCAACCTTTTGATGAGCAGCCAAGCTCTTAACCACTATGCCACCAGGCTCCAAGGTCATCTAGATACCAAAAAATATGATTTCAGTGGGATCTCTTTAGACTATCACATTCTTGAATTCACTCAATCGTCCTATCAATCAGAAGGTTAGACAGATACCCTTGCATGTAACAAAGGGGGCACCTTGTGGACCTTCCATTCCTATACACCAGGGGGCGGCAGACCTTTTCTGTAAAGAACCAAGTAGTAAATATTTTAGATTTTTGCAGGGCTTAAGGTCTCTGCCGCAATTACTCAACTCCGCCATTGTAGTGTGAAAACAGCCACAGACAATACATAAATAAATAATATGTCTGTGTTCCCATAAAACTTTATTTATGGGTAATGAAAAAGCAGGCAATTTGAGTCGTATAATTTCCACGTCATGAAATTTTATTCTTTTATTTTCAACCATTTAAATAGGTAAAAACCTGTTACACAGGCATACAAAAACTAGCAGTCGGCCAGATTTGGCCCAAGGGCCAGACCTTGCTAACCCCATGCACTGAAACCAGCCCTGTTTGCCAGGAGAAAGTAAATTGCTATCTTGAAGGTCTTTGCCTCCAAACTGAACTACATGAAAACTCCACAGTCTTAAATCAAGTTCTTTTAAAGGGCTGTGGTCTAGGACAGAAACAAAAAACAAAAAACACTTGTTACTTGTTGAATTGACTCAAACTCAGACGAACATTCCTCAAGAGCTGAAAGCCTTGGATCCCGGAAGGTGACCGATTACTGAACACTAACTCTGTTGAGCCAACTGCTAACTCTCCATTCTCAGCACCTCCCCAGCCCTGCCGAACCCATGATGACTTCTGAGCAGGAGTGTTCATTATCTCAGACCAATTTTCATTTCAGCCCTGCTCATGCTGGTGCCCAAAAATGACCCTAAAGTCTCATGACTCTTTGAACCAATAGCAACATAATCAGTAGAAAGCCTGACCCAGCACACATTACAATTAGCAGTCTTCTTGGTTCTGTGACTCAATATTAGCAAGAGAACAAAGAGGACTTTTCCTTAACTTTCCCTCACTTACATGAACCGAATAGGTTTCATAAGAAAGTAAGGGAGTAGGTCTAATTCTTTGAAAGAATTTGCAAGCAAAGAGTAGATGATTTTCAGACCTTCTGGGCATCTCCAAAGCCTCTTGCAATGTACTCTGGCGGGCTAGGATGGTACAGGAGTCTCTCTGCATGAGACATTTATCGAGGCTGACAAGCCAAAGCCCTTGGCACAATTTAATTTTCATGTAACCACTTCCCCTTGTCCAGCTGTAGGCATAGGAAATGAGCAATGAATGTTTTGAAGTCTACTCCAGCACCCTCATTTCCCTGTCTGTATTTGCTCTGCTTTATAAATGTATCCTGTACAGGCTCTATAGCTTTTGCTCTAGTTTTCCTTTTGGCATCAACTGGAAAAGGAAAGTTGGCTTTACAAGGGTTGTGAGTTAGGAAACAAGCCTGGTTCTCTCCCAGGGAGACAAAGAGAGACAGAAAAAGTGACCTCCACCAACACCCCAGGAAGCAGTCAGATGTTCCCTATGTGCGGTCAGTGAACAGATGGGATTTGGTGTTTGCAGCTAGGCTCAAGGTGATTTGGCAAAACCTCACTGGGCACCCGTGGTATGCCAGGCCCAGTGCCAGGAACAGGGGAAAGGAGGATGAATGAGGCCTGGCCCTGCCCATGAGGATCCCTTGTCTCGTGAGCTGCTGAGATATTTCCTCTGTCATGCTGGAGGCTGTCTGGGAGCAGTCAGGACTGCTGGGGGCAGAAGTTTGGGACTGGGAAGGTAGGATTGCTTATTTTGGCAGCTCTCCACCCTAAATCAGGTGGTAGGTAAAGTTCTAGGGGGCCTGATGTGTTGCTGAGGCAGACTGAAGAGATCTCTGGGGAAGAAGGCAATGCATCCCTTGTTGTTGTCGGGCGTTGTCAAGTCAATTTTCAACCCACATTGACCCCATGTGACAGAGTAGAACTGCCCCCTAGGGTTTTCTAGGCTGTAACTTTCATGGGAGTAGATCTCCAGATCTTTACTTCCATGTAGCCACTGGGTGGGTTCAAATGGCTAACCTTTCAGCTAGTAGCCAAGAGCTTAACCACTGTGCCACCAGGGGCTCCTTATGTAGCCCTTAATGTTCTTTAATTTTCCTGAGGCTGGCTTAGTTCATCTATAGATGAAAGTCAGTCACCCTGCCCACTGGGCAGAAAGACATGGCTAACGTCATGTGACACTGGGCCAGAGGAAGCTCTTAAGTATGAATAGCAGCCAGCCAGACCTGGAAAGTTAGGAGGGTAATACAGAGGGGACGGCATCAGCAAAGGTCCAAAGGCATGAAACAGCCTGCTGTGAGGGAGAACCTTTGAGGCCCAAAGTCAGAGCTAAAGGGAGAAGATGGGCCTGACTCTGAGGACCTGCTAAGGGGCCTCACTTCATGCTGTGGAGCAGCGGGTCTTAAAGTGTGCTCCTGGGCCAGCAGCACTCAGGGCTTGTGGGAGTTGCAAATTCCTGGACCCCACCTCAAACCTACTCAATCAGCTACTGTGGAGGTGGGGTCCAGCTGTCTGTGCTTCAACGAGCTTTCAGATTTTGATGCAGTTCAAGTTTGAGAGCCACTGATGAGGAGGATGGGGAGAGTGCCTTGAGCTGGCATTGGAAGGGGCTATTAACTAGCAATGTAAATAATTAATTACTAGTGTATTGATGAGAGGGAAGCACAACAGAGTGCCCACCCCACCCTCCAGGGCCCTCCAGGCTCCAGTTCCCACTCACTTCAAACAGGGGTTTCAAGGAGGCCAAACCCTGGTCCCAGCTCTACTCCTCCCCCCAAGCATGTGAGCCATTTCCTGCAGGCCTGGTTCCTTTCATCCTGGAGGCAGACCAGGCCAGGAGATGCTCTAGTGAGGCCACCCATTGTCGAGGAGCCCGCCCTCCAGGTTCCTCAAGCTAGAGCAGAATCCTCAAGGGCCATATTTTATAGGGAGACAATGTGACCAGGCAGTGGCGATTCTGGATCATTAGAAAAGCTGGTCTCCACACAGCCATTACGTGGGTGGTACTGTACCAGGCCTGGGAGAGAGCGGAGTGCAGTCATTTAAGAACACCAGCAGGTTCCTGCTGCAATGCTCCATTTGTATTGGGACTAGGACCTACAGTGTCACAACGCGAATACTAAATTGGATAGGGAAGAAATGGTCTTTCTTGGAAGGGCAGTAATTCATTCTGGATGTTTACTAAAAGCAGAAAACCCAAAACAAACCTGCAGTCTTATCAACAGACTGAATCTCTGAGTGTCTGGGCATGCTGACTTCTAAGGGCTTCAAAGGTGCTAGGCTCTACCAATGCCCCACCCACTGCTACCCCACCCCTAGATCCCTGAGGTCCTGTGAGTATTGATTTAGTTCTTTCATTTAGAGCTTAAATGGCGAAAGTTCCCAAACCTTCAGGATGAACTGGTTGGCGCTTTAGCAGCCCTTTATACATAAATGTAGTATAAATCTCTGCTCATATAAGGATTTTCAAGATTAGAGGTCAGAAGACCAGGGCACTGGGTCTTGGGGTGAAAGGACAGAGGAGGAATAGACTAAGGAGGAGTCTGGACACATGGCTTAGAAGAACTGTTGTTGATTCCAACTCAGAGTGACCCCATGAGACAGAGTAGAACTGCCACATATGGTTTTTTGGGCTGTAATCATTACAGGAACAGATCGACAGATGGGTCACTTCGAACCGCTAATTTTTCGGTGAGCAGCCAAGTGCTTAACCATTACACCACCAGGCTCCTAGATAAAAAAAAAAAAAATTTTTTTTTTTTAGAACTAGCACCTAGTTTTTATTTCCTAAGAACTCAAACTATCTCTTGGTCCTCTCAATGGTCTCCTCATTGAGTACCTTGAATGCATAAAGAAAACCCCTGTCTCCAGGCCAGCTTGGGAGATCTTCTGATTAAATGCCCAACCGATGTCCTGAGACCATGTCGAGAATAACTCTTCTCTAACAAATTAGAATACGCTGAAATGTAAAAATAAGGCTTGCCAGTTGTTTGCCTGTGCAATAGCATGTAGAAAGCCAGAGAGACCCCAAAGGTGAAGGTAAAGTATTTCTTCATTTCACTTAGACCCAGAAGAGACTTTCTTTAAAGCCTGAGCTCTCGTAGTCAATTCTCTGATGAAACATTTCTGTCCCAAGACCTTGAAGCAATTTTATGTTTCCCTTAGGGGTTAGTTGTTTATTACAAAAGTTGCCTGCGGGACAAAAAGACAAGGAATGGGAAGGCAGGAAGTGGGTCAAGGAGGCCTTCAGTAGTTCTGGAAGCAGGATGGGTCCTGTTCTCTATGGCAGGCCTGGGTCTGTATCAGGTCAGGAAGGACAGGCAGAAATTATGGCTTGGAGGCTAGGAGCTCAGATCCAGCCAGGACACCAGGTGGTACGAGTGAGTAGGGGCATCCAATGGGAAGGCTGGGCACAGACGAGGGAGACAGAGTGGATCATTGGGCAGACCATACCAGCCATTTACATTTGTCAGAAACAATGATGGGAGAGGGGGTCATTCCTGGAGAGAAGTGCTCACAAACCAAGCTGGGGAGTCTCCTGGCAGTTCCTCACATTCTGAAGAGCAGAGAGAGCTGATACCTCAGGACTGCTGAGGCAGTACATGAGAACTTTTGGTAAAATAAAATGGAACAGCCATCTTTACTTTCCAGGCATCTGATGGGTAACTGACTTATATCCATTGCCATCAAGTCGATTACGACTTATAGCGACCCAAGAAGATAGAGTAGAACTGCCCCTTAGAGTTTCCAAGGAGCACCTGGCAGATTCGAACTGCTGACCCTTTGGTTAGCAGCCATAGCACTTAGCCACTACACCATCAGGTTTCCAGGTAACTGACTATGACCCTGCAAAACAGAGTGGTATGAGACTAACATGGAGCCGCGACTCTTGCCTCCCCTGCAGTCACAGGTTACGCCCTCAAGGCAAGAATAATTTACCTATCTTAGCACCTTGGGTGCTCAGCACTATACTTGGACCACAGCACGTGCTTGATAAGTGTCAAAAAAGTGTCAAGAATAACTCTTCTCTAACAAATTAGAATACACTAAAACGTAAAAATGGGGATTGCCAGTTGTTTGCATGTGCGGTAGCATGGGGAAAACCAGAGAGACCCCAAAGGGGAAGGTAAAGTGTTTCTTCATTTCACTTAGATCCAAAAGAGACTAGGTGACCGCAGAGGTCACCTGACCTCAATGAATGAACTTGTTTGAAAAATTAAGATGCCCCCAAAAGACTCTTCCATGTTCTTAGTTTGTAAGTTAAGGTCCTTTACAAAATTGGATTGAGAAAGGAAGTGGAAGTGCAGTGGAAGGCGGACCACACTCCTGTCACCCAAATGGAGAAAGAACAGGAGTGGGGTTGTCCCAGATACAACCAGTGAAAGGAGTCCCCAAGCAAAGAGTTGAGTAGATGAACCTTGATGAGCCCCACTTGCTCCACCCTGTAGGTCAAGGGCAGGATCTGACTGAGGAGAGAAAGCCCTAATTTGTTAATGACCCCAGCCCCTGCTGCTCTCCAATCCCTGTTATCAGATTTCCTGCAGAGAAGGTGCATCAAGACGAAGCTCAATTCCCAATAGACTAAAGAGGCCAACAGATGTGACAAGAACCAAAATCCAGACAGTGTGTGTTAATCACCGACAACAGAAACATGTTGGCTTTAAGGTCTGTTTGCTTTTATCTTTAAATGAAAATGCAACTTTCTGCCTGGGCACTTTGTTCCTGAGCATTTGAGAACAGAAATGGGCCACACACACACACACACACACACAGAGAAAGAGATGTTGTAGGTTCTTTGGCCCAGCAGAAAGAGCTATCAGAGAAATGAGTCAATGAGTCCACAGGTTGTATGGATCTTTAGAAGCAGAGAATACACCCACAAGTCTCAGCTGCAGATGCCAGAACCCATGGAAAAGGGAAGGGATGAGGAGGCAGTATCTATATCAAGAGGGATTCATTAGGGCTCAGCGATGAGGGGTTCTGCTTGTGCTTCTGGGTCACAGATATGAATGCAATGCACATATTCACCCCTGGAGACAACATTAGCCCTATCCTAGTCAGCTCGGAAGACAAGGACCTGGGTCCCACCCCCACCCACCCTGAGCTCCCTTACAACTGCTGGAAGAAGCACCAGATATGTGGGATTTAGAAGACCTCGTGCTCATTTCCACTAGCCAATCTTCAGGTGGTGGAAATAAAGCAAGAGCTTTTTTGAGGGGGAGGAAGTTAGACTTGATACCTAGGGCAGATCACTGAAAAAGAGAAGAGAGATGGAAAGAAAGGTGAGTTAGAGTTGGAGAGGGAACAGGCAAGGTTAGGTAGGAGTGATAGCAACAGACACAACACCCTCAACCCAGAAGCCAGAACACTGCTGTGTATTTAAAGCGTACCCAACTTTCAAAAATTACAGATATGTCTGGCCATGTGACCAAGGAGGCAGTCAGGGTTGCTTGAAAGGTGATTTCAGTTCTTAATTGAACTAGTTGTGATGGATCTCATCAATGAGCCACCTGATTGCTTCCAGCCTGAACTCAGTGGTTTCCATGAAGGGTTGTTGATGTCCTGGGCTGGACAGACTTGACAAGAGATAAAAATCACTTGGTTAGTTTAGAAAAGAAATGGAAGTGTAGAAGTTAGTTGTTTCCAAAGAAATCTGTAGGTATTAGAGTTGGGTTGGTATGTTATTGGCCTGAACGTTATAATGTCAGTAGGGAAGAAAGTCAGAATGATTTGGTAGGACGTTAGTTTGGGAGATTAGCGAGTGCATTAAATATAAATTATCAGAGATAAGTAAGCTAAAGACAGCTGATAAATATCATATATAAGGAATAGGTAGAATGAAGATGTCAGTAGTCCCAACACAGTTTAAATTCCTCAGAAGCACTGGATTAGATGTCACACTTTTTTCTTGTTTACTTTTAGCCCCCAAAACTGGGAACAGTGCCTGGCACATAGTAGAGGTTCAATAAATATTGGAAATTGAAGGTCTAGCTTGTCACTACTTGGTAGGGACCCAAGAGTACCCCTCTACCCCCAAATTAAATGAGCCACAAAAATCAGTTCGGCCACATCCCCTTCTTCCATAATCACAGCCTAGCTGAGGAGACCACTGGGCGAATTCACACACTCGGTGCAGTACTCAGCCAGCTGTGAGCCCTGGGTCTGGCTGTCTGGTACGGGGCAGTGACCGGCTGTGGCACACAGTTGGTTTGTATACACTTAGACCACATCTACATAATCCCCAACAAGCTATTGCTACAGGGAACGAGTCTGGGGACTCCTCTGCCATTGCCTCTGCCATTGCCTGAGCAATTGATGAAATGCTCTTAAATTTTTCCAACTCCAGCCACGATTCTGAAACTAAGTGCGAAGCTTCTGGGTTCAGCTAGTCTCAACGGTTTAGCAATTTCTTCTCTCAGCCTTCCCCTTCTCTCATGTCTGGGGATGTCACCACCATTTAGAAGCCTCGGATGGCTGTTTATTCCCAGATGTTCAACCACACTGGAGTAAGTGTCTGAGTTAAAGGAGAAGATGGTTCTCCTTCTCTTCGGAGCCTCTGTGGTGTTGGCACCGCAGAGCGAGGAAGGAGCAGCAGAACAGTCCTACAGAACTGCCTTCACTCTGCTGCTGTCAGACCGTTCTCGTCGGCCTGCCCGAGCGGCTCCTGGTGGCCCACTGTGTGCCTGACGCAGGTCAGACTGCTGAGCCCTTCAGGCTGCCTCCAAGAGTGAATCTTTCCAGCTAGAAAATGTGTTTATTTGCAAAATGTACTATCGTGTGTGTATGAGTGAGATATAATGGGAACTTTGGGACTCTCGTTATAAGGACTGTGTGCATTTATAGGAAATTGAAGCTAATTTTAGAAGAGCACGTTATCATCTTGCTCAATGAACGAGGTTGTCCCAGTTGCAGAAGATCAGAGAAAATGCCCTTCCCCTCCCCACTCCCTCCCCTAACTCGGCCATCCTATCTGATCCAGACTGACACAGAGTGGTGTGCCGAGAGTCTACATGTACATAAAGAAATAGGAAGGAAATTAGGACCATGACGGGAATCTATTGGGCCTCTTCCCATGACTGTGATCTTACCCACGTTTGAATTACAAACTTTAAATTTCTAACTACTAAGATCCTTTCAGTTTCCAAGTACTTTGTTAAATGCCTATTCAACAAAGACAGATATTTATTTTCAGCCTTGGCTTGTAAATGCCTACAAACTGATTCATGTTGGTGGTCATTATGACACTTTCTGTGAATTGGTGAATAAATATGATTTTAGAATTTCACAATAAAGATGGCCTTTGAGAGTTTTTGTTCTTCAGACAAAATATGATAAGGTGGGATGCCGAGAGTTGCTTGGGTTCGGTTAGGGTTCTCTGGGGCTCTGTCCTCATTTCATGCTTGGGGAAGAGACAGATGTGGCACATGAGGGGTGGTGGCTTGGCAAATAGATCCCTATCACAGCCCTAGATCCGGACACCCTGTTACACGCCGGGCTGAACGTGGCAGCAGAGTTATTGGAGACCAATAAGAAGACAATCATAATAACACTGGGCATCTATTGAGCACCTAAGAAGTGCTGGAATTCTAAATGTGTGATCCTAATTAATCCCTAAATTAAAACACAAAAACCAAACCCACTGCCATCGAGTCATAGTGACCACACAGGACAGAGTAGAACTGCCCCATAGGGTTTCCAAGGAGTGGCTGGTGGATTCAAACTGAGCAATTGATGGTTAGCAGCTGAGCTCTTAACCACTGTGCCACCAGGGCTCCACAATCCCTCAAGTAGGTAGTTATTATTTAAAATGAAGAAGAGACCTAGAAGTGATGGGCAGTGGCCTCTGAGCACAGCTCTGTCCCTCTCTTAGCCAGTCCCTCCTGCTCCCGCAGGCTGATCTTCCCTCACTTCCAGAAGCCACCCAGGACCACCTTGCCCGAGGTCCATGAAAGTATAACTTCCTTCCCCATCCAAAGGTGGTGGGGATGCAGAGCCCTTCTTTAGGATTCTGGGAGTTCCTGGGAAGGACGCGTGTGTTCATAGTTGCTGCTGCTTCTCCCTCATGTTTCCATACTGGGTGTACCCAGGGGTTAGCCACTACCCTTGGCTTGATTTCCAGAGGGAAGAAGGAGAAATTCAAACAAAGGGCTCTTGGAAGAAGTGTTGGGGTCATGGAGAGAAGTCACATTCATATGATACAGCCAACAGCTGAATATCACGAGAGGCATTCTTGGTTTTATAACTCCTCTTGGCTACCTGCCCACCCTCTCCACCCCTCTTTTCTTCCCCTGCTCTCATCTCCCTCCATCCCTTCTCAGAAGTAAAAATCAAGTTCCTTTCTTTTTCTCTGCAAAGAGCAGCTTCCTCCTCTTTTCCTCACTGCCTGGTCTCCTGCCAAAACCCATGCCCATTTGTCTGTCCCGAGCAGTTCATCAAGATCTTCTCCCAGATACACATCACTAACACCCTAAGTGGAGCCTGTCTACCACGTGTGTTAAGACAGCACGTTTATCATATTGAACTATCCATTTTTTTCTTTTTCATCTCAGGGTCAGCAAGGAGCCCAAGATTTTGTCTATCTGGGGCTCTTGCCATGCTTCACCTTGACAGCTTACACACACACACGCACACACGCACACGCGCCTATCTATCCTTGAGCCTTCCTGGAGACCCATGTAATCATTCACTCCCAGACCGCTGACAGCTCACACATATCCCTTATCCCTAGAACAATCTGGGCCCACGTTCTCAATGTCTGCTATCAGATTCCTCGTTTTCTTTCTGTGCCTACACCGTCTATCTAGTCTCTTTCAAAAGCATCATCTTATCTCGCAGCTACCACAGGAGCTCCCTCCCTGGCTTTCCTCTCTCAGGCTCTGAATACTGACTGCCATGAGGCTGGCATCGCCAACGCTTCTGGGAAGTGCCTTCCTGGTCTGACAAGCTACAGAGACCCCTAGTAACTTACGCTTTCACAAAAGGCCCCTGGAACTCTAGGGATTCCCCAGTCACATCAGGTAAAAACATCAGGTAAAATGAGCTTTAGTGTTTAACCTGAGAAAGCCCTGGTTTATCTGGTTTGAATACAAGGCTTCGTATTAGGTCAAGCTAATAGAGGGCTCATGGCAAAAACTTATAAACCACTATAAAAACAACTTTGCAAACTACTTCACTATGGATAAAAAGTACTGGGCAGAGGTTTCATCTCAGTCATACCTGTGTTCATGCCCTTGTGCAGACCTTGGGACAGCAAAGGCTCAGTAAAATTTATTAAACTGAACTAAATTAAATCTCAAATCTAAGGTCGTCTATGACCTGGCCTCAGCCTAAGTTTTCACCTTTGTATCACCCAACTCACTAGCGTGAATCCTGGGTGTTGGTGTTCCCGAAGCACACGGAGAACCTTCCCATCTCTGTACTTTTGCTCCTGCTGGTCCTGCTACCTGGAATGCCATCCCTCCTCCCATATCTTAGATCATGGGAACTTACCTCACCTGGAGGTTCCACTCCGGAGCTATTTACCAGGATGTCATCCTTGGTTTTCCCAGTGGAATATGATCCTCTTATCTTCTGCAGCAACAGGGCATGTTCTGCCTCATTTTTAAAGTACCCTGAGGAGAGGGTGGGGGTAGAGGGTAGGGAGAGCCGAGCACAGGACGTGGTGTTCCCTGCCAAACTCAAATGGCTACAGTGAAAGTGAGCACAGCTGTTTGGGTGGGGCCCACAGTGAAAAGAAAAATACATGCCAAGTCCACAGGGGGCGCTGTCCCTCAGCCTCCAGTCGACTGTCAGTGGCTGCCCATTACTGCCAGATATTCTGGTGTTCCTTTTCAAAAGGCGTCAGAAACACAGATCTTTAGGTGAAATTCACCAGGTTTTAAATTTTGGCAATGCATTTACATTTGTTAACAAGTGCTGAGTGGGCCAAATTCAAATGGTTTGACTGGCTGAACTCAGCACACAGGCGACCAGTTGGTGACCTCCTCAGGCTGTGTTAGTATGGACCAGGTCAGTCTGCCTAATCAGAAAAATAAAATCGTCGCAACATCTTCAATTCGGGTTGTTTGGTCGTGTGGGTGGCAGGTACTCATGCGTGCCAATTCAAGGGTGGCTGAAAGACTAGAGGGAGAATCAAAGGTAAGCCAGGTGGGAGTCTAAAGGTGGTCAAAGTGAAGAGGCTTTGGGGTAATGGTGTGCTGGTAAATGGTTACCAATCAGCTCTCTGGGGGTGAGGAGAGAAAGCCTAGGGGTAGCATTTGCTGATTTCTGTGGTATAAATACTCCCACCATGCCTGACTGCAAGCTGCCCATGTGATATCACTGAATGCGGACTTAGGAATTGACGCTGACATTTGGCTTTTGGGAGCGGCTCCAGCCCACCACTGTTTATAGGCCAGGTCTGAAGAAAAACCCAGGAGCACCTGTGCGCACGAACAGATAAAGCTGCTACCTTGCTAAGGGATCAACCTGGTATTGGGAAGGCTCTGTGACCTCCATCAATTTCTTCACACCACCAGGCATGAAATACCGCCACTTTCATTTAGGGCTGTAATCCTTAATTGCCAAATGACCTGAGTGTGTGCTGCTGGTTACATTAAGTAAGCTGTTATTACCATTTAAGACCGAGTATGCGGGGGAAGAGGAACCAGAATAGAAAAGGGGTGCTTTCCATTAGTGTGCTCCAGAAGACAGAGGGAGCAAGCCCAGGTGAGGGGAAAGGACAGGAACAGGGCCGGGCTGCTTTCTTCTATCAAAAACCGTTCAGCCTGCACATCCTGGCTTTTCAGGACAGAGAAGCAAGCAGACCCAGGGGACCTGGAGGAGTGGGAAGAAAGGAAAAGAACACAATGATGGAGACCTGAAATGAGGATATTCAAGTGGAAATAAAATCAGCAACACCAGGTCTCCACCTAAGAGGGTGGAGGATTCTCAGTTAGGGCCTTGACTTCTCTGCTCCCTTGTGCCCTCCTTTGGGAAACTGTAAGGGATTTTAAAATCTTCTTTGGAACCGGTATTTCCTCATCTAAGGCCAAGCTTGAGATGTGGAGTCAGGCTAGTGGTGTCACTAGAGTGGGGGGGTGGTGCAGACTGCATCCCCTGACACTGTCAGAGAGGGTGACACCAAAATGACCCCAGGGTCCATGGCAGCGTGGCAGCAATGGGTGGGCCGCTGCTGTTGGGGGAGGGGCCACTAAGGCAGTGGCATCACTAGGGTTGGTATCACTCATCTCCCCCCTCCCCTTCCCCCCCCACTTCACCTGCCAGTCTCTGCTTTGGCCAATGGGAGAGGGGATGAGCTATGGGGAGCCGCAGGGGGCAGAACTGTGCTGCCTGGTGCTGGGCCCTGTGAGGGGGTGGAGCAGGGCAGAGTCACTGGGGGATGGGATGCCAGCACTACATACCCTGGAAGGGGTGGTGACACCGTGAGTTACCTCCTGGGTGACACTAACCCTAGTGACAGCACTGGGTCAGACTACACCAGAGGCTACCTGTGTTCACCAGGATTCTCGTGGTGGAAACCCGGATAAGCCTAAGCAAGAGGCTACACGTTTGGGCTCTCGTAACCTAACAGTGAGAACAGCTGGGCCCCACTGACGACTGTAGCCTTCGGGTTCACTCCCTCCACCCCTCATGTCTGCTCCTTTTTCCTTGTGGGTGGATTTTCAGTACTAGGTGGGATCTGTGGCTGCTGGCAACTCCCAGCCTCACATCTTCTCTGCTACACCTTCAGAAAGGAAGGGGCTCATTTGTCTAAGATCAGCTCAAAAGTTCTTGGTTAAGGACTATTTTGGCCCACCATGGCTGGGAGTGGGGTGTCCCTGAGTGGTGCAAACAGTTAATGTGCTCAGCTGCTGTCCAAAAGGTTGGAAATTCTCAGTCACCCAGGGGCACCTCAGAAGACAGACCTGGAAAGCTGCTTGAAAACACCAGCCATTGAAAACCTTATGGCGCACAGTTCTATTCTGACACACGTGGAGTCACCATGAGTCCCAGTGGAGTCACCATGAGTCCCAGTGGAGTCAAAGGCAACTGGTTAATTAGCTAGGCTGGGCGTGGCAGTGGGGTCCATGTTTGACAGCCCTCCCTCTCCCCCCACACCCCCCCAGAGCAATAGTTGGGGGACAGGGGAGGAGCATTCCTCAAGGAAGACGCAGAGTATCACTGCCAGAAGAGGGGAGGGGGCTGGGCAGATCAAACAGGTAACTCCTCATGGATTGCTTCTGTTGAAGAATTCCGTGAGCCTGGATTTCCCACCGTGTGCTGCACAGAATACATATTCCACAGGCTGTTCCTTAACAGGTTCTATGAAAAAGAAAGAAAAAAGGAAAAAGAGTGCCCTCGTAAAGTTCTCTTCTTGGAAATAATGGATTAAACAGGTTTCTCCGCTCCAGGAATTCTCAGAATGTGCACTGTGAATTGTCCAGAGGAGAATATAGGAAAGAGTGTCACAGACCAATTCCACTATGAAGCCCCTTACCTCATAAAGAGTCTTCTGGGACAAGCATTCACTCCAACGTGGTTCGGAAAATGTTGCCTTAAGCCTGAGATAAGGACCTGGGGCTGAGGCCCACACGTCTTCCCTTTGTTAGCGCCTCATCCGAGGAGGAAACCATCCTCAACCAGACAGCTAATATCATTCTAGATATGACTTCCCTGAGACCCTACTCTTCTTCCTCACCTCAAGGCCTCTCTGCTCGGACAGCCCACTTAATATTATGCTTTAATCTCCCAGTTTGTCCTCACTACCTTGCACATGAAGACAAGATCTCAGGTTCAGTGAATCCACTTCAAAGGCTTCGGAAAATGGGGCTGTCCGAGGATGCAGGAATTGCAGCTGAGAGGCGGTGGAGCCTGGGCGTGGTGGCAGCAGCAGTGACTGCATGGAGTGGTGACTCCAGAGTGCTGGAACTGGCTAGTGTCATATGCACCAGGATGCTTAGCTGCTGAGGGGAAATCACAAAAAATAAAAGACCCAACATTGTCTTCCAAGGCCCAGTACCAGAAGCAGCACACGGCATCATTGGGAAACACCTTCCTTTTTTCTCTCCACGCGTTGCTCACTGTGTTAAAGTCCTGGCTTACAACTCACCCTGGGCTGATCTCACCAAACTGTGACCAGAACATGTTTGCAAAGTAAACTAAAGCTCAAATCTCCCAAAGAGCCTCTGTGTGTCTTTTTAATGATCTTACAATAAAGCTGGAGGTGAATGGACTAAGGCTTGGAAATGTTTTTATTTTAACAGTTTTCTTCATATATACTTTATTATTCACTAACTAGGAGCCAGAAACTTTGCTGTGCTGTACATGCATTATTTCATTTTAACCTCATAGAAACGTTTATGAGAAAAGTAAAGCACAGAGAAGCTAAAAAAATAATCCCAGGGTACCTGATGCCACACTTCAGGGTCACCCGGGCCCATCTGATTCAAACCAGTTTCCACCTATATACTCACTCAAGACAGACTACTTAAGTGCAACTCAAAATGTGGGTATCTATATTCCATCAGATACCTGGGTGACACAAATGGTACACTTGACTACTAACCTAAAGGTTGGTGGTTCGAACTCACCGAGCAGCCCTGCAGAAGAAAGCCCTAGCGATCTGCTTCTGTAAATATTACAGCCAAGAAAATCCTATGGAGCAGTTCTACCCTGTAATACACGGAACTGCCAGGAGTCAGGGTCAACTCGATAACAACTGGTTTTAATTACAACAGCAACTAGACAAGTGTTTTACCAAACGACCAAATACCATAGTCTAGCCATGTTGATACATAAAAGTAACCATTGCACACACATATATGAGCATGTAAATATACATATATCTGCAGAGACATATATGCACACACATACATATCTCTGGCCATCTACTTTCATGATATCATAGTAAAACCACTTAACAGTCATGGTACCACTGTTACGTGACATTCTCACTGAGCTTTCATTTCCTCCTTGGTAAAATGGGGATAATGGTACCTTTCTTAAAGGACTACTGTGATAATTAAATGAGATAATCTCTGTGAAGTGTCTGCTACAATGTCTGTCCCTAGGCACTCACTGACTGGATTACTATCGCTGCAGCTATTACTGCTACTATTCTGACACTCCTTGGAATAGACAGCATAGGTCACCCCCTTATTCATTCGGTCCTTCACTCATTCACTCAGTAACTCTGGAGTCTAGCATGGACACCCGTGTCCCTGGGTGGCCTCCTCTTCATCTTCGCAATGTTGACTTCCTCAGAAAAAGAAGAAAGGGAAAGGACAGGCAGAGAGAGGAGCAAAGCTTTGCAGAGCATTAACTTTGGACCAGGCACTTCACCAGTGTTTTCTAACTTAATCCTGCATGGAGAGTATCCTTATCCCCCTTGCATAAATGAAGGAAATGAGTCCCAGAGCGATTAGGTCTCTCCTCCAAGGTCGTACAGCTGGTGAGTGGCAGGGCCCAGATTCCTCCTCAGATGTGGTGTTCTCAATACTGTCTTGAGCAGCTGAGCCAAATGTCTGCCCACCCTGCTGGGGAATAACTAGCCTTGAAGAGTGAAATTCCACCTTTGAACAAGGAGAGCATTCTGGGGGCCAGAGCCCAGTGATGAAGGCTGTTTTCATTTTTAGCACTTTGGGCTACAGTCAGTCCCAAAGCACATACCAGATAAGAACTGAGAAGCCAGGGTTAAACAACTAAAGTTCCTAAAATAAAATGAGTGTTAAAAAAAAAAAGTAAGCCAGAGTGAGACTAAAAATCACCAGGAAAGCAAATAATGTGGAAATATGCACCTATAAACAAATGCAAACAGATCACCTCTACTGGAACAGTAATGGGAAGACTATCCCCAAGGTCTCTGTCGACCTCTCCATGTCCTGGAACCTACCATGATCTTGGAGACACACAGCAACTCAGACACCTTCATTCATTCACTCATTGTCCAAAGATCTTCTACTACTACTTAGTGCCTCCTATGAGTTCATACACTGTGCTAGGACAGGGGACATCAGTGGAGCAAAAACATGGTTCCTGTTCTAGTGGAAGAAGGAAATATAACTACTAAATAATCCTATGAGTGAGTTGCTACAGAGTCGCTATGAGCCAGAATCGAGTCAACAGCAGTGGGTTTGGTTTGGTTTTTGGTTTAATCCTATGAGTAAATGTAAAACTGCACCTATGATGAGCACCACCAAGGAGAGATATCTGGAGCCACGAGCATCTATAGCAGGGTGACTAGCCATAACTGGGAGGGTCAGTGTTATCCCTAAAGAAGTGATGATTACGTGGAGAGAAGAGGTAGAAAAGGGGTGGGGGGTGTATCAGTCAGAGTTCTGAGCTTCAAATAAGAAAGTCCCCTCCAGCTAGTTGAAGATGGAAGGCATTTATGAAGGGATATTTGATAGCTCACAGGCTCTTTGGGAGGAGCTTTCAGCCTAGACTCCAGAGGAAGGGAACCAAGGCATGAGTACAGAGATGGGCTGGAGGTCCGGGAGGATTTCCACCTTGCTTTTTCCTCTTTTTGTTTCTTTCCCTAAGACTTTCACTCCTAAACTCTGTGATTCTACATCCTGAAACACCGTGCCTCAGCTGGGATGAGCCACCTGAAGGAGAGCCAGTGAGTATATAGAGTAGGCATGTGGATATTTCCAATGGGCTCAGATTTTATCAGTCAAAACTAGGTAATTCCCCTGCTCAAAATCCGAGAGAGCTCCATTACTCCAAGATAAAAGTGAAACCCATGGGCATGCCTCACGCTACCATTAATGACCCTAAAAAAAAAAAACCCGCTGCCATCGAGTCAATTCCGACTCATACAACCCTACAGGACAGAGTAGAACTGCCCCATAGAGCTTCCAAGGAGTGCCTGGCAGATTTGAACTGCCAACCTTTTGGTTAGCAGCTGTAGCTAGCACTTAACCACTATGCCACCAGGGTTTGCATTAAAGTCCCTGCCACCTCCTATATGCAATGGACACATGTCTGCCCACACTTTCCTCATTCCAGTGCTCATCCCTGTGTCCCTCAGATGTAGCTGAGCATAGGCTAAGCCTGCTGGAAATGGAGAAGTGATTGCAAGAAGCAGGCTGCTTTCTGAAAAAGGTAGCTACTTATCTCTAACACCAGCACTAGGCAGCCACAATCCTTCTTCGACAAGACGTTCCAAAAAACTGGAAAGCTGAATGATATCTAGTTTTTTCTGTTAATAAATGAGAGAGTAACTTCTCACATGATAAAAAAATATGTCACCTGTGTCACTTGGCAGGAGAAAGCTTTGATTAGAAAGACCCTCTGGCACACACACTCTCTCTCATCCAACAATAGCTATCAGGAAAGTGTGCGGCTAACAGATTTTGACCCAAACACAACCTGAAGCTGGATTCTTCCACTAGGAGGTACCTGACTCAGAGAGGCTGTGTTTGACAGAAAGGCAGTGGGAGGACTCCCTACTAAGGAACTCGGAGGAGTGTGGTCAGCGCAGCAGCCCTGATCAGTTTTGCTGCCAGAGTCTCCCATTCATTCAGGTAAGAAGAGAGTACATATGCCGTCTATACTCCAGGAGTCATCCCTGGATGGTGCCAATGGGTTACACGCTCAGCTCCTAACCAAAAGGTTGGTGCTTTGAGTACACTCAGAGTGCCACAGAGGAAAGGCCTGGTGATCTACGTCTGAAAGATCGGCCATTGAAAACTCTATGGAGCACAGTTCTACTCTGATGCACACGGGACTGCCATGAATCGGAACCAACCAACAGCAACTACGGTTTTTACACTCGAGGATAAGTGTGGTGGCAGTGAGCGTGTCTCCCCAGGTGCACTGAAGAATACGCACCTCTAGCTGAGAAAATTAATGTCAGGTGAGAGTTTCAGAACTCTCTGCTAGCTGAGGTGGAACCCCTGAACTCTCCTGGGAGTGGAGGAGTACCTGCAGTCTACATTGTCATCCCAGTTTAAAGGCAGCCTGGTCTTCCACAAGAAGGACCCCTGGAGGATTTGAAAGCAAACATCTTAACCCAAGACAAATAGGTCTGAATGTATTCTTCCCCTCACTTCAAACTCCCCCTGGGGAGAAACTAAAGGGGACTAGCCTGGGGGTGTTTCTCTCCCTGTGGGAGCTGAGGTACGAAGGTGGAACCCAAGGATGCTTCCCCGCAGGATAATGGCGCACACTGTGTGGCTATAAAGACTATCTTCTGAGATAAGAAACATTTCCATCTAATAGGGCCTTCTGTTTTAGACAAATCGTGTAACTTAAAAACATCCTCAAAAGCAGAGAACTCAGGGCTTCCAGGACTCTTATTTTAACTAGTATAACAAAGAGAGAGGGGGGTGGGGAGAAGAAAAGGAGAGACAGAGGGAGGGAAGAGAGGAGGGAGCTGGAAGGAAGAGAGGAGGGAGCTGGAAGGAAGAAGGCCAGGCCTGCTACCTTCTTCAGCTCTTTTAATAGGCTCAATTGGCTGTAAGACAAGAAGACAGGCATTCTATCACAGAAATGGTAAAATATTCGGTAAGTTTTCTATAAATTTAGATATAAAAAAGATTAATAGCAGGCACAAAGAAAAAAGTAAGAATTTAAAAAAAAAAATCATCCATTCCAAAGAAATCCTCAGTTAAAAACTAACTGGACAGATTGTTACATCATCAAAGTGATAATTGCTTCAAAACTGCTTCATGATAAAAAGGAGAGTGGTGTGTATGAGAGAGAGCGAGACAGAGAGAGGAGGAGTGGTTAGTTAACGTTTGAAATACTCTGAACAGGAATCCACACTCCAGAAATGGTTGCTTGTGCTCTTCGGATATCATTTTATAAATCTATTCAGGAGGATTGTTTACCACCCACAAAGAGGCTGGAAGTAGTATTTCAGATCTGAATAGAAACATGGACAAAGATATAAACAGATGTTTCACAGGAGAAAAGCGAGAGGCTAAAAGCATATAAGATATTCCCAAACTCGCTAGTAATTAAAGAAAGACAAATATAATCCAAAACCAGGCATCCTAGATGTATCAGATTGGCAAAACTTAGCCAGCTAGCACCAAACGCTGATGGGTCGGTGGGGCCCAGGAAGGCTTGTGCTGGTGGTAACATAGGCTGGGGCAGCCAGCTGGAGGGCAGTCCAGCACCACTGTCCTATGACCCAGGAATTCCCTTTGTGAGCAAGCCCCTAGACAAGCTCTCTCAGCGTCCATGTAATAAATACAGATGCTTGTTGTAGCATCACTTGTGGTACCAGGGAGTTGAGGCGGTCCAAGGAAATGGATGAGTAAATGTGGTGGGACGTGGAGAGGAGGTGAAAAATATCAGACTTGACTTACCCAGAGTAGCAGGTATTAATGGTGTACCGCCCTTGCCCACTACCTTTGAGAATTGAGACACTCATTCTCCCAGCTCCTGGAAATGTTGGCCACGACAGCTCTCAGCTGAGTGCCCTTCTGAAAACTGGTCTCAGTCAAAGCAAGCCCCTCACACCTCCAGAGCCGCTCACATCTAATAACTGGCAGGCAGGCCAACTCTCTTGAGCCACGCCAGCTCCAGACTTCCCATGTGGTCACTGAGGCCTTTGTTGTGACTGCATCAGGGATCAGTTCCTCCCTCTGCCCAGGCCTGCTTCCCTCACTCCCTCCTGGGAGTTGGTCCTGAAGCAGAGCAGTAAATTCCTTCATGCTAATCTTTATCTCAAAGTCTGTTTCCTGGGAAATCCAACCTAAGGCACATAGCAACATGGCTAGATCATGTAAACATATTGATAAGGAAACAAAAAAGTAACAAAGTGAGATCTCTAACTCCATGCTGTTGTTGTTAGGTGCCATTGAGTCGGTTCCAACTCATAATGACCCCAAGTACAACAGAACGAAACACTGCCTGGTCCTGCGCCACCCTTACAATCATTGTTTTGCTTAGGCCCACTGTGGTAGCCACTGTGTCAATCCATCTTGCTGAGGGTCTTCCGCTTTTCTGATGACACTCTTTTCCCAAGCATGATTTCCTTCTCCAGGGACAAGTCCCTCCTGATAACATGTCCAAATTGCATAAGACGAGGTCTCGCCATCCTTGTTTTAAGGTCTAACTCAATAAAAAAAAAAAAAAATTTTTTTTTTTAGCACGTATAAATTAACAATAGATGCACACAAAACTACACATTTTAAGAATACAAACAAATAAAAGAATATACATCAAATGCATAAACTGGATTGTCTACGAGAGGGAGGGGGGAACAGAGTGTGAATGGGGAACAGAGACCAAGGATGGCAGTGTGACATGAATAGTAGAAGGGGTTCATAATTAACTCATCCCTTTTTCATGTGAGGTCCAAATTAGTACTACAATAAAATAATTGTAATTGATAAAATGAGTGGCGGTTCTGGATATGTGGCTGCCTACAGACACAGGCGGCATGGATCTCCCTTGTATTACAAACAAGTAAGAACATAAGCGCAGCAGCCCGCTTTCTTCAGAACAGCCCTAAAGTCTAGAACTGCACTGGCCCTGTGAGCCCCCACTTTCTAGGGTATTCCATCATGGCACTCAACTTTATGGCTAACTGTTCCGCCATCAGAATATCTTTGAATCTGCCCTGGAGTAAACCTGAATCTGCCCTGGAGTAAACCTTTATTCAAGGCACTCATTACAGTGACTAAGGATAGAGAGTGGGGACTTCCTTGTTTACAGGAATAGATTGGATGGCTGTTTTGGTAACTGTTCATACATTTAGCAAAATTTAATTTAAAACTTGGTTTTATTCTGGTCATTTCTGCAGCAAAATTGTGGAAGAGAGAAGTATAGCCCCACTAACTTCTAAGGAGCCCTGGTGGTGCAGTGGTTAAGCACTCAGCTGTTAACCAAAAGGTTGGCAGTTTGAACCCACCCATCAGCTCCACGAGAGAAAGACCTGGCAATCTGTTTCCATAGAGTTTACAGCTTAGAAAACCCTATGAAGCAATTCTACTCTGTCACATGGGGTCACTATGAGCCAGAATCAACTCAAGGGCACCCAACAAAAACCACAGCCTCTAGTTGCCAGACCCAACCAGTATTTGCCAGAAGAACCTGATGATTGTTGAAGAGCCAAATGGGCTGTGCCAGAGGCCAGCTAGCTCTTCACCAAAACCCTCTTCCTCTTCTTCTTGGCAAGCAGTTCCCAGCCCCCTCCTTGCTACTGGGCTACAGTTAGTGTGGGCCTGTGATGGAGTGCTAGCCAATGGGATGTGTGTGGACGTGACACCAGCCATTACAAGTCTGGCCCTTGGAAGCTCCCTCCTGTGAACAGTCAGTCCTGTTTCTGCCCATTGGCTGCAGATCAGCCTGCAGCCTTAAAAGGGGGTGTTGAAGATGATGACCCAGGAGATGGAATCATTGGAAGGAACACTTGTTTTGGACTTTACGCAAGCAAGTTCAAAAGGAATTAAAACATATTACACAACAAAGCCAGGAAGTGAAACATTTCTTAGTATAGTACTCATTACATATACACACTTATATTTAAGTGTTAAGGCGTCTAGCATTTCCTTAATTGGGTCTGTTTACACTTGCCTGCTTACCCCACAAATTAACCAAAAGAGTTCTCCTCATTTGAATTTTAAAATAACCAAAAGTCCTTTTATTTAAAAATATAAATAAATGGCCAGGGGTCAGATCTGGAAGGTGACAAGAATGGAGCTGAGAAATATTCTAACACGGCTCTCTTCATAGGAAGAAAAACATAAAAGAAGGACAATTAAAGGAAATTTAACATGGCCCCTACACTGGTCAAGTATATAATTATTATTTTAACTATGTCCATAACTTTATTGTAACTCATGTAAGTTCAGCAAACCCTGCTAACTGGCTGTTCAATATCCATTCCCACTTCCTCGCTTACTAACAGAGCAATTTCAGCTGTTCAGTCCCCCAGCCAACCTTGCTGCTGTGCACGGCGATGTGACAGCTTGGCCAATGAGAATTGGGTGAAAGGCACTAAGGAAGACGTTCCTGTCTTTAAAGTTTAAATCTCAAACCCACACGCTTCCCAGAAGTCTGCTTTGAACCAAATAACCGTTTAGCCTAATTAGTAAAGCCTGTCTGCCTTGAGCATGGTACTCTCTCAAAGATTTATTTACGTGGGATCAAACTGACCATAGCATTTTGATGGGCTAGATAAGAAGCTTAGGGGACAATGGCTTTCGGTTAATGGCGGTGGGGTAATTCAGAAAAGGATAGCAAGAACAGTTACACAACTTGAAAAATGTAAACAATGTCACTGAATTGTACATGTGGAATTGGGTGAAACGGGGTATCCTTTGCTGTGTATATTTTTGCAAAAAATAGAATTAGAAAAAAAAAAGCAAAGCATTGTTAAGATATAGTCTTTGGCCCCTCCCTGCCTGGAACATGGATGAGATGATTTGAAGGGCAGTAACATGTTTGTTTTTTTTTTTTAACATGTTGTAGTCATAAGTCACCAAGGCTGAGGGTGACAGAACAGAAAGATGTGAAGGAGTGTGGACTCCTGGCGGCTTTGATGAGCCACCAGGACAGGCCAGGCTCCCTACCCTTCCCCACTCCTGACTTCTTATTATCCGTTGAGCCAGTATTGGTTGGGTTTTCTGTTATTTGCAGACAAACATATTCCCAATGCCATATTTAATCTTTCAGTACAAGGACTTGTGTTTTCTAAACCTGAGCTGTGAACTTAGTGCTCTATAATTTATATAAACGTCTTGTAAAGTAATTTATAGTTCTCAAATGATGTTCAGAGATTGTGAGTCTCAAACGAGAGAGAGAGGTTGTCTGATAAGCCACGTTCCTGCAGAATATCCAATATAAAACATGTGATAGAAAACCCAAAGCCCCATTTGGAAAAATGTTTTTTATCAACTTCTTTTTAAAAGTCTGTTTGAGGAACAAATATGCTCTTATCAGGAAAAAAACGAAATACATGTAAGTGCTTGTAAAGAGCTACAAGTTATAACTTATACCAGTTTTAAGATAAATTCTAAATCAAAAGATAAAATACTACTATGATTAAATTGTGTTTTATTTTTAAGCATAAGCTTTCAATAAAAAGAAAAAAAACTTACCGTATTTTTATCCAAATAACATGTGCCTTCTACGTTTGATGGCAACCATACCCACCCCCCCATGAGGTATTTTTGTAAGTGCCACTATGCTAATTTTTTACATGTTACTGTTAAAAAAAATTAGCATATTGTGCTTAGGAAAATATCTCGCAGGGTTGGGTTCAGTTGGCCAACAAACATAGAAGGTGTGCATTATTTATGTAAAAATACGGTAGATATTGTAAAATTATATAGATGCAATTCCATTTATTTTGTTTAGATAATTTTCAGAAAAAGAAATTTACTAATAGTTGTCAATGTTAATTATAAGGTATTTTATTATTGATTTGCTTTCATTTTCTGATCTTAGTAATTGGCCTTTGGGACTTTGGAGTGCCAGATACAATATTGAATGTGGTAAAGACATTTACTGCTCACCATATACAGAGGTACTCCATATTTCCCAGCTCCTTGCGGTTAGAAGGGGCTCCACAGCTAGTCCTGGCCAACTGGCTATGAATCAAAATGGTTATGTATCCCTTCAGGGACAAAACATTTTAGAGCCAGGAAGTACAACAGCAGCTCTCTCCTTCCCTGCTGAGGTGACTGAGGAAGCCACGTGTTCTGGATGGTGCTGCTCCAAGATGGTGGACCTCCCGTCAGCCTTAGTTCCTGGGTGATGAGGAGCAGAACTCCCACAGGCCCGTGGCAGATATTAACCACGAGTGGGAAATAAATCCTTGTTGGTTTAAGCTACATGGCATTAGTCAGACTAATTTACTGAGATCATGAATATCTGTATTCATTTAAATAATTAGATTTTTCAGAAGTGATCACCAAATCTTTCTTCAGGAAGATGACCTGAAGAAATTAGCATGGCGAAGCTCCTACACAGTCAGTGTATGTAGTATAAACGTTGGTCTCACACTTACATAGCAAAATACAAAACAAAAACAGTTGCCGTAGAGTTACTCTGACTCGTGGTGACCCTATGTGTGTCAGAACAGAACTGTGCTCCATGGGGTTTTTTTTTTTTAATTTTTATTAAGCTTCAAGTGAACATTTGCCATTCCAATCAGTCTGTCACATGTAGGTTTACATACATCTTACTCCCTTCTCCCACTTGCTCTCCCCCTATTGAGTCAGCCCTTTCAGTCTCTCGTTTCGTGCCAATTTTGCCGTCTTCCCTCTCTATCTATCTTCCCATCCCCCCTCCAGTCAAGAGTTGCCAACACACTCTCCAGTGTCCATCTGATTTAATTGGCTCACTCTTCATCAGCATCTCTCTCCCCCCCGCTGGCCAGTCCTTTTCATGCCTGATGATTTGTCTTCGGGGATGGTTCCTGTCCTGTGCCTCCATAGGGTTTTTAACAGCTGATTTTTCAGAAGTATCTTGCCAGACCTTTCTTCCGAGGCACCTCTGGGTGGGCTCGAACCTTCAACCTTAGTTAGCAGCTGAGCACTTTAACTGCACCATCCAAGGACTCCTAGTAAAACACAAGGTAGTGGTACTTAAAAATGTACTTTGAGTTTCTTTGGTGTGTGCCTTAGCTTCAGATAGATTTTGTGTGTCTTCTTTGAGAATTAACGATCTCTCCAAAATCCAAATATGACAGAAAGACAGTATCCTGGGGAAACAAAATAAATAACTGAAAGAAAGACTAGGAAAAGCTTCAAGACATGAAAACCTCTTACATCAGAACAGATTAAACACGCTGATGGTCCAGACGAAAATAAGGAAAAGAATCATGATACCAAAAAATACATAGGTGACGAAATGATAACAGAAGAGATAAAAAGATTATGAGAATCAAGACACTAACAAACAAGAGACAAAAGAACAGAGAAACAGAGTATACAATTCACATACTGGAGACAGCATTTTTTCCCCATATTTACAACTCTCACATTTACATGATAGTACTATAAAGATACATGGGGATGAAAGAAACTTTTCCAAATTACCAGTAATACAAAGCAATTTTTGATAAATTATGCAAGGGAAAAGGCTGAATCATCTTTCTATCCTCCTTAGAAAATAACGTTACAAAATCATTGTCATAAGACGGGATAGTCAAAGAGGATGTAACCAAAATAGAGATGTGTCTAGTTGTTATGTAATCCAAGTACAATAGTATTTTTCTGGCTTTGTCAACTTTTTAAAATATGTAATTTGTTGCAATTTTTTCATTTTCTTAATATTTACTTTTTTTCCTAATTTTATTTTCATAACCTTGTATTCTATTCAGTAAAAGGACCCACAAAAGCTGGATCTACTCTGTTTTCCATATTTCCATCCCTGCCTCTGCCCTCAGGCACCGTTGTGCCTGGAACCTCAGAGTTACTCAGCAAATGTTTGTTGCATGACTGGAGGAGGGGTGAGCTTGTGAGTCTGCTGTGTTGTTGTCCTGCCATATTGCTAACTGCCTCTGGGACTCCCTAAATCACTCTCCTCCTCTACCGGTTACTGTTCAGTCAATTCCGACTCATGGAGACCCCACACGTGTCAGAGTAGAACTGTACTCCATAGAATCTTCAGTGGCTGCGCACCCAGGGATGTGCCTCAGGTTGGGAAACCCTGGTGGCGTAGTGGTTAAGTGCTACAGCTGCTAACCAACGGGTTGACAGTTTGAATCTGCCAGGCGCTCCTTGGAAACTCTATGGGGCAGTTCTACTCTGTCTTATAGGGCCTCTATGAGTCGGAATCGACTCAGTGGCACTGGGTTTGGTTTTGGATTTTTCAGAAATAGATGGTCAGGCCTTTCTTCCAAGTCACCTCAGGGTGAACTAGACCTCTTACCTTTCTGTAGCAGCCAAGTGCACTAACTGTTTGTACCACCCAGGGACTCCCTCTACTTCTCTAGACCTCAGTTTATCCCTCTGTAAATGCAGAGTCCTTTACTGCCCAAGGAGTTACTGGGTGGTGTAAACAGCTAATGCACTTGGCTGCCAACAGAAAAGTTGGAGGTTTGAGCCTACCCAGAGACACCTGGGGAACTGCTTCTGAAAATCAGTCATTGAAAACCCTATGAAACACACATGGGGTCGCAATACGTTGGAATTGACTACAAGGCCAACTGGTGGTTATTGTCCAAAGGGCTATCATACCTAGGGCTACAGGATCGACCTCAGATTCTGCCAAGTCAGTCAGCAGCCCTGCAGAAGCAGCCTAAGGCACTCCACACAGAGGAACTGCCCTGAGAATGCTGCCTGTGATTTACGCAGCCCAGCGAAGGGCCCCGCCTCCGTGGTTAAGTAGTTGTTAATAAGCCAGCATTGTAGGGATGGATACTCACCTGAAATGGAATGCCACTCTTTGGTGTTCCTATTCTGTAGACAGCCTACAGGTTCTTTACCTTGTACTTGAAATGGAGACATTCTCCCTGTCCTCTAACATGGTAGAGAAATCTCTCGTCCCCTCCCCGGCTGGTTCCTTGGAAAGGTATGCTCAGTAAGGATGCTCAGGCTCACAGTGGCCCAGTATGGCCAGGTCTTCGCTATTCCCGGTGGCTGCCTGAGTCCAAGGCAGGGGCTGTTGTTATAAATCCTCCCGTTTCCAGGCTTTAGTAGATTGTTAAAGGGATTTTTCTCCTGGCTACATTTACACAGTTCTGGGGCGCTGTGGTAATGGCTTTCCTCAACCAGTCCCTTCCAAAGGCAGGCTGTCCCATTTGATCATTTCTTTAAATGTCCAGAATCTGCTGCTAACTCCCACCCACCCAAGAGCTAAGCAGGGGTCATGCATTGGAGCCAGGCCTGCACCACGTGGACATCCCCCACCGCCCCCTCCCCCCGCAAGAGCCCTGTGCATAAAAGGACATTCATGCTAAATGTGCGACTGTCAGAATACACTGCAGGCTACACGCCGAAGGGCACCTTTCCTGCACTAATAAAAATAACGTAGGCACTTCTATGTGACAAGCACTGCTCTAAGTGCTTTATTTCTATAGTTACTCGTCTCAACAACCTGTAAGTTTGTGCTATTATTCATCTTATTTTGCAGATGTGGAAATTGAGGTGCAGAGACTCAGCGATTTTCCCAAGGGCAAGCAGCTAATTATGATATTAAAAGAAACAATTAGACCCTGTGCTGAACACCGTTTTCTTAGCTGTGAAAATAACGGTGGTGACAGCAACCACATTTGATTGCACACCTACTTGGTGCCAGACCCTGTGCTAGGTAATGGGGAGCCAAAGGTGAAAAAAAACCCATCTTCTTCTCCCGCTGCCCTGAAGGAGCTCACAGTGGGAGTGGGGTAGGCAGGGGGTGGAGACAGACATTTGAACAGGAGAGTGACAACACAGTGATAACACATACATAATGTGGGTGTTATGGTTTGAACTGTGTCCCCCACAAATATGTGTGGTAAGTCCTAGCCCCTATACTTGTGGTTATAACCCTACTTGGGAGTGCATTTTCTTTGTTAGGTTAATGAGACAGTATCAGTGTAGGGCACGTCTTGAGTCTATCTCTTTTGAGATATAAAAGAGATTAAATAAACAAGAGAGTGAAAACGGGGGAAGACAGATGCCGCACCACGTGAAGATTAACAAATTTCTGTTTGTTAAAGCCACCCATTTGTGGTATTTCTGTTACAGCAGTACTAGATAACTAAGATAGTGGGCAATAGAGGGAAGCCTGGGAAAGACAGGAAATGTTTGCTAATAGGAGTCCAAAACAGAACTGTTTTCTTCCCAAAATATTTTTCTATGGAAATCTTTCCAAATCACATTTGAAATAGAATTGGTTTTAGAGAAGGATGGGAAAATAGAGGTACAGCATCAACACAGAGGCTTCATTTCTATGCACCAAGTACCTTCCTGCCTTTCCATATTCATCTTCATAGCAACTCCCATTATATTATATATCCCTACTATTTTTTTTTTTTTTAATATTATATTATATCCACTTCTCAAGTGAGCAAACTGAGGCTCAGAGAGATTAAGAAACCAGACTCTTAACCTCAGGTCAGAGAGTAAGGCCCAAATCTGAACGCCAGTCTGTAAAAATGCAAAGTCCACGGTTTCTCCAGAGCCCAACAATGCCTTTTTGGAAGTGCAGCTGTGGCACAACCAAGGGGCCACCAGGCAGGACCTGTGACCCAACAAAATCACTGGCTGAGCTAGAGATTCCAAGCTGTGTTTCCCTCTTCCTCCTCCTGTCCACCACGGCTGTCTCAGCTTCAGCTTACCAGGCCCAAGATTCATTGCCACTGGCGTTCAGGCCTGAGCTTAGCTCTCTGGGGACCGTGTGCGAGGAGCTCGGTGACTCGGGGCCTGCACTCTAAATTCCTATTAAGCACTCTATATTTAATAGCTGCTATTAATACCAATTATGCTTCATTAAGCATGAAGCTAAGGAGAGCTGGGCTCAGAGGCTCCAGTTCAATACCGGGCTGAAGGACAAACAGAATGGCTATTTTTAAGCCCAGCAATGTCGGTGGGGAGAGAGCACCCTGACACTGCATGTGCCTGGCGGTCGCTACCTCTGCAAATGGAGTTTTTCACATTTCATATAAACAGCCCCTGTTTCCAGCTCGAGGTGTGCGACAGGGGTAAAGCTTTCCAATCCCTGAGAGATGATAATACCCAAAGCATTTTTCCCTTCAGAAAACTTTTTTTTTCTACAATTCCTGAGAAGGCGCAGGGAAGGAGAAGCTATCAACAGGTACCCCAAGCAGGGGCTTCTGTTAGGAGCAGGGCTTCGAACCGGTTCTTCGTTCTGGTTTGAACCTCTGCTGAGAATCTGCATTTCTAACAAGTTCCCTGCGGAGAATTTGCATTTCCATTCCAGATATACTGAACCGGAAGCTACATTTTAACAAAATTTCCAGGTGATTCTTACGTATAACTTCCTGGGAACTTGTTAGAAATAAAAGATCCTCAGTAGGGTCCAGACTGGAACAAACTGGTTCGAAGCCCTGGTTAGAAATATTTCTGCAGACGCCTGCTTCCACACTTTGGTGGAGGCTCCGATTCTCACGTCTGGGCATTCATAATCCTCACCATGCTGCCCTCATTGTCACCTCGCAGGTGTTACAGACGGTGGCACGTCCAGAGGCAGCTCATGAACAGGCAGAAATCATATCTCTGACATTCTTCTGGATCAAGGGTCAACGAATGTTTTCTGTAAAGAACCAGATAGAAAATATTTTAGGTTTTATGGGCTCTGCGATCTCTGTAATGACTCGCAACCCTGCCATTATAGTGCCAAAGCCGTCATTAAAAAAAAAAAAAAAAGTTGCCATCGAGTTGATTCTGACTCATGGTGACCACGTATGTATTAGAATAGAACTGTGCTCCACAGGGTTTTCAATGGCCGATTTTTCAGAATTAGATCCCCAGGTCTTTCTTCTTAGGTGCCTCTGGGTGGACTTGATCCTCCAACCTTTCTGTTAGCAGCTGAATGCATTAACTACTTGCATCACCCATAGACTACATGTAAAGGAATGTGTGTGATTGTGTTCCAATAAAACTTTATTTATAGAAACAAGTGGTGGGCCGAATTTGGCCCATGAGTCATAGTTTGCCAGCCCTATTCTAGAGTCTCCCGATTCTTTACAATTCAAATTTTCTGCCCCATCGTAGAATAAAAATGACCATGTACTATGTAAAATATAAAAACATGCAACCTGTTTTTTGCAATGGGTATAACTTTGGTCTTTTAAGAACATGCTTATAACAGCTATGTCTATTTGCCAACAAAGTTGTAACAGGTGGCCTTCATTAAAAAAAAAAAAAACTGTGCATGACAGCAGTGCAGGATTATGGTATTACCATGTCTGGGTTGGTTGAATTTACTTATTATTCTCATGATGCTCAACCCAGTCTGTGATACACATTCATGGGGGACAATTTGGAATAAGTACTTTCCCTGAGAAGTCAGGTTGCATGCTTTTGTATTTTACATAGTACATGATCATTTTTATTTGTTCAAAGTATGTGATAATACACAGTGTAATGACTGCTACTAATGAGATGCCCCAATTTACCCATTAGGTAGGTTAGATAATTTTTCAGCTAATATTCATTCCCATGTCCTTTTGAGACATCCCTGCCCTAGACTTTACTGGGATTTGCTTTGGCCAATGAAAAGTTACAATATGTTATGGAAGCAGAGGCTTGAAATTACAGGTTTGGGTTTGCCTTTGGGTTACCACGAGAAATGCATGCTGGTAAAATGGGAGAGCAGCTTCTAGGAGACTTTGAGAAGCAGGATTTATACAGCCCGCCAATAAAAGGCATTTTTTAAAAAAAGAACATTTGAATAGGATTGCTAGGTCAGATACAAAACTATTTTCCATTTTCTGCCCCACAGGGCAATAAAATCATAACATTTGAGGTTGTCTTTTCTACTGGACAGAACTAAACGTTAACATGTAACTTTAAAATGTCTGGACTCCAATAAAATAGCAAATAGCAAAGTCAAAGATAGGTACATTCTCACAGATAATTAAATTTTAGTTGAGCCCATTAACCATTAAAAGGATATGCTCCTAGATTTTTGCCTTATTTTCAAGTAATTTTTCTTTATAGTCATGTGAGGGACACATAGAGATCATGGAGAATGGTCTTAAGATTGTAAACAGAAGAGTTCCCTGACCTGCACTGCAGAGGCATAACTAGAGTGTGGCAAGTCCAGCAGGTATTGCACCAGCCCTGGTGCCTGGTGCCACTGAGCAGTTTCTATTATCACGGTACGGCCAGTGTCATATCTATGGAAAATAGCGCCTATGGCAAGCACTGTAATTGTGCCCCTGTCCAAACATCTGACCCCTCTTTTAGATAACTTTACCATAGTATCAGCTTGAATATAAAAGTCTAGCTCATTAATCTTTTAATTAACACATTACTGTGCTTGAGGAGGGACGTTCAGTCATACCAGATTAATAGAAACTGCTCAGTGGTGCCACGCACCCAGGGCCACTGCAATACCCTAGATACCCCACTCCCTGTGTGCTCAGGAACATCTTAGGTATAGCAGACCTGCTGAATCTCCTGCTGGTATAGCTAATCAATGAAAATAAGCCACGTTTTGTGAACCATGTTGCTTCAGTTGTTCCATCTAAGTGGCAAGGACTGAATGGACAGAAAACCCAAGATGAGGAAGGCACAGCTCATTCCCCAAGTGTGGCTGCTTTAGTGGATTGGTTTGGACCGGGAACAATTACGGTAGCCCACGGCTCTGCTTGCCTTCCCTGACCTAGAGGCCACCAAGGACGTTTGAGTCATCCAAACTGAAGATGAGAGGCTAGAGGATTTTACTCACCTCACAATCTAACCAGATATCATCAAAGCAAATAACGCACTACCCCAAAACCTTCACAAAGATGAAAATAATCACAAATATTTTATTGTTGTTGTTGCTGTTGTTGTCAGACACTACTGCCTCAGTACCAACTCACAGTGAACCCACGTATAACAAACAGAATGAAAAACTGCCCAATCCTGTGCCATCCACCCGGTCCTGTACCATCCTCACAACCATTGTTATGTTTGAGCCCATTGTTGCAGCCATTTTGAAAATCCATTTCATTGAGGGTCTTCCTTTTTTTTGCTGACCCTCTACTTTACCAAGCATGATGTCCTTCTCCAGAGACTGGTTCCTTCTGATAACATATCCAAAGTATGTGAGATGAAGTCTCACCATCCTCGCTTCCAAGGTGCATTCTGGCTGTATGTCTTCCAAAACAGACTTGCTGGTTCTTCTGACAGTCCATGATACATTCAATATTCTTCACCAACACCATAATTCAAAGGCATCAGTTCTTCTTTGGTCCTCCTTATTCACTGTTCAGCTTTCACATGCATATGAGGTATTTGAAAACACCACGTCTTGGGACAGGCACACCTTAGTCCTCAAGGTAACATCTTTGCTTTTTAGTACTTTAAAGAGATTTTTTGCAGCAGATTTGCCCAATGCAGTGTGTCTTTTGATTTCCCGACTGGTGCTTCCATGGGTGTTGATTCTGGATCCAAGCAAATTGAAACCCTTGACAATGTCAATCTTTTCTCCATTTATCATGATGCTGCTTATTGGTCCAGTTGTGAGGATTTTTATTTTCTTTATGTTGAGGTGTAATACATACTAAAGGCTACAGTCTTTTATCTTCATCAGCAAGTACTTCAAGTCCTCTTTACTTTCAGCAAGCAAGTTTGTGTCATCTGCACATCACAGGTTGTTAATGAGTCTTCCTCCAATCCTGATGCAACCACATTCTTCTTCATATAGTCCAGCTTCTCAGATTACTTGTTCAGCATACAGATTAAATAAGTATGGTGAAAGGATACAACCCTGACGCACACCTTTCCTGATTTTAAACCATGCGGTATCCCCTTGCTCTGTTCAAACAACAGCCTTTTGTCTATGTACAGATTCCTCATGAGCAAAATTAAGTGTTCTCAAATTCCCATATTTCACAATGTTATACATACTTTATTATGATCCACACAGTCGAATGTATTTGCATAGTCAATAAAACACAGGTAAACATCTTTCTGGTATCCTCTGCTGTCAGCCAGGATCCATCTGACATCAGCTTGAATTTCTGGCAGTTCCATGTCCATGTACCCCTGCAATCACTTTTGAATGATCTTCAGCAAAATTTTACTTCAGTGTGATATTAATGATATTGTTTGACAATTTTCACATTCGGTTGGGTCATCTTTCTTTGGAATGGCCAGAAGTAAGGATCTCTTCCAGTTGGTTGGCCAGGTAACTGTCTTCCAAATTTCTTTGCATTAATGAGTGCACACCTCCAGCGCTGCATCCATTTGTTCAAACATCTTAATTCATATTTAGTAAATTCCTGGAACCCTGTTTTTCACCAACGCCTTCAGTGCAGCTTGGACTTCTTCCTTCAATACCATTGGTTCTTGATCATATACTGCCTCCTGAAATGACTGAACGTCGACTGATTCTTTTTGGTACAGTGACTTTTATATTCCTTCCATCCACTTTTGATGTTTCCTGTGCCATTCAATATTTTACCCTCAGAATCCTTCAGAATCATAACTCAAAGCTTAATTTTTTTCTTCAGTTCTTTCAGCTTGAGAAATGCCAAGTGTGTTTTTTCACTTTTGGTTTTCTAATTTCAGGACTTTGCCATTTCATTATAATATTTTACTTTGTTTCTTGAGCTCCCTTTGAATTCTGTTCAGCTCTTAATTTCTTCCATTCCCTTTAGCTACTCTACGTTCAAGAGCAAGTTTCAGAGTCTCTTTTGACATCCATTTTTGTCTTTTCTTTCTTTCCTGTCTTTTTAATGACCTTTTGTTTTCTTCATATATGACGTCCTTGATGTCCTCCCACAACTCCTCTGATCTTTGGTCGTTAGTGTTTAATGCGTCAAATCTATTCTTGAAATGGTCTCTAAACTCAGATGGGATATGCTCAAGGCCATATTTTGGCTCTCACGGAATTCTTTTAATTTTCTTCAGCTTCAACTTGAACTTGCATATGAGCAATTTATAGTCTGTTCCACAGTGGGTCCCTGGCCTTGTTCTAACAGATAATATTGAGTTTTCTGTTGTCTCTTTCCACAGATATAGTCTATCTGATCCTGTGCTTTCCATCTATTGAGGTCTGAGTGTATAGTCATCATTTACATTGTTGAAAAAAGGTATTTGCAGTGAAGAAGTCGTTGGTCTTGCAAATCCTATCACACGATCTTCAGCATCATTTCTATCACCAAGGCCATATTTTCCAACTGCCAAGCCTCCTTCCTCATTTCCAACTTTCACGTTCCAATAACCAGTAATTATCAATGCATCTCGATTGTATGTTTGATCAATTTCAGACTGAAGAAGTTGGTAAAAAAAAAAACCTTCAATTTCCTCATTTTTAGCATTAGTGGTTGGTATGTAAATTTGAATAATAGTCATATTAACCGGTCTTATTTTTTTTTTCCTTATAGACATATGGATATTATCCTATCACTGATAGCACTGTATTTCAGGATAGATCTTGAAATGTACTTTTTGGCAATGAACACGATGCCATTCCTCTTCAAGTTGTCATTCCCAGCATAGTTGACCATATGATTGTCTGTTTCAAAATGGCCAATACCCACCCATTTCAGCTCACTAATGCCTAGGATATCGATGTTTATGCATTCCATTTCATTTTTGATGACTTCCAATTTTCCTCGATTCATACTTCTTACATTCCATGTTCCCATTACTAATGGATGTTTGCAGCTGTTTCTTCTCATTTTGAGTCGTGCCACATTAGCAAATGATGGTCCCGAAAGCTTGACTCCATTCATGTCATTAAAGTCAACTGTGCTTTGAGGGAGCTGCTCTTCCCCAGTTATATTTTGTGTGCCTTCCAACCTGAGGGGCTCACCTTCCAGCACTATATCAGACACTGTCCTGCTGCTATTCATGAGGTTTTCACTGGCCAATTTTTTTGATGTAGACTTCCAGGTCTTTCTTCCTTACCTGTCTTAGTCTGGAAGCTCTGCTGAAACCTGTCCACCAATGGTGACCCTGCTGGTATTTGAAATACCGGCGGTAAATCTTCCAGTATTACAGCAACACATAAGCCCCCACAGTATGACAAACTGACAGACCCATGTGGTTATTGTTCTTAGCATTATAATATCTTCTGTAGTTGCCTATGGATTCTGTCCTTTCTTATTAACGTAACATCTTTTGTTGTTGCGTGCTGTGGAGTCAATTCTGACTCATAGTGACCCTATGGGATAGAGAAGAACTGCCTCACAGGGAATTATAGGCTGTAACCTTTATGGGAGCAGAGTGCCAGGTCTTACCCCTGCGGAGCTGCTAGGTGGGTTCAACTGCCAACCTTTTGGTTGTGCCACCAGGGGTCCTTATAAAAACCTATAGAGTGGATTGGAGCCCTGGTGGCACAGTGGTAAAGGACTCAGCTGCTAACCAAAAAGTTGGCAGTTCAAACCCACCAGCCACTCCCTGGAAAATATAGGGCAGTTGTTCTCTGTCCTATAGGGTTGCTATGAGTCAGAATAGACTCGCCAGCAACACTTTGGTTTTTTGGTTTTTATAGAGGGGATGAATGAGGCATAGGAGCTATGGAGCACCCTCAGGCTGTCAAGCACAGGCAAAGGAAATTAAGTGCAGTTAGATTTATCTTAGAATATAGGTAAGCACTACCCATACACCATATACACAGAACAGATATAAAGGTGCCAGAAAAATTTCAGAAATGTTCCAGCATCCCTCGGAGCTTTGCCGGAAGTCTCAATTTTCTTCTACTCAACGTACTCAAGACCAAGCTTGGCAAACTTTTTCTGTGAAGGTTCAGACAGTAAATAATTTGAGCTTTGCGAGCCATATGGTCTCCGCTGTAGCTACTCAACTCTGCACTGTATTAAGAATGCAGCCATAGACTATGCATAAACAAATGAGCATGGCTGTGTTCCTGTAATCTACAAGAATGGATGGCGGGCTGGATCTGGTCCATGGGTGTAGTTTGCTGACCCCTGCTCTAGACTATAGTAGGCTCCCTAAACCAACATGACAAAGATCCTTCCTGGGGTTCAACAGCTCTGATATGCTCCCTCCCTACAATGCTGTTTCTACATCCTTAAAGCAAAGTAAAGTGTTGGTTTACTCTTCACAGCATCTGCATGAGTGCGATCATTTACATGCAGCTAGCACAACCGTCCCTGCCCCTCAGCAGCTGAGGAGCTGCATGCAATAACAGCTCCTAAAATGAGGACAACTGAAACGTGGAGGCTGAGAGACAATGGGTTGCTGCATGAGACAGAGCTGAGGCAGCTTTCAGCTAAAGCTCAATTCACCTGAAGGAGGCTGAACCTGCAGCTGATGGTTTCAAAGACCACCATCTCAGGTGAAGGATGAGGAGGCAGGACAGGGTGTGGCAAGTGCTTGTGGGACTCACAGAGGAGCTCGGGGTTGAGGCAGTCCTTGACTAGCCCCAATCTAGGCTAGAGGTCACGATGGACATGGGCATGAAGGTGGAAGTGGGCACAAGTAGAGATGGGGCTGGAGAAGTGGCCAGAGCTGAAGAGTTGTGAAGCTGGATGCTGAGTTATGAGGTAGGGGCAGGGGTGGGTTAGCTAATAGGCAAGGTAAGCATAGTGTTTACCTTGCTTACCAGATCATCTACGGTGAACAATTTCACATTTTTTCACCACATTAAAGATTCTGCTTCTAGGTGTGGGTGGCATCTGCCTCTCTCCCAACCCCAAAGCACCTTCCTACAGAATCAAAGCCTCTTTTCAAATTTACGATCCCGTTTTTTGACACGGGCAGATGACTCAGCAAGCAAGGTAAACATGGGCTTACTTGTGCTTACTTACTAATCTGCAGTAAACAATTTCACATGGGTTTCGCCCATCAACGATGTGGCCAGAAGTGACAGGCCAAAGCCCAGTTCTGCTTCCAGCGCAGCAGACGGGGAGCTGGAGAAAAGCTGGCAGTGTAGGCTTAGACGGCACTGTTAGAAGCTGCCATCTAATATATCAAAAACCAAAAAACTAAACCCAGTGCCATTGAGTCGATTCTGACTCATAGCGACCCTATAGGACAGAGTACAACTGCCCCATAGAGTTTCCAAGGAGCATCTGGCAGATTCAAACTGTCGACCCTTTGGTTAGCAGCCATAGCACTTAACCACTAAGTCACCAGGGTTTCCCCATCTCATATACCCTTAGAAAAACTCCTTTAGTAAACTGTAACACTTTTACTCTTTGAAAAAAAGCAGGAAAAAGAGATTCCAAAAACAGGCCTTTGAGAAACTGAACTTCAATACCCTTGGGAAAAAAGCTAGCAAAGAAACTGTATAGAACTAATTTTTTGTATCCCTTTGGAAAAAAGAAAAAAAAAATGGGTTCTGAAAACAAAGCCTTTGAGAGAAAGACTTTGAAACAACCCACCTCCACTTCAAGATGGGTCCAGCCAGTCTAGAAAAGCTAATGATAACAAGTAGGTGTACCCACTACCACTGCCGTCGAGTCGATTTCGACTCATAGCGACCCTATACAGCAGAGTAGAACTGCCCCATAGAGTTTCCAAGGAGCCCCTGGCGGATTTGAACTGCTGACTTCTGGGTTAGCAGCCATAGCACTTAACCACTACGCCACTGGGGTTTCCACAAGTAGGTGTAATTAGAGCTAAATGTGCTATTTGCTTGCTATTGAAACTTATATGAAAAATATGTCCCCCCTAGACAGAGAAATAGAAACAGTCCTCTCATCTCCCACCCGCCATCCCTGTCCTTTACCACCACATTATGAGGTACAAATAAAGATCCTGCTGGGCAGGCCAAAGGCTTTAATGGGTGAGGGGTTGATATCCCATCCTTATTGTTCCCAGTTGGGATCACTGGTGGTTGGTTCAGTTGTAGAATTCTCGCCTTCCATCCGGGAGACCTGGGTTTGACTCCAGACCAGCGTGCCTCAGGCACAGCCACCACTCATCTGTCAATGGAGGCTTGCATGTAGCTGCAACACTGAACAGGTTCCTGTAGAGCTTCCAGAATAGGAGACTAGAAAGAAAGGCCTGGCTATCTACTTCTGAAAGTCAGCCAGTGAAAAATCTATGGATCACAACAGTACGATCCACTACCGATCCTGGAGCTTACACAGGATTGAGCAGCATTTTGCTCCATTGCGCGTGGAGTCACCATTAGTCAGGGGCCGAATCAATGGCACATTGTTCCCAAGAAGTAAATCACACTCCAGTTAATTAACATGAAAATTAACCAAGACTAAATATTGATACCCTCCAAAAGTGCCATAGTGTAGTTAATTCAAGATTTAGGTAACAGAAATTGATGGATCCGGAGCTGATTTTGGAGTATATATGGAAAGCATAGCTGGGCTACAAACTCTGCCACCCTCCAGTGGTAGGTAGCTGAATGTGCACAGGTGTGTCTGGTTAAAGTTGAATACGTATCTCATTAAGTTGAAAGTGAATATTTGTGTCTTGCTGTTTTGAGCCTCACCTGTGCCTCACACAGAGCCCTGGTGGCACAGTGGTTAAGAGCTATAGTGAGTTACAGCTGCTAACCAAAAGGTCGGCCGTTCAAATCCACCAGCCGCTCCTTGGAAACCCTACGAAGTTCAGTCCTATAGGGTCGCTATGAGTCAGAATCGACTCAACAGCAACAGGTTTTGTGCCTCACACAACCAGAAGGGTTATAAAAGTAGCCCTATATAAAAGTGGCCCTCTCCTTACCACTGTGACCCACACCCCTTAAGCTAAGTAAACTCTATCTCCATTAGCCGTATCAATTTTATCATTTACCCAATATATGACTCATAATTTAAACCAGTAAGGAGAGTGGGACTTGGGTCAAGATAGCATTATAAACACATAATTAGAAGGCTCCTTCATTTCCTCCAATCTGAACACACAGCAATGATAAATGAAATATAAAAAGAAAACGCAAAAATAGCCAAGCTCAAAATCAAAGTGACCATGCCTATGGATGTTAAATGGAAGAGATCCAAAGTGGTGAGTGGAGGCTGAAGCTGCTGTCTTGCTAAGCTCTCAATTAGTCTGCAAGAGCTAAGAGTTTTATTTTTGCAGGGTAGGTAGGGAGTTTATGTGTTAAAAATCAGATGAGGGACCCAAGTCAGGCTCACTGTTTGGGGATTCTAGGAGAGATTTTCTTCTAAATAATGAAGACATTTGTTGGGGGAAAGTACCTTTTTCTACCTACACCTCCCTTCTTACCTGATATGCTACTGTGTTTTGCCTGGATGCCTGAAGCTGAAGCAGCTATCTTGCAGCTATCAAAGAAAAGGAAAGAGAAATACTGGCCTGGGGCTCTGACATTGCTGACACTCAGCCTTTACAATTCCAAAGCAAATAATAAATATCATTATGGTTTTAAGCTGGGGTGCAATGGTTATGCACTTGGCTACTAACTGAAAATTTGCCTATTCAAACCCACCCAGTGACTCTGGCAGTCTGGCAATCTGCTCCTATAAAGATTAAAAAAAAAAAATTTTTTTTTTTTTTTTAACAGCCTAGAAAACCCTATGGGGTAGTTCTGCTCTGTCACATGGGTTCCCTATGAGTTGAAATCAACTCGACAGCACCCAACAACAACAACAGTTGGATTTCCTCTTACATTAAACCAAATGCATCCTACTTGGAACAGTGTGTGTGTGTGTGTGTGCGCGCGCGTGTGTGTGCGTGTGTGTGCGCGTGTGTGTGTGCGCGTGTGTGTGTGCGTGTGTGTGTGTGTGTGCGTGTGTGTGTGTGGGGAGATGAAGGAAGACCTCCCTCTTAAGATGAGCCCACGAACCAAAATTACAAAACATGAGGAAATCAAATGTAATGAAAAACAGAAAACAAGATAAGCTAATAATCAAATATGAGTTCTCTTCAGATGAAAGTAAAATTATAGACAATTTGACAAAGACTTCAAATAAACATGCCTAAAATTCTTAGTGATAAGAGTATCATCAATAAAAAACACAAATTCTGAGACAAAATTAGGCAAAAATTAAAATAACAAGAAAATATTTAAATCTTAATTAGAAATCTTAAAAATTAAATATATAGTTATGAAAATAGATTCAATAGGTGAAGAAGTACACTTCGGAATGGACAAAGTATATGAGTTTACCCAGAGGAAATGGCCCAGAGGACAGCCATATAGAGATAAAAATTATCAGAGAAAACAGTTAAGATAAAAGGAAGATACTGAAGAAGCAATATTTGAAGAGATAAAGGTAGAATATTTTTCTAGGATTTAAGAGAGACATAAGTCCACAAATTAAAGGTCACTCTGAGCACAAAGCTTGACAAATACAAATCAATCCAAAATTAGACTGGTCATAGTGAAAATGATAAAGGGAAAAATCTTAAAAGTAGTCATACAAAAAAAGGTAGCTAATGAAATAAAGTGTGCCAAGTACATTGCCCTGGAGTAGGGCTGGAAGCCCTCACCCCTCTTCCTTAGCTACCCTCCTCACTGCACTTGACTTCAGCACATTGTCTTTGCTGACACCCTCTCAAACATTGTAGCCCTGGTGGCACAGAGGTTAAGAGCTTGGCTGCTAACCAAACAGTCGGCAGCTCAAACCTACCAGCTGCGTCTTGGAAACCCAATGGAGTAGTTCTACTCGGTCCTACAGGGTCACTGTAAGTTGGAATCAACTCAATGGAAATGGGCTTGGTTGGTTTTCTGAAGGCCCCTAGGTGGTGCAAACAGTTTGTGTTCTGCTGCTAACCTAAGGTTAGTGGTTCAAACCACTCAGCAGTACCAGAGAGGAAAAGGTCTTGCAACCTGCTTCCATTACGCTTACAGCCAAGAAACGCCTGTGGAGCAGTTCTACTCTGTCTCCATGAGTCAGAATTGACTCGACAGTAACTAACAACAAGAAGACATTACTTCATTCCCAGCATTTTCCTCAATATTCAAAACCCACTCCCCTTACCATCTTAACTCTTTAATTCACAGCCCATCTCCATCTCATTCATTCCCCCTCCAGAGTATCGCATTTCTTTTATTTATACCTCTATTATTTTTCCACATGGAATTTGCAGAGCCTTTCAAAGCTGTATGCAATACATGGAAAAAAAAAAAAAAGAAGGAAGGAAGGAAGAAAAGGATTAGCAATCATTAGACTAAGGCATTGAAGCCAGAATTCCAAGAAACGCAAACCACGTGATGCTTCATATTTACGAAGATCACATGGTTTAATGTGACCTTCCAAGTGGCCAAAGCAAAAAGAGAAACACATTCCACAATATTTATAGTTTCCATAACATAGAAGTATGCCAGCTGGTAGGGAGAACATCAGTTTTCTATACAAAAGTCTGGGAGATGGGACCCTATTGCCAGCTCTCTTACTTTCACCCTCAATACCATTTCTAGGGCTGCCAGAGCAGGTTGGGCAGGGATTTTGAAACGGAAACCCTATTCTCTGGTGGCCTGTTGAAGCCTCTGAAGGATGCAGGCTGAAAAATAGGGCATGATGAGGTATGTGCTTTTCCCATCACACCGGCCGCAGCTGGTCAAGGTAGGCAATTTGCCTAAATGTGCATCTTTGGTAAATAGGTATTTATCATATGCAGTTCTTCATATTCAATGTGGTCTGTATAGCTCCTTTTAAAGCTTTTATTTATTTATTTATTTATTTCTGTTTTGCCTATTTCTAAACAATTTAAGGATGCTTTAGTCAATTCCTCTAAGGACATATCAATTTTTTTTTTTGGCTAAAATTCCTTGAAAGATTAAAAAAGGCGAGACAGAAAGAAATGCCTCGAAGCGTGCACAAACCACAAAGGACCAAAACTGTCTAATTGTATAGGAAACATCACCAATATGATACACAGATATTTTAAGCACATGTGTCATTACTTGGAGCATATATGAAAGAAACTTAATGGACGGTTTCCCAAATTTGACAACCCTAAAAAATTACATGATATTTCCAAAATGAATTGTGAGCCCAAAAGAACCATTTCTAAAACCACCAATAATAAAAAGCAATTTTGGATCAATCACATGGAGGAACGACTGAACTGCCATTCAATTCTCTCTATATAAAAATGATATTACATAATTACGGATACATGAAAAGGCAGAGTATGCAGTCAAAATTGTAACAAGACCAGGTCATACAGGAAACTCTCCCATGTGTTAGGTGAAGACACTGAGGGTCCCAGTAGCTGTTCCAGGCCCCCAGCACCTAAGGAACTACCCACAACTTAGAACCCAAATTTCCAGCCCTCAGCACAAGCCCTTGCCCCTGACCTTGCAGAACCTCTGTGCCCAGGGACACAGCACGGATTCTGAGCACTAGTGATGCATCCAAACCTAGCACGACACCTTGTTCTCCCCTACCACTGTGCCTTCCTAGGCAGCTGCATTTTCCATTTGAAGCCTGAACTAATAAAGGAGGATTTCTTTGTCTTTGACTATGCAGAGCAAGGCTTTCTGTCCATTTGCCAAGCATGACAAATAGACCCATAGCCAGGTAAAATCTCCGTTCACTGAATCAGAAGTTTTCGCTTCAATTTCTTCAGCTCTCTGACTTTTAACCCCGAGGCCAGTACTGATTAATGAAGTTGTTCCAAGAGGCAGCAAACAGCCACAAATGGCACCTCTTCAGCCTTTCCCTTGAAAGCTACTTTATTTAGGCTGCCAGGGTCTTAAAGACAGGCTATTGTTCCCATTTCCCAGTTCCCTATGGGTTTTGCTGGACTGTGTTTTATGGACGGCTCATATTGAACACAGTCCCCATACATAAACCAGCTGATCACAGTTCAGATAAGCACCACTCCAGACCCCAAAGGAAGCCCGGCCCTCTCTCTTAAAATTGCCCCTCAAAGATCCACATCACTGACCAAGACAGTTTACAGTAGCACTTCATCCAAAAATCCGATAAAATATGCCGGATCTTTTAATATAGCCTATGGCAAATTTTCTTCTCTGGTTCTCAATCTTACATTAAAAGAAAATTATATAGACCAAATGTTGCAAACTCATGGGCCAAATGTAGCCCACGGATGTGTCTGCTTTGACCAGCACAAATTTTTTGTTAATTTAGAACACTACTGACATTTAAAAATCTGGGTATTTAACTTCTAAATTCAGATTCCTGCTTCTCTTGGAAAATCAGAGGAGCTGGCCCTGCTGAACGGACACTCCTGCTTGGCAACAAACGGCCGAGGCTGAGACGCTGCTGCTCTCTTTAGATAGGGCATGTTCCCTGCTGGAGTCTCTGGGTGATGCACATGGTGAACACACTCGACTGCTAACCAAAAGGCTGGAGTTCGAGTCCACCCAGAGGCACCTCGGAAGAGAGGCCCGATGATCTATTTCCAAAAAATAAACCATTGAAAAACCCATGGGGCACAGTTCTAGTCTGACATACGTGGGGTCACCATGAGTAGGAATTGACTCCAAAGCGACTGATACTTTTGCTCTTTGTTGCTCAGCTGCCCATAGTCCCCACCAGCCCTCTTGCCTGTTCTACATCACCTGCCTGGCTGTACGCTTTTGGATTTGTGAACCTTGATAACCGACACGATTATAGCCAAGCCAGCCTAAGTCTAACTAAGAGAAAAAAATGACCTAGAACCCGCCTTTCTAACTGCCTTCCACAAAAGTCAGTGCCTACTGGTTGGGTGACTTGACAAGTGACATAACTTTTAAAAGCCTTAGTTTTCTCATGGGTAAAATGGGACTAATGATACGTATCTTCCACGGTGTTTATGAGGATTAAATTGTATAAGATTTGCATGGCACCTGGTACCTATTATTTTGATTAGTTTATTCAGACACAAAGCCATACTCCATTTGGTAAAGGTGGGCATAAAGCCACTTAGGGCTCAGGAGAGACAAGAAACATACTGTGAAGACCGCTTCATTATGCAACTTGGGCAATACAGAGTTTGAAAATGCATTTTTAGGTATTCCATTCATTCCTCACAATGATCTTGAGGGTTGTTATGGTTATTGCTTATATTTAATAGGTGAGGATGTTGACACTCAAGTGAGTCCCAGCCCAGATATTATCCCAAATCCATCTTTATAGCATGGCACTTGCCAAATGCGTTATCATTATTACTGATGGCTATGTCTGCTTTTCATACTAGGCTGTGAGATCCTTGGAATTAGAGACAAATTAGAAAAGAATTAGAAATTGGAGTCATCACTGTAGTCCCAGTGGACAGCAGAGGGCCAGACATAGGAAAGTGCTCAGCCAGTCTCCATGAACAATGAGTTCCTCAGTGGGGTAAAGCCCTAGGGTCAGAGAATCAGCGAGTGGCCACAAGCCAGGTGTACCCCTGGCCTGTCTGACCCCCACACCACTGTTCCCTTCACTGTAATATTGATACTTTTCCTTTCACTTCGTTAAACTTTTTGTGCCCACTCTTCCTTTGAATCTGGAAGTTGGGAGTTTCACCTGTGCAATCGAATATGGGTTCCAGGTTACCAATGGGGGCTGTAGCAGAAAGAAAGGTGATGGCTCCTTCTAGGTACTACAGGAAGGAGGTGCCTTCTGTAAGGCTTCTGGCACCTCCACAGCCCACACTCCTCCCCGTTCTTCACCATGCTCCATCCAACACTCCATCTCAGGCCCTCGAGCACTCCGATACCTGAGCCACCGTCAGTAACATGGGAAAGTTGGAACTAACACAACAGCAAGCACCGTGACAACTTTTCAACTCAGTTTTATACTCACATACAAAAAGTCACCCATTTTAAGTACACAGTTTGATAAATTTTGACAATTGTAACTACCAGTACAGTCAAGTTATAAAATATTTTCAGCATCACCCCATGAAGTTCCCCCATGCCCCTATCCTAATCTCCTGGCTCAGGCAACCACGGATCTACATAATGTCAACTGGCCTTTTCTAGAATGTCATATAAATGGGATCATAGAGTATATAGTCTTTTGTGTCTGGCTTCTTTTATTTAACACAATGCTTTTAAGATACATCCATGTTGTTGCATGTATCATTAGGATGTTGTATAAATATACTACAATTTATCTGTTCACCTGTTAATGCGCCAAACACCAAAAAACCAAACCTGTTGCCATCAAGTCAATTCCATCGCATAGTGACCCTACAGGACAGAGTAGAACTGCCCCATAGGGTTTACAAGGAGTGGTTCGTGGATTCAAATTGCTGGCCTTTTGTAGCAGCTGTAGCTCTTAACCACTGTGCCACCAGGGCTCCGGTTAATGCATATTTTTGTCTATTACGAATAAAGCTTCTATGAACTTCTACGTACAAATCTTTACGTGGAATATGTTTCTTTCTCTAGGATAAATATCTACTAGTGGAATGGTTGGGTCACATGGTAGGTGTAGGTTTAACTTTATAAAAAACCACTCAACTATTTTCCAAAGTAGTTGCATCATTTTCCTCACTTACTGGCAATTTACAAGAGTTAAAACTGTTCCCCACTTTCTCTGACATTTAATATTGTCAGTCTTTTTTAGTTAGTCAACGGCATACAGCAATAATCAGGTTTCGATTTGGATTTCCACTAAGACAAATGATGTTAAGCATCATTTCATGTGTTTATTTGCCATTCATGTATCTTCTTTGGTGAAGAGACTTTTCAAATATATCTTTTGTCTATTTTGTTGGAAAATTGGGTTGTTTGTTTTCTCAATATTGAGTTTTGAGAGTTCTTTATATATTCTGGATACAACTCCTTTATCCGATACATGATCGGCAAATATTTTCTCCCAGTTTGAGGCTTGTGTTTTCATCTTCTTGACCGGGTCTTTCAAAGAGCAACAGAAGGTTTTAATTTTGATGAAGTTAACTTATTAATTTTTCTTTTAGCTTTTGCTTTTTGTGTTTTATCTAAAAAATTCTTTGCCTAAGGCAAGGTCACAAAGATTTTCTCTTATGTTTATTTCTAGAAGTTTTATAGTTTTAGCTTTTATATTTGGAGCCCCGGTAGCACAGTGGTTAAGCACTCGGCTGCTAACCAAAAGGTCAGCAGTTCAAACCCACCAGTCACTCCTTGGAAACTCTATGGGGCTGTTCCACTCTATCCTATAAGGACACTATGAGTCAGAATCTACTCGAAGGCAGTGGATTTGGTTTGGTCTTTTTAATAAGGTATTATTTTTTTTATCCATTTGTGGTTCATTTTTGTATATGGAATGAGTTTGAGATCAAAGTCCATTTTGTTCCATATGAATACCCAACAATCTATCTTCATTTGTTAAAAAGATTAGCCTTTCTCCATTTGATTATTATAACTCTTTTGTTGAAAATCAATTGGCCATATATGGGTCTATTTCTGGACTCTTTCTTCCTATTTCTATTCCATTGAGTTGTATGTCTATCCTTATGCCAAATCCACATTACCTTGATTACTGTAGATTTATAGTAAGTCGAGATCAGGAACTGTGAATGTTCAAATTTTATTCTTCATTTAAAAAATGGCTTTGGTTACTCTGGTTTTTTTGCATTTCTATACAAATTATAGAATCAATTTCTAAATTTTTACAAGAAAGCTAAGGCTTTTATTGGGATGGCACTAGATTTATAGATCAATTCTGGGAGAACTGACATCTTAACAGTATTAATTCTTCAAATCTATGAACACAGTATATTACTCTATTTCTTAATTCTTTTAAAATTCCTCCTGGCAATGCTTTTTCAGTATACTGAAAATATATTCTGTATATGCAGATCTTGTGTGCATCCTTAAAATTTCCCCTAAGTATTTTATATTTTTCCTAAGTATTTTTATGTATTTGATGCTATTTTAAATGGCATTTTAATTTCAATTTTTTGTTGCTATTATATAAAAAATATATTTTTGCATATTGGCTCTGTGTCCTGCAAATAGGTAATTATTAGTTCTACTAGTTTTTTAATAGATTCATTAAGATTTTCTATGGAGATAATTATGCCCTCTCTGAATAAAGATAATTTTACTTTTTTCCCAATCTATACTCTTTTTTTATTTTTTTCCTGTCTGATTGCACTGGCTAAGGACTCCAGTACAATATTAAATAGAAGTGGTGAGAATGGCTTGCCTTGTTTTCCAAACATAGGAGAAAATCATTCAATCCGTGACCATTGAGTATGATTTTAACTATACATTTTGCCTAGATTCCCTTATCAAGTTGAAGAAATTCCATTTTGTGTCTAGTTTTCTGAGAGTTTTTATCATGAAGTGGTATGAACTCTGTCAAACCTTCTGCTGTATCTACTGGGATGAACACAATTTTTTCTGTTACTATGGTGAATTATATTGATAAATTTTCAAATAATAAACCAGCCTTGCTTTCCTTGAATAAGCTTCAGTTGGTCGCGACATATTTTATATATTGTGGGGTTTAGTTTGCTATTTATTTAAAGAAATTTTGCACTTGACAGTATAAATGCTCCTCTAAGCTTTAGTGGCATCACATGAGCTTAAAGTGTGGTGTTTTCGTTTTAAGTTGGTTCAAAATATTTTCTTTTCTCTTAAGGTTTCTTATTCAACCCTTGGGTTATTTAAAAGTAAGCTGTTTAATGTCCAAAATTTATTGTTATATTTTCATGTTATTGATTTTTAGTTTAATTTCATTGTCATCAGATAATATACCCTATATGATTGCAGTTCTGTGACATTTATCGTGTCTTGTTTTATGGCTCTGAATAGGGTCTATACTGATGAATGTTCCATGTGCTCTTGAAAAGAATGTACATTCTGCTATTGTTGGATGGAGTGTTTTGGAAATGCCAATTAGGTCAAGCTGGTTGTTATTAAAATATTCTACATCCTTACTGATTTTCTGTCTTCTTAGTCTAAGAATTAGTGAGACAAAGGTGTTAAGATTCTCTAGCAATAACTGTGGATTTATCTATTTCTTCTGCCAGTTCTATCCATTTTGTTTTAAATATTTTGTAGCTCTGTCATGGTGCAGTGGTTAAGAGCTCAGGCTGGTAACCAAAAGCCTTGGCAGTTCGAACCCACCAGCCACTCCTTGTAAATCCTGTGGGGCAGTTCTACTCTGTCCTATAGGAGAGTCCTTATGAGTCGGAATCGACTTGAGGGCAATGTTTTTTGTGTTTGATTTTGATTCTCTGGAAGGTTTAGAAATATAGAGAGATAAAGGATGCATTGTATGTTGCCATAGGAATCTAAAAAATGTCAAACAAATAAAATTCAAAGAAAGTTATGAGCAGAAATCAATGACATAGAAAACAGACAAACATTAGAGAAGATCAATAAGGCCAAATGTTGGTTCATTAAAAAAAAATAATAATAAAACTGGGAAACCCTAGAATTTCAAGAAAAAGATAAATATTAATTACCAATATCAAGAATAAAAAAGAGATCATCACTGTTAATTCTATAGTTATTAAAAGAATAATAAGGGAATATAACAAACAAGTTTATTCTAATGAATTTTACAACTTAGATAAAATGGACAAATCCTTTGAAAGACACACCAAAATGACACTAGAAGAAGAAAATCTAAATAGTCACCTATCTGTGAAAGAAACTGAACGCATAATTAAAAATCTTCCCTCAAGAAAACTCCAGATCCAGGTGGCCTCAGTGGTTAATTTTATCAAGCTTTTAAGGAAGAAATACGTAATACAATCTTCCACAGTCACTGAAATAATAGAATATGCAGGAATGCATCCTTACTCATTGTTTTAGGCCATCATAACCTGGTACCAAAACCTGACACACACACTAAAAGAGAAGAAAAGTACAGACCGATAACCTTCATGAACATAAACACAAAAATCCTTTTCAAAATATTAGAAAAAGGTGGGAATGTAAAATGGTACAACCACTTTGGAAATCTATCTGGCGTTTTCTTAAAAAGTTAGAAATAGAACTACCATACAACCCAGAAATCCCACTCCTCAGAATATACCCTAGAGAAATAAGAGCCTTCACACGAACAGATATATGCACACCCATGTTTATTGCAGCTCTGTTTACAATAGCAAAAAGCTGGAAGCAACCAAGGTGTGCATCAACAGATGAATGGTTAAATAAATTGTGGTATATTCACACAATGGAATACTACGCATCGATAAAGAACAGTGACGAATCTGTGAAACATTTCATAACACGGAGGAACCTGGAAGGCATTATGCTGAGCGAAATTAGTCAGAGGCAAAAGGACAAATATTGTATAAGACCACTATTATAAGATCTTGAGAAATAGTATAAACTGAGAAGAGCACATACTTTTGTGGTTACGAGCGGGGGAGGGAGGGAGGGTGGGAGAGGGTTATTTACTGATTAGTTAGTAGATAAGAACTACTTTAGGTGAAGGGAAGGACAATACTCAATACACGGAAGGTCAGCTCAACTGGACTGGACCAAAAGCAAAGAAGTTTCTGGGATAAAATGAATGCTTCAAAGGTCAGCGGAGCAAGGGCAGGGATTTGGGGACTATGGCTTAAGGGGACTTCTAAGTCAACTGGCAAAATAATTCTATTATGAAAACATTCTGCATCCCACTTTGAAATGTGGCGTCTGGGGTCTTAAATGCTAATAAGCGGCCACCTAAGATCCATCAATTGGTCTCAACCCACCTGGATCAAAGGAGAATGAAGAACACCAAGGTCACACGATAACTATGAGCCCAAGAGACAGAAAGTGCCACATGAACCAAAGACTTACATCATCCTGAGACCAGAAGAACTAGATGGTGCCCGGCCACAACCGATGACTGCCCTGACAGGGAGCACAACAGAGAACCCCTGAGGGAGCAGGAGATCAGTGGGATGCAGACCCCAAATTCTCATAAAAAGACCAGACTTAATGGTCTGACTGAGACTAGAGGAATCCCGGCGGTCATGGTCCCCAAACCTTCTGTTGGCCCAGGACAGGAACCATTCCCGAAGACAACCCATCAGACATGGAAGGGACTGGACAATGGGTAGGAGAGAGAAGCTGATGAAGAGTGAGCTACTTGTATCAGGTGGACACTTGAGACTGTGTTGGCATCTCCTGTCTGGAGGGGAGATAGGAGGGTAGAGGGGGTTAGAAACTGGCAAAATTGTCATGAAAGGAGAGACTGGAAGGGCTGACTCATTAGGGGGAGAGTAAGTGGAGGTATGGAGTAAGGTGTATATAAGCTTATATGTGACTGACTTGATTTGTAAACGTTCACTTAAAGCTCAATAAAATTATTAAAAAAAAATTAGCAAACCAAATCCAACAATACATAGAAAAGATAATACACGATGATTAAGTGGGGTATATTCTAAAAATTCAAAATTGTTTTAACATTTGAAAGTCAGTGTCATTCACCATATTTATAAAACGGATGTAGAGAAATCATTGGAAAAAAATTCAGCATCCATTCATAACATATTTTTAAAAACAAAACAAAAAACCTCAGCAAACAGAAGAGGATTTCTTCAACCTAGTGAATGGCATCTATGAAAAACCTATAGCTAATCACATACTTAATAGTGAAATATTGAATGTTTCACCCCTAATACCAGGATCAAGACAAAAATATCTGCTCTCACCACTTCTATTCACATTGTCCTGGAGGTCCTAGCTAGTGCCACAAGACAATCAACCATTCAACCAAACAATAAAAAAAAAAAAAAAAAAAGCATACAAATTAGGAAGGACAAAGCCAAAGTGTCTTCTCTCCAGATGGCATAATCATATATGTAAAAATCTTAAGTGATGCCATTCTCCCAAAAACACTAAAACTAATAAGTGAATTTAACAAAATCAGTTGAACTTATTTTCTAGCAACAAAATACTGGAGTATAAAATTTTCTAAATCTCATTTAAAATAGCATCAAAAAATATCAGATAGGTAGAATAACTCTAACAAAATATAGCAAGACCTCTATACTGAAAACTACAAAAGAGATAAATTTTAAAATGCCTAAATGAATAGAGAGACAAACCATTTTCACTGATTGAAAGATCCAATATTGTTAAGATGTCAATTCTTCCCAAACTGATCTATAGATTCCATACAACCCAGTCAAAATTCCACTGGACATTCTTTAGAAGTCAATAAGTAAATTCTAAAATTTATAAGGAAATGCAAAGAACTTCGAATAGCCAAACCAATCTCAAAAAAGAAGAATAAAGTTGGATGACTGACGCTATCTTAATACTTAGATAAGAGTCTAAGTAATATACAGCAATCAAAACGGTATGGTCTTAGTAAACAGAAACAAATCAACCAATGGAATGAAACAGAGCATCCAGAAACAGCACGTACATATGGTTGACTGATTTCCAACAAAATTACCAAAGCAATTGAATAGGGGAAACAGAAGTCTTTTCAACAAATGGTGCTTATTCAACTGGTTAAGTGTATGGAAAAAAGAAATAAACATCAACATTTACTTTGCACTTTGCCCAAAACTGTAAGTCACACACACACACACACACACACAAAAAGAAATCGTTGCCATCGAGTCGGTTCTAACTCCTAGTGACCCTATATGACAGAGCAGAACTGCCCCACAGGGTTTCCAAGGAGCCGCTGGTGGAGTCAAACTGCTGACATTTTGGTTAGCAGCCCAAAACTTAACCACTGCGCCACCAAAACCAAAACCAAACCCCTTGCCGTCAAGTGGATTCCGACTCATAGCAACCCTGTAGGACAGAGCAGAACTGTCCCACTAAAAAAAAAAAAAAATTAAGTCACAATGGACCATATATCTAAACCTAAAACTATAAAAGCTTCTAGAAGTAAGCTTGGCAAATATCTTCACAATCTTGGGATAGGCAATGATTTCTGAGGCATGAAATCATGAGAATTAAACATAAAAGAAAGAAATCATAAATTGGATTTTGTCAAATTTAAAAGGTCTGCTTATCAAAAGACAAAATTTAAAAAATGAACAGGTAAGTCATGAACCGGTAGAAAATACATGTATCTGACAATATGTATACCCAGAATATATATATAAACATGTTGTTATTGTTGTGTGCCGTCGATTCCAACTCATAGCAACCCTACATGACAAGGTAAAAATTATAGAACAATAGCCTTCATGAACATAGACACAAAAATCCTTTTCAAAATACTAGAAATCAAATCCAGCAAAATGTAAAAAAGAAAATACACAATGATTAAGTGGGGTATATTCTAAGAATTCAAAATTGTTTTAACAGTTGAAAACCAGTCAATGTAATTCACCATATAGTCTATAATCTCTAGAGGAGCAGATCTCCAGGTCTTTTTTCCCGAGGAGCAGCTGGTGGGTTCAAACTTCTGACCTTTTGGTTAGCAGCCGGGCGCTTACCCAAAATACATAATGAACTCCTAAAATTCAGTAATGAAAAGAAAACAACCCAATAACAAAAATGGAAAAGGCCTTAAGCAGACACTTCACAAAAGAAATTATAAAATGAAAGGGTGCCCAACATCATTACTCGTGACGGAAATGCAAATAAAACCATAGCAAGAAACCATTCACACCCACTAACCAAAACCAACCACTGCCATCAAGTTGATTCCTACTCATAGCGACTGTATAGGACAGAGAACTGCTCCATTGAGTTTCCAAGGAGCGCCTTGGATTCAAACTGCCAAACTTTTGGTTAGCAGCTAAATAGCTCTTAACCACTACACCATCAGGGTTCGCACCCACTAGGATGCCTAAAATTAAAAAGATTGAAAATATCAGATGGAGTAACTACAGTCCTCATACATTACTGGTTGGAGTGAACGTAAAATGGTGAAACCTCTTTGAGAAAGCGTCATGAAGTTAACCATACCCTACGACTCCGCAATTCCACTCTTAGGTATTTATCAAGTGAAATCAGAAACACTTCTACAAAGGCACTGTACAATAACGTTCATAGGTCCTTTATTCACAATAGCCACAAGGTGGAAATAACCCATATGTCAGCAGGACAATAGTTAAACAAATTGTGGTTTACACATACCCTTCTCCAGCAAAAAGAAGAAAATCTAAAATAATAATAATAAAAACTAGGTAAATAATATGGACAAATCACAGGAAGGGAACCCCAAATTGCTAATGAGTATAAGAAGAAATTCTCAGCCTCACTGGCAATCGAAGAACCTCATTCGAAAATTATAAGAAAATATTCCCCACTCAATTATTGACAAAAATTAAACAGTCCATCAAGTGCCCAGCTAGGGGAAGAGTAACTGGTGTCGCTGTGTTTGAGATCAGTCTGGCAGGTACCAAGGACAGCAAGCAGCCCCATTCCCTAGTCTGCATCTGGAAGAAACTCTAACGGAAGTCCACAAGGGGCGCATGCCAAGGTGTTCATCACCACCCTGTTCCTGATAGCAAAGAGAAGAAAGCCGTGAAGGTGTCCCTCTGTCTGGAGAAATAATTATGGAATCTGCAAGTGATAGAATGCTATGCAGGAGGAAGAAGTAATGAATTTAACTTTCATACAGCAACATGGGTAGACCTAAAAGATATATTATTGAGTAGAAACAGTAAACAACTGAATGAGGTATAGAACATAGAGCCATTTATGTAAATTAAAACACACACCACGTTATATATGTTTAAGAATACACTTATCTGAATAAACCTGTGGAAGGTGGATTGCAAAAATGCACATAAAATATTCTAGAATGTGTTCCTATGGAATAAACCGGAGTGGGTTTGTGGAATAATGGATGAAAACTGAAATAACATAAACAAGAGGGCCTTGCACCAAACAAGCGATGATGATATGCCTTGTGCTGATATATATGACCAACTAGTTCTGAGTATCTGAAAGTTACAGGGAAACCCTGGTGGCGTAATGGTTAAGTGCGAGGCCTGCTAACCAAAGGGTCGGCAGTTCGAATCCGCCAGGCACTCCTTGGAAACTCTATGGGGTAGTTCTACTCTGTCCTATAGGGTCACTATGAGTGTTACAGAGGAGTTCCTTTGTGGTGCAAATGGTTAACACACTCGGCTGCTAACCGATAGACTGGAGATTCAAGTCCACCCAGAGGCACTGCCAAAGAAAGGCCTGGTGATCTACTTCCAAAATATCAGTTATTGAAAACCCTACGGAACACAGTTCTCCTCTGAAACACAGAGGGTCACCACCAGTTGGAATCAACTCAATGGCAACTGGGGTGTTTTTGTATTGTTTTGTTTTTTTGGAGTCTTACAGGACAAAAAAAAAAATAAGTTTCAATTTGAAATGAAAGTTCAGTTCCTGAGACAGGCCAATAAGGTGAAGATTTGGGATCCCAGGACCCTCCCCATAGCCGTTCCACAGACTAGACAAAAGCAGCCATGTTCTTGACTAGACCAAAAGCTACAAACTTGCAAACCACATGGTCTGGGTGGCTTGTTATGCTTTCTGGCCCTAGGATATAATTTAGTCCTGTCTCTTCAGATGTGTTATCTTTACTGATGTTGATAATTAAATCCTAACATTATGAACACTGAATATTTTGCACACTCCCCAGGGACTTAGAAATCTAACACCATCTCACATTCCTCTCATTCTGATTCCCTCAGAGATGTAAAGGAAGCCCTCTCCACACCCCACACCGACAGGAGGAAGCCTGTCCTGACTTCTCCATTCTGCTGAAGGAGTGAGGGAATTGAAGTGTGCCCTCTCTTCCTTCTGCTGTGGCTGTGGCAGTGAGTTGCCCTTCCTGTTTCAAATCACCGTGAAGAAAAAGAGAGCAAGGAAAACCTACTGGTTTTCAAATTATTTTTACATGGAGAAACACTGCTCCAGTTTGCGACTCCAGTGGGTGACTAGTTGGCATCAACTCTTTTGTGTCCCATTGAGAGGGAAGCAACCAGAAGCCTGTGTCTGTCAAGATCACTGGAAAAACATGAAAAAGGCAGGAATCCACCTTTATCTCTTTATCTTTCTATCACCTATTTATTTATCTATCATCTATCTATCTGTCCTTTACCTACCTACCCTACCAACCTACCAAATGCTGTTGAGTCAATTCCAACTCACAGCGACCCTATAGGACAGAGCAGAACTGTCCCATAGGGTTTCCAAGGAGTGGCTGGTGGATTTGAACTGCTAACCTTTTTGATCAGCAGCTGAGCTCTTAACCACTGCACCAGCAGGGCTCTGTATCTGTACCTATATATCTGAATCTATATATCGCTGTGACAAGGCTATGGAAATGTCCTAAAGTAAATGACTCTGTAAGTATTGCCTTTGCCGCAAATGATATGTTTCTGTGGCAAATATATATTTATATATACTTTATTTTACAGTAAATTTTTGTTATTCACTTTCAGTACTCAGTTACTTGGCAAACGCCATTATATACCCAAGTAAATAGCTTGCCTTGAACAAGCAGCACATTTATAAATGCAACATTCGGACAAACTTTTTAATGAGAATTTCTAGTACTATATTTGTAAGACAATTGGTTAATTTAAAAAAGAAGTAGTTGTCCACTGCATTCCATCGCAATGGCATACCCATTCCAGGTGTGCCCCCAGCTATGCACTGTTGTTATAAAGGTGGCTCTCTTTCTCCCATGGATATACCTGTCCCTGGACCTGGAGAGGACATTGTACCCCCCATCCCCCACATTCATCCCTCACCACCCCCACTGTGTAGCAGGCACAAGGTCTAGGTGCAACTGGCTCACCATCCCTATTCCTTCCATTGGCCCCCAATATCCTAAGTCAATCAGCATAATCCCTTCCTCCTCACCAGAGTAACTGGTCCAATTAGAGGAAAAATTCGGACTTTTGATGTTTTGGAAAAGAGAAGCTCTCTTGCCCTGAGTATAGTGGTATGTGGATGAGAAGTCTACAACTGCTACAACCATCTTAAACTCTAAGTGAGCCAGCCTGGGAATGAAGCTGACCCACAAGATGGCAGAGCAGAGAGAATGCCAAAGAAATGGAGCCAAAGCCCAGGTCAGATTGTACCTGAAGGCTGATCTTTTTATCTCTGGATATTTTAGTCATGTGAGTCAATGAATTTACTATTTGTTTTAGCCAGTTGTTTTATTTATTTTTTCTTTCTGTCACTTGAAAGCCAAGTGCATCCTTACCATAAAACCAAACCGAACTCATTGCCATTGAGTCAATTCTGACTCATAGCGACCCTAAGGACAGAGAAGAACTGCCCCATGGGGTTTTCAAGGAGCAGCTGGTGGATTTGAACTGCTGACCTTTTGGCTAGCAGCCATAGATCTTAACCGCTGTGCCACCAGGGCTCCATCCTTAACGTACCGTCCCCAAAATGCTAAAGGTAAGTCGGGAGTGGGATGGAGTCCATTTATATTTTGGAACCCATCCCCCATCTGTCTATCTAGAATGTCATCTTGCCTCTAGGAGTTTTCTTTGCTCATTTATGACATAGTCCAGCAAATACAGAACCACTTTTGCTTTCTAAACCTACTTTCCTCCACTTCCAATATCTCCCCCACATTTAATACAAAGGTCTTAGTCTGGCCATAATTTGGCTGTGGGGACTCTGAGACACCCCTCAAGAGCCTTTGCACTCTCAAGTTCCTCCAACCCACAGTGCTGAGAGAGGGGTGCTGGGAACTGCACCTCTTTAATCATGGACCCGCAAGCCCCTGAGAGCATGGAAAGAGTCAACAGCACAACCTTCTCAGTAGCAATGATAGAAATGGAGTCCAGTGCGTGGGTCTGTCTCTGAAGAAGTGCAGGGAGATCACTCAGCGCTGACCACAGTGGCCACCAGGTTCCTGTTCCTCACACTCTGCTGCCACCATATCCTATGTCTACTCAAACCTCCCAAAATATTCCATCCACCTCTCAAAGACCAGAGCCCCTTCCTGGTCACCATTTCTCCGCCATGACTTTTCTATTACCTCTACCCTCAAGACCTCCCAGTTCTGGCAAGAGAGGTGCCCTCATTCACCCTCCCACCTTCCACCCCACCACCCCTAGTGCTTTCTCACCCTTGTGCTTTTCTCCATCTCTTTGCTTCTCTAACGTCTGCCTATTCCTCATGGCCCTACTCCTGGATTGCAGAAGCTTAGGAAAAAGGGCACAAGCTTTGATGGCAGACTGACCGATCTGGTTTAAATTCTACCTAGGACAGTCATAAATGATGGAAAGAGGCTAAATTTATCTGGAACAAGGGCTCCAAAGATTCAGGATTTACTTCTGCCACAGCCTCCTCTCCCCACTTCCCTTCCTCCTACATGGGAGTCAGATATACCAAGTACAGCCACCTGCAGAGACACCCTCTGTGGTACCATGAGCCACTGGTCCCAAACTCCATGCTAAGCCATGTGGAGGGCTTCATTTACCTCAATGAGAAGCAGCTGTAGCCAAAGTCATCCAGGTGGCTCCCTTTCTGGATCTTACCTCTCCAAACAAGAGGGAAGGTAAACCCAAGGAAAAGCTCCCCCAAAAATAGGAGGAAAGGAATTTCTAACACCAAGAGCATAGCTGCCTTTCTCAGCCCACCTCCTGGGCCTTTTCCAAGTGAGGCAATTTCCATGTAGAAGGTGCTCTGATATATACGTATCAAGCACATGGGACAAAAGAGATGGAGGAAAAGAGAGAGAAAACCCAGTTGGTACATTGGGTCTTGCAGTTCTGGATCAGATAAGACCACTGAGCTTTTATGCTTCCTGTTTCCCTCTTGGTCCCCAAGCTAGTCCCTTAGAAGACCTCAGGACCATTGACCTTTAGCACAAAATCATTCCAAAAGGTAACATATTATGTTAATTTAATTTACAAAAACCTTTCCAAGAAGGAGTCTGGGGATGTATAGGAACCAGAGAAGTTCCATCCACTGAGCTGATGGGACTTCCAGTGACTTTACCACCGGAGACGCCAATGCGCAAAGTGTATGGGTCCACCTCAATTCCCCAGAAGGTCACCATGGTTTTGTCTTCAGTGAATTTGCCCAAATACTTCATGGAGCTGGCAGTGAGCCCCTGCATCCGCTGGAACAGGAGTTTCCCCTGGAAGTCCTTGATTTTGGCTCAGAGGTTAAGGGGCTCTGCCACTAACCGAAAGGTCTACAGTTTGAACCCAACAACCACTCTGCAGGAGAAAGATGCGGCAGTCAGCTTCCATAAAGATTACAGCCTAGGAAACCCTAGAGGCAGTTGTACCCTGACCAATAGTGTGGCTATCGGTTGGAATTGACTCAATGGCAACAAGTTTGGTTTTTGGTCTATATCCACTGTCCTGCCACACAGCTTTCCCCTCAATGCAGCCATAGCTTCTCTCCCCCAACACTATCAGACTATTGTCCTGGCATAGCTTCACTGTTCTGTGTTTTCCCTAAAATATGTACAATAACAATTATGAATATTTTGCTTGCCTTTCTTGGAAATTTGAAGAGCTTTTGGGGAATCACTTGCCTAGCCCGAGTCTGTTAATAACAGATGCCCATAGAAATTTGTGCTGAGGTCTCTTTTTCACTCTGTAAGTTTTGCTCTATAAGCAGAGGCCTCCAACGTCTTTGAAGCGATGGGTATTCCCCTTAAAATTACAATGATGAAGGTGGCATCTCTCCCACTGAAACCATTAGTAAAGGGTTTGCTCAGCATTTCCTCCCTTTATCCTCTCCTGCCTCCTTCCTCAGGTCAGCTGCTTAGATTCAGATGGGATGTAAGCTAATGGGAACAACAGTGTCTTTTTTCCAAGGCTCTCTTCCTTTCTCTGTCAATGAAACTTGACATTTTGTTGGCAGCCTACATAGCACTTCACACTTCTCTGGAAAATGTTGGAAGCAATTTATAGGTTTTCAGCACATATCATAATAGGTTTTCAAAACAATCTCTCTCAAAATTATCAATAGTATCCAGACTGGGCAAGACACTATTTTTTCTACCTGTTGTTTTCCCTTGGGAGAGATTGCTGAATAATTATAAAAACCATAAGAATTGAGGCAATCCAGTGACCATAAATCATGGATTTTGTGTGACAGGTTTGTCATTGCCCAAAAAATATGTTCCGGAAATTACAATACAATGACATCATATTACTTCTTTCAATCTGGTTTTTTTTGTTTGTTTTTATTTTTAAATATTTTATTGTGTTTTAGGTGAAAGTTTACATAGTAAATTAGATTCTCATTCAACGATTCATGCACAAATTGTTCCGTGACCCAGATTACAATCCCCGCAATCTGTCAGCACTCTCACCATTTCTACCCTGCTTGCCCTGTTTCCATCTATCCAGTTTCTCTGCCCCTCCTTGCATTCTCATCTTTGCTTTTGGGTATATGTTGACAGTATGGTCTCGTATAGTTGATTGTTTAAAAGAGTACATTCCTCACAGGTGTTATTGTTTATTTTATAAGCCAGTCTATTATTTGGCTGAAATGTGACCTCAGGAGTGGCTTTAGTTCCACAGTGATAGTCTCAGGGGTTCCTCTAGTCTCTCCAGTCTAGTCAGTCTGGTCTTTTTTATGAATTTGAGTTTTGTCCTACATTTTTCTCCCATTCTAACTGGAACCTTCTATGGTGTCCCTGGTGAGAATGGTCAGTGGTAGTAGCCAGCCACCATCTAGTTCTTCTGGTCTCAGGCTAGAATAGGCTATGGCTCACATGGGCCATTACTCCTGTGGACTAATTTCTTCCTTTATGCCTTTGGTTTTCTTCAGTCTCCTTTGCTCCAGATGGGAAGAGACCAATAGTTGTATCTTAAATGGCTGCTCCCATGCTTTTAAGACCCCAAATGCTACTCAAAAACTTAGGATGTAGAACATTATCTTTATGAACTAAGTTATGCCAGTTGACCTAGTTGTCCCACGGGACTATGGTCGTGAGCCTTCATACCCAGTAAGTCAGTCCCACAAGGTGTTTGGATATGTCTAGAATCCCAATCTTGTTTTATGCCCAGAAGGTCAAAATTTTTTGGTCAAACCAGATATGGTAAACATCTGTAGCTTTTGCCTCCCACTGTCCATTCACCATTATGCTGGTAAGTGACCACAATCTCCCTCTGGGGAACCACCCCTCCCACCCATGTGGTCTGAGTATCACATGAGTTAATCAGTTCAAGCCCAACTCCAGGGGTGAGCATGTAACTTAGGCCTAAACCAATCCGCACACTGAAATTCCTTGGTCACAGAGATTGGTTTAGAAATGGTCACATGACCCAACCAGAGCCAATGAGATACTGCTGGGGCTTCTGGGAGAAAGCAATGTTCTTCCTTTCTGGGTTGAAACCTGAAGGAGGATAGACTGTGCAACTGTAGCCGCCATCACAATACCACATGAAGCCCAAGACTGTAGCTAAGACAGCAAAAGGTATTGCTGAGATGCGAGAGAAAGAGTCCTGATAATATTTTTGAGTGCTTTGATCCAGCTGTGCCTGAAATTATCTATACCACTGGACTTTTCAGTTAAATGAGACAAAAAGTTTCCTTTTAAAATTTCTGCTTAAGCAACGTTTGACTGTGTATTCATTTACTTACAAAACACAACAAACAAAAACCCTGAATGCCCCCACCAGGTACCCTAATTTTAGGTTTGAAAAATACACTCACTGAAGATAAAAAGTAAACTAAGTGGTGTGCCAAACAGCCTGTATTTCTATAATTCCTAAAGTAGCTAGCACACACCTGGGCATACTCTAGCTTCCCAAGATGGTGCATGAGTGTTCAATGCATTGGATGAATACAGAAGGAAAGTCAAGGATAATTCATGTCAAGTGCCAGGGAATCTCTGGGTTTCAATGCAACAACCTCCTGAGTACATATGCAACTGCCAATCAATTTTTAATGAGTTCTTATCTTTGGCTACCACTGAGTCAGCCCTCAACTCATCATGACCCCAGGCACAACAAAACAAAATGCTGTCCTGTCCTATGCTATCCTCATGAGCAGTTCCGAATGGGACCCGTCTGTCAGCAGATGCTTGCATGTTGCTGCTATGATGCTGAACAGGTTTCAGAAGTAGATAGCCAGGCCTTTTTTCCTACTCCATCTTAGTCTGGAGCTTCCCGACTAAGATGGAGTCGGAAGAAAGGCCTGGCCATCTGCTTCTGAAAATCAGCCAATGAAAGCACTATGGAACACAACGGTTTCAAACAGTAGAGCTCAGTAAAGGCTGAGCCACAGAATAAAATGCCTGTAAGCACAAAGGCTCTCACTGACCAGGCTCCCTGCCTGGCCTTGGCAAAGCCATCTGTCCCCTTGAGGCAGGAAACAGACAAAACCTTAGGGAAGGCTCCTCTTCCCCACCCCGCCCCCACATTGCAGATACACCTTGGAGCAGTAAATGGTCAGATTCAGTGTCTCACAGTGTCCCCATCCCAAAGAGGAAACAGGGGTGTGGGCTGAAAGGGGCAACACGAATTTATGGAATTCAAACACCTGGAGAGCCTGTGGTCCATGGCAGGAAGGAGCTGGTTTCCTCCTGACTCTGGCAAGTTAAATGTCCCTGGTAACTCTGAAAACACTTTCAGACCAAGACTTCAGGAAAGAGTAAGAATTTCCACAAGTCCTTGAAAGGAAGAAGAAGCTGAGTCATAAGAAGGAACAGCATTAAAAAACCAAAAAAAAAAAAACCAAAGCCAGTGCCTTCGAGTCTTTTCTGACTCATAGCAACCCTATAGGACAGAGTAGAACTGCCCCATAGAGTTTCCTATGAGCGCCTGGCGGATTTGAACTGCCAACCCTTTGGATAGCAGCTGTAGCACTTAACCACTATGCCACCAGGGTTAGCAAACTGTAAATTGAGCAAAGATCTGTTCTCATCCACTGACCGCTATGTCTCCTCCCAGCACCTTCCTCCCAGAGGTCCAGGCCTCTTCTGTGATTCTGGCCCCTGAACCCAGTCCAGAGGAAATGGGCCAAAGGTTCCTTTGCACAAAAATAAATAAATAAATAAAATAAAGGAGCTGTGGATTAGTGTGAGCAAAGGGTCGTCAGATACAGAAGGCTCAGAATAGGGCCCACCTTCAGTTCAGCTCAAGTGATGGAACTTCTCAGGCTCTTCTGCACTCCCAAACCTTCTCTGAACAAAGAATGGAATTCCACTGCTGGAGTTTTATTCTTTTATCTTCTGACTTCAATCCCATTACAATACAAATCTCTTTGGAGAGAAAGTGGCTCAGACTTTAAACCATTGTCAAGTCATTTGTTCCTGTGTGTGAAGTTTTGCCACTAGAGAAGCAAGTGTGATAACTAGAATCTTAAATATGTGAAGAAGACAAGGAAATGGGAGACCACTGAGGGAGGAAGTGGTATTTGGGGTAATGACACAGTGGAGTGGGCAGAGCACAGGCTTCGGAGTCAGAAAGACCTGGGTTCAGATCTTGACTCTACCATCTACTAACCATTACTTTGGGCTAATTCCTTAACTCCTTGAAAAGTCAACTACCTTATTTGTGAAATGGGAACATAAATACCTATCTCTGTAGGGTCACTATGAATCAGGAACAACTCAGCAGCAACAGTTTGTTTGTTTCTTTTGGTTTGTCTGTTTTTTATTCCTTTGATAACTGCATCCTCTCTGTCTTGCCATCGAATCGATCCTGACTCATAGCAACTCTATAGGACAGAGCAGAACTGCCCCATAGAGTTTCCAAGGAGCAGCTGGTGGATCTCTGTCTCAAGTACCGACATATTCCTCACTATTTGGCTGGTAACTGCTATTCATCTATATGCCACCCTGGGCCACCTCCACAGGGAGGCTGGATTAGGGAAGTGCCCCTTGTCTGTGTCCCACAGCACCCCCCTACGCAGAGCAGAAACTTTTTGTTCTGTACTGTGACTGCTTCCTGCAACTGTCTCCACTAGACTGGGGGGAGCGGCCTTAAGACCTAGGGTCTTTGTCTCATTCGCTGGTGCATCCCCAGCACTAAGAAAACTTGAAGAAATAAGGAAGAGGAACGTGAAGGGCTCTCACCTAGGAGAGATGGTAACGTTGGACTTGTGTGAGCAACGGGAGAAGGAGGGACACCCTGCAGGAGGGTGTTCCTCCACAACGAGAGGAAACAACGTGGCAGGCTGACAGAGAAGGGCATTCACACCACTTCTATTGTCTCCAATCCTGAATCCTAACCTGAGTGAAGGAGGCAAGGCAAGAATCGTGACACTGGTATTAGACAAAGTTGAATTCAAGGTCAAAAGCATAGCATGGGAGCAGAAGTGATTGCTTCATAATGATGAAGGCTGCAATCCACAGTGGAGGTAATACTGTCATGAACCATTAGAAATCAGATAACAAAGCATCAACATTTGTAAAGCAAAACCACAGGAAATTTAAGAGAAACTCAGAAAAATATAAAAGTAATAAAAGGTTTTAATGCTCCTCTTTAGATCCCTGCCAGAACAAGTATATGAAAATAAGTAAGGATATAAAAGATATGAACCATATAATTAAAATTATGTCTTTCTAGGTTTCTACGGTGTATTTACAAAAATTAATCATCTTTAAGGCATAAATTCCACAAAGCTGATATAATACAAATGACATTCCCTGATTGTGATACGATAAAACAGTATACAAGCTGCAAACATAGAAAAGCCTTGGAAATGAGGGGGGAAACATTTCTCCTAATTAATTATTGAGTCAAAGATAATACATAAATTGCAACTGTCAGATATCTAAAAACTAAAATAATAGCAGTACATATTAGAATTGGGATACGTTCAAAATTATACCAAAAGGAAAATTCATAAGCTCAAACATTTTTATTATAAATGAGCAAGGATTAAAATAAATTAAATAAGTATTTAGCATAGAATATTAGCATCCAAGTGCTTGGCTGGTAACCAAAAAGTCAACAGTTCAAATACACCAGCCTCTCTGCAGAAGAAAGATGTGGCAGTCTGTTTCCATAAAGATTACAGCCTTGGAAACCCTATGGGAAAGTTCTACCCTGTCCCATAAGGTAACTGTGAATTGTAATCAACTTGATGGCAATGGGACTGGTTTTAGTATAGAATGTTAAAATAATAAATAAATAAACTGTTGCTGTTGAGTCGATTCCAAACCATAGTGACCCTATAGGACAGAGTAGAACTGCCCCATAGGGTTTCCAAGGGGCAGCTGGTGGATTTAACAGGCAAACTCTTACCATTGCACTGCCACAATTTAAGGAATGCAAGAGTTCAAGGAAAGTATAAACTCAAAAGAATAATGAGTGTGTGATCAAGAAATAATACAATTAAATATCTTAAGAGCAGATTCTTTGAAAAAAAATCAATACAACTAATATATCACTAGGTAGCCTAATCAAGGATAAATGTGAGAAAGTTTACATAAAATTATAAAATTAAGAATGAGTAAAGGAGAAAATACAAATCCAAAGGAAACCCAAAGATGTATAGGAGAACATTTTGTTCAACACTGTGTTAACAACTTTGAAATGTGAAAAAAAAGTATGATTTTTCAAGGAAAATATAAATTATCAAAACTGACAAAATAAACCCTGTGGCAGAAAATCTGTTCCATAGTAGGCCCAGAGGAAGCGGACATGGTCCCAACAACTAGATGAAACGAGTCTCAGGTTTACCTTTTAAGAAGAGCATGTGAGATGGGAGATATTGCTGTGGCCACAACTGGGAAATACAATCAGTCACACTCTCACACCCACTATGGTGGTCTCCTTCTCTAGCACCTGAGCTGTCATTCATAGGGCTAAAAAATAGACTCTTGACTATTTTGAGGACTCCATGCAGGAAATGTGCTTTATGCTGTCCTGCTGGCATGCTGTACTCACGGTCCCATATCTTTCTGATTGAAGCTGGGGTTAAGTGTGGCCTATTGTTGTCAGGTTGAGCCTAAGACCACTAAGATGGGCTTTTGCACTTCATAAGTGTTTTTAAGTTATTTTTCTACCTTTGACAAAATCCAAACTGGAAATGGTGGATGCACATACGCAAAGAAAACTCCACAACAAACCCTAGGTGAATTGATCTGCAATTATATACATTATGGTGAAATTTAAATTTTAAGATATGGGAATTTTGCTTTAGTAACAAAAGTCGCTTGTATCAGACAAAGTCTCCTATAGATAACAATTTTAAGCTGTAGTCAACATTGGGAAAAATTTATTTGATGATACTGAAGAGCAATCAAAAGCAGACAGTAACTATAGGCACTTAATAGAGGGGACAGCACTGATACTTGTTTCTGCAGATTTTCTCCTGCAGGCATTCCCCAATCCATACACAGTAGGAGTGCAAGTCAAGCATAAATTCGCAACCTGGCAGCCTGAGGACTCAGAGGACAGTGTTCCACGCTGCCAGTGGCAGGATGTAAGACAGCATCCTGAAAACAAAGGAACCATTGATGTGAAGCCCCACAATCTGCATATAAAGCTGACCCAAATCCTTGGCTGACCCATTAACTACACATACACCAGGGGAAACTCCAGGAGACACAGCAGAAAACATCAGCTGGAAGGCAAAAGTAACTGAATGTATATTTTAGCTGTTGCCCATCACAGGGGAAACAAAGTTTGGCATTTGAGTCCAACCAAGACAGCTGCCTCCTAAAGCAAAAATCAACAATCTTCAGAGGAAGATAAGAAAATTCAGAGCTTCAATCAGGTATCATTCACAATGTCCAGTACATAAACATATCTTACTTGATATATGAATAAACAGGAAAATATGACCCATAGTCAAGGAAAAAAATCAGCCAGTATAAACTGAATCTGGGATGACTCAGACATTGAAATTATAAGCACTTAAAAGTAGCTATATAAATATCTTCAAACACTCAAAAGAAAATATGGCACAGTGAATTTGTAGATGGAGATCCTCTGCAGAGAAATTGAAACTATATAAAAGAGCCAAATAGGACATCAAAATCTGAAAAGTATAATATTTGAAATTAAAAATTCCTGAATGGGCTTAAGGACAACTGGGAATGGGAAGAGACTGAACTTGAAAACAGATCAATATAAATTAATCTGAAGAGCAGGGAGAACAAAGAATTTATTTTTTTTAATTAAAGGATCTCAGTGGCCTGTGGTACAATACGAAACAGTCTAAAATACATGTAATAGGAGTCTCAGAAGCAGAAGAGAAAAAGAATGAGGAAGAAAAACGTATTTGAAGAAATGATGGCTGAAATTTTTCAAATTTGGTAAACTTCAACTTATATATCTAAAAAGCTCAGAAAAACACAAATACTAAGGATATCACGGTGAGGCACGCCATGATTAACTGCTGAAAACCAAAGTTAAAGTGAAAATCTTGATAGTAGTCAGACTCATAGCAGCCCCATAGGACAGAGTAGAACCGCCCCATAGAGTTTCCAAGGAGCACCTGGTGGATTTGAACTGCTGACCTTTTGGTTAGCAGCCATAGCACTTAACCACTATGCCACCAGGGTTTCCCTAGTCAGAGATTAGCAATACATTAATAAAAGAGAGCAAAAAATATGAATAACAGCTTGTTTCTCTTTAGAAACAACAAAGGCCAAAAGACAAAGAAATGGCATTCGTAAAATGCTGGGAAAAAAAAATTCTGGAAAAATATTCCTCAAAGAATAGAAGTGAAAAAGGGACTTTTTAAAGGTAAACTAAGATTGAAAAATTTGTTGCCATCAGGTACTTCAAAAAATACTAAATAAAGTTCTTCAGACTGAAGGGAACTTACATCACATAGAAACTCAAATGCACAAGAAAAATAGAATGAATGGGAAATGGTAAAGTGTGTGCAAATACAAAATGTTATAGAAATCTTAATTCCTTTAAAGGACACAAGATTATTTAAAGCAAAAATTATAACACTGTATTGTGGTATTTATAACCTATGCAAATATAATATACGTTACTTCTTGTATTCTTTCACAAAGGACTGGGGATAAAATGGAACTATACCATTGCAAGAATCTTATTAATGAACTAAAATAGAACACCAAAATATATTTGATTACCAAAAAAAAGAAAAAGGCAAAAACAAAAGAGGAACAAAGAATAAAAACTAAGATAAGACTAATAGAAACAATAAACAATATGGTATAAATAAATTTTTTTAAAAAAATCAAAATTGCATTAAATGTAAATGGGTTAAAAACTTCAATTAAAAGCCAGAGATTGTTGAATTAAATAAAAAAGCTGTTGACATGAGATGCACTTTAAATGTAAAGACACAAATAGGCTGAAAGCAAAAGGATGGCAAAAGGCACACCATCAAACACTGAGCATAAAAAAATTTTGACTCTATGGGACTTTGGGCAAAGGCTAATTGATTACAGAATTTTTAGAAATGAAAAAGGTGACCAGCCTACTAAAGAATTACTTCATCTACAAGACGAAATAGTATTTTAAAAAGGTCTATTAACAGATATAAAGAAGGCTATCATGATGATAACAGTCAATTCATTAGGAACTCATAACCATCATATAAGTATATGTGCCTAATGACTGAGCTTCCAAACATATAAATGAAATCTGACAGAACTAAAAGATAAATAAAACCACAATTATAGTTGGAGATTTTTTAACACATTCCTTTGAGTAACTGATACCAGAACTAGCAAAAAAAAAAAAAAAAAAAAACAGTTAAGGATATAGAGGATAAGAATACCATCAAGCACCTTTAACTAACTGACATTTATAACACAACTGAAGAACACACATTCTCTCCAAACGCACACTGAGTGTTCGCCAAGACAGACCACAAAACAAAGCTGAATATGTTTCAAAAGGTTGAAATCTTACAGTATGTTCTTAAACACGATAAAATTAGATTAGAAATCAATCACAAGGTATCGAGAAAAGCTTTAAATACAAATAAGGCATTTCTAATAATTCTTGGGTCAAAAAAGAAATCACAAGGAAAATTATAAATATCACATACACAATAATAATGAAAATACATGAACATTTATGGGATAAAACTAAGGAAGTGATTATCAGGAAATTCATAGCTTTAAATGCTTACACTAGAAAAGAATAAAAGGATTATATAAATAACCTAAGCTTCTGCCTTAAGCAACTAGAAAAAAATGAGCAAAATAAGCCAAAATGAATAAAGATAAGAATATAATAAAGATGAGAGAAGTCAATAAAATGCAAAACAAATAATAGAGAAAATCAACAAAGCCAAGAGTTAGTTGTTTGAAACAACTAATAAATGGAAAAACCCCTAGTAAGACTGATCAAGAAAAAAAGAGAGAAGATACAAATTACCAATATCAGAAATTAACATGTAAATGTCATTACAGATCTTATAAACATTAAAAAATAAGGGAGTACTATGAATAAGTATATCTATAAAAAAAAATTTTTTTTATATATATTCACTAAATTACAAAAAAAAAAATTAGACAAGCTCCTTTAAAAACACAACCTATCAAAACTGGCAAGCTTTAATAAAGTATATGAACATTCCTATAAGTATTAGAGATATTGAGTTTGTAATCTGAAGTTATCCCATAAAGAAAACTCAAATGATAGATGGTCTCACTGATGAATTAAGAAAATTTAAAAAATATTTATCACTTGATCATCTCAACTGAAGCAGAAAATCAGTTCCTAAAAACGAGCAACAGAAGAAACTGATAAAAGGAATATATGAAAAACTACAGTCAACATCGCATTCAATGGTAAAAGATTTCCCCTCAAGATTGCGAAGAAGCAAAGATGTTCAATATCACTACCTCTATTCAACATTGTCCTGGAAGTCCTAGCCAGTGTAATAATGATAGAAAAAATAATAAAGCCACAAAGGTTGAAAAGAAAAAAGTAAACCTTTAAGCACAAACGATATGACTGTTTAGAAAAGACTAAGAAACCTACAAAGAAACTATGACAGCTATTAAGTGAGTTTAGCAAGGTCACAAATTCAAAACACAAAAATCAAGTATAGCAGCAAACGACTGGGAAATGAATATAAAATTCCCAATTACAGTACTGTTGAGGAAGATAAAACACTTAGGAATAAATTTAACAAAGGATGTGCAAGACTGCTGTCATTTTAATGGTTTCATCATGGGATTCTGGAAATGGGATCTTGAAGTGGCAGAGGCCATGTGGTAGAACTTAATCACCAGGGACAAGGTTGGTATAATTACCGTACCGGGAAACTGAGATGAAGTGGTTATCAGAATGTTTTTACTCTATGGGACTTTTGGCAGTGGCTAACTGATCACAGAAGCCCTAGAAATGAAAAACGTGGGCAGCCTACTAAAGAATTACTCTATCGATATAACTGGAAGTACTCTAGGTCTGGCAGCAAAAAACCTGATGAATCGCCTTACAGAGAGTGACAGCCTTTCACCAGTTCTCAGACCCAAAGCTCCTTGAAGGTAAGGCTGGGCCCGTCTGAGGAAAGTCCCTGCAACACTTCCACAAGTATATAAATGCAAGTGTTTTTTCAAGCCTTACCCAGACAGATCTGTGGCCATTATTTATGAGAGGAAAATACAGGGAATTTTCAGGGATTACTAGATATTGGCTTTAAGTTGACGTTATTCCCTAAGAACCAAAAACTGTCATTGTGGTGCAGCATTCAAAACTGAGGCTTTTACAGTGAGTGTTTGTTTATGGTGACGGGAAATTTGTCAAAAGATTATGGGTGATGGTTACGTGACATGATTAATGTAATTGATAATCACTAAATTATACACCTGGAAAATGTTAAATTGGCCAATGACATTTTTGCAACAGTAAAAATAAGTGAATAAAAATTTTAAAAACTGAGGATATTGGAGATCGGGTTGCAAATAGAGTTTGACCTAAGGATGTCTCACAGTAGGTCTGGTGGATCCACAAACTCACTCTGTGCTTATTTCCATATTTCCTGAAATGTATTATCAGCATAAACATAGTTAGCAACTGGCAGAATCCCCATGCTGACTCTTTGAACTACAGAGTGAGGACTTTTATAGTAGCAAGAGTCTACTGGGAACCCCTAGAACTTTCCCTCTCTACCAGAATAGTTAATCTGAAAGCAATGTTGCATCCCACTGGGAACTGCAGAGATTACTGACATCAAACACTTGATTTATGCGGAGGTGGTGACTCTTATCACATCTCCACTTCATCACTTGTTCGGCCTGGAAAGAAGGGGGATGGATCTTGAAAAATGGCTATGGATTACTGTACACTCCATCAGGTGGTGGTCCAGATATTCAGTATCTTTTTAATAGAGCAAATCAATACACTCCTTGTCACCTGGTAGGCAGCTATTGATCTGACAATTGTTCTTTCTCTCTCTCTTCCAGAAATACGAGAATCCATTTGCTTTCACATGTTAGGGACAACAGTGCACTTTTACTCTCTTCACTCAGGGCTAAGTCAGCTCTCTTGTTTTCTTCCATAATTTAGGAACTTAAAGCATCTTGACATTCTTCAAAACATTACACTTATGTATTATACACTAGTGATTTTCATGCTGATCAGACACGACAAAAAGAAAGAGAAAATACCTAACTCTAACTGTGTGTGCTGCTGGGTAGGACGTAAATCTCGTAAGACTTCAGAGACCAACCAACCTGCACATTTTCTAGGGATTTAATGTTCTGAGACTCTGCTAGGATATTCCCTCCAAAATAAAAGTCAAGTTGCTGCTAATTGTACTGCCTACCCCTAAGAAAGGCCATATGCTTGCTAAGCCTCTTGGATTTTGAAGGCAATGTAGACCATATTCTCACAAGACCATATTTAGGAAACCCTTGTGGTGTAGTGGTTAAGTGCTGTGGCTGCTAAACGAAAGGTCGGCAGTTCAGATCCACCAGGCGCTCCTTGGAAACTCTATGGGGCAGTTCTACTCTGTCCTATACTCTGTCCTACTCTGTTGCTATAAGTCGGAATCAACCGACGGCAACAGGTTTGGTTTTTTTATAGACCGTAAGTGTGCTGTTCTGACCTATTTATTGAGTAACCCCTATGGCCTCCAGTTTTCTGTGGGGAACAGAGAAAACAAAGGCTTTTCAGAAGTTCTAGTGCACTACAAGCTATTATGCCACTTAGATCTTATGATCAGAAGACACAATGGTACTGAGGTTGAGGCAAATAGTGATACTGTATGAAACCTCTGGAATTTTTCAAAAGGAAGATCATAGCACAGAATCATGGAGGTTTGGAGCAAAGCCATGAATACTCTCTGCAGTTAACTTTTAAACTTCTGAGAAACAGCTTCTGGCTTGTACCCTGGGAGAGGCTGAATCCCTGATTATGAACCATCAAGTTATCATCCATAAACTGTCCTCCATGAACTGGGTATTATCTGGTCACAAAGCTGTAAGACTAGGCATGTGCAGCAGCTCCATAATGATGTGAAATGGTATAGACAAGATAAGATGTGAGCAGGTCCTGTGAACGTAAGTAAACTGCATGAGCAGTCATCTCAGACTTCTGTCTCTCCCTCTACCTAAACCTTTTTTAGCCTCATGGAAAATCCTATAACCAGTTGACAAGGAATAAAAGATTTAGGTCTGGTTATAGGGAGCCCTAGAGATGTGCGGTTAGCCAAAAACACAGCGGTTCGAAACCACCAGCAGCTCTGCAGGAGAAAGATGTGACAGTCTGCTTCTGTAAAGATTGCTGTTGTTTTTAAATGCTGTAGAGTCGGTTCCAACTCATAGTGACCCTATGTAGAACAGAAGGGAACACTAACTGGTCCTGCATTATTACAATCATTGTTATGCTTGAGCCCATTTTTGCAGCCTTGGAAATTCTACAGGGCTGTGAAGATTACAGCCTTGGAAACCCTATGGGAAAGTTCTACTCTATCCTATAAGGTATCTATGAGTCAGAAATGACTTGACGGCAACAGGTATTGCAAAATATGCTGGCACAAACAGGAAGTGGGCTGCTACAGAATTTCAACCCCAGTCAGGAGTACCCCAAATAATAGTACTAAAAGGCTATCTTCCCAGTATACAGAACATTGTTCAGTACATTTTGTTGTATACTTTGCCTGGAGTTAAGATGTCCAGAAATACATATCTATATTGGTTTATAGGCAGTGGTTAATGATTTCACTACCAGGTCAAGAACATGGAAAGAAAAGGATTGGTGACCAGGAGGTCTGGGGAAAATCATGTAGATAGACCTCTCAAAATGGGCACAAAGTGTGAGGGCATTTGTGCCCCATATGATTGCTCACTAAAGGGCACTCCACTTGGAGGAGGATGTTACAATCAGATGGACAAAATAAAATCTGTTTATGTCAGTCAATCTCCCACCTAGGCACCACAGTGTTTGCTCAATGGGATCCTGAATATAGTGACAGGGATGAAAGCTATGCATGAACTCAAAATAGACTTCCCTTTACCAAGCCTAATATGCCTCTTACCACTGCTAAATGGTAACCTGCCAACAGCAGAGATCAATGCTGGAAGCCCAGTGTGGCACCATTCCCTGAAGTGATACCCCATCATGTGGTGGAAGATTTATTACACTAGACCTCTTCCATCACAGAGGGAGCAATAATTTATCCTCACTGGAATAGGCCTTTCTACTGAATATGGATTGGCTTGTTATTGTTGTTAGGTGTGGCCGAGTCAGTTCCTACTCATTGCGATCCTACGCACAACAGAAGGAAACACTGCCCAGTCCTTTGCCATCCTCAGAATCATTGCTATATTTGAGCTCATTGTTGCAGCCACTGTGAAAATCCATCTTGTTATGGGTCTTTCTCTTTTTTACTGACCCTCTACTTTACAAGCATGACGTCCTCCTGTAGGGACTTGCCCCTCCTGTAACATATCCAAAGTCCTTGAGATGAAGTTTTGCCATCTTCGCTTCTAAAGAATATTTATTCATTCTTTTGGCACTTCATGGTATATTCAATATTCTTCTCCAACACCATAATTAAAAGGTATCGATTCTTCTTTGGTCTTCCTTATTCCTTGTCCAGCTTTTGCAGGCACATGAGGCTATTGAAAATACCATGGCTTGGGTCAGGTGCACCTTAGTCCTCAAGGTGACATATTTCCTTTTTAACATTTGAAAGAGGACTTTTGCAGCAGATCCGCCCAATGCAACAGGTCGTATGATTTCTTTACTGCTGCTTCCATGGGCATTGCTTGTGGATCCAAGTAAAATGAAATCCTTGCCAATGTCACCCTTTTCTCCATTTATCATGATGTTGCTTATTGGTCCAATTGTGAGTATTTTTCTTTTTGTTGAAGTGTAATCCATACTGAAGGCTGTAGTCTTTGATCTTCATCGGTAAGCACTTCAAGTCCTCTTCATTTTCAGCAACCAAGGTTGTGTCATCTGCATATCACATACAGGTTGCTCATGAGTCTTCCTCCAATCCTGATGCTGCATTCTACTTCATATAGTCCAGCTTCTTGGATTATTTGCTCAGCACACAGATTGAATAAGCATGGTGAAATGACTCGCTTACTCTAACCAAAATGTTTCTACCACTACCATCTGTGGACTTATTCAATGCTTAGTTATTCTCTTGTTACCCCTCACAATGTTGTTCTGATCAAATAATTCATTTCATAGCAAACGAAGTATAGCCATGGCTCATGCTCATGGGTTCCATCTGGTCTTACCACATACCCCCATTGCCTAGAAGCAGCTAGCCTGAATAGTAGAATTGCCTGCTGAAGACACATTACAGAGCCAGTAGGGAAATTACACCATTCAAGGGTGGTACATTAGCCTAAAGGCAGCTTTAAATCTGCATCCAATATATTCTACTGTTTCCCCCATAGCTAGCATATACAAGTCCAGGGATGAAAAGGTACAAGTAGAAGTCCCTCTCATTATTACACCTGGATAGCATAATTGCAGAATTTTTACTTCCTTTACCTATACCTTAGGCTCTACTAGTTAAAAAATTCTTAGATCCCAAGAAGAAAATTTTCCCATTGGTAACATGATAATGGCCTCATTAAACTGGAAGTTAAGATGGACACCTGGCCAAGTTGGACTCTGCATCCTAGTGATCCAGCAAGCAAAGAGGTGGATCAGTTCTCTGTACAGATAGCTTATTCTAACTATCAAGGGGAAATTGCACTGCTGTAGGCAGTGGCCATATCCAGAATGCAAGTAGTGCACACCTGCTACCCAGTAAAGGCAAGCCTTGCAGGGATGGTAGAGTAGATCGTTCAAGTAAATAATATTGAGCAGCAATTGTTAAAAAAAAAAAAAACTCAGGACTGCCATAGAATGAGGGTTCTGAATAAGAGCACCAAAGTTATCTTTCAAATTATTAGCACAAAAGAAACCTGAGGTTTTGAGCATAGCTTGGAGCTAATACAAAATAGGTTGTTTATTTTATTCAATCAAGAAATTACTTAATTTCTTGTGGAATTCAAAAACCTTTTTATTGCAAATTAAATATGCAAATATGTCACAGAAAAAAATGTGGCCAATCATTTAGGACTAGGAATGCCCCCCTACACACACCAAAATTGGTTAGTCAACATAAATCAATCAAAATGATTTCTCAAAGAGAAAACAATACTTCAAAGAATTTGGTTCCCAACCAGCTATATTTCCTTGAGCTTTATCACATATTAACTCAACTTAAGAGCTTCCCAACAGCTACCCAAAAAACCAAACCCAGTGCCATCAAGTCAATTCCCCAGCAGCTACAGACATCCCATACTGGACTGAAATGGGCTTCCTCAGGCAGAAAGGGAAGCTCCTCATCACCAGAGGATACAAAGAGCAGCTGGGAGCATGTTTGGGTCAGGGATGTTGAGGAGAGTGTTGCAGTGCCAAGAGGGGACTGGATCATATGACCTCCGAGATCCATTCCAGTCCTGCTATTGTGAGTCTCTTATTGGGAGGTATAATCAAACCAACTTCCAGGCCCCTCCTCTCACTTTTTGCCCAGCCACCCCAACCTGTCCTAATCACTAATAAGGTTCAGTAGTGCATAGAACAAGTGGTAGGAGATGGTCTGGAAACCTAAGATCCATCTAATACTTTGTTTTGAGGCAGCAACACAGAAACCACTTGCCTTATCCCAGATAAAATGCCACATAAATTTGTTTTCTTTAGAGGTTTGTTGCCTCTGGATGGTGGTCTCTAGAAAATCCTAATAGCGATTCTTCACATGTCAGACCTTGGGTAAGGACTCTGCAGCATCTCGTTTGTATGTAAAAACAACCCACATAGTAGGTACTGTTATCATCATCATCCCTATTTCACAGATGAACAAACAGCAACTTTGAGATTAAGTGACTCACCCAAAACTACACAGCTAATTAGTACTCAAACTGGAACTTGATCCCAGCCAGGGAGACTCAAAAGCCACACCTGTAGTGTGTAGCAGGATGACACTGCTGGCCCAAGGACTTCACTTGAAGTAACAGGCACTGCTCTATTTTGCCTCTCACTAGAGTGGTTCACTACTATCTAACAACTACTACAAGCCAAACATTGCACATTTAAAGATTTTGCTCAACAATTAGACTAAATCAAAAGGAAAGAAGTTTCCTGAATGCGACAAAACACTTCAAAGGCCAGAGTAGCAGGGACAGAGGTCTAGGGACCATGGTTTCAGGGTACATCTAGGTCAACTGGCATAACAAAATGTATTAAAACATTCTGCATCCCACTTTGGTGAGAGGCATCTGGGGTCTTAAACACTAGCAAACAGCCATCTAAGAAGCATCAATTGGTCTCAACCTTACCTGGAGCAAAGGAAAATGAAGAACACCAAAGACATACGGTAAAGATGAGCCCAAGAGACAGAAAGGGCCACATAAGCAAGAGACTCCATCAGCCCGAGACTGGAAGAACTAGATGGTGCCCCACTACCACCAATCGCTGCCCTGACAAGGAACACAATAGAGAATCACTAATGAAGCAGGAGAATAGCGGGATGCAGACCTCAAATTCTTGTAAAAAGACCAGGTTTAATGGTCTGATTGAGACTGGAGAGACCCTGACGGTCATGGTCCCCAGACCCTTTGTTAGCCCAAGATTGGAACCGTTCCTGAAGTCAACTCTCCAGACAGGAATTGGACTGGACTATAGGACAGTGATACTGGTGAGGAGTGAGCTTCTTGGCTTAAGTAGACACATGAGACTATGTGGGCAACTCCTGTCTGGCGGCAAGATGAGACGGAAGAGGGGGTCAGGAGCTGGTTGAATGGACACAGGGCATACAGTGTGGAGAGGAAGAATGTGCTGTCTCATCAGCAGGAGAGTAGCTAGGAGTACACAGCAAGGTGTGTATAACTTTTCGTATGAGAGACTGACTTGATTTGTAAACTTTCCCCTAAAGCACAATAAATAAATAAGGCCTTGTTCATTTTATTCCCACAACTATTCTGTTGTTGTGTTCCGTTGATTCCAACTCATAGAGACCCCATATGACAGAGTAGAACTGCCCCATAGGGCTTCCTAGGCTGTAATTTTTACGGGAGCAGATCACCAGGTCTTTTCTCCCTTGGAGCCTGTGGGTGGGCTCAAACTACCGACCTTTTGGCTAGCAGCCAAGCACTTAACCATTGCACCCCCAGGGTTCCTTTACAACTATTCTATGAATTAGGTATTATTATAAGTCCCACTTTACTGTAGAGGAAACTGAGGCCTGGAGAGCTGAAGTGCTTGCCCTAAATAACACAGATCTATTAGGCAGAGGCAGGAATCACACCCAGATCTGTCCACCCCTAGAGCTGTTCTCTTTACTCTTTGTCATGTTGCTCTGATCTACTCATCCCATAGGACCTGCTAGGTTTACTTACAGTGCAGTAGTTCATGGATCAGGGAATGAAATATTTCCCACGAAAATTAGGAGGCTCCAGCCAGTAATGACTACAGAAGAAATACTGCTGCAAACTGGCTCGATCCTGTGCTTTTGATAATTCTCTCAAGAGAAGATGCATTATGTTAGTTTATCGTTTTAAATAAATTCTCAATGAGCTATTTACCCATCAGTCTCTATCTGTGGGGACTGTTTTTGTAACATCAGATAAATGAGCAATTAGAGAGTTTAAAAGGCTCTTAAATGTGGTAGAGCTTGTAAACCTGATTTCCCTGGGATAGTAAATGTCACATCAAATGTCTTCAGTGTACACTTCCTGTCTACCCTTTGTTTCAACAGCTGTAATATTGCACTCTGTCCTCATTCTGAGGACACCTGCCTCCTAGCAGGATGTAATGGAAAAATTGAGAACCTCAAACACAGGGTGCTTAAGATTCCGGTCCCAGCTGTCCTTGGGTGATCTTGACCAAACCAACTTCTCTCTCCAGACTTAGTTAATTTATTAGTAAAACGTGAGCTGAAACTAGACTTTTTTTTAAGAGCACTTCAAGCTCTAACATTCTACGGCTTCACGAGTCTCTGACTTTTACTCTGCATAGCCTCCTTCTCCATAATTTCCTATGCAGTATCCTAAAAAGGGATGACTATTAGTTATTACTGTCATCATCGTGATGACTTGATGCATTAGAAAGCACTATATGTGGCAAAGGAGCCCTGGTGGGTTGGCGGTTAAGAGCTACAGCTGCCAAACAGAAGGTCAGCAGTTCAAATTCACCAGCCGATCCTTGGAAACCCCATAGGGTGGTTCTACTCCGTCCTATAGGGTGGCTATGAGTAGAAGCTGACTCAAGAGCAATGGGTTTAGTTTGGGTTTTGATATATGTAGCGAGACATTAGCAAAACCAGTAGAGCCAGAATCTGAAATTCCACCGTTACGGACTCATTGCTTTGGTGTTGCAACCAACCAGTTGCCATTGAATTGTGCCTCATGCAAACCTATGTGCATCGGAGTAGAACTGTGCTCTGTAGGGTTTATAATGGCTGATTTTTCAGAAGTAGATTGCCAGGACTTTCTTCTGAGGCTCCTCTAGGCAGACTTGAACTTCCAATCTTTCAGTTAGTTTCCAAGCGCATTAACCATTTGCTCCACCCAGGATTTTAAAATGTCTCAGACAAGAGGAATGCTTTAAGACAATTGATTTTATTTAAAAAATAGAATTTTTTTTTTTTTAAAATAAAATCCTTCAAGGAACCTCTACTTACAAAACACAGATGTGGAGGCACTCTGAATAAAGCAGGAGAATGGGATGGGCAAGGATAGCTGGGAATCCCTCCACTTAGCATCGCTTTCACCCTCATATGGGCCCCAACGCACCCTCTCAGAAAGCTAGCACTCCTCAGAAGACTACGTATAAACTCATTGTTTTAAGCCGCTAGCAGTTCACGCTCTATAAGGATTAGTTACAGAGCTGGCAAAGATTAAGATGAGTGGTTGGGAATATAGAAGTGTGGGGCGAGTGCAGGGCAGGGCAGATGCTAGGGAAAGAAACTAACATTTACTGAGGGCCTTCTGTGCACTAGATATTTTGCTGTTGTTATTAAGTGCCCTCAAGTTGGTTCTGATTCACACCAATCCTATGTACAATAGAATGAAACGCTATGGTCCTGTGCCATCCTCACAGTCCTTGTTATGTTTGAGCCCATTGTTGCAGCCACTATGAAAATCCATCTCGTAGAGGGTATTCACCTTCTCGCTGACCCTCTACCTTATGAAGCATGATGTCCTTCATCAGGGACCAGGCCCTCCTGATCACATGTCCAAAATTCGTGAGGTGAAGTTTTACCATCCTCGCTTTCAAGGAGCATTCTGGCTGTACTTCTTCCAAGGCAAATGCCTTCATTCTTCTGGCAGTCCATGGTATATTCGACATTCTTAGCCAACACCATAATTCAAAGGCATCAATTTTTCTTTGGTCTTCCTTATTCATTGTCCAGCTTTCGCACGCATATGAGGCACTTGAAAATACCATGGCTTGGGTCAAGCGCACCTTAGTCCTCAAAGTGACATCTTTGCCTTTCAGCACCACAAAGGGGTCCTTTGCAGCCAATTTGCCCAATGCAATGCATTGTTTGATTTCTTCACTGCTGCTTCCATAGGCGTTGATTGTGGATCCAAGTAAAATGAAATCCTTGACAACTTCAATCTTTTCTCTGTTATCGTGATGTTGCTTATTGGTCCAGTATTTTTGTTTTCTTTATGTGGCAGTGTAATCCACACCGAAGGCTGTAGTCTTTGATCTTCATCAGTGAGTGTTTCAAGTCCTCTTCACTTTCAGCAAGCAAGGTTGTGTCATCCACATATCGCATGCAGGTTTTTAATGAGTCTTCCTCCAGTCATGATGCCACAGTCTTCTTCATACAGTCCAGTTTCTTCAATTATTTGCTCAGCATACAGACTGAATAAGTGTGGTGAAAGGATACAACCCTGACACACACCTTTCTTGATTTTAAACCATGGCAGTATCCCCTTGTTCTGTTTGAATGACTGCCTGTTGTTCTGTGTAGACAGGTTCCACATGAGCACAATTAAGTGTTTTGGAATTCTCATTCTTTGCAATGTTATCCATAGTTTGTTATGATCCACACAGTCAAATGCCTTTGCATAGCCAATAAAACACAGGTAAACATCTTTGTGGTATTTTCTGCTTTCAGCCAAGACCCATCTGACATCAGCAATGATATCCCCAGTTCTATATCCTCTTCTGAATCTGGCTTGGATTTCTGGCAGTTCCTTGTCAATGTACTGCTGCAACCATTTTTGAATGATCTTCAGGAAAATTTTATTTATGTGTGACGTTGATGATATTGTTCAATAATTTCCACATTCTGTTGGGTCATCTTTCTTCGGAATGGGCACAAATATGGATCTCTTCCAGTCAGTTGGCCAGGTAGCTGTCTTTCAAATTTCCTGGCATAAACAAGTGAGCACCTCCAGTGCTGCATCCATTGGTTGCAACATCTTAATTTGTATTGTGTCGATTCCTGGAGCCTTGTCTTTTGTCAATGCCTTCAGTGCAGCTCGAACTTCTTCCTTCAATACCATTGGTTCTTGATTATATGCTACCTCCTGAAATAGTTAGAAGTTGACCAATTCTTTTTGGTATAGTGACTCTGTGTATTCCTTCTATCTTCTTTTGACACTTTCTGTGTTTTTCAATATTTTGTCCATACCCATTAAACCAAACCCACTGTTGTCAAGTTGATTTTGACTCACAGTGACCTTGCAGGACAGAGTAGAACTGCCCTACAGGGTTTCCAAGGAGCTGCTGGTGGATTCAAACTGCTGCTCTTTTGGTTAGCAGTCAAGCTCTTAACTGATGAGCCACCAGGGCTCCATTTTGCCCATGGAATCCTTCAATATTGTAACTCAAGGCTTGAATTTTTTCTTCAGTTCTTTCAGCTGGAGAAATGCCAAGCGTGTTCTTCCCTTTTGGTTTTCTAACTCCAGGTCTTTGAAAATTTCGTTATAATGCTTTACTTTGTCTACTTGAACTGCCCTTTGAAATCTTCTGTTCAGCTTTTTTACTTCATCATTTTTTCCTTTTACTTTAGCTACTCGACATTCAAGAGCAAGTTTCAGAGTCTCTTCTGACATCGATTTTGGTCTTTTCTTTCTTTCCTGTCTTTTTAATGACCTCTTGCCTTCTTCATGTATGATGTCCTTGATGTCATTCCACAACTCGTCTGGTCTTCAGTCATTAGTGTTCAATGCGTCCAACCTATTCTTGAGATGGTCTCTAAACTCAGGTGGGATATACTCAAGGTCATACTTTGGCTCTTGTAGACTTGTTTTAATTTTCTTCAGCTTCAACTTGAACTTGCATATGAGTAATTGATGGTCTGTTCCACAGTTGGACCCAGACCTTGTTTTTACTGAAGATATTGCACTTTTCCATTGTTTCTTTCCACAGATGTAGTCGATTTGATTCCTGTGTATTCCATCCAGCAAGGTCGACATGTATAGTCACTGTTTATGTTGCTGAAAAAAGTTATTTGCAATGAATAATGTGTTGGTCTTGTAAAATCTGTCATTCAATCTCCAGCATTGTTTCTGTCACCAAGGCCATATTTTCCAACTACTGTTTCTTCTTCTTTGTTTCCAACTTTCATATTCCAATTACTAGTAATTATCAGTACATTTTGATTGCATGTTTGATCAATTTCAGACTGCAGAAGCTGATAAAAATCTTCAATTTCTTCATCTTTGGCATTAGTGGTTGGTGCACAAATTTGAATAATAGTTCCATTAACTGGTCTTCTTTGTAGGTGTATAGATATCCTATCACTGCAGCATTGTACTTCAGGATAGATCTTGAAATGTTCTTTTTGAAAACGAATGTGACACCATTCCCCTTCAATTTGTCATTCCCAGCATAGTAGACCATACGATTGTCTGATTCAAAATGGGCAATACCTGTTCATTTTAGCTTACTAATGCCTAGGATATTGATCTCTATATGTTCCATTTCATTTTTGACAACTTTCAATTTTCCTAGATTCATACTTCATACATTCTACATTTCAATTATTAATGGATGTTTGTAGCTGTTTCTTCTCATTTTGAGTCATGCCACATCAGCAAATGACGGTCCCGAAAGCTTTACTTCATCCATGTCATAAAGGTCAACTCTACTTTGAGGAAGCAGTCATATTCTGAATGCCTTCCAACCTGAGGGGCTCATCTTATAGCACTATATCAGACAATGTTCTACTGATATTCATAAGGTTTTCGCTGGCCAGTTTTTTCAGAAGTTGACTGCCAGGTCCTTCTTCCTAGTCTGTCTTAGTCTTTAAGCTCCACTGAAACCTGTCCAGCATGGGTGATGGTGACCCTGCTGGTATTTGAAATACTGGTGGCATAATTTCCAGCATGATAATAACACACAAGCATTGCTGTCACAGCACAACACTATACAACAAACTGAGACCAGTAGTCAGATATTTTGCTAGGTTCTTTAAATATAAAATAAGGGAAAATAACTTAAATTATATATATCCATAAATGGCTAGTCCCCATGTCATGTCTTTCTGAAACCAATCCCTCTACCTGTACATCAAATCCCATTCCCACTTCTCTACCTGAGGAAATTACTCCACCAATTCTCCCCTCTCTCTCCTACTCTGGGTCTAATATCCTATCATCTCTTGCTGGGATCACAGCCATAGCTTCCTAACTGCTTCTGCCCTCTGCATCCATTTACAGTGTATTCTCAACACAGCCACCAAAGTGACTGGTAGGCAGAATAATGGTCCCTGAAAGGTGTCCATGTCCAAACCCTATCCAAAAGGATTTGATTATGTTATATTACATGCCAAAGGGACTTCATAGATGTGATTAAATTCAAAACTTTTATATGAGATTACCTTGGATTATCCAAGTGGGCCCAATGTAATCACAAGGGCCCTTGAAGTGAAAGACAGAACATAAGAGGAGATCGTAATAACATAATGAGAAAAGGACTCAGCTCACTGTTGGAGGCTTTGAAGATGAAGGGGCCATGGCCCAAGAAATGCAATCAGCATACAGTAGCTGGAACGGGTAAGAAAACAGGTTCCCTCCTAGACACTCCAGAAGGAAATACAGCCCTGACAATATCTTGATTTTAACCCAGTGAGATCCGTTTTGGACCTCTGATTTCTAAAACTCTAATAAATTTGTATTGTTTAAGTGACTAGGTTTGTGGTAATTTGTTATAGCAGCAAAAGGAAAATAATACAGTGACCCTTTTAAAAACAAACCAGATTATAGCTCTACTCTGCCCAGTACCTGCAATAGCTCCCCATTATACTCAAAGTGGAATCTCTAGTGGCATAAGGGTTAAAAGCTATGGCTGCTAACCACAAGGTTCGCAGTTCGAACCTACCAGGCACTCCCTGGAAGCCCTATGGGGCAGTTCTACTCTGTCATATAGGGTTTTTTTTTTTTTTATGAGTTAGAATCGACTCAATGGCAATGGGTTTGGTTTTGGTTTTATACTCAAAGTAAAAGCCAAATTCCTTCAAATGTCTCCAAGGGCCACTTGATCTGGGCTGTTCCCATCTGACCTCACCTCCTACTTGGAATCAGGATCAACAGGCTACAACTCAGGATCAGGATCAGGAAGCACACAGGCGAAGTCCTGAAGGGTCCTCTAAAGTGAAGAGCGCATCCCTCCCTTCTTCAGTAAGGGACAGCTCTCTCAGCTACTCTGGCTGAACAGGCAAGCAGACCCTGCCATGCATGCCCTCTCTCAGTCATGCAGCCCTCCTCTCCACCCCCTCAGAACAGGCTTCTTCTTGGCCCTTCAGAACAGGCATCCTCTCAGCCCCCTCAGAACAGGTCTTTCTACCTTTGACCTCCCTGCCATTGGCCTCTCCACTGAAAACTGACTCAGCTCATAGCCAGAGTAGCAGTTCTGTTCAGATCTTTTAGCTGCATTCCTAGCGGTAGGTTTCTACTGTCACCACCAACTTTAATGCAGGACCCTTTCTGGGCCTGTCACCAGTGGCTCTGCGACAAGACCTCTTCAAGTGTTATAGACCTTGACCTGTGTTACAGCTCTTTTAGGAGGTTCCTTGCCTCCTCCCTTTTTGCTTTTTCTCTTTTTTCTTCTGCCTCTTCTCTTTTCTGCTGCTTCCTTCTTTCTTCTCTCTGTCTACCAACCTCTGCAGTTGGCTGCATATATAAGCAAATTCCTTGTCAGTTTCAAAGCATGGCCTTCCCATCACAGCCATGAACTGACTGCCACTCTCTAGGCCACTATCACTTCATTTGCATAGTAGGCTATAGTTACTGCATTTGCATAAGCATTTTGACCAGTCCCTGCAAGGTATGTAAAATAGACCAATCACAGGGCAGGCTGCAGCCCAGGGCCAGATAAAAACTTTTCCTTTTCTGTTTTGCACTCTCTATCTTATCCATTTGTAAGCATATGGCCTTAGGTCTCTGGCCCCCTATCAATCATCTTGCTTAATCTTCTGGGCTTTCACCCCAAGCCACTCTAGATGCAGCTTTCCTATCCACTGCTACAGCATAACATCTCTTACTTTCCTCTTAGACATTACAGATAGCAATAACCAAAATAACCAACCAATAATCAAAACTTTCACTTCCAAGGCCCTATTTTGCTCTTTTAAGAAGTATCTATATGGGATCCAATTGACAATGGCAACTCGAATGATTAGATAGGAACCTTTGAGGGGCAGTGAGTTTATGTTAATGGGGGAGGAATAACTCAGAAAAGGAGGGTGAGGATGGTTGCACAACTCAAAGAAATGTAATCAGTGTCACTGAATTATACGTGTAGAAACTGTTGAATTGGTGTATGTTTTGCTGGGTATACTCTCAACAACAACAAAACAAATAAAATTACAAAAAAAAAAAACCACAAACCATTATCACATCTAAAAATTTAACAATCATTTCTTCTTGTCATCCAGTCTCCAGACAGTGTTCAAGTTTTCTCAATTGAATCATAAACGTTTTTACAGTTTATTCAAATCAGGATCCAAATATGATCCATGCATTACGATTGTTGATATGTCCCTTAGGTCTCTTGTAATCTATAAATTCCTCTCTCTCTCTCTTTCTCATACTCACACATACACCCTCTCTCTCACCCTCTTGCCCTCTATCTTTTCCTCTCTCCCTCAATTTTTGTTGAAGAAACACCACAGTTTGAATTTTGCAAACTCCATCACCATGACATCATTTAACATATTCCTCTGTCCTTATCACTTGGCATTAAGATCTAGAGGTTTGATCCAGTTCGGGTTTGAATTTTTTACAAGAATACCTTATAAGTGATGTAATGCAATTCCATTAGAGGGTATTCAATGTCTGGTTGTCTCTTGTGATATTAGCAGTCACTGATGATTATTACCTAGATTCACCTTTTCAGTAGGAGTTGCAAAAGGGTGATATCCTATCTTAGTTACTTAGTGTGCTAAAACAGAAATACCACAAGTGGATGGCTTTACAAACAGAAATTTATTTTCTCCACGTGTAGGAGGCTGGAAGTCCAAATTCAGAGCCCCAGTTCCAGGGGAAGGCTCCCTCTCTATTGGCTCTGGAGGAAGATCTGTGTCAATCAACACAGCCTCTTCTCAGACATGTCTGCAGGTAAGTTTCTCTCTGACCCTCGACCACTCAGCTCCTCAGCCCCTCGGCTAGGCCTCTGCCCTGCTCGGGCAAGTATTACAAAGCTTTTTAGCTTTGCCAATAAGTACTCAGAGGCACCCCACTCTGCCAGGAAGCCTTCTGCCTGAAGGCACTCAGCTATCTCTTTCTGGGGGGTTGGCTCCCACACCATCTCACACCAGTCTCCTAGTTCTGCTGCCACCATTTCTCTGCCACCACTTCTTGTTGTCTTGCATCATCTCTGGTGTTACAGCTGTCTCTCTGTGTCTTCTGATTCTAGGAGGTTCTCAGCACAAGGACCCTGGGTCCAAAGGACACACTCCACTCCTATCTCTTCTGCTTGGTGGTATTGAGGCCCCTATTTCTGCTTGCTTGTCTCCTTTTATCTTTCGAAAGATAAAAGGTGTGACTCAAGTAAGGGTATGACTTGAAGGGTGGTAAATGGGGTAAGGGTAGTGACTTGAGTCACACCTTGTAAGGCAGAGACTCAAGATACATCACACCCTAATCCTGCCTCATTAATGGACAATTCAGTCCCAAATGGGACCAGAGCCATAGGCATAGAGGCTAGGATTTACAAAACATAATTATATAAAAAAAAAAAAATTTTTTTTTTTTTTTTTTTAAACATAATTATACCAGATCACAAAATGGAGGACAATCACACAATACTGGGAATCATGGGCTAGCCAAGTTGACACAAATTTGGGGGGGGACACAATTCAATCCATGACATATCCTAATTCTGTCTTTATTTAATTAGCAGGAATACGTCTATAAAGAGAAAGTTTCCCTTACGAACTCACTCAGTGTCCTGAGGCACATTTCATATGAGAGTTGAGATAAATTATTCTTGCCCTTTATTTACCAGTTTTCAAAATAACAAGTTAGTTTCCTAGAATCCTCTAAATGAGGGTTGTTGTTTTCTGTTTTGAGTTATCATTAAGAACTCATACATTCTAAATGTGAATAGAGAGTTAACAAAACGTATTCTCTTCCTCTATGGAAAACAAATGACCATGAATTAACTTTCTAGCTCTGTTCCCCTGGAAACCTGATAAAGGTGAAGCGTCAGGTATGTTACCAAGCAGCACTGCTTATGGTAAAAATGACCCCTAATTAGTAACTATGCCTGGCCTGGGAGGCTATAAATTAACTATAAATACCTGGTGGGAATCCATAGTTTAAGCTTCTCTGAATACAGTGCATTCTTGTAACTAGGCAGGTCCCTTGCTGAGACCCCTGGATTGTATCCCCATGGGATACAATAAAAGATAATGGCTCCTCTGGGGAATGAGACTTTTAAATCAGAGAGGCTCCCATAACCACTTTCTTGAGAAGCATTCTCCAAGAAACAGACTATGGGATATATATTTGTGTACAAGAGGTTTACTGGAGAGTGTTCTTGAGTAGTGAGGGTAACAGGACTGGGCAGAGGAAAAAGCTGAACTATAATACAGCTGCAACTGGAAACTTAGCAAATTCAACAGGAACCACCTCAGTAGCTGGGACAGCCCTTTTGAGTTGCCCAATTTGAGGCAGGGCTAAGCCCTGAATAGGGGCATAATCTTGGGCAAGGCAATCTAAGACATATCAATACAAAATATATTTATGAAAATTAGTGTAAAAAATCTTAGATTATTAGTTAACTAAATCCAACAGGGATTTTTTAAAAATAATGAAATATATGATCAATGAGAGTTTACCCAGAATATACTCTACATCAGAAAATCTATTACTATCGGTTATCATGTTAATAGTTTAGTCTAGGAGAAAAATTAATATGATTATTTCAAGAGATACACAGAAATCATTTGACAAATTCCTATGCTGACTAATGAGGTGGAAATGGGAGAGTTAGAAACTTCTTACCAAAAAAAAGAGAGAGAGGCCCTTTCATAACATGGAAAAAGCTGTGTACCAAAAACTCCACACAACCTTCATCTATAATGAAAAAAAAAAAAAAGGCCTTTATTCTTAGTTTCTATCCTGAACATTTTAAAACAGGCACAAACTAGAAAGCACAGTTTGTTGTGTCCTGGTACTTCTCTCACCTACCTTCAATAATTAACATTTTTCCAATCTTGTTTATTTTACATCCCCATATTATGATCCTCTACAGACACATGATGGACCCCCCTCACCAAAAATTTGGTTTAGTTGTTGAGAATAATGATGTCACACATGAACCAAGAAGGTATAAGAAAAGTTATTACTCACATAATGAAGCTTTCTGGCAACAAAACAGGCTCCCGTGCAAATCAAAAAAAAAAAAAATGACTTGAGGAAAAGCAAAGATGGCCGACTGGCGTGGGGTTTTATGTTATCATTGCTTTGTTGCAGTGGTGGTTGTTTTTTGTTGGGTTTCTTTTCAAATCAAATCTCAGATATGATACCAGTTTACCCATGAACTTCCATATGCTTCTCCAACAGAGACGGCTTTTGTTTTTCTTTTTCATCACCATAGCACCATGATCATATGTAATATAACAAGCAATAACTTCTCAATTTCTAACATTTAGTCCACATTCACACTTTTTCTATCAGATCAAATATACCTGTTTTTTAGTTAATGTCTTCAAATCATGTCCCAAAGTCTACCCGTTGATTTTTTTCTTTAAATAATATTGTATTGTGAAAGTTTACACAAGTTAGGTTTCCATTTTATAATTTCCACACAGATTGTTCAGTGACATTAATTACATTTATCAGAATGTGTCATGGATTGAATTATGTTCCCAAAAAATATGTGTATCAACTTGGTTAGGTCATGATTCCCAGTGTTCTGTGGCTGTCCTCCATTTTGTGATTTTAATTTTATGTTAGAGAGGATTAGGGTGGGATTGTAGCACCCTTGCCAGGTTACATTCCTGATCCAATGTAAAGGAAGTTTCCCTGGGTGTGGCCTGCACCACCTTTTATCTCTCAAGAGATAAAAGGAAAGGGAAGCAAGCAGACAGTTGGGGTCCTCATACCACCAAGAAAGCAGTAAGGGAAGCAGAGCGCACCCTTTGGACCTGAGGTACCTACGCTGAGATGCTCCCAGACCAAGGGAAGACTGATGCATCACAAGGACCTTCCTCCAGAGCAGACAGAGAGAGAAAGCCTTCCCCTGGAGATGGCACCCTGAATTTGGACTTCTATCCTCCTAGACTGTGAGAGAATCAATTTCTGTTTGTGAAAGCCATCCACTTGTGGTATATCTGTTATAGCAGCGTGAGATAACTAAGACAGATCTTTACCTGTGTTTCATGCAAAGGCATTTGACTGTATGTCATAACAAATTATGGGTAACATTGTAAAGAATGGGAATTCCAGAATGCTTAGTTGTGCTCATGCAGAACCTGTACATAGACCAAGAGGCAGTTGCTCCAACAGAACAAGGGGACACTGCATGACTTAAAATCAGGAAAGGTGTGTGTCAGGGATTTACTCATTCACCACACTTATTCAATCCATATGCTGAGCAAATAATCCGAGAAACTGGACTATATGAAGAAGAATGAGGCATCAAGATTGGAGGAAGACTCATTAACAACCTACAATATGCAGATGACACAACTTTGCTGAGAAATGAAGAAAAAAAATTACATCCTTTAGTATGGATTACACCTTAACATAAAGAAAACAAAAATCCTCACAACTGAACCAGTAAGCAACATCATGGTAAATGAATAAAAGATTGAAAGACTTACTATTATAAAATTGCAATACTTCCCATATTGATCTACAGATTTAATGCAGTTCTTATCAAACTTCTAATAGCCTTCTGTGAAAAAAATGAAAAAGCTAGTCCTAAGATTTAGATTGGCAATACCAGAGACCAAGAATATAAAAAATAATGTTTAAAAGAAAAAGTTGGGGACTCACACTCCCAGTTTCAAAACTGACTACAAAGCTACAATAATCAAGACAGTGTAGTACTGGCATATGAAGAGACACATAGATCAATGGAATAAAATTGACAGCCCAGACATAAACCATATATCTATGGTCAATCAATTTTTAACAACCTTTTCAAGACCATTCAACAAGAAAAAAATAGTCTTACCAACAAATTGTGCTGGAGCAACTGGATATCCACATGCAAAAAAATCAAGTTGGAACCCTACCTCATAACACATATAAAAATTAACTCAATATGGATCAAAGACCTAAGTGTAAAAGCTAAAAATATAAAACTCTTAGAAAACAACATAGGTATACATCTTCACACCTTTGGATTAGGGAATGGATTCTTAAATGACACCAAAAGTACAAGCAACATCAAAAAAAAAATAGAGAAATTGGACTATATCAAAATTTAAAACTTATGTGCTCCAACAATACTATCAAAAAAGTAAAAAGATGGCCCACAGAATGGAAAAAATATTTGCAAAACATATATTGATAAAAGTCTAGTACCCAGAATATATAAATAACTCTTACAACGATAAAAAACGACAAATAACCCAGTAAAAAACAAGAAATGGATCTTAATAGACATTTCTCCAGAAAAGATATACAAATGGCCAGTAAGAACATGAAAAGACTCTCAACATCATTAGGCTTCAGAGAATGGAAAAATCTAAATCTCAGTGAGATCCCATTTCATACCCACTATGATGACTGTGGAAACTCTCGTGGCATAGTGGCTAAGTGCTATGGCTGCTAACCAAAGGGTTGGCAGTTCGAATCCACCAGGCGCTCCTTGGAAACTCTGTGGGGCAGTTCTACTATCCTATATGGTTGTTATGAGTCATAATCGACTTGATGGCAATGGATTTGTTTTTTGTTTTTTTTTTATGATGACTGTAAGGAACCCTGACAGCGTAGTGGTTAAAGTGATCGACTGCTAACTGAAAGGTCGGTGATTCAAAACCACCAGTGGTTCTGTGGGAGAAAGATGTGGCAGTCTGCTTCCATAGAGATTTACAGTCTTGGAAACCCTATGGGATTGCTATAAGTCAGAACTGACTCAACAGCAGCAGGTTTGGTTTTTGGCTGGGTTGACTATAATGAAAAAAAAAAATAGCAAGTTTTGGGAGGATGCAGAGATACTAGAACTCTCACGCATTCCTGGTGGTAATGCAAAATGGTACAGCTGATTTGTAAAACAGTTTGGCAGTTCCTCAAAAAGTTATAGTGTTATCGTATGACCTAGTAATTCCACTCCTAGGTGTATGTATACCCCAGAGAAATGAAAACATATGTTTACACAAAAACATGTATGTGAACGTTTATCGCAATATTACAATAGTGAAAAAGTGGAAACAATCCATTGCCCATCAAGTGATGAATGGATAAACAAAATGTAGTCTATCCATATGTCATGGATTGAATTGTGTCTCCCCACCACCACCACCAAACTATGTGTCAACTTAGCTAGGCTCTGATTTCCATTATTGTATGGCTGTGCCCCATTTTGTGATTTGATGTAATTATCCTCCATTTTGTGATGTGTTGTAAATCCTAACCTCTATATGTTAATGGTCAGACCAGACGAGTTGTGGAATGACATCAAGGATAGCATACATGAAGAAAGCAAGAAGTCATTGAAAAGACAGGAAGAAAAGAAAGACCAAGACAGATGTCAGAGGAGACTCTAAAATTTGCTCTCGAATGTTGAGCAGCTAAAGCAAAAGGAAGAAATGATGAAGTAAAAGAACTGAACAGAAGATTTCAAAGGGCTACTCAAGAAGACTAAGGGAAGTATTATAATGACACGTGAAAAGACCTGGAGATAGAAAACCAAAAAGGAAGAACACGCTCAGCGTTTCTCAAGCTGAAAGAACTGAAGAAACAATTCTAGCGTTGAGGTGCAAAAGTGAAGGATTCTACAGGGAAAATATGAAACGACGCAGGAAGCATCAAAAGAAGATGGAAGGAATATACAGAGTCATTATACCAAAAATAGTTAGTCAATGTTCAAACATTTCAAGAGGTAGCATATGATCAGGAACTAATGGTACTGAAGGAATAAGTCCGAGCTGCACTGAAGGCACTGGCAGAAAACAAGGCTCCGGGAACTGACGGAATATCAATTGAGATGTTTCAACAAACGGATGCAGCACTGGAAACGCTCACTCATCTACGACAAGAAATACGGAAGACAGCTTCCTGGCTGACTGGAAGAGATCCATATTTACACCTATTCCCAAGAAAGGTGATCCAACCGAATGTGGAAATTATAGAACAATATCATTAATATCACATGCAAGCAAAATTTAGCTGAAGATCATTCAAAAACGGCTGCAGTAGTATATCAACAGGGAACTGCCAGAAATTCAGGCTGGTTTCAGAAGGGGATATGGAACCAGGGATATCATTGCTGATGTCAGATGGATCCGGGCTGAAAGCACAGAATACCAGAAGGATGTTTACCTGTGTTTTATTGACTATGCAGAGGCATTCAACTGTGTGGATCATAACAAATTACGGAAAACATTGCAAAGAATGAGAATTCCCGAACACTTAATTGTGCTCATGAGGAACCTGTACATAGATCAAGAGGCAGTTGTTTGGACAGAACAAGAAGATACTGATTGGTTTAAAGTCAGGAAAGGTGTGCATCAGAGTTGCATTCTTTCACCATACCTATTCAATCTGTGTGCTGAACAAATAATTCGAGAAGCAGGACTATATGAAGAATGGGCATCAGGACTGAAGACTCATTAACAACCTGTATTATGCAGATGACACAACCTTGCCTGCTGAAAGTTAAGAGAACTTGAAGCACTTACTAATGAAGATGAAAGACCACAGCCTTCAGTATAGGTTACACCTCAACATAAAGAAAACAAAAATCCTTACAACTGGACCATAAACAACATCAGGATAAATGGAGAAAAGATTGAAGTTGTCAAGGATTTCATTTTACTCGGATCCACAATCAACACCCACGGAAGTGGCAGTCAAGAAATCAAAAGACACATTGCATCGGGCAAATCGGCTGCAAAAGACTTCTTTAACGTATTGAAAAGCAAAGATGTCATCTTGAAGACTAAGGTGCATCTGATCCAAGTTATGGTATTTTCAATTGCATCTTTATGCATGTGAAAGCTGGACAATGAATAAGGAATACCGAAGACGAACTGACACCTTTGAATTGTGGTGCTGCCAAAGAACACTGAATATACCGTGGACTGCCAAAAGAATGAGCAAAATCTGTCTTGGAAGAAGTACAACCAGAATGCTCCTTGGAAGCAAGGATGGAGAGACTGTGTCTTACATACTTCGGACATGTTGTCAGGAGGGATCAGTCCCCTGAGAAGGACATCATGCTTAGTAAAGTACAGGGTCAGCAGAAAAGAGGAAGACCTTCAGTGAGATGGATTGGCAGTGGCTGCAACAACAACCTCAAGCATAACAACAATTGTAAGGATGGCACAGGACCGGGCAGTGTCTCATTCTGTTGTGCATAGGGTCGCTATGAGTCGGTACCGACTCGACAGCATCTAACAACAACAAGAACATATGTTAATGAGGCAGGATTAGGTTATGTTAATGAGGAGTAGGTTATTTTTGTTAGGTTGATGAGGCAGGATTAGGGTCTTGAGTCAATCTCTTCTGAGATATAAAAGAGATTAAATAAGCAAGCGAGAAAGATATGAGGGAAGAGAGATACCACGCCACATGAAGATCGCCCAGGAGCAGAATTTAAGGAGACAAAAACTTTCCTCTAGAGCCAACAAAGGGCGAAAGCTTCCCCAAGAGCTGGCACCCTGAATTCAGACTTCTAACCTAAACTGTGAGAAAAGAAATTTCTGCTTGTTAAAGCCATCTACCTGTGGTACTTCTGGTATAGCAGCACTAGGTAACTAAGACACCATACAATAGAATATTATTTGGCCATGAAGTAATGAAACACTGATACATGCTACGACATAGATGAACCTAGAACACATAATGCTACGTGAAAAAAGTCGGACACAAAAGGTCATATGTTGTATAATTTCATTTCTATGAAATATCCTGAATATGCAAATCTACAGAAACAGAAGGTAGATTAATGGTTTCCAGGTGCTAGGGGAAGAGGGAACAGGGAGTGGCTGCTATTGGGTAGAGTTTCTTTTCAGGGTGATGAAATTAGATATGGTTCTGGAATTAGATATGATGATGGTTATGCAATCTTGTTAATATACTAAAAACCACTGAAATGTACGTTTTAAAATGGGAAACGTTATGGTATGTAATCATCTCAAAAAAAAAAAAAACAAGAGAAACCTTGCACAGACCAATGATGAAAATGAACCATATATCCAGGAGTAAAACTCAAACCTCTGTACCTGAAAGATGGGGAAGGATATTGGTAAAATTTAGTTTGGGCAAACGTGGGGAAAAGGTGTCTTCTCATACACTGGGTTGCTTTTTTTTTTCTTAATTGTGCTTTAGATGGAACTTTACAGAGCTAATTAGTTTCCCACTCAATGGTTTGTACATAAAGCGTTCTATGACATTGGTTGCATTCCCCCAATGTGTCCGCACTCTCCCCAATTCCACCCTGAGTTCCCAGTTTCCTTTCATCTGGATTTCTACCACCTCCTGCCTTCTCATTTTTGCTTTTGGGCAAATGTTGTCCTTTTGATCTCATATAATTGATACTTCTAAGGAACACATTCCTCTCAGGTGTTATTGTTTATTTTATGGGCCTGTCTATGGTTTGGCTGAAATGTGCTCTTTGGTAATGGCTTCAGTTCCAGGTCAGAAGGGTGTCTTAGGCCCATAACCTCAGATGTTCCTCCAGTCCCTGTCAGACCAGTAAGTCTGGTCTTTTTTGGTGAATTTGATTTTTTGTTCTACATTTTTTTCCCCACTCTGTCCAGGACCCTCTGTCGCAATGCTAGTCAGAATGATCAGTAGTGGTAGCTGGGCACCATCTAGTTCTTCCAGTCTTAGGGTCATGTAGGCTGTGGCTTATGTGGTCCGTTAGTCCTTTGGACTAATTGCTCACTGGAGTATTTGGTTTTCTTCGCTCTCCTTTTCCAGATGGGAAGAGATAATTAGTCGTATCTTAGATGGCTGTTCACAAGCTTTTAAGATCGCAGATGCTACTCACCAAAGTAGGATGCAGACAATTGTCATTATGAACTATGTTGTGTCAATTGAAGTAGATGTCCCCGAGTCTGTGGTCCTTCACCTTTAAGCCTAGGAACTTCATCGAGGTGTTTGGTTATGGCTAAGAAATTTCCATGACTGTGCCCCTTGTGTGCTCTATTGTCTATATTAACATACTTGCAGCACCTACAATTATATATGTAGAAATATCCACAACCAAACCTATATCTGCAGGGTAGGTGTGCTCCCTTACACCCCACCCCCCCACCTCTTTAGCATACTTATTTACCTGTGTATCCATTCATAGATTACTGTTAATACTATTGTTGCAGGATTATCTATGTTACAGTAATTACCGTAGGGGTCCTTAATTCTCGCATTCCTTTCAGTTTCTTCTTTTGCCTTGGTCGTGTTGTACTGACTTCCCTCATATTTTGTATTGCCTTTCCCTTCACCAATATTAACACGTGTCTTCTATTTTTCCCTCCTTCCCCCTCCCATCGGTGGTAATCATCAAAACAACGTGTGTGTGTAAATCTTTTCTTGTTTTTTTAACAGCGGTCTCATACGATATTTGTTCTTTTGAGATTGACTTATTTCACTCAGCGTAATGCCCTCCAAATTTATCCATGGTGGAAGATGTTTCGTGGATTCGTTATTCTTTATCATTGCCTAGTATTCCACCGTGTATACGTACCACAGTTTGTTTATTCATTCATCTACTGATGGGTACTTAGGTTGTTTCCATCTTTTTGCTATTGTGAATAATGCTGCAATGAACATGGCTGTGCATATATCTACTTGTGTCACAGCTCTTATTTCTTTAGGAGTGGGATTGCTGGATCATACGGTATTTCTATTTCTAGCTTTTTAAGGAAGTGTCATACTGTTTTCCATAGTGGCTGTACCATTTTACATTCCTACCAGCAGTGTAGAAGAGTTCCAATCTCCCCATAACCTCACCATCATTTATTATTTTCTGTGGTGTGTGTGTGTGTTTGTGTTTGGATTAGTCCCATTATTGTCGGAATGAGATGGTATCTCATTGTAGTTTTGATTTGCATCTAATGGTTAATGATCATGAGTGTTTCCTCCTGTGTTTGTTAGCCACCTGAATGTCTTCTCTGGTGAAGTGTCTGTTCATATCCCTCGCCCATTTTTTAACTGGATTGTTTCTCCTTTTGTTGCTGAGGCGTTGAAGTTTTCTATGAATTTTAGAGATTAGACCCTTGTCAGCTATATCACAGCCAAATTTTTTTTTTTCCCAGTCTATAGTAGGTTCTCTTTTGGAGAAGTCTTTTGATGAGTTTAACTGTTTAATTTTTAGGTCTCTCATACAGTGTTGCTGTCAGAATGTACTGGCACATACACTTTAACAAGCAATTTAATAATATCTATCAAAAAAGATAAAGTACATGTCCTATCACCCAGGATTTTTACTAGTAGGAATCTAGACTCAACATGTGGTTGGCACAGAGCACCCAGTGAATGCTCTTTCCTATTATGAATGTGATAATCATAAGAAGAGATAATAAATTATGCAAAAGACTCCTGCAGCTAAATTTCAACTCTTGCTTCTGCTTCGTTTTGGGAAAATAATAAGACAGTGTTTATATTACAGTGTGGTATAATCATGAAATGTCTGCTCTTTTAATTTCTGCAAGCTACATAAAGTAGAAATCTAAATTCTCCCCTATAATATAAGGTCTGGTTTCTAGGGATTCAGAGTATATATACTAGTAGAACAAGGAAACTTCAGCCCAGTTAAAGATTCTCATATGAAGTTCTAGTCTCTTGCTAATAGAGGTGCTGGGATGGGAGTAGACTGAGAGAAAGTAAACAGAGCTTGGGCCTCAGCCAGACTCCATCAAGCTGCAGAAAAACCAAGAAACACTCATAGTGACTTACACGTGAAACTAAAAAAAAAAAACAAAAAACCAAACCCATTGCTGTCGAGTCTGTTCCAGCTCATAGTGCCCCTATAGGACAGAGTAGAATTGCCCCATAGGGTTTCCAAGGAACGCCTGGTGGATGCCAACTGCCAACCTTTTGATTAGCAGCTGAACTTTTAACCATTATGCCACCAGGATTTCCGACTTATACTTGAAGCCTCATGAAAATCAGCAGCGATTATGCAGTGACTGACAAAACCATTAAGTATTGAAAGTGCCTAATTGTGCCTGTATCTGTTTTTTTCCTCTAATTCTTTCTCCAAATGATGATATCCCTTTAAGTGTGGCATTGCTAGTATTTGTAAACACTGTGTTCATCAAATGAAGAATTCTCTCTATGCAGAAAAAGCCCAAGGAGAGGAAAAACATGTCAGTCTACTTTCCCAATTAATTACACCCAGGCCTTGTAGCCCATGCAGACATACCTTGAAGTCAGCTTGCCCAAACTGCAAGCACAGCACTAAGCAAGGAGAAACAGCTTCTGAAATCCAGCCCATAAGCTGAAAGGCGACGAGTGACAGCTAAACCTTCAAAATGTCATTGTAACATCACTCCCCTGGAGCTGGTCTTGTGGAAGCATGGAGTGTCCATCAGTCCACCCGCTGCCATCCCCAACGTCTCACCCTCCTGCCCCACCTACACAGGGTGGTGAGATAATGGTGGGGAGACAGGGATTGTGACATAAGCAAAAAGCCTCAGGCTGATATGCGTAAATAACAGCCCATGAGCCTCCCAGTAGGGACATCACCTGTGAAGGCCTCCTAACAGCCAACCTGTTGCTGCCACCAAGCTGAAGCCTCATCAGGGGGAGGAGGGACCCCTCTACTGGAGAAGTAACAGCGGGACTCTGGTAGAGGAGGCGTCAAAAGTCCTAAGGGGCAGGCTGCCATCATGTAGGCACCATGGAGACTGCTATGTGTGTTTGCTCTCCATGTTGTACATGGCAGAGATGTTGTCCTCGGTTATGCTCCTGTCTGTGCTGCAAGTTCCTCTTCACCTCGGAGCGGAACTGCACCTGCTTCCCCTGCCCCTACAAGGACGAGCGAAACTGCCAATGCTGCCACTGCACCTGCTCCGAGAACCCCAACTGCCACTGGTGCTGCTGCTCTTGGGCCAACGACCCCAACTGCAAGTGCTGTTGCACGGCCAGCAGCAATCTCATGTGCCACTACTACGAGAGCCGCTGCTGCCGCAATGCCACCATCACGTTCAAGAAGGGCCGTCTCAAGAGCATCCGCACTTCGTAAGTGCCGGGCGTCTCCAATGTGGGGTCGCGCTGGCTCAGGACAACCAGGGGCCCTGTGCCAGCTGCGGGGCCCACAGGGCAGGCCAGGTACCCCCTGGGCCCACTTTTCCACCTGAAAAGAAAGAGACCAAGAATTTTGTAGTGATTAAATGTATCCTAAACAAGTGCTAACCACTTACAGACCTGAGTTCCAAATCCAAGCTCCACTAACTCCATGACCGAGTGCAGCACTGGCCCTCAGCCTCCTCATCTGTACACAGTGACAGTACCGTGGCTAATGCTGAGTGCGTCAGCAACTTGTCAGGCACTGCATGCAGGACCCCATTTAACCCTCCCATCATCTTCACTGTACCCATGGGGAAACCCAGCCTTTGAGAGGCTACGTTTCCCAGGATCATACAACAAGTAAGATGCAAAGTCAGGATTTGAACCTAGAGTCCATGCTCTTAACTTTTAAAAGGCCGTTCTGTAGAACGGAGAGAACAATACCTGCCATGATGTGGTGGGTATGAGGGCATGCTTTGTAACCTGTTATGTGATATAAAAACAGAAATTGCTCTTCCCCTTTCTCCTCTGAACTCTTGATATTGCCAACACTTACTGAGTAAGTGATGACTTTCAGCGGCCACTTTTAACTCCTATGGCTTATCTAGGTACCTTGGCACCTGTGACTCCTGCCAGCCTTTCCTTCTTTCCCATCCACAAGCCTTTACATTTAGGGTCTCAAGTACCCATCTGGGGTATTAACCCTCCATGCCAGGCATTCTGTATGTTCTTCTTAGTTTGGCCAAACCAGTCTTTTTATATCACAGATGAGCAGAGCACAGGGAAGTAAGGACAGACATCTTAGAGGAGGAAAGATGAAAGCTCATCCCTAGAAGGTGGCAGGACTTGGAGAGGCAGAGAAACGGGAGGCAGGATTGAGGCCTTTCAAGCCTGGAAAAGTACTTCTGTGCGCAAAGGTTCAGTGAATTCAGGGTAGAGGAGTGTGATCCATCTTGCAGTTACGCACATAGTAGACACTTAATGAACGTTACCCTTTACCCATGGACCTCTTATTGCTGTTTGCATGAATCCAGGGATTCTGCATGCAAGTCAGGAAGTTCTAGGGTGTGGAAAATTGTATCCACAAACCCCTTTCCTCTCAACTGCCCTGTTTTCTATGTATCAGCAAGAAAGAGTTTCTGAGCCCATTTCAGTGGAGTTGGGATGATATTGGCTGGTGCTTTGGGGAAATGACTCAGGCCAGTGACTTCCACACTTTGCTGTGCATTAGAATCACCTGGAGACAGGGACATACAGAAAATGCAAGAAGTCGAGGCAGAAAGGAACAGAGCCACAGGGTCAAGATCAAAATGTAATCCTTATCAATGTCAACGGGGGTAAAGGGATAGGTACAGCCACAAATTGTGTTTACCCCTCCATTCCCACAGCTAATTCATTTCTTTTCATACACTGCTTTTGCCCTGGTTGGAGCTTCTTAGAACACACACATGAATTTTACCAGTATGCTTTTACTTCACTCATAGTTCTTATGGTTAAATATAGGAAATCAGCCTCAGGCATTTGGCATAACGTAAGCAGACAAAGACTAAACACATACACCCAGAACAGTAGCAGCACACACTTTCCATGGACTTGACCACTGTTTTCCTCTACTGTGGACTTAGACAACTAGTAACAGAGGAAAGTAATTATAATGGGCACATTTACTGAAAGCTTACTACGTACCAGCAGTTCAGCACTTATCATGGATTATCTTATTTACGTTTTGTAAAAGTCTCATGACAGAAGCATTATTGTGAGCCTTGACTTACCAGTGAGGAAACTGAGGATGAGAGAGGTTAAGAAACTCATCCCAAAGGAGCAGCTCTAAGCTGGCACATTCCATCACATATAATCTTCCCCTAGAGCCCGGACTCTGAATTGTTACCTACTAGTCTGGTGGTTGGGACACACAGGTTCTTGGCTGTTGACGCCTGTCTACTACTGACCTCCTGATGTCCTGGGAAAAGCCCTTTACCTACCCTACTCTCTGTTCCATCCTATTGACAGTAATGATAATAATCTCAATACTCTCCAGGCAAAACCACCGATAACACACCTGTAGTTGTGGCGCAGTCGTTAAGCATTTGGCCACTTACCAAGAGGTCAGCAGTTTGAATCCACTAGCTGCTCTGTGGAAACCCTATGGGGCAGTTCCACTCTGTCCTATAGGGTCACTATTTGTTGGAATCGACTCGATGGCAACAGATTTTTTTAGCTGAACAAAAAATGGGTTTATTGACTCATTGCAACAACTGAGATCATATACCATGGGGAACTGTGTGGTAACTCCATAAAAGGACGTTAAAAAGTTACAGGATTTGGACTCATGTTAGGTGAGAACGTCGGTGTAAGTCTCTTATTGGATATCTTAATAAATCTTACCTTAAATGTGGAAAGAAGACAGCATAAAGCTGCAGTTGGGAAAGAAGTAGCAGTCACTCCACTCCTATTAGCCAGGGTAGGGGAATGTGTGGGCGTTTTTGTGGTTTGGACAATGTTGTTGGTTTTGTCTAAGTTCAGACATGACTGTGGAGTCGTCTTGTTTCTGTTTTGCTCCATCACAGTACCAGAGAGGCTTTGAATGATGTTGGTGCTCAGTGATATTATGTTCAACAGAAGAACACCAAGGTCTAACTGATAGCGCAGGCCAGGTCTGTTTGTCAGGGCCTGCTTTTCTCTTGTTCAAAAATAACAAGAGCAACAACAACGGCAGTTGTACAGCAGGCACTGTGTTCCAGGGACTTCTGTAAGTCCCTACGGGTATAAACTGCATTTCGGCTTTTCAAGAAAGGCTGTAACATGGTATTAGTTTTGTAATGAGGGAACAAGCAGAGAGGGGTTAACTCACTAACCTGAGGTCACCCAGCCAGCACGTGATGGAGGCATGTTTGGAACCCAGGCACTCTGTCCACTGAGTCCACGCACCTCACCTTCACACTGGACTGTTGTTCTGTGACCCCAAGGTCCTTTCAGGGCCCAAGGAACGGAGGGAGCTCTTGAGCCTGCCTCCTGAAGCCCTGTGTTTGCTTTCACTTTCAGTTCCAAGACCGCCTTGCGCATCGGAAGCAGCGATTCCCAAATTGAAGACATCACGAAGCAGATACCAGGAAAGAGCCACCTGGTCGACCATCTCACCTGCCCCATGTGCAACCGGCTGCGCCTGCACTCCTTCATGCTGCCCTGCAACCACTGCCTGTGCGAGAAGTGCCTGCGGCAGCTGCAGAAACACGCCGAGGTCACCGAGAACTTCTTCATCCTCATCTGCCCTGTGTGCGACCGCTCGCACTGCATGCCGTACACTCACAAGATGCAGCTGCCCGAGAACTACCTGCGCGGGCGCCTCACCAAGCGCTACATGCAGGAGCACGGCTACCTCAAGTGGCGTTTCGACCGCTCCACCGGGCCCATCCTCTGCCAGGTCTGCCGCAGCCGGCGCATCGCCTACAAGCGCTGCGTCACCTGCCGCCTCAACCTGTGCAACGACTGCCTCAAGACCTTCCATTCGGACGTGGCCATGCAGGACCACGTCTTCGTAGATACCAGCCCCGAGGACCAGGACGAGAAGATCTGCATCCACCACCCGTCCAGCCGCATCGTCGAGTACTGCCGTGGCGACAACCAGCTTCTCTGCCACTCCTGCAAGACTGCCTTGCACAACGGCCACGACACCATCAGCCTCATTGACGCCTGCTCCGAGAGGGCCGCTGCGCTCTTCAGCGCCATCGCCAAGTTCAAAGCAGGTCCTGGTCCCCTTCCAGTCCCCGCCCTCCGCCGGAATAACTAGTAGCTCAGGAACTGAGGGGGGAAATGGCTTGGGGCAGTCTGTTTAGTGAGAGATGTACCTCTACTTAGTGGAGCATCCCAAGTACTGGGAAACTCTGAGCTAACCCCAAATGCCACCAGCCATTTCACCTATCTGTGCCTGGGTTTTCCCATCTATGAAATGAGGACAATAGTAGTGATACCCTCGTTGGGTTGTTATATTAAGCTGGTTATCCTATGTGAAGCATACAGAAGAGTATCTGGCATATAATAAGCGCTCAAAATTCTGTCATCTTTGTTATTATCTTCATGTCCTCAGGACTCATTTTCCCCATTGAAAAATGAAGGGTTTGATCTCTTGGAACCTTGAGTTCTATAAACCTGTTGGAGGTAGGTATTTTTTTTACTAAAGTTGGATTTCTTCAGTACTTACCAACTTTGCTGGGGGAAAGAATTAAGTCAATGTTGGGAATTATCTCAACTTTAAGTTTTCCCCCATGAGTTTTTTCCCAAAAGTTGCAAACAAAGCAAGTGAGCCGGTAGCAAACATGTAATGACAAGGAAATTTGGAAATAGCCTATAATATTCTGTTTACAGCTTGTTTTTCCTCTGCATACCTGCTCATGGTTATTTCATGTTGTTGTTCGTTGTCATTGAGTCGATTTCGACTTATGGCAACCCGTGTATGAAGCAGTAGAGCTCCTCCAGAGGGTTTCCAAGACTGTGTGGCCTTTGGGAAGCAGATGACCAGGCCTGTCTTTTGAGGTACTCCTAGGTGGGTTTGAATCTCCAACCTTTTGGCTACTAATCAAGCATTTAACCATTTGTGTCTCTTGAGGACTCCTTATTTCTTATCAGCTATATATAATTTATTTAGTTTCTGTACGGGAAACTGACCCAAGTTTCCATGATGAAATCAGGTACAACAATATTTCACAAGGTTCAGAAAAGAGCTCCATGATTTCCAGGCACTTCTCCACCTGATTAATAGTCCTGAAGTACTACATCGGAATCCCCTCCATGAATAAGACAACCAGGGTTCAAAGAATTGGCACAAGGCAGCTAGTAAACGCCCAATTCAGTCTATCTAACTGTAATGCCCATGTTAGTTTCACAACATTCAATTGACAAACTGTTCTACAGTGGCCAAAACCTAAAGATAGATTAAACACACACAGAATCTATTTCCTTGAGGCATGGCCTAGAGTCAAGTGACCAAAGTGTACCAGGTCAAACCAGCCCTTCCACCTTGTCAGATATTTTACCCTCCATCCTATTAACATCCGTGAACGTAAACATAAAAGAGGGAGGAAACTTTTCCTTAAGCTTTGAATGCAAATATGTGTCAGAGACAGACTCTGCTAATTGTCATGTCATCGAGGACCTCTCACCAACATGAATATTTCAGGATTACCTTGATTTTCTCAATTCCTACTAAGAAATATCTGGAAACATAATTTGTCAATTGGCATTTATTCTGTTTTAGAACAACCAGAAAAGCTTCTATATTTTAAAAAAAAAAAAAAACCTACAAGAGCCAGGTTGCCAAGCAAATGGGTAACCCCATTGGCTCCTTAAGGTTTTTCTTTAAGTAGAACTTACTGTGTGCCCATATCTGGCTCTGCTGGATTCTCTGCAGCCTAAGCATGGGGAAAGGGCTGTGGCCCCCATGAAATTGCAGGGGGCCTGGGTCTTTAACACAGGAGAAGCCTACGATAGTTTTCTCAGAGTCCAGAAAACTTCAGACAGTGAAGTTCCATTCAGGGTAGGGGCCACTCCCACTGCTGTAGAGTCGATTCCGACTCATAGTGACCCTAGAGAACAGAGTAGAACTGCCCCATAGAGTTTCCAAGGAGCGCCTGGCGGATTTAAACTGCCAACCTCTTTGGTAGCAGCCGTAGCACTTAACCACTATACCACCAGGGTTTCCAAGGGTAGGGGACACCAGTACAGATCCCCAAGAGCTCAGCATTTAGGAAGGAGGCAGGGGTCATCTCCATGGCATATCCATTTAGATATAGATAAGGAATTTAGCCTGTCCATTTCTTTTTTTTATTATTATTGTTACTGAAGGAACAAAAAAAAAAAGAAAAAATCATTTAACCAGGGTAAAAATTTGCTCTTGAGGACTCAGTTCACTGAGGAGGTGCCCTGAATCTGCGTTGTAAATGAATCTTCAGGTAATTTCAAAAGCAGGAGTCTAAGAACGTATTTTGAGAAACTCTGAGCCCTGGAGGAGATCCAGTTGGGGCTGATTGTTTAGAGCTGAGGGATCAACCCTGGCTGCCCACTGGAGCCACCTGGGTCCCACCCCACAGATAAATTAGTTTGGTGCATCTTGAGCAATGGGTTTTTTTTTTTTTTAAAAGCTCCCCATGTGATTCTGATGTGCAGCCAAGGTCAAGACCCACTGGATTAAAGAGAGTTCAGAAGTTTAGAACCCTGTTGCTTAAAGCGTGGTCCACGGACCAGCAGCGTGGGCCTCACCAGGGAGTAGGGACAGATTATCCAATAGGCAAGGTCAGCACCGAGCTTATCTTGCTTACCACATCATCTGTAGTGAACAATTCCACATTTTTTCACCACATCTAAAGGTTCTGCTTCTAGGTATGGCTGCACCTATCTCTCTCCCAACCCCACAGTACCTTCCCACAGAATCAAAGCCTGTTTTCCTAGTTACAGTTCTGACAGGGATGGATTACCCAGGTTTACCTTGCTTACTGGGTGATCCCACCTGCCAGGGAGCTTATCAGAAATGTAGAATCTCAGGCCCCACTCCAAACCTGTTGCATCAGAATCTGCATTTTTAACAAAATCCCCAGGAGATTCCCTGGATTAGGTTCTAAACCTAGGCGCGAACTGTGTCACCTAGATTCCTGGGCCCCAACTCATACCAACGGAGTCTAAATTTCAGCAGGTGAAGTCAAGAGAAGAGATTTTTTTTAAAGCTCCCAGGTGATTCTCATGCTTCCAGAGAGCTGAGAACCACAGCTGAAACAATTAAGAACTTGGCCTTTGGAGTTAGATGAATAAAGTTAGGAACAGGCCCAGGTATCTTCTATTTAGTTGCTGTGTTACGCTGGACAGTCACTTAACCTCTCTGAGTCTGTTTTTGCAAATATAAATAGGAACAATATCTTTCTTATAGAAAATATGTATAATATATGATTATAATGGGCCTGGTCCATAATAAGGAGCTCTGGTGATACAGTGGTTAAGCGCTCAGCTGCTAACCAAAAGGTTGGTGATTTAAACCCACCAGCCACTCCACAGGACAAAGATGTGGCAGTCCGCTTCTGTAAAGATTACAGCCTAGAAAACCTATAGGGCAGTTCTACTCTGTCCTATACAGTCACTATGAGTCAGAATTGACTGGACGCCAACAGGTTTGCTTTGGTTTTTGGTCCATAATAAACGTTTACCAAATAGTAGCCAATTTTAAGTGTCCTGCCTGAAAGAGATCGTGATTTGACTTGGCATTAAGGCCACCTTTTGCAAAGCCGTCGTATTTGTAAGGTTTGGGGGTTGGGGGTGTTTCTGACCCCCTCTTTCTTGTTTCCTTTCTTGGTGCTGACTCTTCACCCATATCTAAGAGATTTTCGCTCTACCCCTCAAGACCTCGTTCTACGTAAACTTAACGAATTCCTTAGTAAAGCAAGAAGTTTCTTATCCAAGTATTTTTGACACTGAGTAACTATTAGAAAGTCAAAGACATCAATCCATAAAATGGAATTTTAGTTGCCATATGTCACAGTGTGGCTTGTCTTTGGGGAGGGTACTTCTCAGCACCACTGAAGTCATCTCTGCTGGTTTCCATCAGCCCCCACCTGCATCTCCTCCCATCCTTTCCAGGCCAGTGTGAGAGAGGAGGTGAGCAAAGGAATGGGGGTTTCGGGAAGTGGGCCAGGGAGTGATGCTGCTGACATTCACTCCAAAGATGTTAGAAAACAAGCCAGAATGGCTTTCACTCAACAAACACCTTTCAAGCACCTTCTACACATTCTAGTCATAGTGGTAAGCAAGACAGGCATGGCCCCTGCCTTTGTGGTCTGATGGAACTCTAGGGTTCATCTTATTCAAACAAACAGCATTATTACAATGACCACCACCGACAGAACTACAGACTCCTGTGGGCCCAGGACTATGTCAAGAGCCAAGTATAATAAGGCTTGGTCATCTCCACCCCTGAGTAAGATTTGGTGAGGATTATAGCCCATCAGTTCACTGCAGAGTTGGCCTTTCATGTGGAGGACCCTACCTATAGCATGACCCACAAAAGGTTGACATGTCTTCAAGCTGCTGCCTAATGCCTAAGACCCTTTAAAGCTAAGAAAGATGTCCATTTCACAGACAGAGATGTGCAGCATGTTCACCCTGTTATAGCAGCCTCCACACTGTAGTGTTGTGTTCATGAGTGCCCTTGAGAACAGTACCCTCTCATTTCATATCTGTATCCTTAGAGCCTAGAAAGGCACGTGGCACGTGGCAGTTGTCCAGTAAGTGTTTGTTGAATGACTGGCTGAGTAAACTTAAAATTCAAATGTCATCAGTTAGGATGCAGGATGAATTGAGTTCTCCTTGAAGTTTAACAGCAGATCCTTTCCTGAAAGAACGTGGATATAAGGCAAGAGAGAGAGGACAGCTAAATCACAAGAGAGATAGAAGTCCCCAGTGGAGAAATAACGGCATATAAAACAGCCACCTCAGTGAAGGAAACTTTGCTGATTTTCCACTGTTATCAAAGGCTGACTTCCTGGTGGATGAGGCAAGGTAGCATTTAGAAGTAGTCAACAGAAATTCTAGTTTTTTCTTAGACCCTGCAAAAGTAACTTGCCTTCAGGGAAAAATAGAGCTAGTCACTTTGTGACATCACAGCTTCTCGGGTCTAACTTCCAAACAAGTGAAATCAGGTGAAAACCAATATCAAGGGTGGCCTTGAGCTTCTAACCTGAGACCCAAGGCCTCAGAGATTACTATTACAGTATAGAAGTATGTCCAGAAGGATAGCTGGTTATACCTGAGGGAAGTATTAAGAGAAGAAAGGAAGGGTATATTGAGGAAGGCCAAATTCATTTTCTAAACCTGTTCCAGGGTGTTTTAGCCCAACTACGGTTCCTTCCCTCACAACCTTGGAGCCCAAGATAATTTCCTCTGCTTGGCTGCTGATTTTCATTTTTTTTTCAAGTAAAATTTTAACTGAAGTAACTAACTTGGTTGTTTTGCAGTCCGATATGAAATTGATAATGACCTGATGGAATTCAACATTTTAAAAAACAGCTTTAAAGCTGACAAGGAGGTAAAGCGAAAGGAGATCAGAAACGGATTTCTCAAGCTGCGCAACATTCTTCAGGAGAAAGAGAAAATCATCATGGAGCAGATAGAGAACCTGGAAGTGGCCAGGCGGAAGGAGATTGAAAAATACGTGTATGTCACCACCATGAAAGTGAACGAAATGGATGGCCTGATTGCCTACTCCAAGGAGGCCCTAAAGGAGACGGGCCAAGTGGCATTCCTGCAGTCAGCCAAGATTCTGGTGGACCAGATCGAGGATGGCATTCAGAGCACCTACAGGCCTGACCCACAGCTCCGGCTGCACTCCTTGCACTGCATGCCCTTGGACTTTGCTGAGCTCTCAAGTGCCATCCATGATCTCTTCCCCACGGGACCCAAGAAGGTATGCTCCTCAGGGGACTCCTTGCACGTTCCCTACCCCATGCACTCGGAAATGATGATTTCCAGGAAGGTCACGTTCAGCACCCACAGCTTAGTCAACCAGCAGATATACCAGCAAAGCTCGTCCTTGTTGTCCCTCAACAACCCCAGCGAGAAGACCAAGGGGGGTCTGGAGGCCCATGGGCGAGCCCAGTCTGCCGCACCTGTTAAACATACAGATGGCCTCTACACCTACTGGAGTGCAGCCCCGGAAAACCAGTCTGTGCATAACAGCAGCAGCTTCCACAACTGGTACTCATTCAATGATGGCTCTGTGAAGACACCAGGCCCAATTATTATCTACCAAACTCTGGTATATCCTAGAGCAGCCAAGGTAAGAAAGGTTCTGGGCCCCACCTGGTGAGGAAGGTAGGAGGGCGGAGAGGGGTGGGATGGAAGTGGGTATTTGGGAAAGGTTACACTTGTCTCTTTGACTCCTGAGGTCTGATTATTCAAATCTGCTCCTCTGGAGTCAGTTCATTCAAAAGGGATAAGTTCCTGAAATCTTAAGGAGCCCAAGATTGGGTTAAACTAAGCAGTCAATTTGTTTAACTATAGTCAGAAGTACATTTGAAAGCCCCAACCTTATCCAAAAGGCAGTAAGAAGATTCTCTTTCAAAAGGGAAGCCAACTTGGGAAGTCAAAGTAATTTGAAGGGACTGCTTGGGAAGTGTAATAGTTCCCAAAGGAAAGCCTGAAATAGTAGCAAAAAAAAAAAAAAAAAAAAAAATTTTTTTTTTTTTTTGAGCCCATAAATTGGAATTAGAAATACAGGTCTTGTTCTCTATCAGCTAAATTGTTGCCTTTCCTAAAGAAAATATCCAGACTCGGCATGATTTGGAAAGATTGGAAGGATAATTGCCAATGGAATTCCAACTCGTCTTTTGAGATTTAGTATTAGCGGGGGGGGGGGGGGAGGGGGGCGGGGCAGGGGCAGAAGGCAGTCTTTCAACCTGGGACTCAAAGCCTCAGAGATTATTATTACAAGATAGAAGTAATGCCAGCGAGGATAGCTGGTTATACCTGAGGGAAGTGTTAAGAGAATAAGGAAAGGAAGGGTATGCTGAGGGAGGCCAAATTCAATTCACTGTAGATCTCTACAACTGCTATCACACTGGCCTCGGGAGTCACACTCCTCCTTAACCCTCTTGACCTAACATGCACAAATGGCCTTTCCCTTAATGTGACTTTTCAACTCATAAATTGAACTATTTACAGAATACTTTGTTAACACTTAGGGAAGAAAAGAGATTAACATGCAGCTAGGTAGGGTTTCCCTACAGGGATGCCTCCCAGGCCAGCCCATGTGGCAGGGCCCATCATATGCCTCCACAGTATGAGAATACCCCCAAAGATTTTCGGGATCCTTGAAGTCTAAACTAGTGCTTCTCAAACATTAATGTGCACCTGGGGATCTTGTTAAAAGGCAGATTCTGTTTTAGCAGATCTCAGTGGGGCCTGAGATTCTGTGTTTCTAAGAAGCTTCCAGTTGTTGCCAATGCTGCCAAGTCTGCAGATCACACTTTAGTATCAAGGGTCTAAAATCAAGGAAATGAAGGCCAGAGACAGACAAAACTTTACTTTTCCTGAGACATCATAATCTGTTTTGGGGTCTATATAAGTCTATATAACCATACTTTGCAGGGTAGAACATACCCTTTCATGGGCTATCAGAACACAACAAAGTATCTCTGCTCTTCACGTAAGAGATGGTCATGCCAAGCAGTTGAACCTACATTTCCAAATGATGCTGGATCAGTGTAGTGACACTAGCTCAATGATGGCGTTCTGTGTCAACTCTGACCTCTTGGGAGGTTGGGAGGATTTGGCTCTGCAGAGAAAGGACTGGTGATGTCTGCCCTATACTTGAGCTTGGGGACTAGTCATTCCATGCCACCTATTAGTCATTCACGGATGAGCTCAAAATGGGCCTACACAGAAAAACCTAGTCAAGTCATTGTGTGTGACTCCTGGCTGTCAAGAGAGGATACCTAAACCTACCATCAAACAGTGGGATTCAATGTAGAAATATCACTGATCCTTATTTTAAGATCATGGAATGAAATTTATGAGTGAATCATACTGCTGAATAATACAAATGACTAAGTCTGTGGTGACATCATTCTCCAATGATGGTTGACTAACACTCCTCTTCAGGGTTTTGGCATAGGAAAATATTTTTAAAATTAGTCTTGTAACTTGTCAATATGCAATAAAAAATCTTATAGAGATTTCTTTAAAACCTATTAATTTTATTTCTAGAAATCTCTCCCAAGGAAATGGTTAAAAATTCAGATAAGGATTCACGCCCAAAAGTGTTCATTTCAGCATTATCTATTAAAGTAGAAAATCAGAAACAACCCAAATGTTCAACTATAGGATTAAATCATTTATGTGGTGCATATTAAAGCTGGTGCTTTAATGATACGGGAAAAAATATAAAATATAAGTAAAAGAAAGCAGGGTTCAAGCAATATATCCAAATTTCATATATTTGTGTGTGTACATGTATGTAGATAGACAGATCGATAACACAGATAGTCAGACATATCATATATACGTACACATATATACCAAAATTGGAAGGAAATAATAATGACTTATTAACTGAATACTGGGATTATAAGTGATGTTTATTTTTTTCTTTATGTTTTTCTGTGTTTCCCAAATATTTTACAATTTGAGTGTCTTGTTCTGATAATCAGGGGGAAAAAAGTTAATTTTTATGAATAGGATTTATAAATTTATAAAAAATACTTATATTGTAAATACAGAAAAGTCATTATAAATTATGTAAATTTATAAACATTTATCAATTTGTAACACTAATTATAAACTACTCTTATAAATTTATGACATTGAAATTTATTAAAATTTTAATAAAAACATGAGACATCTGTTTGAAAATACAATTATAAAATATTTATATGCCAGGCATAATCTGCTAATTGATATTTGTTCATTTATCTCCTCCCAGGAGTTGATATTCTATGCTTTGAGTGTGAACGTATATTCTCCATTAATTAAATAAGTCATCTTACCTCTCTGGAACTCTATTTCCTTGTGTATAAAATACATACATACACAGAGCATTGGAATAGATATATTTTTAAGCTTCCAGTATTCTATGGTTCAACTGGAACAGACTGAATATACACTTTTTGAGCTTCATTAATATCTATATTCTATAATAATATCTATATTCCAAGGGGCCACCATGCGTCTGTCAGTTTGTCATACTGTGGTGGCTTGCATGTTGCTGTGATGCTGGAAGCTATGCCACCGGTATTTCAAATACCATCAGGGTCATCCATGGTGGACAGTTTTCAGTGGAGCTTCTAGACTAAGACAGAGTAGGAAGAAGGACGTGAAAAAAATAGCCAGTGAAAACCTTATGAATAGCAGCAGAACATTGTCTGATACAGTGCCGGAAGATGAGCCCCTCAGGTTGGAAGACGGCAATACATGGACAGGGAACTGCCAGAAATTCAAGCCAGATTAAGAAGAGGATGTAGAATAAGGGATATCATTACTGATGTCAGATGTATCTTGGCTGAAAGCAGAGAATACCAGAAAGATATTCCCTGTGTTTTATTGACTACGCAAAGGCATCTGACTGTGTGGGTTATAAGAAATTATGGATAACACTGCAAAGAATGGGAATTCCAGAACGCTTAATCATGCTCATGCGGAACCTGTACATAGACCAAGAGGCAGTAGTACAAACAGAAGAAGGGATCCTGTGTGGTTAAAAATCAGGAAAGGTGTGTGTCAGGGTTGTATTCTTTCACCATATTTATTGGATCTGTATGTGAGTAAATAATCGAAAAAACTGGACTATAATGAAGAAAAACATGTCATCAGGATTGGAGGAAGACTCGTTAACAACCTGCCATATGCAGATGACACAACTTCGCTTGCTGAAACTGAAGAGGATTGAAGCACTTACTGATGAAGATCAAAGACTACAGCCTTCAGTATGGATTACACCTCAACATAAGGAAAACAAAAAGTCCTCACAACTGGACCAATAAGCAACATTATGACAAGTGTTGAAAAGAGTGAAGTTGTCAAAGATTTCATTTTACTTGCATCCACAACCAACGCCCACAGAAGCAGCAGTCAAGAAATCAAACGACATATTGCATTGGACAAATCTGCTGCAAAAGACCTCTTTAAAGTGTTGAAAAGCAAAGATGTCACTTTGAGGACAAAGGTGCACCTGACCCAAGCCATGATATTTTTCAATCACCACATATGCATGTGAAAGCTGGATAATGAATAAGGAAGAGTAAAGAATTAATGTCTTTGAATTATGATGTTGGCAAAGAACATTGAATATAGAATATTGAATATACCGCTATACTCAATATTCAAGATATCAGTATATTTAGTATTCAATAATATTGAATATACTTCCAGAAGAACAAACAAGTCTGTCTTGGAAGAAGTACAGCCAGAGTGCTCCTTGGAAGCAAGGATGGTGAGACTTCATCTCAGGTACTTTGTACATGTTATCAGGAGGGACTGATCCCAAGAGAAAGACATCATGCTTGGTCAGCAAAAAAGAGGAAGATCCTCAACAAGATGGATTGACACAGTGGTTGCAACAATGGGCAATGATTGTAAGGATGACACAGGACTAGGAGTATTTTGTTATGTTGTTCATGGGGTTACTATGAGTTGGAACTGACTCAACAGCACCTAACAACAACACAACAATTCCAAGGGGTTGTGAGAATTAAATGAATTAGGAAAAAGAATGACACAGAATCAAATGCATAAGAGGTGTTCAATAAATGGTAGCTACTTTCGTTAGTGTTGTAAGAGGACAATGGTCACCTCCAGGTTAACTGACAGTAACAGAACCCAGAGGGTCATTCTTTTGGTCTTGAAACTTATTTCACCTTCATGTAAGGCCTCATCACACAGTCTTCCAAGACTATTGTACACAGACTAATTCAAAGTCCTCAGCAGGTAAAGGGGATGAGATCAGCTTAAATCCTCCCTTGCAGATAGTCAACAATGCAAATCTTTATGGGAAGGAAAGCTGAACGGCGTGTACCAGTACCACACCAATAAGTTCATTCCTTCCATAGGTTTACTGGACATGCCCAACGGAAGACGTGGACTCTTTTGAGATGGAATTCTATGAAATCATTACTTCCTCTCCCAACAATGTGCAGACAGAGCTCTGTGGACAAATTCGGGACATAATGCAGCAGAATCTAGAACTGCACAACCTGACCCCGAACACCGAGTATCTGTTTAAAGTTAGAGCCATCAACGAGAATGGGCCTGGGCAATGGAGTGAAATCTGCAAGGTATGTGCATATTATTTCTCAGACAGATTTATAAGTTCTGGATGCTTCACAAGACTCTTCCTCTAATCCCAGAAAACTTGTTAACTCAGAGCCAAAGAGAGGACTGCTAGGCTCAACCAGACTTTGCAAATGAGGCCTGAGAATTGTTAATTCAATTTGGTTTTAAAAACATCTGGGCCAGGTGTTGTGTTAGGATGTAGAGATCTGGAGGAAAATGAGACCTAATTCTTGCCTTCAAGGAGCTCATGGTCTAGTAAACAAATAATTGTGTGTGGTACGAGAAGGACAAAAAGAGAGGTGTTAGCCCCCGCAGTGACTCAAGGCAAGAATAGGGTTGCCAGATTTAGCAAATAAAAATACAATGTGCTCAGTTAAATTTGAATTGCCAACAAACAGCAAATAATTTTTTTTTAATGTAAGTATGTCCTTTACAATATTTGGAACACAGTTAGGTACTATACACACACACACACACACACACACACAATGTATATCTGAATTTCAAAGAATAGCCACTGAACAGGTCAGGATGAGCATCAAAAACAAAGGAACTGATTATTCCTATCTTCTTTGTGACGCAAGGCTGATTCTTCTATATATTCCCACGGGACACACACTCATAAGTATAATTTTATTGCTATTAAAACAATAAAAAGAAAGAAAAACATCAAGACTGCCGAGAGCTATCTTACTGTACAACCATGATGGTGTTCTTCGGCATCAAAGTAGACTATGTAGTAATTAGAAATTCTTTAGAAGCAAAGAGGATAAGCCCATTCATTTTAGATTTAGAAAATGGAAATTTACAAAGTAGAGCTTTATGAGACCACTTTCAGGAAGTATATCTGATACCCAAGAGAACTGGAAAGTCATCAGAGTCTCTCTCTCTCTCAACTTCCATCTCTGCTTCTCTCTGAATCTATACCGATCATTTTCAGCTAGCCTTTAGTTTCTGCTTTCCTGAAATCAGCTTGCATGTGATCTGGGGATTGCCATGGCACAACTTCTATGCAACCGTAGAACTCCAAAGCCCAACAGCTTCTGACCAGCTACACTCTCTTTGTGTCCTTGGTCAAATGTTTGAAGAAAAGAATCTGGTTGCTACTTCTAGGGATAAAGGGGAAGCAGGAAGTGAGATAGGGTGGGGTGGAATTATACTCATGGTTGCCATGCCAGCAGCAGTCTTCTGGGGGTAGGGGCTCTCCACTCCATCCAGGTTGTCAGCCACTGGGGTCTGTGCTCTGCTTCTTGAGCCCAGCAACCATAGGCTCCCCACCCTACCCCCACCATTCCACAGAGGTAAGGCATTCACATGAGAAGAACCCCATTTCTGTCAAGTTGATTCCGACTCTTAGCAATGTAGAATTGCCCCCATAGGATTTCCAGGGAGCAGCTGGTAAATTGGAAACGCTGACCTTTGGTTAGCAGCTGTAGCTCTTAACCCCTGGTGGCTTAGCGGTGCCTGTCTGTCCAACAGCACTGCCCCCAGTCAACTATGCTGTCATTGACCCCAGGGTCTTTCTTGGTTGATACCCTTCTCGTCAGACCGTGGAACGCTCCAGGAATGCTACCATATTTTGCAACATGAGCTTTTGGCTATGAATTTTTCCTTCCATTAACTCCATCTGCTATTTTGAAGAATTAGTCAAAAATGTCTTACCCACAAAGGGGACTATTTTCTAGTATAGCTACTAATTTTTTAAAAAATCTACCTTCTGTGATTTTTAGGGGCAGGAGCAGAGAGACTAAACGTGTCATCAGTCTGCCATCTCACCCCCTCTTAGGCTGTTCTTACCAAAAAAAAAAAAAAAGAACATTGCCGTCAAGTCTCATAGCAACCCCCTAGCACTGGCATTGATGGTTCAGTGGTAGAACTCTGTCCTGCCATGTGGGAGGCCTAGGTTAGATTCTCAGCCAATGCAGCAGGATCTTTCCTTGGAAACCCTATGGAGGAGTTCTGTTCTGTCCTATAGGGTTGCAATAAGTTGGTGGAAACCTTGGTGGCGTAGTGGTTAAGAGCTATGGCTGCTAAACAAAAGCTCAGCAGTTTGAGTCCACCAGGCACTCCAGGCCTTTCTTAGGTAGAAGTTTTGTCATGCTTCTTAAACTATGAACTCCTCGAGAACAAAACCCATGTCTAATTCATCTGTTCATCTTTCTTTCTCCCACAGTGCTTACCACAGCACTTTGCCTACAGCAGGTTCTTAATGGTTATTGAATGAATACGTGAGTGAAAATGTGACCAAATAAATGAGTCTATGAATGAATGTCTAAATTAAAGAATGAAGAAATAAATTCATTAGTAAAATTAATAATTGTAAAGTACAATAAGATGCCTGAGAGCTGGTAAGTGTTTTATACAATTAGTCAAGAAATAACACTCCCCCTGAATTGTGTTTATGCGATTAATTCGCACTCTCTGTAAGGAAGGGAAACTCATTCCAGAGCCTTTGCTTTTTAACACCATTTCTAAATGAGCAAAGCCCTAATTAATGAGGTTTTCTGGAAGCTTCATTTTTATCTGACTTGCAGAGCTGAAATATAGGTTTTTCCTTCAAAAGTAATTCTTCCTCCCCTCCTTGTGACTCTATTAGCATTCCAGGGGAAACACTGGTTTCCTTAACATTTGTCATGATTTGCATAAGTAAAGTCTTCAGTAGCAAATGAAAATAAGATGGTGTGTCTGAATGACATTTATAAAGCTTCATAAAAGTAATAGCTTCAGCTCTTTCCTATAAAATCGAAATATATTTTTCTCTGGCATCAGTTCTATGCAGGTATCCCGGAAAGGTTCCATTTAAAATGCTACAATGAGGTAGCAGGATCATTTCTTATCCAAACGCAATGTTTCCATCACGTGTACTTTTGTAAAAAAAAAAAAAAAGAGAGAGAGAGAGAGAGAAATAACACCTTTTCTATTTGATTTTCATAGTCTGAGCCTTGTTGATTTTTTTTTAAGGGATTTTATTTGGAGTATAAGACATGATACATGGAAATTAACTTTAATGCTTTTTTAAAGGTCCCATTTATTGAAGGCTGACTCTCTGTCAGACACTGTGTTTTCACTGTCCCTGATCATCCTAACCACTAGGGAAGGGAGGTGTTTTTGTCTCCGTTGGGAAAGCGTCTGGCCTCGTATAACCCAGAGGAGTTGTTGGGTGGAACCTAGGTTCGTATCCAAAGCAGGAACTCTTTGCCCTTCTGCATCGTAATTAGATGCAACTAAGTCTGGGGCAGGGTGGGCTCATCCCTGGGGATATGGTGGTACCTCACATTAGGAGAATGATATCAAAGCCAACAGTAGTGAGAGCTGAACTTCTATTTTTTCAAAGGCAAGATTGCACATTGAAAAGAACACTGGATTTGGGCTCAGGCACCAAGGTCCAAGTGCCAACCCCACTGTCCTCATAGGCTGTAAGCCCCAAGAGGATAGGCACCAAGTCCACTCTGCTCACCCCCGCTTGCTTATGGTCCCCAGCTGACAGCCTCTAATATAGAAGGGGCCAATTGACTTTTTTTTTTTTTATTGTACTTTAGATGAAGGTTCACAGAACAAACTAGCTTCTCATTAAACATTTGGTACACATTGTTTTATGACATTGATTAACAATCTCACAACATGTCAACACTCCCTTCTCAACCTTAGGTTCACTATTATCAGCTTTCCTGTCTCCTCCTGCCTTCTAATCCTTGTCCCTAGGCTGGTGTGCCCCTTCAGTCTTATTTTTCTTATGGGCCTGTCTGATCTTTGGATGAAGGGTGAACCTCAGGAGTGACTTCATTACTGAGATAAAAGGGTGTCTGGGAGCCATACTCCCGGGGTTTCTTCAGTCTCTGCTAAGTCAGTAAGTCTGGTCTTTCTTTTGTGAGTTAGAATTTTGTTCTATATTTTTCTCCAGCTTTGTCTGGGACCCTCTATTGTGATCCCTGTTGAAGCAGTCAGTGGTGGTAGTGGGCACCATCTAGCTGTACTGGACTCAGTCTGGTGGAGGCCATGGTAGTTGTGGTCCCTTAGTCCTTTGGACTAATCTTTCCCTTGTGTCTTTAGTTTTCTTCATTCTCCCTTGCTCCCACAGGGGTGAGACCAGTGGGAGTGTCTTAGATGGCCGCTCACAGGCTTTTAAGACCCCAGATGCTACTCACCAAAGTAAATGTAGAACATTTTCTTTACAGACTATGTTATGCCAATTGAGCTAGATGCTCCCCAAGACCATGGTGCCCAGTCCTCAGCCCAGTAATTCCATCCTTCAGGGAGTTTGGATGTGTCTATGGAGATTCCTCATCTCTATGAGTTGGAATCAATTTGACAGCAACAGGTTTGGTTTTTGGTTTTTGGTGGCACTTCCATGACCTTGCCTTGGATAAGTTCTGCTGGCTTCCCCAGTTTTGTGTACTGTCTTACCCTTTAGCAACTGACATTTCTGCAGGAATGTAAACATTAAAATGCATTTAGGCAAGTCATGCAACCCTTTGGCCTCTTTGTCTCCTCTCCTCTTCCTCTAATCCTCAGTGTACCATTCCCACAATTGGAAATAGTCCTCTTACTTTGACTACTGTCTTCCTTTGATTTTAAAATCTCAGCTAAGGAATTGCCACTTCCAAGAGGTCTTGCCATGACAAATCTAACTTTTCATCTGTGTATTAGTTTCCTATTGCTGTGTAACAAATTACCACAAACTTAGTGGCTTAAACAATACAAATTTATTATCTTTTACAGTTCTGGAGATCAGAAATCTGAAATGAGCCTCACTGGGCTAAAGTAGAAGTGTCTGCAGGGTTGTGTCCCTTCAGGAGGCTCTAGGCAAGAATTCATTTCTTTGCTTTTTCCAGCTTCTAGAGGCTGCCCATTGCCCCTTCCTCCATCTTCAAATCCAGAAACACTGGCCCAAGTCCTTCTCAGGTTGCCATCTCTCTGGTTCTCTTTTGCCTCCCTCTTCCACTTTTAAGGACCCTTATGATTACATTGGGCCCACCTGGATGACTGAGGCTAATTTCCCTATTTTAAGGTCAACTGACTAGCAAACAGTTCTATAAACCAAAAAACCAAACCCAGTGCCGTTGAGTCGATTCCGACTCATAGCGACCCTATAGGACAGAGTAGAACTGCCCCATATAGTTCCCAAGGAGCACCTGGCAGATTCAAACTGCCCACCCTTTGGTTAGCAGCCCTAGCACTTAGCCACTACGCCACCAGGGTTTCCAAACAGTTCTACAGGCAAATCTTAATTCTCTTATGTTACCATGTAACATATCTTCAGGTTGTAGGGATTAGGATGTGGATATTTTGGGGCGGGGGCACCTTATTCTGCCTACAACAATCTATAAATTGGATGTCCCAGGTTACATTACAGTTGAGGGTAAAAATACAGGCACAATAATAGTCACAAACTGGTACTTTTCTGGGTCTTTCTCTATAGCTCATCAGGAAATGCAGTGACCCCTGCCCACACCCATGACCTCAAATTCCTTCTCAGTCTGCACTGGGAGACCTTACCGGGCATCTCACATGTGCTCATGAAGTAGACCTGCCATCTACATGAGTCTGCAGTGCCCCTGCCTTCCTGAACAGGTCACGCCCATGTTGGAAGTCCAGCCACAGAGCAGGGCTACCTTGCCCTCTGGGGTGTCTGTCTTATGTTGATTTCATGAAATTGCCCATCTGGTTTCTCCCTTCTCTACTGTAGACCTGCTCCGTAGGCTGAGACCAACATATTGAAAGGTTGGGGTTGGAGGACAATCTGAGTGACCAACATTATTCCACACTCGGATTAACTACCCTAAACCTACCCCCACTGCAACCCACACACTCACAGTGGCCTTCTGCCCTGAAATGAAATAAAATTGTTTGCATTCTCTATCTCCTTAGAATTCTTTTCCAAAGATCAACTTGATCTATCATGCAAATAAAACCCTATTGGTTCCTCCCTACCTGCCCCTCCAGATGGGCTTGAACCGTGGAACCAAGAATATGATTTAGGCTCATGCTGGACCTATTTTTTTAACCTCATTACGGAGGGTTGAACTCATCATATACCTCATTTCACGGTCCATTATCAACATTGGTCTATGCAAGGTCCTTGTTTATTGCTTTTTGTGACCATTCCTCCTTAGACAACCATTCTGATATATATCTTTTTGTTTTTATGTGTTCTAACATGATATGTATTATTGTTTTGAATGTGTTATTAATTTACACAAATAGTGTTGTGTTTCATATCTTACTTAGTTTTTTTTTTTCCTAAATACTGTGCACCATCCATGTTGTTATGCACATTTAATCCCTTATTCCTAGCACTGCCTCATCCTTCACAATGTGCATGTGTCAGCCAGGATGGACACCCAGGTGACCTCCAGTAATGCTGCAGTGGACAACCTCATACATGACATCTTGTGGGCTTGTGGTCAGGATGGGTATGAGGATGTCTCTGGGATATAGACCAGGGGTAAACTTTCTGGGTCATAGAGTATATGCATACTTGATTTGACTATACCCATGTATACTTCCATCAGGACTGGATGTTGTTGTTGTTGTTGTTAGGGAAACCCTGGTGGCATAATGGTTAAGTGCTACAGCTGCTAACCAAAGGGTTGGCAGTTCAAATCCACCAGGCGCTCCTTGGAAACTCCACAGGTCAGTTCTACTCTGTCCTATAGGGTCGCTATGAGTCGGAATCAACTTGATGGCACTGGCTTTGGTTTTTTGGTTTTTGGTTGTTGTTAGGTGCCGTTGAACCAGTTCTGACTCATAACGACCAACCCTACGGACAATAGAACAAAACGCTGCCTAGTCCAGCGCCATCCTCATAATCTTAATATGTTTGAGCCCATTGTTGCAGCCACTGTGTCAATCCATCTTACTGAGGGTCTTCCTCTTTTTTGCTGACCCTATACCTTACCAAGCATGATGTCCTTCACCAGGGACCAGTCTCTCCTGATAACATGTCCAAAGTTCATGAGAGAAAGTCTGGCCATCCTTGCTTTCAAGGGGCATTCTGACTGTACTTCTTCTAAGACAGATGTATTCGTTCTTGTGGCGGTCCATGGTATATACAATCTTCTTCACCAACACCATAATTCAAAGGCATCAATTCTTCTTTGGTCTTCCTTATTCATTGTCCAGGTTTTGCATGCATATGAGGCAATTGAAAATATTATGGCTTGGGTCAGGCTCACCTTAGTCCTCAAAGTGACATCTCTGATTTTAAACACTTTAAAGAGGTTTTTTTTTTTGCAGCAGATTTGCCCAACATAATATATCATTTGATTTCTTGACTGCTGTATCCACGCGCATTGATTGTGGATCCAAGTAAAGTTAAATCCTTGACAACTTCAATATCTTCTCCATTTATCATGATGTTGCTTATTGGTCCAGTTGTGAGGGTTTTTGTTTCCTTTATAATCCATACTGAAGGCTGTAGTCTTTGATCTTCACAAGTAAGTGCTTTAAGTCCTCTTAGCTTTCAGCAAGCAAGCTGTGTCATCTACATATCTCAGGTTTTTAATGAGTTTTCCTCCAATCCTGGTGCTATATTCTTATAGGATCCCTATAGCCCTAATCCATACCTGTATTTGGTATGATCCAGATTTCTACTATTTTACTGGTCCAATAGGTAAAATGTGATATCTCCTTATTGTTTTAAATTTCATTTTCATATGATTGTTAATTTTGAAGGTTTCCTCTTCTGTAAATAGCCTGTTCATATCCTTTGTCCGTTTTTCTATCGCATTTGTTGTCTGTTTTTGGATGATTTGCAGGAATTCCTTTTATATTCTAGATAATGGTTTTACCCATTGTCATGAAGTCAATTTCAACTCATAATGACCCTACAGGGCAGAGTAGAGCTAACTGCCTCATAGGGTTTCCAAGGAGTGGTTGGTGATTTGAACTGCCAGCCTTTTGGTTAGCAGCCAAGCTCTTAACCACTGTACCACCAGGGATCCACATAATGGTTTTAGATATTGTTAATCTCTTCTCCCATTCTGACACTTGTCTGTTAACTTTGTTCATAGCGTACTTCATGAAACAGCAGAAATCTTCAATTTTGTTGTGATCAAATTCCCCAATAATTTTTTTCCTTGTGGCTTAACCTTTGGAAATTTTGTTTAAAAAATGTTCCCCAAGCGTTAGATCACAAAGATAACCTTCTACACATTCTTTTATTAACTGTTTTAAATTTAGGTCTTTAATTCATTCGGGGAGCCCTGGTGGTGTAGCGGTTAAGAGCTTGGCTGCTAACCAAAAGGCTGGCAGTTCACATCTACCAGCTGCTCCTTGGCAACCCTATGGAGCAGTTCTACTCTCCTACTATAGGGTCATTATGAGTCAGAACCCACTTAACGGCAGCTAGCAACAGCAACAATCCATTCGGAGTCCACTTTTGTGCGTAGTGCTAGGTGGGGATGTACCTTCTCACCATCTAGTGAGCCAGTTTTTCTAACACTATTTACCAAGCAATATCTTTTCTCCATGAGTATTCAATAGGGTTATAACTTTGATCTTATATTAAAGCCCATATATTTAGGGGCCTGTCTCTGAGTTCTCTATTATATCCTGTTGGTCTATTTGTCTGTTCTTATGTCAATACCACCCTTGTTTTATTTATTTATTTTTTTAACATCAGCTTTGTGCTGCATCTTGACAAACTGCTGAGGCAAGTCTGCTCCTTATTTTTCTTTCATTTTTAATGTTTCTTTTGCTAAACATATAAATTATTTCTTCAAGTGAATTGTAGAGTAAATAAGTAAATTGAATTCCTAAAAAAAAAAAACTCCAGCTAGAATTTATTGAGTCTCTAAATTAATTTGGAGAGAACTGATATTTTTGTAATATGTCTGACCCTTTATTCAAAGAATCTTCTATGTGCTTTACTAGGGATTTTAAGTTTTTCTATTCAGGAACTATGTAACCTGCTGCCATCGAGTCGATTCAGACTCATAGTGACCCTACAGGACAGAGTAGAACTGCCCAGTAGAGTTTACAAGAAGCCCCTGGTGGATTTGAACCGCCAACCTTTTTGGTCTTTTGGACCTCTTAACCATTATGCCACCAGCGTTTCCAGGAACTATGTATTCCTGCTTAAATTAGATAATGTATAAATTTTATTGATGTTATAAATGTTATTTTATATTTGGTTATATGTTATAATGTATCATTGGTTTAGAATAAAAACTATCAGTATTTGTAGATTAATCTTGATTCCAGCAATTTCAGTAAACTTTCTTGTTATTCTGAGAGTCTATCTGTTGATTCTGTTTTTTTTCCAGATACATTGTCCTAATATCTATGAATAATGATCGCTTTCTCTTTCCTTCCAATCCTTGAACCTGAATTTCTTTTTCTTTCTTTATAACTTTGGCTGGGACCTGAGTATTACATAAAATGGTGGCAGTGATAGTATATTTCCATTGAGTTATGATTTTTACTTCATTTTTATGGTGTATAATCTTTATTAAATAAAGAAAAAGTCCTTCTACTTCTAGTTTACTAAGAAAATTTGCACATAAGTAGGCGAATCTTATGAGTTTGTTTACATTATTGAGATAATCATATCGTTTCTCTCCTTTAGGCCATCATTAATGAACTGAATTATATTGATTTGCTTTTCTAATGCTAAGCTCTTCTTGCATTCATGGAACAAACTCAATGTGATCATGATGTATTATGTTTTAAAAGACTTGGTTTCAGTTAGCTCATATTTTATTTTGGATTATTTCATTTATGGTCATAAGTGAACTGGACCTATTGTTTTTTGCTTATATTGTTTTTATCTGGTTTTAAAATCAATATTTCATCAGCTTCATAAAATGATCTGAGAAGCTTTTATTCTTTTCCTATTTCCTATTACTCTTTGTTTACGGTTTGATAGGAATCATTTGGATAATTCCTGGGGAATTTGGGAAGAAGAGGATATCAACTATCATTTCAATTGCTTTTATATTTCGAGTTGTTTTTCTTCCATCCTAGACCCCCTTGTTCATGGACACCCCTCAATCCTCAATCTTTACTTTTAGAGATCTTGATTATAAGGCAGAGGTCAAATCCCCTATTTTTTATGAGTCAGTTCCTGACCCCTCATGACCCCCTTCCTCATTGCCTCCAGTAGCTCTCTCTATTACACTATTACACTCTTTATATTACTATTTATATTACTTTTATCCAGGTTATCTCTTTTATGATCTCCATTTTTACTCAGCAATGGGCAATCTAATGCCATGCATATGACATGCTTTTTACCTCCCATGCAGCCATGTTTTCCCTACAACTGAAAATAAAGTTTGTAAAACTAAACAGCGTATGTTAATAGTGCCTAATTTTTTCACCCTTTCCCTTTGAGTACAAACATAGAAAGTTAAAAGCACTCAGTCACAGGAGCTGCCTTAAAGGAAATGGGACCTGATCTGGGGAATCCCAACCCCACCACGTATTAGCTGTGGGACTTTGGGAAAGCTGCCTAACCCTTATGAGCCTCAGTTTCTCATCTGTAAAATGGAGCCAATGGCACCTGCCTTAGGAGTTTTGCGTGAGGAGTCGATGAGATCATGTGTGTAAAGTCTGGCACACAGCAGGGGCTGGCTTCCTGGGGACTGCTGTTTCTCCCATGGCTGGTACCATAGCTCTTTGCTTCTGATTACAGGTGGTAACACCAGATGGGCGTGGGAAGAACCGAGCTAAGTGGGGCCTGCTGAAGAACATCCAGTCTGCCCTTCAGAAGCGCTTCTGAGTCCCTCACAGAACAAGCAGCAGCCTCTCAGAGACACAGCACAAAATAGACATATATATACACACATATATATGTATTTTTCTCACCACATTCTTCAGTGAGGTTGTAGACGAATGTTCCTGGGACCTCTGAGCTATTCCAACAGGAGTCTTCTAAGAACTAATAAAAGGAAATGCCTGACTTTGTTCGTTATGATGAAACTAAGATACAAAAAGTCATCAAGTCTGTATGTCTCATCTGCTCAGGCCTGGGCAATTAGTATAGGCATCCACCAAGCCTCTGGGTAGTAAAAAGAGCCCTCTACTTGCAGTCAGGACTCCTAGTGTGCATTCGGTTCCTGACCTAACTAGCTTTGGGTCGTTGGGCAGATTGACGGGGAGCTCATTACACACCAATGCAGTCTATTTTCATATTAAGCAGCCAACATTGTTAGAACACTCTTCCTATGTATTCAGCCTGAATTTGCCTTCCCACAACTTCACCCCATCTCTGAGATCTGCCTCTGAGCTATCAAGTATGACAGCATCTCCTCTTCTCTTCGCTCCCCTGAGCCTCAGAGCAAAGGAGGGGATGGTGGAATGCTTGGTCAAGGCTCTTCTAGCTAGATGGTTCTTTGAAGCAAGGCATGAAAGAATGGCTGAGTCATGGTCCATTCCATCCTTGCTGAACTCAGCCTGGCCCTCAGACAATATGAAGTCTGAGGATTTCTTGCCTCACAGGGCCCCCCATCTGCCTAGAATGACCTCTCTCCTAAACCCTATCTCATTTCTGCCTAGAAAGTGCCTACCTACCTTTCAAAACCTGGCTCAGCCACTTCCTCTGAGAAGCTTTTGCTGGTTCTTCAGGTTGGTTCCTCCTCTGGGTTCCCACCAAACTAGGCCCTCCTCCCCAACCCCTACTTCCCATAAAGATTCCATTCTAGCCCCTGTGACACTTAGGAGCCTTCATTTGTTACCAATCTCGAGGGTAGAGACGGTGTCTCATTCACCTTCGTACCCTCGGTGCCTGGCACAGTGAAGCACATATTACACAGTAGGAGGGAGGGAAGAACTACTGCCACAAGGCAGACAGAATGACTCTCCTCCAGACACCCCCCCCCCCCCGCCCACCATGTCTACTTGCACAATGAAGGTCTACACATGGAAGTGGGAATAGGCATTGAAAGGGACAGGCATTGAAAGGACTGGTCTCCACCTCCTCTAATCCCATCTTTTTATGAGCATCCCATTGGTTGGTATGACCAGCCCATCTAGCCTCACCAGCAGGACCACTGTTCTGCAACTCTTTACTTTTCCCAGAATCTTGGTGTCGGAGTCACTAGCGAGATCGCATAATGTGAGAAGATGATACTGAGCAGATTCCTGACCCTCCCTCCAACATATTACAAGAAGGGATACTCCAGGGAGCTTCATTACGATCCTATTACTGTAAATGATGGCTTGGATCCACTAGCAAATTTGGTATTACCATATAATCATTTCTGTAAAAGCCTTCAGAATCATTATTAACATGGGGAGAGAATTAAATGACATGCCAGCAGGGATTTTGCTACCAATAAACTGAAATGAAATTAAACTAAAAAAATGGAACTGAATGAATACAGCATTACAGTGATCGCACCCACTCATGGTGCAAACAAGGACGGCCAGAATTAAGCCACAGCACCTTGATCTTGCCTCTCTAGAGAACACATAAACTTGCATTCAGTGACCATGACAGTTTGAGGGATCCTCTGAGAGGCCCACTTAATCAGTAGCTGAGTCATTCTACCGAATGCAAGATGGGATTTCTTAATGGCTTAGAAGCCTCTGCTCATTGTTTGGTCCCCAGGGTTCTGATGCACAGGGAGTGCCCCCTCCTAAAACACCCTCAAGAGGTTTGAAAGCAGGCTAGGAGGCAGAGGACCTGAGTCTAACATTAGCTCTTCATTACCTTGCTGTGTGACCTTGAACAAGTCCCTCTCTCATTCTGGTATCAGCTCTCTCATATATACAATGATGTGATTTGATTAGAGATGTTTTACAGATAATCCTCAATAAGATGGGAATAATGCTCCTTGTCCTGTCTCTTAGGGTTGTTGTCAGGTTCAAATGAGGTAATATATATGAAAGCATGTTTCAAACTGGAAACTACTATTTAAAAGGGTAAAATTTTATAAGGGGTGTGTGTGTGTGTGTGTGTATACACACACCCCCTTCTTACTTATTGGTGGTTAGGTTCCACAGATCAGGTAGTTACATGAAAATCAGTGTTGTGCAAAAATGGAGGATGACCACATCAGATCACAAAATGAAGGATGATGACATCATTATAAAACTGACAAATTATATCATTACATAACTGCCAAATTACTACATAACTGCTGAACCACTGAGAATCATGGCCTAGCCAAGGTGACACATAATCTTAACTATCACAGTCAGCATTACTCTTGCCTCACACCTCAGCATTCATTTCATTACTGCCAGATGTATGCCATTAATACACAAAATATCAGATACTAGATTTTTTACTATTGTCATAAATGCAAAACGTCAGAAAATGAGATAACTGATAAGTGAGGAGTAGATTAGTACATATGTATATATGTATGTATGTCAAATATAATCAATAGATTCATAAATATATACTTACAAATATATTCCACTATGCTGAGCACTAATCTCTCTGTATAGCTACATATTTCAACACCCCTATCGGCTTGTTTGGAGTCCTGGTGGCTCAGTGATTAAGAGCTCATCTGCTAACCAAAAGGTCAGCAGTTCAAATCCACCAGCCACTCCTTGGAAACCCTATGGGGCAGTTCTACTCTGTCCTATAGGGTCAGTATAAGTTGGGATCAACTTGATGGCAACAGGTTTGGTTTTGGATTATCAGCTTGTTTTAGAGAAGGGTCTATGGCTACAGAAAGAGTTAATAACAGTGTCTATGTAAAAACACCTTCCAGCATATTAGTACAGCTGCTAGCTAAGTAAACATTAGTTTTCCTTCCTTTTTTATTTATTTTTTATATACATTCTAGATTTGTTCATTCATTTAGCACATCTATATTGAGATCTGGGGATTGTGCAAGGTACTGAGAACACAGTGGCAAATTAAACAGACGTGGTCCGTCCGTGTCCCACAGATCTTACAGTCTAATGAGAGAAACAAACTAAAAATGTAAATCTGTACATAACTGAGAACTATGGGAAGTGCTAGGAAGGAAAGGGGCTTGGAGTTGGGGTATCAACTCTAAAGTGGGCATCTGTGAAGGACTCCTCAAAGAGGTTAACGGGAAGGACCCAACTGGTGATGAGCAGAGGACAAAAGCATTCCAGACAGAAGGAACAACAGGTGCCAAGACCCTGAGACAGTAAAAACTCGCTGCTGTCGAGTGGATTCCGACTCATAGCAACCCTATAGGCCAGAGTAGAACTGCGCCAGTAGGATTGCCAAGGAGCAGCTGGTGGTTCTGAACTGCCGACCTCTTGGTTAGCAGTCATAGCTCTTAAACACTACACCACCAGGGCTCTGAGATAGTAAGGGCTTGGTATTCAACAAACAGAAACATGGTCCATGAGGCCAGAATACAGGGCACAAGGAGGAGAGAACAGGTCGATGGCCCTGGTAGGACCTGTAGGCTGTGACAGAGGGTTAGGGATTTTGTAAGTACATCCAGAATCTACTGAAGGATGTTAAGCAGGGCAGCATCATGATCTTGTTTATATTTAATAGTGTTATTTTGGGTTCTGTGTGGGAAATGAGTTGTAGGGGGACAAGAGAAAAAGCAGGAAGACTATCGGCCATTGCCTAGGCACAAAAGTAGGGTTACCTGAGCCTGGGGGGGTGGATTCAAAATCTATTTTGCAGGTGGAATTAACAGTTCTCTTTGACCAGTGGGGTATGGAGATGAGGAGAGAGAGGAATCAAGAGCCATGCCCAAGACTCTAAGCAGCTGGGTAGAAGGATGGATCTAGACAGGGGAGAATAGACAAGCTTAGGGGTAATGTCAGTGTTCTGCCTTAGATAAGTGAAGTGTGATATTCTTGAAGGATAGCTAAGTGGAATCAAATAGTGGCAGTTGGGTATGGTAGCAGTCTGGGTTCAGTCAGGAAAACAAACCACAGCAGTTATTTTAACAGAGAGAACTGAATATGGGGAACTGGTTAAACAGATATTGGAGGGCAGAAGAAGGACACTGAGGTTACACAGATAGCAAATGTGGGGAGCACGGTCCCCCCTAGGGCTGGGGGGATGAAGAGAAGAGGGTGGGTTATCAGCAGTGTGGGTTTACCCAATAAGCAAGCTACGCTCGGGTTTACTTGCGCTCACTTACTAATCTGTAGTGCACAATTGCACCTGTTTTCACCACGGCAAAGACGTGGTGAAACCCACGTGAAACTGTGAACAGTAAGTAAACACAATTAAGCCCGTGCGAACCTTGCTTACTGGGTAATGTGCCCCTGGCTGTCGGAAGCTGGAAGCACAGCCCTCCTCCGCTGGGAACCAAATCTCTGCGGAGAGATCCCTGCCTGGCTGGTGCGTCTGAGGAGGTTCCAAGCGGCTGGTTCTAGGAGCGTGGGGAAAAAAAGCTGAAAACTGAAAGCAACAACTGCTACAAGACCCCACTGTTACTGCCAGGGAAGGACTATTATGGCCGCAATGATCCCGCCCAGAACAGAGACCAAAACAGAAAAAAGCACCTTCTACCTCCCACCCGCCGGCTTCCAGTCTTCCTCTGGCGTCCCCTATTGGCTGAGCCTAAATGGAGCCGGCTGGCAAGGAAAAAGGCAGCCTGCAGAGCCCCAGTCCCAACTCTCAAATGTAGTACAGAAAGGATAGTCTGAGGAAGGATAGTCTGAGGCTGAGAGACAGCAGCTTAATAATCAGCACAAGGATGCAAGACCAGAGTTCAAAGGATAGGCCTGAGCCAGGGTCACAAACTGGGCAGTCAACAGTGGATGTGACTTTGTGATTCTTCTAAAATGACAGAGTGCCCCAAAAGCAGCTAAGCTCAGTGGGGTAGAACAGAGAGGCCTGAAGCTAGTTCCTGTCTTCAGGTGCTTCAGTCTGTGACTCTGCCTCTGGAGTGGTGGGTCCCAAACCCAGACGAGCATCAGAGTCTCCTATGGAGCTTTTACAACAGCAGATGGTGTCCCATCTCAGATCCACTGATGAGATTCTGCAGGGCAGGGCCTCTGGGTGATTCTGGTGAGCAGCCCTTTCCCAGACAAACAAGCACTTGGGAACCACAAGATGGTGGCTGGAGTTGTTGGAGGTGATATCTGGCCGCAGAAGGACCAGAGTCAGGTTTTGAAGAATGGGCAGGAATTGGACAGATGAAAGGCCACCATACTGACAGCTTGCAAAAGAACAGGGAGGCAGCAATGAATGGGGAAACAGGCACAACAGATACTCAAAAGATGCTCATTGATTCCAGTTGTTAAACTCTGAGTTTACCGTTTGCCATGCCTCCCTTTTTATTTTAAGGGATTATAAGTAGGTTTGTAGAGAAATGTTGGTATCATTTCAACAGTTGTACCACTCCAGAAAATAAAGAGATAAAACTGTTACAGATTGAATTGTGTCCCCCCAAAATGTGTTGTAAATCCTGGCCCCTAAACATGTGGTCGTGAGCGGTGGTGGTGCAGTGGTTAAAGCACTCGGCTGCTAACCAAAAGGTTAGCAGTTCAAACCCATCAGGCGCTCTGCAGGAGAAAGATGTAGCAGTCTGCTTCTGTAAGGATTTACAGCTGTGGAAACACTATGGGGCAATTCTACTCCATCCTATAGGGTCTCTATGAGTTGGAACTGACTCAGTGGCAATAGGTTTATACCTGTGATTATAATTCCATAAGGGAATGGGTTTTATTTGCTACATTAATGAGGTAGTATTAGTGTAGGGTGTGTCTTAAGTCACTCTCTCTTGAGACATGAGATTAAACAAGCAAGTGAGCCAGCAAAGACAGGGGAAGAAAGATGCCAAGCCAAGGAGATCTCCAAGGAACCAGGTAACAAGAGAGAAGGACCTTTCTCCCAGAGCCGACAGAGACAGAAATGCTTCCCCTAGAGTTGGCACCCTAAATTCAGACTTCTAGTCTCCTAAACTGTGAGAAAATAAATTTGTTTCTTAAAGCTACCCATCTGTGGTATTTCTATTACAGCAGCAGTAGATAACTAAGACAAAAACCAACTCAGATTCCACTCAGTGTGTGTGTAAAAATGTAAGAGCGCGTGGATTTAATCTGAAAGCTCTAGGAGAAAAGGAGGGAGAACCCGTGAGACGGGGTGGAGGGTATACCCAGGAAACAAGTAGGTCATATGAATCCAAGGTGGTAGGAGCTCTCCTGTGCCATCCTCTACCGGTATCTACTGCCATGTCTGCCTGGTAAAAGCCATCTGCAGCTCCCAGCCCTGTTTCCCCAGTTTTGTCACACACCCTCAGGCTCACACAAGCACGAGCACACACATACATCGGCACAGACAGACACTCATAAACACACATACACTCAAATACGTACACATACACACAGTCTCTGTTCACTGCGTCTGGACCTCATCATCCTTCCCGAGGTCAGAGAGAACTTCCTGAAACAACTGAGACCTGTAGTGTGCCTTGCAGGACTAGAAGATTAAGAAGACATGGTTCTGAGAAAATTCTTCAATATCTGTAACAGGAGACAGGAGAGAGAAAATTCTTCAATATCTGTAACAGGAGACAGGAGAGAGAGGATGGGAAGGGCTGATGAGGTGGAAGTGGGTGGGGTGAGGCATTTTCCTGTCACTGGATTTTCCAAATATTTTCAAGACCATTTAGGTTTGAAATCAAGGGGCTTCTTTGCCAGCAAAGCACCAGAAGAATCAGGTTGTGTAAAAGTTCTCAGAAAAGCTGATATATTCCAAGGCAAATAACTGACTGAATATAAAAAAAAGCACCATTTGGGGAGAAACCCAAGGAGGCACGAGCTACTGTAAAGATGCACTAAGCCCAGACGCTGGAATTTTTACACCAAGTTGTAGAAGTTAGCAAATAGGTTTTCACACAGAGTTCTTCAGATGCTGTGAATCTGTGCATGACTTCATTTCCATTCCTTTAATTCCACCAGGAGCCACAATTTCTAAATTTTCCTTCAGGAAGAAAAAAAAATTATTTAGCTCAGAAATAATGCTTTCTATATAAAACTGTAGCTGTTTCAGGGTTTATTTCTTTGATTTTTTTTTTTTCCTTTCAAGAAAATCAGAATAAAGGGAGTCTTTCATCTTAATAAAGCCAGACATTAGAAGTTTCTCTCAGTCCCAAAGCAGACAACAAATTTCATTCAATAAAAATTGACCGAGTGCTCACCAGCCTGACCTGAGCATATGAAGCCAATAAATCAGGCCCTGCCCTCCATGGGCTTACTCACATGAAACAGTAGGAGAAAAGCCAAGTCCTAGCCCTATGGGGTCGGCTATACAAGAAGGGGAGCAGTGCGTGCTTAGGCGACAGGCCAGTCTCTATGGAAGGAGTGGACTATCCCTGGGGTCCTGAGGAGCACGGACACCACAAGTCAGCATGTTAGGTAGGGGAACAGTATGGACAAAGGCTAAGAGGCCAGACAAGTACATCACCTGCAGGAGTGATAAGTCTGAACAGGGATTTTATGACCAGATTGTTCACTCCACGGCAAGTGGGGAGCATGTATATACATTGTCCGGCTAGAAATGAATAAGAATAGCAAAAATAACGATGATAGCGATTATAGTAGCAATAAAACCAAAAAAAAAAAAAAAAAACCCCGTTGCCGTCAAGTCAATTCCAACTCATATTGACCCTATAGGACAGAGGGTTTCCAAGGAGGGCCTGGTGGATTCCAACTGCCAGCCTTTTGGTTAGCAGCTGGAGCTCTTAACCATTGCGCCACCAGGGATCCCAAATAGCTAACGCTTGTAACTACGTTCTAGCACTATACCAAGCATCTTACACGTATGGGGTCATTTAATTCTCACAATAACCCTATAAGTTAGGCACTATTATAATCCCCATTTTACCGATGAGGAAACTGAGGCACAGGGATGACAGTGGTACAGAAAGGCTGAGGTAGAAGCCAGCGTCTGCCCTGGAGGCAGTGATGAGTGAAAGCCCCTCCCTGCTCCACCCTGTGCCCTGAACTCAGAGAGAGCGCCACTGAGAGAACGCAGCTGAAAGGCAGGGGCAGCTGAGGGGAGAGGCAGACAGGGGCCTGGCAATGTTCCAGCATCTGGATCGGATCCACCCTTGCCCTCTCCAGTCCTTTGAGGTCTAAGCTGGTTGCAGTAGAGGCTCTAACACTTACAACATGTTTTTCCTTCACTGCTTTATATGGTCAGACCGGGGCTTGTCCTCAGCAGGAAAGCTGTGTCTTCCTCAGGGCTGCTCAGTGGCAGCTCTGTTCTAAGCACCGACTCTTAGGTGCCGGACACAGCTGGTGCTGGGGACAGGAGATGTGCGAGGCACTGTGCCTCCCTCAGGGGCAAACCAGTGCAATAAGGGCCACACATACAAGGCAGGGTGGGGCCCACAGGCTCCGGAGTCAGAGGAAGGCTCTCAGAGGAGGCAGCCCTGGGTGAGGGCACAGAGTCTGCCAGGTGATTCTAGGGCACAGACATTGGAAGGAGGGACCTAGGGTCCCAGAGATTCCCGCCAAGTTCCTGTGACAAAGTCCAGACAGACCATTTCCCGGCACTGTTGCCTTGCCTCAAAAGTGGCTTTCAGTGTCCCTCCCTCTACAAAAGACAGTAAAAGAAAGGCCATCGATGCCCAGAGTCAGACATTCAATGTTCCTAATTAAAATGTTTGTTTCTGAGTCAAAAAGAAACTGCAGGTCTTGTATGGGCAAAAGTGAAGAGAAATGAAAGCGTCAACTTCTCTCAGGACAAGCCCACCGCCTCCATGGGTGGAAGGTGAGAACACGCCTCTTGGGCTGGAGGGACCTCCTCTCAGACCTTGCCTGTAAGCAGCACATTTTCTCAGTATGTTGGCTGCAACTAGAAAACAAGGTGTTACCCCTCCTTCTCCCAGAACAGCCAGGATGGGAAGACAATAACCCTGACCCACTTGCAGGACCTCCAGGAGGACACCCTGATTTGAGTAATTATCACCTCCCCACTGTGCTTTTTTTTTTTTTTACTGTGCTACCCTGAAAAGAACCCAGCATTGAAGTTCATGCCCCGTCCCTGCTGGGCTCTCTCCATAGGACCTGGCGAGGCATTCACCCTCTCTGAGCCTTTGGTCTTTACTCTGTTAAATGGGATGATTATAAAGACTAACCCACTGCCACTGAGTCAATTCCAACTCCTAACAACCCTGGAAGACAGAGCAGAACTGCCCCATAGGGTTTCCAACGCTATACATCTTTAGGGAAGCAGACTGCCACACCGTTCCCCTGCCAAGCCACTGGTAGTTTCCAACCACCAACTTTTTGGTTAGCAGCTGAATATTTTAACCACTGTGCCAACCAGGGCTCCTGATTACAAAGACTACATACACATAGTCTCAAGCACAGTGAGTGGCCCATGGCAGGTGCCCAATAATTGAGATTCGTTGCTACAGTTCCAATGATCATCAGTGCTACTGCCATTACACCTGTGCCTTATAAAAGGTGGGCCAAGTCTTCAGGTGTGTGGCCTGCCTCTCATAAAGCAGAGGAATTCTCAACTTCTTCTGGCTTATAGGACTGTTTTGGGGAATCTGCTGAGAATGACAGACCCTGGTGAAAATGACAGATGCTGCACAGGATTTCAGTGGAGTCAGGAAGACCCCAATCCCCACCTCCATGCCCCATACCACAGGGGTTCAGGGCCTCGGGTTCCGAGGCCCTGCATTCAGGAGAATGTACCCATCTCTGAGCTCATGATTTCAGGCTGATATCAGAGTGAGTGGCCTATTTATACTTTTTCCCAAGCCAGTTACCATCACTGCTGAGAACTGCTTACCGAGATCTCCTGGCCTAGACAGGCCCAACATGGAGGCCACAGAACAACCAACAAGCTCCAGTAATCAGTACAATCAAACCCTATTAGCAGACTGAAACAACATCAACATACGTCACACACGCACACACCCCCCCCCACATACATGAGTTTATATTTTTCACGGGTAAAAAAGCTGCTTTGGCTATATGCGTACAATAGGATATCATTCAGCCATAAAGACAAATGAAGTCCTGATACATGCTATAACACTGTGCTGGTGGAAGAAGTTAGATACAAAAAAGACAAATATTGTATGATCCCACTTGTATGAAATATCCAGAATAGACATATGTACAGAGACCGGAGTTTATCAGTGGTTACCAGGGGCAGGCGGGAGGAAGAGAGGGGGAATTACTGCTTAAGGAGCAATAACCAAACTTCTGTTAAGGGTGACAAAAAAAGGAAAAAAAAAAAAATGGAGGACAGTGATAGCTACATACAACATGACAAATGTAATTAACGTCATTGAATTGTACACGTAAAAAATGTTGAAATGGCAAATGTTTTGTTATACGTGTGTGTGTATATATATATATATATATATGGAAACCCTGGTGGCTTAGTGGTTAAGTGCTACGGCTGCTAACCAAAGGGTTGGCAGTTCAAATCCGCCAGGCGCTCCTTGGAAACTCCATGGGGCAGTTCTACTCTGTCCTATAGGGTCGCTATGAGTCGAAATCGACTCGACGGCATTGGGTTTGGTTTTTTTTTTTTTTTGGTTTTATATATATATGTATATAAAACCATGATAAAATAAAAAGAGAAGAAGCTACTACGGCAATGAAGAAAAACAAAACACAAAGAGTTACCAAAAGTGCAAGCACCAGCTTGCAGAGGTGCTGGAAATGTTTTGACATTTAAGGAGACCCTCAAACTTGACAAGGTCAGGAATCCCTGCTGTGGTCCAGCCACCTCCTCTCCCGCCCCGGCCCAGCGTGAGCATCTGTGACAGAAGGTTGCCTAGACAATGCCTAAGCAGTTTGCCTCCCGTGCAAACTAGTATCATTAAACGAGAAACCTTTTAGAGCATGGTTTAAACAGAAGAGAACTGTGTCACATACAAGGGTCCCTTTATTTAGCTCCTGCAAATAAATCCCATTCCCAGAGTCCATGGGTTACAGTCTCTGTTCACAGCCACTTTGCCAGTTTTCATACCTATAAGTCATATACACAAAGAGAAAGGTTTTGGTTGAGTTTGTTGTTTGTTTTCTTTTTATTCTCTTATCTTTCTCTCTTAAAGTCACAAAAGTTAGAAAAAAACAAAGATTAAATAATTTTGACTTATTTTTAAATTTTGGGAACCTGTGTTTCAGTTTTTACCACCGGTCTGTCAGTTTGTTGTGTTGTGGTAGCTTGCATGTTGCTACGATGCTGGAAGTTATGCCATCAGTATTTCAAATATCAGCAGGGACACCATGGCAGATAGGTTTCAACAGAGCTTCCAGACTAAGACAGACAAGGAAGAAAGGCCTGGTGATTTACTTCTAAAAATTAGCCAGTGAAAACCTTGTGGATCACAGCAGTGATACACAGCACTGACACAGTGTTGGGAAATAAGTCCCCTAGGTTGGAAGGCACTACACTACAGCTGCAGCAATGGACTCCAACATATCAATGATCATGAAGATGGCCCAGGACCAAGGAACATTTTGTTCTGTTTTACATAAGGTCACCATGTAGCGGAGAAGACTCAAAGGCAATTAAAAACAACAACATGTTTCAGTTTGCCCCCAAGCCACTGCTCAGTTAAAATGGTCAGTTTAAATTGTCTTCAACCTACTATAGTTAAGTCAATGAAAACATGGAGAAATTTAATAATAGTAACAAGCAGAGATGCCTCACAGCAACGAAGTTGAAAAATGGAATTTTTTTGAAGTGTTCTCCATCAACACTATGTGTTTCTCCTCTGGTTCTAAGCCCCTCCCTACCCTGTCCCCTCCTCTTTCTTTACTTAAGCTTCCAGAAGTTTTTTGTCTTGAAATAAAGACAAAGCAGTCTCTCACTCCCTTCTCTCCTTTGTATATAATAGATCACTTGTGTGACCTGCAATTCAGGAAGCTTCCACAAGAGGGTGTAAGTGTAAACCCAACAATAACGGGTATAAAGCAGACAGTCAAAACATCATCCCTTGTTCTGTAAGCCTCTGGGTGGTGGGATTATGCTTAAGTCTCTTTCTACATCTGTATGCTTGTCTCTAATATCAGAATAGAAAATATTGCTTTGATAATCAGAAAAGTTCAAATTATTTTAAATAATTATAAAAATACACAGTATTACTTTAAAAAGGCAGCTAAAGCAAAACCGTAATCAGAAGTATGATTTAAAGAAAGATAAAACCAAAGTACTGTCAACCCTGACTCTACGTCCCTACTTCTATATTTTCTTGTCTCCTTATACCTGCAGTTACCAGTGGTCCCTGTCCCCAGTATGCTAATCTCACCCCATTAAGAGTCTCTTTCTTCCCCCCGCCCATCCTCAGCCTAGTGATGTTTGTAAGTCACTTGCCCAGACCCAGCCCTCAGAATTAAAAGCCCTGACCCCAAAACCTGCTTCAAAATCCAGGAACTGTATTCTTGGGAAAGAGGAAGAGAGGGCAGCACCCTATAACCTCTAAGTTATCATGCCTTCCACCCCTCATATCGGCTCAGTTTGTTGACCTGTAAAATTCCATGCAGGCAGGGGATGTGTTTATCTTATTCATTCAGGCCTTCTTAGTGCTAGCAAAATTTCTGGCACATAGTAGATGCTCAATAATTGTTTGTTGAATGAATGAGTAATTGAATTAGTGCAAATAATGATATCTATATACTGTGAAATACTATACAGTTATTAAAAGTAATAATAGAAATGTTTATGTGTTGGCATGGAAAGGTACCCATTGATTATTGTTAAGGGGGAAAAAAGCAGGTAATACCAGAGGGATTATAGCACATTCCTATAATATGGAAATTTTCCTTTGGTTGGCTGAAGTTCCAAAGCTGAGAACAAAAGGTGATATATATCCACTCATTCTAAAGAGAAGCACAAGACACATCCCATGCAAGACTTGCTAAAAAACAGCAAAACTAGTCAAGTAAACACTACCCCATTCCAGTGACAAATAAGAAGATGAATCATTGAGAATTCATTAAATATAACCATAAGATTAGAGAAATTGTGCCTCCTCCCTTCCCTTGTGCTGGAGAACTGCTTGGAGGGTTGGAGGTGTTTACAAGAAGGGCTGGTGGTTTGCTTTCCAGCCAGAGGCTGAATCGCAGATACTGAATGTCATCTCAGTGGTTGTAGTAAACTAGATTTCTATTGAGCAGATATTCCCTCCCAATCAACCATCTCCATAGGAATATTCTCTTCCACCCCAATTATGTTGGGCTTTGTTATGTGACTTGCTTTGGCCCCATGGCGGGCAGAGTATACTTCCCTACCCTTGACTTTGGACTCAGTCATGGGACTTGCTACGGCCAACGAGATATTAACAGACATGCAGAAGTTTGAAATGTGCATCCATGGTTTGGTTTGTCCTATTGCACTTCTGTCAACTCCTGGGTGTAGCTTTCCCTGGGTATCTGCTTCCCCCTTTATCCTTGGCCCAGAAGGAACACACATGGGGCAGACCTTAGCCCAGTCAACAGTGAGAAGCCAAGCCTAACTACGACCACCACTTAAAGCAGAGCTGCCCAGGCAAGGCCAACTTGCATCAGTTGAACTGCAGCCCGAGGACTGTGAGAATAAATGCTTATTGTTACATGTCACTGAGTTTGGGGTCGTTTGTTAAATACAATCATTGCAGCAATACGTAGCTAACCAATACAACAGTGAGGGTTCTTCAGATCCTTTGATACTTTACTCCGTAAGTCTGTGACAAATGTGAGCCTGGAGACTCATGTTGATTCCCACCTGGAAATTATGAGAGCAGAGCCTGGCTAAGGCTCCCCACCGTGTCAACACAAGGAGAAACTGGACAGAGTTGGGTAGCTGCACTGAACCATTTGGTGGGGCAGGGACATATGAGATTCCCAGGTGTGAAGTGGACTTGAGACTTCTTGAAGCTCAAAAGCAGTGCCTGCTAAAGGTGAGGGAAATCCTGCAGTAAGAAGCTGTGAATGTATCTTCTAGAAGGTAGGCCTTCTAGGGCAGAAGTAGAGCGGGCAGGAGCCACAGGAAGGGATGTAGAAGGACAGGAGGGAGGAGAGAAAAAGTCACCTTGCCTGCCTTCCCCACTGCAGGTCCCTAAGCTTGGGCAGATCCTAAACTGGAGGGAGGAAAAAAGTGTAGAAGTAGAAATGATATTAAAGTTTCTATTTAGATGGGACTGGACCTTTTAATACCTGAAAACAGAATTCTTATAACTGAGAAGTGACCAGAAAGTTAAGGAATCTTTGGATAACATTATGGGGAAAGGTAGAGATCTAATAAAATATGTTGGAAGGCAGTGGTGGAGAGTTTAGACCATTTAATAAAATGGCTTCACCATTATATAAATTATATATATAGTTGTTGTTGTGTGTTGTCAAGTCTATTAAGACTCATAGCAACACTATAGGACAGAGTAGAACTGCCCCACAGGGCTTCCAAATTGTAAATCTTTATGGGAGCAGACCATTAGGTCTTTTCTCCCACGAAGCCGGTGGTGGGTTTCAACTGCCAACTGTTCAGTTAGCAGCTGAGCGCTTAACCATTGCACCACCAGGTTATATATTAAAGGATATATTTACTCTAGTTATAGTTATAGTCTAGGAGGAGAACGGGACAAGGAACAATCACCTCTCAGGTTATAATTCTATTATTTTAATTTTTTTATATTAAGCACATATTATACCACATTAAGCATGTAAATAGAGACATTTCTATTTTTATTTCTATTTTGAGAAAACAAGGAGCCAGGCCAGAGATCTGATCCAGGGCTCTCTTCTGGGCAGGTGGGCTCCTGCACTCATGGCAGACCCCAACCCCTCTCCTCTCCTTCTTTCTCTTGGCTCTAACAATAGGATTCATTTCTCAGCAAATTTCCCTTTGAATATTCAGCCTTTGGCAATGAGATATTTTCATAGCTTTTTATTTTACATTCCCCTGAAAATTACTGTTGCCTTTACAGTGTATTACCAAGGAACAAAGGGAACAAAAAACACATTTTAATTGTGCAAGCAGTTTGGCTCTTCCTCTTTCAGGTAATGGTGGAATCAGAGCCCTGCAAGGCAGAGAACTGCACCCCAGAGTCAGGAGAGGGATTCTTGTCTGGTCAGCAGCCTGGATTCGCTGTGTAAACTTAAGCAAGGACATCGACCTCTCTGAGCTTCCTTTTCCTCTGATGTAAAATGACTACATCCCTTGTACGATGTACCCAACCATCCTATATTCCAAGATATATTTTGTTATGGAAAAATCCTGAGCTAGGTTGATAGCTGGAGCAGTGGTTAAGTGTTCGACTGTTAACCGAAAGATCAGCGGTTGGAACCCACCAGCTGCTCCACTGGAGAAAGATCTGACAGTCTGCTTCCGTAAAGATTACAGCCTTGGAAACCCTACAGGGCGGCTCTACTCTGTCCTACAGGGTCCCTATGAGTCAGAATTGACTCGACAGCAATGGGCTAGATTGATAATCAGAACATTTCTGTTCTAGTCCTTTCTATTCACCAAGAGCACTATGACCCCAAGCAAAGGAATTAATGTCCTTGAGCATCAGTTTCCTTATCTTTAAAATAAGAAAATAAATCATGCCTTTTTTTTTACCTACCTTCCAGGCTTTGCTATTGTTTTTATATTTGGGTTATTTAGTGCTGCATAACATACTGTCACCAATCTTAGTGGCTAAGAACAACCATTTATTTTGCTCTTGATTATGTGGGTCAAGAATTTGGGGAAGGACTCAGCTGGGTGGTTCATCTCAGCCTTCTATCAAGTCCCTGAAGCTGGTGGATCCATTTCCGTAATGGCTTCTTCACTAATATCGTAGCTTGGCCTCCTCTCAGCATGGGAGTCTCAGACTAGTCAGAATTCTTATATGGTGGCTGGTTCCCAAGAGGTAGGAAGCAGAAGCTGCCAGCCAATTCAGGGCTACTCCAGAACTGGCACAGCCTAACTTCTGCTGTATTTATTCTATCAGTCAAAGTAGTCAGAGTCCCCGCCCAGACTCAAGGATGGAGAAATGAGCTCCACCCCTTGATGGGGGAGTGGCAGGTCCCATTGCAGAAGAGCATATGTACATATTGTTGAGGCCATCTTTGGGAAATAGAATCTGTCACACACAGCTTTGTTGTTATTCTGGGTGAAAATTACGACAGATATGAAAACTGTGTTACAAGTTAAATCTCCAGGCATCTATCAGGTGTCATTGGGATCCTCATTTAAATTTTCCATTTTTAATCTATTTTGGCTAGTGTGACTTTGAGATCAGCAACAGGTCCAGTCCAAATCCAACTACAGTGGCCTCCAAAGCAGTATCTGTCCCTCAGATCAGCTTCCAATTAGGGACCCAGGATATTTCCTTCAATAGTTAAACACAGGGCTTTTCCGGTTGAATGGAGATTTACTATATCAGTCATGACATGCTGGATTATGATCCAGTAATCAACAACCCCAAAATCAATGGCTTCAGACAAGACAGGTGTAACTCTCTCACTGCGTGTCTATCACAGGCTGGCTGGGGTTCTGGTGCCCTGGGACACAGGCTGCCAGAGCATCCGCCATCTGCAACCTCACAGGGCACCATGGCAAAGGGAAGGGAGCTTGGCAAATTGCATATTAGCTGGTAAAGGTTTCCACCCAGAAGTGAGACACATCACCTCCACTCACATTCCACTGGCCGGTGCAAGTCACATGGCTACACCCAACCCCAGGGGAGCAGGTGTGTGAAACTTTGCCATGCCCCAGAAGGAGGAGAACTGGAAATATCAGAAAACTGCATTCCTAACTACTACACTTGGATTGAACTTTTTCAGGATTCTGCCCGAGGACATTTTTCTGAGCCCCTTCTAAATGTACCAGCACCTGTACGAACAAAAAAAACGAACAGGCAGAGAGAAAATGCATGCTGTAACACTACTATATATATATATTTTTTTTTTTTTTTTTTTCTTCCCAAGCTTTTCTTTGCTGTTTCTTGTATGACATTTCCCAGGGGAGTGACAGTGGTTGAAATTCTAACCCTGCCTGGAGATTCACGAATAACAAAATGTCCCCAGGGGGCAGTTCCACAATAGTATCCATCTGCCAGCTCCTTAGGACACATGTGAGAAGCCACATGCAAGCCATGTTAGTGAGTCTCCACCTAGAGGGTCCTGTTCTTGGCTTGGACTGTGAACGTGTTAACAGGATTCAGCACAGCAGTGGCCACAGCTCAGGCAGTAAGAATCACCCTGGCTGGGTTCAAAGCTACCACTTTGTAAGGATGTGACTTTGGACACTTAACCTCATTGAGCTTGGGTTTTCTCAGCTGCAAAATGAGTTTAATTATTACGTAATGAGACAGTTCTGTGTAAGGTACAAGGAAGTAGTTATCCCTCCTACCCAAATGTATCACCTCTACTAACCTGCCAAGATACCTGATATTTTAGCTTTAGTGATTCATTCCTTTAGCGTGACCATTGCCTTGTCTAAGTACCTCACAAATATCCATTGAGTAAATGAAGTACTAAGAGCAAAGGCTTAATAAGGGGAGGAACCAAAACATTTCTAACATGCAACCTGAAGAAATGGGCTAGAAAGGTCTCTTTCCCAGTAATATTTTTCCAATCACTTAAGAAGAGTAGCTAAGATTCTACCACATATGTCATTTAAAATTCTCATTAAAATTACTTTTTCAATTTGTGTCATTGAAATGGTTTCTGAACTAGCATTCTCATCTCTACTCTGATTTTATTAAGGAGAGGGTATTACACATTTGGTCAGGGAGCAAGAATAATGTAAACCAAAGGTTCCCAAAGCCATATTCTTCTCCTACTTCCAATGTGAAGAGATTTACCAGCTGTAGGGGCTAAAACAGAAAAGGAAGCAGAGCCAAGTAACAAGGGACAGAAAGAGAATGGCTGACCTCATTTGCATCCGGTCAAACCTGAGGTGTAGTGACTTGAAAATATGTCCGCAAATTTTCTGCTAGTCTTCTCTAGAGGTGGAGGCTGATTTCCTTCTCCTCATGTGTTGGTTGGACTTAGTAACTGCCTTCTCAGTGAAGGTCCCTTCTCTGGACCAGACACTGGGAGATTACACCACAACCCTAGAGGGGCCAGCGACTAACTCACACAGTGGTACAAAAGCACAGCCCCGTCTCAAGGTAAGACAACTCTGAGGTGCTATTTATGCTTCAGGCCAAGGGTAGGCTCTCCTTGAGACTACATCCTCGGTCAGCTCTTTCCTCTTTCAGATCCAGCTTCCCTCCTTCTCTTCCTTGTCTCTCCTGAGAGTGCCACCTCAATAATCAGTGAACTCGAATTCCTACATCAGGTTCTGCTTCAAGGGAACCTGTACTAAGAGAGCAAACAGTTGTTGAATAAATGCATGAAGAAAATCCTAACAGCTCTAAGCCTCAGTTTCCTAGTCTGTAAACAAGGACAATAATACTCATCTTACAGAGTCATGGGAAACCCTGGTGGTATAATGGTTAAGAGCTATGGCTGCTAACCAAAAGGTCAGCAGTTGGGATCTACCAGGGGCTCCTTGGAAACCCTATGGGGCAGTCCTACTCTGTCCTGTAGGGTCACTATGAGTTGGAATAGACTCAACAACAGTGGGCTTGGTTTTCTTTTTGGACAGAGTCATGGTGAGAATTAAAGGAAATGGTGTTCATAGTGCCTGGTGCTGTGCTGGCTGCCATGAGAGCGTACATATGTCAGTTCTACAATTGCCCTCCCCACCTGAAAGCCCACTTCACGGGCAGTTCCCCACCCTGCCGTTAGGTGATCCGGGCCCTTCCCTCTGCTCACAGTGGCTGACAGCTTTCTGAGTCTGACCCATCCCATATGAGGTTGTTCCTGAATTTAAGGCCAGCACCATCTCTGCAGAAAGCTAGGCAAGGTAGACAGGAGTGACTGGCAAACCATCTGATAGCATGTTTGGGTTGAAAAACTGTTTGGTTGAAGCACATCTTATTAAGTTTCTTAAAGATAAAGCAGGGACACCAAGAGACTGCCAGCAGGGAAACATGGGGAGAGGAGAAGGAGGCGCCCAGAGTTTTCCCACTTAAAACCTCACCCAGTTCGTTTCCACTACTGCTGAAGAGGCCCCAAACGTGCATGGGATCTTGGTGACAGCAGCAGGCCAGCATAATGGGAGTGGACAGAGCCTCAGCAAGGTCAGGCAGCAGTACCGGTCCCAACCTGGCTGCCTGACAGGCACTTGCCCTTGCTAACTTGACCCCATGATCCACTGCCCTGGGAAATTCGGAGTTTCAGTGAGAATGGTAACATGTGCTCAGGTTGGAGGTTTAGCTGAGGAAAGACCCTTGACTTTGTTCTGGAACCATAGACCTCTGAGAGGATGGACAGGCAGGCCCTGGTCACAGCACTTGAAGGGATATAACCCAGTCCTCTACCACCCAAACATATGTGGCAGGTCTCTGGTGCCAAAGGGTAGCTCTTGGGATGGAGGAAGAGCTACCCCTAGAAAAACCCTCTGAGTCTCGGCTTAGAAAGACCCAGCTTCAGAATCAGGCAGAAATGGACACAAAGCCTGGTTATGCTCACACTGGCTCTATGACCTTGGGTTAGGTCATATCTGCACATCTCTGAGCCTTCATTTACTCATCTATAAAATGGGCATAATCACCTCTACTTCACAGGGTTGTGAGGAAAATTCACAAACACCGCAGCTGTAAAGCACCGGGTTCACCGCAGGCACTCATTACACAGTAGCTGCAGCCTCCTTGAGCCTGAGGAGTGAACGGGGGAGCTTGAGCCAGGTTCTGGGCCCACTCAGTCCAACTTCAGAATCCCCAAGCTGTCTAGTCTGTCCATCCCCTTTCCTCACCCACATAGGCAAAGCTTCAGGCTATATTGGACCCTAAACCTCATAAAACCTGAGGTAAAACAGATCTCGCATTCTAAAAATGGGAATTCTAGATAGGTTAATGTTTAACCCAAAGAAATGAATCGCTAATGGTAAAATTTCCACACAATAATAAATGTAGGGTCCTGATAGTTTTGGTTATTTGGTACTATTTGGGAAATCAACTCAAAACTTAGTGCTTAAAACAAACAAAAAATACTATCTCTCTTGGCACTAAGGGTTGACTGGGGTCTCTCCTGCAGCAGCAGATAGTGGCTGGGGCTGGAGTCATCTCAAGGCTCAACTGGACTGAATGTCCATGTTGGCTCGCTTGCACAGTTGGCAGCTGATGCTGGCTGTTGCCTAGGAGCTCAGCCAGGGTTGTCCACCAGAGCTTCTACACATGTCCTCTCCATATTACTATGGCAGCCAGGTTCTGAGAGGAGGGCATCCCAGGAGTAAGCATTCCAAGAGGCCCAGGGGGCAGCTACAAGGCTTCAGCTTCTAGTAACCTAGCCTGGGAGACCACACAGTATCACTTCCATTGCATTTCAGGGATTTGAATCAGTTTGTTCTGGTTCCATCCCCTGCTGAGAATTTGCGTTTTCATCCCAGATATACCAAATCAGAGTATACAGCTTAACAAGATCCCCAGGTGATTCTTCTGTATAATAAACTTTGAGAACCACTGCTCTAACCAGGAACTTGTTAGAGATCTAAATTCTCAGCAGGGGTTCGAGTCAGGATGAACCAGTTCGAAGTCCTGCTGCATTCTCCTGGTCCAGAGCTGAGGGCCAGCTCAGGTTCAAGGGTGTGAACATCAGGAGGTCCGTCTCACCGGGGCAGTCTTTGGAGACCAGCTACCACAGAGACATTGTCAGTTAAGGATGGAAGTGGGGAAATCAGCATTTATCCAGTGCCAGGCCTTAAGAAAAATATCACCCTACATATACGGTCCTCACAACAATCCCATAAAGAAGCTGTTCTTGCTACCCGTTTTGATATAGTCAACTGAGGTTCAGAGAGATTACGTATTTACCCAACATCATAAAACCACACAGTGTCCAGGCCAGAGTCTGAACTCAGATCTATGGGCCTCTGAGCCTGTAGGAAAAAAAAAAAAAATCAGCCTAGGCTCTGGGGATTCCCCAGCTGCCCGTTTCCTGACCCTTCTGCCTCAAGAAACCGAAGACTTCACATGCTGAAAATCCCCTTCTCCTTTCTGCTTGGACAAACTGCCCTTTCACTGGAGAGGGAAATGACTTCTGGTTCAATCCAATAAAGCCCCCAGCTCCCTGCTCTACCCATGGAGACAGTCTCCCCCCCACCCCACCCCCAGTACTAAGGTTTGCCTCGTCTCCCCTACCCTGCATATTAGCTCAGACCCCTGGGTCAGCCAGGAGCAGAGGCAGCTGTGCTCCTGGGCCCTTCCCTCCTTCCCACCTCCCTGACTGCTTTGAGCTGTCATTTCTCTATGGATCTCACAGTCTGCTGTGCCGACTGGCTTTGCTAAGGTTCCTTGGCTTCATAGACATGAGCCAGAGCTGGGTCATTAAGCCTGAGTCTTTTGAAATCCCAGAGATTCGTAGTCCAATCTAATATCTGCAGCGAGTGCGGGGAGAAGAAGGCCATGTGATTTGGCACCAAAGGCCTATAACTGGGAGTCTGAAGCAACCCTGAGAGGCCTGAATAATGCCAAGGGACCCTAGAAGCCAAGGACCAGGACACATCAGAGCTTCTCACTGAGTACTCCTGTGCAACCAGCTGTGAGTCAGGCCTGAGGGTAATGCAAGAAAAGAGTGAAGGGCTCTGCCTCCGAGATCTTTAAGGGTCCAGCAGAGTCCAGGCACATAAGTACTTGTTGATCAGTGCATGAATGAATGAGTGAATGAACTGTGTATAATACAACAGCTCATTTTGTAGGAGAACCTCAGAATAGCATGGTAGGGGAAAAAATTAGTTCTATTAATCTTAACTAGCATCTGTTTTATGCCTCTGCTATTAAAAATGACCAGGTCCTGACTAGTGGCCCTGAATCCACTTACCCACTGAACCATCTGAAACAGAGAAAGGACTGTGGTAGCCCTAAGTGGAGGAAGCAGGCCCGGCCAAGGCGAGCTTCCACATGAGCCACAGGCAGTGAGAGGGACCCACTGCCCTTGGACACAGGGCATAAAAGGCCATGCTCCTGCAGGCACTCAAAGGTACAGGAGCCCATGGCCACTAGTCAACATGGCTGCTGACTCAGGCGCTAGTTTATCACATGGCCAGAGGAAATCAAAATGGGATGGAGAGCAGGTTTGACATATTCCCACTCAGTGTCTCTCAAGTGGACAAAGGCTGGAATGTGATGTCAGGACCAGAAGCTCCCCCCAACCCTCACTGCACAGAAATGATGGCTGAACCAGTAGGTACCACAATGCTGAGGACTGTGCTCACAAAGGTGGCCTCCTCAGATGCAGACCTTGGAGCACATACTCATGGACTGAATGGTCCACCTGGTGTTTTGAAGTCATCAGCATCTTCAAGCAGTATCCCTCTTCTTGGGTTTGACCCCATGTCCCTGGAGTTCATGGGGAAGGCTTCCTGGAGAAGAAAGGATGCAGACCCTCCCATGGGCTCACTGCAGTCCCGGCTCCAGGAACCACTCTCTGTTTTCCCTGAGTTGGGGCACTGGTCCCTTGCTTCTTACCCTGATAGTCCAGGGACGTGGGAAGTAAAATCACCTCTCCTCAACCTCCTTCTTCCAGAACATGGACACCTTTCTACCTACCACGGCACATGTTCTCAGATTACCCGTATTATATGCAAATTAACACCAGTCTAGCTCACTCCCCTTCTCTGTTTGCTGGGGGCTTGAACTAAATAAAAGCTCCTCCCACGTCTTAAATCTATGATTTTTTATATCACAGTGATGGGATAAAGTTAGACTCACCCATAGAGAATTACCTTTAATTATCATTATTAATGGGATTCTCTGCTTCTTTCAATTCCAAGTCATTAACGCCTTGTCCGTACTGGTTTCAATCCCCATTTAGCCACTGTGTCACCTTGGCCAAGTGACTTAACTCGTCTGAGGCCTGGTCTCCTCATAGGAAAATGGGGCCGAAGTTAGCTGACTCACAATGTCAGTAGGAAGATCAGATGAGCTAATGTCTGCAAAGCACCCAGGTCTGAACAGACTCAGGAGACGCTCAGCAAATGTTAATTCTGTTCCAGTTGCTCCAATTTCCCCTGATGGGAAAGAAATACCCACACAAGCATTCCCAACCTTACCCGCTCCAGCTCTTTTGCTACAAGAAGCAAGGTTTCTTCTATGCCACCCAGGTTGTTTTGGAACCTGGCAGGCAGTGGTGGCCGGAACCAGCTCACACCAGCTTGTAAGAGCTGACTGACTGTGCTCATGTCTTCCCAACCCTGCGTTCAGTGACCTCATGTTGCTAGTCTGAAATCAGCCACAGAAATCAGCAAGCGCTACAAATTGACCCCGCCCCAGACAGGTTATCAGCACACACCTCTGCTGGCAGGCCACGCCTCTCCCCCATCCTTACCCACGCAGGCCCAGACACAGCTTTTCCAACTACTAGATAGAGTTTTTCCAACAGGCTGTATCGGGCCACTCAAAGGCCCACTGATGGCCAACCACCATTGGTTTTCCAGCAAGAGGGAAAATCGGCAAAAAGAACACGTGCTGAGAGGCGAGCCAGCCTTTCATAAGATCAGATGAACCCAACTGAAAAGCAACTACCATAAAGCTTTTGGCAGAGGACAGGATAATAGGGATGGTTTCTGAAATAAAACCACTTTGTTGTTTAAACGAACAAAGTTGACAGGTTCTTTTCTCTCCATGAGCTGGAAAGAAAATTTTCTAAAGAGAAAGAAAAAAGATAAATCATATGTAAGGAAATGGCAAAAATAATGAAAGGCTGCAGATTGTTAAAAATAATAACAAACAGACTTCTATGGCACTTACCCCTCCTCCAGGCCATGTTTTATGCACTTTACAAATGTTACCTCATTGAATCCTCACAAGAGCCCTGGGAGGGACACACTAATATTATCCCCATTTTACAGATGAGGAAACTGAGGCATCAAGAGAAAACTCTGTGAAATCAGGATCCACAACCTGACAAGGTAGCCCCTGACAAGCATTCTCCAACGTTGCTGAGGCAGGTGAAGACGAAGTGAGAAGGGGGTCCCTGATGGGCTCCAGCAACACAGAGCTGCTTGTGGTTCATGCCCTCCCCAAGCTGCTCCTTCTTTCTGACGGTCTCCTCTGCCTGGATCACCCACCCCCTCTTCAGTCTGGCAAACTCCTGCCCATCCGTTGCATCCTTATAAGCTACGGCAGAAGAAGGCTTGCTTTTTCTCTCTCTGCTTTCATTCCTTCCCAACTCCCTCATTCCTAGTAAGGGGACTAATTGTCATGATATCCCATCAAAGTTATGCAAGGAAATACTGTTTGTACAAGGAAGAGAGCGTTGCTTGTCTTGTGGAGCTTCCCAGAACTCTGAAAGCTTGAAGCTTCCCCCAGGGCTACAGAGAACTCAAGGTTCTCAAGTTGAGCCTCCAGGAAGGACAGGGCCCTAGAGGAGATGGTCAAAAGAAAGGAAGGGACCCAATGGTGAAGGGAGCTCCTGAATACCCGCACACACCCCCCTCCCCCCCCACACACAGACCTGCTAGACTAATTAGTAACTCAGAGAGGACAGTAGGGAAACATTTTTCATCGACACCCCTGAATCTGAGGGTAGACCTCACCAGCTAAGACAAAGACTCTTAGTTATGGGCATAACTAAGAGGTTATGTGACAAATTAAACAGGACAGCAGGAAGTAAAAAAAAATCTGAAAATCAAGAGTGCTCTCATGTATTATTCATGTCAAAAGGAGAAATAAAGTTGGCAGATCAAGGAATAAAAAACACATATAAAACCTTGGTAAGTTACCCAAACATTGATTTTTATACGAGTAAGAAAATTAATCTAAAAGAGTAATGGAAAAAGCAATATTCAATGATTGTGACTATAAGCTATGTTTTAAACGCTGAACCATAAGTCAAGAAAAATAGAAATAAATAACCTCATTTGGGCTTTTTCTTGATGACTGTGCTATTTTCATGAAATCAGTAGTGTCACTTAAGAATCAACTTTTGGAAAAATTATCTATAAAAACTGTAACTATAAAAACTCTAAAGAGAAAATGTCTATAATTTTTTAACCCCCCCTTTTTTTACATTAACAAATTCAATATTTTTCCATTTGAAATAAATAAATAAATAAACTTCCACTTTAACCCTGCCCTAATACCTAGAGTAATTAGTAACGTTCCAAGGCTACTTCAAATACATATGTGGATGCATATAACTTGGCTACTGTTCTCTAGAAACTTGAAATCAGACTGTATGTACTCATCTGTGCTGACTTAACGTCTTAGAGAATCTCCCTTTTGATACACATAGATTGATGAAAGTCTTGTTCACCATTGTATTGCATGTGATCCTTCCCTATCAAAGAACAGTTTCTGATTTTCCACTGATAACTAACTATGGCAGCGAACCTTGTAGCTGTATGTTTGTGCTCATTTACGCACTGCTGAAGGATAGGTTCCTAGAAATGGGATTGCTAAGTCAAAGGGTGTATACTTTGAAATTATAGTAGAAATTGCCAAATTTCTTCCCAAAAATGTGATAGCGATGAATCTCACGCTAATGATGAGTGAGAATTACTGAATTTATAAAATAATTTGAGGAGAGCTGTCATCTTTAAAACATTATTTCTTCCCATCCAGACACACGGTATGCCTGTCCATGTAATCAGGCCTTTGCTCGTGGGGACAGGTACTTTCCTTCCCAGGCAGACGCCAAAGCACTTACACTTCTGAACTTGCTTACTAGTTCTCACAGTTTCTCAACCAATTCTATTGAATTTTATATTTTAAAAATATCCATTTTGTTTCCTCTTTTCTTGTCTTATTGCATCGGCTACAGCCTGTGGGTGGTGCAAAGGGTTAAGTGCTCAACTACTAACCAAAAGGTTAGTGGTTAGAACCACCCAGGGGTATCTTGAAAGAAAGTCCTCGCCATCTGCTTTCAAAAGGTCACAGTCTTGAAAACCCTATAAAGCAGTTCTACCCTGCACACATACAGTCACCATGAGACAAAATCGACCTGATGGCAATGGGTTTGGTTTTTGGTTTTTGTCTTTAAATAGTCTCCCCCAGGAAGCCAGTGACTGTGCTAAGCAGTTCACAGCCACTGTGTATCTGGAGGAATTACTGGAGTCTTGGGTGGTAAAAATGGTTAAGTGCTTGACTACTAACCAAAAAGTTGGCAGTTTGAACCCACAAGAGGCACCTTGGAAGAGAGGCCTGGCAATCAGCTTCTGAAAGGTCTATAGCGTTTTATTCCACAACACATGGGGTCAGCCATGAGTCAGCATCAACTCTGCAGCAACTGGTTTGGTTTTTTGTTTTTTTTTTGAGGGACGTTATTACCATTCCCATCTCACCAACGAGGAAACTGAAGCTCAGACAGGTTGCATGGTTTCCCAAGCCTACACAGCTAACGAGCTGAGAAGCTGAAATTTTATCCCCATCTGATTGTCACAAGTCCCCACCTCCACTCTGCTCTGACACCTTGCTTAGGTCAGGAATTCATGTTATATTCATCTCTTCATCCATTCTTCTAGCACAGTGTATGACGCATTACAGATCCTTGGCCAACGTCACTCTCTTTAGTACATCAATTACCTTGGAAAGGTCCCAGATACTTCCATAATCTTGGGAAAAAACTATTGGGTCTCTACTTAAAATCTCCAACGTAGGGGAGATACTTTACTAACAACACAAGATTGAGGTTTCAATATCCAAAAAAGGAGGGTATTTTTAGTAGGATGATGTATCAGACACCTTTTGTGCCTCATCTCACATCCTCTTTGTCTGCTTTTTCACTCCAGCCACCAGCTGCAAGCAAATGGAATTGGACAGCACCTGCCTAGGTGGCAGCGTTTCTCTCTCTTTCTCCCCCAGGGGTCCTCTGCCCCCTGCCTGTGGAAAGCTCATGGTAGTGTTAGCATCCATTCTGAAGCACACTTACAATGGCAAAAGTAGGAAGTTAACATCCCCAGTAACTACTCCCTCTGGTGGAGCGCTCTGAAGCACATTCTATAGAGCTCTACTTAGCGTTCCCACCAGGACTGAGCCCAGCTGTCTACAGCAGTGGTCAGCTTGGTAACGTACCCAGGAGAGGCTTTCCCACCTTCTCTGTTTCATTTTTCTCAGTCCTCCACTCCTGTTTCCTGGAATTACTTGCCAAAATAAATTATCTGCATGCAAACTCTTGTCTTGGGCTCTGCTGCCTGAGGCTTCTTGTTCAAGTTAACAGAGGAGATGGTACACATGCCTGCACACGCAAGTACAGGCACACACATGCTCACTCATGCCCTCTCCAACTGGCTTCACAGAAAATGAAGAAGTTGTCCCTTCAGTATAATCAGAGCTCTGTTTTTTAACACAATTAGTACTTACATTACAGTAGATTACAATACTAAAGTCCAATACCTGCTTACATAATGTCAGTGAATTCTATGCCAAGCTCATCAAAGAACAATTTTTTTTTTCATTTCTGTATCTATCTATGCCTACATCCCAAGTCTGTCTCTTTATCTCAAAATCCGTAACTTAACCCCTACAAAGACTCTTTTCCATAGAAGGTAACATTCACAGGTTCCAGGGATTAGACCTGTGTATCTTTGTATATCCAGTCGACTATATCTGTGGAAAGAGATGATGGAAAAGCTCAATATCATCAGTCAGAACAAGGCTAGGGGCTGACTGCAGGACAGACCATCAAATGCTCATATGCAAGTTCAAGTTGAACCTGAAGAAAGTTAAAACAACTCCATGAGAGCCAAAATACACCCTTGAATATCCCAGCCCCCAGTGCTGTCGATTCAATTCCAACTCATAGCAACCCTATAGGACAGAGTAGAACTGCCCCATATAGTTTCCAAGGAGTGCCTACCTGAATATAGAGACTATCTCAAGAACAGATTTGACGCATTGAACACTAATGACCGCAGACCAGACAAGCTGTGGAATGACATCAAGGATATCAAACATGAAGAAAGCAAAAGTCATTAAAAAGATGGCAAATAAAGAAAATGCCAAAATGAATGTCAGAAGAGACCATGAAGCTTGCTGTTGAACGTAGAGTAGCTAAAGCAAAAGGAAGAAGTGATGAAGTAAAACAGCTAAACCGATTTCGAAGGGCAGCTCAAGAAGACAAAGTATTATAATGAAATGTGCAAAGACCTGGAGTTAGAAAACCAAAAGAAAAGAACACGCTTAGCATTTATCAAGTTGAAAGAACTGAAGGAAAAGTTCAAGCCTCAAGTTGCAATTTTGAAGGATTCTATAGGCAAAATATTGAATGACACAGGAAGCATCAAAAGAAGATGGAAGGTATATGCAGAGTCACTGTACCAAAAAAAATTGGTCGACGTTCCCCCATTTCAAGACGTAGCATAGGATCCAGAACTGATGGTATTGAAGGAAGAAGTCCAAGCTGCACTGAAAGCATTGGCAAAAAACAAGTTTCCAGGAATTGACAAAATGCCAATTGAAATATTTCAACAAACTGATGTAATGCCTGAAGTGCAAATTCACCTATGCCAAGAAATTTGGAAGACAGCTACCTGAGCAACTGACTGGAAAAGATCCATACTTGTGGCCATTCCAAAGAAATGTGGTACAACAGAATGTGGAAATTATCAAACAATATCATTAATATCACACACATTTAATTTTTTTTAATTTTTATTGTGCTTTAAGTGAAAGTTTATAAATCAAGTCAGTCTCTCATACACCTTCCTATATACTCCTAGTTGCTCTCCCTCTAATGAGACAGCACACTCCTTCTCTCCACCCTGTATTTCCATATCCATTCAGCCAGCTTCTGCCCCCACTGCCTTCTCACCTCCCCTCCAGACAGGGGCTGCCCACATAGTTTCATGTGTCTACCTGATCCAAGAAGCTCACTCCTCCCTAGTATCATTTTCTATCTTATAGTCCAGTCCAATCCCTGTCTGAAGAGTTGGCTTTCGGAATGATTCCAATTTTGGACTAACAGAACGTGCGGGGACCATGACCTCCAGGGTCCTTCTAGTCTCAGTCAGACCATTAAGTCTGGTCTTTTTACAAGAATTTGAGGTCTGCATCCCACTGTTCTCCTGCTCCTTCAGGGATTCTTTGTTGTGTTCCCTGTCAGAGCAGTCATTGCTTATAGCCAGGCACCATCTAGTTCTTCTGGTCTCACGCTGATATAGTCTCTGATTTATGTGTCCCTTTCTGTCTCTTGGGCTCATAATTACCTTGTGTCTTTGGTGTTCTTCATTCTCCTTTGCTCCAGATGGGTTAAGACCAATCTATGCATCTTAGATGGCCACTTGCTAGCGTTTAAGACCCCAGACGCCACTCTCCAAAGTGGGATGCAGAATATTTTCTTAATAGATTTTATTATGCCAATTGACCTAGATGTCCCCTGAAACCATGGTCCCCAAACTCCCACCCCTGCTACACTGGCCTTCAAAGCATTCAGTTTATTCAGGAAACTGCTTTTAGTTTAGACACACAAATAATATTTTGCTGAAGATAATTCAAAATGGTTGCAGCAGTACATCAACAGAGAACTGCCAGAAACTCAAGCTGGATTCAGAAATGAATGTGGAAACGAATGTGGAAAACGAATGTGACATTGCTGATGTCAGATGGATCTTGACTGAAGCAGAGAATACCATAAAGATGTTTACCTGTATTTTATTGACTATGCAAAGTCATTTGACTGTGTGAATCATAAAAAATTATGGATAACATTGCAAAGAATGGAAATTCCTGAAAACTTAATTGTGCTCATGGGGAACCTGTACATAGACCAAGTGGCAGTTGTTCAAACAAAGGAATACCGTGTGGTTTAAAATCAAGAAAGGTATGTGTCAGGGTTGTATCCTTTCACCGTATTTACTAAATCTGTACACAAAGCAAATAATCTGAGAAGCTGGAGTATATGAAGAAGAAGACAGCATCAGAATTGGCAGAAGACTCATTAACAACCTGCGACACACAGATGACACAACCTTGCTTGCTGAAAGTCAAGAGGACTTAAAGCATTTACTGATGAAGATCAAACATTACAGCCTGCAGTATGGATTACACCTCAACAAAAAGAAAACAAAAATCCTCACAACGGAACTAATAAGGAACTTCATGATCAATGGAAGAAAGATTGAAGTTGTTAAGGATTTCATTTCACTTAGATCCACAATCAACGCCCATGGGAGCAGCAGTCAAGAAATCACACAATGTGTTACACTGGGCAAATCTGCTACAAAAGACCTCTGTAAAGTGTTAAAAAGCAAAGATGTCACTTTGAGGGCTACAGTGTGCCTGACCCAAACCATGGTATTTTGAATTGCCTCACGTGTATGCAAAAGCTGGACAATGAATAAGGAAGGCCGAAGAAGAACTGATGCCTTTGAATTACAGTGTTGGTGAAGAATGTTGAATACGTCATGAACTGCCAGAAGAATGTACTTTGTCTCACATTCTTTGGACATGTTATCAGACAGGACCCATCCCTGAAGAAGAACATCATGATTGGTAAAGTAGAGGGTCAGCGGAAGAGAGGAAGATTCTCAAGGAGATGGATTGACACAGTGGCTGTAGCAATGGGCTCAACCACAGCAATGATTGTGAGGATGACTTAGGACCAGGCAATGTTTTGTTCTGTCATGCATAGGGTTGCTATGAGCCAGAGCTGACTCAAAGACAACTAACAACAACAACAATAACTTTGGGGGCTGTTATTCAGCCTATCACAGCCCAGTTTAGAGAAATTCTGTGTAGCTTTCTGAAGCCAAACAAAGTCAACAAAGTTTGGAGCCGTTTTAAGAAAATAATTGGGAAAACTGTTAACTGAGGCTACAGCCTAGTCAGTCACATGCATACACTTGTTGTTAGCTGCCACTGAGTCAGCCCCCACCTCATCGCGACCCCATGCGCAGCAGAACAAAACATTTGCCAAAACACTTTATCTTCTCTCCTCTGTCTCTTGTTGCTGGCAACATCTGCTTTGCTTGTTTACCAGACTACAGCATCTGGAACTCCAGCCTCAGGAAGCCGGGCTACACAGAACAGGTGAAAAAGGCTTTGTTGTCTCAATTCAAATGCTGGCTTCCTCCTGCCTGTCTCTGTCTCCACCTCCTTACAGGGTCCCATCAGTGACTCTCCACCTGCTTGCTGTCCTCATCACCAACCATGGAGGCAGAAAAGAAGGACCAAAGCTTTCTTGACCACTTTGCCACTTCCAGGCATTCACCCTTCTCCCAGATGGCCCTCAAATCATCCCTTGCTTGGTTTGGTAGATCATGGAGGATGTTGAGACACTGCGAAACATTTCAAACTCAAAGGAAATAAGAACTAATGGTGACATCTGGGGCATCAAAACATACCAGCAAGGGGGATATCTGGGGCAGGGAAGCCTCCCACGTGGTCTCCAAATCATACCAAGTAGGCAATGATGCACATTGTCGTACATGTTCTACTGGTAAAATATACTGAACTTCAGGTCTTGTCTGGTTCTTACTGAAGACAATATTGAGAAACCGGCTTCAATCAAGCTTCCCAAGATGAGCTGCTTCTGCCATCCACCAGGCCAGTTCTTCCAGCCCCATCACTCTTGATGCCCTTAAATCCTCTGAGAATCCAACCTGATTTGTGCAGCTCTGCATAACCCCAGCACTCACTGCAGAACTTGATCCAAAAAAGCAGCTTGGGCTTCTGAGCCCCAGTCTAGGGCTTGGCCAGCTCTAATTTAGAAACCTGAAGAGGTTACTTACTTTTCTGAGCCTTACTTTTCTTCATGTGTAAAATGGGAATAATGCCTCCTAAGGTTGTTGTGAGAACTAAATGAAATACACACGAAAAATGTGTAGCACCGTGACTACTGTATCTCAGGCACTCAATAAATGCACCTAATGTTAATATTAATTATAATAATACTACTAATACAAACTCACATACCATCAATCTATGGCTGAGAACAAGAGTAATGGCCCATAGAACTTGCTGTTAAACATCTCCCCAGCCCTCTGATAGGGAGCAATGTTTTCCTTTGTTCTTCAACATCCACAAATATCTACTGAGTGGTTGCTGTGTGCAGGTAACAGAACAAGCTCAAGATATAGAGCTTTTCCTCAAGGGAGTTACCACTTCAACAAGCAGTGAAGCCCAAACCCCCAGTGAAGAAACAACAGGTAAAGAAAAAGGTGGATCGCAGTCATATTTCTCAGTGCCCAGGAGATCAGAGGAGCTTCTAGAGTTCAAAGAAAATACTGCTTCTAGAAGTGGGAGGTACACAGAAGGCCTTTTTGGGATCTAGACCTTGAAGAAAGGGTAGGGTGTGAACACACAGAGATGAGTAAGGAGGGTGTCCTGCACCTAGGGCTTGGTGCAAGGGCTGCTAGGGAAGGAGTGATAGGAAATTTAGGCTGGGAATCCTTCCCAGGTGCCTTTTTGGCAGCACCCAAGATGGCACACAGGGGCTGAAGTGATCGGCGAGCTCTCTGCAGTTCTTATATATCAGCACCACAGTAAGCTGTGTGGGAAGCTCAGCCTGCAAGGACCCGCCAGCTTGTGCAGCAACTGCTCCTACCAGCACACCAGGCCCTTCTTAGCCAGCTGAGGGAAGAGATGGTCTTGGAATTTTGCTTTCTGAAACAGGTTTTCTCAATCCAAATTAGCTACAGTGGTGCTGCTAATCTCCTTGTTATAGGATTAGAACATATCATAGCATTGAAACTAGGGTCTGAAAGATATGTTGGAGGAGTTTGGATTCAACTCAAAGTTCCAAGCAACTACAGGGTCTTCCCAATAGGCTCTGTGGTCTTTGGTTGGAACAATGGCGCCACCTCATGGCTGGAATGGTCTCTATTTGGAAGAGTTTCCCTTCAGGCATATTACATCTCCTGAAGCCTTCTGTATGTTGGAGCTGGGGCTACGATTATGAATTAAAAAGACCACCTTATCCTTCAAAGGACCTGCAGGCTGGTGGGCATAACTAATGACAATACCGTGGACTCAGTCATCTATGACCCTTGGTGGGCAGCAAAGACTGGTCTTTCTGACCAGGGCGACCCTAAGTGCTGATCTTAACGCAAATGTTTACAGAGTGTGACTTCAGAGATATCAGGGATTTAAACAATGGCCTCTTGAACCCACCTAAGTTGACAAAAACTCCTGCTCCCCGTTTATTCACTCATTCAGCACATATTTACCATTTGCTTCTATGACCCAGACACTGTGCTTGGGACTGAAGGCAAAAATGTTTTAGGACCAGCCCCTACCTTCACTTGCCACGAGCATCAGCCATGGCCAAAGAGATAAAGATCAAGTCCTTCCATTGCCCCCTGCACGGACTAGGGAGGCTCTTCCAGGCTAGCAGAGCCATGCATCATCCTCCCTCTTGCTTTACCCAACAAAGATGCACCACTTTGTCCTGCTCCCCACAGTTCCTTGCATACCCCGCACTATCCTGCCCCTGTACCTTTTCTTGGCTGCTCCTTCTGGAGGAAATGCCTTCCCTTTCTCCTCAAAGAAGGCTGTTTCTGGAAGCTCCAGACAGGGAGGGCCAAGCTAACACTGCCAGAGAAAAATGAGTTCCAACAGCAGATAGTGATGGGGCATCTGGAAGCTGCAGGCAGCTACAGGAGGCGGATAAGGCTGGACCAGGGAAAATAGGAACAGCAGCCTCAGCGGGAGAGAGCGGCAGGGAGATTTTCATGAACAGATCTGTCCCACCCAGGGGCTACAAGAAGGTGTTGAGGATTTCAAGAAGATATGCACCTAGCAGCTATTAGACATGAGAAAATGAGAGGACCATGTTTGACCCTGAAACTCAACAGACAAGGGACAAAAAAGACAGGGGTCCTGGAAATGGTGAGAGGCACGGCAACTCTGTGGGCTGAAGGTGAGTAGAAATGTCCCCAGATGTGATGGCCATAAGGTCATGCAAGTGTGGGAATGACTAAGGTCAAACTTTGCACTGTCCTCTGCCCTACCTCTGGATTCTCAGGGAAGACCACTGCACTAACCTTAGTAAAAGCTTTGTGTGAATAGATTTTAATTAGCGTCAGGGCATCAATTGATAAAAGGAATGGGCTTCCATATCTGGGCTGATGCTGTGCCACATACAGAAAGCACCTACAGACCCAGGAGCCTGAGCTACAAGGTGACCACAAGCATACAGCCCCTTGGAATTTCACAACATCCCAGAGCAGGGCTGTGGGTTTCCACAAGGCAAGGAACAGGGCTCTAAGCCAATCTGAGATCGCAGTAGACGTCTGCCTGTGCATTTCTACATCCTTTCTCATAACAGGCCTATTCTCCATAGTTTCTCAGTATTTTCCTTGCCAACAACCTGGCCTTGGGATGGGTTGCTATGTGGAGGGAACAGTGTGGTGTTTTGTAATAAATAAAGGCTTTTGAGTCAAATGAGCCCTGGTGGCACAGTGGTTGAGAGATCAGCTGCTAACTAAAAGGTCAGTAGTTTGAATCTACCAGCCACTCCTTGGAAACAATTTAGGGCAGTTCTACTCTGTCCTACAGGGTTTTTATGAGTAGGAATCGGCTCGATGGAAACAGGTTTGGGTTTTGGTTTTCGAGTCAAAAATATATGAATGTCAGTCTCAGTTCCCTATCTTCCTCTCTGTGTGACCTTGAGCGAGTTGCTCAACCTCTCTGAGCCTCAGTTCCACATCAGGAAGACGGGATTTCGGGGAGATTTAGAGATACAAAAACAATATTTGGAGGGACTGCAGCTTCACTGGTGTGGCTGGAGTGCCTGGTCTGTGGTAGATCTTACCTAGTAAGGAGCCAGTGTGAGGAGGAGAGAGGGATGACACCCCCCTCCCCCAAGACTAAATCAACTAGAGAAGCTCTGAGAATGAGGTGGCAAGCATCCAAGGCTTAAGTCTGGTAACAGCTCCCCATGGAATCAGAAATATGTGTTCTATTTGTCCTTCACAACCCCATTTCATAAGTAGGTATTTATGGGTTTGAATTCCATCATAGCCAGAGTCACTGAGTTTGTGCTGAATTCAACGTGATGAATCTGGGCTCTTGCTATCAACATGTAGTGAACACCTCTTGGTTTATCTTCCTACTATTGCTTTTCTTTTTTTTAATGAGGATCAAAGACCACAGCCTTCAGTATGGATGACACCTCAACATAAAGAAAATAAAAATCCTCACGACTGGACCAATTAAGTAATATCATGATAAACAGAAAAAAGGCTGAAGTTGTCAAGGATTTCATTTTACTTGGATCCACAATCAACACCCATGAAAGCAGCAGTCAAGAAATCAAACGACGCATTGCATTGGGCAGATTTAAAGGACCTCTTTAAAATGTTAAAAAGCAAAGATGTCACCTTGAAGACTAAGATGTGCCTGACCCAAGCCACAGTGTTTTCGATCTCCTCACATGTGTGTGAAAACTGGACAATGAATAAGGACAACCAAAGAAGAATTGATGCCCTTGAATTATGGTGTTGGTCAAGAATATTGAATATACCATGGACTACCAAAAGAATGAACAAATCTTTCTTCAAAGAAGTACAGCCAGAATGCTCCTTAGAAGCAAGGATGGTGAGGTTACGTCTCACATACTTTGGACACGTTATCAGGAGGGATCAGTCCCTGTAGAAGGACATCATGCTTGGTAAAGTAGGTCAGAGAAAAAGAGGAAGACCCTCAACAAGATGAATTGACACAGTGGCTGCAACAATGAGCTCAAGCATAAGAACAACTGTGAGGATGGCACAATACTAGACACTGTTTCCTTCTGTAGTACATCGAGTTGCTATAAGCCAGAACCAACTCAACGGCACCTAACAACAACAACATTGCTTTTCTAGGAATGGGCTCTTTCTCACCCCAACCACATGGTTGTAGCAGTAGCTCTCCATTATAATGTGACACACCCCCTGGTTACCATGGACTGGCCCAGGAAGGGCACTGCATTTGGAAATTAGAAGGAGGTCGGATTCTCTGGGTAGCTGATCTGGTAATGATGACAGTATTCCTCCAGGGGCACTATGGAGCAGACAAGGCTGGACTACTTTAAGGCAGAACAAAGCTGAGAGAAACATGGGTAACTGGCCCAGAGTGAAGCCTCCCTAGCCTTAGATAGCACCCCAGGATAGCTCTGGTCCTCCTGCCTGGCTTTGTCTCTGAGCTCGGATCCAGTAACATACCCCAAAAACAAAACCAGTTCCTTTTTCATTGGAACTCAATCGAGTAGAATTTTCAGAGCTAGCATCCAGAAGAGGCCCAATGAATACGCAAACCAAGGTTTCATTTGGAGGAGAGGAAGGACAGTGATGTTGAATACATGTTTCCCCAGATGATGAACAAATTGCCTCCAAGCTCAGCAATTTGGAGAAAACATACTCCGTATTGTACACCTTCCGAGCTGATGCTTCCCGTGGATGGTAATTCCACTCAGGCACAGCAGTAACATTTTACTATTTAATGGGCTGCTTGTAGAGATTTCCCTCCACAATGAGAACATTTCCTATTACAGGAGCAAAATGAAAAAGGAGTCATTCATTGCACATGAAAAACAGGGACTGTAAAAAATGGAAACACTGTCAATCAGGCTGAATCACAAGCTGTGATTAAAGCCTCCAGACTTTTTCCCATTAGTGTGAGCACATTTGAATTTTCGCCCAACACCGAGCCTGTGTCATAATAATGTCTAATGTATTCCACTTTGAACATAATGCCAAACATGTCGTAAAATCCTTATAGCTGAAGTTCAAGCAAATTTTGGTGTTTTATTCAAGAAACATTCACAGAACCTCAATTACAACCTTGACTCAAAACTAGGGCTTCCTATCAGGAAACGAAGATAAAGCTGGAGTCTAGTATTATTGTTCTGCTGGTGCCTGACGAAGTACTGTTTTTGGAAGTGAAACAAGACACCCCTGTGAGAGTCAAGTTTCTCTCCCAAGCCCACTACTGCTGTGGCCAATCATGGGTTAGCGTTGGTGCATCCATCCAGATGATGAGTGGGCCCCCTGGGCTGGGGACAGAGAATACGAATGAAGCATGGTCCCAGCCCTCAAGAAATTTTTTCTCCGGCTCATGCAAGATGGCCCTCAAGTGAAGGGACAATTGTCATACCACCCAGGAGGTTGTAGGAACATAGGGGAGAGGCCTGGGGTGACAGGACTGTCAGAAAAGGCTTCTGTGTGGTGTTGGTGTCTCCACAAATGAGCAGCAATTGGTCATCAGAAGAGGGGGAAGGCGTTCCCTGCCCAGAGAACAGTGAGACTGGAGGGGTGAGGAGCCAGGCAAGCTTGGGGAAGACTGGGTCCCATGGGCAGCTCTCTACCTGCATGTGCTCATCCAGGGGCATGCAGTGACCCTGCCCTGTGCCTGAGAGGCCCCAGAACTGCAGGTCTGCGTGTCCTGGACTGTAGTAAGGCCTGAAGACAAGAGAGGGAGACGATAGCCCCGTGTTTCCTTGGTGATTTGAAGTGCTTCCAGAGCCAGCTCTGTTCCCACTGGCGGGAGAACTAAGAGCAGGTTGGAAGGTATTAGCCCAATGCTGAGATGACTGAAGGGAGGAGCCAGGAAAGGCCTCAGCTCAAGACCTATCAGCTTTGACCTCTCTGTGGCAGGTGGCTCTGCTGACCCTAGTCTGGGGCCTCTGCTGACCTCAGTGACGGCTGGATCCCCACTTCCAAGGAGATCAGGACATCATGCTCTCTATTCTTTTCCTTCTTCTGTACCCATCCGCAACATTCATCAGCAAACTCTCTCACTTTCATCTCCAAAATATACCCCACACCTGCCCATGGCTCCCCATCCTCTCCCACCACACCAGACCAAGCCACCATCTCTAGCCTGGACGACAGAGGAGCGTTTTATTCCTTATAAATCATATCACAATGTTTTCCTGTTCAAAACTCTCCAAAGATTTTCCTTCCCAATTGGAATAAAATATAAACTCTTTTCCAAGGCCTACAGGCCCAGCCTGCTGGGGCCCCAGCCCAGCTCTGCTGTCTCATCTTAGACCACCTGCCCTATGCTCACCACATCCTAGCTCTATCACCCTCCTTTCTGCACCCACCTTTGCCCTGGCTCTTCCCTCTGCCTAGAATGAGCTTCCTTACAAACTATCACTGCCTCAAGAAGCCAACACAATGCCTAATTGGTTGTCTTTATGGGACTTACCACTATTTTCTTATTGTTTGCTCTCCCAACCCTGCTACCTCGTAGGTCACCCACCTAACAGGAGGGACTTGTAAATCTGCACTCTTCATGACTGTGTTCCTGGAACAGGACCCACCCCATGATGGGTGCTCGATACACATTTGCTGAGTGAAGGAGTCAGTGCATCTACCAGTACCCCTCAAAGCTTCGGATACTGTGGAAGCCACAGGTCCCTGAAGTTTCCAGGCCACAGCAGTGCTGATCTACTAGGGGCCTGCACTGATGCCTGGGAGGGGGCCATCTGCCCCAAGGACTCTCAGGTGGTGGGATCAAAGGCCCACTTTCCTGTCTTGGTAGAGTCTTTGCGGCAGAGGACTTAGACCTCAGCCACCATACTGATCACACTATTTCGTAATCTTTTGCGTCTCTACCACCCACCTGTCAGTTTGTTGTACTCTGGTGGTTTGCATGTTGCTGTGATGTTATATTGTTATGTTGCTATGCCTCTGGTATTTCAAATACTAGCAGGGTCACCCATGGTGGACAGGTTTCAGCGGAGCTTCCAGACTAAAACAGACTAGGAAGAAAGGCCTGGTGATCTACTTCTAAAAATTAGACAAGAAAAACCTTAAAACCTTATGGATCACAACAGAACATTGCCCAACTCTCTTGATTTGGGCGTGTCATCAGAAAGGATCAATCGATGGAGGAGGACATCATGTTTGAAGAAGTGGAGGGTCAGTGAGAGCAAGAGAGACCATCAGTAAGATGGATCAGCACGATAGCCTCAAGGACGGACTAGAACATGCTAGAGATCATGAGGATGATGCAAGACCAGGCAACGTTTAGTTCTATTGTACATGAGGTCACCACGAGTTGCAGTCAACTCGAGGGCAGCTGTATCTTTCTATCACTTTTCTGTCTGTCTCCCCCACCATGTGTGACCAACTTGAGAAGGAGTGGGTATTGTTTATCTCTGAACCCCCAGAATCCGGTTTAGTGTCTAAAACCTGGTAGGTGCTTAACAAATGTTTGTGGAATGAATAAATGAATCTCTGATTCCCAACACCTGGACTCAGGCCTGGCCTAAGTCAAGGCTCATAAACTTGGCTCAAATCAAAGTGGCTCTTAGTAAGGGCCTGGATGATGATGATATCAAAGAGTGGACCATTAGGCCATCCAAAGGCTACAGAATATGTTATTCAAACAATAAGAACTCACCCATGGACCCCTGCAGAGGTGGAAGAGCAGAGAAGAGTGGTTTCAGAGCTTGGGCTCCAGGCTCTGAACACTTGGGTCCCAGCCCTGATGTCTCTGCCACTTACACACTGTAGCCCTGTCAAGGAGAACGATTCCTGCTGTCCTCAGTTTCCTCATCTTTAAAGTGAAAGTGATATTCGTACCTTCTTCATAGATTGCTGCGTAGATGAGATAATCCATGTATACCCGTTAAAACCTGTTGCCATCGAGTTGATTTCAACTCAAAGCAACCCGATAGGACAGAGTAGAACTGCTGCGTAGGATTTCCAAGGAGTAGCTGGTAGATTCGAACAGCCGACCTTTTGGTTAGCAGCTGAGCTCTTAACCACTGTGCCACTAGGGCTCCAAACCATGTATAAAAAATGTGAATTTGTTCATGACAATTGGGGGAACAAAGGCTTCTTTATTTTCTGAATCTCAGATAAATATGTCTTAGGTTGCAAGAAAATCAGATAAATAAAATAAAAGCATAATAACAGGAAATTAGGCCTTTACACCTTTGGGCCATCCAAGAATCCTGACAGCACACACAACTCAGACAATTTGGGAAAGACCCTTTGGCCTTTGGTCCTTCACTTACAGGTGTGGAAACCTGGACCCTGAGAGGGTAAGTAACTCACTCAGGGCCATACAGCTAGTGAGCTGAGCAGGGACTCAGCCCCAGCCAGGTCTACTCCAGGGCTCTTTACCATGGTGCTACCTTCTCTTGGCCAATATGTACCCCGGGTGATCTCGGGCAAGTCAACTCACAGGGCGATTGTAAGAATTACACGAGATAATGTTGTAAAGGCTTAACAGAGCACCTGACAGATACTGAACACTCAAAACAGGTAAAAGTAGAAAATTAAGCTCAAGCTTCTATGACTCCAAAGAAAGTATTCCCTCTTCTCGATAAAGGACTCAGATCAGAAAACAAACTCCAGCAGTCATATCACCAGAAGCTCTCTGTCAAGGTCAGTGACAGACAACCCATACACAGAGCTGATAAGAACAGTGAAAACCCTATGCAGCAGCACTGTGGGGCTCTCCACCCCACAGTCTTGTCTATCCACTCACTTAATTCTCAGAATGATCCCCAGAAATCAGCAGGCAGGTAGGATTAGATGTATCCAACAGCTGAGATCCAGAGAGGCTCAGAGTAATCATGGATCTACGACTAGGTCTGGGGTCTTCCAACACCCCTCCTATTGGCCTCTTTCTGTTAGGTCATTTTTCCTCCCAAGGACTGTGAACTAGTACCTGTAGTGAGTAATCCCCAAAACCAAAAAACCAAACCCATTGTTGTTGAACTGATTCTGGCTCAAGGCAACATCATGTATTACAGACTAGAACTTCTCCTAGGGTTTTCTTGGTTGTAATCTTTACACACACATCACCACACCTTTCTTCTGCAGTGCTGCTGGGTGGGTTCAAACTATCAACCTTTAGGTTAGTAGTTGAATACAAACTGTTTGCCCCACCGGGGAGCCTTTAACAGCCACAACTGAGTGCTGTTCTTGCCTTAGGGACCGTCAAGGCTCTATAGAGAAGCCCATTCACTGCCCCTGAGAATCATAGGATGTCAGTGAAGGTTCTCCAAGGAAATGCCACTCAAGCTAAGACCTGAAGGACAGGCAAGAGTTTGCCTGGCACAGGGAAGAAAGGAAGAGCATGCCAGCCAGGGGACTAGCATGTGTGAGGCTCTGGGGGCAGGAATGAGCCTGTAAGAATGGGAAGGGAGCCAGTAGAACCTGAGTACCGGAAGACTAGACCTGGTAGAAGCAAGTGAGGCTGGACGGAGGGGCCGGGCTCTGCGGGCTGCACTGAGAGTCCTCTACTTGATCCTAAGGGCAAGGGGACGCTTCTGAGGAGCTTTAAGCTGAGAAATAATGTTTCATCATTAGTACTGAAGCATACTTTATTCTCCACTTTATCAAAGTCCAAAAGCAGGACAGAGTTCAGCATGTTGTCCTCCAAAGACTCCATCACGTAAGTTCACATTTGAGATACGCTTTCCTCACCTCCAGGCCTTTCAATGTGCTGTCTTGCTACCCAAAGGTCTTCTGTTTTGTTTTGCTTTTGCCGTTGCCTACCCATCACCTCCTCTATAATGCATTCTGACCTTCCCAGGCCTTGACTGCAACTTTTACTCACCTCAGAATGTGTGGGCCAGTGGGGACCAGGGATGATCCCCAAGCTGTTTGTTACCCTCTTGTGACCAAGTACCGAAAGTGAAAGTAAGTATTCAAAAAATTTTAGAGCAATTTCACAGAACAATTTTATGACTGTTGAATCTAACAATAAAAGGGGGGGGCTTCTGTTGTGTATGTCTTTTTATTTGGGGCTTCTATTTTATACGTCTTTTTATTTCATTTTTTTCCAGGGAGTCATTTTTATTGTAGTTTACTAAAGTATTGATCCATGATGGATTGAAATTTTTAGAAGGGGAGCCTTAATTACAGACAGTTTGAGAAGGCCGAAAGGCCTTTCTCTGCTTCCTCTCCCTCTCTTCCACCTATCTACTGTGAATTCACTACAATAAGTCCCCAGGTTACGAAGGTTCGACTTCCAACTTACAGGATCACTGTACTTGCCCCGTAATGTTACGTAAATTTGCCCTCACTCTGGAACCATTGAACCAACCCGTATTCACAACAAATGGTTCACCACAATCCCCTTTGCTTGCTGCACGTACAGCTTTTACGTCACTGAAAAGGCTTCAAGTCTTTTCTTGCACTAAAACCAAAAACTAAACCCACTCTGTATGCTGAGCAAATAATCTGAGAAGCTGGACTATATGAAGAAGAACGTGGCATCAGGATTGGAGGAAGACTCATTAATTTGCGATATGCAGATAACACAACCTTGCTGAAAGTGAAGAGGACTTGAAGCACTTACTGATGAATATTAAAGACTACAACCTTCAGTGTGGGTTACACCTCAAAATAAAGAAAACAAAAATCCTCACAACTGGACCAATAAGCAACATCCTGGTAAACAGCGAAAAGATTGAAGTTGTCAAGGATTTCATTTTACTTGGATCCACAGTCAACACCCATGGAAGCAGCAGTCAAGAAATCCACTGAGACATTGCATTGGGCACATCTGCTGCAGAAGACCTCTTTAACGTGTTCAAAAGCAAAGAGGTCACTTTGAGGACTGAGGTGCAGTGTTTCATTTTGTTGTACATAGGGGTGCTTTGATGTGTAACCACCTCAACAGCATCTAACAACAACAAGAACATATTTTATTCCGATTTCCTTAGTTTTTACCTAACGTCCTGTTCTGGGATCCTATCCAGGATACTACATTACATTTAGTTGCCATGTCTCCTTAGGCTCCTCAGGGCTGTGACAGTTTCTCAGACTTTCCGTGTTTTTGATGACCTTGACAGTTCTCAGGAATATGTCAGCTTTGGGATTTGTCTGATGTTATCCTCATGATCAGACTGGAGTTACAGGTTTCTGGGAGAAAGGTCACGGAGGTAAAGTGCCATTTTTATCACATGTCAAGGGTAGATACTATCAACATGGCTTATTACTGTTAATGTTGACCTTTATCACCTGGTTTAAGGTAGTGTTTGTCAGATTTCTCCACCATAAAGTTATTCTCCCTCCTCCCCTTGCACTAAAGTAAGGCTAAATAAGAACCATGTGCACCTGTTCCAGCCTACCTACATATTTGACTTAAAGACAGAGTTTGGAATGGATCTCATTTGTAACCCAGGGACTACCTGTACTTCATTTAACCCACACAACCTTCCAGGGAAAGCAATTTCCAGCTTCTCCTCTATTCTCTCATTATATATGCTCTATCTGAGGCTAAGAGAGATAAAACGAAGTGCCTGTATTAGTTTGAAGGATTTTATTCTACTGGAAACCCTGGTGGCGTAGTGGTTAAGAGCTACAGCTGCTAACCAAAAGGTCAGCAATCAACACTCATGAAAGCAGCAGTCAAGAAATCAAACCACATATCTCATTGGGCAAATCTGCCGCAAAAAGACCTCTTTAAGCCTTAAAAAACAAAGATATCACTTTGATAACTAAGGTGCACCTGTCCCAAGCCAGGGTATTTTCAATCACTTCATATACATGCGAAAGTTGGACAACGAAAAAGGAAGACCAAAGAAGAATTGATGCATTTGAATTACGGTGCTGACAAAGAATATTGACTATATCGTGGACTTCCAGAAGCACAAACAAATCTTTCTTAGAAGGAATACAGCCAGAATGCTCCTTAGAAGCGAGAATGGTGAGATTTTGTCTCACATACCTTGGACATGTTGTCAGGAGAGATTAGTCCCTGGAGAAGGACATCATGCTTGGTAAAGTACAGGGTCAGTGAAAAAGAGAAGAGGAAGGTCTTCAACAAGATGGACTGACACAGTGGCTGCAAAAATGGGCTCAAACATAACAATGGTTGTAAAGATCATGCAGGACCGAACAACATTTTGTTATGTTATACAAAGGGTCTCTATGAGTCAGAACCAAATGGACGGCAGATAGTAACAACAGTTCCCTACTGCTGCTATAACAAATTACCACTGATTTAGTGGCTTAAAATGACATAAGTGTATTATTACACAGTTCTGGAGGTTATAAGGAAACCCTGGCAATGGGTATGGGTTCTTTATGGAGGTTATAAGCACTGAACAGATTTCACTGGGCCAAAATCAAAGTGTCAGCAGGACCATGCTCCTTCTGAATACCCTCAGAGAGAATCTGTTTCCTTGCCTTTTCCAGCCACCTTCATTCCTTGGCTCATAGCCCCTTCCTCCATCTTCAAAGCCAGAAGTGTAGCATCTTCCGATCTGTCTCTCTACCTCTGACCTCTGTTTCCATCATTACATCTTCTCTAACTCTCCTGCCTTCCTCTTATAATGACCCTCGTGATTATATTGGGCCACAGTGGCATCACTAGCATCACGAGGGTTGGTGTCGCCAAGCGTGGTAACTCATGGTGTCGCCACACCATGGACCTCCTCCCATACCAGACCATACAGAATCCTTAGTAATGTTTATTATAAATTTTAATCATAGAATAATATGTGATAAACATAGTTGTAAATTGCTTAAATATAATATTTCTTAGATTATATGAATACTAACAACAAAATTGTTTTGTAAAATCTTTCTACATTGAATCACAACATTATCAATTACGGAGTGGAAGCCTTTTTTTGGTTTTTTTTCTTTTCCTTTAATTCTTACTTTATTCTCAAAAAAAGTTATTGATACAGGTTTACAAATACTACTCACCACAATATTATAGCTAAAACACCAGAAAATCTGACAAAAAGAGCAACTGTAAAAACACTGGCAGCCATGAAAACATCAGCATGCGCTTGGAGCATGTGCAGACCAAACCATGTGATTTGAAGTGTCATTGTAACTGGTAATAATGACAGTTCTGACTACAGCACATTAGAAGATTCAAAAAGTAAATCAGGATAGAGTTTTAGCCTTGTAGGTATATTGATACATGTAAGCTGGGTTTACTAAAAATGTTTTTGCTGTTATAACTATAGGGATTTTTTTTTTAAATAATAAATTTCCGTTAAAACAGTGCAGAAAAACTTTATAGACAATCATTTTGGTATTACCCCCTCTGACAGTGTCACCCAGTGAGGTCTGCACCTCCTGCACCCCCCTAGTGATGCCGCTGTTGGGCCCACCCAGATAATCCAGGATAATCTCCCCATCTCAAGATCCTTAACCTAAATCACATATGCAAAGCCCTTTTTGCCATATACCAGAAACCAAACCCATTCCATGGAGTCCATTCTGACTCATAGTGACCCCATAGGACGGAGTCAAACTGCCCTATAGGGTTTCCAAGGAGCTGCTAGTGGATTCAAACTGCCGACCTTTTGGTTAGCAGCTGAGCTCTTAACCACTGCACCACCAGGGCTCCTTTTGCCGGAAAAGGTAATATATCCACAGGTTTCAGGGGTCAGGAAGTGGATATCTTTGGGGGCCATTATTCTGTCTATCACAATGGCCAGGATCACGGGGCTACTATGGCAAATACTTTGAGAATTCAAATCCCGGTGTGCCCCTCAGAATCCACGTCTTGTTTTGTTTTTCCCACTACTACACACTGCCTTCTGATACATTTGCATGTGTTGGTAGAAACACTTGGTTTGACAGAGCTAAACGATAGAATGAGGCCTGATGTTTACACAGAAAGAGGACTCGGACAATCACATCTCCTGAAGTGTGGAGACATTGAAGTCCCCTGCAGATAGTCGTGACAAACACAGAGGGAGCTGACCCATATAGCTCTAACCCAAAGGCAGAATGTTGGGAACGCAACCAGCAGCTGGGGGCCCAGGAAGACCTGTGCATAAATCACCCGGCGAGCATATACATGCACCTCAGAAAGACAGGGTTTCCTCCAGAAAGGACAATGTTCTTTGGCAGAGTTGAATTTTTATTCCCAGGCAGATAGATAAACAGATACACAATTCTTATTAGCAAGAAAAATAGTCTGCACGGAGTTGCCCCAGGAAGACATTAAGATAATCCAGCAGCAGCAGTCCACTGCCAGCCCCAATCAACTCTTCCTGGTAAACTTTTATAAATCAAACACAGAAGATTCCAGAATCCCTCAAGAGCTTGTTTTGTTATATGTTGGTTGATGCAAATGCTGACATAATCCACTGCATAGAGATTGTTAAAGCACAGAGTTTTCCCCACCCCATCCATTCCGGCTGGTTACACCTCGCCTCCAGGACCACCAGCCCCTCCAGGAGGCTGTGATCACCCCCCAGGGCAGCGCACAGTGAAAGGGAAGCAGAGATAGGTCAGACGGAAGTGCAGGACCTGCAGCTCCCTCCCTGCTTGGCCCCTTGGGCAAGGGCTGAAGAGCAGTTATCCCATCACCAGCCCCAATGAGTGGGGCCGGGGGTTCCAGGGCCTGAACCGGGCAGCTTGTGGTGTTTCCTAGCCTTAGACATAACACAAGGAGCTGAGGGGCCACGCCAGGGTCCTCAAAGGAGGACTGGGACCCCAAAGCCAGGCCCCCCACCCAAACAAAGTCAGGCAAGGGGCAGGACAAGATGCAAAGGCAGATGGTGTAGGCAGAGAGGAGAGGAACTGGGAGTTGTTCCTGACGTCTGAGAAGCTCTCTATAGACTCTAGAAGCCCCAGGCCTCACCAATCCAAGAGTATTTAAAGGGGCCACAGGAAGTAGTATGGGCACCGCCCTCTGTGCTCCTTCTCAGCACTGTGCTCACGTTCATCTGAGCACTTGCCATGCTGTTTATATCAACACGCCTTTTCTTGCCTGCATGGTGTTTTCAATCACCCCATATGCATGTGAACACTGAATGATGAATAAGGAAGACCAGAGAAGAATTGATGCCTTTGAATTGTGATGCTAACAAAGAATATTGAATATACCATGGACTACCAAAACTATGAACACATCTGGCTTGGAAGAAGTACAACCAGAATGCTTCTTAGAAGCAAGGATGGCGAGACTATGTCTCACATACTTTGGACTTGTTATCAGGAGGGATCAGTCCCTGGAGAAGAACATCATGCTTGATAAAGTAGAGGGTCAGTGAAAAAGGGGAAGGCCCTCAATGAAATGGACTGATACAGTGGCTGCAACAATGGGCTCAGACATAGCAACGACTGTGAGGACAGTGCAAGACTGAGCAACATTTCTTTCCATTGTACATAGGGTCACTAGGAGTTGGAACCAACTTGATGGCACCCAGCAACAACTATAATGACATACATTGAGCTCCTATTATGTACTATACACTGGGCTGAAAGCTTTATGTGCATTATCTCATTGATTCCTTATGACAACCCTACTGAAGTGCAAGTATTCTTACTTCCCCCATAGTACAGATGAAAAAACTGAGATTTGGGCATGAAAGTGACTTTTTCAATGTCTCATAACCTGCAAGTCAATTCAGACTGCCTTCTCTCCACACCAGGTGGGTTCTCTGTGGGTTGCCCCCATCCTGTCTGCTTGCACTTCAGGTCTACCTTGATCTTTGAATTTGGGAAAATTGGAGGCATAATTCATGTAGAGAAAAACACTGGGATGTGTAAGGATTTATCATTCCATCTGGGCTCTTCCTGGAGCCCTGGGGAGAAGGTTGTAGAAAGAACCAGAGGAGCCCAAGGTGTGGGGTGCATAGCACCCTCTCCAGCAGGCTGTAGTCAGATCTCCCCAAGGTTGGTTGGCCTATATTCCATCTCTGGAGATTCAATGCACTTCCTCCTTGGAAATCTCTGGCATAACTGAGAATATTCTCCTCCAAAACAGACCTCCTGAGCAGCACCATTTTCATTTCTCTCTGCCACAGCCCAGGCCAAGCCCAATTGACTTTAAAGCAATTTGCCTCCCAGAACTCTCCCTGTCCTCCCTGACAGCGTTCAGGTCAATAGATCATTTGAAATGTTTTTCTAACATAAATATTCCATCCTTTATAGCCAGCAATCAGCAGTCTTAAAATAATTACCCGTAAGTAAAGAGAAACCAAAGCAAGATCAAATGAAATCTGATTAATGGGTGGTAAAGACTCATGTTCTTTAAATAATTCTTTAAAATAAATTTCAATGGGATAACCACTCCATGAAGATATTCCTTTAGGGGCTTAAGATAAATAGACTTTTTTTCAAAGCACCTCACAACTAAATTACATAGCATTTTGGGGAGGTTCTGGTTATTTTTCCTAAATAGAGAATTTTCTGTGTGCTTTCATTTTCCCTCAAGGCTGTCACAGGAAGAGAATAAAATTTCATTTTCCCCCTGCAATTACATAGCTGTGTTATTTTTGTAATAGGCTTATGAAGAACAAGTTCCTTAAACAGAATTCTCCAGCTGAAGTTCAAAGGGTTGAAATCAAGAGACAAATCCTCTTTGCTTCTTTCTAGACTTTTTTTTAAAGGTCAGTTTTGATGACAATTGAGAAAACTCCATTTCTCCTCAGGTGCCAAGGTTTCTAAGACACATTGGTCGAAACTGAGAACAGCATTAGCCTGGTGCCTGAGTGAAACAGGGAACTGGAAAAATCTGTTCCCACCCCACTCCTTGCCCCTACTGGCCACAGAGAGGCAAGTCTTTCATTCGTGCCTCATGCCTTGAGCTCGTGAAGTCATATAACTCAAGGAGTGGAGGTCTTAAAGACAAGGAAACTGAGAAAGAATCTTGCCCAGCTACTGAAGAAAGGGATGAGAGAAGAGTGAACAAAAGATCCTTTCCAGATGAGCAGGGTGAAGGTGCTGGTTAGGTAGAAAGAACAGAATATGCAAACACAGGAGGGAAGAGTTAAGGCCCAGCTGGAGCAAAAGGTCTTTCACAAGAAGAGAGGTCTTTTTTCTGTGAGACCCAAAGCTGGGCAGGTGTGCAGGTAGTTTTGGAAGGTGGGGCAAGAATCCTTCTCTCAGCATCTACTTTTTTAACTCACTGGGAGGCCAACTCAACCTCCAATGGTAAAGGTATTGGTATAGGAGGTTTGAAGAAAGGGGAGAAAGTCTGGAAGAGCTTCTGAGAGGAATAGAGGAGAGCACTGGCCAAGAAACACTCTTTCCATGTAGAACTGAGTGCCTAACTCAGGTAGCTGACTATGAGTTTCTGGTGACCCAATTAGCAAAACTGTGGAAATGTGCCCAGCAGAACTTGGTAACCCAGGCAATGGAGCAAAGAAGGTGGATGGCCAAATTGAGCAGGTATGGAGGGGGCTAAGGGTGGGTGGTACTGAAGGACAAATAAAATAAGAGAAGACGCTAGCAAGAGAGAGGCTGAAGTGATGGACCCCTGGGTTGGGGATAGAATAAGAAGGAAATGAATAAATGAAGGGTGACAATAAAAGGATCAAGGGTTTAGAAATCTGAACCTGGACAAAAAGCAGATGCCTTAGGAGTAGCCCAATGATAGAAGATAGAGGGATGGTAGGTGGTGATCAGAATGGAACTTTTTAGTATCAGATGTCAGAGTAGAGAAGATCCAAGTGACAGCAAGGGTATGGCCATAAGAACAGATAGCTGAAATATGGAGGCGCTGAAGACTCATTGAGTTATGGAGTTCAAGATTCTAAGGGGGCAGAATACAGAATGGACCCTCCACAAGGATGCTGAAGCCCCCCAAAAAGACATCAGAACTTGGCAGGGGGAGAAAACTCTGCCCAGTGCTTTGGCAGAATCTTAGGACAATTCTCTTCGAGGGGCTGAGACCCACCCTCCCACCCTCCAGATCAATGAAGCAAATGGTGTTTTGTAACACAGCTTTCTCCTTTTGACCAACAAACTGAATCATAAATTACCTGAAGCCAAGAGGTCTTAAACTGAAAGAGAAAGGACACAATTAGGTAACAATGTAGGGGCTAGAATGTAAATTTAAGTGCTGTGTTTGAAATGTTACCTCCCAAATATCTCCTAAACTTACCAGCTTCTCTCCATTCTGTGTGTCCCCTGGTCCCTAGTCCAAGTTATCACCATCTGCTGCCTGAACAATTGCAATGGCTTCCTACGGATCCCCCATCCCCCCTACACCCCCACCCAAAAAAAAAAAAAAAAAAACCATCTCACGTCAGTTCACTCAGTCTTAAAATGTAAACCTGCTCATGTCCTACCATACTGGTGGTTCCCAAATGCCCCCATGACATCTTACGGAAAACTTACACATACAACATTATGAATATGTAATTTCTTGGTTGAAAAAGATGAGGGCTTCAGAGCTCTGCCCATCTGGTCTCCCTCAGACTTGGCCATCCACATCCCCATGAGCCTTTGTGCCTATTTTTATGTTCACTTACATAAAAAAAAAAAAAAAAAAAAGACCACGTTAGAAGAATAGCAATAATGTGACACAAAATAGTATAGCAAGTACTGTCCTATTAGGGTACAGAATAGTGAAGTAGTTACCAAAATAGGTTCAGGATACAGGCACTGGGTTTGAAATTTGGCTCATACGCTTATGGGGTGACCCTGGCAAGTTAATTAATCTCTTAGTTCCTAATTTTCCACTATACTAAAATGAGGATGATAACAGTGCCTGACTAATAAGATGATGCTAGTGAAGTACTAAATAATTGTTAACAATTGACATCTATCAACCCATGCTAGAAAATTCTCAGACCTTCCTTCCCAACAGTGTCTTGATAATACTGGTAGCTCTGCTTACTCTATAGGATGGAATGTGCATTCCAAGTGGGGCCTAGTTGGTGGTCCTCCTAGCAGTGCCCAGCACTCGCTCAGTGGGGCTGGCCCAATACTCTTGACTCCTCAGAGCCCCAGACAACCAGAGCTACCTGGATAAATGAGATGGAGGAAGACTTAGGGAAGACTTATTTGACTCTTATGAGAAATTTTTCTCCAACCCTTTTCCCCAAAGCTCAGAGTTCTGAAACCTTAATCAACTCGTCCCATGATCCATGCTGGTAGCTAACAGGCCCAGACTGCCAAGGACTGGGATTCATTAGCCTCTCAGCATCCTTTATCTTTCTTAGGATTTCATGGCTGGTTCTTCCCTTCCCTTCCTCTCCCTTTTTCCCCCAACCCCCTCCATCCTTCCATTACTTATATCACCCAGGAAAGGACTCAGTTATTAAACTCCAAATTCTCAAGATAGCTAAAAGTTTTTTGTTTTTAACACTGTCATCAAGTCGATTCTGACTCATAGCGACCAGGCAGAGGTAAAAAGTCCGCATCATGCAGTGTAAATGATAAAGCCAGAAAAGCACAGATCTAAAGTCACAAAGCTAGGGTGGGAGTCCCAGCTTGGCCATGAGGTAGCTCTGCATCTTTGGGTAACTCTCTTCATCTCTTTAAGTCTGTTTTCTCAACTGTGAAATGAGAGTAAAACTCCCTACCTCATACAGTTTCTATGAGTATTTAATGAGTTAGTACAAGTAAAGGGCTTAGAATAATGCCTAGCACACACTAACTGCCATCCAGGCTCCTTAGTAAGTGCTAGATAAATATTTTTATTATATTGTTGAAATGAAGGAGCTGTGCAAATGTCAGTGATAAATCAAGACAAAAAAATCAAAATGCAAGTGGCCAAGGTTAGCCTAATCCCTGACTCCCAGAAGGTATAATATCTGGGAGACACAGGCTAAGGGAGGCTAGCTTCCCACTTGTCTGAGTTTGGGTTGTCCCAGAAGCAGATTCTGAGCCAAGTATCTGTCCTGAGCCAAGTATCTGAGTACAAGCCATCCAAAGGGAGGTGCAAGGGACAGAGGTAGGAGGTGGGGAGGTAATTCGGGAGGCAAAGCCAACCAAGGAAGGGAACGTTATTAAGCCAATGATCACCCACCGAACCAAACACTGCCGTCAAATCAACCCTAACTCATAGCGACCCTATAGGGCAGAGTAGAACTGCCCCATAGAGTTTCCAAGGAGTGCCTGGAGGATTCAAACTGCAGACTTCTTGGTTAGCAGCCGTAGCACTTAACCACTACGCCACCAGGTTTCCTTCAGTGATCTCAGTGGAGGACTAAAGCTTAATCCTGCAGAGAACTGAAAAATGGCACAAAAATTATGGCTCAGAATTATCCTGGCCGGATGCAGGAAGTTGGCGTATTCGTGCCCTGACACCCATCCACCAGTAAGTATTTGCCGTCAAGTAGATTCTGACTCATGGTGATCCCGTGTATATCCAAGTAGAACTGTACTCCATGGAGTTTTCAATGGCTGATTTTTCAGAAGTAGATCATCAGGCCTTTCTTCTGAGGTGTGTCCGGGTGGACTAGAACCTCCAAACTTTCGGTTAGCAGTTGAGTGCATTAACCTTTGCACCACCCAGGGACTTCCAATGACTGACCCTAACCAAAACCAAAACCAAACCCAGTGCCCTCAAGTTGATTCTGACTCATAGCGACCCTACAGGACGGGGTAGAACTGCCCCATAGAGTTTCCAAGGAGCGCCTGGCAGATTCGAACTGCTGACCCTTTGGTTAGCAGCCGTAGTGCTTAACTACGACGCCACTAGGTTTTCCTGACTGGGGGAGGTTAATTCATACATACTTCCAGTCAGCTGTGCTCAGGGACCAAGGGGACTTCACTAGTCTGAGGGTAAGCCCCCAGCAAAGATGCAGACACTGGTTATAGAAGTCAGGCTGGCCTGGGCAGAAATGGTAAAAGGGTCTGAGGGGATATGGGAAGAGCACCCACAGCACGTATACTTGTCAAACTTTCTAGGCTTCCTCAATGTGGTGACAATTATGATGTCATTGCCATAAGGTCCTAATGTTCTTAACAATCAGCCCTCACCCAGCCTTTCCACTTCCCTTGGGACCAGTGTGGTTTAATTTGGTCAATGGTCTCATGGTAGCACTTGCTCTGCCCCAGCTATATGTATTGCTGAGCATGCTCAGTGTGAAAGCTCCAGGTAAAGGTGAGCATCTGTGCAAAGGACACTGCCCAACACTGAGACACAGGCCCTGTGCCTGGAGGTTTCAATGTCTTATTCTTTACAGTGCCAGTTGGGGGAGGTGGGGAAAGGGGCAAAGCAGGAAGGGAGAGAGAATCATCTCTGCTGAACACCTATTATGTGCCAAGGAGCCCTGATGGCACAGTGGTTAAGCACTCAGCTGATAACCAGAAGGTCAAAGGTTTGAACCATCAGGAGCTCTGTGGGACAGCATTCTGCTCCTGTAAAGATTACAGCCTTGGAAACCCTATGGGGCAGTTCCATGCTGTCCTATAGGGTTGCTGTGAGTTAGAACTGACTCGATGGCAGTGGTGTTTTTGTTTTTTATGATGTGCCAGCGCTGTGCTAGGGCTTTCCACCACACTGAACCCACAGCCAGTCCTGCAAGCAGCAGTGAGGGAGTGCCATGGGAGCCAGCCATCTCTCCCTTTTGTGCCGACCTGAAGGGTGACAACTGATTCATCTCGGTGTTGTTTTGACTTAAATTTGTTTGCTTACAAATGAGGCTGAACAGCTTTCCGTGTTTATCGTTCCCCAGCCTTTTACCCTGTACATCATCTCCTTCCTCAGCACGCACACACCACCCCTCGCCTGTTCAGAACATTGTTCTCCTGGGAAAGGAGACTTCTGATCCAAGACGCACTTGTGAAAACCCAGCTGTGTTCCATTCTGCCTGTGCTCACAGAAGAACCAGACTCAAAGTGCAGAAAAGAGAGGTGAAGGCAACAATTTCTCCTGTGTCTTTGGAATGGATCTCCTTCTACTTCTGACTCTGAACTTAGAGAAGATGGAAGCCCAGAGGCAGGGCTGACATTGCTGATTAGTCTCCATCACTGCCACCCTCCGCCCATTCTCTGCCCTCCTCAGTGCCTGGAGGCTGAGATCTAGGGACTGCACCACCCAACGCTCTCTTGCAATCTGGCTTCCAGTTGGGTCCAGCCAGTGAGAGCCACCATCATGAGATAAGAAGGACAGAGTTGAAGGAATCTACCTTCCCACCCCTACCTGGCCACAGTGCTGGTTATGGCTAATTCCTCCTAGCCACTGCACCTGTCTAGTGGTCTGGCTTTAACATCTCCACACGCCATTTCCTCCTTTTACCCTTTTAGGCCACGGTGCTGGTATCCGGGTACTTCTCTATCCTTTGTCCTTACCCTGCTCACCTGTCTCCTTAGTCCCTGCATTAAACATTTCTCAGTGCACTCTGAGTGCTGAGCTCTTGCTTGGCTGATGAACTGGCCCACAGCCAGATAGTGATGTCAAGAAAATTCAAAATGGTGGTGCAAGAACCATTAGGGGAATCTGACCTATATCCTCTGGCTTGTGATAGGTCCAGAGGCAGGTATAACACCCAAGTCTCAAGGAGTGTATGAGAGGCTGGCTAAGCAGCTTGGGGCCAAGTAAACCTCCACCAACAGTAAGTCAGGAGTGTGTCTTGTATTTTACCCCCAGGGCTTCATTATGGGGGCCCAATGAGTCATTTCGAAAGGAAAACCCAAGACTGCTTTCTACCTTAGGACAAAGCTACCTCAGCAGAAAAAAAGATTACACCTGTACCATCAGGTAAGGGTCTTCCTATTCCCTTACCTTTCATCCAATTCTGGAAGGCCAAGAGGCAGTCTGGGGATGTAGGCAGTAGGGGGGCGGGGGGAGAGTAAAAGAGCAAGACAGAGAAAGAGAGAAGATGCTGACTGTAATCCCAGTGCTCCTGAGACAGATAGGGTTAACTGTGCCAGCGGAACAAAAGAACTGTTAAAAAATTACCATCTAGAAGTTGGGTAAACAGGAATCACACCCTGTCAACACGAGATCAGGCTGAAACAACCAATGAATTACTATCTCCTTCTAAGTGTTTTTCTAGTCCCTTGCCCCTTTACAGGCTCCTGCATACACAGAAGAACAGAGTGTGACTGCTGTTTAACCTTCCTTAGCACTCCGAAGATGGCAATGTAGTGCCAAAGATCAGTGCGCTTGCACCATATCCCATAATAAGTGACGCCAAGGGCTGCCGAGAGGACTCCATCTTGAATAACAGCGTGCCCATCTTGGATTCCAGATGCGCACACAACCTAATTAACACACATTGCCATTCTGAGATGTACCTGCCCCTTGAAAGAAGCCTACTAAATATTCATTACTCTATTGTCTCCACCAAACCCATGTAAGCCTAGCCTGGCTTCCCTTTTTGAGTCCATCTTTTGAGAAGCTGAGTCCCCCACTGACTCCTTTTGCTTGACTCAAGCAAAATAAAACTTCCTGAAGGTAAAGTTTGTCTTTCGTGTGTATTCTTACTCAGGAAAAGACAAGGACCCTTTGTGTCAGATTGGCGACTGGTAACACTCCCTCCTTCCCTTGAAGGAGGTATAAATCGGGAAAAGTTTAATCTCGAAGGAATTTCCAAATGTTGGTTACTGCTCTGGAATGAACATTTTAATTACCAAAATGAGACTGTTTTCGTGATTGAAAATGAACAAAGGGTGTCATTACCTAAGAGTGGCCAGAAGCATTATGGAACTGCATATAACTTCACAAAGTGCAGTGAAGAAATGGTCCACAGAGCAGGTCTGATGGGACAGCGGTGGGGAAGAATATAGATGCTTGGCTCTTCCTAGCAACCTGTCAGGTTTCATCCATTCTGTGTACTTGACAGAAGGTGATACAGTTAGAGCTAGAGATATAAATTTAGATAAAATTAGAAAAGAAGAAATGTAAATAAAATAGAAAGATGAATCAAGGGACAGCATACATAAATATGCAGTCCACGAGTAAAAAAGTTGATTGCAAATATGGCTCTGAGCTTCCTGGCAGCCAAAGCAAGCCTATCAATCACAAAGTTGAATTTGTCCATGAGAAATGAAACATTGTAGCTCCTCAGACAAAACAATGCCTTTCAGGTACTCGAGCCTTAAATAAATTTTTCATGTAGTTCTTTCAAAAGGGTACACTGCATGATTTAGTGAACAATATCCCCACCTACAAGCTAGATAAATACTTAAAAAGGTTTTCACCCATCAGTTCCTTACTTCATTCATCTTAGGAAGCCAAGAGCAGGGTAGGAAAAAGTACATTTATAAGAAGTTAACACAACTGGCTACAAGAAGGTAGCTCCGTGGTCTGGCTTTATAGGTTTTAACTGTTTTGGTTTCAGCAGTCATGAGAACCAGGCCGCCTGATGAATTTCACAAACAGGAGATGGGGACAGGGGCCAATGGAAGGGCCCTGCACAAGCAGTAGGGTCACCATTTTTCATCAACCATCTTCTTCAATGTACAAGAAGGAAAATCCACCCATCACTCACTTTAGACAGTGCCCCGAAAGGCCTGACCTGCTTAGCTATGGAAAAAAATCTCAGGAATTCCAGGGTAACCAGAAAGCACTATATATAAGAAACCTATTTTCTTTTTTAGGCAGGCTTTTCTTTTCTTTCTAAGATTTGATTTACACAGCAAAATTAAGAGCTCATTCATGTTAATTCCAGCTACAACTGAACTCTGAAGCTGAATGGTGTCAGCAAATGGAATGATATTCCACCAAGATCAAATACATGTGTCCTGAAAGACTAAGTTTCAAAAGTGCAGGGTTATTCTAACAAGGAATTTATTTGGATGTACAAGTATACTATTATTCAAATAACTTTCAAACATAACGGAGCTTAGAGGAAAAATGCCCTTTTCTACCTCAGCAGAGCATGTAATGGTTTGTCGCTGCATGTAAAGTTTAATTTGTACAAAGGCTCGGTACATCTTCCTGCAGGCCTCCCTCTCTGAGATCCAGGTGGGGTTGGTTATCTGCGCCTCCTTTCTCCCCTTCTGTCTGCCTGTGAGGTTGCAGGATGACGGACAGGGTAGGAGAGAGGACATCACCATCTCGGATGCTCCCAAATTCACTTAATCTAAAGGAAAGACTTCAATTGGTTTTTGGGAGGCAACTCCCAAACGTCATGGGCTAGGAACCAAGTAAGAGTTATGCAGGCGGAAAGGGGGGCAACAGGGGCAGGTCTGCAGGTGGGAGCACATGAGCACCCAGGCTCAGAAAGCAGCATATGCCAAGGCCTAGAGACTGTGAAGGCATGAGAGCTCAGTGCTTCCGTGTAGGTGGAGAGCCTTGGAGCAACCAAGGGAGAGGAAATGGGGCTGGGGCCATGGGGTCAGACCCAAATGCCCTTCCTATATGTTCTCCAAAGAAGTGTGGGCTTTCTTTCTCCCAAAGGGAGCAGGGGAGGACTAGTGAAGGGTTTTGGGCAGGGGAGTGGGACTGACAGAAAGCCTGGAAGAACATGTCACAGAACAGCAGCCAGATATCTAAGACACCAGTCGTATCACACGATCTAGCACACCATCGCTGTTGGTTATGTCATTGCCTACACCTATTTTAGGTGTGTGGGATGTTCTCCTCATGTTACAGATTGAATTGTGTCCCCCCAAAATATGTATTGTAAATCCTAACCCCTATACCTGTGGTTAAGAGCTCAGGTTGCTAACCAAAAGTTCAGCAGTTCAAATCTACCAGCTGCTCCTTGGAAACCCTATGGGGCAGTTCTACTCTGTCCTATAGGGTTGCTACAAGTCAGAATTGATTCAAAAGCAAGGGTTTATATATATATATGTACCTGTGGTTATAATCCCATTTGGGATTGAGTTTTCTTTTTTATGTTAATGATACAGTATTCCTGTAGGGTGTGTCTTGTGTCAATCTCTTTTGAGATAAAAAAAAGAGCAGATTAAGCAAAGAAACAAAGAAGCAGAGGTGGGGGAAAAGAAATGCCAAGTCACATGAAGATTATCCAGAAGCAGAAGCTCAAAAGAGACAAGGACCTTTCCCAGGGCCAATAGAGAGAGAAAGCCTTCCCCTAGAGCCGGCACCCTGAATGCAGACTTCTAGCCTTCTAATCTGTGAGAAAATAAGCGTCTGTTTCTTAAAGGCACCCATTTGTGATATTTCCGTTATAGCAGCACTAGATAACTAATAACAAGAATAATAAATATATATGTATATTTATATGTATATTTATATAAATATATATGTATATTTATATAAATATATATGTATATTTATATGTATATTTATATAAATATATATGTATATATATATAAATATATATATAAATATACATATATATTTATTATTCTTGTTATTAGTTATCTAGTGCTGCTATAACGGAAATATCACAAATGGGTAGCTTTAACAGACATTTTTTCACAGTTTAGAAGACTAGAAGTTTGAATTCAGGGAGCCCTGGTGGCATGGTGGTTAAGAGCTTTGCTGCTAATCAAAAGGTCAGCAGTTCAAATTCACCAACCACTCCTTGGAAACCCTATGGGGCAGTTCTACTCTTTCCTATAGGGTTGCTATGAGTCGGAACCGATTCCATGGCACCTAACAACGACAACAGGTAACTAAGATACCTCAGTTGGATTGAAAGCTCCCAAATGGCAGGAGCCAGATGTCCCTTCTCCAATGGATACAGCTAGGGCATGGGGTTGGGCAACACGTCACAGGCTGGCTCTCAGCCCCACTCAACCCCTCAGAGTGAAACCTGCACAGCTGTGCTCAGCAGCCTGTCCCTCCAGGCCAGAGACTGTGCCCCTCATCTCCCTACCCTCATGGCAAGTACAGTGCCACACTCGGCCACGGACACACACAAAAATTTCAGAATAACTGTTCAAAATTCTTCAAGCCAGGACGGGGGAAATGATCTTCGGCAGCGGGGGAAAGCTGTGCTTTACCTGTGGTTTGGATGTATGTGTTTATATGTACATAAAACAAGGTCTGGAAGGCTAACAGGTCTCAACAGCAAACTGTTATCAGAGGTTATCCTAGAGAAGCGAGATGGGAGAGAAGGGAGTTTTATTTTATTTTTGTGATTGTTTTTTATAAGGAGCATATGTAACTTTTATAACATAGTTTTTTTGTTTTTTTTTTTTTAAAAATCCTTCAAGGCTTAGCTCAGGGCCTAATTCCTGCAGGAAAACTTCACAGACTCCATTTCAGCAGAGCAGAATCTCCCAAGCCAAGTCCATTGTCAAATGTTGTCTGATGTCATCCACTCATCTATGGGTGAACAGAGGGTAAATGAGATTTTCCTGCCTGGCTCAGAATCATAGCCCCATTTCTGAGGACCCTTTTGTGTTAAGTGGCTCCAGTTCTAAAGAAAGCACCAAGAGGCTGAGTAAGAAACAATCAAGTGCTCCAATGACCCTGACTGCCGCCCAACCTCCTTCCACCCTTATATACAGACTAGAAAATTGAAGAAGGTCATTGATGCAGGAGGGAGTCCCTAGAGGAGATGGCTGTGATTTTTGCCCTCTCCTATCCCTGGAAAGCGGGAGGGGGTGGGTGGTCCTGTCCTGCCCCACCCCAGGTGAGGAGGGCCCTTAGAGTACCTTTCAGAGAGGTGAAGAACACTAAAAAGTGCCTGGCTGTCCCTCTCCAGCCTGATGCTTGAAAGTTGAGAAATCCCCAGTTCAGAACGTGGGGAGAATATTCTTGGCAGGCGTGGAGTGGGTAGCATGGACTTTGGGGAAGTCTCCTGTGTCTCACCTGGAAGACTCTGAAGACAGGAGACCGAACAAAGCAGCCCACCAAAGTCTCATGAGATGAGAGAGCTGCAGAGTTTGGAGGGGCAAGGATGTACCTCCATAGGCCAGGCCAGAGCCACAGGAGGAAATGGGCTGGCCCCAACGCAGGGCAACCTGCCAGAGTAAGGGGCCCAGCAGAAAGAGACTGTGCATGGGCAGGGGCTGGCGGGAGGGTCACGAGAAGTCTCTCAGAAAGTGCCTCACCGGAGACCAGGGACCAGGCCCCTTCTGAGGGTTCTGACAAGCCCTCAGATGTACGCACTAGAGAGTGAGCACCTTCCTGCCTGTCAATGGAGAGCATGTCAGTCAGCCCAGTGAGCCAAAAAGAACCCATAATAGCCGGGCCACTAGGTAAAAAGACTTTGGCCCTTCTTGTAATTCTCCCTCCTCCTACCCACCCAGAAAAATCCTCAAAATGAAGACAGAATGGAAGAAGACCAAAGTCACAGGTCAGAGCTGCCTGAGCTGGGGGGCGGGAGAAACTTTGGATCAGAAGTGGGGCTGAAATTGTGATCTGACCAGAAAGGACTTCTTGCTGCCTGAATTGCTGTAATTGTCAAAATGACCATTTCTACAGCTAAAGGGACCATAAAATTACAGATATGCCTTAACTGTTGCCAAGGGGTGGGTAAGGAGAAAACACAACAGAACACGTTTGAAGGCTGTCACTGGAGAAAAATAAAGGAAGTTTTTGTTTTGTAGCCACAGAGTTCAAACTAATATTCCAGTTACAGGTAAATATAGATGTGTGTGTGTATATATATATATAGTCCCTGGGTGGCACAAACGGGTAAGTGGAAAGTTTGGTAATTCAAACAAACCCACCCAGATGTGCCTCGGAGGACATGCCTGGCTATCTGCTTCTGAAAGATAACAGCCTAAAAACCCTATGGAGCAGTTCTACTCTGAACTCACGGAGTTGCCATGAGTCAGAATCAACTTGACAGCAAATAACAAATATACACATACACATATAAAAAAAAATGTAAATGTATATCTGTACTTACATTTTCTCAACAAGACATGATCTGTTCATGGCAAAGGATTATTTTGTCTATGTATCTGGCATCATCTTGTCCAGCACTGCAAGTCCATTAAACGCCTAAGACATCTGTGTTGACCAGTGGTTAGTGGTCTGATTCAGCAAACCCCACAATTCAGATCATTTCCCTCCATTTGGAGACTCTGGCCTTGGTTACACAATATTTAACGTTTTGAACGAGAAGACCTCGCAGAGCCTTTAATATGCTAATACACATTATAATTTCCCTAAAGAGGAATGAAGTGTGAAACTTCTCCAAACTTAACTAACCACCAAACACTTCTTTTGTTAGAATCTTTAATAACTTATCAGAAAACAGCTGAAGAAGTTTAAAAAATACTGCCATAAGCATCAGTGACCCAACATCTGCCACTGACAGGGTCCATGCCCCCAGTGCCCAGCTGTGGGGCCCTCTTTTCTCCTCTTCATTCATTTATTCCAGAAATACTTTTGCATGAGAACTATACACAGACACTGTATGAGGTGCTGGAGATACAGTGGACAAGGCAGAAGCTGTTGTCCTGGAGCATACACTCTAGCCAGGGAGAGCTATATACACATAAATCACTCATGGGAACCATGACATAAGCCATGAAGGAGAGCAGGTGAGCTGAGGAGCCATGACAGGATGACCTGATTTAGTCGGGGTGGCAGGGACAGTGTCCCTGAGGAGGTGGCATTCAAGCTGAGACCAGAAAGATAAATACATATTAGGTAGTGGAGAGGAGATGGAACTGGCGGGAATGCCAGGCTGGGAAGCAGTAGGCACAAATATCCTCCCTGAGGCAGGAAAAAGCTTGGCTACTTTCCAAACCCATGTTTTACCACCAGCCCCGGTAGGATTAGACACCCTAGAGGAAAAAGGTACACAAAGAGAAATAGCACTTTAGAAGTTTCCTGGAAGTTAAAATACGCATCAGCAATCTCTTTGTTTTGCAGGAGCCCCTAACATTTTTGACAGTCCTCTTCTATGCAGAGTCAACTTTAAATTACTTCCTGGCTCCCTCTCTGCCAGTCTGGGCATCTAGTATCTCCTTGGGTGAGGAGGCATTGATGGATGTCCCATGGTTTTCCTTTATTGCTTGGTCCAATTTATCATAATGTGTTTTATAAATTAGTATTCTTAAATTCTCATTGTACGTCAGTGTCTTTTGATTTATATAATATGGATCTGATTTATGGATCATTGAAGTAATTTATAGCTTAAAGAACTAATTTGTCGACCCGTCACCAAAATGTGTAAGTCACCTAGCACTTTTCTCAGTGACACAGATGGGTCCTAAATGATTCAGGGGATTTATGCCAATGGGAGACTAATTCAGGGCATGAGGCCATGGAAAGCCCAAGCTTAGAGCTAAGGTTGTGACAGCCACCTCTGAAGATCACTCTTCTCCTCAAAGGCCCCAAAAGAACAGTCAAATGCCCTTTAACCCATATGCCTCACTCCCAGAAATCTTCCCTAAAGGCAATAGTTTAGAAGAAAGAAAGAGCTGTGGGCATGCCCTTATAACGAAAGTTAAAAAGACAAAATGTTGGAAACAGCATAGATGTGCAGTAAACAGATATAATTCGGCAAATTATGAGTTACCAACCAAGTATATATAATGTTAAACAACCAATAAAAATGAGTTCTAGAATTCAGTGGTTCTCAACTGGAGACAATTTGGACTTCCAGAGAACATTTGGCAAAATGTGACATTTTTGATTGCCACATCCTACTGGATGGTGGTTCTGGAATCTAATTGGTAGAGGTCTGGGATGCTGCTAAGCAGCTTGCAATGCACAGGACAGCCCCCCACAACAAAGAATTACATAGTGAAAAATGTCAGTGGTGCTGCGGTTGAAAAGCCTTGCAATAACTACATGCAACAAAAACAAAGTGTTTTACTGAGATAAGTAAGCAACAAGAACACAAAATTGTATCCATGCTATGACTTCAGCTATAAAAACTGCATATATATTTGGATAAGACCCAAAGAGGAATAAGATAAAAAGAAAACAGATATATTGTTAGGATGGTGAAACTATAAGTAATTTTTTTTAATTGATTTTATTGTTTTTTTCAAAGTAGTTTTCCAAAAAACAAACAAAAAAGAACAAAATACAGGTCTCAAACACCAAACAAGTGTTTCAGGGGAATGGTTCACCAGTCTGCCTGAACTCAGAATCCTTTTACCAAAAACCCAAACCCGTTACTGTCAAGTCAGTTCTAACTCATAGAGACCATACAGGACAGAGGAGAACTGACCTATACAGTTTCCAAGGAGTGGCTTGTGGATTCAAACTGCCAAACTTTTTGGTTAGCAGCTGTATCTCTTAACCACTACACCACCAGGGTTTTCCCAGAATCCCTCTAGAGGTATTTAAACCAAAATGCAGCCTCCTCATCATGAAGTGACCCCGTGTGGTCATCTCTCTGTATCTGGCAATGCTCCATGTGTGATGTTAATATAGCCACACCAATTTCTCTTATGCTTAGTGTTTGCATGGTATATATTTTTCTTCCTTTTACTTATATTTCAACTGTGTAACTTTTATACAGCAAAGGGTTGGATCTTGCTTATTTTATCCAGTCTGACAATCTCTGCCTTTTAAATAGTGTATTTAGTCCATTTACATGTAATATAATTCTTGATATAATTGGGTTTAAATCTACCAACTCTGTTTTCTATTTGTCTCCTTTGTTCTTTGTTCCTTCTTTCATTCTGGATTAATCAAGCTTTTTTTCTTTTTACTTCTACACTCTAGCTCCTCTACTGGCTTTTTAGTTATAACTCTTTTGTCTTTTGTTTTGTTTCTCTCATAATTACAATACGCATACTTTATTACAGCCTACCTTGAACTATTATTATACCACTTACTGTATGTTGAAGAACCTTATAGCAGTATAATTCTATTTATAAACTGTCTTTGTTTCTTAGTGCTGCTATAAAGAAATACCTTTACGTATTTAAAGTGGCTTTAAAGAACAGAAATTTATTTTCTCACAGTGGATCAATGGACCTTTATTATTGTAAGGGTTCTAGATTTTACATGAAATGGTACAAAATTAACTCTAAGTAGGCTGTGAAAAATTAAGGATATGTATTGTAAACTCTAGAGCACCCACTTAAAACAAAAATTAGTTTAAAAAGCCAAAAAGAAATTCTAAAAAATATTCAATAAATTCAAACAAATGAAGAAAGAAAGGAACAGAGGAACAAAAAACAGAGGCAACAAACAGAAAACACATAGAAAACAGGTAAAATAAAAAGGAATAAACTGTTGATACATGCAACAATATGGATGAATCCCCAAAACATTATGCTGAGTAAATTAAGCCTCACAAAAAAAGTACATACTGTATTGTTCCATTTATATAAAGTCTTAAAACAAGCAAACACTAGCCTGTGATGTAAAAATAAAATTGATTTTATTATTTATTTCAAAGTAGTTTTCAAAAAAACAAAAATGGAAAAAGTACAGATAAATGAACAATATTAGAAAGAAGGAAGATAGCTGAGAGCTGACAAGTTTTTTTCCAGCCTCTTGAAGGTTCTTTCTACTGTCTTCTTTATTCTGTAAGTAATGCATTGCTTTTCTCTGGATGCTTTCAGATTTTTTTTCTTTATCTTTTATATTCAGTTTACCAAGTGCTATGATGTATCTCAGTGTGATTTTCTTTATATTTATCCTGCTTAGTGAATGCTGAGCTTCTTGGATTTGTGAGTTGTTGTTTTATCAACTTTGGAAATTTTTCAGGCAATATTTCTGTAAAAACTTTTCCTGCTCCGCTCTCTCTAGGTCACTGGGTCTCTGTTTTCTTCTCTGACTTTTTTCTGTCTGTGTTTATGTTTGGATGATTTTTTATTGAAATGTCTTATTCTTCACCAATTTTTTCTTCAGTTATGTGTCCAATCTTCTCCTCCATTCAGTGAAATTTTTTTTCAGATTTTATATATTTCCATTTGTTCCCTTTTACAGTTTTTACGTCTTCTCTGATATTCCCATATCTTTACTTATTACATCTATCTTTTAATGTATTTATTATAATTACTTTTAAAGTCCCTGTCTGCTAATGCCAACATTTCAGTCATCTGTTGGTCTGTTTCTCTTGGCTGATCTGTCCGTGGTTCCCATTCTCCTGCTTCTTCATGTCTCATATTTTTTATGATATGCCAGGTATTATTTCCAACAGAAAAGTAGGAGCTGAAATGTATTCAAGATATATTTTGTTAGGTAGCTCAGATTAAGGGCTGATCAGTTTGAGCTGATTAGGAGTTGATCTAGCTTGGGCAATGTTGCATCTTTAATCCCTCTAACCAAAACAAACAAACAAACCTGTTGCCTTCAAGCCAATTCCGACTCATAGGGACCCTATAGGACACAGTAGAACTACCCCATAGGCTGGTGGATTCGAACTGCCAACCTTTTGGTTAGCAGCTAAGCTGCCTTGGAATTTAAGCACCATTGTTGTTGTTAGGTGCCGTCAAGTCGGTTCCAACTCATAGCAACCCTATGCACAACAGAACGAAAACACTGCCCGGTCCTGAGCCATCCTCACAATTGTTGTCATGCTTGAGCTCATTGTTGCAGCCTTGGAATTTAAGCACCATTAGGCTGCGGAAATCTCTCTTTGCTTTTCAGACCAGCTCTCACCTTCTGGGGCAGCCAGACTGCTGCCATTATTTATCTCAGCAGAAATTATATTGGACAAATGTTTGGTTGCAATTTTGATTAGACTCGATTCAAATCTATCTTCAAGCACTTTGAAGATGAGTTCAAGTCTCTTCCACAAGCACTATCAGACTACTAGACCTTAAAGCTATTAGACAATAAAATTATGACACTGCATATCACGACATTATGAAGTCTCAGAATTGCAGGACTAGGAAATTTCAAGACCACAAGACTGCAAGACTGTGAGACTCCAAGATCACAAGATTTTGAAACTGAAGAGTTCAAGATTACAAGATCTCTTTCTCCTTTCCAGACCTGCCACAAACTCTGCTTCCTCAGCAAATATCTATGTGAGGGAATTACAGGATAGAGTAGATTATCTCTGTGTTTAAGGCCATTCTAGACTCAAATCCAAATGCCATAGATTTGTCAAAAGTTTGATATGTTTCTCCTTATCCCAACAAAGACTGTTTCTCTGGCAAGCTTGTTCCTTTGCCCACAATGTTCCCAATATCAACAGCTGACTCCAAGTATGAACACTTATTCTGTCTCCTGCTCACCTAGGAAGGGCTGATCTCTCTGGAGTTAAATTCTACTAAATTTCTTTGCACCCACATCTCTTTGATGGCTTTAAAGTATTACATTATTTTATTTTATTTTTGCTTATCCCATGATTTCTTGTTGTTACAATAAAAGTGAAGATCTTTCTTATTCTTTGCGACTGCAATCAGGAGCAAAACTTCCAACCCTGTAGAGTTCTGCTACAAAACATTGTATACATTCTTCCCCCTTTCCTTCCCACTGCCATTAACCTAGAAAACTTTCTAGAATCAGTCCTAGGAAAGTGTTCTTAGATGCTGCTGACTGTGTAAGCACCATGCTTGAGGGGTGTATGGGGAGAGGATATAACTCAAAATCACAAGGCTGAAATCATGGCAGAACAGTTTATGCCCACACGACTTTGTCATCATCCACGATGCCAACTCCTCAGCCCCATTACTCATACTCTGTGACCTCTCAGGGGTCTGTTATCCAGGAATTTTGGTTCTTTTAAAATTATTTATATTACTGGCCTAAAATAATGTGTTTCTTGAGGAGGATCTTCTCTTTCAGTTCTAAATTTTTCTTTTTCAGTGTTTAAGGAAAACTCTCTAATCCTGCTACATTAGGATTCAATTTCAAACTCCCAAGCCATTATACAAAAAGGATCAACACTTGTGCAAGATGTGTACCCCCAAAGCCTTACTCTATTCCTTGACCAGGGCTGGTGGTCCCCAAGCCTGGCATGGATCACTTCAGCAGAAACTTCTTGGATTTGAAATCCAGTCCATCTACTCGAGCTAGCTTCAAAGCCTGTCTGTGTACCAGTTTTCTCATCTATAAAATGAAGATAAAAATAGTAACATCTACCCCTTAGTGTCATTCCGAGAATTAAATGAGTTATTATTTGTAGAATGCATTATATATCAGGGTCTATGCTAATCATTTTGCATCCTTTTTCTCATTTAAACTTATAGCAATACTTTGAGGTAAGTGCTATTACAATCCCTATTGATTTGATGAGAAGAATAAGATATGGACAGGTGAAATAACTTGCCCAATGTCATACAACTAATAAATGAAAAAGTCAGAATTCAAACCCAAATCTGACCAGAGGCTAAGCACTTAATCATTATGCAAATGTTCCCTAGGCTTGCCAGAGCATAAAAATCACCTGGGGTACACACTAAAAAATGCCGATTCCCAGTCCTAACCCCAGGCCCACTGAATCATCTTTTCTGTGATACGGCCTGGGAATCTGTATTTTAACAAGTACCCCCAGATGATTCTTATCAGTGAAGTCTGGGAGGCGTCCCATAAACTCTACACATAATCCCTGTACAACTCCCTCTGAGGGCAGTCTCCTATATTTGTTCAAACACTGGGTGCTACATAACAGCTCATGGAAAACCAGACAGGTACATATATAATCAATTCCATAAAATGGTTCAATTTCATTTATAGAGTTATTCACAAGGCATCCTGGTAGCACAAAAGAGGGACACTCAGCTCACTCAAGGGAGAAGGACAGAGGGGGAAGGATTCCCAGAAGAAACAGCGTATAAGCCGATTCTTAAAAGAAATGCAGAAGTTAGCTAGCAAAGAAGGAAAAGGTATTCCATGCCAAACTCACAGCACAGGTAAAGGTAAAGAAACCCAGAACTATGTTTCTATGTTCAGGAACCCTGTGTCCAAGGAACTACATGTGGCTCAGTGACTGGAAACCTGACCACAGCCATAGGTGACACCCAGACCTCCAGGGCCACTGACCTTGGTTTCACAGGGTCCGTGCCAATCTCTAGCTCTCTCAGACACTGTAAACACTAACAGCCTCTCGGGAACAAGGCCTACATTGTTTACTGTTGTTAACTCCCTCACCATCTGCTTCACCCTCAGCACAATCGTGTAGTTGATGGAATAGCCTTCATCACCCCTGCCTTCCCATCCCATATCAGGTCCTCTCTCTCTGCTTCCTGCCTGAGAAAAATACCATTGTGGGAAACCCTCAATTAAAGCCTCCTATGAGATCCTGTGCTATCCCCATGTTGAAATTTTTTCTTCCAACTTGGAAATTGATGGCATTAACAGGATCCTTTTTATTGCTCTTAAGCAGGATTCATCAAGGATCTGTGCATTCCCAGGAGACAAACAATGCAAACACAACACAGGAAAGGAGGGTATAACTTTGACAAAGTCCATGCAGGTGGTTCCTCCTTGGCTAGCAAGTACACCTGCTTGTGTTTTAGTTTTTCTATCATATAATAAGGGGGAGGGAAAAAATTTCTGTGCCCAGTGTCCAAACTAAGAAAGACACTTGTGATTAGATGTCATCACTAATGGGACAGGAGCATTTCAACTGGATATCACTAGTGACTCCAAATCTCTGCCCCAAAAAAGCAATAAGGGTGCCCAGGTACGCTGGCAGAGGCTCAGAGCAGATAGCAGGCACCCACTCTACTGTCCACCCATAGGACCAACAACAGTAACAGCAAACACTTACAAAACATTTACTAAGCACTCCACATATGCTAACTCTTTAATCCTTTTAGGAACTCTATACAGTAAATATGCGTCTATTTTACAGATAAAGAATGAAGACTCAGAGATTAAGTAGGATTCCCAATGTCACACACTAGTAAGTGGCAGAGCTGGGATTTGAGCTCAGGCTATCTGAGTTCCAGAGTCTCTACCCTGGGGTCCCAGACAAAATACTTAAGTGACCACCTGGCAGAATGAATGAGAGCCACGATTGTGATTACCACAGCAGGTTGTAGGTCTCTGTCCCTCAGGGTCCTGAGGCTTATGTCTCATAGCAATTAGAATGGTCAGAATGTGATACGGCCAGGAGAAGTGTTATGGATTGAATTGTGTCCCACAAAATGTGTGTCTTTTGGCTAGGCCATGATTCCCAGTATTGTGCGATTGTCCCCTTTTTGTGAACTGATATGATTATTCTATTGTTGTAAATCCTAACCTCTATGATGTTAACGGAGCCCGGTGACACAGTGGTTAAGAGTTCAGCTGCTAACCACAAGGTCGGCAGTTCGAATCCAGCTTAGAAACCCTATGGAGCAGCTCTACTCTGTCTGTACAGTCACTATGAGTCAGAATCTATTGGACAGCAATGGGTTTGGTTTTTTTGGTTTATGATGTTAATAAAGCAGGAGTCAATCTACGGGATTAGGTTGTATCTTGAGTCAATCTCTTTTGAGATACAAAAGAGAGAAGCGAACGGAGAGACAGAGGGACCTCCTACCACCAAGAATGAAGAACAAAGAGTGGAACATGTCCTTTGGACCCAGGGTCCCTGTGCTAAGAAGCTCCGACACCAGGGGAAGATTGATGACAAGAACCTCCTCCCCACAACCGACAGAGAGAGAAAGCCTTTCGCTACAGCTGGTGCCCTGAATTTGGACTTCTAGCCTCCCGGACTGTGAGAGAATAAACTTTTGTTTGTTAAAGCAATTCACCTGTGGTATTTCTGTTACTATTCTGTTACAGCAGCACTAGATCACTAAGACAAGAAGGGAGGTCTGGAGACCCCCACTGAGAGGTGAATGACAACAAACACCAGGGTGGAGAATTTGCTATTTAACAGGAGTAAAGGATGAATCTTGGCTGAAAGCAGAGGGTACCAGAAAGATGTTTACCTTGAATATGCAAAGGCTGTGTGGATTATAACAAATTATGGATAACATTGCGAAGAATGGGAATTCTGGAACACTTCACTGTGCTCATGAGGAACCTGTACATAGACCAAGAGGCAGTTATTCAAACAAAACAAGGGAATACTGCATAGTTTAATGTCAAGAAAGGTGTGTGTCAGGATTGTATCTTTTTACCACACTCATTCAATCTGTATGCTGAACAAATAATCCAAGAAGATGGACTATATAAAGGAGAATGCAGCATTAGGATTGGAGGAAGACTTGCTAACAACCTGTAATATGTAGATGCCACAACCTTGCTTGCTCAAAGTGAAGAGGACTTGAAGCACTTACTGATGAAGATCAAAGACCACGGCCTTCAGTATGGATTGCATCTCAACATAAAGAAAACAAAAATCCTCAGAGCTGGACCAATAAAAAACATCATGATAAATGGAGAAAATATTGAAATCATCAAGGATTTCAGTTTACTTGGATCCACAGTCAATGCCCATGGAAGCAGCAGTCAAGAAATTAAATGATGTACTGCATTGGGAAAATCTGCTGCAAGAGATCTTTTAAAGTGTTAAAAAGCAAAGATGTCATTTTGAAGACTAAGGTGTGCCTGACCCAAGCCATGGTGTTTTCAATCATCTCACATGCATGCAAAAGCTGGACAATGAATAAGAAAGACCAAAGAAGAATTGATGCCTTTGAATTATGGTGTTAGCTAAGAGTATTGAATATACCATGGACTGCCGGAAGAATGAACAAATCTGTCTTGGAAGAAGTACAGCCAGAATGCTCCTTAGAAGCAACAATGGCAAGACTTTGTCTCACATACTTTGGACATGTTATCAGGAGGGACCAGCCCCTGGAGAAGGACTTCATGCTTGGTAAAGTAGAGGGTCAGCAAAAAAGAGGAAGACCCTCAACCAGATGGACTGACACAGTGGCTGCAACAATGGGCTCAAAGGTAGCAACGATTATGAGGATGGCACAGGACCGGACAGTGTTTCCTTCTGTTGCACATGGGGTTGCTATGGGTCAGAACTGACTCGACAGCACCTAACAACAACAACAAAGGAGGTCTGGTGGCACAGCGATTAAAGCATTCTGCTGCTAACCGAAAGGCCAGCACTTCGAATTCACCAGCTGCTCCGTGGAAGAAAAACGTGGCAGTCTGCTTCCATAAAGATTTATAGCCTTGGAAGCCCTATAGGGCAGTTCTACTCTATCCTATAGGGTCACTTCACATTGAAACCACTCAACAGCGATGGGTTGGTTTTTGTTTGTTTATTTTGTTTTATTTTTAAGAGCAGAAAGCTAAAGTGATGGAAGGAATGGAGATATTTCAGGTTGTATAGGAAGTCTGAAAAGATTCAGAGTTGGGTGGGGGAGGGAATGGAGGCCTTACTGGGCCTACCAAAATCATGTCACATGGGCAGTCATCTACTCAGCCAACAGCCAGGTCAAAAGCTGCATACATGGGATTTTTCTATGTTCAATATACCTACTCACATTTACTGAGCATCTTAGAGACTGTATTATGTGTTATGAATACCCAAGTGAATAAGGCCTGGGGCACTGCCCACATAGAACTCAGAATCCAGTAGAAAAAGCAGGCATTCCAATAAATGGCACTTGTCTGTGTACCAAAATATGGGAAATAAACTAAATGTCCACAGATATTGATTAAATGAAGCATGGTAAACCTATGCAGCACTACACGGCCGCAGAAAAGGATAAGGATGCCTCCTACTCACTGGTCTGGAAACGGCTTCATGACATATTAAGCGAAAAAAACAAGGTACAGAACATAGTATGCCATCTTTCATGTAAAAATTGGGGAAAATTAGAATATGTTAATATTTGCTTGTACAAGCATAAAGATACTCTGGAAGGAGACCCAGAAAACCAATAATGGCTGTTCCTGTGCTTAGGGTTGGGGTGGGAGGAGGACTGCACAGGGGCTAAAGGTGAAAAAGGAGAGTTTTTATGTGTGCGTCTGTGTGTATAGATATATATAGACAGATACATATATGAGCCCTGGTGACACAGTGGTTAAGAGCTCAGCTGCTAACTAAAAGGTCGGCAGTTCAAATCCACCAGCCTCTCCTTGGAAACCCTATGGGACAGTTCTACTCTGTCCTATATGGTTGCGATGAGTCAGAACCAACTTGATGGCATCTAACAACAACAACAATATATATATTATTTTTTCTTGGAACTTTGAGATTTTTAGAACTATTAAAAAAATTCAATTAAAAAATACATGTGATTACAGTCAATGACCACAGTCTTAGTGTTGCCTCCCCATATGAAGAATGCACCTGTTTCTTCTTCCTTTCCCATCACATCGCAGTGCTGGGCTCCTGAAAGAGGGTAATCAACAGTTGTGGGGAGGAACAGTAGACAGCAGAGAGCCTGCCCTTCTCCTTGTGTGAGTGGCCCAACTCCCATCAATCCGACATCCCCAAGAAACTGTCAGTCTGAGATGACCTTGTGCCGGCTCCCTCAAAACCATCCCTGCAACTCCTCCTCATTAACCTTGCCCCCTGTCAACAGCATAAGAGGACGATTTCAAAGCAAATCCTCAGAGCCTGCTGGATTCTCAAAGGCAGGGGAGGACTCTGAAGGCCATGCTCAGCTAAATGTTTTTGCTTCTTCCTCTTTCCTCTTTAATTACAGCATAATTTGCATTTATATGATTTCATTCTGCCATTGGGTTGTGGGCAGTGTTGATGATGATCGACATTCCATAATTTCCCACCATAGCTAAAAAGAGTCAGGAGGATGGCCTCCATCGCCGATAAAATCCTTTCCAATTAAACAGTTCACTGGACATGTCATGGTTTGGGGTTCTCGTTATCCTCTGATGTGCACGTCTCATGGATATTTCTTTACACCCATTATTATCATAATAAGGTCTTGGTGCAGAAGACGCTCGGAGAATTACGCTCCCCCACTAAGTGACTGTACTGACATTGACTTGAAAATGGGTCTTCTTACATGAGAAGCAGTGCTTCTTTTCTCAATGGGTCACTGTGGGCTTTGCTTTCCCAAGTCTTATATTCAAATGGTATCAGATGTTCCACTTGATGAAATATGCCAAGGATGCTGACAAAATAATGTTGGACCACAAACAGGATACATTTGCTGAGGGTAAATGTGCCTTAAGATTTCTCTAATCCACACCCCAGCACATGGCCTCTAGGCTGGATGGTGTAGTTCACCTGGCCAACATGGCTCACCTGGCAGGCTCCCCTGGTTGAAAATATATGGTAAACAATTCAGAAGCACATGCAGGTAGTATAAGTGTTCACCCACCTGAAATGATTTCAGAGCTCCCAGAAGGTGGCCATGCCTGCCTCCAAACTCATGCCCCACACTGCTGCCAGGGATGTGCTCAAAACTGAATGCGTCACTTTCTAGTCCAAACTTCTCCATTCCAACCTCTGAAGAAGGCAGGACAGTTCCCTAAAATAGCAAAAGCTCTGAACAAGATAGGTCTGAGGTGAAATTGTGTCTCTACCACAAGTTGTGAGGTGTTAGGTAAGTTGCTTCACCTGATTTTCACTGTCCATGTCTATAAAATGGAAATAATAATATTAAACTGGCTGTTCTGTTATGAAAAGTAACTGAAATAATTTCATTCACTTTTGGTCAGCCTCAACAAATGGTCATCCCCTCTCTCCTTCCGTTTTCCTCAGCAGAGCATTCAAGCCCCGTCTTAATTTCCTAAGGCTGCCAGAACAAAATACCACGAAGTAGGTGACTTGAAAGAACAAAGCTTTATTTTCTCACAATTCTGGAGGGTGAAAGTCTACATCAGGGACTCAGCATTGTTGATTCTTTCAGTGGGCCTCTCTCCTAGTTTCTGGTGGCAGCCAGCAGTCCTTGGAGTTCCTTTGCTGCTTACAGACCATCTGCCTCTATGGTCACATGGCCCCCTCCCCCACCCACCCACGAGTGTGTCTCTCTGTATCCCCTTTTTATAAAAGACCACTCCGAAAGAGGTTTGGGGCTCACCCTACTCCAGTATGACCTCATTAACAGAGGAAAAACCCTATTTTCAAACAGGATCACATTCACAGGTACAGGAGTTAGGACTACAACATACATTTTGGGAGGACACGATTTAATCCATAACAGCCCCTCATCACAAGTTTTCCAGCCTCATCTCCCGGCATCTCCCCAAGCACACACGGAATTATACAGCACTCCACTGAAGCATTAACTTTCAGTTCTCTTTGACTTGGTTCAAATAGTTACTTTGTGAAATGTTCTCCTCTTTCTCTATCTGACAGTTCTTCAAAACTCACACTAATATTTTATGATCTGTAAACCATCCTCGCAAAATACACACTGCACATTCCTCCTCCCCACCCCAAACACCCTATATCTTGGCCACAGGGCCTGTCAGCAGCATTGAACAGCTGATCATTCCCTCATCCCTCTTCATTCAAGCACTCCTTCACTTGGCAATCTGAACACCAAATATCCTTATTATTCTCCTATCTCACTGGCTGCTTCTTCTGCCTCCTTTGCTGATTCTTCCTCATATCCCTCACCTCTTAACTTCGGGCTGCTCCACTGTTCAGTTCTTGGATATTTTGGATCTTTTCTAACTACACTCAATCCCTTAGTGTTGTCATCTACACTCATTGCTTTTCATGCCACCTACATGCTGATGACTCCAAAAATTATGTGTCCAACCTTAACTTTATGCCTAAACTCCAGACTCATGTGTCTAGATTTCCTGCTCAACATCTCCACTGGAAGTCTGATACCAGTAAAAAATCCAGTGCAGAAGTCTGATAGGCATACCAAAAGTAACAGATCCAAAATCAAGCTCCTGATTTTCCCAAAAAAAACTCTGCTCCTACACAAGTCTTTCCAACTCAGTTAATGGTAACACCATTCCTCCAATTGCTTGGACCACAAATATTAGTGTTATTCTGGACTCCTCTTTTTTTTGTACCTAGTATCTAGTTCACCAGCAAGCCCTGTCACTTCTACCTCCAAATCCAGCAACTTCTCACAACTTCCCCTACTACCACCCTGGTCCTAGCCACTGTCATCTCTCAGCTGCACTGTCACAATAACTTCCTATCTGGTCTCCTCACTTCTCCCCTACCCTCATAAGCCAGAGAAATTCTAGTACACGTAAGTCAGAACATATCCCTTTGCTGTTCAAAACATTCCATAGTTTCATTGTGCTGAGTAAAAATTCAAGTTGTTTCAGTAGATTACTTCCGACCTGACCTCATTTCCTACCACCCTCCCCGTGCTGTCTCTGCATCAGGCACACTGGCCTCCTTGCCATTCCTCACACATCCCAGGCACGCTCCCACCTCAAGACCTTTACACTTGCTATTCCCTATTTCTCCAGACACACATATGGTTTCCTCACTGTCTTGTTATTGTTGTTGTTGTCATGTGACATTGAGTCAATTCTGACTCACAGAGACCCTATATGACAGGGTAGCACTTCCTCATAGGGTTTCCTAGGCTGTTATCTTTATGGGAGCAGACCACCAGGTCTTCCTTCCACAGAGCCCCTGGGTGGGTTCAAACTGCCAATCTTTTGGTTAGCAGCCAAGCGCTTAACCATTGAGCCACCAGGGCTCCTTCCTCACTACCTTAGGTCTTAGAAAGACCTTCTCGGACAACCTTATTTAAAATTACAATTCCTCCCTACCCCGAGTCCCTACCCTTCTCTTGCCTTATTTTCTCTCTAGCACTTGTCACCATCTAACACACCATGTATTTTACTTATTTTGATCTGTTTGTCTCCCTCCACCCTCACTAGAATGTCAGCAAGAGAGGACAGGGATTTTGTCTGTTTTGTTCCTGCTTTATGTAATAGTGCTTAGAAGCGCCTACCTCAAAACAGGGCTTCATTAAATATTTTTAGAAAACAGGGCTTCATTAAATATTTTTAGAATGAGTGAATCCAAATAATTTCTTGAAAAAAAAATTGCTCCTTAGTTTAGAAAAGGAAGACCAAAGAAAAGGCTACCAAAATTCCAACATTTTTCTCTGGGTGGTCGAATCACTGATACATTTTTATTTTCTTCTTATGTTTGTGCTTTTCAATTTGTTGCTTATTACCGTTCAGCATCTTTTATTTTTATAATAAAATATTTTAAAGCAATACTTATAACCGTAAAAGGATAAAATGAACAAATCGAAAAATGTTTATTGACAATAGATCCTACAGCCACAACTGTGACAAAGAGAGGAGCCCTGGTGGCACAGTGGTTAAGAGCTCAGGTGCTAACCAAAAGGTCAGCAGTTGGAATCCACCAGCAACTCCCTGGAAATTCTATGGGGCAGTTCTACCCTGTCCTGCAGGGTCACTATGAGTCGGAATCAACGTGATGGTAATGGGTTTGGTTGTTTAGCATTTTTTTTTAATTGTTGTTGTTTTTTGTTTTTTTGGTTTTTTTGGTGACAAAGAGAAAGGGAAATAAACATCAAGAAGCCCTTGACAGTGTTTGGCTGGATCTTGTACCTTTAGGGTCACCTAACATCCTTATTACATTGTCATCTCCATCCCACCCCATCCCACTCCACCCTAGCCAATAAATCAAGCACCTCAATGTCCGAAACTACCCAGGATCACCCCCACTTTATTCCTGAACCACTTCCATTTCTTTCGCTTCAAGCCTGGCTCCTGATTGTCCACTCAGGCACCCTTCTTTGTCTGTCCCTCTGTGCCATGGTCTTGGTGTTGACTTTGACTCTCCTTGGAAACCCTGGTGGTTAAGAGCTACAGCTGCTAACCAAAAGGTCAGCAGTTCAAATTCACCAGATGCTCCTTGGAAACTTTATGGGGCAGTTCTACTCTGTCCTGTAGGGTCGCTATGAGTCAGAATCAACTCAAAGGCAATGAGCTTGTTTATTTGTTTTTGTCTGTCTGTCTGTCTGTCTGTTTTGGCCTTTGTACCTCAGATCACTCCAAAAAGCCTCTTCCCTGACACTGGTGCCCTTGGTTGGCACTCTGTTCTGTGGGGAAGGATTTTAATCTATAGATGAGATTGTGGCATGCTGTCTGGGAACCTGAATTAGTGAGCTGCTTAGTCAGAGAAAGGCATGAATGTAGCTTTCTTTAAATGTTCTGCTTCAAACACTCATTACAGCTCTCCTTTAAATTTGAGAAGTCATTGAGAATGACTACGACAAGATAGTGTTACCTCAGGTTGGGCCCCAGGGAGAGAATAAAAAGTTTGTGAGGGTTTGATATGTCTAATGCTTCAGGACCCACCTATCCTGGGGCTGTCCCTCTCCCTGGACTAAATGATACTGTAATTATTTTTAAGTACGGTAAAATGAAAATTTTCATAGTTCTAGGTAATAGATACTGGCCAAAATGCTTCACAGGCCGTTTAATTCTATCAAATACAAAATGCAAACAATATCTTGCCCTGTATCGTGCCCAACAGTCTACCTAAAGAGCAGAATATTCCATGATCTAAAAGTCCTTGGACCCAGACCTGACACTTCTCCCTCAGTGACTGAAGCTAGTGGCAGAGGGATTGCCTCCAACTTACAGCGGAATCCTCAGATATAGGAGAACACTACTGTCGCTAGAAAAGGGGCAACTCAGATATCATGACCCTTTGTTTTATTTTCTCTGGTCAAAAATTGTGAATTCAAGGCAAACTCCAGTTACAACTTCCTTTTGCCTCATTTGGGAGTCAAAGAAACAAATTTTCATTTATTTATTTCTGTACAGCAAAAATTTTGAGTCTGTGGTAAATGCCAAATACAAATTCCTTTTGACATACACTATGAACATATCTATGAGTCGGAATTGACTCGACAGCACTGGGTTTGGTTTTTTGGTTTATGAACATATCTAAAGATTAAATAAATAGGATTGCCAAATAAAGGGGCTTTAAACAAAACAGGAGCATTAGAACGATATTCTCCTTCCCCCACTGTGGACATGCAGCACACCTTCCAAGCTAGGGTGGAATGATTGTGCCCTACCTTACTTAAGAACAGTGATTATAAATTATTAATGATATTTATTCTCATAGGAAGGAAAAACATTATATGGTCATACGTGGTTCCAGGGATTTGTTAGTATTATATGGACTAAGGAGTCACAGAAACATTAGTCAACCATACCCCTTGGCTACCACAAGCACCAAATGCCATTTACTCTTCAGCAGAGGTCTTGGTTTAGGCAAAATCTCATTATTTCCAGGGTATCTGGGAGCAAATGGCATTCAATAGAAACTTTATCTTAAGTGATAAAGAAGGTCATTGCAAACCCTTCTCTATGGCACACTCACTCAGGGTCCCACTCACCAGCACACCAGCATGTTCTGTTTTCTGGTACAAAACATGGATAAATACACTAGCAGAATTTTTGATGCCTGTGATTCCTGTCTCTAAACCTTGAGTTCTTTAGGCTTGGAAGTCTTTGTTCTCCAGAAGGGAATGCTGCCACCAGAGCACACAACAATGGTTCCATTGAATGCCAGGTTGAGACAAGTCACATAGTCATTTGGACTCCTCATGCCACTGAAGCAAAGAAAGGGAGGTGACTATAACAGGCTGAAGTGATCCTCATAACTGAGCAGAAACTGGGTTACTGCCACTCAATGAGGGCAAAAAAGAGTATGTCTAAAACTCAGAGGATTCTCTCAGCCATCTCTTAGTACTTCTGTGTCCAATAGTAAAAGTCAGTGGAAAACTATAGAAACACAGCCCCCACCCAAAACAAAAAACAAACAAACAAACAAAAAAAACGCAGGACCACTGAATATTCAGTCCCTTCAGGAAAAAAGATTTGGGTCACCCCACCAGGTAAAGAACACACACTGCTGAGGTTTCCTGAGGACAAGCAAAACATGGAACAGTTAGTGGAAGAAAACCCATTCCCATTGCCATCGAGTCGATTCTGACTCATAGTGACCCGATAGGACAGAGTAGAACTACCCATAGAGTTTCCAACGAGTGCCTGGTGGATTCAAACTGCCAACCTTTGGTTAGCAGTCGTAGCACTTAACCAATATGCCACCAGGGTTTCCAACAGTGGAAGAAGGAAATTATAAATGTCAGTTAGAATACTGTGATGAATTACAGAAACATAAACTGTAGTGACTGTGTATATACCCTTTTCTCTTGCTTACTCTGTGTGCGTGTGTGTGTGTGTGTGTGTGTGTGTGGATGGATGATAGAGAGATTGCTCTGTCTCTCTTCTCTTTTACCTTATTGTCTCACAAGTATTAGTGGGGTTGGTCAGTTTTACAATTTAATCTTAAAATAACATTTTTCAGAGGAGGCCATGATTGAATTTGAAGAGCTGGATAAGGTGACTATCTGCCAGTGATCGTTGGAAGTTTGTGCAAAGGATAATTGAATCTTATTTGGTGGATGTTCACAGCAACATTAGTCAAAAACTAGAAACAACCCAAATGCCCAACAACATGTGAATGGATACAGAATGTGGTATGTCCATACAATGGAATACTATTCAATAATAAAGATCAATGGACTGGGACTTCCATTTTCAGGAAGATGGAGTAGATGCACTTTTCCTTATTTCTCCCACTAAGTACAGCAAAAAACTCTAGACATAATATCTAAGATAAACATAAGACTCTGAAAGGTAGAGAAGAAGTGACCTTGGGACTCAAGGAATGACATGGTTGGGAGTTCCTTGGGTTTTCTTTTTTTATTGCTGTAAAAACACATATAGCACAACATTTGCCAATTAAACATTTTTCAGGCGTACAATTTAGTGATAACGGTTACATTAATCATGTTGTCCAACCATTACCCTTAACTGAGGCCAAATTTACCATCATCATAAACAGAAACTCGCTGCTTCCTAAACTATGGCTACTTCTCTCCCTCTCCTCCCTGGTAACCACTAATAAACTTTGGTCTCTATACATTTGCCTATTCCTGTCATTTCATATACGTGAGATCATATAATATCCGTCTTGTGACTGACTTATTTCACGCAACATAATGCTTTCAAGGTTAATCCATGTTATAACATGTATCAGGACTTCATTTCTCTTTATGGCAGAGTAGTATTCCATTGCACGTGTGTATCACATTTTGTTAACCTGTTCATCCACTGAAGGACATTTAGTTGTTTGTACCTCTGACTATTGTGAATAGCGCTGCAATGAGCACTGGTGGACACGGGTCTATTTGCGTCACTGCTGTCAAGTCCCCTGGGTATACGCCTAGAAGTGGAATTGCTGTGTCATATGGTAGTTCCATTTTTAATTTTTTGAGGAACTGCCTAAATGTTTTCCACAATGGTTGTACCACTTTCCATTCCCACCAACAATAGATAAGGGTTCCAATTTCCCTACATCCTCCCCAACAGTGTTATTTTCCTTTTTTTTTTTAATTTTATTTTATCTATCCTAGTGGTTTAGTGGTAGTGAAATGGCACCTCATTGTGGTTTGCATTTACATCACCCTGATGGCTAAAGACGTTGAGCATCTTTTCTTTTTTACATTTTTATTCTTTTATTATCGTACTTTAGATGAAGGTTTACAGAACAAACTAGCTTCTCATTAAACAATTAGTACACATATTGTTTTGTGAAACTGGTTACCAACCCCACAACATGTCAACACTCTCCCATTCTCAACCTTCGATTCCCTATTACCAGCTTTCCTGTCCCCTCCTGCCTTCTCGTCCTTGCCCCTGGGCTGGTGTGCCCCTTTAGTCTCATTTTGTTTTATGAGCCTGTCAAATCTTTGGATGCAGGGTGAACCTCAGGAGTGACTTCATTACTGAGCTAAGTGTGTCCGGGGGCCATACTCTCAGTGTTTCTCCAGTCTCTCTCAGGCCGGTAAGTCTGGGCTTTTTCTGTGTGTGTGTGAGTTAGAATTTGGTAAGGAATACTAAAGAGCAGAAACCAATGAAATTAAAAACAGAAACATAATAGAGAAATTCAGTGGGACAAAGCCCAGGTTCTTTGAAAAGATTGATAAAATTGACAAACCTCTAGCAAGACTAACAAAGAAATAATAGAGAAGTCGCAAATCACCAATATCAGAAATACAACAGGGGATATCACTGCAGACACCCAAAAGATAATAAGGGAATAACGTGAACAACTCTACACACGTAAATCTGACACCTTAAATGAATGGACCAATTCCTCAAAAGCACATTTTAAATTTTGAGTAATTAAAGATTTCCATGAACAAAATGATCATAAAAAATACAGTTCATAATATACAAAAACAAAGTGTAAATTGATCTAATGAAATTCTATAAACTGAACATTTGAGGTTAAAGTAAACTATTTCATGAGGATCCAATGACTAAGTAATAGAAAACTCACTTTCGCTACCAATCAATCCACCCAATATGAAATAGAAAACTTGAATATTCCTATAACTATCAGAGAAATTGAATTTGTAATGAAAATCTTCCCCTAAAAAGAAATCTCCAGGCCTGGATGGTTTCATTGTAGAACTTTACCAAATGTTTAAAGAATTAACATCAATTGCACACAATCTCTTCCAGAAAATAGAAGTCGACTGACTCCTTTCCAATTCATTTGATGAAACTAGTATTAGCCAGATACTAAAACAAATACAAGAAGAAAACTCCAGACCAATATACCCCATGAACACAGATGCAAAAATCTTTAATAAAAATATTAGCAAATGGAATTCAGTAATATATAGAAAGAATTATATGCCATGGCCAAGTAGGGTTTATTCCAGTGATGCAAGCAAGTTCAATATTTGAAATTTAATCAATGTAATCTACCATATTAGCAGGCTAGAGAATAAATATCATATGGTCATATCAACTCATGCAGAAAAAGCTTTTGGTACAGTTCAACACCCATTCATGATAAAAATAAACTCAGCAAACTACGAATAGAGGGAAACTTCCTCAACTTGATAAAGAATGCTTATAAAAACCTACACCCAACATTACACTTAAATAGTGAAAGACTCCCAGGGCTGGACACAGGGCGAGGATGTTCGCTTTCGCCACTCTTACTCAACATAGTGTTGGGAATTCTAACCAAACACTAAGGAAATGGAGGCACTAGCATGAAAGGAGGATTTGGGCAAGACACTAAGAGTATCTCCTACAGTGACCTTCCTAACAAACCTATCTGATTCTATCAGTCTCTGATTAAGACTGTCAGATGCTTCCAACTACACTGGGCTGGGTGGGGTGGGGGGTTCGTAGCCCAAATAATCTTCCTGATGATCTCTCTTTCCCTTTCTCTCTCTCTCACACACACACACCATTTGGATAATGTGGAATATGTACCAGTCTTAATGCTAATTACTTTGTATATATTATCTAAGTTAAATAAGCAACTCTGTGATGTGGAAAATATTACCACAGTTTTACAAATAATGAAATAGAAGTTAAATGATGTGATTTGCTCAAGGCCAGAAGTAGAAAGTGTCAGAGATTAGCTAGGAAGCCATGTTTGACTTCAAAGACCAACAAATCAAAGTCCGTCCAAATGCTTTACCCTGGGGGTTAATTGATTAATTTCTTCTTTAAAACCCTTTTTATTTTTTCTTTCAGAGTTTGAAGATTGTGTAACTGATATTTTCTCTCTCTCTCTCTCTGTCTCCCTCTCTCTTTCTCTCGTTCTCATTATTACCTTCCAGAAATGAACCTTGGCCCATCAGCGACACAGAACCAGAACCAGTCTCAGGTCCACCTAGAAATGGCTGCATTCCAGGGTAAAACAGCACAGAAATGACCAAGGCCTTTTGTCAACTCACTTTCTGGCACTTTCAAACAACAAGAAAGGCCCAAGGTGGGGATGCCATAACACCAATATAGCAAATGAAAAGAAAAAAGCCAAAGGAAAGTCTTAGCAATATCATTTTACTTGGCCCCTGGAGATGCACTGCAGTGGTCCACAGAGGTGAGGTCAGCTAGTGAGGGGAGCAATCATCCAGGTAATCTCATTTCCTAATCCATTTATTTTAGAGTGTCAGAGCTGGCACGATCCTGGCTGTCTGTACGGGCTAATCAAACAAAGCTGACAAGAGCATCCCCTTCTCTGCCACCTTGGGTAGGAAGATGCTGCCACTGAGCCCCTTTTTCTTGTCTCTAGGCCTGAGGAGCTCAGAGAAGGTGGTCTAACACATGAGTGGACACTCAAGCTGCCTGGCATGACATCCTCAGTCTGAAGCTCTTTTCTCCCACTTGTCTAATTGGACTCATCGAGATCATACCCTTCTCAGGAGGCCAGGAGCTAATGCAGCGTGATGGAAATCAGAAGACACTGTCAGCTCCTGTCTCTGGGGGCCTCAGGCCCGTGTCAACATGTCAATCCCAGAACAAGGCCACCACACTTCATACACGGATGTCAGGCTGGAAGGGGAGACAGTGTCAGCCCAGCAGAGCCAACATTTAAAGATGACAGTATGTCATACAGAAAAGTGCTGGTGTCCTGGTCAAGGGGAAGACCAGCCCCCTAGGACCTGGCTGATCACCAGGACCTCCCACTCAGATGCCTACCCAGCACTGCACAAATTGTTTGACAGAGCTTCCCTTTCATGAAGGTTATCTCATGAATCACACCACACCATTCAGTAGGTACTGTTATCCCCATTTTACGGGACAGGAAGCTGAGGCTTGGAGAAATGAAGCCACTTGCCTAAGGCTAACTGCTAGGCTCCATGTTGTTGCTGTTAGGTACCTTCCAGTTGGCTCTGACTCATAGCAACCCCACGTACAACCTCATGAATGAAACACTGCCCGATCCTGCACCATCCTCACAATCATTGCTATGTTTGAGCCCATTGTTGCAGCCACTGTGTCAATTCATCTCATTGAAGGTCTTCCTCTTTTTTGCTGACCCTCTACTTTACCAAGCATGATGTCCTACTCCAGGGACTCATTCCTCCTGATAATATGTCCAAAGTACATGAGACGAAGTCTCACCATTCTTGCTTCCGAGGAGCACTCTGGCTTTACTTCTTCCAAGACAAACGTGTTGGTTCTTCTGGCAGTCCATGGCATATTCAATATTCTTGCTAACACCACAATTCAAAGACATCAATTCTTCTTCAGTCTTCCTTATTCATTGTTCAGCTTTCACATGCATATGAGGTGATTGAAAACACCATGGCTTGGGTCAGGCGCATCTTAGCCCTCAAAGTGACATCTTTGCTTTGTAATAGCTCCATAGGACCTGAGACTCAAATTTAAGCCCACTTTTCTCTCCTAACCACTCTACTCCAGGGGTGGGAGGGCATCACAGAAGAGGAAGAAGAAAGGCTCAGACAAGAAAGATCAGGTTCATTTCATGTGATTCTTCTTAGCTCAGGTGAGAAGGTAGAGTTGAAATAGGGTTTTAATGCCCCCATCACTGTCTTTTCTGTGTTCTTCATGAAGGGTGGAAGTGAAGGGGATCTCTTTGTACAGCTTTGAGGTACAGGGGAGGAAGGCTGAGAGGGGGCCTACCACAGAAGGAGGGCAAAGGCAAGGAGGGTGGCATGAACATGGCGGTGTATTCCCAGGGTAGAAGATGGAGTAGGGCCCAGGAGGCAGGCAGGGTGGCAGAAAGGAATTGAAGGGAGTGACAAGGTGGAGCCAGACAGGAAGGGACTTTGAGGGAAAAGTAAAGTCTTTGATGGGAGCCTACAGAGGCTTTGGAGGTGGAAATATTGACCACTGCTGTCTCCCCATTGCTTAGCACAGTACCTAGTAGACAGAAGACAACATAAATGAATAAATGGGAAATGGATGGGAAATGCTGTGGATACAGATGAACGTGTAGCCAGCTGCTTAGAGTTATCCTGCTGAGAGCTTCCCCATTTATCACACCACATGCAGGAGAAAGATTCTTCTCCATACAAGACTGGACTGGGTCTGTCACTCCCCTGCACCACAGGCCTGTCCTGCAAGTCAGAGCCCAGGCTGGCTGCCACTCAGGAGCCCTGATGGCTGCCTCCTACCACCCTTAATGAGATGTGATTGCTGAAGGGAAGCAACTAATTGCATGATGTTTTATTAATTCTTTTTCCATGAATTATTAATTGTAAGCATTCACAAATACAAAGATCTGTCTGCTTTTTAATGACTTCGGTTGTGGTCTCTCCAGGTGAATGTTTGAGGGTTTTCTGTTCAGGGACTAAGGTGACAAGCATAATGCCAGATCCCCTAGAAAGAGCACAGCTGACAGCCCAAAACACAAAGGGATGTCCAAAACACCACCCTCAGCTGCTCTGCCTGGCAGCCAGGGTTCTGTCCATGGGTGGAGTGGGGGGTGTTGCTACTTTGTGGCACACAATGAATTGGATTAAGGGGAGATGTACTTCCAAACATCCCGCCAGGGGCAGATTAACCAATGAGCATGGTATGCACTGGTTTGCATTGAGGTACCAACAGGTTTAATTGTATTTACTTGCTAATCTGTGGTGAGCAATTCACAGGAGTTTCACCACATCTTTGATGTGGTGGGGGGCAGGTGAAATTGTGCACTGCAGATTGGTGGGAAGGCACAATTGGGCCCATGTACACCAGGTTTATTGGGTAACCCAGCCCTGTATCCAACCCAGTGTAAGTACCATGGGCCCAAAGGAGGTAGGACACCTGCAAGACGAAGCCATTAGCACCAATATAGCAAAGACTGTGTTCTGAGACTCACCCCTTCCTTTCTCTCTGCTGCTTGGGATTGGTATTCCTGGGAGGAAAAGCAACAAAGAAAAACAAGAAACTAAGCCAGACGTGTTGACTGAATTCCGGGGGTTGTGGTTCTTGGAAGCAAGAGGGACTCCTTTCCAGCAGGGCAAGTGGAAAGAGCTTTTGAGGACCCTCAGCTTTTTTTTTTTTCAGCCCAGTTCCCACCTAACCATGGAGGGTGGCAGTGGGATGCCCCAAGCATTGTATTCTCCCTTGGAGGGGTTTCTGCACTAGTGGGGAAGTAGGAATGGCCACTCCCCTAAACTATCTGCACATCAGGGCCCAGCACCACATACAGGGAGGCTAATTCTGCAGGGAACTGTAAATGGTTCCAGGGCCACAGGAGAGGATGCCAAGCCTGGCAAACAGGTGGAGAGTATATACCTCTAGGAGCCAAAGGGAGATAAGGCTGCCCCTCTAGAGGGTTCTCAAGAGATGAAGGCACCACAGTGAGCACTGCCCCAAATAGCGCCCCCACACCACCCTCATGAGACAAACAGTAAGGTGCCCCGCAGAGTGGAGCCGGAACATTCTCCATGGCTAACACACAACGGGCTAAGTAGGGATCCTCCCCTGCTGCTCCTCCCTGTCCCCAAGTGCCTTAGGGGAGGGCATATCTCAGGGCCAGACCATAACCCCCTCCTCAGTCCAAGCACACAGAGTCACAGCTCCAGCCTGTATGGAAGAAAGAGAACTTGTTTTAAAAGTTTGAGACTGAAGTTTTTAAAATAATGCATAAAGACAAGCTTTGGTTTCCAGACTGAGGTAGAACCTGCAAGTGTTAGGAAGTTGTGGAATGAAACAAAGGCATAGTTCACAGAGCCACAAGGGGAGTAAGGGGATTCCACGAAGTATTTCCTTGCTCCTCCCAGCATGGTCTGCAGACCAGAGACATTGGCTTGTTAGGAAAGCAGAATCTTTCCCCTCAGACCAGATCTGCTAAATTGGGACCTGCAGTTTAACAGGATCAACTGGTGATTCATAGCACTTTGAAGTTTGAGGATCACTAGTAAATACAATCAGATGGAATAAAACATTTCATATTTTGATCTCAATGAATTGTGATTCCTCAATAAGCTGGTTACATTAGACAGGATCCGTTTCTGTTGTTTGCAATCAAAAACCTTAAGCTGAAAAATAAGTCATCGCTCGCTACTATTAATCACATGCCTTCCAGGAGCGGCTTTTCTCAAACTGACAAGGGGGAAGAGCTGTCCTTGGGGAACCGGAGCCTGTCTCTGAGCACCCTGTGCCCAGTGCTTTCATCGTACTCCTCCCCAGCCCAGAGAACCCTCTGCACCAGAGCCGCCACCTGGCCACACATGCTGTGTCTGCACAACTCTGGGGTGCCATGGTCTGGGTCACACATGGCAGTCCTGCTTTGCCCTCCTGGGAACCTGCTCTCCCCTAACACTGACCTTAATGAAATGCAAAGAGTAGAATAAGTATCAAAATAAGAGCAGCAAACTGAACTACAGCACTACAGGCACTCAGCCACCCTTCACAGCACCTACCACCACCCCACGGTGTCTCGTGAGTGCAGGCGAATAGTCTTCTCAGGCACCACTTAGGTTGCCAAGTTGCTTTCTCTGCTCTGGCCCCTGAAGTGCTCCTACAGACACAGAGCTGAACAGCCCCACTGCTCAGTGGAGCAGCTCTGGAGGCTTTGACTGGCCACAGGCTGTGAATGAAAGTCCAGATGATAATCCGAATGACAGATCCTAGGCTGTAGGTGACCCCAGCCACTCCCACCCTCAACTTCCTCCTCTGAAAGATGCATTGTTTTTCTAATACACACAAGCCCACCGAATGCCTTCAAGTCGATTCTGACTCATAGCGACCCTACAGAACAGAGTAGAACTGCCCCATACAGTTTCCAAGGAGCAGCTGTTGGATTTGAACTGCTGACCTTTTGGTTAGCAGCCAAGCTCTTAACCACTGCACCACCAGGGCTCCAAGATTTGTTTAATGTTCATCTTCCCTACTAAACAGTAAGTTCGATGGCAGAGGGTCTATCTGTCCTTGGTTCACCATTGTTATCTAGCACCAAGCTCGTTGCCTGGCATGAGGTAGGTGCACACCCAATAATTATTGAATGAATAATTGAATGAGTGAATTATTTGAATAAATAGTAACTTTCCACTTTCAGCAAGTCTCAACCACTGTAAGCCTCAGTTTCCTTATCTATGTAATAGAGATTATAGAGTCCACCTCATAAAGTTGCCAGAAAGATAACCTCTGTTGATAAAAGTGCTTAGCACAGGGCCTTGTACCTAATAGACTTTCAAAATTATTAGTTTTCGTATTATCTACATGATGGTGAAATGATATTAACTGCAAACTTTATATATTGCTGTTTACATACCAAGGAGTCCCTCGCTGATACACAGTGAAGCACTCAACTGCTAACTGATAAGCGGACAGTTTGAACCATTCTGAGGCGCCTCAGAAGAAAGGTGTGGCAATCCGCTTCCAAAAGGTCACAGCCTTGGAAACCCTATATGCAGTTCTGCCCTGAAACACACGGGGTTGCCATGAGTCAGAAGTGACTCAGGAGCAACGGATTTGGTTTGGTTTGGTTCAGTTCGGTTCGGTTTGGTTTGGTGTTATATGCCAAGTAAGACCTGAGTATGCACTTTTTTCCTATTCAGTCTAGATGATCCAGCAAAATGACACCTCCTCTATGATGCCATCCCAGGCCCCGTCCCTGTCCCTGCCCCATCCTTAAAAGAAACCAAAACCAAACCCAGTGCCGTCGAGTCGATTCCGACTCATAGCAACCTATAGGACAGAGTAGAACTGCCCCATAGAGTTTCCAAGGAGCGCCTGGCGAATCTGAACTGCCGACCCTTTAGTTAGCAGCCGTAGCACTTAACCACTACGCCACCAGGGCTTCCGCCCCACCAGTTATGCCCCATCCTTAGGCATAATTAATGATGCCTTTTCTGCGTTAACTGGTCACTTCGTGAGCACCTCTACTAAAGCACTTACCGCATTCTCTTACACCCAGTTCTTTATGATTGTGACCTTCCTGAGGGTAGGGGCTTATCCCACCCATCTCTGCAAGTCCCACATGCAAATGAATGAATGAATGATGAGTGAATGGATGAATGATCTCTTGTTTCTTCTCTGCCCTCTTCTTCACTTTCAGGCTGAGAAACATTCTTACTCATTTTAAGCATGGGCTTTGAAATATGACAAACATGATTTTGAACCCAGGACCAACCAATTACTTTGGGCAATTCCTTAATCCCTCTACATGTCTGTTGTCTTGTATGTAATGTGGGCTAATAACACTGACCTCACAAGAGGGGTTGGGGAATTCAGTGAGATATTAAGTGACTAACACGGTGTTGGTCACTTAGTAAGTACCCATCAATTGTACTGTTATTCTCACTTCTCATGTGAGAGCTAATTTACACTAAGATGTGAGTGGTAAATGAGTTCTTATTTATACAGTTCACCTCAGGTCTCCTGAATTAAATGCACTTGCCTTAGTCTTCACAAATAAACCAGGAATAGTGAAATTATATATATTTAGAGTATTTTGGAACTCTTTGGCCTTGCGGAGAGGTTATCCATGAATATCATTAACATTTTCCTTACGCTGCCTATACTGTTAATATATCCACCAACAAGTATTTGCAGACCCTGTACTGTACCAAAGAGCCCTGGTGGCACAGTGGTTAAAGCACGTGGCTGCTAACCGAAAGTTTGGTGGTTCAAACCCACCAGCCACTCTGCGGGAGAAAGATATGGCAGTCCCCTTTCATAAAGATTACAAACTCAGAAACCATATGGAGCGGTTCTACCCTGTCCTATAGGGTTGCTATGAGTCAGAATTGACTTGACAGCAGTGGGTCATCGTAGTCACCATTAGCACTGATCAAAAGCAGCAGCTGTGTAGTCAGGTGTAGTTCTGGTACTACACCAGCGTAAGAGAAGGTGAGAGGGATGAGAGATGGATGCAAAGATGTAGGCGATATGATTCTCGCCTTCGAGGAGGTTTAAGGAAAAAGACCAACACCAAGAGTCATTTCACGTTTCAGGAAGAGCTGGTCACGCCCTCTGCTGAGCTCCCATCGTGCATTGTACACATCTCAATTACAGCATAAATTCAGAAATGATGTTTTAAATATACAAACCAACGCTTATGCACCAATGCTCACATGTGCCAAGCACTGTTCTCAGCATTTCACATGTTTTAACTCTAATCTTTTCGTCAACCCTCTGAGGTAGATAGTGTATTTCATTTTATAGGTGGCGAAATTGTGGCCCAGAGAGATTAAGCAGCGTCCCAAGGTCTGACAGCTAGTAAATGGTACAGTCAGAATGCACGCTCTTAACCACGGTGTCCTCCTGCCCCTCTGCCTACACAGCTTTTGATCAATGCTAACAGTGATTATGATGACGGTAATAATATTAATAGCATATGACAAGCTTCTCTTTGGCAGAAGAGTCTTATTAAAGACTTCCAGATGTCGTAAGAATTGAAAAGATAATGATGCCTCCAGCCACATACGTCATTAAAAATCACAGTACTCAATGAAAATAAATCACAAAGTTTTCATGTATACTGAAATCAAAATAGCTTCTTTCAAGACTCTGTGACTGCAAAATTCTGAAGGAGTTCATCCAAGCTGAAACTTTTGCCACATTTTTTCCTTGCCCCTACCTGGCTGGTGACCTAAATACATGTTTTGTCAACTTTTGGTGCCTCCTAACTCTGAGGGGGAACCCTGGTGGGGCCAGTGGTTAAGAGTTCGGCTGCTAACCAAAAGGTCAGCTGTTCGAATTCACCAGTCGCTTCTTGGAAACTCTATGGGGGCAGTTCTATTCTGTCCTATAGGGTCACTATGAGTTGGAATCGACTTGACTGCAACAGGTTTGGTTTTTTTGTTTTGTTTTGTTTTTTAATCCTGAGGGTAGGGTCCAGGCCTGCAGCTCCTGTTTTCCCAGTTCCCACTAGAGGGCCTCACATGTTAAAAAAAAAAAAAAAACCAAAGGTTGTTGAGTGAATGGTTAACTGCGTGTTTCCCACACTAGTAGGGTTGCCAGGTAAAAGACAGGATACTGAGTTAAATTTGAATTTCAGATAAACAATAATTTCTTAGTATAAATACATACCATATAATATTCAACTGGGTGTCCTGTATTTTTATCTGCTACATCTGGTGACCCTAGATATAAGGGGAATTCAGATAAGGGAGAGTGAGTCTGGCTTGGAGCAGAAGGAATGGAAGAGATAAGAGTCGAGCTGACTTAAGAAAAAAAAAAAAAGAAAGAAAGCAGAAAATGCAATATTAATGGCACCCTCTGGAGTTAGACGACCCAGTAGCAGTCCTGAGAGATAGGGGACATTCCTAACAGGGAAGCCGACATGACTCAAGGCCTGGAGGTAGAAGTGAGCTTGGCAGGGTGGGAGAAGTGAGGAAGCCAGCTGCCCACAGCACCTACTTCCAGCGTTTCCAAACTTCTTCCAATTCCTCAGTACCCATTCCCCACCATGGAGCCTTTACCATGCAGATCCCTCTGCTGGAGGCTCCTTTTCCTTCTCTTTGCCTGGCTGCCTCCTGTGCACTAAAGAGCTCTGGTGAGTCAGCTGACTCACCTCTACCCCAAATCCTTACGTGAGCTTAACAAAACTCCAAATGCTTCTGTGTCTTCTCTGTAACTGTCCAGCATGCCTTCATTGTTGGTTAAAGGAAGTAGAGGGTAAGTCTTGTGATGGCTACATGTGGCCACAGGTTGGCATCCAGCCAACCCATGTGAAGTCCCCTGAGCCCATTCCTGGCTTATAGGGCTGAGGCAGGGTGTGGGTGTATAGTCTGTTGTACAGACTTGAGACTGAGAGCAATGGGCCTCAGAATCCCCCTAGGAATCCTCCTCAAAGTAGTCCCTGATCTGATCTGATTCTTTAATAAGCCCAAGATTTGATTCACCCAGTTAAAACCTACCCTGAGCCATTCTTAATGGGTTATTTTTAAATTCCTGACTACGTCCATCAAGGGGGTCCTTAATGCTCCATGGAAGTAGGTGCTTTCTCTGACTTATTTACAGCTGAACTCCCAGAGCCTAGGACAGCCTGTAGGACCTGCCTGTCTGTTGTTGTTATGTTGTTAGGTGCCATCAAGTCAGTTCCGACTCATAGTGACCCTGTGTACAACAGAACGAAAGACTGCCTGGTCCTGCGACTTCCTCATGATCTGTTCTGTTGGAGCTCATTGTTGCAGCCACTGTGTCAATCCATCTCATTGAGGGTGTTCCTCTTTTTCAGTGAAGCTCTACTTCACCAAGCATGATGTCCTTCTCCAGGGATGGATTGCTCCTGATAACATGTCCAAAGTATATGAGACGTAGTCTCCATATCCTTAGTTCAAAGGAGCACTCTGGTTGTACTTCTTTCAAAACAGATGTGTTCATTCTTTCGGCAGTCCATGGTATATACAATATTCTTCGTGAACACTGCAATTCAAAGGCATCGATTCTTCTTTGGTCTTCCTCATTCACTGTTCCGAAAACACCTCAGCTTGGGTCAGGAGCACCCTAGTCTTCAAGGTGACATCTTTGCTCTTCAAAACTTTAAAGAGCTGTTTTGCAGCTGAATTACCCAAAGAAATGCGTGGTTTCATTTCTCTACTGCTGCTTGCATAGGTGTTGATTGTGAATCCAAGTAAAATGAAGTCCTTGACCACTTCAATCTTTTCTCCATTTATCATGATGTTGCTTACTGGTCCAGTTGTAAGGATTTTTATGTGGAGGTGTAACCCATATTGAAGGCTGTGGTCTTTGATCTTCATCAGTAAGTGCTTCAAGTCATCTTCACTTTTTGCTAGCAAGATTGTGTCATCTGCATAATGCAGGTTGTTATTGAGTCTTCCTCCAATCCCGATGCTTAGCTCCGCCTCGTATAATCCAGCTTCTTGGATTATTTGCTCAGCATGCAGATTGAATAAGTATGATGAAAGAATACAACCCTGACACACACCTTTCCTGACTTTAAACCATTTAGTATCCCCTTGTTCTGTTCAAACCACTGCCTCTTGGTCTATGCACAGGTTCCTCATCAGCACAATTAAGTGTTCTGGAATTCCCATTCTTCACAATAACAATTTGTTATGATCCACACAGTCAAATCCCTTCGTATAGTCAATAAAGCACAGGTAAACATGTTTCTGGAATTCTCTGCTTTCAGCCAGGATCCATCTGACATCAGCAATGATATCTCTCATTCCACATCCTCTTCTGAAATTGGCTTGAACTTCTAGTAGTTCCCTGTCAATATACTGCTGCAACTGCTTTTGAATGATCTTTACTTGTGTGTGATATCAGTGATATTGTTCGATAATTTCTGTATTCAGTTGGATCAACTCTCTTGGGAATAGGCATAAATATGGATCTCTTCCAGACGGTTGGCTGGGTAGCTGTCTTCCAAATTTCTTGGCATAGACAGGTAAGCACTTCCAGTGCTGCATATATTTGTTGAAACATCTCAATTGCTTTTCAGTCAATTCCTGGAGCCTTGTTTTTCACCAATGCCTTCAGTGCAGCTTGGACCTCTTCCTTCAGTATCATTGGTTACTGATCATATGCTACCTCCTGAAATGCTTGAACATCAACCAATTCTTTTTGGTATAATGACTCTGTGCATTCCTTCCATCTTCTTTTGACGCTTCCTGTGTTGTTTAATATTTTCCCCATAAAATCCTTCCACATTGCAACTCAAGGCTTGAATTTTTTTCTTCAGTTCTTTCAGCTTGAGAAATGCTGCATGTGTTCTTCCCTTTTGGTTTTCAAACTCCAGGTCTTTACACATGTCCTTATAGTGCTTTACTTTGTCTTCTCAAGCCACCCTTAGAAATCTTCTGTTCAGTTCTTTTACTTCATCATTTCTTCCTTTCGTTTTAGCTACTCGATGTTCAAAAACAACTTTCAGAGTCTCTTCTGACATCCATTTTGGTCTTTTCTTTCTTTGCTGTCTTTTTAATGACCTCTAGCTTTCTTGGTATATGATGTTCTTGACGTCATTACACAACTCGTCTGGTCTTTGGTCATTCGTGTTCAACGGGTCAAATCTGTTCTTGAGATGATCTCTAAATTCAGGCGGAATATACTCAAGGTTATACTTTGGCTTTCATGGACTTCTAATTTTCTTCACTTTCAACTTGAACTTGCATATGAGCAATTGATGGTCTGTTGTACAGTTGACCCCTGGCCTTGTTCTGATGATATTTAGCTTTTCCATCATCTCTTCCCACAGATGTAGTCGATTTGATTCCTGTGTTTTCATCTGGCGAGGTCCACGTGAAAAAAGGTATCTGCAGTGAGGAAGTTGTTGGTCTTGCAAAATTCTATCATGCAATCTCCAGCATTGTTTCCAACACCTAAGCCATATTTTCCAAATACCAGTCTTTCTTGTTTGTTTCCAACTTTCACATTCCAATCCCCAATAATTGTCAATGCATCCTGATTGCATGTTCAATCAATTTCAGACTGCAGAAGTTGGTAAAAAAATCTTTAACTTCTTCATCTTTGGCCTTAGTGGTTGATGCGTTAAATTCGAATAACAGTAGTGTTAACTGTTCTTCCTTGTAGGTGTATGAATATTATCCTATCATGGACAGTGTTGTACTTCAGAATAGATCTTAAAATGTTCTTTTTGACAATGAATGCAATGCCATTTCTCCTCAAGTTGTCATTCCTGGCATAGTAGACCATACGATTGTCTGATTCAAAATGGCCAATACCCGTTAATTTCAGCTTACTAAGGCCTAGGATATCCATGTTTATGCATTCCATATCATTTCTGATGATTTCCAATTTTCCTAGATACAAACTTCACGCATTCCACATTCTTATTATTAATGGATGTCTGCAGCTATTTCTTCTCATTTTGAGTTGTGCCACATCAGCAAACGAAGATCTAGCTGTACTGCATTATTCACTTTCCCACCTGCCATTCTAATGAGATGCTCCCATGGGAGTTTTCTTCCTCTAGGCAGAGTGCCCCCAAAGAGGAATGGAACTGACTCTGATAACGGAGGACGCAGCATGGAAGGACAGGAAGGTGCAGAGCAAGAGACTCTTGCAAGTTCTACAGTTCTGCCTGGCACTTCCAAGCCTCTTCTTTTGTACTCATTCATGCCTATTTAACCCTCATTCTCTCTCTCTTCAATCCATGTATAATTTATGTAATGCTTTCCCACCCACAATCCCAGTGCAGGCCCACCTTCTATAGAGACCTTCCAAACTACTCCAGCAAACACATATCTCTCTTTTCACTGACCTTATCAACATTGATTTTTAAATATTTTCTATGAATAACTTCTTACTGGTATACATATGGGTGCTGGATAAATAATAGCTATTAACATCCTTGGTGGCACAGTGGATAAGTATTCAGCTGCTAACCAAAAGGTTGGCAGTTCAAATCTACCAGCTGCTCCGTGGGAACCCTCTGGGGAAGTTCTACTCTGTTCTATAGGGTTGCTACGAGTCAGAACCGACTTGATGGCAATGGGTTTGATTTTGTTATTAACATCCTTACCTCATTACTATAATTAATATGTCTTTTTCTTCTTTTTTTTAAACAGTAGACTCATCAAGGATAGAAATAATATACTTTCTTTCTTTTGTACACCCAGAGAACTTCAGCAGATAGTTTAAGTGCCCAGAAAACACCTCTTTAAATCTGTCTTGTTTAAAGTTATTGTTGTGGAATAAAACCAAGGATCGTGGAAATGGTTTCCCTGTTTTAGAAGACGGAACGCTATCTCAAAGATATTTTTAAAATGCTGTCTGTTGCCCTGGCCCTATCTAAGGAGCACTGGTTTATTCCAGGAGAGAAGCTGTAATGGATGGAAGGTACGTTTCTGCTGAGTTAGGGGTTATCATGTTCCCTGCATCCCGACGCCAGATTGATGGGATATGCCTCTATGATTTATAATACACTAATCTCACTGGAGAGTGAAGCACAATTAATCTTAGAATCTTGCAGCTTGCACTTAACAACTTTAGAACCTTGCCTGTGTACTTGGCCTGCATAGCAAACGTCTGTGCCTCCTCCAGATACTAGGACACCTGGGCATTGAGAACACAAAAACACTCCTCTCTGCAAGGCTATGGGATGCGGCATTTTCCTTAGACTTTCCAGGATATATCCAAAGAAAAGAAACTAGACTGTGGTGGCATTTTACATTATAGTCACAATATTACAATTATAACAATATCATGATACATATATAAAACAGAAATTCCAAAAGCACTTGATGTATCAGAAACACAACTCTTTAACCTTCTTTTTCAGTTAGAGTACTGCTGAGAACCAAGAAACCATAGACTCACAAACAACTGAAGCAAATGTTACAAGGTCTGTGCACTAAAACTCATTTTATTCATGAAAGAGGCCCTCATGTCAGGCCCCAAGTATATTTACTCTTACTTTATATATACTTCCAGTAAGCTTTGCTGTCTGATTTCTGAAACTTCACTAAATTCACGGCAGAAGGACTGCCACAGGCAAACACAGGAATAGCTATAAGAAAGGGCACCTAAAGAAAATAGCCACAAAAAAAAGAAAGGGAAAAAACTATGCATGGCAAAGAATCCGAAACATACAGTACTTCGAAACCTCTTCATAAGGAAGTCAAGACCCTCCAGGCCTTCACTGAAATAGCCATATTTCAGTACCCGTCCAAACCAAACCCACTGCCGTTGAGTCAATTCCGACTCTTAGCAACACCATAGGAAAGAGTAGAATTGCCCCATACGGTTTCCAAGGTGCACCTGGCGGATTCGAACTTCCAACCTTTTGGTTAGCAGTCGTAGCTCTTAACCACTATGCCACCAGGTTTTCCATATTTCAGTACAGTATAGTCATACTAATCTTGACTATCCAACCATCTGTACAGAGAAAGATTCTTCAAGCTCCAAGGGGCAAGAAATGTGTTAGTGTTTAGAAGGATTTCCTTCTAAAACGGTTCAAGTAGAAAAGTTTAGAGCTCAAAGTTCTAACTCAGAGCTATCTAAAAGAATTTATTTCTTAGCATTCTGGATAGCCAAGGTCATGTGGGCTTTTTTTGAATCTGTAATCCCCTTTATTATGGGGTGGGAAAAAAAATCTCTTCAAATGACTCTCAAATCTCAGTTATTCATCGTTTCAGAACGAGGAAGGCCCATGATGGTAAATCATCCTAGGCCCTTCTCCTATGGCCACGGCTGCATAAATCAGCTTATTTGTTCATGGCCCCAATAAAATCACATAAAAGGAACAAGGAGAATTGAAAAAATATCCACAAACCCCATTTTCAGTGAAACTAGGAGTCAAATATAATCTGAAGACTCCAAAGTATGCTTAAGAGCTGCCAAAAACAGCTGAGATCAGACAGAAACCACATGGGGAAAAAAGAAAGAAAGAAAATTGGAGTTGTGGGAGAACTTAGTGATGGCAGATCTTTAAAAATGCCAGCAAAAATAAAATTCCTGAAAGTAAGAGGCTCACTCACCCTGAAGGGTGTAAATTACATTCCTATTTACAGCAAAGGACAAAGAAACTGAGGTAAGCACACCTCACAGAAGGAACCCTCATGGGATTCAGAGAAACAGGGAATGACACAGGTAAACCATACTTCCAGAAATCATCAATTTGTGCATCAGAAAAGAAGTAGAAAGTGTTGAGCTGTAAAGCATTGAAGGCTGCATAGCCTTCTCCCATACCACTATTACTGCAATCAGAAAGCTTGTGCAGATAACTACCCAGTACCGATAACTAACCTGGAAAATTCAATACACTTAATGATAAGTAATTTTTTTTTAAATGAACTGGCATAGCAGCTATATAGACTTACTACCAGGAAAAAACTGTAAAAAGAGCAGCAAAATTTACTAACACATACACTAGTCCAAAAAAAAAAAAAAAAAAAACTTGTCATGAAGAAAAAAAATTTGTACATGAACATTTCACCATGTTTTTTTTTTTTTAAAGTAATCAATTCTCTCTCAGAACGATTACCACAAAATAGAGATGCAAGAATTCAGGGAAGTTGTGGCAATAAAAAAAAAAAAAAAATTTATTTTTATTAATTTTTTTTTAGGAGGAAATAAAATATGAACTAGCAGAATTCTACAAACTAGTTGATCAGAAGTAAAAACCATCAGAGAAAAGAAGAAAAAATGTATAAAGATTATACTTTGTGTAAAAAAACTGTAAAGAATATAAAGAATAGATTTAAGAACTGCAACTAGGATGAAATTAAATTAATAATATATTAATTATAAATATATAATATAAAACCAAAACCAAACCCAGTGCCATCGAGTCAATTCCAACTCATAACAACCCTACAGGATAGAGCAGAACTGCCCCATAGAGTTTCCAAGGAGCACCTGGTGGATTCGAACTGCCGACCCTTTGGTTAGCAGCCGTAGCACTTAACCACTAAGCCACCAGGGTTTCCAATATATAATATAGTCAGTATTTAATTATTTATTATAATTAATTATAAATATAATAATTATATAATTATGTTATACGTTGTTGTTGTTGTTAGGTGCCGTCGAGTTGGTTTCCACTCATAGTGACCCTATACACAACAGAACAAAACACTTCCTGGTCCTGGGCCATCCTCACAATTATTGCTATGCTTTGCCCATTGTTGCTGCCACTGTGTCAATCCATCTTGTTGAAGGTCTTCCTCTTTTTCGTTGACCCTCTCTTTTACCATGCACAATGTCCTTTTCCAGGGACCGATTCCTCCTGATAATATGTCCAAAGTATGTGAGCTGTAGAATCGCTATCCTCACTTCTAAGAAGCATTCTGGCTGCACTTCTTCCAAGATAGACTTGTTCTTTTGGCAGTCCATGGCATATCATTCAATATTCTTTGCCAACACCACAATTCAAAGGCATCAATTCTTCTTGGTCTTCCTTGTTCATTGTCTAGCTCTCACATGCATATGAAGCGATTGAAAACACCATGGCTTGGGTCTGGCACACCTTAGTATTCGAGATGACATCGCTGCTTTTCAACACTTCAAAGAGGTCTTTTGCAGCAAATTTGTTCAATCCAATGAGTCTTTTGATTTCTCGACTGCTGTTGTTGACTGTGGATCCAAGTAAAACGAAATCGTTGACAACTTCAATCTTTTCTCCATTTATCATGATGTTGCTTACTAGTCCAGTTGTAAGGATTTTTGTTTTCTTTATGTTGAGGTGTAATCCATATTGAAGGCTGTAGTCTTTGATCTTCATCAAGTACTTCAAGTTCTCTTCACTTTCAGCAAGCCAGGTTGTGTCATCTGCATAATGCAGGTTGTTAATGAGTCTTCCTCCAATCCGGATGTCCCTTCTTCTTCACAGAGTCCAGCTTCTCGGCTTATTTGCTCAGCATACAGATTGAATAAGTATGGTGAAAGGATACAACCCTGACACACACACATTTCCTGGCGTTCAACCACACAGTATCCCCTTGTTCTGTTCCAACGACTGCCTCTTGGTCTATGCACAGGTTTCTCATGAGCACAATTAAGTGTTCTAAAATTCCCATGCTTCACAACATTATCTATAATTCATTATGACCCACATAGTCGAATGCCTTTGCAAAGTCAATAAAACACAGGTAAACATCTTTTTTGTATTCTCTGTCAGCCAGGACTCATCTGACATCAGCAGTGATATCCCTGGTTCCACGTCCTCTTCTGAATCCGGCTTGAAGTTCTGGCAGTTCCCTGTTGATGTACTGCTGTAACCACTTTTGAATGCTCTTCAGCAAAATTTTACTCACATGCGATATTGATATTGTTTGATAATTTCCACGTTAGTTTGGATTTCCTTTCTTTGGAAAAGGTACAAATATGGATCTCTTCCAGTCAGTTGGCCAGGTAGCTATCTTCCAAATCTCTTGGCATAGACAACTGACCACTTCCAGGGGTGCATCTGTTTCTTGAAACATCTCAATTGGTATTCCATCAGTTCCGGAGCCTTGTTTTTCACCAATGCCTTCAGTGCAGCTTGGACCTCCTCCTTCAGTATCACTGGTTCTTAATCATAAGCTACCTCCTGAAACGGCTGAACATTGACCAATTCTTTTGGTACAGTCATTCTGTGTATTCCTCCTATCTTCTTTTGATGCTTTCTGCATCATTCAGTATCTTTCCCATAGAATTCTTCAGTGTTGCAACTCAAGGCTTGAATTTTTTCTTCAGTTCTTTTAGCTTGAAAAATGCCGAGCATGTTCTTCCCTTTTGGTTTTCTATCTCCAGGTCTTTGTACATATCATTATAATACTTTACTTTGTCTTCTCGAGCCACCCTTTGGAATCTTCTATTCAGCTCTTTTACTTCATCATTTCTCCTGTAGCTTTAGCTACTGTATGTTCAAGAGCAACTTTCAGGGTCTCTTCTGACATCCATTTTGGTCTTTTCTTTCTTTCCTGTCTTTTTAATAACCTCTTGCTTTCTTCATGTATGATGTCCTTGATGTCATTCCACAACTCAGCTGGTCTTTGGTCATTAGTGTTCAATGCATCCCATCTATTTTTTGAGATGGTCTCTAAAGTCAGGTGGGATATACTCCAGGTCATACTTTAGCTCCCGTGGACTTGTTCTAAATTTCTTCAACTTCAACTTGAACTCGCCTAGTTCTGACTGATGAAAATGAGCTTTTCTATTGTCTCTTTCCACAGATGGAGTCGATCTGATTCCTGTGTATTCCATCTGGCAAAGTCCATGTGTATAGTCACCGTTTATGTTGGTGAAAAAAGGTACTTGCAATAAAGAAGTCATCAGTCTTACAAAATTCTACCAAGCAATCTCTGGCATCATTTCTATTACCTAGAACATATTTTCCAACTACTAATTCTTCTTTGTTTCCAACTTTCACATTCCAATTGCCAGTAATTATCAATGCATCTTCATTGCATGTTCGATCAATTTCAGACTGCAGAACTTGGTAAGAGTCTTCAATTTCTTCATCTTTGGCCTTAGTGGTTGGTAGGTAAATTTGAATAATGGTCATATTAACTGGACTTCCATGAAGGCATATGGATATTAGCCTATCACTGACAGCATTATACTTCAGGATAGATCTTGAAATATTCTTTTTGATGATGAATGCAATGCCATTCCTCTTCAGTTTGTCATTCCTGGCATAGTATACCATGTGATTGTCTGATTAAAAATAGACAATATAAGTCCATTTCAGCTCAGTAATGCCTAGGATATCAACGATTATATATTCCATTTCATTTCTGACCATTTCCAATTTTCCTAGATTCACACTTCGTACATTCCATGTTGCTATCACTAATGGATGTTTGCAGCTATTTCTTCTCATTTTGAGTTATGCCACGTCGGCAAATGGAGATCCCAAAAGCTTGACTCCATCCACGTCATTAAGGATCGACTCTACTTTGAGGAGTCAGCTCTTCCCCAGTTGTATTTTGAGTGCCTTCCAACCTGAGGGGCTCACCTTCCAGCACTATATCAGATGATGTTCGGCTGCTATTCACTGTGGTAAGAGTAAGCACTCTCAATGTATACATTTTTATACCTCCTTTATATAGCCTTTTACTCTGGCAGCATAGTAGTTAAGTGCTACAGCTGCTAACTAGAAGGTGGGCAGTTTGAATCTGCCAGGCGCTCCTTGGAAACTCTACAGGGCAGTTCTACTCTGTCCTTTAGGGTCACTATGAGTGAGAATTGACTCAATTGCAGTGGGTTTGGGTTTTTTTTTTTTTTTTTTTTTTTTTTGGTTTATATATCCTTTTATTCTCTTATGTTACTTATTAATTTATTTAAAATAGCGTTTTTTTTTTTTTTATGGTTCCTTCATTTTATGAAATACATGTCTTAGTTTCTTAGGAAACCCTGGTGGCGTAGTGGTTAAGTGCTACGTCTGCTGCCCAAAAAGGTTGGCAGTTCAAATCCATCAGGCGCTTCTTGGAAACCCTATAGGGCAGTTCTACTCTGTCCTTCAGTGTCGCTATGAGTCGGAATCGACTCGACGGCAATGGGTTTGGTTTTTTTAGTTTTTAGTTTCTTAGGACTGCTGCAACAGAAATACAACAAGAGCATGGTTTTAAAGAAGCAAAATTTATTTTCTCACAGTTCAGAGAAATCCACATTCAGGGCACTGGCTCTAGGGGAAGGCTCTATCTCTGTCAGCTCTGGGGGAAGATACCTGTCTCAGCTTTTGTAACCCAGGTGTTCCTTGGTTCCTTGGCGATCTTCACATGGCATCTCTCTCCCATTTCTGCTCGCTTGCTTCTGTGTCTAATCTGCTCTTTTTATAACTTAAAAGTCATTAGGCTTAAGACACACCCTACCATGAGAATGGCATCATTAACATAACAAAGAAAACCCTATTCCTAAATGGGATTATATCCACAGATACAGGGCTTGGAATTCCAACACATATTTTTGAGGGACACAATTCAATCCATAAAACCATATGACCATGACAAAGAATAAGAAGGTTCTCCTATGAGCTAATAATGAAAGATCTCCATTGTATATGATGAAGAGAAAAACACAACTTGTAAAAGTCCGTGAAAAATACGCTACGTTTTGTATAAAACAAAGAAAAGGGGTAAGAATATATATATTTAAATTTGCTTAAAGATGTACTAAAATTTTTTTGAAGGATATGCCAGAAAGTAGCATCATGGATTGAATTGTGTCCCCCCAAAATATGTGTCAACTTGGTTAGGCCATGATTCCCAGTATTGTGTGGCTGTCCTCCACTTTGTGATTGTAATTTCATGTTAAAGAGGATTAGGGTAGGATTGTAACACCCTTACTAAGGTCACATCCCTTACTCAATGTAAAGGGAGTTTCCCGGGAGTGTGGCCTGTACCGCCTTTTATTTTACAAGAGATAAAAGGAAGCAAAAGCAAGCAGAGAGGGTGGACCTCATACCACCAAGAAAGAAGAACCGGGAGCAGAGCGTGTCCTTTGGACCTGGGGTTCCTTCATGGAGAACCTCCTAGTCCGGGGGAAGACTGACAACAAGGACCTTCCTCTAGACCCGATAGAGAGAGAAAGCCTTCCCCTAGAGCTAATACCCTGAATTTGGATTTCTAGCCTGCTAGACTATGAGAAAATAAATTTCGCTTTGTTAAAGCCATCCACTTGTGGTATTTCTGTTATAGCAGCATTAAATGACCAAGACAAGTAGTAACTGTGGTCACAGGCTGGCGCGAGGATGGGAGCTGAGCAGATGAGGGGGTGGGGCAAAAGATTTTTCACAGTACACTTTCTCATAATTTTATGTCAGTGTATGTCCTATTTTAAAAGTTAAACTAAAAAATGAGTTCTAATGGCGGAGGAGCAATTCAGAAAAGGAGGGTGAGAATGGTTGCACAACTTGAAGAATACAATTAATGTCACTGAATTGTACATGTAGAAATTATTGAATTGGTGTATGTTCTGCAGTGTATATTTTTGACAACAAAAGAAAATAAATTATTGTTTTTTAAATAATGGTAAGGAGTTCTAGCAACAGCAATTAGACAAGAAAATGAAATAAGAGGTATCCAGATTGGAAAGAAAGAAGTAAAATTATCTCTATTTGCAGATAACATGATTGTATATTAGAAAATCCTGAAGAATCCACCATTAGCAAGGTTGCAAGATACCAGGTCAATATAAAAAATGAACTGTATTTCTATACACTTGCAATGAACAACTGCAAAACGGAATTACAATAGCATCAAAAATAATAAAAATACTTAGAAATCTATTTAAAAGAAGTGCAAAACCCATACCCTGAAATCCATAAGGCATTATTAAAATAAATTAAAGAAGACCTAAATAAATGGAAAGGTGACCCATGTGCATTGATCAGAAGACAATACTGGGTGGCCAAAAAAAACCCAAACCCGTTGCTGTCAAGTCAATTCCAACTCAAAGCGACCCTATAGGACAGAGTAGAACCGCCCCATAGAGTTTCCAAGGAGTGCCTGGTGGATTCAAGCTGCCGACCTTTTGGTTAGCAGCCATAGCACTTAACCACTACGCCACCAGGGTTTCCTTCTGGATGGCGGTACTCCCTAAATTGATCTACAGATTCAATGCAATCCTATGGAAATCCCAGCTGCTTTTCTTGCAGATATTGACAAGCTCATTCTAAAATTCATATCGAAATGCAAGGGATCCAAAACAGCCAAAACATCTTAAAACAGAAGAACAAAGTCAGAGGACTCACACTTGCTAATTTCAAAATTCACAACAAAATTACAGAGTCTAGACAGAGAGCCCCTCCCAGCTGCTGGCATTCCTTGACTTGTGACCACATCACTCCAGTCTTTGCCTCCATGGTTACATTGCCTCACTCTCACAACAACACTTCTCATTGAATTTAGGGCCCACCTGGATAATCCAGGATGATCTCTGCATCTCAAACTCCTTAACTTAATTACATCTGCCAAGACCCTTTTTCCAAATAAGGTAACATGCACAAATTCCAGGGATTAGAATGCAGACATATCTTTTTGGAGACCACCATTCAATCCACTACAATAGATTAGCAGTTGCGAGGGCCTGGGAGACACAGGTAACAGGAAGTTACTGCTAAGAAGCACAGCATTGGTTTTGTTTTGTTTTTTTCGGGGAGGGGGGAGGTGGCAGGTGATGAAAGTGTTCTAAAATTGATTGCGGTGATATCTGCACAGCTCTGTGAATATACTAAACACCACTGAATTGTACACTTCAAATGGGTGAACTGTATGGTATGTGAATTATATCTCAATAAAGCTGTTATAGGAACAGTAATACTAACGTGAAGCTTGCAATTGGGGATACCATAGCAGTATTACCAGCTAAAATGGACCACCCTAGATGTTCTGTAAGTTATTTTCAATAACCAAAATATGAAAACAGTGGAAAGTCTAACACGGGCTTGTAAATAAGCCTGACAGTGGTTTAATATAATAATTATAAATATAATTATAAAACCCATTGCCTTCAAGTCGATTCCAACTCATAGCAACCCTACAGGGCAGAGGAGAACTGCCCCCCAGGGTTTCCAAGAAGTGGCTGGTAGATTCAAATTGCTGACCTTTTTTGGTTAGCAGCCATCCACTGTGCCACCAGGGCTCCATATATATGGTAAATCAGGAGGAGGGGGAGCAAACTACTTTTAGCCTGACACTGAATATGTGATTTTTAGATTTTACATTCTCAATTACTCAGTTCAAAATAATATTAAAGTGATTTTGGTCATCTGTGCACTTGCACTGTCCCGGAGAGTGAGCTGAGATTAAACCCTGCCTGTAGATAATCCTGGAAGGGGAAAGAGCATGTGACTAAGAGTTTGCTGAACAACGAAATTAAAATCATTCGAGAGTAAAGATGGTGGAGTAATCATTATTGACCAAGTTCAGAGACATATGCAGTCAGGGGACTGGGCAAGCCCACGCCTTAGTTTTTTTCAACAAATGACCTGCTTTGATGGAGAAGGTTTGTAAATGGGAGGATGGGGGGAAGAGAAGAAAGGAGAGAACAGGAAAAGTGAAGGGAACACTTCCTGACCCAAAGATGTGGTTGAAGGTGTCTCCCTCTCCTGGCCGGATGCACAGGGTGTTTTCCTCTCTCCCACTTGCCCTCTTTTTCCTAACTCCCACCCCCCAGCTCCAGAGCCCCGGCCCTTTTCACTGCTCCCTTCCACCTGCTGCTCTGGGTGTCCTCACCTATTGGTCATAATATTGATGACAGTTCATAATATTAACCACTGAAAACCCAAAATGCCCCCTGTTCACAGCACTTGCATTTTCCCAGGTATCTTTGAAATACCCCAAAGCCTTCAAGAGCCGGAGAAGTTAATCCCCAGTGTGCATTTCAGACCCCTTGGCCAGTAGGTGGGAGGAGAGCTTTCCTAAGTCTGCATCTCATGCCCACAGCCCCCATTCAGAGGTGCCATTCTCGCAGCCTCCCCCCAGGCTGAGCTGGGAAAACTCACAGATTGTTTAGATGAGTTAGGCAGTGGTGTTTCTGTGTCTGTCACCTGTTTACCTGGAAACTCCCTGAGGACAGGGAGCACGTCTTTCATCTCTACATTCCTAGCACAGAGCATGGAGTAGGTCTTTACTTGCCTTAAGAATGCATGTATCAGTGAAGGCAGGTGGGCGCTGGATCATTTCCACTGCTTTGTGCTTCACACTCAGGAGGCATTTTATGTGGCCTCAGTGAAGTGTGGTGGCCCGGTGCAGGGCTGGGGGTCAGGTATTGCGCCCAGGCTGCCCAGTCATCCAGTGAGATGGAGAGAGGTCTGAGCCCAGCTATCCCCACAGCCAGTGCCCAGCCTTTCCAATGTCCCCATGCTGCTTGCCCAGGTGACAAGGGTCAAATGAAACATAGAAACAGGACACACTGCAGCAGGTCAGAGGGAGCCAAGATCTCTTCCTGGGAACCATGTGCCTATGTAGGGAGCCAGTGAGCGTCAAGCTGGGCCCTGGCCTCAGCTCCTTTGCGAGGAACGCTCCAGTGACCTTATACAAGAAGTGTCCTCCCCCTGGACTCAGTTTCCCCATTTGTACAACAAGAGTATAAGACCAGAAAATCTCAGCAATCTCTATCTGTTCTTTTTTTTTTTTTCTTTTCTACTTGAAAGACTAACTAGAGAAGAATAATTACGATCAGCATTGGCACCCCCCCCCATTAATCCCTAAAGATAATCCAAAATTTGGGGTAGGGTGAGAGATTGGGTGGTAGCCTCCTTAACAACGAGAACAGAGACATGTTACTGGGTTGGGACTATCTGATGTCACTCCACTTTGTCACAGATGCAAAAAAAAAAATTATGCTCAGTTAACTATGAAGCTATTTGCCCATGACTGCCCATTTATCCATCCCCAAGGCATTCCTGAGAGGTGTGCTACAGAGAAGTCTACACCAACAGAGCGAACAAAGGCCTTCGGGGTGAGGCGAATTCAAAGGCTGATTCTGAGCAGGCCGATCTTTAAATATACATCATCTGTCAAAAGCGAGAAGCTGCCCTGTGGTCAGGAAAAGAGTGAAAGCCTCCCTGAGTTACCTCCTGGAACTACAGTTGTTGTTGTTGTTAGCTGCTGTCAAGTCAACGCTGACCCATGGCAACCCCACGTGTGTGCAGAATAGAAGTGCACTCTATAGAGCTTTCAAGGCTATTACCTTTTGGAATCTTATCGCCACGTCTTTCTTTCGAGACGTCATCAGGTGAGTCTGAACTGCCAACCTTTCAATTACTAGTCCAGCACTTAACCATCTGTGCCACCCAGGGACTCCCACGGTCCCCCAGAATTAGGAATTATTCCACAGATTTCTAGAGGTAATTAGCCACCAGGCAGTAAGCCACTCTGTGAAGCTCCCAGCTCCCCCATCACAGGATATCAGCAGACAGCTGAAATCCAAAATCCCTTGGGGTTACATGAGCCTATGGGGGCAGGTAGGGCTACATAAATAAAAATGCTTCAAATTTCACTAGCTTGTCACCTACATCCTGCCTCATGCAAGAGCTCCACTCCCTGCAAAGTTATCCTTGACCAGGTCTGGTTCTCCCCAGGAACGGTACCATATGGGCTCCTGGCCCCAGGGGCAGTCGACTGCTGCCATACAGGGCTGGTGCCCTGCATCCACCCGGCACATGCCAGTTAACTCAGCATGAGCAGGCTCACCAGACACTGCATCTCCCCTGGTGTGAGCAAGACAGACCATGACCAAATGCAATCATTCCACTCTTCCAGAGCCCAAGGGTCCAACACGTCATGCCTGTCTTCTTCTTCCCTTAGATAAATTTGTTCAAGAGTCCCCAAAGACATCATGCAAAAGGACTTCTGGCAGGCCTGCTCCATCAATGTTTCAGGCATGTTTGACTTCTCACTTGGAATCTGGCTACTGGCTGACTCCCCTGCTCAAATTCTTCAGTGGCTCCCTGTGCCTTCAGGTTAAATTTTAACCCCCTGATGTGACACATAGGCTGAATCACGTGCACAGTGATATCATTGGCACTAGAGATTCACAGAGGATAAGAGCTGGTCTCTGAGACAGAGGAGTGGGATCCTTAGAATAGTCAGAACCTAGCATAGACTTGGAGGTCAAAATCCCAACTCACAATCCTCTCTGTGGCTACAGCAAATCCTTTGCCTGTTGGGAGGTCCTCCCAAGCTGCACGGACCTGCTTTACTGCTGGCTTCGACAGGGCCTGGGGCTATTCTGGACTGGCTCAGCTGCTCACCCATCAGCTTCTGAAACAAGGAACAACCTCCAACTTGGGTTAAGTCCAAGGCTCGGTTTATCTGTTCACCAGGGTGGCCACACATGGATGGAAACTAACCAAGTGGTACCTCGGTGGTACAAATGGTTAACACACACAGCTGCTAACTAGAAGTTTGGAGGTTCTAGTCCACCCAGAGGCACTTTGGAAGAAAGGCCTGGCAATCTACTTCCCAAAAAATCAGCCATTTGAAACCCTATGAAACACATACTCTGATACACATGGGGCCACCATGAGTTGGAGGAGACTCTATGGACTAGTTAACTAGTTACCAGCAATGGTAACTCAACTAGATGCTCCTCGGAACCTCAACTAACATGTGATTCTATGTAAATAATTCCACAGTCAGTCCTCCTCTCAGGAGAGGCATCCACTGTCAAGTATGAGCAGTCAAGGAGTTCATGACTTTATTGTCCCTCTTCCTAACTCTTATCCACAGAAAAATGATGGAAGAAAGACAGTAGGACAATAGCAGGTAGGCATCGGAGATATGGTGTCATGCAGGACTCTCTAGAGGCTTGTGGGACTTCCGGAGTGTGTTCCTGGTTCTGACCTCACACCGATTTATCTAGCCCCTCACACCTCTCTGAACCCCAGTTTCCACATCAGTAAAATGGCATAATAATACAAACTGTATATGCCTATTACAAAGATGGCATGATATCACAAATGTTAAGTCTTTAGGAGTCAGATATGGAAAACCTCATATTCTAGCCCTGTTCTGACAGAAAGAAATATAATGCAAGCTACATACATAATTTTAGATTTTATAATAGCCACATTTGACTCATGGCAATCATATAGGACAGAGTAGAACTGTCCTATCGGGTTTTTTCTAGGCTGTAATCCTTATGGAGTACCCTCTTGGCACAGTGGTTAAGAACTTGACTGCTAACCAAAAGGCCGGCAGTTCAAATTCACTAGCCACTCCTTGGAAACCCTATGGGGCAGGTCTACTCTGCCTTTCAGGATCACTATGAGTCAGAATCAACTCGATGGCAACAGGTTTGGTTTGGTTTTGGTAATCTTTACTGGTGTAGGTCTTTCTCTGGCAGAGCCACTGGGTGGGTTCAAACTGGCAACCTCAGAGCTCCTATGGCTGCTATGAGTGGAAAATCAAGTCAACGGCACCTAACAACAACAACAGCCACATTCAAAAAATTTTTAATAGAAATTACTAATTTTAGTAATATTTTACCGAACTCAATATATCCAAAATACTATCATTTCAACATGTAATTCATTAGAAACTTAGAGGCATTTCATATTCCTTTTTTCTTCTTTTGTACTAAATCTTTAAAATTGAGGATTTAGTTTATATTTACCACACATTACTTCGAACTAGCCACATTTCAGAAGCTCAGTAACCATATGTGGCAGCCATACTGGACAGCACAGCTCTAAAGTTGTACTTTAGTCTATGGACCATGGGGAGCCATGATGGATTTCTGCCAGAGGAGTGAAGTGTTCACAAAAGCAGTTAGGAAGCTTTCATCTGGCCTTGAGCTAGAGGCACTGAGCTGTTCTGGTCCAGCGGTCCAGGCACTAGACCAAAAGATAGCAGCTCTATTTTCTGTCTCGCCGCCACTTACCCAGGACCTAACAGAGAGTCCTTGGTAATTGTGTTGGATGAAACAATCCATCAGCAAATCACCAGGATGGGGTAGCTACCTGGATCTGTGCAGCAAGTTAAAACAGAGGGTCAAGATGAGTCTGAAGGTCAGAGCCTGGGATCAGGTAAGAAGAATGAGGGGCTGCGAGAGACAGGAGTGGACAAGGGGCTGCTGAGTTAGGGGATGCCTCTCACTTCGTACCAAGTATTCTGAGCATGCCCAATGGCTGCTGGACTGACTGACAGGGCCAGAGGGTGACAAATGGAGCTGGAGAACATGTTAGTCAGTCAGAAGGTCGCCAGGCAGCTGGGACAAGCAAGGCTCTCTTTGGGCATTGAGGGCGAGGGGACATAGCAAAGAAGTGAGGAGATGATGAAGAAGGTTTAAACAGACATAGCAATAAGGGGGAAACAATACAAACTCAAATGGATGCCTGAGGTCTCAGATGCTCGGAACAGCGGCGAAGGGGCAGCTAGAGAAGGTGGCAGGAGCGAGGGCTGGCGTTTGGAGAAGTCCTGAGGTCTTTAGGGGCCAGGCTTTAGGCGGCCTGATATATGCTGAGGCAGGTAGGGCATCCTACACCCGCGAAAGCCTCCGTGAAGCCATTTGCGTTTCATTATCTAATGGCGTTCTCAGGGGACCTGCGGGCGAGGCTGCTCAGCACAAGCAGCTGCTTTCACTTTAGACAGTTTTAGATCAAAGCCTGTGCATATAAGCTCTCTGTGTGACACTGTTTGTTAATGAAGAAGAAAGTCTCCCTGCAGCCCAAAGGAAAAAAATAATGGAAAGAAAAGGCTTTGACACTCATCCAGAAGAGGCTTGTTCCTCTCCATATCCGCGACTTCCATGAGAGTGCGTCAAGGACGGGAAATGTCAGGGGTTATAAGCAGCAGAGCGTGGTCATCGCAGGATTCGGTCATGCCCAGTGAGCTGCCCACGACAGGGGCCATGGCCTTGGGACCCCAAGCAACCATATCCTAAATTACCCAGCCCGGGGACTCATGTGGAACTCCAGAAATCATCGTTGGGGAAGGGCAGAAGCACACTGCACATTCTTATGATCAAGGGAAATAAAACTCACATTCCTGTGATCATAAAGGTAGATCTCAGTTAAGCCTTTAAGTCAAACATGAAATGTCATTAACCAGATTTGACAGAAGAGAAAACTGAGGCTCAGAGAGGCCAAGTGATTTGCTCAAGGACACTATATTTTTTTTTCTACCACTGCAAGTGAAAGAAAACCAAAGGCCAAAAATGGTGAGATGGATTGACTGGCAAAATCAAGGACAGAGGTAACTGGTCTTACAAGCACCTGATCCAGAAATCTAACACCATCAGGACCCCCTCACACTGCCTCTTGTCTCTGCTTCTCTGGCTTTGTTGTCTCAGGCCAACTGCCTCAGTGGCTCCCAGCTAGCATCCTTACAGTCTCACAACCAACAAGGAAAGAAGGTCTTTCCTGCCATGCAGTTAGCAGAACCTTGAAGAAGCCTCTGGTTGACCAGGGTTAGTTCACAGACCCATTCCTGGGCCAGTAACTGTGACCAGAGCCATGGAGAACCACTGCTGGCCCAGCCAGTCAACATGCTCTACCCACACCGCACTAGGTGTGTTTCTAGACTAAATAAGGGAAACAGGTGGTGGACAGCCAAAAATAATAGCCTCTATAGCCTCTGATAGGAAGGACACAACAAAACTGAAGACAGAAACAAGAATTCCTGATCCTATCCATTACACACTGGTTCAACAATTAATATAGGCATGTATGCAGAGACTTTGGGTGAGTATGCAGAGAGACAGAGTTAGTGTTATGAACTGAATTGTGTCCCTCAAAAATAGGTATTGAAGTCCTGGTCCCTATACCTATGGATGTGATCCTGTTCGAAAATAGGGGCTTTCTTTTGTTGAGTTACTAAAGTTATACCAGAGCAGGGTGGGTCATAAATCTAATCCCTTCTGAAGTAAAAAAAAGAGAAGAACAGACACAGAGATACACACAGGGGAAAGATGCTATAAGAAGACAGACACACCAGGCAGATGTATTTACAAGTCCAGGAATGCCAAGGATTGCAGGCAGCTACTAGAAGCTGAAATAGACAAAAGGGACCTCCCCCTAGAGCTGCACCTTGAATTTGGACTCCAAGGCTCCTGAACTGTGAGAAAATAAATTTTTTTTAAGCCACCCACTTGTGGAATTTTTGTTACTGCAGTACTAGGTAGTTAAGAAAGGTACCAAACAGACATTGCCCCGTCCTCATGGGCACACAGGCTAGTGAGAAAGACAGATAATAACTATGTAGACAAATAAATATCTGTAAATTGTGACAAATGCCATGAAGGAAACCATCAGGATGAAGTGACTAAGAAAACTAGGCAGCTATTCAGATAGGATATTTAGGAAAGGTTCTCAGAGGACGGACAATTTAAGCTGTGATCTGAAGACTAAGAAGGAGCTAGTCAGGGATTGTAAAGGGAAGACTGCCCTAGGCCCAGGGAGCTGTGTGTGCAGAGGTCCTGAAACAGGAAAGGCCCTGGCCTATGTGGGGAACTAAGAGCAGATGTGACTAGAGCACCAGGGCCAAGGGGAGAGTGGAAAAGGCTGCATGCAGAGAAGGAGGTAGGGTTCAACCACACAAGGTGTGCCATGTCCCAGGGAGGAGTTTAGATTTCACTCTAAGGGCAATGCAAAGCCACTGAAGGATCTTTAAGTTATAGAGTACTATGAGATAATTTTCATTTTAAAAGATTACTCTGATTTCTATGTGGAGAATAATCTGGAGAGGAGCAAGAAACAGAGATTTGGTAGGATGTCATGACTGCAGTAACCCAGCAAGAGTTGATGCAGTTTAAACTGCAGGAGTGGCAGTGGAAATTGAGGCTGGAAAGACACAGGACTTGTAGGATTGGATGCTTGGGTTGAGAGAGAGAAAAATCAGGGAAGACTCCGTGGACCAAGCAGGTGGCCGAAGGGTGAGGTCATTTCCTTAGAGTGGAAAATTGGAGTTGATCAACTTGAATATAGCGGAGATGGAGACCTCAGCTTCAGACAACTAATTTTGAGTTGAACTGTGAGATATCAAAGTGTTAAACAAGTATTTGGATATTTAAGTCTGGAGTTTATCAGACATTAGAGCAAGAGATAGAAATTCAGAAGATATCGAAATAGATATGATATGTAAAGCTGGGAGCATCAATGAGATATCTTAGGGAGTGACTATTTAGAGAAATGACAAGAAGAAGACCTAAGATTGGATCCTGAGGAACTCCAGCTTGCAAAAGTTGAAGAAGAAAGTCAACGAAAGAAGCTGAACAAGTAGGAGAGAATGGTGCCATAGAATGTTTCAGGAAAGAGAAAGGTCAATCATGTCAAAGCTGCTGAGAAGTCGAGTAAGATGAGAACAGAAAAATGTCCATGGAATTTGGCAACATGGCAACCATTGAGAGCCTTGCCAAGAGAAGTTTTGGTGGAGGATAGAGGTAGCATACCAGAAGTGAGTTGAAGAGGCAGAGGTGGGTGTAGAGAATAGACAGCCTGTGTTCACAACCTTCTCAAGTTTTGTGATAGGAGAAGTAGCAAGTGGAATGGTAGCTGGAAAGAGCCCAGGGTCAAGGAACATTTTTAAAGAACTGGACATAGATACAAAGAAGCTCTGTTATCTGCTTTATAAATTGGCTGTCTGAAGTAAGATCTCATTTGAAGCAAGTGTTCTTAGGCTTAAAAAAGTATATTCCATCAGACTTGATCCTCCCTCAAGGTCCCTTTCATATCTCTCATTCTAAAATTCTACTAATGCTCCTTTTTCCAAGCTCAGAAAGAAAATATTCGTGACTGGTATCCATGTAGCTCATCCTCCTTGTCTTCTCAATTCATTAGGTCATCAATTCATTCATTCGTTTCACTAGAAGAGGAGTGCCAAAAAGGCAGGGGTTGTTTGTTGGTTTTTACAAAGAAACACATAGCAGGTGCTCAATAAATATTTGCTGAATGAATGAATAGACAGATGACTGGTACGATAAGTAGGCATAGAGTGCCTACACACCCACAGCTCATTCAACATTCACTCAACAAACATTAAGCACCCAACCCATGCCAGGCTCCGTGCTGGGTGCACCTCAGTCAACTCTTCCTTAAAGTGGGAAAAATAAGATTCTCTTCTGCCTGCTTCACAGGACTATTATGAGAAGCAAGTAAGAAATATGGGCCAAAAAAAAAAAATCTTTGTGAAGGCACCATAGAAAGGTAAAATATAATTATTAAACATGGTTTGAAGTTGAAGAAAGGAGAAAGAAACACAGGAGGAGGATGGATTAGTGAGTGCTGACGTGTGCATTGGGCACTGGGATGCTTTACAAACCTCCTCTCATTTAACTGTTATACCTGTATCTCAGGTAAGCATCATTACCCCCATGTTGTAGATGAGGAGACTAATGTTCAGAGAGGTTATGCGTATTGCAGAAATTGCTCAGATAGTAAAGCAGCAGAAATGGCTGAAAAGCTATCTATCTATTTCCAAAACACTTATCCTGTCGAAAACATTTTCTCTCATAGAGTGAATCTCAAGAAGCACTTGAAATCATTGTCCCTGAACTTTGGGAATAGGATGGGTGAGGGAGGCAGGAAATTACTACATGTTTATTGAACACTAAACCATTTATAAGTATTATGTCATTTATCCTCATGTTTGATATCTTCTATCGCCATTTTGTACACTAACACAAATGTCAACTGAAATTCCCCCTACCCACTGATATTTAATTAAAGTTGGCTCAACTAGTCCACCTCATTTTGCAGGAAACCCAATGCTCTTCCCATTTTACTATCTTCCCAAGGAGTTTACTTTCTTGAAGCAATCTCTGGTTCCAAACATACTCCCATCTCACCACCTATAGTGATTTCTCCCTTCTTCTGGGTACCAATCTAGATGTAAGGTGCAGATCCCTCTATTTCACCCAAAACACTCACAGAAGGGATTAAAGAGCACATGGCAGGCTTGTGCAGTACGTTTGAGGAGATAAAATAGTTTTACATTCCAGCAAAGAGAACAGCTCAAACTTGACTCTCAGACCTCCCTGCTCACCCTATCCTTTGTTCACATGCCTCTGGTTAATTCTCACTGGCCCCCTTTCTTTGGAGACTGCAACCTTTTCCTCAAGATTCTCCTCACATCTGAGTTTCCCTAGTGAACGCTTATGGAATTGCCTATCTAGTACCCCTTATTCTAGATCCTCATCCTCTTATCCATCTCCCAAATGGATCCTGAGGAAGAGAGTTACAGGATTCTTACATGACCCTAGGTCAAGGCATGGCTGTCTCATCTAGGTTCACCCAATGAGACCTTTCCTGGGATTTTTGGAACCAGTGTAGAGAGGTGATTAGACCAGCCTTCTCTGGTGACTGGGGCTGTAAAGTGTAAAGTGTAAATCTCTGGGATGCTGGCTGGCATGTTCCAGTAGGCGAAGAAAGCCAGTTAGCAGCGAGAAAATGAAGCATATTTATAAAAAGTAGCCAAGAGGAGAAAAAACAAGAGATGAAGAGAAAGAGAAGCAGTCACAGTTGTTTCTGAGATGCTGGCTTCGGAGTTCCTGGAGCCCAGCCACATTCCTATTCTCCAGTTCCATCTCTCTGACTTTTACCTTCTGGCACCAAGAACTGTTGAAGGATTGGAAGTATTGGCCTTCCTTCTTTTCTCCCCAACCAGCCTTTATAGATGAACTAGAGCAGTAGAGAGATTTATCCCCCTCAAATGAGCTCTATCAATCATGTTAGAACATGTTAGAAGACTAAAACAGCTTGCTTTTAATAAAGAACTCAGCCTTTAAGGCAATTCCGACTCAGCAACCGTACAGAACAGAGTAGAACTGGTCCATAGGGTTTCCCAGAAGCAGCTGGTGGATTCAAACTACAGGCCTTTTGGTTAGCAGTCGTAGCTTTTAGCCACTGCACCACTAGGGCTCCCAGCAGAGACCCCCCAAAAACCAAACTCGTTGCTGTCGAGTCGATTCCAACTTATAGCGGCCCTATAGGATGGAGTAGAGCTGCCCCATAGGGTTTCCAAGGCTGTAATCTTTATGGAAGTAGACTGCCACATCTTTCTCCAGCAGAGCAGCTGGTGGGTCCAAACTGCTGATCTTTCAGTTAGCAGCTGAGAGCTTAACCACTGCACCACCAAGGCCCCTTAAACACAGCCCAGCTCTGCTTAATTCTGGGTAAAGCAAGGGCATGCTCTTTAATGCTGCCTACCAGGTGTCCCTACCAGCCCAGTGTCAGCATCTTACCCGCTCTCCCAGGTTACAGCTCACACTGATGGCTGAGCCAGTATGGTGGGCATTATTCAGGAAGCCTTGTCTGTCATTCCACGACACACAAAAGGGAACTGAGCCTCATGGAGTATAAAGAATTTGCCGAAATCACGGTCAAGGAAGAAGCAGAATCAGAATTTGAAACCCAGCTTGCATTTCACTAACACTATGTACAGACAGAAGTGCAGGCCCAGAAGAGCAAGGCTGGAATGTAGAGTTGGGGAAAACTCATCCTTTTGGAGTCTACAGAGCTCTGCCTTTACCATAATTGTTATGTTGTCCTCTCTCCTTGCTCCTTTTCTCTTCTCCTACCATTCCTTTCTTCCCCTTCCTTCCTTCTCCCCAAGCCTTCAGGGACACCCAGGACTCAGGCTGGCATAAAGGGACACAGTTTGCCCCAGCCTGCCTGCTAACCATCCCTCTGAGGCCTGTGTAGGAGACCCTGACCAACAGCTCATCCTGGAGAACAAGACGAGCTTTGTGCAGAGGACACTGAGGTCCACTAGGGACAGGTCAGAGCAGAGAAAATTCTGAGTGAACAAAGGAGACCAGAGAGAGGACCGCACTTGCTCACACTTGCTCACCGCCCTCCTTGAAGGACCTTCCGTGGCCTTCTTTGGTCCTCTCTACTCTCATTCTTTGAAAAGTAAAAGCTAATAAGGTACACCACAGTCTACTACCTATTTAGATACAATGGTCTTTCCTGAGTCCTGCACACCGTAATCCCAGCTTCTATCCTGCTTTCCACAGTAGCAATCTGTGTGATCCTTGGAAAGCCACTTAAGAAAAAGACAAAAGTCAAACCACTCCATAAAATATGATCCAAATTTTGTAAAGTGTGTGTGCGTGTGTGTGTGTGTGTGTGTGTGTGTGTGTGTGTGAATGTATGCTTGCACAAGGAAAAAGACCAAAATGATCTACAGGGGTGGTTTTCAAGTAATTTCTTCTTGATACCTTTCTGTATCTTCACTGTTTCTACAAGGAACATGGATTACTTTTGTAATTAGAAAAGCCCTCACTGAACATCTCTGGGCTTTAGTCTCCAAGGGTACAAGTGTAAATTGCACCTGCCTTGTTTCTGTCACAGTGCTACTTCGGGAATGAACGAGATAATGCCTAAAACCACATGATCCATATCACCATCTGAAGTTACAGGCATGACCATGTTGCTTTCATTTTTCCAATTAACCACTTGAGCAGCTGCAAGCCCTTGTTATTAAGCAGTACAGTACCCACCCCTGAGGCCTCTCCCTTGCAGCACTTAATGGGTTCCATTGTAAGCAACAGAAGAGCAAGCTATCAGTGGCTTAAATAAACAGGGGGTGCATTTCCCTCCCATAACAAGAAGTCCACAGTTAGGAGTACAGGGCTGGAACAATGCTCAAAGATGTCCTCAAAGCTCCAGGCTCCTGGCTCACCGTCTTTACTTTCTGATTCATTCTGTCACACCCCCAGGCAGGAAGAAGGGAGATGGGCAAATGGCTGAGGCCTTTTGTCTTTTTCTTTAGAATGAGAATTCTGCCTACTTCTTATTGGCCTGGACTAGAGCACATGACCACTCCTAGCTGCAAGGGAAGCTGGGAAGCTGAGTAAGTTTATTTTTCACCCTCAGTGGTTAAGAGCTCGGCTGCTAACCAAAATGTAGGCATTTCAAATTCACCAGCCACTCCTTGGAAACCCTATGGAGCAGTTCTACTCTGTCCTATAGGGTTGCTATGACTCAGAATCAACTCAATGGCAATGGGTATAATAGAGAAGGAGCCCTGATGACACAGTAGTTAACTGTGGCTGCTAACTAAGAAGGTCGGCATTTCAAATCCACCAGTTCCTCCTTGGAAACCTGTGAGGCAGTTCTACTCTGTCCTATAGGGTCATGGTGAGTTGGAATTGACTCAACAGCAGTGGGTTTGTTTTTTTGTTTCATAATAGAGAAAAGCAAAGGGGGAGGAAGCTGTAAATGGTTTTCGCTTAGCCAAACCCCCGAGTCTCCAACAGCACGAGGACTTATTCAACCTGTAGGGCTCAGTTCCGCTTCTGAAGGCCAGAAAGAGTGGGGATTGGAAGGTATAACCTGTCAATTCATCTCACTCAGGGTCTTCTTCTTTTTCGCTGATCCTGTACTTTACCAAGCATGATGTCCTCCAGGGATTGATCCCTCCTGACAACATGTCCAAAGTATATGAGACAAAGTCTCACCATCCTTGCTTCTAAGGAACATTCTGGTTATACTTCTTCCAATACAGATTTGTTCATTCTTTTGGCAGTCAATATTCTCCACCAACACCGCAATTCAAAGGCATCAATTCTTCTTCTGTCTTCCTTATTCATTGTCCAGCTTTTGTATGCATATGAGGCGAAAGAAAACACCATGGCTTGGATCAAGTCCACTTTAGTCCTCAAGGTGACATCTTTGTTTTTCAACACTTTAAAGAGGTCTTTTGCAGCAGATTTGCCCAATGCAGTGCATCTTTTGACTTGTTGACTGCTGTTTCCATGGGCATTGACTGTGGATCCAAATAAAATGAAATCCTTGACAACTTCGATCTTTTCTCCATTTATAATGATGTTGCTTATTGGTCCAGTTGTGAAGATTTTTGTTTTCTTTTTTTTTATGTTGAGGTGTAATCCATACTGAAGGCTGTGATCTTTGATCTTCATCAGTAAGTGCTTCAAGTCCTCTTCACTTTCAGCAAGCAAGGCTGTGTCATCTGCATAACGCAGGTTGTTAATGAGTCTTCCTCCAATCCTGATGCCCATTCTTCATATAGTCCTGCTTCTCGAATTATTTGCTCAGCATACAGATTGAATAGGTATGGTGAAAGGATACAACCCTGATGCACACCTTTCCTGACTTTAAACCATGTGGTATCCCCTTGTTCTATTCAAATGACTGCCTCTTGATCCACATACAGATTCCTCACGAGCACAATTAAGTGTTCCAGAATTCTCATTCTCTGCAATGTTATCCATAATTTGTTATGAACCAGACAGTTGAACGCCTTAGCGTAGTCAATAAAACACAGGTAAACATATTTCTGGTATTCTGTGCTTTAAGCTAGGATCCATCTGACATCAGCAATGATATCCCTGGTTCCACATCCTCTTCTAAATCCAGCCTGAATTTCTGGCATTTCCCAGTCGATACACTGCTACAGCCGCTTTTGAATGATTGTCAGCAAAATTTTACTTGCATGTGATATTAATGATATTGTTTGATAGCTTCTGCATTTGGTTGAATCAGCTTTCTTGGGAATAGCCATAAACATGTATCTCTTCCAGTTGGTTGACCAGGTAGCTGTCTTCCAAATTTCTTGGCATAGACAAGTGAGCACTTCCAGCACTGCAACCATTTGTTGAAACATCTCAATTAGTATTCTGTCAATTCCTGAAGCCTTGTTTTTTGCCACTCCCTTCAGTGCAGCTTAGACTTCTTCCTTCAGTACAATCGGTTCCTGATCATATGTTACCTCCTGAAATGGTTGAACATCGGCCAATTCTTTTTGGTATAGTGACTCTGTGTATTCCTTCCATCTTCTTTTGATGCATCCTGCATCGTTTATTATTTTCCCCATAGAATCCTTCAGTATTGCAACGCGAGGCTTGAATTTTCTCTCCAGTTCTTTCACCTTGAGAAATGCTGAGCATGTCCTTCCCTTTTGATTTTCTATCTCCAGGTCTTTGCACATGTCATCATAATACTTTACTTTGTCTTCTCGAGCCACCCTCTGAAATATTCTGTACAGCTCTTTTACTTCATCATTTCTTCCTTTTGCCTTAACTACTTGACATTCTAGAGCAACTTTCAGAGTCTCTTCTGACATCCATTTAGGTCTTTTCTTTCTCTCCTGCCTTTTTTATGACCTCTTGCTTTCTTCATGTTTGATGTCTTGATATCATTCCACAACTTGTCTGGTCTTTGGTCATTAGTATTCAACACATCAAATCTATTCTTGACATGGTCTCTAAAAGGACACAATTTCATTCTACACTGTGCATTATTTCCACAAATAAATGCCCACTGAATATAAGCTCAAATTTTAAAAAAATGCCCACATTGAGTGAGAATTAGCAAATATACTCAATAGTAATTTTTTTAAAAAACACTTATACTCACAAGAGCTTTAGATAACAGAACAATGTAATAGAGACTATAAATAAATGTTTTTTAAAATAATAACCTAGAAGAGGGGGAACTGAAACCGTAAGAGAAGAACAAGGCATTACAGGAAAAAAAAAAAAATAGTTGGCAAAAATAAACAAATGGAACTCCTGGAAATTAAAAATTCAGCCACTAAAATAATAAACCTAAAAAATTCAAGAGACAGGCTCAGCAAAATCGTACTAGACAAAGCTAAACAGAGAGTTAATGAACTGGAAGACAGACTTGAAGAAACGCCACAGACTCAGCATAAAGAGATAAAAAAAAAAAAGACAAAAATATGAAAGAGCATTTAATAAATCTGAGGATAGAATGAGAATGTCTATCTATGTCAAACAGGATTTACAGAAGGAGAGAATACAGTGAATGGGAAAGAGGTAACAGCTAAAGAAATAATGGCTGAGGATTTTCCATAATTTGATAAAGATATGGTTCCTCAGATATAAGAAACATAATGGGTCCTGAGAAATAAATCAAAATAAATCTAAACCTAGACACATCATGGTGAAATAACAGAAAACCAAGACAAAGAGAAGAGTTTATAAGCAACTAGAGATAAAAGACTAATGTCCTACAAAATAATATCAGTTAAACTGGTACAGGTTTCTCAAAAGCATCAACAAAGGACAGAAGACTATGAGAAAGTATCTTCAAAATGCTTATACAATCACCAATTTAGAACTCTATACTCAGCTAACCTGGTATTTCACAGTGAGACTGAAATACAGATAATTTCAGACAAATAAGGACTGAGTTTACCATTTACATATCCAACATAAAAAATTTGAAAACATTAATGCAGTGAAGGGAATTAACTAGAAAAAAGAGATACAAGAAGTAATGATGCTGGCTTCAGGGGACATCTAAATCAATTGGCATAACAAAATCTGTTAAGAAAACATTCTGCATCCCACTTTGGAGAGTGGCATCTGGGGTCTTAAATGCTAACAAGCAGCCATCTAAGATGCATCAGTTGGTCTCAACCCACCTGGAGCAAGGAAGAAAGAAGAACACCAAAGATACAAGGTAATTATGAGCCTAAGAGACAGAAAGGACCACAGAAAACAGAGACCACATTAGCCTGAGACCAAAAGAACTAGACGGTGCCCAGCCAAAACCAATGACTGCCCTGACAGGGTACACAACAGAGAACCCCTGAGGGAGCAGAAGAGCAGTGGGATGCAGGCCCCAAATTCCCATAAAAAGACCAGCCTTAATGGTCAGACTGGGACTAGAAGGACCCCAGAGGCCATGGTCCCCAGACCTTCTCTTAGCCCAAGACAGGAACCATTCCCAAAGCCAACTCCAGACAGAGATTGGACTGGAATATGGGATGGAAAATGATACTGGTGAGAAATGAGCTTCTTGGATCAAGTAGACACATGAGACTACGTTGGCATCTCCTGTCTGGAGAGGAGATGAGAGGGCAGAGGGGGCCAGAAGCTATCCGAATGGACATGAGGAGATAGAGTAGAGGGAAGAACCGTGCTATCTCAACAGAGGGAGGGCAATTAGGAGTACATAGCAAGGTGTATGTAAATTTTTGTATGAGAGACTGACCTGATTTGTAAACTTTCACTTAAAATTAATTTAAAAAAAAAAAAGAAGAAGTAATGATGCTAGTTATGGATACTTCCTAGACACAACTAAACACCTTACGGGATCAGTCTCCTGGGTTTGGGGCAACTCAGTCAATTGGCATAATATAGTCCATAAAGACCATGTTCTATGTCCTAGTTTGGTGAGTAGCAACCAGGGTCTTAAAAGCTTGCAAATGGTCATCTAAGATACAACTATTGGTCTCTACTCATCCAGAGCTATAGAAAAAGAATGAAACCAAAGACTCAAAGAAGAAATTAGTCTACAGAACCAACAGTCTACACTAACAATGACATCATCCACCCTGAGACCAGAAAACTAGATGGTGCCCAGCTACCACTACCAATTGTTTTGACCGGGGACTCAATAGAGGGTCCCAGAGAGAATGGAATCAAAATGTAGAACAAAACTCAAATTCCTAAAAAAAAAAAAAACAAGCCAGACTTACTGGACCAGTAGACACTAGATGAACCCCAGAGACTATTGCCCTGAGATACTCTTTAAACTTGGAACTCAAACCACTCCCAGGAGTCACCTTTCGACCACATGACAGATTGGCCCACAAAATAAATAGTATCCCCTGTGAGTGCTGTTCGCCTCAAAATAATCATCTAGATGAAACCAAACTGTTAACATTTACCCTAGACAAAAATGAGAAGGCAAGGAGGGACAGGGAAGCTAGATTAATGGAAACAGAACCACCAAAATGGAAATAAGAAGAATGCTGATATATTGTGAAGAATGTAACCTATGTCTCTGAACAATATATATACAAATTGTTAAATGAGGACCTAATTTCCTGTGTAAACTTTCACCAAAAACACAATAATAAAAAAGTAGTGATGCTTATTATATTTTCCCATATATTTAAATATTTCATATTTAAGACTAAATATGCACGTGTGTGTGCATGAGTGTGTAAATAGAAATATCTATACACAAAATACACAATGATTATTAATACTGTCCATTTGGGGAGTCTATCCCCCTTCTAGGCCAGACATTGGTAATTAAACATATAATGGTGAAGAGGCGTAGCTTCAGCAACAATAAGCAGACATGTGGGTAAGGTAGGGGAGCATCAGTATCAAGCCAAGTAATTTCAAGTTGTGGAGAAAGAAAAGAAAGTATGAACAGGAACACAGCCAAGCATCCCAAAGAAGGAGCTGATAGGATGGGTTACAAGGGAGAACGGAAAAGGTTCCAGGTAACTGACTGGAGCTTCCCTTTTATCCCTCCCACGGAATAAAGATGACAAAGAAACCTACCATGCCCAAGACGGAGGGGCAGGTGAAGTCCCCGTGAACATCTGGATACACCACAGGGGAGTAAGGGATGGAGCAGACACTGCCCATTGTTATTGAGGCATCTGTAACTCCAGCCCTTGTTTGAAAAGCAGCCAGAATCCTGAACATCCTGACCTTGCCCTGATGCCTTTTCCCAGATTCTGTAAAAGAGGTAAGACAGCATGTCGCTAGTGGAAAGCTTGTTGTGGCCTCCTGGGATGAAACTAGGACAAGGCAGATGCAAAAAATCAGGATTCACATCTCCCTCTAATAAGAAAGGAGTCCCCAGGTAGAGCAAATGGTTAAAACTCAGCTGCTGACCAAAAGGTTGAAGGTTTTGATCCACTCAGAGACACCTCGAAAGAAATGCCTAGCAATCTACTTCTGTCAAATCGGCTGTTAAAAACCCCGTGGAGCACAGTCCTACTCTGATACACATGGGGTCGCCATAAATCAGAATCAACTCAATTCCAACTGGTTTTTTGTTTGTTTTTCTAATAAGAAAATTATATTTAACCAAGAGGAAATTATGGGACAATAATGGGACCTGGATGCATTTTTAAAATCAAAATGCTGTCTGTGAAATGATAAGAAACCTGAATGTTTAAATTTTTGAACTACACAAAAAAAGCTTTTGGTTAGCTGGTTGATTAACAGACGTGATGGTCCTGAATAAGAACAGACTTAACCATGCTCTGTTCTTTATTTAGATGCCAAATTTCCTTTCGAATATCACCCTTCCATTTGCTATGAAGAGATAAAGATTCTATTGCTGGTCATATTTTCATTCCAGAGTCTGTCTTTACTCATCTAAATGATAGCTCTTTATTTGTGTAGATGTCTAAGTGTACAACTTGTTTAAGAACATTTAGGATGCCCTAAACCTTGAGGAAACCAAAAGCCAAACCTGTTGCTGGGGAGTCGATTCCGACTCATAGAGACCCCACAAGCTTGAGAAGAGTAGGAGATATTCACAGTTCATTAACTGTATTTATGACTCTCCATACATTGAGATGTGGAGATGTTACTAAACTCAAAACGGACTTTTTGTAATTCTTCTCCTGCCTCTCTGGGTTCTCCAAAACATTAAATCCCAGCAGTCATTTCTGAGATGGGCAGTTATCATTTGTGATTTCCCTTCTGATGAAGTTAATAACAAAGTTAAATAAAATTAAAAGGGTTTCCATTATTTTCTAGATCTAAGCACAATGCAAAACTTTTTTAAATATTTCTGCCTTGCTAATATTGTATCACCTGAATCAGGCTGGATTTGAATTTTTTCATAGAGCTCCCGATCAGTGATTTCCAGGCAACTTAAAGCATAGTTTGTTTTTGAACCTTTCTGCCATCTTGTATCTGTGAAGTTGGGCTGGGGAGTAGAAGGGGTCTCTAAGCATTTGGGCCAACTTTTCATGAAGGTGGGAGAGGCAGACAGGTTGCCAGGACTTGAGGCTTTTCAGAGTATCCATCAAACCTCTCCACACAACCTCTCTTCCCCACTGCTGACCAGTTTCCTCCATAACAGAGAAATCTTTCATCCTGCCACTAAAGAAGGCAGTGAACTAAATTCATATATTAAATTACTCATTATGAGCAAAGTTTGATGGAGTTGGCAGGTGAATTGAGCACTTAATTTGTACACACTCCGAATAAGGCACATGTGTTGTCTTTTGTCATTCTCCTCAAGCTCCTATGATGTAGGCAATACTAATACACCCGTTTTACAGATGAGGACCCCAAAGCTTAGAAAGGTTAAGCAACTCTCACTAGGTTCTGCAGCTCATTAAGACAGTAAAGATTTGAAGGCAGTATCTTAGGTGAAGGGAAGGACAACACACAATACAGGGGAAGTTGCCACAACTGGACTAAATCAAAAGCTAAGAAGTTTCCTGAATACAACCAAACACTTCAAGGGACAGAGTAGCAGGGGCGGGGCTCTGGGGATCATGGTTTCAGGGGACATCTAGGTCACCTGGCATAACAAAGTTAATTAACAAAACGTTCTGCATCCCATTTTGGTGAGTGGTGACTGGGGTCATAAAAGCTAGTGAGCGGCCATCTAAGATACATCAATTGGTTCCCAACCCACCTGGAGCAAAGGAGAATGAAGAACACCAAAGACACAAGGAAAATATAAGCCCAAGAGACAGGAAGGGCCACATAAACAGGAGACTCCATCAGCCTGAGACCAGAAGAACTAGATGGTGCTCAGCTACCACCAATGACCACCCTGACAGGGAACACAACAGTCCCTGACAGAGCAGGAGAAAAGTGGGATGCAGAACTCAAATTCTAGTAAAAAGACCAGACTTAATGGTCTGACTGAGACCGAAGGGATCCCGGAAGACCTGGGCCCTGAACTCTGTTAGCCCAGAATTCAAGCCAACTCTTCAGACAAAGATTAGACTGGACTACATGACATAAAATGATACTCGTGAAGAGAGTGCTTCTTAACTCAAGTAGGTGGCATGAGACTACATCGGCAGCTCCTGTCCAGAGGCAAGATGAGAAGGCAGAAAGAGACAGGAGCTGGTTGAATGGACACAGGAAATCCTGGGTGAAAAGGAGGAACATGCTGTCACATTACAGGGAGAGCAACTAGGGTCACATAACAATGTGTGTATAAATGTTTGTATGAGATGCTAACTTGAACTGTAAACTTTCACTTAAAGCACAATTTAAAAAAAAAAAAAAGATTTCAAGCCAGGCAGCATGAATCCAGATGCAATGCTCTTAGACACTGGTAAGGTCTCGAGGAATGAACCACGATCATGCCCATGCTCCAAACAGCAAATGCAAATAGATCCAGTCCAGGCTGGGGAGGTATAAGATGAGCGAGCTAAGGCTTTCTCCATCGCTCATAATAACATTCTGTGTCTAATTCCCCTAACCCTGGGAAATGCTTTTTTAATACATTGTCATTTGACTGTCATTCTAATTTACAACCAAGGAGACTATCTAGTGTTTTGTCTGCCTAGCTTGGGTTTCCTCAGAAGCATCTCTTCCTCACCCCACCAGGTACACTGGAAGGCCTCATCCCTGCTCCATAACCTCGATATGACCCCTCTGTCCTGGCCACATGGTAGGATCAGGAGTCAGCTCCCAATCCTAGAGAAAAAGTCAAAGACTTCCTCCAAGACCTTGGAGTTGGCTGCTCTTTCCAAAACGTTGTTGTTGTTGTTGTTAGATGCCGTCGAATCAGTTCCGACTCATAGCGACCCTGTATACAACAGAACGAAACACTGCCCGGTCCTGTGGCATCCTCACAATCACTGTCATGCTTGAGTCCATTGTTGCAGCCACTGTGTCAGTCCATCTCATTGAGGGTCTTCCTCTTTTTCACTGACCCTCTCCTTTACCAAGCATGATGTCCTTCTCCAGCGAATGGTCTCTCCTGATAACGTGTCCAAAGTACGCAAGGCAAAGTCTCACCATCCTTGTTTCTAAGGAGCATTCTGGCTGTACTTCTTCCAAGACAAATTTGTTCATTCTTCTGGCAGCCCATGATATAGTCAATACTTTTTTGCAAACACCATAATTCAAAAGTGTCATTTCTTCTTCGGTTTTCCTTATTCAGTGTCCAGCTTTCACATGCATGTGAGGCAATTAAAAACATCATGGCTTGGGTCAGGCGCTCCTTAGTACTTTGCTTTTTAAAACTTTGTGACAATAAAGAGGTCTTTCACAGCAGATTTGTCCAGTGCAATGTGTCATTTGATTTCTTGACTGCTGCTTCCATAGGCGTTGATTGTGAATCCAAGTAAAATGAAATCTTCAATATTTTCTACATTTATCATGATGTAGTTTATTGGTCCAGTTGTGAGGATTTTTGTTTTCTTTATGTTGAGGTGCAATCCATATTGACAGCTGTAGTCTCTGATCTTCTTCAGTAAGTGCTTCAAGTCCTCTTCACTTTCTGCAAGCAAGATTTGTCATCTGCATAATGCAGATTGTTAATGAGTCTTCCTCCTACCCTGATGCCCGTTCTTCTTCACATAGTATAGCTTCTCAGATTATTTGTTCAAACTACAGATTGATTAAATATGGTGAAAGGAAACAACCCTGACACACACCTTTCCTGACTTTAAACCATGCAGTATCCCCTTTTTCTGTTAGAACAGCTGCTTCTTGGTCTATGTACAGGTTCCTCATGAGCACAATTAAGTGTTCTGGAATTCCCATTCTTCGCAATTTTATCCATAATTTGTTATGATCCACATAGTCGAATACCCTTGTATAGTCAATAAAACACAGGTAAACATAGTTCTGGTATTCTCTGCTTTCAGCCAGGATCCATCTGACATCAGCAATGACATCCCTGGTTCCACGTCCTGTTCCGAATCCAGCTGGAATTTCTGACAGTTTCTCTCTGTCGATGTACCACTGCAGCTGCTTCTGAATTATCTTCAGCAAAATTTTACTTACGTGTGATATTAATGATATTGCTTGACAATTTTCACATTCAGTTCGGTCATCTTTCTTTGGAATGGCCACAAGTATGGATCTCTTCCAGCTGGCTAGCCAAGTAACTATCTTCCAAATTTCTTGGCATAAACGAGTGAGCACTTCCAGCACTGTATCTGTTCGTCAAAACATCTCAGTTGGTATTTCATCAGTTCCTAGAGCCTTGTTTTTCACCAGTGCCTACAGTGCAACTTGAACTTCTTCCTTCAATACCATTGGTTCTTGATCATATGCTACCTCCTCAGATGGCTGAATGTTAACCATTCTTTTTGGAAGAGTGTCTCTGTGTGTTCCCTCCATCTTCCTTTGATGCTTCCTGTATTGTTCAATACTTTGCCCATAGAATCCTTCAATATTGATTTCAAAGGGTGGCTCAAGAAGACAATAAAGTATTATAATGACATATGCAAAGACCTGGAATTAGAAAACCAAAAGGGAAGAACATGCTTGGCATTTCTCAAGATGAAAGAACTGAAGAAAAAATTCAAGCCTCGAGTTGCATATTGAAGGATTCTATGGGCAAAATATTTAACAACTTTCCAACCTAGGGAGAGGTAAGCTTATGGTGCTAGAGGAGCCATTTTCTGACCATTGAAAACTAGAAATCAGAGCAAACCAGTCTGTGGAAACTGAAAATACCCATCAGTTGATGAATGGATAAACAAAATGTAGTACATCCATGCAGTGGAAATTATTCAGCCAGAAAAAGGAATGAAGCACTGATACATACTACAGCATAGAAGAACCTTGAAAATATTAGGCTAAGTGAAATAAGTCAGTCACAAAAGACCATATATTGTATGATTATATGATTCCATTTATACAAATAATATAAATTATTATTAATATTAGAATTTATAATAATATGAATTATTATTAGAATAGGTAAATCTATACAGATAGAAAGTAGAGTAGTGATTGTCTAGGGCTGGGGGGACAGGAGCTTGAGGGTGAGAGATGTAAGATACTGAGTTTCTTTCTGTGGTGATGGAAATGTTCTAAATGCTCTAAAATTGACTATGGTAATGGTTGGAAAACTTTATGGATGTACGAAAACTACTGAATTATACAGTTTAAATGGGTGAATTGTATGGTATGGGAATTGTATCTCAATAAAGCTGTTACTAAAAAAAAAAAAAAATCAGGTGATGTAACAGAGGAAAACAGAGAAGTAGGTTCAGCGAAGGGACTGGCTGGCCTGGAGCAGTAGTTCTCACACTAAGTGTGCCCTGAAGTCAGCGAGGCTGGGCCTGGCCTGAGCACTGTGAGCTGCTCTGGGGCGGTCCTGGTCCCCTAACCACAGTGGGGAGCACAGGCCTAGAGGATGTGTGCCCTCAGGACCGGGGGGCCACACTCGCGGACTAAGAGCCAGGAGCACGTGAGAGAACGGAGCTAGGCTTTAGACCCAGACACACCTGGCCTGACATTCGGGTGTCCTTGGCAAGTGAGTTATGCCTTCTGAGCCTCAGTTTTACTATCTACATCTGTGCTACTCAAGGTGCATCAAGCTTTTAGACGTGCAGAGTCTTAGGCTGTGCCCCAAAACTACTGAATCAGGGTCTGCATTTTAACACACATTAAAGTCTGTGAGCCCCGCTTTACTTAATGGAAACAATACCTGTACTTCAAAAGGATTTTGTGAGGATTCAGACCAACAATAATTACCAACATTTACCTGACCCCCACTATGCACTAGGATAATATAGAGAAGGGCCTAGTGTAGTGCCTGCACTTAGTAGGTACTCACTATGTGGTAACTACTGTTGAAAAGCACCTGAGTTGGGAAGCGGAAAGAGGCTGCGTTTTGGAATCAGACACACTCTTATCCTTATTCTGCCTCGGCTTTGGGTAGCGCACCAGCCCTGGGCGCATGGCACCACTCAGCAGTTTCTATTAACCCACTGTGGCCCATCATCCTTCCTCAACCACAGTAAGGTGTTAATTATAAGATTAATGAGCTTGACTTCTATTTTTGAGCTGATATTATGGTAAAGTTATCTAAAAGAAGGGCGTCAAATGCTTGGACCGGGGGTAATTTCAGTGCTTGCCGTAGGCGCCATTTTCCTCAGATACACCACTGGCCTTACCTGGTTAATAGAAACTGCTAAGTGGCGTGACGCACTCAGGGCCAGTGCGGTATGTGCCATGCCTGCTGTACCCTAGTTACCCCTCTGCCGGGTCTGCCCTTTTCCAACATCTTGACCTTGGAGCCTCAGTTTCTTGATCTGTATACTGGGCTAACAATGCTCACCTCACAGGGTGGTAGCTCAGAAAATGAAGAGAGAAATGTGTGTCCAGTGGCTGCCTAGCACCTAACAGCACATAGGAATAATATCTCCTCTCCCGACACCCAGAGCCCGCAGGATTTTACTAGAAAGAGACCCAGTCATCTTGATCCTCCTCAATCTTGCTTAGAGCTTTGCTGTTGTGAGCTACTTTCCCACTTGGCCCCAGACCCATGGTAACCCCATGGACAGCGGAACAAAATGCTGCCCGGTCCTATGCCATCCTCATGATTGGTTGTGGATGAAACCGTTGTGATCCACGAGGTTTTCACTGGCTAATTTTCAGAAGTGGATCGCCAGGCCTTTCTTCCTAGTCCATCCTAGTCTGGAAGCTCCGTCAGAACCTATTCAGCATCACACAAGCCTCCACTCACAGACGGATGGTGGTTGTACGTGAGGTGCCTTGGCCAGGAATCGAACCCAGTTCTCCCGCACAGAAGGTGAGAAACCTACCACTGAACCACCAATGCCCCTGCTTACAGCTATAGCTCTCCATTACTCACTCATGCATTCATTGAGCAAATTCTTTCTGAGTGCCTAGTATGTGCCCGGTGCTGTGCTAAGAGTATGGATGCTGTAGCAGCAGTCGCCGAACTCATAAAACTCTAGCCTTGCAGAGAGAATAAAACAAGTCTGTTTACCCACATGCTTTGAGAGCTGTAAAAACAAAGCCCATTGTCTCTCAGCAGCCATGTGAAACAATTAGTCTCAACCCCCAACCTAACGTGCTTCCACACTGTGAAAAATCACTTTTTCAAGGGGGCAGGAGACATAAATTAGTATAATAATGCAATTAAAATGCATTTTCCTTCCGCTTATTTAAATTGCTTTTTTTCTACATCTTGAGAAAGTGCATACTTCCTTGGAGGTATTTAAGGAGATTCAAAGAGGCTGTTGAAGTAAGAAATGCCCCCAAACGGACAACACAAACACCCACCCTGCAGACCAGGAAGAGCCACCCTCCCCTGGGTGACAGCTGTCTGTGTCCACAAAAGACTGCACTGTGGCTCCACAAGGCCCAAGAACAGAATTTCCCCGGTCACTGGCCCTCTCTGTAAACCTCATCTATCCATTCATTTACTTGGCAATCTTTTCTGCCCTCCTCTGTGCCTACTGCTAGAAATACGTAGATAGAGAAGACATGGTCCCTGCCCTCAAGGGACTTGGCTAGTAGGAAGGCAGCCAAGCAACAAAGGGGAGACAGGCTGAGAAGGAGCCTTTCCCATCCTGGGCACGAGGGGGCAGGAGGAGACAGGGACGGCTCCCCGAGGGTGACCCTGTGCTGAGTCCCCAAGAATGAGAAGGGATTAACCAGACAGGGGTCAGGAGTGATATTCTGGACCGAGGGACCAGCAGGGACAAAGGCATGGACGTGTCGGAGAGTGAGGAGGAGAGAGGACCATTCAACCATCTGAGCAGTTAGAGGGCAGAGAATGAGAAGAGGGGCAAGAGACGCAGACACTCAACAGATCCTAGAGAGTCCCTAGGCAGGGCTACAGCAGAGGAACTTTGTCCTGAGGGCCTTAGGAACCCAGTCAAGTGAGCCCTCAGACTACAGAGGTGGAGGACTCAGTGTCTTAGAAATCACAGTATGAAGCCAGGCACCCACCCTGCAAGGACATAACACAGGTCACAGTCCCTCCCCTGGAAAGCCGCTTGGTATCCTGGGTTGTTGGTTTTGTCTCGCCACCTTCTGGCAAGGTTTGGTAAGTGCAGGTGATTTGACCGAATGTTCAAAGAGAAAACTAATAATCACAGGGAGTTTCCTTGAAGTTACAAAAAAAATAATTAGAGCAATTCTTACCATAGAATTAAGATTATTCGAGTTACATTCACAAACACAGAGGAGAACATCATGTGAGAGTCAGAGACCTGGGTTTAAATCTCAGTTCTATCGATTATTATGTGGATAAAACCACTTCACTTGTCTGAGCATTGGTTTTAACATTCATAAAGTGGAAACAATACCTAACTCACAGTTATTGCAGGGAATAAAAGACATCAAGTGTACAAAAAGGCCGGCACATGGTAGAAAGCAAACAGGAGTTGGGGTTGGGGTGATAAAAAAACCAGTACTGAAGGTGAACTATGGCCCCTTCCTCACCTCCTCCACCTCTTACCTCCTCCCCCTCCTCACCTCCTCCTCCACCTCTTACCTCCTCCACCTCTTCACTTCCTCTACTTTCACAGCCTTTCACCCCCTCACCTCTACTTTCTCCACCCCCTCCACCTCATCATCTCCTCACTTCCTCCACTTTCACTCCCTCCTCACCTCCTCACTTCCTCTACCTTTTCTACCTCCTCACCTCTCCACCTCCACCACCCCCTCTACCTCTCACCATATTCACCTCATCACCTCCTCCATGTCCTCTACCCCATCACCTCCTTCACCTTCCCTACTTCCTCACATTTTCCACCTTATTACCTCCTCCATTCCTCTACCTCCTCACCTCCTCTACCACTACCACTCTTCTACATTTCCACCTCATCCACCTCCTCACATCCTTCACCTCCTCCACCCTCTCTACCTCATCACCGCCTCTACCTCTTCATGATTTCTATCTCCTCACCTCCTCCACCACCTTCACCCACTCCACATTTTCACCTCCTCCACCTCTTCTACCTCCTCCACCTCCTCACCTCCTCCATCTCCTCACCTCCTCCACCTCCTCTACCTGCTCTGCCTCCTCACCTCCTGACCTCCTTCACCACCTCACCCCCACCACCACCACTACCACCCACACTGGGAAGCTTTGCTTCCTTTTTTAGGACACACAGTCCCACAATACCCCAGGAAGGGGCCAATCTTTGCTTTCTTCTCCTCCTTCCTACAGATCCCAGGAACTTGGCTGCCCCATGCCCTCCCCCACCCCATCCTCCCCCCGCCCAGCCTGGCTGCCTCAGGGGCAACTGTTTCTCCATCTGTTCTTACATTTCCTGTGAAGCATGTTAATACCCAGTCCCTGGCTTGAGGGTCTGACTAACTGACAATCTGGGGAAACTGGCAGGGAACAGCAAAAAAGACAAAGACAAATCTTAAGAAATCCTTGATGCCTTATCCTCTGAGGTGGTAACAAGAGACTCACTGCACCCAACTGAACCCCAATTTCCTCCTCTGGGAAAAGGGGACAACATATACTTTGTGTGCTAACTCATGTAAAGTGGCTAGCACAGTGCAGAGTTTAAAATGTAGAAGTTATTATTGGAATAAAACTTCCTACAATGATAAAAACGTTCTAGGTCTACACTGTCCACTATGGTAGCCACTAGTTACCCAGAAGGTGCCGTGGTGACACAGCGGTTAAGTGCTCGGCTGCTAACCAAAAGGTCAGCAGTTCAAATTCACCAACCACTCCTTGGAAACCCTATGGGGTAGTTCTACCCTGTCCCATAGGGTTGCTGTGAGTCTCGGCATTGACTCAACAGCAATGGGTTTGGTTTTTGGTTTTGGTTTAGCCACTGAGAGGTGCTACAGGAGCAAGGCCTGGAAATCTGCTTCCGTAAATACTATAGCCAAGAAAATCCTATGGAGCAGTTCTACTTTGGTATGCCTGAGGTCACCAAGAGTCAGAATTGACTCATCGCTAACAGGTTTGGTCTTTGGTTTAACCAAGCATTTGAAATGTGGCTATTTGTCTGTGTAAATGAATTTCTTATTCATTTAATTCTAATCAGTTTAAATTTGAGTAGGCACATACGGCAAGCGGCTACCATACTGTACAGCGCAGTGCTAGGCAGTCCGGATGCATCATGGATAACAGTGGGACCCCACAGGGAAACATGTGCTTGTGATAGCATAAGCCTGGTAAACCACCATGCCCCAAAAATGTTGGTTTATGGTCTTTCTCGGCCTAGAAAGGGCATTCTGGCTTACGCAATTGTTTTTTGATAAGAATACTTGCCTTTGGTTGAGCACCTCCTGTGTCCTAGCCCCCACAAATCTTATCTAAAGGTCACAACATCCCTGCAAAGTAGGTATTATTATCTTTATCCATTCGTACAGTCAACAAACACTTACTGAGGCCCCACTGCATGTCAGATGCTGTGCCAGGCACTGAGGATATTGGGATTCACAAGACAGACCCCTCAGGGTTTACATCTTACACATGAGGGAACCGAGACTCAGTAAAGTTCAGTAACTGAAATTGGAACCCAGGCTGCCTGACTCCACTGCTTCTCGGCTACTCCAACCTCACCACGCTGTAACTTAAATCAAGGTTCAAAGCTTCCCCCAAGATGAAAAGTTGGGCCAAAAAGAAAATAAGTAAACAATGAATCTGAGCAGGATTAAATACACAAATAAATGAGGTTGTAGTTGTTAGCTGCTGTGCGGCCAATTCTGACTCATGGTGGCCCCCATGTGTGCAGAGTGGAACCGCTCCACAGGATTTTCAAGGCTGTGACCTCTCAGAAGTAGATTGCCAGACCTGTCTTCCGAGGCACCTCGGGGTGGGTTTAAACTGCCAGCCTTCCAACTAGTAATCCAATGTTTAATCATAGGCAGGAGCTTTTATTAAAAAAAAAAAAAAAAAAATCTGTGCAGGGGTTGACAGAAGAGTGTAGTGAAAACGTAAGCAACATGGAAATAGGTGCAGAGTCCAAATTCTGACAAAATCATTCTAACCCTTCTCTGGGCTGGAGCCTGGCACCATACCCTAAGAATAAAACAGTGACCCAGGAGGGACAGGTGAGTGTTCAGGGGATGCTCCACCTAAAGAAATAAGATTTCACAGGTGCATGAGTGTAGTCAAATTATTAAGGCTCTTTCGCCATGGAAGACAATAATTTTTTTAGAAAAAAAACAATGAACTGGGTTAATGGTATGGTATGTGTATTATAAATAGACATAATTTACTAAAGAAATTTCCCAAAGTATGCACTTTAGGAAGAAGGAAAGTGATCCAAGAAGGAAAGTCTCATATGCTAGAAGGAAGGATGAGCAAGAAATTGGAAATATATGGGTAAATCTAAAGAAGCATTGATCATAGAAAAGAATAATAATAATGCCTAATTTGTGGGGCTACAATCATCAAAGTAGATTTAAAATACTTGACAAAAATACATGTAAGCCGACTGAATGTAATTAATGTTAGGGTAAACTAATGTTTAGGATGGGAGGTGAGATATTGTTTAACTTTAGACTTTGTTATATTAAGTAACAAAGTGAGAAAACCAGTGTATTCATTTCCTACTGTTGCTGAAACAAAGTACCACAAATTGTGTGGCTTAAAACAACAGAAATTTATTCTCTGCCTGCTCTGGAGGCTACAGGTCTGAATTCAAGGCATCAGCAGGGCCGTCCTCTCTCCAGAGGCTCTAGGGGAGGACCATTCCTTGCTCTTCCAGTTTCCAGTAGCCTCAGATCTTCCCTGGCTTCCAGCAGCATAACTCCAATCCCTGCCTCCATTTTTACTTGGCTGTCTTTGCTCAGTGTCTCGTCTCTTCTTTTAAAGATATTCATCAGATTGGATCAAGGCCCAGTCTACTCCAGTATGACTTCACGTTAACTAATTACATCTGCAAAGACGCAATTCTAAATCATGTCACATTCACAAGTATCTGGAATCAGAAGTTGAACATATCGCTTAAAAAAAAAAAAATTTTTTTTTTTTAGGCGGATACAAATCAACTAATAACAACCACTAATAATTACAAGGATCTGTGCTTGATGTATAGGACCAAAATGCCCAAGAGGAGGTATACAGAGGGCTGGAGTCAACCACTGCAATAAAAAATCACTAATTCCCAAAAATGAGACACTTCTCAACCCAGAGTCCTTCTATGGAAGAGGAGACCAGGTCCCACTGATGAAGAACCCTGCGTAACAAGTACACATGGTAGCAATTCCTCCAACTCTTTCCCCAAAGGGAACTACAGCCTTTTACCAGAGTAATTGTCCATTGGGATAAGGAAAATACGCAGATCTTTGGAGTGCTGAGGTGACACTTTTATCAGAGTGATCAAAATGGTGGCTAGAATGACAGAGATTAGTGCCATCCCAAAGTGTTAAAGAACACATAATCCCTTTTAATTCACTGGTGTCACTGCTGCAAAATCAGGTGGATCGCAGTGGGTGATGATGGACTACTGTAAATTTACCTTAGGGGGCAGCCACATTTGCAGCTGCTGTGCCAGATACGGTATCTTTACTAGAACAGATGGGCTCGGCCTCTGGTACTTAGAATGCAGCTATTAATCAGGCCCCATTAGGAATGAAAGGAGCCCTGTGGCACAGTGGTTAAGCACTGGGCTGCTAACCAAAATGTTGGTGGTTTGAACCTACCAACTGCCCCATGGAAGAATGATGTGGCAGCCTGCTTCTATAAAGACTGCAACCTTAGAAACCTATGGGGCAGTTCTATTCTGTCCTATAGGGTTGCTATGAGTCAGAATCAACTCGATGGCAATGGGTTTGGTTTTGGGGGGTTTTATCAAGACAATCAATCACAGCGTACACATTTGAATCCTGCCCTCCTGCTGTGTCACCAGACAGTCTGAAGGAATCTTGGTCATCCTGATATTTCAGAGTTGGTCCACTATTAATGGGACCGGAAGATTAGGACATGGCAAGTACTCTGGATATCTTAGAAAAACACATTCATAACAGAGACCAAGAGATAAACCCTAACAAAGATCGCAGACCTGCCACATTAGTGAATTGTTCAGGGATCTGTGGTCTGCGGTATGCCACGACGTCCTCTCCTAAGTAAAGGACAAGTTATTGTACTTTGTGACTCCTGCCAGTAAGAAAGAAACACTAGACTTGCTCAGGCTTTGGAGATAGCATATACCACACTTGGGAATACTGTTCTGACTCATTTTCAGGTGTCACGGAAGGCTGTCAGTTATGTGAGACCCAAAGCAAAAGAGAGCTTTGCAGCAGACTCAACCTGCAGTACAAGTGGCCCTACTGCTTGAGCCATATGGCTTAGCAGATCCGATGATGTCAGAGGCATCTGTGGTAGTTAATGACACTATGTAGAGTCCATGACATGCCCTTATAAGGCAGTTGCAGCCCAGACCCCTAAGGTTCTGGAGCAAGGCCATGCTGTCTACAGCACAGAGCTGTTTGCCATTCAAACAGCAGTTCCTAGCACTCTGCTGGACTCTGGGAGAAACTAAGTGTCTGACCATGGAACATCATAAACTGGGGTGATTCTCAGACCCCCCAAATCATAAGCTCAAGCAGGCACAAATGCAATTCATCATATAATGAACATTTGGGATCAGGCTCAAGCAAGTCTAAAGGGAACATGCAGATTACATGAACAGATGGCCCAGGCCCTCCATGTAACCTGCCTGTCTTGCACTGATGCTTCTCCATCAGCTCACATGTATGGCTCCTAGGGGTTTCTCTACAACCAGTTGACTGTGGAGGAAGAAACCAGTACTGATTACAGGTCGGTAGCCACAATATGTATGTGTAAGCTAAAAATGTGCTGCACTGCAGACTTACTCAGGGCGGCCTGAAAAATGGGAGCGAGGGACAATTCTCTCAGTGGGCAGAGCTTCAAGCGGTGCAACTGGTCACCCGCAATGTGCAGGGGGAGACGTGGTCTGAAGTAAGATATACACAGACTTCTAGGGAAGGGCTAGTGGCCTGGCTGCTTGGTCAAGGGCATGGAAGGAGCAAGACTGGAAACAAGGAGAACTGAGGGAGAAGCATGTGGATGGACATATGGGAATGGAAATACAGTGTGTGGGTCTTTGTGTCCCATATCAGTCCCCACCAAAGAGCAAATGTGGCCAAAGAAGAAATGAATAAGCAGGTGGAAAAGATGACTTGTCCAGTGAATGCCAGTCACCCTAGTCCTCTGCCATGCAAATGGCCCATGAGTGAAGTAGTCATGGTGGCCCAACATAATGGGCTCTCACTCTCCAAGGCTGATGTAGGTAACATCACTGCTTCAGCAGCAAAGGCCAATGCCGAGCCCTTGATATGGTATAATTCCTTGAGACACAAAGAGCCACCTGGTAGCAAGTTCATTACTTTGGATTGTTTCTACCCTGGAGGGGGCAGCAATTCATCAGTACTAGGAATGATATATATTCTGGGTATCTGTTTGCCTTCTCTTGTAGCCTGACCCTACAAATGCTAGTAAATTTCCATTAGTCTTTAAACTAGCCCAAGCCAGATTTGGCTCATCCTACATGCGCAGAAGGGCCAGCTGTGACCGCTAATTGGCCTCAACAGAGGACACAGCAACAGGTGGAATGAAGCAGAAGAAAAATCATCACCCAAACCCTATCCCAAAGCAAGGGCTCCGACAGGAACTATGTCACCTCCTGTTTCCTGGCTGCCTTCTAGAATTTTCCCTCCCCCGTACACCTGCACAGCCACCATCTTGCTGCCCAAATCATATATAAGCCCTGCTTCCTCATAGCTTGGGAGGTTGGATCTGAGGCACTTTCTTCTGGCTCCTTGCTCTGCGCATTGCAATAAAGTTACTCTCTCAAAGGCTGGCGTCCAGATTATTGGCAAGTCTAAGCACGCAGACAAGGACTTACCTTCCCAAGTTCATTAACACTGTGCCTACAGTGCGTTGGCCAGAACCATCATCAGCAAACCTACAAATTGTTTACTTCTGGGGGAACCAGGGAGCCCTAGTGGCACAGTGGCTAAGAGCTATGGCTGCTAACCAAAAAGTTGGCAGTTTGAATGCACCAGCCGCTTCTTGGAAACTATGAGTTGGAATCGACTTGATGGCAATGGGGTTTTTGTTTTTTGGTTTCTGTTTTGTTGGTTTTTGTTTTTTGGTTTTTTTTTGGTGGGGTGCGGGGGAAACCAGACCTAATGCAATCGACAAATCAAAAATTGGTTATTTGAAAAGTCTAATATAATACACAAAATTCTGGGAACATCAGCCTAGTAAAGGAAAAGGAATAAAGAATATTATAAATAAAAAAAGAAGACAAAGCTATAGATACTGCTGAGATTAAAAAGGAATAAGATAAATCAATGGAGAAGAAGGAAAAACTCTTCCTTACAGTAGCATGTCAACTAATAAATGCGAAAGGAGTAAATCGTTACTTTGCAACCATCATAGTAATGGTTGATTCAGACGAGAGTCAACAATGGATGGTGAAACTCTTATTTGAAAGTTTGATGAGGAACAAGGTATTTCCATAGCCCCAGCGTATCTCTCACAAATTATTTATTTAAAAAAAACAGTTAAAACAGTAACTTTACAGTGGAGAAAACTGATGGATACCACCTTAACCAAGTGATCAAAGTGAACATCACAGAAAACAGGACGAATCACCACCAGGTGGCTCCTAAAGCTACGCACTGAGAACAAAACAGCGTCACTTATGTAGTATTCCTACCAAAAAAAAAAAATGCATAATACAAATCTAATCATGAGGAAGTACGAGACAAATTCAAGACAAACCCAACATTCTACAAAACAACTATCTTCTGTTCTCCCAAGTGTCAATATTATAAAGACTAAGAAATCTCTGAGGGACTACTCCAGATCAAAGGAAATCCTAGAGACATAGCAACTAAAGGCAACCTGTAATCTTGAATTAGATCTTGGGCAAAAAAAAAAAAAAAAAAAAAATGCTATAGAAGATATTATTGGGACAACTAGCAAAAGTAGAGTGCTTTTAAATTATCTAACATTTGCATAAATGTTAAATTTCCTGAATTTGTAAACTGTATAAAAAAAATTTTTTTTTTTTTTTTTTACTGTGGTTATATAAGAGACTGCCAGTGTTCTTGGGAAATAAAACACTGAAGTATTAAGGGGTGGAGGGACTTGATGTCTGCAACTTACTTTCCAATGATCCAGAAAAAAAGAAAGATTATATCTACAAATACATGAATTGGGGGGAAAGATGACAAAGCCAGTAAAGCAGAATGTTAACAGTACATAATTCTGGGCACAGGATGTACAGGAGTTCTTTGTTCTATATAAAACATTTATATCATTTCCAAACCATAAAATAAGATACATTCAGAGAGATCTAGCTTCTACCCTATCTCAGCCTATCTTCCCTTTTATACAACCATTCATGATCATTTCAAGGAATTGGGTCATGCAATCATGAGGTCTGACAAGTCTGAAATCTATAGGACACACCAAAAATCAAAACCAAACCCATTGCTGTCAAGTCAATTCTGACTCACAGCGACCCTATAGGACAGAGAAGAACTGCCCCTATAGGGTTTCCAAAGAGTGGCTGGTGGATTCGAACCGCTGACTTTTTGGTTCGCTGCCGAGCTTTTTAACCACTGTACCACCAGGGCTCCCAAGCAGGCTGGAAACTCGGCAGTCTTGAGACAGAATTTCTTCTTCTCTAGGAAACCTCAATTTTTGCTCTTAAGGCTTTCAGCTGATTGGATGAGGCCCACTCATATTATTGAGAGCAATCTGCTTTACTTAAAGTCTGCCGATTGTAAATGTTAATCTTATCTACAAATTACCTTCACGGCAACACCCAGACAAGTGTTTGACCAAACAACTGGGCACCACAGCCTAGCCAAGCTCACACATAAATTAGCCATCACACTGTTCAATGCCTTTTAGTCTTGAAAACATATGAAAATATGTATCATATTTTTCTAGAGGCTGGGAAAGGCAAGGAAATGGATTCTCCCCTATCCTGCAGAGGGAGCACGGCCCTGCCGACATCTTGGTTTCAGCCCAGTGAAACCCACTTCAGACTTCTGGTCTCCAGAACTATAAGGGAATAAACTTGTGGCTTTTTTTCAGCCACCCAGTTTGTGATTTGTCACAGCAGCCAGGGAAACATTAGAACTTGTGTGTTTGAAAACTTCAATTAAAAAAGTCAAAGACAAACATATCAACTCAGCAGACGCAGAAAAACTCATTTGATCAAAATTAATGTCCATTCCTAAAAGCTATTCTTAGCAAACTAGGAGTAGAAGAAAAATTATTTAACCTTATAAACAGTATATATCAAAAACCCGGAAACCCTGGTGGCCTAATGGTTAAGTGCTATGGCTGCTAACCAGAAGGTTGGCAGCTTGAATCCACCAGGCACTCCTTGGAAACCCTGTGGGGCAGTCCTACTCTGTTCTATAGGGTCACCATGAGTCAGAATTGACTCGGCAGCAACGGGTTTAGTTTGGTTCGATTATCAAAAACCTAGAGCAAACATTATAATTAATGACGAAACAGAAGCATTTTTTTAAAAAATCAAGAATAACACAAGAACACTCCCTCTACCCCCACTTCTCAGCGCCACTGAAGTGGGGAACCTTGTCAGTCAAATAAGTCAGTAAAAATAAACAAAGGTATAAAGACTGGGATGGAAACAATCAGAGTCACTTTCTCAGATGAAATGATTGTCTACACAGAAAACCCAAAGTAACTATAATCAAATTATTAAAATCCCTGAGAGTTTAGCAAGGGAATAATAAAGAGAACAGCCGAAACAGTCTGTACCCTCAATGGGGAGAAAGGATGTCACAGGAGTGGGACGAAAATGGCTTTAAAAATCTTAGTCATGTTTTATTTCTTAAGGCGGGTGGGGAGAGGAGGCTGTTTTTTTTTTTTTTATTATTCCATATACCTGATATTTGTGAGATGTGTATGTGTATGATTTCATTTGTACAAAACACTACATAATAAAAAAAAAACTAAAAGCAAACAAAAAATAATGGATTTCCCATTTCTAGAATTTCTGAAGCATAAATTGTACAGCCATGCGTGGGGGTACTGTAGAGATAATTCTTGCTTTGATTGACCGAGAAAATCATAACAACTTGTCCTTGGAGTGCCGTTTCCCATTTTCAGAAGTTCTCTAACAGTTATCATACCACCAGATTGTTGCCACTTGGCAGTGTGGGAATGGAGTTGCCAGATATTCAGATATTTTCAAGAAAATCTGGAAATCAATTTTTTTTTTTTAATGTATGCAACTAATTTAACAGTTTCAAAACACTGCATGGATCAACACTGTGAAGGCCAAAACAGGCTATGACTTCTGTCTTAGAGGTAGTCTTAGATCCTGAGTGAGCAGGCTCGTTCCCTTTTAGATGATGCGTGAGGTGCGTTACACTACACAACTCCTCTTTCCTCTCACATCCAGCCTTCTTCATTCTTCTACACTTCCTGCCTGGCCCCAGTAGGTGGCTGAGTTTGTAAATTCTCTTCCAGGATCTATCACAGTGACAGGAATCTACTTACATTTCTCTCAACTCACCATCAGAGGGCAGGCATGGAAAATAAAAAAAGAAAACCACAGCTTTAGCTACTACTGATACTTTCAGGGAAAGGAATTCAGAGATTAACCATGAAAGACATTTTACATGTTTGTAAGAATTTTACAGTGTTCTACAAACATGAGGTAAAAGGGTAAGAATGTCTTGCTGAAAAAAAAAAAAAAAGGAATGTCTTGCTAGAGCTGATTAAATCAGTAGCTACAGTTTGAAGAGGGGCCTCTGCAGACAGGCTGCCCTAAGATTCAGAGCTTGGCACAGCTCAGGGACATGGCCCAGGACAACCACGAACTTGGCTTATTTCAGCATCTTCCTCACAGTCACACTTTTCTGCTGAAAATATCTTGAAGAGAATTTCTCCAGGTCAGCTGTCCTCAGACGGGAAATGAGTCTCTTCTTGGGGGAGAGATTACATACGGGGCAGGCAAGGGACAAGACAGGCTTCCTCGCCCTGAAATCCCCATTGCAGATGAGTCGATTCTGACTCATAGCAACCCTGTAGGACAGAGTAGAACTGCCCCATAGGGTTTCCAAGCAGTGCCTAGTGGATTTGAACTGACAACCTTTTGTTTAGTAGCCATAGCTCTTAAACCAGTATGCCACCTGGGTTTCCAGGCTTCCTCACAGCAGAGGGTAATCATACAGTGTGTGGAGTGCTGGTAACTGTTTAGCAACTGGGTCTCCAAAAAAAAAAAAAAAGCTGTGATTTGTAGCATTTGCCAATTTCCACGGTGTAAATACTCCTACCTTGGCCAACTTCAAGCTACTAAGATGGCATCCATCACTCAACACAAAGTTGGAAAGAGATGCACACAGTCAGGACTCTCCAGCCTAAACAAGACAGCTTCAGCACACCACTGGTTCCCACCCACCCTCCACCTCCATTTCAAAGTTAAATCTTTACTGCAGAAACAGGCCCATCCCTAACATTTGCAGGGTTCAGGGCAAGGGTACAATATTTAAGTTATAAATCTAACTAACAAACTGCTAATTAAAATATGTTTTATCCTGCTGCCTTGACAAATATACCTTCAATAACTACCTGGGAAGCCAGGTTTCAGTTTAGAAATCTATGACCGAATATGGCAACATAGAGGATACCATCCTTGGCTCCCAATCCCAGGCCTAATGCCCTTCTCTTGCCACCCCAGCCTCATGCACAAGCCCTAGCCCACACTTCCAAGCTTCATTCCAACTCTGTTCAAACAGCTGCCTCTTGGCTACCCCTTGCACCTTGCGGTGAGCACAATGGCCGTTGGTCTGAGCACCAGAGAACGGGTCCACACCAGCCTAAAAGTGGACTTGATGCCATTTTAATGGAATTCCAGAGCCCAAGTAACCTGATGTGTGGGAACAGAGAGAGGCTCCAAGTGGGCTTGGCCCCTTTGCCCTATGGATACCTTACCCCATGGAGAGGGCAAAGCCAGAAGAGGGCCTAAGCAGACCCTTTTAAAGTACAGGACTCAGCAAGGTCCCTTCTTGCCTAGGTCTGAGGACAATTACTGTACAGAAGTCCCTCCTTGCTGTCCAGGTCTTCTGATGACCCTCAGTGTTAAACACTCCTCTCTGCACAGTGCTCCTGAAATTCTAATCACTCAAGCAGAGTATCAAGGGCCAGAACTGAAAAGATCCTTCCGCCCCAATATCCCCAAAAGGGCAGTTCATTACATTCTGGTCTTCACCTACATTGTGGAGCAGAGATCAGCAAACTAGTGCCCCCAGGCCAAGTCAGGCCTAAAGCCTGTTTTAATACAGCCCTTTTTTGAGCTTGGAATGGTTTTTACATTTTGAAACAGTAGGAAAAAAAAATCAAAAGAGAAGTATTTCCTGACATGTGAAAATTACATGAAATTCAAATTTATGTCCAGAAATAAAATTTTATTGGAACGCAGCTATGCTCATTTGTTTACACACTGTTACAGCTGCTCGTGCTGAAAATGACAGAGTCTGAACGGTGGCCACAAGGCTATACACCCCACAAAGCCTTATTTTAGGCCCTTCGCAGAAAAAGCTTGCTGACCCCTGCATTAGAGTCAAGTTTTTTCCTTATGTTTTTCCAGAGACGACTGGTGGTACTGCAAGTAAGGAGGATGTGAGCTCCTGAACAGGAAGGACAAGAGGACGAGGAAAGAGGGGCCCAGAAGTTGACTGGGCGATTGCAAAACTTTGCTTGCCTAAAGAACGGCCGCTGTGGGAAGGCAGAGAGAGCCCACAGGGAGGGCACGTGAGGACACGAAGAGGAAGGAGGAGCAGGCACAGTGCCCTCTCACACTTCATCAAGGCACAGGGCAGTCTTTGCCTTTGTTTTCCCCATTAATCTCACTTATACTTTCCATTTAATTGGAAACTTAAATCTTAACTGTGGAAATCACCAAGTTCCTTTGCTATGTGATTATCTTTGAGGTGGAAAATGCCATTTGGGCCTCATCATTAAAACAGCTAGACCAGCTCTGTCTAGAAGAAGTATAACATCAGCCAGATACAGAATTTTTAAATTTCCAGTAGTCTCATTTAAAAAAGTAAAAGAAGCACGTAACATTAATAAAATATTTTATTTCACTCAATATATCTAAAATATTACCATTTTGACTTGTAATCAATATTAATAATTATTAATGAGATGTTCTAGATTCTTTTTGCATACGATGTCTTTGAACTCTTAACAGTACATCTCAATTGGGTGACTAAATTTTCATCAGAAATACTTGATCTCTATTTAGATTTCATAAAATTCACAGTTGAAAAGTAGATTTATTTACATGCTCGAATTCTTCCAAACATCAACTATAAGTTTTTTAATGTAAATTTAAATTACTTAAAATTAAATAAGATTTAAAATGCCGTTCCTCAGTCGTATTACCCACGTTTCAAGCACTCTATAGCCACTTTTATAGCCACACGTGACTAGTGGATGCTGTACCGATGGTGCAGCCCTCGACAAACGCACAGACACAGAACTGCTATGCATTATTTTCTCTGGTTTCTATCAACAGTAGGGCAGCAACAAGTATTTACAGAGCAGTTATTCTCTCTTAAGCTCTCCAAGTCACAGAGAGGCAAGGTGTAGGGTTTCTCCATGTTGGCTGCCCAACAGAAACCTCTAGGAGGAGCCACCTAGAAAAAAAAAAAAGGAGGCATCTTATTTCCTACGACCCTCAAGGTAGAAAAAGGAAAAGTCTTCTTTGGCTAACACACCTTCCAAAGGGCAAAGGTTCCAAAAAGCCCTAAAGGTTGTGCTATTTCCACACTTCCTATCCTATCCATAACCAAGTCGCACAGCCACTTTCTTAAAATATGACTTTAGTTAGAACCCTCATACTTCCTGATTTCAAAACCTACTACAAAGCTACAGTGATCATGACAGTGCGCTACTAGCATCAAGATAGACATGTAGACCAATGGAACAGAATTGAGAGTCCACGAATAAACCCATGTATCTATATTCAATTGATTTTCAACAAGGAGGCCAAGATTATGAAACACGGAAAGCACTGTATACAGAGCTTTTCTCTTCCATTTCTCCCCGTCCTCACTGCCACTACTACCATTCAAGTCACCATCACCATCACATTTCACTCACTGACCTTTCATTCACTTGCAAGAGCCTCCTAACTGTCCCCACTCACTCTTGTCTACTACAATCCATTCTTCACACAGCAACCAGCCCAGGCGTGTGTGAGTGTGTGATTTTCTAAATTCATTTACTTAATATTTGTCTAACTTATTTTATAATAATTTCAGACACCAAAAATTGTACAATTTCCATAAACTCTTCACCGAGTCTCCCCAAATGTTAACATCCTACATAACCATAGAATAATCATCAGCACCAGGAAATTGATACTATCTTAGAAACTAACCTATAAAGTTTATACAAATTTCACCAGTTATCCTTTTCTGTCCCAGAATCCAGTCCAGGAACTCATATTGCATTTAGTTGTCCAGTCTCCTCCAATCTGAGACAGCTGTCAAATTTCCTAGGGCTGCCACAACAAGATACCACAAAATGGAGGGCTTTAAAAAACAGAAAGTTATTATCTCATGATTCTGAAGACCAGAACTCCAAATCAGGGTACCAGCCATACTGATCCCTTCTGACAGCTAAACTATTATACGCCTGTCTCTAAGCTTCTGGTAGCTTCCAGCAATCCTTAGTTCCTTGACTTGTAGATGCCTCTTCCCATGGCATCTTCCCCTGTATATATCTCTGTCTGACTCTCCATGTCTGTTCTCTTTTATAAGATACCACTCGGACAGGATTAGGCTCATCCTACTCCAGGATGACCTTATGTAACTCATAACAGCTTCAAAGGCCCTGTTTCCAAACAAAGTCACGCTCACAGGCACCAGGGGTTAGGATATCAACATATCTTTTTGGGGGGACACAACTTAATCCATAGCAGCTTCTAAACCTCTTTGTCTTTTAAAAGTCTGATGCTTTCAAAGAATACTATTTATATATGCTAGTTATATTTATATGGGGCCCTGGTAGCACAGTGGCTGCTAACCAAAAGATAGGCAGTTCAACTCCACCAGCTGCTCTTTGGAAATCCTATGGGGCAGTTTTACTGTTAACTCAACAGCAACAGGTTTCATTATATTTATATAACTAATGTTAGTTATTTTATAGAATGTCCGATGTTTACTTATAATTAAATTCAGGCCATGCGTTTTGGGCAAGCGTATCACAGAAGTGGTGGTGTGCCCTTTCTAGTGCATCTTATAAATATAAATACTGCCAAGCCAATTCCAACTCATAACGACCCTATAGGACAAAGTAGAACTGCGCCACAGAGTTTCCAAGGAGCTCCTGGTGGATTCGAACTGCTGACCTTTTGGTTAGCAGCCATAGCACTTAACCACTACACCACCAGGGTTTCCTATTGGATGGCAGTACTCCCTAAATTGATATACAGATTCAATGCAATCCTATGGAAATCCCAGCTGCTTTTCCTGCAGATATTGACAAGCTGATTCTAAAATTCATATGGAAATGCAAGGGATCCAAAACAGCCAAAACATCTTAAAACAGAAGAACTGACTCTGTTATCCTTCAGTTTCCACCTCCCAGACCTATACAGAGAGCCCTTCCTTGACTTCCTTACCTAAAAATCTCCTGACCTTAACTTACTCATTATCTCACTACCCACTCATCTCAGCATGTGGCATAACCTGTTTTGTTCGCTTAAAAAAAATCAGTATCTACATCTATATCTATCCCTATCTAGAGATAGATATACTGTTGGTGGTGTTAGGTGCTGCTGAGTTGGTATCAACTCATAGTGACCCTACGTACAAGAGAACAAAACACTGCCCAGTCCTGCACCAACCCCATGACCGTTGCTATGCTGGAGCCCAGTGGTGCAGCCACTGTGTCAATCCATCTTGTTGAGGGTCTTCCACTTTTTCCCTGATCCTCTACTTCACGAAGCATGATGTCCTTCTCCAGGGACTGATCCCTCCTGATAACATGTCCAAAGTGTGTGAGACAAAGTCTCGCCATCTGTGCTTCTAAGGAGCATTGTGGTTGTACTTCTTCTAAGACGCATTTGTTCGTTCTTCTGGCAGTCCACGGTATATTCAACGTTCTTCGCCAACACCATAATTCGAAGGCATCAATTCTTCTTCTTCGGTCTTCCTTATTCATTGTCCAGCTTTCGCATCCATATTGAAAATACCAGGGCTTCGGTCAGGTGTATCTTAGCCCTCAAAGTGACATCTTTGCTTTTTAACACTTTAAAGAGGTTTTTTGTAACAGATTTGCCCAATGCAATATATCATTTAATATCTTGACTGCCGCTTCCATGGACATTGATTGTGGAGCCAAGTTAAACGAAAGATATAGATATTATTTCAACCCTTTTTGCTTTATTTCTGAGATTTTAAAATAAGGGTTAAATAAATATGAATGCAACAGTTACAACTGCAGGCCAGTAAAGGAAAGCCGAACTAGGCATTCAAACATGAGATTGCGCTAACACAGGTGACATGATTTCCAACACGTTGAACAACTCTTGGTAAAGTTCCAAACAAAACAAAGTACATTCTTTCTTGATTTACCCAACAGTTACATCCCTGGAAAATTTAGTGTTTAGTAAAATTGGGCAAAAAATACTTTTGTGTTTACATGTAAAATAGAATTTGATTTCAGGCTCAGATAATTATAAACAGGTTTTTCACCTACTTGAATGTCAGGCAGGGCATTTTAGAGCCACATGCAATGTATAACAATTCTTTGTTGAACCAAGACTGGCCTAAACTTTGTAGGGGGCCTAGTATCCCTGACCTCGTCTACCAAACTCCAGCAGCACCATCCAGCCCCTGCAGCAATCAAAGCAGGCGCCCCCAAATTTCTAAAACATCTCCCAGGGTAGTGCACGGTGGTGTTTTTGAGGAAGCCGTGAAGCAAGATTGAGGCCCATAGACAAGGTACACAAAGTGGTCACTGGGTAGGGCCTTTTCTGTGTGACCATCCCACCCCACCACCAGCAGCTCTTGCAATATTAGAACCTGGCTATAACTGTTGGCCACCACCCATCTATCAGTTTGTCATGCTGTGGCAGCTTCCGTATTACCATGATGCTGGAAGCTATGCCACTGGTACTTCAAATACCAGCAGGATCACACATGATCGATAGGTTTCAATAGAGCTTTCAGACTAAGACAGACTAGGGAGAAAATCCCGGTGATCTACTTAAGGAAATTAGCCAATGAAACTCTGTGGATTACAACAGAATACTTACTGTCCAATATAGTGCTGGAAGATGAGCCCACTAGGCTGGAGGGCACCCAAAATGCACGGTAGCTGTAACAACAGACCGGAGCAGACCAATGATCACGAAGATGGCGCAAGACTGGGCAACGTTTCATTCTATTGTACGTAGGTTGCCATGAGTCAGAGTTGACTCGAGGGCAACTGACAACAAATAACCGCTGGGAAGACATTTCCAGGCAACAGGGGAAAAAAAAATACCACTGCATGAAGGCTTCCCTGACTTCAACTAGGAGTCACCCCTTCTTCCTCTGACTCCACAGCACAGCTCCTCAATGGGCCACTGACAGCTCTCATTCGTGTTAATGTTATCTGGGCACACAGATGCCCTCCCTATCAGCCACTCCACCAGAGCTTTGTTGGATTTACTCCTGCTTCTCCAGCATTTGGCCCAGGGCCCAGCAGGTGCTTGGCCAATGTTTGAAGGAGAAATAAATGTGCATGTGCTTTAATGGGGATAAAGAGGGGCAGAGCAGGCCCAAGACAAGTCCTCTCCTAGAGCCGTTCCTGAAAGCCCCACTTACAGACCCAAGAGTTCCGAGCCAGCCCTAAGTGCCAGGCCCTGAGCTAGGCCAGGGTGCCGAGATGAACAAGACAGCACCTGCTCCTGGGGAGGAAACAGATGCCCAACACCCTGTGCCAAGTGTGGACATAAAAAAATGATGGGCCACTGGCAGAGAGCACCAAAACGGCAGCTAACTCCGCCTGGGGTGTTTAGAGGTGGGGACAGATCTTCACTCTGGTGTCTGGGCTGAGAAAACAGAAGTCATCAGGGATAAGGACAGAGATTATTCCAAGCTGATGAAACCATGCGGCAAAGTCACATTAGGAAAATTCCAATAATGCACTCCGCCTTCAGATATCCCTCAGGCACTGTCTCTGATCACCACCATGGCCAGGAGACAGACCAGGGGCAAATTCTGGGACATAAATTACTTTAAAAGAGCCCAAACAAGTGTATGTCCAACAATCAGCCACCCCTCCCCAGGCCTCAGGAATTGACCAACTCCTTACACAGGACTTAGAAAAGACCTCTTGGCTTCCTGAGAATTCTACCCTCTTGGAAGTGCCTTTTCCTTGACGATGCGGTGCTCTCAGACCAACATCTACTTAAAAAAAAAAGTTTAACTTGACTCACTTAGCCAACATATTCTCTCCCTTTGCCCCACCTTTTTGAGGAAGACCTACTCTATGCCAGATGTGGTTCTATGTGCTCCACATATGTCACCTGGTGTAATCTTCCCAACACACCACACCAAAGGCATTAATATCCCTGTTGACGGATGAGGAACCTGAGGCTCACAGAGGCCATGTGACTTACCCAATATCACATAGCCAGCTTGTAAGTGGCACACCACCCTCCTCTCTACCACCATGCCCTTCCTGCCAGCTGCTCCTTCATGATGACTTGATGGGTAAAGGTGCAATCTGATATCAGAGGCAGGATTTTCAAGGTGCCTCCTTGACCAGGAAGAGGAATCAGCTGCTCTGTGACAGAAGTTAGGGTGCACTCTGAGGTCTGGCTCAGTTGACTATTAACCCATTGCCATCTAGTCGATTCCCACTAATAGCAACCCTATAGGATAGAGTAAAATTTCCCCACAGGGTTCTGAAGGAGCAGCTGGTGGATCTGAACTGCCAACCTTTTGGTTAGCAGCTAAATGAGTAACCACTGGCCAGCTGACTATCAGTGAGGGCTAAGTAAGCGAATGCACAGCTCATGGTAGGTGCTCAGTATCTGTGTGTTCCACTGGCCCAGTGAGCAGAGGACCCCATTCTCATTCAAATATGGTTTTCTGCCTTGTGGCTTCTCTGAATTTATTCTTGAGTGCTAGAATACACTATGTTTTGCTCACCGACTTAAAGAAAATTATGATTCTCTCAACTCCGTTAAATAAGCTATCATTTGATGCCCTGCAGTAATTTTATACATTTACCATGTTGAGAAGATTCTCGTCTGGAATAATGCTGCCCATTCCTCACCCCTTTCATTTCCAGCCTTTTCCACAGCTGTTTCCAGAAGGCCTATTGCCTGTTTTCTGAGTAATGCATGGAACGGGGTGACCTCCTTCGCCAACTCTCACTCATTGATAATGGCGCCCGAAGTGCTGTGTTGAGGATTGTGGGAACTTTTTCTGAACCCAGCAGAAAAGAGTTCCATGAGCAACTGAGTAGTAGTGTCTGTAAAAGACAGAAAGGAATGACGACATTCATACTATGTATTTACTGACTGTGGTTATCAGCCTTTGAGATGTCTCTGACTCCCAGTATCCACACCTTTTTGTCATCTCCTCTCACAAATGCCAATCCAATGGCCACAGGGTTGGGCACGCCTGTTTTGGGGAAACAAGCTGCCATGTTTTGAGCACTGAATCCTAAGTCCTATGGTAGAGGGGTAGTGGTGGAGGGAGGATCTATGGGAGTACTAGGGGATGTGGGAAGAGAGGGAACCTAAGCTAAGCCTTGAAAAAGGAGTAAGAATTTAAAAAGGGTGGTGGACGATTCCAGGCAGGAATGGTGCCTGTACAAAGGGCACCTATGTACAAGACCAAGATCAGCTTAAGGAGCTACAAGACATTGAGGATGGCTAATGAGAAAACTTGGGCTTGTAGGGAGAAGGAAAGCGTGGTGAGACTTGACAGTGGAAGGAAAGACAGTCCCAATCACGAAGGATCATCTGACTATTTTCAAAAGGCCTCAGAAATATCTTTCAGAACTCAAGGCTTTCAAGGACAGCCTGGCCACTCAAAGGGAAGGGAAATGTCTTATAGCATCAGGATTCAAGGCATCTCTAAGTGTATCTTTCTCTCTGGAGCCATAGTCTCTCATCTGTCCTCTCTAGACTCCTTTGCTGTTTACTCTATACATATTCTGTCTCTCTCTCTGTCTCTGTTTCTCTCTCTTCTTTTCCCAGGACACATGAAAATAGTAGTGAAACTTTAATGAGTGCTTACTACTTGTCAGGCACTGTGCTTAGCCCTTCCGTGCATTGAATCTTTGCAGCACCACTCTGAGGTAGTAGCACAGATCCACAATTCCTCATCCACAGTTCTGAAGTCCAAAAAAGCTCTGAAAGCACCAAAATGGTTTTGTTTTTCTTTAGTTCCTTTTTTTCCCCAGCAAAACTTACCCTGAACTTATGTGAAGGTACTTATGGTCTCTATCCACTTCAGGATGACAAATCACTGCAGAAATATGAAGGTCTTTCTGTTATAAACTGAATTGTGTCCCCCAAAAATGTGTGTCAACTTGGCTAGTCCACGATTCCCAGTACTGTGTGGTTATCTTATCATTTGTGATCTGATGTGATTATCCTGTATCTGTAAATCCTAACCTCTATAATGTTAATAAGGCAGGATTAGAGGCACTTAATGCTAATAAAGTAGGACTCAATCTACAGGATTAGCTTGTATCATAAGTCAATCTCTTTTGAGATGTAAAAGAGAGAATCAAGCAGAGAGGAGAGGGACCTCATTACCACCAAACAAAAAGAGCCAGGAGTACAGCACGTCCTTTGGAACCAGGTCCCTGCGCTGAAAAGCTCCTAGACCAGGGGAAGACTGATGACAAGGACTTTCCTCTAGAGCTGACAAAGAAAGAAAGCCTTCCCCTGGAGCTGGCACCCTGAATTTGGACTTCTAGCCTCCTAAACTCTGAGGGAATAAATTTCTGTTTGTTAAAGCCATCCATTTGTGGTATTTCTGTTACAGCAGCACTAGATAACTAAGACACTTTCATTACAAGGAACTGCACCAGACCCTACTTTAAATAAAATGTGGTGTATACTGGTGATTACAATGCGAAAATTGGAAACAAAGAAGGATCAGTAGTTGACAAACATGGCCTTGGTGACAGAAATGACACCAGAGATCACATGATAGAATTTTGCAAGACCAACAACATCTTCATTGCAAATACCTTTTTTTTACAACATAAACAGTGACTATACATGTGGACCTCACCAAATGGAACACACAGGAATCAAATCGACTATATCTGTGGAAAGAGACAATGGAAGAGCTCAATATCACAGTAAGAACAAGGCCAGGGGCCAATTGAAGAACAGATCATCAATTGCTCATATGTAATTTCAAGTTGAAGTTGAAGAAAATTAGAACAAGTCCAAGAGAGCCAAATATGACCTTGAGTATATCCCACTTGAATTTAGAGATCATCTCAAGAATAGATTTGGCACATTGAACACTAATGACCAAAGACTGGATGAGTTGTGGAATGACATCAAGGACATCTTACATGAAGAAAGCAAGAGGTCATTAAAAAGACAGGAAAGAAAGAAAAGGCAAAATGGAAGTCAGAAGAGACTCTGAATCTTGCTCTTGAACACAGAGTAGCTAAAGCAAAAGGAAGAAATGATGAAATAAAAGAGCTGAACAGGAGATTTCAAAGGATGGCTCAAGAAGACAAAGAAAAGTATTATAATGAAATGTGCAAAAACCTGGAGTTTGAAAACAAAAGGGGAAGAAAACCCTCATTATTTCTCAAGCTAAAAGAATTAAAGAAAAAATTCAAGTCTCGAGTTGCAATATTGAAGGATTCTATGGGGAAAATATTGAATGACGCAGGAAACGTCAAAAGAAGTTGGAGGGAATACACAGTCACTGTACCAAAAAGAATTGGTCAACCTTCAACCACTTCAGGAGGTAACATATGATCAAGAACTGATGGTACTGAAGGAAGAAGTCCAAGCTGCACTGAAGGGAATGGTGAAAAACAAGGCTCTAGGAATTGACGGAATACCAAGTAAAATGTTTCAACAAATTGATGCAGTGCTGGAGGTGCTCATTCGTCTATGTTAGAAAACACATATGTCAGAAGACAGCTTCCTGGCCAACTGACTGGAAGAGATCCATATTTGTGCCCATTCTAAAGAAAGGTAATTCAACAGAATGCAGAAATTATCAAACAATATCATTAATATCACACACAAGTAAAACTTTTCTGAAGATCATTCAAAAGCAGCTACAGCAGTACATTGACAGGGAACTGCCAGAAATTCAAGCCGAATTCAGAAAAGGATGTGATTCGAGGAACATGATTGCTATGTCATATGGATCTTGGCTGAAAGCAAAGAATATCAGAAAGATGTTTATCTGTGTTTTATTGACTATTCAAAGGCATTTGACTATGCAGATCGTGACAAATTATGGATAACATTGCAAAGAATGGGAGTTCCAGAATACTTAATTGTGCTCATCATGTACTTGAACATAGACCAAGAGGCAGTCGCTCGAACAAAGCAAGGGGATACATCACGGTTTAGAGTCAGGAAAGGTGCATCAGGGTTGTATCCTTTCACCATACTTATTCAATCTGTATGCTGAGTAAATAATCTGAGAAGCTGGACTATACGAAGAAGAACAAAACATCAAGATTGGAGGAAGACTCATTAACAACCTGCGATATGCAGATGACATAATTTTGCTTACTGAGGAGGACTTGAGGTACTTATTTATAAAGATCGAAGACTACAGCCTGGCCTTCGGTATAGATTACACCTCAACATAAAAACCGAAAAACCAAACTCAGTGCCGTCGAGTCGATTCCGACTCATAGCAACCCTACAGGACAGAGTAGAACTGCCCCATAGAGTTTCCAAGGAGCACCTGGCGGATTTGAACTGCCAACCCTTTGGTTAGCAGCTGTAGCACTTAACCACTACACCACCAGGGTTTCCCCTCAACATAAAGAAAACAAAAATCCTCACAACTAGACCAAAAAGCAAGATCATGATAAACGAAGAAAAGATTGATGTCGTCAACAATTTCATTTTACCTGGATCCACAATCAATGCCCATGGAAGCAGCAGTCAAGAAATCAAATGATGTACTGCATTGGGTCTTTTGCAGCAGATGCAAAAGACTTCTTTAAAGAGTTGAAAAGCAAAGATGTCATCTTGAGGACTAAGGTGTGCCTGACCCAAGCCATGATATTTTCAACCGCCTCATATGCATGAGAAAGCTGGACAATGAATACGGAAGACCAAAGAAGAATTGACCACTTTGAATCATGGTACTGGCAAAGAATACTGAATATGCCATGGACTGCCAGAAGAATGACCAGATCTGTCTCGGAAGAGGTACAGCAGGAACGCTCATTAGAAGCAAGGATGGCAAGACTTCGTCTCACATACTTTGGGAAAGTTATTAGGAGGGACCAGTCCCTGGAGAAGGACATCATGCTTGGTGGAGGGTCAGTGAAAAAGAGGAAGACCCTCAGTGAGATGGACTGATGCAATGGCTGCCACAATGGGCTTAAACATATCAAGGGTTGTGAAGATGACACAAGATCAGGCAATGTTTTGTTCTGTTTTACAAAGGGTCACTATGAGTCGAAAGCGGCTCAAGGGCACCTAACAACAAAACATACTTTGTATTATATTTCTTAACTCTAAAATATGCTGAATTTCAAAACACAAACAGCCCCAAGCATGTCAGATAAGGACTGTGGACCTATCTTGTTAACCACGTTCTACAGATAAGCAAAGTGAGGCTTTGAAAGGAGAAGTAACTTGTGGAAGTCACCTAATTAGAACTTGAAGGAACTGGAAAACAAACCCAGACAGTCTGATCCCACAAAAATACCTTGGCACTTAACACAAAAATAGCACCTTAAGTTCAACTTTCCATATCGACATCTTTCAGGCCTAAATCTATATTCCCACAAAAGTGAATCTGATTGGCCCAGCATGAGTCAGAAACTCAAACCAATCCAATCACCTATGCCCATGGGTGAAGAGCAGCGTTGTATGATACCAACAGGGCTGCTGGGGTCTCACCATTGTGGAGAGAGAAGCAGGTCTAAGGGTAGAGGGACATGGCTGGGCTGACAGTCCCATAAAATGTTTATGACAAACAAAACCAGATAAATGAAAGGCAGAAAGGCTTTAAGACCACCCAAATGCTGATGATGAATTAGGGGTCTTCTCTGAACATGCAAAAATGCCTTAGGAAGTTAAACAGCAAAACCAAGGATTCAACATTTCAAACTTGAAAAGAATCCCTTCAGATGGAGCCTCTAGGTTCCATATTTTCCTTTGGGGATGGCCGATTTCATCACCGCCATTTCTTGCACACGTGTAGGCCACATCCTGTTCTACTGAGAAGGACTCACATGGAAATATATTTTAAAAAACAGAATAAGCATGAAAACACTCTAGCTTACACTGCTGGGTGTAGCTACCTCATTGCCAGAGCTCACAGGCCCTGTCCCAGTTCACATTCTGTCTGAGATAGCTACACAGTGGTCCTCCAAAGCCTGGAACAACACCAGGCCACCACCACAGAGGAGGCTCTTTCATTCACCCAGCTCTCAAGAAATATATACACTGAGCATCTATGGTATGTGTGGCACTATTCTAGCCCTTGGGACACATAGTAAACAAGCCAGACAAAATCATTGCCCTTGTCACATTTACCTTATAGTAAAACAAGAAAAAAAAGTGAAATGACAAGACAATTATAGCGATGAAGGAAGAAAACAATGCTAGTAACTAGTGTAGTCAACTTTTAAATAGAGTGGTAGTGGTCATGGAAGACTGCTCCATGGTATTTGAATATAAACTGAGGAACGGTATTTTAATTTATGCTGAAAAATGAAAATGAATGTGGCATGTAATTGCCACAGGAGAACGAAGGCCTGGGGCAGGAAAGAGCTTGGAATGTTCCAGGAACAGAATGAGACCAGTGTTGCTGAAATAGAGTGATCACGGGAGTGAGCAGCGTGAGGTGAGATTAGAGAAGCTGACCACGGGCATGCAGAGCCTTGTAGGGCAAGTGCATCAATTATTTATAGCTGTGGAACAAACCAACCCCAAACTTAATGGCTTAAAACAATAGCCATTGTATTTGCTCACAATTCTGTGGGGCAGCAGCTTGGGCCGGGCTCATTCATGCGGCTGCCATGATTTAGTGGCTTGGCTGGTGCTGGATGATCTGAGATGACCTCACTCACATGTCTGATGCTTGCAGCTGACTTTTGGCTGGATGGTCTAGGGGGCCTCACCTGGAACAGTTCATCTCTGGCCACACATGATCTCACATCCTCCGATACACTGACTAGGTTTCTTCACGTGTTAGCATCAGGAAAACACTGTAAGAAGACAAAAGTGGAAGCTGGAAGGTTTTTTCAGCCTTAGATGTAAAAGTAAAATAATGTCACTTCTGCATTAAAGCAAATCGCAAGGTCGGTCTAGATTCAAGAAGCGGGAAAATAGCCTACTCCTCGCAAAGTTACACTGCAAAGGGGCATGCATACAGGGGTTAGAGGGAGAAGTTTGCAACCAATTTTTGCAATATATTACCCCAAGGTAAGAAGTCTACATTTTATTTAAGAGCAATTGGAAGTCACTGGTGAGTTTCAAATATAGGAATTAGGAAATATGTTTATGTTCTAAAAGGATCACTCTGGTGAATGGGTGGGGTAAGGGTGAGAGGGAGGCAAGAATGTAAGCAGAGAGACTGGTTAGGTAGGCAGCTTTGGCAGTTATCCAGCCTGGAGATGATGGTGTCTGGGCTAGGGAGGAAATAGTGGAGATGGTGAAAAGTGGACATATCTGAAATCTATTTGGGAAGTGAAGAAGACAGTACTTGCCTATAAATGTAGAGGTTACAGACAGAGAATCAAAGATGACTCCGAGGTTTTTGGCTTAAGCCAATAGTGGTGCCAATTACTGAGATGGGGAAGACTAAAACGAGGAGCAGGTGGGAGTGGGGGTGGGCGGGAATCCAGAGCTTGGTTTGAAGATATCGCATTTGAGACACATAGTGGTTATGTCAGGTAACCAAAAACCCAAACCCGCTGCCATTGAGTCAATTCTGACTCATAGAGACCCTATAGGGCAGAGTGGAACTGCCCCATAGGGTTTCCAAGGCTGTAAATCCTTATGGAAGCCGACTGCCACATCTTTCTCCCGAGGAGCATCTGGTGGGTTCGAACTGCCGATCTTCTGGTTAGTGGTCGAGCGCTTTAATCAACGCTCCACCAGGGCTCCTTATGTCAGGTAGGCAGTTAGATATTCAGATCTGAGGCTCAGCAGCGAGGTTGGGATTAGAGGTGTCAATTTAGGATTTGTGATGGACAGTATTTCGTGTCGACTTGACTAGGCTGTGTTATTGTTGTTAGGTGCTATCAAGTCAGTTCCAACTCACAGTGACCCTATAGGTCAGAGCAGAACTGCCCTGTAGGGCTCCCAAGGCTGTAAATCCTTATGGAAGTAGACTGCCATATCTTTCTCCTGCAGAGCAGTTGATAAGTTTGAACCGCTGACCTTTCAGTTAGCAGCTGAGCACTTTAACCACTGTGCCACCAGAGCTTCTTAAGGATCATTAAATCTTGCATATTACTCAACACTGCAATGTAAGGTTGAAGACTGACACTCCGGAGCCTGAGTGCCTAGGTTCAAATACCGGCTCCACCACTTACTGACTGTATTATCTAGTGCATTATTTAACCAGTCTGTACCTCGGTTTTCTCATCTGTAAAATGAGAGTAATAACAGTACCTCCTTCATAGGGTTGCTCTGAGAATTGTATGAGTTGATACATGTAAAGACCTTATCTGCCTTATCACCCCCATTGTATATATCAGGGATCTGAGGCTCTCAAAGCCTTCTGTAGGTCCCGTGGCTAAGGAAAATGGAAGGAAGGATGTCAGCCCTGGTCTCCTGGGCTCCACACTCAAAGAGTTAGAATTTGAAGAGTTACTCCCATTCAAGGGCCTGTGCCTCATATCCAGATTCCTTTAAGGGCAAGAAATTTCTTCCACAGGTGAGCTAGGAGATCAGCAGAACCCAATAAACAAGCCATACTGTCCTGGTAACACTTGAGCCCTCATAAGCCCAAAGACTGAGCCAGTCATTTATTGATAAATATCTGCTTTCCTTAGTGTCACATACTAGCATCAAACCCTGTCTACATCCATGAGGCGGGATAAGAATCAGATCGGCTCAAAGCTGATTCCTACAAGGTGGAGGTCAGACAAACCTCTACTCTTCAACTTTTTCACTTTTTCTGAGACCGGCTGTCCTCCCCATGGCACTCTCTACTTTTTTGCTGGTTTTGATAATTCATTGCAACTCCCTCACAGAACTCACAGACCATAATCATGGTTATCTGGTTTATTAGGACAGTAACAGGCTACCACTCAGAATCAACTTGAAAGTAACAAGATACAACTCAGGAGACAGGAGACAGTTTGTCAATCAGGACAGCTTCCAACCAGGACAGACCTCTTCTTGGCCATGCCCACAGGCAGACCCTTCTCTGGGCATGCTAGCTGACAGCCCTTGTCTCAGCCACTCCAGCCAATGGCTCTTCTCCTGGCCATGCCAGCCTTCAGGGCTTCTCCAGGCCTCTGCCCCTGCTCGGACAAGTGTTACAACTCTATAGCTCTGCTGACAGGTGCCGGGAGGCACCCCACTCCGCCAGCAAGCCTGCTGCCCGAAGGCACTCAGCTCTCTCGCTCTGTGGATCAGCAAGCCTACCGCAGCCATCTGCCAGTCCTGTGGTTCTCACTGCTTATACTGCTGCTCCTTGTGCTGCTGTGCCATCTCTCACCATCTCCAGTGTTACAGCTCGCTGTCTCCTGAGTCCAGGAGGTTCTCATCACAGGGACCCTGGGTCCAAAGGACACGCTCCACTTAAGACTCTTCCTCGTATTAGTGAGGTCCCCATCAACCTCTGTTTCAATTTCAAGGCAGGGTCCTCCTAACCAGACTCAAACTGACCAATCCCTTCAGAGGCCATAATGATTCAATTTGCATAGTAATCAACCAAGTACTCCTATGGAGTGGTTTCACACACTATATTTGTATAGTATACTGACCAATCCCTTAAAAGATTGTGACCTATCCAATTATTTTTGGAAGACTTATAAACTCAAGGCCAGAAAGGCCATATATAAGAGAAACCCATCGGGTCACACTTAGCCATACAATATAAGCATAACATCTAGTAGACAACAACTATATACCTACACACAGTGGTCATTTTAGTTACATTTTTCTAAACATGGTTATCATCTTCCCAACCTATTTTCTCAACTTCTCCAAATGGTGGACTATCACACAATATTGGAAATCATGGCCTAGCCAAGTTTACGCGTATGTTTAGGGGGCACAATTCAATCCATGACAATGGTATTAACCAGAGCCCAGGAATATTATGCCTCGGAGGCTGCCATCACTGTTCCGAGCTGTCTGTTCTGGAACGCAGGAGCCTGCACTTGCTGGCCACAGCTACTGCCACCACGACTTCCAGAAACACGACTAGAAACTGGGGGAAAAAGTCTTTTCCCTTTCTGCCACCTTCCAGTCAGTCTGCTGTTAGTGCCTCCAATTGGAAGATCCTAACAGAAGCAAACTAGCAAAGGAGTCTGGGAAATGTAGTTTGTAGGCTTCCAGCCTGGGGGAATAAAAAAGGGCAAGCTGATCGATAACAGAGACTATTCAGCTAATAGGTCTTTAAACAAACTGATTAGAAAGAAGGACACAGCACAGTGAAAGAAGATGAAGTTTTGAAACTCATAGGATTATTACGGACATATGTTACCGTCTATCAACCCGACATCCACTCTGTTACGAAGTGCTCATTACCCATTCACAGGATTATGATTGGGCTATCAATCAAGGAGGATATCCCCTCCTGCTCCACCAACTGAAACCAGTTGCTGTCTGTGCACTCCGGCTCGTGGTGACTCCATGTGTGTCAGAATAGAACTGTGCTCCATAGGGTTTTTAATGGCTGATTTTTTTCAGAAGTAGATCACTAGGCCTTTCTTTCAAAGTACCTCCGAATGGACTCAAACCTCCAATCTTTCAGTTAGCAGTCAAGCACGTTAACCCAAGCATCCAAGCAACCCCCAAGGACTGACTCCTCCAGCTACACAGGGATGGGCAAGTGGCCCAAACAAATCAGAGTACCCTATCCCCTTGGGCAGTGATTGGTTCAGGGATATGCATATAATCCGAGCAGTACTATTCAGAGCCTTTTTGGAGAAATGGTAGGCATCAAAAGGATCTCTCACATTAAGAGATCATGAGTTTTAGGGACCCTCAAAGCCTGCAGTGGCTGGAATCATCTTCCTACTATAGAGAGGAAACGTAAGGTGAGCTTTTTTAGCCTGTGTATCAAACAACTACTTAGTGTACCATCTGGAATAAATTATAACCCCTAAAACAGTTTCTTATGCATCTTTTAAAATTTTTATCTCCAAAGCTTTCTCATATGAAATGCTGTTGATCCAGGTTTCCTCACTCTAAACTTATGCAGGGAATTGGGGTCTTTTCTTTTTTTTTCTTAATGCAGGTTCAACTAGTTCAGTGATTTCCTTGTATAACATTCTGGAGTTTCATCAAGAGCTGCCCTCATGGTGTGGGTTCCTCCACTATGGCCCTATACTTATATCTTCGGAAACGCCTGTAAATAATTGCGTTGGATGAAGTCCAGACAACTTTCTATTGAGTCCTGTTCTGTACAGAAAGGTGTCTCTGTGGAATGCCAGTACATTTGTTTGCTTAGTGATGGCAGGGGTCACTGAAGCCAGGAAAACCTAGAAACCACAGCCTCTACCCTAGTCACTAGGTGCAAATCAGAACACCTTGTGTGCAACCAAATGCTTTTGGAGTTTCCCATGCCTATACTTATTAATATGGTACTTACATAACTGGAACATTTTCTGTTATAGGTGACAAAAACCCAAATCACTATTCACCTGGAGCAACAGAAAGAAGGGCAGTCAGGAATAGGAGAGGGATATGGAATGTGTGGCTAATTGCCTCCATGAACAACTCCCTCCTTTGCCATGAGATAAGAAGAACTAGATAGTGCCCAGCTATCACTACTGAACATTCTGATCAAAGATTCCATAGAAGAATTTTGATCAAAGAAAGGAAATGCAGAATAAAAATTCAAATTCTTATAGACTCCCAACTTCCTGGAGCCATGAAGGGTGGATGAACCCCTGACACTATTGCCCTGAGATAATCTTTAAACCTTAAACCAAAAATATCCCCTGAAGTCATCTTAAAACCAAATCATAGTTTAGCTTAACTAGTAAAAAGGGTCTGCCTTGAGCATTATGCTCTTTTAAGAACTATCTATAGGGGACCAAACTTACAATAGCAATTTGAAAGATTAGATAGGAACCTTAGGAGGCAATGAATTTATGCTAATGAGGGAGGAACAACTCAGAAAAGGAGGGTGACAACGGTTGCACAACTTGAAGAATGTAATCAATGTCACTAAGTTGTACATGTAGAAACTTAAAAAAAAAAAGAGAGACTGTTGACAGATTGTGACAAGGGTAACTAATGTCACTGAACAATTTATGCAGAAATTGTCAAATGGGAACCTAACTTGATGTGTAAACTTTCACCAACCAAAAAAAATCAAACCCACTGCCGTCGAGTCGATTCCGACGCATAGTGACCCTATAGGACAGAGTAGAACTGCCCCATAGAGTTTCCAAGGAGTGCCTTGGTGGATTTGAAATGCTGACCTTTTGGTTAGCAGCTGTAGCACTTAACCACTATGCCACCAGGGCTTCCAACTTTCACCAAATCTCAATAAAAAATACATATTTTTTGGTTTGGGGGTTTATATATATATAGATGTCAGAAGAGGATGCGGAACCAGGAATACCACTGCTGATGTCAGATGGATCCTGGCTGAAAGCAGAGAATACCAAAAGGATGTTTACCTGTGTTTTATTGACTATGCAAAGGCATTTGACTGTGTGGATCATAACAAATTATGGATAACATTGCAAAGAATGGGAATTCCAGAGCACTTAATTGTGCTCATGAGGAACCTTTACATAGATCAAGAGGCAGTTGTTTGGACAGAACAAGGAGATACTGATTGGTTTAAAGTCAGAAAAGGTATGCGTCAGGGTTGTATTCTTTCACCACACCTATTCAATCTGTATGCTGAACAAATAATACGAGAAGCTGGACTATATGAAGAACAGGGCATCAGGATTGGAGGAAGACTCGGTAACAACCTGCGTTATGCAGATAACACAACCTTGCTTGCTGAAGGTGAAGAGGACTTGAAGCACTTACTAATGAAGATCAAAGACCATAGTCTTCAGTATGGATTGCACCTCAACATAAAGAAAACAAAAATCCTCACAACTGGTCCAATGAGCAACATCATGATAAACAGAGAAAAGATTGAAGTTGTCAAGGATTTCATTTTACTTGGATCCACAATCAACAGCCATGGAAGCAGCAGTCAAGAAATCAAAAGACGCATTGCTTTCGGTAAATTTGCTGCAAAGGACCTCTCTAAAGTGTTGAAGAGCAAAGATGTCATCTTGAAGACTAAGGTGCGCCTGACCCAAGCCATGGTATTTTCGATCACATCATATGCATGTGAAAGCTGGATAATGAATAAGGAAGACAGAAGAAGAATTGACGCCTTTGAATTGTCGTGTTGGGGAAGAATATTGAATATACCATGGACTGCCAAAAGAACGAACAAATCTGTCTTGGAAGAAGTACAACCAGAATGCTCCTTAGAAGCAAGGATGGCGAGACAGCGTCTTACATACTTTGGACATGTTGTCAGGAGGGATCAGTCCCTGGAGAAGGACATCATGCTTGGCAGAGTACAGGGTCAGCAGAAAAGAGGAAGACCCTCAACGAGGTGGACTGACACAGTGGCTGCGAGGAGCTCAAGCATAACAACGATTGTAAGGATGGCTCAGGACCGGGCAGTGTTTTGTTCTGTTGTGCATAGGGTCGCTATGAGTCGGAATCGACTCAACGGCAAATAACAACAACAACATATATATGTGTACATATATATATATTTTTTTTTTAATCAATCTAGTTCAAACACAAAGGAAAATTTGTAGGCTTCCATAAATGAAAATTTTAGGAAAATCCTCAGGCACGATTGGATCCAGATGTTCAACTGACCTCAGCAAAACCACTGTTCCATCTCTAGGAGCTCTGGTCTCCTTTTTCCTGAGGTCACCACGTTGTAATTCTGCTTAAGCATCTCAGGCAGACATGGGCCCAGTACTTTGTCAGTGCACACCTGGAGAGTGGTGCGCCATTCAGAAGGTCCTTCTTAATGCAAGAGGTAAACAAATTCAAAGGGACATAGGTGATGGCATGCCAAGAATAAGGTGGGCGGATTTTAGTCAGTTTTATTACTGTTTTTAAACTATCTAGAGACAGTTGTTGTCATTAGCTGCGGCGGAGTCAGTCCCCGACTCTTGACGATCCCACACACAACAGAACAATGGTGGCCGAGTCTTGGGAATGGCCCATGATTGGTTACAGATCAGACCGCTGTGATCCATAGGGTTCCACTGGCTGATTTTCTGAAGGAGATTACCGGGGCTTTCTTCCTAGTCCATCCTAGTCTGGAAGCTCCTCTGAAACCTATTCAGCATCACAGCAACACATAAGGCTCCACTGGGAGATGCGTGGAGGCTACTCATAACGTTCATGGCCGGGAATTGAACCCCGTCTCCCGCAGGGAAGGCAAGAATCCTACCACTGAACCACCACTGCCCCCATGTCTACAGACAATGCTCCGCCTTAACTGTCTGCACTCAGGCTGACCAATCCCACCACCCTGCCTTTGGTACACTACTAGATGCAGGAGTCCTTCTTCCCACTCTGCACACTTCCTGGAAGAGCTTATCAACTTCCACAGCTTTACATACTACCTCCTGGCTGACGGCTTCCGAGTTTCTCTCCCCTGGCATGACCATCTAGCTGCCTGCAGGACATTCCACTTAAATATCCCACTATGTCTGACCCCGAACTCCACCTCTGCTTCTCCCTTTATGATTATATCAAGCAGTTGAGAGAGCTATCAGGAATCCATGAGATGCATTCCTAATTTTTAATCAAGTCAGCAGGGACCTCCCTCAAACTGCCCTTTCTTGGGGCCTGTGCTGGACATTCTATGGAGCTAACCAAATGTGACCTGGCATTGAAACCAAGTTATTTATTCACAAATCTCCTTCACAAATATCCAAGACTCAGTAGAGTTTAAGCTTTCTCAAACTGCTTCCCTGACAAGAAAGGGAACAGAACACAAATGTCAAGTCTCTCACTTCTCACCCTTTCTCCCCACCTGGATTCCAGCTTTACTGCTGATTAAATGGTGCCCAGGTCCCAAAGAGCCATTGAGGAATACATGACAAGGTTCTCTGAGTGGCCTCTGCATATATAGTTGGCAGCCTCTGAGGCCCATTTGGGGCAGAAGAGGCAGGGATTGGGGATAGGGCAGCACCACAGAGTTGAATCATTACTGAAATTTATCTCCAAACCTGGTGCCTAGACATTAGAATTTCAATAGGCTAATTTGGATTTGTTTCCACACCACCATCCCACCCTGAGAAGGCTAAGCTGTGCGTGATATTAATGAAAACACTTGCCAATACATGACATTAATGAAAATACTTGCCAAATGCCCAACTATTTTTTGTACATTCACACACTCACCTATTCTCAACCATCCTGTCAGAGCTGGAAGAGTTTTTTCCCCATTTTAGAGACAAGGAAAATAAAGCTCAAATAAATTAATGTGACCTGGCTGGGATCCACTGGTGAGTGGGGCAGCCAAGACCCAAACGTAGATCTGTGTGTCCCAACCTTCACTGGCAGGGAGGGCTACTCTACTCACAAAAGCTTGCCCCACTGGTGTGTTCCAGTAACCAAATTCCTATTCCTGGAGAGCCATCTCTTTGAGTAATAGAGTTGAACTGTTGTACATTGGCTTGTATGAATTCATTTACCAGATTGCCTCCTGAGATCATGGCATCTTGCTGGAAAGATACGGAAGGTGCAGGTAGCTAAGCTCTGTGTAGAAAGGGGAGGTTTGCAAGGAGGGCCCAGTGGGGAACTGAGCACTTAAGCCACTGCTGTTGAGTCAATTCCAACTCATGGCGACCCTATAGGACAGAGTAGAATTGCCCCATAGGGTTTCCAAGGCTGTAAATCTTTACAGCAGCAGACTGCCACATCTTTCTCCCATAGAGTGGCTGGTGGGTTCGAACCACCGATCTTTCAGTTAGCAGCTGAGCGCTTAACCACTACACCACCAGGGCTCCTGAGCACTTAGGGCCAGGGAAATTCTTAGAGTAGAAACAGAACCAGCAAAATGATAGTACATTTGCCTTCTGAGTGTGTCTAGAATGTTTCCCCACAAAGAGGGTCAGAAGTCATGTGCAGGCATAACCCTACACCCTCCTGCTATAATCCCAAAATCCACTCTGCTCAGCAGAAAGACAAACATGAGCAAGGACAAAAGAGGACTATAAATGAGGTTGTCACTTTCACTGGTGTTCCTCCCTAAAGCTGCTGACCTGTCTGACTCTGACCTGATATTTAAGAGATGTTGGCTCTAACCATGGTTGTAGCCATTCCTTCCACCAACATTCCCTGAGCACCAACTCCATGCTGGCTGCTAGGAAGCTAGTGAGCATGCGCCATACTTTCCAGGCCATCATTGACTTCCCAGCTCCAGTTCCCTGGCAAACAGCCAGCCCCAGCCTCCTCCTAAAACCCCAAACTCCCTGATCAAGTTGACCCTAAATTAAAGCTTCTTAACCTAGGACTCACCAACTCTTGGGGCAGTCATCCATGGAACCCTTGCATTTTTTATTTATAACTATGAATTTTCTGGGAACAGCCCCTTGGCTTCATCAGATATACACAAAAGGCTATAAGTCCACTGCTTAGGTCATTACAATGAGCAGTGCTGCAACGCTATTCTTCTGCTGAAGCTTCCAACAATACACAACATGCAGAGGAATGGAAAACCTTCCAGTTCACAATGTCAGGTTCTAGAAAAGGAATGGAGGGATGCACTCAAGAGCCAACCCTGCACTTCAACTTTCTCTATAATAATTTCATTTTTTAAGGAGGACTAATTTTACCCACATTTGGTAACAGGAAGCCAGAGCTGTCAACAGAGATGTTTATACATGTCATAAAGGCCCTAAAATAGCACTTGTAGCCAGCCTCTAGATTCCCTAAAGCTGATGCCTTAATAGAACCATTCTTCTCTCATTGCAAAATAGTCTCCATATGGATAAACATGTTGTCAGCTGTGGCAAAGAAACGGAGGTTTGGGTTTTTTGTTTTTGTTTTTGAATAGTGGTCCTGCCGTCTTGCAGGAAGAACTGTTTACATCATATTTTCGGGTTAGTACTAAATTGGTAGGTATTTTAGGCAGAGTTTAAAGGTGAGACAGCCTGTTTTCCTCTGCAGAAGTAAGATTAATTCACACCATTTAAAGAAATGAATCCAACCTGTTTTGATAGCTTTCCTGCTGTTTCCCAGCTGCACAGAGGGGTTTAGCAGTTAATTCGTAAATCCAGCAAAATCATGGAAACATGCAACACTTTGTCTGCAGAGATACTCCTGATGGTATCTGTACATAGGTGTTTTGCCCCCTCCCTCTCCTTCCTTTTCCTCCCCTGAAAGTTTTCTGAGCTCAGGAGCAGGCGATCCACTTTGCAGCTAGCTTCCCAAGAATATCTGGCTGGTATCCTATATTATCCTGAACAACCATCAAAGCAATTACTGAGTGACTACTGTATGCCCAGTCTTGTATTTGGCTTTACTAGAGGCACTTCAGGAAAAAAACAGTACCTAATTCCAAAGAGTTGAAAATCTAACTGTGAAGGTGAGACCGACACCCATGAAATAGAAAGCAATATAAAATGATAGGAAATGAAGTACTAAATTGTAAAGTGCTGGCTCAAAGTTCACAGTAGTCCCTGACTTATGACATATTCAAGTTTTGAGAACCACACTTACAACCGTCCGTGGTTTTTTTTTTTTTTTTCTGTTTTCGGATGTCTTATCATTAGTAGTATGTACTGCATACAGTGTTGCAGCGAGTAAGAGTAATTTGCTGATGGTATCATTCTCAGATAATATTTCCAACCCCTAAAGATAAATAAAGATCAATTTATAAAGACACTGATAATAAAAGGCAATAATAATAAAAACTAAAAAAAAAGATGAGGTACTCAACTTACATCAGAACTGGCTTACAATGGAGCAGTCACCCAGATGGAATCCCACGTAAGTTGGGGACTACTTGTATGTGAGTTTAGAGAACAGAGATGGCAATGTTGGTTTGATTATAGGAATAGATTTGACATAAAGGTAAAAATTGAGTTGGACCTTGAAAGAAGATAGCAGTGATAATAATAAAACTAGTACTTTTTTTTAATAGAAAAAGTAAATAAATAAAGCACAACTTTTAACAACATCTATGTGCCTTAGAAGAAGTGCAACCAGAATGCTCTTTAGAAGCAACGATGGCGAGACTGCATCTTACATACTTTGGACATGTTGTCAGGAGGGATCAGTCCCTGGAAAAGGACATCATGCTTGGCAGAGTACAGGGTCAGCGGAAAAGAGGAAGACCCTCAATGAAGTGGATTGACACAGTGGCTGCAACAATAAGCTCAAGCATAACAACGATTGTGAGGATGGCTCAGGAGTGGGCAGTGTTTCGTTCTGTTGTGCATAGGGTCGCTATGAGTCGGAACCGGCTCAACGGCACCTAACAACAACAACAACATGTGTTTTGCATGAATTATCTTATTTAAATCTAAGAACAGCTCATTTCACAGATGAAGAAACTGAGGCTCAGGGAGGTTAAGGAATTGGCCAATGATGGAAACAGGTTTATCTACAACCTAAGTCCATGTTCTTTCCACTATACCGCTTATGAAGATTAAGTCAAAAAGTATTGCTATAAAATCACAGAAACCTTTAGTAAACACAAATATCAAAATGTGAAGCTATTTTCTCTCAACATATCCTCCATCTAGGCCTATACACTTCTGAAGGCAATGTTTCCATCTCTCTAACCCTTCCCCCCCAAAAAATCTGCACTCTTCGATTTACACCATGTCAAGACGGCAGTTTTGGCATCCTCGAGGAGCTCAAACCGTGCTCCTTTTAATGCCCTTTGAGTTTGGGGAACAAAAAGAAGTTTGAATGGGTAAGACCAGGGCTATAGGATGGATGGGGTAAAATTTTCCAACAAAATTCTTGTAGGACAGCCCTTGCTACCCTCAAAGAATGAGCAGATGCATTGTCATGATGGAAAAAAACTTAGCACAAATTTCCTGGCCTTTTTCTCACCAACGCAGTTTTAAATTTTCTTAAAACTTCTTCATAATAAATCCCCATGATCATCCAATGTCTTTTGAGAAAATATATCAAGATTACCCCTTTGGACCCCGTTATGGATTGAATTATGTTCCCCTAAAATGTGTGTCAACTTGGCTAGGCCATGAATCCCAGTGTTGTGTGACCGTCCACCATTTTGTCATCTGATATGATTTTCCTGTGTGTTGTAAACCTTACTTCTGTGACGTTAATGAGGCAGGATTACAGGCAGTTAGTTAATGAGGCAGGACTCATTAGGTTGCATCTTGAGTCAATCTCTTTTGAAATATGAAAGAGCAGAGAGGAGAGGGACCTCATACCACCAAGATAGTAGTGCCAGGAGCAGAGTACGTCCTTTGGACCTGGGGTCCCTGTGCTGAGAAGCTCCTAGACCAGGGGAAGATTGATGACAAGGACCTTCCTCCAGAGCCAACAGAGAGAGAAAGCCTTCCCCTGGAGCTGGCACCCTGAATTTGGACTTCTAGCCTCCTAAACTGTGAGAGAATAAATTTCTTTTTGATAGAGCCATCCACTGGTGTTATTTCTGTTACAGCAGCACTAGATAACTAAGGTAGAATTCAAAAAAACAGTTGCCATAACCTTCTGAGTGGTCTTCCCTCTTTTGTCTCATCTTTGAGGTCTTCCTGACCTTCCTTAAAACTCTTGATCCATCTAAAGACTTCTGTTTTGTGTGGGGCAGCATCCCCATAAATTTGTTGCAAAGCTTCAATGATTTGGGAAGATGTCCACTTGAGTTTTGTTAAAAATTTGATATTACCTCTGACCTCAAAATAGTTTTTTCCGTGGCACAAAAAGCATCCATTTTTTTGAAGGGACCCTAATGAGACTAAGACAAGGGTATTACGGAGAGAACTTGTCTGCAGCCATCCACTGATCACAGAGACATGTTAAACATGTTTTGTTTGGAATAAACCCATGCATGTATGAACAGGACCCTAGTAGTAATACTTTTTGATTTACCCTCGTATATTAACTCCTGAAGATATGGGCAACAGTGTCCTTCCTCTTTTCTTAATGAAAATTTATGTTTTAATATTTTGGAGTTGTAAAACAAGAGTAATAAGATTCAAGAAGAGCCACCCTTTTGCTGCACATAGATTCTCGAAAGGTAGACATGGTTCGTTAGCTGAGTCAGGGAAGATTTGGTCTTTCACTTGGCTTAGAGTGCGTCCTAAATCCCTTCTCACGTAAGTGGCAGAGTGAGAAGGTAGGGAATTCCACAGACTAGAAACAAGAAATGGGAAGTCCAAAGGAAAGCCCCCACGTTCAAAGTAGAAAGAGAAAAGGAAATGTCTTGCTTTCTAAGAGACCTGACCCAATGCTACGGAACTCCAGGTAAAGAAGATGAGCCCTAAGGAAGCCACACATTGCCTCAGAAGCCAATTCTACATACTATTAAACCTAGGATGCCACCCAGTTTAACTATAGGGTATGTGGTACCCAGCCTCCAAGACGGCTACCAGTGATCCCCATCTCTGGACTCACACTCTCATGTAGTTCCCTCCCATAGTCCACCAAAGTTGGTCTGTGTGATCAACAGCATGTGGCAGAAGTGATGGGATGTCATTTCTGAAATCAGGTTATAAAAGACTGTGGCTTCCATCTTGGGTATGTGCTCTCGCTCTGTCTCTCATCTCTCACTCTGAAGGAAGCCAGCTACCATGCAATCAGCAGCCCTATGGAGAGAACCACCTGGTGAGAAATTGAAGCCTACCAGCCACCACCCTTGGAAGCAGATTCTCCAACCTGAGTCAAACCTTAAGATGACTCTGACCCAGGCAACAGCTTGACTGCAAAGTCATGAGAGACCCTAACCAGAACCATTCAGCTAAACTGCTCCCAGATTCCTAATCCTCAGAAACTATGCGGTAATAAAAGTTTGTTGTATTAGCCTGCTAAGTTTTGTGTTAGAGCCTAGATAACAAACACAGGGAGGGTGGGCCTTAACAACCAGGAAGAAGAGATGCTCCCGACAAATATGGACCAACAGAGGAAACTGAGCTGTGTGATTCTCCTGCCTCGGGGCCCCTAAGCTCACTCCTTGGTTTCATGCTTTCATACAGGCTAATCTTTCTGTCAAGGGCATCTTCCTCTAACCTCTTTACCTATCTGCCTTTCAGGTCTGGGCTCAGACATCAATTCCTGTAGGAATCTTCCCTGATCTCAGCCAGGTTAGCTGCTTTCTCTGCTAGAATCCCATTCTTCCTCCCCATCCCATGCGCTGTTTCATCACAGCTATGATTTGTAATGGCCTATTTACTCATTTGCCCACTCCATTAGCCTATGTGCAAGTTGAGGGCAGGGCTGATCTAGCATCTTTCTAAGTCTTTAGCACAGGGTAGGTACCCAAGAAGGTGTAGAAGGAAGACAAGGAGGGGGAGAAGGAAGATGCAGAAGGACTTTCTGGAGTTCAGATACCTAAAAAGCTCCTGCAAAGGAGAAATGAGCAGTTGCAAAATGGTGCCCAGCCTGAGACCAAGAATAGAATCTCTGCGACACACAGGCAAGGGACTTCCTCTCAGGGAAGTCAAGAGCCAGCACTGAATCAAGCCCAGCCACAGTACAGAGTAGGGCAAGCAGGGTGACTGGAGCCCATAGCCAGATTTAAGACTGGCAGGCGGGCTTTGGGCAGGACAGTACACCCAACCATGCCTGGATGGTATGCCAACCCAGTCAACCTTGACCTAGAAGCCAGGCGGCTTTTTTTAGGATCCATACAGAGCTGCCATGAAGGAATGGAGCCTGAGGCCAGGTGTGTGATCAGTAGGGTCAACCAGTCTAATCTGGTGCTAAGCTTTGGTTAATCAGAAACTAGGTTTCTAGAAGACACTTAGGTGTAGGACAATGAAGGAGGGGGTCGGTGCACTGGGGGAGTCTTTCCATTTGTTTCCTAAGATTTAATTGGGGAAAATTTCTCATATCAGTCTAAAATGGAAAGGATTTTTTCCTGCATGTTGGTCAAAATTTTTGTATTTAAACCATTGATTCATCTGAAATTTATTTTGATCTAAGGAGTGACGTTAGGAAACCACTCTTTTTTTTTTTTTTTTTTTGCTATAGCTACCCAGTTATAACAACAGGATTTACTAAAAAATTCCTCTTCCCTCCATTGATTTGCAATGCCACATTTATGCTAAATTCTCATGTGTATTTGGATCTAAAATCAACACTTTTTTTTTCAGCTGTTCCACAGGAGGAAGATGTTGCAGTATGCTTCCATAAAGATCACAGCCTTGGGAACTCCATGGTTCTACCCTGTCCTATTGGGTCATAATGAGTCAGAACTGACTTGACAGCATTCGGTTTGGGTTTTTTGGATGGTGGCCACAAGAAGCCTTGGTTGTGCAATGGTTAACCAAAAGGCCAGGGGTTGAAACCAGGGCTTCTAACCGGTCATCCTCAATTCAACCTCCTGCTGAAAATCTGCATTTCAACCCCAGACATACTGAATCAGAATCTATATGTGGAGCTGAAATGCAAATTATCAGCAGGGGGTCGAGCCAAAAAATAGCCAGTTCAAAGACATGGTTAGAACCCACCAGGCACCCTTTCGGAGAAAAGGCCTAACGATCTGCTTCAGAACAGCCTATTTTTAAAGTTTGCATCTAGAGGTTGCTTAAAACAAGAAGTGCCTGTAGACTAACATTTCTACACATATTTCAAGGTACCCAAGTCATTTTCATGTGTGTTTTTACCATATCCTGAAGTTTATAGTAAACTGTGTTTGTATAAACTGCATTAAGCTGGAATTTTCCCAAGACAGATGGGGGCTCTTCCTGAGAACAGAGCCCATTAGACTGGGGGCTCTAGAACTGTCTCTTCTCTCAGACTGGCCGTTTCCTAAGAGCAGGAATCCAGTGGCCTAGATTCCTGCTCTGAAGGAATGTTTCTTCCCAAATAGGTGAAAGGGCCTTTTTGCCCTTATGGAGGTTGGAATGCCCCAGAGCAGAGCCTGTACCATCTCAGTAAACCACTGGAGATTGCCCCACACTGGCCACTCCCTCCTCCTTTCTCCATTCCTTAAAATTGTGTTCCTGGTCCTGAGGCTCCCTGAAGAGAAAGTAGCAGTGTGTGCCGGGAGTCAAATAAAAATAATGACCACTTCTGTTTGGCATTCAGAGCTGACATTCCTCCCGGCCAGCAGAAAACCACTTGAGGGTAGAAAGTGGCCTCTCTTCACCCCTCAGACAGGCAGCCAAGGAGCTCAAGTTCCCTTCCCCCTTGGCCAGCTCAATGGTATGTGCATGACCTCTCCACGTCATCCCCCCTAGCACCATCAGCACCCCCATACCTCCCAACCCCCACACCCTGCCCCACTACTTTGTTTCCCCAGCATTGCCAGCTGCCACCCTCCCCATTCCGAGCTTCTCCCTCCCTTGTTTTTTCTTTGAATATTTTGTTTTCCTCTTCATGAAAACAAGTTTGCCGCTTTCCCCAAGAGGGCCAAAGGATGGACTTCAGCAGACAGTCCTCTGGGCAGAGTGGTTATCTTTAGCAGGGCAGAGAAGTGGATAATGTGATAGAACCCAGCTCAGAAACCAAAATTGAGGGTGATTCACTACCTTCATGAATGGCTTAAGTCAAAGTAATCCACTACTGCCCAGACTTTTTGTTAGCACGAGTTCATGATTTAGAGAGCACACATTAATAAAACATGCAGTCGAATGTTCCAGTTTAACAGCTGTATCTTGTTGAGACCCATGTGGGTATCACATCCTCAGGTCTGCACTGCTGGGCTCACTCTGCTGGCTATGCAACAGAAGGGCTCAATTGTGCAGCGGGGACGGAGTCAGCCACCCGCCCTCCTCTGGGTCTGCCAGTGGGCAGCACTGGAAGGGGCCTGGGGAACGGAAAGAGCTGGGCACTGAGGGTGTCAGGTGGGGTTTGGGGCTGGGGAGGGCATTTCCTGCTCTAATGCTCAGCGGTGGTCTCACTACAGCCTCCATTTCCTCCTCTCTAGAATAATGGCACAGTGGTTAAGAGCTGAGCTGCTAACCAGAAGGTTGGCAGTGTGAATCCACCAGCTGCTCCTTGGAAACCCTGTGGGGCACTTCTACCCTGTCCTATAGGGTTGCTATGAGTTGGAATTGAGTCAACGGTAAAGGGTTTGGTTTCGGTTAGAATAATGGTGGGAATCCCCGCATGGGGGACTGTCATGAGATGAAATGAACTCTGCATATAAAGCAAGTATCTGGCTCAATGAGTGGTACTTACTATTCCAATCAAGTCTTCCAAGACTCATTAGAGTGGCTTTGCTCTACTCATGGAAAGTGTTCCTACTTTAGCACTACCTACTCACTGTGATAATGAATTTTGGTTGAAAATTACACCTTTATAAAAGGTGCCATGTGCTTTCTTCCTTCTTCCCATCCACTCACTCTCCTCCCCACCCCTGGCCAACCCATCATCTAGGAGAAAATATTTATTCCTCTGTAAACACCCTAGTCCAAACCACTATCTACAATAGCTCCTCATTTCCTATTTCCTCCCTTGCCCTCCTCCCATCCAGTTTCCACACATTCCACGGTGATATTTTGAAACTGAATATTAGGTCCTCATACTAGCCTGCTTATAATTATCTACTAGTTTTCCATCTCAGGATAAAATCCAAAGTCCTTGCCAGGGTCTATGAGTGCTTATATGACCTGGTCCCTGGATACTTCTCCAACTTGCTCTCCAACCAGCTCACTCTGCTCCTTTCCCAGTGGCCTTCCCTTTGGTCCTTAAAGTCACTCAGGGCCTCTGCCCTTGCTATTCCCGGGAACATACTTCACCTGTTTCTTACAGCAGAAGCTGGGCTGGGTCCTCCTTGTCATTCTCAGCTCTCATCATAAATGTCATGTCCTCAGAGAGTATGTCTCTAAACACTCAATCTAAACTATACCCTCCCATTATTTTTTTCCTTCACAGTAAAATAATTTCACAATAGGAAATTACCTTCTTTGTTAACCAGAATATTATCTGTTTTACACGAGGATATAAACTCAGCGAGAGCTGGAGCCTCGCCTGTCTTGTTGACGTGCTAGGGCAGTCCCTGGCACAGAGTAGGCACATGGAAAATATTTATTGAATGTCCATGATCCTAAGTGCCAAAGAGACTGCAAAGTCACATATGAAACAGTTCCCAACCTGGGGAAGCTTGGTACAGGCATCTTGGCCCTCAGGGAGCCCGCAGGCCTGAGGCGTAGACAGACATGAGGTTTAGAGAGGCCTGCACAGAGCTGGGGAAGCATAAAGGAGCAGAGAGAGATGTCCCAGAGGGAGTGAAACAACTACATGAGTATAGGCAACACCAGGAGTTCAGTCAGCCTAGAGTGGCCAGTGCTTGCAGGAAAGAGAGACAGGAATTCACCACGAAAGGCTTGAGTGCCAAACCAAAAAAAAAACCAAATCCATTGCCGTCAAGTCAATTCTGATGCATAGTAACCCTACAGGGCAGAGTAGAACTGCCCCACGGGGTTCCCAAGAAGAGCCTGGTGGATTCAAACTGCCGAGCTTTTGGTTAGCAGCCAAACTCTTAACCACTATGCCACCAGGGTTCCCAAAAGGAAGTTGGAATTTCTCCCCTTCCCCACCCAAGGGTTCTAATCAGGGCATATGAATATATGCATGATCAGAGTTGTGTAAAAAAAGATCGCTCTGGCAACATTGTGAAGAATGGATTGAGGGCAGTTAAGACTATAGGCTGAGAGCCAGGAAGACGCTATTGTCACTGGGTGAAGGGCAGTGAAGGCCTGCATTTAGACTGTGGCCTGTACAAAACTGCAAAGGTAGGAAGGAACCCAGCTCCTGGGTGAGGCAGTGGGTCTGGCTGCCTACAAACCTTCCAGGAAGAGGAGGAGGAGAGGGTGTTTATGAGTTCCCAGCAAGGTGTCTAAATTTTCTCCAGCAGGACGGGAAGAACTAGGACTCACAAGATAATTCAGGATTAAAATGTCTTCAGGAGTTGCATACACATTGGTGATAGACAACCCAAAAGAGAGACAGGAAGGCCCAGAAAAATGCCAGACGCTAGAGTTGAAGCCCTCAGGGTTGCTAGCCCAGCTCTGCCAGTTACCCGCCAGCTGGGTGATCTTTGGCAAGTCCTAAACTCTTCTGAGGCTCTGGATCGCAGGACAGGATAATGCATAAACCTGCTAATATTTCCAGTGTTGCCATTATACATGGCCTCAAAGAGCTCTATGTATCAATCCACTTAGGGAAAAATGATGTTAAATTACCCAAAAATGGTTCCGGGGTTTGAAACACTGATCATGAAAATGCACGTGAAACTAAATCAATAAATAAGTAGGAAAAAGTATAAAGCCAACATCGTAAGTTTTTTTTTACATGAACAGAATGAAATAACATATGTGAAACCAATGTGCCTGACCCATAGTTGATAAAAAATTGATTGAATAAAAGGCAGTTGCCTAACTGTCAATAAATGTTCCTTGGACCTGAATGGATGGTACACTATTTCTCACCTACACCCACAACTGTACCCACTTACTACTCCTTCTGTCACCTACCTATTACGTACTCCACACACCCAACAACTCGCTCCATTCTGTTTACACAGCCTCTCTTCGCCCATAGAAGAGCGGAATTATCACACACTTAATTTATAGGAATCAAACTATATGAGCCATGGATACACTCAAGCCTGAAACAATCTGCCATGCGGTAAACTACTTACTACGGCCCTTCTAGCCATAGTCTTTGTAAATGCCACAGAATGATTGGGTGGGACTACTCAAATAAAGTGTTTGTGGCCCACCAAAGGAACTGGATAGCCTAAGAATGCAAATAAGGTGCAAGGAACCCTAACGAGAGGATTGGTCAGTTTTGCCATCCCGTTAGGCTTAAAAGAGAGCCAATCCCAGAACAGAGGGGAATCTACTACCACCAAGAAAGAAAAGACAGGAGCAGAGAATGTCCTTTGGACCCGGGATCCCTGCACTGAGACCCTCCTAGACCCAGGAGACAGAGAGAGAGCTGTAACACCGAAGCCAGCAAGATGGTGAGAAGCCACAGCAGAGAAACAGTAGAAGCAGAGGCAGCAGAATCAGGAGACTCGCAGGAGACAGCACAGTGAGCCTCCCAGTCCACAGAGTGAGGCTTGCTGGAGGCTTGTTGGCAGAGTAGGGTGCCTCCGGGCACGTACTGGCGGAGCTAAAGAGGTTTGTAGCACTTGCCTGAGTAGGGCAGAAGCTGGGCCAGGGATCGAGGGCCAGAGAGAGGCCTGCCTGTGAGCACGACCGAGGGGAAGTTGTCCTGATTGAAGAACTATATCCTGTCACTTCTCTAATAAACCCCATTAACTGTGAATATTGTCTATGAGTTCTGTGTGGCCATTGCAAAGAATAATCAAACCCAGCGGAGGTCCAATTATTGAGAGAGGGGTATTAGAATCTCTGACTATGCTGTATTTTTATGCCAACAATACGCCCTTTCTACGTTTGTTTGCCAGCCACTCCCTGTCCCTCAAGAGGTATTTTCATAACCACCACTATGCCAAAATAGTTGTTGGCAAATAAAAGTAGAAGGCATGTGTTATTTGTTTAAAAATACAGAAAATGTGGATTTGGCTATTTCTCCTTGCAGTTCTATCAGTTTTTGCTTTATGTATTTTGAGGCTCTGTTATCAGGTAAATAAACATTTAGGCTTGTATCCTCTTCATCAATTTTGAATTGACTCTATCATTATGAGACAACCTTCTTTAACCCTGGTGATATTCTTCACTCTGAAATCGACTTTGTCTAGTATTAATCTAGCCACTTCAGTTTTCTTTTAACTAGTGTTATCATGGTAAAACTTTTCCAACTTTTTACTTTAAGATACTTGTGTCTTTATATTTAAAGTTGATTTTTTAGGCAGCATATAGTTGGGTCTTCCTTTTTTTTTTTTTCTTTTTTTGTCCCATCTGCCAATCTCCTCCTTTTAATTGGGGTGTATTATGAATTGAATTTTGTCCTGTCAAAAAAGATATGTTGAAATTCTAACCCCTGCAGCTGTGAATGTGGCCTTGTTTGGGGAAATAGGGTTTTCTTTGCAGTTAAGCAACACCTTTTGAGTGGCCTCTTATAAAAGAGGAGAACAGAGGCATACGCACAGAGGGAACACAGCATGTGAGGATCCATCTACAAGCCAAGGAAGGCCAAAAACTGCCTGGAGCTAACAGGATTTTTTTCTATAGCTAAGAGAGAGCATAGCCTGAAAGATGCCCTTACTTTCAACTTCTAGCCTCCACAACTATTAGAAAATAAATTTCTGTTCTTTAAAGCCACCCACTTAACAATATTTTGTTACTTAGCCCTAGGAAACTAAGACAGGGTGTTTAGTGTTTGGGCCATTTACATTAAATGTAATTATTGATACAGTTATGTTTAAGTCTACCATCTCAAATATTTGTATTCTATTTGTCCCATCTGTTCTTTCTTCCTTCTTCCCTTTTTTTTTTTTTTGCCATTTTTTTTACCTGTGTATTTCTTATAATTGCATTCTATCTCTTTTGTTGGTTTATCAGATTAACTCTTTATTTTGTTATTTTAGTGGGTGCTTTAGAGTTTATAGAGCTCTGGGGTCACTATGAGTTGGAATCGACTTGACGGCAACAGGTTTGGTTTGGTTTGGTGGCACAGTGGTTAAGAGCTATGGCTACTAACCAAAATGTCAGCAGTTCAAATTCACCAGCTCCTCCTTAGAAACCCTGTGGGGCAGTTCTACTCTGTCCTATAGGGTCACTATGATTCAGAATCAACTTGATGGCAACAGCTTTTTTTTTAGAGTTTACACTAGAAATCTTTAACTTAACACAGTCTACTTTTAAATGATACTATACTTCTTCACACATGGTATAAGAACATACACAGTATATCATAGGTTCTATTTTCTTGCTTCTTTGAATCCTTAGTAATCTTTGGCTGGATGTCAGACATTATGAATTTTATCTCCTTGGATACTGGATATTTTTGTATTCCTAAAAATATTGTTGAATTTTTTTCTGGGATGCAGTTAATTGGAAACAGTTTTCTCCTTTCAGACCTTGCTTTTAAGATTTGTAAGAAAGAACCATAAAGTGTTTAGTCTAGGGCTACTAACAAAGCCATCCTTAGTTCTTTACCCAGCATTCCACGATTTACGAAATTTTCCGTTCTGGCTGGTGGGAATAGGCACTATTCTGGCCCCGTGTGAATGCCAGGTACTGTTCCCCCCACTCTAATCTTGTGAGGAGGTTCTTTCCTTCCCTCAGGTCATTTCCTCACATGCATGTGCTGATCAGTCCTCAGCTGGGAACTCAAAGAACACCTCCTGCAGATTTCTGGGGTTCTCTTTCTGGGCAGCCCTCTCCTCTCTGGTACTCTGTCCACAAATCCTAGCTGCCTTAGTCACCCTGGACTCTCAGCTGCATGACCTCAACACTGGGAGTCTGCCAGGCTTCACCTGGGTTCCCTCTTCCTGTGCCATGTTGGAAACCCTCGCCAGGCAACCGTGTGGCTCACTTTGTTTTCCATCTCTCAGAAACCACTGTCTGTTACCTGATGACTAGTGTCTTAAAAACCATTATTTCATATAATTTCTCTGATTTTTACTGTTGTTTCCAATCCCTGTTACTCCGGCTCATTTGAAAGCAAAAGTTTCACTCAGCCAATACTATGGCAAGTCCGTGAAAACAATTTTAAGTATTTCCCAATCAAAGAAAGGATGAAGATCAAACTGTTTAGCTGTAGCCAAGCAACTGGGTGGCAATGCTTCCACTGACATCCTGTAGGATGATGTTGAAGAATTAATTGAGGGGCATAGATTTAAAAAATATTAAGCAACAAAAATTCCTTAGTGTCCTGTACTTCTGGGAGATCAAAAGGTTTTTCCAAGGTAATTCTGACTACAGGCTGGGGGCTTTCCCTAACCTCTTTAACCCTAACCTCAAGTACAATGAGACTCTCCAGCCCTGTTCTCTGTTTCTTTGTGTTCACTCAACTACTAAGGAGAATAAGAGGGCATGACATGGAATGGAGGCTGGAAAAAGTGGAAGAAAAGCTGCTGAACTGGTTCTCCCCACTCTAGGCTCAAGAGAATTGGCCTCCTACAAAATGAAGCTGTTATCACTCTTTTCCTCCCCAAATATTTGTCAGGGGATACTTCTCATACCATTTGCTACCAAACCAGAAATCTATCTTTTAATCAGTGGCCCTTGATTATGAGGTTTTAACCAGGGCTAACACAGTGCCAGGTGCTGCTGGGGAAAGAAAATACCGAATACACGGTTTGGCTTCAGAGGACTAAAGGACCCTAACTAGAACATGAGAAACTCCAAGGACAAATCCCAGGTTATCAGATTTCCAAACTGAAAAGGCTCGTTGGGTATCCAGCAGAGTGAACAAAAGACCACACCTACATCATGGCACTTTGTCATTAAATTTCCCAAAACCGAGGATAAAGAAAAGATCCTGAAAGGTTAAAAGGACAAAAATCATGTTACATACAAAAGACCAGGAACATAAATGCAGTTAAAGTTCTCAATATTAGCCCTGAAAGCTAGAAAACAATGGGGTAATGACTTCAAAAATCAGAGGGAATATGACTTTCAACCCAGAACCCTATACCTATCCAAATTATCAAAAGTGAGGATAAAATAAAAGCATGGAAACGCTCGTAATGATAAGGCTAATACCTTCCAAGCACCCTTTCTCTTACAGTAGTTGCAGGATGTACTTCAGCAAAGTGAAGTAGCAAATAAAGAATGAAGAAAACATGAGATGAAGGTGGAGAGCGTAAACAAAGATAGGGTCATAGAAAATTAAGCAGATGGGGGAAAAAGAGGTTTAATTCTTAACTCTAAGAAAAATAAAAAGTTGTACAAGAACATGTACATCCCTTAGCTTTGCAGTGAACAAAATTTGCCTGGTCAATAAAATCAACCATTGTCCAAATAACTAAAAAATTGTGATAAACTATTAAGATGGAGCAAGGAAAATGGGGAGAGGGGAGTGGAATAAGAAAGCTGAATCCATATCTATTTAAAAGAAAAACCCAGTGCCGTCAAGTGGATCTTGACTTATAGCAGCCCTATAGGACAGAGCAGAACTGCCCCATAGTTTCCAAGGAGTGCCTGGTAGATTTGAACTGCCGACCCTTTGGTTAGCAGGCGTAGCACTTAACCACTACGCCACCAGGGTTTCCTCCATATCTATTTATCTGGAGCTAAATCCAGAGGTGAATTAGATAACATTTGAAAATAATTAAGAAAAAGCAGTCATACACTGCCGTTATCGATGAAGAACTAAAGAAAAAGCAAGAACTTGAAAATGAACAAAAATGGAAAGGCAGGGAGAAATGACAGGGGTCTGCTGTTTTTCCTTATAAATTCACATATTCCAAAAACCAAAACCAGACCCACTGCCATCAAGTCGATTCCGACTCATAGGGACCCTGCAGGACAGAGGAAAGCTGCCCGATAGGGTTTCCAAGGAGCAGATGGTGGATTCAAACTGTCAACCTTTCAATGAGCAACTGAGCTGTTAACCACTGCACCACCAAGGCCTTGTTCATAACCCAGGGACTGCCTATGCTCTTCTCTCGGAAGATAGGAATAGGTACTTTTGTGTAGTTTTTTTTCCCCAGTGGCTCCTGGGACACACTTTTGAATTGGGCCCTAAGGAGTAAAACCAAAACCAAAGCCACTGCCATCAAGTCAATTCCAACTCATAGTGACCATACAGGACAGAGTAAAACTGCCCCAAAGAGTCTCCAAGGAGCGCCTGGCAGATTCAAACTGCCGACCTCTTGGTCAGCAGTTGTAGCACTTAACCACTAAGCCACCAGGGTTCCCCCTGAGGGGTGGTGTTTTCTAAAACCAAAATGTTGACTCACTACTGAAAGATCCATTTTTAGGAGTAAAGCCCTTTATGTGCCTTCAGTGCTACATCTTTAAGCTGTCACACTGTGAATCTAAGAAGAACCATTAACCATCACTGAATATAAATGCTTCACAGAGTGGCCCACTGAAGGGGCAATTCAATTGCAGATCAAACCTGCATCAGGGAGCAATTACACTTGTGACTTTCCATTTGGGTTTCAGATGTGAGTCCACATTTTGTGGTGGGCATTACACCTACTCCTCACTTATAGACTACACCGTTATTCAACATTTCACATTTAGGACAATGGTAAAAAAGTACTCTCTGACTATTTTGTGCATTATTGACATACGTTTGGCAGTAACAAATGCTGAGGTGTGAGGCAAGAGTAATGCTGGCTGTGATGGTTAAGGGTATGTGTCAACTGAGCTGGGTCATGATTCTCAGTGGTTTGGCAGTTATGTAATGATATAATCATCCTCCACTTTGTGATTTGATGTGGCCCTCCTCCATTTTTGCATAATGCCGACTTTTGCATAATGACCTGGTCTTTGTAACCTAATCATGTCAATAAGTGAGGAGTGGGTGTATAGCTTATGTTCCTGCCATGGACTGAATTGCATCCCCCCAAAATATCTGTCAACTTGACTAGGCCACGATTCCCAGTATTACATGATTGTCCACTATTCTGTCATCTGATGTGATTTTCCTATGTGTTATAAATCCTATCTCTCAAATGTTAATGAGAAGGGATGAGGAGCAGCTATGTCAATGAGGCAGGACTCAATCTACAAGAATAGGTTATGTCTTAACTCAATCTCTTTTGAGATATAAAAGAGAGAAGCTAGCAAAGAGATGGGGACCTCATACCACCAAGAAATAAGATCCAGGAGAATAGCATGTCCTTTGGACCCAGGGTCCCTGCACTGGGAAGCTCCTGGCCCAGGGCAGACTGATGATGAAGACCTTCCCCCAGAGTCAACAGGGGGAGAAGGCCTTCCCCTGGAGCTGGTAACCTGAATTCAGACTTCTAGCCTCCTAAACTGTGAGAGAATAAATTTCTCTTTGTTAAAGCCATCTGCCTGTGGTATTTCTGTCACAGCAGCACTAGATGACTAAGACAGTCCCTCAAAAGCGTTTTTTTTTTTTTTTTGGTAGGAAATATAGCCTTTATTCTCAATCACCCAGAAAAGGATTGAGGTGATGTCAAATGAGGACAGTACAGACTTTGGAACCAGGCCACACTGGTTTCAATTCCAGCTTTGCTACCTATTAGTTGAATAACCTTGGACAAATTCACCAACTTCTCTGAATCTCTGAGACATACAACACCTGACCCAGGGTAAGTGCTGAATAAATGAGAAGCTATTTGAGGTTATCATCATCCCAGCACAGAGAATCCAGGAGGACGTTCATCCAATCGGAAACAATGGCATCCTCTGAAAAGTGGGATTCAGAAACGAGGATTTTAATTTCTACCTCACACATCTCTGTACTTGCACTGTTCCCATTATTTTTTATGAAAAGTAAAAGAAAACATTAAATAAAATGGGATCTGGCTAAAAGAATACAAGAGAGTCTCTCCCAACCTTCCATTATGAGAGCAAAGAAGACATTAGGATTAAAAGAACAGTAATAAAACCTACCCAAACATTTCAACTAATGTTAATCCAGTGCTTGAAAACCACAAGAGTTTTCTGTACCTAAACCACCAAAAAAAGATAAGTGAAGAAAAAGAAACGGAATCAGTGGTCCACCCGAGCTTTGTTCTCTCCACAATAGATATTAAGGCGTTTTCTTCACTCCATTAGCAATTAAGAATTGAGGCCAGTACCCATGGCCTGCAAGTTGATTCCAACTCATAGCGACCCTATCAGATAGAGTACATCTGCCCCATAGGGTTTCCAAAGCTGTAAATCTTTACAGAAACAGACTGCCACATCTTTCTCCCACGGAGCAGCTGGTAGGTTCGAGCTGCTGACCTTTTGGTTAGCAGCCAAGCACTTTACCACTGCACCACCAGGCTCCTTTCTCTTTCTACAACCAGTAAGAAATTAGGAGGAGTTGAAAGTATGTCTGATGCCAAAGCATGGCCTTAGTCCCAACCACTCTGGGCAGGCGTCATTCTCCTGGAAAAACAACTGGAAGCTTGTTTGTATAGGGGGTAAGACTCAGAAAACCTCACCCTTCTGCTGATCTTGAAGGAGTCACTTGAAGATATACTCTAGTCAACAAAAATGAGGAAGGCAGGTTATAAAAGAGCAGAAGGACGGCAGTGTTGTGGAACCTCAGCAAGCATGACAGCAAACTCAACCCTGGAATTCAGGCAACAATGACGAGCTCGGCAACCACACCCAAGTGAGTAGCGCCCCATCTCCAGGGGACCAGCCAGAATGTGGTGGAGGCAGAGTCTCCTTCCACGGTGGCACCTGAATGAGGTCCAAAAGGAAACCATTACATTATGAATTGTTATTACTCACTGCAGAATAACTGTTTCTGCATACAAGAATTCTGGCTCCCTCATTACCAGTTTTGGGAGTTCCATTACACGTAATTACTTTTGATTCACTGGGTTAAATTGTCTAAAAAGAAATACACCTAAAATGGTGCAGCCTTTTTGGAAAACAGGTTGGTAGTTCCTCAAAAGGTTAACCATGGAGTTACTATATCACCAACCATCTCATTCTTAGGAATATACCCAAGAGAATTGAAAACATACATCCACACAAAAACCTGGACACAATGTCCACAGCAGCATTATTTATGATAGTCAAAAAATAGGAACAGCCCAATGCCCATTAACTGACAATGGATAAACAAAATGTGGTATTTCCATACAATGGAGTATTATTCAGCCATAGAAAGAAATGAAACACTGATATATACTACAGAATGGATGAACCTTGGAAACATCACGCTGAGTAAAAGAAGCCACTCACACAAGGCCAAGTAGTGTACAATGTATGAAACGTCCAGAATAGGCAAATGCAAAGAGACAGAAAGTAGATGAGTGGTTTCCAGGGCCTGTGGAGGGGGGAAGAATAACTGCTAACGAACATAGGGTTTCTTTTTTGGAGTGGTGAAAGTGTTCTAAAATCAGATAGTTGTGGTCGTTGCACAACTATACGAATATACTAATTTCAATTAATTTTACACTTTAAATGGGTGAACTGTAAGGTATGTGAATTATATCTCAATGAAGTTACTGTAGAAAAGAAAGAAATACCCCCAAAATATTTTGGGGAAATATGGCTGGGAGGGGGATGGGTGCCAATTTTTTTTTCCACTTCTCTGTCGCCAGCTATTACTTCTTGAACTGAATGAAGCTCTGGAGTCAAATGGATTCTGCTGGATTCAAGTCCAAGCTCCTCCTGGATGAACTGGGTAATGTTGGGCAAATTAATTATTCTAAACCTCAGTTTCCTCATGTGTAAACTGGGGATAGTTGTGCTTATCTTGGAAACCCTGGTGGCATACTGGTTAAGTGCTACAGCTGCTAACCAAAAGGTCAGCAGTTCAAATCCAACAGGCACTCCCTGGAAACTCTATGGAGCAGTTCTACTCTCTTTTAGAGTCGGAATTGACTTGATGGCAATGGTTTTAATTTTGTTTTGTTTTTTAGTGCTTACCTTACAGGGTAGCTGTGAAAGTTTAATAAGACAATGTTGTAAGGCATTTAGCCCATAGCCCGGCACATTGGTAAATACTCAAGAAATATCAGCTGCCGATTTTGTTATTAAAAATAAAAGGCAGTAAAATAACATTAATAATTGTGGCTAATACTTACATAGGCACTTTACCTACATTAACATAGTTTAAAATATTTAATCCTTACAACTACCTTGTGAGGTGGGTACTCTTATCCCCATCTTACAGATGAGTAGCTACTGTGGAATGCAGTCTCTAGATTCTTTAGGAATTTAGGAGCAGGCGAAGATCATGGTGGGCTGAGGCAACCAAAGAGGACTTCTCGGAGGAAGTGGCCCTGAAAGAACAGGAAGCTGAGCCCTGAATAGTCCCCTATGGGTGAGAAAAGGTGGGGGGACATTGCAGGTAAAATGGAAGTCATGAAAGCAACGAGGGGAAAATATCAACATTTGTTATTTTCTGTACTTCTCTGCACCTTAGAAATAATTAATAAACCACTCTCCCCCCCCCAAAAAAATCAATTGCCCTGGAATTGATTCTGAGTCATAGTGAAGAAAAAAATTAAATATTTAATTGCCATGTCATGAAAAAAAGAAAACATTTTCTTTCTCTTAGTCTTTGGCATTGTTATGTTTACACATATGAAATATTTGCTGGTCAAATGAATGCGTAAAGGCCAGTTTTCTTTATGCTTTCTAAATCTTCACTGTGTTATTTCAATTTGCCTTTTTTACTTACTATAACTTGCGAGGTGTTTCCATACGGATCTCCCTCACTCCTTGTTCCATGGTTTATCTCTCCAGTTCTCTGTTGTTGTTACCTGCAGTCTAGTTGCCCCTGATTCATGCGGGCCCCATGCACAACGCACGGAAGGCGAGAATTCTACCTTTGAACCACCATGGCCCCAAGTCTGGATTCCCGGTTGCCAAGAGTATTCTTGTACAGGCCTTTTCATTTATTACACGAGTGTTACTCTGAGGCAGACACCAGGAAGCAGAATTACTGGGTCATAAATTCATTTTTTTTACGTGAATCAAAGACTAGGGGCGCCCCCCAACCCCACTCTGCTTGCGGATACGGAAGCCGAGGGACTTCTCGGTGGTCCTCCTTGAGGAAGCAGAGCGCAGCCCCATGCGCGCGCCTGCGCAGGCCAGGGTACCTTCCCGGGCCCGCTGGTAAGGTGCGAGGGCGCGGCGACCTACTACCCTTCGGGCACGCGCTCTGGCCCCGCCTCGCGGCCCCTTTCATTGAGAAACCCCTTAGCGATCACGTGAAAGAGGCATGAAGTCGCGTGACGTCTGCGAAGGGCGGACCAATGAGAGCCTCTGTGTATGGCAGGGTCATCGGAATATTCATGTCCCCCCGCCCTCCTCCGCGGCGCCGCGCTCGGGCTCGGGGTGTGAGCGCCGAGCTGTGAGCGCCGCGCTGGAGCTGGAGGCGGCGCGGCAGGAACGCCGCGGGGAGGGCTGCGCCGGTTGCTCCCCTCGCCGTCCCTGGGGCGCTTTGCGTCTCCAGTCCGGGACCGACGCCGCCGGCCGTCACGGGCGGCCGGATCCGCGCCCCGCCTCAGCGCCCGCCCGGAGGACATGCGGGAGAGAGAATGAGCCAGAGGGACACGCTGGTGCATCTGTTCGCCGGGGGGTACGGTCTGGGCGCTGAGGGGCACGTGGGTCTGGGCTTCCGAGGGTCCTGGGGGCAGGCGCCTGGGGGCGAGGCGGAAGGCCGCGGCCCGAGGCTGGATTCCGGGCCACCGACGGCGTCAGGCCCGGGCGGGCAGGGGGAGGCCCGGGCGGGCAGGAGTGAGGGGCTGGAGCCCGGGGAGCCGAGGGCTGAGTCCGCGCGGGGCGTGGTGACGGCCGAGCACGGAGGCCTGCGGGGGCTCGAGCCTGGCGAGCTGGCGGGGAAGGCCCACCGGGGTGCGGGGCTCCGGGCCCGCGGGGCCGTGACGAGGCGGAGGCCGGAGGGCGGCGGGCGGGCTGGCGGGGCGGGGCGGGGTGCGGCGCCTGGTCCCGGGCTGCTGCAGGCCGAGGCCCTGTGCCGCGCGCGGCCTAGCGTGTCTGCAGGATGCGGGGCCGCGGCGAGGGGCGTAGCCTCGGGCCTCACGTAGGTCGCGTGGCCGGTGGACGCGGCGGGAAGTGCCGAGGCCGCGGACAAAATGGGCGCCGGCTTCGCCTTCCCTGCCTGGCGCGCGGGTGGGGGCTCCTGACGTCGCTCGCGCCCCACCTGGGACCTGGGGCCGCTGGTTTTCGGGCCCTGGGTCCTGCCCGGCTGGGTCCTCCGGGCGCTTAAGGCTCGAGCGGGGGAGGCTTTGGTGTGCTGGTCCGCGTGGCTTTAGCTGGTCCCTGGGTCTTGGAAAATGCCCTGGCCGAGCTTCTGCAGGTCTCGAGAGGTGATGCAAAGCGGCACTTCCTGAAGGCCCGATTTTTTAATTTTTTTCTCCATAAAAATCAACCGTCCTGCACCCCCTTTTTTTGTCTTCTTTTTTTTTTTTTAAAGGAGAAGCTGGGGGGTGGGGAGAGGTCACACGCTTGGATGGTAGTTACTGTGTGTGTACAAGACTGGGAGTAAACCTAAATTGCCAACGTAAGTGCGACATCTATTTTGTTGAGCCAGTATAGTCTCCTCTTTAGATTTGTTCCTTCCAAATTATTTGGAGAATCATAGCAATTTTAAGAGTTTAAGACTTCATGTCTGGAGGATTAATTTAGAGCCTTTTTACCAAAAAAATGGCTACGTTGATTGATTATATTGAGGTGCCTTTATGCTTATATGACCATATAAAAATCGCATCCTTGTAAACCCTAGAGTTAGTTTTTAAGTCGACCATTTTGTTAATATTAAAGTAGTCATCCATGTGCAGTTTACTCACGGTGTCTTGATTTGAGTTGGACGTTATATTGCCATTGCGGTAGTACTTTCCTTGAATAGGTAAGCATATTTATTTAGCAAACATTTATTGTACACCACTTATGGGCCAGCCACTGTTCTGTCGTAAAACCAACGTTTTTATTTTAATCCATGAGCCTTAGCTTAGGCAAGGCTTGCCTTTTATATTTCTGAAATGTTTACTACCGGTAATCTTGGCAAATTAAATCCCTTTTTAAAATCCATTAGCTATGTGGATTTTACTATAATAAATACTTTTGTAAAGCAAAGATGTCCTGCCGTGCAAATAGTTGAGTTTCCTGGGGTAGTCAGATCATATGAGAAGACCTGAAAGTTAGGAGGCCATAGGTCTAGTTCTGGTTACTATTTTGAGTGAAAATGGACAACCCTTTGGTTTTAGTTGCTTCATGTGTAAAATGATCTCTAAAACTCCTCTCTAGCTCCTAACATCTTACTATTCTATGTTTAGGATTCGTATAACAAGTTTTGTTGAAAGTAGGATAACGTTTGAAATAAATGTTACCTTGGTTAACTTCCCGGTTCAGATTAGGGTCATCAGTCATTCGTTATTAATACATGTAAGGGATTACCTGGAGGGGTTTTGCGCATCTGGTGGTGCAAACGGCTAAGCGCTCAACTACTACTAGCAGAAGGTGGCGCAGTGTTTAAGAGCTTCCAAAGAGTTCGAATCCACCAGCTGCGCCTTGGAAACCCTATGGGGCAGTTCTGCTCTGTCCTGTAGGTTCACTGCCAGTGGGAAAAGACTCAAGGGCAGTGGGTTTGTTTGTTTGTTTTTTGGTACTAGCTGAAAGGTTGGGGTTCAAGCCCACCCAGAGGCATCTCCAAAGACATGCCTGGCAATCTACTTCTGAAACGCCACAGCCTTGAAAACCCTATAGAGCAGTCTCTGCTGACACACATGGGGGGTCACCAAGAGTCAAAATAGACTGGTGGGTAACTAACAACAACAAACACAAATAGACTAAAATCCCGGAACCCAGTGCTATTTATTGAGTTGAATCCTACAAATAGACTACCCAAAAAACCCAGTGCTGTCCAGTCGATTCTGACTCATAACGACCCTATAGGACTAGGCCAAAATCAGCCTCGCATGTTCAGGTTATTTAGAATCTCAAGTGGTGTACTGCCGTGTAGGACTTGACACAGATAGGTGTTCAGCTTTGTCAGTTCCCTTCCTCTGCTTGTCTCTGCATTTACATGGAGTTACATAAGTCATTTCACTAAAGCTTGCCATTCTTTTTTAGAGAAACTTAAGAATTAGGAAGGATGGTAGAAATCATCCAGTTAAGCCCTTTCGAAATACGGAAAAATAATGAAGTATAAAAAATTGACTTACTAAGATCAAACCAGTTTTCAAGTGAGGAATACAATCTTTAAAGATACTTTCCGCTCCTTATAGTGTTAGGTAAATTCAGTTCTGTAGAGTATTCTGGAAGTCTGTGTTCTAAGCATTGTGAATATGCAAAGTATGTTGAATTGCTCAGATTAAAGATATCTAATTCTTTATACGTCAGAGTTGGTTATTATGTAAATCAAGGGTTATCCATTTTGTTTTTTACTTTAATATAATAACCACATAGGGAAAAGGAGAGAGGTCTCTATAGGTTGTTGTGCCCGGGTTACTTTACACATAGGTATCATTTAGATTAAGTTATAAAAGCTCAGCTTTGTTTTGTTTTTTTTTAAGTGTAATCTTTCACAGTGGCATTTAATCTTAGGCAAGGATTGTCTACATACGGAGCCTTTGGGTTGTGAACATTTTCCTGCTGATGTTTATAATGGTACATATTCAAGTATGTATACGTCAGGATCTTAGAAAGGTTTCTAAAAACCTAGTGCCTGTATTATTAAAGCAGGAGCATTCGAAATAGAGCAGCAGTGGACTTTCGGTCTGAGCAAAGTACTCACATGCTTAACTCCTGCTTTCTTGAAGATACCCTTTGGTCTCATTATGTTTTTGCCAGGGTTAATTTTCAGTTTGTAAGGTTATTGGTTAAGTTGAGTTATGGAGGCAAGTCTCATATGGAAGCCTGCAAAAAGGATATAAATACAATTTAATTTTGTCCATACCTCTGCAAACATGTCAGCCTGGGTATGAAGATATAAGCAGTTTGAAATGTAATGTTAAATACTTTTAATAGAATTATAAATTGTACAGTTATGTGTCAACTGCATATGCCCACCAAGAGGCAGTTCACTTTTTTTTTCTACTGTGTGTGAGATCGTCTCAAATGAAGGAATAAACTCACATTTTTTAAGTGGATGTATGTAGCTGCTATTACAGTGAGAAAGCTTTATACATGTAGTGAGTAATATCACAGATTAAGAGATTGTCCCAGTTATTTTTTTATCCTGGAATTCTATCACTTATTAATTCAGTAAGAAGCTCCCACTCGGATACCAGATATGTTTATTCTACAGGAATTTTATTATAGTGGTATTCATTGTTAAATAATTTCATCTGCTTTCTTGTGAGAGGAGGGCAAAAGTAGAACATTTAAAACTGTAATTAATACTTTTCCACTTCACTCTATCCACGTCTCTTTATTGTTTTTGTTAGGTGTCATCGATTTGGTTCCAAATCACAGTGACCCTGTGTACAACAGAATGAAACGCCACCCCCTCCTTATATTAGTCCTACTTAATTTTCTCCACCTCATTTTCCTTTTCCTTCTAAAAACACATTTTTTCATTCCCACTAAAAGAGTGCACAACTATGGGAAGTTGCTTATCCTGATACAGAATATTCCCAAAGAAACCATTTTCCAGTGAATGGATTAGTGTAGCCACCGCAGTGTAAGTCCAGGACCTCCTGGGAGTTTCTGAGACCCTTTCAGGGGTCTGAGAAGTTAGAACTGCTTTCGCAGAAATATCAGGACGATATTTGCCTTTATTCACTGTTGACATTTACGCTGATGGTGCAGAAGCAGTGAGGGGTAGAACTGTTGATGTCTTAGCATGAATCAAGGCAGCGGCACCAAGCTACCAGTAGGCACTGTAATTTTCCACCACTATTAGTTCCATCTGACTTGTCATAAGTTAGTCTGTCAAGTATATAGGAAATGCCCTCACCATTTCAATAACTTGAATTGTTTCTTACCCAAACACTAAAGTGTCAGAGAAAATACTCACACAAATATATCAGAGAAACGATTTTTGGTAGACTTCCTAAATGCTTTTTATAGAATTTCAGGGACATGCTACATGAGCTGACTAACATTTTAATGAAATCTCTTATTTAGTTTGTTGAGTTCTCCTTTTTTTTTTTCTTTTGAGTGTTGTTTTTTGGGGCTTTTTTGTTTCGTTTTGTTTTTTGCCAGTTCTACAATTTCTACGTGTATTTTTCACTGTCATTTACATTTTTTATGTTGCACAAGCATTATCACTACCTTTTCCAAATTATCCCACCACCATTAACAATCAGCTTAATGCCCCATCTTAGTTATTTGCTATTCTATAGCAAATATAAGTGAGAGGCTTCAACAAACAAATTTTCTCACTGTTCAGGAGGCTAGAAGTCTGAATTTAGGGTGCCAGCCCTAGGGGAAGGCTTTCTCTGTCAGCTCTTGAGAAAGGTCCTTGTCTTTTTAGAACTTCTGCTCCTGGACAGTTTTCATGTGGCTGGTATCTCTCTTCCCCCATCTCTGCTTTTTAGCTTGCTTCTTTAATCTCTTTTATATATCAAAAGAGATTGATTCAGGATGTACCCTAATCCTGCCTTATTAATATAACGAACACAGCACATTCACAAATGGGATTATAACCACAGGCAGAGGTTAGGATTTAGAACACACATTTTGGGGGCACAATTCAATCCATAATATCCCCCTAAGCAAAAATCCCCCTTACCTTTCTACCCAACCCCTGGTAACGACTAAAATCTTTGGTTTCTATATATTTGCTTATTTCATATAAGTGAGATCAAACAGTATTTGCCCTTTTGTAACTGAGTTATTTCTCTCAGCATATTTACAAGGTTCATTCAAACTGTCGCATGCACCGGGACTTAACTTTCTCTTTATGGCTGCATAGTAGTCCATTGTATGTATATACCACATTTTGTTAATCCATTCATCTATCAGTGGACATTTGGTTGTTTCTTTTGGCTGTTGTGAAAAGTGCTTCAGTGAACACTGGTGTACAGGTTTCTATTTGTGTTTCTGCTTTCACTTTTTTTTCAATTGTACTTTAGATGAAGGTTTACATAACAAACTAGTTTCTCATTAAACAGTACACATACTGTTTCATGACACTAGTTAAAACCCCATGATGTGTCAACACTCTCCCTTCTCAACCTTGGATTCCCTATTACCAGCTTTCCTGTTCCCTCCTTTCTTGTAGTCCTTGCCCCAGGGCTGGTGTGCCCCTTTAGTGGTCATTTCATTTTATGGGCCTGTTCAATCTTTGACTGAAGGGTGAGCCTCAGGAGTGACTTCATTACTGAGCTGAAAGGGCGTCTGAGGGCCATACTCTTAGGGTTTCTCCATTCTCTGTCAGGCCAGCAAGTCTGGTCTTTTTTTCTGAGTTAGAATTCTACATTTTTCTCCAGCTCTGTCCGGGACCCTCTATTTTGATCCCTGTCAGAGCAATCAGTGGTGGTAGCCGGCCACCATCTAGTTGTACTGCACTCACTCTGGTGGAGAGTGTGGTAGATGGGGTCCATCAGTCCTTTGGACTAATCTTTCCCTTGTATCTTTAGTTTTCTTAATTCTTCCTTGCTCCTGAGGGTTGAGACCAGTGGAGTATCCTAAATGGCTGCTCACAGGTTTTTAAGACCCCAGATGCTACTCATCAACGTAGAATGTAGAATATTTCTTTATAAACTACGTTATGCCAGTCGAGCTAGATGTTCACCAAGACCATGGTCCCCACAGCCCTCAGCCCAGCAATTCAGTCCCTCAGGGAATTTGGATGTGTCTGTGGAACTTCGATGACCTTGCCTTGTACAGGTTGTGCTGGCTTCCCCGGTATTGTGTACTGTCCTACCCTTCAGCAGAATTACCAATTTTCTATTGTCTGTTAAGTGTTTTTCCATCCCCACCCCTCCCCTCCTTTGTAACCATCAAAAATGGTTTCTCTTTGTGTGTAAATTTTTTCATGAGTTTTTACAGTGGTGGTCTCATACAATATTTGTTTTTGTGATTGACTTATCTCACTCAGCGTAACACCCTCCATATTCATCCATGTCTTGAGATGCTTCGCAAATTCGTCATTCTTTATTGTTGTGTTATACTCCATTGTATGTATGTATGTACCACAGTTTGTTTATCCATTCATCTGTTGATGGGCATCTAGGTTGTTCCCATCTTTTTGCTATTGTGAACAGTGCTGCAGTGAACATGGGTATGCATATGTCTGTTTTTGTGCCAACTCTTATTTCTCTAGCGTATATGGGGGATTGCTGGATTCTATGGTATTTCTATTTCTAGCTTTCTGAGGAAGCACCATATCATTTTCCAAAATGGTTGTACCATTTTGCATTCCCACCAGCAGTGCATAAGAGTTCCCATCCCCCTGCAGCCTCTCCAACATTTGCTATTTCCTCTTTTTTTGGTTCATGCCAGTAATGTTAGGGTGAGATGGTATCTCGTTGTAGTTTTGATTTGCGTTTCTCTAGTGATCACAAGCATTTCAACATGTGTCTTTTGGCCTCTTGAATGTCTTCTTTGGTGAAGTGTCTGTTCATTTCCTTTGCCCATTTTTTAATTGGATTATTTGTCTTCTTGTTGTAGAGGTGTTGGATTTTCTTATAGATTTGAGAGATTAGACCTTTGTCTGATTTGTAATAGCCAGCAATTTTTACCCAGTTTGTAGGTACTCTTTTTATACTTTTGGTGAAGTCTTTCAATGAGCATAAGTGTTTAATTTTTAGAAGATCCCAGTTATCTAGCTTATCCTCTGGAGCTTGTATATTGTTGGTTGTGGTTTGTATCCTGTTAATGCCATGTATTAGGCCCTCTAGCATTGATCCTATTTTTTCTTCTATGGACTTCATAGTTTTTGGTTTAATATTTAGGTCTTTGATCTATTCAAGTTAGTTTTTGTATACGGTGTGAGATATGGGTCCTGTTTCATTTTTTTTACAGATGGACATCCAGTTTTGCCAGCACCATTTGTTAAAAAGACTGCCTTTTTTGCATTTGATAGACTTTGGGCCCTCATCAAAGATCAAGTGACCACAGGTGGTTGGATTTACGTATGGGTTCTCAATTCTGTTCCCACAGTCAGTGTATCTGTGGTTGTACCAGTACCAGGCTGTTTTGACTGCCGTAGCTGTATAGTAGGTTCTGAGGTCGGGCAGTGCAAGTCCTCCTACTTTATTCTTCTTCTTCAGTAGTGCTTTACTTATCCAGGGCTTCTTCCCTTTCCATATAAAGTTGATAAGTTTTTCCATCTTTTTAAAGAACGTTGTTGGTACTTGGATCGGGATTGCATTGTATCTGTAAATTGCTTTGGGTGGTATTGTCATTTTCACCATGTTGAGTCTACCAGTCCGTGTGCATGGCCTGCTTTTACTTTTTCTGGGTATATATCTAGGTTGGGATTGCTGGGTCATGTAGTAGTTCTATATTCAACTTTTCGAGGAACCAACGTACTGTTTTCCACAGTGCCTGTACTATATTACATTCCCACCAACAGTGGATGGGGGTTCCAGTTTCTCCACAATCTCACCAACACCTGTTATTTTCCACTTTTTAGTCATAGCCATCTTAGTGGGCACAAAGTGATACCTCATTGTGGTTTTGATTTGCATCTTCCTAATGAGTTGGGATCGACTCAAGGGCAGCGGGTTTGGTTTTGCTTGTTGGCCAGTTGAATATCCTCTTTGATGAACTGTCTGTTCAAGTCCTTTGCCCATTTTTTGATTGGACTGCTTGGTTTTTTGTTGTTGTTGTTGTTATAGTTTTTTGTTTTTAATGTATTTTGGATAGTAGATCCTTATCAGATATACCTTTCTGGAAAATTTCCTCCCAGTCTGTAGGTTGTCTTTTTCCCTTTGTTGATAATCTTATTTAGTCTTTAATTTGACTAGTGCCATAGTCAGTAAATTACAGTGAAGTATTACTTGGAGGTAGAAAATTCACAGAATATTTCAACTGTTCATTTTGTGATAAAGCTTGACACTGCAGTAGTCTGACAAAATAGGTTTGCTTAAAGTTAACAAAAATGTGTTTCTGAAGTGATTTAACACAACACGCAATCAGAAAAGATTTTGTCCATTTATATATTGCCTTGCTTATTAGTAATAAGTTTCTTGGTTCATACACGCTTAAAAGGTTAAAATCAAGGGCTTTTTTTTTTATCTCTAACAGCCTCAGTACTTTGCCTTGCAATCCCGGTTTCCTTTTCCTGACCAACTCTCCCTAGCTGGATCCTGGAGTGCCTTAGTGAATTGTGTCCCCCAAAAAGGTGGTGAAGTCCTAACCCGTGTACCTGTGAATGTGATCCTGTTTGGAAATAGGGTCTTTCTTTTGTTATGCTAAGGGAACATACCTGAGTAGGGTGGGTTTTAAACCAAAACTCTTCTGAGTGGTATTTCATAAAAAGAGCAAAGTAGACCCAGTGAGGGATACACACAGGGAAGAGGCCATGTGAGAAACCATTTACAGGCCATGGAACGAATGCCCCAGGCTACAAGCAAGGAATAGGCCTTTTTAAGAACCAGATGCCCTGATAAGGACTTCTGGCCTCCAAGACTTAAAAAAAAAAAAAAAAAAAAATTTTTTTTTTTTTTTTTATGAGGTAGTAAATTCCTTTTCTTTAAAACCATCCACTTTGTGATATTTTGTTAAGGCAACACTCAGAAACTAAGACACTTAGGTTCAGCTGTATATAGCTAATAAAAGTCCTTTTAAGTCAGAGGAACTGGATCTAGTGGTTTAGGAGTTTGGGAATATCTAGCTGATGTTGGATTTATTATGTCTGTGCCTGACCTAGGGTTTTATGACCCTTGGCATCATGTCTGAAAATGATCTATGGCTACTCATACTTGTTTAGTGAACAGTTTTCCTTTTCCGTTCCACACTTCCCCACTGGCAACTTCTGATTCTTATGTAGCTATCACTTGGGTGGGAGAGCACTTTGAGGCCCCCACCAGAGGCCTCGCTCTTATAAAACCTATTTGCACAAAGATTTTTTATACTTTGTTTTTCACCAGCCTGTTGCAAGGCTTCAAACCGGTTCTTCATGGTTTAGTCGTGGCTGAGGAAGTGAAACTGGAACAGATCTGGATTTTTTAAATTTGGGTGAAACTGAACGATAACCAGATTGGGAAAAATTACAGGTCAAAGCCCTGCTAGAAACTTAATTTTCCTCTTAGAAAGAAGGACAGCATACATGTGGCATAGTAACCAAATCTCTTGCCTGTCGAATTTTGCTCAGGGTTGGAAACGGGTGCCCTGGTCAAAAATAGCAGCTGATGAGCCACTTTGGGTGTGTGTTACTCTCCACAGCCCTGCCAGCAACCCGGTTGCACTCATCAGGCTTTTGAAAGGGCTCCCTCTGCCTCCTCCAAGTCTCATCCCAGGGCTTCAACCCACAATTTTTCCTTTTCCAGTTATTGTTCTAGATCACTCAGGTTTTAAAAATTCAGGCCTGTTCTGGTTTCACTTCATCGGCCATGACTGAACCAGTTCAAACAGGTTCCAAACCCTGGTCTATTGGTTCCACTGTGCTTGGCTTCAGAAAAGTCTCCATTCTAGCGTTTAGCTACTGCTTTACTCAAGGGGTCTGTAAGGCCCTTAAGTAACTAGACTCCTGACGTGCCAGAATTTTTAACCTCATTTTGCACAGTAACAATAAGCAACAAGTAGAAGCAACACTTGAAAGTTCTTATACAATGTGCACTTCCAAAAGGTTAGTTTTATTAGCATCTCCAGTATTATCATAGGCTAAAAACTTGCCTATATTCTAGTCATTTCCTGGTGTGACTTGATTTGCTTATTGTATAATTTGGCAAACAGAATAATTTTAAATGCTTTATAAAGCTGTTCAGTGATAACTATGTTAAGCAATTCTTAAATATTCTATAACATCAGTGCATAGTTTTGTGATTACCTGACCCTCAACAGGCAACCTTGGCATTCTCATGTCTTTAAAATTTGCCTGTAAAAATTTTTAAATGAGCATTGATCCACTTAGTTTCATTAAGAACATATATAGTTTGTCCTCTGTATCTGTGGGTTCCACATCCATGGATTCAACCAACAAAGGATCAAAAATATTCAGAAATGGAAAAAGAAAGCGCTCAAGGGCCTGGGAGCGACGCAGAGGGCAGCAAAAGGCAAGACAGGGTTGGCACCAAGGAACGGTGTGTGGCTGTGAAGGAAGTAGCTCCCAGGGGACAGAGGCAGCCACACCCCAACACAATTTGGACAAGTGAGGACACTAGGAATGGGATTGTGAAATTATACTTGGGCACTTCTTGGCCTGACCAAAGATCAGCAGAGGCCTCTAGTCCGAAAGGTGAGAACAAAGATGGCAGGGCCTGGACTTAGCACACTTTGCGCTGTGTATGTGTGACTGTCTGAAGTCACCCAGAACCTCCTACCTGAAGGACCCCAACTCAAGCCTATGGCTGGAGGGCTGAGATGTGGCTGTCCTTAAAAGTGCCTGCTTTGATCCAGGGCCTCAGGTGTCTCCCCTAACCTGGCCGGACCATCACTATTCCACGTCAGAGAGAAACACTGTTCATTCCTGTGATATGTAAAAAAAAAAAAGAAAATACTATGCCATTTTATGTAAGGGACTTGAGCATCTATGGATTTCAATATCCACGGGGATCCTGGAACTGATCCCCACACATACCTAGGGAGGACGGTAGTTAAATGTTCTAATACGGACATGAAGGCCCTGGGTGGTACTTAGCGGTTTAATGTTCTCAGATCCTTGCTTACTGAAAGGTTGGAGGTTCAGGTTCACCCAGGCCCCTCAGAAAAAGTAGAGATCTACTTCTGAAAAATCAGCCATCGAAACTCAATGGAGCACAGCTCTATTCTGCACACACTGGGTAGCCATGAGTTGGAGTCCACTCAGTGGCAACTGTTTGGTTTTTAATATGGACATACCATGGGTATGGTGACATTTAACAATTTCATTAGATTCCAAAACTAGAAACTGCCTGTCTTAGTTATCTAGTGCTGTCATAACAGAAGTACTACAAGTGGATGGTTTTAAAGAAGAGAAATTTATTCTCTCACAGTCTAGTAGACTACAAGTCCAAATTCAGGGCTCCAGCTCCAGGGGAAGGCTTTCTCTCTCTGTTGGCTCTGGAGGAAGGTCCTTATTCCCCTGGACTGGGAGCTTCTCCATGCAGGAACCCCGGGTCCAAAGGACACGCTCTGCTCCTGGCACTGCTCTCGTGGTGATATGAGGTCCCTGGGTCTCTCTGCTCACTTCTGTCTTTTATATCTCAAAAGAGATCAGTTTAAGACACAATCTGATTTTGTAGGTCTGTCAACATAACTGCTGCTAATTCATCTCATTAATATTATAGAGATAGGATTTACAATACATAGGAAAATCACAGAAAATCACATCAAATGACAAAATAATGGACAGTCACACAATACTGGGAATCATGATCTAGCCAAATTGATACACACATTTTTGGGGGACACAATTCAATCCATGACACTACCCTTTCTGGATTTTTAATGTTATGGAATAATGAACTTGTATATTCTTCCACTGTCAACCTTGGCTTTTCTCAAAATTCTTTGCCAGTCACAGGTGCATGTATGACAAGTGAGTGAGTGACCTTTTTTTTTTTTTTTACTTTTATTAAGCTTCAAGTGAACGTTTACAAATCCAATCAGTCTGTCACATATAAGTTTACATACATCTCACTCCCTACTCCCACTTGCTCTCCCCTTCTTGAGTCAGCCCTTTCAGTCTCTCCTTTCGTGACAATTTTGCCGGCTTCTCTCTCTCTCTATCCTCGCATCCCCCCTCCAGACAAGAGTTGCCAACACAATCTCAAGTGTCCACCTGATATAATTAGCTCACTCTTCATCAGCGTCTCTCTCCCACCCGCTGACCAGTCCCTTTCATGTCTGATGAGTTGTCTTCGGGGATGGTTCCTGTCCTGTGCCAACAGAAGGTCTGGGGACCATGGCCGCCGGGATTCCTCTAGTCTTAGTCAGACCATTAAGTGTGGTCTTTTTATGAGAATTTGGGGTCTGTATCCCACTGATCTCCTGCTCCCTCAGGGGTCCTCTGCTGTGCTCCCTGTCAGGGCAGTCATCGATTGTGGCCGGGCACCAACTAGTTCTTCTGGTCTCAGGATGATGTAGGTCTCTGGTTCATGTGGCCCTTTCTGTCTCTTGGGCTCTTAGTTGTCGTGTGGCCCTGGTGTTCTTCATTTTCCTTTGCTCCAGGTGGGTTGAGACCAATTGATGCATCTTAGATGGCTGCTTGTTAGCATTTAAGACCCCAGATGCCACATTTCAAAGTGGGATGCAGAATGATTTCATAATAGAATTATTTTGCCAATTGACTTAGAAGTCCCTGCAAACCATGTTCCCCAGACCCCCGCCCGTGCTCCACTGACCTTTGAAGCATTCATTTTATCCCGGAAACTTCTTTGCTTTTGGTCCAGTCCAATTGAGCTGACCTTCCATGTATTGAGTGTTGTCTTTCCCTTCACCTAAAGCAGTTCTTATCTACTGATTAATCAATAAAAAACCCTCTCCCACCCTCCCTCCCTCCCCCCCTCGTAACCACAAAAGTATATGTTCTTCTCAGGTTTACTATTACTCAAGATCTGATAATAGTGGTCTTATACAATATTTGTCCTTTTGCCTCTAACTAATTTCGCTCAGCATAATGCCGTCCAGGTTCCTCCATGTTATGAAATGTTTCACAGATTCGTCACTGTTCTTTATCGATGCGTAGTATTCCATTGTGTGAATATACCACAATTTATTTACCCATTCATCCGTTGATGGACACCTTGGTTGCTTCCAACTTTTTGCTATTGTAAACAGAGCTGCAATAAACATGGGTGTGCATATATCTGTTTGTATGAAGGCTCCTGTATCTCTAGGGTATATTCCGAGGAGTGGGATTTCTGAGTTGTATGGTAGTTCTATTTCTAACTGTTTAAGATAACGCCAGATAGATTTCCAAAGTGGTTGTACCATTTTACATTCCCACCAGCAGTGTGTAAGAGTTGCAATCTCTCCGCAGCCTCTCCAACATTTATTATTTTGTGTTTTTTGGATTAATGCCAGCCTTGCTGGTGTGAGATGGAATCTCATCGGAGTTTTAATTTGCATTTCTCTAATGGCTAATGATCGTGAGCATTTTCTCATGTATCTGTTGGCAGCCTGAATATCTTCTTTAGTGAAATGTGTGTTCATATCCTTTGCCCACTTTTTGATTGGGTTGTTTGTCTTTTTGTGGTTGAGTTTTGACAGAATCATGTAGATTTTAGAGATCAGGTGCTGGTTGGAGATATCATAGCTGAAAATTCTTTCCCAGTCTGTAGGTGGTCTTTTTACTCCTTTGGAGAAGTCTTTAGATGAGCATAGGTGTTTGATTTTTAGGAGCTCCCAGTTATCGGGTTTCTCTTCATCATTTTTGGTAATGTTTTGTATTCTGTTTATACCTTGTATTAGGGCTCCTAGGGTTGTCCCAATTTTTTCTTCCATGATCTTTATCGTTTTAGTCTTTATGTTTAGGTCTTTGGTCCACTTGGAGTTAGTTTTTGTGCATGGTGTAAGGTATGGGTCCTGTTTCATTTTTTTGCAAATGAATATCCAGTTATGCCAGCACCATTTGTTAAAAAGGCTTTCTTTTCCCCAATTAATTGACACTGGGCCTTTGTCAAATATCAGCTGCTCATACGTGGATGGATCTATGTCTGGGTTCTCAATTCTGTTCCATTGGTCTATGTGCCTGTTGTTGTACCAATACCAGGCTGTTTTGACTACTGTGGCTGTATAATAGGTTCTGAAATCAGGTAAAGTGAGGCCTCCCACTTTCTTCTTCTTTTTCAGTAGTGCTTTGCTTATCCGGGGCTTCTTTCCCTTCCATATGAAATTGGTGATTTGTTTCTCTATCCCCTTAAAATATGGCATTGGAATTTGGATCGGAAGTGCGTTAAATGTATAGATGGCTTTTGGTAGAATAGACATTTTTACTATGTTACGTCTTCCTATCCATGAGCAAGGTATGTTTTTCCACTTAAGTATGCCCTTTTGAATTTCTTGTAGTAGAGCTTTGTAGTTTTCTTTGTGTAGGTCTTTTACATCCTTGGTAAGATTTATTCCTAAGTATCTTATCTTCTTGGGGGCTACTGTGAATGGTATTGATTTGGTGATTTCCTCTTCGGTGTTCTTTTTGTTGATGTAGAGGAATCCAAGTGATTTTTGTATGTTTATTTTATAACCTGAGACTCTGCCAAACTCTTCTATTAGTTTCAGTAGTTTTCTGGAGGATTCCTTAGGGTTTTCTGTGTATATAATCATGTCATCTGCAAATAGTGATAACTTTACTTCCTCCTTGCCAATCCGGATACCCTTTATTTCTTTGTCTATCCTAATTGCCCTGGCTAGGACTTCCAGCACGATGTTGAATAAGAGCGGTGATAAAGGGCATCCTTGTCTGGTTCCCGTTCTCAAGGGAAATGCTTTCAGGTTCTCTCCATTTAGAGTGATATTGGCTGTTGGCTTTGCATAGATGCCCTTTATTATGTTGAGGAATTTTCCTTCGATTCCTATTTTGGTAAGAGTTTTTATCATAAATGGGTGTTGGACTTTGTCAAATGCCTTTTCTGCATCAATTGATAAGATCATGTGGTTTTTGTCTTTTGTTTTATTTGTGTGATGGATTACATTAATGGTTTTTCTGATATTAAACCAGCCTTGCGTACCTGGTATAAATCCCACTTGATCAGGGTGAATTATTTTTTTGATGTGTTGTTGGATTCTATTGGCTAGAATTTTGTTGAGGATTTTTGCATCTATGTTCATGAGGGATATAGGTCTATAATTTTCTTTTTTTGTAATGTCTTTACCTGGTTTTGGTATCAGGGAGATGGTGGCTTCATAGAATGAGTTGGTAGTATTCCGTCATTTTCTATGCTTTGGAATACCTTCAGAAGTAGTGGTGTTAACTCTTCTCTGAAAGTTTGGTAGAACTCTGCAGTGAAGCCGTCCGGGCCAGGGTTTTTTTTTGTTGGGAGTTTTTTGATTACCATTTCAATCTCTTTTTTTTGTTATGGGTCTATTTAGTTGTTCTGCTTCTGAATGTGTTAGTTTAGGTAGGTAGTGTCTTTCCAGGAATTCATCCATTTCTTCTAGGTTTTCAAATTTGTTAGAGTACAATTTTTCATAATAATCTGAAATGATTCTTTTAATTTCATTTGGTTCTGTTGTGATGTGGTCCTTCTCGTTTTTTATTGGGTTATTTGTTTCCTTTCCTGTATTTCTTTAGTCAGTCTAGCCAATGGTTTATCAATTTTGTTAATTTTTTCAAAGAACCAGCTTTTGGCTTTGTTAATTCTTTCAATTGTTTTTCTGTTCTCTAATTCATTTAGTTCAGCTCTAATTTTTATTATTTGTTTTCTTCTGGTGCCTGATGGATTCTTTTGTTGCTCAGTTTCTATTTGTTCAAGTTGTAGGGACAGTTCTCTGATTTTGGCTCTTTCTTCTTTTTGTATGTGTGCATTTATTGATATAAATTGGCCTCTGAGCACTGCTTTTGCTGTGTCCCAGAGGTTTTGATAGGAAGTATTTTCATTCTCGTTGCTTTCTAAGAATTTCCTTATTCCCTCCTTGATGTCTTCTATAACCCAGTCTTTTTTCAGGAGGGTATTGTTCAGTTTCCAAGTATTTGATTTCTTTTCCCTAGTTTTTCTGTTATTGATCTCTAGTTTTATTGCCTTGTGGTCTGAGAAGATGCTTTGTAATATTTCGATGTTTTGGACTCTGCAAAGGTTTGTTTTGTGACCTAATATGTGGTCTATTCTAGAGAATGTTCCATGTGCGCTAGAAAAAAAAGTATATTTTGCAGCAGTTGGGTGGAGAGTTCTGTATAAGTCAATGAGGTCAAGTTGGTTGATTGTTGTAATTAGATCTTCCGTGTCTCTATTGAGCTTCTTACTGGATGTCCTGTCCTTCTCCGAAAGTGGTGTGTTGAAGTCTCCTACTATAATTGTGGAGGTATCTATCTCACTTCTCAATTCTGTTAAAATTTGATTTACGTACCTTGCAGCCCTGTCATTGGGTGCATAAATATTTAATATGGTTATGTCTTCCTGATCAATTGTCCCTTTTATCATTATGTAGTGTCCTTCTTTATCCTTTGTGGTGGATTTAAGTCTAAAGTCTATTTTGTCAGAAATTAATATTGCTACTCCTCTTCTTTTTTGCTTATTGTTTGCTTGATATATTTTTTTCCATTCTTTGAGTTTTAGTTTGTTTGTGTCTCTAAGGTGTGTCTCTTGTAGGCAGCATATAGATGGATCGTGTTTCTTTATCCAGTCTGTGACTCTCTGTCTCTTTATTGGTGCATTTAGTCCATTTACATTCAGCGTAATTATAGATAAATAAAGTGCTGTCATTTTGATGCCTTTTTATGTGTGTTGTTGACAATTTCATTTTTCCACATACTTTTTTGTGCTGAGGCGTTTTTCTTAGTAAATTGTGAGATCCTCATTTTCATAGTGTTTGACTTTATGTTAGTTGAGTCGTTACGTTTTTCTTGGCTTTTATCTTGAGTTTTAGAGTTGTTATACCTTTTTGTGGTTACCTTATTATTTACCCCTATTTTTCTAAGTAAAAACCTAACTTGTATCGTTCTATATCGCCTTGTATCACTCTCCATATGGCAGTTCAATGCCTCCTGTATTTAGTCCCTCTTTTTGATTATTGTGATCTTTTACCTATTGACTTCCATGATTCCCTGTTATGTGTATTTTTTTTTTTAATTAATCTTAATTTGTTTGTTTTTGTGATTTCCCTATTTGAGTTGATATCAGGACATTCTGTTTTGTGACCTTGTGTTGTGCTGATATCTGATATTATTGGTTCTCTGACCAAACAATATCCTTTAGTATTTCTTGTAGCTTTGGTTTGGTTTTTGCAAATTCTCTAAACTTGTGTTTATCTGTAAATATCTTAATTTCGCCTTCATATTTCAGAGAGAGTTTTGCTGGATATATGATCCTTGGCTGGCAGTTTTTCTCCTTCAGTGTTCTGTATATGTCGTCCCATTCCCTTCTTGCCTGCATGGTTTCTGCTGAGTAGTCTGAACTTATTCTTATTGATTCTCCCTTGAAGGAAACCTTTCTTTTCTCCCTGGCTGCTTTTAAAATTTTCTGTTTATCTTTGGTTTTGGCGAGTTTGTTGATAATATGTCTTGGTGTTTTTCTTTTTGGATCAATCTTAAATGGGGTTCGATGAGCCTCTTGGATAGTTACCCTTTCGTCTTTCATGATCTCAGGGAAGTTTTCTGTCAGGAGTTCTTCAACTATTTTCTCTCTGTGTTTTCTGTCCCCGCTCCCTGTTCTGGGACTCCAGTCACCCGCAGGTTATCCTTCTTGATAGAGTCCCACATGATTCTTAGGGTTTCTTCATTTTTTTTAATTCTTTTATCTGATTTTTTTTCAGCTATGTTGGTGTCAATTCCCTGGTCCTCCAGATGTCCCAGTCTGCATTCTGATTGCTCGAGTCTGCTCCTCTGACTTCGTATTGCATTGTCTAATTCTGTAATTTTATTGTTAATCTTTTGGATTTCTACATGCTATCTCTCTATGGATTCTTGCAACTTATTAATTTTTCCACTATGTTCTTGAATAATCTTTTTGAGTTCTTCAACAGTTTTATCAGTGTGTTCCTTGGCTTGTTCTGCAGTTTGCCTTATTTCCTTTGTGATGTCTTGAAGCATTCTGTAAATTAGTTTTTTATATTCTGTATTTGATAATTCCAGGATTGTATCTTCATTTGGGAAAGATTTTGATTCTTTTGTTTGGGGGGTTGGAGAAGCTGTCATGGTCTGCTTCTTTAAGTGGTTTGATATGGATTGTTCTCTCCGAGCCATCACTGGGAAACTAGTTTTTCCAGAAAAATCCGCTAAAAAAGAAAAATGCAGTCAGATCCCTATCAGAGTTCTCCCTCTGGCTCAGGCTATTCGGATGTTAATGAAGCCGCCTGGGGAGGGTGGGGGAGGGAACAGAGAGATAGGAGAGTAGCACCTCAGAATATAGCCAGAGTTGCTTGTCTTGCTTGGAATGACTATTATATCTGAGATTCCCGTGGGGCACGTCGCCTATGTGTGCTGGCTGTGTGGAGATTGCCCCTGGGGGGTCTGGCCCGCTGGAGTCACGGTCAGATCCTCCACTTCCAGCCCCACGCCCAGCGTCAAGGCTCCCCTGCTGGGACGGTGCACTCTCAACTCCAAAATCAGTCGCTGCCTCCCGGGGACTTCTCGTCCCTCCAGCCACGTTGCCATGCCGCCTCTGCGAACTAGTTGGGCCCCCTCCCGGGGTTAGTTCAGGTGGGTGGAGCAGCTCCCCGTGCTTGTGCCGTGACCGAGTGTCCCGGCTGGGACGCTGCTCTCCCCGCTCCAATACCAGTCGCTGCCTCCCAGGGACTTCTCCTACCGGCTGCGTCCCACGCCACCCGCGCGACCCAACTGGGCCCCCTCCCGGGGTTAGTTCAGGGGGGTGGAGCAGCTCTCCGTGTTTATGCCGTACCTGCGTCCAGTCCAGATCCCGGCGGGATGGTTCCCTGGCTGGGATGCTGCTCTCCCCGTTCCAAGACCAGTCACGGCCTCCCAGGGACTTCTCCTACCAGCTGCATTCCACTCCGCCCGCGGAACCGGCTGGTCCCCCTCCTGGGGTTAGTTCAGTGGGGTGGAGCAGCTCTCTGTGCTTGTGCTGTACCTGACTGGTACGCTGGCTCCAGGCTCTGAAAACAATCGCTGCTTCCCCGTATTAGTTTGTTCTCCGTCTCTAAATCTGTGTTTGTTGTTCAGGGTTCATAGATTGTTATGTATGTGATCGATTCACTTGTTTTTCCGTGTCTTTGTTGTAAGAGGGATCCGAGGTAGCGTCTGCCTAGTCCGCCATCTTGGCTCCGCCCCCCGTGAGTGACCTTTTTATAGAAATAACTTTAAATTGTAGCTTTTAAAAAACAAAGTAAAATGCCCAACTTTGGTCTTTATTGTTAGTAGCAAATTGTATTGGCTTTTTATACCTTATTACTGAGCTTAACTCATTGGCCATATCACTGGATCAGAGGGAAGCAAGACCTGTTCCCATTGCCATCAAGTCGATTCCAACTCAGCGACCCCCCTATAGGACAGAGTACAACCGCCACATAGGGTTTCCAAGGCTGTAATCTCTATGGAGACAGACTACCATGTCTTTCTCCTGCAAAGCACTTGTTGGGTGAGTTTGAACTGCTGGCTTTTCAGTTAGCAGATGAGCACATAACCACGGCACCACCAGGCCTCCTAACCACCAGTGAGAAGGCAAGAAATACTGGAGGGCTGCTCTAAGGCAGTTGCAATGGGGATGATGATAAGTGGTATGAGAGGACATATAGAATGTATAGCCAGTGAGACTTAAGGACAGTTGGTTATCAGAAAGCTTCTGTGTCTTGTTACATTTGTTTCAGCTGATGATTGTAGCCTTCAGTATCTCATACCCCAAGCTACTTAAGATGTGTAATAATAATACGGAAGAACAAAAATCTTCCCTACCCTTCCTAGTCAAGTTACATCTGATGGTATAGAGCAGTGTGTTTCAAATCGTTATACCAACCCGTTAGTGTATTGTAAAATCAATGTAGTGGGTTTGTGACCAAGATTTTTAAAATAATAGAAATATTAGTGCATTGCACATAATAAAGATAAATGTTACTCTGTGAAACGTGGGTATGTGGGCCTCAATGTAAAAGATATTTTTCATGGGTTGAAGTCAAAGATTTGAAAGCCACTGGTAAAGAGGAGGGAAGGAGCTGCGTTAGGAATCAGGAGGATATGGTTTGTTCTGTAAGTGGCCAAGTAACTGGCTGTTAACCTGGAGCACGCAGTTTTCCATCGTAAGGCTTTTGCTCCCTCGTCTACAAGATAAGGAAGTTGAACCAGATACACTGCATCTTAAATACTGGGATACCAAATGCTACAGTCATTCACAGGCATTATTATAGGGGTGCAGAGATTAGAGTGGTCCCTGGGTGGCACAAACAGTTAAGTGGTTGGCTGCTAACTAAAAGATTGGTGATTTGAATCCATCCAGAGGCACTTTAGAAGGAAAGCCTGGTGATCTACTTCCAAAAGGTCACAACCATTGAAATCCCTGTGTACAGTTCTACTCTAACACACTGTGAGCCCGAATTTACTCAATGGCAATTGGTTTTGTTTTGTTTTGTTTTGGTGGAGGACATTTATGATAGTAGACAAAAATTCCTGTCTTCCTGATGCTTGCATCTAGTGTAAGGGAACACAGCAGATAAAATAAATAAAATATAGAGTAAACCAAGTATGGAAAGTTCTATAGAGATGAATTTGCAAGGAAGATGATAGGGAGCTGGTGGGTATAATTTTATGTATGGTGATAAGGAAGGGTATCACTGAGAGGATATGGAGATTAAGTAGCCCGTGGCCATATTTGAGGCAAGAATATTACAGGTAGAGGAAACAGCAAGAACAAAAGTCCTGAGGCAGGGGTATGCTTGCTGTGTTAGACTAATAAATTATGAGTTATAACAGAGGCCCCTGTGGCTGTAGCAGAGTGATTGTAGGAGACAAGGCCGGGGACCCAGGGGAGGGTGAGAGATGGTGTAAGGTTTTAATAGCCATTGCAAGGACTTTGGTTTTTTATTCTGAATGAGATAGGCAAGTCACTGGAGAGTTTTGAGCAGAGCAGTGATTGATATACTTCTAGTCGAATCACTCTGAATACTGCATTGAAAATAGATGGGTGGGAGGACAAGGGTAGAAGCTAGGAGACTAATTAGGTCATTGCAGTAACCTAGGCAAGGTATAATAGTGGCTTGGACCAGGGTGGAAGTGGTGAGACGTGGTCAGTATTCTGGATTTTGGAGTTCTGGGACAAAGACACTTTTACACATCATTTTTTTTCATATTATTTCATGAGGTTGATTGGATCCTAGAAACATCAGCCACATATCCCGCAGAGTTAAGAATCTGTGGTGTTTGTTAAAATACTTAACTGCTGTGATTTTGATTAAAAATTAAGACTAAAGAAATGTATGCATATAGTATTAAAAAAGTATTAAAAGAGAATAAAAACCCAGCATTCCTCAGCTTCACCCTGGCCCCCACTTCCTAATGGGAACTTCCTACTACTGCTAGCTATTTCTTTTGGAATTTTCCTTCATATTTCTGGACAGTATGCTCTGCAGCTTCTTCTTGATTTTTAAATTCATATCATGGTAGATGAGGATTTTGTTATCTTTACCAAACTGCATTCCCCCTTGTTTTTGTTGCTGTTGTTAGGTGCCATTAAGTCGGTTCCGACTTAGTGACCCTATGCACAACAGAACGAAGTACTGCCCGGTCCTGCGCCATCCTTAAAATTGTTGTTATGCTTGAGCTCATCGTTGCAGCCACTGTGTCAATCCACCTCGTTGAGGGTCTTCCTCTTTTCCGCTGACCCTGTACTCTGCCAAGCATGTTGTCCTTCTCCAGGGACCGATCCCTCCTGACAGCATGTCCAAAGTATGTAAGACGCAGTCTCGCCATCCTTGCTTCTAAGGAGCATTCTGGTTGTACTTCTTCTAAGACAGATTTGTTCCTTCTTCTGACAGTCCATGGTATATTCAATATTCTTCGCCAACACCACAATTCAAAGGCGTCAGTTCTTCTTCTGTCTTCCTTATTCATTATCCAGCTTTCACATGCATATGATGTGATTGAAAATACCATGGCTTTGGTCAGGCACACCTTAATCTTCAAGGTGACATCTTTGCTCTTTAACACTTTGAAGAGGTCCTTAGCAGCAGATTTACCCAAAGCAATGCGTCTTTTGATTTCTTGACTGCTGCTTCCATGGCTGTTGATTGTGGATCCAAGTAAAATGAAGTCCTTGACAACTTCAATCTTTTCTCTGTTTATCATGATGTTGCTCATTGGTCCAGTTGTGAGGATTTTTGTTTTCTTTATGTTGAGGAGTAATCCATACTGAAGGCTGCGGTCTTTGATCTTCATTAGTAAATGCTTCAAGTCCTCTTCACCTTCAGCAAGCAAGGTTGTGTCATCTGCATAACGCAGGTTGTTAATGAGTCTTCCTCCAATCCTGATGCCCCATTCTTCTCCATATAGTCCAGCTTCTCATATTTTTTGTTCAGCATACAGATTAAATAGGTATGGTGAAAGAATACAACCCTGACACACACCTTTCCTGACATTAAGCCAATCAGTATCCCCTTGCTCTGTCCGAACAACTGCCTCTTGATCTATGTAAAGGTTCCTCATGAGCACAATTAAGTGTTCTGGAATTCCCATCCTTCTTTCACCAACATAAACGGTGACTATACACATTTTTTTTTTTTTATACACATGGACCTTGCCAGATGGAACACACAGAAATCAAACTGACTACATCTGTGGAAAGAGACAATGGAAAAGCTCAATATCATCAGTCAGAACAAGGCCAGGGGCAGACTGTGGAACCAGACCATCATCAATTGCTCATACGCAAGTTCAGGCTGAAACTGAAGAAGATCAGAGCAAGTCCACGAGAGCCAAAATATGACCTTGAGTATATCCCACCTGAATTTAGAGACCATCTCAAGAATATATTTGATGTGTTGAACACTAGTGACCAAAGACCAGATGAGTTGTGGAATGATACCAAGGACAACATCCATGAAGAAAGCAAGAGGTCATTGAAAAGACAGGAACGAAAGAAAAGACCCAAGATGGATGTCAGAGGAGACTCTGAAACTTGCTCTTGAGCGTCGAGCAGCTAAAGCAAAAGGAAAAACTGATGAAGTAAAAGAACTGGACAAAAGATTTCAAAGGGCCTCTCAAGAAGACAAAGCAAAGTGTTATAATGACATGTGCGAAGAGCTGGAGATGGAAAACCAAAAAGGAAGAACACGCTCAGCGTTTCTCAAGCTGGAAGAATTGAAGAAAAAATTCAAGCCTCGAGTTGCAATAGTGAAGGATTCCATGGGGAAAATATTAAACGACGCAGGAAGCATCAAAAGAAGATGGAAGGAATACACAGAGTCATTATACCAAAAAGAATTAGTCGATATTCAACCATTTCAAGAGGTGGCATATGATCAGGAACCGATGGTACTGAAGGAAGAAGTCCAAGCTGCTCTGAAGGCACTGGCGAAAAACAAGGCTCCAGGAATTGATAGAATATCAATTGAGATGTTTCAGCAAACAGATACAGTGCTGGAGGTGCTCACTCTTCTATGCCAAGAAATATGGAAGACAGCTTTCTGACCAACTGACTGGAAGAGATCCATATTTATGCCTATTCCCAAGAAAGGTGATCCAGCTGAATGTGGAAATTATAGGGGAACAATATCATTAATATCACAAACAAGCAAAATTTTGCTGAAGATCATTCAAAAACGGCTGCAGCAGTATATCGACAGGGAACTGCCAGAAATTCGGCCCGGTTTCAGAAGAGGACGTGGAACCAGGGATATCATTGCTGATGTCGGATGGATCCTGGCTGAAAGCAGAGAATACCAGAATGATGTCTACCTGTGTTTTATTGACTATGCAAAGACATTCGACTGTGTGGATCGTAACAAACTATGGATAACACTGCGAAGAATGGGAATTCCAGGACACTTAATTGTGCTCATGAGGAACCCTCGTTTTTAGTCCTCTCAATATATACAGTCAATGATTGCTTTATTGTGGCAATGTAAATATTGTTCATAACAGAGGTAAGTTGTGTATTATGTTTACCTTTTCTTGAATAACTTTGCCTCCCCCGCCCCGAGTTAATTATTGCCCCATTTAAAAAAAAAATTGTTTAGTTAACGTGAGTACTTACACTTGGATATTTTTCGTATGGTCAAATACTAATATATTAGTCTTTTTTTTTTTTTTTTCCTGGAGATTTTCCTCCGTCTGAACTCTCTGTTGTCTTACCTGGACTGGTTTTCTCAGCTTGTGGCATTCACCATCTTCTTGGGACTCCTTTCTCTAGCTCCTAGGTTATTCCATTCGTGCGTTCAGTTTCTTAGTTTACTTCCTTAACTTATGGAACACATCCTTTAGTAGCTGTGTGAGAAAGGATGCAAGGGAGGCAATTTTTTAGAATAGTTTTTCTATGGGTTTGTTTCATCATCTGCTTGATAGTTTAGTAGTATAGAATCTAGGTTAAATAATTGTCTGCAGTTGCTGAGAAGTCTGATACTGTTTTGATTGAGGACTTGGCCTTGATAAGTTATCCTTTGTTTTTTCTTTTTGGAAGTTGGTAAGATCTTTGTCTCCAGTATTTTAAAAGATTGCAGTAGTATATCTTGGTATGGGATTATTTTGAATCCCTTGTATCTGTTAAACCTGAGTCCATGTTCTTCAGAGAATTAGTCTTCTGCCCAGGAATATAGTTTTATCCATCGTCTGTGTATGTCTGCGGTTTGGGTGAGTGTACCTCTGAGCATCCTACGTTTGCTCTATTAGCCTGTCAGTCAGTTCTGTTAGCAGTTCTTTGCCTCACCCCCACCTTCTGAGTACTGGTGCCTTTAATCAGGCTTCTCAGATTCTTCAGGGCAAAGCTGTTTGCGTCTCTTCGGTATCCCCGTATTTCCCGCTACAAGCCTTTCTTTCTCTTTACTAAGTCCATCACCCCTTCCCATTTGCTTGGTTGGTTGAAATCTTGTATCTGCTGATTTCTCCTCTGGCTTTGTGTGCTTGTGGCATGTTTATTCCTTTAGTCAGTGAGGTTTTTGACATGGAGAGGAGATAAATCTAACGTTAATCCTGTTTTCATAAGTGGAGATTTATACTGTAAAGCTGCTTCAGGATAGCCTTAGTGCTTGTATGTGCACACACTTAGACCGCCTCCTAGCTCTGCTCAGTTTAGATCCTCAGTGTGTATTTTACTTGTTGAAGTGATTTTTAGGAATCAAGATATATACCTTGTCAGTAGTCTGGCCATAAAATATTTTTACTAGTCCTTTTAAAAATTTTTACCAAATTACTATTATCAGTTATAGACACCTATAGCTTTGGAAGCTAATATTTGTTGGCACACTTTCTGTATGCTACTTTACAAGATAGTTTACATGGGTTGTATCATATCATCATTACAATAAGCCTGTGAATCTTAGGTATTATTTTTCCCCGTAGTTCTTTTTGTTTCCTTTGTATAGTGTGCTTATATAAATCACAGCCGTATGTGCTAACTTTGTTTTTTTGTTTTTTTTTTAAATTATGGTTGTAATTCATCTTCATTTGCAAGCCAAGAATACATTTTTTAGGTTTTACAGAATATAACGTCAAAGCAAATGTAAATATTTACTACAAATTTTGACCCTGTTTGTGTTTTATGTTCAGTAAATTTACAAAGTAAATATACTAAACAGCTAAAAAAGCTAGACACGTTCAGATTAAAAACAAGCATGATTCCCTGTAAATAAATCATTGCTTGTTGTGTGAATAGATCGCGCTGCAGGTTCTCTTTGAGTTCCGCATTGCATGTGTACAGCGCGTACGCTGTGATGACTCACTCCCACCACTTAGCCCTCGGCACTTAACACGGTTATGCCTATGACTTCTGTTTAAGATTTTCTGTTTTTTGTATTCTAATATAGAATAAGGTTTTGAGCCTGTTCCTTGGCTGTTTGAGAATAATAATTGTTCCTTATTATTTATTAAGTATAGTAGTCTCTCTGAGATCTAGTTAAATTTTGTTTCAAATCTGCTATAATCCTATTACTTTCTATCTAATATGTTGACTTCTGACAATACAATTATGGTTTCAATGCTGTTTTCTTTTGGGGGGGCTAAATATCTAATTTCCTGTTTGAAGCTGTAAGTGGAACTTTTTCGAAATGCGAAGTTTATTTTTCAACTCCAGGTGTTCACACATTAGCCATTCCTACTAGTTTTTACATATTTTTTTAGTCAGATGTATTGAGGCATAATTTACATACAGTAAAATTCAGCTTTCATTAAGTGTACAGTTCAGTGAATTTTAGCAAATGTCTAAAGTCATAACCACCACTAGAATCAAGATGTAGAATATTTCTGGGTCCCAAGAATTTCCCCATCACCCCTGCAGACAGTTTCCTCCCCTTACCTCCCTCCTCAGCAACCACTTACCTCGTTTCTGTCCGTCTAATTTTGCATCTTCCATAATGTGGAGAAATGAAAGTATACAGTAGCATTTTGTGGTTGGCTTTCAGTTAGCACAATGCTTTTGAATATAATTCATATTGTTGCTTTTTATTGCAGAATAGTATTCCATCATATGGGTGTACCATAATTTGTTTATCGTTGCTTCCAGTGTTGGGTAGTTAAGAGTGTAGCTGCTATAAACATTCACGGACAGATCTCTGTGTGGACCTATCCGTTGATTTCTCTCAGATCAATACCTCAGAGTACTGAGTGTATGACAGTGGAATTGTAGGATTGTATGCCAATGGCAATGGTTGGTTTAACTTTACAAGAAGCTGCCCGCCTGTTTTCTGAGATGGCGGTGTCGTTCTGCGTGTCCACCAGCAGTGTGTCTGAGGTTTGCAGTTGCTGGTTATCCTCATCAGCACTTGCTGTTGTCAGTCTTTTTAATGTTCGCCATTTGTAGATGTGCAGTGGTACCTCGTCGTGCTTTACTTTGTGTTTGCCTGGCGACAAATGATTCTCAAAATCTCTCTTTGCATTCTGTGTATCTTTGGTGAAGTATATGTTCAAATCTTTTCTACTGAGTGTTTTTCTATCCGATACGTTTTTCAAGTATTTTCTCTCAGCTTGTGGCTTGTCTTTTCATTTTCTTAACAGTTACTTTCAAACATAAGGTTTAAACCTCAGTGAAGTCAAATGTTTTCTTCTAGAAGTTTCATAGTTTTACATTTAGGAATATGATCCCTTTCGAGTTAATTTTTAGCTGTGATGTGAGGTAAGGGTCAAGTTTTACATATTGATGTCCTCTATAATCATTTTTAAATACATAATTTTTATTCTTAATGTTAGTTGTATAAACTTTTTTACTATACTTTCTTGATGGCATGTACTTGTTCATCCGGATGAAGTATTCTTTATCTTATTTCATGATTTCTTGCCTTAAATATTATTTGGTGTGATGTTTATGTTGCCATTCCTGCTTTTATGTAGTCCTATAAAATAATTTTTTAATTCTGGAGGTAGACTTGTTTAGTGTATTTATTCTTGTGGTGGGCTACTTTTCTTTTTCTCTTTATTGCCCATTTTGAAGGTCCAAGTTAGTGCTGACTCAGACTGCTTTTCTCTTTGACTGCAGTCTCCGGAGGTGGTTTTCCTCTCTGGTTAGAAAGCAGTCCTCGGAGAATTAGTGGATAGCTGTTAACGCTTTAAAGGAAAATTATGTCTCTCTCTTGCATTTGAAAAGAATAATTACTCAACCTGAGTATCTCTTACATAACTTTTAATGAGTTCAGTTTCAGTTGTTACAGACTTTTATTATCGCTGTTTCTGAATGCAGCCTTTGTTTTTCAACTGGATTCTTCTCGCTAAGCTCACCTACCTGGCACAGATTTCTACATTATGGGTCTGAAAGATACTGATTGTGAGACTCAAGTGCTGTATTTTTTGTAAGTGAAACACTTTTGAGTATTTGAAATAGGAGAAATATGTATCCTTATCCATCAGGAAGTTATTTAACTGCTCTGAAGACCATTTCTTGAGTTTTGAACAATAAGATGGGAGTTTGAAAAATAACATCTACCTCCAGGAATGGCCTGGGTCTCAGCAGAGCCACAGATAATGACCTCAGAACAGTATTGAAAATCTGATGTGGCTAACCAGGAAGTTTTAATAACAGTGCCTGCCATTTGGAGGCTGCTTATTTTAGCTAATTATTCTTGGTAGGTAGATATTCAGCTCATTTTTTTAACTACTGATATTTGTATTTAGTCAAATAAATGAGACTTAAAAATTATTTGTAGTCTTCTAAAATCATTTACAATTTAAAACTTTTAGTGCCTTGACAAGCCCTAGCTGCTTACTCCGTATTTACAGCTCTAGGTATGTGTGTTATCTAATGAATAAGCAAGTTTTGTTCTTTTCCCTTTTTTGTAGATGTGGTGGTACAGTGGGAGCTATTCTGACATGTCCACTGGAAGTTGTAAAAACACGGCTGCAGTCGTCCTCCCTGACATTTTATGTCTCTGAAGTTCAGCTAAACACCATGGCTGGAGCCACTGTCAACCGAGTAGTCTCTCCTGGACCTCTCCATTGCCTAAAGTGAGAACAGAGTGTTGGGGGATTTTCTGTAGTCCCTTTAACTCAGTGATTCCCATGTTTGTTTACATTCTGCCACATTTGAAAAGGTTCTTTAGAAACTCTATGACAGAAGTTACTCCCAATTATATTTATTAGAAATGGTGATTCCTGATGGAGAGGAACAATTAGTTGGATGATATAGAATATTGTCCCCAAATCGTGAATATATGGAATACCTTTCTATGTTTATCTTAAGGCTTTTTTTCCTAAAGCTTTTATAGGTATTTCATTTTGGATTACCAATTCATTTATTTTTGAAATTTGGTGATACTGATGTTAACTCTTTCTGTTTACATTTTTCATTCTGTAAGTACTCACACAAGTAAGTCCATCCAGTTCAGGGCAGTCAGTGATTTTTATATTACCTAAAAAACATAATTGTGATTTAAAGCAGAGTTCTTCTGATTTCAAAATGTTGTTCAGTGTTGGTTTGCCATTTCTCTGTGGTTTGGGAAATATGTATTTTTAAATTTTATCATACTTCATTAGGTTACGTATAGGATTCGAAATTTTAAAACTGTTAAAATCAGATTCTACATGTTTACACTTAGTTATGTGACTGGCTGCCCATGCATCTGCCTTATCAGCTCACTTGGCACTTAATCTGTTGAACTTGTTCAGCAGTGTTTATTTTGTGGTAGCAAGTAAACTCCTCTGTTTGTTCACCTTCGGGATCAAAAGATTTCATCACTTTTTAACTTAGTTACTAAGTACATGGATAAGTAGAATAAAATTGTTAACAATTTTGGGTTAAAATGCTGTAGTTACTGTAGATAAACAGTTCTGTTTGATTACTGTATTGAGCACAAAAAACGTGTGTTGTACATCTTCTTGCCAGCCGCGCAAACCACCCTCCCCCGCTCTTTTCCTGAGTGGGCTGTGCTGCACGTTACAGTGTGAGTGTGTTATTTGTGAAAAAATAAGGTGGTAGTAGGAAGAGTATTTTAATATCGTGATTTTGATGTTTCTTACCTCTTTAAAATTCTTCCTTTGACTTCTGTGATATACTGTATTTTTTTAATGGTTTTGCCTTTTCTGCCTTTCCTCAGAGCAACTTTAGGAATCCTTCTGGGCTTTATTTTAATTTCTCAGTTTCTCAGACTCTCTTATCTAAGGGTGAAGGAACCTTGGTGGTGCAGTGGTTAAGCACTCGGCTACTAACTGAAAGGTCAGTGCTTTGAACCCACTAGCCAGTCCGCGGGAGAAAGATGGTGACAGTCTGCCTCCGTAAAAATTTGGAGCCTTGGAAACCCTATGAGGCAGTTCTGCTCTGTCCTTTGGGGTCGCTGTGAGTTGGAGTTGGCCTCGACGGCAGTGGGTTTGGTTTTGACTGTCTAAAGGGTTTTTAAGCTGAAACTTAAGGTGTTTCCGCTGTCATCAGTATACAGGTGTCTTGCTTTGACATCTCTCCAGTCTTATCCCCTTGTTTTCTTATTCAGGGGCTCTGTCCTAATCAGCCTGTTTTATGGCTTCTTCCTTTCTTTTTTTTTTTAACATCTTTATTGAAATATACTTCACATACCATAAACTTTACCCATTTAAAGTATGCAATTCATTCATTTTTAGTACATTCACAGAGTTGTGTAACCATCACCACAGTCTAAGTTCAGAACATTCTCATCGTCACCACAAAAAGAAGCCCATGCCCATTAGCAGTCACTCCCACTCTCTCCCTTCTCTTTCTCAGCCATAGGCAACTACTAAATCTACTTTCCGTCTCTATAGATTGGCGTTTTCCAGACGTTTCATGTAAATCGGAATCATACAACGTGTGGTTTTTTGTGACTGTCTTTTTTCATTTAACACAGTGTTGTACAAGGTTCATCCATGTTTTCACATGTATTTTAATTGCCAGATATTTCACCATATAGATATATATAGTAAAACCTGCGAAAGCTGGTACCTATGTAAGGCGGGAACTTATCAGAGAAGGAAAACTCACATATTTTCCATTAATAAAAAGTAATAGAAAAGTGGTAAGACTGCACCTTGTGAAAGGCAGAAAACTTGAGAGACCCAGGAGACGAGGCAGTCCTGTCGAGCTCCAGCTTTCACAGGTTTTTGTGTATCAGATTTGGTTTATTCACTCTTTAGTTTATGGACGTTTGGGCTGTTCCTGCGTTTCGCTTTCACGAACAACGCTGTTGGATGGACATACGTTTTCTGCGTAAGAGTGGGATTGCTAGGTCATGTAGTAACTTTATGTTCAACATTTTGAGAAATTGCCAGACTGTTTTCAAAAGTGGCTGCATCATTTTACATACCCACTAGGAATGAATTAGAGTTTGAATTTTAGCACATCCTTGCCAACGCTTATTTTATCTGTCTTTTTCATTATAACTATTCCAGTGGTCATGAAGTGTTTTCATGATTCTTAACCAGGGACCCCAGATGGCTCATGGATGAGCTTCAAGAGGTCTATAAATAAAATTGTGTGCAAAATTGCTTTTATTAAAAAAGAAGACCTACTTCCCTTAATTTCTCAGAGGGATCCATGATACAGAATCTTCAAAATGGGCTTCACAGCTTGTCGTTCTTAACTCTGCTTCTTTCTAATCTAGTTTCATCAAAATGGTCGCTATCACCTGTGTCAGTCAACTGGAAAGGTGATAAAAATGCAAGTTACTGGGCATTGTCCTATATCTATTGAATCAATATTTAGTAATAATATTAAAGTCAGATTCTTACTGTGTGCCAGGTACTCTTGCAAGTTCTTTATGTATTAATTTATTTAATCCTCACAATGACTTAATGAGGGCACAGTGCTTTTTCTTTTTACTGCTGATGAAACTAAGGATGAAAGAAAAGTTAAATAACTTGCTTCAGCATCTCACAGCTCGTCAATAAACAAATTGGGCCTCATACCCAGGCAGGCTCCCTCCAGAGCGCAGGCCTTTTTAATTAAACACTATGCTCAGCTGCCTTTTAAGAGATCATTCTTAAGCATTAGATGTTAGAGAACCACTGGCATAGTCTATTAATTCTGACAGAAAGTGCCTGCTCTTCATCAGTCTCTATGCCTTCTTACCTCCAAAACTTAATAACTCACATTCCAGAAAGCCTTCCGTGACTGAGACACACCTCTGTTCCCTTGTACAGTATGATCTAATTATTGCTTTCAATATAATGATTTTTCCACAACTGGACAGCGGGTTTCTCAATGGCAGGGGCCTCACCCTCTTTTTTTCTATCCCCTTACTCTGTCTAATCATAAAGAGCTCTGTACAATACAATAAGTACTCTGTGCAATACAATAAAATAAATTGTTAACTGAGTGGAGGGAGAAATAGTAATAGATCAAGGTTTTATTAGTAACCTAAGGGATGTTAGGTTAATAACCAGTAAAACCAAACCCACTGCCATCGAGTCGATTCCAACTCATAGCGACCCTATAGGACAGAGTAGAACTGCCCCACAGAGTTTCCAAGGAGTGCCTGGCAGATTCGAATTGCCAGCTTCTTGGTTAGCAGCTGTAGTGCTTTACTACTTCACCAGGGTTTCCGTTAGGATAATAGGTTTTGCTATATCATTTCCTTGGAATGGTTGGATGGGATAGCACTGCAGAAACCCTGGTGGCGTAGTGGTTAAGTGCTACAGCTGCTAACCAAAGGGTCAGCAGTTCAGATCTGCCAGGCGCTCCTTGGAAACTCTATCAGGGAATTCTACTCTGTCCTATAGGGTTGCTATGAGTCAGAATTGACTCGACGGCACTGGGTTTGGTTTTGGGCTTAGTATTGAATAGTATTATTCAGTATTGCAGAAGAGGACCTCAAATACTAGAAGGAAAACACATTTCTAATTGAGAATTGACTTTGCTGAGGACAATAGTAAAATTGAGATTGAAGTTGAGAGTAGGATGATAATAATGAAAATGTAGAAATCTGTATCATGTCTAATCTTTTAGGAAAGAATCTGGATTTTTTTTTTTAATCAATAGTCTATTATCAGACTTCAATAGTTTATGCTATGTCAAAAAAACATATTTATAAATAAGAAAAATTGACCAAATCAGTATAACATATTAATAATATAAATTTCTGGGATTTAGACCGTAGGTTTGTAATACAAAGTAAATAAAGTACCAGACTTTGAAAGACATTCCTTTCTAAATACCTTCTTTCTCTTTCAGGATGATCTTGGAAAAAGAAGGGCCTCGTTCCTTGTTTAGAGGATTGGGCCCCAATTTAGTGGGGGTGGCTCCTTCCAGGTAAAAAAATGAAAAAGTATGGCAGTTTTTTTTTTCATGTTTCAGGGTATATGGATTTTATAATTTATAGATACATTTAAATTTATAAATATGTGTTTAAATGTTTATAGGAAGTTAAAATATTTAATTTTCTTTTTAAGGATTTAAGGTGCTTAACAGAACAAATTTATAACCATAATAAAGTAAGGCATTGTAGCAGGAAATGGAACTGGGTGTTTCAAAGACTAAATGTTTCAGTACCATTAGAAATTAGCAATAATAACGTGAATACAAGGGTATGCCCCGTAATGTAAGGGAGAGGTGTATTTTCATTAAATGTTAAATTATTGATAGTCTTATAAATGGGAGGGGGGAGATGCATGGTATGTTATAGCTAGAGGTTTAAGAAATGCTGTATTTTATAGGTCAGCATTATAAGCAATCATTTAAAGTTCCATGGATGGATCTGAGTTTTTTTTTTTTTTTTGGCATTGTATTCAAAATTGAAAATAGTGAAAATAACATTTATCTTTATATTGCACAGAACAGGAGGTATAAAATAGTAATATTTACAGAAAAATCTGAAAATTCCCTTAAAACTAAGGGCTGTGTACTCAGATCTTGTGGGGAGATGCTTATATTCTCCTTTGGTCTTAAAAGGTAGAGGAATTTTTGTGGGGGGAAAAAATGAAAATCTGCACAAGTATAGGCCCATAGACTGCTCTGATATTTTGAGATGGATGTTTGGTAGTTTTTGTGAATTTAAGCCAGCTCTTAAACATTTTGAAAAATCTGTCTACAGAAAATAAGCATTCTTATAAATAAATGTATTCCTTTGTCCCAAAGACTTAGCTTTTGGATATAGCTCTAAAATTTTTCCATTTCTGATAGCCATTTTGTTCTGTACACCATATGAAGTCAGTGATTTTTTTTCCCTGGCTTTCCACATAGCAATTAAACTTCAAAGAAATAAGGTGGGAATGTAGGACCAAGGAACTAGGAGCAAGAGTCAGGGCTTAGAACAGGCTTGAAGAAAGGGGCAAGAAGCCTGAAAGCATCAGAACTTGTGTAGCATTGAAGGACAACAAAAGGTATACACAGATACCTACTGTGCTAAAAGGAAGATGCTGAAGAGAAGTCAGTGTAGTGAAGATGAAGCACTGTGATGTAAAGGACAGAGATAACAGTAACCATCTTTAAAGGATGGGCTGACTGTAGCCATTTGGAGATACAGAGGACCTTCTTAAATCATTGTAAAGCAGTTTTTGCACAGAACTCAAAAGGCAGAGAACAAACTAAAGGAAGTAGCATTAAGAAAGGGGAAGACCTGCATCTTTAAGCCTTCACTTTTTTTCCCTTAGTTAGGGGACATGACAGACAGAATGGTTTTGTTTCCCCTTGAAGAAGCCTAAAAGACCATAGTACATTAATTGGTCATTTTTCTCTAATACCATGTTATCCTAGATCTTCCATGATAGAACACTGTCCAAATTTCAGAGTGAAAGTGCTGTCTGTATTCAAACCATATACCCAATGCCTCATTATTTATCCTATTTCAAGTATTTTTTTTTTAAATGGGTTCTTTTCTCTCTTTTTTTACAAATTATCTAAAATTACATCATCATTGTAAAAGCTAGAAACAAAAATGTGTAGAGTAAAACTTGACATTCCACTGTGAACACATCACCTTGTGCCTTATCTACCTTCCCGCACCCACTTAGTCTTCTAACCCATAATTGCCATCACATCAGTTCTAACTCTTGGTGATCCCTTGTCTGTCAGAGTAGAACTGTGTTCCAAAAGGTTTTCAATGGCTGATTTTTCAGAAGTAGATCTCCAGGCCTTTCTTCCAAGCTTAGCGTTATAACCATTCATACCACCTAACCCGTAGTAGATAACCACCATTAATAAAGAGTTTGGTATATATTCTCCCGATCATTTTTCTGGGTTATTACATAAAACGTTAACTGTGTGGGTCATAACAAATTATGGATAACATTACAAAGAATTGCAATTCCAGAACACTTAATTGTGCTCAAGAGGTACCTGTACATAAACCAAGAGGCATTCGTTCGAACAGAACAAGGGGACACTGTGTGGTTTAAAGTCAGGAAAGGTGTGCAGCAGGGCTATATCCTTTCAGCATACTTATCCAGTCTGTATGCTGAGCAGATAATCTGAGAACACGGCATCAGGATTAGAGGAAGACTCATTAACAACCTGCGTTACGTAGATGACAACTTTGTGTGTTAAAAGTGAGGAGGACTTAAAGCACTTGCTGATCAAGATCCGGGACTACAGCCTTCAGTATGGATTACACCTCAACATATAGAAAACAACAGTCTTCACAACTGGACCAGTAAGCAACATCATGATAAATGGAGAGAAGATTGAAGTTGTCAAAGATTTCATTTTACTTGGATCTACAGTCAGTGTCCATGGAAGCCACAGTCAAGAAGTCAAATGATGTATTGCATTGGGCAAATCTGCTGCGAAAAACCTCCTTAAAGCCTTAAAAAGGAAATATGTCACTTTAAGGACTACAGTGCACCTGACCTAAGCCATGGTATTTTCAGTTGCCTTGTATGCATGCAAAAGCTGGATGATGAATAAGGAAGACCAAAGAATTGACACCTTTGAATTATGGTGTTGGTGAAGAATACTGAATATATACCATGGGCTGCCAGAAGAACGAACAAATCTGTCCTGGAAGAAGTACAGCCAGAGCACTCCTCAGAGGCAAGGATGGCGAGACTTTGTCTCACATACATTGGACATGTTATCGGGAGGGTGCAGTCCTTGGAGAAGGACATACTTGGTGAAGTAGAGGGTCAGTAAAAGACAGGAAGATCCTCAACACTATAAATTGACACATGGTGGGTACAACAGTGAGCTCAAGCATAGCAATGATGTGAGGGTGGGGCAGGGTCTTTCTGTTGTGCATAGGGTCGCTATGAGTCAGAAACAACTCAGCAGCACCTAACGACAAGAACATGTGCATAAAAACATTGTTATTTACATAAATTGAATCATTAAATATTTCACCTAATTTGTCTTGAAGTTTTTTCTTGAAGATATGTAGGGTTTGTTTTTTCTTTAATTGTAGTAAGTATTGATAAGCATTAGTACACATTTAGATTATTTCCAGATTTTTTGGTGTGAAAGACCATGGTTCTGTTAACATAATTGTACCGATAGCTTTGAATGCTTAAGTACGTTTCTTGGGGATGGTTACCTAGTGGCAAAATGATGCATGCACATTTAAAATTAATGAAGATTGATCAGTTGCCTTCCAAGAAAACTTAACGTATTTTTATTCCCAAGTAATGAATTAGTTGCTCTTTAGCCACATCTTTACCAATGCTATTAGCCATCTTTTTAATGTTTGCAAATGAACTAAAATGACTTTTAACTGTTTTAACACATTTGTTTAATTTTGGCGCAGTTATGCACTCTTTTATGTAGTTATTGCCCATTTGATATCAGTCCTGTGAATTGCCTATATATATTCATTACTGGACTGCATGAAAAAGAAGGCAGCATTAGGGTTGGAGGAATACTCATTGACAACCTGAGATGTGCAGATGACACAAACTTGCTTGCTGAAAGTGAAGAGGACTTGAAGCACTTGCTAATGAAGGTCAAAGACCACAGCCTTCAGTGTGGGTTACACCTCAATGTAAAAAAAAAAAAAAATCCTCACAATTGGACCAGTAAGCAACATCATGACAAATGGAGAAAGTATTAAAGTTGTCGAGGATTTCATTTTAGTTGGATCCATAATCAACACCCATGGAAGCAGTAGTCAAGAAATCAAATGATGCGTTGTATTGGAAAATCTTTTAAAACATTAAAAAGGAAAGATGTCGCCTTAAGGACTAAGGTGCGCCTGACCCAAGCCATGGCATTTTCAATCACCTCGCATGCATGTGAAAGCTGGACAACAAATAAGGAAGACCCAAGAAGAATTGATACTTTTGAATTATGATGTTGGTGAAGAAAATTGAATATACCATGGACTGCCAAAAGAACAAATCTTTCTCAGAAGAAGTACAACCAGAATGCTCCTTAGAAGTAAGGGAGGATGGTGAGACTTCATCTCACATACTTTGAACATGTTTTTAGTAAGGACCTGTCCTTGGAGAAGGACATCATTCTTGGTAAAGTAGAGGATCAGTGAAAAAGAGGAAGACCCTCAATGAGATGAATTTACACAGTGGCTGCAACGATGGGCTCAAAGATAGCAATGATTATGAGGATGGTGCAGGACCAGGCAGTGTTTTCGTTCTCTTTTACTTGGGATCACATGAATCAGAACCAACTCAATGACACCTAACAGCAACAGTGTTCCTTGCCCATTTTCTCTTTAGAATGTTTGTCTTTTTTCTTATCGATTTCTAGGAATGTGTCGTTTATTCCTCTTCAGTCTTTGGCATCACACTTTTAAAAGCACAACAGTGAAACTTTCCCCATTTATAATTGTTTGTCTACTCTGCCCGTTATTGAACAGATGATCAGATTTGTTGAGAAATACAGGATATTTCATACATCAAGCAGATAATTCAGTGCAGGGGAAAGCTAAACAGTGAGGAAGATAGTGAGAATGTAACAAGTCATAGTCAATAAATTGACGGGAAATATTTACAAATTTAATTGAATATTTACAAGTGTTGCAAAACTTAACCTGACCCGATGGTGCTGATTTCCATGGTTGGAGGTGTTTTATCTATGTAAACCAAACCCAACCTGTTGTCGTCAAGTCGATTGCAACTTACAGCGACCCTACAGGACAGAGTAGAACTGCCCCATAGGGTTTGCAAGGAGCACCTGGTGGATTCGAACTGCTGACCTTTTGGTTAGCAGCTGTAGCTCTAAGGTCACCAGGGTTTCCTTATCTTTGGAAAGGTACTCTGGACTACAGGGTGTGTAGTATAGATTAGAATATACCATGTCTCAAACTTGTTTAACATAATACTTCCAGAATTAATCTAACCATTTCTCTTTCTTTTTTCTTCCCCGCCCCCCCCCCCCGCCTCCTTCTTTCTAATATATAAAGGGTTGATTTTTTTAAAAAATAAGAACTCCTGGAGGTTTTTTCCTGCCAGTAGTTATTTTTACTTTGATCAATTGGATTAGCAGTACCCCCTCCCCCCAAAATGTGTGTGTGTGTATAAATTTAAGTGCTCGTACCCCGTTTACTGAATTCAGTTATATGTATGTAATTTATCCTTAGCCTAGAATGAGCTAATTTATGTGTTTTCCAATCATCAGACTCTTACAAATTTGTTTTAGTCAATTGCTACTAGTTGTCACAGTATTTTGGTAGAAGGGCTCTGTTTGAGGATGCTAGGAGCTTTGAGTGTTTCTTTTTTTAATGATTAATACAAAAAGTACATCAGGGTCTTCACGGAAAAAATGCAGCCAAGGCTTAGATTATGTTTTTAGGCTTTGTTACTGTTTGACATATTTTATCTCCACTCTAAAATTATGAATCAACTTACATGTTTATCAACATGCTTAATTGATAAAATTTAAACCTTTGTTTTAGAGCAATATACTTTGCTGCTTATTCAAACTGCAAGGAAACGTTGAACGGTGTATTTGATCCTGATTCTACCCAGGTACACATGATTTCAGCAGCAATGGCAGGTATGAATGTATGATATTAAAAAGAAAAAACTCTGAAACAGATAGTTAATATTGAATTATGAATTTACATTGAACAGTTAAGATGATTAATGTGTCTTTCATTGGTTAGCGTCTGTAAAAAATGATTTTTACATTCATTAGTATAAAAATACATTTGATCAAGTGTGTAAAAACCTGTTGTCAATTGGCATTTTTTTAAATAAGGAGTTTAAGTGATAGGATACGGGTGATACAGTATTTCTTTTGCCTTGTGTAGTCCACTGAATACGTAGTGATCTCTTAACAGTTTTGAAAATCTAACAATAATTACACTATAAGTTATAGAGCTGTAATTTACACTTCTCAGTTTCTGTTAGTACCCTTTTCTTTTTTGCTGCATGTTTTGGCTTCTGTCTGAAATGTGCCGGCAGTTCTTGGGAAAGTATTCATTTTGTCCTGTGCTCAAGTGCTGAAATTTTCATAAATGGTGTATTATTGATAGCTCAGAGTTACTGTTCTATGTGTATTTTTTAAAAATATGTTTATAGTCTGAATTTGTGACACCTTGAGACATTGCACATAAATCACATTAGATAGCACTTGAAATGTAGGCACTGGCTACATATACATGCTTGCTGTGGGAGTGTCTCCAGCAACACTTCCAGCATAATTAATGAGTATATATGATTTAGAACTAAAACAACTAGTCTTTAGTCTCTGTGATTCCAGTTCCTTAAAGATAAACTCTGGGAGCTTGGTTTGATCAGTTTGGTTCTAGAATCATTTGCTGCCATGCATGTTAGACAAAGCCATGAACTTTGGTTCTCAAAAGAAACTTCTCTCCAGGTTTCTGGTATTTATTGCTTTATTAAACCATATTTCCCATTCTCAAATTATGCTATGACTTTATAAAGCAAACTATAACTGATTTAATTAATTGTCTCTTTTTGATCAATAAATTGAGTGTTAGTTATATGCTTAATAATGAGTGCATTAAACTGTTAACCATTTTCTGTTTAGAAATAAATTGGATCAATTCGAACCACATACTTAACGAGCTAAGTGTAAGTTTGAAATACTAATTTCTGAAAGGTTGATAGGCCTTAGCATATACATCTGGCATATACCTTAGAAAATGTTTTCAGAGCTTTTTATACTTAGTAATTGTTGACTGAATCATTGACATTTAAAGCTGGAAGGGGCAGCCTTGAAGGTCAAGGTAGTGAAATTTACCAGTGAGAATGTCTTGGACCAGTTATATAGTTTATGTGAACTTTCATTGCCTTATCTATAAAATGAATGGGTTGGCCTACATAATATGGATTTTGAGAATTAGTTCTTTAATTTGGTACCACAGAGATTATCTAGCTACAACTAGAATTATTATTTTTGACATGCTTTTTACAGACATTGAGTATGAATAGATGTAATTTTTCCCCTACAAATTGGAGAAGGGTCTGAGGTAGAAGTTGGTAACCAGTGAAAACTCTAACCACTGTGTTAGTTTCTTTAAGAATAGATTTCTGAATTACCAGTGCTTGTATTTTTTTAACACCAGAAAATTACAAAGAAATGTTAAGCTTTGTGTTTTGAAAGAATCAATATCAAGAAACTAGGTGAGCAGTTATTTTAAGCTGAGGATAGTCATACATTGAGAGTTCCGAATACCTTAATTCCTTCCTGGAACGTCTTTTTTCATTAGAATATCTCGTCAGAATGTATTGGGATTTTTGTGTCACATTGCAAAGAATTTTAGTAGAATTTTCATTTTGCTCTCTTTTCTCAAATGTATACAAAAGCTAGTTCATGGTTTCTCTATTTTTTATCTATACACTGATACTATTTCTCAATGTAAATTCCTTGAATTTTGGTAAACTGATATACTTGTTCAAAGATTATTGTACCGTATGTTTATTTTGTAATTTGAAAATACTTCTTCCATTTGTTTGCAGTTCCATTTTTCTGAGAGCTTCCTTGCACTGTTCATGAGCATTAACGTTCAGCTTTACAGTTATTTTACGTAACTACGTGGTTGAAACTCAGTGGTCCCATGCACACTCATTAAGGCAGCCTTTTGCCCTCGTCATTCTTGAAATAATCTAGACCAGTTTTCTCTGGTTTTTCTTCATGACCATTTTTAGAGGTCTTCTAATATGAATTATTTGGGGGTATAAAGTGCTTAGAGGTAGTCAAATGTGAAAAATCAATTTTTAACTGGCTGTTCAAAAAAAAAAAATGCTAACCTTGTCACTTCAGTATCAAAAATGCACTAAAATAGATGGCCATTAACAATATCACTTGTAAAATTTTGCCACACTATTGTATACGTATTAAAGCGTCGAATAGCCTCTCAAATCAGTTTCATGTTGCATTTTATCTATGAATCCAAATGTTTACTATAGATACAAAGGCTTTTTTTTTTTTTTTTTAATTAAAGTGCAGTTTATTTAAAGTGGGTCTTTTTTTCATTTAGTGTACCATTTCAAAAAATACTGCAAGAATGTGTAAGCCTCTAAAATAAAGCTATAAATTTTCATGCATTAAAAAGTGTTCAAGTTGTGAGGATATTTAATGAAATTAAGTAATGTTGGCTTCTTTTATATTTTACTTCCCTTTTTCCCCCTACATATGACCTCTGTCAGACTAAGTATACCTTAGCTATTGAGGGTTTTTGTTTTGTGCCTCTGTGTTTTTGTCTAAATAACTGGCATGTCCCCCCCCCTTTTTTTTTTTTTACCATTTTTTGTGGGTTTATTCTACATGCCAATAATATGTACATTTCCAAAAAGTCATCTAATTCTACAAGACTGTTGTTAACTAAGGAGTAAATATTACAGTTTCAGTTTATACATAAGATAATAGAGCATCGGAAATTTTAGATGACTTTTACCAAGCCATACAGCTAATAGAAGAATCAGAATTCAAACTAGTTTTTTATTCTGACTCTCTCTCTTAACTCCTGCACTGCATAGATAATAAAAGAGCCTCCATATCCTTTCTTATACATCGAGACGCAGATGTATATTCAAAAACCAATATTAGGTTTATTCTTTCTTGATAGTAATTCCCAATTTTCAAAAGTTTTTATCAGGCATGTGTATATTTTTATATACAATATGTATTTAAAGGAAATGATTTTTATTATTTTTATATATTGCTGAATTTTTTTCTTAATTGTTTAACATTATATATTCAGTTACTCAGTTTTTTTTTTAATTCCAATAATATAATTGTTAACATTTTATACACCTACTAGGTTTTATTTGGTTATGCCATATGCTGTTATTTTTCAAGATATAATTTTCTATTTGACATAAAGTTTATAATCAGAGATTTAAGTTTTTATTCATTGAATAGAAATTTTGTCTTGCATATCTAAAATATTTTTAAACAATATTTAATTTGTCCATGGCAGTTCATTCAGCCAGATGAATGGTTGGACAGATGTTTTGTGTGTTTGTATGTAAACATTCTTCCTGTTTTTCTTTTGTAGAACGCAAGAAATTAAATACAAAATAACCTAAAATATTCCATAAGTATGGTGTGCGTTATTACTGTCCGTAGTGCCAAAGGTGACAGGTGCCACTGTAGAAACATCGTTTGTTTTACAGTAAAATGACAAATCATTACAAAAGGAAGTTACTTGAATATTCTGCTAGGGGCTTTTTGTTTTTTTTTAAAAAAAAAAACAGATTTGCTGAGTAGGCTGATTGAAAGATTAGAGAATTACGTTTTTAGCTCTTTGATAACAGTAAGTAATAATGATAGGGGATGGTATACCATAATCCCCTCTAAACAAGGCACTTAGAGTCCCCTTTGACAAGGTTAGCATTTTTTCTTTTAAGCAAATTTGGGCTTCTTTTAGGTAAGTATTTGGACTCTGAAACAGCTGCAGATGGCAGAATTTTCAGTACTCGGTGCATTTTTTTTTTTTTTTTTTTAATTGTGGCCCATTCTGATATTTTCCTTTCCTTTTTCTTTCTTTTTTTTTTTTAAACTTAGAATTTTCAAAAAAGTTAGATCTCACAGTAAATATTTCTCAAATCCTTCCAATGGGATTCAATTTGTACACATGTTTCTGATGAGGTCACTGCTTGTTGTTATGATACAGAAAAGCCTGTGTCTATTTTAGGCATTTACTGTACATTTCTCCCGAGAAAAGAGTGAGATCGTGTCATCTCATGCTCCCCATCCGCAGGTCACTTCCTGTAGAAATATGGACTAACTTAAACCTCGTGAGTACTCAACTGAGCGTCTCTTGCAGCCTCTAGTGTAAGAAACACACCCTGGGTTTTTATAACAGCTGTGGAATTAATAGAAGGCGGGAAATTAACTTTTATTTCCTGAATTTGTGCGTGCATTATCCAAGCATTTTATAAAAATTAAATTCTGATCTCTTTTTAAAATCATTCTAGAAAGAAGTATGGGGTACTTTCCAGTCATCATGTAATAAAAGCCTGGGGTCTTCAGCTTGGCCATAACCAGCTTGACCTCAAAAGAATTTGATAGCAGCATTTTAAAGTATACACAGTTGTAAATGGTATCATACCGGCCTACAGCTTTCAGAAAAAATACATAGTTCTCTTTGCTTAGCATAACATATTTAAGAATCTAATACAGTGCTTTTCATTCTCGTATCTGTCAATACTGGGCTTTCTACACTCTTGCAAAAATATTGATCTTATTACTTTCTAAATAAATGCAGGATAAAAATATATGGGATCTTAGCTGTTGAGTTTTAATTCAGTTTTTGTTTTTTGTTTTTAAATACTTTTAATACACTTCTTGTATGAGGTTAGGTAGCCCTTGGTCTTAAAGAAGTTAGCAATACTGCAGGTATCGCTCACTTAATGAAATAGACATTTTCAGCAAGTTTACTATAAGCCGAATTTCTGTTAATCTGGTTTTTAATTGGTTCACATTATTAAATGGAGTCTTAAATGAAGCAGAACTTTGAAAATTGCAGTTCTAAGAATTTTAAAACCTGTATAGTAAAATATTAGCCACTCTACTAACAGTGTGACCCAGTATATTGGCACTTTGTTTTAACTGATTACGGAATAAATTAATGCTTCTTAACGTACAAATGGATCCCTCATATACCTCTGAGTCTGTTTTAATGTTTAACTTGGTGGTCAGAAGATTAATATCAATTAGCGTGTTGTCAAAATGTCACAAAATTAAAGTGTCAAAATAAAAAGTAATAGGCAATTTTAAAATTTTGGAGGTAGCATTCCTAATATCTTTGTGTATGTTGTCTTAAAAGAAGAAGGAATATAAGTTTAGCATTGACATTTTTACTGTTTGTCAGCCTCAAATTACCTTACCATATATAATTTTAAGTTAATGGTAAAGTTTTGCTTCTTTTTTCCTTGTTTCAGTTCTTGAATTAATAGATTATATTTTTCTAGATTTAATTAGCCTAGTAGTGTATACTTAGTTTACTGAAGTATGCTTGGTTAAGGGAACATAATAGCATAAAACCCGAGGACTAGAGTTTTAACTGATAAAAGACTAATAGTTAAAAACCTATGGATTATGTCTAGGTTCTTTACCTAATCCAATGGTTTGCTGGCAGTTAGGCTTGTATCTTCATTAAGAGCTAGCTCATTATTGGGAGAGCTGAGCCAAAACGACTATAGCATCACTGGACACTTACTCCGGTTGATAACAGCAGTCCTAGGGATCAGATGATAACATTCTCTTCCTTACCTATTCCTTAGGCTCATTTGTGCCTGGAAATGAATTTTAGTTAAGTGAGAAATACCTGTTGTTTGCTTCCTGTCTTTATTAATATATACAGGGAATAGTTTAAAATTATAACCTATAGATGTATTTTTAACTATGTCTAGTAACATCAAATATTTACTGTGATATTTTAAAATTGTATATATATATGGGGTTTTTTTCAGGCTAATTGAAGAATTTTGTGACTTGAAGAGTATTATGGACAGAAACTTGGGTACTAAGTTTTATATTTTTAGAAATAGAACTTTTATTCTAAAAATAATTGATGTTTCTAAGCAGTAACTGTTTGGGCTCACCTTTTCAAATAAAGTATAATAAATGAGAATTTGTACCTAGACAGGCATTTTTTTAAAAAGTTTGATAAAAAGATTCCCAGTTTTAGACTTTCAAAATTTAATAGACAACATTGCTACAGAACGATGAATAAAGACCATTAGGAGTGATGCAGACCATTGTGTTGTTTGTGCTGCTAAGTGACTTTTCATTAATAAACCCTTAATCTTGCTCTGCAGATATTTAGGTAATACAATATTTAAAAAAATAATAAATTAAATTGGGGTTTGACCAGAATATTGATGTCTGATGCATATTTGTTTCAAAATACTATTTGAATACCTTTAGTTTGACTTTTTCACTTAAAAAATGAGATTCAGAAGAAGAAAAAAAAAATCTTAACCTTGTTTTCAGTTAAGCCAAGCCATGCAAGAAAAATTCTTTTCAAACAAGATATTTAAACTGATCTGATAGTTTTATGTTTTTCTTTTCTTTTTACCAAGAATTATTTGCATGAAAAGAACCTTTTAGTAAAAGATGTTCCTAACAACCTCTTCAATACTTTAAATTTTTATTATTTTAGTACCAGCTGATACTTCCAAAATTGTTAGCCCCATTCTGGGTGTTATACTTACCTATGTAGTGTTAAAAGCACTGAAGAGAAATACAAACTATCTAATCTTTACAAGGGAGCCCTGGTGGCGTAGTGGTTAAGAGCTAATGCTGCTAACCAAAAGGTTGGCAGTTAAGTTCACCGGAAGCTCCTTGGAAACCCTATGGGGCTATGGGGCTCTGTCCTGTAAGGTCTCTGTGAGTCGGAATCGACTCAACGGCAGTGAGGGTTTTAGAGTAGTCTTTACAAAATTGTTAAAGGAGTTATTAAACCAAACTTCTTTTTATTAAGTACATTTAGCTTGCTTGCTAAATAGATTAAGTTGGAGCATCCCACTGGGTAACACCTGGCTATTTCTACACAGTGTGAAAACAGTGGATAAGAAAGTAAAATGTGAGTTAGCTCATTATTTAACACAGAAGGAAAAAGAAGTTGTGAGACCACATTCTACTATGTAGACAGTTTGTTGAAATTATTTTGCACTTGTAGATAGGACCATTCTGACTTTGAAAGCCCAGAAAAGTTTATGCTTGATTTTGCACAATATATTAAATATATATATATTTCAAAGTGCATCACAAGATTTTTGTTCCTGAAAATACTTATAGTAAATGTGCTAATTATATTCCACCTTTTTAAAAATAATGTGCCTCACCTGATAAGTATTTGATAGAAAATATTAAAACAGTTAAGATCCTTCGGCATTTCTGCATGCAAGGTCTCATTAAATTTAAAGGCCAGCTGAGTAAATGTAGCTCGATGTGAATAGTTCTGTTCAGTTTGTGTAGCTGATCTTCAGTGTTTGAAAGCAGTTGATTAAAATCCTGTTGTGTAGATGAAGCAATCTTCCTAAGTTCCTGTCACCAAGATTGCATTTTGTGTGCTATTCTTCCATCACGTGCGGATGACAAGCAGTAATAATACTCAGGAGCCCAGAAGCATACTCTTCCAGAAGCCTTAATTTACTACCTGGAATGAGCGATTTTAAGTTAACCACCTTTCTGTTTTAATAGTTAATATATAGTACTTGAATTTTAAACTAGAGCTACGTTCTACTATACGTTTCTCTCCTCAGTGTCTATAAAAATGAGAGGGAAGTTGTATTTTGTAACTTTTTTTTCAACTTTTGAATTTTTCTATACGTCTAAGTATATGAAAAATACATCCATTCTCATAGCCCTCACAGAAGCCCTATCTTTGTGATACCATTATTTTAACAGAGTAAGTGTACATTTATATAAGTATTCACGGGGCCAAACGACAAATCCCTTGTTACACAACCAATTTAAGATCAAAATATTGACATGGTGACACATTTATATAGAAACAATTTTAAATATAGTGATTTGTGATCTTCATCAGACCCCAAATAGCTTTTGTAGAGTTTGCATGCTGTTTAGCCCTAGAATACATAAATTTCTGTACTTCTGTCTGTAGAAATGGGTTCTGAATTCATCTTAGAGGGAAGAGGGTGGCCAGAAGGTATTCTGTATGATTTGGGAGAGGACTTTGTTCATAATCAGATTTTGCTCTTAAAAGAGTCTTTTAGTTGAAGTCAGAATTTGAGAATTTTATTTACATAGATTGGAAATAAAGCACAAATGTTTATGGTTTTATGGATCTGTTAAGTAAAAATGTAAGGCATATATCAGCTAATAGTTTAAATATGTATTTTGTCTTTAATCTAGATTTATACAATTAAAAAAAAATCTTGCATTAGTGTGTTCTTCATTTTTACCAGAGTTCTTGTTAAACGTGTTTGTTTAGGTTTTAGTGCGATCACAGCGACCAACCCAATTTGGCTTGTAAAGACTCGGTTACAGCTCGATGCAAGGTATGTTAATTCATTAAAATCAAATTAGTTAAAGTTGATTTCAACTCATTTTTTCTGTATATTTTTTGTAATCATTGAGATTTCAGTGCCAGATATTTAACCATGTTTTTACCTTTTGCTCTACTGAGATTTTTTAATTTAATTTATTTTTTAAATTTGGGACTTCCATCAGAAGCAAAAATGATATAATAATTGGCAATCTGAGACTTTCCAGGTTAAAATTTTTTATGTGCTGTAATTTTTGAACTAAAAAAAGTACATTAACCTAACCCAAGAAATAATACTTCTGCTATGTGGGTGCTTATCACTGTCTTCCCAGCAGCTAGATAAGCCACATGGTCAGCTAGCCTAGACCGGGTCTTTGAGGATCATTGCTCAAATTCAGTAACCTTATATAACAAAGAGTTCTGGCTGGTATCTCGCTCTCAATTAATTGGTAGATTTCTTCTTCCGTTACCTCTGACCACTTTACAGGTAGCAAGATTCATTCATTCAGCAAATCTATATTGAGTGCATACTGTGCTATATGCCAGGAACTTCGAGGTCTAGAGATAAAGTAGTGAACAGTGGGGGCCAGCTTTCACATGGAGTAGTCAAGGAATGGCTTTCTGGCCCATTTTAAGCAGAGGCGACAGCCAGTGCAAACCTCAGAGGCCCTGAAATATAGGGCCTTCGATGTGTTCTGGGAACTGAGAGAAGGCCGACCCAGCAGCAGTGCAACTGAGGGTCGTGTCATCTCAGCTCCTGTTGGCCTGTAGAGGGTGGGGTAAAGGGAATACCTTTAAGTGGGGATGTGATGCTGTCAGCATACAGTAGTAATAATAATGTTGATGGTTTTGAAACATTCAGACTTTCAGTCTAGGATGGAGTAGTAACCTAATCTTCTATTTAAGCAAATAATATACACAACAAACTGCAGTGTTTTTGTATTTTGGGGTTTGGGAAGTAGTGTTATATCCTGAAGCCTATAAAAACTGATCCGACAAATCATTAACAATGTTATACCCACTTAAATATTTGTTTTTCACATTCTATCCTGTTGAACCGTGTGCTGTTTTGAGACTTGAAATGTCTAGTTCTTGTTGCATCTGGAGTAGTCATTTTAATAAAATATATATGGCACAGCAAAAATCAGTTTATTTCCAAAAGTCCCATATCTGAAGAGGGATGACAGGCAAGACTCAGCACCTGTTGCTGCCAAGTTGACTCCGACTCGTGACAGCCCCGCGTGTGTCGGCGTGGGACTGTGCTGCGTGTGGTTCTCTGTACATGGTGGCGACAGCACACATAGCAGCAGATACCCCATCTCAGCAGTTGCTGTGTGTGCAGCTCAGTGACGTTGATGACGTTTCTCAGGTTCCACGGGGGGTTCAGTGGCTGGCTTTACAAAGTAGATTACCAGGTCTTTCTTCTGAGGTGCTTTTGGGTAGACTTGAACCTCCAACCTGTCTGTTAGCAGCCAAGCACATTAACTGTTGGCACCATCCAGGAACTCTTGATAAGACTTATTCCAAAGGGTAAAAAACAGGAGTGGCCAGTCTGCATTACACTGTTCCGAAGTATCAGTGGTGTGCTTCACCGTGTCACAGTGTTGGTTCGTACAGAATCCAGGAAGAGCATGGCTTTAAGACTAGTTTTGTTTAACTTATTGTTGTAACACAGGCCAGGACAATTTTCTAGGCTGGGCGGCGGGGGACGGGGTGAGGTAATAAGTGTAAGTGAAGCAGTGATTGAAGGATGCTAATTTAACTAATGATTATCTTCGCATATTGAGTCATTGCCTGTTTGGTTGAATGATCTGTGTAAGCAACCAGCTGTAATTAGTCTGCCACCAGAAATTCTTTCTCAAAAGCCACCTTTTGAGACTTCTAGCTCTTACAGCTTTCTTTTGAGATAATCATTAGGTAATACAACTGGAAGGATCAGTAGGTGATCAGGTGGGGTGTTTTAGTTGTGGTTTTATTTTAGAAGTCAAGTTAGTTGTAATTCATAAATAGATAAATTTTCTGTTTTCTTGCTGGTAGCGTTAAACCTGTTTCTTAAGATAGGATTCTGTTGGGGTAATCATAGCATAAGGTAGTGTTTTTATGAGCTCATAAAGTTACAAACCTCTAAGAGCAGATTCTATACCTTTAGGTAGCACTAACTGAAGAAATTTTCTGGTACACAAAACTCAACAAATAACTACAGAGATTGTTATTCACTGTTCACCAGGGACACTAAAATGAAACATACTGTCATTACCTTCAAGGAGTCGTAGGAAATTTGACATAAATTCACCTAGTCACTTTGGGGGGTTAATTGGGAAGGGTTGATAGAGTTCCTTAGGTGTACAGAAATCAGATTAATCTTAGCCTTTGCTGTAGGAAACATCGCCGTCATTGGTGTCTCACTCACTCTTCTTAGATGTTATGAAGTGCAAAGGAAATTCAGCTTATTTAGAAGTGGATTTAATGTACTATGAGGGGGTTGTTTATTTTGTTTTTATCTTCAGCTGCAGTCAGGAGCTATTTCCTAAAGGAGTGATTACCTGATCCCCACAGCACAAACTCCAGTGAGGACAAGAAACTGAGAATTCAGTGTAGTGTATTTTGCATTCAGTAAAATAAACTGTTTATATGACAAATTTGGGACATAAGAATAGGAAATCCAAAATACTAAATGTTTTAAAATTATAATTTCACTTCATCATTTAGAGAGAGCCATCCTTTATTAGGGAAACCCTGGTGGCGTGTGGTTAAGTGCTGTGGCTGCTAACCAAAGGGTTGGCAGTTCAAATCCACCAGGCGCTCCTTGAAAACTCTGTGGGGCAGTTCTACTCTGTCCTATGGGGTCGCTATGAGTTGGAATCGACTCGATAGCACTGGGTTTGGTTTTTGGTTTATCCTTTATTAGAGTGGCACATTTCTACTATATTTACCTGTATTTCAAAGTCTGTATTTTATTTATGTTAGTAAGATTTTTTTTTTTTGCTTTTCAGGAACCGTGGGGAAAAACGAATGGGTGCCTTTGAATGTGTTCGTAAAGTGTATCGGACAGATGGACTGAGAGGATTTTATAGGGGCATGTCGGCTTCATATGCTGGCATATCAGAGACTGTTATTCATTTTGTTATTTATGAAAATATTAAGCAAAAACTACTGGGATATAAAACTGCTTCAACGATGGAAGATGATGAAGAGTCTGTGAGAGAAGCAACAGATTTTGTGGGAATGATGTTGGCTGCTGCCACCTCAAAAACTTGTGCCACAAGTATAGCGTATCCACACGGTAAGAGCTGAGCGTGTATGAGCGTGTTCTGGTACGTGTGAAATGTTTCCTTACCCCAGCCAGCCGCACACTTACTAGAGCATTGTAATCTTCTGAAATCCAACTAGAACAAATTCTGTTCTTGGACGTCCATCATAATGGGAATAAATCTGTATAAGTTAACGTAAGACTGCATAAATAGGTTAGTATGTGCTATAAAATAGCACGTTGGTGATTGAGCATGGACGCTAGCTAATCAAATTCCAGCCATGCCACTTACCTCAGCTAGGTGACTTTGAGGCAAGTTTCTGAGATGTTAAAATTAAGTAACTTGCCCAAGGGTCACATAGCTACTCGGCAGTGGAGCCCAAATTCGAGTTGAAGTCTGTAATTCCAAAGACCAAATGATTTTATATTACTTCATGTCAACAAATAAGTATGAATAATCTCTTATTTTGATCTTTAAATTTTATATTAGCCTATTAATAGCTAAAGAAGGAAATCACTTAAGAATTTGTAACGCACTGAATTTTAAGTGTAGGCTTTGGTTTTTTGTCTGAAATTTGTTTTCATTTTGTTTAAAGTGCTTCACTTTTGTGATGCTGCTTGGCATTTACATTCACCCTTGTGAAGCTAAAAGCTCGGTGATAAAAGTTATGTCAGGAAAAATGAAACAGCTTGGAAATGAGTATTTGCTATCAGCTGCAATTTGTGAAGGCAACTCTTTTTAACCAAGTTGGACTGTTATTATAATGTGACTAGTTTCAGTAAGCTACATCTTAAAACTTACTCATTTATTCTGATCTTAAACTTAAAGAATGATATATGGTTTGTATTTACTACTGTTTAAATAAAATGACTTTTTTTTTTTTTTTTTAACCTAAACAGAAGTTATAAGAACAAGACTACGTGAAGAGGGAACAAAATATAGATCTTTTTTTCAGACACTATCTCTGCTTGTTCAAGAAGAAGGTTATGGGTCTCTCTACCGTGGTCTAACAACTCATCTGGTGAGACAGATTCCAAACACAGCTATTATGATGGCCACCTATGAATTGGTGGTCTACCTACTCAATGGATAGCAACAGCTGCCTGTCATTCTATAAAGAGGGAAGACCAAAAGATTACAGTGGACCATGGACTATCTAAGCCAGCATGGTGGACAGAAGAAAAATAGTTCGGGAACATGTAACTATGCCTAAGTGGAAGTTTGGTTCTAGGAGGTAAAGTGATGATACCACATTACTTGGTCTTTTTGGAAATGTGAAAAAAAACCTCAGCTGCTTCCAAGGAAACGCCTTTAAAAGCACTCCTTTCTCAAAATTGCCATTTTCTCTGCCATGTCCCCCTGACTCAGTTAAGTTTTGTTGATTTATGGCAGTCAGAGTATAGTGTTCTGTATTCCATGTGTTTTTCCAGTCTTCTAAACAAAGCCATCCCTAATTATATGCTGTATCATAACTGTCCGAAGATAGTATTGACAGTCGTAAATTTCCGACTTCTGGCTTCTGCTAAATTCCTGTAAAATTGCAAAATAACAACAATAATAGTGAGGTCCTCAGTATTATTTTCATACTTCTCTGAGAGAACCTGGCACAATATTTTAAAGTTAATTACTTCGTGTTAGTAGCTGCTGTTTTTGACAACCAATACAATACTGTCTAAATAGCTTGTATATTTTTAGCATTAAAATATTTTGATTTGCACTTTCTAACAGGTGCTTGATGTTTAGCATAATTGTTCTTTAACATATCAAATGATACTAGTTTGGGACAAAATAAACCAGGAAAATGTTGATTCTTGACCATTTCAGTGACCTGAGCATGCCCTTTTGTACTTTCTCAGACTTCATGGTACATGAATGAAGACAGCTATAATTCAACCATCTTTATTCAGTGATTTATTAATTTTGAACCTGAATTATCACCTATTCATCATAGATATATTTACCTAAAGGGGAAAAAAAACTACCATTTCTGAACTTCTTGTCTGCTTGCTTTCACATTAAGATTGGAACCTTTGACTTACTTCCAGAAGATATGGATAGATTACATTTGTTTCATAGAGAAAATGGTAATTTTTAACTTGGCCCTCACGATTTTTTAAGGTGACATTATATTAATACCTCGGGCAGTGTAAACACAGAAAAGAGAGGCCCTCTGCTGTCTGCTTCAGCAGGTAGTGGTTTTAATTGGCACATGGTTTTATAAATGAACAAACTGCTTTTAACAAATTTATCCTCTCCTAATTTCCTGAATGGTATATCATGGAAAGAGTCGAGTTAATTCAGATTGATTAAGTGTGCTAAAAGGATATAGCTTTTAAATTTTGCTATTGAGCTCAACTGTAGCTTTTCATACTTCAGATCTGTTACGTGTATGGCCCTTCCTGAACGCGTTCACTGTAGTTCTGTGAGGAGACTTCTGCCCATGAATGTTGCTGGACTGGTGTATAAGACTTGTACAGTTAAACTCCAGTGTGGTACTCATTTCAGTATTCATGAACTGGACATTTTGTGCAGTGGCTTTATCTGACTTCCTGTGTATGCACTTTGTGGCCTTTTTTGGTGGTGAGAGAATGGGAGAGAATTCCATGTTAAGATTTAAAAAAAAAAAAAAAAATTGGTCACATATTAGGCAGAAACAGTGTTCATAGCATTTTTCTGGGTTTTAGATATGTTGTTTTGGAGATTTTTAATATAAATGTTTTAAGCATCCTGTGTATATTTTAGTGACCCCCAGTGTTATTGGAAATTACAGTATGTCATTGCAAGCTTTCTCTGCTGTCACCAATGAAATACAGTGCCCTCTTGAATTCTCCCACCTTCTTAAAATCCTCATAGTAACAATAACTGGATGATTTTGAGGTACTTTGATTGGAATTAAAAAAAAAAAAAATTCCAGTGTACCTGACCGAGACCAAAGGCAAATTCATTTCTCTTACCTTTGGGATTATTAATACCTTTTATGGTGAATTTTAGCTTTGACATTTATTGTGAAGCACATACCAAAAAAACAAAAATAGGGTTTTCTGGCTTGAATCTGTAGAGAAAGTCTCTATCTATAGAGTCTGCCTTTTCAGGTACCACGTTTACTGCCTAATACAGTGCCATTTGCCTTGTGAAGATTTATCGGCATGTTGAGTGTAGGACAGAGACTCTCCCCAATCTTAATGACCTCAGTCCCCACAATTGGTTACGAATGATATGAAAACCAGCAGCTAAGGAACATCTTATTATTTTGTTGTAGCAGATTCATAACAAGTGTCCTTCAAGGATGGATATGTACTCTAATCCTGTTTGTATTTAGCAAGTAAAACTTCTGTTGCCCTTTAGTGCATTACATTCAGCATTTAAGAGTATTATGTAATAATGGAAGGAAAGGAGAGCTTAGTGTCTGGGGTTTTGTTTCTTTGTGCAGCAACTGGAAAGGAGCAGTGAAGTTTATTTTCATTGTTTTTTTCCCAAAAGCACAATCTGTAGAAGTTTACTTTATGAAAGAGATAATTAAAAAAGAAAACTATACATAAAATTTGTATATAAAGTTTGTCTCCAGAATATTTCTTTGAAATTTTTTTTTAATTACTGATTCAAATGTTTAAAAAAGAAAAACACATACTGAAAGCATCGGCCTTTTTTAAACTTTTTTATTTTCATCTCTTTTCTATTAAATGCCTTTTTAAAATTTTTGGTATAAAGGCAGTCAGCATTCTTCAGATTGGTACATACTTCTATTATAAAATCCTCTCAGAAAATTGAACTTATTCAGGTGAAAGCAGTAGATACTGAAAGGACATCCTGTAAGACTCTAATAGACCTGTAACAGATAGGACTCTGCTACCTGTTAGCTTGTAGAAATGACTTCCTGAGTTTCAGAATCCAAATGTGAGAATTATCAACCCTGTGGTTGTGAGGTACCATATAGTGCTTTTGAATCCATGGAAAAACTATCACCAAAGCTTTGTCTTAATTTTCACTGTGTATGTGAGATTGTGGAACTAACCTTACTAGATGGGGCGCACAGGTAATTGATTTGTAACTTCAAAACCACAGCAGAATATCATTAAATCACCTTACCCCGCCCTTCATCTCTGAACAGAACCTAATGCACATTAGGACCAGCAGAGCGTGGGTTGTTAACAGTGATGACTGTTTACTCTTACTGGAGTATAAATATCTCAGCATTTGTAGATTAGTTTTAGTAAGTAACAGTGTTGATTTGGATTCGAAGGGTTTGAATGCTAGAAATTCATCCATCCTTTGTTCTTTCAGCATCGTTCATGTCCAGTACTAGGTTGTTTACATGCTCTTATGCCCAGACTGTTAGTACTGTCGGGACCCCTTTTGGGCTAATAAATAAAATAGCTCAGCCTTTTCCTCCTCCAGTTATTGATCATGACTTTAACATTCCTAAGAATATAGATAATTCTGAATGATTTAAATTGGAAGGAGTTTTAATATACAAAAGTCATACAGCATCCTTTCTGCCCACTCATAGCTCTTCTCCATCATGCCCTTATATTTCTCATATACACTGACTTTTATGTGAATCTTTGTAGAAACTGAAAGTTCTAGTTTCACTCAGTTTTTGTGTTAGGTTTTGAATGTGTACCCCTGCATATGTGAACCATTAAATTATGACCTGTCACTCATCGCTAAATAGTCCACTTCATAAGAGTTGATATCTTTTGGTCATTCATATGAGGTCTGCTATTTTTGCATTTATGTACATGGCTGTAAATTATGTGCATTTACTCTGTATTTATGTTAACTAGCCAACTTTTGTTTGAACTGTTAAAATTAAAACATGCTTATGAAAATAGTGGTGATTTTTTTTCCGTAATGTATTTTCATGATTTGGCATGGTAAGAATATAATCACACTTTCTTAGGGTTGTGTGTAGAACAAAAGAGCATTGTGATGCTTATTGGTCCATTCATATGGTAAACCTTTTTTTTTTTTTTTTTTTAGGTAGGGAAGGGGTGCTTGTGTCTCCTAGACCTAGTGGTAGGTCTAGGAATCAAAGGTCAAATCTAATCAAAAGGTCTACCCACTTTATGCTTTGTCTATTTTAAGTTTTCCTCAATTGTAACTAACATGAAACGTTACCCAGTCTGAGAGGTAAGGAGACCAGGGCAGATTTGTCAAGTTCCAGTTCTCAAAGTTAACATAAAGCTGAAATCGTTTAGTCTACTAACTGTATTCTTTCCACTGAACACTGCAGTTGTGGATAGAGTGAAGAGTCTAGCAAAATAATGGTTGAGGTTGGTATGGGTGAGTTCAAGAGTGTCCCAAGTTTAAGCGTGAGTATGTTTATTCATTACTGAATATAAAGAGATGTGCTGAAGGAAGGGATATGAGATTTCTTAAGGTTCAAGTGTGACATCTATACAAGTGATGAAATTGAGGCAAGCAAGATGTAGTTAAATGATTTCTTTTTCAATTTTATTTTTCAGTGCAGTTTTTTTATACTGCAGAGACCAGCCGGCCACCTTAATAATATACACGGAATCAATGCAATAATTTAAATTCATAGAATTCTGTTTACAACATTTTTTATGTGATTTTCCCAATAACCTCTAGACTGAATGAATAGACAAATGACATTTAGAGGACTAATAGCCAAAGCTGGGCTTTTTGACTTGAGTGTCCTGAATATTAAGCCCTGTTATTTTTGTTTTACTGTACTAGGTTATTTTCAGGATGGCACAGGGAGGATTAAGAGAAACACCTCCTCATTGAAAGGAAAGATCATTGTAACCCAGGAAATATTTTGTGGAGTAGCTTAATGGAGATGGGGTTGAGTCATGCTTTGACCTTAGGTTGAAAGCTTTTACCCAGAAAGATAAAAAACTTTTCATGTATTTCATAGAGGTGGAATAGCATGAGTGAAGTCTGGGAGTTGGCTCAGAATGGAACATATTGGAAAGTAATGAGAAACGGAACTGAGCATGTAGGTTTGGACTACATGAACAGTCCTAGATCTGACCTGTGGAGCTTAGATTACGTCCAGAGACTACTGCAGGGCCACTGAATTTTTTTCCCAAGGGATAGTGACATCACGGAAAGTTAGACTTAAATACTAGGTTGAGTATGTCTTATGTGAGCTATTTTCAATTATACTACCTTTGAACCACTGTGATTCCTGAAGATGACCTGTTTTTGGGGGGAAGTGTGTTTTACAGAAAGTTTACATGGAAAAGTTAGCATTTTAACCAGACTCTGGAACAAGAATAAAAATTGGATAGGCTGATACAGAGAGAGGCATTCCTTACTGAACCAAAGATGAAAGTGTTCTAGTAGTCCAAGTCAGGAGGAACTACCCGTTTTCTTTGAGTCCTTTCTCTTGGGAATTGACTGTAACAGTAACTTTCTTGAGATTATGAAACTAGTGGTAGACCCAGAATCCTAAACCAAGTCTCAGTCAAAGGAGATCATCATATCCAACCTGAGAAAATTTAGTACAAGATCCCTGTTTTAAACAGTTTGTGTATAAAATTTTTGAATGAAAAACTAATTTGCTCTGTAAACTTTCACCTAAAACAAAATTAAAAAAAAAAAAAAATTTTTTTTCTGTTCCCCAGCCTGCTTCCAAAAAAAAAAAAAATTTAAAGCACCTCGTAATTCCTCCATGAATCTTTCATTGTCAACTTCTTAATTTTAGCTTTCAGGAGTCTCTGATATAATAAATCTTCATTGTATAAATCCAAGATTCTGCGGTATGATTGGTCTCCGTTGTATGGATAAGTGGCCTCGCTATGTAAATAACCTTAATGGTCAGATCTGTACCTTTCTAGGTTGTATACTGATTTTTGGTTTAAATTTTTTGTCCCCCCCGTCTTCATCCCCAACAAATACAGTATTAGAGCAACTGGACTTCAATATGGTTAAAAATTAACCTTGACTTTGATCTCACCATACACAAAAGGTGGATGATAGGTAAAATTTTAAATTATAAACCCGAAGGAAACATGAGAATATCTTTACAACTTAGGGGTAGAGTTCACAAAAAGCACTATCAGTAAAATATTGTTCAATGATGACGCAAATACAACATTGAAAATACTCAACAATACAGGTGTCTGACGATATGTACTGAACTAGAAAATAGGCAAAGACTTGAACAGGCACTTCACAAAAAGAATGAAACACATGAAGAGATGCTTATCATGATTAGTAATACAAATAACCAAAATGAGATACCGCCATATACCCAGTAGAACGACCAGTAAACTAACAATACCAGGGATGTAAAAACAACTCACACTCTTCATACGTTGCTCTTGGGAGTGTAAAGTAGTAAACTGCTGTGGAAAACTGCAGTTGGTAAGGTTAAAACTACATCCACTCTACAACCTGAATTTTTTATTCAGGGATATTTTCCAAGAGAAATAAACTTACCCACAAAAGCTTATAGCAGCTTTCTTATATAAAGCTTATCATCAAGAGAAGATAAATTGTAGTATATTCATACAGTAGAAGAGAACAACAAAAAAACACCATGAATACATGCAGTAACATGGATGAGTATCAAAAGCATATTAAATGAAAGCCAGGCACAAAATTATGTATGCTTTGCCATTCCATTTATACGAAGGTCAAGAACAGGCAAAATAAGTCTAGTGATAGAAGTCAAAATAGTGGTTACCTGGTACGGGGGCCTGGGGGAAGGAGATTTGACTAACAAAGGGCATTGTAGAACCTTCTGGAGTGATATGTTCCATTTGTTGATCTGGGTAGTGGTTAGGCAGGTGTGTACATAACATGAAAACTCATTAGCTGTACATTCAAGATTTGTCCACTTTAAACATGTTCCTAAGATCCACTAATGCAAAATAAAAAACATTCTTGGAAATACGAGTGAAAGCTACAGAATAAAACGCATAAAGACTTCAGATTACTGGAATTATCAAAGTACAGTTCATAAAAGAAGCATGCTTAACATGTTTCAAAAATAAAATTGATGGCAAAATAATTCTATTATGAAAACATTCTGCATCCCACTTTGAAATGTGGCGTCTGGGGTCTTAACTGCTAACAAGCAGCCTTCTAAGATGCATCAATTGGTCTCAACCCACCTGGGTCAAAGGAGAATGAAGAACACCAAGGTCACACGATAACTATGAGCCCAAGAGCCAGAAAGGGCCACGTGAACCAAAGACTTACATTATCCTGAGACCAGAAGAACTAGATGGTGCCCGGCCACAACTGATGACTGCCCTGACAGGGAGCATAACAGAGAACCCCTGAGGGAGAAGGAGATCAGTGGGATGCAGACCCCAAATTCTCATAAAAAGACCACACTTAATGGTCTGACTGAGACTAGAGGAATCCCGGCGGTCATGGTACCCAAACCTTCTGTTGGCCCAGGACGGGAACCATTCCCAAAGACAACTCATCAGACATGGAAGGGACTGGACAATGGGTAGGAGAGAGAAGCTGATGAAGAGTGAGCTACTTGTATGAGGTAGACACTTGAGACTGTGTTGGCATCTCCTGTCTGGAGGGGAGCTAGGAGGGTAGAGAGGGTTAGAAACTGGCAAAATTGTCACGAAAGGAGAGACTGGAAGGGCTGACTCATGGGGAGAGTTGGAGTATGGAGTGAGGTGTATATAAGCTTATATGTGACAGACTGACTTGATTTGTAAACATTCACTTAAAGCTCAATAAAAATTATTTTAAAAAATAATAAAAAATAAAATTGAGGTTTTAAAAATGAGAATCTGGCATATAAGTAGGAGCTCTGAGCAGCTTGTCTACTCCACTGGAACTAAATCTCCGATACAGCGTACTTTTTGAAGCATTGCTCCAAAAAAGTAGAAAGGCTCTTCGGGGGTTTTTCCTTTCCCTCCCCACCCCGTATCCAAATCGAAACAACTAGAAATTAATTTGGGGTGGACAGGGTAGGTAGGAGGGCTGGGGATTAGGTGGCCGGGAGGAATTGTGTATCCGGGATCTGGGGCTGAAGAGAAGGCGTGTGAGAGCAGGTTGGTGTACTCCAGGGCTCCCTGGGTCCAGTAGAAGCAGAATCAAATCTTTGAAGGAAGACTTCCCCAAGCGAGGTCTACAGAACTCCTGTCGCATTATCTGATGAAGATTATCAACCATGTAAGGCCAACCACTATGATGGCAGAAACATGGAAACCAACAGATTGACGTATACCTCAAGGACTGAAGGTGTTGGAACTGTCATACACAGAATATAATTACAAAAATGAGCATGCAACAAGAAACTATCAGGAATAAACTTTAAAAATTGACAGTAAAAATGAATATAGTGGCTGAAATCAAGAACTCAACGGGTAAGTTAAAAGCGGACTAGATAGACATAATCGAAGTAATTTGGTCAGCCTTAAAGTAGTCCATGAACCTTATATTATCTAGAAGGATGAAGATTTTAGTTAAATTTTGGTAAATTAAGTATGCATATTGTAATATTCTAGAATAACCAATAAATGAACAGAAATAGCCTGTATAACTTCCATAATGTAGAAGAGGAAGACATGAAATAATTATTTTTAAGAAATCAATATAAAACAAGGCCAGAAAGGAGAGGCAAACAGCATGAAATAATAGTTTTAGATCCAAATATATCAGTAAAACATTAAGTGGAAATAGATCAAATGTTCCAGTTAAAAGATAAAGATTGTCAGATGAATTAAAATATAAACGACAACAAACACTATGGCTATTTGTGAGGTACACAGCTAAAACATAAGAAGCTAAGGTTGAAAGTAAACGAATGAAAAGGGATATTGACGTGCAAATATTACCCAAAAGAAAAGAGGTCTGGCTGTATTACAGGCAAAACAGATTTTAAGTTTGTTTAGCATAACTTACTAAGATTTGACAGAATACTAATTGAGATGTTTCAACAAATGGATGCAGACCTGGAAGCACTCGCTCACCTAAGCCAAGAAATTTGGAAGAGATCCATATTTATGCCTATTAGAAAGGTGATCCAACAGAAAGACTAAGGTACGTCTGACTCAAGCCGTGGTATTTTCAGTCACCTCATAATGCATGCAAAAGCCAGAGAATGAATAAAGAAGACCGAGGAAGAATTAATGCCTTTGAATTGTGTTGGTGAAGAATATTGAATATACCATGGACTGACAGAGGAACGAAAAAGTCTGTCTTGGAAAAAGCACAGCCAGAAAGTTCCTTAGAAGCAAGGATGGTGAGATTTCATCTCACATACCTTGGACATGTTATCAGGAGGGACCCGTCCCTGTAGAAGGACATTATGCTTGGTAAAGTAGAGGGTCAGCAAAAAAGAGAAAGACCCTTGACAAGGTGGACTGACACAGTGGCTGAAACAATGGACTCGAGCATAACAACTGTGAGGATGGCACAGGACCAGGCAGTGTTTCATTCTGTTGTACATAGGGTGGCTATGAGTCAGAGCCAACTGGAAGGCACCTAACAACACTAGGATTAGAGAAGTTTACCTCATCATAATGAAATGGTTGTTTTATTGAAGATATAATGATTTAAAATTTTTATATACCTAATAAAATTGGCTCAAGAAACACAAGAGGAGTTCATACAACTTGACCAAGGCACAGTCATGGAAGCTGCATAGACACATCCAGACTCCCTGAGGGACTGAATTACTGGGCTGAGGGCTGGGGACCATGTTCTCGGGGGACACCTAGCTCAATTGCTTAATATAGTTTATAAAGAAAATGTTCTACATCCTACTTTAGTGAGTAGCATCTGTGGCCTTAGAAGCTTGTAAGCAGCCATCTAAGATACTCTACTGTTCCCACTCCATTTGGAGCAAGAGAGAATAAAGAGAACCAGAGACACAAGGGAAAGATTAGTGCAAAGGACAAATGGACCACAAATACAACAGCCTCCACCAGACTGAGTCCAGCACAACTAGATGGCGCCCAGCTACCACCACCAACTGCTCTGACGGGGATCACAATAGAGGGTCCGGGACAGCTGGAGAAAAAGGTACTACAAAATTCTAACTCACAATTAAAAAGACCAGACTTACTGATCTGACAGAGACTGGAGAAATCCCGAGAGTATGGCCCCCAGACACCCTTTTAGCTCAGTAATGAAGTCACTCCTGAGGTTCACCCTTCAGCCAAAGACTAACCGAGAAACCCAGTGCCGTCGATTAGACAGGCCCATGAAACAAACAAGACTAAATGGGCACACCAACCCAGGGGCAAGGATGAGAAGGCAGAAAGGGACAGGAAAGCTGGTAACAGGGAACCCAAGGTTGAGAAGGGGAGAGTGTTGACATGTTGTGGGGTTGCCAACCAGTGTCACAAAACAATATGTCTATTAATTGTTTAATGAGAAACTAATTTGCTCTGTAAACCTTCACCTAAAGTACAATAAAAAAAAAAAAGAAGAAACAGACAAACCCACAATAATAGTGTGAGATTTTAACAAACTTCTCTTGAAATTAATAGAATAAGCAAATAAAAAATAGAATATAGATTTCAACAATATGATTAACAACCTTGACCTAATGGAAATAGATAGAACACTGCACTCAACTTCTGCAGAATATGCATACTTTTTGAAGTATATACAAAATATATATAAAACTTGCCCAAGCAAGTTTCAACAAACTTCGAAGTGTTGAAATCATACATACAGAGTATGTTCTCTGGTCACAATTCAGTCAGACTGTAAATCACTGACATGAAGAAAATTTCCATGTTTGGAAATTAAAACACTTCTAAATAACCCATGGGACAGATGAATCAAATGAAAACAATGTTTTGAACTCAATGATAATAAAAATTCTAAATGTCAAAACTGGTGAGAAGCAGCTTAAGCAGTTCTTATGGAAAATTTAAAAATTTAAGTCCATGTCTTAGAAAAGGGTAAAGGCTGAAAATTAATAAGGTAAGCATTTAAACTTGTTATAGTTGGCTAAGGCTCAGTAGTTTAGAGAACTAAATGCGTAATGCTCAACCTAATAGACATTTAAGGAGCATGTGGTGCAAGGGTGAAGCACTTGGCTGTTTACTGAAAGTTTGTCAGTTCGAACCCACCCAGCAGCTCCTTGGGAGAAAGGCCTAGCGATCTGCTCCCATTAAGATTACAGGCCTATGGGGCGGTTCTACTCCGTCACGTGGGGTCGCTATGAGTCGAAATAGATTCAACGGCCCCTAACACTAACAATAGACGTTTGTTTCTCACTCGTTTAATCATCTTGGACAGAGGAACGGATTGGGAGGGGAGTTTTGGTCCAGGAACTCAACTGAGTGAGGCTCCGCTGTCCGCACCATGTCCCTTCCAAGGTCACGTTAGTGCTGTAGTCCTCACACTTCAGCATGCGTCTGTCTCAGCTGGTGGACTTGTTAAAGCACTGATTGCTGGCTGTTATCCCTAGAGTTTGATTCAGTAGTGGATGCAGGAATGCAAGCTATTAATAGAAATCGTACAAGAGGTTGGGGTTTGGGGACACTGTACTTTCTGCACAATTTTTCTGTAAACCCAAAGCTACTCTTAAAGTCTTTATTGAACTTTAACCTGATTTTAAAAATCTTCAATAAACCTATAGTAACATCGTACTTTATATATGAAATGTTATGGCTCCTTTAAAACCAAGACCATGTCAAAGCTGTCTATTACCACTTTTATTCAACATTGTATTTAAGATCCTAGCCTGAAAGGAAGAAACTAATAGATTATGACTATCCACATAGAAAACCCAAAAGAATCTAAAAATTACTAGAATTAATACATGTTTGACAATGTTGCTGGATATATAGAAATCATTGTGGGTTTTTTTTTTTTTTTTATATAGCAGCGACAATATAATTTTTAAATGATACCATTTATAGTAGCAAATAACAAAAAATAATATAGCTGGACATAAAGCTAAGAAAGTATGGAAAGCATTATAAAACTCTCTTGTAAAGCTCTTTAAAAAATCCCAAATAATTGAAAGATGCAACATGTCATGGATAACAATGCCCATTATTAGAATTATACCAATGCCTTCAATAAACCTATCGATTCTCCGTAATTTCAGCAGAATTTTTCTTAGAATTTGCTAAAATAATTCTAAAGTGTATATATATGGAAGAACTAAGGACCAGAAAGCCTACAGAGTTCTAAAGAAGGAGGATAAGATGGGGTGATATTGTTATTATAAAGTTACAGTAATTAAGATAGTACGGTATTGGTACAAGGATATGTAACTAGAACAATGGAACAAGGCCAAGTTCAGAAACACACACACACAAAGAAACTCAACCGTGCCAGAGAGAACATTGAGATGTGGTGGACCATTCAGCTAAGGGTGCTGTTTTGAGGTCATCCTTCTGGAAAAATATGAAATGGGATATTCATATCCAATTGGTGGCTACCTCACACCATGCTAAAATGATCTATTTCAGATGAATTCAACTTAAAGGAGAAACTTAAAACTCTAAGAAAATCTAGGAGAAAGCCTTTATAAACCAAAACCAGGGTGGGTTGGGAGGAGGTTTTCCTAAGCAGGATACAAAAATGCACATAATATAGGCAAAGATTGGCAAATTAGACTACCTTAAATGTTAGAACTTTTTTCCCTCAAAATACTTCAAAAACAGCTACAATGGATGACTGCCCTGACAGGGAACACAACAGAGGACCCCTGAGGGAGCAGGAGAGCAGTGGGATGCAAACCCCAAATTCTCGTAAAAAGACCAGACTTAATGGTCTGACTGAGACTGGAAGGACCCCGGTGGTCACGGCCCCCAGACCTTCTGTTAGCCCAGAACAGGAACCATTTCCAAATGAAATGGTTAGAAAAAGATGTTGGTGAAGAATGAGCTTCTTGGATCAAGTAGACACTTGAGGCTATCCTGGCATCTCCTATCCGGAGGGGAGATGAAAGGGCAGGGTAGGGTAGAATCTGGAGGAATGGACATGAAAAGAGAATGGAGGGAAGGAGTGGGCTGTCTTATTATATAAATTTTTGTATGAGAGACTGATTTGATTTGTAAACTTTCACTTAAAGCACAATAAAAAAAATTTTTTTAAATACTTCAAAAACAAAAAGATAATCCAAAAACCGGAATAATATATTTGCCATGCATATAACTGACAAGTGATAGAATCAGAATATATAAAAATTGATTGGTTTCATCCATCAGTTAAAGACAGCCTGCTAGGAATCTGGGCAAAAGTCATAAATAAGAATTTTGCAGAAGAAGAAAACCTTTTATGCAATAAGCTTGTGGAAAAAATGCTGTCTTAAACCCAAAAAACCCACTGCCACTGAGTCGATTCTGACTCATAGCGACCCTATAGGACAGAGTAGAACTGCCCCCTAGGGTTTCCAAGGAGCAGCTGCCAGCCTTTTGGCTTGCAGCTGAGCTCTTAACCGCTGTGCCACCAGGGCTTCTGCAAATTAAAGTCACAATGAGATGTCACTTTACAACCACCAAAATGGTAAAAATTACTAAGTGAGACAGTATCAAGTGGGTGTGGAACAAAGGACTCTTAGGCACTCCAACTGGGAGTGTTAAGTGATATCATCACTCTGGGGAAAATTTTGCTTTATAGTATAAAGTTGAAGGTGCTTATACCATATAAACTGGCACTTCCATTCCTAGGTACATACCTCCAGAGAAACCCTGGCTTGTGTGTCCCAGAAGTGGTGCTCAAAAGTGTTCACAGAATTCTTGCTCACAACAGCAAAACCCTGAAAACAATCTGAGTGTCCAAGGACAGAGCAGATAAGTTCACACCAGTGAAAATGAATGACCTGCGTGCGTCACCACGGCTCAGTCTCAGGAACTTAATCTTGACGAAGAAAAGCAAGCCACGGAAGCAAGCATAGTGTGATTCGGTTTATGTACAGTTCAAAAACCTGAAAAACAAAATTTGTTTCGGCAAACATACATTGATAATTCTCTTCCTGAAACAACTAGAAAAAAAAAATTACCCGTGCAAATGAATTTTTAATATAAGTGAAAAATAGCTTAAAAAATACAACCCACCCCAACATCTCTTCCAACCAACCTAAACATGTTCATAGTTGAAAAGGCTGCCTCCCTTTAGGACCAGAGTTAGCTTAAAACACCTTGCTCCTTCAGAAGCCCTGGGGAGCACCTAGCATCTAGCTGCCCTGGGGCTTGTAGCCATGGCTGTCTGGAGTTTGGCAGCGGGTCTTTCCCTTTGGGCTGAGGAGCTGGCACTGAGAACCCACAGAGGAGCACCCCTGAAAGTCTACTTTGTGAACATTTTTAGGAAAATTGGCGAGATGCCTGAGGACCTGGTAAACTACAAGCATTAAAATATTGGGGGGGGGGGTAAAGAACGATTTTATAGCCTTTTGATGATAATGTGAGGAATAAAATGTATTTGCATAAATATATCCCCCATTAGGTATTTGTCTTTAACACACTCTTTAGTACTGCTGTGTGTATCGAAATCTCGGCTGCGGGTTAATAATTGTATGATGTAATGGCGTGATTTAGCTAGAATGAGATTATGAAGTTGAAAACAGCAGCTGGGTGCTCCCAGATTACCTAGCCCATGGGGAAATTCTCAACGAAATATTGACATGGGTTCTTTAAAACCTTTTGGTTCTGATCCTAATTGCAATCCTAACTGCAGATGTGATGAAATACCCCCTTTCTATCTTTCTCTAGCCCCACGCCTTTTTTGGAGGGGATTTCATGCCAGCTTGAAGGGGCATTAGAGTAAAACACTTTGCTATGTCAGGCAGGAAATCAAGGATTGAAAGTAATATTGTGTTTATTGGTGCAATTTCCTCTTTGTTCCCGGAGGGCTTCACTTTGAAGCAGGTGGGAAGGGAAAAGCTAAGCCTGCAGTCGCCTGCTCCCAGCCCTCCCTCATCTTTGCTCATTGAGGCTGTATTCTCAGTCTACAGAAGCACACCATCCATTCATCGGTTTGAATACGCAGCAAATATTCACTGAGTTTCAGAGAAATCCTGGCAGAGCTTGCTGGAATTTAGAACTTCCTTCAACAGTTCTTCATTGTATACAATGAAGCGCTCACAGTTCTGTTTGTGGGAGAGACCAATCTGGGAGGAGAGGGAGTTGCTTTCCAAGGATCCGGGTAGGTAGTGTTTGCATTTACAATTGTGCCCCCGGAGTTTCCGATTTGGGAATGGAGACGTTAGATTCCAAGGGCAGAAGGCCTAGCTCACTGCACCACTCAAAGAATTACGCACAGCGAGGCACTGAACACTCTGCCCCGGGCCGAGGCAGCAGAGGAGGACAGAGTTGTTCAAACAAGCAATTAGCGAAGGATGTGATGGAATCATCGATGTTTCCTAGTTCAGACAGACCTGGGTTCAAATCCTGAGTCTGGCACCTGTTCTGGGAACTTGAGCAAGTCATCATCTCTCATATTTCCCATCTATAAAATGCGAGTTGTGTTGCCCACCCCAACAGGGCTACTTTGAGCATTAAGTTCAATGAGCACTTATGAGAAGGCCTAGTATACAGTAGGTAGCTAATGATGCAATATTTTTCATGGCCTTCTTTTTGTCCAGTTAGGGGAAAGCAACTGCCTGCACCTTCATTTAAAGCCCTTACCTGCCTGACTTATTCTTAGGAAAACTTCTACCAGCCTCAGTCTCTGCTGTTTCAAGAAAAAAATTGTGTTGGGAAGGGGAGAATTGTGTAAATAAAGCATTTTTTTTCTTTATTTTAAAATGAAAAATATGTATGTCAGGAGAATGTTTATCTAGTGCCTACAGTGGGCTAAAAGGGGCAGCGGTGCTTCAGTGGTAAAATTCTGGCCTTCCATGCAAGAGACCTGGGTTTGATTCCAGGCCAATACTCCTCATGTGGAGCCACCACCCAGTCTGACAGGTGGAGGCTTGCATGTTGCTATGATGCTGAACAAGTTTCAACTGAGCTTCTAGACTAAGACCAGGAAGAAAGGCCTGGTGATCCACCTCTGAAAATTAGCCAATGAAAACCCTTTGGAACCCACAACCGTCTGATCCGCAACCTACCGTGGGGATGGCACAGGACCACTCTGTTGTGTAGAGCGTCACCATTAGTCAGGGGCTGACTTGATGGCAGCAAATAATAACGGCACAAAAAACAGCAGAGGGCAAGTATCACAACGTCAATTCACCAGGCCTGAAGTTCTGGAAAGCCAACCCAGAGCTGGATGATGACAACGTTGGTCAGTTTTTTTGCAGAAAAAATGTGGATTTTTGTGCATTTCGTATTGATTCTTCTCATGTTATCGTTCTCGGGAACTCCTTTAACAGGTTCCTACTTGTAGCTGCCTGTCAGCCAAGGGCTGGCTGTCAAGCTGTGTGCAGAAAGGGTGTTCCTCCTTGTCCAAGTCGCCTTCCAGGCTGAGCAGGTATTAGTGGAAATCTGACACAAAGGCGTTGCCTTTCTGTTTCTGTGGTACAAGGAAAGCATGATTAGGTTATAATTTTACTTTATCCAAAGATTAATTACCCAACCCAAACTAATCGGCAAGTGTCTAATAAGAAAAACACGCAGTTTTGACTAGGCGGCTAATGTCTTGGTGATTGTATTTCCTCATTCCTTATTAACCGCCTTAAAGATTTGGAGTTTAAATTGTTTCACTGAGGGCCGGGGGCTCAAGGCACAGCTATTTTAGCCTCAGTAATTTCCCAGTGTCTTCTGCTTCTTCATCTAGTAAATGGGGACAGTGATACCACACCCCCCACCCCCCCGGGGTTGCCGTAAGAATCCAGGAGCATGAAGTAAAAGGCAGTGCACAGTCATTGCGATTTTAGCTGTCCTAGAGGCTGCCAGGAGCCCCGGTGGCGCGCGGTGGTTAAGAGCTCGGCTGCTAACCAAAAAGGGTGGCAGTTTAAATCCACCAGCCGCTCCTTGGAAACCTTATGGGGCAGTTCTACTCTGTCCTATAGGGTGGCTCTGAGCTGGAATCCATTCAACCTACAGAAATGTTTGCCTTTCAGAGTGGCAGTCTGCCAACAATTGTCAGCAAGGACAGTACCACACGCTAGGGGGCGCCGAGGAAATCTGAGCAGTGCCTTTAGCCTTCGACTGCAGAGGCGAGGGAGGTGAGTGCCGGGGGCTCTGCAGGGCATGGGGTAGTACGGTACAGCAAAGCTGCCCTGCGCCCCATACGAATTCCCAGTGTCCGACCAGAAATTCACACGGGTGAAAAGCTTGTTCATAATTAGCTGAGCCTTGAACTCTGTGTTTTATCTCTGAACACTAAGTATTTTTTGTGTGATTTGAATATACAGTGTTTTCGAGAAATGCATCTACTGTGCAAATCAAGGCAAGGTTGTGCTTTGTCTCATTTTGATTAAAACTTTACCGAGAATTGTTCATCGTTTCAGAAAGTCACAGCCGCAATGATGATAAAAAAAAAAAAAACACGCCCCGGAATCAACTCGACGGCAAAGGTTCCCCACCCACCCCGACCCCACTCCACCCCCCGCACTATCAGCCTGGCCCCCTGGTGGCGCAGTGGTTAAGGGCTAGGCTGCTAACCAAAAAGACTGGCAGTTCAAATCCACCAGCCACTCCTTGAAAACCCTGTGGGGGGAGTTCTACACTGTCCTATAGGGTCTCTATGAGTCAGAATCAACTCAGCGGCAGGGGGTTTGGTTTTTTGGTTTTTTCTATCAGCCTGATCTGTCCCTTGGTAGCGCAAATAGTTCAGCACTCAACTACTAACTGAAAGGTTGGCAGTTTGAACCTACCCAGAGGTGCACTGAAAACCCTGTAGAGCGCAGTTGTACTCTGCACACATGAGGTCGCCATGAATTGGAATTGACTTAACAGCAGCTGATTGGTTGGTTAGTTGGTTGGTTATCAGCCTGCATGTCAAACTGTCACATTCACGGTGGTTTTACATGTAGTTATAGGCATCTGCTTATTTCATTTTGTCCACTAGTATAATTGTGCCCAAGCATTTATCCGTTGAAATGTGTATAAATTACTTTCTCTTTATTTCTCCTTCATATTAGAATGAGGGCATTATATTGATTTGGATATACTACATTGAATTTCCTTCATTTCAGGATAATAAAAGGGGCCCTGCAAGTTGTTTGTCATTCAAAGGGGAAGCTGTAGCCAGAGTGCTGAGAGCCTCTGAACTAGGGCATCACTTAACTTCCAGAATCCTACCCTGCTTCTGCTTTTGATGTTGTTCCTTATACCTGTTTGGATTAGGCTCATCTGCCCTGAACAAAAAACTCAATAAGTGGTTTAAACAAGACAGAGATCTGTTTCTCTCTCCCATTAATGAAGTCCAAAGATAGGCCACCTGGGCTGGCACTGCCATTCCTTGGTCATCAGGGACCCAAACTCCTTCCCTTTTTCTGTTCCCTTATCCTTAGTGCTCGACAGCATTGGGTTTTTGGGGATCCTTAGCACCAGGCTTCCATTTTCAAGGCTCTTTCATAATCCATGATGACACTGGAGTCTCAGCCATCATGTCCAAAGTCAAAGGAGGAAGAAAAAGGAATGGAAGAAGGACAAGAGGGCAGCCCTGCAGCTACCCATCCCCCTTGCAAGGAGCTTACCCAGAAGTCCCATTCAACAACTTCAACTCACACCGGTTGGCCGCCCCTGGCTGTAAGGGAAACTGGGAAATGTAGTCTGTTAGCTGAATGCATTGTTCTTCAGAATAAAAGCAGAATTCTGATGAAGAAAAAGAAAGGGAGAATGGGCACTGGGGAGGCATTTGGCAATTTCAGTTGCCGCTGCTGCTTCTGTTATTGATATCACAGGAGTACCACCCTCCTCAGGCTGTGGGAACCCATAGTCCTGAAAAGAGACTGTGAAGTCCAAGTCACACTGTAGCGGTTCCACTTACTTATTATGTGGTGACTTTAGCCAAGTGGCTTAACCTTTTTGAGCCTCATTCTCCTCATCTGTACTATAGGGATATAGGTAGGGTTGTTGTGAGGTTTAAACGAGAATTTGCTTGTAGAGGCCCTACCAGAAGTCCCTAGAAGACATACACCCCTCTTCCTCCCACACACTCACAATTACCCACTCAGGAATAGACCGCTGGGTCCTCAGCAAGGAAGCCCCGTGCACCCCAGCTCTGCCATTTCCCTTTGTTTCAGAGATCAGCCTGGTGAGCTTAGGAAGCAGGTCTCCAGGAAAACACCCGCCTCACACCTGTCAGCTCTTGGCCAGCTGCTCTGCCAGAAGGATGCGAAGACAGCTGGGCTTGGTTTTTCTGAGCTTTCCTCCATGATCCTTTCCGGCAGGGCCAGCCAGAAGCCAAAATCCTGAATGCAGTGAAGTTGGTTTGCAGCATCTGCCTCTCCTGGCTACACCAGAAGAGATGTGACCAGTGATTGTGTGAACCGTTTGCTTCGTTTCCAGAGGGGAAGTCCTTTTAAAATGATTGTATTCTTTTAGGCACTGTTTACCACCAAAAGGACCCAGGGCTCCTAGAAGAAATGACAGATTTCATGGGTGAGATAGAGTATGTATGATATAAACCTAGGATATCTCATGTCAGAAAGCAAGGAAGCTATCAAGACTACTGGGGTCACAAGGAAAAGATTTAGAGTCCAATTTGGAGGGGCCGTCACAGGCCAGGGATGAGAATAGTCTCAGTGTATTGGAACATCATATGTATTATAAAACAAAACAGAACTCATTACTGTCGACTCAATTCTGACTCATATCGACCCTATAGAACAGAGAACTGCCTCATAGTGTTTCCGAGGAGCAGCTGCAGGATTCAAACTGCCGACCTTTGGGTTAGTAGCTATAGCTCTTAACCACTGCACCACCAGGGCTCCGTATATACTATATAAATCCTCTTTAAATTATACTCATTGAAAAATTTATTGTGGGTTTTGTTTGCTTGCTTGCTTAAGATCGGTGAGGAGCAAGTTGTATGCTGAAAACAGGTAAGTAAAGGGAAAGAACCAAGCATGTATCCTGTCCTTACTGGGTGAACTATATTTCACATTAGCTAGATAGTTGACAGGGAAAAATTTATCTTTACAGAAGAGTCACAGCTAATGAATGGAGGAAGCATTGCATTAGAAAACCACCATTTTGAAACAGTGAATTTAAGCCACAAGCATCAATGCTAACAAAGCCATCACGGAAAGGTGAGGGGCATTTTAGGATGGGTTGATCAGAATGATACCACCTGAACCCTCAGGTGAATTTTAGCATCACCAAAAGTGCAGCATCCAGATATAATGTACCTCCAGGAGTGATGCCATAGAAAATGCACAGCATGCTAGGAAGTGTTCTTGCTAAAAAAAAAAACAAAACAAGACAAATCAAATAGAATCTTCTACAAGACGTTTCTATGAATTTTCAGGAAATACAAGGGATAGAAGAGCATATTAAAAAACACTATAAGGATACAATCGGCCATGTGTAGAATGTTGGAAGTTCTACAGGATAAAGACTCCACTTCTTCAACAGATAAATGATGTGAGGTGAAAAGGTAAAGGGGGTATTGTCATAGATTAAAATGAATTTAAAAAACATTTAAGACCCATCAGCCATATGCAACTGAAGGAACATAACTGTATTCTGATTTGGACAAAACAACTATAAAAAAGAAATTTTAAGACAATTGGAGAAAGATGAACATGGATTGGGTATATTTTAAGAAATTACTATAATTTTGTTGAGTGTGATCATGCTGTTGTGGTAATTTTTTTTTTAAGTCCTTATCTGAGGGTACAATGAGATAATGTCTAGGATTCGCTTTAAAATACTTCAGCAACAAAAAGGGAAAGGGGGGAGAATAGATAAAAGAAGAAAGTCTAGAACTCAGTGGCTTGCCCTAGTAACTGCAAAGGAAGCTGGGAAGTGTAGTTTTCTATGCATCTAGCCTCTGCACCGGAGGCCTCCCAGTGACTAATGATTGTCCTGACCAAGAAACACCATCTGTACTGGAGGTTAAAAAGAAGATAAGGGGGAGCTGAGGAAGTAAAGGCAAATCAGCAGAAAAAGAAAACCAATGGGCTTAACCAAAATTGGTGTTACTTAGCTCACACACCTGAGAAGCTTCAAGCAATGCAGAATTCAGAGGAGCCCAGGATGGCCTCACTCACCTCCTGACCCACCTGCTCTGTCTATGGATCAGTCTGGACCAGACTTTTACTAAGCAGGATGCCCTCAGCCTCTCAAGGCTAACCACCCCCTATCACTTCCACCATTCCAGAGGGGAGAGGATTCTTCTTTCCTAAGAGGCAAGCGGACGTTCTAGGCCTGAATCTTCTGGGCTGACTTGAGTCACCTGGACACCCCTGAGCCAGTCATTGTGTCCAGGGAACTGAATGTAGGCGAGGGGCCAGGTCACCTCCCCTCACAGTGGACTGTGGGAAGATTAGATTTCTATTGGCCAGAAGAAAGACTTCATCCTTGTCAGAGAAGATGTACAGATGACCCTCTACCATTTCACCTTCTGTCTTAGTTGCACAGTGCTGCTGTAACACAAACACCACAAGAAGTGGGGGACTTTAGAGAGCAGAAATTTGTTTTCTCACAGTTTAGGAGGCCAAAAGTCTAAATCAGGGTCTCGTCCATGTCCAGGGGCAGATTAACCAGTAAGCAAGGTACGTACAGGCTTAATTGTGTTTGTTTATTAATCTATAGTATACAATTTCACATGGGTTTCAAGATGTGGTGAAAAACATGTGAAATTGTGAACCACAGATTAGTAAACAAGCACAAGTAGGCCTGTTCACACCTTGCTCACTGGGTAATCCATCCCTGTCCATGTAGATTTCTTCTTGTTGGTAGCCCCAGGCGTTCCCTTGGTTTCTTGATGTTCCTTGGCTTGAAGATGACCCTCACAGGGTGTCTGTCTTCCCTCTTGTGTGTGTGTGTGTGTATCTGTGTGTGTCTATTCTGGTCTTTTTATAACTTAGAAGTGATTGGGTTTAGGAACGCTTGTATGATCTCATTAACGTAACAAAAGAAAACCTTATTACCAAAGAGGAAACAAGGACCAGGAACCCAACACATATTTTGGGGGGGCACAATTCAATCCACAACACCTTCTCTAGCCTCCATTTCCTCAAGCGAAGATCCTGCTGCCAAGCTAAGGATCTGTACAGTGGTGATTCTATTTCTGGCCCTTTTCTTGGAGGCAGAACTTGTGCTATAGGAATCCGTTCAGTCAGCATGTGTCTGACACTTCGTGTCACTGTTCCCCTCCTCGGGTGGTTCCAGGGAGCCCTAGAACTGGCAAAAAAAAAAAAACAACTCTGGATGGGAATGTGCTGCCCAGAAATTGATTAGACTCTCTCTGTTCCTGAGTGTCATTGAATCGATTCCAACTCATAGTGGCCCCATGTGACAGAGTAGAACTGCCCCACAGGGTTTTCTAGGCTTTAAAAAAAAAAAAAAAAATTTTTTTTTTTTAATCTCTATGGGAGATCACCAGGTCTTCCTCCTGAAGGGCCACTGGGTGGGTTTTGAACTGCCAACCTTTAGGTTAGCAGCTGAGCACTTAACCTTTGTGCCACCAGGGCTCCTTGGACTGCCCCTCTTGTCAAATACATTCCACGGAGCCAGCAGTTGTTCAGATTGGGAGTGCTTCAGCACCACTGTGTTAGTGTGTGGTCAAAAACTTTCTCTCTAAAAGCAATTATTTGAAACATCTGAAAGCACACATACGAATCTCTCTCTGAAGCAATTTAGTAGCTTGATTCATTCTGTCCCCGTTGAGAATTCTGATGTTTCCTGGCTTTTGAGAACACAGGTTAGGTTAAGGAATTGCTAGTGTTTTGTTTTTCTGACCTTGGGTAGAAGTCGTGGGTCAGAGGCAAACAGCTCAGTATTTAACAATAGAAAATAACCTGATGACGTAGATCAGGAATATAGGCACTGGAAGCAAACCTCTTGGTTTAAATTCTGACCTGTAACCATGGGCAAGCCTTTCCAAACGCTGGTTTCCTCATCTGTAAAGTGGGGACCTTAGAACCTGGCTGTGAAATTTAAATGAAGAAACTGGCCTGGTCTCAGCTCTCCGCAGGCCAGCGGTAGGTGGCAGCTTCCTTTCCCTTGTGCCTCAGTGTGGGTCTGAGGTGCAGTGTGTGGTTGAGGGCAATGGGTCGGGGGGCCTGCGGTGGGGACTGACCTGTGCGCATTTGCCTCCTTTGTGTGTCCCCTTTGTTCACCATCTGGCTGGCCAAGGGTGCCGCCTGCCATCTGAGCCCAGCCTGCTCTGCCTCCCCAGCCTCAGGCTGCCCAGGGCCTCCTCAGAACAAAGTGGAGGACGCTTTCCGGTACCCAGGTCAGGCCTCTGCTTTGTGTCTGCCTGTCCACCTACCCCTCAGACCCAAGCCCAGATGGGCCTTTGGCCCAGGCCCTGTGGGAGACACTGAAGGGAACTTTGTGGACAGGAATGTGGGGGAACAGAGGACAGGGATGGTCACAGGAAAACACAACCTCACAGATTCCCTCACTCCCAGGCCTGTTTCCAAACCAGGCACTGGCCCTGTTTCCTCAGCAGCAATGGTTCTGTGTTTGTGTAGGGACTGGCCAGGCCTGGAGGCACAAGTGTGTCTGGATTTATGAAAACTCTAAGCAAAGCTAATTCTGGATTCTGTGGGCTTTTTTTCTGAGTTAGGCTAAAGCACAGGGAGAACTAACTCATGGACTGAAGGGTGTGTGATTTTGTACAGGGGCTTCAGCGGGGAGGGGATGGGGAAGGGAAGTAGGAAAAAAGAAGAAGGGGAAAAACAGTTTTAAATAATTGGGGAAAGAGTTCCATTTTTTTTTTTTTACATACGTAACACGAGACATCAAACGTTTAGGTTTCAATAATTCAAAATAAAAAGAGTGAGGAAGGACACAAAGAAAAATCACAAGAGCAGATTTGTCTTCACAGGGAAAGAAATCATATGTGTTCCCATATTTGTAGAATTTTAACGAAGTGTATTCGATCATCACGAACAGCCTCGTAAGGCACGTAGTTTATCAGCACGCAGTGCGCAGGAAGTGAAAGCTCAGAGAAGGTAAGTGACTTGCCCAAAGTCAACCAGCTGCCCAATGGCAAAGGCCGACTCAGATCCAGGCTTCTCCCATTCAGCACTCACCGGTTTCCTGTGAAACGGTGAGCACCATGGTTAGGTGCTGGTGCCTGCTCCCTCATCGATGGGCTGTGTGAAGGCATGTTTCCTTCCTTGTGACCTCATCCTATTGCACAAGGTGGCGCAGTGGTTAAGAGCTTGGCTGCCAACCAAAAGGTCAGCAGTTCGAATCCACCAGCCTCTTCTCGGAAACCCTATGGGGACAGTTCTACTCTGTCTGATAGGGTCGCTATGAGTCGGAATCAACTCCACGGCGACGGTTTGGTTTTTTGTTTTATTGCATAAGGTGGTTCTAAGCCTTATGTGAGATAATACATAATGGAGGGATTTTTTTTTAAAATGTCGAGAGCAGCCGTTCTCAGTATGGATGGTAACCTCTATCCTGATCCGAAACCCTATTATTTCTTTTTATCGGCTGTATTTCCCGTCCCCGCATGCTCCACAGTGGCTCAGGGATCTCCCCCAATGGAGAAGGGGAGAAATGAGACAGCTTTCGCCAGGGAGCAGGAGGTTGATTATGATGGTTCCAGAGAGGAAGAAGAAGGCCAGGCCATGGTGAGGAAGAGGAGGAGATGAAGATGAGGAGGCTGAGACTGCAACAGACAAGAGAAGCAGAAAGAACCCTAACCCTGAAGGCGGAGCACAGGGAGGCCTGAGAGCGGAAGGGAAAAGACACACAAAGGAAGGAAAGAGTGCCAAAGGAAGGAAGCCATCTCAGCCTCTTGAACTTCCCAGGCCTTCGGATACCTTCCAGCACAGGCTAACCCACTGGGTGCCACTGTCTGGCCTGTGGCCCCATGCTTTTTCCAACGACCCTCCAAAACACTAAGGGTCTAACAGGGGAAAGAAGTATTAAAACTGCCAAGACCCCAGGTTTTTTGTTTTTTTTTACCTTAAGTGTAAAAAAAGGCAATTCATACTTCTATTAACACTCTGTCTTTTTTCTATACATTATTAGGGGTCATCAGGTTTTATTGCCCATTTTAAAAATTGCCTTGTTTTCTTATTTACTTGTGAGAGTTCTTTTATAAATCCTACAAACAAATCCCTGATCAGATATGTGTCTTGCATATATTTTCTCCCCACTGTGGCTTCTCATAGTCTTCTAAGATTTCTTATAGTCTTAACAGTCTTTCGAAGAACAGAAACTTTTCATTTTGATGAAGCCCAATTTATCAGTTTTGTTTTAAAATTCATGCTTTTGTGTCCTAGTAAGCCATCTGCCTAAATCTAAAGTCTGAAAGATTTTCTCATATGTGTCTCTGTAAAAGGTTTATAATTTTAGATTTTACATTAAACTCTACGATCCATTTTGAATTTTATTTTTGTACGTGGTGCAAGTTAAAGAGCAAGGTTCTTTTTTATCTTTTTTTTTTTTTTTGCATGTGGATTTTCCGATTAATTGTTCTAACACTATTTATTATAAAGACTGTTCTCTTTACTGAATTACCTTAGCACCTTTGCTGAAAATCAATTGACTATATACATGTGGGTCGATTTCTGGACTCAATTTGGTTCCCCAGAGAGCAGTGGTGGTTCGGTGGTTCAGTCCTCACCTTCCATGCAGGAGACCCATTGTTTGATTCCCAGTCAATGCGCCTCAGGCACAGCCCTCACTCATCTGCAAGTGGAAGCTTGCATGTTGCTGTGATGCTGAACAGGTTTCAGCACAGAACTTTCAAACTAAGACTAGGAAGAAAGATCTGGCAATTTACTTCCAAAAATCAGCCAATGGAAATCCCTATGGATCACAACAGTCCAACCCCTTTGTGTATGGAGGGGTCTCCGTGAGTCAGGCTAACTTGAAGGCAGCTAACAACAACGTTCAGTTCTGTTGATCTAAATGTCTATTCTTATGGCAATGCTACACTGTGTTGATTATTGTAGCTCTGTAGTGTTATAACATGAGGTAGTGTGAGTCGCGCAATTTGTTCTTCCTTTTCAAGGGGATTTTGGCTGTAATAGGTTCTTTGCTTTTCCATATGAATTTTAGATATCAATTGGGATTGTTAAATCTATGCATCTATTTGGAAGAATTGGTCTCTTAACAATATTGAGTCTTTTAATTCATGAACATGGTGTATTTGTTCATTTATTTCTTTAATTTTTCTTATACAAATCTTTTTTTGTAGATTTATTCCTATGTATTTTATCGTTTTTACATTTAAATATTGTTTAATAAATTTAAGTTTCCAGTTGTTCACTGATAGTGTGCAGAAATACAGTTGATTTTTATATATTGACCTTGTGTTGTCTGACACTGCTAAATTCATTTAATAGTTCTAATAGCTTTTGTGTAGATTCTTGGAAATTTTCTTTGTAGATGGTGATGTCGTTGGTGAATAAAGAGAGTTTTAGTTCTTTCTTTACAATCTGAATACCTCATTTCTTTTTCTTGCTTCACTGCGCTTACTGGGATCTGCAGTATGATATTGAGTAAGAGTGGTAAGACTGAACATCCTTGTTCCCGTTCTTGGGGGAAAATCTTCAGTCTTTCACCAATATGTGTGAGTTTGGCTGTAGGTTTTTAATAGATGCCTTTCATCATGTTGAGAAATCTCTCTTTGTTCCCTTCTATTCTTCGTTTCCTGAGAGTTTTCATCATAAACAGAAATTGAATTTTGTCAAATGCTCTTTTTGCATCTATTAAACAGTTTCTCTTTCAGTCTGTTGATATCATGAATTACATTGGTTGATTTTTGAATGTTGAGCCAGTCTTGCATTCCTGGGATCAAGTCCACTGAAGTCATGATTTATTACCCTCTGAAAATATTATTGGATTCAATTTGGTGAATTTTAAGAGAATGTTGCCTCTATGTTCATGAGGGATATTGGTCTGTGATTTTCTTTCTTTGTTATATCATTGTCTGGCTTTGTATCAGGGTAATGCTGGCCTCATAGAATGAATTGGGACATATTCCCTTCTCTTCTATTTTCTGGAAGGGCTTGTGTAGAATTGGTATTATTTCCTCTGTAATGTTTACTAGAAATTGCAAGTGAAACAATTTGGATCTGAAGTTTGCTTTCTGGAAACCACGAATTCAATTTCTTTTTAGACAGACCTATCCAGGTCATATGTTTCCTATTGAGTGAGATTTCATAGTTTGTATATTTCAAGGAACTTGTCAGTTTCATCTATACTACCAATTTATTGATACTAAATTGTCCATAAAGGTGGCATACAGTTTTTCGTGATTATCCTTTTAATGTTTACAGAACCTGTAGTGAAGGCTCCTCTTTCATTGCTAATAGTTTTAATTTGCATCTTTTCCCCTTTTATCTTGATCAGTCTGGCTAGAGGTTATAAATTTTATCGGTTTTTTCAAAGAACCAGCATTTCACTGGTTTTCATATTCTTTTTGTATTTTCAATTTCATTGATTCCTATTGTTTGCTTGGGTTTAATTTGCTCTTCTTTTTCTAGTTTCTTAATGAGAAATATTAAACTATTGACTTGAGAACTTGTCTTGTAATATAAACACTTAATGCTACGGAGCTCTCTCCAAACACTACTTTTGTTTTAAAATCCACAGATGCCATCCTTTTATTATCACTTAGTTAAATATATTTTCTAATTTTCCTGTGACTTTCTCTTTGCCCTATGGGTTATTTAGGAGTATGTGTTTAATATAACAATATTTGTATATGTTTCAGATATCTTTCTGTTACTGATTTCTGGTTTGTTTTTGTTGCTGTTCAAAGAACTGTGTATGATACAGATTCTTTTTAAAATGTTGTGGTTTGTTTTATGGCCCAGAATATGGTATGTTTCTATGATTGTTTCTTGTGTATTTGAAAAGAGTGTATATTCTGCTCTTTTGGGGTAGGGTGTTCTATAAATATCAGTGAGGTTAAAGTGTTGATCTCTGTATGATTTCAATATGTTGAGACTTGTTTTATGGCCCATCATAGGGTCTATCTTGGTGAACATACCTTGTGGACTTGAAAAAAAGTGTGAATTCTACAAGTGTTGGGTATAAAACCAAAAAACCAAACCCAGTGCCGTCAAGTCGATTCCGACTCATAGTGACCCTACAGGACAGAGTAGAACTGCCCCATAGAGTTTCCAAGGAGCGCCTGGCGGATCTGAACTGCTGACCCTTTGGTTAGCAGCTGTAGCACTTGCGTTGATTGGGTATAGAGTTCTGTAAATATCAATCAGCTCAATGTCACTGGTAGTGTTGGTCAGATCATTTATGTCATTACTGATGTTTTGTATAGTTATTCTTTCTGTTGGTCATTACTTTGAGTTGTCATGTTTTCCCTTTTAATCCAGTATATTTTTGTTTCATAAATTCTGAAGCTCTGGTGAAAGGAACCCTGGTGGCTCAATGGTTAAAGTGTTTGGCTGCTAACCAGAAGGTTAGAAGTTCGAAGCCACTAACTGCCCAACTGCTCTGCAAGAGAAAGATGTGGCAGTCTGCTTCTGTAGAGATTTACAGCCTTGGACATCCTATGGGGACAGTTCTGTCTCTCCTATAGGGTCGCTACGAGTTGGAGTCAACTTGACGACAGTGGGCTTGGTTTGGTTTTGTGTTAAGTATATAAACATATATGATTGTTAAGTCTTCCTGATGAATTGATCCTTTTATCATTGTGAAATCACCTTTTTTACATGATAATAGTCTTGAAGCTTATTCTTTCTTAATTAATATAGGCACTCCCACCTTCTTATGCTTAGTGTTTGCCTGGTACACTTTTTCTATTTTCTTTCAATCTATCTGGATCTTTATTTTTAAAGCACATTTCTTATACACAGCATATAGTTGGGTAGTTGGGTCTTGCTTTTTTTCTTTTTTAATCCATTCTGAAAATCTCTGCCTTTTAATTGGAGAGTTAGTCCCAACATTTAATGTAAAATAAAATTATTTATGTGGTTGCATTTAGGATAATACTTCATTTGTTTTGTCTGTCTCCTCCATTTTTGTTTTTGTTCCTTAACTTATCTGTTCTTTTCCTTCTTTTCTTTTGGATTAAGTTGATATCATTTTAGAATTCCATTTTAATTAATCAGTTGGCTTTTTTTATCTATACCTCTTTGCATTTCATTTTGTTGTTGCTCTATAGATTACAATATACCACCTCAACTTTTCTTGGTCTAATTAAAATTAAAATTGTACCACTTCATAAAATGTAGACATCTTTGAGCCTTATAGTGCATTTCCACTGAACTCTGTCCTTTATGCCATAGCTGTCACATGCATTACTTACTTCTATATACATTATTGTTATTGTTGTTAGGTGCCACCAAGTTGGTTCTGACTCATAGTGACTCATAGTGACCCTATGTACAACAGTGCCATCCTCACAGTTGTTATGCTTGAGCCCATTGTTGCAATCACTGTTTGAATCCATCTCGTTGAGGGCCTTCTTCTTTTTCTCTGACTCTACTTTACCAAGCATGATGTCCTTCTCCAGGGACTGATCCCTCCTGACAATATGTCCAAAGTATGTGAGACTTAGTCTCGCCATCCCTGATTCTAAGAGCATTCTGGCTGTACATCTTGTGAGATAGATTTGTTCATTCTTTTGGCAGCCCATGGTATATTCAATATTCTTCCCCAGCAGCATAACTCAAAAGCATTAATTCTGTGGTCTTCCTTATTCATCATCCCGCTTTCGTATGCATATGAGTCCATTGAAAATACCATGGCTTGGTTCAGGCACACCTTAGTTTTCAAGGTGACATCTTTGTTTTTTAACACTTTAAAGAGGTCTTTTGCAGCAGATTTGCCCAATGCAATGTGTCTTTTGATTTCTTGACCGCTGCTTCCATGGGTGTTGATTGTGGATCCAAGTAAAATGAAATCCTTGACAACTTCAATCTTTTCTGCATTTATCGTGACGTGGCTAATATATTGGTCCAGTTGTGAGGATTTTTGTTTTCTTTATGTTGAGGTGTAATCCATACTGACAGCTGTGGTCTTGATCTTCTTCAGTAAGTGCTTCAAGTCCTCTTCGCTTTCAGCAAGCAAGGTTGTGTCATCGCATAATGCAGTTTGTTAATGAGTCTTCTAACCCTGATGCCCTGTCTTCTTCATATAGTCCAGCTTCTCGGGTTATTTGCTCAGCATACAGATTGAATACGTATGGTGAAAGGATACAACCCTGACGCACACCTTTCCTAACTTTAAACCAGGCAATATTCCCTTTTTCTGTTTGAATGACTGCCTCTTAATCTATGTACAGCTACCTAATGAGCACACTTAGGTGTTTTGGAATTCCCATTCTTCACTATGTTATCCATAATTTGTTATGATCCACACAGTCAAGTGCCTTTGCATAGTCAATAAAACACAGGTAGACATCTTTCGGTATTCTTTGCTTTCAGCCAGGATCCATCTGTCATCAGCAATGATATCCCTGGTTCCACGTCCTCTTCTGAATCCGGCTTAAATTTCTGGCAGTTCCCTGTCGATATACTGCCACAACTGCTTTTGAATGATCTTCAGCAAAATTTTATTTGCCTGTGGTATTAATGATATTGTTTGATAATTTCTGCATTCAGTTGGATCATCTTTCTTTGGAATAGGCATAAATATAGATCTCTTCTAGTGGGTTGTCCGGGTAACTGTCTTCCAGATTTTTTGACATAGCCAAGTGAGCACTTCCAGCGCTGCATCTATTTATTGAAATATCTCAATTGGTATTCCATCAATTCCTGGACCCTTGTTTTTCACCAATATCTTCAGTAAGGCTTGGACTTCTTCCTTTAGTACCATTAGTTCTCGATTGTATGCTACCTCCTGAAATAGTTGAATGTCGACCAATTCTTTTTGGTACAGTGACTGTGTATTTCTTCCATCTTCTTTTGATGCTTCCTGCATCATTCAGTATTTTGCCCATAGAATCCTTCAGTATTGTAATTCAAGGACTGAATTTTTCTTCAGTTCTTTCAGCTTGAGAAATGTCAAGTATGTTCCTCCCATATACCTTACATGTGGAGTTTACATTTAAAAAACTGTGAAATACTTTAATTTTTTATTTAAACAGTCCTATACATTTAAAAACCCTGGTGGTGTAGTGGTTAAGTGCTATGGCTGCTAACCAAAGGGTCGACAGTTTGATTGCACCAGGCGCTCCTTGGAAACCCCATGGGGCAGTTCTATTCTGTCCTATAGGGTCACTATGAATCAGAATCGACTTCACGGCACTGGGTTTCGTTTTTGGTTTGGTATACATTTGGACGAGCCCTGGTGTCACAGTGGTTACATTTAAAAGAAATTAAGAAGTCATAATAATAGACTCCTCTATTTGCATATTTACCATTTCCGATGCTTTTCATTCCTTCCTGAATATCTGAATTTTCATATAGTATCATTTCCCTTCACTCTGAAGAATTTCCTTTGCACTCTTTTGTCATCCAGGTCTGCTGAAAACAGATTTCTTAATCTTCTTTTATCTGAAAATAACCTTCTTTTGCTTTCATTCTTGAAAGATACTTCCCCTGGATATAGAATTCTGGAGTGACACTGTTTTTCTTTTTGGCACTTTAAAAATCCTGTTCCTAGAATTTCACATTCTCATGGAACTAGCCTTCCCAGAACCATTGATGCTGAAAAAAATCCCCGAAATTTAGCTCCCTGAGATAATCTTTAAATCTTAAATCCCATTAAGTCTTCTTTAAAACAAACAATAATTTAGCTTAATTAGTAAAGAATGCCTGCCTTGAGCATTGCACTTTTTAAAAGAACTATCTATATGGGGTCAAACTGCCAACAGCAACTCAAAAGTTTAGATAGAAAATTTAGGGGGCCAGCAACTCAAAAGTTTAGATAGGTAACTTAGGGGGCAGTGAGATTATGCTAATGAGGGAGGAACAATTCAGTAAAGAAGGATGAGAATGATTGCAGAACTTGAAAAATGTAATCAATGTCACTGAATTTTATATGTATAAATTGTTAAATTGCTGTATGTTTTCACCACCAACAAAAAATAATAATTTTTTTTAAATGCTGTTCCACTGTCTTTTGGCTTCCATAGTTTATGATGAGACAATCATTCATATTTGAATCATTGTTCCTCTGTACGTAATGTTTCTTTTTTTTCTAGCTGCTTTAGATTTCAGAAGTTTGACTATGCTTTGCCTAGAGATGATTTTCTTCATGCTTATCATACTTGGGGTTATCTCAGCTTCTTGAATCTGTAAATGTATGTCTTTCACCAAATTTGAGCCAACTTTTGACAATTATTCAAATATATTTTCTACCTCATTTTCTCACTCGTCCTCCTCTGGGTCTTAAATTACACCTATGTTAGACCTTTTGATATAGTCCTACGGGGCCCCGAGTCTTTGTTAATTTTTTACAATTTTTTTTCTTTCTTTTATTCAGACCAAATAATTTTTCTTGATATATCTTCAAGATAACTGAGTCTTTTTTCATTTCTAATATGCTGTTGAGCCTACTAGTAATTTTTTTTTGATGGCTTCAGGTATTGTATTTTTTATTTCTAGATTCTTCCATTTGGTATGTGTATGTATGCTGAGATTTTGTATGTTTTCATCCACTGTGAGTATATTTTTCTTTACTTGTTTAAGCATAATTACAAAAAACAAGTTACCAGCAAGTTGATTCCAACTCCTGGTGATCCCATGTGTGTCAAAGTAGAACTGTGCTCCATAGAATTTTCAATGGCTGTTTTTTCAGAAGTAGATAGCCAGCCCTTTCTTCCAAGGTGCTTCTGGGTTGACTTGAACCTCCAACCTTTACATTAGCAGCTACGGTTGTCCTGAACTCTGTCCTTTAGTTTTTCAGGCCAGAAAGTTTGTGGGTTTTCTAGGAGAGATTTAGCTACTTTGTGGAGTGTTGATTTTGCTCTCCCTTTTCAGGCTAAAAGCCATAAAAATTAGTAATTTACTCTGTGCCCCTCCAGAAATTGCTTGCTTTTGTTCATTCTTCAATGTCCTCGGAAACCCTGGTGACATAGTGGTTAAGTGCTAAGGCAGCTAACCAAAAGGTCAGCAGTTCGAATCTACCAGGTGCTCCCTGGAAACCATGAGACAGTTCTGCTCTGTCCTGTAGGGTTGCTATGAGTCAGAATAGACTTGAAGGCAATGGGTTGGTTTTTTGGGTCAGTGCCCTCAGGCCTTCCCCCACAACCCCCTCATGCTTATCCAGAGTTTTCATTGTTTTCTGTGGGAGGGTTAATTCCATTGGTATCTACTTGGCCACACCAATGTGGAATTCTCTTTTTTATTTTGTTTTATTTGTCTGTGTAGTGGTCTTTTATAATCTATTTTAGGCCTATTTGACATATGAGTGACACAATGTTGTCCAACATAAAATGGAGTTTTATTTTGCTGACTTTTAATAGCCATGACAGCGCAAAATCTAGGGTTACTGAATGAAGTCTATTAGCACCCTTTCCTGTTCTCTACGAGAAAGTGCTCCTTTTGTGTGTGTGTGTATGTGTGTATGTTCTATCACTTCTGAGGGGAAGTCTTATGCAGAGCATCTTTCCTGTGATTAGGAGGCTGCTGAGTGGGAAGAATTTGAAAGGTGCCATGCTGGACAAACAATGCTCCTTTCATGATGGGAAACTTTCCTTCTTCTTCCCCCTTAGTAGATTCACTTACTCATTTAATATTTACAAAACACCTAATACATGTCAGACATGGTGCTAGATGATAGGAATATGATTGTCAGCAGTTTGCTAGGGGACTAGACATAAAACAACAACCCACAGATATAGAACTAAACGGTGATTAGTGCTATGCGTGGAAAGCATAGGATGCTATCAGAGTGCATAGTGGGGAACTGGGCCCAGTCTGAGAAGTCAGGAAGGTTTCCCTCAGAAGCAAAAAATCATCTGAGAGAGGAGTACAAGTTAATTAAGTATGTGTATGCTGGTGGGGGTAATCCCAGGCAGAAGGAACAGCATTGGTATGTGTAAGGACTGGAAAGTGGGATGGAGAACTCTAAATCCGAAGAATTGAGAGCAGGCCGGAGAAGCTAGAGCACAGAGAGCATTGAGGGCAAGTAGCACCAGGTAAAGCTCTGGAGACAGGTAGGGTCCTTATCAGGAAAACTTTGTAGGCTAATTTAGAGATTTGTTTTTTCTCCTCACTCTACTTCTCCTCTTACCCCTTCCTTAAATTATTATGAAAATAACTCTTGGATTTTATTCAAAGAAAACTCAGTACTTCCTTCATTGTTGTCCCTGTCCAACTCCATGGAGGGAGCCACTATTAAGGTTTCTCATGTATCTTTCCAGAACTATTTCATGAACATACGCACATATATAAAAATATATAGCTTTTTCTTAAAAAAAAAGTGTAGGGGAGCAGGCCTGAGGTTCTGTACATAGTGTTTTGACCTTTCGTTTGTTTCATGTAACAGTACATGTAGAAATTTTTTCCTACCAACACAGCCAGGAGCCAGGTGTACATCACTTTTTCAAGGGCTGCATAGTATTCCAAGGTAGGAATATGCCATGATTTATTTATTCAATCAGTGATTGATGGGCATTTAAGTTCCTTCTTTTTTCTGTTGTTATGAAAAATGTAATGAATGAATACTCTTGTAGAGACTTATCTTTGTATACGTATGAGAGATATGTAGCATAATTCATTTCAGTAGAATTTCTGAGTGAAAAAGTATGTATATTGCCTTCTTGCCCTCCTGAGATGTTTGCCCACGGTCCTTTGAGCCATTAAAATGTTTTATAGGCATAGCTTATCATCAGAGCCCTAGCAAAATGTTTGTGCACTAGAAACTATGTATTAGCTTCCTAACAAAAAGGAAAACTGCAAATGAGATCAATAAATATTTTATTAAATATTTCTACAGTGCATTACTTGTAATTTTGTTATTTATGAAAAGTTCATTTTATTTGAAAACAATTTGTAGATCAGATATTTTGCTCATTTGGACAGAATTCACAAGTATGTGTAATGACTGTTGAGAATTGTTAGATACCGAGATACCGTCAAGTCGACTCATAGAGACCCCATATGACAGAGTAGAACTGCCTCATAGAGCTTTCTAGGCTGTAATCTTTATGGGGTAAGGGGGAGCCCTGGTGGTGCAGTGGTAAAGAGCTACAGCTGCTAACCAAAAGGTCAGCAGTTCGAATCCACCAGCTGCTCCTTGGAAACCCTATGGGTCAATTCTACTCTGTCCTATGGGCCACTATGAGTCAAAATTGACTTGACGGTAATAGGTTTTTTTTTTTTTTTAATCTTTATGGGAGCAGATTGTCAGATCTTTGTCCTGTGAAGCCCCTGAATGGGTTCGAACCACCAAACTTTCAGTTAGCAGCCAAGTGCTTCGCTATTGTACCATCGTAAATTAAATAGCCTATGTTCTGCTTCATAGAGTCCAGCTTCTTGGCTTATTTGCTCAGCATACAGATTGAATAGGTATAGTGAAAGGATACAATGCTGATGCATATCTTTCCTAACTTTAAACCACACGGTATCCCCTTGTTCTGTTTGAACGACTGTCTCTTAATCTGTGTACAGGTTCCCCAGGAGCACAATTAAGTGTTCTGGAAATCCCATTCTTTGCAATATTATCCATAATTTGTTATGATCCACACAGTCCAATACCTTTGCATAGTCAATAAAACACAGGTAAACCTCATTCTGGTATTCTCTGCTTTCAGCCAGGATCCATCTGACATCAGCAATGATATCCCTGGTTCCACGTCCTCTTCTAAATCTGGCTTGAATTTCTGGCAGTTCCCTGTCGATGTACTGCTGTAGCCGCTTTTGAATGATCTTCAGCAAAATTTTACTTGCTGGTAATATTAATGAAATTGTTGGATAATCTCCACATTCAGTTGGATCATCTTTCTTGGGAATAGGCATAAATACAGATCTCTTATAAAAAAAAAAAAAATTTTTTTTTTTTTTTATAGTCAGTTGGTCAGGTAGCTCTTTTCCAAACTTCTTGGCATAGATGAATGAGCACTTCCAGCACTGCCTCCGTTTGTTAAAACATCTCAATTGGTATTCTGTCAATTCCTGGAGCCTTGTTTTCCATCATTCCCTTCAGTGCAGCTTGGACTTCTTCCTTCAGTACCATTGGTTCCTGATCATTTGACACCTCTTGAAATAGTTGAACATCAACCAATTCTTTTTTGGTATAATGACTTTGTGTATTCCTTCCATCTTCTTTTGATGCTTTCTCACCTTCTCCGTAAAGACCCCAGAACTTGCAACCTCCCTCATTCTTCTCTGCTTTTTTATTTTCTAAAACACTTATCACCCTCTAACATATTATGTATTTTTCATTTGTGCTATGTTTATTATATCTCCGCTTCCTCCCACCTGCCCCCCGCTATTACAATCTAAGCTCCACAAGGTTAGAGGTCATTGATGTTCCTTGATGTGTCTTTAATGTCAACAATATCACTTGGCACATGGTAGTGCTGTCCTAGGGTAAAATCACCACAAAGTTTTAGTGAAGCAAAAAGTAAGATTTTATTCAGAGTATGTTCCAAGAGGCAAAGGTAATAAACAGACAAGCTCATTGCCAGAGTCATGTCTATCCGAGTCAAAGAATGTTACAAAATAAGCAAAAGTGGGAAAATGGAAAAGCATGGCTGTCCAAGTCCAAGGAATATTACAGAATAGGCAAAAGTCAGAAAACGGACAAGCATGCTGCCAGAGCCACGGCTGTCCGAGTCTGAGGAATGTCCCAGAATCATCGGCATATATTAACATTACAAATGGATAAAATCACTGAAAGCTTCACCCTTTCACAGGCTGGCTAAAAACTGCCAAATCACCACGATTCTATGTTTTGAATTGTCTTTCTTAATAATCATTGGTAGAGGTTTCAGTAACGACAGTCAGGAGGGTCTTCATTGGTCCAATAAATCTTACTATTCACTAAACGCTAAAAGAAAGAGCTAAAAGTGGAAAGTATGCGGGTCTTCTGTGCTGTTTATGATTTGTTTGTGTGAAAGTTTGCCTAAAAGATGTTTTCCAAGATTGTCCTTGTTACTGTCTTTCTACCTCAGGGCCCAGTTGATGTGTCCATGTGAGTCCAGCTCCAGGTGGGTCACATTCATTATACTCAAGGACAGGGTATAATGGCTCCAATTAAAAAAATAAATAACCACTGCTGTCGAGTCGATTCTGACTCATAGCGACCCTATAGGACAGAATAGAACTGCCCCATAGGGTTTCCAAGGAGCTCCTGGTGGATTCGAGCTGCCAGCCTTTGGGTTAGCAGGCATAGCTCTTAACCACTGCGCCACCGGGGTTTGCATGGCTCCAATATTATCCCCTAAATCAGTGCTAATGAATGTTTGTTAACTGCATGAATATAGTCATGGGGTAGATGGTTCTACAGTTCATTTAGTGGCTCAACATTAGGGCACTGAGCTGGCATCTGCTATGATTCCCTTGGCCTTCCCTTCATGGTTGAACAAAGCCTGCAGCTTCAAACATCATATTCTTACATGGCAATGTCTGAAGCTGGAAGGAAAGGGATAAGCATAAATGGCTGTTGTTTGTTTCTTTCTCTATGATAGCCTTCTTTCAAGAGAGAAAATCTTTCCCAGGAGGCCCCAGTAGACTTTCCCTTAAGTTTCATTGGCCAGAATTGGTTCACATACCTACTGCTGGATCTATCAATAAAAAAAAAAATAGTGAGGGGAAATAAAGTTCCCAGGAATGGATGAGACTAATCTGGTTAGGTTTGCCGCCATCAGGCAAAAACCATTGTTCTGTTAATGTAGAGGGACCGGGAGAGGCTTTTGAGTGAGGATCTATAGTGATGGCCACAATCACTCTGGATGTTACTTGGAGAACACTGCAGGGGACGGGGTAGGGGAAGTAAGTTAGGAGGCTACTGCCAGAAGCAGGAGTGAACCTGGGAAGCCTACTAGGAGCATGTTGCCCATGACATCAGCTAAGCCGTTCTGGAATCTCTAGTCAGTACCAGTTCCCTGGATAATTCATTTCAAATGAGCATTCTCCAATGTCAGGGGAATACTAGCTGTGTAACCTTGGACAAGTTATTAACCTCTCTGAGCCTCACACAGGTCTCTTCAGGCTCTAGGAGAAAGAATGCGAGGCTGTCCATTATGTTGCACAGAGAACTTTTCCAAATTAGACTTCTGATCAATGGCTTTGACCAATGGCATGCTTTTCTTTAACTGGCAATTACATATTCCTTTTAACACTACAGGAATCCCAGATCCTTTTAATAGATGGCATTGTAATGGCAGTTTTCATCTTAAACCACTTTATTTTCTGAAAGAATGAGAAACTATGTCAAGGACATAATGAGATAATTGAATGAAAATGATAAAATGCTTGACTACCACACAGGTAATAACTGACAAAAAAAGTCTCAAGTGGTAATAGATCAGGTAGTGTGCAGTGGGTAGCTTTCAGTAGTGAGGGTGGAATATGTTCCCAGTTATTGATTTCCCACATGCATAAAGCCAGCCGTCCCACTGATGACTTGCCCTGGCTTCCTTTCGACGGTGGCGGGGGGGGGGGGAGGCTATGTGCTATCCATGTTAGTAGTGGGGTGCAGGGGCAGCAATCCAGGCTTTGCAGTCAGCCAGCCCCCTATTCAAATTCCAGCTCTGTTACGTATCGCTGTATAATGCTGGGCTGTTAAATGGGGGTAAGAATACCTGTCCCTATTGGATGTACATTTGATGAGATAATGAATGACGAGAGCCAAGCACATGGGGACACCGGAAGTGGTGATTTCCTTTCTCCTGTGACTTCTATGGATTTACTTCTGTGCCTTGACAAAACCCTATTTATCTACGTGTCTTCCTAGCCCTTCAGCTGCCTCAGCCTAATACACCATCAGCAACTATGAGAATTAGACCACTAGAAAAAAGAGAGTCAAGAGGATCAATATGTTTTCCAACCCTTGCATCCAGTATTTCTTTCAGGAATCAAGGAGCACTAAGCTACCTGATTCTTTCTTTACGAAGAAAAATTAATAATTGTTTTTAAGTACCTGTCCACTGTTCAGTCTCTATTGGATTTTGCAGGTTGTCTTAGTTAACTAGTGCTGCAACAACAGAAATACCACTAGCGGGTGGCTTCAACAAAGAGAAATTTATTTCCTTACAGTAAGATAGGCTAAAAAATTGAGGGTGTAGGCTCCAGGGGAAGGCTTTCTCTCGCTGTCAGCATTCTCAATAATCTTCTCCCGAACTAGGAGCTTCTCTGCACAGGAACCTCGGATCCAAAGGATGTGCCCTGCTCCCAGCACTGCTTTCTTGGTGGTAGGAGGTCCCCAACTCTCTGCTTGCTTCCCTTTCCTTTTATCTCTTGTAAGATGAAAGGTAGTGGAGGCCACACCCCAGGGAAACTCCCTTTACATTGAATCAGGGATGTGACCTTAGTAAGGGTGTTAAAATTCCACCCTAATCCTCTTTAACATAAAATTACGATCACATAATGGAAGACAATCACACAATATAGGGAATCATGGCCTAGCCAAATTGATAACACACATTTTTGGGGGAACATAATTCAATCCATGACAGGTTGTTACGTCCCATTATGAAATAACCCTCTTTGTGTCTCTTCCTATTCACTGGATCTAAAAATATACTCCGTTTGATATTAATATAACCTCTGTGGCCACTGAGCCCAGAAACAAGCTGCCCCTACTTCCTGCACCCCAGTCAGGATGGATGCTGTAGGCCTAGAGAGCTTCCTCAAGCAGCTCACTTCTGAATCAGACTGGCGTGTCTGGCAGAATCCAGATTATGTCTGCATCCGGTGCCAAGGGAGGCTGGGGAACATAGGGATTTTGTCTGTTTGATTTTACCGAAAACAAATGTGTAAAGAGTTCTCAAAAGATTTTGGGAGTCACGAATGAACGCTGGGCTTTTGGCCCGTTAGTGAAAAGTGACTCTACTTCCTACTCAGATTCACGGGGTGGGGAATACCCCAAATTTAGGCAGGTAGTTCAGCAACTTGACATCCAAAAGTGACAAATGGCCTCTAGAGGAAGATAGTGTTATTAGCTCCATGCTACAGATTGGAAACTGAGCTTTACAGATCCTGCGTTGTGTAACTTGTACAAAGACACAGCTTGAAGAATGAACATTTGCCAAGCCCTTACATACGGCACCTTCTTTAATCCTCACGACTTTATGTGGGAGACACACCATTTTATGTTAAGAAAAAACTGAGGATTGTAGAAACCAATTAAAAAGTTAAAAATCCTGGGGCATGTGTGGATCTGCTGTGATTTACCACACCTTCCCCACCTGATTCCAGTGTATCAAGATTTTTTTATAATACAGAACTTTCCAGGTGTCAGTGTATATGTATGTATATGAGCGCTCTTAATAGTCTCTACCACTAACGTATCCCGCACCAATTTCAATGTTCACTGGATGGATTTGAGAGTCTCTGTCAGTAAGCCTAAACCTGTCTTCTTTCTAACTAGAGACTAACTCAGGTATATATGGGAGACTTTCTGAGGTGTTGAGACTTCTGGGTCTTACCAGTACTAGTTCTCCAAGAAGGAAACGGTGATGGATTGGGGAATGGAATGGCCCAGGATCTCCAGCCCTGTCAGTATACAAATCATTTATCCGTATGCAAATCATTCCAAGGAGATGGAATTGGGGCTCCCTGGGTCAATCATGTTTGCCTCTGGTGAATGATGCAAATTACCATTTTTTTTTTTTTTGCCTACTTAAAAAAAACAATTTTTTAAATTATTGTACTTTAGATGAAGGTTTACAGAACAAACTAGCTTCTCATTAAACAGTTAGTACACATAGTGTTTTATGACACTGGTGACCAACTCCACCGCGTGTCAACACTCTCCCTTCTCAGCCTTGGGTTCCCTGTTACCAGCTTCGTGTCCTCACCTGCCTTATAGTCCTTGCCCCTGGGCTGGTGTGCCCCTTTAGTCTCATTTTGTTTTATGGGCCTGTTTAATCTCTGGCTGAAGGGTGAAGCTCAGGAGTGACTTTGTTACTGAGCTAAAAGAGTGTCCAGGGGCCATATTCTCGGGGTTTCTGCAGTCTTGATCATGCCAGTAAGTCTGGTTCTTTTTTTGTGTGACTTAGAATTTTGTTCTACATTCCGGGACCCTCTATTGTGATCCCTGTCAGAGGCAAATCACTTTGGATGCATATGATTGATCACTCCTGTTTTGTGCCTGGATTGAAATCGCCTTTAGCTTCATTTCGATGGACTGACCCATGCTAGACAATGCACACCAAGACCCAGCAATTCCCATCCTAAGAGTAGTCCGAAGAAAGCATTAGCACAGATGCACCAGGCAACCTGTTCAAGTATGCTCATAGCAGCACTGTTCACAATAGCCCCAGACTGAAATCAATACGATGCCCTTTGAAAGGAGCGTGGAAAAATAAATCGTACATATGAAAAACAAAAAATGTGCTACCGTTGAGTGGCTTCCAATTCATGGCAACCTCATGCGTTGCAGAGTAGAACTGCTCCGCAGGATTTTCTTGTCTGTAATCCACATGGAAGCAGGCTGCCAGGCCTTTCTTCTTTAGCACCACTGGGAGGGTCCCAACCACCAACCCTTAGCTTGGTAGATGATTGCAAGCCTTCTGCAGGCACCCAGGGACCTAAATCGTGTATAAAAACCAAACCAAACTCATTGCCATCGAGTGGCTTCTGACTCATAGTGACCCTAAGGGACAGAGTGGAACTGACCCCTAGGGTTTCCAAGGCTGTAATCTTTACAGAAGCAGACTGCCACATCTTTCTCCCAAGGAGTGGCTGATGGGTTCAAACCAAGACCTTTTGATTAGCAGCGAAGCGGTTAACTACTGTGCCACCAGGGCTCCTAAATTGCACCCAATGAACTATTATACCAAAAAACAGAAAACAAAAAACTGAGTTGCTTCCAACTGGTGGCGACCCCTTGTGTGTCAGAGTAGAATTGTGCCTCATAGGTTTTTCAGTGGCTGATCTTTCAGAAGTATATCGCCAGGTCTTTCTTCCAAGGTGTCTTGGGGGGGCTTCAAACTGCCAACCTTTCAGTTAGTCCAGTACTGAGCCATTCGCGCCACCCAGGGACTACATGGTTCAGTAGGCGACTCTGGAAAGGAACTAAAGCACAGCTGAAGAGCACTCAGATCAGGAACTTTGAATTTTCACAAGGAAGGACAGCTGTCAGGAGCACCCTCACTGCCTCCGCTCTGGCCACGCCCTCTGCCTCATCTCTCAGCTGGGACAGGCAACGAAGCGGCCCACCACCAGCGCTGATAGCCAGCCACACAGACAGACAGACCTCGGGGCGCCTCGGGTGGACTGGCAAGGCCCGGTGAAGCAGGTGCAGTATGAAATTAAACTTTAAAAGATTAGTTGGAGCCTCATTTTAAAAATAAACGGTGGAAGTGTGTGTCCGAGGAAGGGGATATCAAACCATCCTCTTTCCCCAGTTGCTATTTCCTACACGTATTGGGTAAAGGCACCAAAGCTGCCGAGTGGCTGTGGGTGTCTCCTCCCCCTCAAGGCCACCCACCCTAGCTCTCCAGGCGCACTTGAATGAATGGGGGAGGACCCGCGCGCATGAATGAGTGCGCGAGTGAAGGAGTGCGCCAGGGAGCCGGCGGGCGAATGGCGACTGCGCCGCCGCCTCGGCAGAGGGTCGCGGGAGGGGGCTCCACTTCCTTCTCCCGCCGGCTGGTGGCCTCGGGAAGGTGGCGGCGCCGGCAGCGGCCCGAGCTGGGACGGGCCGGGGCGCGGGATGGTGGGGGAAGGGGCGTTCCCGGCGGCCGCGCCTTCCGAGGCTATTGGATTAGTGGCCTTCAGGGATGAGCTCAGCCGGATCGGCTTTCAGCTGCAGCCTCCCGGCCGGCCGGGAAGGCGGGGAGCGGGCGGTGGCGGAGGAGGAGGGGGAGGCGTCGGCGGCGGCTGCAGCATCCAGGGCTGGCCGCGGCGGCCGGCGCGCCCCGCGCACAAAGGCTCCCAGTCCCTGGGGAGGGCGATGAGCGCGCCGCAGTCCCGGCCCGGGCTCCAGCTCCAGTCACCGCTGCAAGCGCCCAGGGCGCTGGGGAAGACACTGAGCTCGCCGGGGCCCCAAGGCAGAGGTGCGGCCCGTGCGCTCTGACCACGGGACTCGCCGCCCTCCCGGCGGGGCGCGGAGCTCCCCAGCGGCAGAGCGCGCGCGGGCCTCCGCGCGTCCTCAGAATCGGCGCTGGAAGGCACTTCTCCACTCCTGGCTCGATCCCCTGTGCCCTCACGCCGCGCGCGAGCCCCAACTTCGCCAAGAGCGCAACAACTCCAGGCCACCCTGCCGGGCAGAGCTGCCGCTGCTGTCGGGCGCCTACGGTGAGGACTCGCCCCTGGCCCTGGGGAGGGAGCCGGCATCTGCGGGGTCGCTCGGGCGCCCCTGAGCGGGCAACGGCTGCAGACGCCTCTACCGCGAGTCCGCGATCCGCCTGGGCTGGGGATTCCTCCCGGGCAGGAGCTCGCTCTCTCTTTTATGGTGAGTACTCTCCAGCTCCTACTGAGGGGCGTCCCGAGGCGGGAGGCGGGTGGGAGCTGACATCTAGCCGCGCAGACCTCTTGCCGGCCAACACTGGCTACATCCGGCGCTCCTGGCATCGGTCCTGTCCCAGTTCCCGGGAATTCCTCGCTGCGGGTTGTGGCAGTCGGAGCTGGCTGTTCCGCGCGCAGCCTTGAGGCAGGCTCTTGATGCGTTGGGTTCGAAGCCCGCTGCTCCTCTGCGTAGTGGAGGCAGCACAGAAAGCTGCCGCCTGTGTCCCCTAGCTTGGGTTTGGGTCCAAGATCAGTCATTCACTGGCTAGGTGACCTTGGGCAAGGCGCCAAACCTCGGTTTCCCTATCCTTAGGAAGGGGATGATAGTGGTACTGGTTTTATAATGGTGGTGGGAGGGTCTATGAGATGGTGCTTGTAACGTGCGTAGACTAGCACTTCGGAAGCTCTCCATCAAATGTTAGCTAGTAGTATCATTAGCTGAGTGAGCCCAAGCTTGTATCCAACTCCTTAGAGCTGCAGCAGCTCCTTCGTCTATGTAATGGGGACAGTAATTCCTGAGGGTCTGTTCGTTGACAAAATTTGGAGAGGCGGAAGTAAAGCGCCTGGCACGCAGTAGGCGTTGGTTAAGCGGTGGCTGATTTTACAGTTTATTCTTGATACCGGGGAAGTGAGACTGGTTGCCCGGCCCGAGCACTGCCTGGGGCCAGTTACTGGCCTTGCTTGCAGACAAACTTGGTGATGCTCAGGAAAGGGGAGGGTCGGGGCTACGGGAGACCGAGACAGGCGAGCAGAGAGGTAGGAAGGAGGCCAGAGCCTGGAGCGGGGCAAATGTGTCCGCCCGGAGCGCGCAGGACGCGCCTCGGGCTCCAAGCCAGGAGGGGACGCCAAGCCGGGGACCTCCCACTGGCGGGAGAAGCTGGGGGAGTGGCTGCTCCTGCCGCCTGGACAGCTGAGCGTCGGCTGTTGCGCACAGGAAAGAGAGGACCCTTATGTACCGCTGTTTTCAGGACGTGGAGATCTCTAAGCTCTAGAGTCAGGCTTGCATTCGAATTCCACCTCCACCACCAGCACGCGGTGTGACCTTGGGCAAATTGTCTAACCTCTTCAAGCTCAGTTTCCTAATCTGCACCCCACCCGTTCCGCGCAGGGTTGGGGGGGAGATGTAGATAGGAGTTCTCTCTTCTCAGGAATTCTGTCCCCTTCGCGCTTCTATCCCCTGTTCCTTATTCCTCCCCGCCCCTCCCCCCGCCCAGTTTGAGGAGCCTAAATCTGGAAGACGTGAAACGTTAAGCCTAAACCTCTGGGGAAACGCTATTAAAAAGAGAATCCAGGATTTACCGAGCCTCTTCCCGGCTACGGCGCTGTAGGAGCGGGTCCGAGCACTAGATCGCTCTTGGTCTCTCTCTGCCTCGCACCACCTCTCTGTCTCTGCTTCCCCACCTTGGCACCTCTGTCCTCCAACCAAATCCTGCAGCTTCTGTCACTCAGGCCTATGGGGCTCCCCCATCACCCTTTCCCAAAGAAAACCATCATTTTCTAAGCATTGCTAATCAATGTAGATTTCAGGAAGACAAAATGTCAGAAGCATAATATAAACATGCCTACACAGGCCATATTCCTCTGAGACACATACCCTCAGGTCGATTTTATTTTTTTTTTAATTTCCTTAAGAATGGTAATAAAAATTTAAGCCACATTTGGCAAACAGACAAAATCTAACTTCCTGGTCATTCCTCTCTATTTACGTTTCTCCAGTTTGTATTTTTATTTAATTTTAAAGCCTGATTCAACTATATAAAAATACAATCTGCAGGGAAAAGAAATCACCATAAACAGTCAAAAGACATATGAGAAGCAGGGGAAAGAACTGCTATTCATACCACAAAGGGCTCATCTCCTTCACATGTAAAAGTTTCCTCAAGTCAACAAGCAAAAGACCAAAAGTGGATGAAGACTAAATAGTTCACACACCAGAAAAGGAAATAGAAATGACATTTAAATACATGACATGTCTCACTTAATAAGAAAATGCAAGTTCAAACTACAATAAGATAAAATTTTTCATCTATGAGATTAAATAGTAATCAAAGGCATCTTTTAAAAATATGCTAACCAAAAGGTCGGGGGTTTGAACCCACCAGCTGTTCCGGGGGAGAAAGATGTGGCAATCTGCTTCCGTAAATATTTACAACCTTGGAAACCCTTTCGGCAGTTCTACTCTGTCCTACAGGGTTGCTATGAGTTGGAAACTACTCCACCACAGAGTTTTTTTGTTTGTTTGTTTTTTAATATAAACAGATCAGTCTCTCCCTAGCTCAGAACCCTCTTATGGCTGACATGGGGTAAAATCTAAACATTCCACCCTCTCCAAAGCCCCCCAGATCTGGTTACTCTACCCTTCACCCTGTTTCTCACCATTCTCTCTCATCATGCTCCTGCCTCTGGCCTTCTTGCTTTTGTCCCAACACTTCAAGTGCTATTTCACTTGCTGCTTCCCCTGAATGGAGCACTTTCCCTCTGGCTTTTCTTCTGACTGTCTTATTCATATCCTTTAGACAGTCCTGCCTTTAGGGGCCTTTTTTTCCCCTCTGGGGAAGTGGCCAGAGTGGTTAAGAGCTCAGCTGCCAACCAAAAGGTCAGCAGTTAGAATCCGCTAGCAGTTCCTTGGAAACGATATGGGCCAGCTCTACATTGTCCTATAGGATTGCTATGAGTTGGAATCAACTTAACGGATGGATTTGTTTGTTTGTTTGTTTGGGGCGGGGGAGTGGCCAAGTCTGTAGCCAGTGCAGAGTTCCTGCCCGCTTGGAGAAGACTCCATGCAGCGTAGTTTACCCGAGTTATTTAACGTTCCATGTGCAGCCTGGCCTCTTGTCACATAGCCAGGACCTCGAAAGGTCCCTTCTTTGTTGGTACAGGGACAAAGGGGCTCTAAGAACTCCCCTTCCTCAGGCAGCCCCCCAGCTAGAACAGGCCACTTGACTTGGGAAATCAGGAACAGTGGGACCTGGAAAGAGGTTGCCAGAAGTCTCTGCCTTACAGTCATTAAAAAAAAAAAAAAATGTGTACACTGGTCTTATGTGAACTTATGTGACCTTTTTCATGTTTGGCAGAAGATCAACAAGTAAAAAAAAAAATAAACCAGCAACATATTAAAAAACAAAACATAGTCCCTAAATAAGCCAAGTAGTTTATCTGCAGCTGCTCATCTCAAGAACTAAGGATCTGTTCTGAGGCTACAGGAAAAAAATGAGGTATTAGGAACTTCACGGACCATCGAAAGGACTTGCCAGGACAGTATTGATTACAGGTGATTTTTGTTTTACACATTGGCTTTAGAATTTAATTCTCATCTAAGACCTATTTTAACCCACCGTTGTTAGCTGCACGAAGTTGACCCCAATTCATGGCAGCTCCACACACAACGGATCAAAACACTGCCTGTCCATGCAACCCTGTTATTAGTTTGAGTTTGGACAGTTGTGATCCATAGGGCTTTCAAAGGCTAATTTTTGGAAGTAAATCGCCAGGCCTTTCTTCCTAGTCTGTCTTAGTCTGGAAGCTCTGCTAAAGCCCGTTCAGCATCCGAGCAACACACAAGCCTCCACTGAAAGATAGGTGGGTGGTGTCTACACAGGAGGTGCATTGGTTGGGAATGGGATCTGGGTCACCCTCATGGAAGGTGCGCTTTCTACCAGTGAACCATCACCATCGCACATTCACATAGCTGCCACGGAGCAGTTCCCGGCTCTGCTGGGGGACAGTGAGGGAGTGTCAGCCAGGCAAGGAGAGGTGGGAAGGCTCCCAGGACACCGAGGTGTGAACAGGAGAGTTTGGTATAACTGGTCCAAGGTGGGCCTTGCTGGAGCCTGAAGGGACGGAGTTTACTAGGTTGCCTGGGTGGGAGAAATAAGCAAGCGCAGGTGTAGAAGCCCTTGTATGCGAAGCTAAGGGGCATAAAACCTTTCTCTGGAAGTTAATGGGGTCCCCCCAGAGGGTTTAAATGAGTAGGTAGTTGGACAACTTGGTCCCGTTACCCCTGGGCAGTGTGGAGGGTGGATTGGAAGGCTAAAACTGGAGGCTGGGAACCTATTAGGAGACCGCTGTAGTGATTCAGGCAAGGCCTAAACTAAGGGAATACTGAAGGCGTTGAGTGAGGGAGACAAGAAACAGGAGGATCCAAGGCAGAAGCGGGAACGTCAAGAGAGCAACCTGGTATGTGGGAGAGAGGAGAGGCTGAGTTCACCCTATACATGTGGATTCTGAGGTGCCAGGGGGCCCCCAGGTGTTCAGCAGGGCAGAGAGGGTGGCATGTCCATGGTTGGGGGCCCAAGAGCATCCTGGAAAGCTTTTGCTTATGGTGGAGAGAGGCCAGCTGACTTTACAAGGTCGTTTTGAAGGAGCATCCTGTCTGGGGTGGTCAGAGGCTCCTGGGTGGAAGGGTCTGGTGCTGAGCAGAGAGGGCAGGGCTGGAGACCAGCCTGGGAGGTGTCTGCAGAGGGCTGGAAATGCAAGTCATAAGAAAAGACGCATGGAGAGGAAGGAGCAGAAACTGAAGACGTGACCTTGGGGATGCCTGTTTATGGGCCAGGGACCGTGGGCCCTGTACCCAGAGGTGGCAGGGAGCTGGCGGGGTGCGCTCTGCGCCTCCATGTGCTGGTGTTGTCAGAGTAAGAGGCCCAGGGCAGCATCGGTAGCTTCCAAGACCCCCACCTGGCTTTCAGTCATGTGAAATGCCATTAGGGTGAGCCCAGAGCACTGCTTCTTTGAAAATGAGGGGGCTGAAACAGCCCACCTGTTAGCCACATTCCGTGAGATATGCAAGAGGCCTGAGCCATTCCCTCCCACCTGGTCCCCCCTTCTCCTCTCTTTGGGTCTTCCTTTCTCCTGTCTTCTTCAACACCCCTCTTCCTCTCCTCCTCTCTCATCTCCCCCTGGTATCTCTAAAACCCTCCCAGAGACATCTCAGGCTTAACACAGGGGCTCTTAGAGACCTAAGCAGGTTCCTATTATGATCTCCTAGATTGAGTCTGAGGCATCGATAGTTTTGCTTTTCTTTCAGGCATCCTACATTTTCAGCCAGTAATGCCAAGTGGGCAAAGTTCAGCTTGAGAGATCAATGAGGAACTAGAAACAAAGATTATTATTTTCTTCATAGAAATTTTCCCCAAAGGGTTTCATTATATGGCTCCTTCTGCCACCCTCTCCCCTCATGCCCTGCGCCACCCTGGACCATGCTGGGCCCCACAGAAGCCAGCTGCCCAGCAGAACAAGTCCCATGTGCCTGGGGCCGCCCTCGAGAGCCATCTGTTCACAGGGGCAGCTGCAGCTGTGACGGGGCCTGCCAGGGCTGCATGTGGGTTCAGGGCCTCTTTGGCTCAGAGGTGTGTCTCTTTCAAATGACCTTGCAGAACATGCTGGCCTGGTCACCACCCAGGCGAACCTCCTTCGTCCGTTATCCCGTTCCCTGCTCTCCTTGCTGGCTGGCAGCCTTGGAGGCCCCTGGCTCAGTCACGCGTGGGAGGATTCCCATGGAAACTCCACTAGGAGAGGCTCGGGGATTCCCACTTCGGGAAGACAGGCGAGACCGTTCCTCCTGGGTCTGGACAGATGGCTCTCTGTGAGCTCTACCAGAAGAAAGGGCTTGCCCAGCCAGTTGTAAGCTACATATGCATGTGTGGAGGAGGGGAAAGCTAACAGACTTCTGTGAAGAAAATCTTGGGCGTTTTTAAGTACATTTGCTGTTGCCATGTCCATTCCGAACAAGCATCTTTTAATAAAACAGCCTCTGTACTTAACATTTGTACCAAAGAAATCTTATAAACACCCGGGTCAAATCAGGGAAAGACAGCTGTTATATATTATATATATATTATATATATATGGAAACCTTGGTGGCCTAGTGGTTAAGTGCTACGGTTGCTAAGCAAAAGGTTGGCAGTTCATATCCACCAGGCACTCCTTGGAAACTCTCTGGGGCAGTTCTGCTCTGTCCTATAGGGTCACTATGAGTCGGAATCCACTCGATAGCAAGGGGTTTGGTTTAGTTTTATATACAATTTATTTTATATATTTATTTTTGTTGTCATTGAGAATACACACAGCAGAACATATATCAAGTCAACAGTTTCTACGCGTACATTTCAGTGACATTGATTACATTCTTCGAGTTATGCAACCATTCTCACCCTCCTTTTCGGAGTCATTCCTCCGCCATTAACGTACGCTCACTGTCCCTTAAGTAAAGGCAGCTGTTGTTTGCTCCACTGTACAGAGATGAAAACTGAGGAACGAATATGTTAAATGACTTGCCTGGGCTCGCTGAGCTCTGCATTCTCAGGCCATTCCGAGGTGAAGGTTCTCTTCAAGGCAGCATGCTGCTCTCATTCATTTGTTCATGCTTCTGTATTTGGTAAATGTTCGCCCATCGCCTTCTCTGGCTCAGCCCCTGCTCTCAAGTTGTCCCCCAGTATTGCGAGAGGGCAGCAGCTAAGGAAACCTGGCTCTTGTGAAAAGTGCTGTGGGGTGGACAAGTACAGAGCACAGGGCAGTGTGGGAGCTCCAGGGGCGACACACAGCTGAGTGGAATTACATACCTGTGGGAGGGTAGAGGGTGCCTGTCAGGACATGGGTGTGTGAGCCTACATGGGCCCACAGGGACCTGCGAACAGGTGGGGATGGAGCGAAGGGGTTTGCGGAAGAAGATGGGGCCAGGGAGGCATCGCGAGACATCCTGGGAGCTAAAGCTTAAGAGTCTGAGCTGTATCCTGAGAGCCGGGGGAACCCATGGAGGATGTAAGCAGAGGGCATGATTAGATCAGTTTCGCATTTTTACAAGGCCTGTAGTATTATATATATGGAAACCCTGGTAGCACAGTGGTTAAGAGCTACAGCTGCTAACCAAAGGTTTGGCGGTCCGGATCCACCGGGCGCTCCTCGGAAACTCTATGGGGCAGTTCTACTCTGTCCTGTAGGGTCGCTATGCGTTGGAATTGACTCGACAGCAACGGGTTTGGTTTTTTGGTAGTATATAGTTGAAAGTAAAATCCATTCTATTAAAGGAATCCTAGGGGTATCAAATGACATTTCCTTTTACAGTCTTTGTCATTTTTCAGACTTGTCACGGGGTCTGACCCCTTTGGTGCTGGCTCTCCTCAGAGCGAAGTTATCTGACTAAGTCTTATACGTTTCCTGCAGCCCCAGGCCCTCAGGGGGACACCTTTACTGCTGGTTAAACGGAGTTTATTCTCTGCCTCAGCAAGTCCAAGCCAGGGGCCACACTGAAGGGAAGGCATCTTATCAGTTTCTACAGCGTCAGGTCCCCTTGTAGACCCTGTGCTTCCATGGGAGGGCCCAAGCAGCCCAGCCCCTGAGGCTGTGATCTCAGGCCCTGGGCTCCCGAAGGCCATATTTCACTCCTTAGGCAGTGTGGCACAACACTTCAGGGTCCCTCATTTCCTCATCAGTTAGCAACACCCTGCAGGGTCCTGGGAAGGGCAATCTGCAATTTGTGTTTTTGTTTTCTTGCTCAGCCATGATTAAAGCCCTGGCACATATCCTTCTGGATAATGTAATTAAGCATCGCCATCCAAGCATGGCCTAAGAAATTAAGTTTGGTTTGGGGGGAATGCGATGGTGGCCCCCTTCAGCATTATTCAGTATGCCTGCTGCTCACTGGGTTGAAAGATAATGTCATTCCTACTGGGAAGTTAGATTTTGTTGTCTCTCTTGTGTGCCTGGTCCAGTGCCATGTGCAGTGGTGGAGACCAGAAGAGAAGAGATGTGACAAGGGTCCACTCCCGCTGAATGGAGAGAGAGCCAGGAGCTGCGTGTAACTTGGCCACTGCTGGGTCCTAGCTCTCAGCAGCATAGTGCCTGGCACATGAAGTGTTTGTTGAATGAATAAATGAGGACAGGAAACTGGGAAGAGTGCAAGGCAGTATCTAGCAAAGGGACAAATTGGATACAGGCAAATGTCAGCTGCTCCGAGGCAGTGACCATGCTATTGAGAGAGCTATCCTCTTTGTCCTCATCTCCTGAGTCCAGTCTTGTCACTCAAATCCTCTAAAAGGAGCAGAAAGTGAGATCTCCCTGAGGCCCAGTGCATCCTCTCCACAAAGTCGTGAAGGCCGACCTATGACCCCACTTTAGGCACTACCACTCTGGATTTATTAACTCTCTGTCTCCCAGCCCTGGCTTTAGCCTTGTCTTCGGTTGGTAATTCTGTCTGTTGATTCTGATCTTGACCATCACCCCTAACAGGCTCCATGGGACTAACAAGTCACTTAACCACTCATTCATTCATATACTTATTCGGTTACGTTCTAGAATTGTAGGCACCGGAACAGCTCTGGGACTGGGGAGGCAATGAGTCTGAGTGGGAGCAGGGGAGGTAAGAACTGAGTAAAGCCCTTATTTTAGGCCAGGATCTGGTCCAGAAGTTGGGGACCTAGGTGAATAAGGCATAGTCCTTTTGTGTTGGGCATTTCCATTGATCCTGATTCTTCAAGACTGTAAACCACTCTGCCCTTGGCTTCTGTGGCTGAATCCTAGTGCATGGCTGTGGTGGTTTCATAGGATGTATTCCTGGGGGTGAAGGCGCAGTGTCTGAGGCCATGCACGATTTAAAGGGACACTCACCATTTACTGGGTACCTCCTGGGTACCCTGTGCTGTGCCGGGCACTTTACAGACATTTACCCTGATCCTTGGAGAGACTGGAAAGGTTAACACATGATTAACAGCGCTTTTCGGATAAGTCTTTGCCTGGTGCCAAATACATAGGCAGGGATTCAAACCCAGGTCTTCCTGCCCTTCTCCTATTGTGCTGCCATGGTTCATCATTACTGCACGTGAGCACTCTGCTCTGGGCCCTGTATAGAAGGAACAGGAAAGGGCCATCTGTTATATGACCACCTTGTCCCACCCCCTGGTAAGAGCAGCCTTCAGGATCCCTGCCTGCCACTAATGGAGGCAGAGGCCTCAGGGCCCCGAGACTACAGCTCTCGGTGACCCACGTGGGCTGCAGCCAAGTACTGGTTAAGAGTCTCCCAAAGGGGCCGCTGCTTGGCTTTCAAACACATTAAAGGTGTCACTTCAACTCCAGAGTTGGCATGGTGTGTACAAGGATAAAGCCATTTCCCTTAGGAATTTCCTCTGTGGGTCATGCAGAGCTGGTTGCAGTTGGCGCAGTGGGGAAGACACTGTTTATGCAGTGGGGGAAGATGTAAGCGTGGGAGGCGTTGTGCCCTGGGGTCCACCTCAGCCCTGATTATGACCCCAGGCACGCTATGGAACTTCTCTGAGGTGGTTTCCTCTTCCGTATAAACGGGCACATGATGTCTACCTCAGAGTGTATGTAAAGCAGTTGGCATGTCATCTGGCACAACTATTTGAGGTTAGTTATGGAGAAAGTAAAGGGGAATGGAAGCAGCGGGTCTTTGGGTTCAGGCTACCCAGGATGGGACCCAGCTCTGCCATCTTTTAGCCCTGTTGACTTTGGTCATGCTGATCCCGCTGACCAAACTGAGCCTCAGTTTTCTGATCTGTTAGAATGGGAGCATAAGTGCCTTTTTGTGAATTACAAAAGGGACAGTTTCCAAAGCCTCCCTGGACAATCACACAGACTTATGGAGGTGGCCCTGGATAAGTGTTGGTTCTATTTATTGAATCTTATTACAGAACTTACACCTCTCACATATTATCTTGCTTCTTTCTTTTTTTAAATTTTATTGTGATTTTGGTGAAAGTTTACACAGCAAATTAGGCGCTCATTTAACAATTTCTATACATATTATTCAGTGACATTGATTTCATGTTTCACAATGTGCCAGCATTCTGATTTTTTCCATTCTGGTTGTTCTCTTTCCATTAATCTAGTTTCCTTGTCCCTCCTTGCCTTCTGATTTTTGGTCTAGGGTAAATGTTGGCCATTAGGTCTCATGTGGATGATTATTTAGAGGAGCACAGTACTGACGGGTAATGTTATTTATTTTACGAGCCTCTCTGACTTTTGGCTGGTAGGTGACCATTTGAAGTGGTTTGAGTTCCAAGTTTAAAGGGTATCCCAGGACAATAGTCTTGGGAGTTCTCTCGTCTCTACAAGTCCAGTAAGTCTGGCCTTTTGTAGGAGTTTTAATTTTCTACATTTTTCTCCCACTCTGTCTGGGACCAGCTATCCTGTCCCTGGACAGAACAGTTGGTAGTGGTAGTCAGGCACTGTCTAGTTCTTCTGGTCTTAAGGTAGGTGAGGCCGTGGTTCATGTAGACTATTAATCCTATAAACCAGTTTCTTCTTTGAGTCTTTGGCTTCCTTCTTTCTGTTTTGGTCCAGACGTGTAGAGACCAATTATTGTATCTTAGACGGTCGCTCCCAAGCTTTTAAGACCACAGACGCTTTTCACCAAACTACAATGTAGAACATTATCTTTAGGAGTTATGTTATGCCAATTGACTGAGTTGCCCCCTGGAACTATGGTCCTAAGTCCTCAAACCAAGTAAACCAATCCTGCCAGGTGTTTGGTTATGCCTAGGAAGTATCTGTAATTGTGCCCCCATGTGTTTTATTTTATATATGAATATATGCAGCACACACAAGCATGTATATACATTTGCCTAAGAAACACCTACACATGCACACCCTTATATTCATATGTGCTTACCTCTACATGTATAAGCATACATATCTACCTATGTAACCACACACCTATTTTTTGGTTGTTATTACTATTGTTGCAAAATTGTATATCTTGTGGCTTTTACCAAAATCGTCCCTTATTCTTGTGTACTTCTTAGTTTCATCTTTTACCTTGGTGAGATTTTGCTGGCTTCACCCTTCTTCACTATTGCTTTTCCCATCACCAAAAATAACAAGTGTCTACTATCTAGAAAGCGATTTGCCCTCCCTCTCCCTCCTATCACTGGTAGCCACCAAAGAATGTAGCTTTCTGTATGTATACTTATTCTTGTCTTTTTATAATAGTGAGGTCATACAGTATTTGTCCTTTGTGCTTGACTTATTTCACTCACCATAATGTCCTCCAGATTCATCCATGTTATAAAGTACTTTGAGAATTCACCATTATTCTTCATGGCTGCACAGTATTCCATTGTATGTATGTATCTCTGTTCATTTATCCATTCATCCATTGTTGAGCAGTTAGGTTGTTTCCTTCTTTTTACTATTGTGAATAATGCTGCAATGAATATAGGTGTGCTCTCTTGCTTATTTTTATAATCTGGTTGAAGTTCAAGGGCTGGGTGAAGGTTGGGAATGCTCTATGGCAAGTAGATAAAGCAAGTTGCTTTTTTTAAAACTACTAGGGTGTCCGTTTTTCTTACATATACAACTGGTCCTCAGTCCCATGGAGACCTTTTGGATTAAATACTTCCTACTGCTTCCTCTCTTTCCACCTTCTCCCCTCCTCCTCCTCATCTTTTTTCTTAGTTCTAGCATTTATCATTATACCTTTGGAAATGTTTATACCTACAACACATTTTTTAAAATCAACTTTAAATGATATCCTCCAATTTATGGCTGTAAAAGAGGAGGAAATCCACATGCTTACAGTACCTCCTGGGTTTTCTGTCTCCATCACTACCCAGGTTGTTTTATCATTTCCACCTTGTTAACAATTATAATGTTTACATTCTCTTGTAACACTAATGTTAGTCTTTAGCCTATAGTTAGATGGATTAACTTCTCACTGCCAGTCCTTCTGCTGTGGTTTTCCCCATCATCTCCTAGTTGGCTACAGCATGTTCTCTAGCGGTTTCCTCAAGAACTGTTATAACTGTGGGCCCCAGGTTCTTTCATCTTCAGAAATATTCCTTTGTTGCCTTTATCCATACATGACAGTTTAGCTGGACATAAAACTCTCCAGGCATCCTTGCCTTCCCTGAGGACTGTGTAGGCACTGATCTACTGCCTGCCACCATCAAATGCTGTCCTGAAAAAGTTTGAGGCCAATCTGTTGTCCTTTCTCATTATAGGGGACTTGATCTTTTTGCTTTGGTGTCTAGAAATCTGCGAAATTTACTGAGACGTGTGTCTACGTTTTTGCCCTGCATCCTTTTCCTGAGACAGCGTCTGACCTCTCCTTCTGCAAATCCAAGCCTTCTTTTATCTCAATACAGTTTTCTTGAATTATATTAAAACATCTTTTTTTTATTTTTATTTTTCACTGTTCCACTTTTTGCCTCTTTTCCTCAGGGATATGATCACAAGCAGATTAACTCTCCTTTGTCATCTGTATTCATCACTTTTTCTCTAACTTATTTTTCGGTTTGCTGGCTTTTCTTAGTCCTGTCCTCCATGTCTTTTCAGCTGAATCTGTTCTTTGTGCTGCTTCCAATAAAGCCTTTATTTCTGAATGATCTTTTTTTCCCCTTCACTTGTTTCCTCTACTAGTTCATATTTTATCTTCTTCAGCTAATTCTCCTGAGACTCGCATCTCTTGCTTAAAGTGGTATTTGTTTTATTATATTTCTTTTTTAAAAAAAATTTACAATGGAAAATTTGGTCATACTTTTTATTTGCTTTGTGACAGCTTTTTTTTCTGGTTAGTTTTGTTAATTTGTCACATTTTTCCCTATTCTTTTCCTTCTTTATTCCTCCTATGTCATCTTTGTATAAGTTCTGTGCTGGTTCCTTTGTGAAAGAGGCGAAACTTCCTGGATTAGCATTTTGCAGGCGAGATGCATGTAGGGGAAGTGCCAGGGAAGTATTTTAGAAGAGCAGGGTTGCTCTCTGGTTCACAGTAAACTTTGTTCATGGGATGGCAGCAGTAATGTCTTTTAGCTTTTGCTCCTACCCAGTCAGCAGAGATCTGTAGCAGGAGGCTTATTCGTTTCAGAGCCCTTCTCCCACTCCGCCTCATGAACACACTGCTTCCTCTAAAGATGGCAGGTCTGTGGTTTCCTCTGTTAGTCTTGCTCTCCCCTTCCCCCAAGAAAAAGTGCCAAAGGCAGCTCCCACTGCCAGACTTCATACCTTGTTCCCATTGTTCCTGAGAAGAAATCATTGATTTTTCCTTCAGGGAAATCCAGCTACTGGCTCCTCTGTCAGGTTTCTCTAAGATCTATAGCCACCTGTCTTCTGTTGGTGTTTCTCACTCCTCATTTGATCTTCACTGCTTTTGGCAGCCCTTTTTTGTTTTTGGCAGCCTTTCCTTAGAAGTTGTGGTTCAGGTTACAAATGTCTTCTAGTTTTGCTGAAGATGGAGTTGGCATTTCTGTTTCTCTTTCTCTTTTTTGGGTGCTCTCAGATATAAAAAGGAGTTGCTTTATTTTGCCATCTTAAAACTGTCTATTGTTGAAAATTTCTATGTGTTCTGGTATTCCTCCACTTTAAATATTAGCCAGAGTCCTCCAGATAGGGTTGGCATGAATTGAAGCTGGGGTCTGACAGTAGAAAAAGGAAAGAAAATAGGAGTTGAAAATAAAACTGGAGGGTTGAAAAAATTAATCTGCTGCGAACAATCTGTGCTGTGTGCCAGCAGGTTCCTTTCCCTCCCACCTGAACTTCAGCTGAGGTGTGCCACTGTTTGGGTGGCAGATCGTGGCCAGTTGTAGTTGTCCTGAGCCCAGCAGCTGTCAGGCCAGGGAGGGGAGGGAAGGGCATATGCCTCTGCTCTGGATGGGCTGCAGGACCCACCTCCCCATCTACCTGCACATGCAGGACCTACCAAACAGTCCAAAGCCCCTGGGTTCTGGATGATTTCCCAGTGATGGTGACCAAATTCCTCATCTCTGAAAACCACGACCCCATCTCAGGGTAGACTCTAAGTGGGTAAATGCTCCCATGTGTTGACAGTAGAACTGCTCCATAGGATTTTCAATGACTGTGGCCTTTTGGGAACCTTGGTGGTGCAGTGGTTAAGCACTCAGCAGCTAATCAAGAGGTTGGTGCTTCAAACCCAACAGCCACTCTGTGGGAGGAAGATGTGGCAGTCTGCTTCCATAAAGATCATAGCCTTGGAAACACTATGGGGGCAGTTCTGCTTTGTCCTATAGGGTTGCTATGAATTGGAATCAACTTGACAGCAACAGGTTTGGTGACCTTCTGGAGGCAGATCTCCAAGCTTGTCTTCTGATGCACCACTGGGTGGGTTTGAACTGTTCGGCTAGCAGTTGAGTACACAACCATTATGCTGTTTATAAGCACAAAGAAAGAACCCACCATCCAAAGGGTTGGGGTCAGTGGGGATGCTCAGAGAACAGAGCCAGAGAGGAAAACCTGCCTGCTGAGTCCCGAGCCAGGGGGCTAAGCCCAGGCCTGGCCCTTTATATTATTGCCTTTCCATATTATGAAACACCACCATGAGGGAGGTGTTTCATTCTCATTTTACAGAGGAGGAATTGGCATCTGAGAGGGGTCAAGAGCCTTCCTATGGACACACAGCTAAGAGGTGGAGAGTGGGATTTGGATGCAGCTCTGTCTGGCTGAACACTGGTTTCATTATTCCATCCATACCCCCGCTTCGATGGAGCCCCCACCCCATCCTCAGATGGGCCACTTTACATTCATGTTCCTGGGTGACCTTGCTGAAGCCTCACTCATGTCTTGGTTCTCAAGCCTGGCTGCACTTTAGGATGCTATTCAAACTTCCCAGGGCAGTCAGGGCTGGGAGCCAAAGGGCCACACCCTACATGTCTGTGTTCTCCAAGTTTTGAGCAGCTCTGTCGCCCCCCTTTCCTCCGGCCTTGGCGTGCAGCTTGTCCCAGGAGTAAGGTCCTGATGAGTAATCTCTGCTTGAGCCTTGGGGTCAAATGTACTAGTATTCTCTTCCAGGCTCTGTGATCTTGGGCAAGTTACTTAACTTCTCTGGGCTCAGCCCTTATCTCTTAAATAAGATCATCTATGTTTGCACTCAGTGGAGAACATGGGCTCTGAAATCAGATGGCCTTGGTGTGAATCTTGGCTTGGCCACTTACTAGCTGTGGGACTTTGGCTAATTACTTCTGTTCTCTGCTCTTTTAGTTTCTTTATCTGCAAAATGGGGATAATGTATATGTCTTATAGGGAGGTCCTCAGAATTAAATGAGCTCACAAATGTAAATTGTTTAGAACAGTTTTTAGCATATGGCCATATGGCAAGTGCTAGATAGGCACCAGACTAAAAAAAAAAAAAAGTTGCTATAGAGTCAATTCGGACTCATGATGACCCTATAGGACAGAGTAGGACTATCCCATAGAGTTTCCAAGGAGTGGCTGGTGGATCTGAACTGCCAACCTCTTGGTTAGCGGCCAGGCTCTTAACCACCGCGCCACCAGGGCTCCAAGCACCAGACATTATTACATTAATTATTATTATTAATGCATGTAAAGGGCTCAGCTGAGGCCATTGGCATAAAGGGATGAATGAGTAGTTGGCCACAGTTGCTGCTGCTATAACCTGTGTCCTCTGCTTCCTTCCAGGAGCTTGCGCCCCTGCCCCAGCCTGGTAGAGGCTGTGGAGGTACACAATCCGGAAGCCCGGTTCGCAGTCCGGTGGCCCATCCCTGGCTGCGGGGAGTGGAGGCTCCCACAAGGTAGCGGTGGCCTGCAGCGGCCCCCTCCCCCAGCGAACCATGGGCCAGAAGCTCTCGGGGAGCCTCAAGTCGGTGGAGGTGCGCGAGCCAGCGCTGCGGCCGGCCAAGCGCGAGCTGCGTGGGGCAGAGCCAGGGCAGCCGGCGCGCCTGGACCAGCTCTTGGACATGCCGGCGGCGGGGCTGGCTGTGCAGCTGCGGCACGCGTGGAACCCCGAGGACCGCTCGCTCAATGTCTTCGTCAAGGACGACGACCGGCTCACCTTCCACCGGCACCCGGTGGCCCAGAGCACCGACGGCATCCGCGGCAAGGTGGGCCACGCCCGCGGCCTGCACGCCTGGCAGATCCACTGGCCCGCGCGGCAGCGCGGCACCCACGCTGTCGTGGGTGTGGCCACGGCTCGCGCACCCCTGCACTCGGTGGGCTACACGGCACTGGTGGGCAGCGACGCCGAGTCGTGGGGCTGGGACCTGGGCCGCAGCCGCCTCTACCATGACGGCAAGAACCGGCCCGGTGTGGCCTACCCTGCCTTCCTGGGGCCCGACGAAGCCTTCGCCCTGCCAGACTCGCTGCTGGTCGTGCTGGACATGGATGAGGGCACGCTCAGCTTCGTCGTGGATGGCCAGTACCTGGGCGTGGCCTTCCGGGGCCTCAAGGGCAAGAAGCTGTACCCGGTGGTGAGTGCCGTCTGGGGCCATTGCGAAGTCACCATGCGCTACATCAACGGCCTTGACCGTAAGTGTGCCTGGTGGTGGGACAGGGGCTTGCAGAGGCTGGGGGTCCACTGGGGAGTCAGGGGAGCGGGGCGAGAAGCAGGGGAGGCCCCGCCCCCCATCAGCACTTGGGGTGATCCTGAGAGTAGGACTCTGGGTCCAGGGTCCTGGGTTTGAATTCTGACTTTCCTTTCCTGGCTTAGTGATCTGAAGTAAATTATTTTATTTCATGGTTGTAAAAATATATATAACACAACATTTGTCAACATTTTCCACACGTAAAATTGAGTGATACCGATGACGTGAATCGTGTGCAACCCTTGCCAATAATCACTGCCAAATTTCCCATCGCGGTAAACAGAAACTCGCTGCTTCCTAAACAACGACTCCTCCTTTTCCTCCCTTTCTCATCCTTAGTAACCACTAATAAATTCTCATCTCTGCATTTGCCTGTTCTTGTTATCTCATGTAAGTGAGGCCATACAGTATTTGTCCTTTTGTAATTGACTTATTTCACTCAGCATAATGTTTTCAAGGTTCATCCATGTTGTAGGCTGTATTACGACGTCATTTCTCTTCATGGCTAAGTAATATTCCATTGTGTGTATCTACCACATTTTGTTTATCCATTCATCTGCTGATGAACACTTGGGTTGTTTATACCTTATGACTATTGTGAATAGTGCTGCCATGAGCACTGGTGACTATGTGTCTGTGCAGCTGTTCTCAGATCTCTTGAGTATATACCTACGAGTGGAATTACTAGGTCATACACCAGTTCTATGTTTAATTTTTTGAGGAACTGCCAAACTTTTCCACAGCGTCTGTGCCGTTTTGTATTCCCACCAGCAATGGGTAAGTGTTCCAATTTCTCCACATCTTCACTGACATTTGTTGTTTTCTATTTCGTGTGTTTGTTTGTTTTATCTTAGTCATCCTAGTGGGAGTAAAGTGGTAGCTCATTGCGGTTTTGGTTTCCATCTCCCTGGTCGCTATGAGTCAGAATCAACTCGACAGCAACTAATGACAACAATGACTAATGATGCTGAGTGTCTTTTCATGTTGTTGGCTGTTTATGTATCTTTTTTGGTGCAATGTCTATTCAAGTCCTTTGTTAGGCAAATCATTTAATCTCTTTGTGCCTTAGTTTTCCCATCTGCAAAAGTGGCACAATCTAGCTCAGGGCTGTTGTCAGGATTAAATAAGACAATATATGCAAAAATGCTTAGCATAGGCAGTGGTATCTAATTAGGGCTTTGAGTGTTGGTTCTAATTACGAATACTTCAGTCTGTATTAGGGTTGTACAAAATGATGTCTGCTGGTGCCCAGCCCCAAGCTAGTCACAAAGGGAAGAGAGTGACAAGTAGAAGCTAGAGTCCCTGGACTTGAATGCCACGGCCTTCGGTTACCAATAGGTAATAAGCAATGGTAATAACAACTATCCTTTATGGACCACCTACAGTATGTGGAGGCTGAATACCCACATTCCAGCTTGCACTGGTGAGCTGACTACAAGGGCTACACTGTCTGTTGAAGGGAACAGCTGCCTCTCACCTCCAGCTGCTTATTGCTTCGTGAGAACCAGAGCTCTGGGCTGTAGAATCTTCTGATTTTTTTCAAGAGAGCCAGAAATTTAGATTTTGTGTGAACTATCACAATTTTTAAAGTTGACAGCTGTTGGAAACATGGTGTGGTCAAACAAAACACCCATGCAGGCTACACACAAGCCAACAGTCTGCTGGTTTTGACCCCTGACAACTCTAAGGTCTCCTCCCGTTTAGTCTGCACGACCATCCTATGCAGCTTAAAACTCATAGTGACAGTAGTGGTCGTTGGTGTTAGGGAGTCACTCAGGAGGCAGGGTGGCCTCTGGATAGAAGCCCTCACAGCTCTCTGGCTTGGTTGGAATCCCAGCTGAGCAGAGCCTGGAGTCCCGCACTCCTGGGCCCTCACACTCTCACGTCAGCTGACCAGCAGCAGGCAAAACAGACTTCCTGCCACACCCCTAATGAAGCTCCCAGAGGCCCTGATTAAAGCCAGGATGACAATTTATTCATTTTAAATGAGAGATACAGTTGTCAGCCAACAAGATGGCTTCAAGATCCCTATTTCAGAGATAAGGAGACTGAAGGGCAGAGCTAGAGAAAGTGGAAGCTGGGGCCACCCCAGGTCTGCTGGCCTCTGAGGCCGCCCTTTTTCCCATGCTCCCCCCTTAGTTGAGGGACTAAGAAGACTAATACTCCAGGAAAAAAAAACAAAGAACAAGATTTTACTCAAGTAAAATTTACATTTGCTCAAGTGTAGGGTGGATTGAGGGTTTTTGAAGATGAAAAGCCAACAGAAAAGTGGCTGGTACGCCCAGCCCACTGGTATAATTGGAGACAGTGGCATCACTAGGGGGGAGCAGGGGTGCAGACTGTTCAGGGTGACACCAAAATGACTGTCTATAAAGATATCCTTGTTGTTAGTTATAACACAAAAACATTTCTCATAAGCCCAGCTAACGTGTATCGGTATACCCACGAGGCTAAAACTCTATGCCAATTTACTTTTCAAACCTTCTAACGCACTCTAGCTGTCATCATTACCCAGTTACAATGATGCTTCGAACCACGTGGTTTCGTCTGCACGGGTTACGATTACGCATTGTGGTTTTCCTTGCTGCCAGTGTTTTTATAGTCACTCGTTTTGTCAGATTTTCTGGTTTTAGGTACTATATTATGGTAATTAGTATTTGTGAACCTGTATCAGTAACTTTTTTGAGAATGAAGCAGCAGCTAAAGGAAAAGAAGGCATGATATATGGGAATTATGGTTTATAAGCATAAACATTCGTACAAAAAACATTACTAAGGATTCTGTATGGTCTGGAATGGGGGAGGTCCATGGTGGGGGTGACACCATGAGCTACCTCACTGGCTGACACCAACCCTGGTGACTCCACTGATTAGAGGCCTTCTTGCTCATATTTTATTTTCATGGCCGTTGGGCCGAGATGGCTGTTGAATGGCAAAGTGTTGTTCTGTTTACTGTTTAACAGGTTAAACTTAGGAACAAATGAGTGTATGCTGAGAAGGCCTAGTTTAGTCATCACTGTCGCTTGGGGAAGGATGTCCAAAACCTTCATAGACTTGATGACTAGGCAAACCCCAGGCCTGAGAAAACCAACAACTTTTTATTTAATGGAAGTGGAAAATTTATTTGCTGAAATTGTTCATCAGGCTAAAAGGATGTAGCCTTTGTGTATTAAGGCTCTGGGGTCTGATGTGTCTAATAGCCAATTGCATAACCCGTGCTCATTGGTTTTATGTCTTTGAGGAGTCTCTTCAATTCCCTAAGACTCGCTTTACTCATCTTTAAAATGGAGCAGTGTCAGGTCCTCTTCATAGTTGCTGTGAGATCTTGCATGGTGACAGTAATAATATGGTAGCTGGGATTAGAAGCCTGACAATGATACCCAGTGGGAGTTACTAGAGCCAACAGTTGGGCCCCTAAGCTAGGCTTCATCTTGGGTATTGATTCATGCTCCTGGGTATTACCTGTTTCTTGGTTTTCAGGTACAAAACTAAGGTGCTAATGAGGCTGCAGCCAGAGCCTCCTCTGTATGTGATGGGAGAGGGATCTGCTCAAGCCATGGTCTCCTTCTTGGTCCCCTGCTCAGAGAGGCTGTGTGGAGAAGGGTAGTCATGTTTATGGGCATTCTGGGCTCCTGGTCCTTCAGGTGGTTGGAGAAGCTTGTTGGGAAACTGAGGCTTGGTGTGTTCTATCCTCTTTCCCATTGGTGATAATTTTCCAGGTTGGCTGAAGCTGAAATGGCCATTGGGAGGCAAGGGAAGACTAGGATGTCATATGAATGTGAGCCTATGGCATCTCCCAATTGGTGACAGGGTTGGCTTGTCTAATATGCACTGGCCTGTTCTCCAAAAAGGTGTAATGTTCTCTGTCTTAGTCAGGGGCATGATCGCAGAAAGAAGGAAACTCCGCTTCCCTGGGCTTTGAAAGGCCTATGGTCAGCCTGGGGCAAGCCCCAACTGAAGGATGGGCCATAGGGCAGACTGAGTGGAATCTCACAGGGGCATAAGGGCCATGATAGTGTGAAGCCTGCAGCCAGCGGCCTGGGCTGAAACCCTCTAGTGGATCCCTGGGGCGGGGAGTGGTTTGGTCCCAGGGAGTCCCTAGGCAGGGAAGATGACCCAAGGTGGGTCCTGGGATGAAAAGAATTCTGAGCCAGCATTGGACATGGTGGAAGGTCCATAGACCCAAACCTGACTAGGATGTGGAGAACTGGAGTCAGAAACATGCTTGAAAGCAGAAAGGCAGGGCTGTCGCTGGGGGAGTTGGGCAGGCACCACCAGGCAGGGCTCTGGGGTCCCTTCCTCAGAAGGTCATGAGGGAGAGAACTCTGCCTGGGGTACCTCACCTACCTGGTTGGACTCTCTGCCCCAGCATGCATCAGGAGTCCATGGACAACCTCAGTGTTCTCATTTGTAGAATGGAGATGCTGAAGCCTGCCAGCATGGAGCAGACACAGCAATTGCTTGTCCACTGCTTTGATGAGCTCGGTGAGCTGGGACAAATCCTGGGGTTCACCTGTGGATAAAACAAAGGGTCATTAGTAGACATTTTTTCTTTAATGAGAAGCAAGTTAGTAGATATCATTTTCTCAGTTTTTGAATATTTATGACTGAGAGAGCAAGACTTAGAAAGGTGCTTAATGTATTAACTCTGAAGCATATGTTTGTTGGGGCAAGAGCTCCTGGGGGCGTGATTTCCTATTGCAAATGCGTAACATTGTGGAAACTTGCACAAGTGAAATTGCTCTCAGGCTCTGCCATGGAGTGAAACAGCTCAGCATCTCCAGGTTTACTGCAAAGAGCTGCAGTACGTCTGGGGCCCTGCCATCTGAGTCAACCTGAGAAGCACAGAGCCAAGGCCAGGCAAATGGGCAAACTGTCTCCAGAGGACTGGGTCTGGGGCCCAAATAATAATAACAACAACTAGCACTTATGCTGGCTTCTGTTCTAAGCACTTTACAAATGTTAACTCATTGAATTCTTGTGACAGCTCTTTGAGCTAATTACCCATATCATCATCTTCATTTTATGATGAAGAAATTGAGGCACAGAGAACATGAGTGAGTTGCTCAAGGTCACACAGCTAGTAACTGGTGGAGCCAAGATTCAAACTGAGAAGGCTGGCGCAGTGGGCACCTTGTGGAAGCGGTGAGAGACCAGGCAGGGAGAGAATGCACAAGGAGAAGCTATGCCTCCAGGCGGCCATGCTGCAAACCAGCTGGTCCCTGGCCTCTGCAGCAAGTTTGCGTGAGGCCCTGAGCTGCTTCCGCCCCTCTTCTCCTGCATTGTTCCTCACAGCTCTTGGCTCAGCACAGGGCTCCATAGGGTGTTCTGAAAAGCTAAGTTGCATCAAGACAGCCTCAGCGGTGGCCATGAATCAGACACACTTGATGACTTGATTGCCAACAGGAGAACGTCACTGCAAATATCCCACTACTGTGAGATCCAAGTTCCTGGAGTAAGCTAACCCTTGGAATCTGCTTCTCTGGGCTGGCTTCTGGTGAGTTGCTCCTTGGCTTCTCTGGCAGCCAGGGTGGGCTGACTGAGAGGCCTTATCTGGTGGCTTGGAGTTCTTTGGTGGTGAGTGGTATGTGACTGACACAGGAGTGGAGAGGAGCCCTGGACAGGGACAAGTAGGCTCGGAGTCCCGAGCAGCTTTGGTTTTGGGGTCATAATAATTGCATTTTTTGTTGACTACTGCCTATGTTCTGTGCCCTGGGCTGCGTGTTTTATTCACTTTACTTTTTTAAACTTAGACAAGAAACTTGAGGCGATGTTATTGTTATTATCCCCATTTTATAGATGAGGACACTGAGTCTTAGAAAAGTGCAGAATTTCCCCAGGGCCACACAGCTAGCTAGTGTGGCGGAGCTGGATCAAACTTAGGGCAGCACCACTCCTTACCCTGCTTCCTGCTGCCTGGGCCAGTTCTGCCTCCTTTCTGCCCTCGGAACAGGACCTCGCTCCACAGAATGGGCGTCAAGGCTCAGGACTGGCCTCCTGGAGGAGCGGAGAGTGGGAGGAGACTGAGGGGTTGTGGGGGAAGAAAACCAGGACATGGAGAGTCATGATGAGGTGGAGCCTGTGAGCAGGAGCTGGTGCAGGACAGAACTGAGGTCTCGTGGTCAGCGTGACTGTATTCATTTCCTAGGGCTACCTAGGAGCCCTGGTGATGGCCATGGTTAAGAGCTTGGCTGCTAACGAAAAGCTCGACAGTTCAAATCCATCAACTGCTCCTTGGAAACCCTATAGGGCAGTGTTACTCTAGGGTCGCTATGAGTCAGAACTGACCCAACAGCACCTAACAACAACAACAAGAGGGCTGCCATAACAGAGTACCACAACGTGGTAGCTCAAAACAACAGAAATTTAGTTCGTCACAGAAACCAAGGTGTCAGCTGGGTTAGTTCCTTCTGGAGTCTTGGAGGGAGAGTCCATCTCATGCCTCTCTCTTAGCTTCTGGAGGCAGCTGGCAATCCTTGGCGTTTCTTGGCTCTGTAGCTGTGTAACTCCAATCTCTGCCTTCCTCTTCGCATCACCTTCTCTCTGTGTCTCTGTCTGTGTCCCTTCTCCTCTCTCATAAGGACTTGTCCTTGAGTTTAAGGCCCTGAATTACATCTGCAAAGACCCTTTGTCCAAATAAGATCACAGTCATAGGACCTGGGGGCTAGGACTTGGACATATCTTTTTGGGGACACAATTCCACCCACCACAGTGATGATCCTAAAAAGGATATGCCAGGGAAAGGGTGGGTGCCCTTTTCTAGAAGAGCTATGCATTGCTAGAAATGGAGCCCTTGGCTAGGAGTCATTTACTCATTTATTCATGCAACAAATAAAATGAGAACCTTCCCCAAGTCTGGGGGCTCAGGGGCTGTGCCAAGACCTGAGGCTCCAACAGTGAACAAAGGCAGCCTTGACTCCCAGCAGCCCTGGTCTTTCCTTTGTGGCTAGGCTTTTGTCACAGTAATTGGGGAAGAGGGGAGGGAAGCACATGGAGTGTTGAATTCTAGCTCTGCTGGATCAAGTAGGTAAAGTGCTTTGTAAAGGGCCTGGCAGAGGGCAAGCATTTAGAAAGTGTTAGGTATTATTGCTGTCATTTATATTATTATTCTCAGGACATGACTTCCAGCCCCAGCCCTGTCATGGACTTGCTTTGTGGTTCTGGGCAAGCCTCACAGACAGGTCCTACATTTCTTAATCTGGGAAATGGGGCTGATCATCTTGTCCTCCCAGGTGAAGAGGTTGTGACCCTTGAATGTCCCTGTTAGCACTGGCCCGGAGAGACCTTGGAAGGCGGCATTAAGGGTCTTCTGGTGTGGTGGCCTCTGTCTCTTCAAGATCTGCTGACTGACATCCAGCTGCAGGATGCCCACCTGTCATCTGTATGATGAGGATGTGCAGAGGGCTGACTTCACTCTGGTGACAGTGGTCACTGGCGTGGTCTTTCCCAAGGGACCCATTTAGCATTTGGGAAGGGGAACCAGGGGCCTGAGACCAAGAGCCAAGCAGAGAACACACATCCTTTCTCCCGCTGCACTCCAGGGAAGTCATCACAAATGGGGATAGCCTCTCAGCCTTCCCCTGTCCCCAGGGCCTGGGCTCGATAAGATATCTACTGTCAAATGGAGTTGATTGAAACAGAATGCATTCTTCCACAATGTAGGCCCTGGGTGTCTGAGGACAGCTGCAAGGCTGCCACTTCTGGTACCATTCCTTGCTGCACCCCACCATTCTGTGTTCCATGGATCCCTCAAAGGCCATTTCCAAGCTTTTATCTGGCCTGCTCACCCTGGGGATGCAGCCTGGCACTCTGGAGCCCTGGGGTTGGCGAAAGGGGAGGTCCAGCCTCTATAGATGACTTGAGGCTGAACTCTGGAGCCTGGCCGTCTCCACTCATGCCATGGCCACTATCTAGGAGGTTTCCTGGCCTTCCATCCCTTTGCAGCCATCCAGCTGGCTAACACCTCTGCCCATTTCTTTTTTTTTATCTGTCCTGGGCCCAGCAGGCCAGGTGGAGTCTGTGAAGGTTGTATTGAGTGGGCACAGGGCAGGGGAATGTGGGGCTGGAGACACTGAGCCAAATACTTCTCCACACAAGAAGTGCAGGTACCTCTTCTTCCACTTTGGCTAGAGGGTAACACTAATATTTTTTTGAGTACCTACTACGCGCCAGGCTCTGTGTTGAATGCATATGTTCATTCAACCTCCCAACAGCCCTATGAGATTGTCGCTATTGTTAGTTACCGTCAATTCCGATTCATGGCGACCTCATGCGCCTGTGACCTTTCAGAAGCAGATCATCAGGCCTGTGTTCCGAGGCATCTCCAGGTGAGTTTGAACCTCCAACCTTCAGTTAGTGGTCCAGTGTTTAACCGTTTGTGCCACCCAGGGACTCCTTCCTGCAAGGTAAATATTTCTATCTCCAACTCACAGATGGGGAAGCCAAGGTTCCAGAAGTTTGTGTAACATGTCCATAGCTAGGATACCGACCCAGGTCACCTTGTTTTCATCTGACTCTACTGCCTCTACTTCCATCCATGGAGCCTGTGGTAAGAAGCATGAAGGGTTTGAGACAGGGCAGAGCCCTCGTCCTGCCTCAGGTCTTTCTGTCAGGGCTGGCACTGAGTCAGCAATGCCCAGTCTTGGGGAAGATTACTCTCCAGCGCAGGCTACCCTCCAGCCATGCCGTTCAGCGGGGCCAAGCTTCTCTTGTACCCCTGGAGCTACCAGGGGGGAAAGATCCCATAGACAAATACCAGGCCTAAGTTGCAGAGAGGGTTGTCCACCTGCATCGAGCCTGGTACGCTGTATTTCCAGATGTCATTCCTAGATGGTTTAATCGATCTGCCAACAAGTATTTATTGGAGCAATGCTCAGCAGAGGAGGCTGGTGGCCAGCCAAGGCTTCTGGTATTGATGGAGGCCAGAGAGAGTTTTCTACCAGGAGGACTGCAAGGACACCACCCCCTTGCCAGCGCCGTCCCCCAGGCCTGTGCTAAGCACGTGCCCTTCCTGCCTGCCCTGACCTGCATGCATCTCCAGGGCAGCATGATCCTCCCAGCCTCCCCGACAGCTGGACAGGCTCCTCTTCCCTCTGACCCAGGTCTAGGCAGATACCCCACCAGCCTTGTGGTCCCTCCACCCCTTGTCTGTCACTCCACCCTGACCCACGCTCACCCCCATCCCTCAGCTCAGGGCACACCATCAGCTCAGTGCTGAGTCCTCCCTGTTCACTCCTTTTTCCACATATGTGCTTTTTCTCTCCCGAAGTGGGGCCCAGGAGGAGCTTGATGGGAAGCAGGAAGAGTAAGGAACTTAAAAATAGGCGTGTATTTTTAAAATGTAAGCTGTGCATGTGGTAGGTTTAAATACCACAGAAGGGTATACCTACTCCTACCCCATCCCTCGGACCCCAATTCCCCTGTCCAGAAACTACCACCAGCAGGGTCTTGGGTGTCCTTGCAGAGATATTCATGATGGATTTTTGGACACAAGTGTGATCATACTGTAAACACTGCTGTGCATCTCATTTCCCTCTGAGCAAGTTGCAGCAAGTGTTCAGTGTTGGTATAGCGTTGCCTTGTTCTTTTTTAACAGCTGCATAGTTTTCCATGGTGTGGTTGTATCATAATTTAATTGTTCAGACGCCTCTATTTTTTGACATTTCAGCAGTTGCCAGTCTTTGAGAATAAACCTTTTCTTTCTTTTTGAATTGCAGTAAATATATACGTAACAAAACATTTGACATTTCAACCATCTTCGCGTGTACAGTTCAGTGACATTGTGTTTGTCCTGTTGCTTAACCACCACCCGCATCCATGCCCAAGTCACACCATCACCTTTACCAGAAGCTCAGTGTCCCCTAAGCAAGGACTCCTCCTTTCCCCCCTCTCCCGTCCACCCCTGGTAACCACCAATAATCTTTGGTCTCTATACATTGGCCTATTCTAGATATTTCATATAAATTAGACCTTATAATATTTGCTCTTTTGTGACTGGCTTTTTTCACTCAGCATGATGTTTTCAGTGTTCATGCATGTTGTAGCATGTATCAGGACTTCTGATTTGAATTCCGTCTCTACCCTCTTCTGGCTCATTGACATCCCCCAGCCTCAGTGTTCCTCTCTGTTCAATGGACATAATTATACATACCTTGCAGAGGTGCTGTGACTATCAGAGAAAATAGTAGGTGGGCGGTGGAGGGGAGCTGTCATATGACTAGGCTTATCCTGCATTGCTGATAGCACCGTGCCCAGCCCCGAGCTCATCTGGGTACTCAGTGCAGACTTCTGAATTATTCCGTTTGTAGTTTTAACTACAGTAGAGTCACATGAATTTAATCTTAAGGGATCTTCAGACACACTGTTGGACTAAGATCATTTGAATTGTATCATCTGTTCAATCCTTACTTAGGGTGTATCCGTACAATACGACACCTGGCCTGGCACCCGTATCTACACAGAATAGGCCCGTTATGGGTGTCCTTTGCTGTTTTGTTACTGCTGCTGCCACTGCTAATGCCAAAGGTAGTGGCTCTTTGAGGTGGGGGCTGCATCTTAGCCTTCTCAGCCACCCTCATAACACCCGTTGGAACAGAGTATGTAGTAGGTGCTCGATAAATGCACTCTAATGTACTGGGCTCCCATCCTCTTAATAGATTTTCTTTTCTCTGCTGCCACGGCAAGACCTGAGTCACAGTTGGTGGGAACGGAAGGGGGCTGGCTGTGAGTTGCACCTTGGAAACTGACCCCTGCACACCCCATTCCCCCTCTCATTGTGGGGTGTATGCAGCCCATCTGTCCCCATACACAGGCCAAGTGAAGGCAGCGTGATGGGCTGAGTATTTCAACTCAGGATCCCGATATTCAGAAACTGACCCCTACCTACCCTTCGTCAGCCACAAAAGGAAGACACTTGGAGCTGGAAAAAGTTTCTACACTCAGGTACTATGGCCCAGCTTTGAACAGTTGAATCCAGGGAGTCCTGCCTGCAGTAAGGGGGCTTGGCAATGCGAGCGCGGCGTTTGGAACCAGGCTTCTCCAGCAGGATGTCACGTGGACCAAAGTGGACTTTTACGTGGCAGGCACTGGGAGCCTCAAGCTGCTGCCATTTTTCTCTCTGAGGGGCGGCAGCCTGGTCTCATGGGAAGAGCCTGGGCTCGGGGGTCCTCCAGCACTGGGCTTGGCTTCTCATTAGCTATGACCCTAAGCAAGTCATTTAACCACTGAGCCTCAGTTTCCTCATCTGTAAAATAGGAGGGGTCAGGATCATGGACAATATATATAAAGTGACTGGTCACGTTGTACGTAACTGAAAAAAATGGTAGGTTTAAAACTTGCCCATTATAACTATTACTGCTCCCGTGGTGTTCAGCTGCACTGAATCGACCCTGGCTCCTGGCGACATTATGCACAACGGAACAAAATGCTGCCTGGTCCTGTGTCATCCCCATGATCAGACTACTGTGATTCGCAGGGTTTTCACTGGCTAATTTTTGAAAGTAGTTCATTAGGCCTTCCTTCCCAGCCCATCTTAGTCTGAAAGCCCTGCTGAAACCTGCTCCGCATCATGGCAACACACAGGCCTCCATCAACAGACGGGTGGTGGCTGTGCATGGAGAGCTTTGGCCAGGAATCAAGCCCGGGTCACCGGCACGGGAGGAGAGAATTCAACCATTGAATCACCAACGCCTCGTACTGCTCCCACGGATTGGTACAATTACTGTTCGTGTTATTAAATGTGGAAGTAACTGTTATTATTAAACCTTGGTCCACGTGGTGAAATCTGAGGGATTTCACATGAGACTGTGCTGGCTAGGGGAGGTTTTTTACTCTTGTCTTTAAGATACAGCATGGAAATGCCCCCTGAGGTTCAAAGGCCACTGTGAGTTTGTTGAAAATGATTTGGGGGCATTCAGCCTTCCCTGTGAGCAGTGTCAAAGGTTTTTAGCTAAATACCTGGTTCAGGCCTTTTTCTGTGCCAGGCGGGCATGTATTCAGCAAGGATACCCAGCCAAGCAGTACCCTTCCTGGCTGGGCCCATGGTATATCTATTCATCAGGAATGAGCACTGGTTTGGTGGTGGTCCTGAGGGGCAGCATCTGCCTCTGAACAGGTAGTTACTAGGCTTGCAGTGGGCTGGCCGGCACTGGACCCGTGGAGGAAAGAGGCAGACAGTCTCCACTCTTCAGGAGCTGCCAGGAGGGCAGTCAGGGCCCTAGGTATTGGGGCTGTCAGGCAGCTGCTGCGAGACCCGGGTTTTACAGCGGGGAGCCTAATGGACCAGGAGCTGGAAGGACTTGCCCAAGGGCACCTGCCAACTAGCAACAGAACCAGAAATAAAGTACAGGCCTCCAATCTTCCTTACAAATGTACTTCAGCAGAAACAAGAGCCTGAGCACTCAAAGCAGTTTAGGAGTCAGTAAGCGACACAGATGTTTGAAGGGGTAGTTCAGGAGGAGAGTGATGGATGAGGGTTGGAGAGGCCGGAAGGGCCTCCTGAGGGGAGGCCTTTGAAGCCTGGGCAGAGCTTAGACATGTGCCCCCACACACATTCATGAAGACCCCCTCGTGGTTTCCCAGGGCCTGCTACGTGTCTGAGACCCTGCCCCCACCACACTCAGGCTGCAGAACAAGGGGATTCACACAGTCACACAGGCCTGAGGTAAGAGCTGGTTCTGTCCACTTATTACCTGGGTGCCCTGGGCATAAATATTTTAATTTCTCAGTTCCTCAGTCTTCTCACCTGTAAAGTGGGTATAGTGCTGGTACTTACCACATAGGGTTGTTGTCAACAGGGCTTTTCAAACATGAATGTGCAGTCGCGTCTTATTAAAATGCAGATTCTGGTGCAGGAGGTCTGGGTGGGGCCCAAGATTCTGCAATTCTCACATGTTCCTGGTGCTGCTGATGCAGGGGGTCTAAGGGCTGTGAGGATTCAGTGAGTTCCCAGTGTTGGAGGCCTGGCACAGAACACACTCCAAGCCCCAGCTCTCCTTACCAGAGTCAGGACCTGCCCCAGCCACTTGCCCTGCTTCCACTGTCTACCCCTCCAACCCCCCTTTGATCCTGCAGCCAAGCTAATCTGCTTATTCCCCTGTGCCTTGGGATGTGTTGTTGTTTTGTTGTTAGGTCGAGTAAGTTCCGATTCATAGCGACTCCACGTACAATAGAACAAAACACTGCCTGGTCCTACACCATCCTCATAATTGTTGTTATGCTTGAGCCCATTGTTGCAGCCACTGTGTCAGTCCATCTCACTGAGGATCTTCCTCTTTTTCACTAATCCTCTACTTTACCAAGCATGATGTCCTTCTCCAGGGACTGGTCCCTCCTCATTAACATGTCCAAAGTACGTGGAACAAAGACTCGCCACCCTCGTTTGTTCTGGTTGTCCTTCTTCTAGGACAGATTTGTTCGTTCTTCCAGCAGTCCATGATATGTTCAGTATTCTTCAGCAACACCAGAATTCAAAGGCGTCTTCGGTCTTCCTTATTCATTGTCCAGATTTTGCATGCATGTGGGCAATTGAAAACACCATGGCCGTGTCAGGGGCACCTGAGTCCTTAAAATGACATCTTTGCTTTTTAACACTTTAAAGAGGTCTTTTGTGGCAGATTTGCCCAATGCAATGCATCGTTTGATTTGTATTTTGGAATGTGCCGATGTGTGTTTTACCCCAGTCCCCTCACGCCCCACCCCACCCAGCAAAGCTTGACCAGCCTGACTCTGCCGGCCGCACCCCTCCCTCACTGACCCTGGGGGCCGTTCACGGGCCTTGTGTTACCCTCTCCTGACCGTCTGGCCATGCTCTCTGCAGTCCCTCTACCTCCCTCTTGTTCTCATCCTCTCCAGCCTCTGAGTGGTTCAGCTTCTGTATGCTCGGGAACCAAAATTCCCACAGTTGTCAACGAGGTGTACACAAGTAATCCACATTATTATCCATGAGTTTTCTCATGGGGACGACTTGTGTTTAGGAAGGGATTACTGCCAACAGAAACAGCTCTTTGTTAGACAGTCCCTGATTGAGCACTTAGAAAAGGCCAAACACTGCTAAGCATTGCAAATCCATCACCTGGTTAAACCTCCACAGCCCCCTGCCAACGCTAGTGAGCGCTCCTTGTGTACCAACTCATTTAGTCCTCACAGATGAGGATAAGGCACCATTAGCCCATTTCACACATGAAGACTGTTATGGATTGGATTGTGTCCCCCCAAAACGTGTGTCAACTTGGCTAGGCCATGATTCCCAGTATTATGTGATTGTCCACCATTTTGTCATCTGATGTGATTTTCCTATGTGTTGTAAATCCTGCCTCTATGATGTTAATGAGGTGGGATTAGAGGTAGTTACATTAATGAGGCAGGACTCAATCTACAAGATTTGGTTGTATCCTGAGTCAATCACTTTTGGGATATAAAAGAGAGAAGCAAGCAGAGAAATGGGGGACCTCATGCCACCAAGAATGCAGAGCCAGGAGGTTAGTGCGTCCTTTGGACCAAGGGTCCCAGCACTGAGAAGCTTCTAGACCAAGGGAAGATTGATGACAAGGACCTTCCTCCAGAGCTGACAGAGAGAGAAAAAGCCATCCCCCTGGATCTGGCACCCTGAACTTGGACTTCTGGCCTCCTAGACTCTAAGAGAGTAAACTTCTGATGGTTGAAGCCATCTACTGTGGTATTTCTGTTACAGCAGCGCTAGATAACTAAGACAGAGAGGTAGAGGCTGGGGGAAATTAAGAGTCAGCTCAAGGCACACGAGTGGAAGGTGGCCATCCTGGTGCTGGAATCCAGACCTTCAACTGCAGAGGAGAGTCTCCCGTGGTTATGTGGACTGCCCCATGGTTAAACAGGTTGTCCCTTAACAAAGGGATTTACCAAAGCTGGCACGGACTGCTTTCAGTGCCACAGCACTTAAAAGCACGTAAATACAGTATGGCCAAACTGCATTCGTTCTCAGTCCATCCATTTGAAATTGGTGATGATCCTAAGTGGGTTGTGCTGGGAAAGCAATGAATAGAGGAAGCAAATTGCAGGGAAGTGGGGTGCCTTTAAAGGACCTGGGAGAGCAAACAGCTGTCGAGGCTGAACACAGCATTTATTTGCCTGTGGCCAGGGAGCCGGCTGGTCCCCCCCGCCCTGCCCCCAGTCTTGCCTTTTGGTTAAGGCAAGGAGACGGTTAGCAGGAGTTACGACCTAGCCCAGACACTAATAAGGCTGCGTTTCGGAGGCCTTCCATAATTCAAGCGAAGGCTGTGCCGTTTAATAGCACTTCTTCATCAGACCCTCCAGGACTCAGTGCCTCCTTAATGATTTATTTGCTCAGGGTGAAATTAAGCCGAGCCAGCATGAGCTTGGAAAATACTGCTGCTGCTTCTCTCCCCGGCTCTTCATCCTACAGGGCGGCCGCTTTCTATAAATAGAGCTTCCAGCTAGAGCTTCCAGCCGGAGCATCGAGAACCGCCTGCTGAGAGCCCTGGGAGCACAGGCTGCCCCGTCACCCGCCCCTGGGACCACACTTGACAGGCACCTGGTGTCTCCCCATCCTGCAGCCTCCCAGGACTGTGACCCAACTGGGGAACAGCCGGAGGCCTGAGGTTCCAGCAAAGATGCCATTGTCCTGACTCTCGAGTCATTTAGCTAGATGCCTCCAAGTTAATGTTTGATAGACTTTGACCTGCGGTCCAGATCTTGCCCTATTTGTTGATGTTTCTCCCTCAAAATGCATTCTGCCAGGGTGTCCCCGGGTGAAAGCAGGTTTGCTTCTGGTGTTTCCTGCGGTGGACAACAGCTCTCCGCTCAATATCTGGGCAGCCAGCCTCTCCAGGAGGGCTCTGAGGAAGCCTGTTCAACTCCCTGAGTGGCTGCAGCTGGAGTCGGTCGCCAGAGTCACACTGACGGCTGGTCATAGGGCTCACAGAGGCCAGGCCAGGGGCCAGGAGCTGAGAGGTGGAGTGGGATGTTTAGCCAGGCTTCTTCGGAAGTCCGGAACCCAGAAGACCCAAGGTACCTCAGGAAAGGGGGTGAGTGTAAGGCTGTATGAGGACTGGGCGGGTCAGGAACAGGAAAGCACTCAGGCATCCCATTGCTGCCTCAACTGCCTGTCTGCTCCAGGCCCCCTTCCCACTCATCCACTACCTCTTCTCTCTTTTCTGCTCCAGCATGATTTGGGGCAGCCCTTGGCTTTGGCTCACCATGGCCCTGACTGTATGCCTTGCACTCCTACAGCTTCGACCTCCCTGTTAGCTGGCGTGGTATTTTCTCAGTTCTTGGTTCCAAGTCCTAAGAGTCCTTGGTTGGCCCAGCTCATTTCCTCAGGCCAGGTCAGGGGGTCCGGCCCGTCCCTGCCCTCTGATTGGCTACTTTTGGGTTGGGTCTGCCTATTGGTTCAATTAGCAGGAGAAGGGCTGTAGGACTCATGGGATTGGCCACTTAGCACTTGCCTGGACATCAGCATCCCTCAGGGAGCTTGGCAAAAACATGCATTTCTACCTATTGAGTCAGAAACTCTTGCAGTGGACGCTGGGATGTGTGTGGGCTTTACAAGCTTCCCTGTTGATTCATGTCACCATCCCAGCACTGGCCAGAAGTCAGCTGCTGGGGATACCTGGCTGGAAGGAGGCTGCTGGGGTGGGTGGGGGTGCAGGTTCCTGCAGGGGAGGCTCAGATTTGCAGGAACTAGTCAGGAATCCAGTCCAGTGCAGAAGCAGGCATTGGCCTCCCAGTCTTAGCTGGAACAGGCCTGGGGGACCTGAAGGTCACTTTCATCAGCTCCACCACCAAGGAAACAGGAGTGCAGCAGGGTACAACAGCCATCTCCCTTTTCCAATGGGAAAATGCATCAGTGCAGCCTAAGTGTCTTTGTTTCGTGCCCCAGTTTGGAACGGTGGCCTTACACCACTTTTTTCTTCCTGGGGCATCCTGAAGAGGTCCTCCGGGGAGGGGGGACTGGGGCATTGTACAGGAGCACTGCCTACCCTCAGTCTTTTTGCTTCGGTTCTGCGTGACACTTCTACACCCTCGAGATCACATGGTACAGTCACAAGTCCTCCTGGGTGGCTGCCTCCTTCCCCACGGGCAGGGGTGGGCAGTCCTGTTTGCCCTTGTGTCCTCACCACCTGGCACTAAGCGTTTGTTGGATGAATGGCTGGATAACTCAGAGTCCACCACGAGATGAAAATACACTGAGCAGTTGGGTGGAGGACGAGGGCTAGGGAAAGAGCGCCCACTTCCCATAGCATCTGCACAAGGCTAAAAGAATGTTCCAGCTTCTCACTGAAACTTCAGGGAAGGGAATCCTAGAAACTTCCAATTGGCTAGGAATAGTAAGTTGAAATTAGTCACACCCTGCCACAGCTACTAATTTGATGTGGGCGTAAAGAAGCCGATACTGTTTGCTCACCCACACACAATCCTGCTGCGTCTCACCCCGTGCATAGGTCATTGTGCCCACTGGTGTGGGGACAGACAATAACACCCGTCATTCATCCTTTTGCTTGGTGTTTGTGAAGGGCCTGCAGCATGCTGACCCTGAGCTGGGAGCCGGCTGCAGTGGTGAGTAGGCAGGTCCTCTGAGTTCACAGGCTGCTAAAAGAGGCTTTTTGTTTTTGTCAGTCAGCCAGTCACTCAACATGGCTTTTGAGCCTCTAGTATGTGCCAGGCCCTGAGGATACCGTGATGACAATTTAGGAAGAGAGACAGTGCGATGGTTAATTTTATGTGTCCTCTTGGCTAGGCTATGGTGCCCTGTTATTTGGTCAAACACTAATCAAGTTTCTGTTTCATAAAGTAATCGCGTGTGAGTAAATCAGTTGCCCTCCAGTAAAGCAGTTTACCTTCTATGATGTGGGCATCCCTCAGTTAGTTGAAGACCTTAAGAGCAAAAAGGAGTTTCCTCTAGGCTGTGCTCTGCCTGCATACTATAACTAGACATTTTGCCAGAACGCTCTTCACTCTTGCTGCCTGAACTCTGGATTGGGGGATGCAAGTCTGCAGAAGTCTCCAGCCCGTCACCTCACCTATAGATTTCGGACTTGCCAGCTCTCCGCAATCTCGTGAGCCAATTCCTTGAAGTAAGTCTCTGTCTTTATTTATATGCACACGCATATGTAGTGAGGGGGGCCCTGGTGGGGCAATGGCTGCTAACTGAAAGGTCTTTGGTTCAAACCCGTCAGTGACTCTGCTGGAGAACATACCTGGCGATCTGCTCCCGTAAAGATTACAGCTTAGGGAGCCATATGGGGCACACGACAGCCACAACATATACATGGCCTGGGTGGTACAAATGGTTAAGCGCTTAATTACCACCTGAAAGGTTGGTAATTTGAACCCACCTACAGGTGCCTCAGAAGATAGGCCTGGCAATCTGCTTCTGAAAAGTCACAGCCTTGAAAACTCTGTGGAGCAGTTATACTCTCCATAGGAATCAACTTGACAGCAACTAACAGTATATATAATCTATCTGTCTGTCTGTCTGTCTATAGATATATATCACCCTGGTGGCTCAGTGGTAAGAGCTTGGCTGCTAACCAAAAGGTCAGCAGTTTGAACCTACCAGCCACTCCTTGGAAACCCACCCTTGGAGCAGTTCTACTCTGTCCTATAAAAAAAAAAAAAAAAAAAAAACTGTCCTATAGGGTCGCTATAAGCCAGAATCGGCTCGACGAGAGTGAGTTTGGTTTAGAGGTTGGTTTTTTTTTTTTTTTGTATAACACTGTTTTTGTTTCTCTAGAGAACCCTGACAAAGACAGAAACAGAAAGAAGGGAAAAAAAAATCTAAATAAATACCTGTGATAAATCCAGGTGTAGATAAATGTGATTAAAAGAACAAAATAGGAGAATATGCTGGGGAGGCGTCAGCTACTGACCCCTTTTCTGGGGAGGGAGCATTTGAGTGGGACCTAAAGGAGGCGGCAGAGGCAGCTTTGTGAAGACCTGGGGAAGAGGGAGTCAGTGAGGGTGAGCAGGCCAAGTCTGTGGCCAGCAGGCCAGTGGGGCTGGGTATGGCGAAGGAGCAAGTGAGACCCTGGAGGCTCAGGGTTGTTGAAACTTCTTCCCATCCTTCAGACTCTAGTTGTTACACTGTTAAGAGAAAGTTATTTTTTTTAATTTATCTAATTTTGCTTATATATAAAACTCATTGCTGTGGACTCTATTCCAACTCGTAGCGACCCTATAGGACAGAATAGAACTACCCCATAGGGTTTCCAAGGAGCAGCTGGTAGATTCAAACTCCTGATGTTTTGGTTAGCAGCCGTAGCTCTTAACTCTTAACCACTGCACCACTAGGGATCCCTATTAGACAGTGCAGATATAGGACATTTCCACCATCACAGAAAGCTCTAGTGGGCAGTGCTGCTTGAACGATGCTGGGGAGGACTGGGAAACCTAACACAGAGGTCTCAGGTCACTGATTCCATCATGGGACTATTCCTAAGGCCAGCACCCTGAGGAGGGTCAGCTCTCACCTGAGTTACCGCCGGACCTAACTCGAGGCAGGTGGTTATAGAAAGGAGATTCAGCCCAGGTTCTGGTCCAAAGGGAGTGGAGCCGCACAACCAGGAAACTTTGGAGAATGTTGGAGTCCCACGTGGAGGTATGCCAGGAATGTGGAGGAGTAGTGGGCCTGGGGAGCTCAGGGGCCAGGAGCCCTGGGAGGAGGGGCAAGGCATGGAGGTGGCATGCCAGCTCAGGACAGCCAGGATTGAGGAGCGGTGGGGCTCCTTGCCGGTTCTGTGAGCTGGGGCAAGTCCCCGAACCTGCTGAGCCTCCATTTCCTTGTGGGCGAAATGGGAAAGATGGTTGTTACAGGGATGAAATAAAATAACTGTGGAAGCCCTTTGTAAATGGTAAGGCCCCAGGTAATTTGGACACTATTTTATAGAGCACTGTAGAGGGTCAGCGAAAAAGAGGAGGACCTTCAAAGAGATGGATTGACACAGTGACAGCAACAATGGACTCAAGCATTACAACAATTGTGAGGATGGCGCAGGACCAGGCAGTGTTTTGTTCTGTTGTGCAAAGGGTCGATATGAGTTGGAGCTGACTCGACGGCACCTAACAATAACATTATTCGTTTTCCACCACCCGTATGTCAGTTGGAAACCCTGGTGGCATAGTGGTTAAGTGCTACAGCTGCTAACCAAAGGGTCGGCAGTTCGAATCCACCAGGCGCTCCTTGGAAATTCTGTAGGGCAGTTCTACTCTGTCATATAGGATCGCTATGAGTTGGAATCAACTTGATGGCACTGGGTTTGGTTTTTGGTTTTGGTATGTCAGTTTGTCATACTGTAGTGGCTTGCGTGTTGCCTCAATGCTAGAAGCTGTGCCACCAGTATTTCAGATACCAGCAAGATAACCCATGCTGGTCGGGTTTCAGTGGCGCTTCCAGACTAAGATAGACTAGGAAGAAGGGTCTGGTGATCTATTTCTGATAGCCAATGAAAACCTTATGCGTCACAACAGAATATTGCCAAATGTAGTGCAGGAAGATGAACCAACTAAGTTGGAAGGCACTCGAAGTACACAGTGGCAAGGTCTCTGGGTGGCAAAAACAGTTTGCACTTGGCTGATAGCCAAAAGGTTGGCTGTTTTTCGATCTACTCAGCGGCACTGTGGAACAGGCCTGGAGATTTGCTTCCGTACAGATTACAGCCAAGAAAATCCTATGGAGCGGTTCCACTCTGTAACAGATGGAGTCTCTCCAAAGTCACAAGCCAACAACACAACAAAAAACAAAAGCAAAAGACACAGTGGCAACAACAATGGGCTCATCTTGTACATGTGAGTGATCATGAAGATGGCGTGGAACTGGGCAACGCTTTTTTTTATTATTGTATTTTATGTGCAAATTTACAGAACAAATTAGTTTCTCATTCAAAAATTTATACACAAATTGCTTCGTGACATTGGATGCAATCCCTGCAGTGTGTCTGCACTCTCCCCCTTTCTACCCTGGATTCCCTGTTTCCATTCATCTAGTTTTCCTGTCCTCTCATCGCTGCTTTTGGACAGATGTTGCCCATTTGGTCTCATATACTTGATTGATCTAAGGAGCACATTCCTCACGGGTGTTATTGTTTGTTTTACAGGCCTGTCTAATCTTTGGCTGGAGCCCTGGTGACACAGTGGTTGAGAGCTCGGCTGCTAACCAAAGGGCTGGCAGTTTGAATGAATCTACCAGCCACTCCTTGGAAGCCCAATGGGGCAGTTCTGTTTTGTCCCATAGGGTTACTACGAGTTGGAATCAACTTAATGGCAATGAGTTTTGTTTTTTAATCTTTGGCTGAAAGCTGAACATCGGGGGTGACTTAAGTTCTAAGTTAGAAGGGTATCTGGGGAGGACTAGGCAACATTTCGTTCTGTACGTTGGGTCACCACGAGTCGGAGCCGACCCACAACTAGACTGGTTATTATTCATTTTGACTTGTAATCATATACTCTCCTAAACTGTGATTTTAATGTTCTGGAGTACCCGTCCTATCTTTCCAGCTGGACTGTGGACTCCTTGGAGAAAAGGGCCGGCCATGTCCTTCTCATGTACCCCGCGACACTGAACCCCCAGGCAGCTTCCACTCCTCCTTGGCAAACTGCGGTTAAACAGAACAGCTCTGGTGGCCGCTCTGGCCACGCAAGTTGGCTATTTCTCGCCCTTCCTGACCTGGTAGCCTTTCCCCAGCACGTATTTATGCTCCAAGAGTTGTTTAACACGCTTCTCCCTGACACATGTGGACATCTGGCTGAGTCTGGTTGTCATTTTCTGAACCCTTGGCCCATCTCAGGCTCTGACCCCTGCCCCGTTGTCTGTAAACAAATCAAGGGCAGAGGGCAAAGGTCAGAGCAGGGCTTTGCCAGTGTCTCCCAGAGGGGGCAGCTTGGGAGGAAGCCTCCTGGTGTCAACTTTCATTAGGCCTCCTCCTCCTCCCCCACCCCCCAGCTCTGAAATTGGCATTTTCATCCGCACTCCTAGCTGGGAGGTGACATTTCTGGCAGACTTGTTGATGATGGATTGACTGGATGGGGTCAGTGCTCAGGTCTGGCTCTGGTTTTTGATGAAGTCCCCACCACAGACTTGTTGAACACAGGGAGTTTGAGTGTGAATCCCGCCTGTCACAAAACTGGTGTGCTTCCAGACAAACTGACGGTAAAAATAAGAAGTTAAAGTAATCATTGGACAAATGTCTCCAGTACCCCAAACGAAGGCTTTATAGGTATGAAATCCTTATAACCTGTGCAGGCTGTGTTAATATTTCCGTTTCACAGATGAGGAAACTGAGGCCGTGAGAGGCCAAAAAGTCACTGGGCCAGAACTGGAACTTGGACTCTGTCTGATTTCAAAATTTAAAAGTATCCATTTCCGGATGTCCCAAAGGTCTCCTTTCCTGCCCCCCACAGCCCCCCCCCCGCCCTGTACCGTCCATCCGATTCCCAATGAGCTGAAGCAGGGTTTCTGAGCCCCTGAAATGCTCCTTGGCCTCCCTGCTTCCTGTGCCTAGCCTCAGCATGGTGATTTAGACTTTTCTACGCTGGAGTTTAAGGCCAGGTTTAGCCAACCTTGGTGACCTTGCCACGGGACCCCTGTGAGCCTCGGGTGCCCTCAATGGACAGAGGAGGCACCTGGCTACTGGTTTTCATCTCCAAGGAGACTGAGCAGTGGTGTGCCAGGCTGGTCTCAGGGCCTATGAGGACCGTGCACTGTGGTTCCTTGGAGGGGACAGTCCTTGTTGTCTCCACAGTGCCCACCCCCAGTAGAGGCCTGGGTGGTACCTGAAGGTTCCGAGACAGGAACTCCAGAGGCCTTGGGGAAAGCGTCAGCCCCTCTTGTGCCCCATGCTGTCAGCTCCTGCCAGGAGGGAGACCATCGCTGGCTCTGCCCTGGGGGGCCTTAGCGGTGCCCCTTGCTCTGGGCAGACCCAGGGGAGACATGCCCCATGTGTGACCTTCTTCACCAGAGCCGATGTCGCTAGCACCTTCGATACAACAGCCCACCCCTCAGGCAGGAACCGCGTCCCACTGGGCACATCTCTGCCTCTACTCGTTTGTGTTTGCTGTGCCCCTGCCAGGGTGCCAACCCCACTTCTCCATCTGCCAGAAGCTGACTGCTTTCCAGGTGCAGGCCAATTTCATTTTTAGGGTTTTCTTTAGTGACCTCAGTCCATACTGACCACTCTTTTATGTGCTGCTGGAGTACATTGGGATGGATGAAAGGGATCTGTGGGGTCCCTGTAATCTCACAGTTATAAAGCCCAGTTGCCTTCTTAGTGACCAATACTTGGACTGCTTGCCTGACTCTGGCCCCTGCCTACCTCTCTCTCCTGTGAACTCCAGAACCCCCTAGAGGCCCTGCCGAGTAGAGGGGAAGGGCTCTGAAGTCGGGTAGAGAGCCCCGGGTGAGTTCTACCTCTGCTTTTACAGGCCGTGGGACTCCAAACATCAGTTTCATCATCTGTAAATGTGACTAATATTGGCTGTGCTGGAGGGCTCCAGAGAGAGGCCACTGAGCTGGTCAACAGGCAGGTAGTAGCAGCATCTGACACAGACCCAGGTAGACAGTGGGCGCAGAATAAATACTTCTTGACTTTTTCATCACTTTCTTTTGCAGTGTTTTTTTTCTACTGGAAGCAACCTGAGGCCCTCCTCGGTTAGGAGTGAAGCAGGGTGCTAGCTCAGCCTCTGAGGGAGCTCTGCCTGTCTTTTCCCTCCCTTTTTTCTCCCCACCCCTGCCCTGGCCTCCCCATGCTCGCGCCCTCATACCGCCTGGGTGGCAGTACTGGCCTATAAATCAACCCATCCCTGGAGACCTTTGACCTAAACCAGATGGCTGTATAATGCCAGCACAGAGCAAGCTCAGCTTCCAACAATGGCTTGTGCCCCATCTCCCGCCCACCCCTGGGGGCTGTGAGCTCCTTAAGGCAGCTGCCCTGTCAATCACCACCACTTGGTGATCCAGGCGCTGGCAGCGTGACCTCTCCAGGACGCTCAGGGATGATCTTGGAGACATTCCATTAAGCCATGTAAATATCTCCTGAGGGTATGCAGTGTCTCCTTTCTTTGCCTCAAGCAGTAGCCTGGCTCAGTAGCCCAAGCTAGTAAGCCCTGTGCCACTGCCACTCCTCTTCCAGGAAGCCCTCCCTGGCTACGGCAGATGCTGGAGCTTCCGTAGCTCAGCATGGCTCACCTCTGCAGACATGTTGTTCATTCACACATTGTTTATTCTGCTGGCAGACATTCACTGCGCTGCCACTGTCTGGGCCCATGGGGAAGCTCAGAAACTTTCCTTGTTACCAAGAGCTTTAGAATTACAGGACAGGGTAATGCGGGCTACGTTTGAGCAGAAGCCCTGGGTACCAGCGAACTAAGAAAATGGATGCACTATGACCTCCAAATTCATGACAGTTTCCCAGGGAGGGGCTGAGCCTTTAAGCATGAGTAGGTGTTTGAACTGAGCCTTTAAAATGAGTAGGTGTTTGCCAAGTAGACAGTGTAGGGGAAGGGTTTCAGACTGAAGGAATAGCAGATGACTGGTGCAGGCATGGAGTGTGAAGCAGCTTGAAGGATTCAGGAACACCTGCAAGTTGGAGTCAATACAGGAAGCACACCTGGAGGGGTGAATGGGGATTGGAAGTGTATCAGTGAGAATTAGGTTTGGCTGCATGCGACCAAAAACTGTGATAATATAGGCCTAAATAAGAATAGAAGTTAAACCGAAAAAAACCACACCAGTTGTTATCGAGTCAATACCCTATAGAAATTAGTGTAAAAAAAAAAGAAGAGTCTGGAAGCAGGCAGTCCAGGGATGCTCTGGGGCTTCATGAGGTTGCCAGAGCCCCAAGTTCTTTCTGCTTGCTGCCCCACCTTCTTAGCTGTGGTTCCCATGCCCAAAGGCACCTCATGGTCCAGAATGGCTTTCGAAGCTCCAGCCATTGCATCTGCATTCTAAGCAGTGGGATGGCAGAAGTGCTGGAGGAGGGCATACTTCCTCCCTTTAAAAAGATGACTCAAAAATACCATACTACGCTTCTGCTCAACTCAATGGCCAAAACATTATTACATGACCACTGTTAGCTGCAAGGAAGCTGGGAAATGTAGTTCTGTCCAGTAGCTACAAATGACTCCACCTTGACTCTGTGGGAAAGTGTACTGTGATCACTCAATGCCTACCTGAGGGGTGGGCATGGAGCCACAAATGCATCCCAGTGTTTGCCTTGCTGGGTTGCAGCCATAAGGCCCTCTCTCCCGGGAATTCTCAAGGCAGTTGGTGCAGTTCCTGCAACCAGAGATAAACCTATGGCCAGCCGCTCTCTGAAGCCCCAAGGCTGGGCAGAATTTCAGATCCCCTGGTGAAGGGTTTCTTGGTGCTATGCAGTTCTGATTTACCACCTTAAGACATCAGTCACCCTTCAGCAAGGCTGGAGTCTGATGAATGCTCTGTGTGGTTAGGGCGTGGGCTAGGAGTACGAGAAAGAAATGCAGTGTACCTCAGGTAGCTGCAGCCTTATCCCTGGGGTGGGAGGTTTTTCAAAATGTAATAATACAGAAAGAATTTGAGGAAAGTTCTGAGCTATTTTATTTTCACACGTGAAAATTCATTGTCTTCTGGTAGAATTCCACCCCTGTTGTGTTAGAGCCTCAGTTTCCTTAGCTGTGAAATGGGGCTAACACTACCTATCTTGAGGGGTTAGTGAAATAAAAGATGGCAAAGCAGCTGAGAGACACAGGGTGTAGCAATTAAGGGCACAGGCTCTGGCCTCAAACTGCCTGGCTTCCAACCTTGGCTCTGCTGCTTGCTGGCTGTGTGACCTTGAGTAAGTTACTTAACTCTTATGTGCCTCAGTTTCCTTATCTGTGAAATGGGACTGTTGTGAGCTCATACACGTAACGTTTTATACAGAAGGGCTTAGAACTGACCTAGCACATGATAGGTGCCACGGGAGTGGTAACAGCTCTTAGGTCTTGGGATTCAGGCAGGTCTGACTACGCTCAAGGGCAAGTTATTCCTCTGAACACTGAAAAAAAAAAAAAAAAACCCCTTGCCATCGAGTTGATTCCAACTCATAGTGACCCTATAAGACAGAGTAGAGCTGCCCATACAGTTTCCAAGGAATGCCTGGTGGATTCAAACTGCCGACCTTTTGGTTAGCAGCTGTAGCTCTTAACCACTACACCACTAGGGTTTCTGTCTGAGCACTAGCTTCATTATCTGTAAAATAAGGGTAATATGACCTGCCTTGCAGAGTGATAGAGTAGCTGTAAAGTCCCTGACACCCAGGACATGCCCAGATGGGATCTATGGTGGAGATTATAATAGCTATACTGCATTCCAGGCTCTGTTATCAGGGCTTTAGAGGTATTGTCTTTTACCTGCAAGATAAATTTCGATTAACACTCCTCTTGGGGAAACCGAGGCACAGAGAGGTTAAGTAACCTTTGGCTTTGCCCACATTCACACAGCTGGTGCTGAATGAAGCTGGTATTTGACCTCGGGTCACCTGATCCACAGCCTGCATTGTCCTGCTCAGGAATGTTGATTCTGAAGAGGAGTGGGCCTCGTGTTTAAGAGGGGAAGGGGTAACTGTGATGGAGAAATTTCATTGATTAAGGGTAGGGCTGCACAGCCAGTTATTGTAATTGCTGTCAATGAGTCATAAACCTGTGAAAGGTTGAATTGGCAAAAGCTGTGTGACAGACAACCCAAAAACAAACCCGTCGCCATCAAGTCAATTCTGACCCATAGCGACCTTAGAGGACAGAGTAGAATTGCCCCATAGGTTTCCAAGAAGTGGCTGGTGGATTTAAACTGCTGACCTTTTGGTTAACAGCTGTATCACTTAACCGCTGCACTACCAGGGCTCCAGGATAGACATAGTTACCGAGAAAAAAAAGAGTAGGTGCTGAGGCTGCTTATTGTGTACAACCAAACACCGCAGGGGGATAATTCCATGGGACATCCTAGTTAATTGGCCTGATAACGTGTTTAGTGCCTCTGTTCTACCGCCTGGTTTGTAGCGTAGTGCCTGGGGTCTTAAAAGTTTGCAAGCAGCCATTCAAGTCACAACAATTGGTCTCTACTCACCTAGGGCAACGGAGGAAGAAGGGCAGTCAGGAATAGGAGGAGGACATGAATAGTTGTCTGCACAAACAACTGCCTCCTTTGCCATGAGGCCAGAAGAACTGGATGGCGCTTGGCTACCATTACTGAACGTTTTGATCAAAGATTCCATAGAAGAATCCTGATCAAAAGGGGGAAAATGCAGATCAAAATTTCAGATTTCATGAACCATGAAGGGTAGATGAACCCCTGAAACTATTGCCCTGATATAATCTTTAAACCTTAAACCTTTAAACATGAAGTCATCTTAAAACTAGCCAGCAGTTTAGCTTAAAACCAAAAAAACACCCCAAACCCAGTGCCGTGGAGTCAATTCCGACTCATAGCAACCCTATAGGACAGAGTAGAACTGCCCTATGGAGTTTCCAGGAGCACCTGGCGGATTCGAACTGCCCACGTAGCACTTAACCACTACGCCACCAGGGTTTCCAACTAGTAAAAAAGTTCTGCCTTGAGCATCACGCTCTTTTAAGAACCATCTCTGCCGGGTCACTGACAATGGTAACTCAAAAGATTAGCTAGAAACCTTAGGGGGCAGTGAGTGTATGTTAATGAGGGAGGAACAACTCAGAAAAGGAGGGTGAGGATGGTTGCACAACTGGAAGAATGTAATTAATGTCACAAAATTGTACATGTAGAAACTGTTCAAGGAAAAAAAAAAAGAACGTTGACAGATTGTGATAAATGTAACTAATGTCACTGAACAATATGTGTGGGAATTTTTAAAGGGAAACCTAACTTGCTGTGTAAACTTTCACCAAAAACTCAAAAAAAAGAGAGAAAAAAATTTTTTTTTTTTAAAAGGGGAAGGGATGGGGCCAGGGTGGCCCAGAGTTTCAGGCCTAGCTTCCCCAGAGGCAATGTACAGCACAGAGGACTAGGGCTGCCGACCCCGTGTATCCCAGATACCCAGTCGGAGCTGGAGGCTGTGCTCTGGGCGCGTCTGGAAGGAGGGCGGCACTGTCCTCGCGGGTTCGCGTGGCAGGCAACTTGGAGAGCAGTCTATGGCAGCACCACCGGGTGCAGAGCTCCTCGGGGCCAAGCAGCACCCCAGCCTGGAGTGCGAGGCTGCGGAGTTTAGACTGTAGGCGGTGGCAGTAGGAGGGGTTAGAGGAGGGTGATGAAAACCAGCTCCAGGAAAATCCCCCTTTTATGGGGGGCGGGTGGCATTGTGGGCCAGGTGCAGAGAAGGCTGGAGAGTGGAAGGAGGCAGGCCACGTGGGGAGGGCTAGGAGGAGTGCAGGAGGGCCCAGGAAGAGGGACCCAGCAGGAGACAAAAAGTCCGGGGTGTGCTGGAGGAGCCCCCATTTTTTGAGCCCCGACGATATCAGGCACAATGGCAGCTGCTTTATTACTTTCATGATGTCATCTGATCCTCAAATAGTTCGGGGCAGTGGGTGTGATGTACCTGTTTTCCAGATGAGGAACTTAGAGGCTCAAGTGGCGCAGTGGCTTGTCTGAGGCTGCACAGCCAGGGCGTGGGTCGCTGGCTGAGCGCCGCAGAGTCCCGCCTCCCACCTCCTCACCAAGGCTGATGTGGCTGAGGCCAGAGGTGGAGTGGGAGGGGCAACCCCTGCTGGAGAAGTTGCTGCCTGTTGCATTTTGGTGTTGTCTGCAGCCAGGTGGTGGATAGGACGCTTGCGTGGTTACAACATAAATGACAGACTTTTCTTTAGGACGCTGAAGTTTGGCTGTGCCCAGTGAGCAGGAAAATGGAAGTGACCTTCCCGCAGAGATTTAAAGCAGGGCGTCAAACCAGTTCATTCCTGTTCAGACCCCTGCTGAGAACGTACATTTCCACCCGGGATATACTGGATCCCCCAAAAAACCCCAAATACTGGATCAGAATCTACATTTTCACAAGATCCTCAGGGGATTCTTATGTAAATAACTGCCTGGGACCCTGTTAGAATTGCAAATTCTAACCCTAAATTCAAGCCCTGATTTAAAGCCCTGCTGGCCGCTTGGGCAGCACCGTGTTTAATGGCTGAGACTATGGGGTCAGGGCAGCCTCAGGGAGAAAAATCTGCAGCTGCCCAGTGGGGTGAAGGATGGGCCCCAAATGGGGCCTCCCTGCTTCCCAGTTCCTTCTGGGCCAGAAACTCAGTGCTGCCCACCCTCTTCCCTGGTCTACAGGGGCTGTTGGTGACAGCTTTGAGGGGACATTGCTTCTGGGGACACAAAAGGGTACAAAATTGTATGTACGGCATGAACTCACATTGTAGAAAATAATGTCAGTAGGCTATCTTACAAACAGAAGGTTATCAGAGGTTACTTCTAGGTAGCAGAAGAGGTGAATTTTTCTGCTTATCTGTGCTTTTATGTACTCTCCAAATTAATACATACAGAAGAATAATGTAAAAAGTCCAACATCTGCCTCCAGCCCCACCTCCTAGCAGGTTCTTGGGGTGTTTATTAGTTGCCTATGGTTGCCATAACAGAGTACCGCAAACTTGGTGGCTTGAAACAATAGAAATGTATTCGTTCACAGTTCTGGAGGCTGGATGTTCAAAATCAAGGTGTCTGCTGGGCGATGCTCCCTCCAAGGGCTCTAGCAAAAAATCCTTCCTTGATGCTTCCAGCTTCTGGTAGCTCCAGGCATTTCTTGGCTTGTGACCGCATCGCTCCAGTCTCTGCCTCTGTCTTCACATAGCCTTCTTCTCTTCTCCATGTGTTTCTCCTCTGTGCATCACGTGCCATTGAATTTAGGGCCCACTAGGATAACGCAGCCTTGAGGCGCATTGGCTAAGAGCTTGGCTGCTAACTAAAAGGTCGGCAGTTTGAATACACCAGCTGCTCCTTGGAAACCATATGGGGCAGTTCTACTCTGTCCTGTAGGGTCGCTTGCTCTGAGTTGGAACTGACTCGAGAGCAATGGGCTTGGGGTTTTTTGGTTTAGGATAGTCCAGGATAATCTCATCTTGAGATCCTTAACCAAATTACATCTGCAAAGATCCTATTTCCAAATAAGGTTACATTCACAAGCTTCAGGGGTTAGCACATAGGTATACATTTTGGGGGGCCACCATTCATCCCTACTACACAGTGACCCATCCACACCACACCCCCTCACCCACCTAGTTTCAGAGCCACCATGGTGGGCAGTCCTGGCACCATTGTTGCAGCACTGCTGGGGCGTGAATCCACTCTGCTTTCTCCTGAGCTGCAGAAGGCCACTCTGCTGGGAGCAGCACACCCTGGACTTGCAGGGCAGATAACACCCTGGGGCATTCCAACCATTTGGGGCCTGCAGGGTTCCTCAGAGGGGCCCTATCTAATAGCTCCAGTTGCCCACATCAGTATACGATTCATTATTGTCAGTCGATTCCAACTCCTGGCAACCCTTTGACTGCAGAGTAGAACTGCTGTATAGGGTTTTCAAGGCTCTGACCTTTTGGAAGCAGATCGCTAGGCCTGTCTTCCAAGGTGCCTCTGGGTGGGTTTGAGCCGCCAACTTTTCAGCTAAGGTGCAAACCTTAGCCACTGGCACCACCCAGGGACTCCTTAATGCTCCCTTTATTGTCATTCTCCCTTTCCCCTCCCCCTCACTTTTATTTCCGAAGGTCACTTCCCCTCACCTGCACCCAAGCCCTGGTCTCAGGACAACCCAAACTAAGACAGACTGTCTCTGACCCATTTCTCACCAAGCTCCTCAGAGATGATGCAGGCATATACAAACACACCTGAGGCTGTATGTAAACACTGGTGTATATGTATGTGTGTGTGTGTGTGTATATATATATATATATATGTCTTGTTTTTTAACGAAGCACAAATGGAACCACGCTGTACTTACTATTCTGCAACTTGCTTTCTTCATGGCTGAATGAAACACTGTAGGACGGATTTCAGTTACTGGTTGGTGGCTGAGGAACCCTTCCTGGGGACCCCAATTCTGCCCCCACCTTCCCCAAGGATGGGCCACTCCGGCAGGTCAGTATTCATTGCCCAAACACGGGCCAAGTCCCCTCCCCCCAGCAGGACACAGGGGCACAGAGATGGTAAGGAGCGGACAAAGGAGGGCTCTATAGGGCCACTATGAGTCGAAATCTGGCAGTGGGTTTGGTTTTTTTTTTTTGTCTTTGGAGGAGTGACACTCTGAGTGCTGACATCTGGCTCTTTGCCACATGAGCTGGAGCCCAGAGGAGAGGGAGGGCCTGGCCGGGAGGGTGCGGTAGGCCATGGGGTCAGCTGGAGCAAAGGTGAGGAAGTGTGAGAGAGCGTTTGGTAAGACGATGAGCAGATGTGCCGTTTCTGAGGATTTTAGTTCATTATCTTCCTGGGTTGCAATGAATTCTTTTATCATAGACTTTTGCAGGACAACCCTGTACCATCTCCAAGCTGTCCTGTGTCCGCGAACAGCCTCAGGGTCAGGAACCAGATGAGGTGATGGGTGCATTTGGACAGAAGCCCTCTTTGGGGAACTTGTCAAAAGCCAGCTGTCTTTGCAAAAACCAATTTTCAGGGATTACATAGAAATCACTTCAGAGTTTGTGGGTGTTGACAGCTCAGCCACTAATCAGCTATGTGACCTTGGGAAAGTCACTTGAGAGCCTGCTTTGCAGTCGCTCTTCTTGGTGTTTTTGAAAGCAGCTAGTCAAACCTGGGTCTGTCGGCTTGCAGGGGTGGAGTGGGAGGCATCCATGAAGACTTGGCGTGGGGAGCACTGATCACTCACCTCTTTTTTCTGCTCCCACCCACCTTCCAGGCTCCTTCTAAACTTAGGGAAATGCTAAGCAGAACAGTCCTCCCTCTCCCTTTCCCCCTTCCTGCCTCCTATGTTGGGAATATACGCTGGGGTCAGCCCAGAATTCAAACCCCAATTCTATCATCATGTGACCCTGGGAAAGCCACTTCTTTTTATTAATTCTTTCTACAAGTATTAGGTAACTACCTACTATGTGCCAAACACTATTTCAGGCACTAGGGAGCCCTGGCGGCGCAGTGGTTAAGAGGTACGGCTGCCAACCAAAAGGTTGGCAGTTAGAATCCTTGGAAACCCTATGGGGTGGTTCTCCTCTGTCCTATAGCGTCGCTATGAGATGGAATGGACTCATGGGCAACAGGTTTGTTTGTTTCTTTAAGGATACAAAACATCAGGGAGAAAACAGACAAAGGCTCTGCTCTCATGAAGCTTATACTTTAGTAGGTAGAGATAGACAATTAGTGAGTAAACGAATAGTAAAATGTCAGATAGTGACAAGTGCTATGGAGAAGAATAAAGCAGGAAAGGGCTTGAGTGTGTGATGGAGGCTGGATTTTGTGGTTTTAAATAAGGTGGTCGAAGAGGGACTCACTGAGAAAGTGACCTTTGAGCGAAGAACTTGAAGAAGGTGAGGGAGTGAGCCATCGGGATATCTCTGGGAAGGGCTCTCCAGGCAGAGGGAACAGCAGGTACAAAGGTCCTGAGGCACACGTGCTAGAAGCGGAAGCAGGGGATGAGGCCAGAGAAGAACTGGGCTTCAGCGTGGGCGGATCAAAAGGACATTGCAGAGTGTGGAAAGGACTTTGGCTTTCTTTCCGAGTGGGATGGGGAGTCACTGCAGGCTTTTGGAAAGAGGGGTGACATGATTTGCCTTAGGCTTTAGCAGAATCACCTTGACTCTGGCCTTGAGAAGAGACTGTAGGGGCCAGCTAATGTGAGAGGGTTGAGAGTTGCCGGGGGCTTAGATCAGGGTGGCAGCAGTGGACATGGAAAAAATGGTCAGATGGTGGATATATTTTGAAAGCAGGGCCAACAGGACTTGCTGTTGGGGATAAGAGAAAGAGAAGAGTCAGAGGTGATTCCAAGGGTTTGGGCCCAAGCAACTAACTGTAAGGATGGAACTGCCACTAATGGAGATAGGACGAATTGTGGGAGGCGGGGACAAATTACCCAATAAACAAGGTACGCACGGGCTTACTTACTAATCTATAGTGCACGTGGTAAAACCCATGTGAAATCGTGTATTACAGATGAGTAAGTAAACACAAATAAGCCTGTGCATACCTTGCTTACTGGTTAATCTGCCCCTGGTGGGAGGGGCACATTGGGGGCAAACATTGGGAGCTTGACTTTGGTCATAGGAGGTCTGAGATGCCCATCAGGCATCCAAGAGAAGGTGTGGTGTAAGCGGTCGGGTACAGAGCGCAGGGGAGAGGTCTAGGCACACAGATGGTTTTTATAACCATGACATGGTGTGAAATCACTGGGGGAATGAGCATAGCTACTGAAGAGAACCAAGCCTCAGTCTCTCCTTCTGTAAAATGGTGATGTAACTACCTCCTGAGGTTTGTTGTGAAGATTATCTGAGTACGTGTAAAGCATTTAATAACGAAGGGCAGAGTGTAAGAATACTGTAAACCCAAGTTATTATTAAAAATCAAAATTACCATCTCAACAAGAGTAATGCCTCCTACTCAGAAATGCTTTTCAACCTTTAAATGCATATTCTGTTATTTTTAATCATTAAAACTATCCTGAGCAATAAAACAGAATAAAATTATTATCCCCACCTGACAAGTGAGAAATGTGGAGTTCAGAGAGGTTAAGGAAGGTGCCTGGGTCTCCGCTGCCTGGTAGTGACACAGCCAGGGCTCACGTGAAGACCCCAGACTCCTGCTCCTGGGATCTTTCTGCTGTAGGCCGTCAATGCTGACAAATGCCCTAATTAATAAGAGCAGGTGCTGCTTGCCAGCAAGAATTTGGATGCCAGCATTGCTTGGGGCAAGCCCAGTGGTACAACCTGCTGCAGGTCATACCAGGGGCCTACATTCATGCTAAATGGACAGGGGACACAGGCTGAAGCCTGCAGAAATGGTGACGGGAGGGCAACTTCCTTTTGCCTGACACCTTCCTGTTTTATAGCAGTAGGTGGAGCTTTTCCACGCGCCAGCTAAATTCAGCAAAACCTCCATGAAGTGGAGCCTGCTCGGCCCCACACCCTGCCTTCCCTTGCAGCCAGTGTGTTGTCGGGTGAGGAAGTTGACTCTGAAAGAAGCTGTGAACCCAGAGTTAGCAGCATGAGACCAGCATGGGAAGGTCTGGGCTTGTGCAGAGCAGAACACTGGCCTTGAGTCAGCTTCCCTCATCACCAGCTGGGAGACCTGGTAGAAGTTATTTCACTTCTCTGAGCTTCAGCGCTTTCTCTTCTGCAAAATGGGAGGGTAACCCTTGTCCTCAGCATTAAGGACTAGAAATTATATACGTAGACTGAGTGGCACATAACAGGACTTGCTCAATGGCGGTGGTGTCAGTTGGCTCTGGCTCACGGCGACCCTACCTAAAACAGAAAAAAACGTTGCCCAGTCGTGCACCATGCTAACAATCATTGCTGTGTTTGAGCCCAGTATTGTAGCTGTTGTGACAATCCATCTCATCGAGGTTTCCCTCATTTTTGCTGACCCTCTGCTTTACCAAACATGATGTCCTTTTCTAGTGACTGGTCTTTCCTGATGATGTCGGTTTATTGGTCCTGTGGTGGCTACATGTTGCTATGATGCCGGAAGCCATGCCACTGGTGTTTCACATACCAGCAAGTTCACCCATGGTGCACAGGTTTCAGCAGAGCTTCCGGATGAAGAGAGACTTGGAAGAAAGACCTGGCAACCTACTCCTACACCTTCCCCAGTGGAAACCCCACTGAATGATCAATGGTAGATGTTATCAGTATTAGCACTGCTAGCAAACGAAAGGAAAACTTGCAGAGTGGATTAGGAAATCCACTTAGGTTCAACTGAAGCCCTCCTTCTCCACTAACCACATCTACCTTTCTCAACCATCAATCTAGAAGTTTTGATTAGAACCTACTACACTCAAGGCCTTTATTCATTGATACGCCCAGCGTCTCCGTGTACCCCTGTGCATCAGGAGTACAGCTTGGTGCTGAGACACACCAACCTCTGCCAGTGCCTCTCAGGGCTGCCAGACCTCATTCAGACAGTGCGGGCTTTGCCCAGGCCCCTTTCCCTGCACTGCCCCACATGCTGGCCCTCTGAATGCCTGGGCTGGGGGCTCACACTCCTTTTTGGGATTTGCAGGGTCTCCAAGGGCCTTCTGAGCTTACCGACTGCATCAGAGTGGGCTTCCAGCCCTCAGGACCCTGAAGCAGGTTGGGCAGGGAGGGAAACTGAGGTTAGGTGAGTGGCATGGGGACTGTCCCAGGGCAGGGAGAGAGAGGAAGCAATGCCTCCCTCCAGGGGAAGGAAGCCCTCCAGTGTGACAAGCTCATGCTAGGCAATGTACACTCACTATCTTGTCGATTCCCTCACTGCTGTGCCACTGCAGGAAGAGTCTGCTTTCACTGTTTTATGGAGCTCAGAGAGGTGAAGTGACTTCCCAAGGTCACACAGCATTTCCCGTCTGAAGCTAGGGCCTCAGATTGTCCTCTTTCCCCTCTGCCTGTCTCCCTCCTCCCCAGGCCCTGCTCAGAGGAGGCTGTGGTCCTGTTCTGTGGCTGCAGAGCTGCAGTGCAGGTTCCTGCCATGGAGTCTGGGCTGGAGTGTGGTGGCTGGGCTGGGCCTGGGCTGCCTGGAGATGAAACATGCCAGGAGCCCCACTCGGGGCGAAGAGGAGCCAGAAGGTCCAGTAGTAGCAGTGATGCGGGAACACTGTCAGAGGTCACACAGGGAGATGCAGCCACTCCCTTTCATAACAGAGTCTTTAGAGAGAAATCAAGGCTTCCTGAATCTTAAACCTAAAATGTCAGCTGAACTTGATGACACTAACAACAATAATGAAATATATAGTAATACCATATATTGTGGTAGGCACTTTATGTATTGTAAACCTTCCCAGCAATCTGCTGCACAGGCATTACTATCGTCTTCACTTTATAGGTAAGGTATTGAGGGCTCAGAGAGGTTACTTAACTTGCCCAAGGTCACTCAGCTAATAAGTGGCAAAGCCAGGATCCAAGCCTGAGTCTCTTATTCCAAAAACATGCTTATTCTGCTATACTGAGATGTAAACACTTGATCTCCAGTGACAAAGAGAAGGCCCAGAGAGGTTGAACTGGGCCTGAGACCCACAGTGAATTAGTCTCAGCTGGGGAAGCTTCTGGATCTCCAGGCACCTTACTTACTGCCTGTAGTGCTGGAGAGGAGCCGTGTGCCAGAGTCAGGCCTGGCCGTGCCCCCTAGCCCCCCACATACACATACAGATTTATTGTACTCATGTATTTTTATGACCAGTTCAACCTCTGCAACAGGCTTAAACCAAAAGTTGAGAATCCCCCTTACCAGCTAGGTAGGAAGCAGCCATGTGTCCCCTCCTCCAGCCATCGAGAGCCTGAGTCACACCTTGCTTAACTTGGGCCAGTGGCCCCTTCACCTACTACCACTCAGACCTCCTGTGTGACCTTAGGCCAGCTACTGCCATGTTATGGGCCTCAGTTTTCTTTTCTAGAATGTGAGGACTAGCAGCACCTCCCGCCTGGGATGTCTGGGATGCGACAGTGTGGCGGTGTCTGTAAAAAGTCAGCCAGGTACCTGGCACACAGATGACATTTAAGAATTGCTGCCCTAGATTGAAGTTGTCAAGGATTTCATTTTACTTGGATCCACAATCAACACCCATGGAAGCAGCAGTCAAGAAATCAAAAGACTCATTGCATTGGGAAAATCTGCTACAAAAGACCTCTTTAAAGTGTTGAAAGGCAAAGATGTCACCTTGAAGACGAAGGTGTGCCTGACCCAAGCCATGGTGTTTTCCATCACTTCATATGCATGTGAAAGCTGAATTATGAATAAGGTAGATTGAAGAATTGACAACTGTGAATTATGGTGTTGGTGAAGAATATTGAATATACCATGGACTGCCAAAAGAACAAACAAATCTGTCTTGGAAGAAGTACAGCCACAATGCTCTTTAGAAGCAGGGATGGTAAGACCACGTCTCACATACTTTGGACATGTTATCAGGAGGGATCAGTCCCTGGAGAAGGACATCATGCTTGGTAAAGTAGAGGGTCACTGAAAAAGAGGAAGACCCTCAACGAGGTGGATTGACACAGTGGCTGCAACAATGGGCTCAAGCATAATGATTGTGAGGATGGCACAGGACTAGGCAGTGTTTCCTTCTGTTGTACCTAGGGTCACTGTGAGTCGTAATCAACTCTGTGCCACCTAACAACAATAACACCCTAGCCTGGCCTGGTTGCCTTTAGATTTTGGTAGTCGGGCATGCTCACTCTATTTCTAGGTCAGTATTTGCTGCAGCCCAAAGACCAGCCCCGTTGAGGCAGGGTGGTCACCTCTGAGGCTGCCTGAGTTGCTCTTCCTCCTCTGGCTCCCACAGGCAGCTCCCTCCCCATGCTGACCCTGCAGTCCCCCCTCCCCCACTACCATGAGCCTTGTTGGTCTTGCACCTCTAGTCTCTAGCACTGGGCTGGCACAGAGTAGGTGCTTGGGAACTTGGTGAATGAATGAATCATGGAATTCATGCCCCACCAGTATCCAGATCCTTCCTGACTACAGTGTGGTATCCCAAGAGTGGCTCTGCCCCCGTCCTTACCAGATGAACGCAGGACATGGGATGGCCTCTCGTCCCTAGCACTTGCCTGGGAGGAAGGATGCTGAGTTGTGCAGCCATTTTTTCCACACACTTCTGTGCCCTGAGCTCAGAGGATGGCAAGTGGAGCAGGGAGGGCCTCTCAGAGGAGGCGACCTTTGAATCAAGGCCTGTTTGTCTGCTAGGACTGATTCTATTTGAGGCTCTGTTGCTCTCGGGGTGCCTGAGACGAACTAATGGGGCCCCTCAGTACCCACCAGCCAGACTTCAGCTGCCCACACTGGTGTTTCTTGCCCCGAAGATTTTCTCTTGCCATGGACCTGTACTTTAACTGAAATCAACGTCTGGCAGGTTGGTGTACAAACACCCAGGCCTCCTCATCCCTCAGGTGGGGTCACTGCCTCCCCGGTGGGATTGAGCTCTGGCTGCTCACTGTGTAACCAGCTTAGGAACATACCTTTCCTAGTGTCACCCCCCAGCTCCTGACCCTGTTCACCCCCCAGCTCCTGACCCTGTTCGCCCCCCAGCTCCTGACACTGTTCACCCCCCCAGCTCCTGACCCTGTTCACCCCCCCAGGTCCTGACCCTGTTCGGCCCCCCAGCTCCTGACCCTGTTCGCCCCCCAGCTCCTGACCCTGTTCGGCCCCCCAGCTCCTGACCCTGTTCGGCCCCCCAGCTCCTGACCCTGTTCGCCCCCCAGCTCCTGACCCTGTTCGCCCCCAGCTCCTGACCCTGTTTGCCCCCCCATCTCCTGACCCTGTTCGCCCCCAGCTCCTGACCCTGTTCGCCCCCCAGCTCCTGACCCTGTTCGCCCCCCAGCTCCTGACCCTGTTCGCCCCCCAGCTCCTGACCCTGTTCGCCCCCCAGCTCCTGACCCTGTTCGCCCCCCAGCTCCTGACCCTGTTCGCCCCCCAGCTCCTGACCCTGTTCGCCCCCCAGCTCCTGACCCTGTTCGCCCCCCAGCTCCTGACCCTGTTCGCCCCCCAGCTCCTGACCCTGTTCGCCCCCAGCTCCTGACCCTGTTCGCCCCCCAGCTCCTGACCCTGTTCGCCCCCCCATCTCCTGACCCTGTTCGGCCCCCAGCTCCTGACCCTGTTCGCCCCCCAGCTCCTGACCCTGTTCGCCCCCCGGCTCCTGACCCTGTTCGCCCCCCGGCTCCTGACCCTGTTCGCCCCCCGGCTCCTGACCCTGTTCGCCCCCCGGCTCCTGACCCTGTTCGCCCCCAGCTCCTGACCCTGTTCGCCCCCCAGCTCCTGACCCTGTTCGGCCCCCCAGCTCGTGACCCTGTTCGCCCCCCAGCTCCCGACCCTGTTCGCCCCCAGCTCCTGACCCTGTTCGCCCCCCCATCTCCTGACCCTGTTCGGCCCCCAGCTCCTGACCCTGTTCGCCCCCCAGCTCCTGACCCTGTTCACCCCCCAGCTCCTGACCCTGTTCGGCCCCCCAGCTCCTGACCCTGTTTGCCCCCCAGCTCCTGACCCTGTTCGCCCCCAGCTCCTGACCCTGTTCGCCCCCCAGCTCCTGACCCTGTTCGGCCCCCCAGCTCCCGACCCTGTTCGCCCCCCAGCTCCCGACCCTGTTCGCCCCCCAGCTCCCGACCCTGTTCGCCCCCAGCTCCTGACCCTGTTCGCCCCCAGCTCCTGACCCTGTTCGCCCCCCCAGCTCCTGACCCTGTTCGCCCCCCAGTATTCCTCTGGTCTCTGAGACATTTTATATTTTCTCTGTGGTTGCACTTTTCTTCTCAGAGAACCTGGGGGTTTAGAAGTACCTCCCGGGCTACCAGGAGGCATTTTATAATATGACTTACGGCAGTTTGGGAGAAAAAGTGTTGAATAAAGTCTTGACCATCTAATGGCATATTCTGCCCCTACACAGGGCATCGCTACCACACCAGTTGTTGTTGACTCGTGCGACACTGTGTGTGTTAGAGCGGAACTGAGCTCCACAGCGTTTTCAATGGGTGATTTTTTTCAGAAGTAGATCACCAGGCGTTTCTTCTGAGGTGCCTCTGGGTGGACCCGAATTGTTGGTACTACCCAGGGTTTCCAAACAGGGCACTGTCCCTATCTGAAGAATGCACATGGTTGTTTCTTAAGTGGGAAGAGGAGCCGAGGCAGGTGTGGGAATGGAGTGAAGATGCTCCACCACCACAGAAGGTACCTGGTGCTAGGTGCAAGGGTGATGCCAAGCCTCCTGCAGATTCCCAGGGAAGAACTGCTCTGCGGCCTAGACTTCGGGGGGCTTGTTCAGGAAGGGATTTCCGGGCTACTCTGAGGCGGAAAATTCGAGACTATAAGCTCCTCAACAGCTGTGTCCTCTGTATTGTTTGGGCCGCTGCCTGGAGCACCATGGCTACGGAATGAATACAAATGAATAATGGAAGAGGCTGTCCCAGAGCTCAGAACAGACTCATTCATTCCTCACTCACCCACCTGCTCCCTTCCCGGCTCCCCTGAGACTTTACTGGGACTTGATGTTGTCAAAACTCATATAAATCTCTTTGTCATCTGGCTCTGTTGTCTGCAAGGCCCCAGATATCAAGAAGAAGGCAGGAATTTTCACTTTTCTCCATAAGGGGAGTGGATGGGAAGTGCCTTGGTCCCCCCCGCCCCCGCCTCAACTTCCTGGAGAAGCAGATGGGACCTGCGATGCAGGGGATGGCTGGGGACCTCTTGGGCCCTGCCCCTACAACCTTCTGGGTACTCTACCTCATTGCTTTCTGCCTTGGAGGCTGGGCCCAGGACTAACCAGGATCAGGGGCTGGCACTGTGGGCAGAGGAAGTCCCCCGAGATGAGGGAGGAGGGGGGAGTACACGTGGCATTACTGGGGACCCTGTGAACATGTCTGGGCTGGGAGTCAGGTCTTGGATTTGGAAAGCCACAAGAAGGGCAGGATGGGGGATTCATACCCGAGACGGAAGAACTAGAGGCACCTTCTTCAATCGGAAGCCTCTTAGATGCTTCCCACTGGAAGAAGAGCCAAACCTACATGTGATAACCACCCAGGGCCACAGGTGTGAGCAACTAAGTAGGTTAATAAGGTGGCAAGTGTGTTTAGTGACTAAAAGGAGGTAGGTGGTGTGGTGGACAGCCAGGGCTTCCCCAACATAGGATAAGGAAGGACCTTCACCTACCTCCCTTCATTTGGACCTCATACTTCTTTTGATACTGCCTCTATACGTCTTGGTTAAATGAGCAGCCAGGTCACATTGCCTGGTCTCAGGGAGCTTGTGATTCTCTTTCAGGGAATACACCAGGGTCAGCTTGCCCTGTGCCGCAAGCTGGATTGATTCCCAAGGCCTCAAAGCAGGACTTTACAGAAACCCCTGATGGGCTCCATCTTACTGCACACTGTGAAATGTCCTCAATTATGGAGACCATTTGGGTTTCTAATTCCATACTTTGTGTATTATCTATCCTTCCCAGCTTGTCTGTTCACATGTTAGGTAGCATTGTAGCAACATATTAAAATACACACCATGGGACATTAAATGTAACTGATGTTTAACTGTGAGCTGAGTTGGGTTGAGTTGCTCTTACTTCTTGTCATAATTTTCCCTCTTTCTGGTAGATATTTAATTAAACATGTATTAACTTTAATTTTGAAATTTTTTTACTGTAGGTTTTGGACCAATAAATTCATCCCAGGTCTCAAACATTTTTTAAGGCCATTGAAAAACTTGTAGGCCAGAGCCCCGTGCCCAGAGTGCCCATGGCTGAAACAGCCTAAACGAATAATTTCTTTTATAAGGATCAGCAGAAAGCTGGTTCCTATGAGGCCGAGATGTCCCAAATGTGCAGCTTTTCCAAACTACTGTCCCACTCCATCATCTCTAACATCAAGTACTCCCTCTCCCCTCAGTACTCTCCCTCCCATATTTGGGTTCTCTAATTCACTGGAACATCTCACAGAACTCATGAACTGTATAAGGGAAATGGCTCACGAAGTTGTGAAGGCTCCCAAGTCCCAAATCCATGGGTCAGGTGTAGGCTTCTCCTGACCCACGTTGCATACAGGGGCTGACAAACCCAAACTGGCAGTTCAGACCACAGGCTGCTGGCTCATAAGGCTGTGGAAGCTGGTATATCAGGTCAGACGATAGGCTGCTGGCCCATGGGGCTGTGGAGGCTGGCGAATCCCAGATTCAGCACGTCAGACAGCAGGCCTCTGGCTCAGGTCCCAAGAACCTGAGCTCAGTTGATCACGAGCTAGATGGGGGATCCAGATGCAGAGAGAGAGAGCCCCACCACATCGTCCACACATATATCTTAGATGCAGGCACAACCCAAGAAAGGGGAAACTTTAGTAAGGGTGGGACTTGAGTCACACCCTCCTGCAAGACTGAGACCCAAGACACACCCTATACCAACCCTGCCTCATCAACATGTAGAGGTCAGGATCTGGAACACATAAAATGAAGGACAACTGCACAACACTAGGAATCATGACCTAGCCAAGTTGACACATAACCCCAACCATCACAGGTTATCACAGGTTCCATATACCTTATTTGCATAGTCCCACTCAATCATTGTGTGTGAATCACAAAGACCATGGCTAGAAGGGCCATATTAAGTAATTCATTACACTGCACAGCCCCACTACTTTCTCCCCACCCTCTGAGTCATCGGTACCAGCACCCTGACCAACCTTTCTGTCTCTCACCCCCCACCACCTCGTTCTCAATCTGGTGTCTTTTGTACCTGGCTTCCAGTTTCATCATCTGGAAATAACCTCTCTTTCTCTTTGTCTCATCCTTGCCTGACAGTCTGTGACGGTGGCTGAGCAAGGCCAGGCCACTCTGCATCACCAGCTCCTAGGCCCTGAGTGATCCCATGTCCACTGTGCCCTAACATAGGCCATCCCTGCACCAGGCTAGAGCCTTCGTTGTCCCTTGGACCCACCATGCTGAGTCCTCCATCTCCATCACTGTTCCTGCTCTGACCCAGCCTAAGACTGGAAAAGCTTCAATAATACTGTCCTGGACCCATGATAGAGACTTTCAAACAAAAGAGACTATGTTTATGAGGCCGCCCACATTTCTCTCCAAAGACATTTCTCTGCAAAAACCCACATTTCCGGTGTTCTTGATCCTTAGGATTATCTCCTAAGGCCTCACCCATGGAGGAGAGAGGCTGGCCTCCCATCCCATTAAAGAGGAGGGGTGGGCTCAGGGGTCTGCAGGTTGTGGTATTTGGGAGGGAGGAGCAGGTGGGGAGCAGGAGGTGGTTGGCACCACAGAACAGAGGCCAGTGATTTTAAGGGTGGGTGGCAGGGTGATAATAATAATTAGAAAACCATCCTCATAATAAAAAATTATTGATAATGACAGCTTTCAACGAGTATCCAATACATTGGAGACCCTATACTGAAAACTACAAATATTACCACATACTGCCAGAAGAACGAACACATCTATCTTGGAAGGAGTATGGCCAGAAGGCTCCTCGGGAGCAAGGATGGCAAGACTTTGTCTCATGTACTTTGGAAATGTTATCAGGAGGGACCAGTCCCTGGAGAACATCATGCTTGGTAAAGTAGAGGGTCAGCAAAAAAGAAAACCTTCAACAAGATGGATTGACACAGTGGCTGCAACAATGGGCTCAGGCATAGCAATGATTATGAGGATGGCGCAGGACCAGGCAGCATTTCAATCTGCTGTACGTAGGGTTGCTATGAGTTGGAATCAACTCGATGGCAGCTAACAAAAACAACCTTGTTTAACTCTCACAATAGTCACATGAGACAAAAACAGGCTCAGAGCAGATATGAAGATGTCCAAGGTCACAGAGTCTGGGAGGACAGCCCAGATCTGACTTGTTCTCAAATCCATGCTCTATCTTGTCCACCAGACAATTTTTTAAAAACTAGAGGGTATTTGCTGATTCCTGGAGAAATGCAGTATAAGAATTGATCCATCTCCTAGTCTTTCACCAGCACCAAATGGTTTTAATTTCTCTAATGTTCTGTTGGGATGACTGTCTCTTGATCTATGTACAGGTTCCTCATGAGCACAATTAAGTGTCCTGGAATTCCCCTTCTTCACAATGCTATCCATAATTTGTCATGATCCACACAGTCAGATGCCTTTGCATAGTCAATAAAACACAGGTAAACATCTTTGTGGTATTCTTTGCTTTCAGCCAGGATCCATCATCAGTTCCCTGTTAATGTACTCCTGCAACTGCTTTTGAATGATCTTCAGCAAAATTTTACCTGCGTGTGATATTAATGATATTGTTCAATAATTTCCGTATCTGGTTAGATCACCTTTCTTTGAAATAGGCATAAATATGGATCTCTTCTTCCAATCATTTGGCCAGGTAGCTGTCTTCCAAATTTCTTGGCATAGATGAGTGAGCACTTCCAGCACTGCATCAGTTTGTTGAAACATCTCAATTGGTATTCCGTCAAATTCCTGGAGACTTGTTTGTCACCAGTGCCTTCAGTGCATCTTGGACTTCTTCCTTCAGTACCATCGGTTCCTGATTATATGCTGCCTCCTGAAATGGCTGAACATCAACCAATTCAGTATAGTGACTCTGTATTCCTTCCATCTTCTATTGATGTTTCCTGCGTCGTTTAATATTTTTCCCTTAGAATCCTTCAGTATTGCAACTCGAGGCTTGAATTTTTTCTTCAGCTCTTTCAGCTTGAGTAGTGCCAAATGTGTTCTTCCCTTTTGGTTTTCAAACTCTGGTTCTTTGCCTATGTCATTATAATACATTACTTTGTCTTCTCGAGCCGCCCTTTGAAATCTTCTGTTCAGCTCTTTTACTTCATCATTTCTTCCATTTGCTTTTGCTACTCAACATTCAAGAGCGAGCTTTAGAGTATCTTCTGACATGAATTTTGTAAAGATTATAGCCTAGGAAGTGCTATGGGTCAGTTCTACTCTACTGTATAGGGTCGCTATGGTCAGAATTGTCTTGGTGGCACATAACAGGGCTAGTCCCACCTCACTACCATTTATTTTTAGTATTATCCTGTTTCTTCTTTCATGTTTACTTTTCCAGATAAATTTTAGTATCATTTTGGTAAGTTCTTCAAAAATCCTGGTGGTAGACTGAACTCAGAACAACTTGATGGTACCTGCTACCACCACCGACTGCTCAGACAGGGATCACAATAGAGGGTCCCAGACAGAGTGGGAGGATAATATAGAACAAAATTCATACTCACACACACACACACAAAAAGACCAGACTTGCTGGTCTGACAGAGACTGGAGAAACCCTGAGAGTATGGCCCCCAGACACCCTTTTAACTCAGTATTGAAGTCACTCCCGAGGTTCACCCTTCAGCCAAAGATTAGACAGGTCTATAGAACAAAGAATAACACACATTGTTCAACCATGTATATGAGACTAAATGGGCACACTAGCGCAAAAGCAAAGACAAGAAGGCAGGAAGGGATAGGAAAACTGGACAAACGGAAACAGGGAAACCAGGGTGGAGAAGCGGGGAGTTTTGACACATCATGGGTTGGCAACTAATGTCACAAAACAATTTGTATATTAATTATTTAATGAGAAACTAATTTGCTCTGTAAATTTTCACCTAAAGCACAATAAAAAAAAATTCTGGTGGTATTTTAATTGATATGGTACTGCATTTATAGATTATTTTAGAGGATACATGACCTTTTTGAGACATTGAGTATTCTAGTCCAAGCACAAAATATGTCTTCCCATTTATTCATGTTTTCTACCATGTCATTTAGTAGGATTTAAAGTTTTACTCATAATTCTTACAAATTTCTTGCTATGGCTTATTCCTAGGTATTTCATCTTTTTTGTTGCTATTATGCAAACAATCCTGTCATCCATTATATTTCCTAACTCATTATTTGTCTAGAGGGAAGCAGTTGATTTTTGATTACCCATTTTGCAATGATCTGCGTCACTGAATTCTTATTTCTCCAGTAGGCTCTCTGTTGATTCTCTTGGGTGTTCTAGGCATACAGTCATACCATCTGCAGATAACATTTTTGCCTCCTTTTTCTTATCTAATTATTTGGCCTATACTTCCAGAAGAGTGGTAAGTAATGATAGTGTTTGTGGCATAATATACATTTTAATGACTAAATAATATGTCACCATTTTGTTATTGTTGTTAGGTGCCGTTGGGTCAGTTCCAACTCATGGCGACCTTATGTACAGCAGTACAAAACACTGCCTGGTCCTGTGCCATTCTCTCAACTGTTGACAGGCTTGAGCCCATCATTGCAGCCACTGTGTCAGTCCATCTTGTTCAAAGTCTTATCTTTTTCACTGACCTTCTTCAGGGACTTGTCCCTCCTGGTAACACACCTAAAGTACACGAGACAAAGTCTTGCCATCATCGCTTCAAAGGAGCGTTCAGGCTGTCCTTCTTCCAAGACAGATTTGTTTGTTCTTCTGGCAGTTCATGGTATATTTAAGATTCTTTGCCAACACCACAATTCAAAGGCATCAGTTCTTCTTCAGTCTTCCTTATTCATTGTCCTGCTGTCACATGCATATGAGGCAATTGAAAATACCATGGCTTGGTTCAGGCGCACCTTAGTCCTCAAAGTGACTTCTTTGCTTTTGAACACTTAAAGAGGCCTTTTGCAGCAGATTCACCCAATGCAATATGCCATTTGATTTCTTGACTCCCACTTCCATGGGCATTGATTTTGAATCCAAGTAAAATGAAATCATTGACAACTTCAGTATTTTCTCCTTTTATCATTATGTTGCTTTTTGGTCCAGTTGTGAAGATTTCTTTTTTCTTTATGTTGAGGTGTAATCCATACTGAAGGCTGTAGTCTTTGACCTTAATCAGTAGGTGCTTCAAGTCCATTTGGTTATACCATAATCTAATTAACCAGTCTTCTCTTTTGCACATTTATGTTGTTTACAATTTTTCCCATTTATAAATATCACCACAGTGGATGCTTTGCCTTACACCTCTGCTATCCTTTTTATTTATATCATCATGATAGATTGTTAGAAGTAACAAGAATCCTTCAAGAAATAGGAACTGTTTTGAGATTCCTAATACTTAATGCCAAATGATTTTCCAAAAAAGGTTTCTGTGTTAATCAAACTAATTAGAAAAGGTTCAAATGTTGGCTGGTACCATACAGAATCTCGGCGTTGGGGGACCATTTTCTTAGAGGGAATTTATATTAAGTGAACTTGATTGTTAGTCCTGTTGGGAAGGTATTTTGTTGTGAACGTAGATTTAGTCGGGACAAGAAATTGTGGTATCAGACAGGCTGGTGCCGATGCCCGGTCTGGCCTCTTGGGGCCTCCTGAGCTGAGGTCATAGCCTCTGTTTACCTCCTTCTGAGAACTCCCTTCTGTTAGGCACTGTTGTAACCTACACAGCCATCAGATAGCATCTGCAGTATTGTCTTGACTGGTCTTGCCTGGCCTAAGTAGCCAGGAGTCCCTGGCAGTGGCTATTGTCAACCACACACAGCAGTGTCCAGCCTCCCTCTTCTGGCTTCCCATGGCTCTGCCCATCTGCACTGCCTTTTAAGCAGATGCCCCACTCTTTCTTTCACTGCTCCCCAATGGTGTCTTTGGGTGTCTTGTCAACCAAACTGCAGTGCAGTCAGCTGCTGGGCTGCACTCTATCGTTCCCTGACAGCCCTTGCCTCTCCCTGCACAAGGTAGACAGGGAAAGGGCTCATCTGCTTAATCAATGTGCTCAAGCAGGGGCTCTCCATGGGCTCAGGAATGACATGTCGAGTTGACTTGAACACACGACGCCAAGGGTGGGGAGGGGTAGGAGGGGAGAGTGCAAGAGCCTGTAAGGTGGGCACCCTGGGTCCCTGGGGACTTGGTAACCCTGAGTGTGGGCCTAGGGCCTGGAGAGCGAGGAGAAGGGTGCCCATAAGCACATAGTAGCTCCTTGGTGCACACGTGTTGCATAAGAAGGACTCCATGTGAAGTTGTCAGTGGCCCCCTTTCCAGGGCAAAGCCAGGTAGCGGCTCCTCTGGTGGTTGGAGATGCATGATGACTGAGCAGGGAATGTCAGCTTCAGGGAGGCAGGGGACTGGTTTCCCCAGAAACCTGCACCTCTGCCAGTGCAGGATAGCGTGAGATGTCACAGGTGACTGGCACCAGCCCTACGAAATTCTACCTAGACCTTTCAAGGCTGGCAGTGGAGGAGTGCGTGCCTGTAGAGAAGGGTGGGCAAACCTCAGGGCCCAACTCTTGACCCCTGGAGGTTGCTGGAGCCCCAGCCAGGCCAACCTTGCCATATTGTTGTGTCCTGGCCCACCCTTCCTCTCCTCTCATCAGCATTGCAGACCCCCAGGCTGGGAGGTCAGAGAAGACCTGACTAAAGGTGCTGAGAAGCAGCCTGGAAGCACAAGAGGTCTGGAACTTGGCTTCCATGGCAGTTCTTTCCACCTTCAGCTTGGCGACACCTGCCTAGAGGCACCCTGCCCAGCACCTTACTCTGCAGCTGCGGCCCAGCTGCCAGGGTTAAGCCCAGCTCTGCCACATGCTAGCTGTGTGGCCTTGACTAAGTTACGCAGCCTCCCCAAGCCTCTGTCCAAAGTTTCCACCTGTCAAAGTTCTCCTGAGGATTAAACAATATAATTGGATGTAAATTGCCCTACCCGATGCTGGCACATAGAAGTGATCACCACTAGGTGGCTGTTATTATTACCTGCATGTTCTTGTTAGTCGCTGTCGATTCTGACTCATGACAACCCCATGTGTTACAAAGTAGAATTGATCCATAGGGTTTCCTTGGCTGTAGTCTTTATGGAAGCAGATCGCCAGGACTTTTCTTCCTCAGCACCACTGGGTGGGTTTGAACTGCCAACCTTTAGGTTAGAAGTTGAGTGCAAACCATCTGTGCCACCCAGGGACCTTATTAATAATCCCCAAATGACAGACTGCTAAGTTCTTTCCACCTGATGAATATGTTTACCTTCTTAAGCTGTACAACAGACTGCACAGTAAATATAAGCTGCGTCAGTGATACAGCACCCATCTTAAATTAGTCATAATAGGTTCTGCACTATTCATTTCCACTCAGCAGCCCTTGCTCACTAGAGACATTTTAGGATTTCCCGAAAGCATTTTAGAGGGATGCTTGTAAATTCATTTTGCTTCGTTGCAGGCAGTGCTCCTACTCAAGGGCCTGTAACTCTGCAGATGTGTCTCCAGCCACTCATTCAGAGCATTTTCCATTGCACAGGGGAGGGCCTCACAGTCTTACGTAAGTGACCTGAAATTCTAGTAGTTCATTCATTCATCAAAGGGCAAGAATTACTCAGGCAAGAAGGTTGTACCCAGGCAGAAAAAGCAAGAAATCAGAGTTATGAGAGGGCTTGGGGGTTGGGGGGCACTCTAAACAGTTCGGAGTCCCTGGGTGGCAAACGGTTAATGCATTCGGCTGCTAACTGAAAGGCTGGAGGTTCGAGTCCACCCAGAGGTACCTCGAAATAAAGGCCTGGCGATCTCCTCGAAAATCAGCCACTGGAAACCCTATGGAGCACAGTTTACTTTGACACACCAGGGGTCGCCATGAGTCTACGGCAGCTGGTTTGGTTTTGGTTTCAAGCGGCTGTGCCGGTAGGCTGGATGTTGCATGAAGTTGTTTCCCATCTCTGTTTTCCTGAGAACCAGAGATCAGATGTGATGGCTTTTACAACGAGGCTTTAGAAATTCTCACCAGTCCCAGAGGCTCATCTTCTGAAGACAGAAGCCTCCACAGACCAGAAGCCACAGCCCCTCTGAGCCAGCATGGGGCTGAGTCAGCTCCAGGTGCAGGCCCAGCATGCTTTCAAGACCAGCTAATTCCAGAACAAGAGCTGATAATGGTGCTCTCTGGGGTGAGCCAGATCCTGGCTACACACATTGCCCCAAGCAAGTCTGATGACGTGTTACTAAGCCACTCTGGGCGAGGCACAGTCCTCCCCACCACCACTCACCCACCCCCCACCCCACCCCACCCCACCCCCCGGGCATGGAGCTTCCTAGCCAGCTCACTCAGCACCCCAAGGAAAAGCCAACATAGGAGCAGCTCACTTAGTTAGCACTCTCGCCTCTGCACAGCCCCAACCCTGAAAATGAATGGGAAAGACTCAAAAGGCCTTGGAAGGAGCCCGGTTTCTGTTTTGAAGTTTATGAAAGTCCTTCTCAGATAACGACCAATTGCTGTGGTGTCAATTCCAACTCACGACGACCCCATGAGTTACGGAGTGGAACAGCGCTCCATAGGGTCTTCATGGCTGTGGCCTTTCAGAAGCAGATTGCCAGGCCTTTCTTCTGAGGCACCTCTGGGTGGGTTTGAAGTACCAACCTGTCAGTTAGTAGCCACCCATGGACTTCTTTCTCAGATACTACTAGCTGTTAATTTATACTCAGCTTGCGTTTACCCCAGCTTGGTCATACCCCAGTCACAAAACAGAGACAGCAAATGAGAATGGGGAGGTAGGTGACCCCAGAGACAGCACACCAAATGCGGCCCTGAGCAGCTGCCTACCTACCCATAACAGCGTATCAGTTTCTTAGTGCTGCCGTAACTAAGTACCACTGCAGTGCAGTGAATTACTTTAATATGGCTCTTGTAGTCCTGGTCTTTGTGACTCCCACAAAATGATTGGATGGGACTATGCAAATAAGGTGCTGTGGCCCATCAAGGGCATTAGACAGCCTGGTAATAATGCAGATAAGGTGCATGGAACCTTGTGGGGGTAAAACCATGCAAATAAGGTATATGGAACCCCAATGAGGGGATTGGTCAGTTTGCCACTTTTCCCTAGGCTCAAAGGGAGCCAACCCCAGAAGTGGAGAGGGGGACCTCACTATCATCAAGAAGAACAGCCAAGAGCAGAGCACGTCTTTTGGACCCAGGGTTCTTGTGCTGAGAACCTCCTATACCCAGGAGAGAGAGATAGCTGTGATACCAGAGACAGCAAGAAGTGGCGACAGAGGAACGGCAGCAGCAGAACTAGGAGACCAGCATGAGATGGCACAGTGGGCTTCCTGGCTCATAGAGTGAGGTGGCTACAGTGGGCGTGCCAACCCACAGAGCAAGAGAATCGAGCACCTTCAGGCAGGAGGCTCCCTGGCTGAGTGGGGTGCTTCTGGGCACTTACTGGTAGAGCTAAAGAGCTTTGTAACACTTGCCTGAGCAGGGCAGAGGCCAGGCTGAGAGCTGAGAGGCTGCCTGCAGGCATAGCTGAGAAGAGGCTGTCCTGATTGAAGAACTGTACTCCGAGTGGTTCCTGGTCCTGAATTGTAACCTGTTACTTCCCAAATAAACCCCAAAACTGTGAGAATGGTCTGTGAGTTGTGTGGCCACTGCAACAAATTCTCAAACCCAGCAGAGTAGCAGAGTGCCATAGGAGGGATGGCTGGTGTCAGAATTGGGAAAAAGTTGGAGAGATATACTAGCTGGCCTCATACAGGGATCAGCCTTGGGTTGTAGATCTTGATTCTCTTCTCCTCCCCTTTGTGAAGTTAGGTGAGGTCTGACGGCGCTGCGCCATGTTTACAACCATAAACTGGGTGGCTTAAAACAACTGGAATTCATTCTCTCACAGTTCTGAAGGCCAGAAGTCTAAAATCAAGTTATGGGCAGGGCCATCCCCCGCAAAGCTTCTAGCGGAGAATGCCTCCTTGCCTCTTCCAGCTCCTGACAGCCCCAGGCATTCCTTGGCTTGTGACAGCATCACTCCAATCTCTGTGTCTTCACAATTTCCTGTGTGTCTGTCTGTGTATTCACATGTCTTCCCTCCATGTCTGTCTGTGCCTTCACATGGCATTCTCCCTGTGTGTCTCTCTGTTTCTGTGTCTCTTCTCCGCTTCTTACCCTAGTGGCGTAGTGGTTAAGAGCTCAACTGCTAACCAAGAGGTCGGCAGTTCAAATCCACCAGCCGCTCCCTGGAAACCCTATGGGGCAGTTCTACTCTGTACTCTAGGGCCACTATAAGTCAGAACCGACTCGAGGGCAGTGGGTTAGTCATATTGGAATCAGGCCCACTCTACTCCAGTATGACGTCCGGTTTACTAAGCACATCTGCAAAGATGCTATTTCAAATCAAGTCTTATTCACAGGTACCCGGTTAGGACTTGAATAATATCTGTTGTTTTTTTGTGTGTGGAGGGTAGGGTGGGGGCCACAAGCCAAACCATAACAGATAGCAAGAACTCTCAGAGTACGGAAGCCTGGGGCCATTCGGCAAAGGGACATGCATCTCAGGAGCCCCAAGGTCACAGCATACAAAGTGTGCTTCATGCTAATTCTGAGTACTCAAAAATGGATGAGATCCTACTTAGTGTGATTGGCTTAAGATAAGGGTGTAGTGCATTTTAGGAAAAGTCCCACCCCAAGAGATCAAGCTCAAAGTAGGTTGGTGCTTTAAAGGATGATTTATAAGAAAACTTCACTGAGGTTAAAAAAGCTCAGTTTCAAATCAACGAGGTGTCAGTGAAATAAATAATCCTGGAATTGCACAGTAATAAAGGCACCCCCAAGAAGGGTGTGATTAGTTATCTAACGAAGGACACAGGCAATGAGGGCTGCCAGCCCTTGGCAGTCCCTGTGGGTGCAGAATGAGGGAGGATTAGCCAAGGAAACCTTGGGCAGGGCTGGGCTGCTGGACAGGGGGAATGGCAGGAGCAAAGGTGTGGAGGCTGGACAGCACTCCTTTTCCTGGGAAGGGGAAGAAAGTACTGAGTCTGGCAGGAGGGCAGTTCTTGGGTGGATTCCTTAAGGGAAATCTGCTGAGGTCAGATGACCCAGACATGCCGCAGACAATCTCCCAGGTGGCTGTTGCTGACCAGCCCACAGAAACTTCCTTGAGGGCTACCAGGCCCGCCCCTGAGGACCCCCTTCTGCACCACCGATGGCTGGCGGTTGTTCTGGCAGCTCAGGTTCTGTAAGTCTGCAGAGGAGATGGCCTGGTGGTCCCTGCACACAGGCGACCAGTGTCAGTGGGCAGTGTGCCTGTGGCCCTCATTGCCCAGACCTGGTCAGGGCGCGCCAGGGCGTCCTGGGAGCTAGTGCAGGCTGCTCAGCTGGCCCGTCACAAGTGAGCCTTTGTGGCCCCGGTTTACGAAACCAGCCAAATATTTTCCCTGTCACTTTATGAGGTGCTAGCTCTGCCCATTCAAGCTGGGAAAAATAAAGCGTCACATCATTTGCTCCATTAGTCTTGAGGAGGTTTGAAGTGAACCAACACTTCTTTTAAGAGAAATCTGTGCCTGGGGAAGGCATGTCAGCCCGAGGGGGTGGGGCGCAGAACCCCAGTGCCACCTTTGTGGCACCATCCAAGTCGGCTGCAAGCTTTACAGATGGAGAGAACAAGGAGAGAAGGGAGAGTCCTACAAAAATTCCCACAGGGCAGAGAGGTTCTCCAAGGGTTTCAGAGCTAAGGGGCGGTGTTATACGTTGAGGTTGGAAACCATTAGTCTTCTGCAGGGAGCATGTGGGCGGCCACCAACCCACTGTGATTTCTGGCCGCCCAGCAAGTTCCCCTACAAAGCCTCCTTTCTTCTTTCCCATGGCCTATGATTTCATTGATCTGCTTCCCTTTGCCTTTAGTAGTCAGTGTCACTTATTGGGCACTTGGAACCTCATTCATTCATTCAGCTGAGATTCATGGAACACCTACTACATGTGCACAATAGTTAAGCACTTGGCTGCTAACCAAAAGGTTGGTGGCTCGAACCCACCTAGCAGCTTTGTGGGAGAAAGGCCTGGTAGTCTGCTTCCGTAAAGATTAAAAACCAAACAAAAAAACCAAACCCACTGCCGTCAGGTTGATTCTGACTCATAGCAACCCTTTGAGACAGAGTAGAACTGCCCCATAGGGTTTCCAAGGAGCGGCTGGTGGATTCGAACCATGACCTTTTGTTTAGCAGACAATCTCTTAACCACTGCGCCACAAGAGCTCCAGCTTAGAAATCCCTATGGGGCAGTTCTCCTCTGTCACATGGGGCTGCCATGGTCAGAATCACCTTGGCACCCAATAACAACTATATGCTAGCCTCTGGGATGCAACGGTGAAATTCTCCTTCATAACAGCCCTGCATGGAGTACTAAGGAACCTATTTCTTTAGATGGATAAATTGAGCTAAAGAGGGGAAGCAACTTGCCAAACACATACAGCTAATAAATTCGTTGCAGAGTTGAGCTTTAAACCCAGGCCGGTCTGACTTCAAAGCCTGTCTTCTCTCAGCTCAGCTTCAGTGGCAGGATTACAAAGAGGCAAGAAATTAGTAAAGAAGAGACGATATATGTAACCGCGATTATAATTCTTTGGTTTGTCTTGGAAGTTATATTCAAATTGATCATAGTTTTATATGCTAACTACCTTTTGAGATGAATAAAGATTCATTTTCTTAAAAGTGAAGCCAGGATGGCGACTTAAACCTCCATTCCATGCTGCATGAGGTAACTCCACATTGCCACCTGGTGGCAGAGCTTTTGCATGGCACAGGAGAGAGATGTAAAGAGGAGCAAAGACTAGATAGACCTCAGGAACGGATCCCTGGAAAAGGCCTCCAACTTGGAAGTGAGATCCAGGGGCTCTAGTCTGGGCTCTGCCTTTGGCTGGCCGCATGCCACTGAGTCAGCCACTTCAGTGCTCAGGCTGCAGGTTGATTATGCAGTGCCTGAAGAGGCTAGTATCTCTGGAGAGTCCCTCCTAACTCAGATAACCTCTGACCCTTTGTTGTCCCTCCTATGTTGCATTGAACTCAAGGAAAGATGCTCAGGCGGGTTTTGAGGCACCAGTGGGGGAAGCGGTGTTGGGCAAGGAGGGCTTTCCGGAGCCCTCAGGCCACTTAATGAGGGCAGCATCTCTTCCACCAAGTCTGTGGCCCGCCCTGGCCTCAGAAGGTCCAGTTTGGTCCACCATGGATTGTCACCGTCTATGGGATCCTCTCTGACTGCAGTCCTTTTAAAGTCAGTTCTCACCCCATGCTACTCTTCCCAGTGCCAGAGACCCTCTACCACATACTAGGGTGTCTCCATCCGGAATTACCTCTGACCACAGTTCAGGAACTCAAGTTCAGTGTCTAGAGCAAGCCTAACACAGCAGGGATGGTTTATTAGTTGTATTCTCTTGTCAGGAACAGAAAACCTGGCCTAAACTGCCATAAGATAAAAAAAGAGAATTTTTGTGCTCATACCGCTGAACAGACCTGAGGAAATTTTTGGTTCGGCCTCACTTGTATCCAGGGCTCAGACACCATCACCAAGATCTGGTTTCTCTCTCCCCTTTTCTCAGGTCTTCTTCCTTGGTGTCCAGAGGTTTTCTGTTGTTGTTGTTGCCATTGGGTCAGCTCTGCCTCATGGCTACCCCGTGTATAACAGAACGAACACTGCCTGGTCCTGCACCATCTCCATGATCATTGGTATGTCTGAGTCCATTGTTGTAGCGTACCTATTGTGTCAATACATCTCATTGAGGTTATTCCTTGTTTTCACTGACCTTCTACCAAACATGATGGCCTTTTCTAGCAACTGGTCCCTCCTGATGATGTGTCCAAAGTAAGCGAGCTAATTTCTGAGCATCCTCGCTTATAGGGAGTATGCTGGTTGTATACTAGAAATACCACCAGAGGTTCCCTAGAGATGTCTTATGGGCTTCAGGCCCCCATACTCTCAACCCATATGAAATAACTACAATCTAAGTAAAGCTATGTATTTTCACACCGGTCCCTAGATCTCCCAGCCCCACAGAGTGCTGCCCCTAAACCGTTCCTACACTTACATTCTGGAGGCCCCACAGTTGGAGTCATCATCTTCTTTTTCAGGTCCCAAAATGACAGGGAGGACCACCTGGGGCCACCTGCGCCCTCATTCTTACCCAGCAGGAGCAAGCGTGTTTATACCAGCATTCCCCGGGAATGCATTCCAATTGGCCCTGCTTGGGTCACATGCCCACCCCTGAGCCAACCGCTGTGGCCACAGGATTGGAATGTGCTGATTGGCTCAGCTTGGGTCAAGGCTCCATCCCTGGAGCTGCAGTGGGACAAAGTCTCTGAAACACACTCCCAGAAGAGAATCTAAAGGTGTTTTGCAAAAGGAGGAGGTAAAGAATGCTAGAGGCAAACCCAGCAGGAATCCATTAGTAACAAGGGTGGGTAGAATGAATGTTTATAAAGTACTTCTTTTTTGGAGAAATCAGAGGGGTAATCAAAGCTGTCTTTAAGATAGGGTCACTTCCTTCACTTTGGACAGGTTTCTTGAGTAGCAGAGAGGTGGGGTTGGGTTTAATCTTATGTCTTGTCCTCCCCACTCTTCCACCCACAGGGGGCAGCCTGGGCAAAGGCACATTTCAGAGTGCTTACTTCCGCAGATCTGGAAGAAGAGGGTATTAGCTCAGTGTGCGCTTTGCCCAAGGGGATGTGTCTTGCATGTGAATGTTGTCCTTACACCCCCTCCTCTGGCCTCTGACATTCACTGAGTGATTTTTATTTGTTTAGCTGCAGCTGGATTCTCTTACTGTTCTGCCCTGCGTGGGCTAAGGTTTAAAATTCAAGATAGGGTGTTCAAGTGGGCAGGACTGTGGGGACTCTTGGTCCAAGCCACTCGTGTTGTAGATGGAGAGGGGACAGCGAGGGTCAGGGTCTTGCTGAGATCACACGGCCAGTTAAATCGCAGAGCCAGGACCCTCTGCCTGGCAGCCCCTTCTGTGGGTGCCTCATCATCAAGGGATGCCCAGGCAGGCAAGCGAGGAGGCAGCCCAGGTGAAGACTCAGGTGACACCTTTGCATGAATAATCCATAAAATCAACTCTCCACAGTCTGGGAGAGCTGGGGGGCAGGCCACTCGGGAGTAAAGCTGGCTGCATCTACTGTGGTTACTTCTTGGTGCGGGCCAGTCCTTCCTCGTGGTGTTTTGCCCAGGCTGATGTTAAAAATTAACTTTTCCAGCACATTCAAATGAGGCAGAGGGAGGAGGCATTGGTGTGAGGGTAGAGACTTGATTTTGGGGGAGAAACTACAGGGGAATCTTCTGGAATAGATGCTCCATGTGCATTTGATCCCTCGGAGATTCAGAATGTTATACCAAGCAGTGCTCTGGGTGTACCCCAGAGTCAGACCCAGACCCTGGCTCAAGAAGCTCCTAGTTTTGGGGGTCTAGCCCCACAAATAATGACATTTCAGTGATAAAGGGCTCTAGGAGGTGTGGTAGGACAGAGTAGAGAGAGAGAATAACAGGGAGGGGGCAGCTCCGGCATGGAGGAAGCACACCCAGAGGAGCCATATTGAAGTTGAGGTTTAAAGACGTTACTAGGTGGAAAAGTCCGAGAAAGGCCTTCTGGGGAAGGGCAGGGCTTTGAAAAGCAGAGCAGAGCTCAGGAAACCTCAAGAAGTTCAAGACGCACCTGAGGGAGACAGCTGTCAGAGAAGACACCAGTCAGAAAAGCGAACCAGTTTCCGTCGAGTCCATTCCAACTCATGGCCACCCCATGTGTGTCAGAGTAGAACTGGGGTTTTCAGTGGCTAATATTTTGGAAGTAGATTACCGGGCCTTTCTTGCAAAGTACCTCAGGATGGTCTCGCACCACCAACCTTTCAGCTAACAGCTGAGTGTGTTAATTGAACCACCTAGGGACTCCTCTGCTGGTCTAATTGATCGTTTATTCATTCATTAAAGCCTGGGCTTTTTTTTTTTTTTTTTCAATTTAGATTTTATCTATTTTAAATACATGACATGATAGTGATAAGTTTCCTGCCCACCCCTGTTCCCCGCCACCCCCCGCCCCAGAGGCAGCCAATGCTGCCAGATTCTTGTGGATTCTTCTAGAGACGTTGTCAGCAAATATACAAACGGCAGCATCCCCTCATGCCCTGATGTGCACCTTGCTGTCTTCACTCCATGTATCTTGGTGGTGACTCAGCACATGGAGAGCTTTCTCCTTCTTGACCATGGTGGGAGTTGGGTTGTAGAGGCCAGCTGTGCAACAAGAGCTTGGAGACCTTCTTGTTCCACCCCTGTTTGACAGTAAAAAGACCAAAGGCCCAGGGAAGGTGGGGAGTACACCTGGGGTCTGTTTAGTGGCTAAGGCAGGGCTCAAACTTCAGTTTTCCTTCCCTCATATCTACTCAAAACCAGCCAGGTCCACTTCCTTGCCTCCATGGCCCTCATTTGTCAGACCATCAGTTGGAAAAGGTGATGGGCAAGGCTGCCATTTTTTGTAGCCCTTTCAGGCGGTAGGTTGAGGTATTCACCAGCCTCTGGATGTGTGATTTCAGACTTCCATAGTGATCTTCATCAATGTTCTCCCCTCCCCCTTTCCCTCTCCTCCTTTTTCTCCTGTTTCTCCTCCCCACCTTTGCCTTAGCAGCCCTGTGTCAAACCTCGGCCCCATCCCAGGCCCAGCAACTGGTCACTATGGCAACAGGGGCCTTCCATCAAAAAAGTAGCCTTCCAGGTATTTTATTTTGAGTCCCAATTAAGCAGCGCAGTCTGTAGACTGGGCATCGTGCAGGGAAGTGTGTTTTATGGCCTGTGAGAGAGCCCAGGTGCTATTAATAGCTCCTTAATCGGTGTTGCTAAATGGGATCTAAATGCAAGTCCCGTGGCAACTGCACGTTTTCATTGTGGAGAATCTCCCAGCAGCCTCATTCCCTCCATCTGTTGGCCTGACCAGAGCTGTGCATGGTGGCGGCCTCTCCCAGGGGGATTGGTGCCTGCCCTGGGCTCGCCACCTGTCAGCCGAACTGCCTGGCCCTCTGACCTCCTCCTGACACAAGCAGGCCCTTTGCAGTCCCGCCCTTGAGGATATTTGGTGTACAGCTGTCGCTTCCATCAGGAACCTGGTGTCGTCAGGAGGCTGTCTGTCCCAGTGCCCCACCAGTGCTCACCAATTTCTCTACCAAAGCCAGAATGGGGTGAGGAACAGTACGACTGAACACATAAGTGTTATGGATTGAATCAGGTCCCCGAAAAGATATGTTGAGGTCCTAATCCCTGGTACCTATAAACATGCCCTTGTCTGGAAATAGGGTCTTTGAAGATGTGATTAGTTAAGCTTGCGGAGGTCATACTGGGGGGGGGGGGTCCTGACCCAATGTGAGTGGTGTCCTTATAAAAGAGGAGAAGAGACACAGAGACACGCAGAGGGAAGACAGCCATGCAACGATGGAGGCAGAGATTGGCATGATCCATCTTCAAGCCAAGACATGCCAACGATTGCTGGCCATCACTGGAAACCAGAACAGAGAGGCATGGAAGATTCTCCCACAGAACCCTCGCAAGGAATCAACACAGCCGATGCCCTAATTTTGAACTGTCAGCCTCCAGAGCTATGACATAAAGTTTCTATTCTTCTAAAGCCGCCCACTTTGTGGAACTTGGTTTTGGTAGTGCTAGGAAATTGATACAGTAAGTAAACATTTTTGTGAAACTTGGAAAATCTTTTCTACGAATACCATATGGGTTACCAAGCAGTTTTTCACATTGGAACAGAGCACGTTAACTATTTCCGTCATTTCTCACAATTGAAGAAATTGAAGCTGAGACTGGGAGAGGGAATGACCTAATTAACACTCGTAGTCGGACACTGTCTTGGAGCTTTACACGTGCCATCTCATTCAATCTTCACAAGACTCACTTTATAGAGAAGGAGCCCGTATCAGTTAGGATAGACCAGTTGTCGCTGCAGTAACAGGCAACTCCCAAACCTCACTGACTTAAAGCAACAAAGGTTTGAGTTTGGTTTTACCCACATTGCCTGCCCATCACTGGTCAGCTAGAGGTTCTGCTCCACAAAGTTTGTGTTGTCACTTCAGGTCTGACTAAGGCAGATGGAGCAGCCATGAAACTCTTCTGAAACGTTAATGGTCACCAATGGGAAAGAGAAGGTAGCAATGCATATACTGTTCCTAAAGCTTCCGGCTGGAAGTGACACCCATCACTTTCACTGACATTCCACTGGCCAAAGCATGTCTCATGGCCATACCTAACTTCAGGTGAGTGAGAAAGGGCAAGCTGATCATGTGCCTGGAAGGCAAGAGCTAGAATACTTGAGAACAGCTGTAATGACCTCCACAGAAGCTGATAGTCCCAGAGGTGAAGCAACTTGCCCAGATCCCATAGCTCCTAAGTGGCAGAGTAGGGTTCAATCCCACAGCTGTTTCCCGCAGAAACATATGCTCTTCCTCCAAGTAACAAACAGTTTCAGGCATGGGTTCTGCAGTCAGTCTTCCTGGCCTGCTCCGGTATTAACCAGCTATATCACCCTACCTAGTTAGGCAAGTCGCTTAACCTCTCTGAGCCTCAGAGCCTCACTGATGTGTAAAATGAAGGTACTAGTGCAGGACTACGTTTCTGAAAACAAAAATTTTATTCTTAAGTTCAAGGCAAGCGCATTTGACACCTAGACTCGACTTGACCTGGCATGAGGTTCTTTCTAGTTGTTCCTTATCTTGCTCAAGGTGAATATTCATAGGTTTCACCATAAAAATATTAATGTGTTTGATTATGGGCACTACCCCAGACCACTGGGGGTATTATATAATACATGATATATGCAACCTAATCACTCAACTCTGGAACTTTCTGAATTCTGAAACACTCTGGCCCTGTAGTTTTGGACAAGAGGCCATGGGCCTGAAGCACTCAGCTCATGGAGTGGTTGTGAGGAGGAGGGAGATAAAATGTCCCAGGTTCTAAGCACAGGGCCTAGCATATAGTAGGTGCTCAATAAACCAAAGTAAACCAGTAGCTGTCAAGTTGACTCTGACATATGGCAACCCCATGCATGTCAGAGGCTCCATAGGGCTTTCAGTGGCTGATTTTTTTAAAAAAATAGATTGCCAGGCCTTTCTTCCAAAGCACCTGTGGGTAGACTCGAACCTCCAAACTTTTGGTTAGCGGCTGAGCACGTTAACCATTTGCCCCACCCAAGGACTCCAAGTGCTCAGAAAATGATGGTTAGTCTTGGCCACTAGATTGGCCTGACAGGCAGGAAAGTGGCATAAGCGTGTGAGAGATTGTGATAGAGCGGAAACCAAAGTAAGGGAAAAATGGGGGGACGCCCCACTTTGCACATGATTGAAATCAGCCGATCTCGCTGTTCCCTGAGTTTTCTATCTTAGTAAATAGAGGTTCTTCGGGGCCTCCTTAATCCTTGAATGTGTTTATGGAATGATTCACTGTGACAGCAAATGAGGTGTTTGTGAAGGTCCTCTGAAAAGACCAAGTGATTTATAAATAGAAGGTGGTGTTCTCACCCTTATTAAATTCAAAAGCAAAAGAGTGCGTCCTTCCCATCAGGCGAAGAGTCTGAGGTTTTGTCAGACCATCACTCACTTCTCTGAGTCATGGAATTGTGAGGAGGTTCCGAAACCTTGTTCCTCAGAAGGCTCCCCGGAAGGTTGGAAACCGAGACCCCACTCTCCACTCCAAGGAGCTTCCCTTTTGTCTGCTGAATAAATGGGGCTTCTGTATGAAATTTCGTTTGGAAAAGGGGTTCCACTGTTCTAGAGGAGAGACCCGCCGTCTCGTTCCACAGGTTGAGAGCTGCCGACCACAGAGGCACGGCGTGTGGCCTTAAGAACCTGGTTGGAATCCCGACTCCACCACTCACTAGCCGTGTGACCTTGGGCAGGTTATGAGCTGCCTGTGACTCAATCTCCTGCGAGAGAAAGATGTAGCTGCCTGCTTCCGTAAAGATGATGGGGTCGACTCAAGGGCGACAGGTTAACCCTCACAACAACCCTACCCAAACCCACTGCCGCTGAGTCAATTCCTACTCAGCAAACCCTACAGGACAGACTAGAACTGCCCATAGGCTTTCCAAGGCTATAAATCTTTACAGAAACAGACTGCCACGTCTGTCTCCCATGGCACTTAACTGCTGTACCACCAGGGCTCTTGTGAGAATTAAATGAGTTAATTTACGGAAAGTTCTTAACACAGTAGTTGGTGCAGTAAACTCGCTAGAGACACTGGCTGTTATTAATATTATCTCATAGTGAGTGTGTGGCAGAGCTGGGGCCTGGATCTTCCGTCTCTCACTCCAGGAATCTTGCCCAACTAAATCCATGTATTTGCCTTCTGCCAGCTCAGTGGGTCATCCCATCAGTGACCTCTGATGGCCTACAGTAGTGCTGAGACCCTGCTCTTCCCAGCCTCGGGGCAGCTAGGCAAAGCTTGGGGCCGCAGAGCCATGGGCAGACCGCTTCTGGTCTCAGGGAGCCTTTTCCAGGGGCTTCTCTGCAGGTGGCCTTATGGGGCCCCAAGGTCTCCTTAGGTAGCTAGTACACAGTTCTAAAGACATTTTTCACCAGGCCCTATATGGATGCCTCCAAAGTCCCTCCAGGTTACCCAGTTGCCATCCAAATATAATTGTCTGTGCGTCTCATGATGAACAAAAGGTCAGGAAACAGTACTTTAAAGTGAGCCCTTAGGCCCCATGAGATCTCACTTCATACCCACCAGGATGGCTATTGAAAAAAGGAAAATAACAAATGTTGGCAAAGATGTGAAGAAATCAGAAATTTGAACTCTTATCCATTGCTGGTGGGGTTGTAAAATGGTGCAGCTGCTGTGGAAGACAGTTTGATGGATCCTCAAAAAATTAAACATAGAATTATTTTTGACCCAGCAGTTCCACTGCCAGGTAGATAGCCAAAAGAATTGAAAGCAAGGAGTCAAACAGACTCTTGTACACAAATGTTCATAGCAACATTATTCACCTTAGCCATAAGGTGAAAGCAGTCTAAATGTCCACCATTGGATGAATGGATGAGCAAAATGTGGTCTATCCATTCAATGGAATATTATTCAGCCATAAAAAGGAATGAAGTACTCATACATGCTACTATGTGGATGAACGTCGAAAACATTATGCTAAGTGAAAGAAGCCAGACACAAAAGGTCACATATAGTATGATTCCATTTATATGAAATGTCCAAAATAGGTAAATTCAGAGAGACAGAAAGTAGGTTAGTGGTTGCCAGGGGTTGGGGGCAGGGACAAATGGGGTGTGACTGCTTAATGTGTACAGAGCCTCCTTTGGGAGTGAGGAAAATGTTTAGGAACTTCATAGAGGTGGTGGTTGCAATACATTGTGAGTGTCCCAAGTGCCACTGAACTGTACACTTTAAAATGGTGGATTTTATGTTACATGAATCTCATCTCAGTTAAAACAGAATTAATAAATTTAGTAGAAGGAAGTTGTTGCTGACCTTCAGTCTACAGGGCAATTGTATTCATGCAGAAAAGATCTGCAGGGTTGTCTTAGTCATCTAGTGCTGCTGTAACAGAAATGCCACAAGTGGATGGCTTTAACAAAGAGAAATTTATTTTCTCACGGCCTAGTAGGCTACAAGTCCAAATTCAGGGCATCATCTCCAGGGGGGAAGGCTTTCTGTCTCTGTCGGCTCTAGAGGAAGGTCTTTCTTGTCAATCTTCCCCAGGACTAGGAGCTTCTCCACGCAGGAACCCCGGGTCCAAAGGACAAGTTCTGTTCCTGGTGCTTCTTTCTTGGTGGTATAAGGTCCCCACTCTCTGCTTTCTTCCCTTACCATTTATCTCTTGTAAGATAAAAGGTGGTGCAGGCCACACCCCAGGGAAACTCCCTTTATATTGAATCAGGGATGTGACCTGAGCAAGGGTGTTATATCCCACCCTAATGCCCTTTAACCACAGGCAGAGATTATGATAGGAAAATCACAAAATGGAGGACAACCACACAATGCTGGGGATTATGGCCTAACAAAGTCGACACATATTTTTGGGGGACACGGTTCAGTTCACGACAGAGGTAAACTCAGTCACCCTGAGCATGGCACTAGGAGAGCAGCCTTCCTTCCCTGTGAGCCCCCAGGAAACCATGAGCTCCTCAAATTGAGGGCGTCTGACTCATTTCCAGCTCCGCAGCACCTGGCCTGGCACACAGTAAGTGCCAAGAAACGTGGTGCCTCTTGGGAGTAATTCACGACAGCGTAGTTATCTGCCCTCTACTCACCAGCTGTGCAGTGTTGTGCAAGGAGCTTAACCTCTGAGCTTCATTCTCCTCACTGCTGGAAATCACATGGGACGATGGTGCCTGTCTGTGGACTTTGCCAGCCTTGGATCCAAACCACAGGTGGCAGGGCCAGTCACAAAGGAACGCTCAGAGGACAACTGCTAGTGATGCTAGGGTTAGTATTATTGCTGTCCAAGGTCAAGATGAGGCTCAGTCTTTATGCCTTGAGGAAACTGGCTCACTACCACTGTAACTGAAATATTTTTCTGTATTTTCCCAATTCTCACACACAGAAAGTTAATGGGTAGAATTTTCCAGTTTTTGCTACCAAATTTTTTTATTTTTGTCCATGAGCTTTAATGTCTGCCCAGCCCCCACCCCCCATCTCCACCACTCATCTGTCAGTTTGTCATACTGTGGTGGCTTGTGTGTTGCTTTGAAGCTGGGCTGGAAGCCATGCCACTGGTATTTCAAATATCAGCAGGGTCACCCATGATGGACAGATGTCAGCAGAGCTTCTGGACTAAGACTAGGAAGGAAGATCTGATGACCTACTTCCAAAAATTAGCCAGTGAAAACTCTGTGGATCACGACTGAACATTGTGCAACTTGATTGGTTTAGACGCATCACCGGGAGAGATCGTTAGAGGAAGACATCACGTTTGGTAAAATAGAGGACCATCAAGGGCAAGGGAAACCCTTGGGGAGATGGGTTGGCACAGTAGTCTCAACGATGGCCTCAAACATGCCAGCAATTGTAAGGATGACACGGGATAAGGCAACATTTTGTTCTATCGTTCATGATGTCACCATGAGTTGAAGTTGACTCGACAGCAGCTATCGATCTATCTACCCCTCTCCTGGGGTAAAATAAGAAGTAAGTGTCTGATTTTATGGAAAAATAGATATTGTTGGCATTTTACATCAAATATATCCGTGTTGTGAAGGGTAAGTTTGTCTTGTGAAGAATACAGATTCTAGAGCCCAGCGACTCTGCCACTTACTGTCTGTGTGACCTTGGAAAGTTCTGTGACCCCTCTGCCTGAGTTTCCTCAGCTCTAAAATGGAGGTAAAAGCGGTACCTAACTCGTAGGATACTGGGAGGACTGAATGAATTAACGTAGGTCAAGTGTTTGTATTAGCCACTGTCAGTCGTGTTGGTAGGAGTCCATGGGTGGTGCACACGGTTAAATGCATGACTACTAACCAGTAAGCTGGCAGTTCAAACCCACCCAGAGGTGCCTTGGAGGAAAGGCCTGGTGATCTCCCTCCGAGAGGTCACAGCCCTGAAAACCCTACGGACCACAGTTCTACTCTGTACACGAGTTGGACTCAACTCGATGGCACCTGGTTTCGTAGGCTTGGTGGTGGCAGTGGCAGTGGTGATGCCACCATTACGGTTACTCTATGGTGATCCCTACAGCACCTCTGACTCCCACACAACTGAGTATACGTTTCACCTGCTGCAGTGCCCACACAAGGAGAACTGGTAGTGAAGAAGGAGTGAGTGTGCTTGACCACTGGCCCAGTGGGAGATTCCCAGTTCTGGTGCTCAGAACACTCCGAGAGAAAATGGGGCAGCTAACCAAAAGGTCAGCGGTTCGAATCCACCAGCCGCTCCTTTGAAACCCTGTGGGGCAGTTCTACTCTGTCCTGTAGGGCTGCTGTGAGTCTGAATCAGCTTGACAGCAACAGATTTTTAATGAAGTTCTGGTTTTTCACACAAACTTACAGATAGTATAGCTAGAGTCATCTGTGGCATGGAAGCACCGTGAGCAAATTCCTGGATCAGATCGTTTGTGGTTCTGTGGTCAGAGTAGACTTTTTGTCAGTTTATGAGGACTGCCCGCCTACCTCCCTCCACCGGGTGGGTGGCAGGTATCCACTTCACATAAAGATGGTGGGTGAGTTTCAGTCTGCAATAGAAGTGACACTGGCAGCTTGGGGCTGTGCCTGGGTCTAGAAATGTTTTGTTTGCCCATGCTAAAGTAAATAACACAGAAATAGCACATAGAAATCTGAATTTCTAGCTTTTCCTTGGAAGAGCAGGAAATCTGGTGACACCAGGCCCACATCTCTGCTTGGAAACAGGGCTGGAGCTGAGTTCCCTTGTATGTGTGCTCTTGGGTCACTGAGGGCCTCACCACTCCCTCCTTCTGCCCAATTACCTGCTCCTCATTATTAGGTTACCTGCCTGGCCCCATAGGCATGGGGGTTTGCAGGCTCTGGTCTAAAAATTCAGACATATTTGTAATACTTAAGATGATTTTCAGTCATGCATTGACCATTTATTTTTTTAAAAGTTACTTAAAATAAGAAATAATTTGCCTTGAAACTGGAAGTAGAAATAGAGCAGTAGTTTCCAAATTTGTTGTTATTCTGGGTCATGACTGTTTGCCCACTGAAAATGTGTATTTGCAGACCTACTTACTTATTACTCCTTAGGAGACACAGTTTTCCTCTTCCAGAGCTATCCCATAAATACTGGGCTCCTCTTGGGCCTACTGGGTCCTTTGACTACAAGAGGGAAGGAGCTCGGCTGAGAAAATTAGGAGGACTCCATCCAAGAAAGAATTCGGTTTGCTCATCAATTTTGCTTAACTTAAGAAAAAACAAGCTTCCACCATCCTCCTCTGGGCCTGTTTCTGAGCTCACACTTGGAAAGGTCAAATAAACACAATAAATCTATTACAGGGCCTTCATGTTAAACCCCTGGGGCTTATGCTGTTCAGTAAGAGGCTGAAGCGATGACGTTTCCCGAGTGAAAGGAAGTTCGCCTGACCTTGACTATTCATTGAAAGGCAGGAGCCAACTGTGCCAGTTAACCTGACTTTTGGGAGCAGAGCCCCCAGGTTGCTTCAGGAAGGGGGCTTCACTGGGATGGGTGGCTGGCTCTGAAGGGCAGAGGCCTCCCTACTTCATGGAATCAGATGGGCTCCCTTCTCTTTTCCAAATTCTTCAGGCCAAATCCAGACAGACCAGGGTGATTGGACCAGTCAATGGGCAGGGTCTTCACTTTGGGCCACCTCTGAGCTCATGTACCAGCCTCTGGCTGGACTTCACTGGGACCAGGGCCCACCTCCAGTCCAATCAGAGATCCCCAGTGGGCGGAAAGCCAGTCTAGCACCACCACATGGGGCAGGACTGAGGGTCAGGGCATGGGGCACTGAGACAGAGGGACAGGATCGATAGAGCTGGGGAGAAGTTTCCCTGTTTTAGTGACTGTCATTCCCCAAAGTCCCAGGGTGGTACAAACAGTTAACACGCTCAGCTGCTAACCAAATGGTTGGTGGTTTGAGTCCACCCAGAAGCAAAAAGTCATTAAAAAGTCAGAAAAAAACAAAAGACCAAAATGGATGGCAGAAGAGACTCAGACTAGCTCCTGAGCATAGAAAAAGCTAAAGTGAATGGAAGAAATGATGAAGTAAAAGAGCTGAACAGAATATTTCAAAGGGCTGTTTGAGAAGACACAGTAGAGTATAATAATGAAATGTGCAAAGACCTGGAGTTAGAAAACCAAAAGGGAAGAACATGCTCAGCATTTCTCAAGCTGAAAAAACTGAAGAAAAAATTCAAGCCTTGAATTGCAATATTGAAAGTTACTATGAGCAAAAAAATCGAAGGACACAGGAAGCATCAAAAGAAGATGGAAAGAATACACAGAGTCACTGTGCCAGAAAGAATGGGTCGATCTTCAGCCGTTTGAAGACGTAGCATATGATCAAGAACCAATGGTACTGAAGGAAGAAGTCCAAGCTGCATTTAAGGGAATGGCCAGAAACAAGGCTCCAGGAATTGACAGAATACCAATTAAGATGTTTTAACAAACAGATGTAACACTGGAAGCACTCACTCGTCTATGCCAAGAAATTTGGAAGATAGCTACCTGGCCAACTGGCTGGAAGAGATCCATATATGTGCCTATTCCAAAGAAAGACGATCCAACAGAATGTAGAAATTTTCGAACAATATCAGTAAAATTTTGCTGAAGATCATTCAGAAATGGTTGCAGCAGCATATCAACAGGGAACTTCCAGAAATTCAAGCCGGATTCGGAAGAGGATGTGGAACCAGGGATATCATTGCTGATGTCAGGTGGATCTTAGCTGAAAGCAGAGAATACCAAAAAGATGTTTACCTGTGTTTTACTGACTACACAAAGGCATTTGACTGTGTGGATCATAACACATTACGGGTAACATTATGAAGAATGGGAATTCCGGAACACTTCATTGTGCTCCTGTGGAACCTTTACATAGATTAAGAGGCAGTTCGGACAGAACAAGGGGATACTGAGTGGTTTAAAGTCAGGAAAGGTGTGTGTCAGGGCTCTATCCTTTCACCATACTCATTCAATCTGTATGCTGAGCAGATAATCCAAGTAGCTGGACTATCTGAAGAAGAATACGGCATCAGGATTGGAGAAAGACTCATTAACATCCTGTGGTATGCAGGTGACACAACCTTGCCTGCTGTAAGTGAAGAGTACTTGAAGCACTCACTGATGAAGATCAAAGACTACATCCTCCAGTATGGATTACACCTTAACGTAAAGAAAGCAAAAACCCTCACAACTGGAGCAATAAGCAACATCATGATAAATAGAGAAAGTATTGAAGTTATCAAGGATTTCATTTTACTTGGATTCATAATCAACACCCATGGAAGCAGCAGTCAAGAAGCCAAATGACTTATTGCATTGGGCAAATCTGCTGCAAAAGACTTCTTTAAACTGTTAAAAAGCAAAGATGTCACTTTAAGGACTAAGGTATGCCTGACCCAAGTCATGGTGTTTTCAGTTGTCTCATATGCATGCAAAAGCTGGACAGTGAATGAGGAAGACCGAAGATGAGCTGATGCATTTGAATTATGGTGTTGGGAAGAATATTAAATATACCATGGACAGCCAGAAAAAACAAATCTGTCATGGGAGAAGTACAGCCAGAATGCTCCTTAGAGGAGAGGATGGTGAGACTTGGTCTATATACTTTGCACACGTTGTCAGGAGCGACTAGTCCCTGGAGAAGGACATCATGCTTGGTAAAGCGTCAGCGAAAAAGAGGAAAACCCTCAGTGAGATGGATTGACACAGTGGCTGCAACAGTGAGCTCAAACATAGCAATAATTGTGAGGATGGTGCAAGACCAGACAGTGTTTTTGTTGTACATCGGGTTGCTATGAGTCAGAGTTGACTCGACAATGCCTAACAACAACAACAACAGAGGTGCCTCAGAAGAAAGGCCTGGCTATCTAATTAAAAAAATTCAGCCATTGAAAACGCTATGGACCACAGTTCTACTCTGACACACAGGGTTTCTCCATGAGTCAGAACTGACTCAGCAGCAGCTGGTTTTGGTCATCCCACCTCCCCAGGAGAGTGTAGCAAAGAATGCGTCCCAACCAGACTGCCTGTGTTCCAATTCCGTTTTCACCACTTACTAGCTCTGTGACCTTAAGCAAGTTACTTAACCCTTCCATGCCTCCATTTCCTTAGTCTGTAAATGGATGTTTTTATTAGTAGCTGCCCGGTCTGGTCCTGCAGCATCAGGACAGTGTTTCGTTCTTTTGTACGTGGGGTCACTATGAGTTGGAACCAACTCCATGGCATTACCAACAACAACATATCAGTAGTTACCCCACTGGGTTGTTGTGAGGATTAAATACAGTAAGTCTAACAAAGTGCTTAGAATGTTTCCTGACACATTGGAAGCGCTGTGTTAGCCCTTGCTATGATGATTAATATTGTTACTATTTTATTGCCAAAAACTCAGCCAAAGAGCCCAATAAGAACACCACGATGGACTTCGAAAACCCTGTCAACACTCTGGGTGTCTGTCCCCATGCCCGTGATTCTGGTGAGAAGACTGGGAGGAGTAGCCTGAAAATTCGAGCAGGATGGTGGGTAATGCTGGACGCTGGGATCACACAGCCAGATTCGAGCCCCGGCTCCCCTAGTCACCCTAGCGGCTCTGGCCTCCTCAGACCTCTGGTTGGAATTATCTGTGGTGGTCGACATAGAGGTGTCTTACCTGGGGTGTCTGGTCCTCAGCTCACTGTACCAGCTCCCTCTGTTTTTGCTTTGTCTCAGAGGACACTAACAGCTCTGAAACATTTGTCATAGCTGTGATTCACTGATCATTCACTATGCCAGGGCCTATGCTGAGTACTGATCTTAGCTGATCTCTGCCCCTCGCTCAGTCCTCCCAACACTCACTTGAGGCAGTGTTGTCCCCATTTTACACATGAAGCAACTGGCCCTGCAAAGCCTGAACTTGCCTCTAGGTCTTCTAACTCTAGGCCCTGTGCTGTTTGTCCTTCCAGCACTGCCTTCTCCCAAGCAGCGATAAGTACTAAGCAGACCAGAGTGACTCCATGATTGCTCATTAACTAATCAAAAACCAAGCCCACTGCTGTCGAACTGATTCCAACTCACAGCAACCCCATAGGGTTTCCAAGGCTGTAAATCTCTATAGACGCAAACTGCCACATCTTTCTCCCTCAGAGCTGCTGGTGGTTTCGAACCACCAACCTTTCAGTTAGCAGTTGATCGCTTTAACCACTGTGCCACCAGGGCTCCTTGCTCATTAGGTAGTTGACTGTAATTCATCTTCAGGGCAAGCTCTTGTTTGGGCCAGTTTGGGGCCAACTCATAACTTTTGTCTTTCTCTGCCTTCATATTTTCAACTGAACCTCCGATGCATAGAATTGGATTAAGCATAACCCTTTGTTTGTAATACGCTGTCATCATTGGTCTCGTGCAGAGCTCTCTTTCATTCTAATTGGTTTATTTATATATTTACTTCTTTATAATTTAATGCACACCCACGAATTGACCACCCAACCCAAGGACTAGAACAATGACAATACCCATCCAACCCTGCTAGAAGAATGAACAATTCTGTCTTAGAAGAGGTACAGCTAGAATGCTCCTTAGAAGAGAGCATGGCGAGACTTTGTCTTAAGTACTTTGGACATGTTATCAGGAGGGACCAGTCCCTGGAGAAGGACATTGTGCTTGGTAAAGTAGAAGGTCCTTGAAAAAGAAGGAAACCTTCAATGAGATGGATTAACACAGTGGTTGCAACAATGGGCTTAAACATAGCAAAGATTGCAAAGATGATGCAGCACCGGGCAGTGTTTCATTCTGTTGTACGTGGGGCGCTGTGAGTCCGAACCAACTGGACATCTGTTGTTAGCCTAACAGGAGCTAAGTACATACTGAATTGAGGTATGTAGTCATTCCAGTTTTCCCCCAAACTAAAAATGTCTCAAGCTCCAGGAATACCAGTATTGATTATCCTGGTCAGAATTTATGGACAAAAATAGAAAGGAAGCTGGAGGGGACAAGAAAGCTGGACGAATGGAAATGGGGAACCCAGGGCTGAGAAGGGGGAGTGCCAACATGTTGCAGGGTTGGTGCCAGTGTCGCAGAACAGTGCGTATACTAATTATTTAATGAGAAGCTGATTTGCTCTGTAAACCTTCGTCTAAAGCACAACAGAAATGAATAAATATAGAAAGGGAAGTGTGCCCTTTTAGAAATGATTTTGTTTAGAGCTGATTGCTCGAACTTTCACAGGTATGACTTTGGTCATACAACTTTGGTTGTACGCGATTGAATAGAACCCTAGTTTTCTTTCCTCCTCTTCTGAAGAGAATTTTCTGACGAGACTAGCTCCAGGTCTGCTTTTCACTCGTGCACGAACCAGGGCCATATGGTAGGTTCTGCAATCACACCAGAACTGGGCCAGCCGCCACTGTGGTCATATTACAGTTGAAGGTGCCTCAGGTACCTGTGCCTTCGTTAAATCACACCAGATGAAGGAACGGAAGGTTCCCAAGCCCAGAAACCAGGACTCTCGCCCCTCCCTCTTCCTCATAACACTTGTGCTCAGGTCTACTAAGACAGTTACACCTTAGTATGAATTTAAGTCAACAGGTGCCTTCTTGCAAGGGTTCAACCTGCTTGCAGAAACAAGGGGTAAAGAGATTTCAGGCCTGGGGCCAGGGCAGGGGAGTATGAGGTGCCACTGAGAAGAAAGAACGAGGATTGGTCCTGCCCAGGGCTCTCTCCGAAGACTCTTCATCTCTCAGATAACACACAAGGAAAAGTTGCAATTCTGGGCCTATCTCATGTACAGGGCTCATTTTTGAACTTTGGGGGCACCAAAAAAAGAACAATTGATTTTGTGACTTGGTGGTTTTCTCTGGGAGCTTTAAATAAATATGATCATGGAAATTCCCTTCTCCTCATCCCAGGCTTCTGTTCTAAGAGGTATGAAGGAAGAGGGGCGATCAGATTTGGATTCCAGCCCCATCCATGTGGTCATGGGGGTGTGGCATGAGGTCAGTACAGCAGGCGCACACGCATGTGGAGTGGTTTGAAAGACGAGCCAGAGAAGGCGAGTTCTGGTCCCTTTCCTGCCACCCTCGAAGATCCTCCCTGGACTGCGGGGCTCTGCAGTTTGCCTGTGAGAGAATGAGCCTCAGCATTTCAGAACTGGTCAGATTCTTGGAGAAAATCCTGTTCAGTGGCCTCAGATGGGAAAGAAAGGCCCAGAGACCAAAGGAATTTTGCAGGGTCTTGAGGAGTAAATCATGAAGCTGAGCTAGAATTCCTGTCTCCTGAACCCCAGGGCATACCTGTTCTTCCTTTCTGCCTACCTTTGCCTGTTGTAGGCTGAGGGGTGGTGCTTAAAATTAGTGGCTCAGATCCAGCCAGTCTTTCAGACCCGAGGCCCCAGGCTCTGGAGACCCCAGGACTCTGGACACCCAGGACTCTTGGTTCCCCCAGACCAAATCCCAAGGAGAGAAGACAGAGCAACCTGTTGGACTGGAAGCTTCAAGTCCAAGGCCAAGTCCACAGAGACTGAGATTTCTGAACCCCGAATACCCCAGTCCAGTCCTCCAGTCTTCTCATGCTTTTCTTTCAACTTCTAACCTGGATTTCAGGCTTGTTAAGGGTAGCAGGACACCGTCCTCCCATTTTACCAGCCTAAGGGGATCTTCCTTCACAGACCCAGGGAGACAAATATTAGCTAAATGTACGTATTCGGCACTTGGTGTATGTAGGCAGTGCTGTACACTCCTTTACATATACCAACTCCTTTAATTCACACAGCAACCATCTGAGGTAGGTCAGAGAGCTGAGCTTGCTCTGATCTTGGCTGGCGCAGGACCCAAGTCTCTCTATGAAAATGGAGCCTACCCACTCCTCTTCCACAGTATAAATGAGTTACAGTAATGCTTCTGGTTTAGGTGGTGAGATGTCTTCCTTCTAGCCCCCCAGGTCCCTGGCCCCAGGCACTGGGTGTTGTCAGGAGGTTAGAGGTGAGGGAAGGTGAGGAGAGAGGAACCAGAATGCTCTGAACAGACCTCTTGCCCCCACCACAGCCCTACCCCCTTCCTGAGGGAATGTGGTGGCTTCCAGTGTGTGAGGGGCCAACGGTTGGTTCCAGGAGGGCAGGTTTTTCAGAGTAAAGGAATACTGCCAGGGAGGAAGATCCTGTTGGACAGAAATCACAAGGTACATCCTGAGGAGAAAATGAAGGTCATGAAAACTGTGCTCTGGATACAGGTACAGTGGTGTCCCTCAGGGCCGGTTCTCCATCGTGAATTGTCCTCTCTGAGCGAGTGGAAAGTGCCGGGTCCCAGCGCCAGACAGCCCTAACCCCAAACCCAGCTCTGTCACCACCAGCGGTGACTTGGCCTGTTTGAGCCTTTTCCCACATCAGTGAAATGAGTGAAGATTACCCACCCAGACACTGTGTGAAAAAGGACCTTATGTGTCTTGCCTGGATGCACATGTCCGGTCAGGGTGAAATGTAGTTGGACCGTACTCCACTCCCACATCTGAGGAAGTCAGTACCCTCCCTGAGGTTTCCGATGGCTCTCCCAGAGCCCGTATTCTCCAGGAGACTTTCAACTCTGGGCGTCGCTCCTGCTGGGCTGCCTACCCCACCCATGTGTCACCCCTAGCCCCCTCTATCCCTCACACAGATCTTAGTCTCTTTATTTCCCCAAGCAATGTACCGCATCCCCAGGAGCTAACAGTCAGGTGGAGGAGTCAGAAGTACTGAGGGCCCCCAACAGCCCAGGCTTGGGGGGCTGTGGGGAACACAGGGACGGGGCAGGGATAAGTGAACTGGAGGGTCCAGGAAGGCTTCCTCAACCCAATGGCCCCATCCACATGCCCTCCCGGCTCTGCAGACAGGTTTTGGGGTCTGGGGGCTGACCCCTGCAAGGGGTCACTGAACTGCCAGTACAACTCAGCCCCTAAACTTTCTCTTGGCTGTAGCCTCTTCCATGAAGCCATCCTGGATCCCCCCAGGCTGGGTTAGGTGCCCCTCTTCCCAGCTGTCACAGCCTCCTGTAATTCATTTCCTTAAGTGCAGACTCCTTGGGCTGTCCCCTGCCTGTAGCCCCTTGAGGGAGGAAGCGTGTCTAATTCAGCTTTACATACCCAGATCCCCATCAAGTCCTGCAAACCGTGTTTGTAAGTACAGGTTTGATGGAGAAAGGCATGTGTGGTGAGCACCAGTTAGACAAGACTTTAGCCTGAAAGCCCCCAAAGTGGCGTTGGAACTCTGCTATCCCTATAGCCCTCCTTGAGAAGTCATTCATTAAAACAATGATGTTTTTCCTATCTTGATTTCTCTATCTGCATAATGGGCCACTGGAGACATCTTACCTTTTTTATAGAAATGTCAAGTTCACTGCTGCAAGAAACTGGCTTTGGCCTTGTACTCTGGTGGAGGCTGAGCTAAGATTTGCCTCCAGCCCCCCTCCCACTCCCAGCCAAGGCTCTCAGAGGTTGGCCAGGTGATAGACCTTCTTTCACATCCCCACCCCTCCCCCAGCACAAACACAGGGAGGTTTCTCCAGGCTGCATCTACTTAGGAGCTGAGAAGCCCCAATGGGCAAGCTTCCCGCACCGCCCCCCCCCCACCCCCCCCCCGCCCCACCGGTGACCTAAGTTGCCAAGGCCTACTTGGAGCCATTCATTCCTGCTCACACCTGAGAGAGAGTCAATAGCTGGATCTTAGCCTGGAGGGCAGCAGCGAGGGCCTGGAGACAGAGGCTGCCAGGATGAATGAGTCAAGTTGCCAGATCCTTTGACAATGCTAATGCTAACGGTGAGGCCTTGAGGGTGAGGCCTTGAGCAGCCAGCCCTGCTTTGATAATAACAGGAAGTTACAGCGCCCCCACCCCCAGCACCACTCACCCTAAGGAAGCCCCTTCTCACTGAGCCTCCAAGGCTCATCTAATGTTTCGCGTTGGTAGCCTTCCCGTTCACTTTTTCATGCGGATTTTTTTCAACGAACCCTAATTTGATTGAGGACAGCCTAAGTCCTTCTACTGCCAGGATGAAACGTGATTTCTGTTCCGCCCAACATCAGTGAGTGGACAGGAGCCTAGGCCATCCTGCCAAGCCATTTGCCACACTGATGGACACAAGCTGCCCCAAGAAGGAAGGCCAGGTCACTGTGCCGATGGCGGCCCGGCCAGGCTCGGAGCCCAGGGCTTCCAAAGGCTCAGCCACTTTCCAATGGACTTCATGGCAGGGAAGGGGAGAAGGGGCTGAACTCACTCCAGATCCTGAAATTGACCTGAAGTTGCTTTTTGTCCCCAAGTCACTTCCTAGTCTCTTTCCCTATATCCACCCACCACCCCCTCCCCAGCCTCTCACTGACCACCCTATCACACCCGCCTGCTCCCGTGACCTTGGGAATATCACATTGCTAAACTGGGTGAGGAGGAGGTAAAGAAAGGAGGGCTGTCGGATTGAGCAAAAAGAGAGCCTTGTGGCCAACAGGAGGAGTCCTTGGGTGGCCAGTTAAACGCTAAGCTGCTAACCAAAAGGTTGGTGGTTCAAACCCATCCAAAAGCCACCTTGAAAGAAAGGCCTGGAGATCTACCTCCAAAAAGTCACAGCCATGAAAACCCTATGGTGCAGTGCTGCTCTGGACACATGGGGTCACCATGAGTCAGAGTCAATGTGACGGCAACTGGTTTGATTTTTGGTTTGGTGGCCTATAGGAGGAATTACAGTCACAGTGGGGGTGGCTGATCCAGTGGTCTGGGAAGAGAGGAGACAGTGGTCAGAGACTGGAGTGCAAGAATGAGCTTTTACGGGTGTGGCCCAGGGAGTGGGTGGCTGGGTGGAGGAGAAGGTCCCTGAGGATGAAGCAGTCAAGAACCAGGGCCTGAGTGACGAGAGTTATCCCTGTAGAGAATGTGTCATCTGGAGGATGGCTGAGGTAGGCGGAGAGGGAGGCTGTGAGGCCGGGCCAGAGCCCTGACAAATGAGAGGCCAGAGGTCAGTAGGTGATGTCAGCAAATAAAAGGGGAGAAGGCAGAGCAAAGTGGTTTGAGCCACAGAGAGGCTGTGATTTCCCACAAGCAGATAGAGGGTGCAGAGCTTCCTATGTTTCAAGGGGGAGCAAGGCAGGGTCCTGCCCCACCTCCTCACCCTAAGAGAACAAACAGCCTCCCAGAGAATCCTGAAGGGAAGTTATGTCCTAGGAGAGAATCCTTGGTTCAATGGAGACAGTAAGTGTAAGAGGCTTTCAGAAAAGTTGGATATATTTTCTTCTGTGTAGAACAGTAGTTCCTGAGGACACAGTGGAAGATTTGAGGGGTGGAGAAACTGAGAGCTGGGATCAGAGGTAAGGAGGCACAAAGCATTGTGGGAAGGTGGTACTTTAGAGAAATGACAGCTGCTGGAAAGAGGTTCTTCAAGCATCAAGATCTACTGGATCTTAGTTTCATTCTAGTCTACCTTTCTTCACTTTTGTGTCCCATTTACCCTCCTCTTTTTCTGGAAGCTCATGCCATCTTGTTTCTTGGATTCCTTTTTCATTTTGCTGGAGTACATGCTTGAGTAACTTTCAGATTGGATGGGTAGAGGTTCTTCTTTTGGAGGCACTAAACACATCTGAGAATGTAGCTGGTGTTTGTTCTGCAGTGGGATAGATCCTCCTCAGCTGGGGGGCTGTGGAGTCTTTGTGTGGGAGTATTTTGCTGGACACATTTCCCTCTTGGGTACTGGTTTGCAAAGCCAGCAGACAGGACATACTTCTTTCACACTTCCCTTTTCCACCATCCCACTACGACCTCTGTTGTATAGAAGTATTCTCCCTACTCTATTCAGCTTCTCTATGGGATTTCAACACTGACTAGGAGCCTCCTCCAAAGACTGCCCCCCTCATTGAGAGAGCAGCCCAGGGGTGAAAAGTGGGGCAGAGCCTCTCACAACTGCTCTAGGTGTTGGGATTATAGTTCTTTAAGGAATTGCCCCAATGCTTGATCCATAACCAGTCTACCCTTTGTTGCTGGAGCTTGGGCTTCTTTGGTGAGAACCATGTTCGCCCCGGGTGTGTAGGGCTACTGGGTTCTCTGCTTGATTTCCCCACCCATCCTATCCCCCCTGTTTTCTGTCTTCTTGGAATTTACCCTAATTTCTAGTCTGCTGACTGTCGTTCTTATTTTCCAGCACTGTTATGTCATTCATTTTACACATACGCACACATGCACATCTTCTCTGTCCTTTCGGGGGGATCTTGAATGGGAGGGGTACAAGTGTGTGGGTCCAGGCTGCCTCCTGAACACCTGCCTCAGTCTTTCCAACAGGCCACCACGATTCAGATGGAATTTTTCAAGCACTTCCTGTTCTGGGCCCTCCCCCTTCGGAGGTTTCCCAGTCCTTGCTCTGCAGCGTTGCTAGGGAAGGCCATGCATTATTTAAGACTGTTCTCCTGCACACAGATAGCTCTCTATCCCAGGGAAAAGTAGGGGCCCCACCTTGGGGCCCAGGGACCGTCTGTGCTGATGAGGCTTATTTGCAGAGTTCATCAGCAGATATTGCTCATGTCCTAGCTGTAGTCACAACCTATTTTTGCTGGGAAAACAGTGAAGCTTTTCAAGAGAAAACTCTCCAGATTCCAAGTGCTTTCTAGGTGTGAACTGTGGTCTCTGTCAGCCATGACAGTATCAGTTGGTATAGGGACAACATGTTTTAGAAGTGAACAGGTAATGATGCATTTGCCCGTGTGTGCAATTAAGTAGGTGGATTGACAGCTGGCAGGTGCTCTAAGTGACCCAGAGGATGGAGGAGCCAAGTCATGGGGAGGAGTCCTGAAATAGGAGGCTTGCTCCTGGCAGGCAGTACAGGGAAGGGTGTTCTAGGCCAAAGGAGCAGCATGAGGGGAGGCCCAGAGGCATGCAACCAACTCTGTAAGCCTTTGGACACTAAGGCCACAGTCTGTGGATCAGGGTGGATTATCCAATAAGCAAAGTAAGCACAGGCTTACTTGAGTTTACTTGTGCTTACTCACTAATCTGTAGGAAGCTGCTATGGGGTTGGGAGAGAGACAGAGGCCAGCCATACCTAGAACCAGAATCTTTGATGAGTGGAAAAATGTGAAATTGTCTACTATAAATTAGTAAGTAAGAAAAAGTAAGCCCATGCTTACCTTGCTTATTGGATAATCTGTCCCCGCTGTGGATAAGTGCTTAGCACAGGGTTTGGCACATGGAGTATGTGCACTCACACAGATGTGTGCCTTCTTCTCGTTTCTTTTCCTGAAAACAAACAAGCAGTGCCTAGGTATCACTCAAATTCAGATTTCGGGGCTGTCTCCCAAACCCCCTTCCATCTGCTGACTGCTATCTGAAGTTACCACAATAGAATTTCACCTCTTGCCCTTAAGATGTTGATCTTTTTTCAAACTGTAAATAAATGCATGGATGGGAGTGGGGTGGAGAATCGTGTCTTGGCATCTGCAGGCAGGGAAATGTCAAGGGTCCCAGGGAAGCAGCTTAGCCCACCAATCTTGTGCTGAGATCTCCACCCATTTCCATCGCAGACACAGACTGTCAAAACCAGTTGAGCTAATGCCCCCATTTAATAGATGGGAAAACAGAGTCCCAGGGAAGTTCAGTGGCTCACATAGATTCATACAGGGGTTAGTGGTGGAGAGTTATGGAAAATCCAGGTCACTGGAGAGCCTTTGAAATTATCGCCTTTTTTTTTTTTTTTAGCATAGAACCAGACATCCAGCCCTGGCTCCCAATAAATCTTCATCAAGACCAGAACATTGTCGTCAATTAGGATGACGTTCTGAGGCATTTTTAGAACCACAATAAGTAAATTATTGTTGTTTTTAAAGGTACCTCTTGGGATGGAGCCGTGGTGGTGCAGTGGTTAAGAGCTCAGCTGCTAACCAAAAGGTTGGCAGTTCAAATCCACCAGGTGCTCCTTGGAAACCTTATGGGGCAGTTCTACTCTGTCCTATAGGGTTGCTTGGAGTTGGAATTGATTCCACAGTAACAGGTTTGGGTTTTTCATTCTCGTGCCCGATTAGTATTTTGCTGTGTGTAGATACACAGTTCATTTATACGCTCTACTTTTGATTGTTTCCAATTGGGGGCTGTCACAAGTAGTACTTCTGGGAATATTCATATGCATGCATTTTAGTGAACATACATACACCTTTGTATATGCCCTAGAATAAAATTGAAGGCCATAGTGTTCAGCTTTAGTAGATACTCCTGGTTTTCCAAAGTGGTTGTGCCAGTTTGCTGTCCTTTAGGAAGTTCACAGTCTCCTTGTAACGGATTCATTGTCACAAGAATCAAACAGAAAATCCTTGCCACACTTGAGTGGAGGGAGAGGGCACTTCCCACCAGGTTAGACCGACCTCTAGGAGGTGCTTAGTGCAGATGCACCATGAGAAGGGAGCCGGCACTGAGCCCTCACTACATCCAGTGCACCGGGCGAGGCTCTTGGCGTGTGTCGTCTCCTCTAATCCTGTCAACAACCCTGGGTCTTGTGGCTCCACTTTGCTATCATTGTTAGTTGCTGTCGAGTCAACTCCGACTCATGGCGACCTATGCCCACAGAACAAAATGTTGTCCGGCTCTGTATCATCCTCAAAATTGCTGGCATGTTCGAGTCCCTCACTGCAGCCACTGTACCCATCCATCTCACCAAGGGTCCTCCTTGCCCTCACTGGCTTTCTGCCTCACCAAACACCATGTCCTCCTCCATAGCTGACCTGTTTAAACTCCCAGACCATAAGCTCTCCCCTTCTTCCGGGGCTGCCTCTGGCCCTGGCCTGGTTAACTCTGTATCCCCAGGGTCAGTCACAGGGCCTGGAAGAGAATAAGAGCTGAGTAATTGTGTCTGCAATAAACCCAGTTAAACTATTGCTTATGGATTTTAATTTATAAATTTTTCCAGAGCTAGATGCTAGAGGGAAAAATCGCATCCCTTCTGCTGACCCCCAAAGGACACTCTGGGGAAAGTCTGAGGACTCAAAGGCATCTCAGGCAGCCTCTCAGAGCCCAACCTAACTCTGCAGAACTGCCCTAGGCCAGTGGCTTTCAAACATTTGTGATCATGAGTACTTTTCACATTGTGACACAGTAAACACCCACGTAATATTTCCTGAAACAACATTTACTCCTCCTAGGGGTCCTGGTGGTGCAGTGGTTAAGAGCTCGGCTGCTAACCAAAAAGTTGGCAGTTAAATCTACCAGCTACTCCTTGGAAACCCTATGGGGCAGTTCCACTCTGTCCTATAGGGCTCTGGCATGAGTCCAAATCAACTCTACAGCAATAGGCTTGGTTTTTTATTTTTATTTTTTAATAGGCACTGCACTCCATTTTCTGTTTTTCATTGCTGGTCATCCACCACTGAACTGATATCATGACTCGCTGGTCTAATGGGTTTCAGTTTGAAAAACAGTGCTCTAGGCCTTTAGCTGGGACATTGGTAGTTGAGCGGTAGGATTCTCGCCTTCATTGCAGAAAACTTGGGTTGGATTCCCAGCCAGTACACCTCACGTGCGGCCACCACCTGTCTGTCACTGGTGGCTAGCATGTTGCTATGATACTGAACAGGTTTCAGCAGAGCTTCCACACCGAGATGGTCTAGGAAGAAAGGCCTGGCGATCTGCTTCCAAAAATCAGCCAGTGAAAACCCCATAGATCACAACAGTCTGATGGGAACCTATCATGGGGATGGCACAAGGGCAGCATTTCTTTCTGTTGTCCTCGGAGTCCCATGAATTGGGGCGACTTGACAGCAGCTGACAGCAAGGCCTTCAGTTAATGTAACGAGGGAAGGCTTCCAGGGGAGAAACCCCGGGCCCTGAAGCTGAGGCTCAGCGGACCAGGTGGGTGGGTGGTGTGTAGTGGGAGGGGGGGTTGGGGGGGTGAGAAGGTGCCAGGAAGGCATGGGCAAGACACTAACGGCTTCCTCCTCATTGCAGCGGAGCCCCTGCCGCTGATGGACCTGTGCCGAAGAACCATCCGTTCCGCCCTGGGCCGGCAGCACCTGCGGGACATCGGCTCCCTGCCCCTGCCTCAGTCTCTCAAAAACTACCTGCAGTACCAGTGAGCCGGGGGCTGCAGAGCAGCGGTGGGAGTCCTTGGCCTCCCGGCCTGTCACCTCCTGTTCACGCAGTACATTCAGGAGGGGGCCTTCCCCCTCACCCCGGTTCCATTCCCTGAGAGGATGTGTTACCGACTTTGAAAACGAAATGTCTGTTGCCAACAGTATTTGCTGCCTTCAGAGCCACGCTCCCAAGATGCCTCCTTGGAAGCCACGAAGAGCCTGGAGCCAGCAGCCTGTGCCGGCCCCCGGAGATCCTGCTGGCCACCCGGACGAGGCAGCCACCCCGTATTGATCAAAGAGCCTGCTTCCTTAATTCAAGAGAATGAATAAAACATTGGGCGGCAGACTTTTATTGTGTGCCCGGTAGCAGACAGGGTGTGGGGGAAATTGGCCAGAGCAGGAGAAAATTGCCTCTGAATAATGAATGATGGAAGCAGCCTGATGCCAGCGCCCCTCCTGCCCCACCCCTTGGCAGGGCATCAGGGTCACCGTGACATTTTAGGACTTTGTGCCCCTTTGAAAGACTTATCCAGGGAAGCTCAGCAGCGAAATTGGCAAGTGGGCATGGCTGTTTTTAGACCCCTTCCAGCTTACCTCTTTGAATGCTGTTTACTTATCCCTCTCTCTCCACATGCCACCTTCCCTGGCCACTGGCCCCCCCTCCCCCCCACTACCCAGAGTTCTCTGGATGCCCCAGGCCCCTCTATTCAGGGAAGAGAAGCCTGACTTATTCACCCCAGGGACAGAAGGTATCCTTTATTATGATTTTAAGCAGAGTTTTCATTTTAGAAGAGGAGCGTGGTGAGGGTGGTACTTCCTCCAAAGGTGCTAATGGGGGAATGTGGGGCATTGTCTCACCCAAGTTGGGTGACGTCCTTGGGCTGGAAAGCCTTTGGGGTGGGGAGCCGAGGGTCTCTAGGCAACCGTCCATTCAGGGTACAGCCTGGCTGTCACAGCTTTATTTGAGCGAATTATTTTTTCACTTGGGGAGACTTCTACAGATTTTGTTCCCATTTCAAATGTGTGTGTGGTGTGATGTTTATTTATCAGCTTGGGGCCCGTGGGGGCAGCCTGGGAACTGGAAGGGGGGATGTGGGAGATGCGTGCTATGGGGTGTCTCTCGTGGGTTTGGAGCACTCTCTGCCCAGACTCCTTTTTAACTGGAAATAGTCGCGTGGGTGGGATCCCAGAGCCCCAGATGGTACTGCCGCCCCCCACTTCAATGTGAATTTGATGAATGAGGAGCGTTTCTAATAAAGTTTGTTGTTGGATCCTTCAGCTGTTTATCAGATGCTCTCTGGGGAAGGGCGGTGAGATCTCCTGTCTGGTCCGTCCCAGGACTCACAGGAAGGCGCGAATGTGCATCTGGCTCAAGCCACTTCTCAGCCTTTCTGTCTTCTGGTCCCCAAACCCAAACCCCAGGCATTTTGCAAAGGCCTGCCCTGGTGGTGTCGTGGTTAAGAGCTACGGCTGCTAACCAAAAGGCTGGCAGTTCAAATCCACCAGGCACTCCTTGGAAATCCTATGGGGCAGTTCTACTCTGTGCTGTAGGGTCACTGTGAATCGGAATTGACTCAACGGCAACAAGTTTGGGTTTTTTGTTTGTTTGTTTGCCCTGGGAGAGAGGACGTGCCTGGGTCCCTGCCAAGCTGGCTGTGATGATAGAAAAATGGATCCAATTCCTGCTGCCAGGGCCTTGATACCGCAATGGGGGCCTGGCAGGGGCTGGAGGGGACAGGGTCCTGGGGCCAAACCCATGGGACATCAGTTTCGAAGTAGATCCAGTGGTGGCACTGGATGCAGCTTTGGCAAGTGTATGTTGTCACCAAGGAGCCGCGCAGAACACTGAAAGGTGAGGCTTGGGAGTGGAAGCAGATCGGATATCAGAGCTCAGGCTGGGGTCTGGGCCAGGACTGACAGACATCAGAATACCGACCACCCACATGCACTGTGCTGATCTCCGGGGACCCAGCACTCAGGCAATTGTATCCCATCCCAGGGGAGACATTTACAGTGAAGCATAATAAAGTGAAAAGGAGCACATGAACCGGGGAGGGGAGACGGGGCATGAAGGGCAGGCGTCCTGGAAGAAGAGCTCCAGATCTACTATTTCATGGAAGGGCAGTCCGAGTGAGGACAGGCCAAAAGGGCACACCCCACCTCCCCCACCCCCAGGGGCAGTGCTGTTCAAATGCTCTGCCTTTGGGGCTGGAAGCTGGGCTCAGCTTGGCAGATTTCAGTCACTTTGGTTGCAGGAGGCAGCTTTATGCAAAGGCATGGCCTCACACTGTGGGGTCAAGAGGCCTGGATTTGAGTCCCAGCTTCATCACTTACCTGCTGTGTGACCTTGGGTAAGTCATTTCCTCCTCTGCACACTAGAGGGGCTGGACCCGGGAGCCACTGGCTGAGGACCCTTCCTCTCCTAACTCATGGTGTCCCAGCTCAGCACCAGTTCTCCAGCTTGGTTTCATCCTTCTTGTTTCAGTTTCCACACCTCTCTCATGCTGTTCCCCTCATTCCAAGAATGCCCTCTCCTCCTTATTTCACCCTCTCCAGTACATGGCTTAGATGGACCCTCCTCCAGGAAGCCCTCCCTAACAACCCCACTAACCTCTGCCTGTTCTGAGCAGCCAGCTCTTCTGCCCCTGGCCTGAGGATGCCTCTCCTGGAGCCCTGGACCCTCACCCAAGTCCTGGGCTGGAGTCCCTCACTGCCCTGAGTTCTCATCTCCCCAGCAGCTGTGAGTCTCAGGAGGCCAGGGCCTGTGTCTGCTCCTTCCACACAGCCTGGACCTGACGTGGGCTCAGCAAAGGCCTGCATGAGTAAAGGTGCCGTCAGAAGGGCCCCTGTGTAGCTGGGATGCCTACAGGAAACTGCAAGGAATGTCATAAGGGAGTGGGGGAAGAAGAAAACCTATTATTTAGAATGATCAGAAGACCCCTCAGAGAGAGGCTGAGTCCTAAGAAATGAGAGGGAGCCAGCTATTTAAAATGGAGTTGGGGTTTGCCAGGTTGGGGGAACATCCAGCGTTCTCAAAGCAGAAGTTTTGGCACTCCCGCGAGCTGAGGGCTGGGGGTGGGGGGTGATTTACAATCTGCAGTCACCTTGGCCCAAGCTCCGGTTCACCGTGCCTGTGTATATAATACGTACCTCTTGTTCCTCGTGTATCGGCACCCACACCCCAGCCCCCCCACATACTGCCTTTCCCAGGCAGACATCCTGGGAGCCTCATGACCACTCCCCAATGCCAGGCCCCACCATAACCCAGCCCCCAGCCCCCAGCCCCCATCCATCCTTGGCATATTCTGAGGTTTGGCCTCTGTCTCCATGACCCATTTCTGGCAGCGGGCACTTGGTGAAACCGTCCCACTAATTGCTTTTTAATTGTCTGCAAATACAGCATATGGTGGGCATGGGCCGCCATAGGTCTGAGCCCCTGCTGAGTTCCCCAGTTCACTTTTTAACCCATCTGACATTTCCAGTTTCTGGGTAAAAGCCATCTTTCTTTCCCTTGCTTTTCCTCTCCATCACCTGCTACCCCAGCTGGCTTCTTTTTGAGCCATCTTTCACTAAGAAACAACTATTTCATCACCTTATAATGTTACAGCTGAAATGGCAGCAGGTAGCCAGTGACACACTGGCATGGTGATTGAACTTGACTAGGACATCTGTCCCCAGTTGCCAGGCTGCAGCCGCTAAGCAGGGGGCACATCTGTGACTTGGCAAATGGATAGGGGACCATGTGGCATTACTCTTCAGGCCCCTGACAATGACTGGAAACCTCCAACACTGGTCTGAGAACATAGGGGTTGTTCCACTGTTCCCACTAGTTCTCTCCCTGGGGGCTTGGGTCCCATTCCAGACATATTTTGATATCCCACTTTAACGTGTGTGTTTAAAAACAGAAGTGAACCCCGCCCCCCCCAAAGTCACAATGGGAGAAATGTGGAGAAAAATGTGGAGCAGAACTCAAATTCTTATTTTTTTTTTAATTAACTTTTATTAAGCTTCAAGTGAACATTTACAAATCCAATCAGTCTGTCACATGTAAGTTTACATACATCTTACTCCGTACTCCCACTTGCTCTCCCCCTATTGAGTCAGCCCTTTCAGTCTCTCGTTTCGTGACAATTTCGCCAGCTTCCCTCTCTCTCTATCTTCCCATCCCCCCTCCAGACAAGAGTTGCCAACACACTCTCAAGTGTCCACCTGATTTAATTAGCTCACTCTTCATTAGCATCTCCCCCCCCCCCCCCCCCGCTGACCAGTCCCTTTCATGTCTGATGTGTTGTCTTCGGGGATGGTTCCTGTCCTGTGCCAACAGAAGGTCTGGGGAGCATTGCCGCCGGGATTCCTCTATCAAATTCTTATTTAAAAAAAAAAAAAAAAGCCAAACAAACTGGAACGGTAGAGAACAGATGACTCCCTGAGACTATCACCCTGAGACACTTTATAAACCTAGAATTGTGCTTATCCCCGGAGATCACCTTTTAGCAAAATAGAGTAGCCCACAAAATAAAGGCTGTTACCCTTAAGATCAGCACCCGACTTAAAAACCATCTGTATGAGACCAAAAGGTCAACAATTACTCAAAAGCAAAGATAAGGGGCCAGGAAAACTAGAGTACTGGAAAGGGAACAAACAGAACACAAAGAGAATGTTGACACATGACACATTGTGATAAATGTAACTAAGGTCACTGAACAATTTGTGTAGAAATTGTCAAATGAGAACCTAAGTTGCTGTGTAAACTTTCACCAAAAACTGAGTAAAACATTATTTTTAAAAAGTAATAAAAGTGAGCCCAACTAGGCAAAATCAAGTAATTTACACAAAAATCAAGATTTCTGGCTTCTCTTGAAGAACTGGAAAATGTGGTAAGATCAGGCCCACATTCCCTCAAGGCGATTCTGGCCCCCATGGGCAGGGGCCTTGGCTCCGTCACTCTCGCTACGCCCACCCCTCCCACAGCATGTCATCACCACCTCTCATAGAGTACTTCCCTTGAGGGCGTTACTGGCTGGCCTTGGGTCAAGGCTTTTGAGTTTGCCTGTCTGGACCATTAATATAACATCAGTGGTAATAAATACACACATGGCCCAAGGGAGGGTTCGAGAGAGGACAGTCTGCTAGTTCTGGACTTGATTTCAAAGCATCTCATAGTGTCAGTCACTGGTGTTCAAGGAGCTTACACATACCCAGGATCTTCACTCAGACACCAGAAATAACATGTGTGTTCCTGATTAAATTGTGAACCAGATGACCAGGATAAGAATTCTAAGGTCCTCTTTTTAATGAGCTGGATGATATGATTAGGCCAGGAGTTCCCAGCCTTGGCTGCACATTGGAATCCCTTGAGGAACTTATAAAACAGTCCTAGGCCCCAGGCCCTTACTGAGACCACCTCCAGCAGGACCTCTGAGAGAAGGGCCTGGGTTTTGGTCTAGTTTTAAAGCTCCCCAGATAATTCCAGTGTACAGCCACGGTTGAGAACCACTGGGTGAAATAATTAAGTCATCTCAATGGAGATGTGGTTGATGTTAGTGACAAGGCACTCGTAAGTCACGGAGACCCACCCCTGTCCACCCAGCAGTCCCAGAGAAGGGAGGATGGTGAGTGATAGGTGTCACCAGTGTCATCAAGTCCAAAGTCAGGGTGTCTGTCCCATCCCTACTTCCTTCCTTCCAGTGATGCTGGGCTGGTCCACTCTCCAGAACCGGGAAAGAAGGACCAGCCAGTCTGCCCTGATGCTACACTTTTTCCTGGTAAATTGATTCTAGCCCACCCACTCCCTGATTCTGTGGGGCCTATGGTGTGTGGAGAATTTCCCAGAGGCCATTGTCCCAATTGATCAGAATAACCATGGAAGAAGAAATAAAGAACAGAATGAAATGGTTTGGTCTGGAATGTACTATTTTGAATAGAAAAATTAGGGATAGTGAGACCTGACTATAAGAATAAGCTTAGCTCCTAGTATTCCCAAACCTTGTAGAAGTACAACATATGACAAAAATAGCACAAAAATGAAGTCCAACTGTTGTAAGTTTCTAGCATGGTTGGGTCATGGCAAAAGTATTTATGAAGTAGATCTCGTAACTCAACAATGCATATTTCAATCTTTAGGATAATCACTAAGAATAAAAAAGAATGTAAAGTTTAAAAGTTAATGGGTTAAATTCTCATGGATAAACCCCCAAAACAATTGCCCTAAGATAATCATTAAACCTTAAAACAAAAATATCACCTGAGGTCTTCTTAAAAGCAAGCAATAGTTTAGCTTAACAAGTAAAGAATGTCTGCCTTGACCATTATACACTTTTAAGATCTGTCTACATGGGATCAAATTGACAACGGCAACTCAAAAGATTAAATAGGGACCTTACCTCTACCTGTTGCCATCGAATTGATTCTGACACATAGTGACCCTATAGGTTAGAGTAGGACTGCCCCACGGGGTTGCCAAGAAGCAGCTGGTGAATTTGAACTGTCGACCTTTTGGTTGGAAGCTGAGCTCTTTAATAGGGGAGGAAGAACTCAGAAAAGGGGGTGAGAATGGTCGCACAACTAGAAAAATGTAACCACTGTCGCTGAAATGTATGTGTAGAAACCTGAATTGGTGTGTGCTTTTACTGTGCGTATTCTCAACAACAAAATAATACAACAAATTTTTTTTTTAAGCTAATGAATAGGAAAGGAATGAATAATAAAAATTACCTGAAGGCAAGAAATGAGAAATAAAGTACAAAACAGGTGAGACAAATATAAAACAAATAGAAGGAAAAAAACCCAGTGCCATTGAGTCGATTCGGACTCATAGTGACCCTATAGGACAGAGTAGAACTGCCCCATAGAGTTTCCAAGGAGCGCCTCGTGGACTTGAACTGCCGACCCTTTGGTTAGCAGCCATAGCACTTAACCACTACGCCACCAGGGTTTCCTCTACACTTAAATTCAAAATACAAGACAAAGTTATAAGTCTGGATTTTTTAAAAAGACAACTATATGATGTTTATAAGAGTCACATTAAAATAATAGGAATAGATAGATCTGAAGTAAAAGAATAGAAATATTATAAAATGCAATGACTAACCAAAAGAAAGTAGACATAAGGGCAAGAAATATTGCTAGAGATAAAAGGTATATTTCATAATAATTAAAGGATCAGATCAACAGGAAAATATAGCAATCCTAAACTTGTATGCACCAAGTAACATAACTTGAAAAATATATGAAGCAAAAGTTTACATAAATAAAGGCAGAAATAGACAAATCCACAATGTGAAAAAAAAATTTTTTAATAATTCTTATTGTGCTTTAAGTGAAAGTTTACAAATCAAGTCAATCTCTCACACAAAAACTCATATATACCTTGCTACATACTCCCAATTACTCTCCCCCTAATGAAACAGCCTGCTCCCTCGCTCCACTCTCTCTTTTCCTGTCCATTTCGCCAACTTCTAACCCCCTCTACCCTCTCATCTCCCCTCCAGTGAAGAGATGCCAACATAGTCTCAAGTGTCCACCTGATCCAAGAAGCTCACTCCTCACCAGCATCCCTCTCCAACCCATTGTCCTGTCCAATCCATGTCTGAAGAGTTAGTTGGCTTCGGGAATGGTTCCTGTCCTGGGCCAACAGACGGTCTGGGGGACATGACCACCGGGGTCCTTCTAGTCTCAGTCAGACCATTAAATCTGCTCTTTTTATGAGAATCTGGGGTCTGCATCCCACTGCTCTCCTGCTCCCTCAGGGGTTCTCTGTTGCGTTCCCTGTCAGGGCAGTCATCAGTTGCAGCCAGGCACTATCTAGTCCTTCTGGTCTCAGGATGATGTAGTCTCTGGTTCATGTGACTCTTTCTGTCTCTTGGGCTCGTAATTACCTTGTGTCCTTGGTGTTCTTCATTCTCCTTTGATCCAGGTGGGTTGAGGCTCATTGATGCATCTTAGATGGCCACTTGCTAGCGTTTAAGACCCCAGATGCCACTCTCCAAAGTGGGATGCAGAATGTTTTCTTAATAGATCTTCTTATGCCAATAGACTTAGATGTCCCCTGAAACCATGGTCCCCAAACCCCTGCCCCTGCTACGCTGGCCTTTGAAGCATACAGTTTATTCAGGAAACTTCTTTGCTTTTGGTTTAGTCCAGTTGTGCTGACCTCCCCTATATTGTGTGTTGTCTTTCCCTTCACCTAAAGTAGTTCTTTTCTACTATCTAATTAGTGAGTACCCCTCTCCCACTCTCCCTCCCTCCCCACTCTCGTAAGCACAAAAGAATATTTTCTTCTCAGTTTAAACTATTTCTCAAGGTCTTATAATAGTGGTCTTATACAATATTTGTCCTTTTGCAACTGACTAATTTCACTCAGCATAATGCCTTCCAGGTTCCTCCATGTAGAGATTTTTAATACTTCTCTCAAAAACTGGTAGAAGATCTGCAAATGTTTGGAAATTAAGACGAACTCTTCTAAATAAAATATATTTCTAAATATCCCATGGGTCAAAGAGCAAATCAAATAAAAATTTAAGGATAGTTTAAACTGAATGAAAAAAAAAAACCCAAAATATGTCAGACAGATATAAAGCAGTGCTTAGAGGGAAACTTACAGTTTAACATACACATATTAGAAAAGAAGATAGCTTGAAAATCAATCCATAATACAAGCTTCTGTCTCAAGAAACTAGAACAAAAAATATACACAGTAGAGAAAATCAACAAAGCCAAATGTTGATACATGCAAAAAAAATTAAAAATAATAAACTCCTAGGAAGATTGACTAAGAAAACACAAATTACTGATATCATAAATAAAAAATGGGACATCAGTGTAGATCTTACAGACACTAAAAAGACAAAAGGTTATTATGACCAACTTTATGCTAATGAATTTGAAAAATGAAATGAACTGGGAAAATTCTGGGCAAAACCAACTCATCAAAATAGACCAAGAAGATGTGTGAAATCTAAATATTCCTAATTCTTTTAAAGAAATGAATGAGTAGTTAAAGAAACAAAACAAAACTTTCTACAATGACAATTTCTATCCAATTTGTCTCCACTAGCAGAATCTTCCAAATTTGTAAGTAAGAAATAAAATCAAATGTTTTAGAAAATAGAAAAAGAGAGAACAATTCTCTATACATCTGAAAATATCAAAACCTAACAAGGATATCACAAGAAAGGGGGATTATAGACTAAGATGGCTCAAAAATAGATGCAAAAATCTTCAACAAAATGTTAGCAAATCAAGTTTGCAATATATAAAAAGGCTCATCATGACCAAAAGGGGTTTATTTCATGAGTACAAGATTAACAATCAAAAAGTGATGCAATTCACCATATTGACCAAATAAAGGAGGAAAAACACACGATTATTTCAATAGATGTAGAAAAAACATTTGATAAAATTCAATACCTGTTTATGATTTTAAACAGAAAACTTTCAGAAAATAGGAAGAGGGAAATTCACTTAATCCAATAAAGCGTATCAACAAAGCACCTTCAGCTGATATAACAATGATAAATAATTCAATATTTCCTCTTGAGATGAAAGGTTGTCCATATCACCACTTCTATGAAACATTGTATTAAAAGTCACAGGCAGTTCAATAAGACAAGGAAAAGAAATTAAAAGTTATCAAAATTGGAAGAGAATAAATAAAACCATCCTTATTTACAGATGACATCTTTGTATACATAGAAAAAAAATTATGGCAAACTCTTGAGAATTAATAAGGCAATTTAGAAAGGTCATTGACTGCAGAGTTAATATAAAAATTATATTTCCACGTATTAGCAGCAAATAAAACTTAAATTAGTTAGAAAACAAAATTAAAAACAATACCATTTATAAGAACAAAACAGAAAAATCTAATGCAAAACGTGCAAGCACCCTACACTGAAAAGTCCAGAACATTGCCAAGAGATGTTGAAGACCTAAATAACTGGAGAGATACTCCATGTTGATTTGAAGATCTAATATTGTTACAATGTCAATTCTACTCCAAATGATCTATAGAGCCAATGCAATAACAACAAAAATTTTCTGAGTTTTGTTGTGGAAATTGACAGACGAAAAATTGATTCTAAATTGATCTGGCCGTGCAAAGGACCTAAAATACCTGGAGCAATCTTGAAAAAGAAAAACTAAGTAGGAGGACTTACACCATCAGATACTAAGACTTATTCTAAAGCTATAGTAATTAAGACAGTTTGATACTGGTGCAAAGATAAATAGACTTGTGAAGAATGGAGTCCAGAAATAGACCTACATATATCTGATTATGTTACTGCAATTCAGTGAGGGAAAGATGGTCTTTTCAATAAATGGTGCTGGATTGATTGGAATCTTCACTCCTACCTTGCATCCCAAGCAAAAATTAATTTTAAAGGGATTAGAGACTTAAACGAGAAAGGTAAAACAGCAACAAAAGCTTTTTGAAGAAAACACAGGAGAAAATCTTCATGTCCTTGGATAAGTCAGGATTTCTTAAACAGAAGACAAAATGAAGTAACAGTAAAGGAAAATATAAATATATGAAACTTCATTAAAATTAGTAACTTCTGTTCATCAAAGAACACATTAAGAGAGTGAAGAGGCAAGACACAGTCTGAAAGAAGATATTGGTAATACACATAACTGACCAAGGATAGCATCACTAAGAGCCCCAAGTTGGAAACAATCCAAACGTCCATCAATAGAAGGAGATGAAAATAAAGTGTGGCATATCCGTACAATGGATGACTGTCTATTTGGTGCACTTTATTGTATGTGTAGTGTACCTAAATAAAAGAAGGAGGAGGAGGAGGAGAGGAAGGAGGGAGGGAGGGAGCAGGATGCCCAAATTTCTGTTTCTAAATTTGCTTCCTTCTTACCAGAAATGCTTTGGATTCCAAGCGGTATTTCCCTGGGCCTTAACGTGCACAGTTACCGCATCTGAGAAGGGAGAGGGTTCCACTGGGGAGGAGGGGAGAGAGAGTAGGCTGAGATTTTGACGGTTTTGAAGAACAAAGGTTTCCATTGTCTACTGAAAACCTCTCCAGAGAGCTCAGTAGTAAAAGTCCTCACAGGAGCGGAACATCTGCCCAGTGGTTTCCCGTATCAAGTGGCCTCCTATAAAGAAAGTGTGGGTGCCCTCATGAGCCCCAGTGCTCACAGGGGATATTCTAGAATTTCAAGTTTCCACCTAAAAAAGCACATTCCTTTCCTAGATAATATCACGTTACACAGCAGCCGCTGGGATTTTTACATAGAGCCAAACAGGCTATCACTGCCCACTAACTACAGAAAAATCAACCCAGTTTTTGTTTTATTTTCTAAAGAGGAAAGGTGAGATTTTTCTTTTTCCTTTTCTTAATTAAAAAAAAAAAAAAAAAAAACTCAGGGCAGATGAATTGCTTCTTTGTCAATAAATGGGCAATCCCACATTCTTATCGAAGTTCTTCTGAGATTTTCAGATGACGTTGCCAGGACTGGCTGTCCATTATTGTTCTTGTTAGGTGCCGTCGAGTCGGTTCCGACTCATAGCGACCCTATGCACAACAGAACGAAACACTGCCTGGTCCTGAGCCATCCTTACAATCGTCGTTATGCTTGAGCTCATTGTTGCAGCCACTGTGTCAATCCACCTCATCGAGGGTCTTCCCCTTTTCCGCTGACCCTCTACTCTGCCAAGCATGATGTCCTTCTCCAGGGACTGATCCCTCCTGACAACATGTCCAAAGTATGTAAGACGCAGTCTCACCATCCTTGCCTCTAAGGAGCATTCTGGTTGTATTTCTTCTAAGACAGATTTGTTCGTTCTTTTGGCAGTCCATGGTATATTCAATATTCTTCGCCAACACAACAATTCAAAGGTGTCAACTCTTCTTCGGCCTTCTTTATTCATTGTCCATTATTAGAAATGTAAAATAGGGACTAAGAAGAATCTTTCTCTTGTAGAGATACAAACTGAAATGTTTGTAGATGAAATGACATGATGAGGGGCAGGGTGTGGCACAGAGCGTGGAGGGGTATAGCTAAAACAAGACTGGCAATGAGTTGAAAATAGTTGAAGCTGGGTGATGGGTACATGAAAGTTTATTATACTGTTCGTTCTATTTTTGTAATTATTTGATATATTCCCTAATTAAAAAAAAAAAAAGAAAAGCAAACGAAACGGACTAGGCAAATTGATTTGGCAGGGTGAAAGTTTATATCGGGTCACATGAGTTAATAGGGAGATTCTGACTGTTGACATCCACTTACTATTTTTCATCAAGTTTTGAAAACAAAAATCAAATTCCCTGATTTGATATCCATATCACTAATTACATTCTACTATCGAAGTGTTCTTCATTGACTGGAATTCAAGTTTTAAGTTTACTGGCTTGTTATTTTCATTTTTTATTGCTGATGAATATATTTGGGTTTTATGTACTCCTTTTCATTTGGCTTCTTTCACTCAGCATAATTATTTTAAAATTCATCTATGTTTTTATGTGTAGCAGTAGTTCATTCCTTATTCTTGTTGAGTAGCAGTCCAGTGGATGAATGGACACAGTTTGTTTATCCACTGACTGTTGACGGGGCATAATGATTTGCTTCTGGTTTGGGGCTATTACAAATAAGGCTGCTATGAACAGTTGTGTACAGACATATGCTTTCTTTTCTTAAGTAAATACCTAGGAGTGGGATGGGTGGATCACATGGCAGGCATCCATTAAAATTTTAAAGAAACTGATGAACTGTTTTCCAAAGTTGTTACATCGTTTTACCGTCCTACCAGAAGTGTCTGAGAGTCCCAGTTCCTTCACATCCTTGCTGACACTTTGATCTGATTAGTCTTTATAATTTTAGGAGTAAAGTGGTATCTCGTTGGGCTTTTAATTTGCATTAAAGAATCTTCGCGTGCTGAAGATCTTTTCGTATACTTATTCACCATCCATATATCTTTTTTGGTGCAATAATGTTCAAATCTTTTACCTACTTTTTAATTGAATTGTTTGCTTTTTATTACTAAGTTTGAGAGTTCTTACATCTTTTGAAGCACATTCTTTATCACATCTATGCTTTGCAAATATCTTCTCCCATTTTGCAGCCTGCCTTTTCATTCTCTTAACAGAGTCTTTCAAGAGCAAAAGTTGTTAATGTTGATGACCTTCAATTCTTTCGTTTGTTCTTTTGTAAACTGTGCTTTTGGTTTCTTATTTAAAAAATCTTTGCTTCACCCAAGGCCTCAAAGATTTTCTTCCACGTTTTCTTCTAGAAGTTTGATAGTTTGGGGGTTTACATTCAGAGCTTTAGTCCACTTTAAGTTAATTTTTATGTATTGTGTAAGGTATTAATCAAAGTCATTTTACTGCATATCTAAATGTCTCGGCACCATTTGCTGAAAAGACTACCCTTTCTCCACCAAACTGCCTTTGCGCCTCGTAAAAGATAAGTTGCCTATACGTGTGTGGTCTTCTGTATCCTTCGTTCCGTTACACTGATCTATTTGTCTATCTTGATGCCAGTACCACACTGTCTTAACTCTTGTGGTTTTATAGTAAGTCTTTAAATAAGAACACTTTTACCTCTGCTTCTCCAGTCTGAATGCCATTTATTTCTTTTCCTTGCCTTATTGTACTGGCAGGACCCTCCAGTACAATGTTGAAGAGAAGTAGTGAGAGCAGACATTCTTGTTTTGTTCCTGATGTTAGTGGGAGAGTGTTCAGTCTTTTACCGTTAACTATTTTTCATAGATGCCCCTTTTCAAGTTGAGGAAGTTCCCTGAAAGCTTTTATCTGGAGTGAGTGTTGGTTTTGTCAAATAGTTTTCTGTATGTATTGAGATAATTACATGTTTTTTCTTTTTTTTTTTTAGCTTATTAATATGAATTGCATTGATCAATTGTCATATGTTAAACCAATCTTGCATTTCTAGAATAAATCTTACTAAGCCATAATGTTTCATCCATTTTTATACATTTTTGGATCGGATTTACTAACATTTTGTTTTGAATTTTTGTGTCTTTGCTCATGGGGGATATTATTCTGTAGCATCTTTTGTCCGGTTTTGGCATCTGGGTAATGCTGGCCTCATAGAATATATTGGGAAGAATTCTTTCCTTTTCAATTTTCTAGAAGAGTTTGAATAGCATTGGTATTATTTCTTCTTTAAATGTTTTGTATAATTCACCAGGGAAGCCATCTGTGCCTGGATTTTATATATTGTCAGACTTCTTAATGGCAAATTGATTGTTTTTAATAGACATAAGGCTAGTCAGGTTATCTATTTCTTCTTGAGTGAACTTTGGTAGTTTGAATCTTCCAAGGAATTTGTCCATGTCATCTAACTGTGAAATATATTGGCATTGAGTTATTAATATTCTCTTGTTATCCTTTTAATATGTGTACACTCCATAGTGATGCCACTTCTCTAATTCCTGATGTTGTCAATTTGTGTTTTCTCCCTTTTTATTTTGATCAGTCTGGTTGGATATTTATCAATATTATTGATTCACTCAAAGGCCAAGTTTTGGATTAATTGAGTTTCTCTATTGTTTTTTCTTGCATTGATTTCTGCTCAACCTTCATTATTTACTTTGTCCTGCCTCTGTTGTATTTCATTTGCTTTTCTTCTTCTATTTTACTGTGAAAACTTTAGTCATTGGTTTGAGACCTTTCTTCCTTTCTAATACAGGCATTTAACGCTAAAAATTTCCCACTAAGTATTGCTTTTGTAACATCCACAAATTTGATATGTTGTTTTTATTTGTATTCAATTCAAAATACTTCCTGATTTCCCTTTTGATTTCTTCTTTGATTCTTGGGTTATTAAGAAGTGTGTTACTTTCCACAAATTTGGGGATTTTCCAGAAATCCTTCTGTGTATTTATTCCTAATTTAATTCCACTTGGCCAGAGAATACACACTGTACAACTTAAATCTTTTCGGATTGAGGCTTTTTCTGTGATCCAAAGTCAGATCTATATTGGTGAATGTTCCTAGGTACATTTGAGAGGAATGTTTACTCTGCTGTTTTAAGGTGGCATGTGCTACAAATGTCAATTAGGTCAAGTTGGTTAATAGTGTTGTTCATGTCTTCTATAACATTACTGATCTTCTGTCTACTTGTTCTGTCAATTACTATGAATTTTTCTATGTATCTTGAAGTTCTATCAGTTTTTCCTTCATATATTTTGAAGGTCTGTTATTAAGTGTATAAACGTTTAGGATAGTTATGTCTCGTTATGAAATGACCTTCTTTATCCCTGGTAATAGTCCTTGTTCTTGAATCAGCGTTGTGTAATAGATGCTCTATCTTTCTTTGTATTAATTAGTGTTATTAGGGTTAGCATCACTTATTTTTTCCTCTCCTTTAAAAAATATTCTATATATGTCCTGATATTTAAAGTAAATTTATGTAGGCAGCATATGGTTGGGTCTTCTTTTTTTTTTTTTTTTTATAATAACTTTTATTAAGCTTCAAGTGAACGTTTACAAATCCAATCAGTCTGTCACATATAAGTTTACATACATCTCACTCCCTACTCCCACTTACTCTCCCCGTCTTGAGTCAGCCCTTTCAGTCTCTCCTTTCTTGACAATTTTGCCGGCTTCCCTCTCTCTCTATCCTCCCATCCCCCCTCCAGACAAGAGTTGCCAACACAATCTCAAGTGTACACCTGATATAATTAGCTCACTCTTCATCAGCGTCTCTCTCCCACCCGCTGACCAGTCCCTTTCATGTCTGATGAGTTGTCTTCAGGGATGGTTCCTGTCCTGTGTCAACTGAAGGTCTGGGGAGCATGGCGACTGGGGTTCCTCCAGTCTCAGTCAGACCATTAAGTTTGGTCTTTTTATGAGAATTTGGGGTCTGCATCCCACTGATCTCCTGCTCCCTCAGGGGTCCTCTGCTGTGCTCCCTGTCAGGGCAGTCATCGATTGTGCCTGGGCACCAACTAGTTCTTCTGGTCTCAGGATGATGTAGGTCTCTGGTTCATGTGGCCCTTTCTGTCTCTTGGGCTCTTAGTTGTCGTGTGGCCTTGGTGTTCTTCATTTTCCTTTGCTCCAGGTGGGTTGAGACCAATTGCTGCATCTTAGATGGCTGCTTGTTAGCATTTAAGACCCCAGACGCCACATTTCAAAGTGGGATGCAGAATGATTTCATAATAGAATTATTTTGCCAATTGACTTAGAAGTCCCCGCAAACCATGTTCCCCAGACCCCCGCGCTTGCTCCGCTGAGCTTTGAAGCATTCATTTTATCCCGGAAACTTCTTTGCTTTTGGTCCAGTCCAATTGAGCTGACCTTCCATGTATTGAGTGTTGTCTTTCCCTTCACCTAAAGCAGTTCTTATCTACTGATTAATCAATAAAAAACCCTCTCCCACCCTCCCTCCCTCCCCCCCTCGTAACCACAAAAGTATGTGTTCTTCTCAGGTTTACTATTTCTCAAGATCTTATAATAGTGGTCTTATACAGTATTTGTCCTTTTGCCTCTGACTCATTTCGCTCAGCATAATGCCTTCCAGGTTCCTCCATGTTATGAAATGTTTCAGAGATTCGTCACTGTTCTTTATCGATGCGTAGTATTCCATTGTGTGAATATACCACAATTTATTTACCCATTCATCCGTTGATGGACACCTTGGTTGCTTCCAACTTTTTGCTATTGTAAACAGAGCTGCAATAAACATGGGTGTGCATATATCTGTTTGTATGAAGGCTCTTGTATCTCTAGGGTATATTCCGAGGAGTGGGATTTCTGGGTTGTATGGTAGTTCTATTTCTAACTGTTTAAGATAACGCCAGATAGATTTCCAAAGTGGTTGTACCATTTTACATTCCCACCAGCAGTGTATGAGAGTTCCAATCTCTCCGCAGCCTCTCCAACATTTATTATTTTGTGTTTTTTGGATTAATGCCAGCCTTGCTGGTGTGAGATGGAATCTCATCGTAGTTTTAATTTGCATTTCTCTAATGGCTAATGATCGAGAGCATTTTCTCATGTATCTGTTGGCTGCCTGAATATCTTCTTTAGAGAAATGTGTGTTCATATCCTTTGCCCACTTCTTGATTGGGTTGTTTGTCTTTTTGTGGTTGAGTTTTGACAGAATCATGTAGATTTTAGAGATCAGGCGCTGGTCGGAGATGTCATAGCTGAAAATTCTTTCCCAATCTGTAGGTGGTCTTTTTACTCTTTTGGTGAAGTCTTTAGATGAGCATAGGTGTTTGATTTTTAGGAGCTCCCAGTTATCGGGTTTCTCTTCATCATTTTTGGTAATGTTTTGTATTCTGTTTATACCTTGTATTAGGGCTCCTAGGGTTGTCCCAATTTTTTCTTCCATGATCTTTATCGTTTTAGTCTTTATGTTTAGGTCTTTGATCCACTTGGAGTTAGTTTTTGTGCATGGTGTGAGGTATGGGTCCTGTTTCATTTTTTTGCAAATGGATATCCAGTTATGCCAGCACCATTTGTTAAAAAGGCTGTCTTTTCCCCAGTTAATTGACACTGGTCCTTTGTCAAATATCAGCTGCTCATACGTGGATGGATCTATGTCTGGGTTCTCAATTCTGTTCCATTGGTCTATGTGTCTGTTGTTGTACCAATACCAGGCTGTTTTGACTACTGTGGCTGTATAATAGGTTCTGAAGTCAGGTAAGGTGAGGCCTCCCACTTTCTTCTTCTTTTTCAGTAGTGCTTTGCTTATCCGGGGCTTTTTTCCCTTCCATATGAAATTGGTGATTTGTTTCTCTATCCCCTTAAAATATGACATTGGAATTTGGATCGGAAGTGCGTTAAATGTATAGATGGCTTTTGGTAGTATAGACATTTTTACTATGTTAAGTCTTCCTATCCATGAGCAAGGTATGTTTTTCCACTTAAGTATGTCCTTTTGAATTTCTTGTAGTAGAGCTTTGTAGTTTTCTTTGTATAGGTCTTTTACATCCTTGGTAAGATTTATTCCTAAGTATCTTATCTTCTTGGGGGCTACCGTGAATGGTATTGATTTGGTTATTTCCTCTTCGGTGTTCTTTTTGTTGATGTAGAGGAATCCAAGTGATTTTTGTATGTTTATTTTATAACCTGAGACTCTGCCAAACTCTTCTATTAGTTTCAGTAGTTTTCTGGAGGATTCCTTAGGGTTTTCTGTGTATATAATCATGTCATCTGCAAATAGTGATAACTTTACTTCTTCCTTGCCAATCCGGATACCTTTTATTTCTTTGTCTAGCCTGATTGCCCTGGCTAAGACTTCCAACACGATGTTGAATAAGAGCGGTGATAAAGGGCAGCCTTGTCTGGTTCCCGTTCTCAAGGGAAATGCTTTCAGGTTCTCTCCATTTAGAGTGATATTGGCTGTTGGCTTTGCATAGATGCCCTTTATTATGTTGAGGAATTTTCCTTCAATTCCTATTTTGGTAAGAGTTTTTATCATAAATGGGTGTTGGACTTTGTCAAATGCCTTTTCTGCATCAATTGATAAGATCATGTGGTTTTTGTCTTTTGTTTTATTTATGTGATGGATTACATTAATGGTTTTTCTGATATTAAACCAGCCTTGCATACCTGGTATAAATCCCACTTGATCAGGGTGAATTATTTTTTTGATGTGTTGTTGGATTCTATTGGCTAGAATTTTGTTGAGGATTTTTGCATCAATGTTCATGAGGGATATAGGTCTATAATTTTCTTTTTTTGTAATGTCTTTACCTGGTTTTGGTATCAGGGAGATGGTGGCTTCATAGAATGAGTTGGGTAGTATTCCGTCATTTTCTATGCTTTGGAATACCTTTAGTAGTAGTGGTGTTAACTCTTCTCTGAAAATTTGGTAGAACTCTGCAGTGAAGCCGTCCGGGCCAGGACTTTTTTTTGTTGGGAGTTTTTTGATTACCGTTTCAATCTCTTTTTTTGTTATGGGTCTATTTAGTTGTTCTGCTTCTGAATGTGTTAGTTTAGGTAGGTAGTGTTTTTCAAGGAATTCATCCATTTCTTCTAGGTTTTCAAATTTGTTAGAGTACAATTTTTCATAATAATCTGAAATGATTCTTTTAATTTCATTTGGTTCTGTTGTGATGTGGTCCTTCTCATTTCTTATTCGGGTTATTTGTTTCCTTTCCTGTATTTCTTTAGTCAGTCTAGCCAATGGTTTATCAATTTTGTTAATTTTTTCAAAGAACCAGCTTTTGGCTTTGTTAATTCTTTCAATTGTTTTTCTGTTCTCTAATTCATTTAGTTCAGCTCTAATTTTTATTATTTGTTTTCTTCTGGTGCCTGATGGATTCTTTTGTTGCTCACTTTCTATTTGTTCAAGTTGTAGGGACAGTTCTCTGATTTTGGCTCTTTCTTCTTTTTGTATGTGTGCATTTATTGATATAAATTGACCTCTGAGCACTGCTTTTGCTGTGTCCCAGAGGTTTTGATAGGAAGTATTTTCATTCTCGTTGCTGTCTATGAATTTCCTTATTCCCTCCTTGATGTCTTCTATAACCCAGTCTTTTTTCAGGAGGGTATTGTTCATTTTCCAAGTATTTGATTTCTTTTCCCTCGTTCTTCTGTTATTGATCTCTAGTTTTATTGCCTTGTGGTCTGAGAAGATGCTTTGTAATATTTCGATGTTTTGGACTCTGCAAAGGTTTGTTTTATGACCTAATATGTGGTCTATTCTAGAGAATGTTCCATGTGCGCTAGAAAAAAAAGTATATTTTGCAGCAGTTGGGTGGAGAGTTCTGTATAAGTCAATGAGGTCAAGTTGGTTGATTGTTGTAATTAGATCTTCCGTGTCTCTGTTGAGCTTCTTACTGGATGTCCTGTCCTTCTCCGAAAGGGGTGTGTTGAAGTCTCCTACTATAATTGTGGAGGTATCTATCTCGCTTTTCAGTTCTGTTAAAATTTGATTTATATATCTTGCAGCCCTGTCATTGGGTGTGTAAATATTTAATATGGTTATGTCTTCCTGATCAATTGTCCCTTTTATCATTATATAGTGTCCTTCTTTATCCTTTGTGGTGGATTTAAGTCTAAAGTCTATTTTGTCAGAAATTAATATTGCTACTCCTCTTCTTTTTTGCTTATTGTTTGCTTGATATACTTTTTTCCATCCTTTGAGTTTTAGTTTGTTTGTGTCTCTAAGTCTAAGGTGTGTCTCTTGTAGGCAGCATATAGATGGATCGTGTTTCTTTATCCAGTCTGTGACTCTCTGTCTCTTTATTGGTGCATTTAGTCCATTTACATTCAGGGTAATTATAGATAAATAAGTTTTTAGTGCTGTCATTTTGATGCCTTTTTATGTGTGTTGTTGACAATTTCATTTTTCCACATACTTTTTTGTGCTGAGGCGTTTTTCTTAGTAAATTGTGAGATCCTCACTTTCATAGTGTTTGACTTTATGTTAGTTGAGTCGTTACGTTTTTCTTGGTTTTTGTCTTGAGTTATAGAGTTGTTATACCTTTTTGTGGTTACCTCATTATATACCCCTATTTTTCTAAGTAAAAACCTAACTTGTATTGTTCTATATCGCCTTGTATCACTCTCCATATGGCAGTTCAATGCCTCCTGTATTTAGTCCCTCTTTTTGATTATTGTGATCTTTTACCTATTGACTTCCATGATTCCCTGTTATGTGTATTTTTTTTTAATTAATCTTAATTTGTTTGTTTTTGTGATTTCCCTATTTGAGTTGATATCAGGACGTTCTGTTTTGTGACCTTGTGTTGTGCTGATATCTGATATTATTGGTTCCCTGACCAAACAATATCCTTTAGTATTTCTTGTAGCTTTGGTTTGGTTTTTGCAAATTCTCTAAACTTGTGTTTGTCTGTAAATATCTTAATTTCGCCTTCATATTTCAGAGAGAGTTTTGCTGGATATATGATCCTTGGTTGGCAGTTCTTCTCCTTCAGTGTTCTGTATATGTCGTCCCATTCCCTTCTTGCCTGCATGGTTTCTGCTGAGTAGTCAGAACATATTCTTATTGATTCTCCCTTGAAGGAAACCTTTCTTTTCTCCCTGGCTGCTTTTAAAATTTTCTGTTTATCTTTGGTTTTGGTGAGTTTGATGATAATATGTCTTGGTGTTTTTCTTTTTGGATCAATCTTAAATGGGGTTCGATGAGCATCTTGGATAGATATCCTTTCGTCTTTCATGATGTCAGGGAAGTTTTCTGTCAGAAGTTCTTCAACTATTTTCTCTGTGTTTTCTGTCCCCCCTCCCTGTTCTGGGACTCCAATCACCCGCAGGTTATCCTTCTTGATAGAGTCCCACATAATTCTTAGGGTTTCTTCATTTTTTTTAATTCTTTTATCTGATTTTTTTTCAGCTATGTTGGTGTTGATTCCCTGGTCCTCCAGATGTCCCAGTCTGCATTCTAATTGCTCGAGTCTGCTCCTCTGACTTCCTAGTGTGTTGTCTAATTCTGTTATTTTATTGTTAATCTTTTGGATTTCTACATGTTGTCTCTCTATGGATTCTTGCAACTTATTAATTTTTCCAGTATGTTCTTGAATAATCTTTTTGAGTTCTTCAACAGTTTTATCAGTGTGTTCCTTGGCTTTTTCTGCAGATATCCTAATTTCATTTGTGATATCATTAAGCATTCTGTAAATTAGTTTTTTATATTCTGTATCTGATAATTCCAAAATTGTATCTTCATTTGGGAAAGATTTTGATTCTTTTGTTTGGGGAGTTGGAGAAGCTGTCACGGTCTGCTTCTTTAAGTGGTTTGATATGGATTGTTGTCTCCGAGCCATCACTGGGAAACTAGTTTTTCCAGAAAATCCGCTAAAAAAAAAACTGCAGTCAGATCCCTATCAGAGTTCTCCCTCTGGCTCAGGCTATTCAGATGTTAATGAAGCCGCCTGGGGAGGGTGGGGGAGGGAACAGAGAGATAGGAGAGTAGCACTTCAGAATATAGCCAGAGTTGCTTGTCTTGCTTGGAAAGACTATTATATCTGAGATTCCCGCGGGCGCGTCGCCTATGTGTGCTGTCTGTGTGGAGATTGCCCCCGGGGGGTCTGGCCCGCTGGAGTCACGGTCAGATCCTCCGCTTCCAGCCCCACGCCCAGCGTCAAGGCTCCCCTACTGGGACGGTGCACTCTCGACTCCAAAATCAGTCGCTGCCTCCCGGGGACTTCTCGTCCCTCCAGCCGCGTGGCCGTGCCGTCCCCGTGAACCAGGTGGGCCCCCTCCCGGGGTTAGTTCAGATGGGTGGAGTAGCTCCCCGTGCTTGTGCCGCGACCGAGTGTCCCGGCTGGAACGCTGTTCTCCCCGCTCCAATACCAGTCGCTGCCTCCCGGGGACTTCTCCTACCGGCTGCGTCCCACGCCGCCCGCGCGACCCGGATGGTCACCTTCCCGGGGTTAGTTCAGGGGGTGGAGCAACTCTCCGTGTTTATGGCGTACCTGCATGCAGTCCAAATCCCTGTGGGACGGTTTCCCGGCTCGGGTGCTGCTCTTTCTGCTCCAAGATCAGTCACTGCCTCCCGGGGACTTCTCCTAACGGCTGCGTCCCACGCCGCCCGTGGAACCGGCTAGTCCCCCTCCCGGGGTTAGTTCAGGGGGGTGGAGCAGGTCTCTGTGCTTGTGCCGTACCTGACTGGTATGCTGGCTCCAGGCTCTGGAAACAATCGCTGCTTCCCCGTATTAGTTCGTTCTCCGTCTCTAAATCTGTGTTTGTTGTTCAGGGTTCGTAGATTGTTATGTATGTGATCGATTCACTTGTTTTTCCGTGTCTTTGTTGTAAGAGGGATCCGAGGTAGCGTCTGCCTAGTCCGCCATCTTGGCTCCGCCTCCTGGGTCTTCTTTTTTTACCCACTCTGACAATCTCTGTCTTTTAACTGGGGTTTTTATACTATTAACTTTTACCGTGATTGCTGAAATGGTTAGGTTTAGGCCTATTATCTTGATATTTGTTTACTATTTGTCCCATCTTTTCTTTGCTCCCTTTTTTCTTTCCTCTTTTGTATGAACTGACTACTGTTTATGCTTCATTTTATCTCCTTTGTTGGCTTATTAGTTATACTCTTTATTTTGTTATTTTAGTGTTTACGGTGTACATCTTTGACTTATTACAATATACCTTCATGTGATATTGTACCATTACACATATACTTTTAGAATCTTACCATAATATACTTTCATTATTCCCATCCTAGCCTTTGTACTTTTGTTGTTATGCATTTTACTTATGCATATGTTATAAACCCCACAAACCAATATCTTTTTTATGTTAAAACAGTCCATTTTCAGCAAATACCATGTTATATATTTTTTGACAACAATAAAAAAATTAAAGAAAGTCAATGATCTTTTAAATGAGACTTAAAGAGGAAGAATATCTTATTTATGACCTTTTTAGTTACCAGTTCCAGTGCTCTTCATCTCTTTCCATATTTCTGTTTGTTATCATTTTCCTTCTGCCTGAAGGACTTCCTTTAACATTCCTTGTACTGCCAGTCTACTGGTAATGATTCTTTCAGCTTCTGTATGTCTGAAATGTTTTAATTTTCCCTCTATTTTTGAAGGATATTTTTATGGGTTAAAGAATCCTAGACTTATGGTATTGTTCTTCTAGTACGTTAAAGAGGTTTCTCCACTGTATTTTTGCTTATATTGTTTTCAACAAGAAGTCTGCTGTTATATTTATCCTTGTGCCTCTGCACATAATGCCTTTTTTCCCCCTCTGGCTGCTTTTAAGATTTTCTCTTTATCATTGGTTTTGAGCAATATGATCATGATGCATCTTTCTGTAGTTTTTCTCACGTTTCGCGTGCTTAGAGTTTATTGCGATTCTTTGATGTGTGGGTTTATAGTTTTCATCAAACTGGGAAAATTTTGGCCATTTTATTTTCAAATATTTTTCTGCCCCCTTCCCCTTCAGAGACTCTAATTACACACATATTAGGTTCACTGATGCTCTTTTCATTTTTAGAATTCTTTTTTCTCTCTGATTTTCATTTTAGATAGTTTTTATTGCTATGCCATCAAATTCACTAACCTTTTCTTCCGAAGTGTCTAATCTGCCATGAACACCATCCAGTGAATTTTTAAATTTAGACATTGTATTTTCATCTCAAGAAGTTAGATTTGAGGGTGTGTGTGTCTGATCACACGCATGTGTATAATGTGTGTGTATTCTTTCTACTTCACTTTTTAAATATATGTAATAAAAAAACAGTTAGTAAAACTGTTTTTATATTCTTGTCTGTTAATTCTAACATCTGGGTAAGTTTTGGGTCAGTTTTGATTGACTGATTTTTTTCCCTCATTTATAGGTCGTATTTCCTGCTTCATTACATGCTTAGCAATTTTTGATGGCATACCAGAAATTACTAATTTTACTTTGCTGATTCATGAATGTTTTTGTATTCCTATAAATATTTTCAGTTTTGTATATGGATGTAGTTAATTGGAAACAGTTGGATAATTTCAAGTTTTTCTTTTAAGATTTGTTAAGTGGCACCAGAACACTATTTATTCTAGGGTTACTTGTTCCCTATGACCGAGCCAAGACCCTTTAGAGTAACTTACCCAATGTTCCTTGAGTCACAAAACTAAGTGGTGATTACCAGCCATGATCAACAAGGTGGAATTATATCCTACTTAGAGTGAGTGATACAAATGAATGAATTAAGTGGAGAACATAATTACCTTCTTAAATCAACATTTTCAACTGTCAGAATGAGGACTAAAGTGCATTATTATAATAGACCGTGATCTGTATTGAAATAAAAAAAAAATAGGCCAATGCATAAGTTTATTGGGGAAAATAGCAATCAATGTAGTTTACCACATTATCAGAATAAAGGTTGAAAAGCCATAAGGTCTTCTCAATAGATGCAGAACTCATATGGAGTATGCTCTCTAACCATGCCACCTTCCTCTGAGTGACGGATGAGCAAAGGCTACGGGAGGCCTAGGGCAGTTTCACAGAGCCTTGCAGCGGGCTGAAAACAGCCAGTATCTCTCCATAGTGAATGAGGAACCAGGCATCACCTCGGAGCTTGTTAGAAATGCAGGATCTTAGGTCCCACCTCAGACTTAGAATCTTCACCAGTTAAGATTTAGAGGGTCTCAGCTCTAAAAAATATAAATACTAAATACTCAATATAAAATACTAAACTGTAAAATAAGGATAAGGAAGTACGACAAAATTCTAAAGTTTCATTGATGCTTCTACTTGAAAAGATTGAAAGCTTCTACTTTTTAAAAAAAAATCTAATTTTTTGGAGCCCCTAAGTACATTTGAGAGGTCTTAGTGGCACAGTGGTTAAAGCATTTGGCTGCTAACCAAAAGGTCAGCAGTTTAAACCCACCAGACACTCCGCAGGAGAAACATGTGGCAGTCTACTTTCATAAAGACCACAGCCTTGGAAACCCTATGGGGCAACTCTACTCTGTCCTATAGGGCCTCTATCATTGGAATCGATACGACAGCACACAACGACAATACTATAGCCATCACTAACAAGGCTGTCACTTACACTACCGTCTCTAAGATGATGACACCATCATTATTATATCACCATCAGTAAGACCACCACTACTAATACTTCCATCACTAATTACCACCATTATCATTAACACCACCAACATTGTTACCACTAACACAATTACCATTAATACTGGCACCACTACCACCACCACCTCTAAGACTGCCACCACCAACATGACCACTAATATCAACACTAATACTACCACCTCCAAGATAGCCATCACTAATACTACCATTGTTAATGCTGCCATCACTAACACTACCCACCGTAGTATCATTGCCACTAAAGCTGCCACTGAACGCTGCCACCAGTAGATTCAACACTCCTGCCACCACCATCACAAATAATGCCTAACCTCTCCCTGCCTCTTGACTTCCCTTCCTCAAGATTCAAAACTCCATGCAGGAATATCCAGTTGGCTGAGCTTAGATTCCAGGCCCATGTCCCAGCTTCCAGGAGGATGGAAGGGAGATATCTAATCCTTTCACATTCTGAGGTTGGAGACACAGCCTTGTTTCTCACCAAGTATCATCCAACAGAGAAGTCTCTATAGGCGGAAAGAAGTTTCCGATGCTGCGTGGCCAAGAAATAACAACTGTCTAATATGTAACTCAAACTGCAAGATGATGAAAAAAATACAGAACTTCTCCAATTTCTCTTCTCCCTTGAAAATTTCATTTCATCCTTGGGCTGTTTCAGTTCAAATATAGCCAAATATACAGATGGATGATGTTTATGAAGATTCTTGGAGTATATAAGAAAGACAGAAACCCCTCTGTCCCAGTCCTTTGTCATGGGACGTGTGGCCATTGTCCATGGCATTAGACCCCAAGTGTTCCAGTTCATGCGTGAATTCTCAATCTTCTTTAGAGCTACTCAGAGCAATCACTTCCAGTTGTTCACTAGATCAAATCAAAAGAAAAACTTATATCCAAACAGGTTTATATCCACAGATACGAGGGCCAGGAATTCCACACATATTTTGGTGGAACACAATTCAATTTATAACAGGGAGTGTGTGTGCCCAAGGAAGGCAGGGTAGGGTATCCATGTAAACAGACATTGCACCCAAAGCTCGGCCAGTGTAAACACCCCAGGCAAGGAGGATTTTGGGCTCCAGGGCCTTCTTCCCACGCACGGTTTCTCTGCTGTTCTTCTCTGCAGGTGTTCAGGGCAGGAAAGCAACTCACCTGGCTCATTGCGTCAATGCTCCTCAGTAGTTCCAGGGATAGAGGCTTCTCTTTGTTGAGTACCTGCTGGGGACTAAGCACTTTATATACAGCCACCTCATTTCTTCTTCACAATATTCTCTCGTGGAGGCTTTTCATTTCTCCATGTTCCCAGTAGCAAAATGGAGGTTTAGGAATTTGGCCAAGGTTCAGGGTTAGCAAGTGGTGCATCTGAGCTCCTAGGTCAGGTCTCTATGCTGGAAAGTACATACATTTTCTCTGTCTGCACCTTGCCTCCCAGGAAGGCATATGGCTCCCAGCTTTGTGACATTCAAGACCACTCATGTTCACCTCCACCAGCAAGCAGTGTCGACAGCGATGGAGAGAGAGTGGGAAGACAAAGTGGCAATGGGAGTGGGGAAGAGGAGAGCAGGCAAACAGTAAAAATAAATTTTCAATAATAATGATAATAAAACATAATATCTGGCATTAATCCAGGGCTTACTGTGTGCCGGGCACTATGTTAAGCCTTTTGCATTCAGTATCTCTCTAAAAGAAATGGTGTAAGCAGAGTGAAGAGTGCCCTCTGCCCAGTGGGACGGCTAAAGGCTCCACCTTGGGAAGGCCCAGGCTGGTGAACATTGTCGGTGTTAGCAACTGTGGCGTCATCCCCACACCCCGACTCAGGACAGCCCGAGGCACAACGGAACCATATGCTGCCCAGTCCCGCACCATCCCCATGACCGTTCGCAGATCAGACCATCGTGCTCCATTGGCTTTTCACTGGATGATTTTCAGAAGTGGATCACCAGGCTTTTCTTCCTAGTCCATCTTAGCCTAGAAGCTCCACTGAAACCTGTTCAGCGTCACAGCAACACAGGAGCCTCCGCTGACAGATGAGTGGTGTCTGCACGTGAGGTTGATGGGTTGGGAATCAAACCCAGGTCTCTCTGTGGAAGATGAGAATTCTGTCACTGAACCACTCTGCCCCCTTAGTGAATATTAAACCAAAAAACCTGTTGCCATCTAGTCGATTCCAACTCATAGCAACCCTATAGGACGGAGTAGAGCTGCCCCATAGAGTTTCCAAGGAGAGGCTGGTGGCTTCAAACTGCTGACCTTGTGGTTACCAGCCAAGCTCTTAACCAGTACACCTCCAGGGAATATTAGGTGCCTCATAAATGCTTGAGGGGAGTGGATGAGACATGAGAATGCACAGACATGCTAGGCTGATGGGCCCTCCCATAGGACTCTGTCTCTAGTGGAAGCCCAGGTGCCTTTCAGATCCTGTTCCCATGAAGTCCCTACCTTCATAGACAGGCCTGGCCACCTTCCTCATCCAAGGGTCAGAATTATTATCTCAGGGCTGGCCTGAGACATGGCCTGTCTCAGACAGGCTAATCATGTGGGGTCCCTTCGCCATTTTAATATTTGTTGCATATTTAGTAGGTGGGTGCCCTTGATAAGCATTTTTAGTCCCCCCCCCACCCCCGCCCAGTGCATGGTGTACTCAGTAGAACCAGGACCACGGTACATTTTGGCAAGTCTGTGAGGAGTCAAGTGTGGACATCTGAGTTAACGTATACCATGTTTCCAATTTATTCCACGGATACCTTAGTGGCCTTTAGAGACTAGCACCCAGACATCTGCCTACTGGCCTACCCTTCCATGTGGCTCCACTGGTGGAGGTGGGAGGTGGTCATGCAAAGGTCAGCAGCATCCTTCAATCAGGCAGAGGTGCCCCAAAGTCTTAATTCCCCAAGTAACACACAAGGCTTTGTCAATTGTGAATTACTCCTAGCCTTTCTGAACCTGTCTCCATTTCCAGCCTGTGCTATCTTTCTAAGTAACAGGCTGCCCTTGGGGAAATAGGATTTCCTGCTCTGTGTTTTAAAGTTCCCTTAAGTAAGTGTCTAGACTTTTGTCATAAGATCCAAGTCCTATTCTTCAGCTTCTCCTGGTTTCACAGATTTGGTGAGTCTTTAAGGCTGGAAGGGGCACATTTTCGGGGGTCGGGTGGGGCTCTGTTACTTAAATCACTCTCTATTGTGTGTTCTGGTTTCTTTACGGTATTTTCACTTTCTTTTTTTCTTTTTTTATAGAAGAGAAGGACCTTCTTTTCTGTGACTGGGTACTCAAGATTTAAATACAACTAGTCACCCCTCAGCTTGTGGCCTCACATTTCAGCCTTCCCTCATTTTCAAGTTTAAAACTTTATTCAATTCTGCCACTGAAATAGGTTGCATGTCCTCCACAACATTCAAGAGCAAAAAACGTTTCATCACTCTTTTTCATAATGCAAGCTCAATCTGGCTCTCAGCTTCCACTTACACCGGCAGTGAGGTGCCCAACATACCACACCGTTGGGAACACCCTCCCTTCCCCAGGGTCACCCAAGAAGCCAGTGGGACTTACACAGTCCTGAAAACTTGGGAGAAGCATCTCTGCTCTTCAGTCCATCACGCCTACCACTGAGATGCTCATTGTCCATGTCATCCTAGGTGACATCACCTCCTACCATTTAAGGTGGGCACAGTGTTTTCTCTTGGTGCTGTTCTCAAAGGCCACATGCCTTAGGGCCCAGTCCCCCACCCCACCCCCCAGCCCCCATCTGTGTACCATCCCTCAAAGGTCCAGACATGAAAGTGAGCTGCTGGCCTCACCTCTCAGGGGCCTCACCACCACCTTCTTCTCCTTCCATCTTCCACCCCCAGAAGCTACCCACAGCACCAAGCACCAGCCTCTACTCTTCCCTGTCAGGAAGAACGGAGCTTAAACCTCATCCGTGGGGAGGGAGCTGTCTTCTGAATACCTAGTGAGTGCATGTAACAGTCACTGTAGGTGCTCTGCCCCTGTCGCAGGAACTCATCTCTTTGGGGAAGCCTGCAAGTGCCGGTGACCCTCTGCCTGAAGGCCCCTCCAGCTGCGGGACTGAGTTCCGCCCACTGTGCAGGCCGGAGGTGCGGGCAAGTTAGCCCAGGGAGCAACTTCAACCAATGACGCTTAGCAGTTGGGTGATAAATAGCTGCTGGCCCCTTGGGTGTGACCGTGTTGGAGCCCATTTGCCCATAGATAACACACTCTGTGCTAGGTTTCTTTCCCTCCTGATCTCACTTCTCCACTCCCCTACCCGCCCCTTCCGGATCACCGCCCAGTTTGCACCCAAATCATTGTCTCAGGCCTGCTTCCGGGAACCCGAACCTAAGACTCCTGGTAGCTTCTCTTCTGGGCTCTGAAACCCAAACACTCCAATACCACAGAGGCAAAGGAGTCCAGGCCCTGTCTGTCCTACTTTGTTAAAAGAGGCTAAAGAAGAGAGGGAAAATTACCTTTTCCTCATTCTGAGAATCTCCTACTGCAAAGAGAATAAGAAAAATGAACAGTGCAATGCATTTTCCTGACAGAGAACACTTACTTACTGGAATACCTACCGCGCGTCCCACCTAATCCACGGCTGCCTGGGGGATATGGAAGAAAAATGTGAAGGAAATGATGACCCGGGTCTCTGGGGAAGAAAATCAACATTCGCCAAGTGAGGATGAACAGTGTCTATGTCGCTTGTCATACATTCACAGCCTCCTGTATTTATTGAGGGTAAATGAGGCTCAGAGGAATTGGGTAACTTGCTCAAACTCAGTGTCACCCAGCCTAGCCTTGGTGTAGTCAAACACTGGCCGGCTGAGTCTATCTTCCTGATACGTGGGCTCTGGGCAGCTAGAAGGGGACCTTGTGGTACCAGCTCCCACATGTGACAGGACCAAATTGGGGCTTCTCCACCTTGGCTGAGCTTTTAAAACCATGTGCCCCTTCCCCACCTCACCCTTCTAGAAAAGGTGCGGTTTGGGGAAGATAAGATGTATACACATGAAATGGGTAAATCAAAGTCTGGGGAAGCACCTGGTTAATTGTCCACCTGAGTAACCCAGTCCATACAGAGATCCAAGAGATTACCAGTTGCCGTCGAATGAACTCTGACTCATGGCAATGTCAGGGTAGAACTGTGCCCCACACGGTTTTCAATGGCTAATTTTTCAGAAGTACATGGCCAGGCCTTTCTTTTGAAGCGGCTTTGGGTGGGCTTAAACCTCAACCTTTCAGCTAGCAGTTGAGTGTGTTTGTGCCATCCAGGGACTCTTCTCTCCTTGTATTCAAGTCAGCGGGAGTCAAAGTTATTGAGATCGGAGACCCAAAGGTCTCCCAGCACCACAAGTGGCAGCTTTCACCTTGTGCTGGCCTCCTTCACTGTAACTTGTGTAAAGAGAGCTTTGCAGGGTTTGAAGTCATTGCCAAGATAAAGCAAAGGCTGTGTTTGTTTGCACTGTGAGCACCTTCTCGAAGACACAGCCTGTTAGGAGCCTTGTTTCCAGGGCTTTCCTCTTCTAAAGGCCAAGAGTTTGCAACCACTGCAATGTGAACTATGCATTAAAATTTTACACACTAATATATATTTTACTGAATTTTTTAATAACCCAGGGAGAAATGGCTTTAAATAATTTAATAATGTTGGCCCCGAAATGAACTATGTTACAAGTAACTATGTATAAACTATGACACTAATATCACATACCTTAATATAATAAATGTTTATCTTGATAATAAGCCATTTGAATTCCAGTAATGTGTGAGTTATGGTTGCCATGGCATGGTCTTGTTAAGGTTTTAAATGAGATGTCAACAGCAACGGTGACATAAATGCACACGTTCATCTACTTGCTGTTTACAAATGAACCAACTGGACAGTGAATCGCTTATTCATCAATAAAAGTTTAAAATCCCATTTATGAAGCAATTGAATGACTGGAGGAAGTGTGTTGCCATTAATGTATGTTCCTTCTCAGAGCGGCTTTGGGATTTTACAGAAAGTCCAGGGTGAGGACGGGGGCCGCCCTTCCCACCCAACAAGGACGCCATTGTCAGAGGAAGGCACCACTGACATGTAGTAGGCACTCAAGAAATTCTCGTCAGGTGACTCTTTAAATGGCTGCCTTAGGAAGAAGAATTTGAGTGGTTCTTAAACCTGTATGTATATTAGAATCATCTGAACATTGTGTTTAAAATACAGATTTCCAAGCCCCATCCAGATGCAGAATCAAAATCTCCAGAGGTACATCCCAGGGATCCCACAGCCCAGGGATCTCACAGCATAGGGATCTCACAGGCCAGGGATCCCACAGCCCAGGGATCCCACAGCCCAGGGACCTCACAGCATAGGGATCTCACAGCCCAGGAATCTTACAACCCAGGGATCCCACAGCCCAGGGATCTCACAGCCCAGGGATCTCACAGCATAGGGATCTTACAGCCCAGGGATCTCACAGCCCAGGGATCCCACAGCCCAGGGATCTCACAGCCCAGGGACCCCACAGCCCAGGGATCCCACAGCCCAGGGATCCCACAGCCCAGGGATCCCACAGCCCAGGGATCCCACAGCCCAGGGATCTCACAGCCCAGGGATCCCACAGCCCAGGGATCTCACAGCCCAGGGATCCCACAGCCCAGGGATCTCACAGCCCAGGGATCTCACAGCCCAGGGATCTCACAGCCCAGGGATCCCACAGCCCAGGAGTCTCACACCCAGTCTATGGCAAATTTGCCTTTCCTTAAATCTCTGTAAGATCTTTAAGCAGAGGATCTTAAAGCTTAAAGATACCTTTGAGATTACCTAGTCCAATCTAAAACCACATAGTTTATGGAAAAGTTAGGACTCAAATTCAGTCTTCTGACTCTCAAGCCAAAGCTCCAAAATTATTTCCTCTAAACCTGTGTCTGCAAATTGAGGCAGTACCCGCTAAGGATACAGAATTATATCAGTCAAGACTCTTTTCATTACAAGTGAAAGAAGCGTAGTGCAAATCAGCTTAAATAAATAAATAAGTTGTTTGGCTTCAGGTATAACTAGATCCAGCCACTGGTGCCAGAAAGGAACTGGAGGCAGAAGAGGAAAAACAACAGCTGCCTTCCTTACTAATAGTACGTCAGTCAACAGACGATTGTACAGGTAAACTCAGGCATCTTTCTGCAACTTCCATTTTACTCTCGGAAAGTAATCTAACACATCAATGTTACATTAAAATAAGCCCAGAAGTACAGTGCAAAATTTTCATGAATTTTTAAGATGAAACCAGGGCTTCAAACTTATTTTGCCCAATTCAGTCATAGCCGAAACCCAAACAGACCTGGATTTTTAAAATGTGGGAATGATAAATGGAATGGGAAAAAATAATGGGTCAAAGCCCTGCTAGAAACTTAACCTCCCTCTTAGAAAACAAGGGCAGCGTGCCCATTGCACAGCAACCAAATCTGTTGCTTGACTGCCCCATTCAAAGATGACGGTAGACCTCACTGCTTTCAGTGTGTGTCTCTCTCCACAGTCCTGGCAATAATCCAGTCTCCCATACCAGGCTCCTGAAAGGGCTCACTACGCCTCTTCTGAGTCTCCCATTCCAGAGCTTCGACTCATAATTTTTCCTGTTCTGGTCATCATTCTGCTTCACCCAAATTTTTAAAATGTGTGTCTACAGAAGAACTAGATGGTGCTGAGCTACCATCAGTGACCACCCTGACAGGGAGCACAACAGAGAGCTCTGGACAGAGTGGGAGAAAAGTACAGAGCAGAACTCAAATTCACGTAAAAAGGCCAGACTTAATGGTCTGACTGAGGCTGGAGAAACTCTCGAAGCCATGGCCGGACACTCTGTTAACCCAGAAGTGAAACCATTCCCAAAGTCTGCTCTTCAGACAGATTAGACTAGACTATAAAACATAAAATAACACTTGTGAAGAGTGTGCTTCTTAGTTCAATCAAATATACGAGACCAAATGGGTGGCTCGTGTTCGGAGGCAGGATGAGAAGGCAGGAAGGGACAGGAACTGGTTGAATGGACACAAGAAACCTGGGGTGGAAAGGGGGGTGTGTTGTCAAGTTATAGGGATTGCAAGTAATGTCACATAATGTATATATATATTTTTGTATGAGAAATTAACTTGAGCTGTAGACTTTCACTTAAAGCACACATACACACACATACACACAAAAAATTCGGATCTGTTCTGATTTCCCTTCGTTGGCCATGACTGAATTGGTTCAAACTAGTTCGAAGCCCTGGATGAAACAGGTAACTTCAAAGAGCCCCACAGCTTGTAGCAGGTGGTTCAGGCACCCCCAGACTCTCAGTGGGTGTTAAATAGGAGTTTGTTGGGCACTCTTACTGGCAGAGTCTGGGAAGCCTACATTAGACTCCACAGCCTAAACCACAGGATCTGGCCCTGAAATGATCTGCCCATTTGAATTATTCATTATTTGTTCTCTTGATAAATGTAATATCTCCCACCATGAGTATAACTCCCCAATGGGGGGGCCTGTCCTCTTACCCTCCTTGTGCTGTGGGGAGCGGATCTTCCTTTGGGTAGAAAGACCTGCAAGGCATCATTCCTACCTCCAGCCTCAGGCACTTTGCCTGGATTGGGTCCCTCTGGAGGGCAGACACTTTTTGTGTGGGAGGGCAGAATGGGGTAGTTGAGGTGCTCAGAACCCAAGCTGGGGGGAACTTGAGACAGGAGACTGAAATAGGTTGAGTCCTGGCACCACTAGGTGGGTGGGGGGGAGAGGTGCACTGCACCCCTGAATTCTCTTGCCCTTGCTTTGGCATACTTGGGAGGGAGGCATTGGGCTGGAGGCCACGTATTTGAGGCCATCCACCCATCCCACTGAGTGCCAGACCCTACTTGTGGGCACTGGGAAGTCGGAAATGAGTACAACAGTGTCTTTACCCTCAAGATCCTCTTGTCTGAGCAGTGAGCAGGCAAGGTCTTAAGCGTTGGGGACACCATGTGCTGTTGTACAGTTTGAACATTGCACAAAGGCCCCCAACTGCAAGGGCAAGTGGGGCTGAAGTCCAGTCGGCACTGCACCTGCTTAGCTGTGAAAGCTGACAGTCTGTGTCTGCTCAGAGGGAGGGGTTCAAAGCCCTGTGTGGGGTAGCTGCAGGCCTGAGGGCGCCGTGTTCCCAAGATCAAAGTCAGACCTGAAGAGGAAGCTGGGAAGCAGAACTACAGAGGTCTGAGGAGCCAGCACACAAACTGTGCAACCCAACCTGGGGGTGGGGAAAGGAGAAAATATTTGTGTGTCAGGGAAACTGCCTATCAACAGAATGTTGGCAAATAGTACCCATTTTACCCACTTTAATCACATGGAAAGCTCCTTTTGCTGGTTTTGTTTTGAGATTTTTAGCACAGGCACATAGTTGATTAAAAAGCCAAGTAGCACAGGAGAGCTTGTAAGGGAAGACCTGGCCTCCACCCTCCCTACCTTCTCTCCAGAGGGACCACTCTATTCTTCTAGCTGCTTCTGCTGGTGGTTCATTCTAGATCTCAAGACAATATGATTTTAACATACTTTCTGAATTTATCAACTTTAGGTATTATCTATCAGCTTCCTGGTTAACCTGATTTAAGATAATCACATACGCTCTTTTAAATTCCTCACTTGGATGCTGTGGAAGGGTAAACACCTTTATACTCCCACTCCTAGCCCACCATGCTTCCACAGTGCCTCTTGACTCTCCACTTGGTGAGAGAAAGATTAATTTTTTTCCTTTCCCCACTCCTTCCTCCCAACCCTGATGAGCTTTACCTTATATTTTCAAGATTGATATTCTGTTGCACAACTATAATTAAGGCTTCTGTTCTTTGTTTATAGGCAGAGTCTAAAAGTTGAAACTCAGAAAGCAGTGTTTACATTATTAAAATTAGGCAAATATTGATGGTGGCTCAGCCAGCTGCTGTAATGTACTGTGATCACACTGCCTTTCTTGTAAAACCTTTTCATTTTTCCTGGAGTTTCTATTTGCCTTTCTTTTCTCTTGTCCTATTTGCCTATATCATATGCTCACCGCCCCCCTCAATTCTCCATTATATCTGGTATTCTAACAAACATGGAATTAAGAAATTTTAGTCACCAACCAATCCAATTGAATTCAATATATGGGGTTGGTTTACGGCAGAGCCCAATAAGAATGGACAAACCACCAGTCACCAAAGCACTGGGGCAGGATGCTGAGACGTATTAGCTTCTCAGGGTCTGGATCATGGAAAAGTACGGAGGGCCCCAGGAAGGGGCTGGACAGTACAGGGAGGGTAGCTTATGTTAGCTGCTATTTACCAACCAATTCAGAAGTCTTCAACTGGTGCATCCTGGCTAAACATCAGGCCTGCTAACTGTCATTCTTCCCTAAGTTCTCTCTGCACCAGCTCCATCTGATCTAACAGTAACTGGACCTGCTGACCAGAAGCCCTTCTGAACCCCCCCATGCTCTCCTCTGCTGTGAGGAATCCCCTATATCTTAGGTATGATATCTTCTTTCTTGGTGTACTTTCCTGTTTGGCTAAATACAGGGCTATGTTTTTCCATTTGATAATCAATTCAGGGGAAGGTATTAAACATATTTTATCACCAATGAATTCAAAATTGTTATAGTTGCTCAACATCTCATTATGAAGTTATATAAAGATTCTGATATGTGAAAATTTCATTTTTATAATGTTAACATCAGTGACATCTTGTGTTAAGGAAGTACTACATCTGCAGTTACCTGAAAGCCAGCAAACATGAGAGGGGACAATAGTCAGTCCCTCCACAGTGTGTAACTCCCATTTTCCTTTCATGAGAGTGCCTCACGTACCAGGGTGACACAGGACCATCTAATACCCCAGCTGTACCATTGCCAATCTGGGTATTAAAAATCAATAGATGATTAATTATGTTGTTATGTAGCTAACATTAAATGCAAATGAAAGTTCTAAATTTGTCCTTCTGCATCTGTAAAATTTGCATGGGGAGGGCATCCGAGCTCCTCTAACTTCATGAGGGGGAAGGAAAATCAAGATCAACAGCCCAAGGCTGATTCCTGTGAGGCAGAGGTCAGACATGCTTCCTCTTTCCGCCATCTTTACCAATTCTGACACCAGCCATCCCTCCCACAGCACTCTCTACCTCTTTGCTGAGTTTGATAATTCATCGCAGTTGCCACACAGAACTCACAGACAATAGTCATGATTATGGGGTTTATTAGGGAAGTGATAGGTATACTGAGCAAATAATCCAGGAAGTTGGACTATATGAAGAAGAACAGGGCATCAGGATTGGAGGAAGACTTATTAACAACCTGCATTATGCAGACGAGATGACACAACCTTGCTTGCCGAAAGTGAAGAAGACTTGAAGCACTTTACTGATGAAGATCAAAGACCACAGCTTTCAGTGTGGGTTATGCCTCAACATAAAGAAAACAAAATTTCTCACAACTGGACCGGTAAGAAAATCATGATAAACAGAGAAAAGATTGAAGTTGTAAAGGATTTCATTTTACTTGGATCCACAATCAGTACCCATGGAAGAGGCAGTCAAGAAATCAAAACACATTGCATTGGGCAAATATGCTGCAAAAGACCGCTTTAAAGGTTAAAAAGTAAAGATGTCACCCTGAAGACTAAGGTGTGCCAGACCCAAGCCATAGTGTTTTCAATCGCCTTATATGCATGCGAAAGCTGGACGATGCTAAGGAAGACTGAAGAAGAATTGATGCCTTTGAATTGTGGTGTTGGCGAAGAATATTGAATATACCACGGACTGCCAAAAGAATGAACAAATCTGTCTTGGAAAAAGTGCAGCCAGAATGCTCCTTAGAAGGATGGCGAGACTTCGTCTTACATACTTTGGACATGTTATCAGGAGGGATCATGAGTCCCCGGAGGACATCTGGCTTGGCAAAGTAGAGGGTCAGCAAAAAAGAGGAAGACCCTCAACAAGATAGACTGACACAGTGGCTGCAACAAGGGGCTCAAGCAGAACAATTATTGCGAGGATGGCACAGGACCAGGCAGTGTCTAGTTCTGTGGTAGATAGGGTCACTATGAGCTGTAACCGACTCGATGGCACTTAACAACAACAACAAAAACAGGTTACAATTCAGGTTGAGGAATGCTCAGGATACAGTTCTTCCATCAGGACGACCTCTTCCCAGCTGTGTTCAAAGGCACACCTCTTTCTGGCCCTCGGCCTCTGCCCTGCTCAGCCAAGTGTTACAAAACTCATTTGGCCCTTGCCAGTAAGTGCTCAGATACACCCCACTCCGCCAGCAAGCCTCAGCCCAAAGGCACTGAGCTGGGAAGCCCACTGTGCTGATTCCTGCCAGTCTCTCCTGCCGCCATTTCTCTGCCACTGTTTCTCACCGTCTTCAGCATTACAGATCTCTCTCTCAATCTCCTGGTTCTAGGAGCTTCTCAGCGCAGGGATCCTGGGTCCAAAGGATGTGCTCCACTCCTGGCTGTTCTTCCTTGGTGATGGTGGGACCCTCCTTCTGCTCTGGAATTGGCTCTCTTTTAAGCCTTAGCAGAATGGCAAAACTGACCAATCCCCTTGGTGGGCCAAAATTACCCCATTTGCACAGTCCCACCCAATCATTTGGGTGGAGTTTTAAGACCATGGCAAGAAAGTCCACACAAAAGTGACCCATTGCACCACAGCATCCCAGTGGATCACCTTGCACAAATTCTGAGGTTCCCAGCTCCACTATGGGAGCCACTGCTATATTCTGGCACCTTCTGTGTACCAGTGTTTTCTCTTCTCGGGAAACTCAGTATTTTGAGGGCAATACAGACGAGAACAGACCATCACAACACAGAGTGATCAGTGATGTGATACAAGGAACACAAATGGCTGTGGGAACACTAAGAAAAGAACTTTTCCAGAGAAAGGAATGTCTAACAACTGTTTATGTAGATATACAGGTAAATGAGTGGATAAGTGTACAGGTGGGTGGGTGGGTGGATGGGTGTGAGGATGGGTGGGTGGGTAGGAGGGTAGATGGATGGATTTATTTGTGGGTGAGCCAAAGGATGGATGGATGGGTAAGTGAATGGATGGTTGAGTAGGTATGTAGAAGGATGGATCAGTGGGTCGGTGGGTAGGTGGGTAGCTGAATGAGTGGATGGATGGATGGGTGAGTGGATGGATAGGTGAACGAGTAGGTGTAACAAAGAATAGATTGGTGGTTGGATAGTTTCATGGGTAGGTAAGTGGATGGATGAGTGGTTAAGTAGAATATTAATCTCCCAGGATGGCTTCTTGAAGGGGACCACGTTCACTTTGGATAGATGTGTTCTCACATTTAGGGAAAAAATAGCTCCTGTACTTCCTGGACATTTCTTATAAAGCGCAGACTGAACCCCCAACTTCTTGTTACTCTTTGTGAGGCCGTTTTCCTTCCCTGACACCTCTAGGCTCCCTCGGGTGTACACTAAACTGAGTGTACCAGAAACTTGACCACACTAACTTAAATAAATAGGGTTTTGTTTTTCTCCTGGAGCTAAGGAGTCCAGGGCTAGTGCAGTAGTTCCATGATGTCATTAGTGCATCAGTCTCCTTCTAGATTTCTGCCACCCCTTCCTCAGTGTATGGCAGGTCACTTCATGGTCACCTCAGGGTTGCAAGATGACTGCTCTACCGTTAGTCTCCATCTGTGTTCCAGGCAGAATAAGGAGGAAGAAGAAGTAGAAGGATAAAGAGAAGAATAAGGAGTGGGGGTGGGGGTGAGGCAGAGGAGGAGGGAAAAAATGGAAGAGGAGAAGAGGAAGAAAAAGGATAGGAGAGGCAATAAAGAGACAGGATATGAATCTATCAGGAAGGTAAAACTTACCCAGAAAGCATTGCAGACTTCTGTTTATGTCACAATGACAAGAATTGTGTCACATGGCCATTGCGAACTACAACAGAAACTGGGAAGTGTTGGCTTTTTCACTAGGCACATTTCCACCCCAAATGAAATTTGAGTTCTGTTTTCTGTTAGTGAGGGATAAAGGGGGAATGGATAAAGTGGAATGGGGCACAGACTGGGATCTGCTCAGTGTAAAAGCTCCAGGATTCATACCTCCTGGGGAGTGATTACAGATAGGGGTGTTTCAAGTGGCCTAGAAGCCTTGGGCTTGTCACTTGGTCTCTAAGAGCTTCTGTGTCCTGATTGGTAGAATGGGCATAAAATATCCCTTGCCCTGCATTCTTCTCAGAGTTTATGGAGGCTCAAGTGAACAAGTAGATGAGTAACCCTGTCACAAAAAAAGCTTATGGTAAGTACCAGCACCGGCAGTTTTTTATGGTTGTTCACCCCACGGGTTCACATAATGGTGTGGTGACATCAAAGAACGTAGTGGGGAATGAGGCAGTCCTGATCAGGGCAGTCATCTGTTCCCTAGATTGTGAGTTCCTGAAGGGTGGGTGCAGTATCTGAGTCATTCTGGTATCCCAGTGCCTAGCACAGGCCTGGCCCCAGTAGGCATTCAATGAATGCTTGCCAAGTATGAGAATTAATGACTACCAGCCAGTTCAGAGAGTTCAGCCAACTCTCTCCCTCTCTGGGCCTCAGTTTCTCTCTCTATAAATCAGATATGAAAATACCTGCCACTTGAATTTATAATGGTGTTGGTGCTACAAAAGGGGGACTGTGCTTGGGGATCTGCTTTGGAATTTCCTGTGTGACAGGCTCATTTAAAATGTTCCCCTTGGAACAGAAAACGTCAGGGAACTAGGCCCAGTTGTGAAGAGCTTGGCTGCCAACTAAAGGATTGGCAGTTCAAATCCACCAGCTGCTCCTTGGAAATCTTATGGGGCAGTTCTACTCTGCCCTATAGGGTCACTATGAGTTGGAATCAACTCAACGGCGACGGGTTTGGTTTTTTTTTGTTTCTGTGCCCTCCCTGAGGCACTTCATGCACGTTATCTTTTTCAGCCCTGGGACAGGTATTATTACGATTATTCCCATTGAACAGATGAGGCTGTTGAGGCTCAGAGAGTCTAAGAGACTTTGAAGTTGGACAGATTGGGGTTGGATTCTGGCTGTACTTTTAAAACTTGGTCGAGTTACTTCATCTCTCAAAAAAGTAAGGATTAAATGAGATAATGCATGCAAAGGTCCTTGGCACTCAGGAGGTGATTAATAAGTGGTGGGTCTCTTTGCTGCCCAAGCCAGGAAGTTGCAGAGCTGGAATTCTGTTTTTTTCTGCCAACCATGCTGACCCCTTTGCTGATTAATAAAAAAAAGATTGAAGTTCTGCTTGGGATATGATACTTAGGAAAATTTCAATAATACGTTTTGGAACCCGTAATGTTTAGAGTAACTAAAAAAGTCAGTGAGCTGCTGTGGCCTTCCCTAGCCCCCCAATAATGAAGTTCTCTTGGTAGTGGGTTTGGCTTGTCACTTGCTGCTACGTTGCCCTTCCTATGCCCATTGTGCCATTTCTTTCCCTCATCCGCTCTCTAGCGGTGAAAGCGGGCACGCAGGCTCAGCGTCCCACTAACGTTCCATTAGGGGAGAGGCCCGGAGCCAGTCCCACAGGCGCCATCTAGTGCCTGTTGTTAAACACTTTGCAGAACAGGAAAGGAAACTGATTAAAACGACCATGGCTGGACCTCGCGTTCCTAGGCCACCACTTACTGGCTGTGTAAACTTGAGCTTATTGCCTAACTTCTCTGAATCCCAGTAAAGCGGGTAACACACCTCAGAGAGCTTTTGTGATAAATAAGATAACTGAGCTAATACACCGAATAAACAGTAGATGCTGTATAAAATTTAGCTTCTCTCCTTTCCTAATAAAATGAAAAAAATTACATGGCACATAATTAAATCATGACAACTAGCTTATTGGTTTCATAGCAAGATAAAAGGGCTTCATTGAATGCTTCCGGGGTAGGTCATTTTCGAGGGTACTAGTAGGGAAAAGGAGGTTGTTATGAGTGTCCCTGCTGAGGCACAGCTGGGGAGTGCAGGCAAAGAGTCCAGAAGACATTCAAGACCTGGTTCATGACCTCGAGGGGTGATCTCTGCTCATGTTGTTAGGACACGCCATGGGAATGACACAGCAGAGCATGAAGCATGAACAATAGCAAGTATTCAAGAAGGACTGGGAAGGAATGCCGGCTAGGCTAGTCAAGGAGGGCTTCCTGGAGGAGGGGATAGTCCAGCTAAGGTCAGATTCGGAGAGTGAGGAGGGTGTTCCAGATTGGGGAGGAAGGAGGTGGGAGGAGATCAGCCAAAGAAAAGGCAGGAACAGCATATGAGGCCAGACCCCCCCCCCCATCCCCGGGCCAGGACCTTCACCCCAATCCTCTAGGTGGGGAGGTGTTATGGTTTGAATTGTGTCGCCCCAAAAGATATGTTGAAGTCCTAATCCCTGTGCTAGTGAATGTGACCTTTCTTGGAAATAGGGTCTTTGAAGATGTTATTAGTTAGCATGAGGTCATACGAGACTAGGGTGGGTCCTGATCCAACGAGTGTTTTTCTTATTAAAGAGGAGAAGGGACACAGACACATAGGGAGGGCGTTCCCGTGACAATAGAGGCAGAACTGGAACGGTGCTGCAGCTGCCAGAGCTGGGAGAGACAAGAAATGACCCTTCCCTAGAGCCTTTAGAGAGAGCATGGCCCTGCCAGCACCCGGAATTTGGCCTTCTCGCCTCCAGAACTGTGAGACGATAAATTTCTCCCATCTTAAACCACCCACTTTGCAGTAATATATTACGGCAGCCCCTGGGACATGAATATAGGCAGGGCCCGTGAAAACGTACAAACAGGGACTGACGTGGAGCGGATGTCGTCTACAGCAGCTAACCTGGCGTCTCTGTGCGGGGTAGATGGGAAGAGGATTGACTACATTTGGTCCAATGCACAAAGAATTTAAGGCAACAGTTCCTGAAACTGGTATTGGGTGGATAGGGCAAAGGGCTACAGCTGTCTCCAGTCGCCGGCACTGTCAGCAGGTTCTCCTGGGCCAACTGCTGGGTACTACGCTTTCATACTCAGCCCCGACCTCTGGATGGGGCTGCAGCTGCCCCATCAGGGCCAACCACGCTGGCTCCTCCTCCCTGCTAGACCAGGGGAGGCTGCAGCTTCTCCTTTCACTGGGAGGCAGCAAGACATGATACAGGGCCAATCCTAGACCCACTGAGCATCAACATTGCCTGGGACACCTGGGGCCCTTGTGAAAGACAAACAACTGAAGCAGAATCTCTGGGGTTTAGCCCTGGAAACAGCATTTTTAACAGCTTCTCAGGTGATGGAGATGCTTATCCAGGCTTAAGTTAATTGGTGAGGTGGGAAAGAGCAGGGATTTGGAATCAGGTAGACTCAGGGGTCCATCCCAGACCCGTTCCTTTTCAGCTGTGCTGCCCTGGACAAGTCACTTCACCTCTCTGAGTCCCAGTGTTCCCCAGCTATAAAGTAGGCTTGAACAATCCTCCCCAAAGGGCAGTTGAGAGGCTCCCGGGATGGTGCTGGGCCTGTAGTAGGTGCTTAACAAGTGGGAGGTGAAACCAGGAATTCCTGAGGCCCCACTGCCCTTACGTGTGCTACACACACACACACACACACACATACACACACAGAGCTTGTGAGCTACCAGGTAAGTCTTCCCAGGAAGAAGTGGCTGGAAGTGACTTTGGAGAAAGAGTTGGGGAGGGAAGAAACAGGTTCAAATAACAACTGTTGAGATTTGGCCTGGATCTTCCCTTACCCATGGCACCATCCCAGCTGGCTGGCCTTGGAAGAAATAGTGGGATGGACAGGGCTTAGTCCCTGGGGCTTCGAGTCCCTTTGGCCCTCTTCCTACCTCCATCCAGTCCCCAGGCACCCTCATGTCCCCTCTCTTTTTGTCTCAGGCAAGCCAGGCCTCATCCAAGAGAACTGTCAGCATACAGAGGCCTCCAAGCTTCCAGGACCGTGGGATCTCTAGTGGTTGTGGGGTGACAATTCATGGTGGCCTGAACCAGGATTCTAGAGACAGAGGGTGGGTCTTGAGATGATGGAGCTAGGAGGTAAGAATAACAGAATTTGGTCATTGGTGGGTGTAAGGAGTTATGAGAGAGTCAAAGGTGCTTCCCAGGTTTCTGGTCTCAGCGAGGGGGAGCCAGGGAGACTGAGGAGGGGAGTGATTTCTTTTACTCTGGGAGGACACTCGGGAGGAGGAACAGGTTGGGGTGGGGGAAGATCATCAATTTATTAGTGGGCAAGAGAGAAGAGATTTGTGAGAATTAGTTTCAGCTTCCAGTAACAGAGTCGACAGTGACTTAAGCACACAGCGGTATTCTGGTTTTTTTTTTTTTTTTTCTCCTCCTATTAAAGAGGTCCAGATAGGCAGTTGGGGACAGGTATGGAAGCTTTACTAAGTCATCAGGGATCCAGGCTGCTCCCATCTTTTTGCTCCACCATATGTGGCTACCATAAAGTCACCTCATGGTCCAAGATGGCGGTTAGAGTTAGACACTACATCTTATTCCAGGCAGTAAAAAAGAGGGAGAGGGAAAAGGGATGTGACCCCATGTTAGGTGAACTTCTTGTCAGGAGCCTGCTCAGAAGTCCCACATTATACTTTCACCTACAGCTCACTGGCCAGAACGAAGTCACATGGCCACAACTTGCAAGGGAGGCTGGGAAATACGATCTTCATTGTGGACACTTAAGTGCCCGGCTAAATACTGGGGATCTGTTACCACGCAAAACGGGGAGGATAGATGCAGGAACGCAACCAGCAGTCCCTGCTATAATCATCATCCCAGTGTACTCTAGGGAGAGGGCTGGCTTGAGAAATAGATGGTGATAGACGCCAATCTTACTTAGCAAGAGCGCACAAGGCTCAGACGACAGAGTCCTGCAGAACCTGAAATTTTCAGGGACGGATAGGATGAGGAGCTTGGTGAGGAGCCCGCTGAAAAGCAGCCAGAGAAGCAGGGGAAAGTCAGGGGAGTGTGAGGGCACAGAACCGGGTCCTGAGAAGAAGGGCATGGTCACAGAGGTGGTGGGAGCAGAGAGGTTGGGAAGCAGGGGCTACAGAGTATCTACTCGGTTTCTTCTCAGGGAGGCCACCTGAGATGTGAGTGAAGCTGTTTTCAGTGGAACGGAGACAGAGGAAGCCAGGAGGAAGAGCTGAGGTTGGGAAAAACTTGGGTAGAGATGAATTTCTCAGGTCTTGGCTGTGAATGAGAGGAGATAGATAGGGCAGTAGCTGGAGATGGAAAAAGGGATTTAAAGAGGAGAACGTCTTTATTTTCTCTGTCCTCCAAGGGTCGAGAGAGATTTGAGATGATTTGAACGGAGATGGAAAGAAGCCAATGGAGAAAGAACTTAAAACCCAAAGAAAGAGGAGAAAGGTAGAAGAGTGAGGCTCTGAGAAGGCAGGAGGGGTAAGAATCCCAGACTCAGGTGGAAGGGTGATTTAGACAAGAGGAAGACACCTCTTCCTTCGAGAGGGAGGGGTGAGGATGGGGGCAAAACATGGAGACAGGTTTAGTCATGAAAAAAATATATTTAAAATCCAAACTGACTGTGGCTCCTGCCCTACTTCCACACGCCCATTTTACAGGGTAGGAGGGAAAGGATTTTCTCTATTCCTCCTCCTTGTAGCAGAGACTAGTAGAGGAGGGAGAAAGAGGGGAACCCCATGGGAGGGGCCCCTCACTTAGCCAAATCCATTGGGGTTTTGGCAACGCAAAGGGAGGACTGGGGCAGAGTGGGAGCAGAGACTGAAGAGGGCGAAACTGTGCTGGAAAAGAGCCCTGGGAAAGAAGAGCAGGCATTGTGGTTGCTGGGCTATGAGTGAGAGAGCAACACTGTGGGAGGTGGGCTCTACTTGACCAAAGTAGCTGAGAGACTTCTTTAGAATAGGAAATTCTCATGTTCAGCCTTAGTTTGGTTGCCTTTCTGTGACACAAACATCATTGATCTTCCAAAATCAGTGTAAAACCTGCCCTACCCACAAACACCTTGTGTGAGTGGGTTTATACGGACGTCAATGAAAAGATGCTCAGTCGTATGCCTGGGCAGGTGTGAAATATGGGGGGTGGGCAGCCGAGGAGGGATATGAGTAAGGCTGAGAGGCCCATGGAGGCAGGAACTCAGGATCAGAAGAAACGTGAGAATATGAGTCCCGTAATGGGCAGAGACTCAGGGTGAATGTGGGAAAGAACGTGTTACAGATTGAGTTGTGTCCCCCAAAAAGATATGTTGAAGTCCTAACCTGTGTACCTATGAATGTGACCCTATTTGGAAATAGGGTTTTTGCAGATGTAATCAAGTGAAGATAATACCACAGTGGGTTTGGTTTTGGGGGGGGGGGGGGTTAAACCAATATGGCTGGTATCCCCATAAAAAGAGAAGAGACACAGACCCAGGGAGAGAGCTATGTGATGACAGGAGCAGAGGTTAGAGTGATGCGTCTACAAGCTAAGGAATGCCAAGAATTGCTGGCAACCATCAGAAGCTAAGAGAGAGGCATGGAACAGGTTTTCCCCAGAGCCTTTAAAGACAGCCTGGCCCTGCGATACCTTGGTTTTACACCTACCACCTCCAGAGCCATCAGAGAGTAAATTTCTGTTGTTTAAGCCACCCATTTTGTGGTAACTTGTTAAAACAACAACAGGAAACCAATCAGGGGGTTAAGCTGAATCTGGGTCTCACATCACATGGACACCTGATGATGCAGTAACAGGAGGCTTAAGGAGGCCCAGTCTGAGAAGTAAGGGGCAAGGTCATCTGCTGAGACGCTGAGGGAAGGAGCAAGGCTGGAGCCTGGAGGAGAATGAAGAGGTTACAAAGAGCTATTGTGGCACATTAGAGAATGAGTTCGTGGAGACACTGAGGACCCAGCTGAGTTGAAGTCTATGATGTTTTAGTCTATGCTCTGAGGTTGTGAGATGTCCTCCAGCAGGTCTCAGCCACATGGAAGCAGGCACAGAGCAGAAGACAATTGGATTCCTTCAGAACTGGAGAATTGGGAGTTGAATAAGATAGTTGGACAGAAGGGCAAAGAGGTTGAAGATACTCATGAGAGGGTGGAAAGCTTGAAGGGTCCAGGTAACACGGGTAGAGAGACGAAGACTGGAGGGGTTGATGGGGAGAAATCCAAACCGTATCAAAGGCTTATAGATCTCAGTGAAGTGAAGGGAGGTGTGGTGAGAATAAGAGAGTGAGGCTAGGACAAGAACTGTGCTTAGAGAGTACAATGTGTGGCTTTAAGATGTTAATGATGGAGAGGCATTATGTGATGGCTATGGGATTGAGCAGCTTGGGTATAACAGAGTTGAAAGCCCTGGGAAACATGGAGGTCTAGACCCGAGAGGCTAGAATATTGGATGGATCAGCCCTGTAGGCACTGGAGATCCCAAAATGATGACAGTACTTTGGGTGAGGAGGAAGGCAGTGAGAGAGAGGTGCCCAGGAGGATAGGAGATACCAGCACAGAGCAGAGGTGGAGGGGATATGGTTATATACAGAACCCTTAAAGCAGAAAGGGATTTCATGCCAGGTGGTTTGGAAGTCACACGGGGAGTAGGAAGACCTGAGGTACAAGACGTGAAGGAGGATGAGTCACCTGCACTGAAGAAATCTGCAGGGGAAGCAGGGTGGGCAGTGAAGGCAGGGGGTGGAGGAAGCTTTCATTGAAGGAGCTGAGGACCAAGGGGGTTTGTTTGCTAGGAAACAGGGGTTCCGGAGGGCATAGCGGAAGGTACTGTGATACACTCCTCCTCACTGTGATGTAGCTGACTGATTGCTTAGCAGAACGAGTAAGTATATAGCACCCGTGATGCCCGTGCTCTGTCCTTCCCTCAAGACAGACGTAACTAATGGATCATTACACTCTTCCCTGGTAAACCTCAAACCCATTGCTGTTGAGTCGATTCAGACTCATAGCGACCCTATAGGACAGAGTAGATCTGCCCCATAGTGTTTCTAAGAAGGGGCTGGTAGATTCAAACTGCCGGCCTTTTGGTTAGAAACCAAACGCTTAACCGCTGCACCCCCAGGGCCCTGGTGAACCCTGAAGGAGCTTCTCAATTCTCAACACAGTGTGCCTGGGCAGTCACCACCAATAGACTAGAGCAGGCGCGGCAAACTACATATCCAACCTGCTACCTGTTTTGGTAAAGAAATTGTTTTATTGGAACACAGCCATGTCCATTCAAGCCCATTCATGCTATCTGTTATGAATTGAACTGTGTTCCCCCAAAATATGTATTGAAGTCCTGGCCCATGTACCTGTGGATGTGGTCCTGTTATGTTAATGAGGTCATACCAATGTAGGGTGGTTCCTAAACCTAACCACTTCTGAGTTACAAAGAGAGCAGAATAGACACAGAGGCATACACTGGGGAAGACAGGTGCCGAGGAACTCCAAGGAATGCAAAGGAAGCCAGCAAAAGCCAAGGAACTCCCAGGCCAACCAAGAGAAAAGACCCACCCCTAGAGCTGACACCCTAATTTGGACTTCCAGCCTCCAAAACTGTAAGACAAGAAATTCCTGTTCTTTAATGCCACCCACTTATGGCATTTTATTGTTGTTGTTGTTGATAGGGCAGCACTAGGTAACTAAGACATTGTGACTGCATTCATACTAAAATGACAGAGTTGAGTAGTTGTTCAGAAACCATGTGATCCTAAAGGCCTGAAATATTTACTATCTGGCTCCTGAAGAAAAAGTTTGCATGATTGGAGTCTATGTTAGAGTAGTTATCTTGCTCAGGGATAACTGCATTTTTTTCTTTTCCTGTTTTGTTTTCTTTTTCATTGAAGTGTTACGTACATGCCTAAGTTACAAAAGGTATACTAATCTTTAATGTATGGCTGATAAAATTTTTTACATGTAACTACTTTTGTGTAGCTACCACAGAGATCATAATAAAGTATATCTCCAGCATTCCAGAGGTTCCTTCATGTGCCTTCAAGATAGTATCCTTGCCTGAGGTATGTCTGTGAGATTCTTCCATGTTGTTGGTTTTTGTTCCTTTTGACAGCTGTATAGTATTCCACTGTATGGCTATCCACAGTTTAACCATTCTCCTGTTGATGGACTTTTTGGTTGTTTTTAGTTTGGGGGCTTGTCATGGATTGAATTGTGTCCCCCCTAAAAATATGCGTCAACTTGGTTAGGCTATGATTCCCAACATAGTGTGGTTGTCCTCCATTTTGTGATTCTAATTTTATGCTAAAGAGGATTAGGGTAGGATTGTAACACCACCCTTACTCAGGTCACCCCCCTGATCCAATGAAAAGGGAGTTTCCCTGGGGTGGGGCCTGTACCACCTTTTATCTCACAAGAGATAAAAGGAAAGGGAAGCAAGCAGAGAGTTGGGGACCTCATACAACTAAGAAAGCAGCACCAGGAGCAGAGCACATCCTTTGGACCTGGAGTCCCTACGCCTGAGAAGCTCCTTAACCAGGGGAAGACAGATGACAGGAAATCTTCCTCCAGAGCCAGCAGAGAGCAAGCCTTCCCCTGGAGCTGACACCCTGAATTTGGACTTTAACCTACTAGACTGTGAGACAATAAATTTCTCTTTGCTAAAGCCATCTGCTTGTGGTATTTCTGTTATAGCAGCACTAGATGACTAAGACAGGGCTATAATGGAAAAGGTGGCAATGAACATTCTTATACATGTCTTTTGCCAGATGTATGCACTCATTTCTGTTGAGTATATAGCTAGGAATGGAATTTCTGGATCACTGAGTATGTGTTTATTTTTAGTAAATACTGTCAGTTTTCCAAAGTTGTACCAATTTACAACTGCATTTAAATGGCGTGACAACGTTAGCTTCTGAAACCACAGCGCCTAAAGGCAAACTCTCAGGTTCTAGGTCAGGTAAAAGCTAGAACCAACAGGACTGGAAATCACAGCAAGAAGGTGGTCATGCCAGCCTTGTACTGCACAACATGGACAATACGCTCTACCCTGGGCCACCAGAACCTGTGATCCAGGCAGTGGCTAGGCTGGGGCTCTCGGGCCACTCAGCTAGGATGTCTTTCTGTGTTAGACTCACACTAACCACACTTATTTGAGGCTGACGTACTCCCCCTTTTCCCACAGAAAGGCATGTGTTCACAACAATGGTGTCATGAGCTGGACCCAGGGAAGCTCCTCGTCCACCTCAAAAAAACCTTCTCCCTGGTGTCAATGTGTTCAGAAGGTAAAGTCCTAATCATTCATCTGTTTGGGAAGCATAGACCCTGAAGCCAAGAGTCCTAAAACAATGTACCACCCCATGTCTGAGGTCTCTCTCTAATGGCAGGACTGCCCAGGACCCTTTTATCAAGGGTCCCTCCTCCTCAGACGATGACATGATTGTCTGAACCACAGGTTTTCTCTGCTGCCCCCTGCCTACTACGCACTTCTTCAGATGGATTCATGTCCCTGAATTATCCACAGTCTTTCTGTGCTACTGCAGTCAGCCCAGGAGACGTGCTCTGTAGATCTCATTTATCAGCTCTTAGTGTTACGGGGCCCTTGCTATTGTAGTTGCCGTAAGAATGTGGTTTGGAACTGGTTGAGTTTCCATTTCCTTTGGACATCTGAGTCCAGCATGAAAACAGAAGCACAGGTCAAGAACTTAGGGGATCAGGCTGGACCAGGATTCAGATCTGGTAAAAGAAATGGATGAGATCACTCAGGACACATGAAGCAGAGGGCCGAGAAGCTAATATCAGGAACCATCAAAATTTTCAGGCAAAGGAAGTAAAGGAGCAGGACCAAGAAAAAGCAATGTGCTTCTCGACCATAAGAACACACCCATCATCCCTGTTGGCCTGTAATAATTGCTCAAGACATGTGGTTATTTGTTTCAGAAGGTTTTGTGCTATTAGTAGTGATTCCGAGAAGCCTTTCTCTCTGAATCAGGCACCAGAAGGACTTTGGACCAGATTGTGAGATCTCTCATTGTCAGTTCTGACCACAGGCATCTCAGAGATGTGAAGGCACACCTTCTAGGATGGGAGTGCTTTGAGGGAGTCTTTTGTATTCTGCTCCTCCAAGAATGGGGAGCGAAGGTTATATACTCACTCAGCACACAGATGTGTGGTTGCATAAATACAAGCTCAAGAGTAGTGCTGGAGATAGTGTCTTAGGGAAGGAACCCAACTCTGTGTGGAGAACAAAGAGTAAACTGTAAGCTCTATGAGGACAGAGGCCATTTCTGCCTCGTCTCCAATTTCCTGTTGCAATGTTTGGCCGTGTTTGATGTACAATAAATATTTGTTGAATGGGTGAATGAATAAATGAATGGATGCACGATGAATGAATGAGTGGGTAGTTAGATGGACAGATGGATGGTTGGATGGATGAATGAGTAGATGGTTGGGTGGATAGGTGGATGGATGGATGAATGAGTAGATGGATAGATGATTGGATGTATGAGTTGGTGGATGGGTGGGTGGGTGGATGGATGGGTGGGTGGGTGGAAGGATGGGTGGGTAGGTGGAAGGATGAGGGACAGGGTAAGATTTCAGTCACCTGTCTTCCAATATGGTTAGGATTGCTGCTTTCCTTCACTCCTGTATCCCAGGCCAACAAAATCCTCTAAGAAAACTCAGAGGCTCTTCACTTAACCTCTTGAACTTCAGGGATAATAATACAGATTTCTTTTCCCAACCCTAAGGTTTATGTTTATATAATATATAAAAATATTGTAGATGAAGAATTCAGCCCTCACAGGAAAAAATAAAATAAAATGAAGGGATTAATAATGTATGTGAATACATAAAACGTCTAATGTATGTTTATAAGGTCTCTAATAGAATACAATAAAGAGAGCACCCCTCAAAAAAATCTTAATGGCATTTTACATATTTTAGGTTAGTGATAATGGACCCTATATAATTAATTCACAAGAAATATTTTTAGGATCTTCCTTCTCTGAAATTTCAAAAAGATTCCTGTAAAAAAAAAAAAAAAAAAAAAAATTCCTGTACATCCTCTTGACTTTGCTGCAAATAAAGTGCACCTGAGAAGCACTGCTTTTCGTCTGTTTCCTCCCTCACGCAAATATTCGAGGCCTTTCTGATGTTATGACTCAGGGTCCCCAAATCATGTCTGGACTGACTCACCAGTTGTCTTGCTTCCATTCAAATGGCAGAAAAAGGACCCACAAATCCTATCACATAGATCAGAATTTTGAACTGGCGGGTTGACGTCAAATTGGGGAGGGATTCCTGTACCTGCCCCAGCTCTCCCCACAGTCATCTGGGAGAATCCCTGGAGAAAAATGGATGGGAAGCCCTTTGTCACTTCCCAGGCCCTGTGGAGCTTCTGTGCGGTCTGTCTTGTGTGTATTAGAAGAGGGTCACTGTTCCAGACAGACTTTGTTACACACAGGTCAGAGCATGTCACTCATCCTCCTAGACTGGGGTCTTCTCACACACAGAATATAAGCAAAGCCCTCCCCACAGCCTGCAAGGCCATCTGTCATCTAGTCCTACTAATTCTCTGGGCCCTTCTCTTACAATGCTCTGTCTACTAACTCGCCAAGTTTTCAACTCACCAAGTTTGCTCCCATCCCAAGACCTTTGGACTTGCTGTTCCCTCTGTCTGGAATGCTCTTCCCTCAGATATTCTCACTTCTTCAGTTCTCTACTCAAATACTTCCTCTTCATAGTGTTTAAAAAAAAAAAAAAAAGTTGCCCTCAAGTTGGTGACAACCCTATAGGACAGGGTAGAACTGCCTCATAGGGTTTACAAGGAGTGGCTGGTGGATTTGAACTGCCAACCTTTATGGTTTGCAGCTGTAGTTCTTAACCACTGCGCCACCAGGGTTTCAGAACAGGAGTAGGTGGTTGTATTTGTTATCTATTGCTGAGTAACAAAGTACCACAAACGTAGTGGCTTAAAACAACACATATTCATTATCTCACAGTTTCTGTGGGTTAGAAATCTGAGCACTGCTTAACTGAGTCCTCTGCTTCAGAATTTCTCTTGAGACTGCCGTCAGGGGTTGGCCAGGGCTGGAGTCTCATCTGAAGGCCTAGTTGGGGAAGAATTCACTTCCAAGCTCACATGGTTGTTGGCAGAATTCAGTTCCTTGTGGTACATGGACTGAGGGCCTCAGTTCCTTGCTGGCTGTTGGACAGAGGCCACTGTCAGTTCCTTGTCATGTGGGCCTCTCCATAGCTCACAATATGGCATCTTGATTCATCAAAGCCAGTGAGGGTGATGGTCTGAGACAAAGGCAGAAGTTACATCTTTTGTGATATAACATGGAAGTATCCCATCACCATTGCCCTATTCTGTTGGTTAAAAGCAAGGGGAGAGGATTGCAAAAGTCCCTGAATGGCGCACATGATCAATATGTCTGGCTGCTAACCAAAAGGTTGGAGGTTAAAGCCCACCCAGAGTTACTTTGGAAAAAAGGTCTGACAATCTACTCCTGAAAAATCAGGAACTGAAAACTCTGTGGAGCATAGTTCTACTCTGACACACATGGGCTCACCATGAGTCGGAATCAACTTGACTGCAACTGGTTTTACTGGATGTGAATACTAAAAAGTGGGAATTATTTAGGACCCATTTGGAATCGAGCCACCACCAAACCAAAACCAAGCCCACTGCTATTGAGTCAATTCCAACTTATAGGGACCCTATAGGACAGAGTAGAACTGCCCCATAGGGTTCCCAAGGGTGTAAATTGTTATGGAAGTAGGCTGCCACGTCTTTCTCTCACCTAGCCACCACAGTATGCAATAAGTACTTAGCAAACATTGTTAAATTCAGTGTCAAAAGCTGACTCTGGAGTAGAGAGCTTCAGTTCTTGAAATTCGTCTCTTGTGGAATGTAGAACTTCAGTGAGATTTATTTTTCTCTTTTCCCAATTTCCCTCCGATGCTTGGAAGCCAGCTTGGTCTGCCTGCCTGTGTGGCTGCCTCGAGTTTTGTGGACTCGCCCAGGAAAAGTGACCTACACACAGCCCAGGCCCTTCAAAAACCCACAACCCCAGGACCACCATTCATAGGGCTTATTCTTTACGTGCCAGGATCTCTGGAGTTGATGAGCTGGATCCTTTCTTACTCCGTGCTGGAAGTGGTGTTCTTATTGAAAGGGTACTTTGCATTTATGAGGTCTCGTTGCTCACCAAGTTAATAATCCATCAAATAAAAAACAAAGAAAGAAAGGCATTGTTCAGTCAGTAGATCTTATTAATATGATTCAATTTTAAAAGGGGGATTACTTCAGAGTCTGGATGTCTGTGATGCTACTAAAGCTTTTTTTTTTTTTTGCCATGTTACTATGACAACAGAGAGACTCCCCGCCACCTACCTCCCACCCTCAGCTGGAATTGATTACAGGTTTGCCCACGTTGGGATTGGAATGCACCAGGCTTGTGGGGAATTCTTTGCCTCCTTTGGCAAAAGCCCTGGCTTGCTGTCAAGAGTGAGCTGGAGTCCCCATCAATCCATATTCACTGATGAAGCCGTTGCCATTCATTAACAGGAACTCAATCAGCAGGCACTTATCGATCTCCAGGCATTGCAAGGCACTCTGGGGGATTCAGACACACTATCGTCTGAGAAACTGACAGACCACTGCAATGACACATCACAGCCACTTGAGGCAGCAGAAGCCATGTAGGATCGACCTCTGGGTGGTGTAGAGCCTTCACAGGGGGCCTGGGACCTGCACAAAGGAACCGGGTAAAGAAGTTTGTCAGGCAGGCTTGATAGTTCTGACCTGCAAGGCAGTGCTTGGTCTCTGGGGGAGGCCAGACTGATGACAGGCCTGAGGCAGGGTGGGGAAGACACCAGCTCTGGGCCATAATTTTATCCAAACCCAACTCCCAAATTGCTGGAGCACCTTGGGCATGTCATGTAACCTCTCTGGCCTTTACTTACATCCCTTACTTGAAATAGGGCTTGTTTTCCCTGATGAACCCCTAAAATCATAGTGCCCACCAAACAGAAGAAAATGAAGGAGAGGGCTGGGTAAAGACAGCGCTCCATTATCAGTGGGGCTGATCTGGGCCTCAGGTGGGTCCTGCTGGGCTGGGCAGAGAGGAGGAGCCAGAAAGGCCTTCCCGCCTGGGGTGTCATTGTCAGCGGGGAGCAAAGGAGAGTTTGGGAAGGAAACCGCAGCTAAGTGGGGAGTCCTGCTGGAAAGGAGCCCTGCTTTCGGTGGTTGTTCTCAGCCCTGTTTATCTGCTGCTGCCACACAGCTGCCAGAAAATGTATACAAGCCCAGCGCACCTTCATCAGGGAGAGCTCTCCCTGGGCCGGGCCATGATTCACCCAGCCCAGGTGTCGTCCACCATGTGGGGGCGCCACTGCCATGTGGCCTCTAGCCACCACCCGGAGCCTAGAGGGACTGCCCCATCAAAGGGATGAGCCATGGGGGACTAAGAGTTACTGAAGTGGGCAAATCCATTTCCCCCAACTCCTCTCTCATCCTCATTCTCATCTAGCATCTGCCGAGCCATCCTTGTCTGTAATGGATTGAATTGCATCTCCCAAAATGTGTGTTGAAAACCTAACCGCTGTATCTGTAAATATGACCCTGTCTGGAAACAGGGGTTTTCTTTTGTTATGTTCATTAGGTCATACCAGAGTACTGTGGGCCTAACCCTAATCATTTCTCAGCTACAAAAAGAGCAGAATGGAAACAATATTATTAAGATGTCAGTACCACCTGTGATGGTTAAGGTTGTGTGTCAACTGGGCTGGGCCATGATTCTCAGTGGTTTGGCAGTTACCATGTAGTTTAGCAGTTGTATAGTGATATATATAATCACCTCCATGATGAGATCTGATACAATGTAATCATCTCCGTGATGAGATTGGCTATGAGTGGCCAATCAGTTGAAAGGGAGTTTCCTTGGTTGTGTGGTCTGCATCCAACATAAGTGGACTTTCTGGCAAAGATGGACGGCTTTTGATCTACTCTGGGTCCTGCATTTGGTTCAACATCTGACCTGTGGTTCTTGGGACTTGAGCCAGTAGCCTGCTGTCTTACCTGCTGATCTTGGATACACTTACAGTCTGTGAGCCAGCAACCTCCCATCTGACCTGTGGTTCTTGGGTTCTTCAGCCCCTGCAGCTATGTGAGTCAGGAAAAGCCTCCAGCCTGACACCTGACCCATAGACATGGGCCATTTCCTTGAAATAAATCTCTCTCTCTCTCTCTCTATATATACACACACACACTTCACTGGTTTTACTTCTCTAGAGAACCCAGCCTAAGACACATGGAAAGGGAAAACCCAAGCTTCTGTTCATCCAACAGGCCTCAGCTCACAGAGCACCACCTCTGAGAAGCCTTCCCTGCCTTCCAGGCCAGGTTAGGGGTCCTGTTCAGCCACCAGTACTGGGTCTATCACTGGGCTGATCACACTGCAGCCCATCACTTGTTTGACCACATTCTCTCCAGAGACGCCTTGGGGGGCACTCAGGTAGTGACCACATCTGTCTTATTTTACTGTTGTCTTCAAGGTACCCAGCATGGTGCTGGGCGTGTCTTAGGCACACAATGAATTAATGAATGGGGGATGGAGGGAGTCCTCTTGCAAGCACTCTATGCTGTGCCCACCCCTCCACACTGCCATTATGCTGGCCTCTCCCTCTTCCAAAGCGACTTGGGCTGATCCCACATTTGGTTCTCCAGGACACCGGGAAGTATCCTAGCTGTCTCAGGCCTGCTTTCCACCCACCCGACTCAGCCTCTCTGCTTTGAACCATTTTACAACCCAGGCAAACTCCCAAGGAGGGCCCAAGGGAGTGGGATGGTGTTTTGGAGGCATGTCTGTGGGGTACGATGAAGGGGGCAGAGTAGGGAGAGGTTAGGGCTTCTAAACTACTCACTCCCCAGGAGGTATGAATATGCTGGGTACTCCAGGCATTGAGGGTCAGCTAGATAGAACATGGCTTCAGTTTTTTGGGTGGAGGGGAACTTCTGAGCTCCCATGGAAAGGAGGTGAACAGGTCTCCAGCATCCAGGTGTTTGCCCAGCTGGCCCACCACCAGAGAGCACCCAGCATCACTGAGCACTTCCAGGGGGCCCTGGATAGGGAGGAGGAAGAAGAGAGAAACTAGGTGAATTTTTTGGAAGTAGCAAGGTGTGAACTGGAAGTAGGTATAAATTAGGAAGTAGCAAGGTGTGAATTGAGAGTAGATGTGAGTCTAGAAATAACAAGGTGTGAATTGGAAGTAAAAAGATGTGAAATGAAAATAAGAGCGTGCAGTGAGCATTTGATGGCTTTTGCCTAGTCAACATAATTTCTTTCTCCTTCGAAGGACATCACATTTTTCCAGGGAGAATATTGCTTCCCTCGCTCCTGGTCATTGTGCTTTGTGTGTGACTAGCTCTCCAAATGGCCTATCTCATCTCTCAGCCATATTGATTAGTTCGGGGATGGACACATGTCCCAAGACAGGTCAATGAGAGACGATCCTGGTACTTTCACTGGAGCTACAGAGAAAGGGCTGCATTCTTTTCTCTGGTATTAACAAGCTGCTTGGGTGGGAGCCCTGAGCTGCCAGTGGCCACCTTTGTCATGCCAGCGCAAAGCCTGTCCAAGAACAAAGCCAAGCCGTGAGAAAGAACAACCAACACATGGATGATAACTATTACTGATAACATCATTTGATACAGCCATGTCTGAGTCAGAGCTACTGCTGGCTTCATTACGATCCAATATATTCTATTTCATGCTAAAGGCAGCTATAATTGGATTTTTTTTTTTTTTTTTTTGTCACCTGCAAATCAAAGAAGAAAAAGGAAGAAAAAACAGGAGAACACCAGTTCCTCCAAGTGAGAGGCTTATAGTCTAGTTCAGGAAGCAATGGCAATTAAATATTGTCCAAATTCTCCTCCTGCCAGCAAGTGTCCTAGCAAGATGCAGGCATTGGGAAGGACCTCTGGGAGATTGGCTAAACATGGGACTGAAGCAGGACTGAACCTCACATATAGGGAGTCCTGATAGAATTTACTGAGGGGTGGGGAAAGATTACCTACCTTTAAAAAAGAGTCTGTAAACTGCGAGATTTCCTTCAGCTCTAATGCTAGCTTTTAGCATGCTCTACAATCCAGACACAACCCTCATTGCCCTACCTCTCTCCATCAGCAGTGTCAGGAGGAAACAATCAAGCTCAGAGCTCTGTCACAGCCAGAGGGATTACCAGAGCGTTCTAGAAAAGCTTATGCCATGTCTTGGCTCAGCTCTGGGGTCACAAAAGGATGGTCTAAATCCTGGTTAGTGGTGTAAGGTGAGTCATGCTACTTTCAGGTGACTTGCACAGTCTGGGAAATCCACAGTGCGTGGCTTCTGTGCTCCAGATTTGACTTCCCTTCTGTTGAGCTATATGTTAGTAAGAGGGAGTCCATCTTCCCGTGGAACTATTGTGCTGCCTCTTGATTAACCGCTGACCCCAGCCACACGCAGACCATGTGTCAAGTATAGACACAAAGGTAAAATAGACACAGTGTCATGGGGCTTATGTTAGCTGTAAGAGTAAAAGACATTAATAAAATAATCAGTGCTTCTGTTTCCAGCCCAGATGATGTAACTGGGACAAGATTTCTTCACTTTAAACAACTACAACTGATAAAATATATGGGAAACAGACAATACAGGACAAAGATTCCTGAAAAACTGTATGCAAAAAAGGTGATTCCTATGAAGGTCTCAGCTTACTGCCTAGAGACAGTTTTAAGACCACAGCATGGGGAGGGGAGTCCAGGAAAAGTCTAGCAGTATCTCTAAGATGAGTACACAAAGTTGGAAGTTCAGGGAAGCCAAGGCAGGTAGAATTTGAGGGGCAGAGTACAGGAGAAGAGAGGGCTGAACACAAAAAGAGCTCTGAAAATTTTCAGAAGGATCTCCTCCACTCTTCAACTAGGTACCAATCAGGGCATACATGTAAAGGTAAAGAAGCTCCTTAAGGTGGGAGAAAGAATCATACAAAAAAGAGGTACAATTCATAGAGCTCATACAGGGCTAGGAATAGTTATTGTTCCCACTAGCTAGAGTGGAAAAACCTTGTAATATATGGGGAATTGGGTAGAGTACTTGGAAAAGTATTATATCTCAATGGTGGGGCAAAACCAGCTCTTGACTAAGGGCTGCTCAGATCCACCTAAGAAAGCTTAAAAATAAACCTTGAAAGGGTCAAACTGTTTCCAAGTAATTTATATGTCCTAGAACAAAATTCCAAAATATTTTTAAAAATACAAAAATGTCCAGCACCCAACAAGGTATAATTCAAAATGTTTGGCATTCAACCAAAAATTATCAGACATGTAAAGGAAAAGGAACTACGTCACATAATAAGGAGGGGAAAAAAAATTAATCAAAATCAACCCAGACCTTATACAGATAATTGAATAATAATGCAAAGACATTAAAATAGAATAACTTCATTAGATATAATCAATAAATTAGAGCAAAACATGAACATGTTAAATAGATACATGAATAACTTTTTTTAAATCCCAAATCAAGCTTCTAAAGATAATTAAATAAAACATCTGAGATGAAAAATACAGTACATGGAATTAACAGCAGCTTAGACATTGCAGAAAAAAGATACGTGAACTTGAAGACATAGCAATAGAAACTATCCAAAATGAAACACAGAGTGAAAAAACAAACAGAGCATCTGTGAGCTGTAGTTAATTACAAGCAGCCCAATATGCAAGTAATTGGAGCCACCAAAGGAGGGTGGCTCCAATTACTTGAAAAAAATATTTGAAAAAAATATTTCAAGAAGTAATGGCTAAAAATTTCCCAAATTTGGTGAAATCCATAAAATCACAGATCCAAGGACCTCAATGAACCCCAAGCAGAAGAAACAAGAAGAAAACTACACGAGGCAAATAAAAATCTAATTGCCCAAGAGCAATCATAAAAAGAAAATTATAAAAACAAGCTGAGGGGGAAAACAACCACATTACGTACAGGGAAAGAAAGATAAGAATGACAGTAGACTTCCTGTCAGAAGCAATGCGAGCCAGAGGGCAGTGGAGCAGCATCTTTTAAGTACTGAAAGATACAGTCGACCTAGAATTCTACCCCCAGTGAAAATATCAGTCAAAAATAAAGATGAAGTCAAAACTTTCCAGACATACAAAAACTGAAAGAATTTATGGCCACCAGACCTAAAGTATTGGAAACTCTGGTGGCGTAGTTAAGTCCTGTGGCTGCTAACCAAAAGGTTGGCAGTTCAAATCCACCAGGGGCTCCTTGGAAACCTTATATGGCAGTTCTACTCTATCCTATAGGGTGGCTATGAGGTGGAATCAACTCCACATCAATGGTTTTTGTTTGTTTGTTTAGACCTACAGCATAAAAAAAAAAAAAAAATGGAGTCCTTCAGGCAGAAGGAAAATGACACTAGAGGAAATACGAATCCACACAAAGGAATGAAGAGCACCACAAATGGTAAATACGTCTCAGTTAGAACAGAAATTTCTTTTCTCATGGTTTAGGAGGCTAGAAGTCTGAATTCACAGTGCCAACTCTAGGGGAAGGTTCGTTCTCTATCTGCTCTAGGGGAAGGTTCTTGTCTCTGTTTAGCTTCTGTTCCTAGGCGCCTTGGCCATCTTGTGTTGTGTATCTTCCCCTCCGTTTGTGTTTGCTTGCTTGCTTGCTTAATCTGCTCTTTTACATCTCAAAAGAAATTGATTTAAGACACATCCTATGCCAATACTGTCTCATTAACATAACAAAGAAAACCTATTTCCAAATGGGATTATGACCAGGGTTATAGGGGTCAGATCTACAACACATATTTTGGGGGGACACAGTTCAATCCTTAGTAGTGAGTAAATATAAAATAAATTTTTCATATTTTTAAAATCACCTTAAAAGATAATTGATGGTTTAAAGAAAAGGTAAGAATAATGTACTATGCAGTTTGTTTGGAGCCCTGGTGGTGAAGTGGTTAAGAGCTTGACTGCTAAGCAAAAGGTTGGCAGTTCAAATTCACCAGCTGCTCCTCAGAAACCCTATGGGGGCAGCGTCTACTCTGTCTTATAGGGTTTCTATGAGTTGGAATTGACTTGACAGCAATGAGTTTTTATGGGGTTTGTTTAGGAGCTCTGGTGGTGAAGTAGACTGCTGGGTCCTTCTTCCTAGTCTGTCTTAGTCTGAAAGCTCAGCTGAAACCTGTCCTCCATGGGTGACCCTGCTGGTACCCGAATACCCGTGGCATAGCTTCCAGCATCACATCAACACGCAAGCCCCCACAGTACGACAAATCAACAGGCACTTGGGGGTCCTAAACGTTTACAGACCTAAAAATACAGCATCAAGATACACGAAGCAAAAACTGACAATTGAAAGGGGGAAATCTGTAATTATGGTAGGGATGCCAACCCCTCACTCAATAATTGATAGAACAACTAGAAAGAAAATCATGAAGGATCTAGGAAAGTTGAAAAACACTATCAAGCAACTTGGCCAAATGTACATTTATACAACACTCCATCTAGCAACAGCAGAATACGTATTCTTTTCAAGAGTACAGAGAACATTTATCAAGCTAGCCTATATTATGGGTCATAAAACAAGTCTCCACAAACGAAAAGAAATCAAATCACACAAAGTATGTTTCTGACCACAATAGAATTAAATTAGAGATCAATAACCGAAAGATAGCTGGATAAACTCCCCATATTTGCAAGCTAAATGCCATGCTATTAAATAAGCCATGGTTCAATTAGGAAACCAAAAGAGAAATTAGAAAGTGTCTTGTATTGAATGTAAATGAAAACACAACACATCAGAATTTGTGAGGTGCAGTTGAAGCAGTGATGAAAGAGACATTTAGAAAATAGGATGGGTCTGAAGTCAGTTACCTAGATTTCTACCTTAAGAAATGAGGGAAATAAAAGAGCTGAGTAAGTAAACAGAAGAGAAAAACAAACAACAGAAGAAAGTAAATAATAAAAGTAAGAGAAGCAATGAATGAAATGGAAAACAGAAGTGATGGAGAAAACCAATGAGATCAAAAGCTCGTTCATTAAATGCTCACTAAAGCTGACGAATTAGCCACAATTATTCGGACTCATGCCAGTGGTATGTGTGTCAAAGTAGAATTGTATTTCATTGGGTTTTCAGTGGCTAAATTTTTGGAAGTAGGACTTTCTTCCAGTATGCCTCTAGGTAGCCTGGGACCGCCAACCTTTTGGTTAGCAGCCAAACACATTAACTATTTGTGCCACCCAGAGGCCCTCGTTCAGTGAAAAGGACCCTGAAATAATGCCTGGGAGGCCTGCCTTCTTGTCCCAGCTCTCCCCCATCTCACTTTGTGATCCACTGGGGGCAATCAATTACTGTCTGTCCCTTGTTTTGTCTGGGTGTAGAATTCTATGTTGGCAGTGATTTCTTTCAACAATTTAAAGCTACTTTCTGCTTTCATCTTCTATGTTTTGGGGTCCTAACTGGAAGTATGGGCTTACCTGGACACCTCCTCCCCCAAGGACCCTGAACTTCAGTTTTTGCCTCCAAGTGGCCACGAGACTGCAGAAAACTGGGTCTGATTTCCACTCTCCTCTCGTCTCCGTTCTGTTTGGCCTTTCATCGTAAAACAAAAGGCATGGACTCTTGGTCCATTTATCCAGTCGTTAGATTTTTATAAAGTACCTACTATATGCCAGGCGCTGTTTTAGATGAAAGAGATAACCGGGGTCCTCGTTGGTCTTTCGCGATTGCTAAATGCGATTTGAGCAAGTTCCTCTAGTGCTTGTTTGTTTCTTTTTTCTTAGCAACATCTTTCGGTTGGTCTCAGAGTTTAGAGGACAAAAAGGAATATTTAGATCTATGATTCAGCACATGACTGCAGTTCTTTGTGATTTTTGGCTCAAGGTCAGGTTCGGAGCCTGCCTCTTATTTTTATTTAATATGGTTATTTTGTATTCTGCCCTTGCAGATTTGCCTTTCTAATTAAATTTCACCCAGATGGGTGAGAAAATGAGTTTGCCCTCCCTAGTTGCTCTCAGGCAGTGGAGGGGGCTTGCACAATGTGCCTGCTGGAGGTGGGGTGAAGAGGTTGTCTCCGCTAGTAAGTAAAATGAATCATGCAAATGTAAGTAATAGGGAACAGACCTCACTGGACCTGGGAGGCCGGGTTTGCATTTTTTAAAAATATGCAATACATACTATCTTAGGGAGAGTGCAGCATTCTGCAAGAACCTAAGAAATGCTCTTTAACTTTTTGCAAGATGTTTACCTCTGCTGAGGCCCTGGAGTCGCTGGTACAATCTTCTCTCTTCATATCTCCGTTTGATGCCCTCTATTACGTTAACCGATGCAAATTTATTATGGATAATTTTTGTTTTCCTCTTTATTTAAGTGCGCACTTTGTATTTTTTCCAAATTTCTACCATGAATGGATACTCCTTTTGTAACTGCAGAAACAGAACCCATGGTAAATGGAATTAAAAAATACATATATTTGCAACCTATATTGCAAATTGTGGTGGGTACAAAAGAAATGTTTTGTGCAAATACGTAGTTCTTTTGTAAGGCGGGATGACAGGCAGCACAGGACTGTGGCACTTAGAACCCAAAACCAAAGCCATTGCCGTCGAGTCGATTCCGACTCATAGCAACCCTATAGGACAGAGTAGAACTGCCCCATAGGGTTTCCAAGGAGCACCTGGTGGATTTAAACTGCCGACCTTTTGCTTAGGAGCCGTAGCTCTTAACCACTATACCACCAGTGTTTCCTGGCACTTAGAGTCTGGTGCAAATAAGCCATCCCATCACCCCCTCCTAGAGGACTCCCTGGTGTTGGTCTGTCCCTTCAGTCTCTCTCCTAGACTATTTGTGGGCATCCATAGTAAGGTCTCTTTAGGGGTCGGGCAGAGGCCTATTGTTTCTCTATGTCTATGTCTCAGGACAAAGGTGGCTGTGTAAATATTTGCTCAATTTTCGTTCAATGGATTGAAACTGAATTGAAGATGAGCAGCTGCTTCTGGCTGCTCAGAGACTAGGCAGGAATTGCCTGTGTGAAAAGGCAGCAAATGGTGCCTCGCAGAATATTCATGACTTGGCTGAGCCTATTTTTATAAGATGGATAGGCTCAGTTTCCAGTGAATATTGAGAGTTTCTCTGGGGGCAGAAGTGTGTGTGGAAAGGACAAAGGAGCAAGCTGGGGCTAAGAGCAAAGGGGAAGAGTAGGAGCTAATGGCCCTTCACTTCTTCATTTCATCTCTGTTTTACAGTCGTCAGTGGGCATAGCTTGCTCCCCTATCAGATGAGTAATGTTGATGATAGCTACTGTCATAGATTGAATTATGCCCCCAAAATGTATGTATCAACGTGGTTAGTCCATGTGTGGTTGTCCTCCATTTTGTGATTGTAATTTTACGCGGAGAGGATTAGGGTGGAATTCTAACACCGCCCTTACTGAGGTCACCTCCCTGATCCAAGGTAAAGGGAGTTTCCCTGGGGTGTGGGCTGCACCACCTTTCGCCTCTCAAGAGATAAAAGGAAAGGGAAGCAAGCAGAGAGTTGGGGACCTCATACCACCAAGAAAGCAACACCAGGAACAGAGCACATCCTGTGGACATGGGGTCCCTGCACCAGGGGAAGATTGAGGACAAGGGCCTTCTTCCAGAGCCGACAGACAGAGAAAGCCTTCCCCTGGAGCTGACGCCCTGAATTTGGACTTGTAACCGACTAGACTGTGAGAAAATAAATTTTCTCTTTGTTAAAGCCACCCGCTTGTGGTATTTCTGTTAAAGCAGCACTAGATGGCTAAGATAGCTATGATTTTGTCGGAACCAGTGCGCCAGGCACTGTGTTAGGGGCTTGTACTAGCCAGGCTTCTTTTGATACTGACAGAAAAATCCAATTCTAATTTGTTTGGGGGAAAGTGGGAGGATTTATTGGAACTGGCGCTTGAAAGATCCAGTAGTATATTGGTTTCCAGCATGACAGAAAGCTACCTCTCTGTCTCTCAACTTTGCTTTGCTCTGTGTCAGCACAGTCTCCCCTGGTGCTGGCCAGATGGTCACCAGCTGCTTCAGGCCAATATTCTACCTTCTCAGCAACCACAAAGGAAAGAGATTTAATGGGTAATGGCCTGTATGAACCTTTTCTTTCCCTATCCTTGTAACCACTTTCTCTTTTAAGGCTTAGCTTTGAGGTATAATTACCCCAGGGACAGGAAAGGGTAGGTACCACTCAGAACCAAGAGGGCCACAGAAAGGGAGGAGGGACACCTTCTACAGATGGAAGGAGACATAGAAACCCTCAGGGAATGTAAGGGAAAGAAACTGGAGAGGATGAGTGTAGGGATACTAGATGCCCAATTCCCTGAGGGGTCTGAAGTCACTCCCCTGTACCAAGTCTTAATCTAGAGAAGGGTATGGTACAAAGACGGAAATCCAAGATAGACTGAGGAGGAAGCTGAAAGCAGAGAAGACCAGGAGAGTATCATGAAGGTGATATGGTGGTGTGGCACATTTTGTGGGAGATGGTGCCTCCAGAATCACCTTTAGCTCCCATGTGATCCAGAAGTGTCCACATGTTCCCTGTGGGGTATGAGACAGTAGCTGAGAAAGGGAGCAGGCCCATCAAGGAATCCCAATGGCTGAGAAAACAGGGTAGACAAAGCAAAACAAACTAATGGCCGTTGAGCCAATTCTGACTCATGTTGGCTTAATTCTGCCAATTAGAGTCAAGGCCAAGGCTTGTTCAATGGTTGGCAGAGAGAAGCTGTTGTTTTCTGCTGGACTTGGAGCTGTGAGCCTGGAGTTTCTGTGGTCTTGTGTGGGGCCGAAAGTGCAGCCAACATGGAGATTCTGAGGCTAAAGCCTGGCGTAAAGTGGACATTCCCTAGACTTTTCATGGACATAAGCCCATATACTCTTTTTTGCATAGGTCAGTTTGAGTTGGGGTTCCTGTCACTTACAGCAGCAAGTGTCCTGAGTAATCCACATAGAGAAGAGGAAACAGCTGAACAAAGGTGTAGAGGCTGGAATTAGTGAGAGGACAATCAGCGGACTGGAAAGGGAGCCTGGAAAGGGAAAGAGGAGACAGTGTTGGGTGGGATGGGGTGGTCTTGGTAGCCAGATGGGAGAGCTTAGGTGATGCTTAAAGGGAGCAGTGAACACCTTTTGTGCTGGGAGATACACAGTTCAGAAAGGATTGGGAGAGGTCCTGTCAGTAAGTAAGAAAGTAGTAAGAAAGCTAAAGACAGCCCTGCAGCATGGGAATGCAGGCTTTCTGAAGCCGATATTAACTGGGCTTTGAGGCTTCAGATGAGGAAGGCATCCCAGGTGGCTGGGAGAATGATGAGACCACAGGGGTAGGTGGAGTTAGGAGTTGGGAAGAGGTAGAATTTGGTGGGGAAGTGCTGATTTGAGGTGGCAAGTTCTAAGCAAAAAACCGGGGAATAGGTGGAAATATGGGTGAAATACTTGGGTCTAGTGTGTGGATTTTGGAGTAAAAAGGCCGTGATTAGCAGGAGCTACCTGAAGTATTTAGCCTCAAGGGTAAATACTAAAAACAAAACAAAACAACAACAACAAAAACACACACACACACACACAAAAACCCTGCCGTGGAGCCGATTCGGACTCATAGCGACACTATACCCAATACTTAGCCAGTATCTATTTTGCCCAAAGCCAGCTGTGCAGGTAGGGCTCACTGTAGACCTTGCACTGACAGCAAGCAAGTGCCTCTCTGACAGTCGGCTGCTGTCAGATCGTTCGCCACCCCGGAAAACCACGTAGGAGCTTTCCCCCGCCAGAGGGAACCCAACCTCGGAAAGAAACAATCCACAAATACTGTATCAAAGCAAAGACAGCCGTGCACCTGTCTGGTGTCTAACAGGGCGTTACAGAAATTAGTCAATTGCACTGTAGATCTTCATTAGCTCCCTCCAAGGCAGCCACCCGGCGTGGGGTGGGGACATCCCTAGGGCGCCTGCAGGCCATCCCGCGAGCGAGTAGCAGCGAGGTCCAGAGTTGGCACACAGGGCCGGATGTGGTCCGCGCCGGAAGAGGGGCGTGGGATAGATTGAAGGGGAGGGGAATCTGGCGAGAATAGTGACAGTTTGGGTCCACGCGGCAGCTGGTCCCGAGCCACCCGGCAGAGGCTGACCCCAAACACGCACGCCCACTTTAGCACCGGGAGCGAGGCGGCGCCAGGCCAGGCACACGGCCGAAAGACACCCACATCAGGGTGCCCTAACCTGGGGTCTATGTACCTCGGCCTTGCCGCGTCCGCGCATTCCCGATCCCAAGTCTGGCGTTGTGGGGCGCGCAGCGGCCTTGCGCGTCCGTGGTCTCTGCGCGCTCGGGGTGCCCGTGCCCGTGGCTGTCGCACGCCGGGAGCCCTGCGGACTGACCTGTCTCGGGGGGCATGTGCTTGGCCTCCCCGATTCGCGCCCCGTGCGCGGCCCCTCTGCTCGCGTGGCCCCTGTGGGCCGCACCGCCTGGCGGCCTCCGGGGCGGAGCTCGGGACGCCCGGTGAGGGGCGGGCGGAGCCGGGGCGCGGCGGAGCCGGTAGGGGGCGCTGCGGACGCCCGCGCTGCCCCGCGGCCGGTGCGCGCCGCCCTCGCCTCCCTCCCCTCGGCGCCAGGCGGAGCAGGCGGCGGGCGCCGAGCGGGGCGCGCAGCAGCCGGGCCGGGGCCATGGGCGGTGAGTGCGGCGCGGGCCGGGGCCGAGGCGGCCGCCGTTGGGGCTGAGCGGCGCGGAGGCTCGGGAGACGGAGGGTGTCCTGCGGGCTCGCCGAGGCTGGAGCGCGGGGCCGTGTCCCCGGTGGGAGAGGAGTGGGGGGACCGAGGCGGGCGTCGGGTCTGAACCCCGGGCTAAGCCCCTCACCCATCACGCCGCCTCCCCGAGCCGCCCCCGCGCGCCCCGGTCCCAGTCCCCGCCCCGTGGCCCTGGAGCGAGCCCACCACCGCCTCCCCAAGCCCCCGCGTCCCCTCCCGGCGGCGCCTCCCGGAGCCCCGCAGCCTCCCGGCCTCCTCCCGCCGCGCCTGCCTCCTCGCCCGGCCCCGCCGCTCCAGCCGCTCCCGCTCGGCCCGGCACCCTGCCGGCCGATTCCAGCCCGAACTCCGGCTCCCGGGGTGTCCCTGCCCGGGCCAGCCCGAGCCCGCGTCTCCAGGTAAGAAGGCGGCCGCAACTTCTCGGCGGCCTTTCCCGAGTGTGGGCTTGGCCCCTCTGGACAGCTACCTGCTGCCCAGCGGCCCCCGGAGTCCCGGGGCCCGGCGTTGGGGCCGCTCCGAGCGCGGGCTTAACATCCTCGGGTGTTCAGGTTAGGATTGCGTGGTTTAGACCCCAACGGGCTGCTTTCGCCCGTGGAACTTGCCTATGTCGCGATCTTTTTAAGAAACTGGCTTTGTCACGCACCATTTGGATTTGCTTAGCGCAGGTTGCGTTCTTCGCAGCTGCAGCGGTCTTTCAAGTTTTACCTGTGCGTGAGAAAAGGATTAGCTGTGCGGGAGGACGTGGAGCCATATTTTGCCGCTTGGTCTGTGCGTTCAGCGGTAGCGAAAGGGCTGCGTGGCGAGCGAGGCTCTCACCGCCTGATGACCCATGTCTTCGTGGGAAAGCAAGAATGCTTTGTAGGCATTCAACAAGTAAAACCAGGAGAGATGTGGAATCAGATCGGGGTGCGAATGGGGAAGTGTGGGGCGATGCCACAACTCGAGGGTGGCCAAGGGGACTTGGGGAGCGGCTGCACAACTTGGGGACGTTTATTGCTCTTTGCAGAAGGACCCTCTCCTGAACCTGAGTGTGGGGCAGACAGTGTTCAAACCCATCCTTACAAACGTGATGTGTCTCTGTACAGGGTTTGCCAACAACTGCTTCTCCTCAGAGGTGCTACTGTCCAGTCGGGACATCTGTGGGAAGAGGGTTTAAAGCAGATGGTTTGAAAAGGGAGAGAAGGAGATGTACAGGGACAGACCGAAAGCCAGTGAGAGCACCCACCCCATCCCTTCTCTTGGATTTCATGAAGTCTTGGATTAAATTAATTGCCTATTTCTCTTGGAAAAAGAAAGGACGTGGGGGGGGGGGAGGGGGTATTTCTCTTTCAGAGATTGGCACCTGATCAGCCCACTCTCACTGATGCCTTGGGAGGTGGGGCCTGGGCACCAGGGATAGGGCAGGCCATTGGATGCCTGGCCTTCCAGCACCACACTGAACGTTTGTGAAACTCCAGCTTCTATAACTCTTTTTCTATTGATTGGCTTGAAGAATAATTAATTAGCTCAGTATTCCTTGCCATTGAGTAGTGAATTTGTAAGTAATTAGCCCAAGGTCACACTGGGACTCAGTCGGGTTCTCCTGAGTGCCCACAGATTCCCCTGGGTATTTCCTTGGCCCTCACCACACTGCTCAGCACTCACACTGCTCTTTGACCTCTGTAGCTCCAGCACCCAGCCTGGTACCCTTACAGGGTAGGCGCTCAGTGTGTGTTGAGGAAAGAAATGGATCCCCCTCTCCAAGCCAGTGTGTCTGTGTTCACAACCCCCATTATTCCATTGCACTGCACTGTTTTCAAAGTGTTATCTTTAAATTCAAGTTTAAAAAAAAAAAAAGATATGGATAATTTCACTAGCAACAAACTTGTTTGTGTATAAGTGTGTTTGGGGCAGAGGGCACAGCTTACAGGTACCTCGCTGGGGACTCCAGAATGTCCATGAAGGAAATCAGTTGTCTTCATCCCAGAATAGGCGTGCGGGTCATGATGGGCACCCTGGGGAGCTAAGCTGTCTGCTGAGGCATGAGTCCACTACAGCTTAACCAGTAGGACCCTCAGTTGTGACCCCAGCCCCCACCCTGCATCCCTACCCTTGCCCAGTAATAAGAGGAAGCTGTCAGGGAGATGGGGTGCCACACACAGAGCCCCCTTAGCCTGCTTCAGGTTGTACCATCCTCACTCCCCTGGGTACTGTCCCCCTCCCCTGAAAAAGAGCTGCCTCCCATGGAGGGCTGGGAGTGCCTCTTCTCTTGTCCTCTGAGGCGTGGTTTGCAGCTCTGTTGGGGGAAGGGAGACTGGTATTTTGGGACGGCTTTCTGTCAGAGGCCAGCTCTGGAGAGTACAGCCGGAGGGATCCTGGGGGGTGGGGGGAGCAACCCAGACCCTCTTTTCTCAGGAATCTGGAAAGGGCTGGAATTCAGCATGTGGGTTGGGTATGGGAACCTGCACTGCCCCGGCCGTCACAGGCTTATCTCTCTTACCCAGACTGTCTCTGTCTTCAGGGCTGGCTCTTACCCAGAATTCCTGCAGCTGGTGAAAATATGTTTTCTAGAAGAGGTTTAATTAATGCCTGTAGTTTGTGAGTGAGAGAGAAGGGGAGGGGGAGAGAGAAAGAGAAATACTACTCTCTGGAGGGGGAAAAGGGAAAGGACAGAGGCTATTCAAGGCCCTGGAAATTCACAGGGGTAGATCCCAGCCCCGGACCCACCCTGGGGCATGGGTTTTATTTGGTGGATAAGGAGATGACCCACATTCTGCCATCAGGGTTAGTCTTAGGAGCAGAGCCACAAAGGTAGGAAACATGGCCTGCAGTAATCTGAAATGGGGTTTGCTGAGCCTGTGGTTCTGGATTCTAGAAGACCGTGAAAGCCAGCTGAGGGTTGGGCTTAGCAAGATGGAGGGGCACCGGGCCATTTTAAGTTTCTGAATGAGGGTCGAGCCACTTGGGCAATGGTGGCTTAAGAAGGTTGGCCTGGGGGAGCCACCTCACATCTGAGGTACTGAGGGGAGAATCTAGGGAAATGTTAAAGGCAGGAGCAGCTGGGAGGATGGTGCACCTGCATTATGTGGTAAAAGACAGGGAAAGCTGCCTTCTGGCAGAAGAACCTCCCGGGGACTCTTCTAGAACCTGCTGGTCAGCCTAGCAGGTAGATGGATGTAGAGCCTGCTGAAGCCCCTAAACATGGAGACACCAGGAGGCAACCATGAGGAGGCACCTGTGAGCGCAGATGAACCTCAGGGTCTGCTTTAAGTCCAAAAGGCGAGAGGGCCCAGCTGCAGACCCCAGCTGCCACCCTCCTGCCCCAGAGCCTACAGGCTGCACTGGCCCCTCTTGGCCTTTAGTTGGGGAGCTGCTGGCTTTTGGAAAGGAACAGACCTGTCTGTAATGAAGACAGGGGGTGTTCCAGGAGCATGAAGCGAGGTAATGATTAAAAGGGTCTCCATAAAAGAACTTGTAGGAGGCTTGTTGAGTGGTTCTTGTGGTCAGCAGCCTGCACCATCACCTATTGTCTGTGACATCCTTTAATCCCTCCCTTCCTCCCTCCCCACCCCCAACCACCTGTACCACACACATCAGTGGAGCCCCCTCTGCTCAATACCTTGGGGTGGAGGAGAGTTCCGAGAGCCCAAACATCCAGCAGTAGCGACTGTAGGCCCTGGAAAATTCTGTTTCTATTTGCGCAGTCAATTCCCCAACGTACACATTTTCAGAAGGCATCCTTCTGTCATCTGCCTGCCCACCCTGTGTGCCCCTGTGTGTGACAGACTTCCTTACCAAAAACAAACAAACAAACTCATTCCCATCAAGTCAAATTCCAACACACAGTAACCCTGTAAGACAGAGTAGAAGTACCCCCATAGGGTTTCCAAGGCTGTAAATCTTTACAGAAACAGATTGCCACATCTTTCTTTGATGGAATAGCTGGTGAGTTCCAACCACTGACCTTTCAGTTTGCAGCTGAGGACTTAACCACTTCACCACCAGGGCTCATCACAGATGTCCTTAAAAAAAAAAGGAGAGCTATAATCAATAGTGTAGAAATCAGAGCTTTGAAAAAACCGACGATGATGAAAATTATTGCCCCTGGTTTCGACACTCCCACACCCTCCCCTCTTCTCCGCCCCTGTTTGTGGTTAGAGTCATCATTCACCCAAATTTACAAATAGTTTGGATACTATTTGTCCTGCCCCTCAGTTATATGAAAGGAGCTCGCATCCTTCCAACCTTCAACCACAGCTCGCTTTCCCAGGCCTCCCTCCGTCTTGCATGTAACACCAACCTTCAGAGATACAGCAATATTGTTTTTGAACTTTTTAATTATAAAGTAAAATGAAGCTCGTGTTTGCTAATTTTGTAACCTGCTAATATAGGAGTCTGAAGTGAGAATAAAAAAAATTTCCTGGCTCACTTACTCTTTATGCTTCTAAAATGAGAGAGGTGGTTGGAGTATAAGTAGAGAAAAGTTATTAAAATTATAGCAGAGATGTTTGGAAGAACAGAAATGATAATGGGGGGGAGACTCCGCAATCTTACGGAAATAAATTATTAAGCTTTAAACGCCATCACTAAAACATGGAGAGGTATAAATATGAAATTCCATACAAGTAGAGACAAGTATATAAATTTTGACAAGTAGAGATGGGTAAGCATAGAAATTTTGATCCAAGTTATTTTATTGGAATATAGTAATTATTATAAAGGTTCCTGGGTGGCACGAACAGTTAAGCACTCAAAGCTTACAACCAGGAAAACCGAATGGAGCTCAATTCTACTCTGTAACATACGGGGTCACCAGGAATCAGAACTGACAGCAACAGGTTTGGCTTTGTTACTTACTATGATCATACCTTATGTTTATATACTACTTTACCATATAAATAGGCAATTATGTCCATGATCTGATTCAATCCTTCCAGCAAGTCCGGGATCCAGTGAGAGATGGGGAAACAACACCTCAGACAGAGCCTTCCCACAGTCCACGTGGCCACTGACAAAGCCTAGAATTCAAGTTTCTCCAGCAGAGAAATACTATGTAAACCTAGGTTTTCCCGCTGAAGTTGCTTGATAACCAAACATGGTTACATAGTTATTTGAAAATTGCTGGTGATCTCCTGCTTAGGGGGGAAGTAGGCATGGATTTTCTTTAAAATGCTTAAACGAACAACAGAAACATTGCAGCTTAGCAGCACAACAGGCTTCCTGGAAGGCTTCCGTAGGGTTTGTGGACTCTGAGGTCTCTGTTGATGACTTTCTATAACTAGAGGACCTGAGTGTGAGTGTGTATTCAGCACAGGGCAGTGATCAAGAATGCAGAATTTGAAGCCAGGCTGGCTTTGAATACTAGATCTGCCTTTACTGTCTTGTACCCTTGGGCAAGCTACTTAACCTCTCTGTGCCTCAGTTTCCTCATTTGTAAGATACATATGAGTCTCTGGGTGGTACAAATGGTTATCATGTTTGGCTGCTAATGGAAAGATTAGAGGTTCAAGTCCACCCAGGCACCTCAGAAGAAAGGCCTCGTGATCTACTTCTGAAAAATCAGGCATTGAAAACCTTATGGAGCACAGTTCTACTCTGACCCACGTGGGGTCACTAGGAATCGGTACTGACTCGAGGCAACTGGTTGATAATAATACTAACAACCTAGGATTGTTGTAGGTTTGAAATGAGATAATGCGTGACTCAGGCTCAGAACAGTTCCTAGCACATGGTATGGGCTTAAGAGATATTAACTGTTATTACTATTCCTTCATTCCTTAAAAACACACTTTCAGTATGTTTACCTAAAGTGCCCCAAGATAATGGGTGTAGGGTACTGGATAAAACACACATGGTCTCTGTCCCCATGGAATTTACATTATATTTAAGGTCACAGTGAAGGACATGAATGGCAGTGCAGACTTATTTCCCAGGCAGCCTTTTGTCTACCTATTATGGCTCTGAGAGGCTGGGGCATGGCCTGGAAAGCCACCACGGGGTGGGGGTTGGGGGTGGGAATGCGGAAGATGTTCAGCCACTGCACGTTGGTGTGACATGGCCCTTCCACCTGTTCAAGCCAGGCACTCATTTTGATTGGCCTGTGTCTGGCCATGCTGGTTGTTAATGTTTTAACTGTCACTCTTGGCCACAGGTTGTTAGCGGGAAGCATGACAAGAGACCATAGATTCAATATTTACTCACCTGGTTTGCAGCAGCATTCTTTGGTTCCAGCTGACACAGTACTGCCCAGGCCACTTTGCAGCAGCCCAGAAGCTGTTGTATCCCTCAGAGACCATTTCTCTGGGTGAGAAAGGCACAGCTGCTCCTGAGGGCTTGTAGGGGGCTACGCAGAGGTAGGAGCTAGACCACTGTGCTTTCTGTGACTGCCGTAGCCAGGACCTTCTTGACCTGAAGACCTCTAGGAAATTGTGCTGCTAGCGTTGGGTTTAATAACTGGTCCTGGAAAGGGAAGTCCTTCCTTCTCAGACCTGGTCCTAATGTGCTCTGTGTGTCCTACAGAGAGGCCGCAGCGCAGAGGCTGGCCTGGCTAGCACCTGCTCTCACAGCCCTGCCAGGGGGCCTCAGCAGTGGGCTGGAGGAAAAAAACCCAGTTTCTGACGAGTCAATTCTGACTCACAATGACCCGATAAGTGTCAGAGTAGGACGGTTTTTCATAGGGTTTTCAGTGGCTGTGACCTTTCAGGGAAACCCCTGTGGTGTAGTGGTTTAGTGCTACAGCTGCTAACCAAAGGGTCAGCAGTTCAAATCTGCCAGGCGTTTCTTTGGAAACTCTACGGGGCAGTTCTACTCTGTCCTATAGGGTCACTATGAGTTGGAATCGACTCGACAGCACTGGGTTTGGTTTTTGGTTTTGGTGACCTTTCAGAAGCAGATCACCAGGACTTTATTCCAAGGCACTGCTGGGTGGATCCAAACCAGCAACCTTTCAGTTAGTAGCCACACGCTTAACCATTTGCGCCACCCAGGGACTCCCGTGGACTGGAGAAACCTGTAATTGCTGCCTCAGGACCAATAAGTGAGCAGTCGAACTGGAAACTAGATCATCTGTTTTCTTAATAAAGCTCATCCGCATTCGTTTTTAAACTGCTAGGATTTAAAGTGAACAAGGTTTTGTCTCTCTCTCTCTCTTTTTAAACACTTGTCCAACGCTTGGAACATAAAGAAATGGCAAATTATCCCTTTCATTTTTAGAACCATTTATTTGTATGTAGGGAAAATGGATTTGAAAGGGGGAAATGTTTTCTCTCTTTTACAAAGGGCTTTGCAGATGCTCCTCCTTCTTGGTCTTGGTTGCCTCTTGATTTCCCAGCCGGGGTTCTCTCTTGTCGCCACTTTGTCTGTCTCCACCACGGCACCTAATGGAAACACCAGAAAAAACCCAGACCTGAAAAATCAAAGCTTGAACATTTACAGTTGAAGGTCATGGCTTAGTTGGTTTTTTGACTCTGTCTTCAAGGTGAAAAATTACTGTGTCTTTGAGAAATAAAAGAAAATTTTTTTCTTTTTTGAGAAATCAAAGAGATTTTCAGCGATGGCTCACATCAGACGGCAGGGAGATCTGAGCATGTGTATGTTACCCCCGTTCCCATAATTTCCAGCATTTCTGAGTTAGCAGTAGATGAGTTTTCATTTTCCCCTCTTGTGCCTCTTGGTCTAATGACTGCTGATTATCTTGAAGCAGCTGCATTAATTGGTGGTGTTTAATGACTCCACTTACAGTAAGTAATTGCAGTTGGCTTGGCTGAAGATGGTACATTTTTCTTGCTTGCTTTTTTTTTCTTCCTTTATAAACTACATTATGCCGATTGAGCTAGATGTTCCCTAAGATCAGGTTCCCCAGCTCTCAGCCCATATATTTGGTCTCTCAGGGAGTTTGGATGTGTCTATGACACTTCCATGACCTTGCCTTGGGTAAGTTGTGCTGGCTTCCCCAGTACGGGGTACTGTCTTGCCCTTCACCAAAGTTACCACTTACCTCTTGTCTATTTAGTGTGTTTCCCTCTTCTTCCTCCCCTCCCCCGTAACCATCAAAGATTGTTCGTTTTTGTGTGTAAATCTTTTCATGAGTTTTTATACTAGTGGCTTCATACAATATTTGTCCTTTTGTGATTGACTTATTTCACTCAGCATAATGCCCTCCAGATTCATTCATGTTGTGAGTCTTCTTACTTGCTTTTTAGCTTGACAAGTGTTGACTCTGGGTGCTGAGTACCAGAAAAGGAGTTGGGAACACCTTGCCTCGGTACTTGCCCAATGCCCAATGCTCACCCCACCCTGGGAGGTCATGCATCATCACAGCATCCATCACACTGCCTTCCAACAGTCAGCTCATGGGCCTGTCTCCCAGCGTGACTGGAGGGCAGAGGCTAGGCCCAGCTCACTGCTGAATCTTCAGCCTTAGCACAAAGACTGGCACAAAATAGGCCTCAGTAAAGGTTGGGTCAATAAATAAAGCGTACCAGTTATGATTGTGTTTGGCTGCAAGAAATGGAAAGCCCTACCTCAGTAATACTAGCAAATAGGAGTTAATTTTTCTCACATGGCAAGATGTCTGCAGGTAGGTGGTTGCTGGCGTTGAGTCGACACTTCCGTTAGTCTCTTGGCCTTTATGACAGCAAAATGGCTGCTGTGGGAAAGAAGAGGTACCAGCCACACTGGTACCTTTATCAGGAAAGCAGATGTTTTTCCCAACAGGGTATGTGGCCTGTAATAGTTAGGATAGGCTCACTACTGAAACAAACCAATCAAATATGTTTAATGGCTCAAATATGATAGACATTTGATTCTTTTAATTTAATTTTTGCTCACACAAAGTCTCAAATGGCTGTTCTTGATTGGTAAGGGGTGGGGACATCCTCTTCCAAGAGGTGATTCAGGGACCCAGGCTCCTAAAGTAACCATGTCCCTTTGCATCAAGCAGGGGAAGAGGAAGGAGCAGGGTGTGTGGAAGGGTTTTCTGGGCCAGGTTTGGTGATGGTGAATCACTTCCACTGACATTCCATTGGCCAGGGCCCAGTCACATGGCCACACCTCCTGCAAGGGAGGCTGGGAAATGGGATCCAGCCATGTGATTAGGAGGAAGAGGAGATGGGCTTCATAATTTGCTAACAGTCTCTGCCACACTGACCTCCCCAAAACTGGGGTTCTCTAGCCAGAAAAAAAAACGAATATTGAGGTGCAACTGTCTGCCTTTGAAGGAAACACAGTGCTAAGAAGGCTCTAGCAAAAAGTAGCCTCCGTTCCCAGGAGATCACCTTTCCTCTCTCTGCCCCTCTTTCCACCTTTGGGACCTGGACCAGATAACTCAACCCTCCTTCTTGGCCCAGAGCACATTCTTAGCAGCTTATAGAAATGGGTTCCAGTTGATTCACCTCAGCAGTTAGAGGCCGCCCCAGAGGAAACAGCCTTCAGCCCCCCAAGGCCAGGGCAGCCTGTGAGAGCTTGTCCCTGAGCTTTTTAAGTGCCCCCACTGACCCAGCCTTCCGAGTTTCTCTTCCATTGCAGCCCCCACCCCAGGCCACATCTGGAGAGGAGGAGAGGACACAGCAAAGGGTGACCTCTGCTTCCCATTTGAACCCAGTGAGAAATGTTTTCCCACTACTTCCTGCTAACCTTTTTCTCAGCAAACATTGATGAGTAATCCATTGATTTATTGGTTTTTAGGGCTTTATTCTGGTTCCATTTGTTGTAACTTCCTGGGACAGGTGCTTCTCCATCCACAGCATCCTTCCTGGTGCTGTCCCTTCCTTCCTTCCACCACATACCTGCTGAGCACCTTCTGTTTACTTGGCTCTTTCTTCACCTAGTCATGGGGGAGGCAGGAGGGGAGGCTGACATCAACTTGGGATGTTGATGAGTGTTGTAGGAAGGGTAGGCCATGGGACCTGTGCTGCCCAGTATTGGGGGACCTCACTCAGCCTTGGGGCCAGGGGAGACTTCCAGAGGGAGATGACATTTGAACTGAGTTTAAGGATGAATGGGAGTTAACCAGGTCAAGAAGGACATCAGGCAGATAGTGAAATGGGCACAGTCACTGAGTTCTGAGATGCGACATCAGTTCTGGGGAACAAGTAGTCCAGTGTGCTGGAGTTGGGGTAAGGCAGTGTGGTCATTCACTCCCCTTACACTGCCATGTGCCAGGCACTCTGACAGGCCTGGGGTTGCAGCGGTGAGCAAGGCAGATAAGGCCTCTGCCCCCACGGACTCAGGAGACCAGGCTGCAGAGGAGGTAGGGCCGGATCTGAGGAGGGCTTGGCTGCTGTCCCAGACTCGGCTGAGTGGGATATGGGCCCCATCACCTTGTGCCATCGTCACCTCTTGTGCCCCGTCCCTCTGTCTCTGATTCTCGTCTGGTCCTTTTCCCGGGTATTACTCAGCTTATAAAAATAGAGGCTGGCACCATCATGCCAGCATGGAGTTGGTGAGGAAAGCTGAAACTGTCATTACAGATCAAGATACGTGCCAGCGAGATTTTTGATGGAGCACTTTCCTGAAGCCCCGAGGCTGAGGTTCTAAAGTTGACTTACAATTTTTTTTCCCTCAGACTCATATCAATACTTCTGGCTACTCAGCTCGGAATATGTCCTGCTTGTGCCTGTTATCCACCCACACCCCTCGCCCCGGTTCCCTAGGGCACACAAGCCCCCATGGCCACACTGAAAAAACATGTAATACTGAAATGCACCATGTGAGGGCTCGATGGAAGGACCAGGTCATCTCCAGAGGGCCCTTTAGGTGCTGCCAGGGTATCTCAAACCAGGGGCCCGGGACCAGCACAGGGCAGGAGACCTGGGAGAGGACAGTAGTCAGCACTGCCTGAGAAACCACTGGCTTTTTGAGAAACCACTGCCCGAGAAACCACTGGCTTTTTGCATCCTGAGCTTAGCTCTTCCCCTGAGGAAATGAGGGCTGAGTTGAGGGTTTAGCCGAGCTGTCAGTTGCCTTCATTGTGATGAATAGCCCCAGTGTGTTCCTTCATTCTCCCTCCCCAGCCCTGTTTATTACAGAAGGTGGACTTGACAGTGCTGGGGAGGAGGCTGCAGGAGAGAGGCGCCTTCATGCTAGTCTAAGCCAAGGACCAAAAGGCACTTTGCTTCTAGGCCAGGGAGTCTGAATTTAGGGCTGTGAAACTCTGACCAGTGGGCTAGTGCATATCAAGTACCTTCTTTGTGCTAAGTGCTACAGGGAATTGTCTTAGGCTGGGTTCTAGAGTAGCAAAATCAGTGGAATAGAGAGAGAGAGAGAGAGAGAGTGAGAGAGAAGATTTATCTCAGAGAAATGGCTCATGCAGTTGTAGAGACTGGCAAGTCCCAAGTCTGTGGGTCAGGCATCAGACTGGAGGCTTCTCCTGACTCATGTAGCTGCTGGGGCTGACAAACCCAAGATCAGCGGGTCAGAGGGTAGGCTGCTGGCTTACAGACTGCAGAGGCTGACAAATCCAAGATGAATAGGCAAGATGGCAGGCTGCTGGCTCAAGTCCCAAGAACTGGAGATCAGATGATAATGAGCTGCATGCAGGATCCACAGCAAGCAAAAGCCAGTGAGCTTTGCCAGAACGTCCAAATATATTGGATGCAGGCCACACCCCCAAGGAAACACCTCTTACAACTGATTGGCTGAGCATATCAGATCAGCTCATGGAGGTGATTGTATCGTATCACAAAATGGAGGATAACTACATCATTACACAACTGTGGAATTACATCATTACATAACGGCCAAACTACATCATTACATTAACTGCCAAACCACTGAGAATCATGGCCCAACCAAGTTAACACACAACCTTAACCATCACAGGAATGCATGTAATAATACAATGAGGAAGAAGAGGAGATAAAAGTGAAGCTATAGTTTATTCATATATTATGCTAAATGCTTTCCACAAAATATCTCACCTAATCCCTTCCATATCCCTTGAGGTAGGTAATGCTACATCCCACCAGAATGTAAGCTCCACAAGAGCAGGGATTTTTGACTAATTTGTTCACTTCTAATCTCCAGCTCCTGGAACAGTACTTGACACATAGTAGGTGCTCAGTAAACATATGTTGAATGAATAAACCAATCACCGTTTGCAGTCAGAGAGAGTAAATAACTTGCCTGAGATCGCACAGCTGATGAGTGGTGGGGTGAAAGGCCTGACCTTGGTCCCAGGGAGGTACCATGAGCTGTAACTTGTAAGCCCCAGACCTGCTGCCCCTAGAATGTTATTTCTAGGATAGCACTGCAGGAGAGCCTGTAGCCTACCTGGCCTGACCAAACACATTGGTAAAAACTACCAATTGTATGAGGATGAACCAAAAACCAAAACCAAGCCCACTGCTGTCCAGTCGATGCCGATTCATAGTGACCCTATAGGACAGAATAGAACTGCCCCATAGAGTTTCCAAGGAGCAGCTGGTGGATTTGAACTGCTGGCCTTTTGGTTAGCAGCCAAACACTTAACCACTGTGTCACCAGGGCTCCAATGATGAACCAGGAGTCCCCAAATGTCAGGGCCCCGAATGTTGGAAGGTGTGTCCTTGCTGACAGTGCTTTGCTCTGACTCTGGAGTGGGATGAATACGCAGGAGTGGCTCCATCAGCAGCTTGCAATGACATGTCTGTAATACTGCCTTCGTTTGGCCATGCCTCTGCTCAAAAACCTTCAGTGGCTCCCTACTCCTACAGGTAACTAGCCTGGCCTCAGCCACCCTCCACCCTGTTCACTGATGAGTCACTGCATGAGACTTGCCATCAGTCACCATCTCTGAGCCTCAGCTGTGTGCAGGGAGGTGGGCTACGCCCCAGCCTCAGGGCCTCTGCCCACGTCATTCATCGCCCTTGAAATGCCTGTCTGAACCAGGCCCTCCAGGTTGTTTGTTTTGGTGAAAATATATACAGCGAAAGAGACCATTTCAACCATTTATACGTGTACGATTCAGTGCCATGGGTTACATTCTTGAAGTTGTGCTACGATTCTTGCTGTCCTTTTCCACATAATTCCATCACCATTATCTTAAACTCACTGCCCCCTAAGCTTCCCATCCAACCTTTCAAGTTGTCAGTTTGATCTTACATAGATAATTCTTTAAAAGAGCTCAATACTCAAAGCAGGGGTACTTTACTAATTAAACTTTTTTTTGGTTCAAAGGAGACTTCAGGGGATAGTTTTGGTTTAAGGTTTAACATTTAAAGATATTCTCAGGGCAGTAGTTCCGGGAACCATCCAGCTTCTATGGCTCCAGGAAGTTTGGATTCCACTGAAGATTTGAAATTCTGTTCTATGCCTCCCCACCTCTTTGATCAGGTTTCTTCTATAGAATCTTTAATCAAAACATTCAGTAATGGTACCTGGGTACCATCCATTTCTTCTGGTCTCATGGCAGAGGACCTGCTCTTCAAGTTTTAACACAATTCCTGCCTTTTCTTTGAAGCCCTCTCAGAGCATCCCTGCACAAACTGTTCTTCCCCTTTCTGAGCCCCCGCAGCTGTAGTCTGTACAGAGCATTTTCTAATGGTGGTCCTGGAGCCCTGGATTCTGCAGGTGTGACAGGGGCTACTGCTAAGTGGAATACCCAGCCCCTCCCTGAACCCATGCAGCTTTGATTTTTATCTGTCTTACATGTCGGGTTCCATGTTGCATTGAGTTTTGAACAGGGATACTGTTAAAAAATACTGGTCAGCCACTCTTTTTATAATTTGTCATGTGGTGTGGTGCTTGTAAAATATTGCTTAACTATACACTGTTTAAAAATCACCTAAATAAATCTTACAGCTTTCTCTTTTCTTATGTTAAAAGTCGTACAGGTGTGTTTTAGAAAATTTGGACAATGCGGAAAGATATAAATGAGAAAGTAAGTCTTCCAGTTCCACCACCTCTTAAGTTGTAAGCCATTAAACAAGAGTTGTAATTCATTAAAAAAACAAAACAAACAAAAAAAACCCCTTGTAATCCCAGCCATAATTACTCGTAACAAACATTAGGACGTATTTTATTTCTTTTTTCTTAATTGCTATTTTTGTCCATTAAAAATAGCAATAGGTACAAAATTCTAAAGAAACTTATAACCAAACCTGCTGCCGTCGAGTTGATGGCAACTCATAGCGACCCTACAGGACAGAGTAGAACTGTCCCATAGGGTTTCCAAGGAGCAGCTGGTGGATTCAAAATGCTGACCTTTTAGTTAGCAGCCGAGCTTTTAACCACTGTGCTACCAGGAAAAGTCCTGCTCCCCACCCTGTCTCAAACCAGACAGTTCAGTCTTCATAACATATCTTCTCTCAAAATGGAGATCAGACTGTATTGTAGCTTGCGTTTTTGTGTTAACCTTTCCCATATCGTTGCTAGTCTTTTTTGTTGTTGTTCGTACATGATACGTTGTAAAAACAAAACGTTAATGAAGTATATAAGTAAATATTGAAAGGTCCTTTCCATTCTACCTAAGAAATGACCACTGTTAATTTAGGGGCTGTCTCTCTTCAGAACTTTTTCAATAAGTTTACATGTGTTCTGAAAATTTACACATGTATGTCAAGATATGCATATAGATTTTTTCCTCAAGCGAGGTTATATTGTACATCTTTTGCTGATACTTGCACTCTTGCTTGCTGTCTCTCTTTTCTTTTCAACTTGGCAGTATGCCTTGGTGAGGCTTATGCATGTCACCCCCCCCAGTCCACTTCTTTTTTTTTTTTATCGAGGCTGAATCATGGTTTGTTGTATATAGACAAGCTATAATTTTTCCAGTTGGAGAGTTTGTCCAGTTGGATGGATATTTGGCTGTTTGCAGACTTTTATAATTACTCCCAATGCTACTGTGTACACATGAGTGAGCATTTTTCTAGATCACATGCCCAGAATAAGAATTCTTGGGGCAAAAGGTGTTTTAACAGAGGAGAGCTGGCAATCTGATTCCATAAAAATTACAAACAAGAAAACCCTATGGGCAGTTCTGCTCTGTCATGTGGGGTCACTATGAGCTGGAACTGACCTGATGGCAACTAACATCACCACCACCACCACGACCAGGTGCCCTTCACAAACACTGTTACCTCAAATTGCGGGTTCGAGCCACCTGCCGCAAAGCCAGTACTGAGACAGGAGAAGATAAGCAGTAAGAAGGCTTTATTGAATACTGGTATTCAAGAGACAGAGGGGGTTAAATTTCTCCCAAATTCTGTCTGCCCTAAAGGGTTGATGGGAGGGTTTTATATGGGAAAGATCAGGGTCACCTAATGTTTTGAGCAAGTAGTCTACAGATGGTCTTACACATCACAGAACAACTACAAAAACTCCTTATTAAACTAAAGATAAACATGTCAGGCATCTGGACTCTAATCAGTATATTTATAACAGGCTGAAAAACTCTCAGAAGAATCTTTCTGCTACTGGAGCTGTTTTACCAAGTCCACTGTGGCTGAGATAGGGAGCAAGAAGGAAAGCCTTCCTGTCGGTTTGCAGGCTGAAGGCCATTTCTCAAGAGAACAAAGAAAGAAGAAAAGAGACCAAGGCCACAGGAGCCGAGATAGCTCCACACCCCTTTGGAAGAGATCGGTGCAATTGGTGCAGTTAAAAAATGTTTAGAGATTACTTAGAGCATCAGTACGGTGTTAGTCACGTCAAGCTCTCAATCACCTATTTTGAGTAGGAGAAAACATGTTGTAAGGTATTAGGGTGTTTGTTATGTTTAAGAGTGGAACAGGCTATATTTTGAACAGAGCCTGCACCATTTTCCAAGGACTAGAGATTAATCACAACTTATACAGCTATACTAAAACAAATGAGAAAATATATTCTCTCTAATATTAAAACGCTAAAGAAAATGCATTTTTGCTACTTCAACACTGGCCCAGTTACTCCTCTCAACAACGGTGTATGAAAGAATTCACCCCCCCCACTAGAGTCTTTTTATTTTTTGTAACCTGAGGAGTAAGAAATGCCATCTCATTTTTAAATTTGCATTTCTCTCCATCCTGGTTTCCCAAGCATATACTTAAAGCACTTGGAGAGGGATGGGGAACATGGTCTTGGGGGACATCTAGCTCAATTGGCATAGCATAGTCTGTAAAGAAAACACTGTACATCCGACTGTGGTGAGTAGCAACTGGGGTCTTAAAACCCTGTGAGCAGCCGTCTAAGATACTTCTACTGGTCCCATCCCAGCTGGAGCAAAGGAGAGTGAAGAAGACCAAAGACACAAGGGAAAGATGAGTACGAAGGACTAATGGACCACAACTACCACAACCTCCACCAGACCGAGCCCAGAACAACTAGAGGACTAGATGATGACCAGTTACCACCACCGACTGCTCTGATAGGGATCATAATAGAGGGTCCTGGACAGAGTGAGAGAAAAATGTAGAAGAAAATTCAAATTCACAAAAATAACAACAACAGCAAAACCAGTCTTGCTGGTTTGACAGAGACTGAAGAAACCCCGAGATTATGGCCCCTGAATACACTTTTAACTCAGTAGTGAAGTCACTCCTGAGGTTCGTCCTTCAGCCAAAGATTAGACAGGTCTGTAGGGCCACCAGTAACACATGTGAGGAACGTGCTTACAAGACTAATGGGCACACCAGCCCCAAAGCAAAAACGAGAAGGCAAGAAGGGACAGGAAAACTGTATGAATGGAAACAGGGAACCTGGGCTAGAGAAGAGGAGAGTGTTGACACATCAAGTGTTGGCACCCAGTGTCACAAATCAATTTGTGTATTAACTGTTGTGGTGTGATGAAATACTTAGTATGGCCTTTCTTGCCATGGTCTTGTAACTCCCACCCAGGTGATTGGGCTGGGCTGTACACATAAGATAGTTGTGGCCCACTGAGGGGATTGGTCAGTTTTGCCTTAAAAGACAAATCCCAGAGCAGAGAGGAGGATCCTACCACCACCAAGGAAGAACAACCAGGAGCAGGGAGCACGTCCTTTGGACCCTGGATCCCTGCACTGAGAAGCTACTGGAAGCAGGAGAGAGCGAGCAGGCTGTAACCCTGAAGACTGTAAGAAGCGATGGCAGGAGAGACCCAGCAGCAGGAGAAGGCACAGTGGGCTTCCCAGCCCATGGAGAGAGAAAGCTGAGTGCCTTTGGGCAGAGGCCTAGGGCCAGGGAGAGGCGTGCCTGCAAGCACGGCTGGGTAGAGGCTGTCCCGATGGAAGAACTATATCCTTGAGTGTTCTTGAGCCTGAATTGTAATGTGTTACTTCCCTAATAAACCCCGTATTTGTGAGTATGGTCTGTGAGTTTGGTGTGGCCACTGCAGTGAATTATCAAACCCAGCAGGGAAGTAGAGAGTGCTGTGGGAGGGATGGTGTTAGAGTTGGTAAAGATGGTGGAGAGAGGAGGCGTATCTGGCCACCACCTCATGGGAGTCAGCCTTGTGCTGTTGATCTTGGTTCTCCTTCCCCCTTGTGAAGTTAGAGGAGGTCAGACGCTGCCTCCATGCCGTTTTTATAACTGTTTAATGAGAAACTGATTTGGTATGTAAACTTTCACCTAAATCATTAAAAAAAAAAAAAAAAAACAACATTTGGAGTTTTGCTGTGCACAGCTCTGAATTCTTGTTTCCTTTCACACAAGGTCAAGGATGTTTTCCCAAGTTAATGCGTTGTCTTCAAATGCTCAGTGGTTTAGGGTTGTTGTCCTGTTGAACTATTGCGGATCACCTTTATCTTTATAAAGGTATTATCTTTGCTTATTTATGTCCATAATCTGCAGTGACCCTGGGAATGATACATAATAGAAGAGAAAGGAAGTGGAAGCCAGCACCTTCTGAAGAGCGTTGGCAGGGGGCCTTTCAGTAAATAGGAATCAAATTAAAATCAGACGTAGATGTTTGCTCAGGGACTCCTCCCTTAGATATTCAAGAGAGGTGCCTAAAATATTACCATGAGCCCTTGTTATATACGGACATTGTATATTTCATGTTAAATATTAGGAAGCTTGAGCTGTTTCGTTTGCTCCACTGTGAAAAGTGCCTGGAACCCCTTCTTGATGGGAGGGTTGTGAGGATTTCAGAGCATTTAACATCGGCCGAAACATTCAGGAGGCTATGTGGTGTCCTGGAAATGGCATTGAACGTGCAAGTCGGAAGAGCTGGTGACGACTGTGTCAGCCCAGAGAAAACACGCAACGTCTTGGGTTCCCTGGGGTCTGTGTGGTGGGGATGACCAGGATGTGGGTGGGTCTGGAAAGCCTGGTGGAAGGATAGGCCAGCAATGGGAGGCTGATTCCTGCTCAGTATTAGCGAGAACTCTCTAAGAATGCGCACCTTCTAATAATCGACAGGCTGCGCATTGCCAGTTTTCAGAAACGTTTTGTCGTGTGGTCAGCCAGTTCTGTGCCAGGCTTTGTCTTGCACTGGAGACATGCTTGTGAGCAGAAAGACACAGTCCCTGCTGTTGTGTGGCTTACAGTCAATTGCAGGAGACAGCCAGCCAGCTGAGAATTTCAGTGTGGTTATTTGATTATGTAATAACCGTTCTGAGAAGTATCATGAAGGAGAAATGCAGGGTGACTCGATAGTGCCAGATAGGATGCTGACCCAGCCAGGACTTCAGAGACAGCTGCCATGAGAAAGTGATCTTCAAGCCGAGAGCTGAGATCCTATCGAGAGTCAGCAAGGCGGGGAAAGTTGAGGGACAGAGGAGAGAGAGCGTTTTGGCTGGGGGAATACAGAAAGACAAGTTGCTGGTGGCTGTAGTGAGCCTTTCCTCTGTTCATTTGTCTATTCATTCATTCAACAAATATTGATTGAGTGCCTACTCTGGACCAGGCACTGGGGATACAAGAGTGGTGAGCAAGGCTGACAAGGTTCCAAGTCTTATGGAGCTCACTAAAAACCCCTTGCCATTGAATCAATTCCAATTCATGGTGATTCTGTATGTTACAGAATAGAGCTACTCCATGGAGTTTTCTTGGCTGTAATCTTTACAGAGGCAGATTGCCAGGTTTTTCTTCTGTGCAGCCAGTGGGTAGATTCAAACTGCCAACCTTTCGGTTAGTAGGTGATTGCAAACTGTTTGCACTAGTGAAGCTCACTAGTGCTTCCCAGTAAGTCATCCTCATATTTGGTGGCTACCCTGGTGGTATAGTGGTTAAGTGCTACGGTTGCTAACCAAAAGGTTGGCAGTTCAAATCCACCAGGCCCTCCTTGGAAACCGTATGGGGCAGTTCTACTCTGTCCTATAGGGTTGCTATGAGTCGGAATTGACTCGAAAGCAACAGGTTATAACAACCATCGTTTTACTCTTACTACCCATGGTCTGGAGGATGACTGGGCTCAGCTGGGTGATTCTGGCTCAGGTCTCCACCTCAGGCAGTTACAGTCCGGCAGCGGCTAGCCTAGAATTATCTGAAGGCTCCCTCACTCATGTACCTCGTGCCTGAACTGGGAAGAGTCAAACAGCTGGGTAGCACAGCAGGGGCTCCTTGGCATCCCTGCCTCTGGGTGGCCTCGAACGTGGTTTCTCCGTCAGGTGGCTTCAGGGTAGCCTGACTCTTCTTGCATGGAACCCCTGGGCTCCAATGTGAGAGAGAACAAGCCAGGAAGAATCTGCGTGGGCTTTTGGACTGCCCTTAGAGGGCATGCTTTCATTTCCATCACAATGTATTCATCAAGGTGGTCCCAAAGTTCTGCTCAGGGTACCTGGAACCCCCTCTTGATGGGAGATTTGACAGAGAGTGTGTGGACCTGCTTAAAAACCACCACGCTTTCCTGCTCTGCTCTCCTGAGCATGGGAGCCGTGGCTTCAAACTCACTCACCTGTCTCAGCTCACCAGAGCTCTCCCAAGAAGGTCATTGAATGGCCCTATGTGGTTTGCTCCAGCATGCCGCTTGGGGTCTCACCTCCTTCCCTTGCCCCAAGAAATTCCAGAGAGACACAGTTTTTTCTACCTCAAGTTGTTTCCTGTGAGGGGTAGGAGGCGGTGCCCCTGTGGACTGGCATCCCAGGTACTTGCCCAGCTGACCCGCCTCCCTGATTGGGTCATGCAGAGGAACATGCATAGACACAGACCCGAGTGCCCAAGATGCAGAGCTCTTCTGTGAGGCTGAGAGATGGCCAGGGTTGCTAGGATAGGTAGGGGTTAGTGTGAGGGCTTGAGATGAGACTCATCAGCAGGCAGGACCCTTCAGGCCATGGACAGGGTTTGGTCTTCATCCCAAGAGCACTGTGGGAAACCGCTAAAGGGACAGTTTTGATGGCCACCTGCTGGGGCGATCATAGAAGATGGTTCTTCTTGGAAGAACAAGATTTTGCATTATATTTTAAAATCAATCTGTTAGAAGTGTTTGTTTTTCTTACAAAAGAGGATTTTCAGGTATGTTCCTATCTTCTGGAGAGGATTTATAGCCTGATTGAATCAAGTATAACAAGATTAGTGATATGGCAGTATCTTAGTCATCTAGTGCTGCTGTAACAGAAATACCACACGTGGATGGCTTTAACAAACAAAAGTTGATTCTCTCACAGTCTAGTAGGCCTGAAGTCCAAATTCAGGGCGTCAGCTCTGGGGAAGGCTTTATCTGTCAGCTTTGGAGGAAAGTCCTTCTCATCAATCTTCCCGTGGACTAGGAGCTTCTCCACACAGGAACCCCAGGTCCAAAGGATGCACTGTGCTCCCAGCCCTGCTTTCTTGGTGGTATGAGGTCCCCATCTCTCTGCTCACTTCTCTCTTTTATATCTCAAAAAAGATTGGCTCAAGATACAATCCCATCTTGGAGACTGAGTCCCTCCTCATTAACATAACTGCTGTCTATCCCACTTCATTAACATCATAGAGTTAGAATTTATAACACATAGGAAAATCACACCAGATTATAAAGTGGTGGACAATCACACACTACTGGGAATGATGGCTTAGCCAAATTGACACACATAGCTTTGGGGGACACAATTCAATCCATGACAAGCAGTCTGTGGTATTATCATAAAGTTTGTGGGCAGTTAACCTTCCATAACCAACAGAGTACACAATAGAAAGTTAGCAAACACAATCTATGACAAACGTTGCAACCACCATGATTTCCTATAACACACAAGACCAGTTAGTTATATCAGTTGCCATCAAGTCAACTCCCACTTATAGGAACCCCGTGTATATCAGAGTGGAACTGTACTCCATAGTGTTTTCAATGACTGATTTTTTTCAGAAGTGGATTGCCAGGCCTTTCTTCCAAGGTACCTTTGGGTGGATTCCAACCTCCAACCTTTTGGTTAGCAGTGGATTGCATTAACCGTTTACACCACCCAGGGATACAACACACAAGAGTGCCCAAATACAGGTAGTCCCCAACTGATGATGGAGTTTATACATCATAAGTCAGTTCAGATGTAAGTTAAATACCTCTTTTTTTTTTTTTTAGTTTTCATTATTATTGCCTTTTATTATCAGTATCTTTATTTGTCTTTGGTGGTTGGAAATATTGCGTATAAACTTACAGTTTCAACATCGCACTTCCTGCTTCTCCATTTGTATGCACATTATGTAAGCAAAAAAAAAAAAAAAAAAACCCAAAACACGGATGGTTGGCTTTAAGTGTGGTTTGTCATAATTGGAATACATAGTAAGTTAGGGCCTACCTGTAATAACTCGAAGATCACTATTAAAATATACCTCCAGATATCACAGGATAGCTCTTTGCCCTTTTTAGTAGACATACTTAGAAACTCAATATTAAAAAGTTAATTAATACAGAAAAACCACTTGCTTAATTAAGTTTGTGGCAACTGTATGTTAACAAGGATAAAGCCTGCCTACCCCAGGGCTTTGCATTCTCAAAAGCCCTTGTTTCTCCCAAGTTTCTCACTAAGTCCCATTGAACTTGATGCTTGTAGGTTCTTAACAGTTTTAACCTGAGCTGAATCAAAGTTTTGGTGCTTAAACAATTTTAGTCCCTACTTTATTGAAAGGAAGCCAGGACTAGATAACAGTTCAGATTCCCAAGCTAAATGTCCGTGGTTCTATGTAACAGTGCTCTTTGCTCTGTTTTTTTGTTACCTGCCACTTTATGGTGGCGCAAAGAATTAATGTCCTTTGAGTCTACCCAGAGGCATCTTGGAAGAAAGGCCTGTTAATCTACTTCCCAAAAATCAGCCATGGAAAACCCTATGGCACACATTTCTACTCTGATACACACGGGGCTGTCATGAGTCAAAATCAACTCAGTGGGAGCTGGTTTTGGTTTGGTCATTTTATGAGTGAAAAGAAGCTGGAAAAAAAGCATTGAAGGCCCATGTTAGGATGTGAATCAGAGAACCTTTGGATATCAACTCATTGTTATTGAGTGCTGTTGAGTTGGTTCCAACTCATAGTGACTCCATGTGACAGAGTAGAACTGCCCCGTTGGGTTTTCTAGACTGTAATCTTTATGGGAGCAGATTGCCAGGTCTTCCTCCGATGGAGCGATATCAGCCCATGAAGGGCTCCTAAGGTCACCCACGTCAGCTCCTCCACACATCCACTGCGGGTGCTACCTATGCTTGATCATCTCTGTGGACAGGAAGGCTCACTCTGCTGATGCTGCCCACATCCCACTGAGCAATACAGCGATTTTCTAAAGTACATTTTAAGGGCATGGAGTTCCAGCCTACCAGCCCTGGCAGAGATAACGAGCCACAGATTACCTGACACACCCACGCCCGTCACGATGAGTCATGGGCTGGTTCAGCAAGAGCACAGGTTTCTCAAAGCTCTGAAGGCGAGTGTGCTCCAAGCCTGAGTAATATCTCATGGAGCAAAATGCCTAGATCAGTGGTGTGCCTGATGCTCCCACCCATGTATCCATCTAGAGCAAAGTCACGCTCCTGTGGAGTGTTGTAACGTAGAAGTGCAGGCATCAGAAAATGTACGTGACCGTGGCAGCCTGTGCTTTCTGTTGTATATTTACTCCTACAGTGCACATGGCCGAGATTCTTAGGACTGCATGCTTTTTTCTTTTTCTTTTTCCTTTGAAAAATTGGCTTCTTACCACTTGAACCTCCATTGTACACCACCTGCATTCCCCATGTTACAGCCTGCCTGTTTCATCCTCTTGTGCTTTCCTTGGCATTTTAAGAAACTTTTAATTGATACAGTTTGCTTGCAAAATAAGAAGGATCAGCTATATTTTTTAAGTGGCTTTGTGGTGAGTAAGTCATGCCAACTGCTTGTTCTCCTTTTTTTGATGAGATACTTATGGTTGCTCTTGACATTCTAAAATAAGAATGCCAATTTCAGCTGTAGCAACTCCAAACGCTTAAAGAGCAAGACAGCAAAGTTGGATGGAACACAGACTGGTTGGATGGAACACAAAATGTCAGAAAAAATAACTGAAGAATACATAACACTGGCTTGAGGACTTAGTTATTCCACTCTCTTCTGGACCTGAGAAATGATCAGCTGCCTGGACAAGTTTATCCTTCGTAGAGCTGGGAAAAACCTCAAGCAGAGTGTGGTAGGAATGTGTAGTTCACAAATGAGGCCGTGAAAGACAAAGAAAAAAAAAAAAACTATTGTATTTCAAGGATTTAAAAGTACCAAATCTTCAGATTATCTGCCTCTTTTTGGAAAGAAACAGTGGATAAATAATTCATGATGCATGTTTTAAAAACATGTAAATCCTAGGTATATACCTAGAAGTAAAGGCAGGAACGCAAGCAGAAAGCTGTATGCCAGTGTTCATTGCAGGGCTGTTCACAATAGCCAAAAATTGGAAACAACAGAAATGTCCATCAACAGATGAATGGATAAACAAACACAGTATATACATACAATGGAATATTATGCAGCCATAAGGAGAAAGGAAGTTCTGATGCATGCTACAGCCTGGATGAACCTTGAAAACATTATGCCGAGTGAAACAAGTCAGTTGCAAAAGGATAAACGCCATATGACCTCACTTAGATGAAATAAGCAAATATACAGAAGCCAGATTATGAATAGCTACTGGGGTGGGAGGGAGAGGGAAGATAGGAGTTTTTGTTTGGGAGGCACTGAGTTTATGTTAATGGTGGTGGAATATTTTGGAAAATGTTTGTGATAATGATGGCATAAGATGAAACATACAAGCAGTGTTATTGAATTGTAACTATGGAAGTTGTATTAGCAAATGTTTTGGTGATTATATTTTCACCACACATGCACACACACATGCACACACGCGCGCGCACACAAACCATGTAACCCGGATTAAAAGGTCTTGTTAGTAGAACACATACAGTCAGCAGGCTGAATGAAGATGCTGATCAGGCATGTATCACTACAAAGTTACACCTGAGCAAACCAGCACTGATGTTTTTTAAACATGTAATTATTACTAGATGTGCTTTGATTGCTACATCTGAAAAGTACCGGTACTGTCTTCAGATGACTGACTTTGAAAATCATTTTTTAGAATGATTTGTGTGTGTTGTCAAACCTTCCCCAATTACGGGTTGTTGCAAACGTCCCAGCATGCCCTTGTTCTGACAGAACCCCGGTGCTCCCTCCCTCCCTCCCTGCCACAGGCTTCCGTGTGGTGTCATCCACTTGCCGTGGTCCATTCCCCACCAGTGATTTGTTTGGGCACAGTTCTACCAGTGAGACGTGAGGGGAAGTCTGCAGGAGGGGTTTCTGGGAAAGGGCTCCTTGTTCCAGTAGAGATGTGCAGGACTGTCCCTTCTGCCTCTGAACATTGCCACTGTGGATGTGATGCTTGGGAGTGTGGTCACCAGCATGGGACCCTGGGGGAAGCCAGCTCAGGGGCAGGACAGAGGCTGGCAGAGCACAGAGATAGGAAGAACCTGGCTTCTCCATGCTGCCTTTGAGTTGCTGAATTAACCAACCTTGGAGCTGCTGTCCTGACACTATGACCGATTATGTGAGAAAGTTGGTGCATCTCCTGAGTTAGTTAGGGTTTTCTGTTACCTGCGGCCAGGGCATCTTCGTAGGTACATGATTTTTTGAGATAAAATAAAAAAATGAAGCGCTAAAAGAACAAAAGTTACCCTGACTGTGTCTCATTTACGTCATATCAAAGTCTGATGTTCAGCTGGGTGGTTGGTGAGATTTTCTGCTAATGCAGTTCAGGAACGTATGTGTGCTGATTCATCGCAGCCCACAGAAGTCAGCTCCCATGAAAAGGACCAATGTTTTCTGTGCTAATGCTGAGTTCTAGTTAGGACAGAGCTTTGGCTGCCTTAACAACGGCTTAGTAAGTTGTGAGGTTGACTTTTCCACAAAAATGTCAGAGCTGATAGGCAGTGAAGAATATGGGAGGCTTTGCCCTATGGGGTCATCCAGAGTTTTTTTCTATCCTCCCCAGGATGTTGTCTCTATCTGCCTTGGGAAAGCTGCTCATCAATGTTTCAGAGCGTGGAAGGGGGAAGAAAAGAGGCCAGGGTGGGGTAGGGCAGACATCCCCCCTTAACCTGAAATTGTATATATTACTTCCAAGCACAACTCATTGGCTAGAACATGATCACATGATCATAAGTAGTTGCAAGGGAGTCTGGGAAATATTGTCTCTGGCTGGTTGGCCCTGTATCCAGCTAACACCCAGAGGGTTCTGTTAATCAGAGGAAGGAGAGAGCTCCTAGGGGGCAGTTATAAGTGTCTGTCCACATAGTGTCCACTACAATGAAAAGGAAGAGCATGATGAGATCAGGGTTCTGGGCAGCACTCTGTGAAGGACTGTCTGAGCCTCAAGGGCTGGGCTCCCTGTGCAGCCTGGGACATTGTACTGAGTCTGACCTGCACTGGCCTCTTCAGGTCAACCAAGGGAATTGCACTAAATGGTGTTTAAAACCTCTTCAAACTCTTACTTTCTCTGGCATAGTTGAGTGAGCATCCTATTTCTAGAGTGGGAGAACCCAACCCAAACTCACTGCCATAGAGTCAATTCTGACTCATAGTAACCCTGTAGGGCAGAGTAAAACTGCCCCGTAGAGTTTCCAGGGCTGAAATCCTCACGGAAGCAGACTGCCACATCTTTCTCCCGTTGGGTGGCTGGTGGGTTTGAACCACCAACCTTTCAGTTAGCAGCTGGGTGCTTTAACCACTGTGTCACCAGGATTCTGTGAGTGGGAGAAAGGGGAACCAAATAGGAGGAAGTAAGGTCAGTAGTTAGAGGAATAGGAGGAAACAAGTTTAGTGAGACCCTTGCAGCCTGCAGTGGAGGGGCACACCCAGAGAAGGTGAGGGCTCCCCAGACCAGCCCCCGTGGGGCCTCCCTAAGCAGCCAGCTTTCAGCAGGCTCACTGTATAGCTATTGCAGGGGTGCCTGGACTAACTCAAGTCTCACCTCTCTTCTTCTGTCTCTCACTCATGGTCCTGTGTACCCCCCGCCCCCAATTAATAGTTTGGAGCCTTGGTGGCGTAGTGGTTAAGAGCTCGGCTGCTAACCAAAAGGTTGGTAGTTCAAATCTACCAGCCACTCCTTGGAAACCCTATGGGGCGGTTGTCCTCCATCCTATAGGGTCACTATGAGTCAAAATCGACTCGACAGCAATGGATATAGTCTTATTTAGTACAGTCCTTTTGGTTCGTTCTATTTTCCTAAGGTGCAATCTTAGATGCACCAACTTTAGTCTGCTCTTCAAGTCTGATCTCCAGCATCACCCCCTCCAGGAAACCCACCCATCCCTCTGCTGACCTAGGTGTGCCAGCCCAGGTGTGCCAGCCTACTTGCGGGCTTTCCCCTGTCATAGCACTGGTCTCATATGGCATCACGATCTGCGTACTCACGACTTCACTGACCAGACTGTGAATTTCCTTTTTTTTTTTTTTTCTTCATACTGTTCAAACGTAAACAAAAGCAGAGAGGATCATAAAATGAACCCTCAAGGATCCATGACCCAGCTTCAGCAATTATCAACATTTGCCAAGCTTGTTTCATCAATTCCCCCTCAAGCATTTTTTATTTTCCTAGAATATTTTAATGTAAATCCAGATCTCATATCATTTCTCCTTTAAATACTTCAGTACATTTCAGCTGTGAGCTTCAAGATGGCAGAGACTGAGAGTTACTCATCCTGAGTCCTTACCACTTAGGGTGGTGCCTGATACATATTGGCCCTTGGGAACTATGTAGAATCGAATGAATGAATGCATGCATGGATGGATGAATGAATTGGTTTCAACCTTTAGAACTAAGCCTGCAAATTAACTGGAGAACACTAGAATGTGAGTAACTGCTTTGAGCCCATGACACCCTTCTTTGACCTGGATTTATACATATGACTTCCAATCACAACTCATTGGCTAGATCTTGATCGCATGATCACAGTAGTTGCAAGAGAGTCTAGGAAATATTGTCTCTAGCTGGGTGGCCATGATTCTAGCTAAAACCTAGAGGGTTCTGTAAGTAAGAGAAAGGAGAAATAGATACTGGGGGACAGTATCCTTGGTGCCTATTCTGCCTCCTGAGGTTTTCAGGCAGCTCTGGAAGCTGTCTGTCTGTCTGTCATTCATCAGACTTCAACTTTGGTTTGTTGTTAGCTAAGCACCTTTGATTTTGCAATTAAACTCTACTTTAAGGTGACTTTGGAAACAGGTGACTATTAATATGTAACTTTTGCCTTTGCTTGGTTCATGTTTAGTTCACAATTATGGACTTGAGGTTTTTTTTGTTTTTAATTATAATACAGTATTTACCTAGGCCAAAATAATGAGGAGCAAAAAAATCAAAGAACAAAATACACCTCAAGCATTTTCTTTAATACCACCTTTCTATTTCTGGTAATGCTATTTTAACTGTACAAATGAAAGATAATTTTCTTTTAAGCAGTCATGTCACATTTAAAACTCTAACCTTGGTATACTTTGAAAGGACCCTGAGACCAGAGACTATCAATAAACATGTTTTTCTAGAGACTGTCAATAAACATGTTTTTCTAGCTTTTCCGAGGTAAAAACAGCCAGGGCTCGGGCTTCAGAGATCTCTGGTAGTAGAACCTGTAAAAATGCCTTTGATGTGTTCCTTTTTCCTCTTAGTTCAGAAATGGTATTTATCACAATGTAATGGGAGCCGCCTATTAATGAGTATTTTTTTCTCAATTGTATTTAAAAAAAAATTTTTTTTTTCCCCTCCACTGTTCAGATCTGATTTAAGATTGAATTGTTCAGCTGGGGTTTTTGGTTCATTTTGTTTTCTGCTGCTTCATCAGGAATTCAGAGTAATCTATTTCTGGGTTTAAAATATTTTTGCCCTGTGGGTTTAGCATAGTGGGACTAAGGCTGTGCCCAGTAGACCTCTGATGACTAGCAAGTGTCACATGTTCAATCAGGAGCATTTCAGAGGTTTCCACAGCAGCATTTATAGGCAGTGGGTTTGCTCATGGTGCCATATTGAGCCAGGTGCATCTTTTCCATGGGCAGTGATGGGATTTGAGAGATCCTTGGGGGTTAGGAGATGTGAGAGCCCTACTGATGTGGGCCATCATCCCAGAGCCCACCACCCAGCTGTTGCAGGGTGAATCTTCCCCTGGACTTCGTTATCTGGGCTGCGTGTAGGCAGGCTGCGGGTGGGCAGGCTGCGGGTGGGCAGGATGCAGGGCTCCTGATCTCGGCCCAGAGTCCTGGCTGTCACTTGGCATGACTTGGGCGAGCCTGAAGTTGAGTCTGGAGGAGCCGCAGGAGACCCCAGGGGTATGTGTGCACAGCTCCTGTGGAAGAATATGTGGGGAAGAAAGGAAACCCCAGGATTGTAAGACTTCTTTTTATTGAGGTGGAATTCACGTAACATGAAATTAACCATGTTAAAGTGAACAACTCAGTGTCATTTAGTACATTCACATTATCATACAACCCTGCCTCTATCTAATTTGAGAACATTTTCTCTACTCCAGAGAAAACCCGGTATTCATTAAGCAGTTACCCCCTCTTTCCGCTCCCCCCAGCCCCTGACACCCAGCATGAGTGACTTCTGGGAGCCTCCTACGTGGATATGGAAAGGGAAAATGGGGCTCTGGAGAACTGGGGCTAGAGCTGAGGCCCCGGAGCCAGAGATCCTGGCTGGTGATCTGTTTCCTGGGGTGGGGCCCAACAGACGCTGAGGCAGATGTTCCAGGCTGGAAAACCTGCGGCGAAGGCAGAGACACAACTGCTGAGTCAGCCCCCCAAAAGGCTCGCTGTGGTGGAGAAGCCACGAATGTAGCTGTGAACGTGGCTGCCTGCTCTGACTGCTGGGGACGGGGCCTGTGAGAAGGGAAATGCCAATGGCCAGGACTGGGAAAGGAACCACAGTGTTGGGGCAGAAGCAGCCGCTCAGGGGGAAAGGATGCATCTCAGTGTGTAGATGATGGCATGGGGGGTTCTGTACGATCGCTCCAGGGCCTGGGCAGCCAACACAGCACGTACCTACTCTCTGCCAGGTGCTGTGCCTGCCGTGCTCCTCCCTGCCGCCCTGTCTTTCATACTCTTATCCCCATTTTATGAAGGGACCAGTATCCTGAGACTCAGAGGTGAATTCAGTCCGTTGTCAGGGGAGCGCACAAAAAATAAGTGGCCGAGATGGGCATTGAGCACAGATCTGCCGTTCTCTGGGATGTCTTCCTCACACATCAAGCTCCTCTCAGCTTCTTCCACTAAAGAAGTGGCCCCAGTGAAGAAATACCCCCGTGGCAGAGCCATGCACTCAGGCTCTCACACCGGACACACACACACACTCAACACACACACCTTTAGGTCCTAGCTCTAGCTGCAAACATGAACTCTTCAAATTTATGTGTATTTCTGATTCTATCATTATTGTTTAGCCTTTTTTTTTTTTTTTTTAATTAAAGCCTGGCTGACATTTCCAAATATTCTGATGAAGTAGGCTCCAGAAGAAGGCATGTGTTTATCCTGGGGCCCTGCTCCCACCTCGTCTGCACACTCCTAGGGCTATGATCACACCATGTTGGTCCCTGGTGCAAGTAGAAGTAATGAGAGTCTGACCATGCTGGAGCATTAGGTGGCAGAGGCAGAAACCCTGGGAGTATGAAGGGGAAATGGTGGGTGTTCACAAATTGAGACCCGTGTTGTTAAAGGAAAAGCCAGAGATGGCAGGAGCTCGAACATTAAAAAAAGTAAGACTGTCACACAGTCCCAGCCATCTGGTGAAACCCGACACATTCTCAGTATTTTAAATCTGGAACTGAACATATAGCCCCTCTCCCAAACAGCACTCAGCGTCTTGAAGAACGGAGATATGCTGGAGGTTTCCATATGGTGCCCACAGATGAGGATATGGAGAGCTAGACTGTGGCCGTGGCTTAGAATTTCCTGGTAAAGATGCAAGGCGTATCCTCTCTATTGCATCAGTTAGCTTTTGCTTTGTATCAAGTTCTTCAAACAGAGTGGCTCGAAACAGCAACTGTTAGACTTGCTCACAGTTCTGTGGGTTGGCCATGTGGTTCTTTTGGCCTGGGCTGACTCTACTGGTATTTATCTGTGAGTGGTGTGGCTGGGCTGGATGATCTCGGATGGCCTCCCTCAAATGCGTGGCGATCAGGAAGCTGGTTGAAAGCCTCAGGAGGAACTGCTTGTCCAGGCTCCACGTGGTCTCTCATCCTTCAGCAGGCTAGCCCAGGCTTCTTCACACGGTGTCTCAGGGTTCCAAACATAGCAAGGGAGGACAAACTCCACTGCGTAAGTCTCTGCTTACAACACATTTGCTGTTGTCCCATTGGCCAAGCTCAGAGTTAGTGTGGGAGAATGGATACAGAAAGGCATGAACAAATTGGAGGCCGTTACTGCAGCAAATCAACCACATGATAAACCCGAGATTTAGCTCAGCAAGTAGTCATTGTTTCCATCTACTGCCCACTTGAAGACAACCCTGAAACGTCCTGTGGGTAATCCCTATATGAAAAGTCAGTGTCAGGCAAAACCATAGGAAACATACTTGGCAGCTCCAATGGCTCACATGCCCACCAGTGTGGTGGAAAATCTCCCAAAAGGCTGGAAGCAGGAAGTGGTTGAAGAGCCAGAGCACTTACCCACTGCCAGACCTGGCCCAGCCCCAGAAGAAAGGCCTTCCCTCCTATATAGTACACAGGGAGCAACAAAGAGGCAGACCTGAGCTTCACAACTGTGGTGGTGAAGCCAGAGATGCCATCTGGGGTCAGAAATCAGGGGTGGGAGGTTTCCCAGGCCTGGAATGTGAGGTTACGAAGGTCTTAAAATGGCCTCAAGACAGGATTTGAGCTGAAGCTGCAGAGAGAGAGAGGGATGTGGACCAGAACACATGAACCACCAGCACTCTTGTCCTCAGAGTAATAAACAGACGGGTTAAGAAACTCCACTTTAAGCCCTTTTTCTCAGGAGAAGGGAGGAAGAACAAAATGAACTGAGAGGAGATAAGTAGGTAATACATCTAATAACAACCATTATGGTTTGAACTACCATATTCTGGCAATTATACTATATGCCTTTAATTTAGTCCTCATAACATCCTGAGGTAGTTAGTCGCAGATTACAAACAAGGAAATGGAGCCTCAGAGATATTAAGTAATGTGGCCAAAGTCACCAAGGTCATAAGGTGTTGACACCTAGGTCTGACTCCTTAGCTATTGCTCCCCATTCTCTGCACTGAGCTGCTGATGTGGTCCCACACGATAAAGCACCTTCAGGCAAGACCCCCTGAATGGCAGAACGCTGAGAGACCCAAAGGCTATCTCCTGGGGAGGAACACTACAAGATGTTTATGTAAGGCAAAGAAGACCTCCCAAAGACGGCATTAGCCTCAAAAAAGGTGGTTGAGTGTCAGAAGGTGAGGAAGACATTAAGAAAAGCCCCAACGTATTTATTGTTGAGGGCACAGGCATACTAAAAAGAGAACTTTGCTCTGAACCATTTCCCTTTTCCACGATCTTCTCTCCCCACCGACACACCCCATTCACCCTCCCACCCCCAGATGAAAAGGATCATCCAATAAGAAGGCTGTTGAGAAGGTAGAATAAGCCCAATTTGGGAATGACTGAGATAATGAGAGATCTCTGAAACCCATGCCATTTAAAGGTTGTGAGATCTGTTTCACCAGGAGCTGCCGACCATCTTCAAGCATCTCAAAAACTGTCACGTCAAGAGTTAACTTGTTCTGTATTGATCCATAGGTAGCAACTGGAATCCACAAGTGGACATGTCAGGGAGACACTATAAATTGTGAAAAAGAACTTGAGAGGCACAGAGATCTCATTTTGTGTCCCGGCACCACCACTTCATAACCTTGCACCCTTGAGTTTCACCTTTCTTGTTTTTGTATTAGAATTGTGCACACCTGCCCTGCAGAGTGTGAGGGGAATGTAAAGGGCCCACATGGCAGCTGGCTCAAACTGCTCCAGTAAATGGAAAAAATGGAAACCTAAGGAAATGGATGGTTTTGAGCAGGTGGAAGGTCCTTGTTCCTAGAACAGTAGGCTAGATGTCTTTCTGGCAGGAGGCTGCTGAAGGGTTCCCACTGGGAACACTGATATTCCACCCAAGTGGTGTATGTTTTGAAAACACGGTGGCCAGTGTTTTCAGGTGAATGTTGTACTTCCCTGCTCATTCCGTGGGGACTAAGCCAGGCTATAGAGGTGGTCCAGACGTAGGACAGAGACTGACTTGGGTTGTTTTCCTGTGGTTTGCTGTTGAGCCATCAGATAAGCATTGCCGAGGACACCCCCCAAGGTCAATGATACAAGGAAGTGGACGATGATCGCTCCCAGAGGCCTCAGGCAAGGAACCACCAGGTTGGATTAGAACCACCCACCCTTGATGCTTTATGGCATCGAGGGTTCACCATCTTTGTTGCCACAGGAGAAACCCCTGCATCGCCACAGTCAGGCGGGCCCACATTCTGTTTCTTACTTGACCTCTTGGAGGGTTCAGTGCAGAAGTCCTGGCTGAGGCTCCCTTAACGAGCAGTGTCTGCCAAGCCGCTTCTGAGTCTGCATGCACTTTCAGACACCCTCTGATGGACGCTGACTGGAGTTTGAATCTTGGAAACAGAAAAGGTTTATTTGGAGTCTCAACTATGCTAAACCACCAGAAGGATCAGTCATGGTCTTGAAGGAAAGGCCAGAGAGGCAACGGCGGTGTCCCCAGGAGGAGCTGGAGATTGGCATGGGGCACTGGGCGCTGGCTAAAGGGTGGTGACTAAGGAGACAGAAGCAGGACTCACTGGAAGGTGTAAAATTGGCATCTCTTTGTTAGCAGAGATGTTGGTCTCTTCAGCCACGGGGCATACAGGCTCAGTGGCGAGGTGCATCGTCATCAATCTTAGCAAATGGTTTTATTGGTAGAAAGCCTGACAGACCCTTTAAAGAAGTGGTTTTCAAACTCCCCCATAGGCCCTTGGGGAGGGAGTAGGAAGCCCAGGGGTCTCGGGCTCCTACTCCTGCTTGTTTATCCCAGCACTTGTGCTTTTGTCTTTTAACAGCTTTCAAAAAACCAAAACCAAACCCACTTGCCATCAAGCTGATTCTGCCTCATAGTGACCCTATAGGATAGAGTAGAACTGCCCCACAGGGTTTCCAGGACTATAATGTTTATGGAGGCAGACCGCCATATCTTTCTGCCTCAGAGCGGCTGTTCGGTTTGAACCAACAACCTTTCGGTTAGCAGCTATGCACTTAACCATTGTGCACCCAGGGCTGTTTATAACAGCTTTACTGAGCTGTAATTTGCATACCACACAATCGCACCCCAAGTGTATAGTACCATGGCTTTTCATAGGTTTACATAATTGTGCGACCTGCACCTCATCAGCAATTGTGCTTTTTTGTGACTTTGCCTGTTGGGGCTCTGAAGGAGGTTGTATTTGAATGGGGAAAAGATTCTGCTGTGAAAAACAAGTTTGAAATGACTGTTATAATCTGTAGCTTGAGAACCTTTTCTGAAGAGATTTTGTGGTTTCAAGTTCTACTTAAAACCCCCAATGAGAATTAGAATAAACTTGGTATCCAAGATTGCTGGGGTAAAACTTGCAGCAGCCACTCACTATCTTCACAGAAGGGACATTTAGAGCCTCGTTCTGCACTTGTAAAAATTTCTTTTGCAGTGTTCTCATGTGGTTTGGAAGGAGCTCTGGTAGCGCAGTCGTTAAGCACTAGGCTGCTAACCAAAAGGCCAGTGGTTTGAACCCACCAGGTGTTCCATGGGAGAAAGATATGACACTCTGCTTCCATAAAGATTACACCCTTGGAAGCCCTATGAGGCAGTTCTACTCTGTCTTGTAGGGTTGTCGTGAATTGAAATCCACTCTATGGCAATGGGTTTTTGGAATATGGTTTAGGAGTCCCTGAGTGCTGCAGATGGTTAACATGCTTGGCTGCTAATGGAAGGGTTAGAAGTTTGAGTCTACCCAGAGGCATCTTAGAAGAAAGAAAGACCTGATGACCTACTTCGAAAAATCAGCCACTGAAAACCCTGTGGAGCACAGTTCTACTCAAACACACACGGGGTGCCATGATTTGGAGTCACCTTGAGGGCAATTGGAACTGGGATATGGTTTGAGGAAGTTAGAATGGGTGGGGTGGGACTCAGGAAGACCCATGGATACAACTGCGGCTGGTGCCATGGCCCGGGATGAGAGGAGAGGGCTGGTTTGTTTAGGAGCAGGCCCTCTTGTGCAGCCTGGCTGTCCCTAAAGGCATTATTGTGGGACACGTTGGCAGTGATGGATGTTCAGGTTAACGATTAAAATTACAGAAGACCAGGGTCATCGTAGCAAGATTTTCATCAAAAAAAATTTGAAGATTTAAAAGTCGGAGGTCACACCTGGGTGAGCGGGAGCTGATCCATGTAGACATCGTTGCCTGGCACATTGTAAGTGCTCAATAAACTCACTTTACATTTTTCTTTGGAAAGGTCAGGTCTGTAAGATAACCTCATTCCCCGCTGATGGCAGATAAATGAAGCATTCATGAACTGGTTTGCTCTAATTTATGTGGAGGGAGCCTTCTCCATTGGGCTTATGTGGGGCGAAGACTAATCATAGAGTACGCTATTGTTCTCTGGCTTCCCGGCCGGGAGACTATGCTAATTGGATTATTTTCAGTCAACAAACTTGGTTTTCCACCTCAGAACGCACGCACACACGCACGTTTATTGCCTCTGCTTTATTCACAGGGCCTGTTCCTGATTTGAGGTGAAACCATGACAAGAAGATAGAACAAATAATAATGGTTTTCCGTAATCGCTTCTTGCTGCTGCTGGCCCTGGCTGCGCTGCTGGCCTTCCTGAGCCTCAGCCTGCAGTTCTGTGAGTATAACTGGGTCGTGGGAAGGTAGGGGGACTTCATCCTCAAACTGAGAGCCCTGGTGGGTAGGAGAGGGCAGTGCTGGTTCGTTGGCAGAATCCTCGCCTTCCATGCAGGAGACCCCGGTTTGATTCCCGGCCAATGCACATTAAGTGCAGCTACCACCTGTTTGTCAGGGAGGCTTACGTGTTGCTGTGATGCTGAACAGATTTCAGCAGAGCTTATAGACTAAGACAGATTAGGAAGAAAGGCCTGGCTATCTACTTCCAAAAGTCAACCAATGAAAACCCTGTGGATCACAATGGTCTGACCCACACCTATCACGGGGATGGTGCAGGACTAGGCAGCACTTCCTTCCCTAGTGCACGAGTTAAGGGTGACAGTTAACAACGAGTGGGTAGGAAACAAATAAGCCTCAAAGTCTTTGTCTTTTAAATGATCCCATTGCTGTCAGGTTGATTCTGACTCATAGCCACCCAATAGGACAGAGTAGAACTGCTCCATAGGGTTTCCAAGGAGCGCCTGGTGGATTTGAACTGCAAACCTTTTGGTTAGCAGCCTAACTCAACCACTGTGCCACCAGGGCTCCGAGGTTTAAAAAAAAAAAAAGGAGTCTTTTATTATTGTGCTAATGGTGAATGGCTGCAAATAGGAATCCTAAGCCACTGAGTATTTTTCTGGACATGCTCTTTAGGACTTGTGATGTATTTTAGGCTTCCACACAGATTCTTAAACTGTCTAGTTGTTCCCAGGTTCTTAGTTCAGATTCCCGAGGCAAAGACACCCCGTGGCCCAGCTTGTCTCCTGGTGCCAAGCCACACAGGGCAGAGGTGTTTGCCCCGCTGGTTGGCTGCTTGAGGGCTGGGTGTCAATTCTGTGTTCAGTTAGTTGTGAGGCTGCAGTTGTCGGGGCAGGGTGGGGTGGGGTAGGCAGATTAGGTCACATGGTGCCAAACTCCGGCAGTAGGGGCTATGGATGGGAAGTCCCACTCAGGAGGGATGGCTCGGAAGAGCCACGGTGATGACCTCAGTCTACACACCATGCCATCCAGAGCTTTGCTTTTCCTGGGATCCCTGTGCTCAGGCTGTGCTGCAGTCCACGCACCCGACAGCTGCCCAAAGTGGCCATCCTCAGACACAGACCCTGCCCCAGTGCCTACTTGGATGCAGTACTTTGGTCATGGCCCACTGTCTTCCGGCAGCCCCTTTGCTCTCTTGTGGGCCCCTCTTACCTTGAACTCTGTGCCATAGGTAGCTGAGCTGCTTGGTGTTCTCTGCACACATGAGCTATTTTCGCTCTGCACCCAGCTCCAGCACCTCCCTTCCACAACCTCTTCCCCACACCGTTCACTCAGCTCTTGCCTTTTCTCCTCCAGGAAACCTGGGATCCTAACTGGATTTGTGTTTCTTTCTCGTACTCTCAGAATACCCTGGACTTGCTTCCTTCCTTGTGCTAACCAGCGGTATTATAATTTCCAGTTCTTGTGACTTTTTCCCTACAAGACTGTCTGTTCTTTGAGGGCAGTGACCATGTCCTGTTTCCCTCTCTGCCCCAGAAACCAGCACTGCCAAACACATAGTGGGTTTTTCATAAATGTTTGTGAAATGAATTCAAAATTCATTTTGAAAGGCGGTTATTGTTAGTTGGTGTTGAGTTGGCACCTGACTCATGGCGACCTGACTCGTGGCCCCTGACTCACAGCACAGTAGAATGAACTGCCTGGCCCTGGGCCGTCCCGATGGTAAGTTGTGGACTGAAATGTTGTTATCCACAGGGTTGTCACTGGCTGATTTTCAGATGTGGATCGCAAGGCCTTTCTTCCTAGTCTGTCTTAGTCTGGAAGCTCTGCTGAAACCTGTTCAGCATCACTGCAACACGAAAGCCTCCACTGACAGATGAGTAGTAGCTACACGTGAAATATACTGGCCTGGAATCAAACCTGGGTCCCCTGTGTGGGAGGCAAGAATTCTATCGCTGAACCACTGCTGCCCCTTTGAAAGGCAGGCTGACCCTAATTCCCTTTCCTTCTGGTGCTGTCTACTTGAAGCTGAGAAAACTTCATCTATATGAAGAATTGTGTTTCTGCTGTTATGTGGCCTTCCCTCAGTGTCATGGCCTCACCCTGCTGGTTGGGAGACAAGTAGTTGTCATCCATGACCACCCAGGACGGCTCTGTGAGGAGGTGGTATTTCTGTTGCAGTTTGAATGGTGGAAAGACGAGCAGGTAGCTCAGTAAGTAGGGTGTTCTGGTTGTGCTGAGGAACGTAGGAAAAGACTTGGCATTTGGAGGAGGTGGCTTTGAGCAATTTTCCTGACCCCCCTCCAATTTCTGACATATTCCCGTGCATACACCTGGTGCATATGATAGGCTATTCCTGATAGTAAAGAGAATAAGAAATACTCACTCTATCCTTTCAAAATAAGAAGAGATCAAAGAAAGTGGCCTAAGAAGGTTAAAGGCACTCCAGATGGTTAATGAACTGTCAAATATGAGCCCTTTCCAGAAAGCATGTGGGACTCTCAGTAGTTTTCGTTGTTTACAACTTTTCATTAAAAAATTTTCCATCCTTTGGTTGGAGAGGTGGAATGTTTCAGTCACCCCTGATTTTTCTCGTGAGACCTGACAGGTTTTACGTAAGACATGAATGTGGCTTGCTTGTGTTCGCTGCGTTTCTCTTGCATGAGCTGGTTTCCACGTCACTGGGTTGGCCTGTGTGTTTTGCTTATATAACTCTTCTGAAAGTACCTTCTGTTTTAGGAGAGCCAATTTTCAGCCATACTTTTTAAGGGAAATTTTGCAGGGCAAATTAGCCTGGCTGGGTCTGAGCTCTTTATTGTTGGATACGTTGGAGTTCGGAAAGAGACTGAGAGAGATGGACGTTCTTACTGGTCTTCTACTTCTAGGTAAACTGTAACTTTGGAATTTACTCCTTTCTGTGGAATGACTTTTAACTGCTGTATTTGTAGTTGCTTTATGGGTTGCTAATTATTATGGTGTAAGAAACCGGACTAATTCGTGATGCAAAGGTTTACGCTTAAGCAACGCTAACGATTTCAACTTGACCCTATAATTTATGGACTTTTTCTTCATCATTTCTTTTGACTAATTTTTGAATACCAAATTTGAACATATAATTATTTTAGGCAATATATTTGAGACCATCAAATATAACTTGGTTTTCACCAGCTTTAAGTAAATAGTCTGGTTTTATCTGTTTTCTGAAATGATTGGGTGTTTTCTTTTGTCTTGTTGGTAATTTTCTTTTTCTAATGCTTTAAATATGAAAAAGTTATGAGCTGGATTATAAGTCAAAAATCAGGTTGCTTAAAAAGCATTTCTTCATCTTAGTTAAGAAAGTGTATATGTGAACCCAGAGATATTTTATTACATACTTGGTGTGTTTGACATTTTTCTGCACTGAGGGGGTAGTAAAGAAAACATACCGGGAAAATTAAGACACAACTCATAGTTCCCCCCACAAAAAAGTGTTAATTTTAAATGGTATTAGAGACCTGCTGTATGCTAATAGCCCTTAATGAATTGTGCATTCGTATTTTCAAGTCCTGGCTGTTTTTGAATTTCAAAATAGTGATATTCTGAAATTCCTGATACGAGAATTGTCGAAGGGGAACGAGTAAGGCATAAATACCTTTCAACATCTTGCTGAATAACTCAGGAGTAGAAAAATAACTCCTCAAATTGAGGGTTTCTTAAGCGCCACAGGGCAAGATCTTCGGGCTGTGAAGACTTCTGAATGATTAGCTGGGTTTCTACTTTTCTCTGCTCATTTGTAATCATCCACTTGCCAGCATTTCCTTAATGCTTATTTGTGGTCACTTTTGCCATGTTCCAACCAGCATTCCCAAAATGGCGGCGTGAAAAGAACGCAGACTCTGGAATCCACAGCCTTGGGTTTGAATACTAACCCCTTTCTCCACCCTCTTAGCAGCCATGAACACTTGGGCAGGCTTAACCTCCCAGAGTCTCTCTTTCCCCTTCTGTAAAATGGGATTAGCTGGTGATGCTTTGCAAGGTTGATGTGAGGGTGAGGTACTTTGAGGGAAAAACTGCTGGAAGTGTATTCAGTGCTTTTAGTTAAGCAAACCAGTACAGAGTCCCTGCATACGTGCACTGCCATCAGGAGCTCCTGGCATTGCAGAGGCTCCCTTCAGCTATTTGGGAGAAAGCTTTTGAAGTTTATTATATACCTACTTGTTTTAGATCAGGGTAGACTGGCCATTGTTATGGATTGAATTGTGTCCCCCCTGCCCCCACCACCAAATATATGTTGAAGTCCCAACTCCTGTACTTGTAAGGATGACCCTGTTTGGGAATAGGGGTTTCCTTTGTTATGTTAATAAGGCCATACCAGAGTAGTTGGGTCCTAAACCTAATCACTTCTGAGAGGTGTCTTATAAAAAGAACAGAATAGACACAGAGACATGCGGGGAAGACACACTAAGGAATGCTGAAACAGGCTGCCCTGGGGCGGAAGCTCAGGTGCCAATTGGCAGCTTCTGGTGCTCTGGCATAGGTCCCAAAAGAGACACGGAGGGAACACCCAGGGCTACAGACAAGGACGAACCCACGCCTAGAACTGATGCCCTGATTTTAGCCTCCAAAACTGAGAAACAATAAATTCCTATTTTTGAGGCCACCCATTTGTGGCAGTTTTTGTTGCAGCAGCACTAGGTAATTAAGACAGCCATGAAGGGGTCAGTCTACACTGGGCCTATGGCTGCCTCTTGGGCGGGACCCTGATTGACCAGATAGGTTCAGAGTGAGATGTTGAAGGGGGGCAGAAGATTCAGGTCCCCAGGTGGAAGGGGAAAGAGTTGACTTACAGAAGTGAAAACCAGGATTGTCTTCCGTATCTGAAGAGCCATCTGTGCAAGAGGGATCAGACCTGTTCTGCGTGACCCCCGGTGAGCATTTCAGTTAAGCGTAAGGTGGAACTTCCTAAAAGTCAGTGCCATCCAGAGGTGCAGTGGGTGCTGTGTTCTGGTGGTGGTGTGTTCTCCATCCCTGAAATGTGCATGTTCTGAAGGGTTCTATAAAGAATGTACTCTGGGGACTGGAATATTAGTCAGGTTATTAGACCAGATGCCATTTAAAGTCTCTTCAGACTCTGAGGATTTCTGAACTTATCTTTCCTTGTTGCCCTAGTATTATGAGTTTGCACAACTTTGCTCTTCAGCAAACGTTCCTTGAGTTTCTACTCTGTAACAGGCCCTGGGCTGGGAGTTTAATCCCTAAAAAGGGTACAGGGAGCAGACACTTGGGATACAGTGGGTTGTATGCTAGGATGGGTAAGAGGCAGCAGCACAGTGAGGTGGAAGAGAACATGGATTCTGGATGCAGACTAGCTGGATGGCACCTCTGTCCTGCCACTTTCTAGCTATGTGACCTTGGGCCATCAGTGTACTCACTCCATGCCTCAGTTTCTCCATCTGTAAAATGAGAATAATGATAGTTCCTACTTCATAGGGTTGTTAAAGGAATAAATGAGCTAATATTTATAATAACACTTAGAACAATACCTGGCACATAGTAATCACTATTGGTGTTTGTTAAAAAAAAAAAAGTTGCCATCAAGTCAATTCTGACTCATGACAACCCCATGTCTGTCAGAGCAGAACTGTGATCTCCAGGGATTTCAATGGCTGGTTTTTTGTAAGTCAATTGCCAGGGCTTTCTTCCAAGGCATCTCTGGGTGGGCTCAAACCTCCAGCCTTTTGGTTAGCAGCTGAGCATGTTTACCATCTGCACCTCCCTAGGACTGCATGTGTGTTTGTTAAATATAATAAGTTAGAGATAATTTTTGGCAGGATAGTGTGGGAGAATAGGGGACAAGAACCTATACTAACCTGGAGGATCGAGAAAGACATCCCAGAGGAGGTGACATCTGAACTTCATTCTTGAGGGATGAGTAGGAGTTGGCCAAGGAGGAAGCTGGGAAGGGTGTTTCTGGCAGACAGAGTCGGGTGGACAAAGGCAGAAGTGAGGGAGCAGGACCAGGCTAGTCACTGTATGTAGCTGTAAGATTGGAGCATAGGCTGGGGGCCCACATCACAACACCATGTTATATCCTGAAGGTGCAGGGTGCCACTGAGACAGGGGAAGACAGCATCCGATTTGTGTCTCAGAAAGATCACGGTAGTACAGTGTTTGCCACAGTGTGGCCTCCTGGGCACCTTGATCAGAATTATGGGGGGAGCTTGTTAAAATGCATACTCCAAAAAGAAACAAACAAACAAACAAAGCACATTCCTGTGTTCCTCCCCACCTACAGAATCAGAATATTAGTGGGAGTGGGGCCCAGAAACCCACATTTTTAACAAGCTCCCAGGGTGAGTCTAAGGTACTCACAATCTGAAAACTGTCCATCTGGCGGCTGGTGGACGGTGATGCTGGGAAGCATCTGGGGAGCTGTGTTACTGTTGTTGTTGTTGAGTGCTGTCAAGCCCAGAAACCCACATTTTTAACAAGCTCCCAGGGTGAGTCTAAGGTACTCACAATCTGAAAACTGCCCATCTGGCGGCTGGTGGACGGTGATGCTGGGAAGCATCTGGGGAGCTGTGTTACTGTTGTTGTTGTTGAGTGCTGTCAAGCTGATTCCGACTCATAGCAACCCTATATATGACAGAGGAGACCTGCCTTAGAGGGTTTCCTAGGCTATAATCTTTACAGGAGCAAATCGTCAGGTCTTTTCTCCCATGGAGCCCCTGGGTTAGTTGGAACTGCCAGCCTTTCTGTTAGTAGCTGAGTGCTTAACCATTGCACCACCAGGGCTCCCTGTTTTAGGCTGGTGGTGGCTTGGATGAAGGTATTGGCCCTGGAAAGGAAGCAGCAAAGCCAAGAAACATTGGGGGTGATGGGGTGATGCTCTGTAGGTTTTTAGAGCCGACTGGTGGTGGGGCAGGGTGATGAGTGAAAAGTGGGGGTGGGGGAGAAACTCTACCACGATACCTAGGATTCGGGCTTGGGTGGTTCAGTAGATGCTTCATGGATTCATTCGTTTGTATAAATGTCTCATCTCCATCCAGGATAAGCATGCTGAAGGCTGAGGTAAATGCCAAACACATAGGCTGGGAGCAACAAGTAGGCCTGCTGGCTGTCTGGGCTTGGACATGCTCTGTCTGCCAGGAATACCCTTCCCCAGCTTCCTCCTTGGCCAAGGGAGAGCACTCAGAGCAAGAAGCCAAGGGGGACAAGGCCACGATGATAGGAGGAGGCGGGAGTGGAGCGGGAGTAAGAGTGGGCCGAGGGAAGATGATAAGGAAGGGGTATTGGGGCAGTGTTATGTTGGAGGTACCTGAGGGCCCAATGGGTGCAGTATCCTGCCAGAGAGAGGATGGGGGATCAGAAGACTAAGAGAAACCCTGTCAGGAGCCCCTGTTTGGGGCCTTCAGTGCCTTTCTGAGGTTTGCACCAGACTTAGGAAGGACCAGGCCTCCCAAGCCCATGTAGAAGCAGCTCCAGACCGACACCCTCTGCCCTTGTTTTGTTTGGCCCAAGCAGTGTTTTTACATTTTTATTTACCAGTGTTTAAACAAAACTAGGCAATTTCACATAAATTCACAGCCCCTCTTTAAAAAGGCAGATTCTCCAGCCACCTGAGGCCCATGTCCCCCTTGCAGGGACAGTTGCTGGGGCCCAGCAGCTGAGGAGGGGCTTTCCTCTTTAGGGGGAGTGTACACACTCCTTTTTGCCCCAGTCCCCACCACTCCCTATTTTATTACGTCCTTACCTTCTAAGGCCCCCGAGTGTGCTGTATGGGGCAGATAGAGGGAAAAGGGGAGAGGGCCAAAGATGAACTCATGGGCTGGCAGAGGAAAAGAGGCCGTGAAGGAAACAGAACAGCAGCAGCCAGAGAGGTGGGACCTGGGGAGGCAGGTCACCTGCCTGAGCCTCTCAGCTGGGCAGCTCGGAGCCCCAGCACAACTAGGTGTGTGTGTGTGTCAGTGGTTTCTCTGGCACCTTCCTTGCCACCTACAGCCCCCACCCTCCTCCTTTTTTATGTGCTGCTTTGGATCTGATGTTTGTTGGGAAAAGGAATAACCCTACTTGGTAGAAATTTAAAATAAAATGGCCCCAGAGTAGGGAAGTGAGGAAGCCATGAAAGGTGCCTGGGTGTTGTAACACTTGCTTTAGTTATTCAGAGACCCTCGTTCTTCAGCCTGTGCTTCGTCTTTGTAGTGGGCTGTTAGCATGTGCTATTTCAATGCTTTATGGAAACCCTGAAGGTTTCTGGTTGATGGTGGCAGTAATTTTGCTGAGACACAGAATTTGGGTAATAACAGCTGAGAGCGAGCACCTCAGCTGCTGAGCAAGCCCGGTCCTCTCGCCCAGCCAGGGGGCCTCATCAGTCTCTACTGCCTGTTCTGCGGACAGCTCATGGAGAAAGTCCCGTGTGTGTCAATTTGGGGATTCGTGAAAATCTTGGTGTGTTTTCCTGGCAAAGGTTTGGGGATACAATCCTTACAGTATCACGAGTCTAATGGGTTCTATTGTAAAAGCCACAGTAAGGGTCTCTATGGGTTTTTATTTTTGTGTGTGTTGGAGGCAAAAAAAGAGATTGAGAATGACGGTTATGTCATAAAAGGTCATGTCATAAAATTCCCTCGTCATCACTATCACTAAAGTTTTTTTTTTTTTTTTGATTGTGGTAAATAATACCTGCAACAAGATGTTATTTGCCATTTCTAAAATCTTCACATTTACAGTTCAGCGACATTAATTATGTATGTTGTATTGTTCAACTGTCACCATTAACCATTCCCATTAACCATTAAATTTAGTTTTTTTTTTTTTAAACTGTTGATCCTTCTTTCGAAGATTTATTTTCTGTTTGATTGGTTTCTGGGAGTTTTAATTTTGCTTTTTCTCTGAATTCTTTATGTCCAACAAGCACATAGAGTTAAATTATCCGTGACTGAAAAAAAAAAAAAAAATCTGTAAGTGAGTGACAGAATTAAGGCTGACAAACCAGCTCTCATCACAGCTTCTTCAGCTCGTGCTGCTTTTGCATTGAGGGAGGTGAGGGTATTATGTAGCGGGTTCTTCCCAAGATGGAAATATGACGTATGTGGGCCATTCTTAGTTCTTCTAGGATGGAGAAAGTGGCATTGTTTTTTTTTCTCTCTCTCTGTGTCTGTCTCTTGTCTCTTTTTAGTTTCTGGTCTTAGAGAGTTCGTTGCAGCATTGTTTACAATAGGAAAAAAAGGGGGAGGCTGCTCTAACTGTCCCGCGGTAAACACTCCTGCAGCCGTTACTTAATGGTTATATAAAAAACAAAAACGAAACCAGTTGCCATCGAGCTGATTCCGACTCATGGTGACCCCATGTGTGTCAGAGTAGAACTGTCCTCCATAGCGATTACACAGGCCTGTGTTGATTTGACTTGGAAGGTTCTCTGTAATGTATTAAATAAAAGTGCGTGGTATAGTCCTGCTTTTATGTAGGAATATATATTTGTGTGCGTTGAGTCAGCAGTATTAATAAGAAAGGGGAATCTGTCATTTTACAGACAAGGAAACTATCAGGACTAGTTAGTAAAAATAGAAAGTGTTAGTAAAAATAGCAAATTCAGGAGAATATTTATAGGTCACTAAGACTGTAGAAGAGATAGACAAAATAGGAGAGGAAATGGTAGGCTGTGTACGTTGATGTAGCCACTGAAGGGAGCTGACCCAGACAGAGTTTGCTCCAACGAAGCTGACCAGCCAAGGCCCCACACCCTGTTGTCTTGGCAGTTCGGCTCCTGCCCGTGGTTGAAGACACTAAAATGAGACAGTCCACCTTCAAATGCTGTAACTGGTAGTCAGAGGGGGAGCCGTGTGATCTTGATAGCGGCTCCTCTACCTGGAAGGAAGGATGGCTGAGGTGAAGCAGACAAGAGTTGACTCCGACTCATAGTGACCCTACAGGACAGAGTAGAACTGTCCCATAGGGTTTCCAGTCACTGGCTGGTGATTCAAACTGCCAGCCTTTTGGTTAACAGCCATAACTTTTAATCACTGCGCCACCAGGGCTCCAATGAGAGATCAGGAGGACAGAATTTGAGCCCTGGTGGCACCGTGGTTAAGCGTTTGCCTGTTAACCACAAGGTCAGAGGTTCAAACCCACCAGCAGGAGAAAGATGTAAGAGTCTGCTTCCATAAAGATTACAGCCTCAGAAACCCTATAGGGCAGTTTGGCTCTGGCCTATAGGATCACTATGAGTTGGAATTGACTCCTCAACAATGAGATAAGAGAGTAACGTGCTTACTGCTAACCAAATCCACCCAGAGGTGCCCCAGAAGATAGGCCTGGCAATCTACTACTGAAAGGTCACAGCTGTTGAAAACGCAATAGAGCAGGTCTGCAGTTCTACTCTTACACACTTGGGGTCATCATGACTCAGAATTGATTCATGGCAACTGGTTCGGTTTGTTTGTCTGGTTAGGAGAGGGTAAAGTTAAGTGCACACCAAAGGAACTGCCTCATTAATGAAGAAAGCAGTCGCCTCAGCGCAGACTCCCCTGCCTTAATGTGACCCTGTAGAGCCGGCTGTCCAGGGGTGGGGAGGACAGGGAGTCGGCTGAGACACACACCCCTCTCTGTGAGTTGGATCAGTCTCCAGCGTCACCTCCTGCCTCTCCCTGCCTCCATCTTTTCCCTCTGTCATCTGGGGAACTGGGACTCCTCTAGCGAGAGGTCTGCTTCCTGTGGGACCTGGGTCCTAGCCACATCTCTCCCTCTCCCTAGCCCAGATATTTACCAGAGGAAGGATGGCTTTGGTTTACAACTGTCCACATACCTGAGGGTATAGCCCTTCCCTCAGGCACATCCTTACCTTCCTGGAGGTGGCTTCCCCAAGGATCCCCTACCCTGTACATAGAGGCAGGTGATCCACCTACCTTGCTGGACAGTTGGTTGGTGGCCTCCATGGAGTGCAGACCTTGAGATGCGGGAAGCTTCTTTATTCCTCATGGAGAAGGGTGGTTAAGTCTCTCGGGCCACAGTGACTCCTTGCCACCATTCCCAGCCGGGCAGGGACAGGCACAGGTTTAGTCTCTGGCAGGGCATTCAGCTCCACATAGGGAGACAGGCGAGGAGCGGTAGACTCTACAGTGTTCATTGTGGGTTTCTCTGGGTAGTAGGATTATGGGTGACTTTCACTTTCTTTTTACACCTTACCGTTGACTTTTAGGATGAATGTGTATTTTCATGAAGTTTAAGGATCTCTTTTCATGTGAAAAAAGAAAATTCGTTCAAAATCTTTTCTCGGGTGTGTTGAAATTGAAAATCTGTTTCTAGGTAAATTGGATTTTTGACCTGACTCCAGGGGTTTCTGCATTGTCCAGGCAGGGCTTTTGGGGTCCTGTGAAATCAAATTCAAAAGACTGTGTATGTGATCATTTTGCAGGGGCGAGGATCAATAGCTTCTATCAGAGTCTCAAAGGCAGAGGGGGAGGTGTGGACCCAGGACCCAAAATGGTTAGGAATGAGGTCTGGCATAACTCTTTTTCAGGGCCAGTCCTGAGTGGGATGGCTCTTATTTTTAGTTTCCATCATGAGTTGGGAACTGGGCTCGCATCATCTAGTTCCGAGAATCCTGTTAGGTTGAGGCAGGGTACCAGCGGCCCCTAGAGGAGCGGGGGTGGGGAGGGGGCGGTTTTCTGACCTCTGGGAGGCTGCCCTGGGGCTGAAGCTCAGGTGCTGGTGGGCACCTCCCGGTGGTCTGCCCAGGTCCCAGTAGAGGTGTGGAGGGTGAGGGCGGAGGGGGGATAGGCGCTCTTGCTCAGCTAGAGCAAGGAGCTCTGGCCTCATAGGAGTCACTGAGTCCCGAGCCCTAAGCTGTGAGCCCCTCCTGCTATGGCTTCTGGCTCCTTGAATTTGGCCAAACTCATCACAGATACAAACAGCACTTAATAGATTCTTACCTAATGTGGTTCGCCCTGAAACAATATTAGATGAAGATAGCTGCTGTTGAGTCAAGTCCTACTCATGGTGACCTTATGTACAAGAGAACAAAATATTTCCTGATCCTGTGTTATCCTCAAGATGGCCAGCATGTTCAACTCCATTGCTGCAGCTATTGTACCCATCCATCTCACCAAGAATCTCTCTCACCCTTGCTGGCCCTCTGCTTCGTCAAATATAATGTCCTTTTCCAGCGACTGATCCCTCTTGATGACATGCTCAAAGCAAGCAAGTCAGATTAATGTTCTGGTTGTGATCCATAAGGTTTTCGTTAGCTAATTTTTGGAAGTAGATTGCCAGACTTTTCTTCCTAAGTCTGTCTTAGTCTGGAAACTCCACTGAAACCTGTCCACCAGGGGTGACCATGCTGGTATTTGAAGTACTGGTAGCATAGCTTCCAGCGTCATAGCAACAGGCAAGCCACCACAGTACAAAAAACTGACATATGGGTGGGGGAGTCAAATTAAGAATAAGGAAAACTCAAAGACTTCTAACAACAAACTCTGGAGAGAGGAAGTACCCGATTGGACATCATTAAGGCAAATACTGCTTTGTTCTATATTAGAGTGTTTTGTATAATGCACGTACAGTTCTGTCTGTTTTATAGAACTTGTAGTGTGACCGCCTTATTTAATGATGAAAACTTTGTAGTCGTAGGGGGAAAGAAAAATAAAAGAGAAAGGTTGGTGTGTGCATGGCCCAAAGTGGATAGATTGAAAAGAGAAAAGTGGATTCAGTTGTTTGATAAATCTTGTCTATGCAAAGCCAAGTACCTGAAAGTATACAAATGTGGCCTTGGCTTTTCACATTTCGTCTGGATGTTTCCTAAGTTGCTAAGCATGATTCCTACCCCCTGCTTCTAAGAGCAAATGATCTAAGGCAAGAAACAGAACTGGGGGCTCTGGTATTGTGGTCCTGGTTTACGTTTGGTAATTACACACCCTTGTTATGGTCAGTACAAGGTAGAGACAGCATTGGGCATTTGAGATAATTTAGTGGGTTGAGGAGCACTGAGGGAATTGTGGGAATTGCCTATTAGAAAGCAAGTCATTATTCCTTGGCAGATCAGTGAAGAAGATGGAAGTCAAGAGCCTTTTGGATTATTGGGAGGAGCGAGTTAGAGAAATTAGGGGAGGGGCTGGGGGTGTTTTCAGTTATGAGAAGGCACCATCTTGGATAAGTTCAGTGCATTTCAGGGAGTCAGAAAAAGACGGCTAGAATTGAGAGGAGAAATAGATGGCTCTCCTGTGCTTCTGTGCGATGCATGGGCTCAGAGGGTCAGCATCCTTTCCTAATCTCTATTTCAAAGAAGTACCTCTTAAGAGATAGGAAGAATCACATGATGGGGACGGATGTAGAAATGGCACTTCTTCATCTCTTACCACACTCTGGCACTGGACAGTGCTTTACAGGTGACACCTCAGGTTGCCCTCATCCTCATCACAAGCCTGATGTCAGTATCATCATCTTCATTTCACAGATGAAGGAAATGAGGCTTAGAGAGGAAAGATACTTGCCCAAGGCCACAGACTAGGAAGTAGCAGGGCCAAGACTTGGCTTCCTCCTGTGTTCAAAGCCGTGGACAACTGTGGCAGCAGGGGTGACTGAGGAGAGACATCAGTGGTCCTGGAGGAGAGGAGCCCCGAGGAAGAGGTGACTGTAGTCCTGTAAGGAGGTGACCAGTGCAGGGCTGAGGTCTTGACAAGGGTAAGGCAGGCCCTGGAGCCAGGAAGGTCAAAAGCAGATGGCAGGTCCCACTTTTGGAGAGTGGCTTCTGGGGTCTTAAACGCTAGCAAATGGCCATCTAAGATGCATCAATGGGTCTCAACCCACCTGGAGCAAAGGAGAATGAAGTGCACCAAAGACACAAGGTTATTATGAGCCCAAGAGACAGAAAGGACCACATAAACCAGAGACTGCATCGGCCTGAGGCCAGAAGAGCTAGACAGTAATCTAGCTACAACCGATGACTGCCCTAACAGGGAGCGTAACAGAGAGCCCCTGAGAGAGCAGGAGAGCAGTGGGATGCAGACCCCAAATTCTTGTAAAGAGACCAGACTTAATGGTCTGACTGAAACTAGAAGGACCTCAGAGGTTATGGTCCCCAGACCTTCTGTTAGCCCAAGACAGGAACTATTCCCAAATCCAACTCTTCAGACAGGGATTGGACTGGACTAAGGGATAGAAAATGATACTGGCGAAGAATGAGCTTCTTGTGCAAGTAGACACATGAGACTATGTAGGCAGCTCCTGTCTGGAGGGGAGATGAGAGGGCAGAGGGGGTCAGAAGCTGGCTGAATGGACATGGAAAGAGAGAGTGGAGGGAAGGAGTGTGTTGTCTCATTAGAGGGAGAGCAATTAGGAGTATATAGCAAGGTGTGTATACATTTTTGTATGAGAGACTGACTTGATTTGTAAACTTTCACTTAGAGCACAATAATAATAATAAAAAAAAAAGCAGATGGTGGGGCTGGACCTTGGCCCCAGGAGTCTCCATGCTAGTGCAGTGGGTGGTGTGACTCTTCGGGCAGCTGAGCCTCTGCAGTGGAGACAGAGTTGAGCCCATACATTAATGCGCATCATGCTCACATTCATTGGAACACCTGTGGGTGCCTGCTAAACCAGTTGCCATGGCAACCCCATCTGTTTCAGAGTAGAACTGTGCGCCATAGGGTTTTCAATGGCTGATTTTTCAGAAGTAGATCACCAAGCCTTTTTTCCCAGGTACTTCTGGGTGGACTTGAACCACCAATCTTCTGGTTAGTAGCCAAGTGTTTAACTATTTGCACCACCCAGGGACTCCATGGGTGCCTGATACCTAACTGTAACCTGCCAGGGTGTCTCTGTAATCAGTTGAAAACCCAACCACACAAGGTTGGTGGGTTCAGAAGTTGCCTGATTCCCACTACAAATGGGTATGGGGAAGCTTCTCTTTTCTAGAAAGGGCCGTTACTGGCACAGCTGGCTAGAGGCAGGTCCTCATCCTAGGACCAGGCAGTGTGGCAAGGACAGGGTCCTATAGGAGCAGCTTGACACCCCCCACCAGGCCACAGAGTTGTTATGGGGGATTATGGGGCTGTCCCCAAAGAAGGAAGGGGGGGACAATGAGGTGGTCCAGCAATGGGGGCACTCCACAGTGCTCTGTCGAAGTCAGTTTTGAAGTACAGTGTGAGGGGCTTGCATAAGTAGCTTCTTAAGGTGGAAGAAGGCTGATCTGTAGGCAGATTTTTGTCCTCTGTGCTGAACCAGGGCCTCAATATGGGAGATGGCTGGAGACCATGGTGTTGGCTTGGCACCCTGGAGGAAAGACCTGTCTTTGTGCAAGTCAAGGTGACTCCCAAGGAATGAGCTGGCAGCAGCAGACACCTGGCTCTATCATTACCTGCTGACCCTGTGGTTGAGTTTATGGCAGTAGCTAAGCTGACCTGAGGCCCAAGGCCAGACAGAGGCTTGTGGCCTGGGAACTTGTGTTCTGAAGCTATGTTCTGACCTTGACTCGGGACTCGTTCCCTCCTTCCTCAATTCTGTGGGGACTATCAATAGAATAAACAAAAATGAACATAATCAAATCATCATTAGATGAGATATCTCCCTGTAGACATGTTCATAGTGTTGACTGTGAGCCACTCACATCCCAAGATTTGTTGATAAGGCCATATTTGGCTGGGGACAGTTACTGACCACTCGCGTGGCGGCTTCCCAGTATTTCCTTTATATCTAACTCTTCACTGTACCACTCCACACCTGCACACCCCAAACCAAAGGCCAAGGAGTGAGGAGGCACCGCAACTGAGCCCATTTTCCCCTTAAGGTCCATATGCTTCCTGTTCCCCTTTTCTTATTTAGTATCTGACCACCCTCCGCAATTGGGTGGAGCTCCATGAGGGCAGAGACCTTGTCTGTTTGAATCTGTGTTGAGTCCCCAGCAGATGCTCAATAAATTCCGGATGGCTGGACAGACAGATGCAGAAACAACAGGCTTGGGAGATTAACGGACCTGAGCTTGCAGGCTGTGGGACCTCAGGCAAGTCCCTCAAGCTGCCTCAGACTAAGGCTATCGCCTGGCCAATGGTTACTCTTCCTATGATGAGGTCCAGAGCTAGAAAAAACAGAGAAGGCCAGTCTGGCTCATAGCCTAGTCAAAGCGACTGGGATGTTTGCTGATGGTGCATTTGAATTCGTCCTCTGTGCGTTAGAGGGCGGGGAGGGGGTCTGCCTGGAAAAATGTCTGGCTACTTTATGCTAAGAAGTTTACTGGTTGCTCTTAAGAGCCAGGAGGGCCAAGGAGATGCTTTAGAGGTAATGTTCCTGCTGCTTCTTTGAAATTGAGACCCCGTTAGTGTCCTTTTACATAAGAGGGTTATAGATGTACAGACAGGAAGAAGGTGATTGTAGATGAGGTGAATGGGGAAAGTAGCCGTAAATGAAAGACTCATTTCCACTAGTGGCTTATAGAAACCTTGGCGATCCCACCACTGACAGGCTGTCATGGAGAGATTGCACAGCCATTGGTACAGAGTTAGTTAATTGTCAACAAAGGACGTCTCTGACTCTGTGATTCATGTTGGTAATGGTGGCACAGTGACCTCCCAGCACTTACCTAGAGTCATGGGTTTTTTCCACCTACAGAGTGAAACTCATTATCCTTCTGCCTGCCCACTGTTCCTTCTGATGCCTTCATGGTCCCTTTGGCCTGATGATATCGGCTTGGGGTCACCAGAGCTCCTAATGGTCCCACAGGCAGCAGGAAGAGCTGGGAACTGCTTTCCCCAGCAAGGCTTGCTCTTTGGCCTGTTTTGTACAGACAGGCAAGGCAAGCCCAGAGCTGCACAGCGAGTCACATCAGCCGGGGCGGAGGCAGCCCAGCCAGGGCCGACTGCTACAGGTGCCTTCTCGGCCGACCTCTCAGGGGGCTCCCTGCGTGTCAGCCCTGGGGGGCAGACTGGACCAGACCTCAGAGGGGACCTAAAGCATCTCCTCAGCCTGCTTGCTGGGTCCAGTCTGCCATGTTCCCTGTGCTGCCTCCCCTTTCTCCTTCTCCATATAGCCACTGTCTTTTTTGTTATAAATGTTTTATTGAATTTTTGGTGGAAGTTTAAATGGCAAACTTGGTTCCCATTGAACAATTTCTATACGTAGTGTTCAATGACATTTGGTTACATTTTCCACATTGTATCAACAGTCTCCATATTTTCATTCTGGTGGCTCTGCTTCCATTAATCTAGCTTCCCTGCCTCCCTGACCTTCTCATCAATGCCTTAGGGTACATGTTGACTCTCTGGCCTGATATAGATGATTTTTTTTTAATTATTAAAAAGGAACACAGGACTCACAGGTGATATTGTTTATTTTATGAGCCAATCTGTTATTTAGCTGAAAGGTGACCTCCGGGAGTAGTTTCAGCCCAGACTTTAAAGGGTGTCTCAGGGCGATAGTCTCAGGGGTTCCTCTAGTCTCTAACAGTCGAGTAGGCCTTTTTATAAAAAAAATAAAGAATTAGAGTTTTGCTCTGCAGTTGGACCACCTCCATTTTTAGCCTTTCAGGCTCAGCTTGGCTGTCTTCTCTAGAAAGCTGGCCTCAGATGCTCTATCCTCCAGGCTGGGTAGGTCAGCCCTCTCTCTCAGTGGTCCCACATGGAGATTCACTGAGACACATTTCATCAAAAGCATGGAGCACAGAGCATAGCTCGGAGTACCCTTAAGTTCAGCAGCATTGATGGAGGACTTGCCATGTGCCCAGAGTCCCTGGGTGATACAAACAGTTAACATACTTCGCTCCTAACTGAACAGTTGAAGACTCAAGGCCACCCAGAGGTGCCTCAAAAGAAAGGCCTGGCCACCTACTTCGAAAAAACCAGCCATTGAAAACCCCATGGAGCACAGTTTTACTCTGACACACATGGGGTCACCATGAGTAGGAATTGGCTCAGCAGCAACTTTTTTTTTTTTGCCTTGTGCTGGTTGCAGAGGGGATATAAACATGAAAAAGGCATAGCCTTGGCCCTTTGGATGTCTGGGGTGGTGGATTGACAAAGTGTGCACGCCCCTGCTTGCAAGTACTTTGGTATGAGCCGTGACGGCAGCAGGAACTGGGTGGCACACAGTAGAGGACCATCAGACAGCCTGGAGATTCAGGGTGGGCTTCCTGGAGGAGGTGACCCCTGCATCTGTTATGGAGTTTGCCAGCTTTGGGGGAGCAGAGATGGAGTGAAAATAGAGCTGCAAGCAAAGGAAGGAACATGGGTGAGAATCATCCTGTGGGGTAGGGGTAGCTGTGAGCAATCCAGAACTATGAGAACCCAATGGAGGAGGGGGTGCAGAGTGCTAGGGAAATGGAGCTGGGGGAGACACCTCGCCCCATATCTTCTTTGCATCAGAACCTCCCCTTAATGTCTAGTATCTGGAGGACCCCTCGAAGGGCCCCATGTGGACTGGCACTGCCTCCTGGTGACTCAGGGAGGCACACGTAGTACAGGGCCATGTCAACCGCCTGAACTAGTGGACGTGGCTGGCAGGCCCAGAGGCCAGAGGGAGCGCAGATAAAATCATGCTGGGTGGAAGGTTGCCTTCTGGTTATCACCCGATCTTTGTGGCTTTCAAACCACTGCTTCCTTGAGTCTTGGGTGGATGATTTGGATCCAGCATCCACAGTTCCCAGCGGCAGCCCCAGAAGGCTGCTACAGGCATGAGGACTCCAGGGTGCCCAGAGGCCATGCCCTTGTGTCCCTGTGTCATTCATATTACTGTGCCTTCTTACCTTCACCTCTCTCTGGCCCAGACTTAGAGGGAATGTGCCCATAGGCATAGCCAAGGGGCTTGAGTTAGGCAAGCTTTCATAAAACAGCAAAGTTAAGGACTGAGATGTGCACCGCAGGGCCTGGGTCATAAAGGTGCTGCCTTAGGATACCTGCTTTTCCTTACCCGGTGCTCTGGGGTTGTTGTCAGGTGCCGTCAAGTCAATTCTGACCCCATGTGACAGAGTAGAACAGCCCCATAGGGCTTTCTAGGCTTGTAATCTTGACAGGAGCAGATTGCCGGTCTTTCTCCTGCTGCACTGCTGGGTGAGTTCCAACAACCAACCTTTCTTTAGCAGCCGAGCACTTAACCATTGTGCCACTAATCCCCCAACAGTAAGTAGCTCCTGACTCCTGAGTTCTGGCCCCTTCCAGCTGCTGGGAAAAAATGTCTCTAGGAGCAACTAAAGGGCTAATTTTGAGTTGGTACAAGGCCAGCTCAATAGCTCTCTCTGCTTGTTAATAATGTTAATTGTCAAAACGAGACTAAAGGGGCACACCAGCCCAGGGGCAAGGACTAGAAGGCAGAAGGGGGCGGGAAGGCTGGTAATAGGAAACCCAAGGTCCAGAAGGGAGAGTATTGACATGTCATGGGGTTGTTAACCAATGTCATGAAACAGTATGTGTGCTAGTTTGTTCTGTAAACCTTCATCTAAAGTACAGTTTAAAAAAATAAATAGAAAATAATGTTTACTATAAAAAAATGTATATTTAGACGTTATAAAAATGCGTATATTTCTATACATATGGAATATATGTAACGTGATTTTTGTAAATATATGTGTGTATATATGTATAAAAGTAGATATAAAACAATATAAACATTTATAGAAAAACAAGTAAAAATTCTTCACACCTCATTCTCCCTGTTCCCCAGAGAAAACCGCTGCTATTGTGTATTTACATAATAAACAAATGCTTACATATTCATAGGTTTATAGTTTCTTTTTTCTTTACACAAAGATTATATAAATAACCTGTGTGCGATTTAGTCATTTATCTTGTATTCTTTTCTTTTTTTTTTTTTTTTTAACTGTGGCAGAATATTCCACAGTATAGATGGAACACTCTTCTGCTAATGATGGACATTTAGGTTATTTGCTGTTTTTGTTAATGCAGACATCAGTGCAGTGAATCTCTTTGGGCAGCTTCGTGCACGAGGACTGGTATCTTTATAGAATTGATTCCAAGACACAGAATACTGAGATTAAGGGCTAATTCAAATATAACGTTTTTAAAAAGAGTATTTTATTGTGTTTTCCATACAAGTTTACACAGCAGTTTAGGTTCCCATTCGACATTTTCCATACAAGTTGTTCAGTGACATTGGTTCATTTTTCACCAAGCCTGAGTAGTCTCATTATTTCCATCCTGGTTGTTCCATTTCCATTTTTCAGGTTTCCCTGCCCCTTTTATTCTCATCTTTGTTTTAAACTAATTGTTGATTGCTTGGTCTCATACAGGTGATTTTTTTTAATGGTCACAGTACTTACAGGTGATAGTCATTACTTTTTTAAGCCAATTTGTTATTTAGCTACAAAGTGACCTGAGAGGTTAGTTTAGGTTCCTGGTTTGAAGGGTATCTCAGGGCACTAGTCTCAAGGAGGCCTCCAGTCTCAACTCGTCCAGTAGGTCTTTTTTTTTTTAATTAGGAATTTGAGGTTCTGTCACATAGAATATTTTGACGGCTGCTGCCAACTACTCCTTTTGAAGAGTCATTTTGATTTCTGGTCACACCTCCAGCATATGGAAGTTGTCAGGCTTCTCATGTTCTCGCTCATGGTGGATGTAATCATTAAAACCTGTGTCTCCAGTCTGACGGGGGAACATCTTATCCCATCGTGGTTATTTTGTGTTTAAGTAGGAATAAAGTTGCGCATCTTTTCATGTGTTTATTGGCTGTTGGTATTTATTTTTATGCCTTTAGTTTGCTGATATCCTTTACTGATTTCTCCATTGTATGAGCTCTTATGTACCTTAGCTGTTAATCATTTTTTATGTATGTTACAAATTTCTTTCTGTCAGTGTATCGCTTGTCTTTTACCTTTGCTTATGGTGTCTTTTGACCCAAATATTTATGTAGAAGAATTGGTCAATTATGCAGGTATTAGGGAATTTAAATTGATTTAGACTGGTGGTTGGGCCTGTTTTAGTGATTATTCAGATTTATGTATATATATTATTGTGATTAATAAACCTTTTAGAAGTTAAATCACTTCATGGGCACACATTTCCGTGTTTTCCCTCAATCAGGGGCTGTTAAAAGTACAGCTGCTCTTGTGTAGGGAGTCCTAGATAATCTGGGATGCTGGAAAGAGGTTCCCCATGTGTGGAAAGATTAGAGACCACTGATCCAGAAGATGGACTTACGTCTGCTGTGAATAATCAATACCAACTGCTGTTGAATCGATTCTGACTTACAAGGACCCCACATGTGTCAGAGTAGAACCGTGCTCCGTAGGGTTTTCAATGACTGTTTTTTCAGAAGTAAATCACCAGGCCTTTCTTGCAAGGCTCCTCTGGGTGGACTCAAACCTCCAAACTTGCAGTTAGCCATTGAGTGTGTTAACCATTTGTACCACCCAGGAACTCCATAAAAAATTGATAAGATGCATTAATCAGGAATTTTTTGGCTGAAATTAGCTGAAACGCAACTCCAACTAGCTTAAGCAAGAGGAGAACTTTCTCAACTGACATAACCGGGAAATCTAAGAAAGGTTCTGGCTCTGGCCACATCTCCCACTCTTTGTCTCTCTGATTAGCTCTCTTCTTTTGTTGGTCTCCCTCGTCACTACTTAGCATCATTCTTTTCTACCACACACAGAGGGTATCCACAGAGGGACAGATGGGTGGGACAGCCCCAAGTCTTCATTGTTACAGATAGACATCCAGAAAAAACACCCTTTTCTAGTGTCTGTGTGCCACATCTCTCAAGGAAAAGGAGGCCAGTTGCCCCATCACTATGGCCCTATTCTTCACTGACAATAGTCACACATAGGCCCACCCCAGCCAGGGGTCAGGGGGCACTGTGACTGACAGTTCAACCAGAACCGCATGGAGAGTCAGAGGGACAGTTCACCAACAGGAAGAAGGGTGCTAGGTGTCTCCAAAACAGACTGCAGGACCCACACGTGACACCCAGAAGACTGGTGGGGAAGGCTGGCCTGGAGGCAGAGGAGTGAACGGGAGATGAGACCCCATCCACCACAGACTCCTTAGGCAGCTGCCCTCACCTCTCCCAGGGTCCTTGGCTTTCTGTGAAGTAGTCTCATGGTTAGTGAGGATGCCTGTGATTGGGCTGTGGGGGCCACAAAGTACAAAGCAGATACCATTAAATAAGTCAGACACCTACTTCTAGCATTTAGTAAGTGCCCAGTATGGGTGATTGTCCTTATTTATTAATAGAATTCAAAGGGTCTCCCTCATGGAGGGAGAGAATCAGGTCGTAAGAAGTGAGCTTTTAAGTGCTTACTTTAACCACCTTGAGCAAGGCCCCATTCTCTGGGATGCTCCTGCAGTGTTGTGTAGATAGTTACAGACAGTTATTGATGAGGAGAGGGTGATGATATTAAGAAAGAGGCAGGACTCAGTGGGGCTCAAGGAACAGGTTATGAATAAAAACGAACCCATTGCCATCAAGCTGGTTCTGATATTGGCGGCCCCATGTGTTAGAGAGTAGAGCTGGGCTCCATAGGGTTTTCTTGGCTATAATCTTTACGGAAGCAGATCACTAGGCCTCTCTTCCATAGCATCACTGGGTGGGTTCAAACCACCAACTTTTAGGTTAGTCAATCACAAACCTCTTGTGCCCCCCAGGGACCCCACTACACTAAAATTCATTGCTGTCGATTCCGACTCATAGCGACCCTGTAGGACAGAGTCAAACTGCCCCATAAGGCTTTCAAGGAGCAGCTGGTGGATTCGAACTGCTGACCTTTTGGCTAGCAGCCAGGCTCTTAACCATGGCACCACCAGGGCTCCTACTACACTGACCAAAAAAAGCCCGAAACCTGTTGCTGTCAAGTTGACTCCAACTCACGGAGACGCTATAGGACAGAGTAGAACTGCCCCATACAGTTTCCAAGGAGTGCCTGGTGGATTTGAACTGCCGACCTTTTGGTCAGCAGTCGTAGCACTTAACCACTACGCCACCACTACACTGAAGCCCACCCTAATTCCTGGGGAGGGAATAGTTAGTGTGAAATGCAGCCCTGCCCTGGGCCCCTCCAGAGACTTTGTGTGTCATGATCTGCTTTGCTTCCCTCACAGTCCACCTGATCCCGGTGTCGACAGCTAAGAATGGAGTGAGTAGCAAGAGTCGAAAGAGAATCATGCCCAACCCGGTGACAGAGCCCCCAGTGATGGACCCCATTTACGAAGCTCTTCTGTACTGCAACATCCCAAGTGTGCCTGAACGCAGCATGGAAGGTAGGCCTGGCTGTGCTGTCTGACTCTGTACGTTGCAGCCCAGGGCTTCGTCATGGGACAGACCCCTCTGTGGGCTAGTTCTTTTCAAGCAGAATAGCACAGTGGTAAGGAGCTAGATGCCCTGGGTTCAAATCCTACAGTTGTCACTAGGCTGTGCCCTTGAATGAGTGCCTGAGTCTCAGCTTTCTCTGCCGTAAAACGGGGGTAACTAGTTGTACCTGGAGCCCTGGTGGCACAGCGGTTAAGAGCTCAGCCGCTAATGAAAAGGTTGGCAGTTCAAATCCACCAGGCACTCCTTGGAAACTCTATGGGGCAGTTCTACTCTGTCTGATAGGGTCGCTGTGAGTTGGAATTGACTCGACGGCAAGGGTTTTTTGTCTTTTTTTTTTTTTTGTAGTACCTATCCGCAGGGCTGCTGGGAGAATTAAGTAAATGCATAGCACAGCATATGGTTCACGATAACCAGTCATTGTTGAGTCGATGTGTACTCAGAGTGACCGCATGTGTGCAGAGTAGAACTGTGTTCCGTGATGTTTTCAACGCTGTGACCTTTCAGAAGCAGATTGCCAGGCCTGTCTTCTGAGGCACCTCTGGATGGGTTTGAACGACCAACCTTTTGGTTAGCAGCTGAGCACTTAGCTGTTCGCCCCACCCAGGGACTCCAGTTCATTGTAAGTTTGGCGCAAATGTTCACCACAATCATGATTGTCATCAAGATGTCAGCGAGATGGAAAGGTGGCCTTGGTGGAGCTTTAGAGTATCCCCCTCCTTTCTGGGTCACTTCTCTCGGGGCTTAGAACATCTACAGGAAGCTGATGTCTTACAGTAAAGGTGTGGGGAAATATGATTTCCGTGTAGAGCATTGTTTTTTTAGAACTGTATCAAAGGATATGTTGAATGTTTATTTGCACCTGCCATGTTTCATAAAAGATTTAAAGCAGAAATCATTGTTTCCAGTATTTCTGGGGTCCTCCCCCTGGTCTGTGGGTGTGAGTGAGGCCACATTAATAGTCATGCCCCATTTCACTGGCCTCCAGCCCCCAGCCACTCTCCCCCTCTTATTGCTGGGGGGTCTCATGCCCCTCTGCCCTTCCTCATGAGGCTCCTCAGTGGCCTTCACCCAGCCCAGGGGCTCCTCCCATGGCCAAGGCTCCACAGCCCCTCCAGAGTGGCTCCCTGTCCCCTCGGAGGCCCCCACTGACTCCTCTGAATCCCAGAGTGGACATGGCCTGGGTAGCTCTATGTTCTGTTCAGCCAAAACGGCTGGCACTTCCTGAGCGATGCCTGAACCATGTGCTTCCCTCTCACAGGTCACGCACCGCATCACTTTAAGCTGGTCTCAGTGCACGTGTTCATCCGCCACGGGGACAGGTACCCACTGTATGCCATTCCCAAAACGAAGCGGCCAGAAATCGACTGCACTCTGGTGGCTAACAGGTAAATTGCACTTTTTCTAAAAGTCAGTTTCAACAGCCTCTCATCTCCTGTGCTCATCAGACCAATGATGATGGCTTAATACGGTAGGAAGAGTGACCTGCTTTTGTTGAGTGCTTATTGTTTGCCAGATGCCCAATTTTCAGGACTGTCCTTCATGTTAATGCCATTTTACAGATGAGAAGACTGAGGCCCAGAGGGGTCAAGTCACCGTGTAAGGTCACACAGTAGAGAAGCTAGGGTTTGAGCCCAGTTTAGTCTGAGGCCCACTCACCCACCTGTCCTTCAGTTTGAGAAAGAGCTGGGACATGGAGCAACGAGCACTGGATTAGGAGTCCCTCAGATCCTGGCTTGGTTCTTCCATTCAGGGCAGTAGGCAAGGCTCTTATCTTACTGAGCTGCAGCCTTCTGTCTCTCAAATGGGGATGGCAATGCTTACCACACAGGGCTGGGTGAGGAGTAAGGGAGGTGATATAGGGAGTGTGCATTATCAATTGCAAAGCCGTATTAACGTAAGCTATTACTCCAGCCTTTTAATTTTTCACAGGAGTGGAGGCAGCCGGTTCTTGGTTGAGAGCTGTTAGGATGAAAAATAATTGAACAGGGAGTGGAAATTGCATATATGGAAATTGCCTGGCCCTAAAATTAGAGGCACAGTTGGCAATAAAACGATAGGCTAGATCTCAGTCACTGTGTCTGGGGGCCCATAGCATCCCTAGCAGAGCTTCTTAAACGACGCCGTGAGATGGAGAAGCACTCAGTAGGAAAGACGTTATTTTGATGAAATGCTTTTGGGGCGCCAGCATCCTCTCCCAGCGGGGCAGGCCTGGCAGAGTGGTAGATGACCTCAAGGCAGCCCGGGCTGTGCTTTATAAGCAGATTGAAACGTGACTCCATGACCCCGGGAATTTCAGGTTAACTCTTTGCAGCTCAAGCCTTCCCTGGTATTGTGTGGAAGGTTAAGTAAACCATGTTACATAAAAACATTGTGAAACACTGCCTGCCTGTGGGTCTTTATACCGGTAGTCATTTACTGCTGGAAGTGGTGATCTTGCAGCCCAGGTTCTCCTTCCTGTAGTTAGCAAGCATGGGTGCATAGCTAGGATTCCATAGGTTGGGAAACCATCCTGGGCCGAGCTCAGCCCATGTCAGAGGGGCCACACAGGCACTTATTTGTCTCTTTGGGCCAGCCTCTGCCCTCTAGCCTTTAGTTCCAGGCTTTCTGCCAGGACCTTCTGCCCCTGCCATACCCTACTTCTGGCCAGTCCTTCACTCCTTCGTGCTTTGCATCTGCTGTTTGCATTGCTTGTTCCCACTGTCCCTGCTTGGCCCACAACTCCCTCTCCTTCGAGGCTCACCTGAGTGCTTTCTCCTCTAGAACTTCCGCTGGTACATTAGGGTGGCTTCTCTGGTTGTGAGCAGCAGGCATTGACACTGCCTAACTTAACCTGAAAAGGGGGACGTACAGGAAGGGCCTCAGAAAACAGGGTAAGATTCAAAATATTTGATCACCAGACCTTAACTGGCCTTGGAGTCCCTGAGTGGTGCACATAGTGAAAGTGCTTGGCTGCTAATCGAAAGGTTAGAGGCTCACGTCCACCCAGAGGTACCTCAGAAGAAAGGTCTGGTGATCTGCTTCCAAAAAATCATTCGTTCAATCCCCTACGGAACACAGTTCTTCTCTGGTACACATAGGGTCACCATGAGTCCCATGGGGTCGACTCAGCGGCACCCAGTTTGTTAACTGCCTTAGGGCTGGGGCAAGGGTGGAAGCCAACTGCTGTGCTAGGCATAAACCCTTTAGTTTCTGGATTGTAGAGACAGGTTGGAGCATCTGGGGTGGCTGGAGGGCACAGATGGGGCCCTGGCAGGGTCGCTGGGGGAAGTGGCTTATCAGGCACAGCAGCGTGTCAACATCTTAGCAAGTGGGACAGCCTCATCCTTGCACGTAGCTGGACATCAGCCCTTTGAAGAGCCCAGGCAAGGATGAACCACTGGGCCTCTGAGCTGGCCAGACGCAGGAACCACCCCAAGGACTCTGTGGCCAACAACATGCTGCACCCCAGCAACCCCCAGTTTCTGCTCCCCTTCTCTAGTCGGATTTCAAATTCCCGGAAGTGAGAATATGACTGGCTCGGCTCAGACCACATGTCTTTCCCCAGACCAATCGGCTGTGGCTGGAAGGTCCCTGAGCAGCTTGTGGCCTCTGGAGGCAATCCCGGGAATTGGGCTGTTCCCAGAGCAGGGCCATGGGACAGCGCCCACCTGGAAGACCACAGTGCTCTCGTGGCCCCTGGCACCTTGTAGCTTGCCCTCCCCAGCACGACCGTCTCTAGTCTCCGCAGATCATGGGCTCCTCAAGGGCACTGGGTCTTACCCACCCTGTGTTCTGCCCAGGCCCTGGCATATACTAATTGTTGAATTGGGTTGGTTGCAGAATGAATTCAGGACCTCAGTGAGACTCATAGGTCAGAATCCCCTATCATGTGCCCCGTTATAGATTTAACCTCAGCCACGGAATCCCCTGAGGCCTTTCAAGAGTCAACCTTTGTCACCTGTTTGATGTTGAGCAAGTCATTTCATCTCTCTGAGCCTCAGTACTCTGTTCTACGAAACGAACCCAACCGAACCCACTGCCGTCAACTCTGTTCTAGAATAGGGGAATAACAGAACTGCCCTTATAACATCCTCATGACGTCTACATAAGATGATAGAGGAAAGCATTTAGCCTGGTCCATACTGAAAGCTTGATAAATGGCAATGTGTCATTTACAGCAGCTGCCCGGAGGCCTTCTGGGACCTGGCCTCATTCCTTCTCTGCGGTGGGTATGGTCACAAGGCCAGTCAGGTCCCAGAGCCTCTTTCTCTGTCCCAGCCATGGTAGGACCCTCTGATGGAGCTCTTGTTTCAGAGGCTTGGCTCCTAGGGGCCAGTTGTCCTGGCTTCCTCTGCCCTCCTTTTCCTTTGTCTCCATTTTAGCCTAGTTTTATGGAACATCATGTATTTTTATGAGCTACCTTAAATCCTTTGTGGAAAGAAGGTAGAGGATGCATGTCTAATTAATTAATTAATGTCATTTAATTAATTTCTATCTCTGAAAAATAAATAAAAGTTGACTTGTCATTATAAACACATCCTTAGAGTGGTCAGGAACCCCAATGGGGTAGATCTACCTTGGGCCACTGACTCCCTGGGTACTGTGGTATCTGGGTCATTGGCAATGCCTGCTGCCTTCCCAGATGCTATTTCAGCTTCATAAATTATTACTTTTATGACCTTCTACTTAGAGCACACCAAAAAAAAAAAAAATGTAATGTGTCCCCTGAGGGTGCCCGTTACTACAGTGCAGCGGAAGGGAGACTTCGGGCCAGCAGGCACGGGTGTGGTGAGCAGAATCAAGCAGGAGCTGGTAGTCTGTACAAGTCAGTTGCCCCGATGTTTCCATCCATGATGAAACACGGCATGACTTTAACACTGCCTCTTCTTGAACGCCATGGGCCTCATGAGAAAGGTGTTGTTCTAACCTTCAGAGTTCTTTGTTTAGCCAGCAATAAGGTTGTGAGTCACTGATATGCTATGCCTAGTAAATGCTTTTTAAATATGAATTAAATAACTTTTCCTGGATTGAAGGAAGAAAAAAAATATTTACTTCTATCAGCGTTTATGTAACACATTTTATTTTTAAGCTCCTATGATGTGCCCTGGAAACCCTGGTGGTGTAGTGGTTAACAGCTATGGCTACTAACCAAAAGGTCAGTATTTCAAATCCACCAGGCATTCCTTGGAAACTCTATGGGGCATTTCTACTCTGTCCTATAGGGTCGCTATGAGTTGAAATCAACTCAATGGCAATGGGTTTGGGTTTGATTTATGATGTGCCCTGCATGGCATAAGCAGTTAACATGCTTGGCTGCTAACCAGAATGTTGGCAGTTCTAGATCACCCAGAGGTACCATGGAAGAAAGTCCTGGGGACCCACTTGCAGGGAAAAAAACAGCTGTTGAAAACCCTCTGGAGCACAGTTCTACTCTGACACGCATGGGGTCGCCATAAGTCAGAGTTGACTTGATGGCAACTGATTGTCATGTGTGGGTACTATCAGGTTTCTGTGGATTCCTGGAAGAAAAGCTGTTCCTGCCCTCAGGGAGCCCACCAGTGTCTGGAGACAGAGCTAGTGCTGGCACACGTCAGCACTCAGTGAATGCTAGCTAGCAGAGGGGGTTAAAGCGGCAGCGGCAGCAGTATTACAAAAAGAAAAGGAAGGAGCAGAAGTAGTTTGGGTCCCATATTTTGTGGTCTGAGCCAGAGGAGGGGCAACTTGGCTTAGCTTGGGGCAGGAAAGGGAGGTGGGATGGCAGATCTGGGAAAGCCACCCAGAGAAAGGGCCCTGAAGGCTGTGCAGGAGCAAGTCAGGCAGCAGCCAATGATGAGCGGCCCCTCGGGCAGTGAGAGCTACCGCGCAAAGGTGGAGCCGTCGGAGTTAGTTCACAGGGCTTGAGCATGGAGTGGAGAGGTAGGTGGGAACTAGCCGCCTGATGTTCCACATGCCCAGCCAGCAGTGTGGACTCCAGGCACAGGCAGCAAGGGAGTTATGAGGAATTTCAGGCTGGGGAGTGAAGGCATGAAATGATGAAGCTCTGACTGCCAGAGCATGAAGCGTGGTGGGTTAGAAGCGAGTGGTGGTTTTACGTAATTATTGTAATAACAGTTCAGAAGAAAGACTTCACGGAGAGTCAAAGCCCAAGTCCTTATAATGACCTACAAGGGCTTCTGTGGTCTTACTCCGTCTGTTTACTCTCTAGCTTCCTCTCCCGCTCTTCCTGCCCTCACTCGCTCCACTTCAGCATACCACTCCTTGCTCTTGTTCAGACACTGGCCATGCTGCTGCCTCAGGGCATTTGCACTGCTTCCTCTCTAGAAGGCTTTTGCTGGTTCTCTCCCTCTTTCAAATTTTTACAGAAGCAGACTGCTACATCTTTCCTGCAGAGTGGCTGGTGAGTTCAAACTGCTGACCTTTGGGTTATCAGCCAAGCACTTAACAATTGTACCACCAGGGCTCCTTAGGGTAAGGTAGAGCTATTGTAATAAAGAGATCCAAGAATGCATTGCCTTAAACAGCAAAGACGTTTATCTCTTCCTGTGTGAAGGTATGAGATGAGTGTTCTAGGTGACTTGGCTCCACATGGTCATTCAGGGCCCCAGGTACCTTCTAGATAGTTGCACCCACCGTCCCCTGATGTGTCTACATGGCTGGACCTGGGTTGCTGCCAGCGCTGACTAGTGGTCAGAAGGAAGGAAGAGACTATGAAAGGGGCATGCCCATTGTCTTAAATCTTAAGCCTAGAAATAACATACATCCTTCCACATTGGTAACTTTCAGTCGTCTGGCTCTGCCGAAGCATTAAGACCTAGGAAATGAGATCTAACCAACTTCCAGGAAGAAGAAGGGATTAGATTTTATTGTAGAACTAGAAGTCTCAGCCACAAGAGCCTTTATTTTTAATAGTTCTACCAAAGTCTAGATGGATTAATATTTTTTTTTTATGGTGACTTGCAGTGCTCTTTGAGTGGCACACATAGTTATGTGCTTGACTACTAACCAAAGGGTTGACCATTGGGACCCACCCAGAGGCACCTCAGAAGAAAGGCCTGATACTCTCCTTCCAAAGGATCACAGCGATGAAAATCCTATGGAACAGTTGTATTCTGCAACATACTGAGTCATCATCAGTCAGAATCGACTTGATGGCAACTGGTTTGGTTTTGAATTTTTTTTTGTTTTTGTTTTCTGGTAGCTTGCTATAGTCATTGTTACAGATTATGGAAGGCTTGGTCTTTTCATGAAACAGCCAAGAATGATGTACTTCACAGCTGAATTCATTAACATATTTTTGGAGCATCTATCATGTGCTGATTCATCTGTCTGTCATATTGTGGTGGCTGGCGTGTGGATGTGACACTGGAGCTGTGCCACTAGTATTTCAAATACCAGCAGGGTTACCCATAGCAGACAAGTTTCAGCAGAGCTTCCAGACTAACATAGACTAGGAAGAAGGACCCGGCAGTCTACTTCTGAAAAAAACTGGCCAGTGAAAACCTTATGAATAGCATTGTCTGAGATAGTGGAGGAAGATGAGCCCCTCAGGTTGGAAGGCACTTAAAATATAACTGGGGAAGAGCTGCCTCCTCGAGGTAGAATTGACCTTGATGTAGATGGAGTAAAGCTTTTGGGACCTTCATTTGCTGATGTGGCACGACTCAAATGAGAAGAAACAGCTGCAAACATCCATTAATAATTGGAATGTGGAATGTACGAAGTATGAATCTAGGGAAATTGAAATTGTCCAAAATGAAATGGAATGCATAAAGATTGATATCCTTGGTGTTACCAGAAATGGACTGGTATTGGCCATTTTGAATCAGACAATCATATGGTCTACTATGCCAGGAATGACAAATTGAAGAATGACATTGCATTCATCATCATCAAAAAGAATATTTCAAGATCTATCCTGAAGTACAGTGCTGTCAGTGCTAGGATCATATCCATATGCCTTATCATGGATTGAATTGTGTTCCCCCAAAATTTGCCTATCAATTTGGTTAGGCCATGATTCCCAGTATTGTGTGATTGTCCACAATTTTGTCATCTGATATGATTTTCCTATGTGCTGTAAATCCTGCCTTTATGATGTTAATGGTGCGGGGATAGGCAGCCATTATGTTAATGAAGCAAGACTCAATCTACAGGATTAGATTGCATTTTGAGCCAGTTTCTTCTGGTATATAAAAGAAGAGAGCAGAGAGATGGAGGATCAGGGGGGAGGGCGGGTGGAGGGACCTCATACCACCAAGAAAGTAGTGCTGGGAGCAGAGCACATCCTTTAGACCTGGGGTTCCTGTGCAGAGAAGCTCCTAGTCCAGGGGAAGATTGATGACAAAGACCTTCCTCCAGAGCCAACAGAGAGAGAAAAGCCTTCCCCTGGAGCTGATGCCCTAAATTCAGACTTCTAGTCTACTTTACTGTGAGGAAATAAATGTCTCTTTGTTAAAGCCATCCACTTGTGGTATTTCTGTTATAGTAGCAGTAGATAACTAAGACACGCCTACAAGGAAGACCAGTTAATACGAGTGTTACTCAAATTTGTGCACCAACCACTAATGAAAAGATGAAGAAACTGAAGATCTTTACCAACATCTGCAGTCTGAAATTGATCAAACATGCAATCAAGATGCAGTGATAATTACTGATAATTGGAATGCGCAAGTTGGAAATGAAGAAGAAGGATTGGTAGTTGGAAAATATGGCCTTGATAATAGAAATGATGCTGGAGATCACATGATAGAATTTTGCTAGACCAATGACTTCTTTGTTGTAAATACTTTTTTCAGCAATGTAAATGGCGACTATATATGTGGACCTCACCAGATAGAATACACAGGAATTAAATCAACTACATCTGAAAGAGACAACGGAGAAGCTCAATATCATCAGTCAGAACAAGGCCAGGGGCCCACTGAGGAACAGATCATTGGTTGCTTATATGCAAGTTCAAGTTGAAGCTGAAGAAAATGAAAATAAGTCCACAAGAGCCAAAAATACAACCTTGAGTATATCCCACCTGAATTTAGAGACAGTCTCAAGAATAAATCTGATGCATTAAACACCAATGACCAAAGACCATACAAGTTGTGGAATGACATCAAGGACATCATACATGAAAAAGCAAGAGGTCATTAAAAAGAAAAAAAAAAAGACCAAAGTGGATGTCAGAAAAGACTCTGAAACTTGCTTTTAAGTGTAAAGTAGCTAAAGTGAGTGGAAAAAATGAAGTAAAAGAGCTGAACAGAAGATTTCAAAGGGCGGGTTGAGAAGTCAAAGTATTATAATGAAATGCAGAAAGACCTGGAGTTAGAAAACCAAAAGGGAAAAACATGTTTGCCATTTCTCAAGCCGAAAGAACTGAACAAAAAATTCAAACCTCGAGTTGCAATATTGAAGGATTGTATGGGCAAAATATTCAAAGTGGGAAGCAGTGAAAGAAGATGGAAGAAATACACAGAGTCACTGTACCAAAAAGAATTAGTAGACATTTAGCCACTTCAGGAGGTAGCATACGCTCAAGAATCGATGCAGGAAGAAGTCCAACCTGCACTGAAGGCATTGGCGAAAAACAAGGCTCCAGGAATTGGCGGAATGCCAGTTGAGATGTTTCAACAAAGTGATGCAGTGCTGGAGGTGCTCCCTTGTCTATGTCAAGAAATTTGGCCAACTGGCTGGAAGAGATCCATATTTGCACCCATTCCAAAGAAAAGTGATCCAACAGAATGTGAAATTATCGAATAGCATCATTGTCTTAGGCTGGGTTCTCTAGGGAAGCAAAACCAGCGAAGTGTGTATATATAAAAAAACCAAACCTACTGCCGTCGAGTTGATTCCAACTCATAGCGACCCTATAGGACAGAGTAGAACTGCCCCATAGAGTTTCCAAGGAGTGCCTGGTGGATTCGAACTGCCGACCTCTTGGTTAACAGTCGTAGCATTTAACCACTACACCATCAGGGTTTCCAGTGTGTATATATTTATTTATTTATATATATATATATACGTATATACACACACACACACCCCAAACCAAACCTGTTGCCATTGAGTTGATTCCATTCCAACTCAAAGTAGACCTGCCCCATAGGGTTTCCAAGGAAAAGCTGGTGGATTCGAGCTGCCTACTTTTTGGTTAGCAGCCTGAGCTCTTAAACATTACACCACCAGGGTTTCCATATATATATTTAGAGAGAGAGAGAGAGAGATTTATCTCAAGGAAATGGCTCACGCAGTTGTAGAGGCTGGCAAGTGCCATGTCCACGCGTCAGGTGTCAATCTGGAGGCGTCTCCTGACTCATGTAGCTGCAGAGGCTGACGAACCCAAGATCTACAGATCAGATGGTAGGCTGCTGGCTTATGTCTGCAAAGGCTGATGCATCTAAGATTAGCAGATAAGACAGCAGGTTACTGGCCCGAGTCCCAAGAACTGTAGGTTGCTGATGTCAGATGGATCTTGGCTGAAAGCACAGAATACCAGAAAGATGTTTGCCTGAGTTTTATTGACTATGCAAAGGCATTATGTGGGTCCTAACAAATTACGGATAACATTGTGAAGAATGGAAATTCCAGAACATTTAATTGTGCTCATGCAGAACCTGTACATAGACCAAGAGGCAGTCGTTTAAACAGAATAAGGGAATACTGCATGGTTTAAAATCAAGAACGTTTGTGTCAGGGTTGTATTCATCCATCATAGTTATTCAATCTGTATGCTGGGCAAATAGTCCGAGAAGCTGAACTATATGAAGAAGAACATGGCATTAGAGGAAGACTCATTAATAACTTGCAATATGCAGGTGACACAACCTTGCTTGCTGAAAGTGAAGAGGACTTTTGAAGCACTTACTGATGAAGATTAAAGACTACAGCCTTCAGTATGGATTATACCTCAACATCAAGAAAACAAAAATCCTCACAACTGGACCAATAAGCAACATCATGATAAACGGAGAAAAGACTAACGTTGTCAAGGATTTCATTTTACTTGGATCCATACTTAAGGCCCATGGAAGCAAGCAGTCAAGAAATCAAACTATGTGTTGCATTGGGCAAATCGGCTGCAAATGTCCTCTTTAAAGGGTTGAAAACCAAAGATGTCACTCTGAGGACTAAGATAAGCCTGACCCAAGCCATGGTATTTTCAGTCACCTCATATGTATGCAAAAGCTGGACAGTGAATAAGGAAGAACAAAAAAGAATTGATGCCTTTGAATTACAGGGTTGGTGAAGAATATTGAATATTCAATGGGCTGCCAGAAGAATGAACAAAAATCTCCCTTGGAGGATTACTGCAGAATGATCCTTAGAAGCAAGGATGGCAAGACTTCATTTCACGTACTTTGGACACATTATCAGCAGGAACCAATCTCTGGAGAAGGACGTCATGCTTGGTAAAGTAGAGGGGCAGTGAAAAAGAGGAAGAACCTCAATGAGATGGACTGACACAGTGGCTGCAACAATGGGCTCAAACATAGCAACGATTGTGAGGATGGAGCAGGACCGGGTAGTGTTTCATTCCGTTGTATGTAGGGTCACTATGAGTTGGAACTGACTTGACAGCCCCTAACAACAACAACATCAGCCATGTGCTGAGTACACTCTAAGCTCCTGGGGATGGACCTGTCAGGTCCAGGAGAGACCCAGGGGCTCAGGTTACCTAAGGTGCAATCATTTGTTGCCTTTTCTATAAGAGAATTTTTTATTTTAATGAATTTTCATCTCTCCATGCCAAAAAAAGAAAAAGGTTTAATGAATACAGTTAGATAGCAGAGCATCATTAAGCAGTCACATGCCCTTAATACTTAGGACATCTCACCAGACACGTTCAGTGGTGCAATTCCACTTCTCACACTGGCAGCAAAGCTTTCTCAGATCATCAGACATCACCAGCCTGAAATAATGGCCGGCACTTGACTCCGGGTGACAGATAGCCTCTGGTCGACGTTGACTCATATTAGTAGCCTCATTGTCAGCTTGGAAATTTTATTTCCCAGTTTGCAAACGTTTCTGTATTTTAGCTCCAGGCACAGTAATATACCCTCTGTTTTTTACGGAAAGAAACAATTCCCTGCGGCAATCTGGGCTGATTTATTAGACGATACCTCATGCCGGGATTAGCATTCTCTAATTTTAAAACATATGTTTTAAAAGATGGATTTTTTTTTTTTAATTTTATGTTTTTCAAAGATAAGGAAGCCACTTCGGCAGCTGTTTTACAAGCATTTCCACAGTTAATTGGGCTTTCAGACAGCAGGGGTCTGCATTAGAATAATTTGTCTTTGCTTCTTTTCATGCTGATCCTTATGCGGTTTAGTTGCAAACTACTCTATCTGTCCGCTTCTGTTCAGCTGGAAAGTGTGTATACGTTCATAGGTCATTTCACGATGGAGAAGAAAATGTGCGTCTATCCATAGGTTATTTCATTATTCAGAGAAATTGCGTATTAGTGATTAGAAAGATAAATTACGCCTTGACTTACCACATGTACTTTGTAGCAGAGACTTAAAGAACGTTTTCATCCAGAGCACATAAACAGACTGGTGATTAGATATTCATTACCACCCTACATTAAATGAGATATTGTGTGTGCAGGGTGCATAAGAAAAAAAAAAACAGTTTTCGTCTTGTTGACTGCGATTCACAGCGACCCCATGTGTGTCAGCGTAGAACTCTGCTCTGCAGGGTTTTCAGTGGTTGATTTTTTGGAAGTTGATTGCCAAGACTTTCTTCCAAGGTTCTTCTGGGTGAACTCGAACCTCCAACCTTTTGGTTAGCAGCCGAGCATGTTAGGTGTTTGCATCACCCAGGGACTCCACAGAGTTCATAGTGAACTGTAAAGAGCTATAGAGATCCTGGTTGTTTTAATTAGTTGACAGTTTTCTTAAAGTGAGGTTTTCTAGAGGTTCAGTAAATTAAGGATTAAGAGTTAGCTCGGTGAAGGTTGGGGTAGGATTTTCCAAGAGGAAGGGAAGGCATGTAGAAAGGCTTGGAGGCATGTGTCGGGGGAAAGGAACAGGTTGGTTCTGTGTGGCCACATCATAGCCCTAGAGTGGGGGGCGTGGGGAGGGATGAGCCCTCAAAGTGAGGTGGGGCCAGACTAGATTGAGAGGGGCTTGCTGGCTCCTTCTGGACAGACCGTGGCGATGTGGAGCCACTGGAAGGGCAGCAATGGGTCAGAGTTGCCTTTCAAGTAATATGTCTGGCTGTAGAGAATGAAAGATTAAAAGCAGGGAGGCCCATTAGGGGCCCAATGGCATCCAGACGAAATTTCCCGAGGCCACAGGTAGTAGCTGTGGGGATGAAGGAGAGAGGGATGGGGCAGTACTAGGAGGAAAGGTCAGCAGGGTTGGGAGGTACACGGCATGTGGAGGGGGAGGAGAGGGAGAAATCCAGGGCAACTCCCAGCCTAGGGCATGACTGAAGGGGTGGGTGTTGGTGTTTGGGCTGGAGAGGGAGCCCAGGAGGCGGTAGAGGGTGGGACAGGATGGTAGAGGGCAGAGCCGCGTCCCATGGTGCCAGGTGCAATGTCAGTGGAGCAGAGGGTAGGGACTCAAGCTACCTTACAGAGCCAGGGTTTCATGTGTAGGTGGCAGGGGTCAAGGAATTTAAAAGTGATCAGGCTAGTATTCATTACCAAAAAAACCCAAAACTCGTGGCCGTCGAGTCAATTCAGACTCATAGCAACTCATAGTCCCTATAGGACAGAGTAGAACTGCCCCATAGGCTTTCCAAGGAGCAGCTGGTGGATTTGAACTGCTAAACTTCTGGTTAGCAGCAGAGCTCTTAACCATGGTGCCACCAGGGCTCCAGTTACCTGTTACCGTGGGTGAGAAATGCCAGGGAGTATGTGGGGGTGTTGTTTGCTGAGGTTGGGAACTAATGTTATAGCTGTTACCTCCTAAGCAAAGGTGGGCTTTTGGGGGGCACTCTGACTACTAATCCTCTGTGTTGTCTCTTTAGGAAACCGTATCATCCTAAACTGGAAGCTTTCGTTAGTCACATGTCAAAAGGATCCGGAGCCTCTTTCGAAAGCCCCTTACACTCCCTGCCTCTTTACCCCAATCACCCGCTGTGTGAAATGGGAGAGCTGACACAGACAGGTATGTGTGACAGCCAGTCGCTCCTTTATTCTCCCACCTACACTTCCGTTTGGCATATATTTATGGTGAATATTCCCATGTAAGGCCCTCAGGCATGTGGGACTCAATTTTTTTTTCCCCACCTTGAAGAGCTCAGAGTCCACCAGGTATCCAATTAAACATCTGATATCTAAAAATTAAAATAACTTTTTTTTTTTTAATTACGAAAGCAGTACGTGTTCATGGAAGAGAAATTGTTGTTATGTGCTGTCGAGTCAATTCCAACTCATAGCAACCCTATAGGACAGGGTAGAACTGCCCTGTAGGGTTTTCTAGGCTGGAATCTTTAAGGGAGCAGATTGCCAGGTCTTTTCTCCCACAGAGCAGCTGGTAGGTTTGAACTGCTGACCTTATGGTTAGCAGCTGAGCACTTAACCACTGTGCCACCAGGGCTCCTCGCAAGAGAAATTAGGAAAGACATTTAAGCAAAAGGAATAAAAATTTAAAGCAACTATCCTCCTACCGGTCAAGGAAATGGACCCTTAGTAATCTTTTCTCTGTACACACACACACAGACACACACACACACACACACTGGTATCTTACTAAAATACTTTATAATCCATTTTTTCACGTAACAATATATTGTGATAATTTTTTCTATTGTCTTAGTTGCCTAGTGCTGCTATAATAGAAAGACCACACGTGGGTGGCTTTAACAAACAGAAATTTATTTTCTTACAGTTTAGGAGGCTGGAAGTCTGAATTCAGGGTACCAGCTCTAGGGGAAGGCTTCCTTTCCCCTTTGGCTCTGGGGGAAGGTCCTCGTCTCTGTTCAGCTTCTGTTCCGTGGTTCCTTGCTGATCGTCATCTGTCTTCCCCATGTGTGCTTCCTTGCTTCTGTGTTGAATCTGCTCCTTTTATATCTCAATAGCGATTGGCTTAAGATACACCCTACAATGGCATGGCCTTACTAACATAACAAAGAAAAACTGTATGCCCAAAAGGGATTATATCCACCGGTATAAATATTTTTTGGGAGGACACAATTCGATCCATATCACCTGTCAATAAATATTCATTGACAGCGTCATTTCTGATGGCTGCATATCCTTCCACTACAGATGGGCTGTACTTGATTTAGTCAATCCCGTGTGCTTATACACTTCAGACAAAACACCTGATAGGCTTTGCTGTACAAGATCTCAGGGAGAAAAATATATGGCCCAAATCCCTGGACATGGAGTTTGTTTTGCTGAGTTTATTCCTTCCAGAAGCCTGTCTTTCCTGTTGCAGCCCTACCTAGACCGCCGTGCAGTCAGTTCCCTGTCCTGTAGGTTGGGGAGTTAACTATGGGGTAGCCTTGCTGGGAATGGAAGGCATCGGTGGTTCCCCAAGAGGTTCCTGGTTCTTCAGTCTGGGAGCTCAGAGCATGACCACACTACAGAACCTAATAAAGTGACCCAGTGCTTGCACCTGAATGTAGACAGGTGCCTGTGACGGCTACAGGTGCAGACCCAGGGAAGGGTGTGGTGTCAGGACGTGATTGTTCTCATCAGTTCTGAACAGAACAAAGGACAGACTTCCCTTAATTTACCCTGCATTTCTGGACAATTCTGTGACTGTTAACATTATGCAAAAATTGTTCTGTGTTTACATGGAAAACAGAGGTTCTAGGCTCTGGTGTTTAAATGGGTTTTTCACCTCTGGGAATGTCTTGTGAAACACTCATAAGTTACTTGGGGCCGAGAACCTCTGTTCCTTGTAAAGACAGTTTAGCTCCCTGTCCCCTGCCTGCCTTCTAATGTCCCTCCCCCCATTATCCTGACAGCAGAGGGCAGCACCATGCTTGCTGAGGATCAGTAGTTGCTCTGGTTATAAGTTACAGAAACCAACTCAAGTGAAAAGGGGAAATGTAAGGACTCAGGGCTGACTCCCAGACTCCAAAGGTAAGAACACGTCCAGGTCTCCAAAGACTGAACCAGGAATAAAAAAGCCATCCTGTCCCTGCCTCTGTCTGGGTTTGCCTCACATCTGTCTACAATCCTAGTTACACCCAGAGGTGAACATGCAAGTCCAGGTTCCTGGGACAGCGAATCAGATGGGCTTCCCTAGGGTCAGTGCCCATCAGTGCTGGCGAGGGGGGCGGTGACTGAGCAGAGAGCGGAGTGGGCAGCCGCGCGGGACCAGGGGCTGTTCCCTGAGAAGACATAGGGGTGTGGAGGGCCACTCACACACTTAGAGACAGTCATTCATTTGGACCTTTCGTCTCAATTCATCTGTTATCACCACAATATTTTCTAAATTACTATTACTCTAGATAGCATCTTGGCAGTACTCTCTGCTAATGTTCCCTCGTTCCCTTTCAATGGTCACTTCTATCTTCTGTTTTAAATGTGGCTGAAAGTTCATCGCTATTATAATCATTCATGACTGGCACACTTGTGACACCCATGTGATGAGATCATTATTTAACGCCTTCTCTTTGCAAGATGCTTTGGTAACTCCTGAGCTGGGGTGGGTGTGTCCAGATGAGTCAGACCCTCTGCTGCCCGCCCCGAAGAAGCGTGTGGCTGCAGTGGGACAGCGTACGTGTAGACAGCTAAATGTCATGCTGGCAGCTGCAGGGTCTAGCGGAGGGAACACGGGATTTAGAGTCAGACAGGCTAGAATGAGACTAATCCCATCTTCCCGACAGGCTGGGGTGAGTTAAATTTGATGCACTGTTTAACACTCAAGGAATGTAGCTAATGTTGTCATTGAGGTCTGGCAGCATGTGGGAACAGGAAGGAATTATTAATTTGACCTGGGGAAGAGGAAGGCTTTGCAAAGCTGGTAGCGTTGGAGCTAGGGATTGGATGAGGATTTCTCTAGGCAGAAAGGGGGAACAGCATGGACAAAGTCATGAAAATGTAAGCTGTGTTTGGAGAGTATGAGAAGTCCCAGATGGCTAGAACTCGGTGTTGATGCGTGAGAATGTAGGAGGAGGTGGCACCGTGAGCAGGGGCTAAGAGCACAGAGGCTTGAGTCTCGCTCTGCCACTTGGTAACTGAGTGGCGCAGGGCCTCAGCTTCCTCATCTGTAAGGAAATGGGGATAATAAGGATATACTTTCTTCATTGTAAGGAGTCAATGAAAAAGGCCTGGCACACAGTGAGCACTCCGACTTCTGTGTATGTAGCTTAAGTCATTCACTAGAGGAGAACTGGAGCATAGATTCTCAGTGTCTGGCATTCATGACTTGCTTCTTTTTTGCAAACCATTTTGGAAATGCTGAGACCTGTCCCAGCCCAGTTCCCTGAGAGGTTCCGCTCTCACTACCCTTCATTTGGAGCTCTCTCCCCTCCTGAGCCAGTACGTGTGCCTTTGTCTCACACATGTCAGCCTTAAGTATCTCATCTCTGTGGTAGAGCTTTTCAAACCTTTTGGACATCTGAATAAATGTTACTGGTCAGAGGGCCTGTGGGTGATTTACACCCTCACCGAATGCATATATGTACAAGACCGTGGCCCCTTACATCTGCTGGCTGAAGGGCGAACTTGTTTTTGTCTTGAGTTGATTTCTCTTGCTTTGAAGATAAGGCTTTTTAATGTAATTTATTTTTTTTTTTAAGATAACAGGTTGTACTGTGGTAGTTCAAAACTAAAGTGATATTAAAAGGTAAACTTGAAATTCTTGCTTCCACCTGTGGTCCATCCACCCCATGCATAGTCATTTCTTGTGCATCCTTCCAAACTTCTTTATACAAAATGCAAGTGTCTTAGTTCTGTAGCGCTGCTGTAACAAATACCAAAAGTGAGTGGCTTTAACAAATAGAAGAAATGCATTTTCTCACTGCTTTTGGGGGCTAGAAGTCCAAATTCAGGGTGCTAGATCTAGAGGAAGCCTTTTGCTGTGGGCTCTCGAGGAAGGTCCTTGTCTCCTTTGAGTTTCTGCTCCTGGGTGATCTTCATGTGGTTTGGCGTCTCTTCCCCCATCTCTGCTTACTCACCTGCTTGTTTAATCTCATATCTCAAAAGAGACTGACTTAAAACACACCCTACACTAAACTGTCTCATTAACATAACAAAGAAAACCCATTCCCAAATGAGATTATAACCACAGGTATAGGGGTTAGGACTTACAACACATGTTTTTGGGGGACAGAGCTCAATCTATAAGCAACTGCAAATACACATTCTTTTTCCTCTTTTTTATTTAAATGGAGCGTATGAAAAAAAATTTTTTTTTATGAAACATACTGCCAGCACTTTGCTTTTTTCAAATGCAGTGATATATCTGGTACCTGGTTCCATATCAGTACAGAGACAGCTCCCTTCCTTGCTGCCTAGAGTCTCTGCAGGTTGAGACAGAATGTGCGCAGGTTAGCAGAGAGCCTTCTGTTGAGTACAGTAGGGAAGGCAGGGCCAAGGAGGGAACTTCCCAGTAACGAGGGTGTTAAGCAGCAACAGGCAAGATTCCTTTCTCTCTTTACCTGAGCTCTGCTCTCCCTGCACACTGAGGAATGCTGTGTCCCTGGGCAGGAGGGAGAAGCTTCTCCCTAGGCCCGTGCCAATTATAGCCTGGACATCCACCAGCTGGTGATTCCTACCCTCAGAGGCCACCAGTCAAAATTCTTCCCCAGAAAAGAAGCCAGTCAAGAGGCAGGGTGAGAGGGAGGCAGATGGTCCTTGTGTTCCCTAGAACGACTGGTCCCAGAGGACAACACCCCCTCCGCCCGACTTGCTCACCTCTTCATGGGTACCCCCAAGAGGCTCTCTTCTCAAGTTGACATGAACCCACTCCTGCAACTTCTATACAGTGGGGAAACGGGTTCAATTATACGCCTCTAAAAAAGTCGATTTGGACACTGACTCAACTTAGCTTTGCTCTTCCTTTTGCTGAGCTGAGAGTAAGGGAAGCTCTGTGTCGCTCTGTGTTTCAGGAGTCGTGCAGCATCTGCAGAATGGTCAGCTACTGAGGGACATCTATCTGAAGAAACATAAACTCCTGCCAAGTGACTGGTCCACAGACCACCTTTACTTGGAGACCACTGGGAAAAGCCGGACTCTACAAAGTGGGCTGGCCTTGCTTTATGGCTTTCTCCCAGATTTCGACTGGAAGAAGATTTATTTCAGGCACCAGCCAAGTGCTCTGTTCTGCTCTGGAAACTGCTATTGCCCAGTGAGAAACCAGTATCTGGAAAAGGAGCAGCGTCGTCAATACCTCTTACGTTTGAAAAACAGCCAGCTGGAGAGGATCTATGGGGAGATGGCCAAGATTGTGGACATCCCCACCAAGCAGCTCCGAGCCGCGAACCCCATAGACTCCATGCTCTGCCACTTCTGCCACAACGTCAGCTTCCCCTGCACCAGAAACGGCTGCATTGATATGGAGCACTTCAAGGTGATCAAGACACACCAGATAGAGGATGAAAGAGAGAGGCGGGAGAAGAAACTCTATCTGGGGTACGCACTACTGGGTGCCCACCCCATCCTGAATCAAACCATCAGCCGGATGCAGAGTGCTGCAGAAGGCAGGAAAGAAGAGATCTTTACCCTCTACTCTGCCCATGATGTCACTCTGTCACCAATACTCAGTGCCTTGGGCCTTACGGAAGCCAGGTTCCCAAGGTTTGCAGCCAGGTTGATCTTTGAGCTCTGGCAAGACAGAGAGAAGCCCAGTGAGCATTCCGTCCGGATTCTTTACAATGGCATCGACGTCACGTTCCACACCTCTTTCTGCCAGGAGCACAAGCGTTCTCACAAACCTATGTGCCCCTTTGAAAACTTAGTCCGCTTTGTCCAAAAGGACATGTTTGCAGCCCTGGGTAGCAGCAGTGCTAGTTATTATGAGGCGTGTCACAGGGAAGGATTCTAAAAGGTACACGCTACCGTGCTTATAAAATCTATGCCGGTACGGAAGAAATGGGGAAAGGTTCCTTTCTAGTTCTTTCCATTGCTAAGGGTACATGATGTTGACTTTTAAAAAGGCTAGAAATTCTACTTGGGTGCCATATAGATGGTTTGGGCTGAAGAAGTAGTTTGCTGCTGTAATCTGGTACGTGAGTTACTTGGTACATAATTGCCAGTTCATAGAGAAAGATACTTGACCATAGCCAGACTTTGTTTAGAAGGCCGGAATAGTGTTTTGATACCCAAAGATGCCAACCCAAATTTGTATTCTTTTGGCCTGCCAGGGTACGATATGATGGAACCAGCAAACCTCAGCCAAAATTTTCTTAATCCGGGACAGTCTTATCTTGTCCTTGTTCAGTAAAAAATTTCCTGAAGTGATTTATCTAAAAATAGAGGTTGGCAAATTTTCCCTGTCAAGGGCCAGAGAGTAAATATTTTAGACTTTGTAGCCCAGGCCACGTGTATTCTCGGTCACAACTACCTAACCGCCGTGGTGGTGCAAAAGCACCTGTAGACAGTGCGGAAGCACGAGAGCGTGGCCGTGTCCCTAACACGGTACAGAACAGGTGGTAGCAGACACGGTCCCTGGGCTGTAGCTCGTCAACCCCGGGTGTTAAAGGGTCTCAACTACGGTTGCACGTTCAGCACTTTGAGAACTGATTGAATTCCAGGAATTATGCCTCAGCGGTGTCTCCCGTTAACTTCTGCTAGAAACACAGAATGTGGTCTGTATCTGACTTCGTGACCAAACTTGAGGGCCAAGAAACATTGAATCGGAATGAATCCGAGACGAGCTATTAGACTAATACTTGATGTTCATGACGATTGTGGTACGAGATAGTGTGAAATATGTTTCCGGTTATTTGTCTGCTGTAGTCTGTTTGCTGTGTATGCTGAAATTTTTGTATCCCGCTTAGTATTTTTATAGTCTAGGGGAGTATTTTCTAAGACCAGTTTTAGATGTGTTCTCGTTCATACAGTAAGATTCAATCTCCTGTACCTGCCTGGTGGTCAGAAGGGGGCCAGAAGCTGGATTCCGGCACTTTCTCCCAATAAAACTCATGACGGCTCATCCCCTTGGACAAACCATAGAATCGGATCAATTTTTAAACCATTTTCGTCAGTTTCAAACTGTAAATTCTAATTGATTTTTAAATGTTTCTGGAAGCGCTTTGTTACTAGATAGTTAAATAATCTTTGTATTTTATAAATTAGAAGCAATTACAATTAAATCTGTGATTTCTGAACTAATGGTGCTAGTTCTTTGTCAAATAATGTTTTAAGTGCAAGTGACGTTTTCCAGTGTCATTGGCATTCCAGCCTTTATTTTGTTCAGCATTGCACTTGAATACGTGTTTCTATTAATAAATTTTTGAAGAATACTTGTACTCTACAACTAATGGTCTATACCTACAAATCACTCTAGTTCTTTTCAAGTGAGAGCCGATATTTTTGAAATTTATCTTAACTGCTTTTATTGCTAGAAATTGTGTGTTATCTTGCTAGTCTTTTATGCCCCATCGATTTTTTTTTCTCCAACTCATAATATATCTGAATTAGATTAAGTCCCTCTTGAAGATTTAAAACTGAGTCAGAACATTTTTTTTTTTAAACCCAATTGCAACATCTGTTGTAAGAGTAAACATTTTGGATAAGAGCCAACACTGAAGGGGTAGGTCTTGCCCCCAGGACACTGGATATGCACAGCATTAAGTTATCTTCCTCAATACCAGGTTTTTGAGACACTTCATTCAGTTGATGAGCACTGAGCTGGAATTAATGGATGGAGTCCTTGGTTTCTGGGCAAGGGTCTAATATGTTAATTCATGACAAGTGTGGGTGGATACATATATATTTAGCTTTTCTATTTTTCTGATTAAAATGAACACATGCCCACTGGAAGATAATCAGGCAGTACTGAAAAACAGCCCCAAAGGTGAAGTTCTCTAATCATACATCCAGAGATGACCGTCTGCAGTTTGACAAATATTTTTCCAGAAATTTCCCATGCAGATGCTGAAATAGTCATCATTTTTTCATAGGAACAGGATCATTTTATATATATTGTTCTGTAACTTGCTTCCCTTAGCAATATATTAACCTCTTTAACAGCATGTCTTAAAAAAAATTCTCATTAACTGCTTCTCTTAACAGTATGTCTTGGGGATATTTCCATGTTGAGATCTATATATGGCTCTTTTTTAGCCACTGTGTGATAATTCATGGTATGGACGAGATATTTTGAGAATTTCATTAAAAATGCATGAAATTGAAACTTAAAGCCAAGGTGCTGGAGCAGGATTACAAGACGTTTGAGTTACACAGGACAAAGCAGACAGGCCAGCAGTGTTGTGTGTTGATTTTTTTAAGCCCACTTGAGCAGTTGACCCTTTTTCAGTACAGTGTAGCTAGTCTTCTTTTCAATTTACTTATGAACAGAACTGAAGAACTTAATCCAACATTGCTATAAAGCCTAATTGAGGTTTTTTGTAGCTACAGGGGAGCCCTGGTGGTGCAGTGGTCAAGAGCTCCGCAGCCAGCCAAAAGGTCGGCAGTTCAAATCCACCAGCCACTCCTTGAAAACACTGAGACAGTTCTACCATGTCCTATAGGGTTGCTATGAGTCGGAATCGACTTGACGGCAACGGGTTCCTTTTTTTTTTTTTTGGTAGCTACAGCAGAATTAGTCATTCTGAAAGGTTTCGGTGATCCCTCTTCTGGAATTTTTAAAGGCTGATGCAGGAGAGACATGCTTCTGCTCCCCAGAATCTCCAGGAAGGCTTCTGAACTGATTTAGCAGCCTGGCTGGGGTTGGGGTACCATAGTGTGTTTAAACACAACCACAGGTAGAAAGCCAGAAAGCAGGATTCACACTGCAGTTCTGGCTTTCATTGTGGCCAGGACAGAGCTCTGGCCTGGGCACGACTTGGCTGCCATTGACCCAGGCCACCAAACTGAAGGTCTGGGCTGTGCCCCTGTGTGAGTGCCTGCCCTGTGGCCAGTTCAGATGGGTCATAATTAGTAGCTCTCCTGAAAAGGAGCCAGCCTGTCACCAGAGGGGGTGGTCAGGCCTTCCTGGGCTCTGAGCGTGACTTCAGCGGAGCCTGGCCTCGGTGAGGGAAGGCACCGCTGAAGGGCCAGCCTGGCTTCTTTTAGAGCTGCCGCGCCCCTCAGCAGAGGGGTGGCCCGAGACCTGGCTTCTGGAAAACTGTCTAGTAAAGGCTGCCCCTTCTGTGAATGTTTCCCTTTAGGGATTCCACAGACATTTATTAGTCTTCACAATCTTCTGAGGAAGTAACCTCAAATACGAATTAGGAAATGGGCTCGGGGTGGGTGAAGGCACTTTTCCAGAGGAAGTCAGAGCCCAGAGTCTAACCCGAGTTTGCATGACAACAGTGAACTTTTGCAGAACAGGCACTGTGTGAGATACGGTGGAAAAAGATACACTATTTCATTTAATCCTCACAAGAGCCCTACAAGATACTATATTTGTGAGTGAATAATACAAGACAAATGTTTATGACACATCCCAGTTTTACAAAGGAATTTTTTTGGGAAAAAAGAATTTAAGAGATTTTCATCATATATTGAAAGTGAATTCTAAAAAGCCTTCATAGGAGAAAGCCTTGGGATTTTTTTTTTTCATATAAACACAATATACTGTACACTGGAATCCAATAGAAAATTGTAATTTTTGAATATGAACTAAAAATATTCAACTGTCCCTGAAAAAAACATGTGTATTGTATATGTACATATACATAAATATATATAAAATCACATAGCTAAAAGAGATACATTGTCTCAGTGAATACTAAAACAGTCGTTACGAATTTAAATGGTTAGGGGGGTATTCCAACCCTGCCTCTGATCAGCTGTGGCTTGCTATTTCTGTCAAGAAAACTACGTAATGTTATGTTATTATGTTGAGCCACTAGGGGGCAGCATCCAACACGATTTTCAGTCTTCTGCACCCAGAAGTCCATCTCTAAAGTAGGGTAGTTTTAATAGAGTGACCAGCTGCCCTGGTTTGCCTAGGACTGAGAAGCTCCCCAGGACATGGGGCTTTCAATGCTAAAATTGGGACAGTCTCAGGCAAACAGGGACCAGCTGGTCACCCTAATGTACGCTGAGACATAGGTACAATCTCGTTCCTCCTTTACAGAGAAGGGCATGCGTGATGGAGTAACTCGTCTGCGATTTCACACTGGTGGCTAGTATACAGCAAAACTGGAACTCCAAGCTGTGACCATTCTAACTCCATGGAGCATGTTCCAAAGCAGGATATAATGCCTCTCTGAACCGCTTAGGACTTCGTTTGGCTAGATCCAACAGAAGTCTGATTACAGTGGTTTAAGCAAATAAACCCTTTCATTTTCTCCAGGAACCTTCCGGAAATAGGCAGTGGCTCCACAATGTCATCAGGAATACAGACTCCTGTTTACATGTCACTGGCCAGAATGGAGTCACTTACCCAAAGGAGTCTAGGGAAGTGAGTATTTTTATTGGGTACATTGCTGTCCCAAGCAAAACCAGGTTCCTCTTAATAAGGAAGGGGAGAATGGGTATTGGGTGAGGAACTCGCAGTGACCGCTGCATTGTCCAAAACCTCCCCCATCAGAGTTGGAAGGTGTGGATCTGCCCCACCCAGATCCACCCTTTAGGGCCTCTTTCCCCAGTTGCTGGCAGTGCGTGGCTGTCCGCCATTTCAGGGAATTGCCCTGATGAAGAGAGCCATTTCATCAAGGGCATGCTTCCTTTCTGGGGCAGCCATATCCAGTGACAGGTCAGGTCAGGGCTTTAAAGGCCTGGGGACAACCCTGAAGTCAGGTCATCCAGCTTCAATGTTCCCATGGGGTCAGCTAAGGCCTTGTGACTGTACTGAAGCCCAAATTCTCCCTCTGCCCCACCCTGCTTCCTTTGCTTCCTCCACAGCGTTGACCACCAAGAACATAACTTAATAAACTTTGCACATACTATCAGTCTCACAGTCTGCTTCCTGGAAACCTAGCCTGCAAGCAAATCCTAGGGACTGAAGTCCCTGCTAGCCTGGGTAGGAAAACTGGAGTCATTCATTTAAAAGGGATAATACTTACCTACTGATCACAAATTCCTCAATGACAACTGGTTTAAGATGCATAGGAAATGCTTACCATTTTATTGTGGAAGCTAAGTATGGAGCCCTTGTACTGAATTGGCTAAGAGCTCAGGCTGCTAACCAAAAGGTTGGAAGTTCAAATCCACCACCAGCTCTTGGAAACCCTATAGAATAGGGTTGCTACGAGTTGGAATGAACTCAATGGCTCACAACAACAAGAAGTATGCATACCTGAAGCAATGGGAGAAATTTGAATCTGGCAGTCTAATGCTAATTACAGGGAGCTGTTACACCAAGACCTGTCATTTATTGAGCACATACCATGGGCTGGACACTGGGCTAAGCACTCAACTGGTATAGTCGCATCTCCGTATCTCACGATAAGAGTAACCATTTGAAGTAGCCATTTATTATCCCCATTTTACAGGTAAGGAAACTATGGCTCAGGGGTAGATATTTGCCCAGGATCACAGTCAGTAGTAAATGGCAGAGTCAGGACTGGAACATGGATCAGCCTAGACTACAAAGATCTTCTTGGTCCCTTTAGCATACCAGTCCCCCTACCCCCTTACTCTGTTACCTCCGATAAGTGAATAAATAGAACTTGAAACTTGGGCTATAGCCAAAAGTCTATCGTATTCAAGGGAACGATCCCCTTCTTGAATCTCTGTTATGGACATCCATGTTTCTGGCCCCTTTCATTTCTCTTTTCACATTTTTTTTCTAACGCAGCATTTCCAAGAAAGGAGGATCACCTTGTAACAGGTGGTTTTTGCCTAGGTTCCCCTGGAGTCTGAGACAAAGCTTTGGTGTGGGTAGTTTTGTGAGGGAATGGGATCTCAGAGAGCTGGGCTGAGGGGCAGGGAAATACAAAGGAGAAGGAGACAAAGCCAGTGGGAGGAGCTATACTGAATTGACTACCCCCTGTGAGTGACTGGTAACCCTGGTGGCGTAGTGGTTAAGAGCTATGGATGCTAACCAGAAGGTTGGCAGTTCGAATCCACCAGGTGCTCCTTGGAAACCCTATGGGACAGTTCCACCCTGTCCTGTGGGGTCACTGTAAGTTGGAATTGACTCGATGGCAACAGGTTTTTGGTTTGGTTTATGAGTGACTGGTTCTTATGTCCTGTGGGACCACCTGAGAAGCCTTAAGAAATTCACCTCAGAGCTGTTCAGCTGGGAAGAAAAGGAGAAACATCAATCCTGCAGCTCCCATCCATAGCCGTTTCCTGCCCTTCTGGATGCCCTGACATCTGAGGACCCCAGAGCAGGAAGCGAGAGGCGAGATGCTGTCAGATCAAAGCCTGCACGGATCTGGTCAGCACCACCATGTCTCTCTCAGAAACGATGCTGAGACCGAGAGGACTGCAATTGGTGCACAAGATGTGTTTGACATGCAGGATCATGTGGGCCCTGGTAGCAAGAATTACATTCCTTGAGCACTTTAAGGCACCCAGCACGGTGCCCTGTGCAATATATCCATTATCTTGTTCCATGCTCACAGCAACTCTGTGACGGAAATGACGATGAGCCCCGTTTTTAAGATGGGGAAGGAAACTGAGAGGTCACTTGCCAAGCCCTCACAGCTGGGAAGTGGCAGAACTGGGAGTCAAACCAGCTTGACTGCTAAGCCCTCACTCAGAATCACCATACCACTACATTAAACATTTCTGTGTCCCACAAAAAGCATGTGTAATGGTTTGGATATGAAAAACATACACACCACACATTTCTGACATATACTGATTGCACACTCACAGTGGTTCAAATCAAGTCACCCTTGTTAAAAACCCTGCCTTGGCTCGCCACTGCCTTCTAGATGAGAAATCCAGGCTCCCTGAGGTGACCCATGAGGCCTTTCATAGTTGGGCTCCCTCTTACCTCTCCAGCTTTATTACCTGGAATAAGTACAAGGAGGAAGGGGTTGCAGTCGTTGACATATTTCCTGGTTGTCACCGGTGGGACGTCAGGTATGCAGGGTCAGAGGGTACAGCCCTGTCCAAAGCCCCCAGGCAGCCTTCCTCAGAACCAAGCAACTTCCTAGTCCTTCTCCGTCCTCTCCACTGTGGCCTGGAGCATGATATCTCCCAAAAGGGAAAGAGATTTGGAACCTACGAGCCAAGCTCAAATCCAGTTCTATACCACTTACCAGCTGCGGGACCTTAAGCAAGGTATCTAGGCTCTCTTAGCCTGAGATTCCTCATCTGTAAACCAGGTGATACCTCACATATGAGAGTGCACAGAAAGTTCCAGGCCTTTGGGGCATCTCTAAATGGCAACTGTCATTAAAAACAAAAAAAAAATTGCTCTCAAATTACTTTTTATTATTATGACTGCTCTGAGTCACCAGGAACAGCTGGAATCAGAATACGTCCCTTCCCGTTTCCTAAACAAGAAAGCACACCTGGGGGTACCGCACGATGCTCTAGGCATGACTGGGGGAGACAGCTCCCTGGACTCATGCACTTCCCTTTGGGGAGAAAAGAACTCAGATTTACTGAGTCCCGTCTTTGACACCTTATATAAAGATTTCAATTATTCCTCAAGGGAAATTAAGCACATTGCCCATCCTTTCCCCATGTCCTTCTTTACCTATGTCTAACCTCCATACTTCCTGCCTTAGTTAGGACTGCTGTTCGTTTGAGAAGCTGCTGACCACAATTCCGCAAAGGAATGGGAGTCTGAAGGCTTGAAGCCAATAGTCTGGCTCCTCCTTGGCTCCTAGAGAAGCTGAAGGGGAAGCAGCCCAGGAAGTGACATGCGCCTTGGGAGAAGAGAGATCCTGCCCTTGGTGCCTCAGCTTCAGGAAGCTGCTCCCCTCCTCACTCCTGGGGCAGACAGGTGAGGCTGTGCCCAGTGCTTTGTATGATGTGCCCCTGAGGGAAGTCCTTCTCCTGGTGGGCAGCTGTCTGGCTTCCTCCTAGCTCGGGGCCAAGCACACCTCAGTTAGGCACTCCCCCAGAATGTGAAGTCCTTCCAGGGGCCTTTCCTCAGAAGCCAGCCAGAGGCTGGGGTCCCTCAAGCCTGAAGTTGAGCCTATAGAATGTGCAGGGCATGTGTGTGAAGGGACACCACACCATCCTCGACTGGCAAATCCTCCTGGTCCTTGTTCTACAGCTCTTCGGCTTTCCCAGGGTCACCTACCAGGAATGGCCTCTTTCCCAGAAAACTGAAGCTCCCTCTGGTGGCCTAGGAAGGAGTCAGCCCTTCTCTCTACCTGAGGACACTGCCTTGAAGCCATATCAAGTACAGACACTTTACCAACTGCCCTTCTGTCCGATGAACCAGCAGCTTAGCATTCTCAATAACCAGCTGACAGGTCATTATATTGATCTTCTGACTGACGGGTTCTGATGGACCAGTGTCTACCCGGAAAATTAATCCTGAGTAACTGACTAGCTGCCTGGCTGATGAGGTTCCTAAACCACAAATCATTTGGCTGACCTGGCTTTCTAACTGACTGACTAACCCTAGATATCTAAACATCCGGCAAGCTTGAACTGTCAGGCCAGCCAGCTCTCCAACTGAACAGCTGAATGTCTAACTGCCCAGAAAAGGGTCTGCAAGGACTGACAGACTGGCTGCCTAACACAGGGCAGCAGGTAGACAGGAGGGAGACTGCCCCTTCCTCATACCCTGGCTCCTCTAGATGCTCGGAGCCCTACTTGGAGCCCACCTGGAGGCTGTAGAAAGGGTAAACAGGAAACTGACCTTCTGATCTACCTCTAGTGGGGCTCTTAGTCAGAGGCCACAGTTGAGTTGCTACTTGTTTTCAAAATAGTGTGGGTGAAGATTTGTGCTCATCTGGGTACTGGGTTCACAGCTTTCATTGGAGTCTCAGGAGTCCAGCACACACAAAATATATTCAAAACTAAGCTCTGGGAAGACCAGGGGCAGATTATCCAATAGGCAGGGTTAGTACAGGGCTTACCTTGCTTACTGGATCACCTACCCCATCAAGGACTGAAAATTTGAAGAGTCTTTGGTTCTGTAGGAAGGTGCTGTGGGGTTGGGAGACAGATGCCAGCCATACCTAGAAGCAGAATCTTTCATCTGGTGACAAAGTGTGTAACTGTTCACTACAGATGATCTGGTAAGCAAGGTAAGCACCATGCTTACTTTGCCTATTGGATAATCAGCCCTCGGGAAAGATACTCAGCAAACACATTCAGATAAACAAAGCCTTTACCTGAATCCAAGCCCCATTTCTCCCTCCCTCTAACCCAGCCAGGGTGGCAGGACCATGACTAGCAGGATTCAGACAGCCACTTGGAGGTGGAAGTAGTAGAAAAGAAGGATAGGAGCCGAACTATGTGTGAACTTTCCAGAGAGAGGCCCAGGGAAATCAAAGGGCCTCCTTCTTGCCTGGAGGCCACAGTTAGCCCAAGAGGCAAAACATCCTCAGCTCTGGACAGGTTCTATGAGCTGAGATAAAAGATACCTATCATTGACAGGGAGTGTGAGTATGTGATCATAACTAGCTATGTGGCTGGGTATATTCAAGAGGGTGGGTAAAACTGAGAGCTGTGTGCACGTGTAGATCAATGCCCTTTGGATCAGTGTGTCATCTGAATGGTTTTGTGAATGGATTTGCACGTGTGTGCTCACCCACAGTCCCCTTAAGTCTTTTTTTGAATGGAGACAGATTATGAATACGTGTGTCACTAGGTGAGAATATCAGCTGACATATGTGACCCCCACCAGAAATCTGGGAATCCTTAACTCCTTGAACCCTCATCATTCACACACTCCACACTACCACTCACATCATTGGCCCCATCACTTCTCTCGCTTGGCTACTGCTTGGTCCCCAATGCCCTCTTGTCGCGACCCCTCCGAACCTCAGGCACAGTGACCTCAATTAAATGCACTGAGATGCCCAGCGTGCTTTCGTCTGCAACCAACAACGGCTTCCCATTGTTTGGGGATAACGCCCATCTCCTCGCCTGACTCAAGGGCCGTTTCAAGGTCGTGGCCCTGCTCACTGGGGTCTCTGGGCCCTCGAGGCCCCGGGCTTTAGACGCGTCACACCTCAGCCTCCATCCCAAGGCTTCACCTCCTATGCCTCGTCCTGGGGCCTCTACCACGCTGTCCCTACGTCTCCCCAATCTCGTTGATTATCACACGCTGCCATAATTGTCAAACCGTGAGAAGAACCACGCCCGTCTGTAGGGTTTCACTCCGAGACCCCTCCCCACCCGAGGAGGTGCCGAAGCGGCCACAGGTCGCAGGTGGGCCATGCACCGGGGTCCGAGTCCCCCACCTGCGCCGCGGAGCAATAGAAGCCGCGACGTGAGGACGCAAACGCACGTGCGCAAAGGGAACAATGGGAACTACGATTCCCAGAATCCTCGTGACCAGGATTCCACGTCCCAGAAAGCTCGGCGGGGCTCCGCCCCGGGTTGGCGCACATTTTTCCAAAGCGGAAGGTAGGGACGACCTGACAGTAGAGGTGGTTTTTATAAGGGTAGAACGGCACGCGGTTTCGTGGAGTAGGTACCTCTAGGGGTCGTTTGTGAGTCAGAGACACCGGGACTTTGGAGGGAAGGGGTCTGGTCACAGCCCTTCCGCGCCTGGCCTGCAGTATCCCGGTTCCCTCTGTCCGCGCACGACGAGCCCGCCCCAGGCTTGCACCTTCCCGGTCTGCTCCCTGCTGTCTCTGCCCACCCCGGGGCGTCTCTGCGGGTAGAGGCTGGGGAACCGGTGGCTCCGAGCCTCCCCGCATTCCCAGCTTTGCGCTGCCTGCTTTCTGCTAAAAAAAAAAAACCCAAACCCAGTGCCGTCGAGTCGGTTCCGACTCATAGCGACCCTATAGGACTGAGTAGAACTGCCCCCACAGAATTTCCAAGGAGCGCCTGGCGGATTCGAACTGCTGACCTTTTGGTTAGCAGCCGTAGCACGTAACCACTACGCCACGAAGTAAAGACCTTAGCCCGAAGGGCAGGCTTAGCGCCCGGGGCTCCACAACTCTTTGCTACTTCCAGCGGTGGCTGCGAGGCATCCGTTGCAGGTCCTCGAATGCCTGAATTCTGGAGGCCAATAACCTTCTTCTACACCCAGTCTCCTCCCTCAGACCCCAGCTGCCTTTTTTCACTTTTACCAGCGAAGGCCACTCAGAGCACCTGGCGGGAAACGAGCAATGGGTGGGATGGAGAAACAGGCTCTGGAGCATTTACAAGCAAAGAGGAGACTGGACAAGGACTGGACTGATAGGAAACTGCAGAACATGTGAGGGACAGAAAGTTAAGGGGCCAAATGGGAGGGTTAGGAACAGAAGGACTGAGACCTATCACTACCTGTATTTCTCAAAAGAAAAAATATATATCTGTAAGCAGTAGATGAACACAGTTTTCAAAGCTGTTTTTTTTTTTTTTATGTTGTTGAGAATATACACAGCAAAGCCTACTCTAATTCAACGGTTTCTAAATGTACAATTCAGTGACATTGATTACATTTTTCAATTTGTGCAACCGTTCTCCCCCTGCTTTTCTGAGTTGTTCTTCCCCCATTAACAGAAATTCACTGCCCTCTAAGACTCCTATCTGATTTTTTGAGTTGCAGTTACCAGTTCGATTCTATATAGTTCATAAGAGAGCATAATGCTTAAAGCAGATGCTTCTTATTACTTAAGCTAAACTATTGTTTGGTTTTAAAATGGCTTCAGGGGATATTTTTGGCGTAAAGTTTAAAGGTTATCTCAGGGTAATAGTTTCAGGGGTTTGTCCAACCTTCATGGCTCCAGGAAGTCTGGAGTCCATGAGAATTTGAAATTCTGTTCTGCATTTTCCCATTTTTGAAAGGATTGTTCTATGGAATCTTTGATCAAAATGTTCAGTAATGGTAGCCGGGCACCATCCAGTTCTTCTGGTCTCATGGCAAAGGAGGCAGTTGTTCATGGAGGCAATTAGCCACGCTTTCCATATCCTCCTATTCCTGACTCCCCTTCTTCCTCTCTTGCTCCAGGTGAATAGAGACCAATTGTGCCTTGCATGGCCACTTGCAAGCTTTTAGGACTCTAGGCACCACACACTGAACTAGGAGGCAGAACAGAAGCACGAAACATGTTATTAGGCCACTTAACTGGGATGTCCCATGAAACCATGACCCTAAACCTCCAAACCAAGAAACGGAATCCCATGAGGGTTTTGGTAGTATCTAAACAACCGCAGCAGCTACTCTTTTTTTTTTTCTTTTGTCGTTGCTGTAAATGTACTTATCACATAACTTTGCCAATTAAACTTTTCATAGGTCTAGAGCTGTGTTTCTTTATGAGACACAGCCCATAGTAATTTATTTTCTAAAAATTCCAAGCCAAGTGCACACTTCTCAACTGCCCTGAGGGAGCGACAACCACTGATAACTCAGTTTGTTCCACAAGACAAGCACATGAAGTACAGACTTCCCAGAGCTGCCCGGCACTACCCCACACCCCGAGAACCACTACTGGTAGTTCCGTGTTGCTCTGTGTTGCCACGTTCCCAGATGCAGCTTTTTCAAAGTGAGGTGGACCCCTGGAGGTCCCTGAGACCCTATCACTGGATTCGCAAGATCAAAACTATTCTGATAATACCAAGATGTTATTTGTCCTTTCCACTATATTGATATTTACAGGGATGGCACACAAAGCCATGGGGGCAAAACTGCCGGCACCTTAGCATGAATCAAAGCGGCATCACCAAGCTGTATCAGGAGCTGTAATATCCTTCGCTGGTATTCAGTCATTGTATTCACTGTCTTATATCTGCCATCAGGAGCTTGACAGCGTTTCAATACTTAAAATGATTTTTCTGATGAGCTCAGTGGTGATATTAGCAAATTTATTATTTTTTTAATCTTGAGTAGATGAAATGGAAGACCTGCATAATTGTGTGTATTAGACATCTATTGTTGCATAACACATTACCCCAAAACAATGGCTCTGTGTTCTCCTGACTTAGCTTGGTGCCAATTATGCCTTCTTTTCCTCCGATTTCTCCTGTTTGTAATGGAAGCATCTAGCTTATGCCTGTTCTGCCATTGTATTTTGGAAGCAGATAATTTGGATTTTGGGACTTGGAGTTGATTTAAGACTTTTGCTATTATAGGATGGGGTGAATGTGTCTTACATGTAGCAAGGACATGAATTTTGGGGGGCCAAAGGGTAGGAATGTCATGGATTGAATTGTGTCCCCCCAAAGTACATGTCAGCTTGGTAAGGCTTTGAGTCCCAGTATTGTGTGGGTGTGCTCCATTTTGTCATTTTCCTCTGTGTTATAAATCATAATCTCTGCCTGTGGTTAAAGAAGATTGGAGTGGAATGTAACACCCTTGCTCAGGTTGCATCCCTGATCCAGTGTAAAGGGAGTTTCCCTACAAGAGATAAAAGGAAAAGGACACAAGCAGAGAATTGGGGACCTCATATCATCAAGAAAGCAGTGCGGAGGGAAAGTGCATCCTTTGGACCCAGGGTTACTGTGCGGAGAAGCTCCTAGTCCAAGAGAATATTGATGACAAGGACCTTCCTTCAGAGCCAACAGAGACAGAAAGCCTTCTTCTGGAGCTGACACCCTGAATTTGAACTTCTAGCCTACTAGACTGTGAGAAAATAAATTTCTCTTTGTTGAAGCCATCCACTTGTGATATTTCTGTTATAGCAGCACTAGATGACTAAGACAGTATATGTATCAATATGTATTAGATTTATTATTATAATTTTAAAATATATTAATGGATATTTAATTTTTTTCTCAATGTTAATTTCTAATATGGTAATTATTGATATATACAACACATATAAATGAAAGCTCTCTGTGATCCTCAATAATTTTTAAGAGTATAAAGGGGTCCTGAAACCAAAAAGGTTGAAACCCACTTATATAAGCAATCATGGTTGTCCCATTGCCCTTGTAATAACACCTTTTTGTCATCGGCATGTACTGCAATTCTGGACAATGACATATGAAGCAAAGGTGCTCTTGTGTTCAGTTTTCTGTTCACAGAATTAAAAATACAGTTGACCAATACATATGACAAGATTTTCAACATAACTACTAATCAAGAAACTGCAAAATAAAACAGCAGCAAGATGTTTATTTTCATAAAACATATTATCAGATACTTAAAAAGAATAGTAGGGTTGGTCAAGGTGTTTCTGAGACCAACCCTTTATAAAGTTCAGTGTTGGTGTGAGTGTAAATTGGTTGGGCATTTTTGGTAAGCAGTCTGGCTGTATTTATCAGCATTAAAGTATATGTATGCTCTGAGGTGGGGGGAAGCTGGGAGTGGGAAGGACTAAGGGAATGGACATAAGGGGAGCCACTAAAGAACTGGAGTGGAAAGGGAGGGTTGTATAGGACAGGAGGGACTGGGATTAAGGGAGGGAGGGGAAAGGAATTTGGGACCTAGTTTTTAACAATGGATTCTTAGATACGACACCAAAGGCCTATCTCCCCTTGGCCTGGAGGAACCAAGAGGCACTTGGAAGGATTGGGAGAAATGAGAACAAATGGAAAACAGGAAAACAGAGAGCAATTAGAAACAACTGAAGAAACTTAATGAGAGTAGCATGAAGAGACGGGGTGGGACTGGCAGGGGCCTAGAGCCACAGGCAAAACAACCTGTTAACATTGAGCAAGGCCCATGTGGGAAGAATGAGGTTTGTTAGCAAAGAGGAAACACTTAATTTTCAGCGTGGTATTAACTGTGCCTTTGCAGAGTTCTTTTACTTCCTCTCATCTTGGCTCTGTTATTACACTGTCATTTGCTTTAAAAAGCAACCTGAGATCTTTGAAGACTTTTTAGTCTGAAGCTTTTGATGGCCAATAGTTTGTATCTTTCCCGTGTGATCTTAAGGTTCAGAGCACACATTTCTGCTCCCTTTAGTAGAACCTTTCTTTGTCACTCTCGTGACTCAGGAAGCTGTCCCAAATCCTGGGAGGGCATAAACGGAGGCTATTTCTGCAATAGACTGTAGAAATGTATAAGGGGGTGCAGGCCCCAAGGCTCTTCACTTCCCTCTTGGCTTGAACCGGGTGTTATTTTAGGAAGTAGAAGGTCCTTAGGATCACTGCTTTCTGTGTGGTTCATGCAGTTTTCCACATAGTGAATAACAGAGCAACTCAGAGAGAAAGGATATGCAGAGGGGGGATTCTGAGATCTGAAGCCTTAAAGGGTCCTAGAAAAATAAAAATTAAGTCCTCCAGCCAACTGTGATTGGGAGCTAACCGTTTGGAAGGGGCATTGGTGGTTGTGTGGTAGGATTCTTGCCTTTCATATGGGAGACTTGGGTCCAATCCCTACCAGTATACCTCACATGCAGCCGTGGTCCCTGTACCTCATGCACAACCACTGCCTGTCTGTTAGTGATAGAGTGCACGTTTCTATGATGCTGAACATGTTTCAGTGGAGCTTCCAGACTAAGACAGACTAGGAAGAAAGGCCTGGTAATCTACTTCTGAAAAGCCAGTGGAAACCCTATGGATCACAACAGTCAATCCCTAACCAATCATGGGGATAATACAGAACTGGGCAGCGTTTTGTTCTATTGTGCATGGGATTGCCATGAGTTGGGGGTGACTCAAGGGCAACTAACAACAGCTGTTTGGAAGTACTTCCTACTGGGTATGGAAGAGGGCCCTACTGTATTCCCATACACATTTTTACTGAGTTCTTCAGTGAATGTGGAGCTGGCTCTTACACTGCTCTGAAAGGACCCAGGTTGAGCCAGTCACTAGTAGTAGGTTGGTAAAGAAAAAAAGGAATGTCTGGCAAATCAGACTGGGTCTCTTAGTTACCATATCTTAAAACTCTGCTCAAGGATTTAATCTTCAACTTTGTAGACGCAAAGACTTTTTCAGTTCAGACCAAAGTAAGTGATTTCCACACTGGTTCTAAGTAGATATCTGGCATTATAGCTTAACAGCAACAGCTATATTTGCCAGGAAGACTGAAATATTCATGGTAGCCTAGTCCTGAGTAATCTTTTCCCATTAAGGAAAGCTAAGTGGAAACAAAGAGCAAAAAAAAAAACAACCACCCAGGAAGACCTTTCTTCAGAACTCAACTGAAAGGTCACTTCCTCTGGACTATTTCTCTGAAATTCCTGGGAAACATTGGATTGTCCCTGCTCTGAGGTCCCAAAGAACCTTGTTTCAGAAACCCCAATCTATTAGATAGGAAGCTTAGGAGGCAGTGAGTTTATGTTAATGGGGAGGGAACAATTCAGAAAAGGGGGATGAAAATGGTTGCACAACTTGAAGAATGTAATCAATATTGCTGAATTATACATGTAGAAATTGTTGAGTTTCATGTTCTGCTGTGTATATTCTCAACAACACCAAACAAAAATAGAATAAATTATTAAAAAAAGAAAAAAGAAACCCTAATCTGTAGTATTATGATTGTTTACAAGTCTGTATTTCCTATTGGACTTTGAGCTCCAAGATGAAAGGGATGATCCCTTACCCATTGGTTTATCTCCAGTTTTGTCTGTACCGCAGTATGTGACCAATTTGTTGAATAGGCGAATGAATAAATGAATGAACTTATGATATCACATGTCTTACCTAAGGGATATGCCTGCTAAATGGACTAGTCAGTCTTCTCCCAGCCTGCACAGTGCTGGAGACACTAATAAATCCTTCTCTTCCTTAGTTTGTCCTTTCCAGACTCCTCGAGGACAGCCATCCTTCACCAGTAGTTGTATATCCTGTATCTTTGTCTTTTGTTTGAATTGACAAATGGACTTTTCCATGATTTTATTTACAAAGAAACTCATTACTCTTACCACTAAACCGTCTCCAAAGTATAATATAGGAAGAATTATTTCTGGGAGGGTTTTCTAGACGAAGTATGTCCCCACGGGCTATGTTCCCTACGACTACACCTGCTTACCTGGTCTCCAGACCTTTAACCCATATCGCTTTTGGGTTTGTTCACTTCTGTCCGCTGACTGCACTCCCTAGACACTCTGGCAGGGCTACCACGGTCCAAATCTTCAGGCCTAAGTTAGAGGTATGAGTGGAGTCATGTAGACTGATGGGTATCAGTCAAGCAGAGGACATTGGATAGATACTGAGCCTGGGCAATCCAGGAACTTGAACTCAATTTTTAGAGTTTGGAAACTGAAGAAATCAGAAATTCAAGAAATGGACTCTTAAGCAAGTGCAGAATAGCTGAAGGTCTTCTGTTCCCTGTTAGGGCAAGACTGGAGGCCTGCGTGTAGGTGGGCGTGAGCCTGTAGGTGTGGAGGCTCACAAGGAAGAAAAAAGGAGGAGGTAACTCCAGAATATGGAAGGAATGAGGGGGTGGGTCACAGTTCATTCCACTGGAAGTTACTCTGGGCCCTGATGTTCCAAAGAAAGGCAAATTTAGTAGACTCAAGTGATACGACATTGCCTTTTTCTTAGTATAATCCCTACCTAATTCCGGCTGATTATTCAACATGCCTCCTGTTGACTGAACTGCTGCTGAGTTGTAAGCTCCATGAAGCCAGGCTCTTGCTGTATCCTCAGCACCATCACATAGCAGTGTGGTACATAACAAGTATCTGCTGAATGGATCAATAGATGTGTGTGTGGGTAGATGGATGGATGAACCAATCTGTATCAGGCAAGTGAACAGTGCATGCTTCTAGTTCCCACAGCAATTTATGACTCTGTGATAGATTTCTTTCTCCATCCACCTGCCCCTGATAGCCCTCAGTCATTTGACTCAAATGCCCTAGCTTTGAATATTAGCAACTTATTAACTAGACCGTTGCACTACTTGCTCTTGTAACCTTAAATTAATTTGGGTTAATTCTTAACTGTTTCCCTTTTGTACGTGTGTCATTTGATGGTTGGCCTTTATCAGATTTTCCCCAATTTCCTGTGCATTTGTGGTTTTCTATAGGAGCTCCCTACCCGAGACCTCAGGCAGCCACACCAGATGAGGGTGGGCACTTGAGTTTTCTAGGAGGCCTCTCCTGCTGCCCTGGATCTCCACCAACTAGCGTCCAACCAAACATTTCCACCCATGGCTACTTATGCTAGAAGAGGAAAAATGCCTCCTGTTCCTGGGGAAGAGAACTGTTGATATAGCCAGAGCCCCCAAAGAAGAAAGATTACAACAGCTAAAGGTTAGTGACATATTTTTTCTCCCACTCGATGAAATCTGCCCCTGTTTGCTTTCTCTCCCCTGAATTCCACTGGTATATTTTCTCTGAATGACCTTTGGAATAAACAGGAAGGAAAGATTTTTAAATCAATAGAATATGCTTCACAGGGCAGAGAGTTTATCCATCATTGACTACCCAGAATCTAGCATAGTCCGTGGCATGTAGATGCTGAATACATCTCTGATGAAGGAAGGAAAGAAAGAGGGAGGAAGAGAAGGAGGAAGGGCTTGGAGGGTGAGCATGAGTGGAAAGAATGTTAACTGATATATTATTCAGAAATAATATAATGATACCGTAGTCATGTTCTCAAAGCTAATTAGGTACATCATCACCAGCACCTAAAATCAATAAAATGAATTAAGTCACTTTTGCAAAATGAAGAGTGTATTTATAAAGATAAATTAATGGTAGACAAGCAGAATTAAAAAAAAAAAAAAGCAGAATAACAACAAACATATTCTTTGAAATTTTAGCATAAAGACAAAGAGCAACGATCATGTTTTAAGATAGATTCAAAACCTTGTAACAAAGCAGCCATTTGTCCTCTTCCTCTACCAATTCTAAAAGCAAATTAAAACAACCAAGAACTTCACTTAGGGTCTACAGAGAGACATTTTATGGATAAATGCGTGCTGATCACAGGGGTGATAGAATTGATTACAATTGGTCGGTTTGGGAGTTAGAAAAGGTCAACTAATCAGAAATGGTGTGCAGAGGAAATTTACAAATATCGAGGCTTCCTGCCGTTGAGAAGGATTAGCCACGCAGTAATTTAGCAAAAGCTCAAAAAAAATACTTAGTTACGTGTCAAGGAAAAACATCTCAATGCAGGAAAAAAAAATATTAAGGAAATTAGCACTTATATGGTATCCACCTAGATTTCACGGAGATCATTCAGCACACGATTCCAGTTCAGCAAGCCAACTTTGAATGATGCATACCTTGCAAAATACACCATCACAGTAGAGGTAGAAGGGGAAGTAATGAACACATAGTATTTTTATTAAATCAAGATCTCAAAACTAAGGGATTGTTTCTTCAGCAATTCAGATAGCAATATATATTAAAGTGTGTCAATGTTAGTCACTATAATTTTATATTATTTTAATTTGGGGAAAATAAAATATAACCTAGGAGGAAATCTACAAGCATCTCTGAAGTAAATTCTGAGAAAGCTCCCTTCTGACACCAGCTTGGCAGAGGTTGTCTTAATGTGGGGTGTGGTTTGGTGAGTTTGAAGGGTTTAGCTGGAGTGATTAAGACTAGTGAGATCGGCACAAGTATATTATAAAAGAAAACTGTTGGTGTTAGAGGTAGACAATGACTGGTTACTGGGAAAACCAGTAAATGCCCCATGTTAGCTGCTGTGGGTTGTTGCCAAAGTTATAGCAAGATGATTAAAGCTCTACTTGTACAATATATTTAACCTGTGAAATGCATTAATGAAGAGTTTAATGGATCTCAAACTTCAGCCAGTGATACTTGCCATGTATTTTACCATTTGTACTGCTGCTTAATATGTTTTCCCTTTAAATCAAATTATTTTGAGAGAAAACTTAGTATACCCACCTAAAATAACCTCCAAAAGGCATTCTTGGGAAAACACTTCAAAGCAAAATAATAGGAATAATAAGTTAAGTCTATTTTAACCAAATGCTGTGAGAGAGAGACATCTGGTAGAGAAGAAATCAGAATTCTTAGCGTTCATGGGAAAGTGTTGGGGTAAAACATATGCTCAGATTAGAGTGTTCTTTTTGTGGCTTTATTTAAGAAGCAAGTTAATGCTTGCGTAACATTTAACTTCAAAGTCCAGGAAAAGAGAGTGAGAGAGAAAAACAGTTAATGTTTGTCACCAACTTGCCTTTCCTTACTCTGTGGAGGGCAGCAGGACACAGCCATGGAGAGAACCAAAGCAGGGGCCTAGCGTCTTATCTTTTGTTGTTAGGTACTGTTCAGTCGATTCTGACTCATAGCGACCCTGTGTACGACAGAATGAAACACTGCCTGGCCATGTGCCATCCTCACAGTCATTGGTATGCTTGAGCCCATTGTTGCAGCCACTGTGTCAATCCATCTTGTCAAGGGTCTTCCTCTTTTTCACTGACCCTCTATATTACCAAGCATGATGTCCTTCTCCAGGGACTGGTCCCACTGAAGTATGTAAGACAAAGTCTTACCATCCTTCCTTCTAAGGAGCACCCTGGCTGTACTTCTTCCAAGACAGATTTGTTCATTTTTCTGACAGCCCCTGGTATATTCAATATTCTTCACCAACACCATAACTCAAAAGACGTCAGTTCTTCTTCAGCCTTCCTTATTCATTGTCCAGCATTTGAATGGGTCTTGTCTTACCAGGGTGCAATATATTTTCTATTAAATTAAAAAAAATTATTCTGATTATTATGCTAAGATGGAAATGCTGTGTTTTCCTACTCATGTGGCAATTATTCTTGTTGGGGCTTCATTATGTTTTTAGATAATAATCCTCTTTTCTACTATCTTGGTGTGAAACTCTTTATAGTGATGAAGTCTCTAATCATGTTGTATATGTTTGCAATGATACTTTTTATTTATAGAAATGGGTGCTGTTATTGTAACAATATAGGGCTTTATCTGGGTAATACAGTGAAAAGTTCCTCAACATTCTTATTCTTTTTGAGTACTTCCTTTCTGATGTCTCTCTCTTCTAGAGGAGTGGAACCACTTCTCCATGACTTTGCAGTTAAGCCAACTTCACACATAGCACCAGCAGGGTAGACAAAGAGTTAGAGCTTGCCAGATGGTCCTCTCAACAAGACCTCCTTCTAGATTTGCCTCTGGGGGACCTCCAGGCCTGAGACAGTGGTTAATCAGTGCCTTTTTGGAGGGAAGTGGCTCTTACCAGGTTTTTTTTTTTTTTAATGTGGTGGAATATATGTAACAAAACATTTCCACCATTTTTACACACTGTTGTTAGTTGCTGTCAACCAAGCTCCAACTCATGGAGATTCCATATACAACAGAATAAAGTGTTGCCCAGACCTGCATCATCGTTACCATCATTGGTATGCTCCAGCCTATTGTTGTGGCCACTGGGTATTTGGAGTACTTCTAACCTACTATGGCAGTGGGTTTAACCTACAGGGCTCATCTTCCAGCACTATATTGGGCAATATTTTGTTGCGATCCACAGAGTTTTCACTGGCTAATTTTTGGAAGTAGATGTCTAGCCCTGTCTTCCCAGTCTGTCTTAGTCTGGAGCCTCCGCTGAAACCTGTCTACCATGGGTGATCCTGCTGTGTAGCTTCCAGCCTCATAGCATCATGCAAGCTACCACAATATGACAAACTGACAACAGGTAGCAGTTTTTATGTGTACTTACCTGCATTTTAAAATCTTGCAATATAATATTTCTAATGTGTGTATTTGGAAACCCGGGTGGCGTAGTGGTTAAGAGCTACTTCTGCTAACCAAAAGGTCAGCAGTTTGAATCCACTAGGCGCTCCTTGGAAATCCTATGGTTTCTACTCTGTTCTGTAGGGTCGCTGTGAGTTGGAATCGACTTGACGGCAACGGGTTTTGTTTTGTTTTTAATGTGTGTATTTAGATACATTTATAAAGTTAAGTCCCATAGAAAGTTCCTTAAAAGAATGTCTTAAAGATAGGAAAGGAAGCTGGAGAGAAAAGTCCTTCATGTGAAAAGGCACTTTAAAACTCTCTCACTGATTGAAAAAACGTAACTTCCTACTCCTTAAGTGTAGGCTTCATGTAGTGGCTTCCTTCCAGAGTATACTATGGAAAAGCAGGTAATTTTACAGTGGGAAAACTTGACAAAACTGCCTCAGCCAGGTGATCAAGGTCAGCGTCAACAGTGATAAGTCAAGTTGGTAGCAGGTACTTTTGATACGATGAGAAGGCACTTTCCCAAAATCCATAGCTCCAGGCCAATCATGAGAAAAGCATCAGACACATCCCAAACTGAAGGAATGCTGTAAAAGAAAGTCTTCAAAACTCTCAAGGTCATCATATACAAGGGAAGTGTGAGGAACTGTCACAGTTCAGAAGAGCCTAAGGAAACGTGACGACTAAGTGTAATGTGGTGTTTTGGATGCTTTCCTGGAAAAGAAAAAGGACATTAATTAAAAACTAAGGAAATCTGAATGAAGTGTGGACTTTAGTTAATAATAATAATGTATCAATATTGGTTAATTAGTTATGACAAATGTAACCATACTAATGTAAGGTATTTACAATAGGGGAAATTGGGTGTGGGGTATATGGGAAGTCTCTGTACTATCTTCACAGTTTTTCTGTAATTCTGAAAGTACTCCTAATAAAAAGTTTATTTAAAAAGCAAAAAAGGGGGTGGGGACCGGCTAACTGCCAGGGAAACCAACTGGTTGGAAAACTACTGAAACTCTCCTGTGACTTCCAATATTTCCTGAAAATCCTAGAGAGACTTGATAATCACATCGAGAGCTAGGTTGTGCCTGTGGTGGCTGTCACCCCAAGATGAATAGGGACAGATTCGAGTCATACAATCTAGTGCTTCAAGTTATTTCAAGAGAGGAAAACCAGAAGGGATGCACCAGTTAACACAGACATCACGCACTCATTCGCACACACCCCTACGGGGAAACAGATGATACCCTCTCCGAATTTAACTTCCCCCAGTCTCCTTCATGGACTTCTCTTTGTTTATCCGTCCTTAAAGGTGGTGTTTCTCATACGTAATATACATAATATCCTACATTTTTCTGTCTTTGGCTTCACCTACCACTCACTTGCTAATGATTTTATGATCTATAAATGCATCCACCTGTCTACTGGACATCCCCACTTGGAAGTCCCACATACACATGTACGATGTCCTCAGCACTCCTCAAAGTGTGCCGCCCTTGCTGTTCTTCTTTTCCTCTCTTTTTGTGAATGATGTCACCACCCTCTCAGTTACTCGGATCAGGAGCTCACCTTGGACTTCTCCATCCCATTGAGCCCATCAGCTATCAGATTGTCCAGATTCTACCTCGTAGGTGTTTCTCAGATCTGGGCCTTTCACCCTACCCTCAGCACCTTCGTTCAGGTTCTCATCATGTCTCACCACAGAGACAGCCTCAGCCTCCTAACTGGATCCCCGCCTCCAACCCCCATCCATTCCTCACGTTGCCCACATTAGGGGACGGTTCTCTAAAACACGGATCTGACCATGTCACTCCCATGCTGACAGCCCTCCAGTGAATGCCCTCTCTTGTCATTTCTACCTCATCTCCTGCCATGTTCCCAAACACATTTCCTGCTTTAGACATATGGAACTACTGGGAATTCCCTTTCCCAGTTTCTTCCCATTTCCTATTTCTATTTGGTCTTCAGTATTCAAGCCAAACTCTCTTTGGGAACATTGTCTGAACCCTCAAGGCTGAGGTGGGTGCCCTCCAGGGCTTCTCCTTAGTGTTCTCATAGGCGTGGGGGCCAGATTACCCAATAAGCAAGGTACTCATGGGATATGGTGCCCTCCCACCAATCTGTAGTGCACAATTTCACCTGTTCCCCACCACATCAAAGACGTGGTGAAACCCATGCGAGATTGCTCACCACAGATTAGCAAGTGAATACAATTAAGCCCATGTATGTGTACCTTGTTCAGTGTAAGTCAGTGCATACAGTATTTGATGGTTAATCCTGAATTAGCCACCCCACTGCATAACTCAGGAAACTCTGATGGCGTAAGTGGTTAAGAGCTACAGCAGCTAACCAAAAGATCAGCAGTTCGAATTCCACCAGGCACTCCTTGGAAGCCATATGGGGCAGTTCTTCTCTGTCCTGTAGGGTCACTATGAGTCAGAATCGACTCGGCTGCAATGGGTACGGTATGGGGTACTGCATAATTCTGGCATTGTACTCATTCAGTAAGTAAGTAATACTAAAAACACAACAGTGAACAAAACACAAAGAAGAAGAAGAAAAGCCCTGCTTTCTTGGCGCTTTCATTCTGTGGTTTTACTCTCTCTCCCCCAGGAGCTCTTAGAAGGTGAGAGCTGTTCTTACGTGCATCTTAAGCACATAGGTTAGTACCCAGCACAGAGAAGGTGTGCAAAAGGTGCAGATGACATATGATTTAAGGCCTCTGGTTTTGTTCTTCTCATCCTTCAGGCCGCTCAATGATAGAAGGAGTTAGAGAGTGTCTTCAACATACTGAGGAAAAATAATTTCAGTACACCACTCCAACCCCTCCCCCAAGCCCTTCTTCCCATTTAGTTAATTTTTAGTTTTCTTTTGAGGAGCACAAGTTAAGTGACACATGGCTGCATGTCCTTCTCTGGGGTCTCCACTTGTCTCTGGAGAGAATAATACTTACACAATCAGAATATTATGAATATGGATTCCTCTTTTTTTAATTCTATGAATCAAGCTAAAGATGAAGGACAATTATATTTCTAGAACAGGAAATAAAAGTTAAAAGCCTTGGCGCCGTGTAGCAGTGACTGGTGGTAAGGGGGGCAGAGATTAGGGAGGGGGTGGAAGAAAGAAGTGGAAAGACACACAAAGTGCCTAATCCCTCATCTTACACAAAAGGAAATGACATGATGCTGCCTTACATTGATGCATCAAGAAGGAGAAAAATATATTTACACTTCTATTGTTTTTCTTTTCATTGGACACCCTTTTGTACTGCTTGCAGTTTTTAATCAGGTGCACAAATTACATTTATAATATTTGGAGAACTAGTTGGAATAGAAAAAATAATGAAGGGGAGGTGGCACCATCACCAGGAGGTTGTTTTAAGAGTTCTCTCCTCCTGCCTCGTGACAGGTGCTGGGAGGTAGGAGTCCAGAGATGCCTGCAGCCTGTGACCTCAGGGAGGGTGTCTGACCTTCCCATAAGTGCTGAGTCACTGGCTGGGACTACGGCTGACGCACTCCCCTGACTGTAAGGGCACGAGGGAATGAATGTCCTCTCCCTTCGCCCCCAGAGCCTCAGGCGTAGACTCTTAGAAACTCTGGGAGAAGTGCTGGGAAGTCCAGCCCGGCATACAGGAAGCCTTCCTCTGCTGATGGTGATGTGTGAGTGCTATCCTCACCCACCGGTCCTTGTCCTTTCTGATGACGTCAGCCTCATCCAGCCTGTGGGGCCTTTGGAGGAACGCCACTTCTGGAACCAGAGGGCCAGGATAAGGGGGTGGTTCCACAGTGCCTGGTCTAGGGACCTCGTGCAGGACACTCAGGCTCTTTTTGCCTGCCTCTATTTCCCCCTCCATAACATGCTTTCCTTAGATCTCCAGGTTCTTATGAGGATCAAGAAAGAGGGTATATGTGGAGTATTCTGTCAGCTGGAATACTATTTATTAAGAGCAGTATCTCTTAGAACTTTTGCTTATAAAACCTCCGACTCTATCGCATTAGTTTTGACATCAAACCTAAAAGTCTGATTTACTTCTAGTTTGGTGTGTGTGTACATTTTGTGGCTACTGAGGTGAATATCTGCCTTGTGGATTAAGATGGCTTATACCTCAGCCAACAGCTGAGAGCCCCAACCAAAGTGGTCGGGCAAAGACCTTGGTTAAGTTCCAACGTGGAGAGTCCATATCACTCCTGGCAACCATTAAGCAAACTCAGGCTGTTGGTTATGTAGCGGAGAGAGAGTGAACAAGTGAGTTGGCCAGCCCACATGTGCCACCATCAAGCTGTGTCTGGTGAGAAAACATCTTGTACCGTCTTCCTCATGGAAGTTTGCAGCATCAACGCCCTTCCTTCAGGGCAGGCCTGAGTGCAAACCCCCACCTTTGCGGGTCCAGCTTCATGAATGGCTGTGTGTGTGCATGCGTGTACACAGTGTGTTTTCATTTTGATGGTTTTAGTTGAGGTTTCATATAATGCAATTCTTCTCTGGATCCCCTTGGCTGCAGGTGTGCTATAGTAAGCTAAGACGGAGACTGGGGGAGAGTTCGGTGTTTCCCGTTCATGGATTCGGGCAGAAGGAGAAAGGTCTGGGAAACATTGATCTATTCAGGAGACTGCTGTCATGGGGCTGCCGACCAAGTGTCCAGTGATCATGTGTTGTCGATCAGAGAGGATTCTTCTGGGAAGGGCTGTGAGTCAGGACCCCCAGGAGTCACTGTGGCTGGCTGACTTCAAATGAGTCACCGTGCTTCTTGATGCCTGATGAATAAATGAGAGATAACGCAGCTTGCCTTCACCAGTCTCATAGGCTTATGACCCTTTTGGACAGAGGGTCAGCAAAGGGGAAATGTGTCATTGTTTTCCTTTGCTGACCCTCTCCTTTTCCTGCCGACCATGTCAAATGCCACATCTCTACAGTTTGACGTCTCATTTTTATTCCTATCTTGTTTTTCTTTTTCGACCTAATGGTTTTCTCTCCTAAGTTGAATCATTCAGGGCTCTTGATGGTCTCCTAAATGAATTGAATTTTCCTAACCTGTCATTCAATATCTGACTTCTTCCCACTTTTCCTTTTGGAATGCCCTGTTATTCCAGTCAGTCAAATTCATCAGCCAACCATTTCCTGAATGCACCACAGATATTTCCACTCCTGCTCACACTACTCTTTTTGCCTGGATACACCCTAACACCCCCACCCATCAGATTTTCTTTTCTTTTCTTTTTTTTAATTATAAATTTGTTGAAATCGTGCAGAAGGCCCACCTCCTCCATGGAGCCCTCCCTGACTCCCTCGTGACTTTTCCCAGCTCTGAGTCCCATAGCCCTAACTGTGCCTCTAAAAATGGCTTATCAGCAGTGTCAGACCTAACTTCACAGGAGGGGAGGAGAATCATTACCAGCATTAACAGCCCAAGGCTGATTGCTTTGAGGTGAAGGTCAGACATACCTCCATCCGGGGCCGGATTAAGGCATGTGAGGGCCCTAAACACTCATAATTTGTGGTGCCCCCTCCTCTGCTTATTCACACATTTGAACAGGATATGGGAGTCATATATATACATGTATATATATGTGTGTGTCTTAGCAATCCATGATGTAACTTCTTTTCAAATGAGACTGTAATATTAGCAATCGAACACGAAAGTGGTGTATGCCACGTTAGCGAAATGAGATGAACTGGATTATAAAATTTTTAGTGGGTGCAGGGTACAAACATTTTTACTGTATGCCACATTTTCTACAAAAAGAATATTCCACATGTTCTACAACAAAGATGAGTCAGTGAATTTAGTTGTTTCAACAACCGATGTAAAATTCTGTTGCTCTCTCACAAGGAAAAGTCGATTTTCACCAATTTTGCTTTAAACGGTTCGTACTTCAATTTTGATGCTTGTCTCATAATAAATGCTATAATTATAAATGAACAAATGAAGATGTTATGAAGGAAAATGTAATGATCAGAAAACAAATATTACAACAAATCACTGTTTTATTTTTAGATAAATCTTTCATCTCTAACATGTTATAATTAAAAATATCTCTTCCTATTCTTTGCTCCTACAAATTCTTCAATGATTTTATCTCTGTTAAGCTGCCCAACAATATCCCCTTCCATACATAATAAGGATAAGGAATGAAGCCTTTCTTGAATCATTGTTGTATGCTGAGGGTTTTTTTCTTTAGGGACAAAAAGAAGTGTTCTGTTGTATAGCTTGTGATCATTACAGTTAGGAACATGGGTAAAGCAATTTCCACATTGGGAAATATGCACTGTATTTTATCTTCTATTATGGAATTATACATGCCTACGTGAGTAAAATATGTCTTTCCCGAATCTGTAAATTTAGTTCTCATGTGAGAATCAAATTGTCACACTTCTCCATAAAGGCCTATATTTAGGTCATTGGGATAAGCCTGCACGAATTTCTTGGCTACCTTCATGCAGTCTTCATCAGGTCTATCCACACTGTTTAAGAAGGAAAATCTATTTGAAAGAACTTCATATATTTTTGCCTTTCTTTTCATGCAGGATTTAAGTGTGTCAATAATGATGTAGCATGTGGTTATGCGAAATTGATCCCTGGCACTCAATACTTCTGGAGCACTTCCGCCATTTACTTCTTTCTTTCTAATGCTTCGGCACCAGTGAACTGTTTGATGATCAGTATATGACAGTATTTGTTTTGTTGCGTTTTCTGAATTTTCAAAGTATGCTTTTAAATTACGTTAACACCCTGACTGGCAGAGATCTGTGCATGCCTATACATTTGCTTCTGAATCTTGGAGAGTTTGATTCATCCAATGAAAATGCTGCAATATATTGTTCCACATAATCAGCAACTCTAGTGTTTGCATTTTGTTAGCGATGTTTTCAGTTTCTCTTTTGGTTTCTCCTTTTTTGTGTCTGGTCTTCAGCAGTATTTTCTAAGGCATCTAGAATCTGAGTGTAGATTCCAGGATTGTACTTGTTGCTACAGCACGCACTTCCCAGTGTGTATTAGAAAGACATTTTAATACTTGATCATTGCCTAAATGTTTTAAGAACTGTCTTTCGGTGAGTAGAGGCAGCAAAAAATGTGTAGAGTAATTGAACAGTAGGGAAAAAAATCAACTGCTTCCGACAACAATCTGTTACGCTATGTCCTACAAGGTTAAGTGAATGTGCAGCACGTGGTATGAAAATAGCATATTCATTACATTCTAAAACTTTTTGTTGCATGCCTTTATAATGCCCTGACATATTGGCAGCATTGTCATAGGGCTGGCATCTGCACTTAGAAAAACCGTTTTGCAAACTTCATGTAAATAGTGAAGTGCTTGATTAGGAATTTCTTTAATGGTATGACTTTTTAAGCTACTGAATGTGATGAATTGCTCAACAGGTTTTCCATCTGTTGAAGATGCATGTCTTAAAACAATACTTAGCTTATCTGTATGAGAAAGATCAGGAGTGGAATCTACAAACTGAAGTATCAAGCTATACTTATTTCACTGAAAATAGTTGATCGAACTTTATCACTTGTTTATTAATTCTTCACATGATGTTTTAGACATATACGATGGGTTGCTCTTCCCTGTGTTGAGATGTGCCCTGCTAAAAATGAATCAAACTGAGCAACAAGTTCAAGTAAACTCCAACATTTTCCATTTTGTGAGGACCCAAACACTTCATTTCTTCACCCCAAAAAGTCCATGTTCAGCGATTGTTATGATGACAGCAAAAGTGTGTTGCAAAATGGCTTTCCTTTACCGACATTCTTCATTAATTTGTGTTTCCAGTTCATGAGTTAAGCCAAAACCATGTCTTCAGTTTAAATATGACAGCACACAATCTCTGTAAATTGAACTGTTTTCATGTTTGTCAATCATATTTGAGTTGCACCAGTTGCTAAGTCCATCCATAGCAAATCAAGAATTAAATGATTTAGGACTAAATAGTTTACAAATAAAACAATATACAGAGCTGACTGATGGAGAATACAATATCTACTCCCTCTTATAATTTTCACCAATAGCTTTGCACCCCTAGAAATATACTCTGACTATAGAACCTTGTTTATTTACCATCCAGAAATTTTCTACGTGAATTTTCAAATGGTCCACTGTGATGTTGACAAACCCTTGGCCCTTTTTTGATCTAATAATTTACATCATTAGAACAAAAATTATTCCACAAAGCAGGATCTGTATTTCTGCTATTTATGAGGTCTGCAGATGTGACAATTTCAGATTCTGAAATAGTTTCACTTTCGACACTATTATTAAAATACTAATACTACAGCAAGGAATAGATGCAGAATTTAGAACAAATTCTGTTATATTCACATTGCTATTAGTAATTCCAGCACTAGTATTAGTACAATGATTTGCACCCATTAAACTCAAGCGTTCAACAGAGTAAGTCTCTTTTGATTCATTACGTTATAAAAACGGAGTTAATTTTAGAATTGTCTTTAAGGATTCACAAATCCTTTTCTTTTTATCTTCTGTGAGTTTTCATTTTTGAAATGTTAGTTGTTTTCATTTCATTTTACCTGGATATACAATTATGTCACTTTTTAAAATTTGGTTCTACCGTAGCAAATAAATTTGAGTAATCGAAAATAAACTTTATAAAACAAGTATAATTTATAAAATAAAATTAATATTCCAATTTGGATGTTGACACAAAAATTTATATTTGAAAATTAGTAAATAAAAAAATTGATTTGGAACATATAATTTTGTTCTTTAGGTCTGAGAATCAAAAGAAATAGTACTTACAAGGCAGTCAGAAATAATTTCATTTGTTTCTCGTATGACGTTTGTTGGTGGGCCCTTCACAGATTTCCATGAGTGTTTTTTGTCTTGAAATAATACGTAAAAACTTGTACACTCACTTTCCATCCTTTGATGCTATGTCTTCATAGTTCACTGGACTACTGCTGATGCATGCCAGGGGCAAGAGCAATTGCAAAGAGCATGATACAAATACAAGGGTATGCTCAATCAAAAGATAGATTTTGGTTTGTTTTGCACTGGACAGGATGAGATTTTCACGAGTCACATGATTATAGTGCTGCTGGGGCATTTTTATATGGTTGACGTGAGAACTGAATGTGAAGTTGTACCCGATTGGTCCAAAATGAAAAGGAAAATATAATTGTCATCATACACAAAATTTATAAAAGGTACATTTTATTTCTTTGTGGAACTGTTCAACTCCCATATTTGAAAATACGTACGTAATTGCATAATTGATGTAACAACAGCACTACTTCTCAATGAGCAAGTTTGTTTTGCAAGTCATAACAATATCAATCAATTCCTTAAAATAAAGCCAGTCTGAAGGGAAATGGAAAATAAAATACACTTACATAATTTTATTATCTAAATATTCATTTAATTTATTTCCTTGAGGAATTGGTCCGTTTCCTTACATGGAGACACATAAATTTTCTGGTAAAATATGTAAGTAATGTTCTGATAAACACCCTTTGTTGCTTTCTTGGAAGACGAATTCAGGAAAACACTGATTGTTGCAAAACGAACATATTCTGCACAATAAATAAATGTTGGATTTTGCATCCTCTTAATGTGCCTGAACCTCATTTATTAGCATATGTAGAGCGATATCAAGCACTGTGATCTGTGCAATTGACTATAAAAAATGAAACTCACTTGATTCAAAAATTAAAACTTTTTCTGTTAGATAAATATTAATATTCCCAAAATTTTTACCCACATTAGTATATATTAAATGTATGCTAGATTGTGTTCCGAGTGTATGCTAAACATATTTTAAAGTTACAAGTATTGTTTACAAAACTTAAGACATAACTCTGTACATAAATGCTATGTACATAAAAAGTAACTTGACTGAATTCATTGCAATGGTCAACTTATTCAAATTCCTTTGCTTTTGCACGTCATCTGGGACTGAAGTTCCCATATGTTGTTTACCAGGACATGCACAAGAGCATACCCTTGTGTTTGTATCATGGAAAAGAGCATCACTGGCCCTCCTGGAGGGCCCTCCTGGAGTTGCTGGATCTGCAGACATGAATGCATAAGACTGTTCTCTCAAAATGGATCAGTGTCTTAGTTGTCTAGTGCTGCTATAACAGAAATCCCAGAAGTGGATAGTTTTTGTTCTCTCACAGCCTAGGAGGCTACAAGTCCAAATACAGGGCATCAGTTCCAGGGGAAGGCTTTCTTTGTCTGTCAACTCTGGAGGAAGGTTCCTGTCATCAGTCTTCCCCTGGTCTAGGAGTTTCTCTGCATAGGAACCCCTGGTCTAAAGGACATGCTCTGTTTCTGGTGCTGCTTTCTTGGTGGTATGAGGTTCTCCCCCGACCCCCGCTCACTTCGCTTTCCTTTTATCTCTTGTAAGATAAAAGGTGGTGCAGGCCACACCCCAGGGAAACTCCCTTTACACTGGATTGGGGATGTGACCTTAGTAAGGGTGTTACAATCCCACCCTAATCCTCTTTAACATAATCCAATCTTGCCTCATTAACTACAGGCAGAGATTAGAATTTACAATATATAGGAAAATTATATCAATCACAAAATGGAGGACAGCCACACAACACTAGGAATCATGGCATAACCAAGTTGACACATATTTTTGGGGGGACACAATTCAATCCATGACAATCAGACCCCAAAAGAAAATCACCAAGACATATTATCACACTCACTAAAACCAAAGACAAAGAAAGAATCCTGAGAGCAGCTCGAGAAAAACAAAAAGGCACATACAGAGGGGAAACAATAAGACTAAGCTCTGATAACGCGGCAGAAAATATGCAGGCAAGAAGGCAATGGGATAACATATATAAAACCTTGAAAGAAAAAAATTGCCATCCAAGAATAATACATCCTGCAAAACTCTCACTCAAATATGATGGCGAAATTAGGACATTTCCAGATATACAGAAGTTAAGGGAATATGTAAAAACCAAATGAAACTTACAGGAATTATTAAAGGGAGTCCTTCAGTTAGAGAACCAACAACATCAGACAACAGCCTGAATCTAGGACACAAGACTGCATCAGCCAGATACCAACGTAGGTAATGAACTCTCAAAGATAAAACAAAACTAAAAGATTTACAACAGGGAACCAGAGTGGTTAATCTGTAAATGACAACAACATCAGAACAATAAAAGAGGGAATAACTGGTGTAGGTACAGAACGTTCAAATTGAGAGGAAGTCAAGTTGATACCAAGTAATAAAAGACTGGTTGAAACTTAGGAAGATAGGGGTAAATTTCAAGGTAATGCACAAAGAAAGTTAACAGACCTATTTATCAAAATAAAGAAGAAAAACATAAAGTCACAGTAAATGCAAGATCTACAAAAATGAAAGAAATGAAAGAAATGAAAAAAATCCACAAACAAAAGGAATTCAGCACAGGAGAGTAAGTGGAACAAAGAGAATGTCAGCACCACAAAAAAAAAAAAAAAAAAAAAAAACTCTACAAAATGACAGCAATTAACTCATACTTATCAATAATCACACTGAGTGCAAATGGCCTAAATGAACCCATAAAGAGACAGAGAGTTATAGAATGGATTAAAAACAGGGCCAATCAATATGCTGTCTACAAGAGACACACCTTAGAAACAAAGATATAAATCTATTAAAAATCAAAGGATTGGAAAAAAATATCAAGCAAACAACTACCAAAAAAGAGCAGGAGTGGCAATACTAATCTCAAATAAAATAGACTTTAAAACAAAATCCACCTAAAAAACAAAGAAGGGCATGAGATAATGATTAAAGGGACAGTCCATCATGAAGACATAACCATAGTAAATATCTAGGCATCCAATGACAAGGCTCGAAAATATATAAAACGAGCTCTAACAGCACTGAAAAGAGAAATTGACAGTTCCACAATAATAGGAGGAGACTTCAACACACCACTCTGGGTAAAGGACAGAACATCTAGAAAGAAACTCAGCAAAGATACAGAAGATCTAAAGGCTACAATCAGCCAACTTGACCTCGTAGACATACATAGAGAGCACTCCACCCATCAGCAGCAAAGTACATATTCTTTACTAATGCATATGGAACGTTCTCCAGAAGAGACCACATCTTAGGCCACAAAGCGGCCCTCAACAAAATCCAAAACATTGAGATAATACAAAGTATCTTCTCCGATCACAATGCCATCAAAGTAGAAATTAATAACAGGAAGAGCAAGAAAAAAAAGGTCGAATACATGGAAGCTGAATAACACCCTGCTTAAAACCACTGGGTAATAGAAGAAATCAAAGACAGGATGAAAAATTCCTAGAATCAAATAAAATGAAAACACATCATACTAAAACCTTTGGGACACAGCAAAGACAGTGCTCAGAGATCAATTTATAACAATAGATGCACACATCAAAAAAGAAGAGACAAAATCAAAACATTAGCTACACACCTCAAACAAATAGAGAACAGCAAAAGAAGCCCACAGCCACCAGAAGAAAGGAAATAATAAAGATCAGAGCAGAGATAAATGAAATAGAGAACAGAAAAACAATAGAATCAACAAAACCAAAAATTGGTTCTTTGAAAGGATCAACCAAATCAACAAACTGTTGGCCAAAATGATAAGAGAAAAATAGGAGAGGGCGCAAATAATCCAAATAAGAAATGAAATGGAGGACATTACAACAGACCCAACTGAAATAAAAAGGATTATCAAAATGGATCGGAAACTCTGTTATCTATCAATATAATCTATCCTTGCCCAGTAACCGCTTGTGTTGCATATTGGGTGAAAACAGCAAGAGTTAGACTTGACAGCCCACCGCCACCTCATGTTTATTGGAAAGAAATAGTGTACTCCCAAGAAACCTGCCGAGATAAGGAGTTTCGATTACGCATAAGGGCACTGTAGGAGACAGATAACAACCAAGATTTTTAAGTGGTAGGGGCCTCATAGCTTAAACAACCCTGTGAGTGGGCACCCTCGTGACCCTTGCATGAATTTTATTTTCAGCCAGCACACACTGGAGCTGGTTTCAGTTTCATTTAGTGCCCTGCCTTTTCCCTTCCACTGTGGCACTGGCTTTTCCTGGGGTCTTGTCTGCTTGGCATCTATGGATCTTTGCTTTGGACAACTGGTGCCCCTGTTTTTTTTGATGCCTTTAATCACGTGTTTACCTTGCCTACTGGATAATCCGTCCCTGCCTCCACCCTCCAGCCTTTTTACCAGTTCTGACATCAGCCATCCCTCCCACAGCACTCTATAGTTCTCTGCTGGGTTAGATAATTCATTGCAATGGCCACACACAACTCACCATCCTCACAGTTAATGGGTTTATTAGGGAAGTAACAGGTTGCAATTCAGGATCAGGAACAACTCAGGATACAGTCTTCGATCAGGACAGCCTCTTCTCAACCATACCCACAGGCGGCCTCTCTCTGGCCCTTGGCCACTCAGGCCATTGGTCTGGTCTCTGGCCTGATCAGACAAGTGTTACAAAGCTCCTTAGCTCCACCATTAAGTGTTCAGGGGCACCCCACTCCGCCAGGAAGCCTCTGCCCAAAGGCACTAAGCTCTCTTATCTCCATGGTTCGGCACACCCACTGTAACTGCCTTGCTCTGCGGGCTGGAAAGCCCACCAAGCCGTCTTGCTCTGGTCTCCTGGTTCTGCTGCTGCCGTTCTCTACCACTGCTTCATGCCATCTTTTACCGTCTCTGGTGTTACAGCTTTCTCTCTGTCTCCTGGGCCTAGGAGTTTCTCAGCACAGCACTCTGAGGTCCAAAGGATGCATTCCTCTCCTGTCTCTTCTTTCTTGGTGGTAGTGAGGTCCTCCATTCGCTCTGGGATTGGCTTTCTTTTTTAAGCCTAGTGGGATGGCAAAACTGACCAATCCCCTCATTAGGGTTCCATACACCTTATTTGCATGATCCCACCCCCACGGGGGTTCCATGCACCTTATTTGCATTCCTAGCAGGCTGTGCAAACCCCTTGATGGGCTACAAACACCATATTTGCATAGTCCCATTCAGTCATTTTGTGGGGGTTGCAAAGACTGGCTAGAAAAGCCATATTAAATAACTCACTGTGCCGCAGGGCCTATAACACTTTCCTACTTGGCACAGCTCTGGTTGGTCATTGTTTGCATTTTATCTGCCTGCCTCTCCTTTTGTGGGAACAGTGTCTTACACTTCATTGTATTTCCAGAGCATGGGACAGGCTATAATATGTACAGGATGTTTGCTTGTGATAAGGATGAAATGATCTGCCGCCCAAACAGTGAACTTAATGTTTGTTCCTGGTGCCCTTGGATTCTAAAGAGAAGCCTGCAGGCAGGGATGGGGAGGTGAGTGTAGAAAGAAGGAACCCAGAGTTCAGCTCAACTTATAGCTCTTCTGTACTGAGGTTTTCAGTAACATTAATTAGAGAAAGAGGAGAAAGAAGAAAAAAAAAAAAGAACTTGGTACTGAAAATTTGAAAACCATTGGAACCTGCTGTTATTATTTCCATTGCTAATGTGATAAATAGTAGAGGAAATTCATAACTACCGTTGAAAAGCATGCCTGTAACCCACCCTTCATCTGTCAGTTTGTCGTACTATGGTGGTTTACATGTAGCTGTGATTCTGGAAGCTATATTACTAGTACTTCAACTACCAGCAATTTACCCAAGGTAGACAGTTTTCAGCAGAGCTTCCAGATTAAGACAGCCTAGGAAGAAGGGCCTGGTGATCTACTTCCAAAAATTAGCCAATGAAAATCTATGGATCACAACAAAACATTGTCTGACACCCTTGGGACACACCATTAAAAAAAAAAAAAATTTTTTTTTTTTGGGGATCAATTGCTGGAGGAGGACATCATGTTTGGTGAAGTAGAGGACCGGTGAAGGACGAGAGAGACCTTCAGTGAGATGTCTTGGCACATTGGCCACACTGGTGGACTCGACCATGTTGGTGATCGTGAGGATGATGCAAGACCAGGAAACATTTTGTTCTGTTGTACGCAAAGTCACCATGAGTTGGTGTCTGTTGACGGCGGCTAGCAACAACAACAAAAACAGAGAAGCCGTCAGAAAAAGGATACAACACAACATCAAGAAAAAATATCTGTCCTGTAGAAAGGCATTTCTTAGACAGATGACCTAGCTAAGACCATTTAAATTCTAGAAGTTTGCATTTTGGGTCACAGAGGTCACAAGTGATTGAAGCTCTGCAGTGAGTTCTACAAACGTTGGAAACCTGTCTTTTTGTATGAGCCTTTGCAGGCCTTTGAGGACACCTGGGTACATTGTGAAACCTAGGCCTTCACAATGCTCTGCTAAAGGCTCGTTTGGATGAACTAGAACTCAATTCCAACCAGCTCAATAAAAAGGGGCTGGGGGTAGTGTAAGGGTATAGGTAGAGGAAACCTAGGGCAGCGAGTCAGGTGCAGCCAGGCCCAGGCACGCGTAAGTGAGACAGTTGGTAGTGGGGCTGGCTGTTCACTCTGGGCCTACTTCATGCCTGCTTCTCCCTGCCTGACACTGCTTGTCAGCTAACCTCTCCTTGCTCCACATGGCCTCCAGCCCAGAGTCTGTAGAACTTCATGGCTCCCAAACCTGCTGCCATCTAACCACAGACTGCCTGCCCCTCAGGTCAGATTTGTAAGAGGGAGACCCTGTGATCTACTGGGTATAGCCCGTGCTGAGATGTCCACTTCCTGCCTAGTTGGTGGAGAGAGGGGGTCACCATAGAGTCATGAAGCACCAACAGGGCAGGCTACCTGCAGGGCATGGAGGGATGGAGGCCCAGGCTGTCCTAGACAAGGGAGGTCTGGGTTGGGACAGGGTGCAGTGACCCCCTGCCTGGCACCCATATGGACACAGAGACACCTGGCACTGCAGTTTGCAAGGGGTTGAGGACACGTGTCTACCATGCAAGCACAGTGATGTTGCTATGGATATTTCCATAATCGGGTTCCATCAATGATTATAAGGCTCTTGATTTCTCCTGAGCCTGCAGCCTCAATTCTTCCCCACCGCATGGCCTTGGCAGCGAGGGATGGAGTCTGACCAGTTACTCAGTTTTAACAACAAAGGAAATCAGAAAATATGAGGCATTCGTACACAGTGCAGTTACATCTTACGTAAAGTTTATGTCTGTGGTCAGCTTATACCTAAAGTGAAAATAAATAAAATCAAAATATTTGCTTCTGGAAAACCCCTTGAATCACCCATAAAGTATAGGACACACACATCTCTCAGTAGGCCCACCATAGCCAGTTTTTCTTCGAGCACCAGAACAGGCCATGTCTTTTGGCTGACCACTTGGTGATTTAGTTGGTTTGTATTAAGGAGCCTTGCTTTGTGATCAGCCTTTAAACAATAGATCCATTCTCAGCTAGAGAGAGCCACACTTCAGCAAGGTTCTCACTTGGGCATCTCGTTATTGGAACATGGGGCCAATATCCCACACCATTAGACTATCTTTCTTTTTTTATGCCAGAGGTATATGGCTACATTGACTGAAGGTTACTGCCGTGGGATGAGATATCACTGTAAAAGGACAGTACCTCTGTCTGCCCACACCCCACCCCCCCCATTTGGCACTTATATACCTTTCTTCCACACAGAGATAAGGTACTTTTTCAGTCAGGGACTGTGTAGTTTGCAGCCTCTCCCCTGTCACCAATGATTCCAGCCCTTTGCACACACTGTGTCCTGCATAAACCTTCCTTGGTTAACTGGCTGATTCTAATGCCGCTGTGCTTAGCCGCCCTGCTGAGAAATGAACCTTAACTAAGGAGGGAAGGAGCCCTTAAAAAGAAAAGAGTTGTCTAATTTTGAACAATTAGGTAAATATGGAAGGCTAATCTTTCAGATCATCTTTTTAAGTGATTTGAGCACGTCTCCCTGTTGTTGTTACATGTCATCGAGTTGATTCCAACTCATAGCAACCCCATGTACAATAGAATGAAATACTGCCTGGCCCTGTGCCATCCTCACAATTGTTATGCTTGAGCCCGTTGTTGCAGCCTCTGTGTCAATCCATCTTGTTGAGGGTCTTCCTCTTTTTTGGTGACCTTCCACTTTATCAAGTATGATGTCCTTCTCCAGGGACTGATCCCTCTTGATAACATGTCCAAAGTATATGAGACAAAGTCTCACCATCCTCACTTCTAAGGAGCATTCTGGCTGTACTTCTTCCAAGACAGATTTGTTCTTCTGGCAGTCCACAGTATATTCAACATTCTTCGTCAACACCGTAATTCAAAGGCGTCAATTCTTCCTTCAGTCTTCCTTATTCATTGTCCAGCTTTTGCATGCATATGAGGCAATTGAAAACACCATGGCTTGGGTCAGGCTCACCTTAGTCCATGAAGTGATATCTTTGCTTTTTAACACTTTAAAGAGGTCTTTTGCATCAGATTTGCCCAATGCAATACGCCGTTTGATTTCTTGACTGCTGCTTCCGTGGGCATTGATTGTGGATCCAAGTAAAATGAAATCCTTGACAACATCAGTCTTTTCTCCGTTTATCATGATGGTCCAGTTGTAAGGATTTTTGTTTTCTTTACGTTGAGATGTAATTCATACTGAAGGCTGTAGTCTTACTAGAATGGAGAGGAAAAAAAAGGGCTAGACCAGTGGTTCTCAGATTTGGCCATCTATATAAGAACCACCGGGAGAGTACAGATTCTAATTCAGTAGTTCTGGGGCAGGCCAAGAAATTGCATGTCCGACATCGCTCTCTCTCATGTCTCCCTCCTTCCCCCGGTGCTGCTGCCACCAGTGGGCCAGGACCTCATTTTGCAGACCACTGGCCTCTTCTGAGGCGCCTCTGGGTGGATTCAAACCGCCAACCTTTTGGCTCGTAGTTGAGTGCTTGCTTAACCATTTGCACCCCGCAGGGACTCCTGCATACCACTTGAGGGCCATGATTGGACGAAGAGCTTAAGTTTCCTCCTCCATGAACTGAGGGTATCAATAGTCCCCAGATCATGGCGTGTAGGTTGGTTGTGAGGACTAAATTATTTGTATTTGTAAATTGTTTAGAAGAGTGGCTGACACAAAGTAAGTGCCATACAAGTGTTTTTAAGCAACAATTGTTAAGATTCCATACCAGTGTTATCTACCCGTAAACTCCAGTCCCACACTTGGAAACAAATGAAATCGACTTCCTGAGATGTGGGTGAGATCCTGGGCTGAGATTTAGCTGGAAGCCTGGGCTGAGATAGCTGGAAACCCAAACAAGAAGCTTTGGTGTGAATGTTACTCGTGATATTGCTCCCTGCCCAGGAGCACAGATAACCCACAAGATCTAGACCACTGCTCCAGACAGTATGACGCCCTAGGTGGGGCGGGAGGAGATACAACAACCCCCACAGGCATAGGCCTCCCACCACTGCAGTGACCACTACCAGCATAATTATCTTTGTCCTCAATAGAGGCTCACCCCATCAGGCCGCCTCCCAGGGAGGTCTTTGCTGACTTCTCTATCATATGTTGGTATATATGCCCCCAGTCTCTATCAATCACATTACACCATGTTGTTTCATCATAATAATTATCACTAGTTAAAATGATTTTATTACATATTTATCTATTTATTGTGTCTTCCCCTCCAGAGTGGAAGCTTATATGTCTTGCTCTCTGCTGTACCCCAGTACCTAGCACAATGCTTGACATGTTGTTAGTCTGGTGACCTTCTACATAACAACAAAATGTTGCCTGGTCCTGAGCCATCTTCATGATCATTGGTACGTTTGAGCCCATTGTTCTGGCTCTTGTGTCAGTCCATCTCACTGAGGATTTACCACGTTTTCACTGACCCTCTACTTTACTAACCATAATGTCCTTTATTAGTGTCTGGTTTTTCCTGATGATAAATCCGAAGTAAGGGAGCAAAAGTCTCGTCATCCTCCCTTTTAAGGAGCATTCTTGTTGTATTATTTCTAAGACTGGTTCATTCATTCTTCCAGCAGTCCATGGTTTATTTAATATTCGTAGATAATACATATTTGCTGAATGCATGAATCACAATAGCATCAGAGAGCATGGAATTAAAGGGGAAAATATGATTCATTATTTCCGTTTTGCCTACCATCATCTTTTTATGTTACTGGGAGCTGAGAGCTGCTTCCCAGGGGCTAGAGTTCTAAAGGCGAACTGTCCAGTGTTGGGACTACTAGCCATGGAAAAAGGGACACTCCCAACTTTCCCTGAAGGCTTTCCTGACTGCTGGGGAATGGGATATTTGTTTTAAAGTCTCCATTAAGTACAAAGGCACTGGCTGGTGCCTGGACAACCGTTATTCTCAGGAATATTCACATAGTCTAGATGGGAAGCGTCAAAGCCAAGCCAACAGCTCTATTAAAACCTGGGCCATTTGGTCCAGGTATAGTGAAAGGCTAGGAGCCAGAGCAAATGGCATGGTTTTCAATTTACTTCTCTTGACCATCCATTATAAAATTGAAATATTTCATATATCCAGATGAAACATGGGCTATGAATCTTAGTAGCTCAAATCAAAGACAGAAAAATAGTCCTTAGTAGTGGGTCATAGATAAATTTACAGGTACAACCAACCCAAGCTTTTTTGCAGTGTTTCTCACTAGGGCCAATGGTGGCATTGGGAGTGGGATACTACTTTGTGGTATGGGACTTTCCCCCACACTAGGACACTTTGCATCCCTTGTCCCTGGAGAACTAAATGCCAGTGGCCCCTGGAGTCTTTGTGACAACCAAAAAATGTCCCCTGGCATTTCCGAACACCCCACAGGGAGTGAGACTGCCCTAGTTGAGAAATACTAGCGAGAAGTAAATCATTTTACCTTAAATGTGGTGGTTAAAATGTGGGGGCAGTTTTAGTAGTTAACTTTTAATTGCAGAAGTACTACATTCTCCTTGTAAAAAAAAATTATAGATAAGCCTAAAGTTATACTCACCTCCCCACTTCTCTGAGGTGGTTTGTGTATGTCCAGACCCTTTTCAGTGTTTGCAGGAAAAAAAAACCAAACCCACTGCCGTCGAGTCAATTCCGACTCATAGTGACCCTATAGGACAGAGTAGAACTGCCCCATAGAGTTTCCAAGGAACGCCTGGCGGATTTGAACTGCCGACCTTTCGGTTAGCAGCCATAGCACTTAACCACTATGCCACCAGGGTTTCCGTACATATATAGAAATCTGCGTACTAGTATGGTAGAGCTTTGTTGGTGTGTATTTACATTGTATATTTCCTCAGAGACTTGGGTTTTTCATGCCACAATATGTTTTTTAATTGTTGTTGTGCTTTAAGTGAAAGTTTACAAATCAAGTCAGTCTCTCATATAAAAAACTTATATGCACCTTGCTAGATACTCCTAGTTGCTCTCCACCCTCTATTTTCGTGTCCATTCAGCCAGCTTCTGACCACCTCTGCCTTCTCATCTCCCCTCCAGACAGGAACTGCCCACATAGTCTCATGTGTCTACTTGATCCAAGAAGCTCACGCCTCACCAGTATCATTTTCTATCTTATAATCCAGTCCAATCCCTGTCTGAAGAATTTGTTTTGGGAATGGCTCCTGTCTTGGGCAAACAGAAGGTCTGGGGACCATGACCTCCAGGGTCCTTCTAGTCTCAGTCAGACCATTAAGTCTGGTCTTTTTGTGAGAATTTGAGGTCCACATCCCACTGTTCTTCTGCTCCCTGAGGGGCTCTCTGTAGTGTTCCTTGTCAGGGCAAGTGGTTATAGCTGGGTACCATTTAGTTCTTCTGGTCTCAGGCCGATGTAGTCTCTGGTTTATGTGGCCCTTTCTGTCTCTTGGGCTCATAATTACCTAGAGTCTTTGGTGTTCTTCATTCTCCTTTGGTCCAGGTGTGTTGAGACCAATTGATGCATCTTAGATGGCCACTTGCTAGTGTTTAATACCCCAGATGCCACTCTCCAAAGTGGGCTGCGGAATGTTTTCTTAATAGTTTTTATTATGCAATTGACCTAGACATCCCCTGAAACCATGGTCCCCAAACCCCCGCCCCTCCTACGCTGGCCTTCGAAGTGTTCAGTTTATTCAGGAAACTTCTTTGCTTTTGGTTTAGTCCAGTTGTGCTGACCTCTCTTGTATTGTGTGTTGCCTTTCCCTTCACCTAAAATAGTTCTTGTCTACTATCTAATTAGTGAATAACCCTCTTCCTCCCTCCCTCCCCACTCTCGTAACCATCAAAGAATATTTTCTTCTCTGTTTAAACTATTTCTGGAGTTCTTATAATAGTGGTCTCATACAATATTTTTCTTTTGCACCTGACTGATTTCACTCAGCATAACGCCTTCCAGGATCCTCCATGTTATGAAATGTTTCACGGATTCACCAATGTTCTTTATCAATGCGTACTATTCCATTGTGTGAATATACCATAATTTATTCACAATGTGTCTTGAAGACCCTTGCATCTCAGAACATGTAGTGATGCTTGTCCTTGTAACAACCGTGTGGTATTTTATTGTGTCAGTGGACCTTTTTAGCAGAAAGCTGCAGAGGAAATTATTACCCTGGATGAGGCGTCATCTGTGGTCTGGTCACAAGACCAGATTAGACAAAAGCTGAGGTCATTTTGAGTCATCCCCTCCAAACTTGCTGTTGGCCACAGGACAAAGTGGTGCCGCAACTTGAATTTGAAAGTAATACCTCTAAGCCTGAGTATCTCAGCTAGTTTAACAGCCCAGCTCACTGAGTCTAGAATACTGAAATGAGTTCATTTCCTTTCTTAGCCTGCAGTGTGGAATTCTCAGTCAGTAAGTTCTGGTTCTAAGAGAACGCATTAGGTGAGCCTCTTTGTCCCTCAAACAAATAATGAGTAAAGAAAGGTGTTTACCTTTTATGGGTAATCACAGGTCTGTGAACTGAGCACTTAATGTCAGTCAGGCACTTTCATCCCTTATCTCTAATCCTCACAACAGCCCTGTGAAGTAGGTATTGCTATGTCAATTTTATAGATGAGAAAACAGACGTAGAGAGGTTAAATGATTTGTCCAAGGCTGTTTAATTAGTGAGTGGTTGAGCCAGGACACAAATCCAGGGCTTGCTTTCAGATGGTAAATCACAGTACTATCCGTTTATTTATTTATTCAGCAATGTTTATTTGAATACCTACAATGTGCTGGAAATGGTGCCCAGTACTAGAATACAGCAGTAAGCAAGGCAGATGAAATCTCTGCCTTTGTGGAGCTTACATTCTAGTGGGGGAGACAGTTAAGAATTAAGCAAATAAATGCATACTACAGTTTAGGGTTTGTTAGGTACTGTGAATGAACATAAGACAGGGTAAGGGAACAATGAGTTCAGGAGGGGCTTTTTTGACAGGGTATTGGGTAAGACCTCCCTGTGGTGATGACATTCAAGTGGAGAATGAAGCAAGGGAATGAGCCGTGCAGAAATCTTGAGGGAACCAGTGTTTTAAGCAGGGATTGGTAGGTGCAAAGGCCCTGACGGGGAGCATGCTGCGCTTGTTCAAAGAAAACAAAGAGGCCAGCAAGACCACACTGGAGTCACAAGGCAAAGAGAGATAGGAGGTGAAATCAGAGAGGCAGCCGGGCCCAGATTGCTTGAGCTTTATAGACCATGGTTTGAATTTTGGATTGACTATGAGTGTGATGCCGTCTTTGGAGAATCATTGTGGCTCCTGTGTGAAGAAGAGGTTGCATATGTACTAGAGTGCATTCAGGGATACCAGTTAGGAGGCTGCTTTAGGAATCCAGAGAAGAGAATATGGTGGCTTGGACCAGGCTGGTAGCCGTGGAGAAAGTGAGAAGGAGTGAGATTTGAAACATATTTTGAAGGTAGAACTGATAAGACTTTATGATGAATTAGATAACTTTTAAAGGGGAAGAAGAGAAGTTAAGAATGACTCCAAGATTCTTGCCTGAGCAGCTCATTGGAGGTGGTACATTGGAGGAGAGCTCATTGGACCTCATTGGAGGTGAGCTTATTGTACCTCACTGGAGATGGTGTTAGGGAGCAGGTTTGGGGAGGGGTGAGAATTAAAGAGTGGAAACCCTGGTGGCATAGTGGTTAATAGCTACAGCTGTTAACCAAAAGGTAAGCCATTCAAATCCACCAAACACTCCTTGGAAACCCTATGGGGCAGTTCTACTCTGTCCTATAGGGTCACTATGAGTCGGAATTGACTTGACGGCAACGGGTTTGGTTTTTGGTTAGGTAACTAAGACAGTCACTAAGTTTTTTGTGATTGGTTCCAGCAGCAATAAGAAACTTACGTATCAGTCAATTAAAACGTAACCATCGTTGACCGCAATTTGAGATCTCCTGTCCTACTATTCAAAGTGCACATGAGTTTCAGAGATAAAAAGGAGACCAGAATAGATTTTTTTGCTTTGGCAATACTGTTTAGAACAAGGTCCCCCCAAATTTCTAGGATCCAAGTTTTCTGTCCTCTCTACTCTGTCCTACGGGTTGCCATGAGTCAGAATCGACTCGATGGCACTGGGTTTGGTTTTTTTGTTTTACCGTTCAAATTTGTGGGAAATACCGCAAGTGGGTGGTTTTAAAGAACAGAAATTAATTTTCTCGGAGTTCTGGAGACTGAAAGTCTGTTTTCAGGGCATGGCTCTAGGGGGAGGTCCTTCCTTGTCGTTATACCAGGAGTTCCTTGTCTTTCCTTGTCGTCTGTCTTCCCCCGCTGTATGTCTCTGTGTCTATTGTGCTCTGTCACTCAGAAGTGATTAGGTTTAGGAGACACCCTAGTCTGGTATCATCTCATTAACTTGACAAAAAAACGCCTACTTTCAAACAGGGTCATATTTACAGGTATAGGGATTAGAACTTTAACACTTATTTTGGGGGGACACAACTCAATCCATAATGGTGATTTAGTACACAAATTGATTATCTTACAGTTCTGGAGGTCAGAAGTCTGATGTCTCACTGGGTTAAAATCAAAGTATTTGAAAGGTTGCCTTTCTTTCTGAACACTAGAGGAGAATCCATTTCCCTGCCTTTACCAGCTTCTAAGGGCTGTCCCCATTCCTTGGCTTGTGGCCTCCTTCCTCAGTCTTCAAAGTCAGCAATGCTTCTTTGCTTCTCTCTGATCCTCAGGTCATCTCCTTTTAATGTCTCATATGATTAGATTGGGCCCACCTGGACAATCCAGGCTAATCTCCCCTTTTCAAGGTTCATAAATTTAATCACATCTGCAATGCCCCTTATGCCGTATAAGGTAACATATCACAGATTCTGGGGATTAGGGCCTGGACATCTTTGGGGGGACATTATTCTGCCTCCCACAGCTACTGTAGCAAGAAGCCCTTCTGTCAGTCGGAGGGAAGAAATAGAAGTATTTTCCCATTTCCCCGAGAGGGTAGGCAGACCTGTAATATTTTTTTGGCACCCCTTGTCCTCAAGGAATTTAGGCTTTATTGTATAGAGTTATTAATCTCCTTTAGATGGGCTACCAAGAACTTAGCAAAAAAAAAAAAGGGCCTGGATAAGACTTTGTGTTTGGGTGGCTGCAAAGGTGAGGTACCCACTCTGAATGGGTGTTTGGCCTGGGAAGAAGTTTTAGTGGTTTTGGTGGGAAATAGAGGATGCGGTGTTCCTGGGAAGGCAGAACATCAAAAAATGGCTTTGGAAGGGCCAGCAACAGGGGATGCAGGTGAGGAGTGACCAAAAGGCTGCCCTTGTGGAAGGCCTGGGCAGCTGATAGCCATCTGACAGTCATTGTGGAACTGAAATGATTGTTAAAATATTGAAAATGGTTTTGTATTGCTGCCCAAGACCCATGGGTGCCCCCCATACCTATCATCCCATCCAGTTCAGCCCCTTCTCCCACCATCTAAAGAAGCACCGCTGGGCTCACCAAGGAAACCCAGTCCCTGCCCTGTGGTTTATGTCCATTCTGATTATATGGTGTCTAAGCCATATTAATTGTTAAATATTTTGTCTACCACCTCTAGGTACAAGGAACAATGAGAGTGGGACAACCTTAGACTGAAGGATGGGGCTTTTTCTGCCAGGTGGGAGCCTAGAGTATGATGGCCCTTTCTGGGGGACAGGAAACAGTTTCCCATTAATTGGCTCCAGCTCTTTATGCTGTAGTGGCATTTTCCATTTTCTGATAAGACAATTAAATTCCTATCTATGTGAATACGATCACCATCTCTCAGTTGGTCATCGTTGAGCTGCACTTCTGTAAAGGAGAGAAGGAGAGTGCTCCAGCTGACCAGTATTGGACTTCCTACCCATTGTGGCTTATGGGTGCCTGAGCTGGTTCTAATTTAATTGGAAAAATAAATAAATGTGACATTACTTAGATCCAGATACCATGGGGTAATTCTTATTTGCAACACATATCACAATATACCAGTATGTGTTGTAATAATAAAAGGGAGAGCTCCCTCTGCCCCAACTAAAAACAAAACCAAAAAACTACATAAAATTAACACTCCAGGAAGATTTATCACGTTTATCTTGTAGGAGAAACTCACCTTTAGAGTTGCCTTTGATGCACCTACTTCTCTTACCCTCGACATCCAATCAGACTTGAAAACCAGTCAAGAAACAGGTTCTCATGGAGGTTAGGGGACACTGAATTCCGTTTTGGGCATGTTGAGTTTGACGCCCCATAGGCCATCCAGTGGGCATGCATACATAGACCTGAAGTTTAGGAGAAAGATCTGGGCTGGATAGACAAGTAGCTGACACCAATCTACATCTTCAGACTCAAGGGTTCATGAAATGTAATGCTGAGATTGTTCTAAAACTCAACTCAATGTGTGTTTAGAACTCCCATGGCTCTGCCTTTCCCCTGCAGAGAATATAAAGCTCCAAGGTGGAGGGTCAGGGGCAGAGCAGACCCATCTGGTCCTTGATGATATGGTCTCTGCTGGTCTGTACAGATTACCCCTGAGTTGGTCACTATCCCCACCCAGTTCACTACTTAATTGCCCCTTGATCCTTTCCATCTGTCCTGGCCTCTTTAGAAGTGGCAGCTCTTTGTAATTCTTCATGCCAGGAGTTTGCTACCTCCACAAGCCCTGAACTCTGGGACACAGAGGTCAGTGCTCTCTCTCTCTATGGATTCACCAACACACACATTCACGTGACTCCCCTTTGTCTCTCACCTCCCGCTCAGCATTGGGGTGCAGATTCTAGAGCCAGACAGCCTGATTCAAATGCTGACTTTGCCATGTGCTAGCTGTGTAACCTTAGGCTTTTTACTTAACCTCTCTGTGCCTCAGATCCTCTTCCAGGAAATGGAAACAATGATTATGCCCCCCCACAGGGCTCTTGTAAGGGTGAAATGGATCAAAACGTGCAGCACCTGGAACAGTGCCTGAATATCAAAAGTTTCCTTCTTCTGCCCAGTTCCTGCTGAAGGGAAGCTTGGACCCCAGGATTTCCCTGGTTTTTTTTAGGCAAAGGTGAACTCGGGCCTATGGGGTATGCAGAGGTGTGAGCATTAAAGAATGCTGGGATTCTTCTCATGAATCCTACAGAATGAGCCTCTCCTCTAGTATCTAAAGCCAAACATACCTCATGCCGTAAGGATAGATTTTTCTTTTCCAAACCCCATCTGTTTGTTGCATTTAAGATTCATGGTCCTTCTGTTGATTCAACCTTCACTCTATTTCATGTGAACTAATAACCTGGCCTTATCATGTGAAGAGCACTTTCTCCCATCTCTTCCCTAGGTTTCATCTCTTAGATTCTCTGCTGGGGTAGTTTCCTAAGGCTGCCGTAACAAAGTTCCACCAACTGCGTGACTTCAAACCACAGAGATTTATTCTCTCAGCTTCTGGAGCCCAGTGGTCCAAAGTAAAGGTGTCAGCAGGGCCATACTGTCTCAAGTCTTTAGGGAAAAATCTATGTCCCATGCCTTTCTCTTAGCTTCTGGTATTGCTCGCAGTCCTTGGCATTCCTTGACTTGTAAACACATCACTCCAATCTCTGCCTCCATCACCACATGGCCTTCTCCCCCATGTGTCTGTCTCTGTGTCACTTTTCCTTTTCTTACACAGATACCAGTCATATTGGATTTAGGTTAGGGTCCAACCTACTCCAATATGACATCATCTTTACATTCGAGAAGACCCTGTTTCCAAATAAGGTTACATTCACAGGTGCCCGGGGTCATGATTTCACGTATCTTTTCTGGGAACACGGTTCAACCCACAACACCTGCGTTGGCACATTAAAAAAAAAAGCAGAAAACCAAACCTGTTGTCATCAAGTTGATTCCAACCCATAGTGACCCTGTAAGACAGAGATGAAGTACCCCATAGGGTTTCCAATGCTGTAATCTTTATGGAAGTGGACTGCCATATCTTTCTTCCATGGAGTAGCTGGTGGATTCAAACCACTGACCTTTTAGTTAGCAGCCAAGCATTTAACCACTTCACCACCAAGGCTTCTGTTGGCACATTACTTCTCCCTAAAGTCAGAAAAGCAGCTTAGGGGTAGTGCATGTGTGTGTGTGTGTGTGTGTGTGTGTGTGTGTGTGTGTTGGGGTTGGGGAGGTAAAGAGTAGGAGCCCATAATAGTGCCTGACACACAGTAGGTTTCCAGTGTTAGTTTCCTACTCCATCCCTTTCTGGCCCTTCCTAACAGCTCAGTTTCCCACCAAACCCTTGTGGCAACTTAAAACACTCCCATGGGTTTCCCAAGAGCCTCCCAGGAAGCAGGACCACTCTCCTGTCTCAGGGGGGTACAAGGGGAAGGCCATGCCTGTCCCCAGCAGGAGTTGGAGGTGGCAGTTTCTGGCTTAGTGAGGCCACTACAAGGGAAGAAATTTCCTGGAACAACCCCCCACTAGAACCACTGCTCTAAACAATGACTGATTTCTTACCAAACAAAACAGTTAAAGCAGTCGCCTCTCTCTGCAACTCCTGTTGTTCAGCCTTTGGCATGTTATGCACAAAGCAGCGCTTATCTCAGAGGTTCTCCACTCTGGCTGCACACTGGAATCACAGGACCCACCAAGAGAATCACAGGGGACCTTTAAAAATACTGATGCCTGGGTCTCGTGCCAGGGAATCTGACCTAACCAGCCTGGACATTCAAATATTTTAAAAATGCTCCTGGGGTGATTAGCTGGCACTGATGACCTGTTACCAGGAGACTTGCTTTATGAATAACCTTGTGGCTGGTTAGGAGTGAGGGTACAAAAAAATCCACTGCCCTCGAGTCAATTCCGACTCATAGCGACCTTATAGCAGCATTAAAATAAATTTTAAAATAAAATTTCTCCTTTGACAGGAGAAATTTCATTGTTAGCCCCTCCTCTTTAAGGTATTCCACTCTATGATGGATTGAATCGTGTCCCCCAAATATGTGTATCAATTTGGCTAGGCCATGATCCCCAGTATTGTGTGACTGTGTACCATTTCATCCCCTGATGTGATTTTCCTATGTGTTATAGATCCTACCTCTATGATGTTAATGTGGCAGGATTAGAGGCAGTTATGTTAATGAGGCAGGACTCAACCTACAAGATTAGGTTGTGTCTTAAGCCAATCTCTTTTGAGATATAAAAGAGAGAAGCAAGCAGAGAGACAGGGGGACCTCATACCACCAAGAAAGCAGTGCTGGGAGCAGAGTGTGTCCTTTGGACCCAGGGTTCCTGTTCCAAGAAGCTCCTAGGCCAAGGGAAGATTGATGACAAGGACCTTCCTCCAGAACTGGCACCCTAAATTCAGACTTCTAGCCTACTAGACTGTGAGAGAATAAACTTCTGTTTGTTAAAGCTATCCACTTGTGGTATTTCTGTTATAGCAGCACTAGATAGCTAAGACACACTCATTCGTTTTTTCTCCCTTCTACCCATTTTTGTTATAATTATTTAGAATTATCTGTATTGCTCCCTTTCATTTGTCCAACCTAAAAAAAAAAATTTTTTTTTTTTTTTATTATTCATTGCAACAAAAGGTGAGGATAAAAAAGGCGGACACAATCTATACCTTCTTAAACATTTTATTTCCACTTGGCTTAAAGTCTTACCGAATAGAGGGACGGTCATGGTAAGATGCCTTGATTCTAGGTAAATAGGAAATCAGTAAAAACCTAGCCCATCCAGATTCAGCCTGGCCTACTCCACTTAGCCAGGCATCATCAGAACTTTCTAGAAAGCAAAGACTGAAGGCGTTCTTGTTGCTTCTCCAACTCTCCAGGTTTCCTTTACGGCTTAATGCGGACATCTGAAGAAGGCCAAGACTCAAGCCTTCTCAGCATACCCTCTAAAGTTCAGAGTCTCTGAAAGAAGGCACTTTCCACTGCAAATGCTTAGTTCTGCTATCAGGTGGAAATTAGTGAGGGAAAACAGCCAGCTCAGCACTTCTACTACCAGCTTTTGTAAAGGAAGAACGAAAGAAATGTTCTTCTTGTGAAGTCCGGTTACAAGAATATTATTCTTTTGTATGCTTATGAAATTTACCAAAGATCCTATCAGTGGATTACACAGTGTTTATGCAGTATGGGAATTGTAGTTATGCGTCTTAGACTCTGAGCTCCTAGTAATAGGATTAGAGATAAAATGAGAGTGGAGGGAAATAGTTTCCATGTCAGAAGATGGCTGGTTGAAGTGTTTCCTGATTTTAAAAATAAAAGTATCATGTAATTGATGGATAGAATAGCTTATTTATTTATTATGGATCATATGAACCTTCCCTTAATTCTTTAAGATGGTCCTGGCTCAGCTGGCCAAGATGGTGACTCTAATACAGTATGAGTAAATACAGAACTATAGGGATATACACATATATTTCTATTATACAGGGGAGCTTAGCATATATTTAACCTAAGGTATGTCCATAGTGTATATAATACAATGTACATGTTGTATGGCTCCTGGGCCTGTTTGCTTTCAGATCACTTACTCACCCATCCCCTGTTTTGCTTTGTATCCCACGGGATCTGACCCCTCCAAACAGGCTTCCCAGGCTTCTAGGTTGCCTGAGTGCCAGCTGGACTCAGTCAATGAGAAGCACTGGAGGATGTGAAGAGGGAAAAAGCCAGGGTGTTTCTAAGTCTTTCTGCCTTTAATGGTGTCTCTGACAGTAGCTGGAACACGATACAGCCACTATCAGAGACACCATTCAAGAAAGGTTTGCTGTGGTTCCAGCTTCCATCAGTGACCCCAGCCCTGGAGTCTGGTAATACAAACTCTTCCATTTGTTCTCCTAGCCCAGGATTGGAAATGGCTTCCCACTGTTGTTAATCTAAGCATCTCATATTCTCCGTCACCTTTGTAACCAATTCCCTATATAAAATTCCCTCTGGTATAAATACTGAGAGTGGTTTCAGTTGTTCTGTTAGATCCTTCATTGATACATATGCCACGATTAAAATATATTTTATTTAACGTGGATTGTTGCTGTTGTTAGCTGTTGTCAAGTCGCCCCCCGGCTCATGGTGACCCGATGCACAACAGAGCAAAACTTTGCCCATCCCTGTGCCATCCCTATGATGGGTTGTGGGTTGGACCTTTGTGATCCATAGGGTTTTTGTTGGCTGATTTTTGGAAGTAGGTTGCCAGGCCTTTCTTCCTAGTCTATCTTAGTCTGGAAGCTCCACTGGAGCCTGCTCAGCATCATAGCTACATGCAAGCCTCCACTGACAGACAGATGGTGGTTGTGCGTAAGGTGCGTCGGCTGGGAACTGAACCTGGGTCTCCTACACGGAAGGCAAGAATTCTACCCCTGAACCACCAATTCCTCTGTTAGCAAATTCCTTAATTGCAGTTGTGGTTACCAATCTATTGTTATCAGTAACTGTTTTTTTGAAGAGTGGTCTCTTGATCTGTTGAAGTCATTATTACTTGTCAGTAAAATTTTAAAATGCTTAAATTTTATAAGTGCTTATGAACTTCACCATTTGGAGCATTAAACCAGAGGCCTAATTTTACTCAATGTGTTCATATAATAAAAGTACTGGAAATGGTGAATAATAAGCCAACAAATGATTGTTCTTCATAATAGAACTACTACTGTGTTTTGCAGAAATAGCTCACATTCTTTCTTGAGCTAATGTACATACTGGCTTTCAGCAATAGCATTATGGAGGAATAATCAGGGCTTTGAACTGGTTTGTTCTGGTTCCACCCCCTGCTGAGAATTTTTGTTTCCACCCCAGATATACTGAATCAGAGTCTACGTTTTACCAAGATCCCCAGGTCATTCTTATTGTCTCAGTCATCTAGTGCTCTATGACAGAAATACCACAAGTGGATGGCTTTAACAAAGAGAAATTTACTCTCTCACAGTCTAGTAGGCTGGAAGTCCAAATTCAGGGCGTCAGCTCCAGGGAAAGACTTTGTCAGCTCTGGGGGTAGGTCCTTGTCATCAATCTTCCCCTGGACTAGGAGCTTCTCTATGCAGGAACCTTGGGTCCAAAGGACGCGCTCTGCTCCCAGTGCTTCTTTCTTTGTAATATGAGATCCCCGCTCTCTGTTGCTTCCCTTTCCTTTCATCTCTTATAAAAGGTGGTGCAGGCCACACTCCAGGGAAACTTGCTTTATATTGGATCAGGGATGTGAGGTTAGTAAGGGTGTTACAATCCCACCCTAATCCTTTTAAACATAAAATTATAATCACAAAATGGAGGACTACCACACAATACTGGAAATTATGGCCTAACTAAGTTGACACATATTTTGGGGGGACACAATTCAATCCATGACACTTAGGTATAATAAATTTTGAGAACCACTGCTCTACTAGCAGTTCTCAGAATTGGTCCCTAACCAGCAGCATTAGCATCACTGGGATCTTGTTAGAAATGCAAATTCTTAGCAGAAGTTTGAACCAATTCAAATCCCTGATTATTGCCAAAAGCCAGTATGTACATCAGCTCAAGAGTGAATGTAAGCTATTTCTGCAAAACACAGTAGTAGCTCTATTATGAAGAACAGTCATTTGTTGCTTTCAACTTGAAGCCCTGGGAATAATCCTGTAGAAGTTACAGTAAAAGAAATGCTAATTATAACTTTGGAACATGGAAGTTATTTACATCTCTCTCTTCAAGTGATTTGTTTTTATCACTACTTGCAATATCTTTCCTGAACCTTTGCCTAAAATCCTCTCCCCTGCTGACTGCAGATTCAGATAAACTGTATCATTCCAGGAAAGAATGCGTTTGTAGACTACCTTTAAGAGCCTTCAGCTAAGAGCAAGCCACTTTGTCTACCACTTCTTTTCTTTTCTTCCTTCCTCATCTTGCCCAAGCTTAAAGGACCCTACAGAGATAAATAAAGCACATGAAATAACTAGAATCTCAGACATGGAATCTGGCACTGTATCTGCAAAGAGGGATATGAGTTTCTGGTTAAAAATGGCAGATTTAGCATGCTTAATTTTATCCTCACCAAGACTCTCAGCAGATAACCACTTTCAAAGAATTTTTGGAATGTGGACAGTGGATAGAGGAGTGGTGGCAGAAGAAAGAGGGCAGAGGAAGCCTAATCTAGATTACATTACTTGAGTGGGAAGTTGGAGGGGCATTAAACAGAGAAGGAACTCTTTTGTAAGGCAGAACTTGGGAGACTTGGCAACACAGAAACATCAGCTAAGTGGGTGATGGGGTAGAAACTGTGGTGATTGATAAAATATCACAAATGAACAGTTAGTTGACTTCTCACCCTGCTTGGCAGTCAGAGAAGCCCTTCCTCTACCCGTCCTCCAGAAACAAAAACCTTGTCCTCCTCTCTACAGAAAGTAATGGCAACAAAGTCAAGACCCCTGATAGGCTAGCATTTAGACTAATAGTTGGGTCCCTGCCAAGTAATTATAGTAATGGCAGTTGTTGTTAGGTGCTGTCAAGTCGGTTCCGACTCACTGTGACCCTGTAGGACAGAGTAGAAGTACCCCGTACGTTTTGACCACTTCATTGCTCTGTAGAAGCCATTTTTTCACAGAAACAAATGGTGCAAACAATACAAGTAGCATCTGCAAGGCAAGGCAAACAATGCTCAAACAAGGAATGCTGGGAGAGAGACTGAAGACCTGTGAAATGGTGGGAGGCTACAGCAGGGAGGCTGTGCATGTGAAAGCTGGACAATAAATAAGAAAGACCAAAAAAGAATTGATGCCTTTGAATTTTTATGGTGTTGACAAAGAATATTGAATATACTGTGGAATGCCAGAAGAACAAACAAACTTTTCTTGGAAGAAGTACAGCCAGATGTTCCTTAGAAGTGAGGATGGCATGACTTCATCTCATGTACTCTGGACATGTTATCAGGAGGGACCAGTCCCTGGAGAAGGATATCACGCTTGGTAACGTAGAAGGTCAACAAAAAAGAGGAAGACCTTAACAAGATGAATTGACACAGTGGCTGCAACGATGGGCTTAAACGTAGCAACGATTGTGAGGATGGCGCAGGACTGGGCAGTGTTTCATTCTCTTGTACATAGGGTCGCTATGAGTCAGAACAAACCCAACTGCCCGTAACAACAACAGCAACACAGCAGAGTATGCCTATACATCACTTCGTTTGTGTGGGTTCAGCATAGTGCTCCGTGCGCAGTAAATTCAAGTTTTGCTTTTTGGAACTTTTTTGTTCCGAGTATTTTCAGTCTGCGGTTTGTTGAATCCATGGATGTGGAACCCGTGGATATAGCACTGTAACGAATACATTATATGTTAATTCATAACAACTCTAGGAAGAATCTTAAGCACAGAGTGGTCAAGTAACTTGCCTAAGATCACACAACAAGCAACTGGTACAGTTAAATCGCCCTAGGTTACCAGACCCAAATCTGTTGCTGTTGAGTCGATTCCTACTCAAAGCTACCCTATCAGACAGAGTAGAACTGCCCCATAGAGTTTCCAAGGAGCATCTGGTGGATTTGAAATGCTGACCTTTTGGTTAGCAGCAATAGCTCTTAACCACTACGCCACCAGGGTTTCCACCGCAGGTTAAATCCCCCAATTAATAAGCCCTATCTGGTACATTTTTTTTTTTTTTAATCTGGTACAAAGAAAACAAAAAAAACCCTACCAATTAGTATTTTATTGCCTCATTCTGAAGTGAAGACAACCAAAGATGATTAAATATCTGAGGAAAGGCTACAACATGAAAGATATATTTAAAAAAGAATGACCCTGGAGGAAAGAGTACAGGCAGGAAACAGAAGGGAAAAAAAGACACCCCCAACCAGTATCCTCACATAAATTTGATAAGATATTGCGTCATTAAAAAAAAAAAAGATGCAATGAAAAAAGAATAATCAGAGAACTGTAAAAAGCTCCGAGAATTTAAAAACACACTTGTCAAAAAAAATTCAGTAGAAGCACTGGAATATAAATATCAAGGAATTTCTCAGAGAAGAGACAAAGAGATGGAAATCATGAGAGAAAAGATTATAGTCATAGGGGGCTAATCCAGGAATGGAAGTTACAGAAAGAGAAAGTGGGCAGTGGGAAATACAAGACATTGCCCAGAACTGAAGGACATGAGGCTCCTAGATGTATCATCACAAACTTTATACATCAGAAGTAAAGAAAATAGTCTCTATGACATTTATAGTCTGTTCTGTGACCATAACTGAGTCTTTTGTGTTTGTTGTGTAGGTTGAGTCTAGGAGTTGAAAATGAGTAACAGGATTTATGTTACCGTGCATATGAAAATATTGTTTGCTGTGGGGCTAGTAAGTGCTCTGATTACATTTCTTATCTTGTATAGCTTTTTGTTTTTCCATGAAATTTGTATTTGCATTTCTGAAATTCTTTAGCATTATTTTATCCTCAAGTTTGTTGAATCCCTTTATGTAATCAGGTGTTTCATCAAATTGCCTTCTTTGTCCTTGAGACCTCCTCTGCTCCATTTTGGACAGCTTGGCCTCTAGACCCCTGCACAGGAATTGCCCAGTGTTTCACTGGATTAGACTGCTTTCTGGGTCTCACGTTTTGCTCTTTCTGGCCTTACTCCCTTGGTTGGCTGAAGCAGATCCTTAGGTAACTTGTTTAGAAGGGATGCTGGATGATATATATATATTTTTTACCTTGTATTTAGTTCACACATTCAGTTTTCACATTTAATTAATTCTCCCATTTACATCTTCAAGGAGTAGTCTTTAGGTTGAAAATAATATTTTTTTCTTGAAATGTTGAAAAATTACTTCAGTGCCTTCTACCATCCGGGGTTGCTGATGACAGGTCTTATACCATCCAAATTTTCTTCTTCTCTTGGCAAGCTCTTTTCTTTATTCCCACCCTTTTAAAAGGGATCAATCATGCAATAGCAACATAGGCATATTATTTAAAGATGTTAGGAAGAAAGGCTTGGTGAACTGCTTCCAAAAAAATGAGCCAGTTGAAAACCCTATACATCACAATGGTCTGATCTGCAACAGATCATAGAAATGGTGCGGAAGCCAGCAGCATTTTGTTCTGATGTGCATGGGGTTGGCATGAGTTGGGCATCAACTTGACAGCAGTCAACAGCAGCAACATTTAGAGATGTGGAGATATTTACCAGAAGAAATATCTAACAAGATGAGAAATGATCACCACTGCAAAGTAGGACCGAGGAAAACAGGAATTTTTGCTTTTGTTTATCTCCGATTCAATATTATAGGTTGAACATACGGCATAAACTAAACCAAACCCATTGACGTCTAGTGGATTCCAACTCGAAGTGGCCCTACAGGACAGAGTAGAACTGCCCCATGGGGTTTCCAAGGAATGGCTGGTGGATTCAAACTGTCGACCTTTTGGTTACCAGCCTGAGCTCTTAACCATTGTGCCACCAGAGCTCTGAACATGCTACATATTAAGTGTAATTTTCATTAAAAAAATTACATGTGAGTTGGGCTCATTATATTTTTAGAGGGCTTTTAAATCCCCAAAGAGAAGATACTATTTGAACTTCAAGTTGCTCAAGATTTCAATATGAACAAGGATAAAACCTTGCTTTTGTGAAGTTATGTTTCTAAAAGTGCACTTCTAGCTTATAATTTAATTGAGTTCCACCAGAAATCCGTTTAACCGACAAGTATTGATTGAGCACTTACTTCCTGCCCAGTAAATACTTACTACTATTATCTACTCTGTCCTGTAGGGTCACTAAGAGTCAAAATCGACTCAATGGCAATATGTCTGGTTTGGTTCATGTAGTATGTCCAACCTATAATATTGAATCTGAGAGAAATAAAAAAAGAAAATTGATGATACACATTTTTGTACCCGTAAATGAGAATTATTGATAATTTTCTCTTTGTGAGACCATTTTTGTTTTGCTATGCTGAACTTGGACCACATACTTCATGCTTACTGTTATGGAGGTGAGGGAGGGGGAGTGGGTTGCTATTTCATGCAGAGACATGAATGAAGTGAGGGAGGGAGTCATGAGGTTATCCAAGAGATGATAACCTAGCGCCATGCTTCCTCCTTCTGGGGATACACAAATAAATATGTCTCTGCCCTCACAGTGTGTATAGATTGTGAAAGAACCAGGTAATATTTTGAACTCTCAGAATAAAAATTTTGTAGAAGCGGTAGGATTCAGAGTCTGTTTAGAGTGAACATATATAGATGAGGAGAAGGTCAATGGGAGAGCTTCAAGCTTAAAGAAAGATGTGGGAGAGGGCAAGAGAGGAAGAAATATTCCATTAAGGGAGCACTAGCTTGACAAATCTGAGGATATAGATATGAAAATGGGGAAAATGACAGGATACACGGCTGAGAAGAAAGGGGGGAGAACTTAGAGCCAAATTGAATTCTAGGTGTGATCCAGAGGTGATGAGGCGTGAAAAATGAGTAGGCCAGAGGGTGGGCAAGAAAGACAATCTTTACTACAAACCAGGTCCCTGAGTAGAGTAGAGGGTGAGGCCTGTCTTTTCTCAGAGGGAGGAGCTGGCCACACTGAGCTGGGTCACTCTGTGTTGTAATCATAAAAGTCCTATCCTTGATCATACAAGCTCACGTGCCAGCCAGTGAGCTCAGACAGCAAACAAGCACAGACAGATAAATCTGAGGAACCTGGACTGCAAAATTGAAGGTAATAGAACACACCCAAATAAGATCGAACTGCCTACGATCTTAGCACTGATTTGCACTAAAAAAAAAAAAAAATGACTCCCACCACTACCTGACGGTCTTGAAAAGTAGCATAGCGAGCTCCATGGTGAGGGGGTTTCACAGCACAACATCTAGCAAAACATCTTCCAGATAGACAAGAGTCCTTTCCCCCCGAGTTTCTCTGCTCATCAGGGCTGCTCAGACATTCTCTCTCTCTTCCTCTCCCCACCAGTCTGTCTCTGTTGCTTTCACTGTTTCTCTCCCTCACTCCTCCCTTTTCCACCCTCTCCCTCTTTCACTTCTCTCCAACACTAATCCTGTCCTCTTCCAGGGAGTTCCAAACCCTTCCCTAGGGGTGATCCCTCTTCTCCAGCCTTCTCCATTATTTACCCCCTACCTCAGATCAGCCAAACCAGAGGAGGTTCTTCCACCCCGTGCTCCTTAGAACTAAGGAAAAGGAGAAATTCTAGAAGCAATTCTAGAAATTTCTCTTTGAATGTCTTTGCTCCTGTCACTAAACAAAAAGCAAAAAGAGTTGACATGGGAACTCATATTCTCTATTACCTACCAATGCAACAGATATTTCCTTTTTCCACAATAAAAGGGGGAGGAGGGTCTGGAAGAGGGGGAGAGGAAAGAACATGAGAAAAGAATGGCTCTGAACTACCGTTGTCTGCATGCATGTTTGTCCCTTCCACTGGGTTGTAGAGACAAATGCCACACGTTGTTGAAGCCTGCACGTTCCATAGTGCCTCAGCAGATATATGTACATGAATGAATGAGTGAATAATTGAAAGAAAAATGAATGAATGAATGTGGCAAAATCAGGCGTGAGTGCAGTGAGGTTGTTCCCAGGTGTCATGTGACAATCCTGGCTCACTTAGCTTACCATTATCTGGGACAATTTCTTGGATGCTGTCCTAGGCTCCAGCAATTGTCTCCAGGGACACTCTAACTGCTCCTCATGCAAGTGTGGCCTTGCAGAGAGGCATGGCCATCAGCCAACTTCTGCACCTTCTCATAACCACCATGTGAAGTCACCACTTGGATATCTGGTCTGATGCTAGCTCCAAATTTCTTTAATCCAAACCCTCCTGATTGGACTTGTTGATTTCATAAGTCAGTAATCCTTTCACTCTCTCTTACTAATAGTGCGATTAAGCTCTATCAAGTTATAAACCTCTTAAGAAGTTTTATGTACAACACATACAATGCTTATGTATCAAAGTCAACTTTTTTTTTTAATACCATAAGCATTATTCCAAAGAAATCATTACTAACCCACAGAACCCCTAACGCTCAGTATCTCCTATGGGAGCTGCCTGCTAATCCTCCTTAAACCCTGTTCTCATCATGTAATTCCCATGCTGGAAACCCAGCTGCGTCATGTCTGAACTCCTCTGCCCATCATTGAAAGCCATCCACAAGCTAGTCCCACCCTGCAGGTCTAACTTGATATAGTCCTCATTACTCCTAACATGCATTGGCTGCCTCACAACCAGGAGGTGGCCATTTTTTCCCTCTGTCCCTTTGTCCAAGTAGTTCCCCCTTCCCTGGAGACTTTTCCTCTTTCCCCTTCATGTCTCTCTTCTAGCTGACTGAAATCAGGAAATTGGATAGAGACCCTTCTCCAGGAAAACTTCCCTGACTGGTCCAATGCTCTCTGGACTCCCCATGTCCTGCCTTGCTTATGGGCAGCCCAGCTCCATTGTATATCATGGTTCCTCAGTTTATCTCTCCACCTAGGCAGCACCTTCCTCCTGGAAGGACTCAGATCTTTTCCATCTCCGAATCTCTCAGAGTGCCTAAAGCATCACTTTTCACACAGTAGGTGTTACTTGAAAACTCTGAAAGCGTGGCCTATAGAAGATTCTAATCTTGAGCCAAGCTCTCTCCAAAAGGAAGAATCGCAAGTGTCAGAAAAAGTGTCAGAGCGGTATTAAAGACACACACGGGATCCAATCTTATTTAATGCCCTGTCGTGGACGATCTTAGCTCCTTGGAGCCTATAGTTCTGAGCATCCCATACTTTTGGAAACTCGAAGGTGATCTTTCTCTTTGGTCGGAAGAGATAGTCACAGTTTATTGAATAAAAAGGCAAGTTGCAGAGTCATGTGTGATGCTGAATCCAACTTTTGTACAACAAAGCAAAGCCAGAAGAATCCTCTGTGCATAGATGCTCGTCTCTGGGTGCAAGTGAAGAAAGGGCTAAATGTCTCATGTGGAACATACGAAACTGACGTTTTTGTAAGTCAAGTCTGGTTTAATATGGACACCTTAATGCAGTCAACTTAAGAAACCACTGGGGATGTTAATGTTGATTAAGGGGAGGGGTGAAGGAATGGGAAGGCTTCTAAGTCTTTTATTATATTGTTTTTAATTATGAGCATGTATTATTACCTTTGATATTTGAACAATTCTAATAAAGAAACTTAAAAAGGAATAAAAAGAAAGAGCATTTGGCCTGAGCTGTAGGAAACCAGGAATAAGCTGTGAGCCCTTGGGTAACCAGTTACCGTCAAGGTAATTCTGACTCATGGTGACCCGATGTGAGTCAGAGTAGGACTGCACTCCATCGGGTTTTTGATGGGTGTGACCTTTCAGAAGTAGATCACCAGGCCTTTCTTCTGAGGTGCCTCTGGGTAGATTCAAATCGCCAACCTTCCCATTAGTAGCCAAACACTTAACCTTTTGTGCCACCCATCACACCAAATGTCCCCTGGGGTGGAGATGAGACAAAATCATCGCCAGTTGAGAGCCGCTTCTCTAGTCCTCAGTTTCTAATCAATGAAGGGACATTGGACCAAATGCTCTCTAATTTCTTGTTGTTGTTGGGTGTCGTTGAGTCGATTCTGACTCATAGTGACACTGGAAGACAGAGTAGAACTACTCCCCTTGGGGTTTCCTAGGCTGTATTCTTTACAGGAGCAGATCATCAGGTCTTTCCTCCCGCGGAGCGGCTGGTGGGTTCAAACTGCCAAGCTTTATGTTAGCAGCTGAGAGCTTAACCATTGCACGACCAGGGCTCCTTGAAGCACCAGTATTATCTGATTGCATCAATTTTAAATCTATAAATGCGTTTGCCAGGAGTCATTTTCCTCCAGGGCCACTAGAGGGGACACTCTACTACATAGAGGACAAAAAGAGAGCAGGGGAACTTTGTTTTCCTCGCCTGTTTCTGTTTCCGGCAGCCCCACCTTTAATAAATCTTTGATGTTAAGAGTGATAACCCTTAACCATGAGGCATGAAGAGCTATTTTCCTTGTGCCTTATGCCATAAAAGTCAAGATTTGGTGTTTTTAGATATGGTGGAAGAGAACAAAATGTTCTTTGCTTTATAAACATTCTTCGTAAGACAGATGAATCATATCACTAAAATAAGAGTAATATGTCTTCATGAGGAGAGGCTGTGGGACACCCAGGCTGGGAGGCGAAAGATCTGGTTATCCTCTTGGTCCTGCCACTGACAGATGGTGTGATCCTGGCCAGGTCTCTGTTGAAGCCATTACTAGAACTGAGGAGACTGAGGCTCGGAGAAGTTAAGTAACTTGCTTTGGGTCACGCAGCAAGTTAAATGGGTAAGCAAAATTTTGAGTCTGACCCACTGATTTCATGGGATAGTTGTGAAAGTCAAATGAGATGGAGTGTGTGAAAGGGTCTTAAAAATAGAAAACTGCTCACAAGTTCAAGTAGTTACTGTGGGAGTGGAAGGCGAAGGAAGTGAGAGGAGGTGATGCCTGAGAGGTGGCATGGGGGAGTAACAGAAGATAGTCCTCCTCCAAGAGGCGTAAATTACAGGAAAAGTCCTCGAGGCCCCCATAGCCTCCACTACTGACAGAACTCCATCCCTTAGACTTGGGATTTCAGTCCTCACCAAAACGCACAGACCACAGGAGGGGTGTTGCTTTACGCTCTTGCGAGTTGTTTAAACATCTTAAAGAAAGTGAAGGATTTACTTCAACACTGGTTTTTGAACATTTTTTAACCCTGAACCACAGTAAAAACTGTTTCACCGAGAGACCTAGCTCACACACACACATATAAAACAGAAACAAAAGTCTTCCTTGTAACGCATTTGGATATTTTGTCTTCTGTTTTGTTTTATACTGTCATGTGAAACCAACGCTGGTCTTGATCCACTAAGTAACGGGTTCTGACCCACAGTTAAAAGCGCTGTATTAAAGGTTTTGTTGGGAAGTGGGGGAGCATAGGGCCCTGGATGGCTGGGGGGCAGGGAGGAAACAGGGGATGTGGCCCTCAAACATTACACAGGGAGCCTCAAAGATGAACGTTTCTTAATTGCCAGGGGCAGATTCTCTGAGAAATGATTCAGGAGGAAGAAAGACAAATAATAATTCCAAATTCAGATTCCTCAAATGAGTGAGAATATGCCAACGGATCTAATATGCCAGGCTGGATCTAAACCCCATACAATTAACATAAAGTAACACAATGCAGCCAAAAATTAGAAATCAAACATTTATTGCATCTGTAGTATATCAGATATTGCACTTAGCACTTAGCAGTTTACTTGGGATTACTTTTTGGCGACTAGACTATATTTCTTAGCCTGCAACACCACCCTGAGACTGGACCATGTGTGCATGGTGGCAGTAGGGTTACAGCTGCAGTATCTTATTTAATCTGTATAAAAACCCATGAAGAGGTATTATTTTTCGTGTCTTCAGGTGAAGAAAAGGAAGTTGAGACAGGCTCAGTAACCTTAAGGTCATACGGTGGAGCTGGAACTGGAACATAAGCCTTTCAATCCCCAAAGCACAAGATCTTAACAACTCCGTGACCAAAGATGATTTCCCATATAAATAACATCAGCTAAGAATAAAAGACTTAGGAATAAATTTACCAAAAGGAATGTAAGACTTGTGCACTGAAAACTACAAAACATTTTTTTAAAGAAATTAAAGATCTAAATAAATGGAAAGACATTCCATGTTCACAGATTGGAAGGCTTACTATTGTTAAAATGGCAATACTCCCCAAACTGATCTAGAGATTCAACACGATCTCTACCAAAATCCCAGCTGGCTCTTTTGCAGAAATTGAGGAGTTGATCCTAAAAAATTATATGGGAATGCAAAGAATCCAGAATAGCCAAAGCAATCAACAATCTTGAAAAAGAACAATGTTGGTGGACTCAACACTTCTCTGTTTCAAAACTTATTACAAAGCTACAGTAATCAAAACAGTGTGGTACTGGCACAAAGATAGACATATATCAATGAAATGGGTAAGAGTCCAGAAAGAAGCCCTAACATTTATGGCCAGTTTATTTTTACACAGGGGCTAAGGCAATTCAGTGGGAGAAAGAAGAGTCTGTTTTTAGTAAACTTTTTATTTTAGAATGGTTTTAGATTTGGAGAATTACTGTGAGAATAGTCTTTTCAACAAATGCTTTAAGAACTGGTTATCCACATGAAAAGAATGAATTTGGACACCTACCTAGATCACACCATAAACAAAAATTAATTCAAAATGGATCCTGGACCCAAATGTAAGAACTAAATCCGTAAAACTCTTAGAAGAAAACCCAGGGGTAAATCTCCGTGACCTCAGGATAAAAAAAAAAAAAATCCATTGCCACCGAGTGGATCCGACTCATAGCGACCCTGTAGGACAGAGTAGAACTGCCCCATAGGGTTTCGAAGGAGCAGCTGGTGGATTCAAACTGCCCACCTTTTGTTAGCAGCTGAATGCTTAACCACTGCACCACCAGGGCTCCAACCTTGGGTTAGGCAGTAGTTTCTATATATGACACCAAAAGCACAAGCAATAAAAGAGAAGATTGATAAGTTGGACATCATCAAAATTAATTTTTTTTTTTTTTGTACTTTAAGGAAAACTATCAAGAAGGTGAAAAGACAATCCATAGGAAATGGAGAAAATATTTGTAAAATATATGTCTGATTAGGAACCCAGCATGTATAAAGAACTCCTATAACTCAAAAAAAAAAAAATGCAATTTAAAAATTGGCAAAGGATTTTAATAAACAGTTCTCCAAAGAAGATATATAAATGGTCAATAAGCACATGAAAAGATGTTCAACATCTTTAGTCACTAAGCAAATACAAATCAAAACAATAATAAGATACCACTTCGCACCCAGTAGAATGGCTGTAATAAAAATGACAGACAATAACAACTGTTGGCAAGGATGTGGAGAAATTGAAACTATCATGCATTGCTGGTGGGAATATAAAATAATGTTGCTATTTTGGAGTACAGTTTGACAGCTCCTCAAAACAGTTTTACAGTTCCTCAAAATGCTGAGCATGGAGTTACCATATGACCTAGCAATTCCACTTCTTGTTATCTACCCAAGAGAAATGAAAACATACATTTACACAAAAACTTGTACACACGTATTCATAGCAGCATTCCTCCTAATAGCCAAAAAGTGGACACAGCTCACATGTTCATCAGCTGGTGTATGGATAAACAGAATGTGGTGTATCCGTACAACCGAGTATTGTTGTTATGTGCCATCAAGTCATTTCTGACTTATGGAGACCCTATAGGACACAATAGAACTGCCCCCATGGGGTTTCCTAGGCTGTAATCGCTGGGTAATCTTTACTCAGCCATAAAAAGGAAAGAAGTGTTGATACATGCTACGTTGTATACAAATTGCAAAAGCATCATGCTAAGCGAAAGAAGCCAAAGACCACATGTTATATGATTCCATGTACATGAAATGTCCAGAATAGGCAAATCTATAGAGATGGAAAGCGGCTTAGTAGTTGCCTAGGGCTGGGGAAGGAGGGAAGAATGGGAGTGACTGCTAATTGGTACAAGTTTTCTTTTGGGGATGATAAAAAATATTCTAAAATTAGATTATGGTGATGGTCACACACTCCTGTATACTAAAATCCATTGAATTGTACATTTTAAGTAGGTGAAATTTGTAGTACCTAAATTATATCTTAACGAAGCTATTTAAAAAAAAAAACCAGTAAATGAGAGAAATCGGAGGCACAAGCTTAGACAAGTCTTTCAAGGATTTCTTGACCCATGAAGTTTTTATTAAAAAAGAGAAGAGCACCAGTTTATAACCGCATTTATTGTAGCAAGGCCGGAGGATTCCCCGGGCGGGGTACGGTCGTAATTTAGTCACTTCTCTGTAGCCTCCGGTAGCTGTTTTGCCCAGTTCCCTGATTTTTATCCTCACGGTTAGAATCAAGCCCAGAGAACAACACAAGGCAAGGATCTGCATCTCACTTAAGTTTGCCCATCATTTCTGCTGCTTCTTTTCTTTTTCTGTGTAGATTATCCTGATCCCATAAGGTAGACTGAAGAAATCATCAGCCTTTGTTCATCTTATTAGAGAAACAAATACCTGTGTATGTGAAGCACTGAGCCTCTGGAGAGACAGAGTGGGGAGGTGCCCAGAGGCATTTTCTGCAGAGGGAAGAAAAGAATAAACAAGGCTGCTGCCAAAAATGCCTGGAACTTAAACCACTTTCCTCGGTCCAAGGTCAGGCTCTCAGTGGACACTGACAGTGAATCTAAGCAGTTGTTCCTGCTCCCTTGGTTAAAAGCATGTGGTCTTTTCCCTTCTGAAATTCACCTCTACTAATTCCACCTGCTGAGGGATTCAGACCCTGTGGAAAAAGTGTAATTCCTCAGAGTGACAACTGGCTGAGCTCCCAGGAACACGGTAACTACACAATGTCCCTAAGCCATTAGAGACAGATTTCCTGAGCCTAGAAGAGCAGTCTCCTGTGACCATATGCCCTGCCCACAGTGGGACGGAAAGCTGTGGTGTGGCATTATTCAAGAGTCCACCAACACCTCCCTCCCCGCTTCTGCAAACCAAAAGCCAAATTTGTTGCCGTGGAGTTGATTTCGACTCATAGTGACCCTATAGGACAGAGTAGAACTGCCCCATAGGGTTTCCAAGGAGCAGCCGGTGAATTTGAACTGCCCACATTTTGATTAGCAACCTAACCTCTTAACCACCGCGCCATCAGGGTCCCCCTTGTCTGCAAAGGGCTGGAAATTCCTGGCTTTTGTCTTCTTTTTGGAATGAGACATGAAGCCTAGAAGAATCCTGGAAAAGTACAAACCACAGAATCATAAACCAGAGAGGGAGAAGGGGCCTTCCAGGCCATCCTTCCCCATAAGCGGGTGTTCTCCTCTTGTCACGCCTCCTCATGTTTGCTGGAACACAGACACTGACAGGACCCTCACTGAGTCTCAAAAAGCAGCTGATGCCCGGTAAGGCAAGGCCTACCGTTTTCAGGTCCAGACCTGCTCCCTGTCACTCCCAGCCCCACCTCCTACTCTTAAATTGCACCATAGTTCCAACTTCTTTTCTGGGTCTTGGGGTGTTTGAGAGCACTATCATGCCTTTCTTCCCTTTAGTCTTCTTGCCCGCCCAAGATCTGTGCCTGTAGCTGTGCTGACCCTCCACCCATGCCCATAAGGCCAGGGGGCAATAAAGACAAACCCAGCCTAGCTACCTCTGAGCTTCTGTCCACCTTGGCTTCCTTACCCGCCACAGGTCTGCATCTACCAGACTTCCCTGGCTTTGTCTTCTGGTTCTGACTCCTCATGTCTGCTTGGACCTGATGACAGACTCTAGGCCACTCTGGATAACCCACCCTCTTGCCCAAGCCCAGGACCTGGTGTAGACCTGTCAAGGGACAAAACATTTCTAATTATTCCAACATTTCCTTGTTGGATTTCCTTTCAGTTCCCATCATTATCCTTACTCCCTTAGCCTGGACAGGCTGCCTTTGATGAATGTTCATTCATTCACTCCAGTCACTTAACATATTGGTTAAGTGTAGAAGATTTGAGGTCAAAGGATCTGGGCTCTACCACTAAATAGCTGTGAGGCCTTAGGGGAGTGTCTTAACCTCTCTGAGCATTCATTTCCTCATCTATAAAACTGGAAATAATAATAGCACCTACCTCATAGCTTTGTTGTGATAATAACAATAAATGAGATAATGCTCATAAAGCATTTAGCATGGTGGCTAGAACATATGCCATAAGTATTCAGTGTGTGTTCTCTACTATTTTTGTTTTTAAATTATCATTCGTTCACTCATCATGTATTTACTGAGCCCTGTAGCGTAGTGGTTAAGAGCTAAGGCTGCTAACCAAAAGGTCAGCAGTTTGGATCCAAGAGGCACTCCTTGGAAACCCTATGGGGCAGTTCTACTTTGTCCTATAGGGTCGCTATGAGTCAGAATCGACTCCATGGCAACGGGTTTGGTTTTTGGGTTTTTTTTTTTTTTGGTGTCAGGCACTGGGATGCAAAGAAACCTCTTTAAAAAGTGATGTTTTCTTAAGTCTGGAAAGAGGGAACTCATATTGGCAGCCAGAGAGCAGAGAGCTGCCGCTATAGCACAAAGAGGAGAATGGACACTTGTCACCAGGCACCACCCAGGGAGGGTGCCAAGAGTGCCTTCCATCTTCTCACATCTCTTTTAATACCACCGCGACTGCCTGGGTAAGGCAGACACCCCAAGGTAGAAGGGTGATGTGGAGGGGGAATGGGAAGTCCCCAGAGAAACACCCTCGCCTGCTTCCCTCTTTGACGGAGATCAGCCATGCCTCTGCCATGCAGGAGGGTGGACCTCCCTTGGGAGGCCTTGTTGACTCTGCCTGGGACTGTTCCGGAAGTAGGAAGGAGACCGGGGGTGGGTAGGCGGCAGGAATGTTCTCCTGGCCTGCTGCTCAGAGCTGGCGAGTGTGCCGAGAGGAGGGCCTCTGGACATCAAAGGCTCCTTTTGTCCCTTCCGAGTGGCAGGGCAGCCCGGCCGGCCGCTGGCGATGACTCAGGCCTGGCCCTGACGTCACCCACGCCCGGCCACTGGCCTCCCTCTGCAGCCAGGAAACTGGGGAGTGGCACTCGCAGCTGCAGCAAATCTCAAAATAAGGAGGCAACTACCTCTCTGCTGCCCACCTCCCCACAGCACACCTTTCTTTTCTTTCCTTTCCTTTTTTTTTTAGCCTCCTGGAAGGTTTTACTTGTAGATCAACTTTCAAAATGTAGGAAGTCAGAATGGGTGACATCATCAGAAAAATATGTGGAGCTGATCTCAACAAGAAGTGAAGAACTCAGAGCAAGAAAGTGGTTATAACTCCTGAGCCCAGGGAGCTGGCAGCGTCTGGGCTTCAGAGGAGCCCGCGCCACGGAGTAAGTGAAGGCCCACCCCTCACCCCTCACCCCTCACTCAGCGCCTTTCACTGTGGGGCGCCATCTTGTTCCCTGACACCTGAGGCCTGGCAGGCCCCTGCCTGGACATGGCTGACCCAGAAGGGGGGAGTGGGGGCTGCAGTGGGACACTCTCCAATACAGTCCAAGAGGGACCTGATCTCTCTCCTCTCCTCAGGACAAGACAGGAACGCATTTCCTCTTCCCCTGCTGGCCCCAAAAAGGCTGAAACCCTGGGGAAAGTGGCCCAACTGGTGCCTTACCCTGTCAGCCCTCTGGTTCTGCCTCCTCTTCTTCTTCCTCCTCCTCCCGCCTTAGCACTCTGTTGTGGACTGCTGGAATGTTTGTTCAGAGTTCTGAAATGTTTACTTCCTGGATTTCAGACAGAGTGATCAGATACGAAAACAAACTCTGTTCTAGACAAGTACGTATCCTGTGCTGTCAAATGTTATTTTGACGCATAACCTGGTAAAAGATGGCAGCCCTGGTAAGAAAATGTCCACCACCCTGTCTATAGACGGCTTATTTTCATTCCTACTTATGCCATCGCATTTGGGATAATACTAAACGTGAAGACAGATTATAATGTGCCTCTGGTGTCTGTTTTAACTTCGTCTACAAAATCTCAGGTCTTTGCAGAGCCTATAATTTTACAAGTTCTGAGAGTCCCTACCTAAGAAAGTTAAGTTCGCGAGAGAAAAGTTTTAACGTGTACATAGGCACTGCAGAGCACGTAGGCACGGAAATCATACGAAGCATCCCCTGAGCTAGGATCTAGTCCTTGTGGCTCTTACTTAGCAGAGTAGATCTGTCCTGTATAAATTCTGTGTTAAAATGATTGGGAGGGGTAGGTATTGGAAGGTGAATCTTGTTTTAAAGGCAGTAAGGAAGCTTGTTATTTACTGAAAAACAATGACGTATTGCTTTGTAAACTGGTGACACCACACTCTCATACATCTGTTTTGCAGGTCTTATTTTTTACTTTTTGTTTCATTTTAATATATCGGTTGTCTCGACGTGTCGTGCCACTGTCCTGCTGTTCTGACTGCAAGGTCTAAATGCTGTGACCACTGATTTGGTGAGTGTCATTTGTCCCTAACGGCTGCTTAAATTTAAGTCTGCTAACTCTTCTTCTTGATTTATGATAAGATTTAACAAAAGGAGGAAGAGCTCAAGGACTTCTGCATAGAGTCATAACAACTGTATCAAAGAAGAGATGTATTAGTTAGAATAGGCAAATTGCTGTAATAAATAAACCCCAAAATGTATAATGGCTCAAACCAATGCAAGTTTATTTCTTGTTCATGTCACAGTACAGGCCAATGGGGCAACTCTCTTTCATGTATTCATTCACAGACACAGATTGAGAGAGACCCTTCCTTCTACAAGATGTGGTTTTCAAGATCACCTGGGGTTGTCTCAACTCCCTGGTGAAAGAGGAAAAGAACATGGAGAAGTGCACATGAGAGGTTTTTACGGACCAGGCCTAGAAATGGTGCATGTTACTTGTAGTCACGTTCCACTGGCTAAGACCCAGTCACATGACTGTGTCTAACCGCAAAGGGTTCTGGGAAATGTAGTCCCTGGCTAAGCAGCAACTTCTCAGTGACAGCTCTGGAGAGTTTCTGAAGAACAGGGAGTCCTCTCTGGCACAGCATATACAGGACTTAGAGAGGCTCAAGGATAAGGTAGCAGAATGAAGCAGAGGGAGAAGTAAAAAATTATCATTGATTTAGAATCCACTAACTGACATTAACTGACACTAGGAAACTCTGGTGGCGTACTGGTTAAGAGCTATGGCTGCTAACCCAAAGGTCAGCAGTTCGAATCCCCCAGGCACTCCTTGGAACCCCTATGGGGCAGTCCTACTCTGTCCTTTAGGGTCGCTATGAGTTGGAATCAACTCAAAGGCAATGGGTTATGGGTTAACTGACACTCTGGAGCCCCAGTGGTACAGTGGTTAAGTCCTCAGCTGCTAACCAAAAGGTAGGCAGTTTGAACCCACCAGCCACTCTGCAGGAGAAAGATGTGGCAGTCTGCTTCCATAAAGTTTATGGCCTTCCAAGACAATTCTGCTCTGCCCTACAGGGTCACTATGAGTCAGAATCAACTTGAAGGCAGTGGGTAGGTTAACTGACACTCTTAGATAACATCTGGCCATGTGGGCAAGAAGCAGTGGGTGAGATTACTCAAGACACCCTCTGTTCATTCCAACCCTGAACCTTTACATGAGGGCCACGGTGTTGCCAGTGGCCAGTGAAAACAGGGTGACCGTTGTTCCCCATGTTTTTTTTTTCTTCTGGGGTCTTCTTGGCCTGAAATTGTTTTGGCTTTGTCTCCTGTCGTCAGATATAATTACCTTAGTTGGAATTGTCTGACAGAATTCTCTCCCTTAACCTTAACCCCAGTGGTCTATAGGAAAGTTTGACTTAGCTCATGGTTCTGTGTGCTCCTGGGGGTTTTGGGAAGCTACCCTGCCTGATCTGCTCCAGGGCTTAGGACACTTTTTAATTTGGAGGAAAAAATCCCTGACTAAGGTGGGATCTTCAAATCAAGGTTTTAGAGAAACACGTAAAAGTAGATTTTTAAAAAGGCTCAGGCTGTAGAGATTAATACTATCCAAAGGATTTTCTTTCTTTTTTTAGTTTTTTGAGGGATTGGGGCTAGAATTAGGGTTAGGATCAGTGCTAGGGTTAGATTTTGGAGTAGGGTTGGGGTTAAATTTAGGGTAGGGTTATTGTTAGGTTTACAGTTAGGATTAGGATTAATGTTAGCTACCCAAAGGATTTAATATATAATTTTAGCTTTGTCTCTTCAGGAAAGGTTTCAGAACACTAACTAAAATAATGAGTGGTGAGGTTATAAGACTTGTTTGGAGAACTCTTAACTAATTTTATATCTTATGTAGTCTTTTAATCATCGTTGGTCTTGGTATAGTATTCCCCTCACTGGTAAATATCAGAGACCATTTGGTGGGTGCCTTATGGTGATCCCATTTTGAAGCCTCCAATAAAAATGGACTACAGCCTTCTCCTGAGAGGCCTGGTACCTACTTCTCTAGATTTGTTGTCTAGAGACAACATCAGGCTGAATAATCTGGTGCCTGATAGAATGTTGCTCCTCGACTTGACATTTCTGGCACCCACACCCTGAAGAGCACGCATTGTCTCTTGTGTGGGGAGGCCTGATTCTGGCTAGTCTGACACCGTGTTTCAGACCTCTGATGGAACCTGATGCTCAGCCTACTGTCCTGTTGCTGCTGCCTGGCCTGTTCCCAGTCTCTCACATCAGGAGTGGGCTGAGGAGGAGTGGGATAGAATGACAAGTTGATTTGTTCAAAGATGCCTCAACCTCTGAAAATCCATTTTCCTGGGTTGATGAGGGACTGAAAGTGTCTGCTGAGCCAGGAGATGGGTGGATTAGTAGAGTCAGTTAAAGATAATACCAGGTTGAATGGGGGGAGGCAGTGCCTGCTAGAAGGGGACAGCCAAAGGGGTAAGTTGAGGAACAACTACAGTTGTTCTTCAATGTACGTGGGGGATTGCTTCCAGTAACCCCCATGGATACCAAAATCTGAGGCTGCTCGAGTCCCTTATATAAAATGGTGTAGTGTTTGCATATAACCTACACACATCCTCCCATACTAAACCCAGTGTCGTCAAGTCGATTCCGACTCATAGCGACCCTATAGGACAGAGTAGAACTGCCCCATAGAGTTTCTAAGGAGCGCCTGGTGGATTTGAACTGCTGACCCTTATGGTTAGCAGCTGTAGCACTTAACTACTACGCCACCACAGTTTCATATAGTAATAGGTTTCAAAAGCCCAAGCTAAGTAGGTCCGGTGTTGCTGGAAGTCTCAGCCTAAGGGAGTTAGCCAGGAAGAGCAGGGTCAGAGGCCACATTCAAGAAGGAAAAGTGTCAGGCTTCATTCAGTTGGGAGAATGTCTAGTCACAGCTTGTTAATTTCAACTGCTTTCTGATAATGACACTCCAGAGCGCTGAGTACGTAGGAGTTCACATGTGGGGGGCAGGGCGGAGGAGACTTCCTGATTTCTAGCTACACAGAATGGCCGGGGAGGTGTGTACCCCACCAAATCAAATCATCAGAATTTCACTACTGTCAACACAATGTTTGAAAGAAATCTGCAGCTCCCCATCACCATGCCACAGTGCTGATCTAGCATGCTAGGTGACCTCACAGACACACCAGCAAGGCTGGGGAAACAAACACAAATTTTGTAAATATTTTGGTATTCACTATTTTCAAAAAAGCAGCAAAGCAGACTTTGTGGGAAAAGTCAGACTTTCTTGGGTTCCCGTCACATTAATTATATCTATATATTTCTTAGTTTTAATTACACATGAGAGGTATAATTCAAACTGGGGCACCATGGTCTTTTCAGGGCTTAGGTCATGTAGAGATCTTAGCCAGGCCCTGCTGGTCCATGATGGGCAGATGTGGACTGAGCATAGGAGTCAGACACAGGCAGAGCCTAGACCCACTGGTTATTTTTAACCTCAGAGGTTATGTAGTTGTCATAGCACAGAAGTGCAAGCCCCCTTCTCACCCCGGCTCAGCATTATGAATGTTCTGTTATCCCTTTAGCGGGCTTTGCAATAAGGCCACGTCATATTCACCGAAGCTAAGAATTCACAGTGACAAGACATCATCATTTCTTATGCTGAAACCCCCTAATTTCTTGTTAAGAACCAACTTGGAAAACACCACACTGAAGACTTCAGGGTTTTGTTTTTAACTCAAGGGGCCTCTGGTTTTCATCAGAACTTTAAAGCTTCCTCCTACCTTCTAAGTGGTACTTTTTAAAACATATAAAGCTGAGACTGTCAGAATAAATAAGATAATATCTGTGGGGTTTGAACAACTTAGAAAAGTGCCACATTAAGTCAAGGTGATGATGAAGATAATTACCATAATCATTGTCAGCATTAGTGTTTTGATTTTTAATATTGTGATTATCATTATTTTATTTTATTTTTTGTCTTTCTAAATTGACTTTCCTCTGGGATCCCTTAGTACCACTTTCTAACTAACTGAAGCATGTGGTATAAAAATTTCAAGGATATTTGGAAAGATTTGCCTCTAGGCCAGAAGCCTAACTGACAGGCTTCTAATCTTATTCAGAGATAGGTTTGACCCAGGGTTTGCAGAACTCTCTGAGGAAGAATGTATTTGAGCCATCTCTGGATCAAAAAGATGCCTCCTGGCATTCTATGGGGCTTTAGCGCTTTGGCCTGAGGAGGCTTTGAAGCTGCCTCATGGAAGCATGAATGTTGGGTGGTGCCTCCCAAGCTAGAGTAGAGCCCATTGTCTCTATCTAGACGCCCCTAATCATGCGATCTGCCAGCTGAGTGTTACAACGGGGAGAGGAAACATGTTGTACATGGAGGCAACAAACATGTGCTTAACCCAAGAGCAATAAAGAAGGTGCCATTTCAAATGCAAACCATCATCAGTGCCATGGGTCCTCAAATGTAGCAAGGAAAATAGAATCTAGTGAAAAGGACTTTCTCACTGGCCCACATTTCTTTGTATCAACTATATCAAAGAACCTTCTAAAAGGCGGAGTAGCTTAATTCACCCCAGGCACAGGGCTAGTCCATCCTGAGTCCTGTGGCAGCAGCCATGCCATGAGTGAGCTAGACTGTCAAGAGGCCCTCTCTCCCCTCTGTTTCACTCTATGTGAGGTGAACTCCTTTTCTTTTTAAAATTTGATAACTGTTTTTCAATTAAAAAAGAGTCATGATTAGTCACTGCAAAATCTGCAAGATAAAGGAAAATATAAAGAAGCAAACAAAAGTCACCGGTAGTCCAACAACCGAGTAACAACTCAATATTTTGATGGATTTCTTTCCGTTTTTTTCTGTATGTATTCTTCTTTTAAAACTGGTTGAGATGGTATTTTATGTGCTTTTCCCCCCTGCTTACCACTATGTTGTGAAGATTTTTTCCAAGTCACTAAATGATCTTTGGAAACTTGATTTTGAATGCCTGTGGTTCCATAGCAGGGATATATCTTAATTTGTCCATTAATTTTTTGATGGACATTTTGATTGCCTTTGGTATTCTGCTATTATAAATATGTAAACATTCTTATAGATAAATCTTTGTGAACATCTTAGGGAAAGCTCTTTGAAATAGAATTGTTAGGTCAAACGATATGAATGTTTTCAAAGATTCTAGTGCATATTGGTAACTTATTCACCAGAAACATACCAGTGTCTGTTTCAAAGCCCTGGTCCTCTGCAGTTTCCCGTATTAAAATGCAAGCTTCTAAGCTCTCATGACATCAGAAGCCCTGGGGTTGAGGCCCTGGAATCTGTATTTTGATACAAAAACCCAAACTACACCCACTGCCGTTGAGTTGATTCCAACTCATAGTGACCGTATAAAACAGAGTAGAATTGCCTTATAGGGTTTCTAAGGCTGTAAATCTTTACAGAAGCAGACTGCTACATCTTCCTCCCAAGAAGCAGCTGGTGGTTTCAAAGCAGGTGGTGGTTTCAAACTAGCGACCTTTTGGTTAGAAGTTGAGTGCTTTAACCACTATGCCACAACAACTCCTCATGACCCTATAAACTAAAACTAAAAAAAAAACAAACCCATTGCCTTTGAGTCGATTGTGACCCATAGCGACCCTATAGGACAGAGTAGAACTGCCCCTTAGGGTTTCCAAGGACTGGCTGGTTGATTTGAACAACCAACCTTTTGGTTAGCAGCCATAGCTCTTAACCACTGCGCTACCATGGCTCCCATTAAAACCTGTTGCCCTCAAGTTGATTTTAACTCATACACACCCTGTAGGGCAGAGTAGAACTGCACTATAGGGTTCCAGGAAGCGGCTGGTAGATTCAAGCTGCCCACCTTTTGGTTAGCAGCTGAGCTCTTAACCACTGTGCCACCAGAGATCCAGTGACCCTATACACCCACCCAATTCTTAGGCACATTAAAGCTTGAGAACTATTAATATACTTGAGTCAATTCAGCAAACACCCGGAACTACTCTATCTAAACTAGAATTTAACTGAAAGGCTTTTTTTGGCTTCTGAATTTAGGTTTTCCCTTAATCATGGAATAGCATTACAAGTAGAAAGATCAGCTATGTGGTCAGGAAACCTTACTATAAATATCAGATAAATGAGACCCAGAATGGCTCACTTACTTCCTTGGGTCATCCAGAGATTTAATGGCAGAGGTAGAACTAGAACTTCAGTAGACAGAGGGCTCAGATCTACCCAAATAGCCTCTGGGTACCAGACACAAGGCACCAGCAAGAAGACTAACCCTTGAAATGACCCCCTGCCTCAGCCAAGGAACTGCCTTCTGATAGGCGAGGCCGTACCTCAGGATATAAGTAGGCAGCCCAGACCGAATGATAGGCATAGGTGCCCATCTTGGTCACCTAATGAGGTCATATCACTGTGTGCCCTGAGCCTGGAGGTGGTAGCACTGACGCTAAACCTAGGAGGGCATAGAGCAGCCACAGAGAGAATACCTGCAAGATATAAGCCACAAGAGCAGACTAGGAGGTGAGGTCCAGAGTTAGAAGCCGGGGAGTGGAGCAAGAACAGGGCAAGTGCAAGACTCACATTTGTGGGCAAATTTTAGGCCAAGGCAGGCATGAGTTAAAGAGAAGACAAAGCCAGAGGTGGGGGGCGGTGCAGTGGATTTATCCTCAAGGATGGAGTCCCATTGCGTAACTTCACAGCCAGAGCAGGTGCCTGCCTCTTTAAATCTGAAAGGTGCTGTGTGTGGGACAGGCTTCTGATAGTGGGTCATTAGGAGCACCTGGCTGAAGGAAGAGCGATGGGCCAGAGGAAAGGGACCTGAAAATGGAAATATAGAGAACAGTGGAAACAAACAATTACAGCAGAGAACAGAGCCAACAAATAACAGCCAAACATTTTAAGATTCTCACCACCTTCTAAGAGGAAGCGTGACTCTCCATGCCGTCCGCATGTTGCTATCATTGTTACTTGTCCTCAGCCGGTTCCAACTCATAGCCACACCATGTATGTCAGAGTCGAAACTGTGCCCCATAGGATTTTCAAGGCTGTGACCTTTTGGAAGCAGATCACCAGGCCTGTCTTCCGAGGCACATTTTCAGCTGGTAGTTGAGCACTTAACTGTTTGTGCCACCTCTGCATAACCCTGTTGAACCCATCAGACCATGCCCATGGATCACCTGATAGTATATGACTGCCCCGTCCTTCCGCTCATTCCTCTGCCTCTACTCTGGAGGGCCACCATTGCGTTATTTGACTTTCAAGTTCTGTGTCCACAAACTGCTCAGCAACCTTCAGTCCCCAGTTCAGGTTCTATAAATTACCATTTAGATCCCTCCATGCCCACATCTCTGTCCATCCCCCCTAGATGGCACCAGGTAAAGCACAAGAGCTAGAACCCAAAGGAGAACCTCAGCTGTACCCATCGTGCACACTTCAGTACCAGGGAATTTTCCTATGATCACCCAGCTTCACCGCCTCTGCATGGTCTCTGATATCTCATGGCCATCCCCATTTAGGATTGCTTCTCTCTTGATTCTTTGTCTCCTGGTCCAAATGTGACACTAGTGTAATAATGAATATGGATTCTGGGAATGTCTACAACATCCCTTGAATCAGGGTACAACAGATGGAGGGTGACTTTCTAAGCAGTTCTAGTCATCACTATCCTATTTGACTTGTGCAAATTCATCTTCTTGATGTCCTACACAACTTCCTTAGCCGAGACATCTTCTGATATGTATATGAAGTTCTAATTGCTCACAGGACCTGGATCTCTGGGCCAAGAAGGTCTATTTGGGTGGTGACATCAGTGCCTCCAGATCTAACCCCCCAGGAGGTAGAAATAAGAGTTCCATGACATCCATCCAGACAAGGTGTTCACATACAGCTGGAGAGTTGTGAATGATTATAGCGTAGATGTCCAAGAATGAAAAGTGTTCAGTGGATCCTAAGATTTGACAAGTGCTACTACTGTGGTTCCAGCCTCACCTGTCTCTGGCCAAAGCTATACCAGTCAACAGAGAAAACTCTTCCCTCTTCTTCTCTGGTCCCGGACTCTTGCGAACACACACTTTCGTGGAAACTTGTGTCTCCAATCAGCCAAGAAGGACATCAGTCACGAGCAGGATGGACCTGAGGACCCTGACCAGGCAAACTCTGTCTTTTCCCTGACGGAACAAATTAAGCCCCCCCAAAATACGTGTTGGAATCCTGACCCATATACCTGTGGATGTAATGTAATGTAATCACTTTCCATAATGCAATCTAGTGTAATATAGCCAGTCAGTCAGTTGAGGTCATACCAGTGTAGGTTGGATTCTAAATCTTTTCGCTTTTGAGTTATGAAAAGGGCAGATTAGACACATAGGCATGCAGACACAGGGGGAAAATAGACATATCTGACGATAATGGAGGCAGATACATCTACAAGCCCAGGAAGCCTAAGAATGGCCGGCGGCTAGAAGCTGAAATAGATAAAGAAGGACCTCCCCCTAGAGCCGCATCCTGAAGTCAGACTTCTAGCCTCCTGAAATGTGAGAAAACAAATTTCTGTTCTCTAAAGCTACCGACTTGTGGTATTTCTGTCACAGCAGCACTAGGAAACCAAGACACTTCCCCACCCCATGGACTTAGAGGCATTGCCTCAAAGAGTCCTGGCATGGCGAGATGGTGATGTCCTACCACTGCAGCCAGGAGCAGCTGGGAAAACCTGAAGGCTCACTGCACATCAAGAGAGACTGCTATATTTTCCAACATTTTGATGCTCCAGCATCTAACTCTATGAGGCAGTTCACTCTGTCCTATAGGGTCCCTATGAGTCGGAATCGACTTGACGGCAGTGGGTTTATCATCTAAATGCTAGATAGCCCAAGCTGGAACAGCGGGAGATCTCTGAGGTCACCTCACCTAATCTTCGAAGGCCCCGGACTTCACTGCCACTTGGCTGTGGACTATCAAAAGGAGCCCCTATCTACAGAGTCACTAGGAGTCAAAATTGACTCGACAGCAATGGGTTTAGGTTTTGGTGTCTATTAAACGACTAAAATAAAAATACTGATGTTACCAAATGGTGATGAAGATGTGGAGAAACTGGTTCTCTCATATAGTGCTGGTGGAGATGTAAAAAGGTACAGCCATTCTGGAAAATAGTTTTTAACAGTTTCTTATAAATCAAGCATACACCTTCCGTAAAACCCAACAATCCTACTCCTGGGTGTTTATCCTAGAGAAATTAAAACTTATATTCACACAAAAACCTGTACACAACTGTTTCTAACAGCTTTGTTTGTAACAGCTAAAAACCGGAAAGTGGCCGGATGTCCTTCAGTGGGCAGATGAGTCACAAACTGATACATCCATACCATGGAATACTACTCAGCAGTAAAAAAGCACACACACTCTATAGACAGCTTCAAAGGATCTCAAGGGTGTTATGTTAAGCAAAAAAAAAAAAAAAAATTAGAAAGGGTTACATACTGTATAATCCCATTTATATGACATTCTCAAAGTGACAACATTCTGGTGATGGAGTTGTAGCTGATCACTAGTTGCCGGGGGTGAGGGTGTAAAAACAAAGGAGTAGCACAGTGGAGTTTCTTTGTGGTGAGGGAATGAGCAGTTCTGTAACCTATATATGTGATAAAATTTCATAGAACTACACACACACACACGCAAGAGTGCATGAGAAATTGGTGGACTCCAAATAAGGCCTGTACCTGAGTTCATAGTATTGTACTAATGTCAATTTTTTGGGTTTGACAATGTACTACAGTTAGGTAAAGTATTATCATTGGGGGAGGCTGGGTGAAGGGTATCCAGGAACTTACTGTACAATTTTCGCAACTTTTTGTGAGTCTTAAATTATTTCAGAATAAAAAGTTACTAAAAGCAACTTTTAAAAAAGTTAAACAAAACAGCAGGGGGGAGTCTCCACCCCCAGGGAAGGGGGATTCAGCCACTGGCTTGTCTTTTATGAGCAACCCCTATTGCTTATTTTGCTCCCTTCTTATTTGTGGTTGGAAACCCTGGTGGCGTAGCGGTTAAGAGCTACAGCTGCTAACCAAAAGGTCAGTAGTTCAGATCCACCGGGCGCTCCTTGGAAACGGCATGGGGCAGTTCTACTCTGTCCTGTAAGGTTGCTTTCAGTCGGAATTGACTCACTGGCAACGGGTTTTTTTGGTTTTATTTATGGTTGGCCTTTTACGGGGTCCCCAGTGGCTCTGGCCTCATCCTCTGCTTCTCAGAGGCAGCCCATCTCCAGTCGAATCGAAGCTTAAGTATTCCTTTCCTCCTCCTGAGACTGTAACTTCAAAGCTATGTGAAGACTCAGAGATCTAAGAAATGGCCTCACGTTGAGAATCTAGGACAAATCGTCCTTCTCACCCCTGCACAGTAATTTGTCTGGAATGGCTCTTTATCTGGTCCATTCATCATACAGATTATTCTCTTCACCTTCACCCAATGGCCCTTCCTTTCATGGAAGGAGATTAACTCCTCTTTGCCCCCTTTCAGTCTCATTCGCTCAAGCACCTTCTTTGAACAGCACTGCTCTCTCTCTGGGCCGTAGCTGAATGCTGCAGTGTGAGATGGCTGCCTGCCTCTGGAAGCATTTATGCATCTGTCAAACACCTTTTTGCCAGACTTGGCCCATGAGAAACAGTTTTGAAATGAAACTGGTGGTGAGCCGCCTGCGTTCGCAGTGTGGAATTGCACAAGGCCGTGGGCATTTAGGTCAAGGAGGACTCTCTGCGCTCACTACCATCATGGCCCGATCTTGGTGAAATCCAGGCTCTCTCTTGCACTGCCTTGTGCTGCGGAGCGGTCCCAGCATCACCTAAGATGGAGGCCGAGCATATGGTACTGAAGCTGATGTGGCATCCTTTCCGGATCTGACAATACGTTCACACATAAGCCACTGCCCCCAGGACTGGCCTCAGCCCCTAATTTCCTGCCATGCCTTATTTATTGGGGAGACGCATCAAGAGGCCATGGTGAGAGAGACTGAAGTATGCATTTCTTGGGCCTGGTTGGAGGTGAGGGTGGTGTGCTAGAAGGGCGAAAATTTGAGTTGCTGACTCTAAGTGGGCGTTGGTGGATTTCCTAGTTTTGCACCTTTCGGTTTCAAAAACCATACTGAGCAACAGAAAATGAAACCTACTGCTTATTTTTAGCCACTCAAGCTAACTCAGGAGATTTTTCTTTGCAAACCAAATAGGATAAAGGCTACTTCAGCTGGCTGATCTTGGTCTGATTGACTTAATATAGCAATCAAGCCTGGTTCTCTGATACTTCTTAAGTGACGCTTTGTCCCTGGTGATATTTTGGCCATCACTTATTATTTTGCTTACAATTATATTTTAGTTGAGATTTTTTTTCTTTAATTAAACAAATATACCGTAACATTTTCTTCTGAGAGGAATTGGGAAATAAATGATAAGCCCTCTATTCTGGCATCCATTCATTGATTCACTTATTCCATAGCTCTTCATTAAGTATCCATTTAAACGACAGCTTGGAATTTGTCAAAATTGCGTCAGTGTATGGAATTGCCAAGAACAGAATACTAGACATTAAAGAAATCTGGCTTCTATCATGGTTGCTGGGGTCCTCAGGTATGACACTGACACTCTTTACACCTGATTTTCTCCCCTTTCAAAGAAAGGGTTTAGATGACATATCTAAAGTACCTTTCCCCTCCTGAATTTCTGTGAAACACGCTCTGCCACTGAGGGCCCAAGGAAATTGTTGAGGCACTTTCTGGAGGCAGTGGTGTCATTAGCAGGTTGCTCTTTTTTCTGTCTTCCTCTTTCCCTGTTCTGAGAGGGACAGATTTAAACAAAGCACCGTTGTCTGCTTGCCAGACAACTTGTTGCTCCACTTGGTAAGCCAGCGATTAAGTTCTTGGAAGACTTCCATAGGTGTTTCAGTCCCCAGGTCCATTCCTTAACTCATGGAACAAGTTTTTGAATTTTAGAAAGTAGTCTCATGATACAAAGCTGAGGATCCTGTTGGTAATGGTGGGGATAGGGAAACGCCCATCACGATTGGTATTGGTGAATCAACAGCATATGCACAAAGATCCCCTCCACCACACCAGGCGATGCTCTAGGTGATAAGGGAGATAAAGATCTTGCAAGAGGCAAGCCATAGAGAAAGATAGATAGTTCATTGCAACACAAAATTTATTATGCTTTTCTCTTTAGTCCAAAAGAAAGGTTAAGACCCACTGAGGTTAGGCTGCTCTGGCTAAGAAGGGATACATGGCTGTGGCCCTTCTGAGCTGCAGAGTCATTCATCTGACAGAATAGGAAGCGAAAGAGTTTGTTCCCAGGTAGGGTCTTGGAACATTTGTTACCAGGGATGAAGAAAGAAATGAAGAGAGGATTTTGCCCTTATGTGAGATGGATCTTATGGAGAGCTCTATCTATAAGGATTCTTTCTCCTCTATCTTCACTTGCATCTCCACCCTCCCGTTCCAACCTAGTTGCCAATCCCTCTAGAAAGCAGAGACTCAGTCTTCTTGCTGAATATTTTGCCAGTTCGGGATCTAGAAGACCCTGTTATTTTACTTGCTCTTGGTTCGGAGAGTAGCAGGCAGTCATGGCAGCAAATGAAAGTGTGATTAAGCATGGATCTCCAGGGGCAGTAAAGGTCATTATTCGCGCCATGTTTCAAATGCACTGAGAAATGAAAGCAGGAATGATTCTGTTGCTAGAGCTGAGGTAATGATATTGATAATGGTGGTGAGACCACTGAGATTCTTCCCACAGGAGGGTCTGAGCTGATTTAGGGAAGGATAAGATGGTGTGCACTGCAGTTTCCCTCATGACCCTAAGTCATATATCACCTTTTCTCTGCTGAAAACCACATGGTCCATGTTTCCCTTCTTTCTCCAGCTCTTTCCTGGAGGGTAAATGTAGTTTGGTCCCCTAGGTTTGCTGCCCAATCCATGCCCTCAGGTGTGGTCTTCCCATGTCTTACACTGATGGTAATGGATGGAAGTAAGAAAGCTCACGTCTTAGAATTGGAGAAGGCTTCCTGGATTTCAAACTCCTCTGGCATGTCCCTTCACTCAAACCTTCCTCCCACAGTCTCGTGAGCACTGAGCAAGAAAATCCTCCTCTCCTGTCCCCAGGCAGGGTGGATAGAGTTGATTAGAAAGCCCCTTTGAGAGCCATCATGTTGGCATATAAAATGACTGCCAATGAAGGGAGACAGTCGGCTGGCTACATACACCAAGAGGGGGGAGAGTTGGAGTCAAGCTCTTGGCGTAACACTGGGCAAGTCCTTTGACTTCTTGATTCATTCTCCTCATCTATAAAACGGAGTTAATAGTCACTGGTCTCAATCACAAAATAAATACAACATGCCCGATAAGCAGGTAAAAAATAATTTAAACCCCCTAAAAAAAAAAAAAAAAAACTGCACATTTTAAGCTACTATAAGAAGCATTCTTACCCATTAAATCAGGAAATGTAAATTAAATTATAATTCTTGCATTAGCAAGACAGTAGGGACATAGGCTTTCTCACCACTGGCAGAGGGTAAATTTGTACAGTCTTTCTGGATAGCAATTTGACTGTACGTCTAAATTTTAAAATATATATGTATTTTTTGTCTTAACAATCTACTTGTAGGAATTTATTGCTCAGTGATCCTAGAACACTGTATATAATACAACACCATTTACGTAAATGCACACACATAAAAAACCATTTTCTGCTTATGCAAAACGCATTAGGAAGGAACAAAGATGTCCTGTCAGAAAGGACTTCGGCCTCATCTCTATGTTAATTTTTTTTTTTTTTAGAAAGAGAAATTATGAAACACTTCTGTAATTAAAAATTAAGTTAAAAATTTTTGAAGAAAAATATCAAGGCTGTGCGTGAAGATTTATTTCCAAGGCCATGATCATTGCGTTGTTTACGATAGCAGAAACGGAAAGTAACATCGGTTCTCACAGAAGGAGATGAGATTTAAAACATGATAAATAGAATGTGAAATACTCTCCAGGCCTTTGGGGCCAATTTTAGGTTCATTTCATAGACTAGACTCCTTCTTTCCTGGAGTTCAAACTAGGAAAACAATAGAAGGAGATTTAGTGACATGGGACAGTGTTCACAGTATGTTTCTAAATGAAAAATGTAAATCACAAAACTCATTTACAGTATTATCCTATATTTGTACAACAATAATGTGTGTATATATGTACATATGTATGATATGTGTCTGTTCTGTATATCCATAGAAAAGTAACTGAAAGCAAGACCCACCAACATGTTAGCATTGCTTGGCTGCAGGTGAGATGACTGTAAATTACTCGTATTTTCTTCTTTGAGTTGTTCTTTATTTTCTAAAATTGTAACAGTAAAGCTTTGTTATATGAATGTTTAAGTTATTAAAAATAACCTCTACTCTTGTAAAATGACCTAGATTATGGAGACCATGAGCTAAATTCTTGCCCCCAAATTATAGGTTTGTGTGATCTAGAATCTGGAAGGGACCTTCCAGCCAACTGAGTGAATACTTTATTTTATAAAGACAAGCACAAAGCAGGTTCCTAGGAGGCGGAGGTTGAAGATCTCCCAAATGCCCACCTTTCCAAACTGCTCTAACACTCTGTCATCTCTAGCATCAGCTACTCCCCCTCTCCTTGGTACTCTCCCTCCTGCCTTTGGGTTCTGTAATTCGCTTCAATGTCTCACAGAACTCATGAACCATATCAAGGAGATGGCTCATGCGGCTATGGAGGTTGGCAAGTCCCAAATCCATGGGTCACAGATAGGCTGACAAACCCAAATCAGCAGGCCAGACAACAGGCTGCTGGCTCACAAGGCTGCAGAAGCTGGCAGATCAGGTCAGACAATAGGCTGCTGGCTCATGGGGCTGCAGAAGCTGGCGAATCCCAGAATTGGCAAGTCAGACAGCAGGCCACTGGCTCAAGTCCTAAGAACCAGAGGTCAGACAGTGGCGAACCAGATACAGGATCCAGATGGAGAAAGAAAGAGCCCCGTCAGAGCATGTGAATATATACATTAGATATAGAGCTCACCCCAGGGAAGGGCATGACTTGAGTAAGAGTGGGACCTGAGTCATGCCCTCCTGCAAGGCCGTGACTCAAGAGCCACCCCACAGTAGTTCTGCCTCATTAACACACAGAGGTTAGGAATTACAGTACATAAAATGGAGGATAATTAGGATAACTACAACAGATCACAAAATGGACGATAACCACACCATACTGAGACTCATGACCTAGCCAATCTAACACACAGCACCAATCACCATGCCTCACTAGGCTTCCATATACCTTATTTGCATGGTCCCACCCAGTCACTGTGTGAGAGTCATAAAGACTATGGCTAGAAGGTCCATATTAAGTAACTCACTGCGCCACACCAACCAACCAACCAGTTGCCATCAAGTCAATTCCAACTCACGATGAGATGACCTAATTAATCCAACCCATCTCCTTTATATACGAGGAGACCTGGACCAAGGAAGTGACCAGGCAGAGATTACACAGCTGTTCAGTAGCACCAGAGTCTTTTTGCTCCTCCTCCACGGTTCTTTCTTCTAGTTCCATACACAAATGGGACTCCCCTCAAGACGCAAAAAAGACAAAGCTCTTTGTCCACCTCTTCCAAGAGAACAGGTGGATTTTAGATCAGAGCAGACTTGGCTATAAAAAAAGTACGTCATGTGTTCATATCTCTTTAGAAACATGATGCTGTTTTTATATTTCATCAAATTCATGATACTATTAATTTTGGTTGGTTTTTAAAATACTTTTTTAGAACACTTTTAGGTTTGCAGAAGAATTGTGGAGAAATACAGAGAGTTTCCATTTACCCCCTTCCTCCTGCACTGTTTCTCCTACATCTTGTATTTCTGTGGGACATTTGTTACAATTGATGAACCAATATTGATACGTTGTTATTAACTAACATCTATAGTTCCTTGGAAACTCTATGTTCCCATCAGGGTTCACTCTTTGTGTTGTACAATTTTATAGGTTTTGACAAATGCTTGATATGTATCTACCGTTATAGTGTCTTACAGGAATAATTTCACTGTCCTAAAAACACCCTGGGTCCCACCTATTCAGCCTTCCTCTCCCGAACCCCTGGCAACCACTGATCTTTTCTTGTCTCTATAGTTTTGCACTTTCCAAAATGTCATATAGCTGGAATTATACAGTATATAACTTTTTTGACTGGCTTCTTTCACGGAGCAGTATTTGATAGCTCATTTCTTGTCACTGAATAATACTTCATTGTGTGGATGTACCACAGTTTGTTGGTCATTCACTTATTGAAGAACATCTTGGCTGCTTCCAAGTTTTGCAAGATGCCATTAATTTCAAGAACACCATTATTTTATGAAAAGAAAAAAATGTCGCCAGTTAAAATGGCAAGACTGTAACAGGCATCCAATTCTCAGATGTGCTGAAATTTGAAAAAGAAAATCTTCAAATTGATGAAATATGGTAATCAGTAGCTACATAAAAACATGAAAGTGTTACAAAGGGTATCTGCAATTTCTTACCAACCCCCTTTGATGGAAAGCAGTTAAGCCTTTGTCTAGATGGCCCCCCAATTCTGCTCTGAAGAAGCCTTAACTGACCAAGAAGGCAAGCTGGGGTAGATTTTTAGAATCACAAACTTCCAGAGGTAGGTGGGACCTTGTTATCGTGTGCTGTCGAATCGATTGCTACTCATGGTAACCCTGTATGACAGACTAAAACTGCTCCATAGGGTTTACTAGGCTCTAATCTTTATGGGAGCAGATTGCCAGGTCTTTTCCGCCACGGAGCAGCTAGTGTATTTGAACCACCAACCTTTTAGTCGGCAGCCAAGTACTTAACTATTGGCACACCTGGGGTCCTGGAAGGGACCTTCCAAAAAAAACCAAACCCATTGCCATTGAGTTGATTGCAACTCATAGACACCCTATAGGACAGAGTAGAACTACCCCATAGGGTTTTCTAGGCTGTGATCTTTAGGGAAGCAGACTGCCACATCTTCATCCCACAGAGCAGCTTGTAGGTTCCAACTGCTGACCTTTCAGTTAGCAGCTGAGCACTTAACCACTGCACCACCAGGGCTCCCGGAAGCGACCTTAGGGGTAAAACATATAGATGTTAATATAAAGTCATTCATTAAGATGATGCATTTAAAACAGTAAACTTGGTTGAGGAAAATATCTGAAAGTTAGATTTAAAAAAAATTCACCTTTAAAATATATTAAAGAGATCAAAAAAACCAAAACCCAATGCCATCGAGTCAATTCCGACTCATAGCAACCCTATAGGACAGAGTGGAACTGCCCCATAGAGTTTCCAAGAAGTGGTTGGTGGATTCAAACTGCTGACCTTTGGGTTAGCAGCCATAGCTCTTAACCACTATGCCTCCAGGATTTCTTATATTGAGGAAGAAGCCCATAGTGCTTACTTACATTAAGTGGTCAAAATATGAGTTGAAACCAGGTCTGTCTTGATTGTTACACTGATGTTTCTTTCACTGACAATTTAGAATAGTTTAACAACTTGATAACAAATTTACTCACAAATATTGATCATATATTAGGTATAAAGGAAACCAGCTGTAATTTTTAATACAGTGAGTGGATAAACTCACTTATTAAGTGTGTGACCTTGCACAAATCATCAGACCACCCCAGCCTCAGTTTCCTCATCTGTAACGTGAAAAGATTAGACTTTGCTAATTGTTACCTATAAGGAGTTTGCTCAGATGTAAATTTAAGTTTTTTTTTTCAATTTATTTTGCCTTATAAAACATTTCTAAATTAGAACAAATCTCCCACCAAAATTTACTACTCTACTTTCTACCTTAACTTCCCAGTATGGTCTACTTAATTCCTCCTCCTTTGTCTTGTCTTTTTCACTTCCTGGCCCCCAGCCTCTCTCCGGTTGGTGGTATCCTAGGTGCCCACAGTTTTGGGACTTGGGGAGTAGAGACTGAATAAACAGGGGGAGTTGGGCTCCAGGGAGCAGGTTTCCCCTCTGCCAGGTGTCTGCACAGTAAGAAGACTCCTGACACGAGAGTTGGAGTGGGGATGTAGGTGGTTTTATCCTTTTAAGGTTGAAGGAAAGACCCAGACTTTGGAATCAGTTGAACTTAGGTTTGAATCCTGGCTCTGCTATTTACCAGTTAACTGTGTGACTAACTGGGTACTGTCAAGTCAATTCCAACTCATGGTGGCCCCCTGTGTACCAGAGTAGGACTGCTCCATGGCTGATTTTTCAGAAGTAGATCGCCAGGCCTTTCTTTCAAGGTGCCTCTGAGTGGACTTGAACCTCCAACCTTTCAGTTTGCAGCCAAACTTGTTAATTGTTTGTACCACCCAGGGACTCCTAATGGTGTGACTAGTATGCTCTATTAGTTCCTCAACTGAAAATTGATGGCAGTTAATACCCACTTTGCAGGATTATTGGGTTAGAATTAAATCATATAATATAGCTAAAACATTGAGTATGTAGTAGCTGCTCAATAAATGGTGCCTATTATAGACTTTTGGAGCCCTGGTGGTGCAGTGGTTAAGAGTTCGGCTGCTAACCAAAAAGGTTGGCAGTTCGAATCTACCAGCTGCTCGTTGGAAACCCCATGGGGCGGTTCTACTCTGTCCTGTGGGGTCGCTATGAGTTGGAATTGACTCAATGGCAATGAGTTTCTTACAGACATTTAGTTCTGATCAAGGTAGAAAGCAGAAGTTCTTGCCCAGATTTCTAGGCAAGATATAGACATTCAAAGTAGCTTTGGACTTTACCGAAATTGTGGCTAAAATATCATCCAAAGGTATTTTTATCATTGATAAATTAAGCCACCCTGTTGTTTTCATGACTGAATATGCTATATATACTATATACTACCAACCTTTCAAAAATTTTTAAACTTTCAGAATTCTAAGAATAAATATACATTTTATATTTGGTAAACATCTGCTTTTTTTTTAATGTTGCATAGACTAGTCTAACCTGATAATAAATTTACCCACAAATGTTGACTATCTATATTGGTGTGAAAGGAAACCACTGTTTAAAAAAAAAAAAAAAAACAGCAAATGGGGTAAACACTGAACAAACACACAAACTGATCCAAATGTTTATAAAGCACGGATTCTTCTGGAACTCAGTGCTCTGACTTTACATTTTTTAAAACATAGAGAGTCAAACTTTGTTCATACTTGAATTACGTACTTTGCATAACTTTAACCCACAGGACTGGGGGGGATAGAAAAGCTCCCACTGCAGAACATCTAAGGAGACTGTGAGCAAGTCAGAACACTAATCACAGTGAAAGAAGTGCCCCTCACTGCAGGCTCTGTCCTCCTGCAGCCTACTCTGGCCAGATTATTTTGGGTTCCCCGTGCTGGACTTGTCTAAGTGGCAGAAACAGGTTGGAATTTTCATGGTGGAAAGGGATTTGTCTTTTAAATTAATGTTTGCAAATATGCCCTGAGGAGGTTGATGGGGAGCACACAGTTTTTTTAAAAAAAAGTCATAGATAAATGCATACCCTTGCTACTTATAATCATGGCAAAGCTTAAGTAATTCAGGCGTGAGCATGGTTTTTTTAAAAAAGTACGGAACAGGATTTACGAGTTGAGAATGTCTGCCTAAACAAGCTCATCCGTCTGAATACTTTCAACTACAGTTCACATTTGTTGAACACAAGCAGGTTTGGTCAATGTGCCACGTTTGCTCAATAAGTGTTTTGGAACGCCCCGAAACAAACCAGCGTGCGGCTCTTAGGCTAGCTTGACGGAGGGTGGACAGAGAACCCCACAGGGAGGTGTGAAAACCACTTGACCTGGTGAACTGGGCATCCATCCTGGCATTACAAGCACTGGTAGGGGATCTGACCACACTCACCACCCTGTCCCTGCAAAAAGGATGTAACACTAGTCACTCATCTCTTGGGGGCCTTATAGGGATTACTTTCGCCGTCACTGTCATTTATGATCTCAGACAGAGGAGGAAGCTACTTTGTTCTGTGTGGTCAGAATTGATCCCATAATAATTTCTGAGTATTTTAATGTTAATTTCTGGCTTGCTTTCAAATATCATTAATGGAGAATATCACAGCAGACACAGAGCATCAAATGCCCACGTGTTTCCTTCAGCCTGCTCAGTCCGAGGACCTGGCTTTACAGATGACCATATATGAAGTTGATACCTATAACTCAGCATGATAGTATCTCTGATTCTCAACCCCCAAGGTAAAGGAGGAATTGACCTAAGGACACTCCATTCTAATTTTCCGTCGCTGTCAATGCTAACCAGAGCTCCTGGAGCAGCGTTGTGGGGGTGGGGAAGATGGTTCCACCATTGATGTTAGGAGCGACTGTTTTTGTTAGAGCCATGTTTATTTCTGGAGTACTTGTAGGGGAGAGGTGGGCTCCAAAGAGAAGAGGACTCGGCGTGGTTCAGGTATGACCGATCATCTGGACAACAGACTCAGGGACTTTAAAGTGTATTGAATAGAGGCGTGCCAGGTACTTTCCACACATGAAGCTAAAAAATCACTTGTCTTCTGGGGAAAGAGGTAGAATGAGAGCTAGGAACAAAGATCCAGTTGTGAAGTCTAGTACGTAACGTGAAGACGTTTGAATACATGTTCTCCCTTAAATAATTTCTGGGGAATGTGAATGTTTTGCTAACCTGATTATTTTTAGCCAGCCCTTTTAAAAGATAGAGGCGCCGGAAAACCAGCAACCCCAGAAAATACTAATTCGTGTTTGCACTTGTGTTAAAATTAATTAACATTAGCATATTCAGTGATGCAATAGGCAATTAAAGACTTTTGAAGAGAGAAGACAAAAATGTAAATATTATATGTTCAAAATCAGTATCATAGCATTTTATAAAAATGTTGGCTTATGTCCAGGATCTGAGGGTGGGGGTGGGTTTGGTTTCTTTGTAGCTAGAGAAATATGAGTGGAAAGGAATCTGTCTTATTTCCTTAAAAATAAAAGGCTTCTTGTTTTATACAGCACAGTAAATGCTTTTTTGTTTTTCTTACCTGCCGGCAGAGTCTGTAGAAAATTTTTCTAGCAAGCTATGCTGTTTTTCTCTCTTTGGGGACATGATGACACTGGTTTTGTAGCAAAACAGTATTTGCTTATTAGGCATTTCTTCAAAAATCCTGAATAAGCAGCTCTGTTCTCTCCAGATTTTTTGTTCCACATGTTAAACATTTCATTGCAATTTGAACTTCAATTGTGTGTATGTGAGTATGCATTTGTGTGTGTGTGTGTGTGCAGGCGTGTGCATTGATAGGAAGGCACGAAAAGGGAGTGCATAAGAATTCTTGAAGGTTTTTATTTAAAAAATTAATTCCTTACCATTATGTATTGGAGTCGTTACAGAAGGCTGTTACATACAGCCAGACCAGATCCCATCAATCTTAAGCAGTGGGGGTAAGGAGGCAGGGTGGAAGAAGACATGAAATTTGGTGTTTGAGTAGATGGGATTTAATTTTCAGAAAACATTTCTCTCGTAAAATGGATAGCACCCCAGTGTTAGCCCTGACCTCCATGATGTCAATGTCATCATGCAAGCATGGCTAAGATAAGCCTCAAAGTAAAACAAAGAAACATTGCCTCTCAGCACAACATAGATTTCTTCTCTTCCAGTATGTTCTATCTATAGCCTTTTAGTGTTCCTGTTCATGGCTTGTTGCTTTAAAATTTAGCTTTTGCAGGGGGAGGGGGGAGAAAAATCATTTTTGCATTTTCTATGCTCTCAGCGAGTGCAGTCGCTACTGCAAGTCTTAGCATTATTTAGGTCAGTATCTTAAGGACAGCTTTTATCGTTTATGACAGTCAGGTATACATCCAGAAGGAACTCAGAACCCACTTATTTTTCTGTACTGATTTTATTCTGCTCTTAAGTTTAATAAAATTCATCCACATTTTAATAAAATTCTGTCTGAGAAGTATCTGCCGTTCTGCTCTGCAGATACATTTAGCAGGATGCATGCACGCTGCTTGTGGTTGAAGGCTATATAGCATCGGTACAGACAGCTGATGGTGCATTCTTCTACAAGCTCGCCAGCCCCGTTTAGGATTTTGAAAAATAACCTAGACATTCTATACCCTTCTTCAGAATTATTCTTTACTTAGCAATAGCTTAACAGTTTTTGTTGTTTTTGCTGTTAGCAATTCTATGAAATTAACAGTCTATAAAATGCATCCTGGACCAGATACCTACTGTATGGAAAGCTTTCTTCAAGAGGAGGATATGACAGCGTTCATCCCAGCTTATTTTCTTCCTTAGCCAAAGGATTGTTTGATTCTCAGAAGCAGAAGGACACCATCATTGTGCGGCAGCTCTGCTAAAGTGTATGAAATGCCTTCTACTGTCTGGTGGCAGAATTTGGAGTTTGCTAAACAGTGTTTAGTGATTGGGCTCATCTTGCATCACCAGCTGATGACATTTTTCTTTGTTCCCTCCTACCCAGTTGAACCAAGACTCTGAGGCTGATATGCAATGTCACTTACAACATTAATCAGATACTGCATTTAAGGTGAGCTGTCCCTTGCCTCCTCCTTCCCCAGTGCTCGTGTGCTGCATGCAATGCGTACCCTGCTTCCGCGAGCCTAAGATGGCAGGCAGGATTAGGCGTGCTTGGGCTGTGCGAGCCTGCTGTGTATAGAATTCATTACACGTTGCCTAGTATTTCAGATGTGAGTATGTAAATGCTCTGTGTGCCATGTCATCTGGTAGCGAAGGCTTGTTTTTGCCTCATTACAGCCTTAGATATTTCAACATAACCTTTCAGTTCCGATTCATTTGCTTCTGGATGTTTGCTTTTCATCACATTCAAAATAGGATTTTACCTTTTTTTTTTTTTAATGAAGCCAAAACAAAACCAAACCTAAAAACAACAAAACTCTGCTACCAGATGGTGTCTCCCCTTTCTTCCTGCATTTGCTGTCTTTTCAATAATGTATGTTGTATTGTTAATTAATGTGAATATCAAATTAAACACTTGAAACTTACATATTTATTATGCAGGTAGGAGGCAAGGTGGAATCTATTTTTAACTCCTAGGCACTCCATGGCGTGCAAACCACTCGGGTTCTCAAATTTGTGTTTTCAGTGCTGGTATCCGTGGTTTTGATTTTCAGCAAATGTGACAGTGGCCTTTGCAGTGGTCAGCTCCGGGCTTTGAACTCTCAGAGGAGGAAGGGAAAAAAAAATTCAACACACCACCTCCTTGGTTGCAGCCTCAGAGAAACCTTGGATGAGAGAAACTTCTTTTTTCAATCTTGTCTTCCTATTGATAAATTCAGTTCTCGTGATCACAGTACATTCAAGCTGCTCTGCGTATGATTTTTTTGGTGACAATTGCATCTAAAACTTGTGAGCAAGAAGACGGAGAAATCACTTGGTCTCCATCGCTTTACATAAAAATGGCTGAGTGTCTTGTCATGCTAGCACTGCATTGAGTTATCCATACAGGTAGGTTGAAATTTGCATGTTTTATAGATTTTTTTGGAGCCGTGCAGCAAAAACATTAGATGGATTAAGATAGCACTTTTAAAACAGAAATTAAATGAGACAGTTGTAATCTTTTGGGGGGGAAGGTATTAAATCAGATAGCCTCTCCTACTGATACACTATATAAATGTGTAGCTTTTATAAACTTACCAAATGACTCTGCTATAAAAGTGAGATTTTTCTTTTCTTGAAAAAATTCATACATATGATAGGTGTGGCGCCATTAGACAACAAAAGAATTTTTTGAAAAGTCTGTTGATTCGGCTTCATTTTAGCTTGAAACTAAAAATAAATGGATATCTGGAGCTACTTTCAACCTGCGCAAACAGGCTTCACCAGAAACATTAAAAATATTTAAATTTTAAAAAGCGGTCTTTCAACGTGTTGTATTAAAGATTCAAATAAAGACATATGCTTCCCAAATCAATTTTAGGTGATATACAAGAGTGAATACATTATTTGTATATCTATTATTTGAAGGACTGAGGACTTACAATTTTTAAAGGGGGAAATATTAAATATAGATGACCCTCTTAGAAGAAACAGCCTCACTGAGCCTTTAGAATGGTTGATTTCAGAACAAACAGCTGGGGTTCTATAGGTACCAAATTTCGGCACTTTTCAAAATAATTTCATGGGCTCTTTCCTTTGAGCATAACTTCTCAAATATATTTTAGTTTCGAATTAACACTGGGCCAGAACATGTTTCCTTGGTAACCAAATCCTATTTAAAAATGCAACAACAGATATGCAAAAGAAGGTTTTAAAAAAAGAAACAAATGTTTAATGAAGTTTTTACAGTTCTTCTTCCTCTCATATAGAGTCTGAACTGGTTTTAGATGTTTTTAAATGTGAGCTTTAAGTCTTAAAAATTAAGCCATATTTCTACACTTACAGAGAAAGCTTGCACGATGAGAGCTTTTCCCTTCCTTCTTTTTACTCGTTACTGTCAAAACTAAGGTTTTCTTTGTAATATGCTCCAAAATGCTAGCCAAGGTTTGTGTACAAAGGTACAGTTTCACTATCACAAGTTCACCAGCGCCACGGAAACAAAAGGTATTTTAGAAATTCTGAGAACCAGGAAATGCTTATGCCCTTGTTTTCCCTGATCCCTCCATTGGTAAGCTCAGAGCTCATAGTAGAGAAGGACCCAACCCAAACCCATTCGTACTGAGAAGTGCACATTGAGCCTTTGTGGAAACGTCTTTGTAGGTGTGTTAGGAGGAAGATGGTGCCAAACCTGAAACCTCCCTGAGGTTTGCCCCGATGTGAAGAACATTGACATTCAGAAACCATCTTGTACAGAGTTGCTTTATTCTAGCAGTTTCTCTAATGTTCCGCAGTACTATCTGTAAAATCAGATCTCTTGTGGGCTAAAGGTTTGCTTGTTGTTGTTGTTTTGGTTTAGCTTTTTTTGTTTGTTTGCTTTTGGGAGGCTGACTCTAATATTTTGCTTGGCGTCTTTCTGGCTCAATTATATTAGAACATGATTCATCTCGTAGTGATTTCATTCTCTGGGCTTGCCGTGAAATATGCTTCCTACGACACCTTTTTTTTTTTTGGAGCTGTTTGGGAGCCATTTTCCTCCTTCTTGGTGACTTAAAATGACTAAGTGCATTTTGAATATGCATCAATCAGAAGATCGTAAAATGAAGGGAAATGTCAGAAACCTGATTTGGTATTGCCTATTTATTTAAAAAAAAAAAACAAACAATTTTTTTTTTTTTTTTTTAGTACCAGTAGCATTAACAGTTGCAGCAGGATCAAGCTAATTGTCATTTGCTCTTGAGCAAATAATGAGCCAGGCATTTGTAATTAAAACACTATTGCTATCCAGAAGGATTGCAACTGCAATGTCTTCTATTTTGATAGGCCAGTACAAATTAATCATTTTGAAGCCATTTGAATCTTAATTACAAGATTATATGGATGCAATGGAATTGTTTTATCATAAAAATGAATGCCTTACAGATTCCACAGTGTATTTGTTCTTTGTAAGATGTTGATCCTTTTGTTTTTAACTCAGCATGGTTGCGTCATCTTGTTGTAGATTTTTGTACCTAATGATTTTTTGTGGCATTCTTCATTTCTATTGCTCTTGATCTTGTCCAAAAGAACTTTAAACACAGTTCAAGGAGCTAGAAAACCACACAAGACTGTTGGAAAGTACACTGTACCATTGTCATTCTAATAAACGGAACAGTGAATGGAAGAATAATTATTATTTATTACTTTGTTGTGTTTCGCCTTAATGTTCTGCCATCATATTTCACAGAAATGTTTATAAGGCACAAAACCTCTTTAAACTTACCCATTTACAATTATTACTGGATTTCCTAAATTAGCTGGCAATGCTTCCTGCCAACTGTAGAGGATGGCACTTACCACCTCTTACCGTTTAAAAGATTATGCTTAAACCATTTATGCTTTTCAGCTAAGGTGTTTATACCGGGCAGGCCAGAGCAGGTGCGACAGGAAGAGCATGCAAACAGATGCTTTGTTCTCACCAAAGTGAAATAGGCAAATTTGTGGTTTTCTGCCTGAATAATTTACAGTATAAAATTCTCAAATGTTTATTCTTTGGAGAATAGGAAATGTTTTTCCAAGCTTTAACTCAGTGGGAATAACAAGATTGCATCTCTTGTTACTGAAGTGATGTTGACCATTTCTCAACCATTTCTTTGGATCCCTCATAAACCCATGGACTCGTAGCCAAACCATGACTTAGAGACTCTTCCTTGGTTGAAGTGGGGAGAAGAATCTAGAAAAAAGATCTAGTACCTTTGTCTTTAGTACCAAGTCATGCTAAACCTTTAGTTTCCTGGTACCATGTGGTTCGTTCTAACAGCTCCCTTCCAAGGGAAATGCTTTTCTTAACAACTTTATTGGTAATCAAACATTCAGCACATTTATTGAGCACCTACTAGATGCCAGGCATTATTTCAGAGTCTGGGAATATAGTAATCAACAAGACAGACCATGGCCTACCTCTTATGGACCCATGTCTAGTTGGGGGGGGGTACAAAATAAATACATAAGCAAATAACTAAAAAAGACAAGTGCTACGAAAAAAATAAAACCAAATAAATAAGAATGATGAGCTGAGGGTAGTAGAACCACTTTGGAATGGTTGGTCAAGGCAAGCCTTCCCGAGGAGGTGGCATCTCATGAAGCCCTGCATGATGAGAAGGGTCCAGCCAGGTGAAGATCTGGTGGGGAGCCTTACCAGGCAGAGAAATGCTCGTGCTAAAACTGCAGACTTTCCTTTTTTTTCATTTAACTGTTACTATCTCAGGGTCAGGTCTGACAAATTGGTGGGTTGAGCCTCATTTAGGCAAGCTTTCCCCGCAATGAGAAGCTGACCAGGTTGGCCAGGCTCCCCTGGCTGGTCTTAGCTAGTCAAACCCCCATGACTTGGTGCCAGCAAGGTCACTGCCTTTGACCCAGTCATCCCATGAGATGGCCTGAGAAGGTGCAATGAGACTTTGGGCATGATGTACATCCTTGGTGCTGTTGAAATTCTGGCCCAGGTTCAGCACCAACCCAAGAAATCCGCAGAAGAAATTCTCTCCGAGCAAGGAAATTTCTGGAAAACCTCTTGCTTTCTTTTTCATTAAAACTCCAGAATTTAAATGCATTGGTAAAACTTTGAGATAGCCATTTACTTTAATTTTTTTTTCGAAGGCAAATGGAGGAAGGGTCTGTCACATCTTGACCATGGATTGTCTCCGTCCTCTAATACCTCTCACCAGAGTGAGGGTTTGTTCAGGTTTTCACTGAAGGCTTCTGCTCTGCAGACATCTTTGCCTGTTGGTGGCTTTCTAAAGACCTCGCTACTTGGAATGGTTTTGCTTTATTAAAGCAGATAGTACTAAGAAATTTCTTCTTAAGAACCAAAACTCTTTTATGCCTTTCAGGTTAGCCTGCTGACGAAGGTTGGAGAACAAAGGAATAGGTTTGCTTTACAAGTTAGAAACTTTGAAGCCTTCTGAATGTTTCAGAAAAAAAAAAAGCACCTTCTAAAATAGATTCATAAGTTGACAGACATTGCTTATCACAAGTTAGAGGCAGCCTGGCTGGCCCTCAATGTTACTGCCTCCTTTCACGTTGCTACATTTTGAGGGGCCCCGAAACATTTCCCTGCAGGAAGAAAAGCTCGTTTGTAGGAGAGTATTGCACATCAGTGGAGGAGGGGCCTTCAACTTGGCTCACTTCTGTGAGTACTTGTCGAGCATCTAGAATGGAATATGACACCATCCCTATGAAACAGGCCAAGCTCCCACCCAAGGCTAGAGCAATGTATGGACAGGCACAATTGTGTGTCTTCTCTGTTGGAGAAAGAAATGAATGGCGTGCTCTTAGTGGCCTTTTATACTGTCCCTTGAAGGCAAAGGAGCCCTGGTGGTGCAGTGGTTAAGTGCTTGGGTGCTAACCAAAAGGTTGGCAGTTCGAACCCCAGCTGCTCCATGGGATAAAGATATGGCAGTCTGCTTCCATAAAGATTACAGCCTTGAAAACCCTGTGGCGGTTCTACTCTGTCCTATAAAGTCACTATACTCGTCTGCAACGGGCTTTCTTGAAGGCCAGCCTTCAGTTTGGGGGTCATCTCTGCTGATGGCAAGGACAGCTCCCTATTGGGTCTCACCACCTTCCCAAGACGTTTTGGCTCCTAATAAGCACCATATGTCTAACTGTCCTGCTCCAAGCTGGTCTGCCTGCCTTGCCAGGTGACCTTGATGACGGCTGCCACTCTTCTGCATTCATGAGCAGATGTTAGTTGAGAAGCCCTTGAATGCAAAAATTTGAATTTGTGATGCAGCCTCGATGCTTTTGCTGTTTTATCTTTCCAGGCTGACAATGGGGCCCTCCCTGCTGGCTGTTTTGCAGAAAGCTTTCTGGGCAGCAGGTAAATCAAAGACCGGTGGCCGAAACACTTGTCTTTGTTAGGTGATCCAGCACAGCATTGCTGTGGCCTAAATGTCTCATTGACCAGAAAATTGCTCTTTTGGTCTTGTGGCTCCTTTTGCGTCTCTCCCCTTGCTTCTGCAACTATCCCTGCTCAGGGTTCAAGACTGGTACGTGTGTCTACACTCACTATATTACAAGAGGCTTTGGCCTGCAAAGGGAATTTGTTTTTCAGTATTTTGTTTTGAAATTACTAGTGTAATTATTTTTTCTGCCTTCTTGAAAAGCAATGTGGATCCTTTGTTTCCTGTAAATAATAAAATCAACCTCTTCCTTACCCTGCAGAACTTGCTACAAGTGGATATTTTGAAATCCCTTTTCATTTTGTCTGCTAAAATCTCCTGCCCTGGTTGAGGCCTTGCTCTAATTAAGGCTGAACAATCCTGCCCACCTTCCCATGGCTGAGCATGACGTGAAGTCCCTGCCCCGAGGGCCTTACAAGCCAGTGAGAGGAGAAAACAAAAGCCACCAGCTGAGAATGTGGTTAAGTCCCAGAAGGGCAGTGCCCCTGTAATTTTTTCCCCCTTTTCTCTTCTTTCTTTAGCTGAGGAAAGGAACAGGAGAACTTTCAGTAGTGAAAAAAAGGAGGAAGGAAGAAGGTGGTCTCCTAGAAGTCAAGGGTAAAAGGGAGAATTACTGGGGAGGGGTACAACTAGGAAACAAGGCTCAGGAGAACCCCGAAATGCAGGCTACAGGCCTGCTGTGTAGGTCTGGGTGCTATGATGTTCTGTCTGACTTCAGTTGTATCGTTGGCCTTGTTGCTGAATTGTCCCACCTTGGCAAGTATGAGGAGCCTACAGATTGATGTCACTAAAGGTGATTTATCCCAAAGTCTGACAAAGTTTCCACATCAAGACTCCTTTTCTACATGCTGAGGACACCAGAGGGTTCTCCACTCCCTCATCACTCTACTAGATCTGGATTAAACTTTAAATTAAATGAGCAGACATCTTACACATACTGTGACCAAGTGTTTTGGGTCTTCTACAAAGCTCGGACTGGAGGTATAGGCAAAATACCTGCTTCAAGCTGCAAGTTTTAGAAATTCTTTTTCCCAAAGTCATGTTGCCCAGCACAGACCTGCCACTCTGCTTTTGGAGCCCCCAAAGCCTGTTCTTTCTTCCTCCTTACCAGCCTACCCAGCCCCTGGTCTGAATGCCTGTTGAGCCATCCCTGTTCCACATTCTGATTGTTTGAATCCCTCGGTCTACAGGAGAACCCTGCCAGGCTGGCACGCCAGCCACTTAGTCTTGCCGTCATCCCTGTACTTCTTGTTTAGCTCTTACGGGAATCACAGACTTCACATCCTCTTGATTCTATTATTGAAGGAACCGTGACGCAGAGAAGTTATGGCTTCTCAAGCTCAGCTGGAGACTTAAATGGCGGAACCATGCTTGATTCCTAGTCCAGTGCTCTTTGTGCTAAACCAGGCTGCTTTTAGGTCACGTAGGAAGGCCAGTTCTAAACCAGAGGTTGGTAAACTTCTTCTGTAAAGGCCAGATAGTAAGTATTTTAGGCTTTGGGGGTCAAGAGGCGAAATTGAGGCTATTATGTAGTTACTTAAAAAAAAAATAAAATTTTTAGTGACTTAGAAGGGAAAAAATAAGTTTTCCCAAATTCGTTATTGATGAAATTCAAAGTATAGTAATAACATAAGTATAATAATTATATATACTGTCATAAATCTGTAAATGAATGACTGGGGCTGTGGTCCAATAAAACTTCATTTATGGATGCTAAAATCTGAGTTTCATGTAATTTTTCCATGTTATGAAATACTCTTGATTTTTTTTTCAGTCATTCAAAGTTGTAAAAGCTTGGTAGCTTGTGGGACATACAAAAACAGGTGGCAGGTTAGTTGTGGCCTGTGGGCTCTGGTTTGATGACCCCTTTTCTAAACCAGTCTAAATATTTCTAATTGAATCAGTTGCAATGTTTTTGTTGTCTAATTTTAAAATTGTATTACCTTCTTTTATAGTTATAAAAGTAATATATAGTGAAATAATCTGTAAAGTTAGTATTCTGGCATGTATCCTTTCAGTCTTTCATCTATGTATGGTGAATTTTTTAATAGTTGAGATAATGTTTCATAGATAATTGTGTATCTTCTTCTTTTTTTTTAGCTTAGTCTCCTAGTATAAGCATTTCATCACATTAATTTAAAAATCTTTCCTTAATGTAAAAAAAAAAAAAATTATTATGAAAATCTTAAACATATGTAGAAGTAGAGAAACTAGTTTAAAAAAAAAAAAAAACCCATGTAGGTATTGCCCAGGTTCAGCAATTCTCAACTGCTGGCCAATCTTGTTTCATTAAAATCCCTGCATGTATCAAATCTTGGACATCATATTAATATCATTTTTCTCTAAATATTACAGTATGATTGTCTAAAAGATAAGGATGCTAAGAGAATGTCCTTTTCTCTTAGAAAGAGAAATAACTGCTAAAGAATTTAGCAGTAAAACTTCCGCTCTCAAATGGTTCAGGAAAATAGCTAGCCAGAAATAGACAGATAGACAGATAGGTAGATCTGGGTGGAGGATATACAGGAGTTCTTTGTACCGTTCTTGCAACTCTTTTATAAGTTTGAAACGTTTCCAAATAAAAAGGTATAAAAATATGGATAAGAAAATAAATAAGTGTGAATTTTTAAATGTGCACTACTGAGAAAGAAAAATAACCAGTGTGTTACCACATCAACATATGAGACTAATTCTCTAATGACGTCAACTATCATAGTCCCCATTCAGATTTTTCCAATGAAATTATTTTTAAAAAAAGACAACTTGCTTGTTCACTCTAAATAAGGTCCACAAGTACAATTGATATTCTCTTAAATTTCATTTAATCTATAGGTTTCCCTCACTCTCTTTTCTTATCCTTGCTGTTGCTGTTGCTGTAGACTTATTGCTGTAAGTTGACCTACAGGGTTTCCCACAATTAGAAATTGGATGGTTGGATTCTTTGGTGCTTTTTAACATGTTCCTCAGCCTCAGATTTCCTGTAAATTGGTAGTTATGTCTGGAGGCTTGATCAGATTCAAGTTCCTTTTTTTTAAGTTTTTAACATTTCATAGATTTTTATATAAAATTTCAAGATTTTTGGCTTCATTAGAAAACTCTACAGATCTGGCATTCCTACCTGGCAACAATCGTTTGGGGCTGGGTAGACCCCCCCCCCACCCCTTGCCCCGCTACTTAGGTAGGACATGAAGTCTCCTATAGGCCGCAGTTCACACCTCCTAGGACAGTCAGCTTCACACATTTGTCTACCTGGCTCTAGTAGGTACCTGAAGTTTACACCCCTATTCTAAACATTGCTTCTTTGGGGGCTTTTGTAGATGTCAGCACAACATCGTAACAAGAGACCTTTGAGGAGTGTGGTGCAAATTACAGAAAATATTTGGATGGCGAATTTTAAAAAATGCTTGAAGGGAAATCGATAAGTAGCCATAATGAGGGGAGGTCAAGTGATGGAATTTGATGAGAGCCCAGGATGAGGGAACAAAGGAAAAAGTTAAAAAAAAAAATCACATTAACAGAGTGCTGCAAGTATTGGAGGTAGAATGAGTTATAGATTCCTAACCATGACAGAAAACAAAGGAAGCAGGTGAGTTTAAAAGAGGCAACACTTTAGCCTTATCATATGATATTGTGATGATATTGAAACCTTAAAAAGAAAGAGAAGGGGGAAGCAAGTACTTTATTTGCCAATGGTCCTAGTTAGAAAGCACAGTCGGGCAGTTCTTGTTGTGGTGTGCGATTGAGTTGATTCTGACTCATAGTGACCCTATAGGACACAGTAGAACTGCCCCACAGTTGTAGTGTAACAGAAATTGTGTGGGGGTTTAAGCAATATGAGGCGGAGGTGAAGAAAGCCTCCGAGAGAAAGCCACTGGGAAAGGATCAGGAGCCATGCTTATAGAGATGCTAGAAAACTGGAAGAAATTTAAGAGAAGAGAGATTTTTTTTCCCCTAAATTTTATTTATTTTATTGTTGTTGTTGAGAATATACACAGCAAAACATACACCAGCTCAACGGTTTCTACATATACAGTTTAGTGACGCTGATTATATTCTTTGAGTTGTATGGCTATCCTTGCCCTCTTCTGAGTTGTTCCTCCTCCATTAACATAAACTCACTGTCCCCTAAGGTTCCTATCTAATCTTAATAGTTGCTGTTGTTAGTTTGATCCCGTATAGATAGTTCTTAAAAGAGCATAACGTTTAAGGCAGAAATTCTTTACTAGCTGAGCTAAACTATTGCTCAGTTTTAAGATGACTTCAGAGGATATTTTTGGATTAAGGTTTAAAGATTATCTCAGGGCAGTAGTTTCAGGGGTTTATTCACCCTCTGTGGCTCCAGGAAGTCTAGAGTCCATAAGAATTTGAAATTCTGTTCTGCATTTTTCTCCTTTTGGTCAGAATTCACCTGTGGAATCTTTGATCAAAATGTTCGGTAATGGTAGCCAGGCACCATCCAGTTCTTCTAGTCTCATAGGAAAGGAAGCAGTTGTTCATGGAGGCAATGAGCTACAAATTTCATATCCTCCTCCTGTTCCTGACACGAGAAGAGAGAATCTTGAAAGTCTCAGGATTTTTGCAAATACATAGAAATGAAGGGTATTATAAAGATATAGAAAATGTATTACTTTTAGTTGTTTTGAAAAGAATAAACTTTTATGGGAAAGAATACAATTCTAACAAGTTGGAATGTTTCTGGAAATTTCCAGATACTTCCCCACACTCAGAAGCACGATTAAGAGAGAGAATCTGTGACTGGTTATGAGGAAGGGTGGAAATTTTTGAAGGACGGGCTGATTATGTAAGTTTTAGGCTGTGGTGTTTGAAACTGTTGCCATGATATTTTAGTTATTAATAATAATTTGGGGGAAATCTCACTTCTGGAGAAACATTTGGCTCTAATGAGAAAGAAATGCCACTGTTTATGAATCCCCAAGTGGATGTAAGGAGCCATTCACTTGCTAAGCCTCTTAGGAAAGCCAGAGCCGATTTGACCTTAACAAGCTGTTGACAGCATCTGATCAAGGTACCACCTGGAACACGTTAGCAGTACAAGAAGGTGGGCGGGAGACTCGGACCTGGACTTAAACCCCTTTATGTCACTCACCATGTGACCCTGGGCAGGTTACCCATGGCAAGTTTCTAGGGTAAAGGTTGCTTTACAAATATATCGCAGCTATTATGATCCTCACCCCTTAGATGGCAGTTACTTAGGGCTCAGAATACCTGACCTCCAGGGCTAACAACAGCCACAACAGCTTACGCCTGCAGGGCACTTACTCTGGCAGGTGCTCTTGTAAACACTACACGTATTATCTCATTTAATTCTCAAAAACCGTATGAGGTAGGCACTATTATTAAAATTATCCCCATTTTCCAGATGAGGAAGCCAAGGCTTAGGGAGGTTAAGTTTCCTGAAGTTACACGGTGAGTAGCCTTTTAAGTGATAAAGGTGGGCTATAAACCTAGGCAGGCTGACTCTAAATTCCAAATTGCCTTACTCTGCCACCTCCCCACGCTTCCTAATCCCTGTGCTTCAGTTTTCTTGGAGTCTTTGAATGATTTTCACAGTTTCCAAAAGCCTCACTGGAAACATATAAACAGGCAATTAGACCATAAGCTTCTTTAGGTTGGAATTCACTATTCATAACAGGTTTGCTCAGGTTTTGTAGAAGCTCGGATTGGCAGTTACATACACAAAAACATGGCAGGCTTTTTTTTTTTTTAAGTGGGAAGATGAATCATTACTTAATAAAGGCAATTTAGTGGAGTGGAGCTTTCTAAACATGTGGCGGGCCTATGGAGAGAGAATAAAGGGTGCCTGGTGTTGAGGAGGTTGGGAACTGCTAGAGTACAATGTGTATGCGTGTGGCCCAAACAGCCAACCTTCAAAACCCTGCCTTTATTTTTAACTCATGATTCTTTGACTAAAACAAACAAAACCAAACTCGTTGCTGTCAAGTCGATCCCAACTTAAAGCGACCCTAAAGGACAGAGTTGAACTGCCTCATAGGGTTTCCAGGGAGCACCTGGTCGATTCTAACTGCTAGCCTTTTGGTTAGCTGGCGTAGCTCTTAACCACTACACCACCAGGGTTTCCTTAATTTGACTAGGAGACAACAAAATATTAACAATATTTGCCTTGATTATTATAAAATGTTTTACTGGCATTGTATGTAATATTGGAATCTTGCTTATTCATCAAAAACAATCACATTCTTAAAACACGGTCAGGAATCGGGATGCAGAATTACAAACACCGCATTCCAGGCTAAATCAAGTAAAGAACAGACTTTTTATCCTTTTAAATTGTACCCTGGGGATGAATTTTTTCTAAAGAAAATGTTTAAACAACGTTCAATAGTAGCAGGACCCAGGGAACATAGATGATTTGACAAAACAAGGGAACAAAAACCCGTGCATTCAATGCACTGGGTTTAAGCGACACAAGGCAAGTTTGTGACAGGCCCTCAGTAAATACTTTTCAAGGATCTTGGAAGGAAGATCCCAGTAGGCAGTTGGTGCCCTTTAAGCAAGAGGACTGGGTCTTTTGTATGAAATCGTTCTTATACCCTGTTGGGAAAAGTCTGTCCAGGCCTCTCCTGGCAGCTAAGGTGACGCCCTATTCCTGAGAATTTGATTAAATTAAAACTACACGGCCTCTCCCCAGTTTGTAGCGTTTGATACTGTCTGGGGTTGGAATGGGGAGCGATGGACCCTTCTGCGGACGGGACCCTGTTGTGACAGTCCAGGCTCTGTGGCCATGAACTCCCCAGTCGCCCTTCTGGCAGGTTCTAAGTTGTGTCCTCCGCTGCCCTTCCCGGAGGAGGCTGAGTCCGAGGCCCCCTGCGTGGGGTCTGGGAGTTCGCGGGCTCGTCGTGGGCCTCACGCGGCCCCTAAGCGGGGCCTGGGGGCTCGTGGGTCGTCCGTGGCCCCCAGTCGCCCCCCGGGGTGGGGGGAAGGGGCTCGCGGGGCCGCCCCCCCGCCCCCCGGCCTGGTGCCCGGCGCGGCCCTTCCCCGGCGCCCCGGCCGGCGCGGCTGAGGGTCGGGCCGACGTTTCCCGGCCTGGCCGCGTCCTCTGCCCCGCGCCGGGGGCGGGCCGGCCCGCAGAGCCGAGCCGCCGGCGTCCATTTTCTGGGCGGTGCTGTGTGTGCAGCGCTGCGGCCGTCCTGGCGGGTCCGGAAGCGCCATGGACCCCCGGGGCACGGCGCCGGCGGCGGAGGACCCGAGCCCTGTAAGTGCGTCCGCAGGGTCTGCGCGCGGGCCGGGGGCGGCGCGCGGCTGCGTGGTGGGGCCCGGGCGCGCAGCCCGGCCCTCGCCTCCCCGGGGGAAGCCTCGAAGGCGGCTGGGGAGACTCTCCTGCGGGGCTCTCAGCTTCGCAGACGCAGGAAATCGGAGCTGCTGCGGGAGGAGGCGCCCACAGGTGCCGGAGTCCGGGTCCTGCGCCCGGAGAGGGGGGCTGTGTTGTGCCACAGGAGAGTAGGGGCAGGTCCTGCGCGGCAGAGGTCCAGGGGAAGGGTCCGGGAGAAATGCGCCTCCGAGGGCTGGGGACCTTGTAGGCTCGGGTCCAGCAGGCTCGGGAACGGCGCTGACAGTCGCACCTCCCCTCCCCGGGATTGTGAATCGGACCCCAGTCCTGACCCTACAGGAACCTGATGATTTCCTTGGTTCAACACCGATCCCCTGGAATTGAAAGGGACTTGCAAAGACAGGGCCCTGCCCCCAGGGGTTTGCAATCTCAGCCTCTGTACTTGTGCAGTAGTTAGGTCCGCTCAGTTGGCACCACACAAGCGCCCGCTGTGAGCCACTTCTTTGCAGAGTATGTAATAAATCACCTGAGATTTCAGCCTGTCCGCAGTTCCACTTTATAACTCCTGCTCTGCTCTAGGTAAGTGACTAATTCCATTCTGGACTGTGGCCCTAATTGAATATCCGTTTTAAAGTTCCATTTTAGATGATGTGTGTTAGGGTACTTTATACATATTTTAAAGCTTAAATACTTTTCTCCTAATTATGAAACTCAGTTCCTCGGTCAGGTTATTATGGTTAAAAAGAACAGGAGGGTTTGATGGGTAGCTTCAGAGAAACTTCTAGTGAGGCACTATATTTAAGTGCAATGTTGAACCAACGAGAATAGGGACCCGTTGCTGGACTACGAAATAGGTTAGTGGGTTACTACCTGAAATTTTTCTTAAAAAAAGAATGTATAGTATAGTATAGGAAGGTGTCCATAGGGTTTTCATTGGCTAATTTTCCAAAGTAGGCCACCAGGCCTTTCTTCCCAGTCTGTCTTAGTCTGGAAGCTTCGCTGAAACTTGTCCACCATGGGTGACCTTGCTGATAGTTGAAACACTGCTGGCATAGCTTCCAGCCAGCATCGTAGCAACACACAAGCCACCACAGTACGACAAACTGACAGGACTGGGCAACGTTTTGCTCTCTTATACATAAGGTCGCCATGAGTCAGAACCAACTCAGTGGCAACTAACAACGTAGAAAAGAAGATATCAGAGTGCCTTGCTCAAAAAAAATTTTTTTTTTTTGCTCATAGTAAAGTAAGAATCTTTTTATGATACATTTGGTTTTCCGTTTTTATAATGTAATTAAAAAAATTGTCTCTGTCAAAAAGTTTATAAAACCCTGGCTTAGTGTTTAAGAAGGGGTGCTGGTAGCGCAGTGGTTAAAGTGATCAGCTGCTAACGGAAGGGTTGGCGGTTTGAAACCAGCAGCAGCTCCTTGGGAGAAAGATGCGGCAGTCTGCTTCCTCAGAGATTTACAGCCTTGGACACCCTCTGGGGTTGCTATGAGTCAGAAATTGACTTGACAGCAGTGGGCTTTGGTGAGTAGTGGTTAATAGCCTGGGCTTTGAAATCAGCTGAACCTGGGTTTGAGACCCAGCTCTAACATAAACCAGCTGTGTGACCATGAACTTGTTCTATAACCTCTCAGAGCCACTGCTTCCGTAGCTGTAAAATTGGCGAATACTGTCCCTTGCATCTCAGGGGCATTATGAAGATTAATTGAGATAACATATGTCAGTTACTTCACGCGGTGCTAGACTTACAGTAGGTGCTCATTACATGCTAACTGAGATCACTGTTATTACTGAAAACATCCAATCCTGGCGTCTCATCGTGGGACTCTGCATTTTTTCCTTTTTAGATCTTGATGTGGAAGAGATGGAAGACTCAGAACCAAGGATTTCCAAGTGATTTCTTTGAAAGCACAGGAAACTGACTCTGTTAAAGCTCGTCTGTCCTAACTGAGGTAACTGAATTGTGTCTCTCTTTAGTCTACATGAAATAGAAAAAGTTCTTTCTTGTGTGTATTTACTGAGGGACTCTGAAGAGTGTATGATATGTGACAATGATCCACCAGGTTTTGGAACAACAAAGTGACAATAATTCAGTGAACTGTTTGAGTGGAAATCAACTTGAGGGCAGCGGGTTTGGGTTTTTTTTTGGTTATTAAGAAGATGAGACGTATGGGGCCCCTGTGCTGAAGGGAGAGCTGTGTAAACAGGACTTCAGGACAACTGGTTTCTCATTTCAGTTCTACCAGTGACTGTCGTGGTAGCTTCCAGGAATTTCTTCATACATCTAGTTTCCCTAGTTTTCCAGTTTCTCTGATGCCCAGAGAGTTTAAGTGACTCTTCAGGGTTATTCAGTGGGTTGGTAAAGGGGCAGGACTAGAACTTGAGCCTTTGTGGTTTAGTTATACAGCCAGCTTCCGGGCCTACTGAGAAGTGAGCACTCTGCTAGGTGTTGTGTTAAGGGATTTACATGGCAGTATTTTTATGTACTGCTCACAATAGCCCCATGAAGTAAAGAAAAATAGATGTAAAGGCTCGAAACGTGAAAATGGAGGCAGGCCATAGAAGGCTTTGGATCTCATACTACGTTTATGGAGTACATTCTGTATGTGAAACACTGTGCTAGCACCACAGAGTTCAAGGCAAAGTGTCTGACCTTGAGGAGCTTGTAACTAAACTCCAACGAGATGTAGTCAAATGGCCCATGCCTGACGTTTGTCCCTCAGTTCCTTGCTACTCTATCACAGAGAGGAATCTGTTACAGGAAGAGACCAGAGTAACTAACGTATCAACATTGTTGCCTTTCAGTACACTCTTTCACTTTTTTCCACTTTAATGTACACTTCCATCATTCTATGAAAATTTGTGTGTTCAGCTTTATAAATCATACGAAGGCCTTACCTGAATTCATTCATTTATTTGTCATTCAGCAGATGTTTATTGAGCTCCTGCAAGGCATTTGGGTATCAAGACCAAACTGATTATATGTTGTTACAATCGTGGTATTAGTCATGCTCTGTTTTTTAGCAAAGAATTATTTGTTTAACTGTTGAGATTTTTTATTGTTAATGTGTTGGACTGTGAGTTCCCAGCATGTGGAGATTGACCCTTAAATGGAACTCCAACTGAATATATAGGAAAATCTTTTTAAAAATATTAAAAGCTTTAGAAGGGGATTTCACACTTCTTTTAAATTTTGATTTCATCATTACTGTCACCTGATTATAGATTGAAGCCTTTTTATTTGTACCCTTAACCTGTTGGCAGAGAAAAACAGTTTGGCAGGAAGGGTCCTTTATCTCAAATATTCCCCTCTTTGAGCTTTGTAGGCCACACAAGACATAGAGTTTTCAAAGTAAAGCAATTTAAGAGACACTTTTGTTTAATTTATAAGATGGAAGAAGATAGCCCTGGTAGCTTTAAGCAACAGAAACCAGAATGCAAGACTTGAATGCTACTTGTAATCATTTAAGTCTCAAATAAGACAAACGAGATGTTGGATGTGAATGTAGTTTTTAAACTTTAAGGAGTTCTATAAATGTAGTATCAAAAAAAAACCAAGACAAAACAGAAGCACAAACTCACTGCTGTAGAGTGGATTCCGACCCCCTGTGTGCCAGAGTAGAGCTGCTCCATATGGTTTTCTTGGCCGTAATCTTTATGGAAGCACATTGCCAGGCCTTTGTTCTGTGGGGCCGCTGGGTGGTTCCTACGGCGAACCTCACGTTAGTAGCTGAGTGCAAACCATTTGTGTCACCCAGGGACCTTAAACGTTACAGACCAGGTATTCACGGAGTACTTACTACGAGTATGACGTTGTTCTAGAGAGAGCGGAGGAGTCAGCTGCAAAACAATCCATTCTTTTCCTCTCAAACCCTGTTATGTAGTTGAGGAAATATATAGAAATAGCCATGTGGTAAGTGCCAAAAAAAAAAAAAAAGCTATTTTGGTAATTTGGAAGAGGAAGAGGTCTCTTCTACCCCTAGAAGTCAGGAGACTTTTCGTGGAGAAAAAGCAGTTCAGTGACGAGCAAAAGGACAAATACTGTATGATCTCACTCGTAGGAAAGAAGCAAATATAGAAACCAAAGATGATTAGTGGCTACCGAGGTGGGGAGGGAGGAAGATCTTGCCTTGAGTTTATGTTAATACTGGTGGAATGATTTGGAAAAGGATAGCTAAATGGTTGCAAAACTTGGAAGGATGTCATCATTGTTACTGAATTATACGTGTAGAAGTTATGAGATGGCATATGTTTTGTTCTGTATATTTTCACCCGAATAAAATTTTTAAAAGAAAAAGCATTTAGGTATGTTCTGAAGAGTGTGGAGTTTCAATAAAAGAGTTGGGGAGGAGGCCTTTGAGATAGGAGGAATGGTGGAAGAGCGAGAAAGCGTGGAGCATATTCAGGCAAAGGTGGCAAGCCAAATTGACCTAGAACTGGCCTATACAGGCATCAGAGTGGGAAGCAAAGCTGCAGCAGCAGGTCAGTGCTGACTGATAACGGTAGGGATGCCAAACAAGGAGATTTGGATGTATTAACCAATGGGAGTCACTGAAGATATTTGAACAGGGGAGTGATCCAAAACCAAACCCACTGCCATCGAGTTGGTTCCGATTTATAGCGACCCTATAGGACAGAGGAGAACTGCCCCATAAGGTTTCCAGGGAGCAGCCAGTGGATTCGAACTGACCTTTTGGTTAGCAGCCAAGCTCTTAACCACCAGGGCTCCAGGGGAGTGATATGGCTGTGCTTGAGGAACAAGTGCCTGTGGGTAGCTCAGGTAGATAGAGGGAGAAGCAGGGCAGAAACCAGAGGCAGGGAGGCCAGTCAGAAGGCTACTGCAGCCCACCAAGGAAAAGGCAAAAAGATAAAAAGGCCTGGAGTGGGAGATAACAGTGAAATGGGAAAGGAGCAGATGCAGGATACGTTGTGAGGGAAGAATTGACAGAACCTGATGTCTTCGCTGGAGAGGGAGAGCTGACACTGAGAGTTCCGGAGCCATAGTCCATGTGGAGGAAACTTGGAAGGAGATGAGGAGTTGCGATTTAGAGGTGCTGACTTTGAAGTATTCAAGGATGATGGTGCGTGGACAGATGGGGGCTTCTCGCTTCAGAGGAAAGCCAGGGCTAGTTTGAGAACCATTAAAAAAACCAAACCTGTTGCTCTCAAGTCAATTCCGACTCAAAGCGACCCTATAGGACAGAGTAGAACTGCCCCTTGGGGTTTCTAAGGAGCAGCTGGTGGATTCAAACTGCTGACCTTTTGGTTAGCAGACAAGTTCTTAACCACTATGCCAGCAGGGCTTCTGTGATTCATTAGCATATAAGAAAAATTGGAGAGATGGGAGAGATTTGCCAGAGAGAAAATATAGGGAAAAAAAGGCCAAAGAGAACCTTTTGAGAAAAGGAAGAAGAACCCAGGAAACCAGGGAGAAGTCTGGCAAGAGAGCAAGAAGAACCACAGCAGAACGTAACTCCAGAAGCCAGCGGAAGGGGGTTTCCAATGGAGAGAGCCTGGAGGGTCAGACCCTGCTGAGTGAGGCCGAGGAAGGCCGTTGGATTGACAAGTGCTAGATTACACATTTGTTGGCTTTTTTTTTTTTTTTAAGGAAATATGACTTGCAAAATAAATATGAAGTGATTTCATTTGCATACATTTGTGACTTGCACAAATCAGGAATCACACTTAATGTTGATCCTCGCAAGTCCCAAAACACACTTCTGATTACTGCTGCTCAGTTTGTTAAAGGTGGTTGCGGTGGTAGTCATATACTTTATCCCCTTGGCAGCAGGCAGACCAAAGACTGTCCCTTGATAAAATAAGTCCTTTAAAGACTACATATCGGTTGATGCAGAAAGTTTCTAAAGGATTCCGTTGTCTTTGACCGTATGGCTGTTGTATGATCTGTGTGTGTGGGGTGTGTGTGTGTCTTCATATGCGTGAGTATGAGCTTAGCACAATGGAATGAGAAAACTGGGGTCAGATAAATCCAGTTTCACAACCCAGCTGGCCCGTTTTCCAGGCTTGTGACTTTAGAAAAGTTATTTTCCCTCTAAGCCTAAGTTTTCCCATCCATAACTCATCTAGAATTATTTTGAAGACTGAGTAATATGTAATTTGGTCAGGATCTATTCCATGTTGTTGTCGTTAGTTGCCATCGAGTCGATTCTGACTCATGGTGACCCCATGTCTGCAGAGTAGAGCTGCTTCCTAGGATTTTCAAAAGCAGATCTCCAAGCCTTACTTGCTAGACTCCTCTGGGTAGGTTTGGACGCCAACATTTTGGTTAATAGTCCGGCACTTAACCATTCGTGGGTTCTTTTCCCTCGCAACCTTTATATTCGTATGTAAATTTATACATACTGTACATCTGCCAAAAAAAAAAAAACCCTTTGCAGTTGAGCTGATTCCAACTCATAGTGACCTTGTAGGACAGAGTAGAACTGCCCTGTACGGGTTTCCAAGTAGCGCCTGGTAGATTTGAACCACTGACCTTTTGGTTAGCAGCCTTACACAGAGCCTTATCTTTATGAAAAACTATATTGAGGCATTTTAATGTGTTAATTTCATTGAGGAAAGAGCATACCTCCCACTGTAGCTAATCTATCCCGAGATTGTTCAAGTGACCTACAATTTAGTATGGGTAAGAATCCACCTGTGGAGCTTATTAAAATGTGGGTTGCTAGGCCCAGAGTGTCTGATTCAGCAGTTTGGGGTAAGCCTGGAGATCTGCGTTTTAAATAAGCACAAATGGGAGAGATGAACAAATGCTGGTTTCCGAGGTGCAGAGAGGGGGATAGATGCTGATTTCACATCCTGTTTCTATTAGAGGCATATCTGTGTTCAAAAGTTTTAGACTTGTGTCAGTAATATTTGAATCAGTGGATTATATTCGAATTCAGATGAAAACCAGATGGGGCCCATGTAGTCAAAGAATGGTGGCAAAGATGGCCCACCATGGCCGTCTGCTGGATAGCCACCCAGCACTGGGCAGCAGGCAGCCCCCAAACCAGTTTCATTTCCTGCGGAGTAAGTGGTGACATTTTCTGCCCAGAGTCTGCAAAGCCCAGTGCAACCTTAAATGTTTTCAGCAATAATGTATTCAATGGTGTCAGCATTGCTTAGTCCTGTCATTAAAATGTTCTGATGCGTTTACCTGTTTGACTCTGTCTTCTGGTTGATAAACATCTCTGTGATATTATTTCCCTCATTCTCTGGATCTTAGAATCATATAATTTTGAGACCAAAGTTCACGTTGTTCATCTACCCCAGTCTCATTTTATAGATGAGAAAATAATTTATCTTTTTCCTTCCTAGTCCAGGCTCTCTTACTTGCATATTCACACAGCACGGGGTTTAGATGTGTATACATGTCTGGCGTGTAAGCTATGTATGGAGAACATAAAACGTATTTGATTTGTTTGTATTGAATGGAGTTTTATGTTCTCTGTACATACTTAACAGCCAAGTAACATAAATACATTTATTAAAATTATATTGAGTCATTTAAAAATGTCAGCATCCTGTTGATGGTTTGCTTCTTTTGGAGGTTCGAACTGCTTAACCACTGCACCACCAAGGCTCCTCTTCTGGAGGAGGATGCCAGCGGCCTGAAGCCTTACCTAGAAACAGAGTTCCCCTACCTAAACCCACAGCCCCCAAGGGAAGGGGACAGAACTGATATTCGTAGAGTTAGCTCTATACCTTAGGTACATTTTCTCAGCCATCTTATTAGAAGGTCAGATAGTCTGATGTAGGGGAATCTGAGGCATAGAGAGGCTCAGTGACTCAGAAGAGTTGATAGAAAGGAGAGTTTCAAGCCCTGGGGTCTTCTCACCACACCTGTGCTACCTCTTCAGCCACATATTGAGGCTATGAAATAGGTATTTGTTCCTGATTTTAGCTCAGAGACTTAGAGACACTTGTCCCTGCTGTTACTGCAAACTCAGAATTTCTGACAAAAAGCAAATGGACTGTGATGTCTCCTGGACACACAGTAGGACAACATAATGCAAAACTTCTGATCCAGTTGAAACACTTGAATTCTTGCCAATTAAGATAGTCCCCCCCCCAAAAAAATTTTTTTTTTTTTTAATTCGTAGAGGCAAAGACTCGTTGTTTTCTTAAGGCATTTTTTCTTAAGTAAATAAAAGTTGCTAAGTTATGCAATAATTACAATTTGAGAGGAATTGAAAATTTTCTCAGGGATTTTGAAGAGGAAGACCCAGCTTACACACTGCCATTTTGCTGGCCTCGACTGTGTGTTCTTCCCTGTGTGTTTAAGTCCTAGAGGGGCTTCCTGGGTGACATCAGCAGCCCACAAAGGCAGGCTTTGTGCAAGGCGAGATAGACAAGAGCTTCCACTTCCTGCTTGGTGAGCTGGATGTTGTTCCTAGCCCAATTTTGTTTGTGTTATTTTTCCTGTCCGTGTGTTGGAACAACATCTGGTTATTTTGTAGAGTTGATTATTATTAGCTATTAAGACCATCAATTCAGTATAAAAAAAAAAAGCTGAATTTACTATCTTGCCAGGTAAGGGAAATCTGCATTCAGAATCTTAGTCTCCTGAAGCTTACTTGCATTTGGGGGTAAGCCAGGAGGTTTGTGATGAGCTCTGGTAGAACACTGATTGGCATTTAAATTGAAGCAAGGATTTCCCCATTCCCCCGCCCCCTTTTTTTTAAACACACGCTCGACACTCTGGTCTGTCTCAGGTTAAACCTATTTATTCTCATCCGTGGCCCCTGATGTGAACTCAGAGAACCAGGTTTCTCAAGGTCTCAGTACTGTCATTGATGTTTGTCAGTGGAAGCAGTTGACAATCTTACGTAGCCAAAGTCATACAGGGTGCCTGGGTGCCTGTTGCTGGATGACGTCTTCTGTTGTGTGTTCAGCCCTTCCCTTGGATTCATGTAAGTTCCAGCTTTGCTTTCATGGGAGGTGACGGGGAGACCACTTTGAGGAAGCAGAGGCCCCTAAGATAGACAGAAAAGGTGCTGACTTGGCAGTAAAATGAAGCCCTGAGTGGGGTTTTACTTGGACTTTAGAGAACTCGCCTATCCTGAGGGCTGTGCTAAATAGGGTAAAACAAAAAACCGCAACACTGGCCTTTAAAAATTGCCGTGTCAAGGTCTAGCAGTTCTGGAGTTTTCTTTTGCCCCCACGTGCTGTAAGTTGACTTTTTGCACAGAAGCACTGTAAGTTACCTGGGAAACACGTTTTTTCTTCATTGGATACACGCAACGAAATGCATTTCTTGCCCTGTTTTGTTGTATACTTAATATTTTCCATTCTTGGTTTCCTTTTTTGACACTTTCAGGAAAACCATCAAGAGCTTTTTGTCTCATTTGAATGATCAGTTTTAAGACTTTCTTTTCTATTTAAAGATAGGAGTTTCTGATAAGCTCATTTATGCTTTTCTATTTTAAGAAATACTTTTCAAGGTTTTTTTTTTTTTTCTTTTATGAAGTTTAGATAGGAGTCTTAGCTCCAATCCTAGCATCTACCTTACATTAAACAGGACCTGTTTTTCCCCCATGATGTTCCCTGGCTCAGGGAAATTGTAAAAGTCCTGGTGATTAGTCATTGTGGCGTTCAGCAAACAAATACTTTGGAGGCTGTGATTTATGGTACCAGTCGAATAAGAACGGTTACGTGTGCTCCAGACAGTTACCCTCGTGGAAGGTAAGTTCCCTGTATTCCCAGAAGGTGTCTTGGGTCCCCAGTTTGTTGTGTTAGGGCTTCTAAGACCTGGTGGCCATTTTCTGTGAGTTTGAATCCTGTGAGTTTAAACTCCTCCCACTGCAGAGCCTATGAACACTTGTTTTCTAAAATGAAAGCACAAGGAGAAACCCGAGCTGTTCTAAAGAACAGCCTATTCTCCAGATTTTCTTTTTAAATCAGTATATTTAAGGTATAATTTTTCTAAACAGCACATTATGGCTTTTTATCTGCAGTGGGTTTGGGGTTTATTTGGGGGTTTTACTTTTTAAAATGTAGATAACTTATTTATTGGTGTAATTTCTCTACCTTCCCCCGGGTAATTTCACTGTAAAACAGGTGAGCAGGGGAAACTATTTGGATATCTGACTACGGCCGGAAACTTCCGTTTTAAACTAAATTTCTCTTTGGCAAAAACTAACTGAAACATTAGTTCTTTTAATACTCCCCCCCCGCCCCAACCATTTTTCCCAATCGATTTCTTTCATGCAAACCATTCCACATCCATTTGGGTTATCAGCCAGAGTTTTTGCAGTATTTTCGCTACAGAAAAGCGCTTTGTGCCTCTAATTGTGCCTCACACCTACTGGCGGGCCTGCTTAGAAACTCTGCCAGTATCCCGTGCCTCCGGACCCCTAGGAACAGTGACTGTGCTTCACAATCCCATGCTGCCTCGGAGCTCTGTGCTGCCATGCCTGGCCTCCCTCCAGAGATTGCGGTGTTGCCGGCCGTGGCTTCAAAGTGGAAAAATGGGAGGTGGAGGAGAAATGACGGAAAACAGGGGAGGAGGAAGTGTGTGTGCAAGGAAAGTATGTAAGAGGATTAAAATAAACATCTCAGGGCCCAGGCCCCATGAAAAGCTATCTCTGCATGTAGGCACTTTGTGCCTGGAGCCAGGTGGAAGCAAGTGTGGAGCTGTCTGTTGACAGTGGGAGGAGAGCGTGTGGGCAGCCTCTCTCCAGGATGTCCCCACCAGCTCCAGGGAAGGGCAGACTCCTCTTCAGACTGAAGGCATCAGCTTCGCATCCCCCCGATAGTTTCTAGAGTGGAGGTCTGCGTCCTAGGGTTGAACATCATTGTTCCCTGCCAGGAGTTTCTCACGGATTCCCTGAGGGCACTTGTGATCTTGGTGGCTACACTTCATTGTGTTGACCCTGTTGTTTTGAAGCCCTAGCTGCCAGGTGGGCCAGGCTCCGTTTCTGTGCTCTACTTTTTGACCCAGTAAGGAGCTACTGATAAAGTGCATTGCTTGGCAGTTATTGCTTCCCTGTTGGAACACCTGCTATCTCTGTATATGGGACCCTTTTTAAAAAGGAGAGCTGGTGCCTCTGACAGTGTGATTCGGGTTCCATGAAGTGCTGCCTAGGAGTTGAGTATCACCTCCGTCTGGAATCTTGAGCAGACCCTATAATTCAAGTGACTGGAGCCAAGAGAAGAGTTTTGAGATTTGCCCCTGTGCCTCCTAGGATTCACATACCAAGAAATTTTCCTCACTGGAGTGAACAAACTGGAGGAATCCTGAAGAAATGCTCAGTGACCCAAATATTCCCTGTTAAGACTTCTCGCCCCCCATGCTTCATTAAGATAGAGCTCTCACGTAGCTCTGAGACCTTGAACTCAGGTCTCTTGCCCTTTAACTACGAGGAGAGTGAGTCATTGTGCAGAGACTGAAATTTTACAGGCAGAACAAAGCCTGTAAGTGCATCATGCCTGTGTTATTATAGACCAAGGGTCTAAAACTTATACCTACAAGGGCAGGAAGGTATAAATGTGTAAAGCGGGGCTGGATATAAGAAGATAGAGAATGATTAGACTGTGGCAAAGTAGAGGGCTTTGCATTACTTATCAGTACTGTGGGAGCTGGACAAAAAGGTCTGCAGGCTGCATGAAGCCTTTGGACTGCCAGTTTGCACGCCCTGTTGTAGAGCTACACCATCTGATAGACTCCGCCAGTCTGGATTCCTTCAGTGGCATCCTGCCCAGTCTTCTTTTGCAGAGCACTGGGCTTGGAACTCTCCAAGGCCCAGCCCAAGGAACTGAGCTTTTCCCATGTCACAGTAAATGAAGGAGCCACATTGAATATAAACCCTGTCATCTCATACAGGCAAAACGATTGTGTCAGTATGGTCAGCGGCAAAACATGGCACGTATCTAAGGATATCGGCAGAGGCACCAGCCCTGTAAGCTGCCGCAGCACTCAGTGTGCCGATCCCAGAATGGACCAGGAAGGACCTACGAAAGGAAGTCCCTTTGTGTCCAGGCATGTCACCCAAGGTAGCCAAGTGGCACCAAGCCTGCAGGAGATTTTCTGTTAACCTGGATGGCATCAGGCGATGGGATGACAGCAAGGAACAGAAGGCATATCCTGTTATGCCTTGTCTGTGTCATTGAACTGCTCGGCCCAAGAATGCTTTCTGAAATATCTGGCAAGTAGCAACTTCCTGACTAGCCCTAGACTGGGACAATGGGCAGAAACTCCTGTGTCTGACAGTTGACACTTTAGTGACCTTCTGTATACCCTGGAATCTACAATGCTTTCCCTTTTTTCCAAACATCTTTTAGCTACTCCCATTCTCCTCAGGGTATAGTGATTGGCTTAAAGTTAGGAAAGGTGTGCGTCAGGGTTGTATCCTTTCACCATACCTATTCAACCTGTATGCTGAGCAGATAATCCAAGAAGCTGGACTATACGAAGAAGAACGGGGCATCAGGATTGGAGGAAGACTTATTAACAACCTGCGTTATATAGATAACACAACCTTGTTTGCTGAAAGTGAAAAGGACTTGAAGCCCTTACTAATGAAGCTCAAAGACCACAGCCTTCAGTATGGATTGCATCTCTACATAAAGAAAACAAAAATCCTCACAAGTGGACCAGTGAGCAACATCATGATAAATGGAGAAAAGATTGAAGTTGTCAAGGATTTCATTTTGCTTGGATCCACAATCAACAGCCATGGAAGCGGCAGTCAAGAAATCAAACGGCGCATTGCTTTGGGTAAATCTGCTGCAAAGGACCTCTTCAAAGTTTCGAAAAGCAAAGACGTCACCTTGAAGACTAAGGTGTACCTGACCGAAGCCATGGTATTTTCAACAGCGTCATGTGCGTGTGAAAGTTGGTCAATGAATAAGGAAGACTGAAGAGTTATTGATGCCTTTGAATTGTGTTGTTGGCGAAGAATATTGAATATACCATGGACTGCCAAAAGAATGAACAAACCTGTCTTGGAAGAAGTGCAACCAGAATGCGCCTTAGAAGCAAGGATGGCGAGACTGCATCTTACATACTTTGGACATGTTGTCAGGAGGGATCAGTCTCTGAAGAAGCACATCATGCTTTGCAAAGTACAGGGTCATCAGAAAGGAGGAAGACCCTCAACGAGGTGGATTGACACAATGTCTGCAACAATGAGCTCAAGCATAACAATGATTGTGAGGATGGCTCAGGACCAGGCAGTGTTTTGTTCTGTTGTGCGTAGGGTCGCTATGAGTTGGAACCAACTCGACAGCACCTAACAATAACAACAACAACATTCTCCTCAGCTGTCTTGGCGTTCAGTGAGCCATCGTGTCTATAAAGCCCTTGGCGCAGGGCTTGGCACATAATAAGTGGTCAGTAAATGTCAGCTTCTGTTTTCACTGGCATCCGCATCATCACCATTATCACTGTTGTAAGAAATACCAGGTAGCTTTGTTTAAACTGTACCTTTAGGTTTACGTCAGCCATCTCCACCCAACATAGATGAGGATAGATCGTACAAACGATCCTTTTCTGGAATCTCTCCTGTTTATTTCACTAATTTTTACTGTGGGAGTTAGACTCGGAACTCTGGCGTTATACAAAGACAGGCTCCTGCCATTGTAAAGAAAAACTACCAGACTGCTGCAGTGGAGTCCTTATGTTTGCTACTCACAGTGTGGTCCCTGGACCAGCAACATGGACATCATCTGGGAGCCTGATAGATGCAGAGCCGTTCCCCACCCAGATCCCCAGCTGACTTGTGCTCTTTAACATTTTAGAAGCGCTGCGCCTGACACTCTGGTGAAGCACAGAGACAAACTTGTGTCAAGATGGGTGTTTGTGGACTTGCTAGCTAGGAGGTGCTTTGGAACAGTCTTGGGAGGTGGGTAGGTTGTGCCTTTCAAGTCTGCTGTAGAGGTATATTTGGGGTGGCTTTGACCACATTAAGGACCTGATTCTGAAGGCTTTTGTCCCCTGGCTGTCACTTTAATGTCAACATAGCACCTTGCTCTCCCCTCCCGCCCCCCCCCCCCGCCCGTGGGCCTCTGGCCATGAAAACCATGTTGCCAGGAGGGGAAATTTTCATATGTTAGAGGACAGAAAACCTTTGTGTGTCAGGGGACTGACAAAGAATTGTAGGACTTTAATGGTAGAATGTGTATCAATGTAAAAATGAGGGGTGGTCCACTCTCAGTGACTTTATGGAACCCTGGTGGGCAGTGAGAAGGGAGTGTAGCTAAACCTTCTTTAATGTTAGTGAGCAAGAGTACTGTCTGCTTCTAAGGAAACGTTTCAAAAAATAGAAATAATGAGTCCCATGCTGCCATAGCGACTTGTTGTGTAGACTGGAAACTACCAGGGGGTGAGGAGAAAATGGCCACAGTGTCTTGGAGATGAAATCTTAGCTTCTCATCAAATTAATTTAATTTAGAAAATGAATTAACTAAATGTTTTTTCAGTCCTTCGAACCTCTCACCTGTATTTTATGGGGAACATGGTCTAACTCTTTGCTAATTTATGATTTTGGTGATTTTTTTCATTCTGTGTAGTACGTTCAGGTGCCCTTGTACCCTGGTCATTTAGTGGCCTGGAGTCTCTCAGGCAGCACAGGCTTGGAAGTGCAGCCATGTACAGTAGTTAGTCCCTGGGCATGCCCTCTTCCTCTTTGTCCTCTCCTTGCCACCATCAGGGAACTCAGCCTGGAGTTCTGGATCTCAGTCTCCTCTCCCATTCATCCAGATGAGCTGCTGCCATAGCGTCTGTAGTGGCTTGAATGGTGGCCTCCAAAAAGAGATGTCTGCATCCAGGAACGTGTGAATGTGACCTTATTTGGAAAAAGGGTCCTTGTAGATGTAAGCTAAGGATCTCAAGATGAGATTATCTCTGGTTATCCAGGGGAGCCCTAAATTCAATGACCAGTGGATTATAGGAGACACACAGAGGAGAGAGACATGAGGAGGAGAAGGCCACGTGAAGACAGAGGCAGACAGTGGAGTTATGCAGCCACTAGGCAAGGTACGTCTAGAGCCACCAGAAGCTGGAAGAGGCAAGGAGCGATTCTCTCCTAGAGCCTATGGAGGGAGCACAGCCCTACTGCCACTTTATTTCAGACTTCTGGCGTTCAGAACTGAGAGAATACATTTCTGTGCTTTAAGTCACCAAGTTTACGTAGGAAACTATCACAGTGTCCAGACCTAACATTGATTCAGGAACACCTAGGAGCTTGTTAAAAATCAGATTCTGGGGCTTTATCCATGGCTATTGTGATTCAGTCTGTGGGTTGACACCAAGAAAGCTAAATTTTTAAGAAGGGTCTCCTGGTGATTCTAAAAAGAGATTCCATTTTTTTGTGGTGGTGGTTACTACTTGCCATCAAGCTGGCTCCTATTCAAAGCAACTTCATATATAACAGAATGAAATGTTGCCCAGTCTGGCACCGTCTTCATGATCACTGGTATGCTTGGGTCCATTGTTGCAGCTTTTGTGTAGTGCCTTCCAGCTTAGGGGGCTTGTCTTCCGGCAGTATATCAGAGTATATTCTGTTGTGATCCATAAATTTCTCATTGGCTAATACTTGGAAGTAGATCACCAGGTCCTTCTTAGCCTGTTTTAGTCTGGAAGCTCTGCTTAAACCTGTTCAACATGGGTGACTCCGCTAGTATTTGAAATACCTGTGGTACAGCTTCCAGCATAATAGCAACACCCAAGCTACCACAGTATGACAAGCTGACAGACAGGTAGTGGATACATCCATTACCCCCTCAGTATTGGTATTTCTCATGCTCTTCCTGTGGCCCAGTTGATTTGATTTTCTTTCCTCGGGCAGTATCACCCATAACCATGTTCGCAACCTCTTCCTATGTGTTGATACACAACAAATCTGAATCTTCATCCCACCTTCCTTTCAGCAACAAATCCCTTTTGAATGCCTCTTGATTGAGAGCTCTACCTGCACTTTCCACAGGTGCCTCAGACAGAGCAGGCTTTATTCTCCTCCTCATAAGCCAGCTCTTTGATATGGGTTCCCTACCTGTTAATGGCACCTCCAGGCAATGGAAGTGGTATGTCACCCTTCATTTTTCCTTTGCCACTCTCCTAGTTTCCAATTAGCTGATTCTTCCATCCAGATGGCTTTCAGATCTGTCTTCTCCCTTTCGTCCCCACCCATCTTCTTGCCTTCTTTCCAGACCTTCTCCAGACATCCTTCTCACCTGCTCCCAGGGAGACCTACACACACATTTGTTAAATTAGTCCAGGTTAAAATCTTCCAAATGACTCACCATTGTCCAGGCTGCACATTAGAATCACCTGGGGGAGCTTTTAAAAAAAGTCTCAGTGCCACTGCCCCACCCAAGACTATACAAATCAGAATCTCAAAGTGGGGTCTGAGTATTGATGTCTTTTTAAGATTCCAAAGATGATTCTAATATACAATTAGAGGTTGAGCACTACTGGGCTAGTGGATAGAACTCATTGTGACCTTGAGAGCTTTTCACTTAGTCCCTGCCAATCTCACCTGATCATCTCCCCTCAGTCCCCTGCACACATGCTGTGCAGGAGCCATCCCCACCTTTTTGCCATTCCTCAAACACATCATTCTATTTCATACCTTCTCTTGGACCTCTGTCTAGGATGGAATGCCCTTTTCATTCTCAGATTCTGAGGACAGGCTCTCTATCCTTCAAGACTCAGGTTCACGTTGCTTTCTCTGACTCTCCTTCCCCAAACTCAGCTTAAGGCTGCCTCCTCAGAGCCTTGGGCATGCCTTATCATACCTGTCTCTCTTGCATTGGACTGTGGCTCTAGGAGGTTGCTGGATGGCGGAAAAGAAGATTAAGTGCGAGGCCCTGACTAGCACAGCCTCCACCAGACTGAACCCAGTACAACTAGATGGTGCCTGGCATCACCACCGACTGCTCTGATAGGGATCAAAAGAGAGGGTCCCAGACAGAGCTGAAGAAAAATATAGAACAGAATTCTAACTTAGAAAAAAAAGGCCAGACTTACTGGTCTGACAGAGACTGGAGAAACCCCGAGAGTATGGCCCCTGGACACCCTTATAGCTCAGTAATGACGTCACTCCTGAGGCTCACCCTTCAGCCAAAGATTAGACAAGCCCATAAAACAAAAAATAAGACTAAATAGGCTCACCAGCCCAGGGGCAAGGACAAGAAGGTTGAGAATGGGAGAGTGTTGACATGTAGCATAGGGTTGGCAACCAGTGTCACAAAACAATATGTGTATTGTTTAATGAGAAACTAGTTTGCTCTACAAACCTTCATCTGAAGTACAATTTTAAAAAAAAAGTTAAATTTGAAAGGCCTAGGCGTCCCTGGTGGCATAATGGTTGGGTGCTCAGAGAAGGAAAAAAAAGTGTGAGGCCCTAGTTTTACCTTAAGTAAGTTGGCCTTTTTCCTTGCCTCTGGAGAAACAACCCTGGGAGTAATTGGGGAACCTTGGTCGAGACTTCCAGGCCACACGTGAAGGTTTGTGCTGGTGAATGAGGGCTGGCCAGACCAGAAAAAGACACACCTGGGAGGCTGATATCAACTACTGTTGGGCAGCATGATTTAGCCTGTCATGCAGGACTGGCCAATAAAAGCCTGGAACACAAAGGCTCAGAGAGCTTCCAGGTTGGGAGGGTGATGTGCCCTGTCTGAGACATGGCAGCTCCATGCTGGGAACTTTCCCAGACCTCACCTTGCAGCTCTTGCTTATGATGTTCCTGATTTATATCCTTTTACTGTTAGAAAAAAAACCCCAACAGTTGTAAGTATAAAATCTTCCTTGAGTTCTGTGAGTAGTAAAAACAGGTAATTAATGAGCGCAAGGACAGTGCCCTCTTGTAAGGTCTGACCTAGCCCTGGGTGGCTAGGGTAAAAGGGAGAGAGTGCCATGTGAGCGGCTGCTATCAGAAATGACTTGGAAGTGGGAAAGCAAGATACGATTGAGCCGCCTTCTGGGAATCAGCTTTATGCTGATTTTTATCCATGAAGTCATTGTTGTAATAAGGCCAAGGGAATGGAATAGTTGCTCGTTTTTTTCTGAGTACTGAAGCCATGCTGCCTTACACCTCATCAGACACTTGTTAAGAAAACAAAACTCTGTTTTGATGAATAGATTGAAAATTTATCATTATCAGTTGTTAGTTGCCTTTGAATTGGCTCCGATTTATGGTGACCTTACGTATAACAGGGAGCCCTGGTGGTATAGTGGTTAAGAGCTCGGCTTCTAAGCAAAAGATCGGCAGTTCAAATCTACCAGCTGCTTCTTGAGAATCTATGGGGCTGTTCCGCTTTGTCCTATAGGGTAACTATCAGTTGGAATTGACTTGATGGCAACAGGTTTTGGTTATGTATAACAGAACGAAACGTTACCTGATTCTGTGCCGTTTTCAGGATTGTTTCAGGATTGTTGGAATGATCGAGTCCATTGTCACGGCCACCGCGTATTTTGAGTACCTTCCAACTATGGGGCTCATCTTCCAGCGCTATGTTGGACAATATTCTGTTGTGATCCATGGATTTTCATTGGCTAATCTTCTGAAGTAGATTGCTCGGCCTTTCTTCCTGTCTTAGTCTGGAAGCGCCACTGAAACCTGTCCACAATGTGTGACCCTGCTGGTGTTTAACATACCTGTGGCATAGCTTCCAGCATCACAGCAATGTGCAAGCCAGCACATACAACAAACTGACAGACCGGTGGTGGTGGTAGATTATCAGCAGTAAAAAAAAAAGTAGTATGTAATACCATTAATTGAACATTTGTTAGCTAAATCCTTTATATTCGTTGCCTCATTTAACTGTCACAGTAATCCTCTCGGGAATTATTTTTTAATTAAATAATATTCTGTTGTGTTTTTGGTGAAGTTTTACACAGTGGTTTAGGTCCCCATTCAACAGTTTCTACATAAGTTGTTTAGAGACATTGGTTACGTCGGTTACATTCTTCACAATGTGTGAACATTCTCATTATTTCCATTCTGGTTGTTCTGTTTCCATTAATCTAGTTTCACTGCCCCCTTGCATTCTCATCTTTGTCTTAAAGCAGTTGTTGAATGTTTGGTCTCATGTAGGTGATTTCTTAAAGGAGCATTGTCCTTATGGGTGATATTCGTCATTTTTTGAGCCAATTTGTTATTTAGCTACAAAGGTGACCTCAGGGGTTAGTTTCAGTTCATGGCTTGAAAAGTATCTCAGGGCAATAGTCTTGGGGAATGCTCCTGTCTCAACCAGTCCAGTAGGCCTGTTTGTTTTTTGTTTTTTAGGAATTTGAGGTTCTGTTCCATATTTTTCTTCCATTCTATCAGGTTCCATATATTGTGGGCCCAATTAGAATGGTCAGTAGTGGTAACCAGGCACCATCTAGTTCTTGTGGTTTGGGTAGGTATCATTATCCCTATTTTATAGAACTATTTAAACAAAATACCATTATTAGGTAATGCAAGATGGCAGAGAATCCAAAGTAGAGTGCCATCACCTGGTCAGCAGGGTGCTAATAGTATACAGGCTGATGAGGAAAAACTGGCTTCATTGGTAAAAGCAGCTAATGATATTTAGTTTTTTGAGTGGTAGCTACATATTTACACTTGATTTAGCATAAAGCTAGCACAACCATTAAACGTACCAATCAAAAGATAAGATGGTGATCTATTATTTACTAACGTTTGGAATCACACAAATATCGTCTTCCTTTCAAGTTTGGTGAAACAAGTTTTAATTCCAGAGCCAGAGATTTGGGTGGAAAACCCAATCCTGCTGATTACATGCTATGTGGTGCTAGGATTTTGGCTTAATTTTTCTGAGTCAGTGTCCTCCTCTTTGATATGGAAATATTATTTCATAGCCCACAGAGGTGTTGTGAGAAGGCACATGAGGTGGTGTGTATGAAAGTGATCTGTAAATGACACAGGGCTAAACAGGAATAAGGCTGAGTATGCTTGTCTTTGCTCTGTGTTTGGGCCCAGAGAGTTGGCCACTGGGGTGGAGTCAGTTTTGGGAAGGCGGTGTTCATGGCGTTCCGCTGGGTGAGTGAAATGTGGCCCTGAAACAATGGCAGGCTGTCTGAATTCCCAGGCAGGGGTGGGGCAGGAGGATGCTGGGCTGGGAGGGGCAGTGGGGAACAGATGGAAGGAGCTAGTTAGGGAGAATGAGGGACTGGAGAAGGATGGTTAGAAAACTAGAGCCTTTCTTTGCTTATTAAAACAACAGAGTTGAGAGAATGTGAGTGGTCAGGATTTTGGGTCAGGCCACTTATAACCAAAGACCAGCCTAGGACCACAGATCAGCTCCAGGGAATTTGACATCTTGTTGACTCTTAGGTTATTCCTGATAATTTCATTCCCAGCAGCTCACGTACACCGCAGGCTCAGTGTTTCCATTCTGAAGATGTTAACGTAATGATGTGACCAGAGCTGTTCATCACTGCGTCACATCCTGATAACGCAGATTCAACCTCCTTCCTCTTTTAAGGTGAAGCTAAGGCTTTATTATCTCACGTATTCTAATAGGCTGAAAAATATTTTCCAAGTAGTCATCAGCATAACGGCATATGACTTGCGTGGATGAGAAGAATTACCATATTCTGCTAGTCTCTGGAGGTGAGCGTAGAATAGTCATACCTGTCACAGACATCACCATCCTAAACTTACCTGACAATCTCTGGAGCAAGAAACAGTGTAACCTGGTTAAGGGTTCTGTAAATGTCTTTATGGCATTCTAAAACATCTCAACAGGCTGGAAATGATAGACCAAATGAATATAATTAAATCTAACCGGGATAAATAAGTAAATTTTTGAAAACTTCGCTTAAAAATTCAACCCTGGAAGTTTGGCAGCCAAGGCAGAAGGAAGGAAACAAGGAAAGGAAGGACAACTCCATGCTAAAAAAAAGTCTGCGTTATACGTGATACATTTATTTACGAATAAAATCAATTTTTGAGCATGTACCATTTTCTCTGCCCTTGCTGAGTACTTTTATGTTCCCGTTCAATCCTCCCAACGCCCCATAGGTTGTATATCATCATTTCCATTTTATTGATGAGGAGGCTGAGGCTCAGGAAGGGCAAGTCCTTTCCAAGGTCACACTGTTAGTAAGCAGGGACCCAACATCTGCCGTTTGTGGAGCCTAGTGTGGTAAGGAGTATGGAACCAGAAGCCTTGAAGCCTGTTTTGGTCGCGGTGTGAGATCTTAGGTGACTTCTCCATGCCTCAGTTTTCTCATAAATACAGTGAGAGGGCAGACTAGACAATCTGTAAATTCCTTTTTGCTATAAAACTCTCACATCCAGAGACTAGTTGAAGGAATTGGAGATGTTCAACCTAGTAAACGGATATGCAGGATAAGCCGTCAAAGGGTTGTCATGCGGTAGAGGTACAGTTTGTGGCCCTTCATTACCTCCAGGTGAGGACTTTTCCTCTAAGGAAGAGATTCTCGCACCTGAAGTCATCTCTGCCTATCTGAAGAATCACTAAAATCCATTGTGGCAAATTAAGAGTGAGTTAGAGTCATGCCCCTCTAAGCATGCTCTGCTTTTTGAAATCTAGAACAGCCCAACCTCCACTTATATTGAACGATACTAACTCATCTTCCTAGTTTCAGAAAGGTTTGGGGGACTGGATTACCAGATATTTGACACTCAAGAGTGTTATTTTTTTTTCTTTTTTAATTGTGTTTTAGGTGAAAGTTTATAGCGCAAATTAGTTTTTCATTCAAAAAAATTTTATACACAAATCTTTTTATGACATTAGTTGCAATCCCTGCATTGTGTCAGCACTCTTCCCCTTTTCCTTTCCCTTTCTTTTTCTGAGCTTTCATCCATCCAGTTTTCCTGTCCCTTCCTGCCTTCTCGTCTGCTTTTGTGCAGGTGTTGCCCTTTTTGGTTGTCTTATCTTTGACTGAAAGTTGGACTTCGGGAGTGGCTTCAGTTCTGAGTTAGTAGGGTGTTCAGGGGCCATAGTCTTGGAGGTTCCTCCTGTCACTGTCAGACCAGTGAGTCTAGCCTTTTTTTGTGAATTTGAATTTTATTCTAGATTTTTCTCCCACTCTACCTGGGACCCTCTACTGTGATACCTGTCGGAGAGATTGGTGGTAGTAGCTAGGCACCACCTAGTTCTTCTGGGCTCGGTCTGGTGGAGGCTGTGGTTCATGTAGTCCGTTAGTCCTTTGGACTAATATTTTGCTTGTATCTTTGATTTTCTTCATTCTCCTTTGCCCCAAACATGCTGGGACCAATAGACACCTCTTAGATGGCCGCTCGCAAGCTTTTAGGACCCCAGACACTACACAGCAAAGTAGGATGTAGAACATTTTCTTTATGAAATGTGTTATGCCATTTGACCTAGATGTTCCCTCAGACCACGGTCCCCAGCCCCCAGCCCCAGTGACTGAGTCATTCAAGGTGTTTGGATGTGTCTAGAATGCTTCTATGACTTTGGTCAAGTTGTGTTGACTTCCCCTATATTATGCGTTGTCTTTCTTTTCACTGAAGTTAGCACTGGCCTACTATCTAGTTAGTGATTTCCCTTCCCTACCCTTCCCCTCCCTTGTAACCATCACCAAGAGTGTTTCTTTGTGTGAATTCAGCACCATCTCGTGGACACGGGGCTGTGAACTAGGCACGGACCATGGTCATCAAATGTAAAAACCTGTTGCCATCGAGTTGATTCCAGCTCCTGGTAACCCCCTGTGTATCAGAGTAGAGCTTGTTCCATAGGGTTTTCAGTGGCTGATTTTTTGGAAGTAGATATTCAGGCCTTTCTTCCTAGGCACCTCTGGGTGGACTCAAACCTCTAACCTTTCGATTAGCAACTGAGTGCATTAATTGTTTGCACCACGCAGGGACACCTATCAAATGTAAAGGAATACCAAAAACTCAACACAGAAAAAACTGCCACCAGGAAAGGGTTGTTCTCACAGGAAGATGTTTTTAAGAGGGACTGCTTGTTCTCATGGGCAAATCTGCTGCAAAAGACCTCTTTACAGTGTTAATAAGCAAAGATGTGACTTTGAGGACTAAGGTGCACCTGACCCAAGCCATGATATTTTCAGTTGCCTCATATGCATGCAAAAGCTGGAAAATGAACAAGGAAGACCAAACAAGAATTGATGCCTTTGAATTATGGTATTGGTGAAGAATGTTGAGTACATGGACTGGCAGAAGAATGAACAAATCTGTCTTTGGAAGAAGTACAGCCAGAATGCTCCATAGAAGCGAGAATGGCAAGACTTCATCTCACATACTTTGGACATGATATCAGGAGAGACCAGTCCCTGGAGAAAGGCATCATGCTTGGCAAAGTAGAGGGTCAGCAAAAAAGAGGAAGACCCTCAATGACATGGATTGACACAGTAGCTGCAATAATGGGCTGAAGCATAACAACGGTTGTGAGGATGGCGCAAGACCAAGCAGTGTTTTGTTCTCTAGTACACAGGTTTGCTATGAGTTGAGACCAACTCAGCGACACCTAACAACAACAACAAAGCCTGCTCTCAGAGCTAGAGACTGCTTTGGGGAATTCTCTCTTATGACTCTATTATTAAGCCCATGGTACCTGGAAGAGCAGAGTGAGCAGGTGCAACAACACTGAAGAGCCAGACCTCTCCCCAGGAGTCTAGGTGCAGCACACGTGGGCACTGTTTCCTAGGGAGGCTTCCTCAGGAGGGAGCCCCCATGCTCCTTCCTCTCTGGCCTCCTTCCCTCTGTATCCTGCATCAAGTCCCAACTCTTCTGGTCCAGGGCACCGCAGCCCCTCTGCCCTACCTCCTTGCCCTCTTGCGGTATGATTGCCTCTCAGAGAATAACCTCTGTGCCTTACTGTGCTTAAAGACCCCTTCTTCCCAAGGTGAGGAGCAGAGGATATGAAGGTTTGAAGAGGAGAGATCACCCATGTTGTAAAATGCTTTGGTCTCCTGACTCAGTCTAACACTCTGGTGAGTCTGGCTACCTCGATGTTTTTGCTAATTCTCTGTGTTAAGAAACTGGGTGATAATGTAATATAGGGCTAAAATAGTAATCCAGGAGAACCCACACAGGGCTCTTACCCAGGCTAGAAAGAGTAGCATATGGGCATCTAGAAGCCACTAGAGGGGTAGAAGCTCCCCTCTGGTTGTTCAGAGGGTAAAACCAAACCAAACCCATTGACACTGAGTTGATTCCGACTCACAGCGACTCTGTAGGACAGAGTAGAACTGCCCCATAGGGTTTCCAAGGAGCAGCTAGTGGATTCAAACTTCTGACCTTTTGGTTAGCAACCAAGCTCTTAACCACTGTGCCACCAGGGCTCCAAGTAAGCAGGTATTAAAAAAAAACAAACAAACCAAACCCAGTGTTGTCGAGTTGATTCCAACTCATAGCAATCCTATAGGGCAGGGTAGAACTGCACGTTAGAGTTTCCATGGAGTGCCTGGTGGATTTGAACTGCCAGCCCTTTGATTAGCAGCCATAACACTTAACTGCTACGCCACCAGGGTTTCAAGCAGGTGTATAGAGATGTTAATTAATTTGTCCCAGTTCATACAGCTAGTAAGTGACAGAATTGGAATTTGAACGTAGGAGTGTGTGAGCAGAGGCCCTGTTTTATGCTCTGAAGATAAAGATAACTATCAGGAGGGGAAAGGACAGCCTATCTGAACAGGAAAAAGAAAGCTTGATCTGATAGGTTGATCTGATAGGTAATTTTAGTCAAGGACTTCAGTGGCAGATTGAAGGATAAAGTACATAAACATGCCAAACTGAACCCAAATTTTTAGTATTTTTTTTAACCGAGCAAACTATAAACTAATAAATCCGTTAAATGGGACCTAAACTAAAAAAAAAAAAAAAATTTCTAAAATCAAAAAACTGAAACATCTGATTATCCTCAAAAATAAAGCACAACCAAACTTAATAACATCATTAGGTTCCTAGTTTAAGAGAGAAGAGGTCCCAAGACTGCGCACTCCAAAAATCCCCTTTTCATGAGAACGGAGCAGACGTCAGCCGGCCAAGGGTCTGTAAACAGATGTGAGCAGTGATGAGGCAGAGTGGGGGTGGGGGGGGGAGGGATCTTTTCTTTTTAATTTTTAATGAAGGTGAAAAATGTCACTAAAACAGGCATATCACCCAATAAACAGATAATACCCTAGGTTTATTCTTATCTATAAATTTATAGACAAATATGAGTAGCCTTCTGAATGAAGAGGATAAACACAAAATAGAAGTTTATAGATGATGTAATTATTTGTCTTAAGTTATTTTGGCCTCCTTCCTACCAAGCTGCTTACCAGAATTGCTAATAAATTATCAACCTGATTTTTATTTGAGTTTTTATTGCTTCCTCCTCCCCTCTCACTTAGAAGAAATGTTAACAGTGCAACTAAAGAAAGAAAAAGAAAGTTATTTAGATGATATTTGTGACCAAATGTCCACATACCTGTGCGGCTAAGGCTCAGATGTAGCTGCTCTCTGCATCAAGGAAGAATGATTAATGAGCCTCTAGTAGCAAGGGAAACCCTGGTGGCACAGTGGTTAAGAGCTACGGCTGCTAACCAAGAGGTCGGCGGCTCAAATCCACCAGGTGCTCCTTGGAAACTCTATGGGGCAGTTGTACTCTGTCCTGTGGGGTCGCTATGAGTTGGAATCGACTTGACGGCAGTGGGTTTGGGTTTTTTGGTTAAGGGTAGCAAGAAGGAGCCCTGGTGGTGCAATGGTTAAAGCTCTTGGCTGCTAACCAGAAGGTTGGTGGTTCAAACCCACCGGCTGCACTGCAGGAGAAATATGTGGCAGTCTGTTTCCATAAAGATTTATAGCCTTGGAAACCTTATAGGACCGTTCTACTGTCCTATAGGGTCACCATGAGTCAGAATCGACTCAACGGCAGTGGGTTTGGTTTTGGGTTTAAGGGTAGTAAAAGGAGCCTTGATGGCGAAATGGTTAAGCGCTTGGCTGCTAACCCAAAGGTCAGTGGCTCAAAGCCATACCGCAGCTCTACCAGACAAAACACCTTTACAGTCTGTTCCTGTAAAGATTACAGGCTTGGAAACCCTATGGAGCAGTTCTACTCTGTCCTGTAGGGTCACTGTGAGTCAGAATCAACTCTGTGTCACAAAAGAACAAGGGCAGCAAGCATTGGGGGCGGTTCTGGGAAGCTGGGTCACACAGTAAAACAGGATGTGGTCTCTGCCCTTGAGGAATTTCACATTCCCCAGATTTTAGGCCTGGGATCAAGCCTTAGCTAATATTACTGACATTTGGGACTAGTAACAATTAATTGTTAATAACAGTGGTAGTAATAGCTAACATTTACTGAGCTTGAGTTTATGCCAGACATTATGCCAAGTTACAGGCATTATTGTTTATTCCTCATGTGGATCCTTCAAAAATTAATTCTATTATACCTCCATTTTACAGATGAAGAAACTGAGGTATAAGAGTGTAAGAAACTCACCCAAAGTCACAGCCAGAAAGTGGCAGAGCCAAGTTCACCTGACGCCAAAGTTTATGCCCTTAACCTCTGTGCCAGATGAGATACAGTCTGCCTTCTCCTAACTTATCCTTGGCTGGAGCCCTGACCTCTGCCAGACCAGATACGGTCTTCCTTATCCTAGCCTATCCTTAGATGGTGCCCTAGTTCACCAGTGGACTAATGCAGAGCTTTGGAGTGTCATAGCTTTGGTCTTCCCCACCGTTCCCCTTCTTTGACCCCTCTTTGTATAACCCCTTTGCTATGCCCAATACCTGGCTGCATGGTTTTTTTAGGCATTCAGTAAATACTGTCTTGAAGTGGACATGGATTAAAAAAATTAAAATGTTTGAATGTTTATGAGGACAATCTGCTACTTTGAAGTTGACAATATTTTAAAATAAAATAGAAGTAGAATGTATGGACAATTCTGAATTTCCCTTAAATGTTCACTGTAGCATTGAGCAGCCTCCCGCAGGGCTGGGGCCACCTGGTGGTCCATATGGCACCTGTGTGCAAATTAGAGAGATGATTCCTCTGGCAGGAGGAGGGGGTGCAGCCCTGCACCGAGGTACATACCTCAGCCTCTCATGGCCTCCTCCGCCTACCACAGGGCATAGTCTGTGCCCTGGTGCATGACAGCCCCTGCTCAAGGCCAGGCTACAGCTTGCCAAACACTCACACATTGGCAAGGAGGCTGGGGTGATGTCACGTGAGCATTTAAGTGGTTTGATCTCTAATATGTGTGCATTTCACTAAATGCAATTGAGGAAAGCAAACCACGGAAAAGCTAACTTTTTTATTTCTTGATGCTCCTGAACCTGTAATGGAGAGTAGAGAGGGTGGTTTGGGAGGCAGACTGCCTGGGTTTGAATCCCAGCTTTGCCCCTCACTAGCTAAATGATGCTTTTCAAGTTGCACAGCCTCTCTGAGCCCCAGCTTTCTCATTTACAAAATAAGATTGCAGCAAGGCTTAAATGGGGTGGTGTATGTACGGTGTGTGGCACATGCTGGCACACGGACACACGTGTTAGGCGTTAGGGGCACTTGGCTGGCGTATTTAGGTGAACACCCTCCTGCTAAGAGAGTAAATTGTGATGGGGACATTGATGCTTGTGTTGATGTCGATGTCACTCTGAACTAACACCAGAAGACTCCCAGAGGGGCTCCAGCACAAGCAGGGGCCACAGTGACCTGTTTGTTCCTGGGTGTAGGCAGATGCATGGGCCAGCTCGTGTGTACTGTCTCACTCAGTAACTTTCAGCAGAATGCACTTTAGAATCATCTGTTAAAAAGCACACCTGCCCAGACCCGGTTTTCCAAGACGCCTATTCAGTGTTGGTGGTGGCACCTGTTTCAGATTCTTTTTGAGGTTCCGTGGGTGAGTCTGATGTGCACGTTCTGTGAGAACCACCGTTATAAACAAACATTGCAATGTCCTTTCCGTCTTGCTCTTGGTTGCTTGGTGGGGAAAGGGGGCTTGGTGCGCTTTTAGAGTGGGTCACATATTGGTGCACAACAAAGCGTAAGTGACCACAGTTCCATGACCAAGCAGCAGGTCACAGGCCCAGCTGTGCTTCTCAAGGGCCCTGCAGCATCTCCAGATTAGCTTCTCACCAGAGGAGGCTGAGGGAGGGACAGGACGTTGGAACTGAAAGGTGGATCAGAGCGTGGTGACCTATGGGAGTAGGTGAGGGAGGGCATCATGCGAAACCAAGACGTTCCCCTGTACCACGTCTGGCCAGCTTAAAAAATAAAAGTGATTCAATATTTATTAAAAAGTTAATTAAACATAACAGAGAACACCTGAGGGAGCAGGAGCGCAGTGGATGCAGCAAATTCTCATAAAAGGACCAGACTTAATGGTCTGAGACTAGAAGGACCCCGGTGGTCATGGTCCCCAGACCTTCTGTTAGCCCAGGACGGGAACCATTCCCAAAGCCAACTCTTCAGACAGGGATTGGACTGGACAATGGGATAGAAGAAGATGCTGGTGAAGAATGAGCTGCTTGGATCAAGTAGACACTTGAGACTATGCTGGCATCTCTTACCTGGAGGGGAGATGGGAAGGCAGAGGGGGTCAGAAGCTGGCGGAATGGACACGAAAATATAGAGTGGAGGGAAGGAGTGTGCTGTCTCATTAGGAGGAGAGCAACTAGGAGTATATGGCAAGGTGTATGTAAATTCCTTGTATAAGAGACTGACTGGATTTGTAAACTTTCACTTAAAGCACAGTAAAAATTACAAAAAAAAAGTTAATTAAAAAAAAATTGTCATTTCAGTCAAAGCAATTGGGAGACAAACACCAAATTCCTGGAGTTTGGGCAAGGCATATTGATGGAGCAGCTTGGGGAATTGTTCTTCCTTTGAACCAAAGCAGCGATATTAAGCAGTTTTCTCAGTGTTTCAGTGTTTTGACTTGTTAGAGCAGTAATGCCTTTGTGGGCAGTGGTTAGGACTTGTCTTATCCAGCTCAGCTTTAGTCTTGATTGGTCTTGATTTAAGTGTTTTGGTTTTTTCTTCCAATGTTAGAACAGCCTTCTTGACTTTTTTTTTTTTTAGGGGGGAAGGTAGGGGAAATATTGTGCTTTAGGTGAAAGTTTACACAGTAACTTTGTTTCGCATTCAATAATTCCTACACAAGTTGTTTCATGACGTTGGTTGCAGTCCCCACAATGTGTTAGCACTGTTCCCATTTCCAGCCTTGGCTCCCTGTTCCCATTCATCCAGGTTCCCTGCCCCTTCCCGCCTTCTCATCTTTGCTTTGGGCAAATATTGCCCTTTTGGTCTCTTATAGTTGATTATTCTAAGGATTATCGTTTATTCTATAGGCCTATTATTTGGCTGATAAGTGATCTCTGGGAGTGGCTTCAGTTCCTCATTAGAAGGGTGTCTTAGGGCTGTATCGCCTCAGGGGTTCCTGGTCTAGTAAATCAGGTCTTTTTTATGAATTTGAATTTTGTTCTGCATTTTTCTCTCACTCTCACTGCAACTTTCTATTGTGTTCCTGGTCAGAGCGGGTTGGTAATGGTAGCCGGGCTAGTAGAAGCTGTGGTTCATGTGGGCTTCCTTGAGTCTTTGGTTTTCTTCACTCTCCTTTGCTCCTGGAGGGAGGAGACCAATAGCTGTATCTTAGAAGGCCGCTCCCAAGGTTTTAAGATCTCAGACGCTACATACCCCTGTAGAATGCAGAACATTGTGAACTACGTTATGCCAGTTGACCTAGATGTCCCCCAAGACTATGATCCTTAGCCCTCAATCCCAGGATCTCAGTCCTGCGAGGTATTTGGTTGTCTAAGAAGTTTCCGTAACTGTCCCCTATGTCCTCATATGTATTATATATATATGAATACACATGCAGCAGATATAGATATGTATGTAGGAATATCCATAACTACGCCTACATATGTGCACTGGTATATTCCCGTATGACCTCCCACACCTATTTAACGTACATATCTACCTATGTATCCACTCATAAATTTATATTTGTTGTTACTGTTGTTGCAGGATTTTTTGTTATAGTATTTACATAGTTGCTGTTTATTCTAGTGTACCTCTCAGGTCTTCTTTTGCCTTGGTCACATTCACTGACTTCCCCCATATTGTGTATTGCCTTTCCCTTCACAAAAATTAACACGTGTCTACTATCTAGTTACTGGTTCTCCCTTCCTCCCCCTCCCATCCCTGCTAGCCATCAAAGAATGTTTGTTTCTGTGTGTAAACCTTTTATTTTTTGTAATAGTGGTGTCATACAATATTTGTCCTTTTGTGATTGACTCATTTCACTCAGTATAATGTCCTCGGGATTCACCCGTGTTGTAAGATGTTTCACAGATTCATCATTATTCTTTATCACTGCATAGTATTCCATTTTGTATAAGTACCATAATTTGTTTATCCCTTCATCCACTGATAGACGCTTAGGTTTTTTTCATCCCTTTGCTGTGGTGAATAATGCTGCAGTGAACATGGATGTGCGTATGTCTAATTGTCTGATGGCCCTTATTACACTAGGATATATACCTCGGAGTGGGATTGCTGGGTCATACGGTATTTCTAGCTTTTTAAGAAAGTACCATACTGTTCTCCATAGTAGTGTATAAGAGTTCCATCTTTTATAATCCCACCAGCAGTGTGTAAGAGTCCCAGTCTCCCCACAACCTCACCAGCATTTGTTTTCTGTTTTCTTGGTCAGTGGCATTATTACCAGGTTGAGATGGTATCTCATTGTAGTTTTGATTTCCATCCCTCTAATGGCTAATGGGAGCTCTGGTGGCAGAGTGGTTAAGCACTTGGCTGCTAACCAAAAGGTAGGCAGTTCAAATCCACCAGCTGCTCCTTGGATAAACCTTTGAGGCAGTTCTACTCTGTCCTATAGGGTCGCTGTGAGTCGGAATTGACTTGGTGGCAACATGTTTGGTTTTTTTGGAACGGCTAATGATAACAAGCTGCCTGAGTGTCTTCTTTGGTGAAGTGTCTGTTCATGTCCTTTGCCCTTTTTTAAATTGGATTGTTTGTTTTTTTTGTTGTTCAGGTGTTGAAGTTTTCTATAAATTTTAAAGATTAGACCCTTCTTAGATATGTCATTGCCATTTTTTTTTCCAGTCTGTAGGTTCTCTTTTTACTCGTTTAGTCTATTTATGCTGTAAATTTGGGCCTCTAGGTTTGTCCCTATGTTTTCTTCCGTGAACTTTATAGTTTTAGGTTTTACATTTAGGTCTTTGATCCATTTTGAGTTAGTTTTTGTGTATGGTATGAGGTATGGGTCCTGTTTCATTTTTCAGCAACTGGATATCCAGTTTTGCCAGCACCCTTTGTTAAAGAGACTATTCCTTTCCCACTTAATGGACTTTGACCTTTTGTCAAAGATCAGCGGTACGGTACATAGGTAGACAGATTTACTTCTGAGCTCTCAACTGCGTTCCATTGGCCTGTGTGCCTGTTGTTGTATCAGTACCAGGCCGTTTTCACTACTGTGGCTGTATAGCAGGTTCAGAGATCGGGAAGTGTGAGTCCTACTTCGTTCTTCTTCCTCTTCAATAATGCTTTATTTACCTGGGGCCTCTCTCCTTTCCATATAAAGTTGGAGGTTAGTTTTTCCATTTTGTTAAAGAATGTTGTTGGAATTTGGATTGGGATTGTATTACATCCATAGATCGCTTTGGGTAGTTTTGACATGGTCACAATGTTAAGTCTTCCCATCCCATGAGCACGGTTCCAGTCTTTTACATTGTTTTGGTCTCTTTTGGTTTATGTAGATCTCTTTTGGTTTCTTGTAGTAGTGTTTTGTAGTTTTCTTTGTGTAAGTCTTTTACATCTCTGGCTAGATTTACTCCTGTCTTTTTGTGGGCTGTTGTAAATGGTATTGTTTTCCTGATTTCCTTTTCAGCATTCTCTTTGTTAATGTAGAGGAATTCATCTGATTTTTGTGTGTTGTTCTTGTACCGTCCCACTTTGCTGAATCCTTCTGTTAGTTCCAGTAACTCTCTTGTGGAATCTCTGGGATTTTCTACGTATGTGATGATGTCATCTGCAAATAGGGTTGGTTTTACTTCTTCCTTACCAATTTGGATTCCTTTATTTCCCTTTTTTGCCTTATTGCTCAAGCTATGAATTCCAGTACAATATTGAGTAAGAATGGTGATAAAGGGCATCCTTATCTGGTCCCCATTCTCAAGAGGAATGCTTTCACCCTCTCTCCCTTGAGAGTGATGCTGGCTGTTGGTTTTGTATATGTGCCCTTAATTATGTTGAGGAATTTCCCTTGTATTCCTATTTGGCTGAGCGTTCTTATGAGGAAAGGGTGTTGGATGCTATCAAATGCCTTTTCTGCATCGATTGAGATGATTCTGTGATTCTTTTCCTTTATTTGGTTTATGTGGTGAATTACGTGGATTGATTTTCTAATGTTGAACCATCTTTTTTTTTTTATGTACCTGGTGTGAATCCCACTTGGTTATGTTGTATTATTTATTTATTTGATATGCTGTTGAATTCTATTGGCTAGAATTTTGTTGACAATTTTTGCATCTATATTCATGAAGGATATTTGTCTATAATTTTCTCTTTTAGTGGTATCTTTTCCTGGCTTTGGTGTCAGTGTTATTCTGGCTTCATAAATTCAGGAGTATTCCTTTCTTTTCTATGTTCTAGAATAGTTTGAGTAGAATCGGTGTCAGTTTTTCTCTGAATATTTTGTAGAATTCTTCAGTGAAGCCATCTGGGCTGGTGCTTTTTTGTTGTTGTTAGTTTTTTTTTTTTTTTCCATAACCTCTTTTATCTCCTCTTTTGTTATAGGTCTGTTCGAATTTTTTACCTCAGTTTGCATTAGTTTAGGTAGGTAGTGTGTTTCTAGAAATTTGTTCATCCTAGGTTTTCAAATTTGTTGGAGTACAGTTTTTATAATATTCTGTTGTGATCTTTTTATCATAATTGGTTCTGTTGTAATGTCATCCATTTAATTTCTTATTTTGGTTATTTGTATCTTCTCATTCTTTTGCTTTGTCAGTTTGGCTAGTGGTTTGTCAATTTTATTGATCCTCTTAAAGAACCAACTTCTAGTCTTGTTGATTTTTTCTGTTGTTTTTCTGTCTCATTTATTTCTGCTCTGATCTTTATTATTTCCTTTCTTTGGTGACTGGGCTTCTTGTGCTGCTCTTTTTCTGTTTGTTCGGGTTGGAGAGGTAGGCTGTTGATTTGTGGCCTTGCTTTTTTAATATGTGTGCTTATTGCTGTAAATTCTCCTCTGAGCACTGCTTTTGCTGTGTCCCAAAGGTTTGGGCATGTTGTGTTTTCATCTTCATTTGATTCTAGGAATTGTTTTATTTCATTTTAAATTTCTTCTCTTACCCAGTGGTTTTTAAGCAAGGTGTTATTCAATTTCCATGTATTTGATTTTTTTTCCTGTAACTGATTTCTAGTCTTATAACATGATAAGAGAAGATGCTTTGTATTATTTTGATTTTTTTTTAATGTACTGAGGCTCACATTGTGACTTAAAATATGATCTATTCTGGAGAATGATCCATGTGTGCTGAAGAATGTGTACTGTGGTGCTGTAGAGTGGAGTGTTCTGTATCTGTCTATGAGGTCAAGTTGGTTAATTGTGTTATTTAGATCTTCTGTATCTTTGTTGAATTTTTCTTCTAGTTTTGTCTGTCATCGAAAGTGGTGTGTTAAAGTCTCCTACTATTACTGTGGAACTATTTCTCTTTTCAGTACTGTTAAAGTTTGTTTTGGTATTTTTGGAGCTCTGTCATTGGATACGTAAATGTTTATTATGGTTATGTCCTCTTGGTGGATTGACTCTTTAATCATTATATAATGCCTTTCCTTGTCTCCTACGATAGATTTTGACTTGAAGTGTGTTTTATCACAGGTTGACATTGCCACTCCTGCTCTTTTTTGGTTACTGTTGGCTTGGTATCTTTTTTCCATTCTTTGATTCTTAACCTATTTATGTCTTTGTGTCTAAGGTGTGTCTATTGTAGGCAACATACTGATGGGTCATGTTTTTAATCCATTCTGCCACTTTCTCTCTTTTGACTGGTGCATTTAAATCATTTACATTCACTGTGGTTATCAATAGGTATGAACTTATTGCTGTCATTTTATTGTGCTTTTTTTTGTGTTCACAGTTTCTGTGTTCTGTTTAATTTTCTGTGCTGAGTTCTTTTTGTTTATGGATTTTCTTTTCCTTTTTGTTGTTGATTTAGTGTTTACTGAGTCTTTAAGATTTTCTTTTTCATTTTGGTGAGTAAGTTTATTAATTTTCTTTGTGGTTACTCTGAAGTTTACCTTTACCTTCCTACATTTAAAACAGTCAGTTATTTCTTGATATCTCCTTGACTTGCTCTCTTTATGGAAGTTCTGTAACTTCACCATTTATTCCCCCTTTGTGTTTTGAAGTTGACATTGATTACAAATTGACATCTGTGGTTCCTTGTTTTCAGTTTCGTAGCTTTATTTTACTTTTGAGAGTTCTTTACCTGAGTTGGTATCTGGATGATGCTTTCATGTGTCTTAAACTCAGGTTGTTGTCTGATGTCATTAGTTCTCTGTCTGAAGGACTCCTTTTAATATTTTTTGTAAGGTTGGTCTGGTTTTCACAAATTCCCTTAATTTCTGCTTATCTGAGAATATCCTAGTTTTGCCTTATTTGAGAGACAATTTGCTGGATATATAATTCTCAGTTGGCAATTCTTTTCAGGGTTTTATATATTTCATCTCATTGCCTTCTTGCCTGCATGGTTTCTGCCAAGAAGTCAGAGCTTATTCTTATTGGTGCCCCTTTGTAGGTGAGATTTTGTTTTTCCCAAGCTGCTCCCAGAATTCTTTCTTTGTCTTTGGTTTTAGAGAGTTTGATTATGATATGTCTTGGTGACTTTCTTTTGGGGTCTATCCTGTATGGGGCTCATTGAGCTTCTTGGATGGAACCTTCTCATCTTTCGTATTAGGGAAGTTTTCTGCCAGCAGTTCCTCAAAAATTCTCTCTGTTTTTTTTTTTTTTTTTTTTTTTTTTGGTCACCACCTGTTCTGGAATTCCAATCATGTGTAAATTATTCCTCTTGATTGTGTCCCACATAACTCTTAGGCTTTCTTCATTTTTCTTCATTCTCTTTTCATATTGTTCTCGAATTAGTATAAAAAAAAATTGTCCTCTATTTCACTAATGCTTTCTTCTGTTGATTCAGTTCTACTTTTAGGTCCTTCCATTGAGTTATCTGTTTCTGATATTTTATTGTTAATCTTCTGGATCTGTAGTTGCAGCTTTTGTATGTTTTCTAATTGTTTATTTTTTTGGTCATTTTGTTCTTGTATTGTTTTCTCAAATTCTTCTAGAGTTTTGTCCTTGTTTTCTGTGGATTTGCCTATGTTTTCCACGATCTCTTTGAGGATCCTATATAAAAGTCTTTCAGATTCAGTTAGTTCTATTACTGTCTCTTCCTCAGGAAGATTTTCTGCCTCTTTTATTTTGCTCACTTCTTTGAGCCGTCTTATCCTGTTTCTTCATATGATTTGTTACTGTCTGCTGTCTCTGAGGCATTAAGTTTGGTATTAGCAGTTAGTCTGTTCTATGGAAGTCAGGGCAGGACTTCTCCGCATCCGCTGTGAGGGAGTGCTACCCAAATGGGTGGGGCATGCCCAGTGTGCATGGATGAATTGGCATCTCAGCAGGTGGTGAGGTATCCAGGGATTTCAATGAAAGTGGAACAGCCTGCAGGAACTGTTTGAGTATGGAATGTATGCTGCTGCAGCTGGGTGGATAATAGATGAGGGCACTAGGGTCTCCTGCCTGTCTCCTGCCTGCTGTTTGGCAGGAGTGTAGCTGATGTCTGTCATGCTGTTGCTGGCATTGCTGATGAGGTGATGTTACTGTCTGGCCAGTCTCCTGGGTGTGGGTGCAGGGAGCATTCTCACAGGTTGCTGGGTTGGGTGCTATGTGTGCACACTGCTGGTTGCTGGGTAGTCAGAGAGAGGGTGCACGGGTCACTAGGTGGGTGGCACGGAAACTCGCACTGACGGCCCCAGGTGGGCAGGGCTGCATGGGGGTGGTCTGAGCAGGCATGAGTCTACGGTTGCAAGGGGGGACAGTGTGAGGGGGTAAGGCAGGAGGATGCCACCAGCTCACTGGCGCATGCTCAGAGGTGCACCCCTGTCTACTCAAGTGAGATGCGGGGGAGGGTACACCATTGATCTGCAGGTCCCTGGCTCAGGTGGCTGGCCAGAGGAGGAGCTGTTAGTCTGCAGGACCCTTGCATAGGTGGCTGGGCATAGAAGTGGGTGCCCCTGGTCTGCAGGCCTCCTGTGTGTGTGTGGCTGGGAAGAGTAGCAGGTGCTACTGGTTTGCAGGCCCCATGGCACTGGTGACTGGGTGGAGAAATGGGCGCCACTGGTTCGTGGGCTCTGGCGCAGGTGGCTGGGCTTGGGAGTGGGTGCCACTGGTCTGTGGGCTTCCAGCACAGGTGTGTGGGCAGAAGATAGGGCGCCACTGCTTCTCAGGCCCCCAGCATGGGTGAGTGGGCAGAAGAGGGGGCTTTGCCAATCCACAGGTCCCCAGTGCTGGTGAATGGGCTGGGAAGTGGGTACTCCCAATCTGAGGGACCCTGGCATGGGTGGCTGGGCAGAGAAGCAGGTGCCACTGGTCTGCAGGTCCTTGGTGTGGGTGGCTGAGTAAAGGAATAGGAGCCACTGGTCTGTGGGCCCCTGGCACAGGAGGTGGGGCAGTGGGGATGCGTTCAGTCTGTGAGCACGTGCAGCGAGGTGGTTGAGGGGAATGGAGGGGGACTATAGGTCCACGGTCCTCCAGCACAGGGAACTCGGGGGAACGCGCAGTGAATGTGGTGAGTGCACTTAACTTTCGCTGGCCGAGGAGCACTCCTGCCTGGCTCTACACATGGGTGCAGAGTCACTCCTTCTTGGCAGCACCGGGTGATGAGGCTTTGGCTGGGAACACTGCTTGCTTTGTCTCAGTATGGCCACACTGGGCAGGTTTGACTGGCAGGGTGCTGATGATCCGTAATTCTCTGTGTCCGCAGTTTTTGTACAGTCTCTCCTTCCACTTGGCACTCGGTCCGATTCTTCAGTCTTGCCTTTGACGCCGAGGGTTCCAAATTTGGCATCTATATCTGATTGACTTGTTTTCTCGTGTCTTTGTTGTAAGAGGGACATTATGAGGCATCTGACTGTGCCACCATCTTAAACCACCTCTCTCTCTACTTGACTTTCTTATGCTCAGCAAATATATTGACCCCACTGGCATAAGTGGGAAATAGCAGGGCAGTTCACACTGTCCTAATGCTAGGCCCAGAAAGCTTGGTAACCCAGGTTTGGTGGGCTCTGTAAACTTCGTGCTGAGGTGTTTTTGGGTTTTTCATTCATTTAATATTGATTAACATCTATTGTGTGACAAGTACAGTGCTGAATGCTAGGGAAACTGATGAATAGTCTGAGCCCTCAGATAATTTATACTCTGGTGATAAAGGCACATGCTTGTCAGATATTTAATTCCAATAGCAATAAGTACTGTGAAAGAGAAGTGCAGTGAGAGTACATAACAGGTGAGCATGATTTAGAGGGGAGAGGAGCTGTTGAATGGAGATCAGGGTAGGCTGCTGCCTGGGCTGGAAGGGCATTCTAGACCGTGGAAGCAGCATGTGCAAAGGCCATGTGGTGGGAAAGACCTGGGCACATGCAAAGAGCAGAAAGGAAGCTAACGTGGGTTAGAGTGGTGGAAAATGAGGCCAAACCACAGAGAACCTTTTAAGCCTTAGTAAGGATACTAGAATTAGGATTTAGAATTTTGGCGAGCCTCACTGACCATACCTCAGCTCCATGTTGGCCAGGAGTCTTCCCTTGTACCAGAAGCTGACCCCACCCTGGTGGTTATTTTCCCCCAGCGCCTCTCAGGGTCTTCACATCCTCTGGTGTCTTGCTGTACCCAGCATAAGCCCCGTAATCCCCAAAACTGCATCATTTCCAGGCCTGTAATGAGTTGGAAAGTCTAAATTCTCACTGGGGGGCAGGGTGCAAATGAAGACTCATCTTGCTGACGTATGCACTTCAGATTAGCAAATCCTGGCTGTGTGGATATTTTCTAGGCTGTGGGGTGGAAACTATGACTATATGTCAGGTGTCACCTTGAAAATGCCACGCAGCTACTGAAAACCAGGCAGCCATGAGGGATCCCAGGCCCGAGGCCCATTGTCCAGCAAGGCTCCGATTGCCCTCGTAACTGGCACATTCCCCTTCACATCTGGCACCATCTTTCGGTGATTTCTTGGCATGTGACCCAGTCTGCCTGCCTCTGAAGGTCCTGCCTCTAGATTCCCAGCCTGCATCTGCTCCTGCGTGGGCTTCTCTAGCAGTGATCTTGTCTGCCTGCAGCGTGGGCTCCGTGCAGGGCCATTTCATGCTGGACAGAGCGAGTCTGCCTGCTCTGACTTCATGACTGCTGTGTGTGCACACGCGTGAGGCTGCAGTGCAGCGCACTGAGTGCTGCTCCTGCATCAGAAATTATAGGCTCTACCGTAGCAAATCACTTCTCCAGGCCTCGGTTTCCACATCTATACTGTGGGCGTGCAAATAACACCAACTTCCATACACTGAGCATTGACTCCGTTCACTCATTTAATCCTATGAGGTGCATAGTCGTATCTCCATTTTATATGCCTGCCTCATAGAGTCGTGAGAGAATTAAATGAACCAACATGTGAAGTGCTTTACACCTGAAATATATCAGACGAAAGCAATTACATTCGAAACTGGGGGAGACGGATGAAAATCGGAATTGGCAATGTTCTTGGTGATTCCTGTATAATGCTGATTTACAAACAGATATCTGTTGATAGCACAGATGATTCATTTATTAAATGAATGTTAATTGAGGGCCTACTATGTGCCAGGCTCTGTTCTAGGTGCCTAAAACACATCATTGAAGAAAAATCAAAATCAAAGATTTCTGCCCTGGTGGGGCTCAAATTCTAGCAGGACCAATGGACAATAAATAGTAAATACGTAAATTATGTAGCCTGTCGGAAGGCTGTGAGTGCTGTGCTGTGGGAAAAAGACAAAGCCAAGCAGGGTAAGAAGGATCAGGAGTGCGGGGAAGAGGGGCAAGTTGCTTTTTTAATCAGCGAGCCTTGTTCGTGTTCTCCGTGCATAGCCACTTCACTGAGTCATTCAGCAAACGTTTACTGAGCACCTACCATGTGCTGGCACCTAGAGATGTAGCAGTGAGCGGTACGGACAAGGTCCTCTCCCTCCTGGAACTTCTGCAGGCAAAATGGCCACTAACCAAGCAGGCAGATACACATGATAATCGCAGTTTGGGGTGAGTAGTGTGAAGGAAAAGAGAAGGTGTGACAGCAAATAAACGGGGCGTGGGGAAGAAGACAGAGTGATGAGGCGGCTCGTCCCAGGTGACATTTAAGCTGGGCTTGAAGGATGAGCATGGGCCGGCTGTGGACAGCACTGGAAAAAGTGTGTTCCAAAGGCCCTAGGACCGGAGGAGACTCGGCAGGGGAAGTAGGCAAAGGGGGAGACCTTTGATAGAATGCAGCGCAGAGGAGAGAGTGACCAGGACCTGTGGGTGGTACAGGGTCCAGAGGCCACAGAGAAGAGTCTGGATTCTATTCTACGATCAGGGGAAGACCACCGAAGGATTTGAAGCAGGACTCGACTTGATCTCATTTCTGTTTGAAAGATCATCTTGTATGCCGTGTGAAGAGTGGACTTCAGGGAGGCAAAGTATAAACAGTTCTCTCCATAGCAACCAGTTGAGCAGGGCACAGTAAATTCTCAAGCTAGTTCCAACTGATGTTCGTTGAACCGCTGCTATTTGCCAGGCACTGCACTGGGTGCTGTTGGTGTGCATTATCTCATTCACTCCTCTGTCCAGCGTCTGTTTCATTATCCGATTCATTGCTTTGCAGGGTTCCCAGAAAGTAGGGGTTCACAGAGGGGTGAGGGTGGATAATTTAACACCAAAGAAGCAGTGAGTGCTCCATCTGTTTTAGGATATCCTACCCTTGCTGCTAGTTGGAGAGTCGTTCTTGTTCAGAAGCCACAATGTACTGCAGTACAGCCCCCACCCCCAAAGACAGCAGTCAACTGAGAGAAACAAGTCCACCTTCCATTACATCAGCTGGCCCTTTAGGTTCATAAGAACATGATATTTGGCCTTTGAAATCATCTCTTGATGATAAACTTACGCCTAAAATGAGAAGTTCCAGGGGGCAAGAACCCTGTCCTGGTCATATTGGTAACATAGCCCCCATAGCATTTAGATTACAAATAAATGCCTTCTACATCAGAACTTGAGTGTCAGTGGAATTTGGTTGAAACAAGAAATGGACACAGCACTCGAGGGACTGAGAGATACTCTCTAATCCTGTTTGCCAGGTTTTTTAGGCAAGCGGATTGTCTCGGCAACCTGGATCCCGAGATGAACCCTGAGGTACATGGGTTACCATGAAACATGACTGCGTTCCAGAAGGAAAAACAAAGGACCTTTTCCCCCTTTCATCTTTCCAAATAAGCACCCTGAAATATTTCACTGGGCACATTGCATCATTCATGCATCTGATGATACTCGTTCTCACAATCTGTGTACACGCAAGTACAAGTCTGGAGAACGAGTGTTTACCTTTTCAAGATAATATATTCAGGTAAGGTCCTCCAAGCCAGACTCCCTGCCAGTTAAATGCACTCTAGCAGCTTCCTGACGTTGGCCTTTAGAGTGCCTGAATTTCAGTTAACCCTGTGGTGACCCAGTTATTTTCTGCTTTGAATTTTTTGTCAATACTATGTGTTTTCATTCATGGAAGTGTGCTGAACCATTGAGTGTCTGACTGGTAGGTAACGTGGACTTTTGTTTTTTCTTGTCCCCTCCCACAAGCCTACCCTAAGTGTTTAGTGGTACATATCACTAATTATACCCCAGAGTCTCCACCGGGGTCTATTGTTATATAAGTGTTGTAAATATTTTCAGAATTTCCATTTTTCCTACCAGTAATTCAGACACCTCATACAATACCCTGTAAAAACAGCGAATTGCAGCACATGCCCGTTTCTTTAGTCTCCAAGTCATAAAGGTCCCTGCCTTGCGGTAGCACAGACTATCAGTGGTACAGTAACTTCCCAATAAACCCCAGAGGCTGGAAAAGTTCATGGTCACTGGATGTACCACCAGGCACAGAAGGGTTAAAAAACAAAACAAAACAACCCACCGGGACCACCACAACCAGCAAGATCCTTTGTCATACTGTGCCTTTTTGCATCTGATAGCTTAAGTGAATTAAAGTCCGATAATGCAGTTTTCTGCCCCTTTGTAGCTGCATTTAGAAGGCAAAATCAAGAGGTTTTTCGTTTCCTAGACACAGCTCAACTCCATGAAGGGCTTCTGTTTTGAAATCTGTTTTCGAGATCTGATGCGTGTGCGTCTAAAGCCCTGTCACGTGAGGAGGTCTGACGTAGTCACCCAACATGACTATGAGAAAACGCACTGCAAAGAGGTGTGTGGGATGGTGGAGCCGGATCTCCGAAACAGTGTTCTTTGTCAGAGAACTTTCCACAAGGAATAGCAAACCTGAACCGTAGATCCCACTTTGATATGGGCCCCGCACTGGCCCCAAATGAATTGTGAGTTTGACTTTTGCAGGATTCCAGGTCAGTATCCTAATACAGTGCGTTCTTTTTTTAGTTGGGTTTTACTCCTACGTTTCTTTTTATAGAAGACGACTTGCAGTAGAGGGAGGAGAAAGTGGAAAGTCGCTCTGTTGATTCAGTGTTGTTATTATATACGTTAGGAATTGAGAGGTCAGGGTGCTGGGAAGAAGGCTCTTGGCCTTTTCCTCTAAGCAGAAGGTTTAGAAAAATGGGGTTCAGTCTGGCCCTAAGGAGTGAGTAGCCCTAGTTCGCACCAAGAAAGTAGATGAGGTTGTTTCACTCTTTGTAATGTCTTAAGATTTTCTTATAAAAGTGCACCAAATTTTATTAACAAGCCCTGTAAAGGTCTACATAGTAGACACATTAGTTAACAATTCTAAAAGGGTTTCAAAGAATCCTTTTTTTGCACTATGAGGGTTAGGAATTTAAATAGAAACTGTTGTTTTAAGTTTTTTGACTTCTGTGTATATTCAGTAAAGTGGTCTAAACTAATTGGGGGAGGGAGAGATTTAATTAAAGCAGAAATCCTGAGGATTAGTTGGTCAGATCATTGCCAAGAATTGTTTCTCTCTTTTGAAGTTCAGCCCCAGAATGAGCTGACCAGTGCCTGAAAACAGTGTCCACATTAAGATGGGGAGGGGGTTGATTTTGAATGGATGAATGGTAGAATCATATGGGCAAACAATACTATGACCAAGCTAACCTTTGAGATCTGGAAGGCAGGGATACAAACAATTACAGATTCTCAGGTAGAATACAGGCGGCAGCCGTGCACATTAGGGGAGTTTTCACCTTCGCGTAGCATGGAAAGGCCTATTGGCCTCACCTGGTTTTTCAGCCCTGTTCATTTACTCAAGAAACGGCAATCGCCTCAAGCTTGGAAAATAAGGGCAGCTGTCGAGTGTGTTACTGGGTCGAGTGTGTGGCTGTGGCTGTGTTGATCTGTGTTACTCCGTCTCCAGTCTCTCCATTTGTCTCCTGGGGATTTCTGCTTTGTATTCTACCACACTTTCATCCACTTTCTCTTTATTTCTTTTAGGCTCGTATATAATCTGTTTTGAGTTAAAATGTTTTAAATAATTTCTTTAAAATTTTTGAACTTTTTTTTTTTTAATACATGAGCAGCAGTTCGCAAACATTTTGACCCTAGGACTTCTTAGGCTCTTAAACATTGAGTACCCAAAGAATTTTTGTTTATCTGAGTTATGTATATGTCAATATTGACCATATTTAAAATTAAAAATGAGGATTTTTAAAGCTATTCATTAAAATGACTGTGATAAACCTATTGCATGATCAAATAACATTTTTATGAACAGTAACTATATTTTCTAAGAGAAAAAACAGTGAGAAGAGTGATTGACATTTTTGTAAATATTTTTAATATCTGGGTTAGTAGAAAACAGCTGGATACTAATATCTACTTCTGCATTCTGTTGCAATATGTCATTCTGGTTGAAGTATTAAAAAAAATCCAACAAATACGTAGTTGGAAAAGGGGAGTTTTCTAATAGTCTTTTCAGTTAATTGTGGAATATTCTTTGATATAAAAAAAAAAAAAAAAAAACCAAAATTTGACAAGTGAGTTTCTCAGAGGTTAGTTGCAACATAGTATTTGAAACCATATCAATAAACTTTTCATACTTTGTTCACATTAAAAGCCCTTGGTCCATCTTTCGCCTTTTGACTTACGTGTGATTTTTTTTTTTTTTTATAACAACATGTATTGGTTGTTTCAAAAATAGCACCGAGTTATGCATAGCTTCCAGATTCATAGATAATACCCAAAAGTATGATTGGTTAACATCACTAGCATCATCAGAAAAGTCATTACATGTTGTTGTTGTTGTGTGCCGTGGAATCGATTCCGACTCATAGAGACCCTATAGGACAGAGTAGAACTGCCCCATAGGGCTTCCAAGGGACAGCTGGTGGATTTGAACTGCCAACCTTTTGGTTAGCAGCCGAGCTTTTAACTGTTTCACCACCAGTGCTCCCATTACATATTGGGAAGTGTCAAGTTCATAGTGGTAAAGACAAGTTTTCCAAAATTCTAATTTTCACGTGAAAGTCAAATTTTATTATTGGCAACAAAATGGCAAGTTGTTTTCCTTGAATTGACAGGTGCACTTAGTTCATTGTCAAGAAAGTGCCGGGTCACATACCCACGTCTAAGAACCGTGGTTTGTCTACCAGGCATCCTTTCAAGTAAAAATAATGTTCCGTAAAAAAAATTGGCTAGATCAGCTCTCAGTTCAAGGAACCATCCAAGGGCTTTTTCCTCAAGGCGAAAGACGGACCAGCGGCTTTAAATGGGAACACAGTACGAAAAGTTTATTGGTGTGGTTTCAGATACCGTGTTGCAACTAAACTCTGAGAAGCTGTCACTTGTCAAACTTTGGCGTAGCATCAAAGAACTTTCCACAATTCACTGCATACTGCACAAGTGTTTATGTGTCCCTCCCATTGTGTCACACAGATGATAGAAAAGCTGTGTTCTCAAGGGTTAACAATTCATTAAATGAATCATTTTTACTCCTTCGTCTGAGTGCTACTAGCTTGATGCCTGCTAACGGCCCAGCAGGTTTTTATTTTATTTTATTTTATTTTATTTTATTTTATTTTATTGTGCTTTAAGTGAAAGTTTACAAATCAAGTCAGTCTCTCATGGAAAAATTTGTATACACCTTGCTATGTACGTTTAGTTCCTCTCCTCCTAATGAGACAGCACACTCCTTCTCTCCACCCTATATTCCCTGTGTCCATTTAGCCAGCCTCTGTCCCCTTCTGCCTTCTCATCTCCCCTCCAGACAGGAACTGCCCACATAGTTTCATGCGTCTACTTGATTCAAGAAGCTCACTCCTCACCAGTGTCATTTTCTATCTTATAGTCCAGTCCAATCCCTGTCTGAAGAGTTGCCTATGAGAATGGTTCCAGTCTTGGGCTACAGGTCTGGAGACCATGACCTCTGGGGTCCCTCTAGTTGGACCCAGCAGTTTTACCCACCATTACTTTTGCTTCATTAATGCAAATGTCAACACAGTAAAAAGGCAAATAACATCTTAGTATCGTAGCGACAATAGTTTTGACCTCAGGAATCTGCTGAAAAGGTCTTGAGAGGCCCACAGGTCCATGAAACACACTTTGAGAAATATACTGCAGAGTTAGAAGAAAACTAGAAAAATAAATAATAGGAGTTAAGTTTTATTTTCCAAGTAATTTTGCTCTCTACAGGTTCTTCTAGGCCTGAGTTTTAAAGCTCTAAATGGGAACCATCCTGTATATAAAATATAATTTAAGCCATTTGCAGCTCAGGATCTAAATGAATAATTTCTTTTATAAGGATCAGCACAAAGCTGGTTCCTATGTGGCAGAGGTCAAAGATGTCCCAAGTGTTCAAATTCTCCAAGCTGTTGGACCACACCATCATCTCTAACGTCAACTCCTCCTCCTTCCCTCAGTACTCTCCCTCCCATCTTTGGGTTCCCTGATTTGCTGCGATGTCTCACAGAACTCACAAACTATATCAAGGAAATGGCTCACGTGGATGTGGAGGCTGGCAAGTCCCAAATCCCAAATCCGTGGATCAGGTGTAGGCTTCTCAGTCTCTGCACAAACCCACTCAGCTTTCTCACTTTGTGGGCTGGGAAGCCCACTGCGCCATCTTCTGTGGACCTCTGCTGCCAGTCTCCTTCCTCGGTGGTACTAGCCTCTTCTCTCTGCTCTGGAATTGGCTCTCTTTTAAGGCAAAACTGACCAATCCTCTTGGTGGATCACAATTATCTTATTTGCACAACCCTGCCCAGTCACCTGAGTGGGAGTTACAAGACCATGGCGATGAAAGCCATACTAAGTAATTTATCACACTGCAGGGTGCAAGAAGCCAGTCCTATCTCCTCACTGTCAACTACATCAACAATGTATTGTTACACCCTATAGGTGCAGAAAGTACAAGATGAGTAAGATTGTCCCTGCTGTCAAGGAGCTCATAGAGAAAGATATAAACATGAACAGATGCATTACAGTACTACATGTTATAATAAAGGTATGAACCAAAAGCTAGAAATTCCAGAGGAAGTGTCGTTGAGATAAGTTGTTGTTGTCAGGTGATGTCAACTCATAGCAACTCGGTAGGACAGAGTAGAACTGCTCCATAGGGTTTCCAAGGAGGGTTTGGTGAATTCGGACTGCCGACCTTTTTGGTTAGCAGCCATAGCTTGCTGTAGCTCTTAACCGCTGTAACAGCAGGGCTCCTTTGAGATGAGTAAACCCAGTGCCGTCGAGTCAATTCCGACTCATAGCGACCCTATAGGACAGAGTAGAAGTGCCCCATAGAGTTTCCAAGGCGCGCCTGGTGGATTCGAACTGCCGACCCTTTAGGTAGCAGCTATAGCACTTAACCACCAGCGTTTCCTTGAGATGAGTAAGTGTAAAGAATTGCCAGGCAGAGGAGCTAGGGTCTAGGATAGAATAATAAGCCCAAGAGGGAGTTCCATCTTTTCTCCTAATGCTTTATACAGACGGAATATAGAAAACTTCCAAAGTTACGGGAAAAGGGTGTGTGTGTGTGTGTTGTGGGCATGTGACTGTGGGAAGTGGGGGGCTAGGATAGAGACGGGGACTTCTGCTTTTTATTTGGATACATTCCTGCATTGTTTGAATATTTTACCATGAGCATGGATTTGTTTTGTTTTAATTAATTCTGAAAAGCAAGTGAAGGAAAGTCCTTTTAATCATCGAGAGTAGCTTATCAGGTGCCTGTGTCTGTGTTTTATATGTGTGTGTATTTATTACATGAGGCTGGAGTATGGCAGGAGACAAAAGCGAGAGAAGATTCCAAGATGCTAATTAACTAGAATTTCCCGGTGAGATTTATATAAAGTATAATTGTAAAGGATGTGTATAATGTATTTATAAAATTTCTAAAAGTTCATATTTAAAAAGTATGCTGCTAGGGTTGCTATGTGCTGTCAAGTTGGTTCCGACTCACAGTGACCCTGTAGGACAGAGCAGAACTGCCCTATAGGGTTTCCAAGGAGGGGCTGGTGGATTTGAACTGCCAGCCTTTTGGTTAGCAGCAGAGCTCTTAAACACTACACCACTAGGGCTCCTTATAAAGTATATTTTATGTAATTATACACATAAATAGTTACAACTATGCTGTAGAATTTTACATTTTTTTTAGAAGTTTATATTTACCTTTTTAATATATGTATATATAAAAAAAAACCAAAACCAAACCCAGTGCCGTCGAGTCAATTCCGACTCATAGCGATCCTGTAGGACAGAGTAGAACTGCCCCATAGAGTTTCCAAGGAGCGCCTGGCAGATTCGAACTGCCGACCCTTTGGTTAGCAGCTGTAGCACTTAACCACTATGCCACCAGAGTTTGCTATATGTATATATACATACATATAAATATATACATGTACACACACATACATACATATGTCCATACATATATACGGGGTGACCATTCATCCTGATTTTCCTGGGGGCAGTCCTAATATATACTTGTTGTCCTGGCACAGTTAAAAATAGCAACTCTTCCCTCTCTCAAGTGTCCTGTTTTGGATCCCGAATTATATGTTCACCCTATTTTTATATATATATGTGATTATAAAATACATTTATGTATATGTTCCTATGTATGCATATATGTATTTGTACATGCAGGTAGATATGTACATATATGCATGTATGTATTTAAAAGTATATTTAAAAAGCTATTACAACTAGAATACAAACTCAGGAAAACAGTAACATAAGCCAGATGACCACAGTTAGCTAATTACAAAGTATTTTTAAAAAATACTGACTGCGTATAAATTTTTTTAACGAGAAACCAATTTGCGCTGTAAACTTTCACCTAAAGCACAATAAAAAAAAAAGTTACCAAAATTTTTGCATCAATAACATTTTGCTTGTTATATTTATTTACTCCATCTTGGTAATACTCCTGAAAAGAGTGAATTTATTGCACAAAACTTACTTTTTAGAAACCATTCTAGAAAGTTATGTGTAAATTAAATCTTCTTTTCATCTCAGATTTCGTTTTCTGAAATACACTGTCAACTTCCCATGGCAGGAGCTCCTGAGACTTCGGATTGAAGTTAACTTTCTGTGAAGCAATGTAACTGAGGTGGTCACCGTAAAATAACTGTGTGTGTGTGTGTGAGAATGACCACCTTCCCAAATGATCTCTTTTATAATTCTTAATTTTCATTTCAGGGATTTCCTCACAACAGGTACGTCTGATAAGATCTGTGAGTCCTATGTTGTTTTACATAAGGTTCTTATCAGTCATACAAACTGAAATAGCTAACAGGGCCAGGCAGGTCAAGTTCCTGAATGCTTGGGTAGGCGCTGTGTGGTGTGTGCGTGTAGGGGACTGTAGTGAGGGGACACGGCTACCGCATGCCAGCCCTTCTTGCCAGGCAAGAGTACCACCTCAGTATTGCTGGTCTCCCTGTTTTTCAAGAAAAGGCATGTGGATTTTTGCATTAAACCTCATAGTTTTTCAGCATTAGCTCAATTTTTCAAAAAATAAAAAGTGGATTATACAAAACCTGTGGGTGGCCCCGATTCGCTCCATGGCCTACTATGGGTGCTCACTGGTCTGCAGATTTAGAACTCATTTCTTTGTTGCACTTTGGTTGTGTAGAATATGTCACAGCACCTTCAGTGATCATCCAGGAGCTAGATAGCTATCCTCTGAAGACTGTTGATTGTGCAACTTGGTGGTTTACGGTAGAGGGCACTATTAAGATGGGAGAAGTGGGTGCTAAAGTCTTAAAAAGTCTTAGAAACTCTAAATTGCGTCTTCAGGAACTTCCACCACTTTTCCAATTTGCAGTTGCTGATTTGGATTCCTTGGTTTAAGCTGTTGTATTGACTCCTAGAGGATAAACTTTCTGAGAGTATGAAACTCTGTCTGCCCGAAATTCCCTTTTCTCCCTTCGTTCATATCTATAGAGCTAAATTGTACCCATTAAGATCCAGTAAATGTTGCTTCCTTCTCCAGGGCTTCTCCCCTCCTCTCCCTCTGCCTTCCCTCACACCTGTTCCCCAGCCTCCCATGAAATCAGAAAGCAGCCTCTCTCCCCTGAACTGCCGTAACCTTCTCCCTGCGTGCCTGGACCTGCATGTTCACTGTGTGTCTTTGTTTTGCAGTGTTTCACAAACATATCTTATTTCCCCTACTATACCTCAAGCCCTTTGGGGCAGAATTTTCATTTATCTTATAGTACTAGGTTTTAGTATCAGCCCTCAGGCCTGGTTCTAGCTGGCTGATAGAAACCACCTGAAGAACCCCTGAGACAGAGTGGGAGAGAGACTTTCAGTGTCTACTCTTTGTGCCTTTTGAATTTGGTATCGTATGAATGTATACTTATTCATAAATTAAAGTATAAAAATGCGTGTGGATTCAGAATCTCTGTGGGGGGAGGGGTGTGGAGAATCCATAAATCTGTGCTATTTTAAAGTTTTCCAGGTGACTCAGATGCGTAGCCAGGTTTGGGGACCACAGTCCCAAAGTTTATAGTAGGAATCCAGTAAGTATTTGTTCAAAGGAGGAATGAACTTCTGTTTTCCTGTAGCACTTAGCCTATGTCTTGCATGTAGAAGGTGTTCAGGAAATATCAGTTGAGGGCATTTTGATCAAAGATTCTATAGAGGAATCCTGATCAGAAGGGGGGAAGTGCTGAACAGACTTTCAAATTCTCATGGACTCCAAACTTTCTGGAGCCGTGAAGGCTGGGTGAACCCCTGAAACTATTGCCCTGAGATAATTTTTAAATCTTAAACCAAAAATATCCCCCTGAAATCTTCTTAAAACCAAAAGATAGTTTAGCTTAACTAGTATAAAATGTCTGCCTTAAGCATTGTGCACTTTTAGGAACTATCTATATAGAATCAGAGTGACAAGAGCAATTCAAAAGATTGCATAGGAACCTCAGGGGGCAGTGAGGTAACGTTAACGGGGGAGGAAGAGCTCAAAAGGAGGGTGAAAATGGTTACACAACTCAAAGAATGTGATCAGTGTCACTGAATAGTACATGTAAAAATTGTTGAACTGGTGTATGCTTTGCTGTGTGTATTCTCAACAACAATAACAAAATAAAATTCTTAAGAATATCTGTTCAAGGAATTAAAATAAATTTTGAATTCAGATGTGCTCCCCCTCCACCCTTTACCCAATCCCACTTTCGTAGCCAGGGGCTGTCCACGCCTTCCCAGGCTCTCACTTTGTCTAGGTGGATGGGGTACTTCTCATCTGGACCGCTAGGATGGCCCACTAGTTGGCCTGTCTCCAGTTTGCCTCCATCTGATCTTTTCATTGTACTGCAGCCTAAGTGATTTTTTTTTCCCCCTTTAACCTCAAATCTGATGATGACTTCCAATGGTACTCTATTACCTGTAGTATAATACTTACTGTGGGGAAGTATTATACTATTTTAGAGCCCAGTTCAATCAACAGATGTGCCCTGAGTACCTACCATGGGCCTGGCACTGCTGTGGGTGCTGGGATGGAGCAGTGCACACGCCCTCTTCCTGCTATCATACACAACCATTCATCAGTCCCTGAGCCAAGTATACCCACTTGACATTGTTTTTGTTTGCTTTGCCCATAGCATTCCTTCTGCTTAGACTGCCCTTCCCACAGCAGTATTCGGTTTTTTCCTTAATGCTAAGCCTTCCAGGGCCCCTGTAAATAATAAGCTTTTATCACTTCATCTTCTAGCACTTTGTACATACCTCTAGTATAAGGCCTGCCATCATAGATTCCAATCAGTAGTTGATATGTCTCTTTCTTCCCCTGGACTCTGAGCTCCTTGAGGGCAGAGGCCTGTCTTAACCTCTGTATCTCCAGCACCAAGCACCATGTCTGACCATGCTAGGCATTAACATATTTGCTGGATAAAATTGATACAAGAATGAAGTGTTTTGGTTTATGTGTGTGTGTGTATGTGTGTGTACACGCGTGCATATGCCAAGAAGACAAATCAAGGTGCTACACAGCAATAAAGTAACTCTGATTTTAAAGTGTTTCCAAAGATACGAGGATGTTTCAATGACATATATGATGATGCTTATAATTGTATATGCATTATTCTATCTATAATAATGACTAAGATATTAAGTTTTAACAGTTGGCCTTTTGCTAACTATCCTAAGTGAACAGCGTGAGGAAAGAATCCGAGAATACCACAGAAGTGAGTTTATAATCTGAGCCAGGACACTCTAGAGTGTTTATTGAACACGGCTCCAAAAATAAGCTGAAATATTCTCCACATGGAAGTAGAGCCAAGTGGGAGGTTCAAGGTGCTGTGAAGTGGAGTGTTAGGGAAGAAGCAGTAGTTCTGAGGTAGAAGGACAAAGTAGATGAAGTCAGCATAGAACTAAGCCAAGATGGAAGCCACCTTGTGTTTTGCCAGATCTGAGTCTATCCAGTCAGATTAAGTGAAGAATTGAAATAATATACGGGCTTCAGAGAAGACAAGGAGGATATATGAGTCAGGGGAGAAAGCAGACCCTACAGGGGCCCAGGGCAGAGAGCCTCAAGGAAGGCAAAGACACATCAGCAAGGTAGGTTGTTGGTGTGTAACCCATGAAGGACAGACTCCTGAGATCTGTCCAGGGGTGACCCTTCCTCCTGTTAGGGACAGAGAGGAAGCCATATGGATTCCATTTCATTTAATTCCATTTTTATTTATAGATTTAATCCCTCCCACTAGAAGAGATTCATGGAAGAGTACAATTAATGACAGCTAACAGTAAACAAAATCCTGGTGTCGTGGTGGTTAAGTGCTACAGCTGCTGACCAAAAGGTTGGCAGTTCAAATCCACCAGGAGCTCCTTGAAAACTCTATGGGACAGTCCTGCACTGTCCTTATAGGGTCTCTGTGAGTCGGAATCAACTCTACAGCAGTGGGTTTGGTTTGGTTTTTTAACGGTAAACAAGAGTAGAAGAGCTAATGTTAAGAAAGTGAGACAGTAGTCACACAAGAAGCTCGGGCTAAGAATGGCTACAACAATTGATAAAAGTTCTAAGCTTCCTTGTCTTGAGAGTTAAAAGAGAAACATGTTGAATATATTGTTCTCATTAGCTGAATAGAAGAATTTGTTAGTAAAAATGTACTTTTTGCCTATGGCTGCGTGCAAAAAAAAAAAAAAAAAGAATTTATCAAATGGATCCTTGTATAAAGGATGCTAAACAACGTGATGGGTCTGGCTCATAATAGCAGCCTTACAAAGGTGACCATCTGGTCTCTCCAGCCTGAATAAATGCCATGAGCTAAATGTTATCCACTAGTGCTAGGAAGACATTGGCACTGGGAGTTAAAGAAATAGCATCAAGATATATGGCTTTGTGGAGACTTCATTTGATAAGGGATAGCATGGGAAAACAGAATGAATAGCTTGGTAGTATATCCTTTAGACTAGTGTTTGCTTGTTTTGGTCTTAACTACAGGAATGGTCTATTAGTGGGTTGTGAAATTAGTTTACCAAGTTGCCGTTACCATTTTTTTTTTTTTAATGAACTGTAATGGTACAGAACAGAATGCTTCACACATAGTAAAGGAAGGCATTCATTTCCTTTGTATCTTTGGTCACTAAGCACGATGTATGTCTTACTGGACACATGAAAACCACTGCTTTCAGTGATCCCTTACTGGACCATCAGCTGCATGTCCAGGCTCTGCCATCCTAGGCCTACTGTATAGGACAGTGTTTACCCAAAGAGAGTAACAGGAACAGGGCTCCGGAAGGAACAGAGATGGGATTCTCAACCAGAACAAGAGCCGTTGTGCCTTTAGATTGTGCTAATTTAGGAACCTGTGACTAGACTCATTATTGTATTCTCAGAAATATACTTTCCTGGTTCTGGTTTTATTTCCTTTTGTTTGCCTTCAGTACCTCACAGAGCTCTTTTCTAAAACCTCTGGTCTACTTTGGCTGTAAGACAGGAGAAATCAGAAAAGAAATGGTATGGGTTCCCCTGTGGGTCAGTAGTGCAGAGAGGCAGGGTGATCTCAGTGGAACGGAGAACTGGGGAGCCCAGCAAGAGAGAGTAGGACCCTTCAGAGCCATGGATTAGGAATGGCTCTTCCAGCATTTGCTTCTTCTCTGAGCAGGTGGTACCCTTACATTACAGGTACCACTGAGGGAAAACTACTTTTTTTTTTTTTTCATCATTCTCCTGCTTCCTGAATTCTGTTTGGATCAGGTCATCAAGGTTATCTTTGAAAATAGATAGGAGGCTATGGCAGGGCCATGGCATGGCCTAACTCCAGGGGTCTAGCACAGCAATCCTGAGTGATGATGAGACCCTTAACATTTGGGGGAAAACAACCTTTTACCAAATTTGGACAGGTGTACATCACTACAACTCTGCAGAAATAAGGGGAAAGAGTATTGGAAGGATTTGCAACTATAACAACCATTAGCACTCGTGTGAGAAAAAAGATTCATCTCCTAATGTCGACTCCTAGTCCTGGGAGCAACAACAGAACGAGACAAATCTGTATTTCCATATTAAAAAAAATTGTTTTTGAAGGAGAGTTTATTGCAAATGGTCTATAAATAAAGAAGCCACTGACAGAAGGACCTCTGACCGTTTCTCTCCTCTTGTTTCAGATGACAGTCATGTCCCTTTCCAGGGACCTCAAGGACGACTTCCACAGTGACACGGTGCTCTCCATCTTAAATGAGCAACGCATTCGGGGAATCTTGTGCGATGTCACCATCATTGTGGAAGACACCAAATTTAAAGCCCACAGCAACGTGCTGGCTGCTTCAAGCCTATATTTCAAAAATATATTTTGGAGCCATACCATCTGTATTTCCAGCCACGTCCTGGAGCTGGATGATCTCAAAGCTGAAGTGTTTACCGAAATCCTTAATTACATCTACAGCTCCACGGTCGTCGTCAAGAGACAGGAAACGGTCACTGATCTTGCAGCTGCAGGGAAAAAGCTGGGAATATCGTTCCTGGAGGATCTTACCTATCACAACTTCTCCAGTTCTCCAGGCCCCTATGTGTTCTGCATTACCGAGAAGGGAGTAGTTAAAGAGGAAAAAAATGAAAAGAGACATGAAGAGCCCGCCATCACCAATGGGCCAAGGATCACAAATGCATTTTCCATCATTGAAACAGAAAATAGTAATAACATGTTTTCTCCCCTGGACTTGAGGGCAAGTTTCAAAAAGGCCTCCGACTCCATGAGAACAGGTAGCCTTTGCCTGGAGAGGACTGACGTCTGCCACGAGGTGGAACCCGTCCGCACACTAGCAGAGCACTCCTACGCTGTGTCTTCCGTGGCCGAAGCTTACAGAAGTCAGCCTGTCTGTGAGCACGATAGCAGTTCACCTGCGAAAACAGGTAAAGAAAATGGCGAAGCTCTTGCAGCCAAGCAGAAACCATGCCGCAAGCCAAAGACACTCTCCACACCCCAAGATTCTGATTCGCCTACAGAAAATATACCACCCCCTCCAGTAACAAACTTAGAGGTTCATCAAGAGAAAAGTCCACAGCCAGCTGCAGTTCTTTCTCAGTCAAAATCTCCCCACAATGAAGGAGATGTCCGTGTTCCCAGGGAAGATGAGAATAAATCCTCTGATGTTCCTGGGCCGCCGGCCGCTGAGGTTCCGCCTCTTGTTTACAATTGTAGCTCTTGCTCCAAGTCCTTTGACAGTAGCGCTTTGCTCAGTGCCCACATGCAGCTTCACAAGCCAACGCAGGAGCCGTTAGTGTGCAAGTACTGCAACAAACAGTTCACCACCCTCAACAGGTTGGATCGGCACGAGCAGATCTGTATGAGGTCAGACCACATGCCTGTTCCTGGAGGAAACCAACACTTTTTAGAAAAGTACCCTACCATTGGACAAAACGGAGCTTCGTTCACAGGTCCAGAAGCTTTATTATCTGAAAATAGGATCGGTGAATTTTCCAGTACCGGAAGTACCTTGCCGGAAATGGATCACATGGTGAAGTTTGTTAACGGACAAATGCTCTACAGTTGCGTTGTGTGCAAACGCAGTTATGTGACTTTATCCAGCCTCCGTAGACATGCAAACGTTCACTCATGGAGAAGAACATACCCTTGCCATTACTGCAACAAAGTATTTGCACTGGCTGAATACAGGACAAGACATGAAATTTGGCATACGGGGGAAAGGCGGTATCAGTGCATTTTCTGCCTTGAAACTTTCATGACTTACTATATACTCAAAAACCACCAGAAGTCTTTCCATGCTATAGATCATAGACTTTCCATCAGTAAGAAAACAGCAAATGGAGGCTTGAAACCCAGTGTCTATCCATATAAACTTTATCGGCTACTGCCTATGAAATGCAAGAGGGCTCCTTATAAGAGCTACCGACATTCTTCCTATGAAAATGCTCGAGAAAACAGTCAAATGAATGAGTCTGTACCTGGTCCCTATGTTATTCAGAACCCACAAAGCTCCAAATTACCTACGCTGAATTTCCAAGACCGTGTAAATACCCTGACCACCAGTCCAGCCATCCCACGGGAAGCATCTGCTTGTCAGGACCTACCCACCTCCACCAATACACAAAATACAGAGGGCACCAAATGGGGAGAGAAGACATTGAAACTTCATCAGGACAATAACATTTATTCAGCTGAGGTGGCAGTTTCCTCCACTGGAAATGCTGTCAGTTCTGACCTGCAGGCAGGAAGTGTGCCTGCTCTGCCTTTGAGTAATGGCAGTGAGAACTCGGCCTCCGTGATCAGCTACAGTGGCTCAGCCCCGTCCGTCATTGTGCACAGTAGCCAGTTTTCATCGGTGATTGTGCATAGCAATGCTGTGGCTGCCATGACCAGCTCTAACAACAGAGCCCCCGCAGACCCGGCTGTAGGTCAGTCCCTGAAAGACAGCAGCAAACCCGAGCCAGACAAAGGGCCTAAAGTTGTAAGCATCAAGGAGAAAAAGAAAACAATACAACATAACAAGGGAGAAATACCAGAGGAGTCAAAATATGTTGCTGATCCCGGAGGGTCGTTGAGCAAAGCCCCAAACGTCATTGAAGAAACTGGTAAAATCGAAACCTACATTGCAAAACCTGCTCTGCCTGGAACCTCCACGAACAGCAATGTCGCGCCCCTTTGCCAAATAACAGTGAAAATTGGGAACGAGGCCATTGTGAAAAGGCATATCCTAGGGTCCAAATTGTTTTATAAAAGAGGGAGAAGACCCAAATATCAAACACAGGAGGAGAGTTTGCTGCAGGACAGTGACCCGGAGACCAACGGGGACAGCCCACTCGGGCTCTGCCAGTCAGAGTGTGTGGAGATGAGCGAAATACTCGATGATGCCAGTGACCAGGATTCCACTGACAAGCCATGGCGCCCTTACTACAACTACAAGCCCAAAAAGAAATCCAGGCAGTTGAGAAAAATGAGGAAAGTCAGCTGGCGGAAAGAGCCGGGAAACAGGAGCCCGAGCAGTAAATGCAAATACCCAGCAGAACTGGATTGCGCTGTAGGGAAGGCCCCTCCAGATAAGGCTTTTGAGGAGGATGACCATAAAGAGATGCCCAAGCTGCAGTGTGAACTCTGCGATGGAGATAAAGGATCGGCGCCCGGAAGCCAGGGTCGGCCGCACCGACATCTCACCCCCAGGCCTCACACCTGCGAGCTCTGCGCCAAGCAGTTCCAAAGCCCCTCCACGCTTAGGATGCACATGCGCTGCCACACGGGGGAGAAGCCGTACCAGTGCAAGACGTGTGGGCGGTGCTTCTCGGTGCTGGGCAACCTGCAGAAGCACGAGCGCATCCACCTGGGCCTCAAGGAGTTCATCTGTCAGTACTGCAACAAGGCCTTCACGCTGAACGAGACCCTCAAGATCCACGAACGAATCCACACCGGCGAGAAGCGTTACCACTGTCAGTTCTGCTTCCAGAGTTTTTTATATCTCTCGACAAAGAGGAATCACGAGCAGAGGCACGTTCGAGAGCATCACGGGAAGGGCTATGCCTGCTTCCAGTGCCCCAAAATTTGCAAAACAGCTGCTGCCCTCGGAATGCACCAGAAGAAACACTTATTCAGAAGCCCCGGTCAAGAGGAGAAAATGGAAGGGGACACGGACCATGAAAACTCAAGCCCCTTGGAGCATCCACATTTCATCGATTCAGAAGACAGTGACCGGAAGGATGACGTACACGCCATGGCGGAAAACAGTGTCCTTTGAGTGGCGAGAGAGAAATCTGCAAAAATAAAAGTTAATGGGGTTTTTCTTTCTTTCTTTTTTTTTTTTTTTTTAGTTTTGCTCACACAACAGTCATGAAGGAGTGAGATATAAAAAAAAAAAACCCATTTGGGAAAATTCCAGCAAAAGGATACTTTCATATCTACTTTAGGTTTTAGCATTAACTTTATGCAACGTGCACAAAAACCAAAATAGCTGAAGCCTCCCATGTCCCAAGTATCTTGTGAAAGTTAATGAAGTTCTTAGCTGTGGTATTTCTACCAGTGAATAAAAGAGTTGAATTTTAGCCTAACTTGAAACACTTGCTAAGTAAATGCTAATAGGAACTGGCTGCTGAACTGTCTTGAATCACTGGAGAAAATAAGGGTCAGATATCATGAAAATGTCATCTTCACAGATATGCTAAAAGGTAAATGAGCTATGGAAGTCTTGATGCCCGTCCGGCTTCTGCACTATGAAAATGTGTTTAAATTAATGGAATACATAGGAAATAATAATATAGCTGAAAATATGTGTGAAATGAGTAACCTAAAGTAGGACATTCTTCCATTCTGTGGAACTACTTTTCTGTAACACAAACCTTGTAAAATACATATATAAATCACTATAACGTTGAACTGTCCATATCCCCTGTAGAGAATTATAACGATGAGCAATAGATCTGCAAATAATGAGGACTGATGTACAAATCCATAGAAAGCATTTTGAATATGACTTAAGGGCATGTGTTTGCTTTTAGATGGGACGCTGTTCCCTTGAAGTTACGGCTGAGCTGTTATTAGAACTTGTCTACTCAAGTCACAGAAAACATAGGTCATGCCTTATCTATGTCGGGGGGAGCCGTCCCAGAATCTCCCTGTGATTACTTGTGCTGTAAATTACTTGGCAGTGGCCTCACCCCAGAGAATGAAGAAGGGTCAAATTCTCTTGAAACTCTCTGCAGTCTTCCAGTCATCACAAGGCCATGGATGTAGGGGTCTATCCAGACAGACTTAACCAATTGGAAGGGTTCAAATAAAGCCTGACATCTCCTGTTCGACTGAAGGAGGGTCCAGGATATTTAGTGCAAGGCACACGTATGGCAGTGGATTCCCAGGTGCTTGAAAGTGACAGCCTAATCCCTATCATTATTAGCCTTCTTGGAGGTTGTGCAGCCCCCAGGTACATGTTAGTATAAAACAAAAGGATGACAGAGAAAGTCCCCACCTTTAGTAACTTGAGTGTGCAGGAGGAAAGGGCGACCTCCCTTGCCTCGAACAGTAGCTTTGTTTTGGAGGCACGAGGAGGTAGGATACGGAGTGACAAGGTTCTGTCCCTTCCTTATATGACTCAGAAGTACATCCATAAAGCTAGATGTCTTATCTTCATATTTGCAGACATCTAGCTCTGTTGATAAAAACCCACTTAGAGTTTTTTTTTTAATGTTCTTTTATACTGACCCACACCATCCACATTGCCCTCAAAATCTAATAACCTTGTAGGATGTTTCACCATGTGGACTAGGTTCCTGGGAAACTGGAACTCCTGATTCTTTTTAAACTGTCAGAATGGGAGGGAGAGAAAACATTCCTACCCTTTGATCATCAGTATGAGTGGAATCTGAGACCTGGTTTAAGGTTGACCTGCAGGCATGCGTGTTCATTGGGTTTGATAGATGGAAATCCAAGGTTGCAAGGCTCTCATTACGAAGAAGTAGTTCGAAGGACTCCGGCTTCTCTCTCCAAGTTGTGATGTCTCCATGAAGAAGACTTGGTATGGGTGTGGGTGGACAAGAAAGCATTTCAGCCCCCAGAAAAGGACATGATCAAAGCTGACCTTTTTTACCATAGTACTTTGCTGTTAAGTAACCCCAATACTGTATCTGCATTTATCTTTTGTTCATCTACTTTCACTTCCATACAGTATTATATAGTAGAGGAAAATGAGAAAATGCAAGTGAATTCAACTTTATTTTATACGTTGTATATATGTATACCTGCACTTTTCATTTGGGTTTTGTTAAAGAGAGTCACAAAGGGCTTATGAAAATCATTTTTGAATTGATCATTAGAATATTGACATAAGCAATGCAGTGATCCACTAATTTGTTTTACCTGAATTAGGATTATGAATCAAGGAGAATTACTGGTACCGTAGCCATTTTGATTTGAGGTAACTCAAAATATACAATTATTACATGTCGTGATGTCTCCCAGCCCTTACATGTGGGTATTTTTTAAGTGGACTTGTATGCTGATAATTCTAGACCAAAGTAAATATGGCAGAATATTTATACATGAAAAACTAATTTTTCAAATATTTTCTATAATTGTATTATTCATTTAAAATGTTGATAGCTTGTGTTAGTTTCAGGGAGGGGTGTATATTTTGATAAAAAATACTTGACTTTGTAATTCTGTATATTCTATACAATTTATAGCAGAGCCATTTTAAGACAGCCTTGTCACATTCTTTTGTTAATTGTGAAAATTTTATTATGAGTGATGTTGAAGTATGCATTGAGTACACAGTGACCAACTAGAATTCAAGTAAGTTTAAGCGGTGAACATACTGTATGTTGTAGAAGATCTATTGTAATTTGCTGTTTTAGCATCTGTATTTTGGTTAGAAGATATTATTAAATGCAGGTATTAAGGGTTGGAAAAGCCTAATTTTATTTTTAGAAATAATGAACCTAAATTTGATTTTGCTTGATTAAAATAGCTTATTCCTATGTCGAGTCTCTTTAAATGTTTCAGTGTTAATTCTTCTGTGCAGCCAAGCAGCTCCTTAATCTCTGAGTCATGGCTTTGCTTTATATGTTATTCACTCACTAAAGCTCTATTTCCTTACCTCTTTCTGTTCCATGGTACCTACTTACATGCTTAGGACTCAAATGGAATATGACGTATTTTTTAGAAATGGAATAAGAGAGATTGACGTTTTCTGGTAACCGAGTGCTTTGGATAGGCCTGATCTTATAATGATAAAGAGTAAAATGTTCTCTGGAAATACTCTGCTGTGCTCACCCACAGGAAACAAATTACATTTATGGAACACCAGGCATTTGTCAGAGTTCTTTACGTGGGCTTCCAGTCAGTCCCCCCACCTCCCACCAGTAGACATTATTATCTTCATTTTACGGTGACTTTGAGAAGATCCCACTGCCAGGATTCCACCCCAGGTCTGCCTGACTCCACAGCCCATGTTTATGTCCCTCGTTGACACTTTAGAGAAAAATGCTTAAGATTAACTGACGGAGAGTGAGACCTGGCAAAGTAGTGCAGCTTTGGGATGGTAGTGGGTGTGATGACTGGTGTGGAGCTGGCGAAAATTAGAAAATGTTACGTTCATTTTCTGGGTAGTCCGAATGGGTAAGCCCTCAACTGCTAACTAAAAGGTTGGAGGTTCCAGTCCACCCAGAGGCACCTTGGAAGGAAGGCCTGGCGATCTCCTTCTGAAAAATCAGCTATTGAAAACCCTATGGAGCATAGTTCTACTCTGACACACATGGAGTTGCCAAGAGCCAGAGTCGACTTGACGGCAACTGGTTGGTTGGTTAGGCCGAGCTTCGCCTGTCTCACCATTGGTACATCACTTACTGATGCCTCAGTGCCTTGGGTATTAGGCTCTCATTTCTTGGGATCTTGTCCTTTTGTAATCAGTTTTTAAGAGTTTATATACTTCTTTTTAGGATATGGAGCAAAATTATAGTTTAATGCTGCCATAAACTCATAATTTTCCACATAAAGACAAGTCTGTCCCATAATCACTCCTAACCTTTACTAATCTCGCACATCTATGGGGTTAGTCACCATGGGTTATTGAAAGGGAGTGCCAGTGGCTCAGCTCAGCAGCATAATCTATCACCCAACGCTGGGGAAAGAACTCAGATTTCAAGTCCTGTTAATGTAGGTTGGTAGCATCAGTTTCACATTTGAAGGGCAGTCCAAAGATTCGAGAACTAGTATCTGCTAGGTCCCTGGGTGGCATAAATGGTTAAGTGCTCAACTACTAGCCGAAAGGTTGTAGGTTCAAACCACTTAGAGGCACTTCGGAAGGTAGGTATGGCAGTCAGCTTCCAAGAGGTCACAGTCTTGAAAACCCTATGGAGCAGTTCTGCTCTGCACACATGGAGACATCCATGACCTGGAATCTACTCAATGGCAACTAATACCAGTATCTGCTAAAACTAACTTCATTATCTAGCAAAACAACAGATTGAACACTGAAAGAATTTTTAGCAATTGGGAAAGTGAATTAAAAGCATAAAAACATTGTGCAAGGCGTTCTTGTATGTACATATTCTTTTATATTCTCCAGGTCTTTTCGTTCCTATTGCTCACTCTTTTCTCATCACCTGGTGAAACCCAGGTGAAATTGTGCACTACAGATTAGTAAGCAAGCACAAGTAAGCCCATGCATACCTTGCTTATTGGGTAATCTTACCATGCCTAATGTATTTAAAAGGCTCACTTTTACTGCAGAGGAATGAACAGATTGCAGGGTGGGGCAAGGGTGGAAGCAGGGAGATAAGATGACAGGCTATGGCAGTAATCCAGGTGAGAGATGATGATGGTTTAGGCAAGGGTGGATGTAGAAGTAGTAAGAGCAGGTCAGGTTCTGGATGTATATTTTTTAACCTTTTAGTATGGAAAATTCCAAATATAGGCAAAAGTAAAATAATCTCAGTGAACCCGAGTCTAGCCATCATCCATCTGCAACAATCAACAATTTACGGGCAATCTTTTATCTATACCCTCGACAACTTCCCCTTTCTGTCCTATTTTGTAGCAGATCCCAAGCATCATACCATTTCAGCTGTAAATATTTCAGTGTGTATCCCTAAAGAGTAAGCAATTTTAGTATAACCGTAATGCCATTATCACCTGAAAAAAACGGTCAAATCCCATCAGTTAAAATATCTGATGGTCTCATAATTGCCATAACTTTTTTTTTTTACGGTTTGAATCAGAATCCAAATAAGGTTACATACTACAACCGGTTGATATATCTAAGTGTCTTTTAATCTATTGGTTCCCCTTCCATCTCTTTTTTCTTCCTTGCCATTTCTTTTGGAAGAAATCGGGTTGTTTGTCCAGTAGAGTTTCTCGCAGTCTGGGAAGTAGCAACACTGCTTCCTAGGATGGGTTATGTTCTTCCATCAGGACACACATAGTATGTCTAGCTGAGTTTCTGGATATCCTTTGAAGATACATTTGGTAGGATTTGCTGGTGGTTTAAGTACCAGGAGGTGGGACAAAAAGAGTGAAGGACGACTGCAAGGTTTTGGGCCTAAGCAATAGGAACATTGGAGTTAACCAGCAGACAACTAGATACAGAGATGAAAAGTTCAGAAGAGAGGACTGAACTGGAGATACGGATTTGAAAGTCATGATTTATTCATTCCGAACTATTAGAGCTTGGTGCTAGGAATACAAGAGTGGCCAAAACAAATAGTCCCTGGAGCTTATTATCTAGTGGGGAACACAAAAAGCTGAATAGTTACGACTATGGTAACAGCTGTGGGAAAAAAAAGCTACATGAAGCTCTGAGGACATCTAATAGGGGGAGCTAACCTAGACTGAAAAGTTCAAGAAATGTCTTCCTTGAGGAAGTAACTTTTGAACTGACATCTGAAAGATAGATAGAAATTGAAAGGGGAAAGGGCTTCCAAGCATGGGGAATCACATGTATAATGATCTGCCTCCGGAGGAAACTGTATTGGAGACCGTTGGTGGCCAGAGTGCAAGAGAGATGGACTGGAGATGAGACTGGAGGATAGGAGCCATGCCATTCAGGGCCTCCCTGGTCATGTTAAGGATTAGGGTCTTACCCTAGGAGCAACAGAAAACCTTTGAATTGTTTAAAGCAAGTTGGAATGAGAGGAGTATTTTAATCAGTTTTATATTGTTAAAAAGTCACTGTGGCTGAAATGTAGAGAATGGCTTGGAAGACATTAGTGGCCAGGAGTAGAGCAGTTAGGAAGCTATTGCAATGGTGCAGGTTGGAGATGATAATGGCTTGGATAAGGTGGTGGTAGTGAAGATGGAGAGAAGGGGAAGGATTTGAGAGCTAGTGAGATGAAACTAGCAGGACTTGATATTGGACTGGGTATGGGAAGTGGGAGTGAAAGAGGGGTCAGAGATAACCTTTTGGCTTTGGAATTGTTGAAACTATGGGAATGCAAAATGTCCTCCATGAAGGCTGTATAGAGAAAGAAGATGGAATGCTAGAAAACACCAGTATTTGAAAGATGAGTCAAATAGCCTGAGGCAGAGAGGAGACCAGAGAAGTATGAAGAAAATTGGGAGAGTTGAAGCTAGGAAGATAGAGATGGAAAGACTCTCAGAAAGGAGCAAACAATTATGTCAAGTGCAGCTGAAGCCAAGTATGGAAAGTGCCCTTTGCAATCAGCAACTAGAAGGTCGCTGGCGGTGGTATGCTGGTAAATGTTTTAACAACCAGCTCTCTGGGGGAGGGGAAATGCCCTGATATACAGTGTTTGCTGGTTTCTGTGTAGTAAATTCTCCCACCGTGTATTATTTTAAGCTACCAACATGATGTCACTGAACACGGAGTTGGGCAGAGATGAGCCAGCTCCAGTGACTCAATTGATCACCGTGGCAAGGGCAGTTTGAGAGTGGTGGTGCGCAGGTGGAAGCTGAAGGGCAGATGGAGGAGTTGAAGTGGAGACAGTGAGTGAGGTCTCCTGTTGCAAGCAGCTTGGCTGTCAAGGGGAGAAGAAAGACAAAAAGGTAGCTATGAGTGAAAGTGTTCCCTCAGGAAGGATGGAACCAAAAGATGAGGAGGCAAAGGAGTTGAGAGCATTGGAAAGAGATTCGTTTTATCCAATAACTACAGAGTCCAACATAAGAAATGCAGACCGCAGTGTCTGATAGACAAACAAAAATAGATGGGCCAGAAAAGAGGTGTGTCAGCAAGACTAAAGAATCCATGTTCTTCACAACTATTTTCATATTTGTCCCTCCACAGGTCTGTTGTAGGGCAGTGATTCATGTCTGTGTTTTAAAGATATGGACACTGAGGCAAAGGGAAGTTAAGGGGCTTGCCCAGGCTCAGGGACAGGACTAACACCAAGCCTTGGTTCCCAGGACACTTTGGTTCACCACCATCAATTGACTATGGTATTTACTGGAAGACCTGGGACTGAGACGTTGACAACTATCAGCCTTTCCTCAAAACAAGTGTTTATCCGTGTGAGGTTCTAAGCCCTTCAGGGTCCTAGATCACTGTTTCTGTTTTTAATTCAGCATGTTCTTCTACAGCACTTAGCATTACCAGGCATTCTTCTAAGCATCTTACAAGTATTATCTAATCCTTACCCCAGTGGAATAGATATTATTATCATCATCCCCATTAGGGTTTGGTATGATTATCTTTTGCTGCACAGTGCCACAAAACTTAGTGACTTAAAACAACCATTTATTATATTTTGCATGGTTCTGTGATTTGCCTGAAATCAACTGAGCGGAGCCTCTCGTGCAGTTACAGTCAGATGGCAGAGGGGCTGGAGTCATCTGTAGACTCCACTGGCCTGGGAAGAGGATGTCTTCACTCGTAGCCTGGTGCCTTAGTGCTCTTCCAGCAGCATCAAGCACTGGCCTGTACCCAGCAGAGCAGCTCTGACCTCCTGCACGGTGGCTCTAAACACCAAGTGTGTATATATGTTGTGTATTGTTTTTCCTTATAAATAATTAAAATCTGAAACGTTTAGTCAACTATTCAAAAGGATCAGATATGGGGCGCCTCAGCCTTGGACTTATCATCAGGAAAGACCAATCTCTAGAGAAGGACATCAAGTAGAGGGTCAGCGAAAATGAGGGAAGCCCTCAATGAGATGGATTGACACAGTAGCCACAACCATGGACTCATACCAACGATCGTGAAGATGGCGCAGGACCAGGCAACATTCCGTTCTGTTATCCTCACCACGAGCTAGTGCTGACTTAACAACAACGTACAAGAACAAATGTTTGGACTAAAAAAAAAAAACCAAACCCAGTGCCATCAAGTCAATTCCGACTCATAGCGACCCTATAGGACAGAGTAGAACTGCCCCATAGAGTTTCCAAGGAGCGCCTGGCGGATTCAAACTGCCGACCCTTTGGTTAGCAGCCGTAGCAGTTAACTACTCTGCCACCAGGGTTTCCATACTCTCCCCAAATCAGAGAGAATCTTTAAACTACTCCAGTGCCCCCTGCTGTATAAAAGCATTGCCCTAAAAATCTGGACCATCTCTTACCTTTTACACATCCTGACCCCTCTAATGGAAGGGCAAGAAAATGCCACTTGTATTTCAAAAAGGTGACTCACTTCACATGAGCTAGGGTGTGGGGGGCGGTTATTGCCAGAGAGAGGGTGACTCACCTCTAGAGTGGCCAGTTCCTCTTCCCAAACTCTGACAAGCTGAGATAGTGCGTAGCCCTGTTAATTTCTGGTTTCTCTGTTTTACTGGACTAAAAGGCCAGGCCCCACAAGTAGACTCAGACATGCCCTACATCTGTGTAAGGGTGACAAGCGGAAAGAGCAGCAGGCCATTTCCCAGGTCTTTTCGAATCAGACCCCATCATTTCTGATGTTTCTCTTCCTGAAAACCAAAGGAAAGCATTCGGGGTCATTATTTTTGTCATCTCTCATCATAATGAGAATTAGCCTCCTCTGCTATTGTTCATGCTGAATATGACAACATTCCAGCCACTGGGCCCTCCTCACCACTCAGTATCATCCTTAGACCCAGGTAAGAGGACTCTGCCTCATGGGGCAAAGAGTCCTCAGGGCCAACAGACATGTGCCCACCCAGAGTCTGTGTCTTCCTCCCAGACCATACTCTGGGTACTCAGGACCTGAAAATTCCCTGCCCACTTCCAGGGCCTACTCAGGTCTCTTCCCTGCTGGTTTCATACCCCTAGGCCCCAACACTGACCAAGAGGCAACTGTTAGGAAGGGACAGAGTTCATTATGTAGTTGCATTCTCCATGTGTGTGCGCACAAGGCCCCCAGCAGTGTGTGATGAAGCAGGGTTGGGGGAAGTAAAGGTTGGGGGAAATCAGCTCTTCTCATGAAATCTCATACCAATGAGCCCAAGGATTCTAAAGTCAAACCTGGCCTTCCAGATTGGTATAAAGGTGTATTTGTCAAGGAAGAACATATTTAATTAGCAGTCTGCTAGACTGGTTTATAGATATAGTTTATAGGCACATGATATATAGGCCTCCATGTGTTCTCACCCCTGGCCCTGCAAATGTTAAGGTTGGACCTGTCACCACTCCCCAAAATGCCTGGCTTTTCATCTCACCATGTTTGTGTACAAGCTCTTGGCCACAATGAAATGTCCATTCTAACCTTCACTCTGCCCATCTACAGACATAATTATTTCTCAATACCTAATTCAAATTCCCCACGAGCATGATTAAGTGTTCTGGAATTCTCATTCTTCACAATGTTATCCATAATTTGTTATGATCCACGAAGTCAAATGCTTTTGCATAGTCAATAAAACACAGGTAAACATCTTTCTGGTATTCTCTGCTTTCAGCCGGGATCCATCTGACATCAGCAATGCTATCCCTGGTTCCATGTCCTCTTCTGAATCCAGCTTGAATTTCTGGCAGTTCCCCGTCAATGTACTGCTGCAACCGCTTTTGAATGATCTCCAGCAGAATTTTACTTGTGTGTGATATTGATATTGTTCTGAATTTCCACATTCTGTTGGAACACCTTTCTTTGGAATGGGCACACACATGTATCTCTACCAGTCAGTTGGCCAGGTAGCTGTCTTCCAAATTTCTCGGCATAGACAAGCGAGCACCTCCAGCATTGCATCTACTTGTTGAAACAATCTCAACTGATATTCTGCCAATTCCTGCAGCCTTGTTTTTCATCAATGCCTTCAGTGCACCTTGGACCTCTTCCTTCAGTATCATCAGTTCTTGATCATATACTACCTCCTGAAATGGTTGAATGGTGACCAGTTCTTTTTGATACAGTGACTGTGTATATTCCTTCCGTCTTCTTTCGATGCTTCCTGTGTCGTTTAATGTTTTCTCTGTAGAATCCTTCAATATTGCAACTTGAGGTTTGAATTTTTCTTCAGTTCTTTCAGCTTGAGACATGCTGAGCATTTTCTTCTGGTTTTGTATCTCCAGGTCTTTGCACATTTCATTATAATACTTTACTTTGTCTTCTCTAGCCACCCTTTGAAGTTTTCTGTTCAGCTCCTGTATATAGTCCAAGAGGCAGTCCTTCAAAGAGAACATGGGGATAAAGTCAAGAAAGGTATGGGTCAGGGATGTATCCTTTCATCATACTTATTCAATCTGTATGCTAAGTAAATAATCCAAGAAACTGAACTATATGAAGAAGAACGAGGCATCAGGATTGGAGGAAGACTCATTAACAAGCTGTGATATGCAGATGACACAACCTTGCTTGCTGAAATGAAAAGGACTTGAAGCATTTACTGATGAACATCAAAGACCACAGCCTTCAGTATGAATTGCACCTCAACATAAAGAAAACAAAATTCCTCACAACTGGACCAATAAGCAACATCATGATAAATGGAGAAAAGATTGAAGTTGTCAAGGATTTCATTTTATTTGGATCCAAAATCGATGCCCATGGAACCAACAGTCAAGGAATCAAAGGAAGTATTGCATTGGGAAAATCTGCTGCAAAAGACATCTTTAAAGTGTTAAAAAGAAAAGATGTCACTTTTGCACCTCATCCAATCCATGGTATTTTCAATTGCCTCATATATATGTGAAAGCTGGACAATGAATACAGAAGACCAAACAATTGAAGCCTTTGAATTACGGTGTTGGCGAAGAATATTGAATATACCATGGACGGCCAGAAGAATGAACAAATCTGTCTTGGGAGAAGTACAGCCAGAATGCTCCTTAGAAGCGAGTTGGTGAGACTTCATCTCACATACTTTGGACATATTATCAGGAGGGACCAGTCCTTGGAGAAGGATATCATGCTTGGTAAAGTAGAGGGTCAGTGAAAAAGAGGAAGACCTTCAATGAGATAGGTTGACACAGTGGCTACAATGGGCTCAAGCACAACAATGATTATGAGGATAGCGCAGGACCAGGCAGTGTTTTGTTCTGTTGTACACAGGGTAGCTATGAGTCGGAACCAACTCAATGGCACCTAACAAGTAACTAAAAACTACAACTAACTAACTACAACAACCTAATTCAAAAATCCCTTCAGAAATGGAATACTTGTCCAACTGCCCCCCTGAACAACTGCCTCTTTACCATGAGACCAGAAGAATTGGATGCTATGTGGATACCATGACTGAACATTTAGAGCAAGGATCCTACAGAAGAATCTTGATCAAAAGGAAGAAAATGAGGAACAGAATTTCAAATTCGCATGGAATTCAGACTTTCTGGAGTGATTGAGGCCAGATGGACCCCACCACCCAGACTATTACCCTGAGGAAATCTTTAAACCTTGAACGGAATCCATCCTCTGAAATCACCTTTGAACCAAATAGTTTAGCCTAATTAGAAAAGAATGTCCACATTAAGCATTATACTCCTTTCAAGAGTTGTATGTGATCAAATTAACCACAGCAACTTGAAAGGATAGATGAGAAGCTGGCGGGGAGAGCAGTGAGTTCGTGTTAATGATGGTGAAATAGTTTGGAAAATGTTGTCGAGGAAGGTGGCACAACCTAAAGAGTGTAACCCATGTCACTGAATTGTACATGTAGAAATTGTTGACATGGGGTATGTTTTGTTGTATATATTTTCACTCCCCCACCCCCGCCAGCAAAAAAAAATCCCCTTCAAAAGCTTCTTCCTTGCAGTATTTTATAAAATCTCTGCTTGCCTTCACCTCAACTCCCACCACAGCTCTCTGGAATAGTTGGTTTACAAGTCTACTTCTGCTATCTGAAGGCAAACCCCTCCAGCCAAGCCTGGAGCTTACTTGCTGATCTCTGCATCCCCAGCATCAATCAGCATGGTGATCTCAGGTGTGAGTTATCTACCACATGTGCCCATTTACCATTCTAGGGTGACCAGCCACCCCGCTTTGCCCAGGACTGAGGGTTTTTCTAGAAATGGCATTGCAGTGCTAAAACCAAGACACTTCTGGGAAAACTAATAGGAAAGAGGCTCTTTGGGCAGGGAGAGGGCATCAGCAGCTACCACAGAAGTAGAACTAATTGGTGCATTTAAGTTTGAGACAACTAATGGGAGGGTCAACTTTCTACCACCCACTCCTGAGCAGGGAGTAAACATCTAGGCCTCACAGAAATCTGGCTGGCTGGGCAAGTCTGGGCTGGGAGAATGGAGGAGGGCTGGGGCCCAACCTCCAGAGTGCTACTAAAATCCTTTATTATTTCACAAAGATTTTCTCTCCTCTTCTTTCTCTGCAGAGCCTCCTGGGGCACCCAGCTTATCATGAGACTTCCAGCTGCCCACACAATGTCTCAGTCTGGCTTTCCCTAATTGCTGACAAAGATGGTCATACTTACAAAGCATGGCATAAAGTTCTTTGATCTGGGAGGGGGTCTCCTCCAAAAAAAGTCTTCAAAGGGAGCAACAACCTCCTCTAAATAGCAGAAGGGGGATTCAAACCCCGGACATCCAACATCATAGTCAACCCTCACAATCCCTACCAGTATAGGTTATGCACAGGCACCTAACTATGGAAAATAGCATCTAGGGCAATTTAGTGTTAACCTGCTGAATGATCTCTCACAGCTGGCGATGGAAACTGTGATGGCCACTAAAACCAAAACCAAATCCGTTGCCATCGAGTCGATTTCGACTCATCACGACCCCATAGGACAGAGTAGAGCTGCCCCCATAAGGTTTCCAAAGAGTGGCTGGTGGATTCGAACTGCTGACTGTTTAGTTAGCAATTGAACTCTTAACCACTATGCTGCTAATTGGCACCCCACCTCAAGCGGTGCCCACAGCAGGCACACATCACCTGGGACCTTGTGCTCTACCTTCCCTCCTCCTCTCCCCCCACCAGGTAGGGCCTCTGGTTGTGTACCTCTTTTGAGGACACGTTGAATAAAAGCCAATCAAAATGATGACAAAACACATTACTCAGCTAAAACCGACTGAGCCAGGCATTGTGCCAGATACTTCCAACTTTATTCCTCAGAAGGCCCTGAAAGGAGGGTTTCACCGTTTCATAGGTGCAGAAAGTAAAGGTCCAAGTCCAAGGACTCCACTGCCCCTGAGTGGTGAGGCTCCACCGATAACCCCAGTTTACTGAAAACTCCTCAGTCTCAGATCTGGATATACCGGGGCTCGGACCACACCCCTTCCCAGTGCACTGCGTCCCTCGCTTGGTGCTGCTCAAGGAACACTGAGCCGTCATGTCCCAGTGCCTGTAAGACCATTCAGCTGGGCTTTTACAGATGAAAGCAAGCATGCCAGAGTAGATGGCCCCAGCGATGTGGGCATTTATGAAGATCTATCTACCTCAGTTTCCAGGAACTCTTACACCTAAAGGAAATGATTAACGAAACTGGAAGCAGACCATGTGTCTGTATGTGCTTATGTATTATGTATGTATTTAAAGGAAACCCTGGTGGTGTAGTGGTTAAGAGCTATGGCCACTAACCAAAAGGTCAGCAGTTCGAATCCATCAGGAGCCCCTTGGAAACCCTATGGGGCAGTTCTACTCTGTCCTATACGGTCGCTGTGAGTTGGAATCAACTAGATGGCAACGAGTTTGTTTTTTTTTTTTTTTGTTTCTGGATGTTTTTAAAGCATGTGCAGGTACATAGTAAAAAAAAAATTCCAAATAGTACAAAAGGGTTTTTTGTTGTTGTTGCTTTTAGTTGCCTTTAATTCCAGCTCATGGTGACCCCATGTGTGCAGAGTAGAACTGCTCCATAGAGTTCTCAAGGCAGTGACCTTTTGGAAGCAGATCACCAGGCCTGTCTTTTGAAGCTCCTCTGGGTGGGTTCGAACCGCCAACCTTTCAGCTAGTAGTCAAGCACTTAACTGTTTGCGCTATGCAGAGACAGTCTCCTCTCCCACTCTGGCCCCCGGATTTCTCCCTAAAGCATGCGTTGTTACTGGATCTTGGATCTCCTTCTATAGCTAGCCTATGCAGACCTAAGCATATATATGTTTGTGTCTGAACTTACATTTTTTCTTTTTTTACACAAATCAGAGCACATTGCATACCCAACTCAATATCCTATTTAGTTTCTTTAACAACACATTATGAAGAACCTTCCATGTGGGGGCATATGTTGTTGGTGCTTTTAGCTGCCGTCAAGTCGGTTCCCGACTCATGGGGACCCTATGCACTATGAAACACTGCCCCCGGGCCATCCCCGTGATTGGTTGTGGATCAGACCATTGTGATCCACAGGGTTTTCATTGGCTGATTTTTGGAAGTAGATGGCCAGGCCTTTCCTCCTAGTTCATCTTTGTGGAGTAGCTCTACTTAGTCAGCAACTCTGCATGAGCACGGCCCTTGAGGCCTATGATGATGGGTTCAACTTCATTGCCCAGCTTTCTGCCCTGGAGTCTCCCGGTGTTAAATCAAAAGATCTGCATGACTTGTGTGTGGGCTGGGGCCTCGTCCAACAACAGTATTTCACATTTGTTTGTGGGCGAGATGTGATGGGGTGACATACAGTGATGAAATGAACTGTGTGAGTTGTGTAAGCCTTTGAACTTATTTTTGACAGTGTTTTCACCTTACTTTGTCAAGTTGCCGGCATGTTATTCTTAAGAAATTCCATACACATGTTTATGTAAAACTTGTTTTTAAACATGTCCTTTTTGAGAAAAGTATTTTTTACAAAGGGAAACAAAACATGTTTATATCTAAAGAGCGAATAACGTAAACAAGTTGTCTGCGTTTTCGAGAAAGCCTGTGGAGGTAGGATAAGATCTGTGCTAACGGCCCTGACGGCTGTAACCGCCCTCCTTCCCAGCAGGCCGAACCCTCACTGCACGGCAACCGAGAACACTGAACAAAACCCACGGGCCAGAAGGTGACACCAGCCTTTGTGCAGACCAGAGAAGAAAATCTTGCCAGCAGAGGTCGCTGATGCACAGGCTGAGAGTCAGCAGCAGGCAGGCAGAGAGACCCATTACGGCAAAGCCGTGCCTGCCTCTCCCGGCATCCTCTCCGTTAACATGCTTCCTGCTTAGCTTATTGAAGAAAATAAAGGTATATGTTGCACTAACCAAGTGTATGCATGCCATCAGCCATGCCTCTCGGTAGTACCTGCCTCTAGATATCCCAGACTTACAGGGTTTTAGTTTAACTTTAATACTCAAAATAAAACAGGCAATGACTGAGACACAGAACGTCACGTTCTACTTCCTTTTCCCATTTGACCCCACCAACCTGGGACTGTACCTTATCAAGTTCATCCCACACCGTGGGATTACTGGGTGAAGACCCCCACACATACACACACACTTATAAAATGGGCTGAGACCCCTACAGAGTAGAGACGGTATGGTGGTGTGGCATGAAGTGGCACAGCCCAGCAGAGGAGGTGAAAAGACAAAGTACCTGTGGACAGCCAAATGGAATAAGAAGCACATATGAGCCACCTGTGGGCCAAGAGCTTGTTTTTATGAGCCACCTGTGGGCCAAGAGCTAGACACGACAGTTAAAACACGTTGCTGTTAACTCCAAGTCATAGTGACCTCTTGCGGGTCAGAGTAGAACGGTGCTCCTTAGGGTTTTCAAAAGCGGGTTATTTAGAAGTAGATTACCAGGTCTTTCTTCCAAGGTACCTCTGGGTGGACTCCAACCAAGAGCGTTAACCATTTGCATCACCCAGGGACTCCACCCATGACAGTAGCTGAGTACAGTGGACAAACTTGCCAGCCCTCTCAAGTGGCCACCAATAGAAGGAAAAGTTGCCACTGGGGCAGTCCATTCATGGAGGGTGAAGGGGGAGAAACCAAGAATTTGTAGGATGGGAGGAGCAGAGTACTTCAACACCTGTTGAATTACCGCATGACAACACCCACCTCATACACTGCCTAGAGCCAAGATGCTGCCAGCCTCAGGGACCATCTGAGAATACTAACAGTGGCAGCAAGAAATCCCTTGAGAAGGGGAAGAAGCTGTGCATTTGTCTAGGAGGGGTTCTGAGAAAGAGGCATGTGACCTAGGCCTAAGCCAGTCGATACTTTGTATTTCCATGATCACAGTGATTCGCTCGACGATGTGCATGTGACCCACTCAGAGCCAATGAGACTTAATGACTCATTAGTGGGAATGCTGTAAAACAGAAGCTATGTTTCTCTCTTGACTGGACTTGGAGATACAGAAGTCCAGAGGTGCTGCCTCCATCTTGCCACCAGAAGAGAAAACCTAGAACTGAATGGGACTACTTCGGGGCTCCTGAGATCACGATTAATCCAGTGGAAACACCTAAAGGTGCAGGGAAATTGAGTTCTGATGACATAGTTTGGGCCCTGAATCCAGCCATACCTGAAGTTAATGTTACTCCTGAATTTTCAGTGATGTGAGCCAAAGAACTCCCTTTTTTGCTGGTAAAAACTGCTCTCTTTACCTACTTTACCTACTGGAGCAAGAAAATTGAGGTAACACTTCTCTGGGCCAGTTCTGATGTCTGCTGCCCTTAGGATTCCTTGTATTGAGGCTGATCTGAGATAAACCCAATTAACCAAGACAAGCTGCTCAGGCTCAAAAAGGTCATCCAGAGCTTGTTCTCCTACGAACATCCAGGCCATTCTGACTCTCTGGGACTACTGCTAGACCCAGGTGGGAGCCAACAACTTTAATGCATAAATTTGAACTCCAAGATCAATACAGCAAAAACAATACTTTTGTCGCCTATCACCTACAGAAAGCAACACAGACTTAGAAGTATCTCCTTGAAACTGAAGTTGAAACTTCTAATTAAAATTTTAAGAGCTTAGTGGGGCCCTGGTGACTCAGTGAGCTTGGCTGCTAGCCAGAAAAAGATGGCAGTTTGAATCCACCAGCTGCTCCTTGGAAACCCTATGGGGCAGTTCTACTCTGTCCTACAGGGTCTCTGTGAGTCAGAAACCACTCAATGGTGCAGGTTTTTTTTTTTTTAAGCAGAAGAGGTATTAACTGAATGGTTCCCATTACTATTCATGTAAGGTGTGTAAAGTATTATTGATATTCTCTTTATTCAAAGTTCTGCCTTTATTCCTTTCTTTTAGTGATGGTAAAAAATTCGAGGGTCATTTTTTCTCTTTTGTTCTTTTTTATTGAAATTAAATGTACCCACAGTAAAGTGAGCAAATCTGATGTGTACTGCCTGGTGGATTTTAACATGAAAGACAAGTTATTTGGCCTTGCTAGGTCTCAGTGTCTTCATTTGTCAAGTGAGTTAGGGAGAGAGAGTATTTCTTAAAAGAGATACTCGCTATCCTCTCAGAGACTCTTCCAAGTCATTGACACCCATTTTGCAGTTTCTGATGCACATTTGCATGCAATGGTACCCATGTCACAATTGCAGTATGTCTTGTATCCCACATCTTACGCAGTGGCCTTGGCATAGTTGGCATTGGAAACACCTTTGTTAAGCTGAATTCCACCAAGGGCTGCTTCTGACACTATCTCTGCAAAAGCCTGGCTTTGGGAGCCGGAGGCTGTTAACCTCACAGCCCATGACCCACGGCACTTTCGTAGTCACCGCAGTGCACACAGCTGACAGGAGCTGGAGATTCCATCTCCACCCCACTGGGAAATGGGGGAGTGTCATAGATTGACTTGCGTCCCCCAAAAATATGTGATTCAATTTGGCTGGGCCATTGCGTGATTGTCCACCATTTTGTCATCTGATATGATTTTCCTATGTGTTGTAAATCCTGCCTTTATGATGTTAATGAGGTGGGATAGGCAGCAGTTATGTTAATGAGGCCAGACTCAATCTACAAAATTGGATTTTGTCTTGAGCCAATTTGTTTTGGGATATAAAAGAGAGAAATGAGCAGAGAGACAGGGAGACATCATACCACCGAGAAAGCAGTGCTGGAAGCAGAGCACCTCCTTTGAACCTGGGGTTCCTGGGTGGAGAAACTCCTAGTCCAGGGGAAGATTGATGACAAGGACCTTCCTCCGGAGCTGACAGAGAAAGAAAGCCTTCCCCTGGAGCTGACGCCCTGAATTTGAACTTCGAGCTTACTTTAGGTAAGAGCTATGGTTGCTAACCAAAAGGTCGGCAGTTCAAATCCACCAGGCACTCCTTGGAAACCATGTGGGGCAGTTCTACTCTGTCCTATAGGGTCGCTATGAGTCAGAATCGACTCGATGGCAATGGATTTTTTTTTTTTTTTTACTGTGAGGAAATAAATTTTTCTTTGTTAAAGCCATTCACTTGTGGTATTTCTGTTTTAGCAGCACTAGTTTGTTGTTTAGATAACTAAGACAGGGAGTAAAAAAAAATTTATTGGTGGGTGGGTGGATGGATGGGTGGATGGATGGATGGATGGATGGATGGATGGATGGATGGATGGATGGATGGATGGATGGATCTCAGTTCCAAATCTTCCAGGGAGAGGAAATACACTAAACAAAAACCAACAAAATAGAAAATCTCAACAGGCCTATAACAATTGGAGAGATTGGATTAGTAATTTTAAAAAAAGAAAAAAAAACCTCTCAACAAATAAAAGTCCTGGACCAGATGACTTCACTGGGGAGTTCTACCAAATATTTAAAAAAAGAATTGACACCAATCTTTCTTAAATATCTCCAAAAAATAGAAGAGGAGGGAACACTACCTAACTCCTTCTACAAGGCCAGCATTACCCTGATACCAAAGCCAGGCAAAGACACCACAAGAAAATAAAACTATAGACCGATATCCCTAATGAATATAGATGCAAAAATCCTCAACAAAATGCTATCAAACTGAATCCAACACTATATCGAAATGATTATACACTGTGAGCAAGTGGGATGTGTCCCAGTAATGCAAGGGTAGTTCAACATAAGAAAACCAATCAATGTAATAAAACCAAAAACCAAGCTTACTGCTGTTGAGTCAATTCCGACTCACAACAACTCTATGTCAATGTAATAGACCGCGTTAATAGAACAAAGAAAAAGAATCATGTGATCATCTCAATTGATGGAGAAAAGGCATTTGACAAAATCCAACACTTTTTCAGGATGAAAACACTCAAAAAACTAGGAAGAGAAGGGAAATTTGTTAATATGGTAAAGGGCATTTATGAAAAACTCATGGCTAACATCATACTCAATGGAGAAAGACTGAAAACTTCCCCTCTAAGATCAGGAACAAGACAAAGATACCTACTCTCCCCGCTGCTATTCAACATTGTACTGGAAGTTCTAGCCAGAGCTATTAGGCAAGAAAAAAATTTAAAAGGTACCCAAACCAGAAAAGAAGTAAAACTATATTCACAGATGGCATAATCCTATATATAGAAAATCCTAAATAATCGACAAGAAATCTACTAGAATGAATAAGTGAATTCGGGAAATTTGCAAGGTACAAGATCAACAGACAAAAACCAGTTGGGTTTCTATACACCAGCAATGAACAATCTGAAAAGAGGATAATTCCATTTGCAAAGCATCTAAAAGAATAAAATACCAAAAAATAAGTTTAACCAAGGAGGTGAAGGGCGCACACACTGAAAACTATAAAAGCATTGCTGAAAGAAACGAAAGAAGACCTAAATAAATGGAAAGACATCTTGTGTTCTTGGATTCAAAGAATGTCAGTGCTACTCAAAGCTATCTATAGATCTAATGCAATCCCTTTCAAAATTTCAGCAGCCTTTTTTGCAGAAATGGAAAAGCTGACCCTCAAATTCATATGGAATTGCAAGGGACCCTGAATAGCCAAAGCAACCTTGAAGAAGAAAGTATAAGGACCCATACTTCCTGATTTCAAAACAGTCTATAAAGCTACCGTAATCAAAACATGGAGGTACTGGTATAAAGATAAACATATAGATCAATGAAATAGAATTGAGATTTCAGAAATAAACTTACATCTACGGTCAGTTAATTTTCAACAAGAGTGCCAAGGATATCATTGCTGATGTCAGGTGGATCCTGGCTGAAAGCAAGGAATACCAGAAAGATGTTTACCTGTGTTTTATTGACTATGCAATGGCATTCAACTGTGTGGACCATAACAAATTATGGATAACTTTGTGAAGAATGGAAATTCCAGACCACTTAATTGTGCTCATGAGGAACCTATACATAGACCAAGAGTCAGTTATTCAAATACGACAAGGTGATACTGCATGGTTTAATGTCAGGAAAGGTGTGTACCAGGGTTGTATCCTTTCACCATACTTATTCAATCTGTACGCTGAGCAAATAATCTGAGAAGTTGGACTATATGAAGAAGAATGCGGCATGAGGATTGGAAGAAGACTCATCAACAACCTGCGATATGCAGATGACACAACCTTGCTTGCTGCAAGTGAAGAGGACTTGAAGCACTTACTGATGAAGATCAAAGATCACAGCCTTCAGTATGTATTACACCTCAACATAAAGAAAATGAAAATCTTCTCTTCTGTACCAATAAGCAACATCGTGATAAACAGAGAAAAGATTGAAGTTGTCAAGGATTTCATTTTATGTGTATCCACAATCAACAGCCATGGAAGCAGCAGTCAAGAAATCAAAGGACATGTTGCATTGGGCAAATGTGCTGCAAAAGACCTCTTTAAAGTGTTAAAAAGCAAAGATGTCACTTTAAGAACTAAGGTGCACCTGACCCAATCCGTGCTGTTTTCAGTATCCTCATATGCATGCGAAAGCTGGACAATGAATAAGGAAGGCCGAAGAAGAATCGATGCCTTGGAATTATGGTGTTGGCGAAGAGTACTGAATAGACCACGGACTGCCAGAAGGATGCACAAATCTGTCTCGGAAAAAGTACAGCCAAGAAAGCTCCTTAGAATCAAAGATGACAAGGCTTCATCTCACATACTTTGGACATGATATCAGGTGGGATCGGTCTTTGGAGAAAGACATCCTGCTTGGTAAAGTACAGCGTCAGAGAAAAAGAGGAAGACCCTCAACAAGATGGATTGACACAGTGGCTGCCACAACGGGCTCAAGCACAGCAACCATTATAAGGATGGCCCAAGACCCGGCAGTTTTTCATTATGCTATACATAGCGTCGCTGTCAGTTGGAACCTACTCGACAGCACCTAACGACAACAACGACAGCAACAAATCTTTATGGAGCCGTCTTCCTCATCTTTCTCCCAAAGAGCAGCTGGTGGGTTGGAGCTGCTGGTTTTTGCTTAGCAGCGGAGCACTTAACCACTGAGCCACCAGGACTCCTCATATATATTTTACCACAATAAAATTTAAAAAAAGAAGAGGAAGAAGGAGAAAGCCGACTCTGTGGTAAGCAGGCTCTTGTTCTGACAGGAAAGGAGATTGTCTGATTATCCACCCTGGGGTTTATTATTAAAATCAATTTCCAGTTCCCCCTTAATGTAACTACACAAGCTCCTCCGAAAACTGGAGGTCAGCATCTCATTTTGAGCTGTGACAAAACCACAGTGTTTATAAATTGTTGCCGGAAAGTTTGCTTTGTGCCTAATAAATCTTGGATCAGCTGGGTAAGAAATATGTCTATCAGTTAGGATGCTTTGGGCTGCAGTCAACAAAAAACCCAACGTAAATGAAGTCCCAAAGTAGGCAATGCTGAAGTTCAAGTGTGTCAACAAGGGCCCAGACCTCTATTCACATCTGTGACTTCTGTCCATAGTGTCTACCCTCACGATCAGATGGTAGACAAAGGCACTCCAAGCATCAGGCACCTCACCAAAGCAAGAAGAAAGGGGAGTAGAGCAGCACTTTCCTTGAAGGCCCTCAGAGGCTACAATTTAGACCAATTCCTGGCAAAGAGGAAGGGATGGCCATGACAAGGGTTGTCCCTTGGGATTGGGCTCATAGCCACCCAATAGCTATTCAAAATCAGGGTTCTGTGAGCAAGGAGGGAGGAGACATGAATTATGGGTGAGCCACCAACATGTCTGCCACAACACAGCACATTGGCAGTCATTGATGATCATCCAGGCCAATCCAACTTCAACTAAACGAATTGTTTTTTAAATTTAAATAATCCATTTCTACAGTAAAACTGGATTACAACCACTGTCAGACAAGCAAGGACTGTAAAAATCTCTGGTGGCTTCTGGAGGCCCTTGATGACAATGGAGGCCTTCTTGCTCTGTTTACCACAGATTCTCCACAGCAAGTGCAGAGACTTGATAAGTGTGCTCGGCCTCTTCCTGAGTAAAGGTCGTGGCTCTGGGAGAAAGTAGCTCATTGTATGGCCTTGTAGAACAGTCTTCATTTGTTCCTGCTCAGTGAAACTCACCATCTGGGAACAGAACCGAATCCCTTTTCACTTCCTCTGCTAGCTCCACCTCGAGAGCACACCCACATAAGCCTGGATAAGTGACACTGTGAGGGACAAGTATGGGGGTGGGCAATGAACGTGGAAGGGGCAAAGGTTGAGGGCAAGGGGTGATTTCTCAGGAAGTACCACAAATGTCACCTAAGAAGCTCATGTACTAACAATTGGCCCTTTATTTCCACCGTTTTTCTGCAGTTATGGAGGCAGGGCCAGAGCTACCTTGAATGCAGAAAGTGAGTGAATGTGCGCGCGCGTGTGTGTGTGCGTGTGTGTGTGAAACAGAGATATAGATCAGGGGTCTGTGTGTGTGTATGAGTGGGAAGGAGGAAGTGGGCAGCACCAGAGGGCCAGAGAGTGAGTTGTACCTCTTGTGACTAGCACATCCCCAGGGATCACCCTGGGTCTACAGGGCAGGAGGAAAAGTCTTACCTCTCCTTCCCTTCCTTCTCAGGGTAGGGTGGAGAGCATGGGACTAAATGGGTGAAAGAACATGTGTGTGTTGGATCGTTATCATTGTCACATGCTCTCTTGGCATTTTTCTACCTTCTTCCTTGTTCTGCCTCCACACCCATACTTTCACCTTGTCTCCTTGTCTCCTTGTCTCTGCATATGGCTGAAGTAGTTAGTGCCCACTTCTCCCAAGACCAGGGTATATACACCACTACAAAAAAAAAAAAATCAAACCCATTGCCGTTAAGTCAATTCCAACTCATAGCTACCCTACAGGACAGAGTAGAACTGTTCCATAGGGTTTCCAAGGACCGGCTGGTAGATTTGAACAGCTGACCTCCTGGTTAGCAGCTGAGCTCTTAACCGCTGCACCATACCACTAGGCACCCAAAGTTATTTCAGGGAGCACACACAGACAGAAATTTTATAGTTTAATAGATATGCATTTATTTTAATTTTCATTACCAAAAAAAAAAAAAAAAATGCAGATTTTATTGTGGCCATGAGAATGCTATTGATTCTCGAGCTCTTTGTCCAGGAGAAGAATGTTGAACTCTTTCTAGAGGCTGGAAGAAAAAAGACTCAGACTGAGGCGACTTGAATGGCATCATGGTGATTTCAGGATTAAAAATTATGATTTTTAGCTCCTAATCCAATATTTTTTTTTCTTCACACCACATTTCTGTGAGATACATCAATCTCATTTGGCGAACTTTCTGTTTTTACAGTAACGGAGATCTTCTTGTAAGTTGCTTAATGGAAATGGCTGCTTTCTAGAGGATAATCTAGGGAGCCAGTAATTTCTCGATTTTAACTCAATTTCTAGTGCTACTTTTATCTAAGGTTCTGAACAAATCTCTAAATATCTTTCTATTTCCTCATCCAGGAAATTAACAGATAGCACCGATGTTTCAATGGGTTTTTAGTTAAGGACTTTAACAGTAATCAGTTTCTATAGCCTGGTTTCCAAGAAAGTTTAATTGAAATTAAATCCCAGTGCCCCGAATAAAATCTACAGCACGTATAAGATTACACAGCTCATGTTTCTGTGCCAGTCTTTTTTGTAAACTTCTGCATTTCTCACTGTAGATTCAACGTAACTGAGACATCTAGTGTCCAGTCCTAAGAAAAACAAATATCCACAGATTCTAGGTTTAAATAATTCACACATTCCTTTCATGGTACCTCTGAGTAGAACTATGAATTCTTCTCCCTCCCCCAATTCTGGAAACCCTCTTCTTGGTACTTTCTGGGTTTAACCCTTTCCCAGCTGAAAAAGTTTTTCATTTCAGAGAATCTCATGCTATGTTTCCCACACTTACTCTTCTTGTTATTATAATAAGAGTGTTGTCATTCACATGGATAAAACGCATCCACTCAGCCCCACTTCACCCTCCTCCAACTTTTTAAAGCAGCTGTTCCAGGAGAAGATTGCTTCTCTTCTTCACTGGGGTTTGCCTCCAGTGTAACACTTTGTTTTCAGAATTTCTAGTCACTATATTTCTAAATATATATAGGAGCTCTGGTGGTGCAGTGGTTAAGAGAGAGCTTGGCTGCTAACCCAAAGGCCAGCAGTTCGATTCCACCAGCTGCTCCTTGGAAACCCTATGGAGCACTTCTGCTCAGCCCTATAGGGTAAACTCAAGGTATTTAAATTATTTTATATGTATACATTGTTGATAGTTGCAGTGGAGTTGGCTCCAATTCATGGCAACCTTATGTGGAACAGAATAAAACACTGCCCAGTCCTGTACCACCTTCCTGAGGGTCGCTATGTTAAAGTCCATCGCTGTAGCTGCTGTGTAAGTCCATCTCAGTGAGGGTTTCCCGTGTTTCCACTGACTCTCTGCTTTACCAAACGTGATGTGCTTTTTTAGCAATTAGTCTTTCCTGGCGACATGTTCAAAGTAAGCGAGATGAAGTCTGGCCATCCTAGCTGGTCACTTTATTACCAACTGAGTTTTTAATGTCCAGTGTGGGCTTTGGTGCATGGAGAAAAATACACGTAGTAACTTGTGCCTGAATCAGTATTCAATTCATTCAAGTCTAAGTTAAAAATAATTAAACTTTTAAAGTCAACCTAAATGCAGTATTTTGTTTATATATTTGTTTTCTTGTTTAATTGCTTGTTAAAATAAGCTTCATGAAGGCAAGTAAATAAATAAATTTTGAATCCCTGTCTGAACTCAACCAGCTTGTTCCCCTCCTGGTTTACATTAAAGGGATTTTCCCCCCTTTATGCCTTCCTCAGATATCTTATCTTTGACTATTCTGAAACCCCTTGATGGATAATATAGAAGGAGATCCCCTTTTAAACGTTGAAATCACTTTACAAACATAGTGAAATACACACTTAGGAATGTTGCTGCCATTATTATCCGGTTGGCATTTATTAGCTCTTTTGTATCAATTCTCAATAAACACTTGTTGAATAGGATGTAGTTACATTCTGAGAATTGGCAAAATGATTTTAGTAGTTCATTTGGAAGAAAAAAACAAGCAAGAATAGTAAGAAAAAATCCAAAGGCAATAGTGATGAGAGACACTTGGATATTAAAAAGTATTAGCAAGTTATTACGGTTTAAAAAGTATAGTATTGATACAATAGTTGACAGGCTGTTTAAAAGAACAAAAATGACAGCTATGAAATTGATTTTCATATACAAGATTATCTTATTTACAATAAAGGGAGGAATGCAAACCAATGAAAAGCAAATGGCCTTATTAAATAAATGGTGTTGAGATTATTACCTATTTTGGGGACAATGTGAAGCTTGGTTCAAATCATACATGAAAGTAAATTTCAAATGAAGTAAAGACTGCAATGGAAACAAGAAAATCAGAAAAACAGAGTAAAAACTAACTACATATATATCTGATCTCTGGACAGAAAGGATGTTCTCAACACAAAAGTGATGATAGAAATTATCACAAAGTAAAAGACTGAGTGTAGATACATAAAAATGGACAATCTCTATATGGTGAAAATACCACAAACAAGGCTATTCACAAAAAAAAAAAAAGGAAAAAAGATAAAAAGACTAGGAATAAAGACTTTTCCAGTGTAATAACAAATGTTTACAATAATGACTGAAGAACTGCATATGAATGAAAATGGTGTCATACCATCACTGTAGATTGTAATTCTATCAGGAATATCTTTGTCGTCAAGAGACCCATGTATGTCACGTAGGTAATTTCCTTAGTAATTCCATTCCCTGACTACTTTGTGCAACAGAAATTCTACTTTAATTTAATACAAATAATTTCTTTATCTGAAATGTGGACAATGGGTGAAACAAACATACTGCTTAATAGGGAAAGAGAAGACAAGAAGTTTAGCTGAAGCAATGAAGCCAAATTTTTAAAGGCCAGGGAAGATCTTAGGTCAGCAAAATTTTGCTTGGGTTTAAAATGTGTTTATTTTGTACAGGGAAAGTGTAATTATACAAAGAGCTGGATTTTCTGTTTTATCCAACAGATGGCACTACAATAGCACCATGTCTCAGGAATACCAGCTCCGGGGAAAGAAGCCCGCCATGAACCATCAAGACCACTTCCTGTAGCGAATGTGTGGTCCCTTATTTGTCTGTGTTAGCTTGTGGTCTTCGAGAACCTCATTCTGTTACAAAACACGACACAGGACCCAACGCAGAAATACACTTAGTAAAGTCTAGTTGATGACAATAATACCAGTCACTCTTCCTAGGGGTGAATTCATTTATTCATTCACTCATTTATTCTGCAAATAAATATTTACTGAGTACCTGCTGGATGCTGGAAATACAACAGTGAAGAAAATACACAGACCCTACTCGTATGAACCTATGGATTAGGGGAGGAACAGACAGTAATAAAATGCTCAAAAAACCCAAAACCCACTGCGGTGGAGTTGATTCCAACTCATAGCAACCCTATAGGACAGAGTAGAACTGCGGCACAGAGTTTCCAAGGCTGTAAATCTTCGCGGAAGGGAACTGCCACATCTTTCTCCTGTGGAACGACTGGTAGGTTCGAACCACCGAACTTTCGATTAGCAAGTGCTTTGATCACAGTGCCACCAGAAAAACCAGGGCGCCTACTAAAATGCTCACATCAACAGAATAGTCACCGACTGTGGTAAGTGATACAAAGGAAAAGAACAAACCACTAGCAGTACTGCTATCAGGATAGGATGAGGCAAGGCAGAAGGCTGCATAAATATGAACTAATTTCTGTACAGAATGAGATAGGAATTGTTTAAAATGTTAAAATCTACCCCGTGTTTATAGATTAGGTTTTTAGGAGCATCTGTGGCACCCTTTAAAAATAACTCTCCCCCACTGCCATGGTAATCAACAGACACAGGGAAAAAATGCCCCATTCGTCTGCCACCAAACGTTATAAAATCCAGGATGGGGTCCACGGTTTCCCTCCTAAATAGCTTTTCTTTCTCTACTGTCTATCCCCATGAAAATGTAATAAGTCCATCAGAGGCTGCACACAACCCAAGACTTAAATTTCTCAGGCATGATTTTCTTGGTGTCAGTTCCCTTCTCATGAAGCGACCAGAAGTGCTGACTCTCTCAAAGCTGACTTTCTAGTTTCTTACCCTGTTGTTCAAAGATCTTCACGACATGCTCCCACTTCCTTTCTGCCCTGCCTCCCACAGGTCCCTGTACAAATACTGTAAGCTGAGAAGTATACCTCCCGTCCCTGGAATAGACATGGCTTATCTTTCTTCCCTGCCTCTGCTCCATGCCATGCCAGGCATCTGAAGCGGCTTCTCTCTCATGTCAGTAAACAATGCCTTCCTAAATAAAGCAAAATCACCAACTCTTTAGATGGCAAAAATATTCCAGTCTTTTTTTTTTTTTTCCTGTTTTGTTTTTTAAGGCTTGATGATACCAAGAATGGTGGATTTAAGTATATGTATTTGGCAAAATTAAAAGTTGATGACCCTTTGTTAGCCCTTCCATTAAACATGTTTTATTATACTCATCTTTCTCATTGTAGAGTCAGGAAAGCACAGTCCTACAAAGGAGCCCCCCTTCCCAGGCCCTGGCCTGATTCCTCTTGGGAGAGAAAGTTAGCCCACACCCGGAGGGCTATCCTAATCCTGAGGCTCCTGTGAGTTCACACCAAGAGACCTCGAGATGGCAAAGAGCCCTTTCTTCTGTCTGTTAAGACTCCCCCTCAGAGTTCTGGTTTCCTGTCTGAGGACCTGCATCTTCTTCCAGCCATTGACTGGACAGATGTGGTCTACCCACAGGGCTGCGGCCTCAGCCGTTCAGGGCTCTATGGAACAACTACATTAGAACATGGCATGTGGGAAGAAAAATTATCAAAGTATATAATAGTGATAATATAGTTTTGCAATACCTGAATATGCTGCTTTCTTTTATGTTTCCTTATAATGACCTTCCTCCCATTTTTCCAGAAGTTTCCAGTTGCCTCAGAAAAGTTTAGAGTTGTTACAGAAGGGATGCAAAGAAAAAAGAGAAAGACGAAAGAGAAGTTAATTATCAGTTTCTGACATCCACATAGGATTTTAGGATTTTTCAGCCAAGTAATAGTCCTAAGAGCTAGGCTTTGTAAAAGAGAGAAAAGTTGTCTTAGTCATCTAGTGCTGCTACAACAGAAATACCACAAGTGGGTGGCTTTAACAAAGAGAAATTTATTCTCTCATGGTCTAGGAGGCTGGAAGTCTGAATCCAGGGTGCCAGCTCCAAGGGAAGGCTTTTTCGGGGGCTCATCACTCTTCTCCAGTCAAGGAGCTTTTCAGGGCAGGTAGCCCAGGTCCAAAGGACACGCTACTCTCCTGGCTCTTGAGTCTTGGTGGTATGAGGTCCCCCCGTCTCTCTGCAAGCTCTCTTTTATATCTCGAACCGAACAGCAAACCCTTTGCATCAATTCCAACTTGTAGTCACCCTGTAAGACAGGGTAGAACAGCCCCATAGGGTTTCCAAGGAGTGGGTGGTGGATTTGAACTGCCATCCTTTTTGGTTAGCAGCTGAGCTCTTAACCACTTTGCCACCAGGGCTCTTTATGTCTCAAAAGACAGCCTAATTTTGTAGATTGAGTCCTGCCTCATTAACATAATTGCCTCTAATCCTTGGAAACCCTATGGGGCAGTTCTACTCTGTCCTGTAGGGTTGCTATGACTCAGAATGGACTTGATGACAATGGGCTGGGCTTGAGCCTCTAATCCTGCCTCACTAACATCATAAAGGCAGGATTTACAACACATAGGAAAATCATATCAGGTAACAAAATGGTGGACAATCACACAATACTGGGAATCTTGGCCTAGCCAAGTTGACACACATTTTGGGGGAGGACACAATTCGATCCATGAGAGTTTTTCCAGATTTCCTTTCTCTGTATTGTTGGAATATCAAGAACCAGACTGTGGACTTGATCACAGAGTTTTACACAGGGATGTTCTAGTGTAGAGCGAAAGAGAAAGAGGAAAGAAAGAAGAGGGAGGTAGGTGAGGTGGGCCATGAGAGGTGAATCCAGTTCTCCTGATTCTGTCAAAGAGGGAAGGTTTATTAAATAGGTGGAGGGAAAGACTGAGGGCTTCTGAAGGCTTTACCTTTGGGACTCTGGGAGGAACTCGCCCTGCAGATTGCCTGGCACCAAGGTCACATCAAGGTTAACTCAACAGCATAGTGTGATTATATATGGAGAGGGACTGAATATAATTTTCTGGGCTGTCCCCAAGAACACTGTGGAATAGACTGGACCCAAGAGTGCCCACCTGATCCAGAGAAGACGTCTGGGATGCAGTTGAGTTGAGAGCAACAGGCCTGCCCCGCCTCTGGCCACCATGAGGAAGAGATGAGTCAGCATCAAGGCTGGAGGTGGACATTTTAGGCAAGAGACAGATGGAGGAGGTGGGGTCTGGAGCAGCAGCCAGAGCAGGAGCTGAGTCATCAGGGCACAAACAGGCCCTTCCAAGCCAGGAAGGACCAGACCGCAGGTACCCTAGATACAGCCTAACAGCAGGCATTCACAGAATCCCACGGATGGGGACAGCCTCACCCTCAAATCCAGAGAGTATGCAGACCACCTACCTGCAACAGAAATCAGCCAGGATGCAGAAGATGCTACAAGGTCCTGAGGATTCCATCTTTTCTCTGTCTTCATGTGGTTCTTTAGCCACAACTCCACCAAAAACCCAGACACCAGTTTGGAGAGATAGAAAGGGAGGATGCAGATATCCAAGAGACTAAGTATATTTTAAGGAGCCCTAGTGGCACAATGGTTAAGCACTCAGCTGCTAACCAAAAGGTCAGTGGTTCAGTTGCTCTATGGGAGAAAAGACCCAGTGATCTGCTCCCCTAAAAATTACAGCCTAGGAAACTGTATGGGGCAGTTCCACTCTGTAACATGGGGTCGATTTGAGTTGGAAACAACTCAGCCACACACAAGAACAACAACAAGAATCGTGTTTTACATAAAAAAGCTGACCATTGACTTAAAGTGCCCCAAAATAGTATTCCCTCTATTCAGTGATTGCAGGCTTATAAGGAGGAGAGGGATAATTTTAGAGAAATGAAGACAGTATATGTTCTTTGCACATCTGTGAGTAGGGTGCAAAAATTTGCAACCCTTCACACATGAGAGTGGCGCCAGCTTTGCCAGTCCTCCTCCCCACTGCTAAATTCGGGGCTGCCTGGGCTGCTTAGTTCCTCCTACCCACCCACGTCCATCTTCAGAGAGGAACGTGGAGTGTTTACACTGGATCTTTAGGACTTTTGATGCAGAATCATGGGAAATGGGAGAGGAGTAGAAATGGCCTGAGCCACATGGGTAGATTCTAAAAAGAATAAAAGACAAGATCCTCTTGCAAGAGGCCACGCACAGCAAAGAGACTAAATGCATTGAGAGGCACCAAATGGGAGTGGAGAGGGACAAAAATGTATGGAAAGAATGGATGGAAGAGAGAGTGTGCTGTTCTGGGGGAAAGGAGAGAGGGATCCTGGTATTGTTGGATAGATATTTTGATAAGAGCTGCTATGGATTATATGCTCGGACTTCATCTATATTCCTTGAGGTTAAGAGTATAATCCTATCAGAATGTTGCTTCTTTGAACCCCGCCCCTCAGGAACAAACACGATGACCCTGCCATTATACATAAGAAGCATTCATCTAGAGCCGGAGTTCTCAACCAGGGGCAATTCTGCCCATCACAGGACATTTGGCAATGTCTGGAGACATTTTTGGTTTTCACAACTGAGAGATGCTAGAGGCATCTAATAAGTAGAGGTAGGTTGTTTAAGATCCTACAATGCATAAGACAGCCCCCAACAAAAAAGAATTATCCAGCTTAAAATGTTAATAGAGCCACAGTGGAGTAACTCTAATACAGAAAAATGGAGGATGGGGATGAACAATTATTTCCTTTCATCTTCCCTGCCCAGTGACAAAATAAAAGACATCTTTTTTCATTTTAAACATTTCTTCAAGCCTGTGATATTAATTCTTAAACAGCACCATATACATATAGTAATCTTCGACAAATCGTAGAAATCAGCTGCCTGTACTTCTTCCAAGACAGATTTGTTCATTCTTCTGGCAGCCCGTGATGTATTCAGTATTCTTTGCCAATACCATAATTCAAAGACGTTAATTCCTCTTCCGTCTTCCTTATTCATTGTCTAGCTTTCACATTCTTAGGAGGCGATTAAAAATACCACGCCTTGGGTCAGGCGCACCTTAGTCCTCAAAGTGACATCTTTGCTTTTTAACACTGTAAAGAGGTCTTTTGCAGCAGATTTGCCCAGTGCAACATGTCCTTTGATTTTTTGACTGCTGCTTCCATGGCTGTTGATTGTGGATCCAAGTAAAATGAAATCCTTGACAACGTCAATCTTTTCTCTGTTTATCATGATGTTGTTTATTGGTCCAGTTGTGAGGATTTTGTTTTCTTTATGTTGAGGTGTAATCCATACTAAAAGCTGTGGTCTTCGATCTTGATCAATAAGTGCTTCAAGTCCTCTTCACACTCAGTCTTCACACTCATCAGTCTTCCTTCACCTTATGTGCCTTAAAACAATGATAAAATGAACTAGGCTTTTTACATTTTGGTGACCTTTTTGATTCACTTATTTCAAATAGGCCACCAGTTTATCAAAATGTCCTGTTTCTTTGGTAGCTATATAGCCATGTCTTTTTTCTGAACCTAGCTCTATAGAAGAAACAGTTTTATAAAGCAAATAGCAAAGTCTTTAGAACTAAATAAAATACAATTTACAAAAAAAAATACTATCTTTATACCGGTTATAAGGTTGTAAGTTTCATTCTCTCGCTACACACCTGTTCTTACTCTTTTAGATTGAAGGTAGGAGGCAGCTGCACTAACCTGGGAAGGTCAATTAATAGGTCCACCAACATGAGGGCTAAGGTACAGGCCTGGGCTGTCCCTAACTTCTACATGGCTCTATAGGGGCATACCAAGCACTTAGAGACAGGATACAGTGCCACAGGGAGATTACTATCAGGCCTGATCCTGGCACCAATACCACCAAAGGCACCTGCCTGCAGATGCCCCTGTCCCTTTGGTGGAGATCTGCCTCTTTCCTCCAGTAGCAACAAATGGCAGCACCAGGTGATGACTCAACACCATTGTCCATCAGATGATTTATGAATGACCAACTGGAGTCTAAGACGATTTTGTAGTATCAGCACATAACGTGCAAAAGCCAAACTTGCAACAGTTAGGAGCATGCTTTTGGCTTTAAACAACTGACAAATGACAGCTTAAACAAATAGGGATTCCCCTCCCCTGTATCAAGGACTATGGAAGAACAGAGTCCAGGGTTGATGCAGAGGCTCAAAGATTTCAGGGCCAGGGATTCTCTTGGTCTTTTTGTCATGGTCACAAAACAAAATGTATTTTCAGGCATTGCATCATTGTTCAATGAAGTAAAAAGGCAGAGGACCACAGGGAGAAGGTATGGTGACAGTCTTATCTGTCCCTTCTGCCAGGAAAAGCAAATGCCTTCTGGAAGCCCAAAGCTGATTCCCTGTCATGTCTCATTGGGAGACTAGGAGCTTCCAGGAGGCTGGGAAAGCAATATTTACCTTTACTGATCTTTATAGTGGAGGTAGCAAGGAGAAGGAGGTTGGGAATATAAGTTGAGTTAACCATAATGTAAAGTCTCCTCTGTTTCCAGCCTGGAGAAGTTTGGGAATCTGATGAAGAAAGAAATAAGGACCAAAAGCTAAACATAAATTTCGTGTGAGACTCTGGGCCCAAGCAGTGCTATGCTGGACCTAAAATTGGAGAAAGGCCCATTTTCACTAGCTTTACTGACATCTGGAAGCTCTGTGGACTCTGTGGGGTCTGAAGGAAAGTGTTCTTGAACTTGGCCTTGGCCTTGGCATTCTCAGGCCGGCATCATAAAACAGTGAAGAGCCCCTAAGCTGCTTCCTGAGTAGACAAAGAGGGGCCAGAACAGGAGCCAGAGCCATGGTCCCCACCCACCTCCTCTCTCAATGTTGAGTCTAACTGACCCCTTGGGCACACCTAGAGATAAATAACTGAAGAGAGGTCCAATTATTTGGGCAGGTGGGAGGTGAAGGTAAAATCAAGAACTCTGCCTTAATGATGTTAACAGGGCTTCATTAGTAGCCACAGGCTGATATAGCTGCCTGGACCTATGATCATAATAAGAATGAAAATATCTCGTAACTTTGAATTAAGTTTTTCCACCTTCTACAACAACCCACAAAAATATGAAGATGTTTAGATCTAACCCTTTACTAGACAACAGTTCATGACCCATGAGCCTCTGCTCTCTTTGGCCATCTTTGCCCAAAATAAGCTGCTTGTGACACACATGGCCCCAGACCAGGGTGAGAATTACAAACCCCACACCCTGCCTCCTCCCTTCCTCCTTCCTTATCTAACTTCCGAGACAGTGCCTTTCCTCTTTACCCAAGCTTTCTGCAAAGGCAGGGCTCAGCTCTGAATGGTTATGTGGTCTGCTCTGGTTTCCTTTGTGGGTTTTAAATTCAGAATTCTAGGTTCATTAATTAGCAGTTTCTCTGAACATTCATTTGCTCATTCATTCACCAAACGTTTGCTAACTGCCATGTTCATTTATGTTTTCTATGCACTAGAGAGGTAAAGACAAAACGCTGTGCAGTCTTCCAGAAGTTTATAGACGAGTAAACAAATGGGAAGGATAAATGTGTTACTCGCACTACGATGAATGATATACAGGGTACCATAGTGGCACAAAGGAAAAAGAGGTCAGTTCTACAGGGGAAAATCAGGAGGTGAACTTTGGGTATTAAATGTATTGAACTATTTTCTACTGAACTTAGGTACTTCTTTTGAAAGATAAGTAGGTATGTTGGTATGGTTGACAGAGTTGGCTGCCTACTCTATGGCTATTGCTCCCCTTTCTTCCTCACAGCAGAACATTAGTTTTGTTCAAGTCTCAGGAAGAAATTCACTTTGGGAAAGAGGGTCCATCCACAGACCCAGGGGTATTAATGTTGCTTAGACTAAGACAATTATAAATTCGTCATGGTACTTGGTCAGGGTCGGAGGGAGTGACACTGGTGATTCCCAAGAAACCTATCGAAAACAGTTTTCTTCCCCCTTCCTCCCCCCACCAAAAAAAGGCATTTTAGGAGGAAATCTTCCTTGCTGCCTTTGGATGTTTGGAGCTGCAGCAGCCATCTTGTGACCATGAGGCAAAAGCCAAGTGAATCACAAAGAAGCTAACCAGGAACCTTGTCACTGTTGATATGATAAGTTAATCATCCATTAGGCTGCCTACCTCAGTACTGCCTTTTTTATGAAAAAAATAAACTGTAATTGTTTAAGCCATTTTATGACATTTTTTCTGTTATTTGCAGTCAAAAGCCTAGTGGGGAGGGCATTTTGGAATAAGGGAGTCATGGGAGCACAGCAGCATCAGTGTAAAACCACATGGCATATTCAGGGAACTGCAAACAGTTCTGTACGTCAGCATATAGAGCCCACTATCAGTCAGAGTTCTTGGCTGAAATCAAGAGAACTCACACAAACTAGTTTAAGTAGAATATGAATGCGTTAAAGGTAATGGGTAGCTAAGAATCTCTGGGAGGATCATAAAGTTTTCAGCCAAGAAAAATACCCTGGTCATGCATCTGTTTAACACGCACAGGTACTGCAGTTCAGACAGGATACAGTGGTCCAGGCCTTTGCCTCTGTTACCTGAGATCTCTCTGCTATGCCCTGCCGCCTGCACCAGCAATATCATCTTCTTTCTCACCTTTTTCTCTTCTGAATCGAAGTCTCTCATGGCTATAGCTCCCTGGGGGAAACTGAGTCACATGCAGGCATCCCAGCTGCAAGGTAAGCTTTGACCTTAAGAAGGCTGTACTCAGTGTTCTGAGGAGCATCGAAATTCAGTAGGAAAGAATACAGTGATTGGTTAGCAATGTCTGCTACGGCATAGGGAAGGGAGATAATAGGAGCTGTAGCACACATGTCACATGGTTACCAAAACTGCTTGAAAGCCTCTGGTTTACAACTTCTTTTAAAGGTTTATAGATAGGAAAATCATATAATCAGATTTACATTTTTGAAAGGCAATTCTGCAGTAAAGTGAGTAGGGTGGGGAGAGGAGTAGACAGGAAGTAGAGAACCTACTTAGGTGATACCACAGTAAGTCAAGAGGGAGATGAGAAGCCGAGCTAACCAGTGACAATGGGGATGGGTGAGAAGATACATTTGCAAGACGTTAGAGGGGCAGAATCATGGGGATTTTGTTATCAAACCTGAAAGGTGAGGAAGGGAAAGGAGTGATTGACTCCCTGTTCTCTGGCTTGGGTAATTAGATAGGTGAAGGAGCAATTCATCCAAAAGAAATATGAAAGAAGGAGCATGTTTATGGAGAAAAATAAATTCATTTTTACACAGTCTCAAAGTATCACCTTACAAGATATTTATTAATTACAATGGGAAAATATTGACTTTACAGAGGATAAATCTTTAACCCAGGGACTGAAGTTAAAATCACCAGTAAAGAGATAAATAGTCACCATGCGCTTCCTGATAAGATGTGCTGAGAACAACTCAGCACTGCTGCATAGCATCCCTCCCAAAATCCATAACCCAAATTGAGGGACAAGCTACAAAATAGCTGGCCTGTATTCATCAGAAATATTGGATTTACGAAATACAAGGGAGAGCTAAGGAATTGTTCCAGATTAAAGGATAATAAAGAGACATAACAAATGAATGCAACTTAGGATCTAGGATTTTTTTTTTTCTACAAAAATCATTATTGGGACAATTGGTAAAATCTGAATAAAGCCTAACATATTGTGTCCATGTCAATTTCCTGATTTGGTAATTGTACTGGGTCATGTCAGAGAGCTCTTATTTTTAGGAAATAAACACAGAAGAATTTAGGGGTAAAGAACCAAAAATCCAAACCTGTAGCATCGATTGTGACTCACAGTGACTCTATAGCACAAAGTAGAACTTCCCCATAGGGTTTCCAAGGAAAGGCTGGTAGATTCGAACTACTGACCTTTTGGTTAGCAGCCAAATGCTTAACTACTTGCCACCAGGGCTAGAGTGGCCAAATGTTCTCAGGTGGTTCTAAGGGAGAGAAAGGCAAAGCAAATATTGTTAAATGTTAACATTTGGAAAATTTGGATAAAGGGTGCATATAAGCCAGAAATTATGTCAAAATAAGAATTTTTTTTTTTTTAATACAGTTTTTGGACCTGACATGTTAGGACACGGATGTTGTGGTTATCAAAGTTAGAGTTTTTTTTTTGTTTGTTTTTTTTAATGAAAGAGGGGTTAACATTCCTTCTCCCTTCCTGGAGATTAAAGTCCTTGGTGAATTCACCTCCTGAATTCAGGTCATCTAACCTTCACTCCCCTTCACTGGCATCATGATAAGCCTCACCAGATCCCCCTGATGACATACAGGCTAGGCCATCATGCCTGCTTTCCCCAGAAACTGTTAATCTATTCAGATCCCAAGGATCCATGAGTCCTAGGGCCAAGAGCTTTCTGGAGCTTGGCCCCTGTGAGGAGGCATCCTTCCCCTGCCCTCTGTAGGTCTACAGGAGCTGCCTCGGGTTTGTGGTAGAACTCACTTTGCTCTCTGTGGTCAGTCTAAGGGTCTGAGCTTTTTCAACCCCATCATCCCTTGGGCCTCTTTTATTCTTCCTGCTTTCAGGAGGTCAGAGAGGATATCTGGATCACTCCCTTGCATAAGTTGAGAGACCTTTCCCCCTAAGATCGGGAACAAGACAAGAACACACACTTTCACCACTGCTATTCAATATTGTACTGGAAGTCCTAGCCAGGGTAAATGGCAAGAAAAAAAAAAAAAAAGTATCCAAAAGGAAGAAGTAAAAGCTATCTCTATTCACAGATGATCTTATATGTAAAATATCCCAAAGAATCCGAAGAAAGCTACTGGAGGTAACAAATGAATTCAGCAAAGTTGCAAGGTACAACATCAATACACAAAAATCAGTTGTGTTTATATAGACCAGCAATGAGAAATCTGAAAAATAAATTACGAAAATCATTCGTTTTACAACAGCATCTAAAAGAGTAAAATACCTAGGAATAGATTTAACTATGGAAATGAACTTATATGCTGAAAACTGTAAACTATTACTGAAAGAAACTGAAGAAGTTCTAAATAAATGGCAAGACATCCCATGTTCATGGATTAGAAGACTTAATATTGTTAAGATGCCAGTATGACCCAAAGTGATCTACAGATTCAGCACGATCCCTATTAAAATTCCAACAGCTTTATTTGCATAAATGGAAAAGCTGATCCTCAAGTTAGTATAAAATTGCAAGGAGCTAGAATAGCCAAAACAATCTTTGAAAAGGAGAACAAAGTTGGAAGTCTCAAGCGTTTGTATTTCAAAACATACTGTAGAGGTACAGTAATGAAAATAGTGTAGTAACAGCATGAGTATAAACATACATACCAATGGAATAGAATTAAGAGTCCAGAAAGAAATTTATGCATCTAAGGCAAATTGATTTTTGACAAGGATGCCAAGTCCATTTAATGAGTAAAGAATAATATCTTCAATAAAGGTGCTGGGACAACTGGATTTCCACATGGAAAATAGTGCAGCTGGACTCTTACCTTATACCCTATACTGTAACTCGAACTGGATCCACAGCCTAAATATATGAGCTAAAACTGTAAAACTCTTAGAAGAAAACATAGGGGCAAATCCTTACAACCTTTTGGCAATGGATTCATAGTTATGATGCCAAAACCACAAACAACAAAAGAAACAATGGATAAATTGAACTTCATTAAACCTTAAATTTCTGAAGGACATTTGATAGAAAGTGAAAAGACAACCTACAGAATGGGAGAAAGTATATGGAAATCATGCATCTTATAAGCTTTAATATCCGAAATACATAGAGAACTTCTACAACCCGACAACAAAAAGACAAAAATAAATAAATAAATAATACCAGGTGTTGGTGAGGATGTAGAGAAATTGGAAGCTTCATCCATTACTGGTGGGAATGTAAAATGGTACAGCTCCTATGGAAAACAATTTGGTGGTCCTTCAAAAAGTTAAACATAGAAATACCATATGACCCTACAATTTCACTTTTAGGTATATACCCAAAAGCAGGAACTCCAACAGATATGTGTTTACCAAGGTTTGTTGCAGCACGATTCACAATAGCCAAAAGGTAGGAATAATCTAAATGTCCATCAGTAGATGAATGAGTAAACAAAATATGGTATATACATCCAATAGAATATTACTGAGCCACAAACAGGAGTGAAATTCTGACACATGCTACAACCTGAAGGAAAACACTATGCTAAGTGAAACAAGCCAGACCCATAAGGACAGATACTGTATGATTCTACTGACTTGAAAAGGATAGGCAAGTTCAGAGAGATAGACAGGAGATTAGTGGTTACTAGGAACTGGGGGAGGGCAGAATGGGGAGATATTGCTCAATGGGTTCAGAGTTTCTGTCTGGGGTGATGAAAAACTTGTGGTTTCACAACATTGTGAATGTAACAAATGTCACTGAATTGTACACTTAAAAATGGTTAAGATGGCAATTTTTATTGTGGTAAAATATATATAACAAAATATTTGTCATTTTATCATTTTTAAAGTGGTAAATGTGTTATTTATTTATTTATTTATTTATTGTGCTTTAGGTGAAAGTTTGTAGCTGAAGTTAATTTCTCATACAAAAATTATACACATATTGTTATGTGGCGCTAGTTACAATCCCTATAATGTGAAAGCACACTCCCCCTTTCCACCCCGGGTTTCCCGTGTCCACTCAACCAGCTCCTATCCATTTCTGCCTTCTCATCCCACCTCCAGACAGGAGCAGCCCATTTAGTCTTATGTATCTACTTGAGCTAAGAAGCACACTCTTCAAGAGTATTATTTTATGTTTTATTGTCTAGTCTAATCTTTGCCTGAAGAGTCGGCTTCGGGAATGGTTTTAGTTCTGGCTTAACAGAGAGTCTAGGGGCCATGTCTTTGGGGGTTCCTCTAGTATCAGTCAGACTGTTAAGTCTGGTCTGTTTATGTGAATTTGAGCTCTGCACCACACTTTTCTCCTGCTCCATCAGGCACTCTGTTGTGTTCCCAGTCAGAATGGTCATTGGTGGAAGCCAGGCATCATCTAGTTCTTCTGGTCTCAGGCTGATGGAGTCTCTGGTTTATGTGGCCCTTTTGTCTCTTGGGCTAATATTTTCCTGTGTCTTTGGTGTTGATTCTCCTTTGCTCCAGGTGGGTTGGGACCAATTGATATATCTTAGATGGCCACTCACAAGCTTTTAAGACTCCAGATGCCACTTGCCAAAGTGAGATGCAGAACATTTTCTTAAACTTTGTTATGCCAATTGACCTAGATGTCCCCTGAAACCATGGTCCCCAGACCCCAGCCCCTGCTGGTCTGTCCTTTGAAGTGTTTGGTTGTGTTCAGGAAACTTCTTAGCTTTTGGCTTATTCCAGTTGTGCTGACTAGCCTGTATTGTGTGTTGTCCTTCCCTTCACCTAAGATAATTCTTGTCTACTATCTAGTTAGTGAATTCCCCTCTCCCTCCTTCCCCACCCTCATAACCATCAAAGAATGTTTTCTGCTGTGTTTAAACCTTTTCTTGAGTTCTTGTAATAGTGGTCTCATACAATACTTGGCTTTTTGTGACTGACCAATTTCGGGCAGCATAATGCCTTCCAGATTCATCCATGTTGTGAGATGTTTCAAGGATTCAACATTGTTCTTTATCATTGGGTAGTATTCCATTGTGTGTATATGCCATTATTTGTTTATCCATTCATCTGTTGATGGGCACCTAGGTTGTTTCCATCTTTTTGCTATCATGAAGAGTGCTGCAATAAACACGAGTGTGCATATATCTATTTGTGTGATGGCTCTTATTTCTCTGGGATATATTCCAAGGAATGGGATTGCTGGATATTATGGTACTTCTATTTCTAGCTTTGTAAGGAAGCACCAAATTGATTTCCAAAGTGGCTGTACCATTTTACATTCCCACCAGCAGTGTATAAGTGTTCCGGGCTCTCCACAACCTCTCCAATATTTATTATTTTGTGGTTTTTTGGACTAATGCTAAACCTTGTTGGGGTGAGATGCTATCTCATTGTAGTTTTGATTTGCAGTTCTCTAATGGCTGATGATTGCGAGCATTTCCTCATGTATCTGTTAGCTGCCTGAATGCCTTCTTTGGTAAAGTAACTGTTCGTATCCTTTGCACATTTTTTTTTTTTTTTTTTTGTGATGTGAGGTATGGGCCTTCTTTCATTTTTTTGCAGATGGATATCCAGTTATGCCATCATCATTTGCTAAAGAGACTGTCTTTTCCCCATTTAATGAACTTTGAGCCTTTGTCAAATATCAGCTGCTGGATTCTCAATTCTGTTCCATTTGTCTATGTGCCTGTTGTACCAGTACCAGGCTGTTTTGACTACCACGGTGGTATAATAGGGTCTAAAATCAGGTAGTGTGAGGCCTCCCACTTTATTTTTCTTTTTCAGTGATGTTTTACTTATTCGGGGCCTCTTCCCTTTCCACATGAAGTTGGTGATTTGTTTCTCCATTTCATTAAAAAATGTCATTGAAATTTGGATCAGGATTGCATTGTATCTGTAGATTGCTTTGGGTAGAATCGACATTTTCACAACGTTGAGTTTTCCTATCCGCGAGCAAGGTATGTTTTTCCATTTTTACAGGTCTCTTTTGGTTTCTTGTGGTAGTGTCTTGTAGTTTTCTTTATATAGGTATTTTATGTCTCTGGTTAGATTTACTCCTAAATATTTTTATCTTCTTGGGGGCTATTGTAAATGGTATTGATTTGGTGATTTCCTCTTTGAAGTTCTCTTTGTTGCTGTGGAGGAATCCAACTGATTTTAGTATGTTTACCTTGTATCCTGATACTTTGCTGAAATCTTCTGTTAGTTCCAGTAGTTTTCTTATGGATTCTTTGGGGTTTTCTGTGTATGAGATCACATCATCTGCAAATAGGGATACTTTTACTTCTTCCTTACCAATTTGGATGCCCATTTTTCTTTTTCTTGCCTTATTGCTCTGGCTAGGACCTCCAGCACAATGTTGAATAAGAGTGGTGATAAAGGGCATCCTTGTCTGGTTCCTGTTCTCAAGGGGAATGTTTTCAGGCTCTCTCCATTTAGGATGAAGGTGGCTGTTGGCATTGTATAACTGCCCTTTGTTATGTTGAGGAATTTCCCTTCTATTTTGTTGAAAGTTTTTATTGTGAATGTGTGTTGGACTTTGTCAAATGCCTTTTCTGCATCAGTTAATAAGATCAAGTGGTTCTTATCTTTTGCTTTATTTATGTGATGGATTACATTGATTGTTTTTCTGATGTTGAACCATCCCTGCATACCTGGTATGAATCCCACTTGGTCATGGTGAATTATTTTTTTGGTATGTTGTTAAATTCTATTGGCTAGAATTTTGTTGAGGATTTTTCCATTTATGTTCATGAGGGATATTTGTCCGTAATTTTCTTTTTTTGTGGTGTCTTTACCCGGTTTTGGTATCAAGGTTATGCTGACTTCATTGAATGAGTCTGGGAGTATTCCATCCTTTTCTATGCTCTGAAAGACCTTTAGTAGTAGTAGTTGGGTTAGTAGTGATGCTAACTCTTCTCTGAAAGTTTGGTAGAATTCTCCAGTGAAGTCATCAGAACCAGGGCCTTTTTGTTGTTGTTGTTGTTGGGAGTTTTTTAATTACTTCTTCAATCTCTTCTTTTGTTGTAGGTTTGTTTAGTTTTTCTACCTCTGTTTGTGTTAGTATAGGTAGGTAGTTGTATTTCTAGAAATTTATCCATTCCTCTAGATATTCAGATTTGTTGGAGTATGATTTTTCATAGTATTCTATTATGATTCTTTTGATTTCAGTTGGGTCTGTTGTGTTATCGCTCAACTCTTTTCTTGTTTGGGTTATTTGCTTCCTCTCCTGTTTTTCTTTTGTCAGTTTGGCCAACGGTTTATCAATTTTGTTGATCTTTTCAAAGAACCAGTTTTGATCTTATTAACTCTTTCGATTGCTTTTCTATTCTCTATTTCATTATTTCTGCTCTGATTTTTATTATTTTCTTTCTTCTGGTGCCCATGGACTTCTTCTGCTCCTCTCTTTCTATTTGTTCCAATTGTAGGGTTAAAGTTTGATTTGGATCTTTCTTCTTTTTGGATGTGTGCAATTTATTACCATAAATTGACCTCTGAACTTTTGCTGTATCCCAAATATTCTGCTCTGATAGGACGTGTTTTCATCCTCATTTGATTCTGTGGATTTTTTAATTCTGTCCTTGATTTCTTCTTTAGTCCAGTAGTTTTTGAGCAATGTGTTGTTTTAGTTTCAATGTATTTGATTTTTTTTTCCTTGCTTTTTCTGTTATTGATTCCTACTTTTATGGCTTTATGGTCAGAAAAGATGCTTTGTAATATTTTGATGTTTTGAATTAAGTCTTGCTTTGTGGCCTAGTATGTCGTCTATTCTAGAGGATGTTCCATGTGCATTGGAAAAGAAAGTATACTTGGCTGTTGTTGGTTGGAGTGTTCTGTATATGTCTATGAGGTCAGGTTGGTTGATTGTGGCATTTAGATCTTCCTTGTCTTTATTGAGCTTCTCTCTGCATGTTCTGTCCTTCGTTGAAAGTGGTGCGCTGAAGTCTCCTACTATTATTGTGAAGCTATTTCTCTCGTCAGTGCTTTTAGAGTTTTTTTTTTTTTTTAATATATTTTGGAGTCCTGCCGTTGGGTGCCTAAATATTTATTATGATTATGTCCTCCTGGTATATTGACCCTTTAGTCATCATACAGTGTCCTTCCTTATCCTTTGTAGTGGATTTTGCTTTAAAGCCTATTTTGTCAGAGATTAATATTGCCACTCCTGCTTTTTTTTTATTTTTGTGTATTTGTTACATTTTTTTCCATCCTTTGATTTTTATTTTGTTTCTGTCTTTGAATCTAAGGTGAGTCTAAGTAGGCAGCATATAGGTGGATCATGTTTTTTTATCCATTCTGCCACTCTCTGTCTACCTATCGGTACATTTAGTCCATTTACATTCAGCATAATTATTGATAGGTATGAGTTTAGTACTGTCATTTGGATGTATTTTTTGTGTGTTGTTGACAGTTTCTTTGCTCCACTTAGTTTTCTGTGCTGAGTTTTTTTCTTTATGTATTTTCTTTTTATCTTTTTCATTGTTGCCGATTTCTGTATTTGCTGAGTCTATGTTTTTCTTCTTTTTTGTTTTGATGTGTAGAGTTGTTAGTTTCCTTTGTGGTTACCTTAATATTTACTTCTATTTTTCTAAGTTTAAACCAATCTTTTATTTCTTTATATTGCCTTGACTTCCTCTCCATGTGAAAGTTCTATAACTACATTATTTAGTCCCTCTTTCTTGTTTTAATGTTGTCACCTGTTACATATTGACATCTCTGTTTCTGTATTTTCAGTGTTTTAGCTTTGATTTATTTTTGTGACTTTTTGTGACTTCCCTATCTGGGTTAATATCTGGTTGTCCTGTCCTGTGTTCTAGTCCTGGGTTGTTATCTGAGGTTATTGATTCTGTAACCAGAGGACTCCCTTTAGTATTTCTTGTAATTTTGGTTTGGTTTTTACAAATTCCCTTAACTTCTCCTTATCCAGAAATACCCTAATTTTGCCGTCATATATAAGAGACAGTTTTGCTGGATGTATAACTCTTGGCTGGCAATTTTTTTACTTCAAGGCTTTATATATGTCATCCCATTGCCTTCTTGCCTGCATCATTTCTGCTGAGTAGTCAGAGCTTAGTCTTACTGACTGTCTTTTGTAAATGACTTTTCATTTATCCCTACAAAAGCCGCCCTTAAAAGTCTCTCTTTATCTTTGGTTTTGGAAAGTGTGATTATAATATGTCTTGGTGACATACCCTTTGTGGGGTTCGATGAGCTTCTTGGATAGATACCTTCTCATCTTTCACAATACCAGGGAAGCTTTCTGCCAACAAATCTTCAGCAATTCTCTGTGTTTTCTGTTATCCCCTCCTGTTCTGGTACTCCAGTCACTTGTAGGTTATTCCCCTTGATAGAGTCCCACATAATTCTTAGAGTTTCTTCATTTTTTTAAATTATTTTATCTGATTTTTCCTCAAATAAATTGGTATCAAGTGCTTTATCGTCAGTCTTACTAATGCTGACATCCATTGCCTCAGTCTGCTCCTATGACTTTCTATTGAGTTGTCTAATTCTGAAATTTTACTGTTAATCTTTGGATTTCTATTTGCTGTCTATGGATTCTTGTGGCCTGTTAAATTTGTCATTGTGCCCTTGTAAAACCTCCTTTATCTCCTCGATTCTTTATCTGTGTGTTCCTTGGCTTGGTCTGCATTTTGCCTGATCTCCTTCCTGATCTCTTGAAGAGCTCTGTATATTAATCTTTTGAATTCTACCTCTGGTAATTCCAAGACTTTATCTTCTTCTGGGAAGTTTCTTAATTCTTTGTTTTGGTTACTTGCTGAAGCCATCATGGTCTGCCTCTTTATGTGATTTGATATTGACTGTGGTCTCCAAGCCATGAATAAGTTATTATATTTATTTATTTTATGTTTATGTGTTCTAGCTTCTTGTTTTGCTTTGATATGCCCGGATAGACTGGTCTTCTGGGCTACTTTGATTATTAGCATCTTCGAAGCTCTCATGTCCTGTCACCAGGTGGTTAGAGCTGCTGCTAGGTCTGTAAGCCCATGAGTCCATTTACTTTTCTTGTGTGGATTTGGCTTAGGTGTCCAGGTCACCAAGTGTGTGGTGCAGGCTCTCACCAACAGTCCTAGACAGGCAGGACTACATAGCAGTGATTGGAGTAGGCACAGGTATCTGGTTGTAGTAAGGGGCTATGTGCTGAGCAAGGTAGGGGGCTGATGGCTGCCCAAGTGCCTGGGTGGAAGGCGTGTCCCTGTTCCCTAGAGTGCGTAGGTGGGTGGGTTTTGGAGCTGGACTTTGGGCACCCAGTGCTATTGGTTGTAAGGACTGGGAGACCCCACTTATTCTCAAACCCCTTTCTTGGGTGGCTAAGTAGAGAGGATGGAGCCACCAGTCCTCAGGTCCCTGACATGGGTAGGTGAAGACCCTGCTTAATGTGTAGGGTGGTGTCAAATGTCACGAATCTGCCAATCCCTCTTAGCTGTTGCAAATGAAAATGGGCTTCAGGTATGATCCCTGTTGTACTGTGCTAATGAGGGTCTAGGCTGTTAAAATGGGCCCACACAGGTCTCGGCAGGGGTGAAAGGCATTCAAAGTCGGTGGATGCCTTAGGCCTATGCCTAAGCAAAGGGGCTGTGCCTGCTCTGAGGTTCTGATTTAAGGAATCTGATAAATTATTTTTTCCTGTTTGTTATTTGTTCCCTCCCCAAAGCTAGGAGAATGGATCAGAGGGTGCAATGGGTCCCACTTCCTGCCCAGGGGGCACGGCAATCACTAAAGCTGAACTGGGACTAGAGCAGAGTGGGAGGGGGGCAGGTAAACGGGAGAGAGGTACTTCTCGGCGGGGGGTTGGGGGACAGGGGCAGGGAAGAGGTTTTTTTTTTGAACCCGCTTGGTAGGTTAGATATTTGCACTTAACTTTTTGCGGATCTAGTGCCACTTTCTCCTGGTTCTGCAGGCTTGTACAGTCTCTGCCACTCAGTTTCTCCTGGTGTGGAAAACACGTCCCAAGGGCTACTGCTTGCCTCAGCCCTCAAACGCCAGCTGATCCAGCCTGCAGGCATCAGGCCAGGTCAAGTCTGGCAAATCCTCCCTGCTTCCGAACTGTCTTTCCCTTTGATGTTCAGGGCTCCTAGATTGTCGTATATAATTGATTCACTTGGTTTTTCTGGTCTTTGTTGTAAGAGGGACCGCAGGAAGCGTCCGACTACTCCCCCATCTTGGCCCTGCCTCATGTTATGTACATTTTACCACAATTAAAAAAAAAAAAAAAAAAAAAGATTCCATCCAAAGTGGAAGGTGCCGAATGGGCTGTACCAGCAGAGGTGTGAGGGGTGGGATGTGGAAGTCTTGAGGCTGAGTGTCTGGCATTGTCAGCTGCTAGCTGGAGTAGACATGGCCAAAGTTGAAGTTCAGAGCAGGAAATGTCCAGGAAACCCACTTAAGTGGCCCATGAGAACAAGAGGCTGCTCTGAACATTTTCAGGCAAAGAGAGCAGCAATGCTAGATTGTACCAGGACCTCATATGAGATTGTGCCTCTTCCGCTTCCCCTGTTCCCCTGGACGCTGTCTACCCTAGTCATTATTGTTTGCTGTTGACTTGATTCGGACTCACAGAGACCCTATAGGACAGAGTAGAACTGCCCCATAATGTTTCCTAGGCTGAAATCTTTATAGAAACAGCCATGTCTTTATCCCGTGGGGCCAAGCTCTTAACCATTGCACCACACTCTTTTGTGTACCCTAGAGGAGTCAGAAACCTTGGCAAGCGCAATTAGCAGGGGGGAGGGTGAGGAGCAGAAGGAGCACAGGAAGAGGCAAGAAGTCAACCACATACCACACAACCCCCATAGTGTTCCCAGCTTGGGGCAGATCTGAAACAGGGAAAAGAAGCAGCTTTAACTTTGAAATTAGAAATTTTTAATATTGTACTGAACTGGATCTTTAAATTACTGAATGAAACATTTTTTGTAAATAAAAGTGACTGAAAAAGCTCTTGAACCTCTGTGAAGCTTCATCTAGGGCTAGGAAAGAAGTAGCCCCACAAAAAACCGTTGCCGTTGAGTTGGCTCCGACTCTTAGTGACCCTGTAGGATTGAGTCGAACTGCACCTTGTGTTTCCAAGGAGTGGCTAGTGGATTTGAACTGCCGACCTTTTAGTTAGCAGCTAAGCTCTTAACCACTACCCCACAAGGACTCCAGCAGAAGTAGCCCCAGACAGGGTGAAAGAGGTATGAGAAAAAAATATGATCGTTTTGTACCCAGTAGAGTCCTGCCCAGGCAATAAAATGGCAATAAAACCACACAAGCAATTGGAATTTCTGGTTCCTCCTCCGAAGCTGCCCTGCCCTTCCAGTCAAGTCCACTCTTCTCTCTTCCTGAGTCCTTTTTGGTCTTTAGGAGCAGTCTGCTCCCTTCTCTGCTTGAATAACATTCTCTTTTGTGGCCAGCTTTCTGCTGCTTTGGGACTAATTCCCCAACCAGCTCTTTCATCTTCAAATTACCTTGGAAGCTGCTCAGCAGCTGTTCTAACCATGAGGAGTGACTGCTTCTTAGAACTGGGCTCTTCCAACCCACTGGCATCATTAGGGGAGTGCAGAGAGTGTAGACCACATTGGGTGACATCGTCAGAGAGGGTGACGCCAAAATGACTGTCCATAAAATGTTTGTGCCGTATTGCAGCAGAAATGTATTATTTTTTATAAAAATATCCTTGTAATTAGTTATAACAACAAAAATATTTTTGTAAGTCCAGCATACAAGTATCAATATACCCATGAGGCTAATATTCTATGCTAATTTACGTTTCGAACCTTCTTAAAGGGCTCAAAAGGTACAATGATGCTTCGAATCAGCTGGTTTCATTTGCACATGCTACAGGCATGTGCTGTTGTTTTGGTTGCTCCTGATGTTTTTATAGTTGCTGACTTTGTCAATTTTTGTGATGTTTTAGCTACAATATTGAGATAATTAGTATTTGTGAACTTATATCAATGACTTTTTTGAGAATGAAGTAGTAATTAAAGGAAAAGGAGTGATGATATATGCAGGGTAGGGGGAGAGGGATTACCCATTAAGCATGGTATGCGCTGCCTGGCGTTGAGCAGGTACACACGGGCTTGACTGTATTGACTTGCAAATTTTTGGTGAGTGATTTCACCCTATTTTTGATGTGGTAGAAGACAGGTGAAATTGTGCACTGCAGATTGGTGGGAAGACCCAATATTGGGCCCAGGCGTACTTTGTTTATCGGGTAATTGGGCTGTGGTACTGGGATTATGATTTACAAGTAACGTTAGTACAAAAAACATTACTAAGGATTCTTTATGATCTGGTGTGGGAGGTGGTCCATGGGGATGGAGTGACACGATGAGTTACTGCACTGGGTGACACCAACCCTAGTGATGCCATTGTTCTAACCCCTTGCCACTGGAAAACTGCCCACTGGGAGATGGACCTTCCTCGAACAGCTGTGGAGTGGAGTAATTAGGAATGTGCCCAGGAGTTAGATTGTATGAGTTCAAATCCCAGATAATCTATTTTCCATGTATCTGACCTGTGCTCAGAGACAACATCTGTAAATTGGAAATAATAATATCATCAACCTGTATAAGTCCACATGAAGAGTCTGGCACAGAGTAAGCACTCAAAACATGGCACTATTAGTTCCTGTGTTTTTCCCAGAAGGCAGAGATACTCTTCAGAGAAGTGCCCTTGAACTTGCCTTTGTGAATCTCTCTTCTTAATGGACTTTCCTCTCACCTTGAGCTTTACTACAAGAAGGGGCTTTGGGCCAGCTCTGTTAGCTCCTTTCTAGTTTCACTCAAGTCTCATCCCCCTTACTCAGAGTTTGGAAGAATTCAAGGGTACCATCTACCCAGTACCACTGCCTCCTTCTTCCAAGGCACTGGGGAGGGGGCTGAGAAGTGAAACATTGGTCCCCAACCTGCCACAAGCACAGCCCGTTGGATGTCTAGCTCCACCTTCCTTCACTAAGCACTGGAGGTGCAAACTCAAATGCGTGCCTACCAGTCTGGATGAGAGGGTTCGTAGTAAATGGATAAATCTGCCCAAATGCAGAAATTTCCTGAGTTCAGAGCAGAAGATGAAACAAGTGCAAGGTTGTTCAACTTTTCCCATTTTCCTGTCAGTTCCATTATTTTAGCAGTTTAAAATGCCATGAGATGTGACTGTGGGTGGGTGGGAAGGTGGGTGAATGGATACGCCATCCCAGTTCAAAAGGAGGGGCAAGAAACAACTTTAGTCAGACTGGCCTAGGAACTATAGACCATTCCACACTCAGGTCTTTAACATTGAGGCCTTGAATGTCCTCTTTCAGGAGTTGAGCAAATTTGAAAAAAAAAATTTTTTTTCATGGAGGAACTGGAGACTTAAGGATAAAAGCGTGTCCATATTTTAAACCAACCACATCCTTGTCATGTCCCCTTTGACCTTGAGGTAAAATGTGAAAAGTTATTTTTCTGAATAGTCAAGGTCTCTCCTCATCTTCCACCACTCCAACTTTATCAAAAAGAAAAATACTGATTGGATTTTAAGGCTGTTTGTGCAATGCAACTAAGTGCATAGGCTTAATGCACGAAACGTACTCAGATGAGATGAATGGGGAAATCAAGTCGTCAATGACCAAAGGAGCTTGCCTCCTCACTAGTCCACCAGAAATAGTTCTGCTTCATGAGTGTATGGCCCCACAAATATGACCTATACTCACTGGAAAGGAAATAATGCATAGATAATACATAGCTCAGGGCCAGTAGAGACCCTGTATAATAATGCCATGTTATAGGCTGGTGGGTGCTGATTAAAACAATGGTTTAACGGACAAGCGTTGGAATTAGTTTCTAGCTGCAGAAGATATTATTATTAAGAGGCAGTGCAGCTTTCCTACAGCATCTACCATGAGCAAGCCTGTTTATGAGTTAAGGTTTTCAAGCCTACGGGTACCTCTAGGGACCAAGTACTTTTTCAGCCTCTGAAGGCTTATTGGGAAGCTACCACACCACTAACAGTGCGTGCTGCTGCAAGGCAGGGGTCTTTATGACTGTTGGAAACTGAAGAAATGGGCATGTGCCCCAAATTATTTACAGGGTATTATAAGAGGTGTCCGAATTTTTGTAGGAAAAATAGAAATTTTGAAAAATGTTATTTGTTACACATATGAACCAATAGACCCCAGTGGGGACTCTGGGGTATAATTAGCAGTACTTCATATGTACCACTAAACACTTAGGGTAGGCTTGTGGGAGGAGGCAAGAAAAAAAAAATCCATACTACCTACAAAAATTCAGACACACTCAAGGATTCAGCATGCTTCCATTAATGAAAACAACACGGTACCAACAAAAAATTCAAAGCAGAAAATGCTTGGTTCATAAAAGGATTAAAATGAATGAATGGGTTAAAAACTGGTGAAGAAATAGGAAGAGGCGTAATAGTGAATGGTTGCTCATCAGAATGGAGAGGGGGAGAAGTAGATGTGATGGTTTTTAAATACATTCATTAATGATTTGAGGAAGGAAGTGGAGTGCAAGTTTGTGTGTGATGCAATATTGTTCCAGTTACTAAACATTATGAAGAAATGAGAGGAACTCTAGATGAATTTAAAGCACAATGCAAGGGCAATAAGGGGAGGGACATGTAACAGCCTTCTTGTGATTGTACTGTGAGGAAATCACACTAGTCTTTATAAAATGTCATTTCGCAAATATTTTAGGTGAATAAAACATTGACTCTATGACAGATCTCTGCAAAGTAGGCCAGTATCAGTAACAGGATACTGATGCACTTAACTGTTTATTCAGAAACCCTGGTGGCATAGTGGTTAAATGCTATGGCTGCTAACCCAAAGGTCGGTAGTTCAAATCCACCAGGCACTCCCTGGAAACTCTATAGGGCAGTTCTACCCTGTCCTATAGGGTCCCTATGAGTCGGAATCAACTTGACAGCAACAGGTTTGGTTTGAGTTGGTTTTTAACTGTTTATTCAGAATTAGAGGAATTAGAAGTGAGCTGGAGCAAAGAAGAAATGGAGTTTCTGGGTTTTCGCAAAACAGTGTGATAATTCTGAAATCTCCAACAAGAAGACTGGGAGGAAAAAGAAAAAGTGGAGTGTCACTTCGTGTAAAATTGTTTTCATACCTTTAGTAACGTTTCAGTAATAAAGTTATATGCTTGGGGTTCAGCCAGTGAAAAAAGAAGAGAAATTAGAAGAATCTGGTCAGGTACTGGTGTTTAAAGAAAGGAATGAACCTTTAAAAACTGGCTTTCATTTCAAATGATAGGATGTTATTAAAATTTCTCATACCTATTTTAAGCATTTGGACAAGTGTGCTAATGAATTTTCAAATCAGAATTAACACAAATCAGAATTTTCCAAGAAGGAAAACTTCAAATCTGCAGAGTAGAGGAAATAAGTCAGCTCATGTGACTCAACCCATTCATTCAAGAGATATTTATTGAGAAAGTTTTTACAAAATGAACCTAGAAGGAGCGATAGCACAAGAACAGTAATAGGTACACGTAATACCAGGCAGAAAGTGATCAATGCCACAAAAAGGTACAAATAAAAGCTTCTATTTATGACAGAAAGAGATGGATGAATGAGGCGGCACCAGCCCAGGTGGGAGGAAGGCCACTCCTAACATAGGCTACTGAGATGTGGCTCGGTATGGCTGGAGATAAGAGAAGTGAGGTGGCCTGGGTCCAATCCCTACCCTGAACTCTTGACTGAGGAATGTGAACTTTATTCTTTAGTCATTTCTAACACTGTTCATGACATGTAGTATGCATTTACTTGCTGGCTAAAGGCATGAATGAAGCCATTGATAGTTTTTTTTTTGAGCAGGCAGATTAATTTAAGTAGTGTGTAGGAGGGATGAGACAGATGGGAGCCCTGTCATATGGGTTTTTGACCAAGAGCAGGAGGCATTTACTGAGTTAATCCTACTGTGTGCCTAGCATTCCACTAGATGCATCACACTATGCTCTCAGTAAGCATTTAATCCTAATAACAACCCTCTGAAGAAGTTAGAGTAAGAATAGCATCTCCATTTTACCGTTAAAGAAACAGGTGCAGAAAGGTTGAGTGACAAGCCCAATGTCACACACATAAAAAAGGGTAGCATTAGACTCTAACCCAAATCTGTCTGTCTCCTAAGTTTCTTTTTGTAATATGTGGTTGCTCCTCAAATAAAGATGATTCTAACAAGGGCAATGACATGGAACAGAAAGAAAGGGAGAAGAGAAGAGATTTCAGCAGAGTTAGAAGGATGCGGCCACTGAAATCTGTGTGGGGGCGAGGGGTAAGGAGTCAAAGTTTCTAGCCCCTCTGACAGAATATGGGTGTAAACTCATGTGGTAAAGAAGACAGAGCATTAAGTCTTGGACTTATTGTTTGAAATGACAGCAAAACTTCCACATAAGAGGAGGTTTGTTGGCTTTCTCTGACACATGTTAAAAAATCACAACAGAGGGATAATAAGGGTCACCCACAACACGTGCAATACTGGAAGCGTCTGTCCTCAAAGCCAACTTTCTAGCTTTTGTACAAGTGGTTTCTACTTCTTGGCACATTTCTGCCTCTCCACCCTGGTCTTCAGATGACTCGTCAGGTGCGTTTCCCCAGGAAGGCCTTCCCCAACTCCCTAAGTCTGGGTTAGGGCCCCTCCTTGGCGCTCTATACCTTGTGTTTCCCCTTCTTAGTTAATTCTCAGGGCCTCTGTGTTTATCTGGGTCTCCCACTAACCAGACTGAGTTGCCGGAGGGCCAGAGCTCTCTTCACCTTGACTCTTGTGTAGTCTCTGAAGCCATCACTATATCTGACCCTCAAGAAACACATGCTGACCAACTGACAGACTGACTGATTCCTATTGTTGCCCTGGAAGGGAACTACCCTGCCCTATGAACTCACAGTCTCTTCCTTCTTAGGGGAGCACAGTTAGCAACCTCAAGACCAGGAAATCATCTTCCTCCTCACATACCAGGGTGTTATTCATGCAGTTTACTCATTGCACAAAGTTCTCTTGAATAAGGCTAGCAATTAGTTGAAGGTTTATGTGTTTCCTAGCGTCAGTCAACTTTTTAATTAGCCCACGCTAATGGCGAGTGGGGGCGGGGGGAGACTTTCCTTGCCCCTTTCTCTTTCGGAAATACACAAGTGGTGACAGTTTCAGAATTTCTCTATGGGAGAGCCTCAGGCACCGCATTCGTGCTTGAATTGGGGCCTATGGTCCTTTTCCCGAATCCATTTTTGTAGAGCAAACAGTGTTCTTACTTAGAAGAAGGGTGTGTGCCTGTGGTGTGTGACTTGGGGCGCACGTGGATATTATTGGGGGAGTCCCTAAGTCCCTGCCTTTTGAATAAGGTAATTCTCAGATCCACCCACCTGCCAACTTACTATTTTCCTTCCAGAGAGAGTGCCTCTGATTGGGAAGGGCCTGAATTTTCCTAAGTGTTAGATGTGGAAGTCTGCTCTGTGGGGGGAGCCCAATTTCCAGGAGGATTTGGAGATCTCAGGAGGTCGGTTTTTCTCCCCGTGTGGTTTCAAGGCTGCTCAGAACCATTCTTGAAGGCCTCCTCGGCCAGGGTCTGGGCTTTTATGGGGCAAGGAGGAGGCAAGGTTCAACCGCGCGCAGCCTCCTAGGCCGTCCGGGTTCAGGAGAGGCGGGGGCGGTGAATGAGAGACCCGGGTGGGGCGGGGGCGTGGCCTCTGGGGGCGTGGCCTCCGCGGGGCGCGGCGAGCCGGGCCAGGGCCCGGGGGCGGGGCCAGGACAGCGGCTTGCTCGGGTTTAGGCCGCCGCTGGGCTCCGCCTCGCCCGGCTACGCAGGCGGCGGGGCTGCGGCACGGGCCGGGCGGCACCATGGCGGCGGCGGCTGCTGCAGCTGCGGGGGCTTCTTCCGAGGCGCCGGCGGCGACTACGACGGCAGAGCCCGAGGCAGGAGACCAGGACAGTCGCGACGTCCGAGTGCTTCAGAGTCTGCGGGGCAAGATCTGTAAGCGGGCGTCGAAGGGAGGGGAGCGCCCGGCGGCGGCGGGCGCGGGGCTGAGGGGGCGGCGGGCTTGCGGGGCGGCCGCTCGGAGGCGCGCTGCGCTCGCGGGGCCGGGCGGGGGCCGGGGCGGGGGCCGCGGCCGGGCGAGGCGCGCGGGGAGGGCCGGCACGCGGGAGCCTGGCAGGGGGGTGTGTTAGGGGAGGCGTCGCCTCGACGGGGCGGCGCGGACTGGGGCGGCCCTTCTCCGGAGGGAGAGGAGGACGAGGAGTTGGCCGGGGGCGCCCGGGGCTGCGCCGGCGCCAGGGGCTCGGTGGCGGGGCGCGGCCTGGCCGCGGGAAGGCGGACGCGGGGAGGCGGACGCGGGGTGCGGCCGGGGTCGTGGGCCGGGGGCGCCAGGAGCTTCCGGGCGCCCTCAGGCGCAGGCCTCCGGGCGGCCGCGGTGGCCGGGGAGCGGCCCCGAGGTGCGAGCCGGCGGTCGTTGCGCCGAGGGAGAGGAGGGCCGGCAGGCGAGGCTGGCCCGAGGGAGGGGGCCGCCTGTTTCCTGGAGTCCCGAGGCAGCGGGAGGTTGAAAAAGGCGCCCTGAGTTGGAGGACAGAGGCCGCCCTGGGACCGGAGTCCCTGCCGCACGGGGTGCGCGCGAGCGAGGAGCGCCCGGGGAGGGGCTCCGGGCCGGACACCTGTCCTGGCCCCACCTCGCTGCGGCGGGGACAGGCAGCGAGAGCCAGCGTGACTGACAGGGACTTTAGGCAGGATGTAGTGGCTTCCTGTGAGCAGGTCTCAAAACACAGTCATCCAGCCCTCACTTAACCCACTTAATTCCTTTCCTTCTCCTGCGTTTGTTACTTTTGTGACTGAACCATATTGGTTGAGTAAATACAAAATTTTGCTCGGAAGCTGTGAGCATTGTTACAGACAAACCTTTTAAGTTCAGCCATTTGGACATTAAAAAAGCAAACAAAAAAACATCTTTTGGCGTCAGTTGCCCCCCCCCCTTTTTTTTTTTTGCTTTTTGGAAGCTGTATCAGTGAAACTTATTTTTGCTTTTGCCAAAAGTTAGCTTTCTTTTCTTTATTCGGTATCCTCAAATTGTGAACGTGCTTAATGTTGGTGGTAAACACCGCTTAGTAATGAGGAGGGATAGTTTTCACTTTGTATGGAGAAAATTGAATTGCATTGCAATGACTAACAATGCTCTTGCTTGCCCAGGATGTAAAATTTTCCTCACCTTGGACAGTGATATTATTGAGTTTGGACCCTCCTCTTTTCAAGTTGCTTCCCTTTTCAAATATTTGGTATTTCTTTAAACTCTGAGACAGATGCGTTAAATTTTCTCACCTTTTTATTCCCAGAGTTAGTCCTGAGGCTCTAAAGAGATTATGATTCTTAAGACTTGGAAGACGGCACCAGAGTGGATTCTTGTCTGTCTGTATGGGTTCCCAACGCTGAAGTTACCTTCCAGGCTATAAAATCTCCTCAGAATTCAGATTAAATTTTGTATTTAACATTTGCATATTTGCAGTATTAATATTTGAGAAAACCAGTTAAGAGCCAGAGTTCCCCTCTTGATCTCATTTTCCAAACTTCTGCCGCTTTACATTTTAGCATCACTTGATACTACATACTGTCCTTTGGAGCTTTGATGATACATAGCTGCACGTTATAACATGGAACTAGGTATACACACACATCTTGGAATTGAGAGTCAGGGTTGGACAGTTTGCAGAAGGATTTAGTTGCCCAGCATTTTTACCTGCTCCATGGCAAAGATCACTGAGAACAGTTTTATAGGGAGATACCATTGTAAATGAACCTTGGGTCTACAAACAAAAAACAAAACTTTATTTCTATGGCTTAGCGTGGCCCCACCACCCACACTCGGAGACTCATCATCCAGCTGCTGAGAATGGTATTACTGTTGTAACTAACCATAGCCTGAGTATTACATCTGTTACCCAATCACCTCCTCGTGTTTCTAGGTCATCAATTAATTGCTCAGGTCATGGGGTGTATGCTTTATAGAAAACAATATATTAGGATACTTCTATACAGAAGACACTTGTATACCCCTCTCCCCCATCTCCATTTCTTTGCCCTCCTTTTAGCTGGTTTAACCCAGAAGTAGTTGACCTTCAGAACCTTGTGAAGAGATGCTGTTTTCTGTTTCCATGAAACTGACATGTGGGTTTTGTGGGGTGGTGGGTGGGGGGCTGGAAGAGTCATTACCAGGTGCTAAAGTCACAGAAATGGGATGACGTGATGCTGACAATGAAGGTAACAAGCAGCTTCGAGGCAAGGTTACCAGTGTCGGCTTTCCTCCTTTTTTACCCTGGGAAACCTTGAGGAAAGTCTGGTTGTGTCCTCTAGCCAGGAAATATCTTGGCATATTCCAAACTGCTGATTGAGAGCCACTGATGTGGCTAGTTAGAGATCCATAGGACTCTAAAGTGAGCCTGAAAGGAAACCTTCCTTTTTCCTGGACTTGGATCAAAAAAACCAAACCTGTTGCCATCCAGTCGATTCCGAATCATAGCTATCCTATATATAGGACAGAGTAGAACTCTGCCCTATAGGGTTTCCAAGGTTGTAATCGTTACCAGAGCAGACTGCGACATCTTTCTTCTGCAGGGCAGCTGGAGCAGCCGACCTTTTAGTTAGCAGCTCAGTGCTTAACCACTGCACCACCAGGGCTCCTTGGATTTGGATTAAAAAAACCAAAAACCAAACCCATTGCAGTTGAGTCAATTCTGACTCGTAGCGACTCTATAAGACAGAGTAGAGCTGCCCCGTACAGTTTCCAAGAAGCGCCTGGTGGATTTGAACTGCCGACCTTTTGGGATTAAAAAAAAAAAAAAAAAACCAGTGCTGTCAAGTCGATTCCGACTCGTAGTGACCCTAAAGGACAGAGTAGAACTGCCCCATAGAGTTTCCAAGGAGTGCCTGGTGGATTCAAACTGCCCACCCTTTGGTTAGCAGCCATAGCACTTAACGACTATGCCACCAGGGTTTCCAAAAGGGGCGCGGATTGATTTATATATCTTTGAAATTCTAGAGATAGTAGCCCATACTCTTCTATAGGGTTTCGTTCTATTGTTAATTATCCCATGCTCTCTATAAGATTTCCCGTACTCTCATGAGATTGACAGATCGAAAAAACCATTTTGTGGCCAATTTCAAACAACCAGGTGACATTAGGAAATCCAGTGTTGATGATAGTATTTTGTCTTTTGTTCTGATCCCCAGTTCCTTGAGGGCATTTTAGTGCCTTCAGAAACCGTGGCAGTCCTGAATGGTCTGCTTCCTTAAATGCATTCAAGAGGCAGGTTTGGTTGTTAGATACCTGCCCCTTTATCAAGGATGAGCCCTTGGTGGAGGAAACTGGATGTGTCCCAGACTTCATTCTTTGGTCTGAACTCCTCTACAGTGAGTAGCAGACACAGCACCTGAAGTACATTTGGATAGGCCTCCCGCCGACAAAGAAAAAAAAAAAGCCTACACCCAAGTGAAGGAGGGGGACTTGGGCTTTTTTCTTTATATACCTTCTGGCTTCATGCTCTTATTCTATGACCTCCTCTTTTTGGTTGCTTTTTTTTAAGTTTGCTCTTATTGTCCAGTTTACCAGGGTTGTAAAAATGTTGCTGGAGCCAAGAGGGCCCATGCCATCTTATGCATGAACTTTCTAACTGAAGGGAGACCAGATTGCTAAAGGGTCAAGTCTGAGAATTTGTATGAATTTTGAGATGTTTGGTGCAGTGCAAGATCTGTGGGACCATGATGTGTACCAGAACTCATATGATCTCCCTGGTGTCTTTAGAGCAAGAATGACCTAGGGCTGTTTGACAAAGTATGGAGGGTCTGTAAGGTATGGAGTCCGTGGGTGGTGCAAACAGTTAATGCATTCAGCAGCTAACTGAAAAGTTACAGGTTCTCACCCACCCAGGGGTGCCTCAGGAGAAAGGTCTGGCAGCCTACCTTTGAAAAATCAGCTGTTGGCCACCCTATGGAGCACAGTTCTACCCTGACGCACCTGGGGTTGCCATGAGTCAGGGTTGATTCTGTGGTAACTGGTTTTGGTTTTTTATGGCTGAGTGCTTGATCTTAGAGGCTTCGTCAGGTTGGTCACCTAGGTTTGAATTTCCAACTTCTGTTAACCTCCGTGGGCCTCCATATTCTCACGTATAAAATGGAGATTAGTAAAGGCACCTATTTCATTGCTCTCGGATTAAATAAGTCCCCCTCCTGCCTCACTCTCAAAGGAGGTAGGTCAGATGTGGACCATCTCTTAGGGAGGAATAGAGTAGGAGACAGAAACTCACCTTTATCTGATGTTCTTGTCTGACATTTACTGGCATTTCCTGGTGTACAAAGCTGATTAAAATCAGAAGGCCTGTATTTTGCCTCGTACATTGTTAATTAGGAGTCATGTGACTTTAGGCAGCTCATTTACTTTTGTGCCTATCTTCCTCATCTTCATAATGGGAGTAATGCCTCATCACTAGCCGTTTTACATGTTCCCGCTGACTCGGAGGGAGTGTGTTTTTCCTCCCCCACCCCTCATATTTCTGTCAGGGAATGCCTGCTTATCCTTCAGAAGCCTACTTCATGCGGTCTCCTGCCCAGATCCTTTTTGGGGGTTGCCCACGCCCCCGTCCCTGGCCAGAGGGTGCTGGTTAGGAATCACAGCTTCTTTTCTATTTCCTCATTTTGGCGGATTTCATAGAAATAATCTGTTTATTTTCCCCATTAAACTGTGAATTCTCCTAGGGTAGAATTCATTCTTGTTCATTTTATAAAACTGTCCCAGTGCCAGCACAATGCCTAGAACAGGGTAGGCCATCAGAAAATGCCCTGGATGATTTGAGGTGTACTGGATGTTAAAGTGTTTTGCAAATTATCCAACTAAAAAAAAAAAAACCTAAAAAATGATACTGCTATTTTATTGAAAGAAAACACATGGTCTGTGTCTGGAAGTTGATCCCTTTCAAAATCATAGGACCCTTGGAGGCGCTTGGGTTTAAAGTGATGCTAGAGTTGATTCTAAATACCCTGATTGCTTATTACTAAAGATACTTGAATGTTGCTACCTGACTATGTTCCATAAATATTGCTACTAATCGCTTTTATAGTCTGGAAGAGAAAATCTGCTAATCAGACCTTAACAGTGGGTGTTTTTATCTGGCATCATAGGTTTGGATTTTTGGGTAATAAAGTATAAGTCAAAACATTTTATTGCCCACTCAATAGAGTTGAGAGGGAGAGATTAAAAATGGCTTATTCAGAAATTTGAAACGAGATGATGAGTTATGAGGATGGAGGAAGAATCCATGTTTCAGATGGATAGAAACTATAGAAAAAACAGTTCTTTGTAAAAATCTGATAATCATTTGCTCTGAGAAATACAGAAAGTAAACCTTAATGAGTTCATAGTTTTTTTTTGTTTTTTAAACTTAGAACTCTTTGAATAGCTTCAAAGTAACTGTGGAACTATTAGAATAAAACCATATTGTTTTTGTCCTTTAGTCATAGATGCTAATCCTATTTCCTTGTTAATGTGCTTTACAAAATTATTTGATAATGTCGGATTACGTATTTTTATCTACTAGTGAAGTTCTGTGCTCTTTTGAGAGCTACTGACAAACTTTTGTAATATAGTCATTGATTAATGTAAATTAAGAAACTTTTATGACACCTTTAGTTTTGTATGTCATTTTAGTTGTCAGTTCCTACCTAAAATGACATAGCTTATAGTTACACCAATGTGTGTACAAACATCAATGAATTATAATTGACAAATTTGTTACTGTGGGCTTGGTTCTAACGATGCTGTTAATGATAGAATGGCTTTTGGCAAATTCTTTAACCTTACAGAGCCTAACCACTTCCTTTAAGACAGTACATCACATACTTTTTATTTTAATACTCAAATGTATATAGTACAATGTTGCATAAGATCCACTGTTTTAAACATATTTATCTAATATTTATTAGATAAGATTGTTTGAATCCTAAAAATATTTTTCCTGTGATCATTAATTAGTTTATTCAGCAGAACGTACTACATATTTGAGTGGCTGTTAGTTAGGTCGTTAGCCCACCACACTGTAAATTGGTCTTAAGCTGTGAATGGGACAAAAAAGGTCCTTATTGTTTTCTCTCTAAGTCTGTACTTAGACTTTGTATAATATAAAGTATAAGCAGTTATTGCTTTTAGAACCCCTGTTCTTAGAGGATTATAATCATTTAGAGCTGGAAGAGAACATATTTTGTTCTGTCCCTTCATTTTATAAATGAAGAAACTGATGGAGACACCAGGAGTCTCACAGTTAACAGCCTATTGTGCACTAGTTCACTGTTAGCAAAGTTCTTTCTAGAATGCTAAACTAAACCTGTTGCTGTCCAGTTGATCTCGACTCAGGGCACCCCAATGTGTTATAGAGTAGAACTGCTCCACGGGGGTTTCTTAGCTGTCACCTTTATGGAAACAGATCGTCAGACTTCTCTTCCGTGGCATTGTTGGGTGAGTTTGAACCTCCAACCTTTAGGTTAGCAGTTGAGCACAAACGATTTGCACCCTCCAGGGACCTTGTAGAACACTTCATGGGATTAATTCATTATTATGAATGTTGCAGATGTACTGCATTTAGTGTATGGTGGTTACACTGCCTATCAGTTGTATGTCCAGAAGTCGTAATAGATTTTCATTGTGCCATCTGCACACTCTCATCTCTTCCTTCTTAAAAACTTTGTGAAGTGGCTAGGATTAGTGATGAAACTATGGTTGTGACTTAGGTGGAGACTGAACCAGGATGTTTGCTTGTCTGTGTCATGCTGTAACTCAGCTGTTTTCAGTCCTGACTGCCCATCAGCATGCTCACAACAAATGCTCAACGTTGGTTACCACCTCAATGGTGGACAGAGGGAATTTGCCTTGTCTATAAATGGTTTTATAAATGGTTATTTTCTGCAGGGAGTGTTTTTATGTGTTATGTTATAAAAATGACTGTGTAAATGGATTTGATATTAGTCTTAAAGCTGTGAGAGTCTGTCACTATACTTCTGAGTACTCCCCTGTCTGCAAAAATACGGGTAACTAAATGGTAGGGTTCATAATTTGAGTGCAACATAGAAATAAACTTTTCTGTCAAGTTTTTTGGTTAACTTTTTATTTTGATACAATTTCAAACCTAGAGGGAAGTTACAAGAATAATTTAGTAAATTCCCATATATTTTGCCTGATTGACCACTTGTTTCTGCTCAGAAAGGTGACGTTTAAAAATTTCAGTGCTTTATTTCAGAAGAATGTGGTAAGAGGATTCTGAATGATTTTGATCCTTTAAAATATTACAAAATTTGTGTGAATGATGCAGGATATCTTAGTTTTCTATTTGGACAGTTTTATACAAAATCTTCTTGCTTAATAGAAGGGAATGAACTGACATTTATTCAGTTTTTACTCTCTTCCCAGTGCTGTGTTAGGAAATTTTGCAAATTATTTCATTTAATCCCATTTCATGAAGGAGACTTTTACTGTTTTTATGTTTTAGGAGAAGCAGACACAGGTTATGAGCCAGGTTTCCATAAGGTGTTTATGTACCAAATTTCTTTACCGAATTGCCTGTCAGATGGTATACTGGAAGGAATTGATGAGTACATTTCTTGTTGTCATACGGTTGATAATTATTCCTCCGTTGGCTGTGGTCTAATGTGAGGATAGTCAATAAAAATAGAATGTTTAAATACTATCAAAACTTCGTACTGTTTTGGGGGTTCACGAAAGTATTACTTTGCTTCTGTGGGTTGTCTGTGCTTGTGAGTGGTTCTCCTAGAAAACACGCAGGGGCGCGCATACACACACACACATGCATCCATACATGCTTGTGAGCTTGGCTTCTTAAAAAAAAAAAATTTTTTTTAAGCACTAGATCAAAATGAGTCCCACCTTGGCTCCCTGGATGTCATTACCAGAAGTAGGAGCAGTATCTCTCATATGGCCTGTCCCATGTAGCCTCAAGTTCTTCAAACATATGGCTTTGGGCCTTTTGTTTGCTTGCCATACCAGGCTCTCATGGTCACTGTAGGAGCTTTGCTAAGCTTCATGAAGCTTGTAGGAACCCTTGGCCTAACCCAGGAGAGATTCCAACCATATGTTTAGAGTCTGGTTTGCTATTTGAGAAGGGGACCGAAGGGAGCTTAGGGACCAGAACACGTTCAAAACTGAAACCGGAAGTGGGCAAGGCAAACCACAGGAAGATCCTGCTCGCCACTTGGTGACGTATTTCTATAACCCATGGAGGCTTCCTGACAATACCTTGCGAAACTTGCCTTTTCATGTACACTAGTTTCCTAACTTCTTGTTCTAGACTGAGCTTCAGTCAGAGGTGATTAATATGATAGCAGTATAGATAACTAAATGATAGTTACTGTGCTGATCTCTTGTGTAAAGCAGCTGACCCCTAATTATGTTACGTAGATTTTTGCAGCGAGGAGTCGCTGCTTACCTAGTAGGCATTTTTGAGGAGTCGCAGTGGGTTTCACGCGTTAATCTGGACTCTATGCCTTGCCAAGAACTGTACTTATTATATACAGTTCAGGTTTTATATAGCCACAAAGAACAGTTCTTTGCTCACTGACTCTAGGCTGACCTAAACTATGCTGGAGTCCTGGGTCCGATCAAGTGCTCGTTTTTAGGTACCCTTGATGATTGCATAATACTTTATTTGCGTGATCAAGTTGGAGTGCAGTGTTAGTGAAATTTAATTATTCTCTATTTCCTTAACCTCCAGGTCCCAGGTTAACATCACGGTGCCTTGTTCTTTGCAGAACTAGATTTCTGATAGGAATTATTTAATGTGTTGATTTTTTAAAATTACAAATTGAATAGGATTATAGAATCTCAGGTTGTATTTTTTAAAGATGATTTATCATTTACCAAGAGTGAGAAAAATTGCTTTAAAATTCAGTTGTCTGGCATGTTAATTTATGCATTGGAAAACCATACTTACTAGTAGACATTCCTATTGGTACCATTTTTCATTCTCTGGCCTGAATAAAACCACAAACCTACAACTTTGCAATGATATTTTCAAGGCGAAAACCGAGGAGGGAGATAACATCTACGTAATTTCTTTCTCTTCAGGAGTTCCTAACCACCCCCCCGCCGCCACTATACACCTGGGGCAGTCTGACCTTCTGAAGGGTAGGAATGTTAAGACTCTTTGGAAGGTCATATGTGTGATTAAGGCAGCTCTTCTTCATTGAAAAGGATCGCCATAGATAAATAAACAAGAAAAACTCTTTATCTTGTTCTAGTATTTTATATTATAAAACATGGTTATTACAGTAGGTATATAGAAATTGATTCTAAATGGACTGATAATTTGGCATGCTGAATGCAAGGTTTTCTGCTACTTTCTAGTATTCACTTAACCTCAGCTCCCTCTTCTATGAATTGGGAATCGTTTTTCCAGTTTGATAGGGTAGTTGTGAACTGATTGATTGACCTGTTACACTGCCTGGCACACTGTGTTCAGTTAAATATTGGCTGTAACATAAGAAGTAGAGATACTCAGTAAAGTATATTTTCATAGGGGTTTTTTTGATAAATAATTTATTTAGTATAGATGTACCAAAGTCTCTCTACTTATATGTATACCCAGTTCTTGTAATGTTCATCAGTTTAAACTGGAAATAGGTAGCAAATGTAAAAACACTAGAAATCAGTGTTACCCTGCGCTTTTTAAATTTGAAGTATTGTCTCTCAGAATTTTGGAGCTGTGGGAGACCTAGAAGATTAGTTAAGGATTGCAAACTCAAATATCTACAGAGACGAGGCGTAACGAAGTAAGCCTGTGGGGGTTGCGTGCTATAGTAAGGGTGTGTCTGTCTACCGTTCCTACTCAGAACAGCGTTGCCAGCTCTTTGACTATTAAAGAGAAACTAGAAATACAGATTTATTTATTCTTAGCTCTCTCAGTTTCTAGACGTTGGCAGCAAATTAAAAAAGAAAAAAATACCAATCAAATGAGATATTTGAAAAAATATTTAGCACTGTCTTGGAATATCCAAGAACTTAATAAATACTTACCTTTTTTTTTTTTTTTTTTTAACCTATGCCAGTAGGACACACAGAAACATATAAACAAACCTACAGTTAAAAGTGCATGCACATAATACTTTACCCCCGTATACATATGTGCGTACTCACATGCGTGGACTGAAACATACACGCCGAAATCTCTGTGCAGTAGACTGATATTTGGAATTCCGGTCCTAGGTAAAATTTATATACTAGGATCTGGATTTACTCTCCGGTGATGTTTGCTTGGAATCATTGATCTCGTACACAGAGACTTGGCCATCTTTTCATTTCTGTGAATCTAAGTTTTCCTATCATCTTTACTCCCGATGGTGTTTATTTTCTTCGTTTAAGTTGCTTACTTTTTGCCAATGGCTGAAAGCTACTGTTTTCTATAGAAGCGTTGCAAATCTCCCTTCTTCCTGCAGGTATTTATGCAGAAGTTACCTTCTCAGTGAAGCCTTTCTTAACCATCCCTCCCTTCACCATTTCATGTAGCACCCATTCTTGCTTAGCAGGATCTAACATACCATGTATTTTTCCTTATTTATCTTTATTGTCTAAGAAACCCTGGTGGTGCAGTGGTTAAGCACTTGGTTGCTAACCCTAAAGGTTGGTGGTTCGAACCTATCAGTGGCTCCACAGGAGAAAAGACCTGGCTATTGGCTCCCATAAGGATTACAGCCTAGAAACCCTGTGGGGCATTTCTACTCTGTCACATGGGGTCACTATGAGTCGTAATTGACTAATGGCACACAACAATGACATCTTTGTTGTCTATCTCTCCATCTGTAGTAGCTCAATGAGAACATATAGTTTTGTCTGTTTTGCACTACTGTATGCCTGATACAAACTCTTGATCCTCCTCCCCAGTGAGGCGCCTACTCCTGGAAATGATATCCCCGTTTATCTAGCTACTCAGGGCAAAACTCTTAGGAGTCATCCTTGATCACTGTCTTTCTCTCAGACCACACATCCAAAATGTCAGTAAATCCTGTTGGCTCGATATTTAAGATATATGCCAAATGGACCACTTCTCACATGCCTGTGACTGCCACCCAGGTCCAGGTTACTCTCATCAGAATTATTACAGTAGTCTCCTATTTACTTTGCTGCTGCTACCTCTTCCACCCTGCAGAGCTATTGTTTGAAAACATAAGTTAGATCAGGCCGTGCTTCTGCTCAAAATCTTCCAGTAGCTTCCTGTCTCACTTAGAAAAGTGTGAAATTTTCCAGTGGCTTCCAAGACCCTATTTAACTTGCCTCCTTCCCACCCCCACCTCATCACTTACAATTTCCTTCCTCTTCCCACCTTGCTTATTGTTTGGCAGCCATCCTGGCTTCCTTGTATGCCCTACTGTCTTATCTCAACGCATTTGCACATTTTAGTCTCTCCACCTGCCTCTCTCTTTCCCCAGCCATCTGCTCCGTTCTGTCCCTCATTGACTTCCTTTAGGTATCTGCTCAAATATCTTACCAGAAAGGCCTTTCCTGATTCCCTGTATAAAATAACATTGCTCTTCACCCTCTCCTCTACCCTCTGGGCCTGGCACTCCCTAACTCTTGTACCCTACTTTGTTTTCTTCCATCACAATAAATATTTGTTCCTTCCATGGTGATAAATATTACATACTTACTTGTTTAAGAATTTACGATGTCTCTCTCTCCTGTCTGTAGATTATATAACAGCTCCCTGTGGGCAGAGACTTTTTTGGTTCAGTGTTGTATCTCCAGGATTTAGAACAGTGCCTGGCATGTTGGTTGTAAGCACTTAATAAATATTTGTTAAATGAAATGTAACAAGTGCAGTACAGTATGATCACTATAGTAGTACATATAAGGTACAATAGGAACATAGAGGAAAGGACACGACTACCAAAGAAATGGGGGAAGACTTTACAAAGATCCTTTAAGCAGAGCCTTTAGCAGGTGAGAGCATTGTCTACAAAGAAAATAGCATTGCAACTGTATAGAGGCATGAGAATACACAGTGTCTTCAAGGAATCAAAATAAAGTACCACTGGAGCATAATTTGTGGGGGTAAAGGCCAAGTATATTAGGCCAAACGTGTAGTAGAGTCAGATGCAGACTAAGGAGTTTTACAGCTTATCCTGCAAGGTGGGCAGTGCTGGGTAGTTGGGAGCTGTTGAAGCCTCTTGAATAAGTGATGTTATACAGATGCATGTGTGCATGCTCATCACACACAGAGTGTAGACATATATGTACACACGTATACACACACACAGTGTAGACATACATACACACAGACACAATATTTATGTATTAGAAAGGTAACTGGCAACAGTGTGAAGAATGGACTAGCAGGAATCAAAGCTAAACACAGATTTGTTTAAGGTATATATGATGTGGACGGAACCGTGGTGGTGCCGTGGTTAAGTGCTTGGCTGCTAACCAAAGGTTGGTGGTTCGAACTCACCAGCTGGTCCGCGGGAAAAAGATGCGGCAATCTGTCCTCATAAAGATTTACAGCCTTGGAAACCTATGGGGCAGTTCTACAGTTCTACTGTGTCCTGTAAGGTCACTGTGAGTTGGAATTTGACTCTATGGCATTGGGTTTTTTATGATGTGGAGAAACAATTACTGTCACATTTTATGGTTGGATAAAACCACTGATATGTGTAATGTGAAGGTGTTCTTGGCATACTTGCAGTACATTTGTGAGGCAGAAGAAATGCCTGATGGAGGATTATTCTGTTCATCTCTGAAAATTGATTCTCTAGTTTGTTTTTTAATTTGTTTTATGATTTTGTTATAAGACATGATATAGATTAGAAAAGTACTTAAGGAGTTACCAACCAGGAATTTAGTTGTTACAGAATAAGAGACGTTGTACCTGAATGGCAGCTTCCTTTTTCATAAGGAACAGTTTGTCATCAATAACATACCCCCTGATCTTGATTCATTGTGGAAGGAAATAGTGACGGGTGTAATACCATCAAACCTACACTATGGGCAGTAAGGGCGACATATCTGCCTTTGTAGGACAAATATCTGCCTTCGCATATTGCAGTACGCTGGCTGGCACAGAACTTTTGAAATGAGGGATAAGCTAAAAACATTCCTAACTTTAATTCAGATGTAAGTAAAAGTAATTTCCATTATTTTGGCTGGCTTGCTCAAGTGTGGTACGTATCTCGGCAACATATTGAGTGTCTTGAATACTTTAATGTTATTACTTTAGGGTCAAGATATTATTTATAAATTTAAGGATAAAATAGAGATACCCAGAATAGTGCACCTGGTTTGAATGTTGAGAATTTGGTACTCCCAAATTCATGAAAATGTGATATTATTTATATATATAGAGAGAGAGAGAGAGAATATTTTAAAAACCACATCCAAATGCGACGGTGGTAACTGATGACATGTTTTCCAAGATACATACAACTGTATAGAGAATTAAGATCCATTTGTCACCATTTCCCAAACTGGGACATTCAGTCTCTCACATTTTGAGTTTGTTATGCTATTCAACTCACTATCTGATGGAGCAATTAAAGTAGCTAAGTAGCTTTCAGTGAGAAATTGCTTCATAATGTCTGAGTTCATATTTGATCCAGATAACCACATCTGACAGACAAATCTACCAAACTCTGATGACCAATAATGTAGATAGGATTATCTAATGGTTAGAAGTACAGGGTAAGAGAAGAAACTGATCAGAGTTAGGTTACAGAATCAACTCTAGCTACTTTAAACAGAAAGAGATTTAATAAAGGATCTTAAGTGGCTTTTTAGAATTGTTGGGAAGACTGAAGAAACAGATTCTAAGTTGAATTTTCAGAAATGACATTCAAAAACCAATGCAGCTGGGCTACCAAAAGAGTTACCACCTCTTTTAGGCTCAGAAAAGTGCCTGCAGAATTGAGAAGCTGCAACTTTTTGCATGTCTAAGAACCGTGCCACCTCTGCCAGGATTAGGAATCTTTTTACTATTAGGAAACAGCCGTCTTCCGGCAGCTGCCTTGATTAGTAATCTGTTGTCACTGCTGCTGGCTTCAGACCCAACCCACTCCAGCCATAACCTGTACTGATAGGGTGGATGCCTGTGCTGTTCCTCTTGATAGGAAAACTGTGACAGGATACTAGAACTTCTACAAATGCTGCTGCAGAAAGTGTGGATATTTCCATGACAGTGCTTGCAGTAGAAGCAGCCTCAAACACAACCTCCCCTCTCTTCGGCCTTCCAAATTTCTGTGATTGCATCTGCTTAGTGGAACTGCTAGGGTTGCAGCTACAGCTGTAGCTGCGAGAGAGTATGGGAGATGTAGCTTTTAGTTTTCTATTCTTTCCAGTACAGGAAGACATACACGAAAGGAGGTTGCCATGGATATTGAACACCAGTCTAACATACCTACCGCAGATATAGAACTTAATTCTCTGGACGCTAGCCATCATCAAATGGGCTATGGATACCTGGAAAAATGTTTAAAAAATACCATCAAACAATTTGAGAAGCTGTTAGAAATATTAATTTGTAATATGTTTTATTGTTTCTTGATAACACATCTTAAGAAATATTTAAAATTGGTACTCCACGTATATGATGATTTTAGTGGTCTGTGGATGCTAAAAGTTTCCTCACATTTAATGTGTGAATGGGAGAAAGATACGGCAGTCTGCTCCCTCAAAGATTACAACTTTGGAAACACAATGGAGCAGTTCTACTCGGTCCTGTAGGGTTGCTGTGAGTTGGAACTGACTCAACGGCAATGGGTTTGGATTTAATGATGAAAAGCCTGAAAGAGAAAGTAAAAGAAAAGAACATTAGAATGGGTTACCTAAACTGAGGAAAGATTTGAAAGGTGGGAACTAAAAGTTATTTGATTTGGTAGCTGTTAAGATTATTAGATACTGAAATGTTTTTTTGGTAATGAGTGCTATTAGATATTGAAATGTTCTTTTTGGTAATGATTGCAATGCCATCCTCTTCAATTTGTCATTCCTGGCATATAGACCATATGATTGTCTGATTCAAAATGGCCAATACCAGCCCATTTCAGATCACTGATGCTTAGGATATCTGTCTTCAAGCCTTCCATTTCATTTTTGACAATTTCCAATTTTCCTAGATTCGTACTTTGTGCATTACACGTTCTAGTTATTTATGGATGTTTATAGCTGTTTATTCTCATTTTGAGTCATGCCACATCAGCAAATGAAGGTCCTGAAAGTTTTACTCCCATCTGTGTCATTAAGGTCAACTTTACTTTGAGGAGGTATCTCTTCCCCACTTGTATTTTGAGTGCCTTCCAATTCGAGGGGTTCATCTCCCAGCACAATATCAGACAGTGTTCTACTGCTATCTGTAAGGTTTCCACTGGCCAGTGTTTTCAGAAGTAGATCACCAGGTCCTTCTTGCCAGTCTGTCTTAGTCTGAAAGCTCTGCTGAAACCTGTCCACCATGGGTGACCCAACTGGTATTTGAAATACTGATAACATAGCTTCCAGCATCACAGCAACACTCAAGTCATCACAGTACAACAAATTGATAGATCAGTCCTGGAATATAGCACTGCCAGTAACAGGATAATATGCCTGCAAGAAAGACCAGTTAATAACTATTCTTCAAATTTACATACCAACCACAAATGCCAAAGATGAAGAAATTGAAGATTTTTTTACCAAATTCTGCAGTCTGAAATTGATCAAATACGCAGTCAAGATCCATTGTTAATTACTGATAATTGGAACGTGAAAGAAACGAAGAAGAAGGGTTGGTAGTTGGAAAATATGACCTTGGTGATAGAAACAATGCAGGAGATCTCACGATAGAATTCTGCAAGACCAACAACGTAATAATTGCACGTACCTTTTTTTCAACAACATAAATGGTACATGTGGACCTCACTGGATGGAATACACAGGAATCAAATTGTCTACATCTGTGGAAAGAGACAATGGAAAAAAGCTCAATATCATCAGTCAGAACAAGGCCAGGAGCTAATTGTGAAACAGACCATCAATTGCTCCTATGCAAGTTCGAGTTGAAGCTGAAGAAAATTAAAACAAGTCCGTGAGAGCCAAAGTATGACCTTGCGTATATCCCACCTGAGTTTAGACACTATCTTAAGAATAGATTTGACGCATTGAACACTAATGACCGAAGACCAGATGAGTTGTGGGATGACGTCAAGGACATCATACATGAAGAAAGTGAAAGGGCATTAAAAAGGCAGAAAAGAAAAAACAAGCCCAAAATGGTTGTCAGAAGAGACCTTAGACTTGAACTTAGAGTAGCTAAGCTAATGTGAACAGAAGAAATGATGAAGTAATAGATCTGAACAGAAGATTTCAAAGGACAGCTTGAGGAAACAAAGTATTATAATGAAACGTGCAATACCTGGAGATTGGAAGCCAAAAGGGAAGAACACGCTTGACATTCCTTAAGCTGAAAGAATCGAAGAAAAAATTCAAGTCTTGAGTTGCAATATTGAAGGATTCTTTGAGCAAAAAACTGAACAATGTAGGAAGCATCAAAGAAGATAGAAGGAATACACAGAGTCACTATACCAAAAAGAAGTGGCCACCATTCAGCCATCAGCAGGTAGCATATGGTCAAGAACCAGTGGTACTGAAGGAAGAAGTCCAAGCTGCACCGAAGGCATTGGGAAAAAACAAGGCTCCAGGAATTGACGGAATACCGGTTGAGATGTTTCAACAAATGGATGCAACATTGGAAGCACTCACTCATCTATGCCAGGAAATTTGGAAGACATGTTCACGCCCGTTCTGAAGAAAGCTGATCCAACAGAATGAAGGAATTATTGAACAGTATCGTTAATATGAGTCGGAATCAACTCGCTGGCACTGGGTTTGGTTTTTTTTGGTTTTATCATTAATATTACATGCAGGTAAAATTTTGTTGAATGTAATTCAAGAAGGGTTGCAGCAGCACATCGACAGGGAACTGCCAGAAATTCAAGCCAGATTCAGAAGAGGGTGTGGAACAAGGGATGTCATTGCTGATGTCAGCTGGATTTTGGCTGAAAGCAAGGAATACCAGAAAGACATTTACCTGTGTTTTATCGACTATGCAAAGGCATTCCACTGTGTGGATCATAACAAATTATGGAAAACATTGCAAAGAATGGGAATTTCAGAACACTTAATTGTGGTCGTGAGGAGGCAGTCATTTGAATAGAACAAGCGGATACTGTGTGGTTCAAAGTGAGAGAAGGTGTGCATCAGGATTGTATCCTTTTACCACACTTATTCCATCTGTTATGCTGAGCAGATAATTTGAGAATCTGGGCTATTTGAAGAAGAACTTTAAAATGTTAAAAAACAAAGATGTCACCTTGAGGACTAAGGAGCCTGACCCAAAGTTGCCTCATATGCATGTGAAAGCTGGACAGTGAATAAGGAAGAATGAAGGATAATTGATAACCTTTGAATTATGGTGCTGGTAAAGAATATCGAATATACCATGGACTGCCAGAAGAAAGAACAAATCTGTTTTGGAAGAAGTACAGCCAGAATGCTCCTTAGAAGGGAGGATGTTGAGACCTCATCTCATGTACTTTGGACATGTTATCTGGAGAGACCAGTCCCTGGAGAAGGATATCATGCTTGGTAAAATTGAGGGTGAGCGAAAAAGAGGAAGGCCCTCAACAAGATGGATTGATAAAGTGGTCGCAACAGTGGGCTAAACCATCACAAGGATTGTGAGGATGGCGCAGGATCAGGCAGTGTTTTGTTCTGTTGTATGTAGGGTTGCTGTGAGTCGGAACTGACTCGATGACGCCTAACAACAAAATTATTAGTGTTCTTAAAGACCCTAGTCAGTCAAGTAGGAGCAGAATCCAAATTGCAGGTTCAGACTGTGAGTAAGAGGTGAAGGATTGGAGGCAGATAGTAAAGAATACATTTTCAAGAAGCTTGGCTTTTTCCCTCCCAGTGCACATGCTTGTTTATATACCAGAATTCAGTAGAGCTAGGTCTACTGTATCACATAGAGTCTCTATGAGTTGGAATCAACTTGATGACAATGGGTTTGGTTTGGTTTAACGAGGCCTTCGAGCCCTGGTGGTGCAGTGGTTAAGAGTTCGGCTGCCAACCACCAAAAGGTTGGCAGCTTGAATCCACCACCCACTCCTCGGAAACCCTATGGGGCAGTTCTACTCTGTCCTATAGGGTCATCAACTTGGCGGCAACAGGTTTGATTTTTTTTTTAGTAAGACCTTAGGCAAATACCACATTTGGGACAAGTGAATCTTAAAACATTGCTTGCTTTTGTCTTTTTGTGTAGCTTAAAGTACATCTTCTTAAAATGTTCTCCATCTTCTTAGAGATATAATAGGTTCAACCTTACTTTTATTATGTCACTCATGATGTGTTCAATTTTGATGATGTTGTTTATAAAGTGCCAATTAATTACTACTGTCAAACTTCTGTAATTTGGAGTTACAGTTTAAAGTCCTGATAGCTGATTTAAACAACATTTATATGATTGATTGGTGAGGTGGACATTGATTAGATGAGTAAACTTTCAGTGTAGTTCATTTGAACTTTAGTCAATGATGGACATTCAAAGGGTACAGGTTATGATGCCTGTAAATAGTGCATGTTGGGTACATTTTATATGTTACATAGAGCCTGCATTTTTATTTAAGTAAATACCTGATGATAGCAAGTTCATTAGATTGTGCAGACAAAATGACCTCATGGTCTCCCTTTTAAAAAGGAGGCGGAGAGGGGGGCATGGTAATGTGCACATTTATGCAGCATTGTTTTCGCAAACGCATTTATGGGAATGAAACAGGAACATGTTGAGGAGTAGATCCAGTGCTCCACAGAGTTTCATTAGATAGCGAGCTTGTTTATTATGACCTGACTCCACAAATTCTTCTACGTTCTAGGCCGGCCCTATATTATGACCAAGTTGGACTTTTGGTAAAAATCCCTGCAGTATTGTACAGAGGGAAATGGTTACAGAAAGAGGTTGAAAGTAAAGAAGATAGAATTGCTCACTTGTGGAGGGAGTAAGAGAGAATGGGATAGAGAGAGCACAAATAGATAGGTGAGCTTTGGATAAGAGGAAGAAAAAGAGAATGGATAGATACAGCTTCAGATAGATACTGTATTCCTATTAGGAAACGAGTCATTTAAAAAGGCTAGATTCTTTGATTCTGACTTGAGATAAACATAAATTTGGTTATTCTGTTTAAGTAGTAACTTTTCTAATCTACCAAAGGCAAAGTTAATGAGTATCTTATTGATACCTTTCCAGTGGTTTTTTAATTTTTAAAAATTTTTTGTTTACTGAGTTTTTCATTGATATTTCCTAAGTTTCTGATAAAAAAAAAAATTTTTTTTTTTTTTTTTTTTTATGATAGACTGCTTTAATGTGATTTGTTTGAAGTCATCTAGCCTCTCAGTAGCAGAGGTAAGACAGGAAATTGGTTTCCTGATTCTTGGGGCAGTATTCTTTCCCTTATACCAGCTACCTTGTTTTTCTAATTTAGTACACTCTTTTGTCTGATTTCAGCACCCACACTTGTTTCATTTTGGCCCATGAGTATCTCGCAAGAATATCAAAACTAGACTATCTGGGTTCTTTAATATTCATTCCTTCAACAAATGTTTCTTTTTGTTTTAAAATTTTTATTGTGCTTTAAGTGAAAGTTTACAAATAAGTCAGTCCCTCATACAAAAATTTATATATATCTTGCTATGTACTCCTGGAAACCCTGGTGGCGTAGTAGTTAAGTGCTACGGCTCTTAACCAAGAGGTCGGCAGTTCGAATACGCCAGGTGCTCCTTGGAAACTCTACAGCACAGTTCTACTCTGTCCTATAGGGTCGCTATGAGTCGGAATCGACTCGACGGCAGTGGTGGGTTATGTACTCCTAGTTGCTCTCCCCCTAATGAGATAGCACACTCCTTCTCTCCACCCTGTATTTCCGTGTTCATTCAGCCAGCTCCTGTCCCCCTTTGCCTTCTTATCTCCCTTCCAGGCAGGAGCTGCCCACATAGTCTCATGTGTCTACCTGATCCAGGAAGCTCACTCCTCACCAGTATCATTTTCTATCTTATAGTCCAGTCCAAGCCCTGTCTGAAGAGTTGGCTTTGGGAATGGCTCCTGTCTTGGGCTAACAGAAGGTCTGGGGACTACGACCTCCAGGGTCCTTATAGTCTCAGTCAGACCATTAAGTCTGGTCTTTTTACGAGAATTTGAGGTCTGCATCCCACTACTCTCCTGCTCCTTCAGGGGTTCTCTGTTGGGTTCCCTGTCAGGGCAGTCATCAGATGTAGCTGGACACCATCTAGTTCTTCTGGCCTTAGGTAGATGTAGTCTTGATTTACGCAGCCCTTTCTGTCTCTTGGGTTCATAATTACCTTGTGTCTTTGGTGTTCTTCATTCTCCTTTGCTTCAGGTGGGCTGAGACCAATTGATCCATCTTAGATGGCCGTTTGCTAGCATTTAAGATCCCAGATGCCACTCTCCAAAGTGGGATGCAGAATGTTTTCTTAATAGATTTTACTGTGCCAGTTGACCTAGATGTTTCCTGAAACCGTGGTCCCCAAACCCCCACCCTTGCTACACTGGCCTTTGAAGTATTTGGTTTATCCATGAAAGTTCTTTGCTTTTGGTTTAGTCCAGTTGTGCTGACCTCTCCTGTATTGTGTATTGTCTTTCCCTTCACCAAAATTATTTCTTGTTTTCTATCTAATTAGTGAATACCCCTCTCTCTCCCTCCCTCCCTCCCCACTCTTCGTAACAATCAAAGAATATTTTCTTTCTGTTTAAACTCTTTCTTGAGTTCTTATAACAGGTGTCATACAATATTTGTCCTTTTGCAGTAGACTAATTTCACTCAGCATAATGCTATCCAGATTCCTCCATGTTATGAAATGTTTCACAGATTCATCATTGTTTCTTACCGATGCATAGTATTCCATTGTGTGAATATACCATAATTTATCCATTCATCCGATGATAGGTTTCCATCCTTTTGCTGTTGTGCTGTCGTGAACATGGGTGTGCATATGTCTGTTCGTGTAAAGGCTCTTATTTCTCTAGGATATATTCCGAGGAGTGGGATTGCTGGATCGTATGGTAGTTCTATTTCTAGCTTTTTAAGGAAGCGCCAGATTGATTTCCAAAGTGGTTGTACCATTTTACATTCCCACCAGCAGTGTATAAATGTTCCGGTCTTTCCACAACCTCTCCAACATTTATTATTTTGTGTTTTTTGGATTAATGTCAGCATTGTTGGAGTGAGATGGAATCTCATTGTAGTTTTGATTTGCATTTCTCTAATGGCTAATGAAAGTGAGCATTTCCTCGTGTATCTGTTAGCTACCTGAATGTCTTCTTTAGTGAAGTGCCTATTCATAGCCTTTGCCCATTTTTTGAGTTATTTGTCTTTTTGTAGTTGAGTTTTTGCAGTATCGTGTAGATTTTAGAGATCAGACACTGATCAGAATGTCATAGCTAAGAACTTTTTCCCAGTCTGTAGGTAATCTTTTTACTCTTTTGGTGATGTCTTTGAATGAGCATGGGTGTTTGATTTTTAGGAGTTCCCAGTTATCTAGTTTCTCTTCCGGTGTTTGTGCACTGTTAGCAATGTTTTGTGTACTGTTTATGCCATGTATTAGGGCTCCTAGTATTGTCCCTATTTTTTTTCCATGATCTTTATAGTTCTAGATTTTATATAATGGAAACCCTGGTGGCGTAGTGGTTAAGTGCTACGGGTGCTACCCAAGAGGTCAGTAGTTCGAATCTGCCACGCACTCCTTGGAAACTCTATTGGGCAGTTCTACTCGGTCCTGTAGGGTTGCTATGTGTCAGAATCGACTTGACGGCAGTGGGTTTATTGAGGTCTTTGATCCATTTTGAGTTAGTTTTTGTGCATGGTATGATCAACAGATGTTTCTTCAGTGCCTACTATATGACACTCACTGTTTTAGATTTTGGGAATTAACAAGTTCTCAAGCCTCAGGGATGGAGAAACCAGAAAATAAACTCTTAAGTAAAAAATTAACAGTTTCAGATAGCCGTAAATGCTGCTCAGAAAATAAAACAGAGAAATAGAATATGGCAGCGGGATTATCTATTTAGGTAGAATAGTGAGGAAAGATTTCTCTGAGGAAGTGACAATTGAGCTGAGACCTGAATGATAAGGAAGAGCAGCCATGGGAAGATAACAGGGGTAGAGCATTCCCGGCAGAGGCCATAGCCTGAACAAGGTGAATACTGGGGTGAGCAGGAGAAGAGGTCAGAGAGGTAGACGGTGCTGGTTCAGGAGGGCTGTGAAGATCATGGTACAGAGATGGGATTGTATTCTAAGTGAAATAGGATGGTATCAGAGCAGGGGAGTGACTGGCTTGAAGAATATGTTCAAAAGATTGCTCTGTTTTATAGAGAATGAATTATGAGGGGCAAGAGTGGAATCAGAGGCACCAATTAGAAAACTGTCTTGGTTGTCCAAAGGAGTGATAACAGTGAAGGTGAGGTGAAAAGGTTGGATTTGAGATTTATTTTGAAGTCTGTTGGGTTTTCTGATTAATTAGATGTGAGGGTGAGAGGGGAGGTGTGCATTTGGGTGGGAGAATAGTGAGAAAGAGAGGAGGGTGGTAGTAGCATTTATTGAAGAGAGGAATACCAGGAGAGGAGCGTGTTTTAGGGAAGGAAATCAGATAGTGTATCTGGGGTATGTTAAATTTGAGGTACCTATAGAGAGCCTTGGTGGCGCAGCGGTTAAGACCTGGCTGGTAACCAAAAGGTTGGCAGTTGAAATGCACCAGCTGCTCCTTGGAAACCCCATGGAGCTCTGTCCTACAGGGCCTCTAGGAGTCAGAATCGACTCAGCAGCAACTGGTATGTACCCAAGGGTGCAACTGAATATTCACGTTTAGTGTTGAGGACGAACGGTCGTGCCTGTAGATGCAGATCTGGGTGGTTTTGCCTGGGGAAGGAAGAGAAAACGGTCTAGAACTGAGCCCTGGGACAGGCAGTGTTTAGAGGTAAAGGAGGAGAAGAAGAGGGTTAGAGGGTCAGTGATGTAGAAGGAAGAACAGAAATGATGTTTTGTGGGACCCAAAAGAAGAGAGAGCATTTTAAGGAGGAATGTTAATGTTTACTGTGTTAAATGATGCTGTGAGGTCAAGTATAATGAGGACGGAGAAATGACCATTGGATTTGGCAATATAGAAAGCATTGGTGACCTTGGCCAGAGTGGTTTCAGTTGCATGGTTAACTCAGAAGCATGGAAAGGGTCAAAGAGTGAATGGAAGCTGAAAAAGTAGAGACAATGAGAACGATTTTTTGGAGAAGTTTTGCTGTGAAAAGAAGTCTAGAAATGGAGCTGTATCAGGAGGTGGGAGGTGGAGTGAAGAGAGATTTTTGTTTGCTTTTTAAAATTGGAAAATACCAAAATGTGCTGGTGGAAATAATCACTAAAGAGGAAAACTGATGATACAGGAAAGGATTAATAGTAGGAGTAAAGTTCTTGAAAGGAGCTGTGGTGGCACAATGGTTAAGTTCTCAGCCGCTAACTGCAAGGTTGGTGGTTCATCCTCACCCAACGGCTCCGCGGGAGAAGGACCTGGCGATCTGCTTCCGTAAGTACAGCCTAGGAGACCCCCTGTGGGGGCAGTTCTGCCCTGTTACATGGGGTTTCTATGAGCCAGAGTTGACTAGACCAGCTAAGTTCTTGAGGGGGCGCTGATAGGATGGGATGAAGAATACAAGTGGGGTCGATTTGCCCTTTCATACTGACAGGGATACAACAATGTAATATGACCCCAGATGCCCTGCCTCCCTTCAATCGTTCCATATTCTTTTAGACCAAGTTGATGATCTTCTTTATCTAATCACCTTTTTTTCCTGTACCACGGTTAATATGTTCGTTTGGATTAAATTCATCCTATAAAAGGCTTACTGTGAAATAGTGGGTGATACTTAACATCAATTTGAATTTTTGTACCAACAGGTGAAGCAAAAAATTTATTGCCCTATCTTGGACCCAACAAAATGAGAGATTGTTTCTGCACCATAAATTTGGACCAGGAAGAAGTTTATCGTACCCAGGTTGTTGAAAAATCTTTAAGGTTGGTAGAAAAATTGGTAAATTATCTTATGTATTCGTAAGACATATAATGATTGTGATACATTTTATACATTTTTTCAGATTGTAGTAATCAAGACTTTCTTCACCTGGAACTTTCACTTTTCTTTTACATTCTGAATTTGTTTTTAGAATTACAGATGGTCAGAGTTTGAAGGACCCTCATTGTTCACTGAGCTTGTCTAACCACCTTATGCTTGGTTCCGTCTGACAGTGTCTGGCATTTGCTTTATAGTGTCCAGTGACCAAAGAGGTCATTGCCTCCTGAGCAGCCTATTTGGGCCTTGAACTATTGACTCTTAGAACATTTTCACATTCAGTTGATTAACGTTTATGAAAATGAGAACCTGTTATATGTCAAGAACGTGCTAAACCAAAAAACCAAGTCCATTGCCATCAAGTCAATTCCGGCTCATAGTGACCCTACAGGACAGAGTAGAACTGCCCAATAGAATTTCCAAGGAATGGCTGGTGAATTCAAACTGCCAGCCTTTTGGTTAGCGGCTGTAGCTCACGGTAGCTCTTAACCATTGCACCACCAGGGCTCCAAGGACATGCTAGGTGCTATTTATGCATACAGCCATGAGAACAACATATGCAGTGTTTGTTTTCGTGTGGCTTTTCGTTGCCTCAGAATATAGTTTCCTCTTAATTGTTTCTAGTTCTAGCCCCCTGCATTTCTGGAGAACAGATTTAGTCCATTTTTCCCATGACACTTTTCAGGGTTTTGAAAACACCTATCATATACCTTAGTCTGTTTTTCTAGGCTAAGTTTTGCCCATTCACTTGAACTCTCCTCAAAGTATATTTGTTTCTCTAAAGAATAAATTACTTCTTAAAGTTTATGCAAGTCGCTTAGCTTAGAAATGCATTATCAAGGAATGAACTCTTAGGTAGATGTCTCATCTTTTTAAAGTGTAATAGCACTTGGAGAGTGTCCGGGTAAATTCTGATTTGTGAAATTTGAATATGCTACTGTGGCCTTGTAACACAGTGTCTGTGGACTTGATTCTAGTGCATAGTTGTGCTGGAAGGGTGCAGTCTTGTTCAGAGATGAAGAATCAAAGCAGGGACATAGGAAGTTGTTGGAACGAGTATGTGGTGGATGAAATATTGAGTACCATGACGTATGTGAGTTGTATTTCAGGCTATTAGAGTCTGTTTTTTTTTTGTCCTTTTTCATATATTTTTTCCTTTACGTTTGCCTTTTTTCCTCTTTAGACTTTATTTCTAATTTTTATAATGTTGTATGTTGAATTCTTCATAGGAAGGGCATTGTGTAAATCTTAAAATACTTCAGTAACCCAAAGAGTTCATACCTTTCCAATCCTTAGCCATAAATCACCTGTCTCTGTAGTGTTAGAATTCTGGTGTTATATATATGTTACCAGTGATGAAACTGAGGCACCAAAAGGCTGAATAATCTGTGTATGTAATAAAGGAAGTTAGAAGCAAAACCGTGATTGGGATCTGAAACTTTCTAAAATCTCAATTTGTTACTTAATGTACACTGATTCCATATCATACAATAATGAGTGATATACGAAACTAACCAGTAACTGTGAGTTGAATACTTGCACTGTAATTTCTAATATCTGGTCTTGTAAATGAGTAGCTAAAGCTAATCAATTTTTTTTTTTTAATACCGTTTTCAGAGATTTATATTAGGCAAAACAATGAAACCAGTTGTTTTTTTTTTTTTAATAATACATCGAAATTATTTTTAGGTTTAGTAATACATTTTTCTAGATGCCTGGCAAATTGGATATTTTAAGACTGGCGGTGGTTGCCTTAGTTAATTTCAGTACGTTTAGACTAGCTGCTTGGATTTTGGGTGTCCCCTAGCATTTTTCCTTGCGGAATAGGGGGAAAGCATCTGTAGTTTAAACCTTTGCCCAGCTTGCTTTCATTATAGTGTTTCCTATACCTTTGGATATTGTGATAAGCTGTTAAGCTGGACGTTGATAGATACCGTTCAGATCTTTTATGGGTTCTGGATATAATAGTTTTCATATGTAATCTGAATATAGAGTTTTCATAACAGGTGACTAGGAATCAGATAGGGATAGCTCCCAAACATTGACCTCAGGTCCTCTTAGCAGTCTGAGGTGGTATATAAACCAACTGAGTAACAGCAACACAGCTCAGATTTCCCTTCTGTACACCAGGAGTCTCCTCAGGAGTCATATGCATGATCATAGGTCAGTGGTAATAGTGGAGTGCTGTTTCAAAAACTGTATAAATCTAGTCATAGCTCCTTATCAACCCTGTTGAAAAGTTTTCTTTGCATGGATAGATTATGTGATTAATTTGTAAGTTTAGGATGTGGACACCTGGATTTGGGGATGAATTAGGTTGTTGAGATTGTGATGATACGGTGTTACAGATAACTTCATAATTCTTATGTTGTTTTTATTGGCTTTAGAATGTGTTTTTAAAATAATGTTTGAAAATGTGGATGTTTGATACAGAAAGGAAATTCCCCCATTTTACAATTATTTATAAATTGATGCAAGGGAAAAAATACCTATACATTTCATGTCTTGGTCTAATAGTTGTTTTTGCATTGATTTCTATGTTGAAACTAATTAGAAGACTAATTACTTTGACAGGCCAACTTTAAAAAGTTTATTTTGTTTACATCTAAAGTGAGAAATGATAATGACAAAAGTTCATCAAGCGTTATAATAACAACTAAAAAGGTGAGTCAGCTGTTTTCTGGACAAGGTCAGAAATGATTTCTTTAAGAGTATTTTACTGTACATTGCAACTTCTCTTTTAGTTGTGACATTCTTAACATACTGCACTTCATGGTGACATTTTAAAGGTATCTTATTGTTCTTTAAACATTCTCAGGAATGAAATACTCTTGACAAAGATACTAGGATTTCAGAGGTTCATGTCTTCATACAAGAATTTAAATGTGATCAAAGTCCCATTCTTAAACTTGTGAAAATAAGCTGTTTCATAGAAAACCATAGCCTTGGGGCAGGCAGAGATCTCTTACTGAGGATGCAAAGAGCACTAGTCATAAAGAAAATTGATACATTGGATTTTATCAAAATTAGAGCCTTCTGCTCCTTAAGAAACACCATCAAGAAAATGAAAAGACAAGCTGTAGACGGAAGAAAATATTTTGACAAAGGACTTGTATTCAGAATTTCTTTTAAAAAAACAAACACCAAACCCTTAAAACTCAGTAAGATAGATAGCCTATTTTAAATATGGACAGAAGACCTGAACAGAAAATTTGTAAATGGCCAAGAAGCACATGAAAAGATACTCAACATTATTAGTCATCTGGGAAATGCAGTTTAAAACCATTTCCATCACTATAAATTCTAGAATACAGTCGATACTGGTAGAAATTGAATCAGTAGTTGCTTGTGGCAGTGTAGGGGGGGTGAGTGCAGAGGGGGGCACAAAGGAGTTTTCTGGGGGGAGATAGAAATGTTCTGTATCTTGATTGGGGTGAAGATACACAGATGTGTAAATTTATCATGTCACATTCACTAGAATAGCTAAAATTAAAAAGATTGTCAGTACACAGTTGACAAGGATGGAGAGAAACGGGAACTCTCACACATTGCTGGTAGGAGTGCAAAGTGGTACAACCAGATTAAACATTCACCTACCCTTTAACTCAGCAATTTTAGTCACTTACCCAAGAGAAATGAAAGTCTGTGTCCAGAAAAAGCCTTGTATAAAAATGTTCATAGCAGCTTTGTTTTCATAGCTAAAAGCTGGGAACAACTCAGATGACAGCAGTAAAATGGGTTGTGGCATATTCGGCCAACAGAATAGTATTCAGTAATTAACAGGAATCAAGTACTGATCCACACAACACCATGGAGAATCTCACAGACGTTAAGCTGAGTGAAAGGAGCTGGGCACGAGTACATACCCTATGATCCCGTTTATATGAACTTCTAGAATATAGTTATGGAAATTAGATTACCAGCTGCCTATAGCAGGTTTGTGGGGGAGGGGTGACTGCAGAGAGGCGTGGGGAACCTTCTGGGGAGATAGAGATGTTCTCTATCTTGATTGAGGTGGAGGTTACATAGGTTTATAAATTTATCAAAAGTCATCAACCTCTATACTTTAAACTGAATTTTGTGGTATGCAATTTATACCTCAATCAAGTTGATTAAAAAATTTTTTTGAAGCACCGTTTTGTATAAATTACCCATTTTAGGTGTTAACTTATTATTATGATTGAGACAGCTTAGCATATTCCTTGAGGCAATGATGGTATGAATGACACTGTCCTCAGCTCTCATTTAGGTCTACCGTAGTTCCCCAGGTGGTGAAAACCGTTAGCACTCTCAGCTGCCAGCCAAAAGGTTGAACGTTCGAGTCCACCCATAGGTGCCTTGGGAGAAAGGCATATGATCTACTTCTGAAAAACCAGCCATTGAAAACCTTCCGGAGCACAGTTCTCTGATACTTGTGAGGTTGCCGTGAGTAGGAGTCGACACACGGCAGCTGGCTTTTTGGGGGACCGTGTCTGCTGTCAGTTACTGGGTCTTCTGTCTGTAAGATTCAGGAAAATCTCTGTTCAGAGCTCGTTCTGACAGCCGGGGGTCTCTTAGAGTTCACCTTGTTCTGTAAGAACTTAGTTGAAACTGGTTGAGAATTGACTTGGACTTATGAAGCTTTTCTCTATGGCATTTTAGTCTGTAATTGATTTTGCTGAAAATGATACCATCTGAGGATACTGTTAAGTTTAAATTTAACGAGCATTCCCCTTTTTTTTCTAGCCCATTTTTCAGTGAAGAATTTTACTTTGAGATTCCAAGAACGTTCCAGTATTTGTCTTTCTACGTGTATGATAAGAGTGTTTTACAAAGAGACCTTCGTATAGGTATGTACTGTTTCATAATTATTTTTAATCATAACTTTGGCGTTTATTATATTCATTATTTTCCTAAGTATAAAGTACAGAAAGATACAGAATAATACATGCTCACCGTTCCTAATCCATTTCTTTAGACTTGTTCATTTGTCAGTTTGATTTTTAATCTGTGTACTCAACTTATGTATACTCAGCTTATATATGGTCGCTATGAGTTGGAATCGACTCGGCAGCACTGGGTTTTACTGGGGTATACTCAGCTTAGGTGACGCTTCCTCAGGGAGGCCTTCGCTGATTCCCCAGTTACCACGTCATGTGTTTCCATAACACCTGGCAGTTGGTTCCCTTTTTGTGGTACTCATGGTGCTTGTACATCAGTTTACTGTCTAATGTCTAGATTCTCTAGTTGAACATGATACTTACGAGGGCTGGGACTGTGACTCACAGAGTGCTTCACATTTACTAAGTGTTTGATAAGTATTTATTGAATGACTCAGATTTTTTTTTTTTACATAGGTACACTATTGATCCCCTCCCCCAAAGAATATCTGTTTTTGAAGTTTTTCTAGTAGAAATAATTATTTGCTTTAATTCAGTCATACTTTTTCTCCCTAGTTGCACTGATGACTAATTAATGTATTAAATAATTGAGACAGGGATATGGTTTTGGAGGATGGACTAGAACAAAGCTAAACTGGCTTGCATATGTGTCACACTCATGGTCTTTGCATCGTATCTTTATATTTTAATAAGTAGAAGTCTTTAATATAAAACATGAATTATCCTCTCCTTTTTTAGTGTACTGAATTTCGTCCTCCATCTCTCCTTTCTGATTTGAAATATGCTCAAGTCTCCCATAGTCCCCAAAATTAAGCTTTATCTGATTTTGTCCAGTTCACTGCCATGTAATGCTCTAAGTCAGAATTAACTCAACCGAACCTAACAGCAGCAAGAATGTGTCTCTAAGGTCTGATAACATATTTCTTTTTTGTATGTTATATTGCCAAATAAACTGACATGTTGAGGGTATCTGAATACATAATGACCTCAAATATTCTTCTTTGTTTTCCTCTGTCATTCTTACATAATAATTTCTCTGATCCTTAGGATCGTGTGCTCTTCTCTGCTTCATCAGGACAACTGGTCTCATACATCTAAATCTTTATGTATCAGAAATTGGCATCTTAAAAAGGAACTTAAGAATATAACCAAAACACCAAACCAAACTCAAGACCATCGAGTCAATTCCGACTCATAGCGATCCTAGAGGACAGAGTAGAACTGCTTTGTAGGGTCTCCAAGGAGCACCTGGTGGATTTGAACTGCTGACCTTTTGGTTAGCAGCCAAACTCTTAACTGCTACACCACCAGAATTTCCTGTTAAGAATAAGAACTGACAATAAAATACCAGGTTTTTCTCCACTTACAAGTCACTAATATATGCAGCTAGTGAGAGAAAGGTTCCTCTCTCAGAGGACAAGAACCATTTAACTCTTCAGTGATATGAGTTACATGGATATAGGAGATATGAAATAGGAGAAAGAGGGCACTTGGCTTAAGGAATTTCTTTTTACCTGTGAGGCAAAGAGAGGATTCTCTTTTGGAAGGGCACCTGTGACAGAGAAGATGTATTTCCAGTGATCTGAGTTGGGGGTTGTAAGTAGGATGGGTAGATTCCTACTCTAGTATTTTAGTATTGTTACTGATTAAATAGACTTTAGCTGGGGGAGCCTGGAAATCAAATCACTACTTAAAACACAGTGCCGTTGTAGTTATTTGTTGAATGAATGAATGCATCAATTAAACCAATAAACTTCGAAATAAACTTTTTAAAAAAGCCCTCTTTTTAAGCTGGGAGCTTGTGTTAGTGATAGTTGTATGTTTACATGCATACTTATAAATTATGAATAAAACTAAAATTCCTGGTCATTGTAGAATAGGGGTCTTCACCAGAAGTCTACCAGTGAATTTCTGGATGGTGAGTGAACTCTATTAAAATTGTGTGCCAGATACTACCTGTGCATTTTTCTGGGGAAAAGTTACAAAAGACACAGAGATACAGTGGTTCTTCAAGTGTGGTGGGTGGTTCCCAAAGGTAAGAACTTCAGCTATAGGATGTATCATGTTTTTACACAGATAACATGTGCCTTCTGTTTGTTTGCCAACTGTGCCCTCCCCCTGAGAGGTATTTTTGTAGGTGCTAGTATGCCAATTTTTTTTTTACATATTGCTGTAAAAAAATTAGCATAGTGACACTTATGAAAATACCTTGTGGGGGGAGGACGTGGTTGGCAAACATATAAGGCACGCGTTGTTTATGTAAAAATAGGGTATATAACTGTTTCTGTATGTACATATATTATTTAAAAAAATAAGTACCAAACCATTATATATTGCCTCAACATTTTATTTTTATCTCATATGGAATCATTGGTAAAGGGAACCACTTGACTTGATAGAATTGTGATACAGGCAGTCCCCGGGTTAGGAACAAGATTCGTTCCTAAGTCTTTAAGTCAAATTTGTAGGTAAGTTGGAAGAGGGACATACAATTCTTACTTAGTGTCAGTTAGCCAAGTGTTTGTCTTAATATATAGTATGTATTTTACCTTTCTTTGTGTATAAAACACTTAAACACTTCCAGTGCCTTCATGAGTCACAGAGTAGTGCGTGAGTTCATTATTATGAACCATGGTATTTAACTCAAATTTTTAATACATTAGGCTTTATGACAGTCCATTCTTCTGTAAGTTGGATGTTCGTATCCTGGGAACTACCTGTAATCATAATCATTTATGGCACACAGTATTGAGTACTTTGCCATAGTTTTGTATCCTAAGCCAGGAATTTGATACAATCTGTAAGTAAAAGATATCAAGAGGTTTGTATGATTTATCTCTTAACCTGAACTCCTTCAGCAGTATCAAGAATATTTGGGAGTTCCAGTCGGTGTCTGAAGTCTGTGTTGGATTTTAATCTGTATCTTCACTACTGAAGAAATTCTATTTTCCCATGATTTTTAGCTTAAATTCAACAAAAAAAGAACTTAAGTATATTCATTTCCTCGTGCCATGACAAGATCTGGATGGATTATAAATGCTTCCATATGTATTCAGCCGAAGATTTCGGCCTTCACGTTAGATTTTATCTATTTAAAAGAAAATCGGAAATATTTTTTCTTTTTTTGAGGGGCAGTTTTATTAATCATAAACTTTTACATGTTTAAACTTAATGTGTTAATAGATATAATTGATGAATTTTAAGTAATTTTTCTTTGAGTTTATTAATATAGTTGTTACTCTACAATGAAAATATAGCTATATATTTTAATATTTTCCTTAACTTTACACATGTAGTTAGTTTTCCAGGTGATGAATGGGAAGATAAGCTTATCAAAATATTTGATATGGTTAATTTGAAAAAAAATAACAGCTTTATCAAAATGTAATTCACATACCTTAAAATTTACCAGGGCTTTGAACCAGTTTAGTCATGGCCAGTGAAGTGTGACTGGAAGAGAACCGAATGTTTACAATTTGGGTGCTCCGAACGGTAACCGGAATGGGAAAAATTATGGGTCAAAGCCCTAGAGTGGGAGACACTGGAAAGAGGCATAGTGAGCCCTTTGAGGAGCTTGATGCATGAGATTGGATTATTGGCAGGATGGTGGAGAGCAACAGACATTCAAAGCGGCATGATTAGCCTCCATCTTTGAGCTGGGCATGAAGCTGTTTCCGACTCTGCTCAGAATCTGGTAGGTAAGAGATATGGTTGCTAAGCAGCAGGTATGCTGTCCTTGTTTTCTAAGAGGGAGATTAGGTTTCTGGCAGGGCTTCCATTCCGGTTCACCCAAATTTTAAAAATTCGGCTCTGTTCCAGTGTCACTTCCTTGGCCATGACTGAACTGGGAAGAATCAATTCAAAGCCCTGAAATTTACCCTTTTAAAGTGTACAGTGCAGTGGTTTTTAGCGTGTTCTCAAAGTTTGCAACCATCACCACTAACTCCAGAATAAATTTTTAAATACACTTTTTCTGTGCTTGTTTTCATGTCATGCCTTTCTTTCCATTTGATAGACAGAAGCTAACATATGTTGACAGAAAAATTTCTTCACATTTTCAGATGTTGAACTAAAAGACCAAGATATGTCATAAGTGATGAAAGGATATGAAGTATAATTAGGGTACTTAAAATGAAAATTCTTACTTGATAAAATGAAAGGAAGTGAACTGTTTTTGACTTTAGAATATATCCTTCGTTGAAGCTTTGTGTACAGCCTCAGAATAAATTGTCAGCCGTATACAAAACTATGCCTACTTCTTAAAACTTGAATTGAGGAAGGAAATGCTTTGTACAGCAACATGGCAAATACTTCATTATAATAACATTTTTGCATCTTCCTCTCATACTACTTTGTTCATTGCGTTGTATTTTTTTCTGAGGTATAAACTCTTTAGGGAACTGGTTTGATTTTTTTATGTATTGAAGCAACATAGTCATTCGGTGTTTGCATTGTTTTGGTAAAAGAAAATTTTTAATAATTGCTTAAATCTCAATTTTCAAATCAGTATTCAGTGTATTTAATGATATATCATATTATTTTTCCTTTTCTCTTAATTGAAATTTATAAACACTTATTAAATGTAGATACGTCTGCTCACAATTTACCAGAACATATGATTATTCTATGATGTTAAGAATTGGTAGGATAAGTTTGCATTGCCCTCGTGATTAGTTTTTACATTGGCTGAACTCTAGGCAAAAACGCGAATCTGAGTAAATAATAAAACTGCAGTTTTCTGTAAATACAACTGAGTTTTTATCTAGTCTCCTGATTCAAAATGACCAGAGGAGTGTCTGCCAAGAGGCAAAGGGAATTGAAGCACTTTTCATTCTTTAGAATACAGAAAAATACTTTATAAAAGTGGATTTTTCTTTTATATCATTAGGTACAAATCATTTAATAATATTTTTACAAAGTATCGTATATAATAGTGCAGATGAGTTTTAGGATTAAACAGTATGTTTTCTCATATTGTTTTACTTATTTCCTGCAGGAAAAGTAGCCATCAAAAAAGAAGACTTGTGTAACCATAGTGGTAAAGAAACTTGGTTTTCATTACAGCCTGTTGACTCCAATTCAGAAGTGCAGGTAAATATTAAAGTTTAAATAATGCAAGAGGTTTTCACACACAGGAAAAACAAACATTATAGTAGATCATGTAGATAGAACTTATACCTCATTTTAAATTCTGGCACCAAATTTTTGGGTGATATAGACCTTTGGGTAATAAAGAGTTGGAAGGAATTGGCTTTGTCATATTGATTCAAAAGTAGTGCACGTGTGTGTGTAAGTTTGGGGAGGTTATTATTTTTTTTCCTGACTTAGTTCTTCTGTTTGAGTTACAGTAGCATATTACTATCTTTTTTTTAACGGAGAAAAAGTTTGAAGGGAAAAAATATGTTTTACTAACGCTGAGGAGAATCCTAGAAGTCTGTGATTTCATCCATTTTTATCCAAATGCTTTGTTTACTCTCTAATAAACTAGACTTGGGAAAATGTTATGCATTCAGGCCATGGCCAAGCCCACCATTGCCAAGGCTTTATGCCCACGTCTACCCCTTCCTGTTATTCACTTGTCTTTTTATTTGAAAGGGTATCATTACTGTTCTTAAGGCTCTTCTTTCTTCTTGCCAAAATAAGAGGCCTTTTTCAGATTCTTTATGTGAGTGAAGAAGTATGTTTAACCATGCAGCTGAACTCTGTTTGCTTCTGGAAAGTCTCGAGTCTTAGAAATTGCCATTTCTATCTAAAGGGAATCTTTTTCTTCAACTCTATTTATTTATAAAGTATGGTAAGCATTGTGAAACCATTTCCCAAGGGCAGAGCTGCAAGCAGGATTTTTCCTCTCTAAAAGAAGTTACAATTTGCCACAGTGACTCAAACAGAAGTTTATGGCAAGAAAAAAGTACTGCCCACACACCCACAGATAACTTGCACATAAAGTGCTTGGTTCTCCATTTCCTCATAACCTCTCAAGCATTCTGTTTGATTAAATTCTTAAAAAATTAAGTGTCTGTGTACTAAACCCCCTTCTTAAATACAAAGTACATGTGAAACTTGTCCTGTTTTATCTGTTTTACTCTTTTTATTGTCCTTTTTTTTCTTCATTTGACTATAGCTGTTATTCAGACCCCAATTATACAGTATTGTAAATGATCCAGGTGAAAGTTAGTGCGATGAATTGGAAAGGGTTTTAAACTGGAAGTTAGAAAATTTAGGTCCTAATTTTCTTATGTGGTTACTTTCATGACCTTGAATTTCATTCCTGTGAAATGGGAATAAAAGTTGCCATGTTTGACTGACTCGTATGTGTGAGAATTAAGTGAAGTATCTCTAAGAGTACTCGTTGTTGTTGTTAGCTGCCAAAGAGTTGGCCCTTGAATCGTGGTGACCCCATGTACAATGAAACAAAATGCTGCCCAGTCCAATGTCATGATTGGTTGTGGATCAGACCATGGTGATACACAGGGTTTTCATTTGCTGGTTTTTGGAAGTAGATCATGGGGCCTTTCTTTGTAGTCCATCTTAGTCTGGAAGCACCACTGAAATCTGCTCGTCGTCGTAGCAATACTCAGCTTCCCTGATAGACAGGTGGCGACTACAGTGAGGTGCTTTGGCCCGGAATCCAAACCAGGTCTGTAGAAGTCAAGAATTTTACCACTGAACCACCACTGCCTTTCGCTCCGATTACTTTGAAAGCTGTTAATTGCTATACAAACATAAAGTAGTATTATCTGTTTACCATTTCCCTACAATGGCTTTACCAGCAAGGTAGACAAGAAAGTTTTAAACTACCAGTTTTTATTTTTAATAGCTTTAACAAATGGCAAGATAAGAAAAGACTGAAATTTTAGTCTGAAATGAAATTTGAGGATTATTTAAAGATTTAGTTTAAGCCCATTCTTCTTATGACTAGTGTAAATTTACTAAATAATGTCAGGGCTCCAGATCTCAAAAAATAGAAATCTGCATAGGATACTCTTTATAATTTGTGGAGATGGTACTAGTGTCAGTACTGGGTCATAGGCTTTTATCTGATGATGCATATATAAACGTGTCAGAATTGACTGGACGGCAACAGGTTTGGAAACCCTGGTGGTGTAGTGGTTAAGAGCTGTGGCTGCTAACCAAAAGGTTAGCAGTTCAAATCCACCAGGCACTCCTTGGAAACCCTATGGGGCAGTTCTACTCTGTCCTGTAGGGTCTCTATGAGTCGAAATCAACTTGAGAGCAACAGGCTTGGTTTTTTGTTTATATAAAACTCATCTGAAAAACGTGAAGATTCTGGAAGGAGCATTTACGTATTAAATATAATATCGAAATTTTTTATTAGCTGGGAATTATGTTCATGGCCATGAATTATTAACCTTTCCAACCCTTTTATCGTAAATGATATTTAATTAGTAAGAGCTACCCACTATTTAAAAATAATTTTGGAAGAAAGATCACTTTAGGGGGTGGGAGTGATGCTTAACAGTTTTCATGTTAATAGGGTACCGTTAAGAATATTGTTATCTGGCCCCAAAACTTACCTAGGAAAACTAACTAAATTAACTTCGTGAGTCTAGAAAAGGTAGAGGAGCAGCCCATACTACCCCATGATTTATGAAAACCCTACCTTGCTAATAAATTTTTTTCACCTGCATAAATCTTAGAAACTTTAACAAAAATATCATGGCAAATAAGACCAGTTGATGGAGCGCTAGGAAAAAGCTACAAGAGAAATTTTAAGTTTAGCAGGAAGATTAAACTTAGTTGTAATAGTATATACAAAGCATAGCACTAAATGCTTAATATACATTATCTCATTTAATCTTCAAAATAAATATAGTGATGTCGGCATTATAATCTCCATTTTGTAAATAAGGAAAATGAGATTCGTGGAGGTTAAATAATTTGTCCAAAGTCACAGTACTCTACTTAGTGATAGAGCCATGATTCGGACAGAAATTTGTCTGATGCTAGAGCTCCTAACCACAGTGCTTTATTCCCTTTCGCTCCTCTGTCCTATCACTCTTAAAGGTTCTCGAAAGAGATTAGGAGGCTCACTTAGTGAACACCTGAGTGTAAAGAACAGAAACCCACACAGATTAGCTCAAAGGAAAAAAGGCATTAGAAAGTTCCCAGGGAGCTTCTTCGAATACCATTACAGCAACCCCAACATGGCCAATTTAAGTTGTCAGGCATTTGTGGAAGAGCTGCATCTTAAGAGGAGGTTAGGTTTTTAAGATAGCAAGCCAGGTGCAGTTCTCACCAAGTCAGAACTATTTTTGAAAAGACTTTTAATTTCTCATAAAGCGTACAAAAGTATGGGTTTGTTTGGTTTCGGTTGGCAGCTGCACAAAATAGTTGACTAGCATTAGTGGCCATGGTGAATGAAAAAGATTTTATCTTCAAACTGTAGACTCTCACTTAGTGCAGTAGTAGATGCTCATACTGCAAGGGGCACATGGCAGCTGAGACCCACTGATTCATTTCTCCCCACTGATACGCTCACTGTGCTCTTTGGGTGTAAGTGCTTACTATTTAAAGTTTTTTTTCCCCCTTTCATTTTGCTAGTGTTTTTTCTCTCTCTTCTCCTCTCCTTTTACAGTGTATATGGTTACATTCATCTAACTCAAATGATGAGAGTTCAGTGTAGTCTTTTTGTATGTCAGATGAGAATATATGTCTGTCCCTTCTGCTTCTCTATAAATCCACTCTGATCTCTTGTCTCCTTCTGCACATCAGCTTTTGCGTTGGCAGCTTAAAAATGTGCCGCACCAGCCTTTGAGCCCTCATGACTATACAGCCCCTCACTCTTGATCTGACTCATTTCTGTGCCACAATTTAGAAGGAGAATTTGGCCATACTTGGGTCAGTCATCCATGCCAGCCCTCATTGTTGGAGGATAAAATCACTGTAGAGCAGTCAAGTTTGGGGTTTTGTTCCCTAAGAAAGGGGCTTGGGTAGAGGAAATAACAGACATCTCAACTTCAGAGAAAGATTGTTTGATTTCCTAGTTCTGCCACTAATTGGCATTTGGACGCAAAATAGTTGCTAACTTATTGTTGCTTGAGGAACTTTATTGGGGAAATAAGAACTTCATATACAGGATTCCCTTTGAAGTTCTATGACTATATACAGAAACGTAAGTTAGTCCTCAAATAAAAAGATCCCCAAAAGTAGTAAGATAGGTTTTATACCAAAACACTTGGAACGTTGCTAAGAACTCTACCCTCCCTTCTTGAATTGTCTCACCTGCCTTATTAGTGCTGCTAATCATGTTAGTAATTACTTTCAGTTTCCTTCTGAGAAGGTTAAAGAATTATTAGTAATATTTCCTGAGTGCACTTTCAGCTTTTTTTAATTTTGCTTGATTCTTCCTTTTGCAGTTTTACTTTCTGGGTTGAACCATTTTTTTCTCAACCCACTCTAATCTGTCTTCCAGTCCCACAGAGGGTCAGAAGGAGAGTGCAGACAGCTCTCAGTGTCATGGCATTTGTATCACAAAGTATAATGGACATTTGTAGTCTTTTTGATCTTTTAACAGCTTTCGGTACTGTCGAGCATGTCCTCCTTTTATTCTCTTCCTTAGCTTCTGTTCTTAGTTATCATCCTACTTAACTTTGTATTCTTTCTCCATAGCCTTTGCTCCCCTGTAGGTGAAACTAATAAGGTTTGTGCTGGTGTCTCTTCCTATAAATCTTTTGGCTTCAGTGATCTGTAGTTATGCTTTTAGCTGCTTGATCCTTGAATTCATAAGAAACTTTTAAGTATTTTCCTTTCTTTATTTCTTAGGGGCTATGATAAAGAACATGACTGTAACAGATTTCTCCTTATAGAATAAAAAGATTGAATACAAAGTGTGCTTTAAGAGTGATCCATAAGACTGAGTAAGCAAAGTCTCCCATATTCTCCATATGCTTTCATTAATTAAGGTTGTTTGTCTCACACAACTTGTACAAGCAGTAAATCCAGATATACTGTCAGCCGTGGTCTTTTGATGCAATTACTTAGTAAGTCCTTGCCAACAAGCTTGTCTTGAATTTCTGGATCATGCTATAAATTATTGATTGCTTTATAGTCTCCCCCACACCCTTTTGGTAATACGGCCTCTGCCTTATACCTTACTATGGTCTCTGCATTTAAAAAAATGCAGTGATTATAGTTAGTAATACATACATCTGTTTTGTTTTAACATGCCTGATTAAGACATAATGAATGCAAAGGCATAATTCATTATTGCAGGTTGATTTAAGAAAAAAACTTTATTTGTAAAATTAAAATAAGAAAAAAGTGAACCGTTCTAGATAACATTAAGTCTTTATGGAGGAAAACAAATCTATCCATAAATAATTGACATTAATATATGAGATATTAAATAAAACCCTTATTTTGTTTTGCATCTAACTGGGCAATTGTGTCCAAAATGATTTACAGAAAATCATTACTAAATATAAAAATACCTGTCAGAAATCCAGAAGTTGGGATTTTTTCCTCACATGAAGAAAAATTTTCACTAGTTAAAACAGTGTACTGAGTTTCTTTATGTGGAAATGATTGTTGAAATTTTAATATTTCATTATAAAAAAGGAAACATTTTTTAGACTTCAGAGGTTTTTAATTGCATGCATTGTTTTGCCAAAATACCTATATTCATCTAAATATCACAAACTGTGTGCAGAAATGCACACATCCGTATGATACCAAGAATATGCTAAAATAAAATTGAAATAATCACAGCTATTTCTGTGTGAAATTTTTATAAATGTTATTGAAACAAAGTTAGCATATAAAATATGAAACCCTCAGACAGTACCAGAGTAATATTAAGCTCCTGAATATGCTCCTTAATATAAACTGGCGTGGTACAGTTACATATATCAGCTTAACAGAGCCAATTCTATTGAAAAGACTTGGTTTATTTTTAATTAATTAAAAGTATAGAGTACACACCTAAAACACAATCAAATTTTAAAAAAAAGGTGTGTACAGTACCAGATATCTGAACTTCCAATGTTTTCTGGCATATATGATGGATATACTGTTTGTCATTGAACTTCTCTAAGTTAAGAAAGCAGATATTGGCCAAATGACATTTCATGTTTATCATCAAACATAGTAGTTTCTTGTCGGTGTCTTATTGTTGCTTCTTCATAGGTAATGTCTGTGTTTTCTCTAGCTGCTGTGGGGATTTTCTTTTTATCTTCTTTTCTCAGCAATTTTAGTGTGATATGTTTAGGTGTGGCTGTCTTTGTTCTACTTGAGTGCTTCTAGGGGTTCTTGAATCTGTGGTTTCATTTCTTTGATCAGTTTCTGAGAATTCCAGGCTGTTATCTCTTCATCTTTTTTTTTTTTTTTTTCCTTCCTGCCCTGTTCTTTCTTTCTCCTCTCTCCTGGCTCTCCAGTTACATGACATTTAGACCATTTCACTATGTCTCATACATGCTTTATGTTCTGTCTGTGCTGCACTGGATATTTTCTACTGACTAATCTCCCATTTCACCAATCTTTTTTTCAGCTGTGTCTAATCTGCTGTTAAATACATCCACTAAATTCTTCATTTTGGTTATTTTGTTTTTTAGTGTAAAATTTTTCATTTGATTTTATACTTTCCAGTTCTCTGCTGGATTTGCTCTTTTCTTCTCTATCATTAAAAAAATTTTAAAAACAACAATTTTAACCTCTCAGTTATCTTTAATATCTGAATCTCCTCTAAATCTGTTGCTTTTGCAATTTTTTTTCTTTTGATTTTTGATGATTTGGTTTTCTGGCATGCCTAGTAATTTTTTTATTGAATGCTGGACATTGTATATGAAGTATTTTCAAGATAATTTGAGGCTCTGGATGGAAATTTTTATTACTTCAGAGATGATTTGCTTCTGGCAGGCAGTTAGGCTAGAGACAGATCACTTTAATCCAGTCAGGGATTTAGCCTATTTCCAGTTCATCCTTATTCTTCAGGTGTCCTTCAGAGGTTCCGGCCAAAAGCCTGAGTGCTTTCCATGGCCACTCTACCTTGTGGGCCTGAACTCCAGTTTTTTTGTCTGCCCAGCACCACAAGACTGTGGAAAGCTTTCATTAAGCTTCTCATCCTCTCGTGGCACTGCTTAGGGTATGGAGTCCCATTTAAAACGTTTTTTTTAGACTACTCCACCAGCAATTTCTGTTTACATCTCATTGTCAAGAACTGTATTGTAGGGCTATTCCTACCTACCATCCCGGGCTTCAAAGGCAGTTAGGATATGTAATGTTTTGCTGGATTCTAAACTGCCCCCTCCAAAAAAAAAAAAAAAATGTTTTGCTGCAGTATAAATCTGTAAAATGATGACAGGTATAAGTAGAAGTGAACTTTTGTGTAAAAAATAGTCAGGAATATTAAATATCTTTTTCAAAATATGTACGGATTTCAGTTTCTGATACTGTGGCAGCTTCAAAAACTTGTTAATTTTTCTTTACTAAAAAGCAAGGTGCGTTAGTTAGAATAAACTTCTATGCTTACGTGTGTGTATGTGTTAGTGTATTTTTATAAATTAGCATCATATTATACACCCTATTTTGTAACTTGTTTCTTTTGCCAAGTATCATGTACATATTTCCATGTTAAAGTATGCAGTGAGGTAGTGTTCTACAGTTTGGAAATTATCACTTCCTTTATTTAACTTATAATGCCTTTTAATTTTAGTGTTCCACCCTAATACCATATGTCTTGTGTTTACCTGTTCTTTCCCTACTCTTTTCTTCACTAAGTTAATACACAGTTACGTTTGTTGTTGACTAATACCAAAGGAATGTTTTGTTTAACCGTCAGTGGGAGTAATGAACATATTAGGTAGGCTCTGACTCAGTGATAATGATTCCTAGAAGAATCTCACTGATTTTTTTTCCCCTAGCTCTGGCTTTTTTTTTTTTTTAGCTCTAAATAAAATCATTGTACTTTTTTCTACTCTGTTTTAATGTTTTTTTATAGTTTTAGAAATAGAGTAGGTCCTAGTCTTTTCCTCAGAGACAGTTGGGAGTACCTTTTTAGCACAGTTTCTACCATAAAATGCATGCATGTTAAAATAGTAAAACTGCCTTGAGATGCAAATTCGGATTCAGTTGACTAGATTCCCTCACTAGCCGGATGAGAGAAACGTGCTGGCTTGGCAGCAAGCATGATTCAAAATTCTAGTCAAGTAATACTACAAATTACTACATATCATAGACCTTCAGAGTCACTCTTGAATAGTAGTAAGGGTTGTGAATACAGGCATAAAAGACCAAAAACTCCTTTGCTGTAGAGTTGTTTCTGACTCATGGAGTTGGCAAGGAGCAGCGGGTGGGTTTGAACTGATGACCTTTTGGTTAGCAGCTGAGCTCTTAACCACTGTGCCACCAGCTTCTGTTCCACACCAGTGCAATAAAGCGAGTATCTCCGTAAAGTGAGTCACGTGAATTTTTTGGTTTCCCAGTGCATTTAAAAGCTATGTTTACACTATACTATACTAACCATAATCTGAGCCTTCAGTGAGTCATCTCATCTTTTTGCTGGTGGACTGTCTTGCCTCGATGTTGATGGCTGCTGACTGATGAGGGTGGTTGTTGCTGAAGGTTGAAGTGGCTGTGACAGTTTCTTAAAATAAGACAAAAATGAAGTTTACCGTATCAATCAACATTTCCTTTTACTAAAGATGTCTCTGTAGCATGTGATGCTGTTTGACAACATTTTACCCACAGAAGAACTTCTTTCAAAACTGGAATCAGTCTCCTCAAACCCTGCCACTGCTTTATCAACTAAATTTATGGAATATTCTAAATCCTTTGTTGTCATTCCAACAATGTTCACAGCATCTTTACCAGGAGTAGATTCCGTCTCAAGAAACCACTTCCTTTGCTTATCCATAAGAAGAACTTGTCATCTGTTAAAAAGTTTTATCGTGAGATTGTAGCAGTTCAGTCATCTTCAGGCTCCACTTCCAATTATAAGTTATCTTGCTATTTCCCTACATCTGCAGTTATTTCCTCCCCTAAAGTCTTAAACCCCGCAAAGTCATCCATGAGTCTTAGAATCAGGTTCTTCCAAACTCCTGTTAATGTTGATATTTTGACCTCCTCCCATGAATTGTGAATGTTCTTAATGGCATCTAGAATGGCGGATCCTTTCCAGAAGGTTTTCAATTTATTTTGCCCAGATCCATCAGAGAAGTCACTATCTATGACAGCTATAACCTTACAAAATGTATCTTTTAAATAATAAGACTTGAAAGTTGAAACTACTTCTTGATCCATGGGCTGCAGAACGGATGTGTGTTAGCAGGCCTGAAAACATTAATCTCCTCGTACATCTCCATCAGAGCTGTTGAGTAACCAGGTACATTGTCAACGAGCAGTAATATTTTGAAAAGAATCCTCTTTTCTGAGCGCTAGGTCTCAACAGTGGGCTTAAGATACTCAGTAAACTATGTTGTGAATAGATGTGCTGTCATCCAGGCTTTCTTGTTCCCTTTATAGAGCACAGGCAGAGTAGATTTAGCATAATCCTTAAGGGCCCTAGGATTTTCAGAGTGGGAAATGAGCATTGGCTTCACCTTAAAGTCACCAGCTGCATTAGCCGCCAACAAGAGAGTCAGCCTGTGCTTTGAAGCTTTGAAGGCAGGCGTTGACTTCTCCTCTCTGGCTGTGAAAGTCCTCGGTGGCATCTTCTTCGAGTACAAGGCTGTTAGGTCTCTGATGAAGATCCATTGTGTGGTGTGGCCGCCTTCGTCACTTACCTTAGCTAGAGCTTCTGGATCACTTCCTGCAGCTCTACATGAGTGCTTGCTGCCTCACCCTGCACTTCTATGTTGTGGAGATGGCTTCTTTCCTTAAACCTCGTGAACCAGCCTCTGCAGCTTCCTCACCAACTCAGCCTTCATAGAATTGAAAAGCGTTAGGGCCTTGCTCTGGATTAGCCATTGGCTTAAGGGAATGTTGTGGCCGTTTTGATCTTCTATCTAGACCATTAAAACTTTCTCCCTGTGAACAATGAGACTGTTTCACTTTCTTACCATTCATGTGTTCGTTGGAGTAGAACTTTTAATTTTCTTCAAGAACTTTCTCTTTGCGTTTACAACTTGCCTAACTGGTTGGTGCAAGAGGCCTAGCTTTTGGCCTGTCTTGGTTTTCGACATACCTTTCTCACTAAATTAAGCATTTCTAACTTTTGATTTAAAGTGAGATGTGCAACTCTTCCTTTCACTTGAATGCTTAGAGACCATTGTAGGGTTATTAATTGGCCTAATTTCAATATTGTCATGCCTCAGGGAATAAGGAGGCCCGAGGAGAGGAGGAGAGATGGGGAACTGCCAGTCGGTGGAACAGTCAAAACACGCAGAGCGTTTATCAATTAAGTTCGCAGTCTCATGTGGGTGCAGTTTTTGGTGCCCCAAAATAATTTCAGGAGTAACGTCAAAGGCAGCTGATCACAGATCACCATAACAGACATGATAATAATGAACAAGTTTGAAATATTGCGAGAATTACCAAAATGTGATACAGAGACACGAAGTGAGCGTATGCCCTTGGAAAAATGGCGCCGATAGACTTGCTCAAAGCAGGGTTGCCACAAACCTTCAATTTGTAAAAAAACAATATATACAAAGTGCAATAAAACAAGGTATACTTGTATTAAATACAGGAATAACGAAACGAAAGACCTATTTTATAAATTACGATTTTATAAATACCCGTCCTTAGATTTTTAGTGGAATATTTGCTTAATTTAGTTTCTGCTCCACCTTACTGCTAATTTTACGACTACTGATGGTCTTTGTTGCTTCAGAACTTAACCTTCTCATGCAGACATTTGTGTCAAGATCTGTCAGTATTTGTTGTTTGTCACTTACTAACCACCTGCTCCTGAGCTGTGTAGCTAGTTAGTGGACCTCAGATTCACTCCAGTCTAGCAAATTTCCATAAAGTAGTGAGGCTGGTGAAGGTCAGGTTTCTGTGAAAGAGTGTCTGAGAAGAGTTGTTTCAAAGAGGAGCAGTGACTAGATAATGAACTTTCTTACCACTCTCTGATGAAACATTCATGTCATCAGCCCCTAGATATCACACCCCTGAAATCTCCACATGGTGGCGTGGGAATTTGTCTTATCAGCTGGGTGGAGGTAATCCAGCAGTGATTTCTTTTTTTTTTTTTTTTTAATTAACTTTTATTGAGCTTCAAGTGAACGTTTACAAATCAAGTCAGCCTGTCACATATCAGCAGTGATTCTTAATCGGTTTAGAATTCCTCGTCACCAGTGACAGGGTAGAAATATCAGGCTTTGAGTTATTTTGTTCGTAAGGCTTTGTTTCTTGACAAGTTGATAGTTAGAATTCCTTTAAAAATATACTACTGAATTTTCAAAAATTCTTTAATTATTGACTGAGAAAATACTCCCTTATTTTTAGTATCATATCTTTTCATTAATGCTCTTGGGCAAATATTGTTATCTTTTATTTCTTCTCTCCCCAGCTAGACTGGAAGCTTCTTGGAAGCAGTGACTGTGTGTTACCTACCTGTAGATTCCTCCCCACCCCTGCAGTGCCTCCTGAAACATAATAAATCTGTGTTTTCTGAAATGAAGTATTGACAAGTCAAGTCTTACTGGCTTTTTAGTTTTGTTGTTTTAGAATTGTGTTCTTTGTCTTCTGATGATATTGCCTCTGTCATTTTTGCTGGTTTACCTTCTTTGGAAAAGGCACTCTGCGTTTTATAATTTGATTTATTTTAAATTTTCCTAAGACATAAGTATCTTTCTTTTTAATCCTTGATAATTAAGACATAAATATTTGTTGAAGTGGGCATGAAATTCTTAGATTTAATACCCTCTTTGATACAATCATTTGATTGCTTCTTATCGTTCAGCATTTGATCTGTGTTGTTGGTTTTTAGTCATTTAGCAAATATTTAGTGTGGGCAAAGCCATGTGCTAGGGGTCAGTAGATAACTAAATATTATGGTTACCATGTGAAAAAAATTAATATTTTGTCAGTAAAATAGACCACTCAGTTTATAATTTTTTGTCATTATAGGGTAAAGTTCACCTTGAATTAAAACTGAATGAACTGATAACAGACAATGGAACTGTGTGCCAGCAGCTTGTTGTACAGTAAGCATACTTCTTTTACCAAAATCAACTAGTAAGATCCTCCATTTTTTATCTTTTGCATCTTAAACCAACTCCTTATTTTAAATATTTCAGAAACTGTTTTTTGTTTGTTTTTTCCAGAAATTAATCTCTGCTATGCCATTCCTTTATTAAGTTGATTTCCAGTTTGTTTTTCTCGTATCTAGTCTGCTCAGGTTATTGTGAGTCACTATTTCATTCAACCAGTATTTCTTGGATTTGTGTTAAGTGATAGCTACAGACAATTGAGAATGTATTATAGGATCACAGATAAGCGTGCCTATTGTCTGGCAGGGAGATTAGGGAAGGTTTCCTCAGGGAGGTACTCTAGAAACTCCACCACAAAGCAAGGCATTATGGACCTGGGGCTAGAACTAATGCCCGTCCTGAGATTACCAGTATGGATTTCTACCTACCTTGGTTTCCTGTTCATATCATCTACCCTCTGGTCATTTTTTATTACCCAGACTCTAATCTTCTAACTGTTCTAAAAATCTCCTGTTCTAACCCAATCCACCACCTGTTCCCTCCCACCCAAACCCTTCTTCTGTTTTATCAAAACTACCGATTTCCTTACTTCTGAATGTTTCCTCTATCTTTTCCTTCACTGATACTTGGATACCCCTGAGGTACTGTTTCCTCCCACAGCCTTCTCAAGCAGAGGCTATGTTTTTTCTATCATACCCACTTACTTTAGAGCCAGGAAATAGGGTAGGTGTTCTCCTTGCTCTTTCGCTGCTCCAGAGTATATAACGTATTCTAATTGTGAAAACCCAGCCCCTTTGTGGCAATATACCGTTATTACCCATCTCCCTTCTCTCCCTTCATTCATTGAAAATTACTGAATCAGATACTTTTTTCTCCACCCTACCGCCCATGATTATTCTTAGTGATATTTCTACGTGGATGGGTGACCCAGTCAATACTGTGGTCTCTCAGTTCTTGCCTACGTCATCTTTTCCTCTATTCTACCGAAATCTCATGGGGTGAAATATTGACATATAAGAAACTTTACCACTTTAAAAATCATGATTTCAGATATCCTACACTGTGAGGACTTCACTCTGTCCTTCCTGCTCAATTATTCAAATACTCCTACTGTAATTTTTTTTTAATCTTTTTTATTTTGAAATAATTTCAAGCGTACAGAAAACGTGCAAAAATAATCCAGAGAACTCTCATGTATTCCTTACCCTCAGAGTCACCAACTTTTTAACACTTTGACGCATTTACTTCATCATTCTCTGTATAGGAATATGTAATACTATATAGTAATGTTGCTCATGTGTGGTGTTGTTCCTGTCAAGTTGGTTCCGACTCATGGCAACCCCATGTGTACAGAGTAGAACTGCTCCGTAGGATTTTCAAGGCCGTGACCTTTGAGAAGCAGATCGTCAGGCCTGTCTTCTGAGGTGTCTGTGGGCAGGTTCAAACTGCCAGCCTTTCAGCAAGTAGTTGAGTGCTTAACCGCCTGCCACCCAGGGATTCCTTGTTTGTGTGTAGTTCATTTTTTCTGAACCATTTGAGTGAAGGTTGTGTACATCATGATTCTTCACCCTTTAATGTGTCAGTGTGTAGTTCCTAAGAACAAGGACACCGTCTTAAATAACCTCAGTCAGATGGATCCTGGCTGAAAGCAGAGAGTACCAGAAAGATGTTTCCCTGTGTTTTATTGACTGTGCAAAGGCATTCGACTGTGTGGATCATGACAAATTATGGATAACATCGCAAAGAAGGGGAATTCCAGAACACCTACTTTCATTCATGAGGAACTTGTACATAAGCCAAGAGGCAGTGGTTCAAACAGAACAAAGGGATACTGCAAGGTTTAAAGTCAGGAAAAGTGTACAGCAGGGTTGTATCCTTTCACCATACTTATTCATAACCCAAGAAGCTGGACTCTATGAAGAAGAACATGGCATCAGGGTTGGAGGAAGACTCATTAACTCCCTGGGTTATGCAGATGACACAGCCTTGCTTGTTGAAAGTGAAGAGGACTTAAAGCGCTTACTGATGAAGGTCAAAGACCACAGCCTTCAGTAGGGAATACACCTTAAACTAAAGAAAACAAAAATCCTCACAACTGGATCAATAAGCAACATCATGAGAGATGGAGAAAATATTGAAGTTGTCGAGTATTTCATTTTACCTGAATCCATAATCAATGCCTGTGGAAACAGCACCCAGGAAATCAAAAGATGAATTACATTGGGCAAATCTGCTGCAAAAGACCTCTTTAAAGTGTTAAAAAGCAAAGATGTCACTTTAAGGACTTAGGAGCGCCTGACCGAGGCCTTGTTCTTTTCAGTTGCCTCGTGTGCATGTGAAAGCTGGACAGTGAATAAGGAAGACCAAAGAATTGATGCCTTTGAATTATGGTGTTGGCAAAGAATATGGAATATACCATAGACTGCCAAAAGAACTAACAAATCTGTCTTGGAAAAAGAATAGCCAGAATGCTCCTTAGAAGAAGCAAGGATGGCGAGCCTTTGTCTCCCACACTTCGGGCATGTTATCAGGAAGGATCAGTTCCTGGAGAAGGACATCATGCTTTGAAAAGTAGAGGGTCAGCGAAAAAGAGGAAGACCCTCAATGAGATGGATTGACACAGTGGCTGCAGTAGTGGACTCAAGCATAACAATGATTGTGAGGATGACACAGGACCCGGCAGTGTTCTGTTCTGTTGCACACAGGGTCACTGTGAGTCAAAACCAACTTGGCGGCACCTAGCAAAAATAACATATTTATCAAATTGAGAAAATTTAACCTTTGCTATAATACTTTTACCAACGGTTATTAGATTTCTGTACTTTGACAATTACTATATTCCAGTTGTGTCAGCTGTCCCAATAATGTCCTTTATGGCGTTTTTTTTCCCCTCTAAGAATAGGTCCAGTCTGAGATCATATATTGCTTTTAGTTGTCATGTCTCTTTAATTTCCTTTAATCTGGACTAGTTTTTAGCTTTTCTTTGTCTTTCACGGTGTTGATGTTTTTGAAGAACACAGGTCAGTTAGTTTTTCCAGTGTTCCTCAGTCTGGGTTTACCTACTAAAAACAGTTTCAGATTTGTTTGCACTTTTGTTTGTTTGCTTTAATCTCCCTTGACTGAAAGCACATAGTGAAAGTACTTGGCTTAGTCCCCTCTCCACCACTCCCTTCCCTGTTTTGATTTGTTTCTCATTTTCATTTGAAGTGCAGTTGGTTGGACTGATTTGTATGCATTCAGCTTAGGGTTATTTTCTCCCATCCTTGTTGGTTTAATTTTATTTTTTGAATATGTGAGGATTACAAAAGCCAAAACTACTCTGCAAGGTATTACTCAGAGATGTGAGTCAATCCCAGCCCCAGACAACCACATTCTGATTGCTGTCCCTATAGTTTCACCTTTTCCAAATTATATAAACAGAATCGTATAGTATATGGCTTTTTTGTCTTGCTTTTGTCATGTAGCGTAGTGCTTTTGAGATTCATCCACATTGTTGCACGTATGATTTTTTAAAAAAATATTTTATGTATTTCTTAACTTAGGCAGGTACTGTTATCTTCATTTTCCAAGTAACAAAACCAATGCACAATTTGTTAAATAAGCCCCAGTTCACACAGGAAGTGGTAGAGCCTGGATTCGAACTGAAGCAGTTTGATTCTCCTTTAACTTTTTATTTTGAAATAATTATAGATTCACAGGAAGTTGCAAAGATAGTATAGAGAGGTTCCCTATACCCTTCACCCAGTTCCCCCCAGTGGTTACATCTTGATAGCACAATATCAAAACTAGTGGATTCACCTTGGTATAAATGTACGCATTTCTGTATCATTTTATCACGTGTAGATTTGTGTAATCACCACTGCAATCAAGATACAGAGCTGTTCTACCCCCACCACACCACAGAGATCTCCCTTTTTATGCTACCTTATAGTCGTACCCCTTTCCCTCTGCACTACCATCTCTATGCCTGGGCAACCACTGATCTTTCTCCATATCTATAATTTTGTAATTTCAAAATGTGAATAGAATCATACCAGAACTAAAACAAACCAAACCTTTTGCCGTCGAGTCAGTTCCAACTCCTAGTGACTCTATAGGACAGAGTAGAACTGCCCCGTAGGGTTTCCATGGAGCGCCTGGTGGATTTGAACTGCTGATCTTTTGGTTAGCAGCCGTAGCACTTAACCACTGCACCACCAGAGTTTCCTAGAATCATACAGTATGTGACTTTTTGAGATTGACTTTCTTTTTTCCACTCAGATTCATCCAAGTTGTTGCATGTAGTTTCTTGTAGCCAGCATGTAGTTGTGTCACTATGTTAATCCACTCTGCCGATTTCTTTTAATTGGTGAATTTATGCCATTTAAGTCTTAGTATATGTGCGTCCAAAGCAAGCACTATACCATTTACTTGTAATGCAATTATTGATATGTTAGGCTTAAGTCTGCCATTTAATTTTTTCTTTTCTGTTTGTCCTCTCTGTTTTGTTTTTCTCTTTTTTGTTTCCTGACTTCCATAGGTTACTTGAACATTTTTTAGAATTTCAGTTTATCTGTAGTGTTCTTCTGTTTACAAGGTATCTCTTCATGTAGCTTTTTAGTGGTTGTCTTAAATGTTGCCTTATATGTACATAACTTACGAGAGTAGTCTACTGGTGTTGACGTTTCACCAGTTAGAATAAAGTATAGAACCTTAACCTCTGTAAATCCCTTTACCCTCCCCCATTTATAAGTGTCTTACGTATTTCTCCTGCATATATCGAGAACCACTTCAGACAATGTTGTGATTTTGCTTCGGTCATCTGACACCATTTAGAAAAGTCAAGAGAAGGAAAGTCTGTTGCATTTACCAATATTTTTGCTCTTTCCATTTCTTCTTCCTTCCTGATGTTTCAAGATCCCCCCTCTTTTTTTTTTAAATGATTTTCTTTCTTTTTAGAGATTTTCTTCTAACCACTCTATGAAGGTACATTTATCGGTGGCAAATTCTCTTAGTTTCTTTTATCAGAAAATGCCTTGATTTTCCCTTCATTCCTGAAGGATAAAGGATATTTTCACTGAATATAAAATTCTGGGTTGACAGGTGTTTTTTGTTGTTGTTTGTTTGTTTTTTGTTTTTAGCTACTTCCTTCTGACTTCCGTTGTTTCTGGTGAGAAATTTGATGTTGTTCAAATTGGTTTCCCTTATAGGTGATGTGTCATTTTTCTGGCTGCTTTCGATGTTTTTTTTTTTTCTCTTTAGTTTTCTGTGTGTTTCAGTGTAGTGTGACTGTGATGTGACTTGGCATGGATTTCTTTGAGTTTATCTTGTTTGGGGTTTGCTCGGCCTCTTGAATCTGTACATTTATGTCTTTTGCCACATTTGGAACAATTTCAGCCGTTATCTCTTTGAATACTTTTTTAGCCCAGCCATCTTTCTCCTCTCCTTTCAGAACCCCAATGACGCAAACATTAGATTCTTTGTTATAGTCTCATAGGTCCCTGAGGCTCTGTTCCCCCCCGCCCGCCGCCCAGTCTGTTTTCCCTCTTTTTGTTCATATTGGGCCATTTCTATTGTCCTGTCTTCAAATTCACTGATTTCTTGTCCTCTCAATTCTGCTGTTGAGCAAATCCATTGAGTTTTTTATTTTGGTTATTATATTTTTAAGTTCTAAAATTTCCATTTGGTTTATCTTTTTGTGTAATACTTCCTTGCCGAAACTACGTTTTTTCATTTGTTTCAGCCTTGTTTGTAATTGCTCATTGAATGATTTTATGATGGCTGCTTTATCATTTTTATGATAATCCTAACATCTGTGTCCTCTCAGTGTTGGTTGGCATCTTTTGATTGTCTTTTCTCATTTAAGTTGATATTTTTCTAGCTCTTGCTATGATGAGTGATTTTTTTGTTTTCTTTTTTTTATTGTATCTGGAACATTTTGTTTACTATGGGATTCTGGATCTTATTTAAATGTTCTTGTTCAGCTGGCCTCCTCTAACACTGTGCTGCTAGGGAAAAGGGAAGCCTCCTTTTTACTGCCAGGTGAGGTAAAAATCCAGGTGCCCAGCTCAGCCTCCATTGACACCCCTGGGTGGGGGAGTTGAGAAGTGAGAAGAGTTCCAAGTTACTGTTGAGCAGGAATAGGAGTGAACCTTCCAGCTAGGCCTCTTCTGACATCACCATCCTGGCCGGGATGGGTAGGGGTACCTTGTAATTGTTGCTCCCCTTGCAGCCTCTACTGACAGTATGGTGAGGGCAGGTTGGTTACTCCTGGAAGGTGGTGAAAGATCTGGCCTTCCTCTCAGCCTTCTCTGACACTATCCTAGTGGAGAGGGGGAGAAGCTCCTTATTACTGCTGAGTGGGAGTGGCAGTCCAGGTTTCCCATGTGGTCCTACTGACACCATGGGAGAAGGGGGCTCCTTACAGTCTGGTGAGATCGAAGTCTAGGTTCCCCACACAACCTTTGCTGATGGAAATGGCGGTGGAGCTGTAGTTTTTTTCATGGTGTTTGGTTAGAATATGGAGTTATTGTCTAAAGAGTTTCTGTCTTGTTAGAGAGCTCATTTCTTGGCCCTTTGGCTAGGGAGAGTTGTGTTTTCTTGAGAACTTTGTCTACTCCCATTGGTGTTTCTGGGTTGCTGGTTTCTCTGGCACTCAGTCCAGGATATATAAAGCAAAAAGAAAGCCTTGGGAATCCACCGTCATGTCTTTCTTTGGGTTCCAAGGTCTCTAACCACTTTCCCTTCTTATCTCCACCTTTCAGAGTCTTCTTGTGTTTGTGTTACAGATGAAGTCCAGAGTTTTTAGCTGTGCTAGGTGGGAAGAGTAGGGAGGCATGTATCTACTGCATCTTGTCCTAGAGCTAGAACCAGTCCACTTCTTTTTATTCATGAGTAGTATTCAATTGTATGAAATTTGCTTATCTGTTTACCAGTTGATGGATATTTAGAATGTTTCCATTTTTAGCTATCATAAATAAAATGGTCATAAACATTCATAAACAAGCCTTTATATGGGCATATGCTGGTCTATATCCTTTTCTTCCTTCCTTTTACAGAGTTTCTTAAGCCTCCTCTCTACATTCTTACTGACGTGCAGCAACAGAGCTCCAGTGGTAGCTTTGTGGAATTTATTGTTTCTCAACTTTACAGGTATTTTGAAGTCCGTGATACTTTTTGTTTTCTGTTAATACTGAAGGCATGGTTTGGTGAGTGGTTCTCTTTGATGCTTGTTGAACTTAAAGTTTTGGGGGATGGTGTTTGGAGAGATTCATATCCCAGCATCGCTCTTGTCTTTCAGTCTTAGAAGCTGCCCATTGTGGCATTTCTTAAACTTCAGTAAGAACTCCATCCATGGATCTTCTCCATGTTCCTACTCTCTCCTGTTTTTATTTCCCTGTTTCCTTATAACTGCACTAGAGTTTTACTGTACTTCTCTAGTTATACCTACTAGATTCTCCATTGCCACACACTGGAAATTGGTCACATCTTCCTGAATCCAAATCTGCAAACCTATATTTACTTCCATATTTGCATCCTTACGTCATGGTAGAGGAGGTATTCCTTCCCTTGTCAAGGGCCAGTTTTTCCATCTGAGCTCTGAATTCCATTCATTTGCCCCATTCAAGAACTTTGCTCCCTCAGTTATCTCTTCTTTGCCCTGTGTTGTCAGCCTTACCCTCGCTCTCATAGGTTGTTCTCATCGGCATTTAAGCATGTTGTAGGATCTCGCATTCTAAAAGGCATGCCTCCCCAGACCTGATTTTCACCCCCCGCCAGCTAATGTCCCCTTTTCTCTGCTCTCGTCTAAAGGCAGACATCTCACACACATAACACAAAATGTCAGATAGATGTTTGTCTAATAGATACAACACACACATACAAGCTTTGTCCATTTAAAGAGTCTGTAAGCAACATCAGGAAACCCTGGTGGCATAGTGGTTAACTGCTACGGCTGCTAACCAAAGGGTCGGCAGTTCAAATCCGCCAGGCGCTCCTTGGAAACTCTGTGGGGCAGTTCTGCTCTGTCCTATAGGGTCGCTATGAGTCAGAAGCAACTCAACGGCACTGGGTTTGGTTTTTCAGTTTTTGGAAAAAATGTCATGCCATAATGAGCACACTTAACACCCAGATCTTGGTTTCTGAATACCATTCTCCGGTCAGCACTGTTCAGGAGATCCTACTGTGATGATGGAAGTGTTTTATATCTTCACTTGATAGCCATTAGCTATGTGTGACTACCAAAAACTTGAAATATGGCTAATAGTACTAAAGAATTGGACTTTTAATTTGGTTTAGTTTTTGTTTTTTTTTTTAAATAATGTTTTATTGTCTTTTCAGTAAAGGTTTACATAGCAATTTATGTTCCCGTTCAACGGTTTCTTCACAAATTATTCAGTGACATTGGTTACATTCTTCACAATGTGTGGACATTCTCAGTATTATCATTCTGGTTGTTCCATTTCCATTAATCTAGTTTCCCTGTCCTGTTACCTTCTCATCCTTGTTTTAAACTAATTGTTGACTGTTGATCTCCTATAGATGATCATTTAAAGGAGTACAGTACTCAACAGGTGATATTCTTTATTTTGTAAGCCTATCTGTTATTTAGCTAAAAGATTACCTCGGGCTAGTTTTGATTCAAGGTTTAAAGAGTAACTCAGGGCAGTAGTCTCAGAGAGTCTTCCAGTTTCAGCCAGTCCAGTAAGTCTGTTTTTTGGAGGGCTGTGTGTATGTGTGTGCTTTTTGTTTGTTTGATTTTTGGGAGCTTAGGATTGTATTCCACATTTTTCTCTCTTTCTATCAGAGTCAATCTATTGTGGCTCTCAGCAGAATGGTTAGTTCTGGTCTCAGGGTAGATGAGGCTGTTGTTTGTGTAGACTGTTGATCAGTCCTTCACTAGGTCTTTGGTTTCCTTCTTTCTCTTTTGTTCCAGATGACTAGAGACCAATTGTCATGTCTTAGATTAATTTTGTTTAGTTTTAATTAATTTAAATATCAAGTTGTGGCAAATGGCTGCAGTATTAAACAGTGTAGCCCTAGTAAAAGAGCCTGGACTCCTGGGAGCAGTGACTGATTTCAGCACTGGGGCTGGGAAAATATAAGATGATAAGATGAACCTAGAACATCTTGTAGAGTCGGAAAGTAAGAAAGTATTCAAGAAATAACGGGGTGAAGACATTATGCTGAGTAAATCAGTCACAAAAGGACAAATATTGTATGACCTCACTTATATAAAAAGACAAGAACAGACAAATGTGTAGAGACCAAAGTTTACTAGTAGTTACCAGGGGTGGGAGGAAGGGGGAAATGGGGAGGTTATTGCTTATAGAGTACTGAGTTTAGGTTACAGTTATGGAAAAACAGCATTGATTAAGGGTAGATTTGTACAGCTAATTAATACAATTGCTGTAAAAAGTTGAATTGGCAAAAGTATGATAGAAAAAAAGTTGTATGTAAAAAGTTTGTACAACAACAACAACAAAAAAAAAAGAGAAAAGCTACTGAGGCTGCTTTATATACAGCCAGATACCTCATGGGATTTAGTTCTTTGGTTTGGAGGTTTAGGGTCATTCTTACTGGGACATCCCAGTTAAGTGGCCTGGTAATGGGTTCAGTGCTCCTCTTCTGGTCCTGGTTTGTGGCCCAGTGCCTGGGGTCTTAAAGGCTGGCAGGCGGCTGTCCACGGCACAGCAGTTGCTCCTTACTCACCGGGAGCAACAGAGGAGGAAGGAGAGTCAGGAACAGGAGCAGGAAATGGAATGTGTGCCTAATTGCCTCCATGAATAACTGCCTCCTTTGCAATGAGACCAAAAGAACTGAATGGTGCCTGGCTACCACTACTGAACGTTTTGATCGAAGAGTCTGTAGAAGAATCGTGGGCAAAAGCGGGGAAATGCAGAACAGAATTTCAAATTCTAGTAGAATCCACACTTTCTGGAGTCATGAGGGCCAGATGAACCCATGAAACTATTGCCCTGAGATAATCTTTAAACTTTAAACCAAAAATATCCCCTGAGACCATGGTCTCGGGGAACATCTAGCTCAACTGGCATAACATAGTTTATAAAGAAAATATTTTACATTCTACTTTGGTGAGTAGTGGCTGGGGTCTTAAAAGCTTGTGAGCAGCCATCTAAGATACTCCATTGGTCTTACCCCATTTGCAACAAGGGAGAATGAAGAAAATCAAAGACACAAGAGCAAAATTAGTCCAAAGGACTAATGGACCACAGCTATCACAGCCTCTGCCAGACTGAGTCCAGCACAACTAGATGGTGCCCGGCTACCACCACTGACTGCTCTGTCAGGAATCACAATTGAGAGTCCTGGACACACACACACAGACACACAGACACACACACAGACTTACTTGTTTGAGACTAGAGAAACCCCGGAGTGTGGCCCCCAAACACCCTTTTTAGCTCAGTAATGAAGTCAGGCCCATAAAACAAAACAAGACTAACTGGACACACCAGCCTAGGGACAAGGACAAGAAGGCAGGAGCAGACAGCAAAGCTGGTATTGGGAAACCCAAGGTCAAGAAGGGGAGAGCGTTGACGTCCTGAGGGGTTGGCAACCAATGTCCCAAAAGAGATGTGTATTAATTGTTTAATGAGAAACTAGTTTGCTCTGTAAACCTTCATCTAAAGTACAATTAAAAAAAGAAAAATCCTCTGAATTCTTCTTAAAACCAAATAGTTTAGCTTAACTAGTAAAGAATGTCTGCCTTGAATGTTATGCTCTTTTAAGATACGTCTGTATGAGATCAGATTGACAACAGCAACTCAAAAGATTAGATAGGAACCTATGGGGCAGTATGTTTATGTTAACAGGGGAGAAACAACTTGGAAAAGGAAGGTGAGAATGGTTGCACAAACTTGTACATGTAGAAATTGCTGAATTGGCATACGTTCTGCTGTGTATATTCTCAACAACAACAAAAGTAAAATAAATTATGATTAAAAAAAGGAACAATCACAAGAAAGACAGCAATACTAAATGTGTATACATCTAATAATTTAAAAATACGTAAAACAAAAAATTGAAGAATGAAGAGTGAAATAGAAAAATCCACAAACGCGAGGATTTTAACATTGTTCTTTCAGTAATTAAAAAGGTAGGCGTATAGAAATTATGTTCCACGTTGATTTGAACTAATTGACATTTTTAGAATATTGCATCTAACAACATCATTTAAAGGTTATCGATCCAAGAAAAAGGAAAACATGAATCTTCGAGAAGACTTGTAAATAATAGCAGCTTTATTCACAATAGCCAAAAATTGGAAATATAGCAAATATGGAATGACAGAAAAAGTGGAAAAATGGGGTACATTTGTATAATAAAATGATTCTAAACAGTAAAAGGAATTGAGCATTTAAAAAAAAAGATTTTTATGACTGATTATAAGCCGCTTGATCATGATATACCTTGAAATTTTTTTTTATTTTGTTTTTTGTTTTTCACTATTTCTCTACTCAGGGTTTAGTTTTCATTAAATTTGGAAATTTGGAAATTTTTTGTCTTTTTTTTTTTTTTTTTCAAATTTTTTCCCTACAGCCCCTTCTTTTGAATACTCCAGTTATATATTTTAGGCTACTTGAAGTCATTCCACAGATCTGCTCAGTTTTTTTCAACCTTTCTTCTCTGTATTTTGGATATTATTTACTGCCATATCTTTGTTTACTAATCTTTTTCTCTGCTGTGTCTAATTTTCTATCAGTTCCATCCAGTGCGTTTGTCATATCAGACCTTGTATTTTAATCTCTAGGCTTTGAATTTTTAATATCTTCTGTCTGTATTGAATATGTTTTTTTAGTGTTCTTTTCTACTAATTCTAATTTGTGTTCTGTTTCTGTTGATTTTTCTTTTCATCATGGGTATTATTTTCTTGCTTCTTGCATTCCTGGTTGTTATTGTTGTTATTTTTACAGGGGGATGCCAGACGTTGTGAAATTGCTGAATATTTTTATATCCTTATAAATATTCTTGAGCTTTGTTCAAACCAAAATAATTGCTGTCAAGTTGATTCTTAACAGCTGTATAGGACAGAGTAGAATTGCCCCATAGAGTTTCCAAGGAGCGCCTGGTGGATTGGAACTGCCAGCGTTTTGGTTAGCAGTCATAGCACTTAGCCACTAGGCTACCAGGGTTTCCAAGCTCTGTTCAGGGCTCAGTTAAGTTACTTGGAAACAATTTGATCCTTTGTGGGCTGCTTTTAATCCTTTTTAGATGGGACAAGAGGAGCCTTTAGTCTAGGTCTTACATTTTTCCACTACTGAGGCAGCACCCGTGAATCACTGGGTTTTCCAGTATGGCTGGTGGGAACGGGAGCTATTGCCTGCCATTTATGGACTTTCAGAATTGTTTCCTCTGCTCTTTTCAAGCAACTCTTTCTCCAGTCTTGGGTCATTTCCTCACATGTGTATCATTAACTTTCAGCTGAAGACTTCAGGGGGATTCTTTCAGCTTTCTAGAGGAATGTCTGTCTGTCTCTGCCTTGAGAATTCTAGCCATTTTCACTTCCCACAGCTGACAGCTCTGTCTCCTCTTTCAGGGAGACCATCTAGCAGTAAGCTGGGCTCATCTTGTTTATTCTCCCTCTCAGGGATCACTGCCCTGCATTGCTGATTTTCTCCATTTTTTAGTTGTTTCTGGTGGGACAGTAAATCTAGTTCCCATTAACTCCATCGTGGCTGGACATAGACATTTAGTTTCAAAAAAAGTAAAATCTGAGTTAAAGATTCAGATCAGTCTATATTTGAAACAAGTTTGGACTAAATTTATTTCCCTTCGTTATTTCTAGATAATGTATTAATATCAAAAGCTTTATATGGCACATATAAAAACTTTATAAGATAATTCAGTATACTAAGATTATCTTCGGCATTTGTTTCTGCCCATCATGGCTTCTCATGTGAAGTTGCTTGAACAGTTATATCCTAGGTAATTAGGAAAATAATATTTTAGAGTATATGTAGCAAATAAAATGTTTATTTGACAATGTTACTTAAGTTTGACAGAAAACATTTTTAAACTTTCTTACATTTCAAAATTAAGAATACTTCTGGCGATTTTTATAGACTCGTACATTTGGTTTGTGTGCTTCATTGTTTTGGTTTGTGGGTATTCTTATGGAAGTCTTTGTATGCCGTACTGCATTGTCCTCATTTTTTTAATACCTCATGAAAGTATAATGAATAGATTTTCTGTAATATAGATTTCTCATAATTAGTGTTTACATGTGATAAATTTGGTATCGCAAGGAAAGTAACGCAATATTTTCAGGCAGATGGGGAATTTAGAAAGGTGTTGGACTTTATTAACAGAGTTGAAAAGTAGAATTCAAGTTTGGCCTGCCTCTTACAAGTTTTGTTGCCTCTTCAAGCCTTACGTTGTTACTTTCTCATATAATCTCTTCGAACCTTTTTTTTTTAGAATGTCATGATGATACTCATCTCAAAGGCAGTAGTCATCATTAGATGCATTTTGTGAAAGTGTACTGTCAACTGTAAATGCTATGTAAAAACCAGGTGTCATTTTGAGGTTTAGTTTGAGAGGAAAATTTGAATGTACCTCAGCCTAACATTAAAAGTTAGAAATACTACTTATTCTTTCTTGGGTTTGTTTCAGAATTTTTTTTTTTTTTAATTCGATTTTTGATACCCAGTTTAATGGAGTTAAGTCGTGTTCTCATTTCTGTCTTGACTCTGCAGCGTACCACTTGCACTTAGTCCACGTAGTGATCTGTGGGTTGTAGAGAGAAATGAGGACATTGCCCAACGGTTCTACATTTGCACCCACATATTTCAACAAAGAATACTTTTCAGCAACACTCAGGCGTGTCTCTTAGGTATTAGGAAATGCAGACCCTTAGACACTAATCTAAACTCATGAACTTAGTAATACTCAGTGAGAAAATTTGAGGCACAAGTCATAAGTCAAATTCTTTGTTCTCTGTAAATGCCAATAAATACAATCCATGGAGTGGGTTATAGGCAGCCTTGGTTTTTGCGGTCTAAAAAATTGAATGATGCAGGAGCTGTTTCTGAGAATCAGAGTAAAAGGTTACAGAATTGTGTGAACGTTTGCCCTGTAGTTAGGAACCAGATTTTCAGTGGAAACCACAGTTGTTTCCTTTTTTCTCATTCATGCTTTAGCGGAGGATATGATGCCATAGAGTGGACTTTGTTTGTGATTCACTCACAGTTCTCACTGCCTTCTTGTCCTTTTTAGAAGCCACACCAGTTTTGATGTATTATCAAACTACAAAATGCACCTTGTTGGATATTTAGGCGGGAAAGTGTTAAATATTATTTGTTAGTCTCAGTACTGACTGGCGTTCCTATTTAGTGCTATTTTGAAAACACATCATAAGGAAATAAATGCATATACACATAAACTTGTGTTAGGTCGTATATAGGTATACAACTACAGACACGAGAAGCGATTTTGAACCCTTCCAATATATTAATTTGTATTTAAAGATGTTTTGTATTGTTTAACTTGAATGTAATATGTTAATTCTGTTTTATTCTACCTCAGCATCAAGGCGTGCCATGGGTTGCCTCTCATAAATGGACAAAGCTGTGACCCTTATGCAACCGTTTCTCTAGTGGGCCCTTCTAGGTAATGTTTATTGAGTTATTACTAGGCTTTTAAGTTCTGAAGTTTGACATAAGATTTATAAAACTAAGATTCTAAGAGCAAATGCTGAGTAATTATTAATGACACAAAGTAACGAATGCTTTGAAAGAAAGCCTTTAGTGAATTCTGTTAAACACTTGAGAACAACCAAATCCTGTTTTATAGAAAGAAAATAACGGGTACCATTTCAAACTTCCCAGACTCTTAGGCTGTGGGGAATAGCCTCATTTTTATACTAGTTAAAATGATCTTTAAAGCACAGACTTGCCTATTTCAGTCATCAGTGTTCCTACTTCAAATATCTGAAGAGTTTATACAGGTAAAATCCTGATTTAATAAACACCATTTCCAAATAACAAGGACTGGAAATACCTTTTGCACTTGTGGGATTTGTGCTCCACGGAGAGAATTCCACGCTGTAGACGAACCGCTGATGTCCCAGAACACGGTGAAGTACACTGTGTTATGATTTAAATGATTTAGGGTGCTAACAGAGAAACCTACAGCACTTTGTAGTATTTTCTATTTTATAACTTCATTAAGGTTTCTTTCAGGGCCTGACTGATCTGAAACGTGCCTAAAACTTGAAGGTTTAGAATCACGAAGCAAAAAGTACAATATTCCCTCTACACATGCATGCGTGCCCACTCCTCCTCCCTGACCCCAAGCTCTGTAGTTATTTTTTGGAAAATTATGAACAGGTCACTTTGAAAAATATGTCTTTATATATGTATATAAAGTACCTAGCACTTACCGGGTGCTCAAACAGTAGAATACAATTATTATAGATGTTCTAAAATTTAAAATGGGATAACTCAATCCTGTAACATTAATGCTATCAGATGGATTTTTGCTTGCATGTTAAAAAAGTTCAACCTAACAGATTTTATAATCTGTCGATAGACATATTCTTTAGTATGATTGTTTAGTAACTTACACATAAAACTGTTTGGCATATGAATTTGTGTTTTAAAAAGTTATTATTGATTTTGATATTGTATTACATTTGCATAAGATGTCAACGTTGAGGGAGTCTGGGGGAAGGCTGCGCAAGACTTGCCTGTACATTTCTTTGCAACCATCTGTGAATATATTATTATTTCAAGATAAAAAATAAAAAAATTCACTATTGGAGCTGAAGCCCAAGGAGTGAACTGAGTTAAGAATTCTTTTTGTGTTCCTCAGGTATTGTTTAGCATAGATAAAGGTACTCCAAATCTCATTGTCTTCCTTCTCACTCATATTTTCTGAGTGGCTTACATAATAGAATATGTTTTTAAAAACTCCTGAAGACAGCTTGGCAGTCAGTCTAGTATAACCACAGAGAGAAGAATGGCATATATAGAATACACAGAGCTTGTGTATTCTTTGATTTTAGTTGGTGGAAGCACTGCAATTCTTTTCTCCCATGTAATATTTAAAACTACAGCCTTCCTGAGTCATCTTAACAGTTAAACAAAGGTCACTCTCCCTGGTTGGAAATAGCATGTTTTATAATTGTGTACTATTAAGTTCTACAAGGTAAAACTCTACCACATTGGAACAGGAATGACCAAAAGAAGACAAAAGTAAAGAAGAAAACAAGCAATCCACAGTTTAATGAAATCTTTTATTTTGAGGTAACTTTTTGTTTTATATAAATGTTATTAACATTGAATATTTAATTAATTGAATGCTGGTTGACTTCTTTTTTCAAATGATTGCCATGATAATCATTTTATCAAAAACGGTTTTGATAAGTCTACATCTATATAGGTGGTTGTCTTAGGGTTTTCTAGAGAAACAGAACCAGTGAGATATATGTAGGTACATATAGAGAAATTTGGAAAACCTGGTGGTGTAGTGGTTAAGTGCTATGGCTGCTAACCAAAGGGTCGGCAGTTTGAATCCGCTAGGTGCTCCTTGGAAACTCTATGGGGCAGTTCTGCTCTACCCTGTAGGGTCGCTATGAGTCGAAATCGACTCGACGGCACTGGGTTTTTTTTTTTTTTTTGGTTTATAGAGAGATTTACTTCAAGAGATTGGCTTATGTGATTATAGGGGCTGGCAACTCCAAAATCTGTAGGTCATGCTTCAGGCTGGATACTCCTGCTGTTTCACGGGATTGTGGGAGGCAGGCAAGTCCAAAATCCATAGAACAGGCAGCATGCTGGAGTCTTATGCAGGCTTGCATCCCAAGATTTGTAGGATAGGCAAAAGGAAGAGTCCAGAGTGGAGAGAGTTCTGCCAAAAAATGTATTTATAGTCTGGAGGCAGGCCGTACCCTAACGAAAATTCCTTTTCGACCGATGGATTACAGTAGATTAAATTATGGAAGATGATTACATTGTATTGCATTAGATTAAATTATGGAACAGCAACTAGTCTATTTTTTGTCCGAACCATTGGAACCACAGCGTAGCCAAGATGACGTAAATAAGTGTATTACAGTGGTTCTAAATCAATAAGAAAGTATATAGTAGTTATCATCACTTAATATTATAATCTAATTAGTCATTTTTTAGAACAAATATTCAGCCTTATATTCATTTGAATTTTTAACTCTGCTTCCTCAACCAATAGAAAGTAAGTAAAATTGTAGTAACATGAAACGCTTGGTATTAAAACATTTAATTCCAGAAAGCTATTAAAATGTTTGTCAGCATGCTTCACCTGAGATGAGCCCAGCACATCGGTTTTGCTAGCATACATTGATAAAGAACTACTTTAGCAACTAAGAAGCTTTGGTGGTGCAATGACCTGGCGGCTAGCTGAAAGGTCGGTGTTTTGAACCCACCAGTGGCTCTGTGGGAGAAAAGACCTGGTGATCTGCTCCCATAAAGATTACAGCCTAGGAAAGCCTGTGGGGCAGTTCTCCTCTGTCCTGTTAGGTCCCTATGGGCTGGAATGAACTAGAGGGTACACAACTTAGCAATCAAGCATTTCTCTTCTGAATGCAGTAGAACCATAGTGTAATATACTGTAGGGGAGGCCCAGTATAGAAAACAAGGGCAGAGCTCTGATTGGTTTGGGGGTGGTAGACCTAGGGGGGCACCCACTCCCCAGTCATCCTCATTGTCACACCCTCTTCTGCCCTCCCACCTCATCCGGCCTACCGCTTGGCACATGGGCCACAGAACTCTTCTTCAGAGCGCTGTTTGAAAACCAGTAGGGAGGTAAGTGTATCAGCACTCAGTAGATCTGAGTTCTAGTGCCAGGTGACGTTGAAGAAGTCACTAAATTTGCGACTCAAGTTCCGTATCTTGTAAAAGGATAATTTTGTAAGGGAATAATAACATAGCAGCCCTGTCTAACTCAGAGAGTTTTTGTAGGGCCCAAATGTGAGAATGCTTGAGACCATAAGGTGCTATATGATTAAGTCCTCATTACCGTATTAAGTTCTTTTTGCAACTTAGCCTAATTCACTGTGGACCCATGGTTATTTTTATGGAGATCTTCAGCTGCCTTGAAGTTGTTCCAGATACAGTGCTTTGGAGATCTTTACTTGGAGCATTGTTAAGGAAATCCTTTTTCATATTTATTTGACAACAACAGAAAAAAATTAATCAAACACTCTAAAAGGTTGTGTTGTAATAGTAGAACATGTTGCAGTTGAGATTAACATTTAAGAAAAGTTTGGAAAAAAGTTACGTTTGTTGCTTCATGTGTGTGTGTGTGTGTGTGTGTGTGTATGTGTGTTCTCTTATTTCCAGGTGGAGTGAATGAGGGCACATCTAGCCATGGATGGTTACCATATTTTAGTAAAGGAACACAGGCTAAAGGAAATACCAGAAGTGAAGTAGGAAGAACTGTGGGGGTGGAGTCAAGGGAGAAAGAAAATCAAAAGAAAATGTACCAATGTGAGACTTTTCCATTTCCTGGCTAAGGACTTAGTATACTTGTTCTGCATTTATTAATGGCATGGTGAAAACAAACAAGGCAGCAACAAAAAGGGCTACCGACTAAAGGCAGTCACACTCCCCATTAATCTACATACCTTAAACCTCATATGGGATACAATCTACCATGCCTCGTGGGTCCTTAATAGCGGAATGTCAAGGCCTCACATGCTTGCTGTATCATAATGTACCTGTTAGGCCCGTTTGTTGAGGTGATTGATTATAAAGATAGGTAAGGTTCAGTCTCTGCTCTCTAGTTAAGAGTCCCAATGCCTGCACATAGTATATACACGCAGCAGTAAAGCATAGTAGTATTAGGGGAGTCAGGTGAGCTCTGCTCCAGGTGAGGTGGTAGGGAAGGCTTAAGGAAGGCCTGGATTTTCTTAAGTGAGAGGAAAGAGTATGTGAGAGAAGAAACATTTTGAGCAAAGCCACGGAGAAAGAAAAGCAGAAAGTTACATCCAAAGAACATGAAATAGTGATTTGACTGGAAGGTTTATATAAGAGAATAATGGGAACCAAGACTAAAAAGAATAGAGCAGGTCCAGCTAAAAAAAGGCCTTCGGTACCAGGCTGAGATGCTTAAATTTTAGTCATTGAACCTGGAAGTGATAAGAGTAAAGCAGTTTTTAGGAAAAATTAACTATGATCTGTGGGCCAGGTGGTTCAGGGAAAGAGAAAAAAGATTGGAAGACTTACAGTTTAGCTGTAAAAAAAAAAAAAAAGGGAGAGGGCCTGACTCAAGAGGGTAATATGGGAGTGGAAAGGAAGGGGCAGATGAGAAAGAAACCACAAAGTTCAAGCTAACGAACTGGTTATAGAAGAAAAGAGAAAAGGAGGAGTTGTCCCTGTTTTTCAAATCTGGAAAAATGGAAAAATTAGGAAGAAGGAAAAAATAAGTGGTTCAGTTTGAAACATAATGACCTTGAGGTCCAACATGTAAAATCTTCTGATAGTTCATGTCTGAAACCTAAGAGAGATAGTCGTAGATGAAGACTCAGGATTTCTCAGAAAAAGTAAAAAAAGCTAAGGATGTAGGGGTATACCATAAAGGAGAAAAGCGAAGAAGCTCAGTTCTGATGTTTATTAGGCATTCAGCTTTGTGCGTGTCATTTAATTTCTGTATTTCAGCTTCCTCCTTTTTAAAACGAGGATAACGAATCTAGCCCTGCCTGCCTCAGAGCGGCGTTTTGATGAACAGAGGAGATAATGGAGGTGAAAGCACTGTGTAAACTATACAGCCCTTTGCAGCTCCAGGTTATTTTTAGAGTAAAATAAAAGATAAAGCTCTGGAGAAATAGCCTTATTTATAGGTTCTGAGGAAGAAGAGGTACCAGAGGAACAAGCAAAGAGCAGACATTTGCCAGGATTAAAAAAAAAGTTGTTGAGACAGTTCTGATTCATGGCGACCCTGTGCGTGCAGAGTCAAACAGCGCTTCAGAGGGTTTTCGTGGCTGTGACTTTTCAGAAGCAGATCGCTAGGCCTTTCTTCCGAAGTGCCTCCGGGTGGGTTTCAGCTGCCAACTTTTTGGTTAGTAGCCGAGTGCTTCATTGTTTGCACCACCCAGGGAGTCCTAGTGCCCCTACTGCCAGGATGGTGCCTCAGAAAACTCAAAGAAGAGTGTTGCTGGTAAAGGAGGTTAGTCGTATAATCGCCAGTGCAGATGCTACTGAGAGGTCAGAGAAGGTGAGAACTAAGAATTGAACACCAGATTTGGTGATTAAAAGGTTTTAGGAAGTGATCTGTGTAGGGGACAGATAAGGAGGTTACTGTGGTGTGTGGGTGGTGAGGAAGTGGAGGCTGTGAGGATGGATTACAGTTTTGAGATATACTGGTCTGTGAAAGGAAGGAGATAGGGAGACTGAAATTTAATTTGGTGGAGGATTTTCTTTCAACTTGGGTGAGGTGAATGAGCCAGTAAAGCTGTAGTTAAAATAGATGCAGTGCTTATATGTGCTTATTGTGTACTGTATGTGGGCAAGGCAGTCACAGAAAAGGGGAGGGTCATCTCATTCTCTTTTTCTGGAGGAGAATATGAGAGAACTCAAATAGAAGGGCCTGTGTGAGAGTGGCATGTTCAGGTGGACAGTAGTTGAGGAAGTTCCTGTCAACGTTCTTGACATTTTCAGCAAAAATCTGAGCAGAAGTACAAGGATAGGACTAGCGGGAAAGTCTTCGAACAGTTGTTAGTGTGTGCAGCTGTGTTGTGATAGGAAGATTACGTACGTACGAGCCAGAGAAGCCCATGCTGCCCTGTAATGAGGGCTAGGTATGGCATGGAGGCAGAGGCTTCTTCAGACTTTTTTTCTTCAAACCACCTTATTTTTCTCACCTCCCTGCTACTTTCATGGCTATTTTTATATTTGATATATTTTAGATTAATAAGCTGGGTAAAATATTATCTGGGTATTTCCAGTATCCTCCACGTATGTCCACAATTGAACATTTTGAGGATGATAATTTTTTTAATTCATGTAGGAAAAAGATATTTACAAAAAAAATTTTTTTTACTAAAATACTTTGTTACAGGTAACCAGATCCAGCAGTTACACAAGAAAGTCCCAGTTCCAGGTAGAAGAGGAAGACATTGAAAAGCTAGAAATTAGGTGGGTACCTTAGGATTTTACAGAATTGTTTTTCTGTGCCAAAGGAAAATCGTAAATTTAACTGAAAAAAGTGAACCAAACTTAATATAATTCTATTTAGCAAGTTGGTTGATGAAACCTGCATCATCAGTTTAAATCCAAATTATCTTTTCCAGATTGGATTTCTTTGCAGAAATAGCCAAGGTGTATTTATTTTAAAAACAAATGTGACCTAATTTTTACTTTCTGTATTCTAATTTTTCCCAAATGTAATTGCTCCTTAAATTTCTGAATCATAGCATGAGTACGAAGAATATATAGAGAATTGGTTATATCTCAGTCAATTTAGAAATAATTTTTTTATTCTTCTTAACATATCTGCTGTCTAACAGAAATTTCAGTGAGGTAAGAAGTCTTGTAAGATAATTCAACAGGTGCATGTGTTTGAAGTTTGTGCCATTTCCTAGGTCTTAAATATTTATGCCACTTGGGAGGGGAAGGTTTTGGTAAATGCATGTGTAGGTGTGATGTTAACAGTGTGTTCATCTAAAGGGTCTATTAATCCTGTTTGGAATGAGCAGGTAATGTTATTTTTCTGAATCACCCAAGTTACATATTAATTGGTTATAATTGAGAGAGAAACTGTAGTGTTATGTTGGTTTCTTTTCTCAAAATCAACAAAGTAACACTGTAGTCTTTATTGCTACAGGTTAAAATAAAGCTTAGAGGGGAAACTAGGAAACTTAAGTAATGTCTTTTAGACTTTAAATTTTTTTACTTTCTGTGCTTTTAAATAAAAGCTAGCCCAGTATTTGCTTTTCTAGTCTAGATTGTGAGGTGTATGACAATGCTAACATCTCTTACTTTTAAGCATGTAAAATTAACGCTGTAATACACATCAAAGTGATTTGAAGCTATTTGGGATGTGTGTTCTCTTAAACATTGTTTTCCATTTTCAGAATCGACTTATGGAACAATGGAAACCTGGTCCAAGATGTTTTCCTAGGTGAAATTAAGGTTCCTGTGAACGTGTTAAGAAATGATACCTCTCATCAAGCTTGGTAAGAAGACAAACATTCTAGTGAACTCCATAGTAGGTCATCCCCTTTAATATATTCTATATGTAAAAAAATGCTTTCTGTGAACATATTTTAAATTTGCAGTGGAGTAAGCCAAAAGTCATGAACATTAGTTGATTGAGTCATTATTTCATTATTGCAGAGGTATAAGTAAATAGTTTATGCCTTGACCTTTGGTCCTGGGATAAAAGAACTGAATTGTCTAGGAATATTTTTCATTTCAAAAAGTAAATCTTAACTCAAGGGGGAAATGGAAAACATTAAGATCTTTACATGAGAGTTGGCCATGTGAGACAATGCTTAGTCACAAATGAACACCTGCAGTTCACAAGCTTTATTAGCGATCATGGGAACCGTGGATGTTAGAAGGCAAATGATTTATTCAGGGGAATCAGGTGTTTATGACATCTAACCAGTGATTTTCCTTCACCACACCCCATTGAAATGCGCCGTGTGTGGCCCAGATGTTATGTTCTAAATGTTTACAGTCTAGATATTGTTGGGCTGATTCAGTTAGCAACACTTTTCAGGAGCTCTAGGCACTCAGTAATGGCTACAATATTATTTTTACCTTTTCATGAGTCAGTAGTAGTGACATTAAACTGATGTTAAATTAAACTTAATGTTCAGACATTAAATAGATGTTCATTTCCTTACCGCAATCAGTGTGAAGCTGTTGTTTTTTCTGCCTACAGCACTTAAAAAGCATGAATATCCTGTCCCTTCCAGTAGGTAGCCCAGCATCTGAGAATAAAAGAACATGCCTTTCTCATTTGCCTTTTAAGGCCTGCTTGTTAGAACTTCACTTCAGCTGCCTGAAGAGGACCTGAAATTGAGAATTTAGATGTTCTTACTGTGGGTATCAGTCTCATTTGTCCTTAAAAAGAGCCTGCCTCACCCACTTGGCCCTCAGACATGCTTCGTTTTGGACTCTGCTGTCCTCAAGCAGTTAGTTATCCCTTGTAGACTGATTTTTAGACTTCTGAAATTTTCATTTTATTTTCAGCTCTTGCTAATGCATATCTAAGGTTTATTGGCCTTGACGGTGGTATTTTGTATGTTATAATTTCTAAAATGCATGCGCAGAGGGAAAAAAATTAAACTTAGTCACTGTAACAAATTTATGAACATTTGTCCTGTTGCCCTACCTCTCCTGCTTGCCTTCTTTTTCCTTACGTAAATTAGCATACATTTTCAAATGAAAATTTCCGAACTCAGTTTGTCAAGTCTTTAATAAAATTATGTGCCATATACTTAGTACAAAAGAGAAAAATAAATTGTTGTGCCTCCCAGGGCTCCTCAAAGTGAACTTGAAATGTGCCACATAGCCTATATTTTAAGTAAGACTGTTTCCAGTTGTGCCTTCCAAATTTGGTAAAACTTTGTTCAGCTACCTTGGCATGATATAAGTATACAAACAGGCAAAAATTTGATTCCTATCGATTTTTCTGGTAATAGTATTAACATTTTAGAGTTACCTTCTAGAAGTAAAAATGTAAAATATTGATGTAGCATGAAATAGAAACATCTGCTTATTCATTTATCCAGAGTATAAGGAAATATTAAAATGTGAATGCCATTTCCTGTTAAGTCAGAAATTAAACTCAGACTCTTTTGTCAGTTGTAAAGCTGTAGCATCCCCTTGTGGGAATGATGGTAACTGCACGAAAATTCAATAAAAGCTTTATTTATCTACAGGATTTTAGACATATTCTTCCTAATCTTAATATTAGGAAAGAGAATAATTATCACCAATGTAATTCTGTTACTTGAAAAAGTCTCAATTTGTTTTCCTTTCCTGTATAATTTCCATTTAGTATTTGTTTATTATAGTCTTCTCCTAAAGACTAATTTTTTAAGGTTCCAATTTTATTTTATTTTCAAATTATAACATCATGATTCAGTCACCTTCTCATTCCTTTCTTGCCTATTCAGTTCATTAGTAACGATATGTGTTCTTTATTCTGAAGCTTCTGTTACATGTTAAGATTAGATTGTTAGTATTAATGTCAGCTAGTTTTACTTTAGCCTAATGTGGATAATAGAATTCTATTTGAAGTTTTGAATAGGTAATATACTCACATGGTTCATAGTGCAGAGAGTAAAAGTCTCTCTTCCTCCGTGTCCCCCAGCTACTCAGTTGCCCTCTTCTGTGGCAACTACAGTTTTTAATATCTAGAAATATTTTATCTGTATATAGGCAAATATATACATATATCCTTATCTCTCCCTTTACACAAATGGATGCGTGTTAATTCCTGCTCTGCATCTTGCTTTTTTTATATAACAGTATAGTTGCTGTTAGTTGCCATCAAGTTGATTTCCAACTTACGGCAACCCCATGTGTGCAGTGTAGAACTGCTCCATAGGGTTTTCAAGGTTGTAAACTTTTAGAAGCAGGTCTCCAGGCCTTCCTTCTGAAGAGCCTCTGGGTGGGTCTGAATGGCCAACTTTTTGGCTAGTAGTAGAGCACTTAAGTGTTTGCACCACTCAGGGAATCCTTATAGTAGAACTTCAACAAATATATGTTGACTCTTGATAGTGAGCAAGAGTATGGACTCTGGAAGCAAACTGCCTTGATTCAAATCCCATCTCTGCCACTAACTACTCCTATGACCTTGGGCAAGTTACTTGACAGGACTGCTTTTGCTTTCTTTGGCTATAAAATAGGGATGATACTAGTAGTACCTGCATCCTAAAGTTGTTAAGAGAATGAAATGAGTTAATGTAAAGTAAGCCTAAAGTTCTATGTCAGTGGGTAACATGTCCTATCATGGTTATTATTATTGCTACTCTTGTCACCATTATTCCACATTGGTACGTACAGATTTTTTACATCCTTTTTTTTTATTTTCCCATGTACTGTATTATTATTTGGAATGTTATAAATAAGGGGAATCTTAGAGATAATCTAGTTCAGTCACATTTCACCAGTTGGTCAGAGAATATAATGTGTACAAAAATCATTGTGTGAAATAAAAAGAATAAATTGGTGCAATAATTTCGCCCAAATAACCAATATGTAAAAGTGAACACTAAGAAGATAGATATAAATATCTTTTCATGCTGTAACTTTTAATTTTGAAAGTAAAATTTAAATTAGTAAAATGGTGGGTTTTTTCCAACATAAATAAGCAGTTTGTACACATTTAAAACCAGATTAGTATTTTTCCTGAGATGATTTTTGCTTTTCTTATTTTCTGATTTTGCAACCTTTTGTCCTCAAATGTTTTCTCTTTCTTTTTTACCTCATGTTTTAATATGTCTTCTTCTTATTTGATTTAGAAAATGTAAGAAGTGTCCTGTCTTTTTAGTAGAAATCCATTGATTATGGTTATCTTTAGGGGAACAGAAAATATTCAGATGCTAATGGAGCTACCTCTGAGCAGTTATTTTCCAGCTTTGGTAGCATTAAATGAAAATAACGGCAGTTTGAAGGCGAAGCCAACATGCTGCTATAGACAGAAGCACCACACCATCCCTCTGCAACAAAGACCCAAAAAATTAAGTAAAAAAGAGACAAATGTCAATCCTGGAACCCTAAGCATCAAATGAGATAAAGAACTCAGCACAGAATAGAATAAGAAACTGACAGAGAAGAGAGAGTGAGGGAGAGATACAGAGCGGAGGTCCCTTATCAGCTGACACAACACAGAGTCGCCATCTTGGACTCCTGTCAGAGATTGGTGGACAGGGAGTATGGAAAGCAGCTTCACGAAGCTCCCAGCAGGAGACAGAGCCACCTGGTAACCAGCGATACACGCTTTCCAACCCTCCATCCTACATCTCCCTGCTTGGCCTCTGCTGCTTCGTGGCAGGCCGTGGTCAGTCGACCACAAGGTGCCAGCTCCATGCCACCTGGATTTGCACCGCCCCCACCGGCTGGCTCCTTCAGTGCCTTTTCTTTGTTGCTGGTGTTGCTTTTTTTTTTTGGCTTTTTTTGGTTTCTTCCCTCTCTTTCACCTCCTCCCCTTCCTTTCTCTCAAACACTTGTCTCTGTGTGCCATTTCCACTTCTTCTTAATAGGCTGTTAAGCCCCATTCAGATGGGGAACCGTTTCCCCGGTCCACACTGCCACATTGATGGGATCCCTGGCACCTTTTTCTTTTGTTTTTTTTTTTCCTTTTTGTTTTTTTTTTTCATTTCTCGGTTTCTTGTCTCTCTCTACTTAAGTTCTTTTCCTGTCTCCTGAAAACCTGGCGCTGTGTGCCATCTCTGCCCCTTCTAGCTGGACAGTACTGTTTGGCTTGGGAGCCACTTCCCCAACCTGCACAGCCGTGCTCGTGGGATCCCTGGGCGGCGGGGGGGGGGGTTCTTTTTTTATTATCATTTTTTTCGTTTTTCTTCATCTCTGTTTCTCGTCTCTCTCTACTTTTCCTGTCTCCTCAATACCTTGAACTGTGTGCCATCTCCGCCCCTTCTAGACAGGCTGTGCCCCAAGGCCTGGGAGCCACTTTCCCGATCGCTGGTGGGATCCCTGGGGACATTTCTTATGCATTTGTTTATCTGTCTCTTTTTTTCCCCCTTTTTTTCTTTTTTGCGTTTCTTCATTTCTCGGTTTCTTGTCTCTACACTCCAACTGCAAGCTCCCTCAGCATTTTTTTTTTTTTTTGGCTTGTTTCTTTCTCCTCTTTCCCATACCCACTTAGCTCCACACATCACAATCTCTCCCATTCCTCCTGCCTCTGCACCGCATGATGAACGTCACACCCCCAAGCAGCACGGGCATGGCCTACTGGAACCTGCCCTGCACTGGCCCCTGGCCTGCCCTGTCGGCCCCAGTACATGGCACAAACAGTCCATCCCAGCCCCTCCCCTTCAACTGGACCTGCCCTGCTGTACCATAGCTGAGTGACTGGCTCTGCCCATTGGACAAGAAGGTGAAAAATATACCCACTGACAAGCAAGCAACAAAGAATGCACATCCCGTCTGTTCAGACATAACTGAATAAAAACAAAAAAGCAGGATGAAACAAACAAATCTACAATCAGTAAATGAAGAAAATAACTACTGAATGTCCCAAAGATAGCAGACAATATCAAAACATATGAAAAAGCAGGACAGGATGATTCCAGTGGGTGTCTAAAATAAAATGCCAGATGACTTTCCGGTAGACAAAAAGGCACTGGAACTACCTGGTAGGGAATTCACATCTTTAATATTCAGAGCTATCAAAAGATTTGAAGCAAAAAGGAGACAAAACTGGGGAAAAACATAGACAAATTCGTGGAAAAAACATACAAAATCATGGAAAAGACAGGCAAAATAATGGAAGAATTCAGAGGAATAATACAGGAATAAAATGTCAAATATAAATTCACAAGTAGAAATCGTACAGAAGCAACAGTTAGAAATCCAAAAGGTAAACAATAAGATTTCAGAAATGGGCAGTGTCATAGAAGGTCTGAGGAACAGGTTTGAAACAGTGGAAGACAGGATCAACAAAATTGAAGACAAATACTTGGATACCACTTTTCTTGAGGAAAAATCAGAAAAAAGAACAAAGAAAAATGAAACCCTGAGAATTATGTGAGATACAGTCAAAAGTAAAAATTTGCGATTGATCAGAGTTCCAGAACGGGGGGACAAAAAGGAAAACACAGAGAGGGTCATTGAAGAATTGCTCTCAGAAAACTTCCCTAATATCATAAAAGACGAAAAGCTGACCATCTAAGAAGCTCAACAAACTCCCATATATAGGATAGACCCCAAAAGAAAATCATCAGGGTATATCATAACCATACTCACTAAAACCAAAGACAGAGAACCTTGAGAGCAGCTCAAGAAAAATGAAAAGTCACATACAGAGGGGAGGTAGTAAGACTAAGCTCTGATTACTTGGCAGAAGCCGTGCAGGCAGGAAGGCAGTGGGGTGACATATTATAAAATCTTGAAAGAAAAAAATTGCCAACCAAGAATAATATATCCTGCAAAACTCTTGTTCAGGTATGTTGGTAAGATTAGGACTTTTCTAGGTAAACAGAAATCAAGGGAATATAAAAAAACCAAACCAAACTTAAAAGAAATATTAAAGAGAGTTCTTCTGTTTAAGAACAAACAACATTAAGATGACAGCCTGAATCTAGGACGTGAGATCACACCAGCCAGATACCAACCTAGGAAATGGACTGTCAAGGATTATTCAAAGCTAAAAGATTTATATCAGGGAACCAGAGAGGTTAATTTGTAAATGACAACAACGTCAGGACAATAAAAAAGGGCATAAACAGTATAGGTATAGAATTTTCTAATGGAGAGGAAGGCAAGGCAATACCAAGTAATAAAAGACTGGTTCAAACCTAGGAAGATAAGGGTAAATTTCAAGGTAACCATAAATGAAGTTAACAAACCTACTCATCAAAATAAAGAAGAAAAACAAAGTCTCAGTAAAAACAAAATCTACAAAACAAAAGAAATGAAAATAAATCACACACAAAAGGAATTCACAAGAGAGTAAAAGGAACAAAGAAGACGCCAGCACCACAAAAAGAAAGGGGGGGAGCACTACAAAATGACAGCAATAAACTCACATCTATCAGTAATCACAACCTCTTATCAGTAATCACACTGAATGTAAATGGCCTAAATGCACCCATAAAGAGAGAGTGACAGAATGGATTTAAAAAAAAAAAAAAAAAAAACAGGATCCATCTATACACTGTCTACAAGAGATACGCCTTTAGAAACAAAGATACAAAGTTATTAAAAATCAAAGGATAGAAAAATATCAAGCAAACAGCTACCAAAAAAGAGCAGGAGTGGCCATACTAATCTCAGGTAAGATAAACTGTAAAACAAAATCCACCACAGAATACAAAGAAGGGTTTTATATAACCATTACTTAATGATTAAAGGGACGATCCATCATGAAGACATAGCTGTAATATCTATGCACCTGCTGACACAGCTCCGAAATACATAAACTCTAACAGCACTGAAAAGAGAAATTGACAGTTCCGTAGTAATAGTAGGAGACTTGAACACATCACTTGGTAAAGGACAGAACATCTAGAAAGAAACACAACAAAGATACAGACGATCTAAATGCCACAGTCAGCCAACTTGAACTCATAAACATATATAGAACACTGCACCCAACAGCTGCAAAGTATACATTCTTCTCCATTGCACATGGAACGTTCTCCAGAACAGACCACATCTTAGGCCACAAAGCAACCCTCAACAAAATCCAAAGAACTGAGATAATACAAAGTATCTTCTCTGATTACAATGCCATCAAAGGAGAAATTAACAACAGGAAGAGCAAGGAAAAATATTAATTACATGGAGGCTGAATAATACCCTGCTTAATAACCACTGGGTAATAGAAGAAATCAAAGATGGAATCAGAAAATTCCTAGAATCAAACAACAGTGAAAATGCATCATACCCAAAGTTTTGAGACACAGCAAAGGCAGTGATCAGAGGTCAATTTATAGCAATAAATGCACACATCACAGAAGAAAGGAATAAAATCAAAACATTAGCTACACAACTTAAAAAAATAGAGAACAGCAAAAGAAGCCCACAGCCACCAGAAGAAAGAAAATAATAAAGATCAGAGCAGAAATAAAATAGAGAATACAAAACCAAAAGTTGGTTCTTTGAAAGGATCAAAAAAATCGACAAACTTCTGGCCAAATTGACAAACACAGGAGAGGACACAAATAATTCAAATAATTGATATGGGCAACATTACAACAGATCCAACTGAAGTAAAAAGAATCATAACAAAATATTACGAGAAACTATACTCCAACAAATTTGAAAACCTAGAGGAAATGGACGAATCTCTAGAAACACACTGCCTACCCAAGCTAACACAAAATGATGTTGAAAATCTGATCAGATCCATACCAAGAGAAGAGATTGAAAAGGTAATAAACTCCCAACCAAAAAAAAGCCCTGGTCCAGATGGCTTCACTGGAGAATTCTATCAAACATCAGAGAAGAGCTTACCAGTACTACTCGAACTATTTCAGAACATAGAAAAAGAAATGATATTTCCGAATTCATTCTATGAAGCCAGCATAACCCTGATACCAAAACCAGGCAAAGATGCCACAAAAAAAAAAAAGAAAGAAAATTACAGACCAATATCTCTCATGAATATAGATGAAAAATTCTCAACAAAATTCTAGCCAGTAGAATTCAGCATCATACAAAAAAAATAATACACCACAACCAAGTAGGATTCATACCAAGTATGCAAGGATGGTTCAACATAGAAAATCAGTCAACATAATCTACCACTTAAATACAAGAATCCAGTGATCATCTCAATTGATGTAGAACAGGCATTCAGCAAAGTCCAACATCCATTCCTGATAAAAACTCTAAATCAAATAGGTATAGAAGGGAAATTCCTGAATATAGTAAAGGGCATCTATACAAAACCAACAGCCAGCATCATTCTTAATGGAGAGAAGCTGAAAACATTCCCCTTGAGAACAGGAAAAAGATAAGGATGCCCTTTATCACCATTTCTATTTAACATTGTGCTGGAAGTCCTAGCTAGAGCAGTAAGGCAAGAAAAAGCAATAAAGCGTATCCAGATTGGTAAGGAGGAAATAAAACTGTCCCTATTTGTGGATGCTGATAAGTATACATAGAAAACTCAAAAGACTCTACGATTAAACTACTGGAACTAATAGATTCAGCAAATTAGCAGGATACAAGGTAAACATACAAAAATCAGTTGGATTCCTATACACTAATGAAGAGAAAGACAAAAAGGAAATAAGGAAAACAATACCACTTGTAATAGCCCCTAAAAAAAATAAAAGACTTAGGAATAAATCTAACCAGGGATGTAGAAGACCTATGCAAAGAAAACTACAAAACACTACTGCAAGAAATCAAAAGAGATCTACATAAATGAAAAAACATACCATCCTCATGGATAGGTAGACTCAACATTGTGAAAGTGATGATTCTGCCCAAAGCAATTTACAAATACAGTGCAATCCCGAGCCAAATACCAACATTCTTTAAAGAGATAGAAAAAGTAATCATTAACTTTATATGGAAAGGGAAGAAGTCCAGATGAGTAAAGCACTATTGAAGAAGAATAAAGTAGGAGGATTTGCACTTCGTGACCTCAGAACCTGCTATAGAGTGACGGTAGTCAAAACAGCCTGGTACTGGTACAACAACAGATACATTGACCAGTGGAACAGAATTGAGAACCCAGATGTAAACCTGTCCACCTACAGTCACCTGATCTTCGACACAGGACCAAAGTCCATGAGGTGTCGGGTCTTTTTAATAAATGAGAAGGTGGACGGGTCTTTTTAATAAATGAAACAGGACCCTTACCTCACACCATACACAAAAACTAATTCAAGGACCTAAATATAAAACCCAAAACTATAAAGATCATAGAAGAAAAAATAGGGTCAACGCTAGAGGCCCTAATACATGGCATTAACAGGATACAAATCATAACTAACACACAAACTCCAGAAGATAAGCTAAATAACTGGGATCTTCTAAAAACTAAACAGTTATCCTCATCAAGACTTCACCAAAAGAGTAAAAAGAGAACCTACGGAGTTGGAAGAAATTTTTGGCTGTGACAGATCCAACAAAGATCTAATCTCTAAAATCTACGAAAAAACCCAACACCTCTGCAACAAAAAGACAAATCAGTTAAAAAATGGGCAAAGGAAATGAACAGACCATTTCACCAAATAAGACATTCAAACACCTAACAGACACGTGAGGAAATGCTTGCAATCACTAGCCATTAGAGAAATGCGAATCATAACCACGGTGAGATACCATCTCACCCTGGCATTACTGGCACGAATCAGAAAAACAGAATAAATGTTGGAGAGGCTGTGGAGAGACTGGAACTATTATGCAGTGCTGGTGGGAATGCAAAATGGTTCAACCATTTTGGAAAACAATGTGGTGTTTCCTTAGAAAGCTCTAAATAGAAATACCATATGATCCAGAAATCCCACTCTTAGGAATATATGCTAGAGGTATAAGAGCCATCACACAAATAGACACATGCACACCCATGTTCACTGCAGCATTGTTGACAATAGCAAAAAGATAGAAACTACCTAAGTGCCCATCAGCAGATGAATGGATGAACAAACTGTGGTACATACACAAAATGGAGTACTACGCAACAATAAAGAACGATGAATCTGCGAAGCATCTCACAACATGTTTGAATCTGGAGGGCGTTATGCTGAGTGAAGTAAGTCAATCACAAAAGGGCAAATATTGTATGAGACCACTACTGTAAAAACTGATGAAAAGATTTACACACAAAAAGAAACAGTCTTTGATGGTTATGAGGGAGCGGAGGGGTTAGGATAGAAAAACACTAAATAGGTAAGTGGTAACTTTGATGAAGGGTAAGATAGTACACAATACTGGGGAACCTAGCACAACTTATACAAGGCAAGGTCATGGAAGCTCCATAGACACATCCAGACTCCCTGCGGGACTGAATTACTGGGCTGAGGGCTGTGGGGACCATGGTCTCAGGGACCATCTAGCTCAACTGGCATAACATAGTTAATAAAGAAAATGTTCTGTCTTCTACTTTGGTGAGTAGTGTCTGGGGTGATACTTAAAAATTAAGATACTCCACTGGTCTCACCCATTTCGGAGCAAGGGAGAATAAAGAAGACTAAAGATACAAGGGAAAGATTAGTCCAGAGGAGTAATGGACCACATCTACCACGGCCTCCACTAGACTCAGCCCAGCACAACTAGATTGTGCCTGGCTACCACCACTAACTGCTCTGACAGTTATCACAATAGAGGGTCCTAGACAGAGCTGGAGAAAAATGTAGAACAAAATTCTAACTCACAAAAAAAGAGCAGTCTTTACTGGCATGACAAACTGGAGAAACCCCGAGAGTATGGCCCCTGGACACCCTTTTAGCTCAGTAATGAAGTCACTCCTGAGGTTCGTCTTTCAGCCAAAGGTTAGACAGGCCCATAAAACAAAATGAGACTGAAGGGACACACCAGCCTAGGGGCAGGGACTAGAAGGCAGGAAGGGACAGGAAAGCTGGTAATAGGGAGCCCAAGGTCTAGAAGGAAGATTGTCGACATGTCATGGAGGTGTTAACCAGTGTCATGAAACAGTATGTGCACTGTTTAATGAGAAGCTAGTTTGTCCTGTAAACCTTCACCTAAAATAAAAAAGAAAAAGTGTAGTTTTTATCTGCCTACCTCAATTTTAATTACACAGACCTATGGTAAAAATTTTCAAATGCTGAGTTTTTTCTCTTACCAAAAAAAAACCCAAAACAAAACCCTCTCTCATCGAGTCAGTTTCGACTCACAGGGACTCTGTAGGACAGGGTAGAACTGTTGATAGTTTCCAAGGAGAAACTAACTGGTGGGTTCAAACTGCCAGCCTTTTGGTGGTTAGCAGCCGAGCTCTCGTATTTCTGTTAAGGGGGCTGTCAAAACTGCTGACTCTTGAGAGCTTAAGGATAGCTTTTATGTCTCCCTAATTGTGAATGAAAAAAATACGTGTGAAGGAATTGAATGCTACTTTCAATTAATAAAAACCAAAACCAAACCCACTGCCGTCAAATCGATTCCGACTCATAGTGACTCTATAGGACAGAGTAGAACTGCCTGATAGGGTTTCCAAGGAGCGCCTGGCGGATTCGAACTGCTGACCTCTTGGTTAGCAGCCGTAGCACTTAACCACTAAGTGACCAGGGTTTCCTTTCAATTAATAATTCCTCTTTATTTACTGTTTCCTATTCTTTCATACTGAAATACTTCATCATTCAAAAACTGAAGAAATATATTTGAGACTTTTCTTGCGGCACTGGGGTTTTTTTTTTTTTTTTTTTTCTTGCTAGACCATAAAAAGGCATGCCAAAATGCCAAAACAAAACCCACTGCGGTCAAGTTGCTTCTGACTCATAGGGACCCTATGGGACAGAACAGAACTGCCCCATAGAGTTTTCTAGGCTGTGATCTTTGTGGAAGCAGACTGCCACATCTATATCCTGAGGAGCTGCTGGTGGATTTGAACCACTGACCTACCCCCTAACAAATTAGCAAATCTGGAGATTTTTCTCTTTAGCTCTGATTTATACAAGAGGACATTGGTGGTTCGGTGGTAGAGTTTTCACCTTCCATCCAGGAGACCTGGGTTTAATTACTGGCCAGTAGACCTCATGCACAGCCACCGTCCATCTGTTAGGGGAAGTGTGTGGGGGGTGTTGCTGTGATGAATCAGAGGCGGATTATCCAATGAGTAAGGTCAGCATGGGCTTACTTGTGCTTACTTACTAATCTGTAGTGAACAATTTCACATTTTTTTTTCCAAGAGATCAAAGACCCTGCTTCTAGGTATGACTGGCATCTGTCTCCCAGCCCCACAGCACCTTCTTACAGAATCAAGGCCATTTTCCAAATTTAAAACCCCTGATAAGCTGATGACCCAGTAAGCAAGGTGTAAACATGGACTTACTTGGGCTTACTTACTAACCTGTAGTGATCAATTTTGTTTCAGAGGAGCTTTCAGACTATGATGGCTAGGAAGAAAGGCCTGGCAGTCTACCTCTGAAAAATCAGCCAGTGAAACCCTATATATCACAATAGTCAGATTTTCAACCCATCATGGGATGGCACGGGGCTGTGCAACGTTTCATTCCGTTGTGTCTGAGGTTCCCATGAGTCAGGGGCCACCTTGACAGCAGCTGACAACAGCAACGTAATTCACAGGGATCCTCTGGGTAGCTTATTAAAGTGAGCCTTTGTAATAATGTCTTAAAATCATGATCACATTTAGATATACGAATAAGTACATTTATATATAGTTTTTATCTGCATGAGTCCTTGGTGGTGTTGCAAATGGTTCACATGCTCGGCTGTTGACCGAAAGACTGGAAGTTTGAGTCTGCCCAGAGACACCTAGGAAGAAAGGGTTGGAAATCTAATGAATCAGCCATTCAAAACTATGGAGCACAGTTCTACAGTAACACACATAGTGTCGCTATGAGTCAGAGTCAACTTGACAGCAACCGTTTATTATTTACATGTTGAAGTGGTGGCAGTTTTATGTATGTATGTTATGTAAAAAACATTTACATACTGTTTACTGTATGCCAGTGACTATTCTAAGTGCTTGTACTTCTTACTTTTTAGGACTGTTGTAAGGATTAGATGAGCTACACAATTTTTTATATTAACTATACAAAAGTATTTGGCTGTGCAGATCGTAACAAATTATGGATAACAAGGAATGGGAATTCCAGAACACTTAATCGTGCTCATGAGGAACCTATACATAGACCAAGGGGCAATAGTTCAGACAGAACAAGGGGAAATTGCATGGCTTAAATTCAGGAAAGGTGTGCATCAGGGTTGTATCTTTTCACTATACTTAGTCTGTATGTTGAGTAAATAACCCAAGAAACTGGACTGTTTGAAGACGAACACTAGGATTAGAGGGAAACTCAACAGTCTGTGATGTGCAGATGACATAACCATGCTTGCTGAAAGCGAAGAGGATTTGAAGTACTTACTGATGAAGATCAAAGACTACAGCCTTCACTATGGGTCACACCTTAATATAAAACAAAAATTCTCACATCTGGACCAGTAACACACATCATGATAAATGGAGAAAAGATTGAAATTGTCAAGGATTTCATTTTACTTGGATCCACAATCAATGCTCATGGAAGCAGCAGTCAAGAAATCAGACAACGCATTGCATTGGGCAAATCTACTGCAAAATACCTCTTTGAAGTTTTAAAAAGCAAAGATATCACTTTGATGACTAAGGTGCATCTGACCCAAGTCAGGATCTTTTCAGCTTTTTATATGCATATGAACACTGGATAATGAAAAAAGAAGACAGAAAAAGAATTGATGTATTTGAACTGTTGTGTTGGCGAAGAATATTGAATATATGGTGGACTGCCAAAGGAATGAACAAATCAGTCTCAGGAGAAATACAGGCAGAATGTTCCTTAGAGCAAGGATGATGAGACTTTAACTTCCTTACTCTGGATATATCAGAAAAGACCAATTAGAAAAGAACATCATGTTTGGTAAAGTGGAGGGTCAGCAAAAACGAGGGAAGCCCTCCGTGAGATGGATTGACGTGTGGCTGCAACTGTAGGCTCAAACACACCAGTCATTTTCAGGATGGTGCAGGATCAGACAGTAGTTCGTTCTGTTACACGTAAGGGTGCCATGAGTCAGACCTGACTCGACGGCAACTTAAAACAACAACGTAGGTGATAAATATAAAAATTAAGTGTCAGAATTACTGAGTTTCCTTTATGAAAAGCATTCCAGCTAATAAATGGAGAATGATAGAATTATAAAATTATCACCTTGTAGTCTGTGATGGGAAGCCCTGGTGGCGTAGTAGTTAAGTGCTACAGCTGCTAACCAAAGGGTCTGCAGTTCAAACCCGCCAGGAGCTCCTTGCAAACTCTATAGGGCAGTTCTACTCTGTCCTGTAGGGTCACTATGAGTCGGAATCGACTCAACAGCACTGGGTACTGGGTTAGCCTTTGATGATTAATGGCTCTAAGCAGTGATCATCAGTGTCTGCTAAAGTCACAAAAAGAGAAACAATCAGATGTTAGTGGCTCCTGGTAGAACTACACAATGTTGTTTATGAAATGTTTCTGCCAGAACATCAAATCTGAATCTTACCAGTCATCTAGATCTAACTGAGGAAACATACCTACAGGAAATAGAGGGCAGAGGAACGTGTTACATGGCATCTTGGAGATAAAGATAAACTTAACTCAATCCCAAATGTGGGAACTGTAGGACAAACCACCTGGTTTCTTGGTGGTGGTGGGGACATCTATAGATTAAAAGAAACTTAAGAAACCTATGAGCCAATCACAATATATGGGCTTTACTTGGATTTGAACACATTGTAGGAAACCATTTATGATAAATTTGGGAGGATTTGAATGCTTACTGGATAATGATAATTTTTTAGTTCTTCTATATATCTATGAATCAATGGCACTGGGTGTGGGTATATATATATATATATAAAATATTTATAGATGTAATTATAAGGTTCCTGGAAATTGCATCAAAGTAATGCAGGAATGGGAGGAGCGGAGTGAGCGGGGGTATGGCTGAAAAAAGATTGGCCTTGAGTGACAACTGTTGAAGCCAGGTAATGGGCACATGCGAGTTCACTCTACTACTATTCTCTCTACTTTTCCATGATAAAAAGTTAAAATAAAAAACACTATGGATTTCTGGTTTTGATCCTACAAAATTCTCTTGACTTCTAAACATTTTTCATTCCTTGGATATTTAACACTACCTATAAAAAAATTTTTTTTATGTGTGTGTGTGTGCGCACGTGTGTATTTTTTGCCTTTTACTTACCTAAAAGTATTACATGGAAATCTGATTTTTTTTCAAATAAAATCATTTCCAGTGTAGTCCCACTATTAATATAGTAAAGCTATTTATAAATCTTCAATTTCTAGCTTTTTAAAAAATAACTTCATATTTTTATATATAGGATTTACTTAAAACAAGGTCACCTGTGCCTTCTTGAAAGAGCCTTAGTGATGTACCAGTTAAGCACTCAGCTGCTAACCAAAAGGTTGGTGGTTCAGACCCACACAGCGGCTCAGAGGTGAAAAACCTGGCAATCTGTTCTCATGAAGATTACAGCCAAGAAAACCTTGTGGGTCAGTTCTCTGTCAAAGAGTTGTTATGAGTCAGAATCGACTTGACAGCACCTAACAACAGCAACAACATGCCTTCTTGTGATACAGCGTCAATTTCAGCTAATTTCCTCTTAAATTTAGTTGGTAAAAATTTGTTTTTGATAATACACTGGATTTTAAGGAAGTTTTACTTTTTATTTATTTTTTTCTAAACCTGAAAGCTAATCAGACTCTTTTTTTTTTCTTTTTTCACTTTTTCTTTTCTCCACAATCTGACAGTACATTCCCTTTTCCCACCCTGGGTTCCTTCTGTCCATTTGACCAGTTCTAGTTCCTGTTCCTTCCTGCCTTCACATCCTGCTTTTGGACAGGAGCTGCCCGTTTGGTCTCATATTTCAGGGGTTCCTCAAGTCTCTGTCAGACCATTAAGTCTGGTCTTTTTACGTGGGTTTGAATTCTGTTCTACATTTTTCTCCTACTCTGTCCAGGACTCTGTGTTGTGTTCCCTGTCAGGACAGTCATTGGTGGTAGCCAGGCACCATCTAGTTCTTGTGGTCGGTCTCAGGCTAATGGAGTCATTGGTTCATTTGGTCCTTTAGTCCTTTGGGCTAGTGTTTTCCTTGTGTCGTTGGTTTTCTTCATTCTCCTTTGTTCCGAGTGGGGTGACCCATAGATGTATCTTAGATGGCCGCTCACAAGTTTTTAAGACCCCAATGGGATGTGGAATATTGTCTTTATAAACTATGTTATGCTGGTTGACCTGATGTCCCCTGAAACTATGGTCCCCAGGTCCCAGCACCGGCTACTCTGTCCCTCGAAGTGTTTGGATGTGTCTAGGAAACAGCTTTCCTTTTGCTTTAGTCCAGTTGTGCGGACTTCCACTATATTGCTTGTTGTCCTCTGTCCTATAGGGCCACTATGAGTCAAAATCGACCTGACAGCACTGGGTCTTGTTTGGGTTGGTCCCTCCCATCACCAAAGTTGACCCTTGTCTACTATCTACTTAGTAGTAAAACTCTTATTTAATCCCTTTGAGATCTTAATTTTTATTTTAGCTATACTTTGTGCTTCCTGGATAAAATTCTATTTACAGCTTTCTAGTCCTACCAAATGAAGCCTCCTTAACGGACTGGAGGTTATGATGTTTCCTAACCTTGATGATTAAGCTGACCGTTTTGATTTAGTTTTTTTATAGTTTAGCTGTTTACTTACCTCACTGGCTTAGATGCTCCTTACAACCACATACCACTGATTATATTTTTTATTTTAGGTACTTGCTACAACCAAAAGACAATGGAAATAAATCTTCCAAAACTGATGACCTAGGGTCTCTTCGGTTAAATATATGTTACACAGAAGACTATGTGCTTCCTTCAGAGTACTATGGGCCTTTGAAGACTTTGCTGCTAAAATCGCCAGGTGTCCAGGTACTGGAAAAATACTAAAATGATGAAGAAAAGATTTCAGAGTAGCAAGTCTTATTAAAGCAGCAAATGTATATGTTTAATTTATCTGAGCACGTGTAATGGGATTGTGATCAGTGAGCTCCAAATTTCATCTGTACTGAAAAATGCAGAAAATTAAGTATTACTCGATACAACAGACATAGTTAACAAACATATTTGAATTACTTTTACAGGTTAGTGATTGAAAATTTAATCATGTACCATGAAAATTTAATCTTGATTTTGTGCTTGTTTCCATCTTTCTGTCTTCTAGCCCATATCTGCCTCAGCTGCTTACATTTTGAGTGAAATATGTCGAGATAAAAACGATGCTGTTTTGCCTCTTGTGCGACTGCTGCTGCGCCATGATAAACTTGTTCCTTTTGCTACTGCAGTGGCTGAATTAGACTTGAAGGATACGCAGTAAGAGTTGGATCTTACTGAATGTTAATTACGTGTTGTGGAGATTGAACTTCGCTTGCCGGGTTGTTTTCGTAATCCGAGTTCTTTTCTATTGAGCTAAGCTTACTGTCTAGTAGGCTGAGGAGAACTGCTTAGCAAGTGATAAAAGGCAGTTCTTTAAATTATAAACATTATCTGCCAGCAGTAAAGATAACAATTAATGAGGGATTTTTTTTTTTTTTTTTTTTTAGTGAAGAAATTTTCCTTGTTACTAATCTTTTCTTACTGCAGTGAGTCCATGTCACAGATAAAACACCAGGGCAGCTGGTTTTTCTTTTCCTTATCCATTATGTATAACTCCCTATGCACATGTGTGACATAAAAAGCAACCATGTGGCTTCCCACTCCCATCACAGTTCAAGACAGTTATTTATATTTATCAAACCAAACCCATTGCCATTGAGTTGATTCCAATTCATGGCGACTCTGTGTTTCAGAGTAGTACTGAGCTCCATAGAGTTTTCAGTAGCTGTAATCTTACAGAAATAGACCAGCAGGCCTTATTTGAACTGCCAACCTTTTGCATAGTAGTTGACGCACACACATACATATACTTTGTTTTTGTGGTCCATAAACATCCCAAATATTTAATCTACTTCGTTTCCTTTTTTTTTGCTTGTTCTTGTTTCTTCATATTCAACTTGTTTTCCTACATGTTTGAAAAGTTTGAAAAACCGAATGACAGAGTTTTAAGGGGATGATAAAAATTATTAAAATTTTAAATATGACCAAAGTCACGTATCTCTTATTATTGGTTTCATAATCTTTGTTTACTACACTTGGTTTCACTTTATTTGTATTTCTGTTTCAGAGAGGCAAACACAATTTTTAGAGGCAACTCCTTGGCTACCCGGTGTCTGGATGAGATGATGAAAATAGTGGGACGGCACTACCTGAAAGTAACTTTAAAACCTATTCTAGATGAGGTACAGGATATACTTCTGTTAATGATAGTTTGTGGCGTTAAAACATTTCTTTAATTAAGTGACCTATTAATGAGAATTATATATCCATCTGTGTATTACTGAAAGAATAAGGCTGAACACTTTACACGCAAAATAAATGATGTACTTTCCTATAGACAGGTTTTTACTCAAAGGAAACACTGTCGTAAAATCTGCATAATTATTTCTTTGTTACTGATTTGTGTGCTAGATATTCAGCTATGATAAATAATTTTATATAGTTCTTTTACTATATTGTATTTATAGTTTTAATATCTATAATTAGCCTTTATTTGAAAAACAATAATTATTTTCATTTCGCCAGATTATTTAGAAAAAAACATTAACTAGAAAATGCATTTATTTTCAGATATGTGAATCCTCAAAGTCCTGTGAAATTGATCCTATTAGATTGAAAGAAGGAGATAATGTGGAAAATAACAAGGTACGTCTTTGTTGTATTTATAACTGCATATGAGATCGGTCTTACTGGTGTACCTGTTTCCCACTTACATTGTAATAATGCAGTTTGGAGGGGAGTAGTACTGTTTGTTCTTTGCATAATGCCCTTAGAAATGGCAGCATTTGCTATGCTAGTTTTTAGAATGTTGGTTTTTTTTGTCATTGGACTTCATTTTATATTTGTTCTTTTTGATTGTCTCTCTTTTCGCTCCAGTAACAATAATGGGTTAAGGCCATATCTAGTTCCAACCCCCATTCTGGCCGTTCCTTTGGGATTAAATTGATCAGGCGAAGTGGCACAATGACTTGGTGAATTAATAGTTTTAGTTGCCCCTGGGAAGACAGTGAGTGTGTTAGCGTCACAAGTTTTGCCTACAGTAGACATCGGTGCCATGCTGTCCGTGTGCCTGCCTATCCGAGTTATTTCCCTGGCTTCCATTCAGGTTATTTTACCCTCTTTTGCTTCTTGTGATGTTTATTCCATACTTTTACGTCTTATATCTGGCTAGTCTAAATTTAATTTATAAAATTAGGTCAGAATATAAATTGTCCTTTAACTGTGAATGAGTTTGCAGAGGGGAAGCATGGCTTTAGAATACTAGATAGGGACTTTCTAATAAGCTTATGTTCATTGCTTATTTTTTTCCTAAAGGCTACTGGAGATGTGTGAAAGTCAAAACCTTAATGTTTACCTTTTTAAATCCTACAGGAAAATCTGCGCTACTATGTAGATAAGTTGTTCAGTACAATTGTAAAATCAAGTATGAGCTGCCCCACTGTAATGTGTGATATCTTTTCTTCTCTAAGGCAAATGGCTACTCAAAGATTTCCTAGTAAGTGCCTTGTATTACTAAAACATGCCGTTTCTTTTTCTATATTTGATTTTTTTTCTAGGTATTTATTATGTATTTGGTTTGTGTGAAATGTTTAAGGTTTATAGGTGGTCTTCTTTGGTTTGTCAAAATGGTTCTACCCTTTTTATAAAATGTCCTTGTACTCTGAAAAACGAATGTTTTATTTTAATACAGTGGCAACTTTATACCAAGTACAGGTCAGAATCACCATTATTTTTCAAAAAGGCAAAAATTTGGAAGTGTATAGCATGAGATAAGTAAATATTTATGCCAGGTGCTTAGGAGATTGTTAAAGATACTAAAAAAAGTATCTTCATTTTCTGTACCAACTACCATTTCCACTATTCATGCATTCAGCTAGTCAGAATCTTTCATCCTATACAGTTAACTAGATTTTCTCACACTGCGTAACAGTTTGAAAATACTGAAGTTTTGGTAGTGAGAGGTTTTCATGGAAATGATCTTAGATGTTAGAAACATCTCTGTTGCAACATACTGTGTGGAATTTTGAGGTACAGGTATCAATAACTAGTATGCGTTAATTTTATAAGACTAGCTACATCAAGGCTTTACTTGGGAAGAAAGGTTTTGTAAAATTAAGAGTTGCTATCTCTGACTGTCAGTCCTTAGAATTATTCTAGTTTTAATACATCTCTGATATGTAAATAAATTTTCCAGACCTGCCTGAATGGGCTTGGTGGGGTGGGTGTGAGAGAGTAAGGCAGCTACTTAAATTATCAGTCTCACCCAGCTGTGTGAAACTCTAAGTATGTTTTTGTAACCACCTGAAGAGATCTTGCTATTTTACCATATCCCTTTAAGTGTGTGCATGTGTGCACACATGCGTGCACACGTGCACAGTTGATTGCCCCTCTGCTGAATTGACACAGTAATGAAGTGGTGGGGCCGAGTTGTCTGACTAACATGCAGGTAAATTTAGCCCAGATGTTTTTGCTAGTTATAGCAAAAGACATAAACCAAAACCAAACCTATTGCCATCTAGTCAAATCCGACTCGTAGCAACCCTATAGGACAGAGCAGAACTGCTCCATAGGGTTTCCAAGGAGCACCGGCTGGATTCTAACTGCTCACCTTTTGGTTAGCAGTCAAGCTCTTAACCACTACACCACCAGGGTTTCCAAGACATAAACAGTTATCTTCAAATGAGTATACTAAATCTAGCCTTGGTAAGAAAAGTAAAGGGAACAGAGACATTAATGTAATGGAAAGATGAAGTGCTGATTGAAATTGTTTAAGAGTGAGTTAGATCATGATGACTACATTGAATGCTTAATGAACGAGCAGGCACATTGCTAGTCTGCATTGTCTCCTCCTCGCATCTTCACAGCACTGAACGAGATAGCACTGCTCCTGTTAGGTAGACGATGACAAAGCCAGGGGCCAAGCAGGGTCTCGGACTTAGCCTGACGTCCTCCAGAGCACATGCTACTGATCACTGTATCCCACCAGTGCTCTCGGCCTTAAATATGCTTTAGCCATTTAATTCTCGTTTACATAAATGATCTAAAACAGATTTTATAGTTTTTTAAATAACTCCTTAGCTGTCCTTTTGTTGGCCTAAATATAAATATGTCTTCGTATCCTCAGTAGGCTACGGTTTTGATAGTTTTGTTGCAGTAAAATACTTTCATAGTCTCTCATTTATTCTCTCTGCCCTGGTAGGAAGGATAGGAAAGAGGAGGCAGTGGGTAGGAAGCAAGTATTATTAGACCTACAGATTAAATGACTTGTCAGTGGTTACCTAGAGAGTGACTTGTCACAGTTAAAACTCGTACCAGATCCAGGGAATCTTTGCCTCACCACCTGCTTCTCCACCATCTGACTTTCGGATTAAGGGGTGACTTTTTTCTTGTGTGAGATGAAACCTGTCGGTGAATGATCAGAGGCACAACAAGCCTTATCTTCATCTGTATTTTTATATGGAATATTGATAGCTTTTTTTAAGTAAAGATTTCTGACTGATTGTTTTTATTGCACATCCATTGCTATTATCAGACTTCTTGAGGGGAAAATTGAAATAATATCCAAAAACTGAAAACCACCTCCTTAGGGGCTTCAGTGTGACCACTAGGTAGTGCTAGATGCTACTTGTGTTTTTATTGTTATAATTTAAGGAATCACTTCTTACAGTTGAGAAGAGAGGTTTTTTTTTTTCAAATTAAAATATTTTTGGAAATCTAGCAGCTTTGCCTTTCATTTTCTGTATTTCTTTCAGATTTTTTTGTAGTCATAGGATTTATTTCTTTAATTTAATCCCAAATCGTTACTATCATTTCATCAACCCAGTCCTTGCTAGGCAAATGATATCGGTCTCCAGCTTAGTTCCCATGGTTTTTCCATACTTCTTCCTTGGTCCTCTTGGTTTTGTAGTTCGGTGTTTTCGTGCATGACGTCTCGCCACTTTCTCCCTGCAGATGACCCTCATGCTCAGTATTCTGCAGTGAGCAGCTTTGTGTTTCTTCGCTTCTTTGCCGTAGCCGTAGTATCACCTCATACTTTTCATTTGCGACCTCATCATCCAGTAAGTGTTTGTTCTTCTCAAAGCTCTATTCCATTTTGATTTGTTTTTATTAAAATGAAGAAAACAAAATAGCAGGCTAATTTCACTTGGCTGGTTTTTTTATAATTGATTCTTAAATTACTGGGCATTTTTCTTGGTCATTTCAGTCTGTCAGGTAAAGCTGAAAATTAAATTTCTATGTTTTGTTGGTGGTGTTTTTAAAAGATATCCCATAAGGGTGCCAAAATGTTGATAATTGTTGAAGCTTGGTGGTGGGTACAAAGGGGTTTCATTATACTTTCCCCTCTGCTTTTGTGTATGGTATGTTTATAAATTGCCTTAATATAAGGGTTTGGGGTAGTTTTTTAGGTAGCTACACATTTTTTTTTTTTTACACATTTAGTTTTTTGTTTTTTTAGCAGAACCTACTGTCTTGATTATATTAAAATAACTTAATCTTGTAGATATATTTAAATCTCATAGAAATTTTAGGAGACTAATTTCTGAAAGGTGTAGAAACTTTTACTAGAACATAACTTGTTTGGTATCTCCATATTATTACTTCATTCCTCTAAAGTGATACTGTAACTATATGAGATTTCAGTCTTCTTTAAAGCATACAGTCTTTTTGTTCTGGGGAAAAAAAACACCCAAACCCGTTGTTGTGGAGTCAGCTCCAACTCGCAGTGACCCTGTGGGACAGATTAGAACTGCCCCGTGGGTTTCCAGGGAGCAGCTGATAGAGTCAAACTGCCGATCCCTAGGATAGCAGCTGAGCTCCTAACCACGGCGCCACCAGGGCTTCCTTTGTCCCAAAGCCCTACTTAACTCATGCATCTGAATCTGCACTGCATAAGTTTACATGTTTATTTCTTAACATTTTAAAATTCTTTATATTGTTTTTGCTATGTTTCTGTTTCCTTCTAATGCAATATGTTTCCACTGACTCTTTAACATTTTATGTCCCAAATATTTATAATCTTACCTCACTGCTTCCAGTTGTAGATTTATACAACACAAAAGAATAGACAACATTTATTTAGTGTTTGCTTAGGACCAGGCCTTGTTCTAACTTCTTGTTGTGCGCCATCGAGTTGATTCCAGCTCATAGTGACCCTATAGGACAGAGCAGAACTGCCCCATAGGGTTTCCTAGTCTATAATCTTCACGGGAGCAGATTGCCAAATCCTTTCTCCTGTGGAACTGCTGGCGGATTTGAACCACTGACGTTTTGGTTAGCAGCAGAGTGCTTAACCATTGCATAATCAAAGACTCCTTTTGTTTATTTATTTGTTTACAGATAAGGAAATCATAGGACAGTACTTCTTCAAGGTCATGATACAAGTAATAAATCATGATTTGCTCTCACTTGATATGAATTGGATTAAACTGGGATGCTAACTCACTCAGTCTTCACAGTCTGTGATCTTAGCCCTGTTCATTACTGCCTCTTAGACAGACGTTTGAGTACCTGAAACGTGTCAGATGTAGTGTTAAGCCCTGAAGAGACTCCTTGCCCTCAGGAAACTCAAGCCAGAGAAGTTGCTCCTTGAATAATGTAGTATAGAGAAGACACACACATGGGTTTTGCATTTAAACCAGGCTATGCCCATTCCTCCTCTCCGTAGCTACGTGACATTAACCACTCATTTAACTCTGTGGAGCTGCATAGACAAATGGCCTGTGAGTAGCTGCAGCAGAGAGTGGGCCGATGTCCTTTTGTTTACAGGGCTGTCCTGTCTGTGGCTATGTCATTGAAGCTGTGCAGCATTCCACAGCAGCAATGGATTGGTAGCAATGTTCTGGACATAAACAGAACTCCCACTTCTGAACTTGTGACCCTGCCTTGCATTCAAACTTGGTTTTGCATATCCCTGTTACAGATGTTAACAATAAAATCTTTCTAACCAAAAACTCATTGTATTTTAGGTCACTGTTTTCCAATCAGCATGCCAGAAGGACTGCTTCAGAACTGTCATAACTTCATTGTTTGCTTTGAAGTGTAACCTTATTCTTGCTCTTTAAGTACCTTTTGGTCTAACTGGGGAGATAGGACAAATGGATAATCTATAAGTAGCACCTGATTAGCACCAATTTTTTTTTAAGCAGTATAGACAATTTGTAATATAAAAACTGAGAGCAGGGAGGACTTCCAGTGACCACAGGTAATGACATTGTCAATACCAGTATTGAAAGTTACAGAGTGGTTGAGGAGGAGAACTGATTAAAAGTTGTTGAATTTTGAGAAGGCAGTTTTAGTCGAGTAGAAGAGCAGTTGCACAGATTAAAGAATAATAATAAATGCAGTTTCATTTAAGAGATATACCAAAAATAAACTTGCTCTGTGCTAAAAGGCATGGAAAAATAGAAGCGTGTACGTGAGTGTGCACACACAAATGAATATTTTTTTTTTAGAAAATGCTGATTTTAAAGTATAGGTTTTTTTTTTTTTTTTTAAACATTGGCATGGTATACAACTCTTTTGAGAAGCTTCATGATGAAAAAAATAGGATTGGAATATTCTTATTATATCCTCCATACTCTCATTGATAGCTCCTTTCAAGACTTGGCTAAGGCATACTTGCCTGTCCCTTCAGCCTGGATCAGGTGCCCCTTACAGTGTCTGGCTATCTCTGTTGTGGCACTCGTTGTGCCATTTTATAATCATAAGTTTATAATCTCTCCATGGGGACTGTAAATACCTTGAGAGCAAGATCTGGATCTTTCTCAAGCTTGTGTATCCCAAGCATGTGGCAGTTTCGAAGGCAAGTAGGTCATCAGTAAGTATTTCCTGAACGAAAGAGAGAGCAGGTCAAATGAGGAGTTCAAGATGTGAAGACCTGTGGAAGGTTTTTAATAGAGAGGAAGAGACCAGCAGAAAGGGAGAGGTTAAAGAGATCAATATCTTGGAGTATCCAGAAAGATTGTTTAAAAGAAAAAGTGATGGGGACCTTAGGAAAAAAGAATAACTCTTTGGAAATACTATATAGTGAACTGTATGAAATTGTTCTGGTTTTTTTTTTTTTTTTTGGTAGGTCAAAAATAGTCAGGGTAAGGGTGCACAGCTGATAATTGTAATTGCTGTCAGTAAGTTGTAAAAAGTTGATTTGGCAAAAGTTATGTGAGATATATTTAACCACAAAAAAAAAAAAAATTTAACCACAGGTACCGAAAAAAAGCTGCTGAGGCTGCTTATGTACAACCAAAAACCTCGTGGGATTTGGTTCCTTGATTTGGAGGTTTAGGGTCATGGTTTCATGGGACATCCCAGTTAATTGGCCTAACGACATGCTTAGTGCTTCTCTTCTACCTACTAGTTTGTTGTGTAGTGCCTGGGGTCTTAAAAACTTGCAAGTGGCCATCCAAGGTACAGCAATTGGTCTCTTTTTGCTGGAGCAACAGAGGAAGAAGGAGAGCCAGGAATAGGAGGAGGAAATGGAATGTGTGGCTAATTGCCTCCACGAACAACTGCCTCCTTTGCCATGAGACCAAAAGAACTGGATGGTGCCTGACTACTGTTGTTGAAAATTTTGATCAAAGGTTCTGTAGAAGAATCATGATTAAAGCGGGGGCAAATGCAGAACAGAATTTCAAATTCTCAAGTACTCCAGATTTCCTGAAGCCGTGAAGGCTGGATGAACCCTTGAAACTATTGCTCTGAGATAATCTTTAAACCTTAAACCAAAAATATCCCCTGACGTCTTCTTAAGCCAAATAATAGTTTAGCTTAACTAGTAAAAAAAAGTCTGCCTTGAGCATTAATACTCTTTTATGAACTATCTGTATGGGATCAAATTGACAACAGCAAGCTGAAAGATGAGATAGGAACCTTCGGGGGCAGTGAGTTTGTATTAATGCGGGAGGAACAACTCAGAAGAGGAGGGGGAGAGCGGCCGCACAGCTGGCAGGATGTAATCAGTGCCACTAAATAGTACGTGTAGGAACTGTTGAGTTGGTGTATGTTCTACTGTGTATATGCTCAACAACAACAAAATAAATTTTTTTAAGTCAAATAATGGCAATTTCATATGGTTCCTCCTACTACAAGGAGGTTGTTCTGAGGGGAGAAATTTAACATTTCAGTTGAACTTACCAAATGTTTATATAGTATCTACTGCATATAAACATGTAATAAATGGCACTATGAGGTGCCGGATGACCAGATAAAGCCCTGGTCACTTACGAAGGGCAAGGTTAATCTATGAAAAATTATGTTGACACATGGTGACGGGAAAAATTTAGAATAGCTGATATGTGGAGTACACCACAGAGTCAACAGTAGCTGAATGACGTGATTGTCAAATAACAGTGAGGGCCATACGGATGTAAACAAACTTGTGAAGTGCGGAAGTTGTACAAAATACGCTTTGTTTTCTTTTTTCAGTTCAGGAAAGCAATGCCTAAAATACTAATTTTAAAACCAAATTTGAACAGGGAAGTCTTGGTGAAACTCATTTCAGTTCAGTTTACCAGCACATTTATAAAAAATTAATTTTCTTCAGAGGCAGAGAATTTTATAACGGAATTCTGGCTGTTCCAGCTAAAATATTTTCTGAATAACTTTAATTTAGATGCATAACTATGTCATAAGTGTATCAGAATGTTTATATCCCAGGGTATTCCTTTTTTTCCAGATTCCGCTACACCCCGGATTTCTCTTCCTCTTTACATCCATTGCCTATTTTCAGTATGGGGAAATTAAAATCTTAAGGAATGTCAACCAAGAACTAAGCCGAAGCTTTTCAGTGTCTAACTTTTCCTGGGCATGTTTTGTCCTGGAAGATATTGTTTACTTGAATTCCCAAACAAAGGAAGATGTTCTGTCGTGATAGGGCAGTTGGTTACACAGGTGTATGCGCTGATGGAAACTCATCAGACTGTACATTTAAGACGCTACATGAACTGGGTGACTTCTCATTTCCTAAGTTGAATTTAAGTCTTTATTTCCATGGTGAGGAGTTGACTGCAGAAACCATATATATAAGCTGTTGAATATGCTTAGAGGTGGGTTGAGCGCAGAAAATTTGGAAACAGCCATTTTAAGTTATAAGGTAGAAAAAAGTAGATGCCATTGGCATTCCAAAAGTGAGTATACTTTGTCAGGCAGTCCGCCTGGCCATACCACCATACTGTACAAAACAGCTTATAGGTAATAATTGATTAAGTTATAACTTTCTAAAGTAACATCATTAAATGTAATTATTTTGTGAGAGACTGTCAATTATATATGGCTTCTTTAGTCTCTTAATTCTGTAGTCCAGTGAGCTGTGCCCAACATTTGCTAGATTTTTAACTGCATTTGTGGTTTAATTTAATATTTTCGACTAACAGTTTTAGAGCACTGTAACCTATTCACTGTATTCTACTCTTTATACAAATTATATTTCATGAAAGCTTCTCAGGAATTTTGTGTCCCTTTTACACTCTCTAGGATGCACTTTTTTTTTTTTTTAGGATGCACAGACAATTAGGACATTAACCCTCATCTCAAAAACCATTCAAACCTTAGGAAGCTGGGGGAGTCTGTCTAAAAGCAAGGTAAGTCCACATTTTTTTTCACTCTTCTCAGTGTTGTTATACCCTGTGATCCCTTCTCCCTCACTCCTTGCAAATTGAAAACAAAACAAAACCAGAAGAGAAATAAACAAATGCAGTAGCTGTCTTTCAGGTAGACATGGCATCTTAGTCACCTGTTAAAAAGGATTGTTTGATTTAAACTGGTATCATGTCTAAGGAGAAGAGAGTCTCGGAAGATACGGGGGTGGTCTGTTTATCTGTTTATCTATGCCGTACTCACCTGGCAGGTGTTAAAGAACTCGGCTCCAAACCCCGTAACTCTCTTGAAATAAATTATTGAGTCCTCTTAGGACTCAGTCCTCAGTTTAAAAATACAGTCTATTATATTTTTAATTCTCTACTTAAAATATATAAATCCTGTGTTTTTTTTCTTAGTCAAGTTTCAAAGAGACATTCATGTGTGAATTTTTCAAAATGTTTCAAGAAGAAGGATATATTACAGCCGTGAAAAAGGTATGATCTTTTTACTTTGAAATATTTAAACATTCTTGTCAGAGAGCATTTGGGAACGGAAGTATTCTGTCTTAAGCACCCAGAATGCAAAAACATACTTTTTCATTGAATTATTTCTCTCCAACTTCTCATTTTATGTTATTCCTAGAAGTCTGTCCACAGTTTAAAAAAATGGAAGTGTTTAAACTGTCCATCAAATATACAAAAAGGCTACCTTTTTCTTCCTTTCTCTTCCCATACAAAGCTTTGGGTTTTCAGCTATGAAAATACCAGATGAGTTGTAGTCACAGCTGTTATTGCCAGTGTCTTAGTATCGCAGATTACAGATGTCTAGGGCAGGGTTTCTCAACAGTGACATTGGTTGCCATTTTGGGCCAGATGATTCTCGATTGTGAGGAGCTGTCCTGTGCACTGTTGGATGTTTTGCAGCATCCCTGCCTCTACCCATTAGATGCTAGTAGCATGCCCCCACTTGTGACAACCAAAAATGTCTGCTGCTGCTGTTGTTCGGTGCCGTTGAGTCAGTTCTGACTCATAGCAACGCTGTGCACAACAGAACGAGACACTGCCCGGTCCTGTGCCATCCTCACGATTGAGCCCATTGTTGCATCCACTGTGTCAGTCCACCTTGCCAACGATCTTCCTTTTCTTCGCTGACCCTCTGCTTTACCAAGCATGACGTCCTTCTCCAGGGACTGATCCCTCCTGATAACATGTCCAAAGTCTGTGAGACATAGTCTCACCATCCTTGCTTCTAAGGAGCCTTCTGGTTGTACTTCTTCCAAGACAGATTTGTTTGTTCTTTTGGCAGTCCATGGTATATTTAGTATTCTTCAACAGCACCACAATTCAAAGGTGTCGAGTCTTCTTTGGTCTTCTTATTCATTGTACAGCTTTCACATGCATATGAGGCGATTGAAAACACCATGGCATTACCAAATTTTTCCTGAGGGACAAGATTGCCTCTAGTTTAGAACCGCAGTCTAGGGGTAGAGTAATACTTTTAAGATTCTTATAAGGACTCATTAAATGAAAACAATGATTAAAAAAATAAAGCCAGCTTTGTTTCTTAATCTAAAATAGTGCAAGTTTAATCAAAAATTTTTTGAGCAACCATTGAAGGCTTTTGAGGAGAAAATCTTTCAAAAGAATAGGCAAAGAAAAAGCCGGCCTTTTTACTACATTGTTGAAACATTTGTGGGGCAGTATACGCAGACTTTTGTTGGCAAGACTGTGATGTACCATCTTTGGTTTGGGGGTTGTTTTTTCCATGTTTTATGACCTAGGCTATAGTAGCGTCTGATTTTTCTTCCTGATATTACCAGAACGTGTAGAGTTGATAATGTCACTGGAGAAAGGATTTAAGGGTGCCAGGAATTTAGTCTGCTCCTGCTCTGTCCAGAATCACCCACTCACATTCTCATGGACTGTCACTTTCTGTCTCCAATTTGGTTCTAGGCCCCCAAACTGGCATAGGATATTTTGCCCTGATCTATTTGTTTTCTCTATTATTTGCTAGTTAAGTCTGGACATATACAGTGCTGGAAATTGCAAACGCCCAGTTTCTGTTTTCATATTAGCACTCTCACTGGTGGCATCGCCACAGCTGCAGAAGAAAGTTTAATTCCGAATCCTGTTCTGTTCCCATAGGGTTTAGGAAGGATAACCTAGATTGTTCTGTAAACAGTGTAACCATATAATTTAGTGTCCAAACTAGGACACTTTTGAGAATAAAAGGGGTCCATCCTAGTAGTGACTATGCTGGGACAGCAGCAGGTGTGAAGACCAGGACGGTCCTGAGCAAACTGGGGCCCATGATTCCTTATAAATATAATAAACCAATAATATATTTAATAATAATAATTGATAAATAAGTATTTGTGAAGTAGATAAATCCATGACATCAGGCAAACACTAGGAAATGAAACATTCCTGTAACTCTTACACACCATGAGTGGGTGGCCACGGCGAGAGCGAGGTACTCCAGGTTTCCTTGAGCCGCCACCACATTCCCTTCTTTTTCCATGTAAGGCATATTCTTCACAGGAAGTTTATAAATCGTAACTAAATTCCCAGGTTATCCCAGAGAACCCAGTTACACGTCAGTCATTACTGAAATACCATTTCCTGGGCTAGAATAAGTACATATTCTCTCCACTTGCTGCCATCGAGTTGATTCTGACTCAGAGTGACCCTATAAAAGAAAAAAATAGGACAGAGTAAAACCGCCCCATACGGTTTCCAGGGAGCTGGTGGTAGATTCAGACGGCCGGCCTTTTGTTGAGCAGCCAAATGCTTAACCACTAAGTATATATTATAGGAGTCAGCAGCCTTCAAGGGGCCAGAGAGTGTATACTTCAGGCTTTGCTGGCCACGTAAGGTCTCTGCCACATATTCTTCTTTGTTTTGGTTTTTATTTTTCTTCCTACATCCTCTATCTAAAAATTTTGGGGATCACAAGAGTTTCAGAGTTTAGAAAGGTAATTGTGTTTACCATATATTATGTAACACTTCCAGTGGGGTCTGGGTTAGCACCCCATAATCAAACACATTAACGTTTATGTAACACAGTGTATGAGTAGTCACGTTAAGTAGGATAAATACAGACTATAAGTAGCTTTACACCAGTTCAGGTAAAATTTTATCCCCAGATGAGTTCACTACAAACCAAAAATGCAGTAAAACAGAAAAAACGCTTTGTATTCAGAGCCTTATGGATTTCAGAGTTGCAGTTAAGAAATTGTGGATTTGAATTATTGCTACAGAGAAATATATTTAGGAACTGGAGAATAAACCTTTTAGCATGCCTGTCATTTGTAAATTAAGTACTTCATCTGCAATTAAATATATATTGTTTTATAAATTGCTGTTATGTGTGTTCCTTAATAATGAAGAACTTCATAATATAATCAGTGACATTTAAGATAAACTGAATTTTTTATGATGTACCTTATGGCACGGTGTAATTTTTGCCCATTTCCCCATTTAGTTCCTGGATGAAATTTCATCTACTGAAACTAAAGAGTCCAGTGGTACAAGTGAGCCTGTGCACCTGAAAGAAGGGTAATTTAATGAACTTAGAAGTTAAAGTCATGCATGCTGCAGTATAGACATTACATAAGTACCAAAGTACATGGCTCTAGGAATGAGGAAATCTGGGGTTTGGTTACTAAATAACATCAGTCAGGTTACAGCACCCTCACTGTGTTATAAGCTCTGTCTGTAACATAAACTTCATGTCAGTTGGGCATGACTTCCTCATCACAGTCTCAGAGCTGTTTTAAAAATACAGTGAGATTATGGGTTATCAGAGTATGTTTACAAAGTAACAGCGCTATTCAGCCTTAGAGTGTTTTTATTGGAAGAGGGAAAATCACTCATTTGGCCATTTTTTCTTTCTTTTTTTTTGTGGCATATATATGAAATTAATTACTTTGTTAGTCTGGCCAAAATAAATGCAAGAGTCATAGGTGGTGAAGACATAATTCTTTGTTTTGAATGTTTAATCTTTGTAGCTAATTGTTTGCATCTGTTGTTTTGGCAGTGAGATGTATAAAAGAGCTCAGGGAAGAACTCGGATTGGAAAAAAGAATTTCAAGAAACGGTGGTTCTGCTTAACAAGCAGAGAGCTCACCTACCACAAACAGCCAGGTAGTTGTGTTTATGCTTTATTGAGGGGCCTTTTCCTGGTTTAGGTAATGATCTCTTTTTTGCTTCTTAATGTGACCCTAGGGAATCTTTTCACTAATAGTTCATAGTTTCTCAAAGTGGTGCACACACACTTAGAATGTAATAAATTTTTGACAAGTGACACCATGTAAATTATATTTTCTCACATACTAACTTCTTTGTGTTGCTAATATTGGCATTCCTACGGTGTTCTCTGCTTTCTAAAAAATCTCTGTCAAAGCCATGCTGTTATAATCAATATATAAGGAGCAACAGTTACACCCTTAGAACTTAGAAGTTTAACTCTCAGAACCAAATTAGTAAGAATCAATACCTAATAAATAAGACTATTTCAATGATTTGCTGAAAGTATCAGCCCCAAATTCCCAGTCATACCACAGATTGTGTGATACCTGTGCAGTTATCAGATTTCTCCTAGTCTGTTGGCCAGGCGATACAGGCTTCCTTTTGTAACTCTTCTTTTGAATGGCTTAGCCACAATGCCTAGGTATATCCAAATATATTAGTATGACAAAGGAAACAAATGGCATTATTTTTAAGCACTCAGATGATTTGTTATGACATATAAATGTTCAAATGACTAAAAATCAGGAGGCCATGTACTTGCCCTTCCAAACAGCATCTTTTTAGATGTTGTAACTTAGGTTGATAGGTATCTAAATGCCCTCACCTGTGTCACTTTAAAAGTAGCTGTCATAATACGCTGATTATGCATACCTTAACAGTACGTTCAGATCAAATTTAAGATAGTCATTTTTTGTGAATAGAGGAGTCATTTTTTCCTCATTAAAATCATTATCTAACCAATATTTTAAAATCTTTTTTTGGTTCATGGTCTCCTTTAAGAATCGGGTGGTAGCTATGGACCTTTTCCCTCAGAAAAATATACGTACAAAGAAACATAGGCACAAAATTTTGTCTATAACTTTATGGAGTTCCTAGGCCCAAAGTTCACCCGCAGTTCTCGAGATAAGAACTATCTGTTCTGTACAATGATCCTAAGAGTTTAAAATTCTGTAGAAGGATTAGACTACTCTAGGTTTAAATGGTTGATGTGCTCGACTGCTGATCATAAGATCAGCGGTTCAAGTCCATGCGGAGGTGTCTTGGAAGAAAGGCCTGACTACTCCAAAAAAAAAATCACATTAAAAACCCTGTGGAGCACAGTTCTACTGTGACACATGTGGGATTGCCATTAAGTCCGAATTGACCCGACAGCCATTGGTTTGGTTTAGGTATAAAATAGGCACATTATTTTCAGGCCTTCAGAAATGTAACATGTTGGAGTGACATTGGAAGAATGAGTTCTGTTAGAGGAGATTCGTGGCTATTTCCTAGAGCCTGCGGTTTTAAACATCCATACTTTCTGTTTTAAACCATTTTGATGGATTTTTCTAAAATGTGTTACATGCTTCCCTGCCTTCTAAAAAAGAGTTCATTGAACGTAAGTTAACATTTTCTAGATGACTTGGGGCTCTCATTGATGATAATATTATGTGGTACTCTGATTTAATGATATCTTCAGGGCTGCTTAAGGGTGTGTGCAGCTGTTTTCTCCCCAGCTAAATGCCGTGGACTGCCGTGCTTTCTGTGTTCCTGTGTTTGCTCTGTACAGTTTTTCTCTGTCCCCTTTAAGTTTGGTAAGTTTTTCTCTTTCCCCTTTACGGTCAGGCTTTCACCATAAATTTCTTGTGCTGTCAGTAACCATAACGTGACATCTCACGCCCATCCCCTATACCCACCTCCACTTTTTACTGCTGATACACTGAGTGAGAATGCAGGTACTGGGTTTGTTAAAATTATGCACAAGATTAAAAGGCTTTGAGTGAAGTCTTCAGGACTTCCCCCTATGAGTGAGATACATAGGCTTTGCATTGTTTGTCTGGTTGTTCAGTGAGTGTTCTCCCTTGTTCCTGTTTCCATGCTGTATTCTGGATACCCATACTGCTAGTTAAGTAAGTAGTCTCTTGCTATGCGTATTACTATGCCATTTTGGTGTCTGCAAGAGTACTTCTGAAATTTTCTTTAACATAGCTCTAAAATCATTGAGACTGTTAAACTATCCTTCTGCTGGACCCTAGTTCTCTGAGTCAAGTGTTTATGCCACTTAGATCCAAAGAATGCAGCCTTTTCCCAGTTTACAGAATTTTTCTCAAATAAACTCTTAAATTTTTGATGCTTGATTAGCTAAGTTTTAACAAGTAAAGGTAGGCAACTAATTTTCAATACAACTCAATTCAAATGTGGCAAATGACTATTATAGGGCACTCCGTCATTTGTCAGTCATGATTACTTTGACAGTTTTTTATGGACCTGTGTGCTTATGATTATGATTTTATATTGCTATATTATAATCTAACCATTTTCCGTAACTAAAAGATTTCCTAATTGTGTGGTGGAATCTGATAAGTTACTGATATCCCAGTCTCTTCTTGCCGCATCCAGCCTCGTCTTCTGCGTTCTCTAGCCAGCTCTTTACAGTTCCTTTAACGTGTCGTGCTCTTTTTACATTCACACTTTTGCATGGGCTCTACCTAGACCTCTCTTTTCCTTCTTCACCTGTGTAATATGTTGGTGTTTAAGCCTTTTATCAGATATCTGCTCTTTATGCGAGCCGTTTATAAGCCCCCAGCCACCCCAATTTGTCTATTCCCTCACCACTTTGTTTCTCTGTATAGCACCTTAGAGATAACATCTGTCACACTTTATGGTCTTTACTTTTGTCTGTTTCTTCCCCTAGTCTTTAGATCCTCAATTGTAGGAATCATGTTTTCACTTAGTGGCATAAAGGTGTTCAATAAGTGTTTGTAATGACTGATGTTCTTCACAGAACGCCGTGTTTTCTGGCTGTGTGATCATCTAAATTACTTTAAGAACCACCGTTCTAGGTTTCTAGATTTTCACCAAGCTTACTGATATTAATTCGTTAACTAACTCATTTTCTGTTTTCTCCTACTAGGTCTTTCTCTTTTTCTTTGCCTTTTCTGACTTTATTGGAATAAGCTTTCTCCTTTTTTTTTTTTTCCATCTAAATAAGGGAATTTGGATGTCTAGTTTCTACTCTTAAATTGTTAACACGCAAATTTAAACTGACATGTTTATCCTAATGTCTACAGTTTAAGTTTCTGTACAAGTTAGAAAAGAACATTTAACATGCTTTCATTTTCCTCTTTTCCCAGCACCTCTCTAATAAAATCACCTGGGATTTTAATTCTAGGTTGTTTTGTTCCTTTTACTTTTTTACATCGTGCTTTAATGATTCTCTGCCCTTGCCTATCAGTTTTCCTAATTTTTTTGCCCAAAACTGTTTCTTATATGACATACCTGTGTTTTTCCTGATCCCTTACTTATTTTGCAAGAGTACTTCCTCAGAGAATTCTTCCAGATAAGCTTCGCGTGACTGATACATTTTCTGAGTCCTTAGCTGTAAAAAAAAAAAAAAGGCTTTATTTTACCCTTCCTTTTTTAAAAAAATTGTGACAAATATATACGTATGAAATCATCTGCCATTTCAGCGTTCTTCACATGTACAATTCAGTGACATGAATTATTATTTTATTCTTACTCTTGGATGATAGACTGGGTATAAAATTAAAGTTTTAAAATCATTTTGCCTCATCACTTTGAGCATACTCTACTTTTTACTAGCTTCCATTGTTGCTGGGGAGAATTTTTAAGTCAACCTGATCCTTATTCTTTTTTTTTTCTCTAAAAACTTTTAGAACTCTTTCTTTAGGCTTTAGGTTCTGATATTCTGCTACCTAGTATCTAGATACTTGTTTTTTGCCTTTGCTTTCATCCATTCTGCTCAGCACTCCGTGGATTCTTTCAATCTGAGTGTTTCTCTCTTTGTCTCTGGCACCTTTTCATCAGTGGTTTTCCCCTGAAGAAGTCTTTCCATTCTGTTTCTGGAATTCTTATTAGACAGATATTGACACTTCTAGATCTGTCCTCCACTTTTTTATTTTCTGTTTCTTTGTTCTTTTGCAGTGTGTTTTTGGAGAATCCTCTTCATTTTACTAATTTACTTTGAGCCATTTCATTAAACACTATTAACTATGTGAAATTAACTCCAGTGACATCATGAAGGTACACGTGCCTGAGAGCTTTGTGCTCTCTCTGCCTGTGGCATATTATAATTTGTCCAGAAATGTGTAACTATACCAAATTCAAGTGTATTTGTGCGTTTTGTGTATTCAACAAATCTAAACATAGAAACTCACTGTAAAATTTAAAAATTCTCTGACTTTTATCTTCGTGGTGGCCCCATGTAGATCAGAACCCAAACACATATGTCTCTTCTGCCTCCCTCAATTTGTTATACCCCCTATTTCCTCAGAGATTATTCTGTTTGTAGCATGTGTGTCTCTTTTTCAGAGTGCTGGTTTTCCTCATCTGTTTGGTGATTTATTTATGTATTTTTTGTTACTTGCTCACCTTTGTGTTTTAGTATCGGCATTCACCTGCTCATTGAGTGTTCAGTAACTGGCCTCTGACAACTCTGAGGGAAGGACAGGACAGGCTGCAGAGGGGCAGGGGTGCTGGTGCTTGTCTGCTGGGAGTGGGTGCTCTCCTTTCCTCCTGAGGGCCAGCAGCTCCCTGTGACATGCACTGCTCTGCAGCCCAGCGCATACCCTGATTGCTTCAGCCTGCGGACTATGCCTCTGTTGCCTGCTGCTTAGCACAGCCAAGGAATGGAGGGGCTGACTGGCCCAGCTGTTCCAGATGCAGCTCATTGATTAACTACCCTGGTGTTTGTCTCCACTGTTTATGTCCACTGGCTATGGCTTGAAGCTCTCTTCTGACCATTCCTACTTTTGCAGAAGCCTTCTCCTACCATGTGGCCAGGCTTCGGCTTCCTTTAGTTCACTCCTACCGCCAGTAATTTGATCTTGTCTGCTTCCAAGAATTCCTCAGATTTTCTAGACTTTTTACTGTCTTTTTTTGTTTTCCCATGCATTTATGATTCATATTTGTTGAATTTAAATGTTGTTTTCTCAGGAAAGTTTCCCTAACCACCCAATTTAAAGTAGCTTCCCAGTTACTTTGTATCTCATCTTTCCAGTTTATTTTCATTGCGGCATTGGTCTCCACTTAATATTTATTTATCTTTTGTTGAAATTCCCAGACCTGAATTAGGAGCCTTACATGTTCTGTTTACTGGTGTATCCCAAGTGATTAGAACAGTGCCTGGTAGATAGTAGATATTCAATATATGATGGTTGAATTATGTGACTTTATCTTTTTTTCTTTTTAAAGAAAAAAAAATTTTTTGATGTCATGTCTACCTTGAGTCTCACAAATTTTAGAATCTCACAAATTTTAGATTTCACACCAGGAACCAGGTGTAGCAAATATTCTAGGTTAACCTCTCTGTTTAAGACAAATTTTTTATTAACCAAATAGTTGCCTTTGCCCCCTATCCCCCCGCCAAAAAAAAGCTATACATTAATCCATGGACTAATATAAAATGTAAATGTGTTAATCTCCAGTACTTCAGTCTACACATTCTTAAAGCAAAACTTCAGAGGGGGCGGGGGAGGCTTTGATTTTTCTAAGAACAACATGACAAAATGACCACAAGAGGCCAGACTTACATTTGCTTGTAATTTCTGTAACCGTGGGATACAGTCTTTTCTCAGGTAAATCTTAAGTTGAGGTGCATCGTATTCTTATGCTACATTATTACAGAGTCCCTTTGGAGCAAACTCAAGTTTCCTTATACAGATTCCAACCTCTTAGGTCAGGGCTTTACCCTGGTAAATAAGATTTTCACTTTTCTCTGCATCTCTTAGAGTTAAATTTGTAACTCTAGTCAGCTGACCAACTAATAACGTGATAGTGATGAAGTTTTTCAGTTTAAAACGTTTTGAGGGCCAATCCCATAATTAAACATTAAGTTGGGAAAACAGAAAAATCCACCTAGGTGTAGTCAGGTTTGCTGCTCATGTAATAACATCATGAAAGAAAGTCCCATGCATTAGCAAGTTTTCAGTAGGCCTCTACTGTTCAGTACTTTATTTTTTCAGTCCCCATCTAACTAACATTACACAATTTTCTATGGAAAGATCATGTTTATTCCCATACTTTTGCTTGCAAGTATTTTATATTGAAAGCAAAGAGTAAGTCACTTTATAGAAAACAATCAAAATCTATCTGTACTATGAAACAAAGAATATTTGTACACATACCATCTGGAAATCTACTCTAGGTTATTTAAATTGCTACCATCAAGAGGGTTAGCTTAAACCTTACAGAATTAACCTATCACCTTTATAATTCTGATGGGAATTATTTTAATTTTGTCCTACTTCTTTAATTATTTAGGCAAAGATGCAATTTACACAATTCCAGTAAAAAACATTCTGGCTGTGGAAAAACTGGAAGAGAGCTCTTTCAACAAGAAAAATGTAAGTGACACGAATAAGTAGTGTTTTTTTTTTTTTTAACTGCATATATTAGCAGTTTAAAATTTTCAGAATTTTAGTATTTACTGTTAATTGGTAACAGTTTATAAATTGCTGGCTAAAGCTCCGTCTGTTGATGCCTTACATAGTCTGCCTAGGCTAGTTATTAAATGTGCTTTTCTTAGTGATTTCCTGTTACCAGACTTCTCAATCTGACATTCAAGTCTCGGGGTGATATATCCCCTACCTATCTGGCCAGCCTTATCTTCTGCTACCACTCAGTATACACTCAAGCCAAGCAAGATGATTTCCGGTTCCTGAATATTTTTCCACTGTTGAGTGCTTATTTTTCCATTACTCATACTTTTTCTTACACTCAAAATCCCCTCTGTGTTCCTATTTATATGATGGTTCATTCCTTTGGGAATGCATAGCTTTTTAAAATTATGCTCTCTTGTACTGTTTAGTACAGTGTGACTCAGTATTGTCCTGGGGACCACCTTGCTTGAAAAAAACAATTTATAAGATACCTTAGCAGCAGTTATTTAGCCAAGCAAAGTAGGTTTCTGTTACGTACTTTCTGTTTTGCACAGTGTACTGGCTTTTAGACTGTCACTAACTTTTTATCTTAATTGTCTATGAAGATGTTCCAAGTAATACATACGGAGAAACCCCTCTATGTCCAGGCAAATAATTGTGTAGAAGCTAATGAGTGGATAGATGTGCTGTGCAGGGTGAGCCGGTGCAACCAGAACAGGCTCAGCTTTTATCATCCCTCCGCGTACCTGAATGGAAACTGGCTCTGCTGTCAGGAGACCAGTGAGAACACTCTCGGCTGCAAGCCATGTACTGCGTAAGTGTCTTTCCAATGAAAAGGCAGTTCTCAAAATATGGTATAGCCACACAATAAAGCATTACTCGGCCATAAAAAGGAATGAAGTACTGATGCACGCTCTTGCACAAATGAACCTTGCAAACATTAAGTGAAGGAAGCCAGACAGAAGAGCCACATATTATATGATTACATTTATGTAAAATGTCCAAAAGAGGCAAATTCATAGAAACAGAGGTAGCTCAGTGGTTGTCAGGGACCAGGGAGAAGGAGGAATAGGGAGTGACTGCTGACAGGCATGAGGTTTCTTTGTGGGGTAATAAAAATGTTTTGAAGTAAATAGTATTTGAACAAGTCTACGTATATACTAAAAACCACTGAGTTACACACTTCAAAGGCTGAATTTTATAGTATGTGAATTATATCTCAGTAAAGCCATTATTTAAAAAAAAAAAAAAAGCAATGTTTAAAAATATACAGACTTCAGCAAGAGATCAGGGAAGAAGGGCTTAGCATCCTTTTTCAAATTGTATGAAACAGTCTTTGTAGCCCAGCAGGCTTAAGTAATAATGTATTCCTTTTGTTATGAAGCTAGGTTATGAAAACAGTTTTAGTGTAAAATGCCCATCTCCGTAATTACAATGGGTTAATAACCAAACCTCACTTAGCCCCACTTCATTTAATTCTGAAATGAAGCTAGATTCCTGGAGATTCTTCTGCAGAATTCTGTAATTCTATTTTTAGTCTCAATCCATCAAAAGTCTTTGACATGTTACAAAGTAAAAATTCTGCAATTTCATTTTTCTGTAGAGGAGTCCCCGCAGACATCCAAATAGATATTGATGAAGACAGAGAAACAGAAAGAATTTACTCCCTTTTTACCCTCAACATGCTTAAGCTGCAGAAAATGGAAGGTAAATATACAGTTAATCTCTTTTTATATAACCATGGTCGTCCTCCATTAGCAATACCTGAAGTATTGATTTGGCATTATCATTAAGACAAAAGTACTATGGATTTACTAAAATATTACTTATGTGAAAATTGGCAAACCCCCCCCCCCAGGGGCATTTTTCATAGATATTCTGAAAAAATCCTGTTTTACGTAAATGTCATGATCCTGATAATAAAATCTGTGTGTTTTGGTTATCTGTGGATTCCCAAGGGAAACTTTTATTTATACTGTGAATTATGCTTGTGGAATTGAGTTGTCTGATGGGAGCTTTTATTGCCACTTATAGAGGCTTGTGGAACTATAGCAGTCTATCAAGGACCACAGAAAGAGCCTGATGATTACTCTAACTTTGTCATCGAGGATTCTGTAACAACCTTTAAGACAATTCAGCAAATAAAAAGCGTCACAGAGAAGCTGAGTGAACCTCATGAAAAGTATAGGAAGAAAAGATCAAGTAGCGCAAAATATGGGAGCAAGTAAGTATTTTTAAGACACGATAAGCACATTTTTAACCATGGTTTAGGGTTGCCTCGTGCAGTGTGCTCACGCCTGGAACGCATGTACCTGGCTTACCTTCACCCTTCAAGACCTAGCTCAGAGCCTTTCTCTCATGCCGGAGCTTCCCTGGCCACTCAGACTCAAAGTGACGTCTGTCTTTTTCAGATCTGGTATCATTTCATTGTGTTGCTGCTACACTTCATCACCACTTTTAAAGTTATATTCAGTTTTAGTTCATTCTTTGAATGCTTAGGTACTTTATTGTTTTTAACAGTCTTCATTAATTTTTTATTACAGTACCTTGTACATTGTTGTGTTGCCAATGTTGACCACCCTTATTAAATAGTATCCCTCTTCCCCCTGTACCTGGAGCCCTCGTGGCACAGTGGTTAAGAGCTTGGCTGCTAACCAAAACGTTGGCAGTTCGAATCTGCCAGGTGCTCCTTGGAAAGCCTTTAGGACAGTACTCTGTCCTATAGGGTCACTATGAGTCAGAATCGACTGGATGGCAGTGGGTTTTGTTTTTTGGGTTTTTTCCCCCCTGTACACACATACACTCACACACACTACTCCTTGCCAGCTTTATTTTTCTCTGTTAAAAAATACCAACCTCTGATGTACTAAATACTTATTTTCCCTCTACCAGAATATAAGCTCCATGAGGGCAGGGATTTTGTGTATTTTGCTTCTAGAACAGTGCCAGGCGTTAAATAGGTGGTCAGTAAATACTTGTTAAATTAATGAAGGAAGACTTAGCATGAGATTATCAAGTAAAAATATAAATGGATTTTATGTTTGTCACTTTTTAAAATTTTTTGTTTCTCAACTTTTGAAAAATTATTTTCTTTTATTGTTTTCTAGGGAAAATCCAATTGTTGGGAAAGCATCATAGAGTATCACCAATTGATTTAGAAGAACTGGAAAATACTGTTTTTGTTGGAATTTTTTAATTCATCATATGTTTTGTCCATAGTATTTAAGAACAAACATCAGCTCTAGTGTCACCTGTGTTCACACCGTATTTAATATTTAATAATTACAGTTAACTGGGAATCCTGATATTAATGTTTTACTAGAGAATTTGAAACTCAAGATTCCCTTCATATCTTAAGTGTCCAAAGCCATGTTTCTGCAGCTTCTTTTTAGTAGAAAGAATCTTCCCAAAGAAGGTCTTGAAGAAGCTTTGTAACAAAGGGAGAACTCCTCCATCGCGAGAAACCATCTCTTGTTGTAACACTCCGTGTTCTGTGAACTTGTTTTCACTACCGTTAGTGCCTGCTCTGTACTGCCAACATTGTGTTTATTAGAAAACCCCAATCCGGGATCATTCAGAGCTTCCCCTTTAGTTCATCTAGACCCTCCCCTTCCTTGAGAAAGAATATCAGATATATATATATGTATCCCCTCCCCTTTGGTCCAGTAATCATTACAGGTTACATTAGGGACAGTGACAGAAACTTCAGAAAACTGCCTGAGCGCCCCTGAAAATCAGTAGATCCTTTTGCCCATTTACAGATGTAAACAGGACTCAGATAGGAGGAATCAGGGGTCTGTGCTGTCGCGTGCATCTTGTTTACATTTGGGATGCACGATGGCAGATGAAATAAAATGGGATCACTAAATTTTTTTTCATTGTTTTGAAGATCAGGTACTCATTTTCTTGATTTGAGGGTTCAGGTTAACATAACTTCCAAGGACATCTCTTCTGAAAAAGAAGCAGTGAACAGTGAAAGCCGGTGGTGGGAGCATTGCCTGACTCCAGCTGTCGTTTCCCGTCCTCGTCCTCATCAGGGCCATCATCACCACGCCCTCCTCGTCGTGTTAGGTTGTGCTCTATCTCGAGAACAGTCACTCAGCGCACTTTAATAATCTGGACTGCCCAGGTTGTACTTTAGATACACCGTGGTATCTAACCTTTGTGATCAGTTGAATGATCAGTGTTTAAGTATAAAAATAATGCTTTCCTGAAAATGTTTATACTTCATTGCTGTTTCCTTGTTGCCTGCTAGCCAAGTGGAATTTGGCTTAGCAACTATTTGAATCCTGTTTTTCCCTAATAATTTACTTTTGTCCTAAAAACCATAACTGTAAATAAGCAGCCGAAGCAAGGTGCCACCTTGAAGTTAAAGAGGGATACACTTTGTTTCATCAGTATTAAAAACCATGGTACTTCCCTTTTGTCTTTTTTAATTCAAAACAACGTTTTCTAAATGTGGTACTTTGATTCTGGAGTATTTACACGTTTCTGTTTAAAACTGTGACTTATTAATGCAAGTCTAGCCAGTAGTGCTTTTTTTGTTTCCCTGATCATAAGCTATATTTCAAATATACTTTGGCAATTATGTTATTGGTGGATAATTATTTTTAAATTATATTGTTATTAGGTAATTCTTTTTAAAGACCCATTTGACATAGAATCAAAATTGTTCCATAAACGATTGTAACTGAGCAATGGAGTTCTCTAAATGATTTGTAAAAACCAATTGGTTATATTTAAGAATCAGTACTAGTCTGCATTATGGTTGGTTATTACTCTTGGCCCATTTTAAAGACAAGTTTGAAGCGTCCTTTAAATTTTATGAGCTTGTAGATTCATGAACTGCGTTGATTTACAAATTAAGTAGTATAAGAACTTAACCATTTAATAAATTTCTCCATCTTGAATTTCATCCAGATTAAAATTTCGTTTTAAAAATCCCTGAAATGTTCTATCTCAAAAGGACATGATGTGTATTGCCAGGTACCACTCATTACTTTTTAGTGGCTTTTATTCTGCTGTTTTTTTAAAGGCAAAAGAAATATTCTTGTAATATTTCTAATATATAATCCCCAATTATGATTGTTTAAGATGACAACATTTTCAAAGGGACCAAGGCTGTGTATATACATAACTCTGGATTTGAAGGGAAGAGTTCAGTCATCTAGTTATTTTCTTAACGTGACACTTTTAGCTAGTTTGACTGGAATTAACCAGCTTAGCACAGCCAAAGAGGGAGTAATGTGAAATTAAATTATTTTTCTTTTTAAAAGTTTTCCAAAATGAGAGACTGTGTCAGTAGGACCCAAAGATACTCAAGGTACTTGTTTCCAGGGTCCTCAGTCCTCTGCCATTCTTCATGAGTACTTTTTTATTACCCGATCCTCTTTTCTCCGCGTTTTTCTCTCTTGAAAAAATACATGGCAGCTCACTTCACCCTAAAAACCTGGAACCCCAGGAAGGGGGAAAAAAAGATAATATGAGGAAACTCTTGCCATAAATGCTAGTCCTGGTTCTTAGTTAGTGATTTCCATCCGTTGAAAATGGTTTTGTTATTGTTTTGTTTTTTGTTTAGCTTTGTTTTGTTTTTTAAAATCATGATGGGCAATAGCAAAGATTTATAATCCTGGGAATATAATTTATCAAATTGAATTATTTCATTTGCCAAAGAAATTTGTTTTTAATATCATGGATTATGGTTAAGTGTCAGAACTAGGCTTTCTTTTTCCACACAAAAGAAGGCGACAAATGATGTGGCTTTGTTTCTGTTTCTGAAGCCTAATCTCATTTATCAGAAAGGCTCATTCATGCCGGATTTTGAAAAACAGATTTTTTTTTTTTTTAGATGAAAGCACCTTTAATTTGCTCTAACGGTACATCCTGTAAAGACAAAATGCTACAGAGCCTTTTAGGCGTCCTTACAGTATGTGAAAAATACAGGACTCATTCTAGAGTTAAATTACCAGACTAGATTGATATTATCTGCTTCCATTTTGATTAACTTAGAAATGAATATGTTGCTAGTAAATATTGGTTTTTACAGTGTCTAGTTTGAACATGTAAGTTATCAAAACTTAATGTAGTGAATTTGTGTAACCATGTTGTATTGTTGAGAATGTATTTTTATTTAAATTTTATTTTCTTATCAAGAGTATTATAAAAATTAAAAATTTTTGTAACTGCCGCTTGGAAATAACTCAAATAAATTACCAGAAGCCTGTCTATTTTTTGTGAGAACCTCTTCCTTAACTGATTTAAGAATTTCTTCAAAAAGCTGTTTAAAATTATCATACCTTGGCTGTCAGTAAGGGTATACTGGTAGTGAGAAGTCGCCGGTAACAAAGAAGAGTGAAGCAATATGGAGAAGTCTCAGTATACTTCTCTTGCACTTAACTGTGCCACTTTTTGATGGACTACGGCCCTTCTACGTTCAGTCATTCATTCAGCAGTTTGTATTAAGGACCTGTGGTATATATAGCACAGTGCAGACTGCCTTGTCATTCCCTGGAGCCATACATGTCCCGTGTGCTCCTATCTGGGTACACAGTTTAGAGCTGAGGGTTTCAGCCTGTGTTTGGCTTTGTGAATAATCGCACTTTCTACTGTTCTCAAAAAAAAAAAAAAAACAACATCAGAGCCTCTAGTTACTCAGGCTTTGTTCCAACACTGGAGCCACCAGAGGGTTTTGAGCATCGAAGTCACACGATCAGCTTAACTTTTTTGGATTGCTGTGACTGCCATGTTGAGAACAGTCTCAGGTGGGCATAGAAGGAAGTAGGAAGACTAGGCAAGAGGCTAGTGTCCTAATCAGGTGAGGATTGGTGGTGGCTGGGTTCTAGGTGTTAGCACAAGGAGTGGTGAGAAGTGGTCAAATTCTGGTTATTTGTAGTGGTAGAACCAACAGATTTTTGGCAGATGGTGTCTGTCTGAGTCATCTAGTGCTGCTGTAACAGAAATACCACAAGTGGATGGCTTTAACAAAGAGAAGTTTATTTGCTTACAGTCTGGTAAACTAGAAGTCCCAATTGAGGGTGGCATCTCCAGGGGAAGGCTTTATCTCTGTCTGGCTCTGGAGGAAGGTCCTTTTCATCAGTCTTCCTCTGGACTAGGAGCTTCTCCACGCAGGAACCCCAGGTCCAAAGGACATGCTCTGTTCGCAGCACTGCTTTTTTGGTGGTACGAGGTCCCCAACTGTCTGCTTTCTTCCTTTTTATCTTTTGTAAGATGAAAGATAGTGCAGACCACACCCCAGGGAAACTCCCTTTACATTGTATCAGGGATGTGACTTTAGTGAGGGTCCCAAGAACCGGAGGGCAGATGGACGGGAGCCAGCTGCAGGATCCAGAGTGAGCAAAAGCCCACAGGCCTTGCCGGAATGTCCACTTACATTCGGTGCAAGCCACACATCTAAGGAAACTCCCTTTCAACTGATTGACTACTCACAGCAGATTCCATCATGGGGGTGATCATATTATATCAAATCTCAACATGGAAGTGATCGTATCATAAAACTGCCAAATCATTTAGGATCATGGCCCAGCCAAGTTGACACAGGATCTTAACCATCACAGATGGAATGTGGGATAAAGGAGCCTAGGAAGATCTAGTAACCTAAGGAACTGGAAGAATGGAGGGGTCATCTACTGAGATGGGATGATTACAGGAAGAGCAGGCTTACATGAGTTCTCTCTGTCTATGTGAATGATTCCTGGGGGCTGGCCCATTTAAATTGCTTACTAAGTACCAGCACGTATTTTACCTAGTTTGATAGTTGTTTACCATATCTTCCTCACTAGATCGTAAATGATTCGAAGTATAAACCAAAAACCAAACCTGTTGCCATTGAGTCAATTCTGACTCACAGTGACCCTATAGAACAGTAGAACTGCCTCATAGGATTTCCAAGGAGTGGCTGGTAGATTCAAACTGCTCAACTTTTGGTTAGCAGCCAAGCTCTTAACCACTGTACCACCAGGGCTCCAATTCCAAATATAGGGAGATGCTTTATTGTACCACACAGCTTTGTGCCCCATGGAAGAGGAAGGTTTGATAAATACGCCGTGAATGAATGACATTCCTGCAGCTAAGTTGGAAGAGCAAGGGGCTTGGTTGGAAATTCTGACTTAATTAGGAACGACCTTTATGATCATGGTTGAATAGTTCCTTTGGGTTTTGGTTTTCCTACACATGTGAAATTTAACAGTTTATGTCTTCAAGAAAAATTTACTGGGCCCCTACTGTGCACCAAGCACTCCACTAACCAAAAGCCCCTAAGATTCCTCCCTTGAGGTGTTCATGGTCAAGCTGGGGTCTGGGCCAGAGTGATCTGAGGGTTTTCCTACATGTTCAAAACCAAGACAGATGACCCCTAGGGTTGTTGGGGTTGTTTTTTGTTTTTTTTTTTGGTCTCAGAAGAATATTTGGCAATGCCTAGAAACATTTTTGTCATAATTGGGGAGTTACTACTGGCATCTGGTGAGTAGAGGCCGGGGATCCTGGTAAACATCCTACAGTGTACAGGACAGCCCCCACAACAGAGTTATCAGGCCCAAAACATCAATAGCGCTGAGGTTGAGAAGCCATGCCTTAGAAAGCCTGGAAGCCAGTGCTAGCCACTCTTCTCTGCCTGAAAAGCCTACCTGTGCTCCATGGAATGAGGAGATGGTACAACAGCGGGTAAGAGCACAGGCCAGGCAACACAGACCACATGCCAGTGACCAGCTGAGTGACCTCGGCCAGGTTAATTCACCTCACCAAGCCTGGTTTTGCAAAGTGTAAAATGGGAAGGGTAACCTTATCTGACCTACAGGATAGGTGTGTGGAACAGTCACACAGCTTACAGCTTGGAGCACACGGGCTAGGCATTATCGTCAAATGTTTGAAAGCCCAGCCTTTGCACCATCAGTGGAACCCAGGTCTTTGCCCTTAGACATCGGGACCTGGGGAATCTGGGCTGGTGAGGAACACCTCTCAGAGCTGGAGTTGGTGGGCTGAGGCTCAGCTCCTTGCCATCATGTCCTCGTGGGCAAGTCACCTGCAGACACCAGTCTCCTCATGCCAGTGGATGAGTTGGACAGTATGAGTGCAAGGCTTAAGAGAGACTAGTGCGTGACAACCCCAGGAGTGTGTTTATCTGCGATTTCCGAAAGGCCCCCGGGGGAAGATAGCCACAGTAAGGCAGGGGAGGGATCAGATGTCTGCCACCAGAGAAGCAGGGCCAGAGCCCAGGGAGACGGGTGGGTCACCATGGCAGCACCAGAGCCCAGGGCCCTGAAGTAAACCTGAGCATGCTCTGAGAGCTACACAATGCTTCCAAGAGCCAGTTTCTTGCCAGGCCCACACTAAGCAGTGACAGGCATTGTGCTAGACCCAGATCGGAGTCACCCCTGGCCTCCCATGCTTGGGAACAACCTCTGCCTTCATTTCCCACACTGCTCAGCTACGTGGTGTGGCCACCTAACAAGTCCACTTGCCCCATGTCTCCAGCTCAGTGGCTTTCCCTGCAAAGGCACCTGAATCCACCGCCTCTTTCACTGAGAGAGTCTCCCACTTGGCCTGTGGACACCGTGCCAGGCAGCCCAGGCAATGAGGCTTCAGTCGGCTCAGTCCCGGGGACTCGGGTCAGACACTCTGAAACTAAAGGACTTTCCCAAGAGGGAGCTCCCAGGTCCAGACGGCAGGAGAATCCAGGATAAAGCTCCAAGCGGAAGAGTCCCCTGGGGGGCAACCACACCTGGGGAGCAACCACACCTGGGGAGCAACCACACCTGGGTACATCTCAGGAGGCTGGCAGATGCTAGACAGACTCCCAGCCCTTTGAGACAAGCCCCTTTCACCAGGGTCTTTCTTGGCTGTCTGTACTTAAGTGCGAATCTCTGGAGCAGGAGAGGGCCTCCTCTCAGGCCCCTGCAATCCAGCTCCCCAGCTGTGAGTTCACATTTCAGGAAGCCTTGGAAAGAGAAACATTAGACTAGCGGTTCTCAAAGAGAGGTCCTGGGACCAGCAGCACCACCTGGGAACTTGAGAGAAATGCAAGCTGTCAGACCCCATCCCAGACCTACCAAGTCAGCAACTCTTGTTTGAACAAGGCCTCCAGGTGATTCTAACGGTCACTCAAGTTGGAGAACCCTGCATTTGCTGTTCGTGAGCCATTTCTGGAAACGTCATCAGGTGCTGAGAACACGTGGGGGTCTCACCCAACACCTGCTAAAGACGGGAAGCCAGTCTCCAAGTCTGGGGGCCAAAGGGGATTCCTGGAAGCACCAGGTCATCCCCCAAGACTCTTCTGACTTACTGTAGGTGTTAATATTGAGGGGTGGGGGGGGAGCCCAAAGCTGAATCAAAGTGGCATGAAGCCATCAGAGATAAAAAAAAAATTAAAGTTCCCAAAATATTATTGTTGCGAGTACTTAGGGAGGCTCTAGTGTGGTGCTTTTTGCACAAATATTGTGAGTCACAATAACTGTATTTATCTTCTTCTTCCCTGGGCAAATAAGGAAACCTCTGTGGGGGTGTTGATATTTATTTATTTTTGGATGAGCCCTGTAATAGTGGAAATATTTTGTACGTGATTATAGAACCCTGGAGCTAAAGCACTGCCCCTGAGGGGGAGCGAGGATTTAATTGGTAAATAATATAGACATTTCCATCTAATTAAGAAGACCACAACATGCGTAAACTCTTGTTTTTAAGTAACATCACTCCAGGCAGCTTCTCGCTAAAACACAAGGTCAGGCCCATGGGAGAGGGGGGTGGTGCTGGTAGAGAGAGGGCGCCTGGCCCAGCATTCTCAAATGATGCTCTCTTTTCTGTGCCTCAGTTTCCACTTGGTTCTCTGCCTCATGGGGAAGCTAAAAAGCCAGGTGCCGCTGTCAACTAGGCCTCCGATCTCATCTCTAGTGGCCCCTCGAGAAAATCGAGAAATGCAGGTCCCTGACTGTAAATTTCTTGCTTAAAAATCATACTGACCTCCATGGCTAGTGCTCTTAATGCAGGAAAAAAGGGGGCACTCCGCGTCCTGTGACGATAGAGCGCAGAGAGGAAAAACAGCCATTACAGACCTCATTAGCAAGAGCCTGACCTAGACCCGGAACTGTGATCTGACTCATGCGTGAGAAAGAGGCTGAGTGTGGACGGGACTGGCATTTGGAGAGATTACTGGTTTTAAACATTGACTTGGGAGAAATGAAGACCTATGTCCACACAAAGGTGCATAGCAGCTTTATTTGTAATAGCTAACAAGTAGAAACAATCCATGCCCATTAACAAACTGGTATATCCAAATAATATAATGCTACACAGCAATAGAAAGAAATGAACTATTGAAACACCTAACAATAGGGAAGAATCTCAAAGTTGTTAAAAAAAAAAAAAAAATAGGGAAGAATCTCGAAGTTGTTACTCTGAGTGAAATAAGCCAGGCAAAAAGAGTCCATGCTATAGGATTACATTTGTAGAAAATTCTAGAAAATGCTAACTAATCTCTAGTGGCAGAGAGCAGACAGCGGTTGCCTGTGGGAGAAGGAGTTGGAAGGAGGAATTACAAAGGGGACAAGGAAACTGGGGGTGTCGGACATGTTCTCTATATTGATTGTACTGATGGTTTCCTGAGTGTTTACGCGTGCCAAAACTTGTCAAGTTATACACTTTAATATGTACAGTTCATTGTTTGTCAGTAATGCCTCAATCAAGTTTTAAAAAATTAGGTTGGCAATTCTGTTTCTTGGTCAGCTTCTGATAGGGTCCCTCCTCTTTCTGACTGAGTTGGAATCATACAGATTTTGGCGGTGAGCTGTTGGCACCGAGAGAAAGGATGTTCCGGGCACTAACGGTACATGACTAGAAGCAGGGAATGAAGAAATGTATCTCTTTCATATCGACAATAATAACGTTGTTGTCGTTAGCTGCCGTCAAGTCAGTTCCAATGCATAGCAACGCCACATGCGACAGAGTGAAACACTCCCTGGCTCTTCACCATCCTCACAATCATTGCTATATTTGAGCCCGTAGTTGCAGCCACTGTGTCAATCTGTTAATAATCAACAATTTGAGCATTTGTTATCTGCCAGGCGGAGCATTTTACAAACATTTATTTATGTTCACACAACTTTGTGAGCAGATGTTATTGGGCCCATTTTACAGAGTAGGAAACTGAGTCTCAGGAAGATGAAGTAACTTCCTAAGGAATGGCAGGAGATCCAGGATTTGAAACACCTGGAGGGCTACACTCTAAGATGTTAACTGTGGCCGTCTCTGGCTGGTTGGATTACAAGTGAGTTTTATTTCATATATTTTTTTATTTTTATGTATTTCTCAAATTTCTACAATGAACATGTACCATTATTAACCAGGAATATTTTTAAGACTAAAATTATTGTAACCACCTTGTGAAACATTTCACAAAATCTTCTCCCATAATAATTCCTGTTATGTATTGAGTTTATTAAATGCCTCATGCTTAATCTCACATTTAATCTACAAATTACATGTTATGAATGGGAAACTGAGGCACAGAGTAGGTGACTTATGTGCCCAAAACAACAAAGTTATGGAGCAAGAGAGTCAGGATTTGAACCCAGAGCACTCTGGCACTGGAATGCTTCTCCTTTCTATGCCATCAAATCCCACCATCCCCACACTGCCACTTCTCTGAAGTTCCCTTTGTGGCTCCAGCCACCCGTGCACGTATTTAGCATAGCTGAAGTCACTGTGTCCATCTGTCAGCGTTCCATTTTTTCCTCCTCCGGCCAGCTGAGGAATACTTTCCACATTACTCCATGCACTTCTCATTCGGTCTTTTTAAAGGGCCGCACAATATTTCATGCAGTTGGTATATGGCAGTCACTTGCCCAGCCATTCCTCTATTGTTGGTCTGCAAAGAGCTTTTTATAGAAAACAATGCTATTTGTCGAGGAGCCAAAAAAAGCACCTGGTAATTTACGCTCACCTCCAAGAATAACAGAGAGAGGACCAGAGGGGCAAAGATGCTCTCGTGACTCAAGGCAGGTTATTCACATTCCAAATCATGACAAGGAAGGGCCCAGCAAAATCACCTCGTTTGTCCTCAGGATGGAAGGCAATAGGGTTTAGGGAAAAGCTGGAAAGTATTTCTCCGTGTTGATGTCTGTGGAGCACTCCTCAAACTTCATTTCTACTTTTCAGTAAAATAGCACATTTTTCTTTTTGCTCGCTATGAAACAAAGATTATCCACTGGTTGTGGATTGAATTGTGTCCCCTAAAAAAATGTGTTGTAAATCCCAGCCTCTATGCCTGTGGTTATAATCCTGTTTGGGAATGGCTTGTCTTTGTTATGTTAATGAAGCCAGATTAGTGTAAAATGTGCCTTGAGTCAATCTGTTTTGAGGTATAAAAGAGATTAAAGGAGCAAGCAGAGATGGGGGAAGACAGATACCAAGCCATGTGGATATCTCCAAGGAACCAAAAAATAAACTGCAGAGACAAGAACAGAACTTTTGGCCATTTCTGAATTAGGAAGGGTTGGATGCTGATACATCCTACAGAACAGGGGCTGGAAAACTACAGCCCACGAGCCAAATGTGGCCCACCACCTATTTTTGTACAGCCCACAAGCTAACAGTGGTTTTTACTCAAAAATAAAACTTCAGGACATGAAAATAATACAAAATTTAAATTTCAGTGTCTGTAAATGAAGTTTTCTTGGAAGAGATCCGTACTTATTCATTTACATAGTGTATGTAGCTGCTGCTTTCACACTATGATGACAGAGCATGAAGAGTTTCAACAGAGACCATATGACCCACAAGCCGAAAATACTTACCGTCTGGCCCCTTACAGGAAAAATTTGCTAACTCCTGCTGTAGAATCTGGAGCTTCTCCCAGGGATGACAGTGGGTCGCTTTGGAGTGATGCTTGAAAAGCCACACACTAGCACAACTTAAGAAGCGCTCATGGTGCGGTGGGTAACCAAAAGGTCAGCAGTTCGAACCCAACAGTGACTCCATGGGAGAAAGATATGGCAACTGCTTCTGTAAAGATCACAGCCTTGAAAACCCTATGGGCAGTTCTACTGTGTCCTATAGGGTCTCTATGAGTTGTAATCAACTCAATGGCAATGGGGAGCACAACTTAAAGGGCAGTGGTGGGTCAGTGGTGAAATTCTTGCCTTCCATGTGGGAGACCTGGGTTCAATTCCTGGCCAGCGCCCCTCGTGAGCAGCTACCCCTTGTCAGTCAGTGAAGGCTTGGGTGTTGCTGTGATGCTAAGCAGATATCAGTGTAGCTTCCAGACCAATATAGACTAGGAAGAAAACCCTATGATCGCAACAGTCTGATCCCATTGTTCATGGAGTGGCCAACTTGATGGCTGCTAACAACGAGAACAGCACACCTGTGGCCACACATACATCTATGAAATCTGTGCAATTTATGTGCCTCCCACATGCCCCCTGGGCCCCAGCTGCTTACTCAGTGAAGAACCCCAGCCACTGCCCTGCTACCTCATCTCAGCCTCCCCTAGCATACAGGCTGTGCTCCAGCGTGGCCTTGTTCACATTCATGATGCCAGAACCCTCCGAGGCCCTGCACCTCCACCACCTCCAGACTCAGCTAGCACACTCCGCTGCAGGGCCTGGTATCTTGTTCCCCATTGTCAGTCCTGAGAGCCAAGTGGCACAACCTGGAAGTGCAGGGGACTTGAAACTGACAAGTGAGAGACAGGAGGCAGGAGACAGATAAATTCTTGCTTCCTCCCTGACGGTTCTGAGGTACGATGGTTCCGTTTGGGTTGGCCAAAGACATCCTCATGACAGTGGCCTGCTCAGGGATGCACCAATTTGCATTTGCTTTTCCTCTGTCTAGCCGTTTTCCCTTACTCCTGCTGCCCTGGGCTTGCATACACACACACACACACACACACACACACATCCAATAATGTATTAGCTCAGACTTTGTTTTCTAGGGAACCAGGCTGTGGCACCTGTCCTTTCTTTGATGTAGTCATTTTCCCAATGGCTCAGAAATTTTTACCGTTAATGTATTTTTACACAAATAATGTGCACCTTCTTCATTTTTTTACCAACTGCTCCTCTCCCCCCATGAGGTATTTTTGTAAGCACATTATGCTGATTTTTTACAGCAACGTGTAAAAAATTGACATAGCAGCACTTACGAAAATATCTTGCAGGAGGAGGGAGTGATTGGCAAACAAACATAAAAGGCACATGTTATTTGCATAAAAATATGATACACGGCCTCAAAGGGATGAGTCTATCCTAGCACATGAAACATACATACTATAAAATACTCAGGAATTTGTTCGTTTGTTTTGGGTTTTCCAAGAAGGTACAGTATCATTTGCTTTGTGTGTGTGTTGGTGGGGGGGGGGGGGGCAAACAAACATGGTGCATGTTAATATTGGATCACAATCAATACAGCAGAAATTACTTTTAAAATTAAATCAGGGCACATTTTTGGGGGTAACTGCTTTATGCCAGGGGTTTTGTTAGTTCCTGAGAATATAACGACCCTGTCTTCTCCACCATATAATGAGCATCTAGAAGTCAATATTTAAAAAAAAAAGAAAAGAAGCAAGGATATGCACAGTAGGTTCACAGAAAGAGAAAGAATGGCTTTTTTACCTACAGAAAATGCTTAATCTCACGTGCAATAAAAATACAAATAAAATTATGAGATACCATTTTTCACTTATCAGTTTGACAAAAATAAAGAAGTCTTATTTTTTATCTAGTGTGAAGAAATAGTCACCTCTAGAAATTGCTCTTAGGAGTAGTTACCTACAGAAGACAATTTAGCAATATCAACCAAATTATAAATGTACATCTCCACTGACTAAACATTTCTACACAGGAATTTATCCTATGAATGTACAGATAGATGTGTGCAAAAAATTGTATGAGCAAGGTTATTTGCTTCAGCCCTGTTTGAAATTGCAAAAGATTATACACATTCTCAATATCTAACAGGATATTGGTTTAAGAAATATTGTCCCGTCTATACAAGAGTACAAAAGAATAAGAAAGATTTTTGTGTACTAACAGTAAAGTATCTCTGAGATTTAATGTTGAGTTAAAAAAAAGAAAAAGAAAAGAGGGTTCTATATGCTGTCATTTGTGTAAAAATGTATATTCTGTACACATAGAAAATCTTTGGAAGGATAGTCAAAAAAATTTATATTGGTTGTAGGTAATTGAGGGATGAGGGAGAAGGACTTACTTTCACTGTACACCTTTTTGTACTCATGGAATTCTGAAATACGTGGTTATACTATTCTTCCAAAAAAATTTAAAGTTTTTAAAAGGATGAAAGAAAACAAAACACAAGCTTGCCACACATAGCAATGTGGTAGATGGGCTATCCTGAAACCCTGTCTCTGCGTTGTTGTTAGGTGCTGTTGAGTCTGTTTCAGCTCTTGGTGAGCCCGTGTGACAGAGTAGAACTGCCGCACGAGGTTTCTTAGGCTGTAGTCTTTACGGAAGCAGATCGCCAGGTCTTTCTCCTGCAGAACTGCTGGGTGAGTTCAAACCCCAGCTTTTCGGTTAGCAGCTGAGGCCTAAACCATTGCGCCACTGCTATAAAACACCTAAAATCTTGAGAAAATATTTTTTTAATTTTTAACATATTTTAAAAAAATGTTTTTCAGTGCATGGCTAAGCTGACATGAAATTAGGAGAAACCCTCAGAAGCCAAGGAGGAAGCATGAAAGTAGGAAGGTCAACTAAAGCTGAAGCCATTTGCTGCACCCGGACATGAACAACTCCCTGGAGATCAAGAGCTTTGGTTTTCAGGAATCAGGGAGTGGGATGCAGAGATAATGCCTAAGACCCATGCAAGGTGGGGAGTCAGTGCACAGAGTCTCAAATAAGGCTAGGGACTTGAGGACAACACCCTTAGTCAAGGGGTAATCTAGGAAAGCAACCACCCCGCAAAGGGAGGTAGCAAGAGCACCTGCCAACCTTGGCCTCGACTCTGGATAGAAGGTCTCCCTGAGAAGGCTTCGACCACAAGCCCGGCTTCACTCAAGACTAGAATGTGAATTCATACCATAACTCATCATTGTACTAGGGGTCCTAGCTAGAACAGTAAGAAAGAAAATGAAATAAAAGATGCAAGGGTTGGAAAGGAAGAAACCATACTAACTTAAATCAGATGATTGTCAACAGAGAAAACCGTAAAGAATCTACAGCCAAACTAAAAGAATAAATAAGAGATTTTGATTAAGATTGCTAAACATAAGATCACCTACAAACACTATAAACTAGCAACAGTGAGCAAAATGTAATTTTTTTAAATAAAATACCATATACAACAATAAAACACGTAATGTACCTGCGAAAAACTCTTAACAAAAAAGGCATAAGATAGTTATAGAAAAAAAAATAACATGTAGTTGAAAGATACTGTATTAGTATAGCTAACTATTCTGAAAAAAAAAACAACTCCAAACTCTTGGTGTGTAACGTAGTATAGGTGTGTATTTCTTGCTCTCCCAACACTTCTATGCTTGTGTGCAGTGGGAAGACTCCCACACAATGGTTAGGAAACCCAGATTCTTCCATTGTGGCTTCACCATTCCTTGTTGTTGTTGTTAGTTACCATCCAGTCCATTCCAACTCATGGTGATCCCATGTGTCAGAGTAGAACTGCTCCATACGGTCTTCAAGGCTGTGACCTTTTGGAAGCAGATCGCTGGGCCTGTCTTCTGGGTAGGTTTGAATTGCCAACCTTTTGGCTAGTAGTCAAACAGTCCCTAACAGGAGGGCCAGGCCTGGAGGGGTTGTACATCACTAGTTCCATTGGTCAGAACTCATGTTGGCCACATCTCATTCTTGGGAAGCTGGGAAATGTAGTCCAGCTCTGAGCTAAAAGGAAAGGGAAATAAACCACTAGACAATTTTCTGCCAGGGACATGAGAGAAGACATAAATAAATGTAAATATATGCTATGTTTATTGATAGAAAGACCACAAACCAATAAGAAAACAACTCCATAGCAAAATAGAAAGAAGACAGGAACAAATTTTCACACACACAAAAGAAACCTAAATGACCAGTTTAAGGATGCTTAAATTCATTAGTAACTGTGGAAACGCAAATAAAATTAAAATGAAATACTATCTTCACTCAGTAGATTGGCAACACTTTTAAATCCAACAATGGGGAAGCAACAGGAACGCTTCTGCACTGCAGTGAGAGTGTAAATTGATAAAATGAAATTGGAAAGTAGTTGGATATTACCTAGGAAAGTGTAGCGGGGGGTTAACAGCCTGGGTGCAGGACTCCAGGTCTTCCACTTACTAGTGGTGACTTCGCCAGAATTTCCTCACCTGTAGGATGGGGGCAGAGGGTACTAATCATTCCACATTATAGAATTGTTATGAGAACTAAGTGAGCTGATGTACCGAGGAATGGTGTTTTAATTCTCATTTGAACCCAGATCTCTATGTGGAGGTTGAGATGGACCACCCAAGCTATGGCCCTAAGATGGTCTTTGAACCTTGAGCCTTGAGAAAACTAGTTTTCTAAAAGCCACCTTTAAGTCAAACAATAGTCTAGATTAATTAATCAAGAATGTTTTGCCAAAAGGACAAATATTGTATAAGCCCACTATTATAAGAACTTAAGAAAAAGTTTAAACAGAGAAGAGAATATTCTTTGATGGTTATGAGCGGGGGAGGGAGGCAGGAAGAGAGAGGGGTTTTCACTAATTAGATAGTAGATAAGAGCTATTTTAGGTGAAGGGAAAGACAACACACAATACAGTAGAGGTCAGCACAACTGGACTAAACCAAAAGCAAAGAAGTTTCCTGAATAAACGGAACACTTTGAGAGCCAGTGTAGCAGGGGTGGGGATTTGGGGACCATGGTTTCAGGGGACATCTAAGTCAGTTGGCGTAATAAAATCTATTAAGAAAACATTCTGCATCCCACTTTGGAGAGTGGCGTCTGGGGTCATAAACACTAGCAAACAGCCATCTAAGATGCATCAATTGGTCTCAACCCACCTGGATCCAAGGAGAATGAAGAATACCAAAGACACTAGGTAATTATGAGCCCAAGAGACAGAAAGGGCCACATAAGCCAGAGACTACATCAGCCTGAGACCAGAAGAACTAGATGGTGCCCGGCTACAACTGATGACTGCCCTGACAGGGAACACAAAAAAGAACCCCTGAAGGAGCAGGAGAGCAGTGGGATGCAGACTCCAAATTCTCATAAAAATACCAGACTTAATAGTCTGAGTGAGATGAGAAGGACCCCAGAGGTCATGGTCCCCAGTCCTTCTGTTAGCCCAAGACAGGAACCATTCATTCTTAAAGCTAACTCTTCAGACAGGGATTGGACTAGACTATGGGATAGACAATGATACTGGCGAAGAACGAGCTTCTTTAATCAAGTAGACACATGAGACTATGTTGGCATCTCCTGTCTGAGGGGGAGATGAAAGAGTAGAGAGGGTCAGAAGCTGGCTGAATGGACACAAAAAGAAATAGAGGAGGGAAGGAGTGTGCTGTCTCATTAGGGGGAGAGAAATTAGGAGTATATAGCAAGGTGTTTATAAATTTTTGTACAAGAGTCTGACTTGATTTGTAAACTTTCAGTTAAAGCACAATTAAAAAAAACGGTTTGCCATAGGCATTGTGCATTTTTAAAAGAATTATCTATGTGCAGTTTTGAAATCCCAAAGGCCACACCAGAGCTGTTCTAGGGAAAATCAGTAATTAGTGTAATTGTTCTTCAAGACAATGCTGTATGGAATTCTACTGACTGCAAATTGTTTTACTGACAATAAGCTAGAGTATAAGAATCTGTAAAGGATTTTCCCCACTTGGGAAGATTTTTTACTCCCTACTCTGTCTTTTTTTTTTACTCTGTCCTATAGGGTCGCTATGAGTCGGAATCGACTTGACGGCAATAGGTTTGGTTTTTTTTTTTTTTTACTTGAAATGTTGCCCTGATTTGCAAATCGTATATTCAATAAACTTCAATCAATTTCTGTTATTGGCTTCATATGATTTTTGTTTGAACAGTATGTATTTGTACATACTGTAATGTACAATAAAATAAGCCTTATATAAGCATTAGGTTTATGGAAAAGTTGAAATGTGCACATACTGAAACCCAGCAATTCCACTCCAAGGAATAAACCCCAGAGAAACATTTGTTCAAGTGCATCAGGAGATATATACAAAAATGTGTATAGTAGTGGTATTTTAGTACCCCAAAACATGTAGCAACCCAAAGGTCCACCAACAGAAGAATGGATAAAATGTGGTTTGCTTAGACAATGGGAGACAATATTACTGTGGAAATGAAGGAACAGCTGCCATGCCTCAAAACACAGTGTTGAAGGAATTAAAAAAGTGAATAATGCATTATTTGGGGATATGTACCTATGTTGCAAATCTAAAAGGAAAAACAAGGGAATGGTAAACCCCAAATGTGGGATTAGTGCTTACCTCAGGGAGGCCAGAATAACGTGGGAAGGGCTCATGGGAGGACTTCAACGGTCTCCATAAACAAAGTGAATGTTGGTTACACAGGTCTTTATATTATTATTTTTATGTATAACTTATATGTTTTTAATTAAGTATATGAGTTTTTATTAAGTAATCTTTGTGTGTGCGTGTGTATCTATATCTAGCTCTATATATAGTTAATGTTGATTCCGTCTAGTTGATTTTTGACTAGTGGTGGACCCCATGCGACACAGTAGAACTAACTGCCCATTAGGGTTTTCTAGGCTGTATCTTTACAGGAGCCGATTGCCAGGTTTTTGTCTTGAAGAGCCACTGCGTAGGTTTGAGCCACCAATGTTTTGGTTAGCAGCTGAGTGCTTAATCGTTGTGCCACCAGGACTCCTAATATATATGCTGTTGTTATGTGCCTTCAAAAGTTGAGTCCAACTCATAGAGAACCTATATGACGGAGTAGAACTGCCCCATAGGGTTTCCTAGGCTGTAATCTTTACTGGAGCAGATTGCCAGGTCTTTTCTCTCAAGGAACCGCTGGTGGGTTTGAACTTCCTACCTTTCAGTTAGCAGCTGACTGCTTAACTATTGTGCCACCAGGGCTCCTAATATATATATAGTTATTGTTAGGTGCCATCCAGTCAATTCCCACTCACAGTGGCCCTATAGGACAGAGTAGAACTGCCCCATAGTGTTTCCAAAGAGTGGCTGGTAGATTTGAACTGCCGATCTTTTGGTTACCAGCTGAAATCTTAACTACTACGCCACCAGGGCTCTCTCTCTGTCCGTCTATATATATATGAAACCGAAACCAAACCCATTTCCATAGAGTCAATTCCGACTCATAGCGACCCTGTAGGACAGGGTAGAACTGCCCCATAGTTTCCAAGGAGCGCCTGGTGGATTTGAACTGCCGACCTTTTGGTCAGCAGCCATAGCTCTTAACCACTACACTACCAGGGTTTCCAATGTATGTATTAGGCTACTATAAATGAAATAAGGGGGCCCTGGTGGCAAAGTGGTTAAGTGCTTGGCTGATAACCAAAAGGTCAACGGTTCAAACCCAACAACCGCTCCTCAGGAGAAAAGACCTGGCAATCTACTTCTGTAAAGATTACAGCCTAGGAAACCCTACAGGGCAGTTCTACTCTGTTCTACAGGGTCACTATGAGTCAGAATTGACTCAGTGGGAGTGAATTTGGTTTTGGTTTTGGTATAAATGAAATAAAGACTGTCTTGACTCCGGAAGGGCTTGAAATATAGTGAACAAAACCAGAAATCAAATGGTCCCAATATAACGTACGAATGAAGCACAAAGAAGTGGGCATAACATGCCATGAGAACCAAGAAGAGAGAGACACTAATTCAGTCTGAGGGATGTGGGGTGGCCCTATAGAAGAGGGGAACTTGGAGTTGGGTCTTGCAGAATGAGGAGGAGTTCTGCAGGTACAGAGAGGCATTTCCCAGCAGCAGGACTAGATCTCCAAATCCGGAAGGTAAAAGAAAGCATCATGCAAGAACTTTGCTTCTCTGCTCTCAGAGATGTATCCGTGGCCACATTTTTGTTTGCAGTTAAGCTGAAGACCAAGTGGTTAATATTTTTTTAAGCCACCCCATAAGTTAGGCACATATAAACTGGAAATCAGGTCTCTGATGTAAATGAGGGTGTGGCATAAGCATGAAATGACCCAGCGTAGACGCATCCATCCTCAAGGTGGTGGGCTTGCCTAAGCAATCAGACTGAAACGTGTTTGTGCGCCCCGTTCCTACAAAGCAAATAGAGTGATCTCGTGTAGGGGTTTGCAAAGCCCGAGAAAAATGTTGTCATTATTCTGGGTAAACACAAGCGTGGCTGTGAGAGAAAAATAAATTTTGGGATCTGTCTAGCTCTTCAGGTACATTAAATCTAACCACATTACTATTCCAATGAAGAGTAGTGATTTTTTTTTCCCAATCCAGACTTAGGCAGAAAACAAACAAAAAAAGCACCTTAGGCAGAGCTATTAATTAATAAAATGACTAATTTGGAATCTAGCTTGTCCTCTTCGGCCCTCTGCTTTCTGATTGACAAACTAAAGTTGGGAGGTGGTACGTAATATATTTCTAGAAGGCAGGTGGCCTGAGAAAAGCAGGAGGGCTGTATGGTTTTCAGCCTGCATGATGAGTCCATCCAGACGTACCTGAATTCCCAGGAACATCAGGGTGAAAATCCTGAGCCTGCAACAAGAATTCCTTCAATTTTGAAACTTATCCTCCATTCTTGTTAGAAAGTCATATTGCTGTTATCCAAATGATTCAAGAATTGCTTTTCTTTGGTCAGTCTTTTTCAGGCATCTGGGCTCAGTTGCAGGGTTAGGTGTTAATCACATTATCATAACGGACACAGTAAAACAAGCAGTATCCATGGAAACGGGAACTGACCTTGTTTTAACTTTTAGCTGTTCTAATCTCTCAGCTGGAATCCAGCAAAGAATCTCAGAAAAGTCTACTAATCCCTCAAAAGGGACAACTGGGGTGAGGATGTCAGGAATCCTCAATTAGGCCCAGTGCTTGGAGAATGGGGGCCTTGTGGTCCATCAACTGTATTTTTACTAAGTAACGTAAGTTGTGGAGGGTTTTCTATGGTTTTTGCTTCTATTGTTGTTAATGCTTTTGTTAAATCCAAGAAGGGAGTAGTGATTGAAAATGCGGGTTTGGAGTCAGATTTGGTTGGAAGCCAGCCTCTACCCCTTATTAGTTTTAATAGTTCCATCATCCAAATGAATGTACCATAATTTCTTAACCACATAGTTTCCATTCCTCTGGATTTATGCGTAACACTACATCAAACGTCTTTGTATGAAATTTTGGTTCCCTGTGGCGTATACAGGAAACCTGGTGATGTAGTGGTTAAGAGCTATGGGCTGCTAACCAAAAAGTCAGCAGTTCGAATCCACCAGGTGCTGCTTGGAAACCCTATGGGGGAGTTCTATTCTGTCCTATAGGGTCTCTATGAGTAGGAATCAACTCAACAGCAATGAGTTTTTGGTCTGGTGGCATATACTCTTGGCCGCTTACCTAAGCCATTCACTCTCCTTCCTTGTTAAAAAAAAAAAAAGAAAAATTGCCATTGAGTGGATTCTGACTCATGGCAATCCCATGTGTGTCAGAGTAGAAATGTGCTCCATACGGTTTTCAGTGGCTGATTTTTCAGAAGCGGATCACCAGGCCTTTCTTCCAAAGTTCCTATTGGCATGTTCAAACTGCCAACATTTCATTTAGAATCCAAGCTCCTTAACCATTTGCACTACCCAGAGACTCCATGGAATTCCCGCTGTTCGGTGTCGTCAAGTCGATTCCAACTCATGGTGACCCTATATGACAGAGTAGAGCTCCCCCATATGGTTTCCTTGGCTGTCATCTTTACGGGAGCAGATCACCAGGTCTTTTCTCCCAAAGAGTGGCTTTTGGGTTCAAACCACCTACCTTTTGGTTAGCCAACTACTTAACCATTGTACCACCAGGGCTCCTTATGAGATTTCTAGATCTAGATTATTGATATACACGGACACATCTCACTTCAAAAAAGTTGTTCCAATTTATACTCCCGTCAGCAGTAGATAAGACCGTCTTCTTATCATGCCCTACCTAACACTAAGTCATTGCTAATTTGGTAGGCAAAACTTAGTGTCTCCGTCAGTGTTTGTTCATCTCCATTTGCTGAATGAAGTGCAGCATGACTGGACGTGGCAGAAGAGCCCCGTGGCGTTCCCTCCCAGGAAGGCGTGTGTGGCTATTATCAGGCCTCGAGAAGCAGCGACAGCACTGTGTGAGGGGCAACAGTGGGCTCCCGTGGGTGGTGAGGGGTCAAGAACTCTACCAGGTGAAGCCAGAAATGTGAGGGCAATAAGCTGGGCTAAGTCTGGAGAACATGACCAAAGATCACAGACAAGGGCAGGAGGTGGGCAGGAGCAGCTCTCGTGAGGTCTATCGAAGGCTTGTGCCTTCTCAGCCAGATTGTCTGCCTCTGCTAGGAGGACTCTCGCCTGCGATCATCTTAAAGGTACTATTTAGCCCCTGAGTGATTTCTTGATAAAATCAAAATTACAGAAAAATAGATGAGGCCAAGATAATCTAATATCAGCCGTAATTAAATATGGAATTAAGTTTCCTTAAATTCAAAAATAACACACTTTTCATATCAGTCAGAAAACCGATAAACACCTCAGGTATTACAAACAGAGGTGATTTAATTTGGGGGATTTTTTACAAAGGTGTTAGAAGGTGTGGAAGAGCAAAAGAGAGAAGGGGTGTAATGGATTGCAAAAAGAAAAGAATACGAATACCAATTCAGGGTGTCCGCAGGGCCATGCTCTCTCTGAAGGCTCTGAACAAATAGCCTTCCTTGTCTCTTCCAGCTTCTAGCAGCCCTAGGCATTCCTTGGCTTGTGCCTTCATCTTCACATGGCTGTCTTCCCTCTGTGTGTCTATCTGTGTCTCTTTGCCTTTTTTTATGGGGACCCAACTACTCCAGCTTCCAGTGTGATCTTATGTTAACTAATAACCTCTTCAAAAACTCTGTTTCCAAACAAGGTCATGTTCACAGGCTCAGGGATAAGGACTTCAACAAATCTTTTTGAGGGGAGGTGGGTAAAGAGGAAACGGTGCAATCCAGACTATGATGTGAAAAACAAGTTGTATTTGGCCACTCTCATGCAACACTGGAAACGTGGCAGGGAAGTGTGCTGTCCTTCACATAGAATGACAACTATACCGAGGATCCTGTCAACTGAAGATAAATTCTGAAAGGTGCTATTTCAAGGTATGCTTTCGATATCCAACCACAGGAACCACATGCTGTAAAGAATGTTTGTTGTTCCTATCTGCCCTGTATCCTCTACCTTTCTTTTGGCAAGAGCTTCACCACCTTTCAGACCCCTGCCCTACTACTCCTTGTCATTCTGGTGGGACTGCCAGTGGCAGGACCCACACCTTGGCAATAGGAAGGCCAAGCAGTTTCTTTTTCTCTCAGGAAGAGAAACCTTGAATAGACATACACAGGAGCAGAACATGGCTGCTGTGGTCATCCAATGGCCACGTGGCATAGAGAGATGGTACATAAACTCCCACTGCCAAAACGACCTGTTTTCTGCCTTTCGCAAGGCCTAGTTGTCCAGCTTTCCGTCAGTATTTGGCCAATAAATCCTCTCTTTGTTCAGGTTAACCAGAGACATTTTCTGTTGCTTACAACTGCAGAATATTAACTGCTACAGAAAGTAATTTCAGTTTGAACATCTGGCTGTTCAAAGTAAAGTTTGACTAGCCCAGGACTTCCACATCAAACCGGCCACAGAAGGGTTTGGGACAAACACCTTGCTCCTTAGTACCAATTTTTCCTTCCACAAATCAGTCTGGCTCCTTTCTTCCCTTAGAAAGCTCCTCTGCTCTTCTATATCACATCAACTTCAGATGACTTACGCTATCAATTCTTCAGATGAGCCTAACTGACCTCAACTTGAGCAGTGCTCTCAGCATGGGCTGGGGAAGGAGCCCCCGCTATAGGAGCAAGAGAGCTACAGTCCTTGTGGCACCCACGAATAGTCAAATCAGAGTTTAAAAATCTTGGTGCAAACTATTGCTTTGACCTAAAATAATCCATAATCTCCGACTGCAAAACACAGATATGAGTGTAAAACCATAAAACAGACTCATAGAATTTGAAAGATGGGGGGAAATTCCATATACTTGCTGGCTAGGCTATGGAGACATGTCTTCTCTATGCTGACATGAAATTGAATGGAAGCATTACTGAACTTCGTAGACACTTTGGCATGTTAGCTCATTTAGTTAACCAAGAAAAAAAAAAAACCTATTTTTTAGGAACGCAAAGCATTGAAAACCACAGGATCTGAAAAGTAACAAAAATTCATCCATTTCCAAACATGGGAACTAATACAGTAGGAAACATTTTCTGTTGTTTGCAACCACAAAACTCTAATTGATAGACCTGGCTGTTCAGACGTGAATTTTATTTAACTAGGTTTAATCTAGGTAACCCTGGGTGGTGCAAACAATTAAGCACTCAACTAGTAGCTGAAAGCAAACCCACCCAGAGTGCCTCAGAAAATAGGCCTGGTGATGTGCTTCTGAGAAGTCACAGCCTTTGAAAACCCTATAGAGCACAGTCCTACTCTGCACACACGGGGTCACTGTGAGTTGGAACTGACTCAATGACAACTAACAATAACAACATTTGATAATCTACCTCAAGAAATATAAATTTGTTGCGATGTCTGCAACTTTCAGTATATATTTATGGAAATAATGTATTTTGAAAATAAAATAATTTTATGTATCAAGAAAAACCATAAAGAATTTTGTTGAATTGTGAGAACTGAATGAAACAAAGGGTTTAAGAATAAGAATGTCATCTTTTCCACCGTGGAGTTTCAGGCTTATGAAAAAGAAACCCATGGGAGTTAAAGGAAATTTCTAAAACTAGGTTTTTATTCAGCACTTTTTTATTTTTCTGAATCCTAAGCTGGTTTTTGATCCAGCAAAAGCCTGGGTTATTTGTCTGGGCCGTCCTACACAAAACTGGCATGGTGCATGCCTTTCTTCTCATGCTTGGCAAAGGCTCCTGTGCATTTAGGCTTTCTAATTAGAACAAGTCAATCTTCTCATCTGCAGGCCCTCACATGGTTGCCACAGGGGTGTTTGCAACATGAGAACCTCAGTTTCCATGGGTGGTGATTACAAAAAAAAAAATTTTTTTTTTCAAGTCTACAGTAAAATTCTGTTCTTGAATTCTGCTAGAGTCAGGAAGTCTTTGACTCTCTTCTCTACCCAGGAAAGGGCAGAGAGGAGGGCCACTGTGTGGGGGCAATCGTTGGACCATGGAACTGGACTTCCAACCTTAAGATAAACCAACTGTGGACCTGGAAGCTTTCTCTGGCGTTCATGATCTGCCTTCCCCTCATAAGACGGGGGAGATAAAACACTCATGTTTACTCAATGCAGTGTTAGTGTTTCTTTAAGAAATTGTAGCCCAGACCCTCATCATGGGCATACTCAAAGTCCAGGAGCTGATACAAAACAGTCCTTTACTTAACGGTCACATCAAATCTTTTAGCCTAAATAGTCCACAGTGGTTTGGGAGTGGCTTCCTTCTTACTTAAAGTCATTCTGCCCAGATTCTCAAAGAATGAGTCCTTCCCTGGAGCCCTGAGCCTTCCAGCTCCTGAGCGCCTGAGTTCTCCTGCCAGAGCCCACGCCCCCCTCTGCAGCTTCCAGCCCATAGTCATTCAGTCCCCCAGATGGGGTGGGGAAGCTTCTAACCCTGAAGATGGAGCGTCTGCAACGCAAGTAGGTTTTTCACAGTGCTGAGAGTGGCCTCCCTTAGCAGTTTACTGTGTCCAAACCCAAACCAAACCCATCGCCATCGAGTCCGACTCACAGCAACCCTATAGGACAGAGTAGAACTGCCGCATAGCATTTCCAAGGAGCGTCTGGTGGATTAGAACTGCCAACCTTTTGGTTAGCAGCAGTAGCACTTAACCACTACGCCACCAGGGTTTCCAGTTTACTGTGTGTATTAAGCTAAAAAGTATTATGGTGCTAATGAGGGGAGAGGCTTGAATTGCATTACCGAGGCTGCAACTGTTAAGTCAGTTTCAAGGTGCAGCAGGTCCTCCCAACAATTCTGACTCCTAGCGACGCTATGGAAACCCTGGTGGCGTAGTGGTTAAGGGCTGCGGCTGCTAACCAGCAGTTCAATCTGCCAGGCGCTCCTTGGAAACTCTATGGGGCAGTTCTACTCTGTCCTATAGGGCCGCTATGAGTTGGAATCGACTCGACGGCACTGGGTTTGGTTTGGTCTTGGTTTTAGCAGCCCTGCCCCATAGAGTTTCCAAGGCTGTAATCTTTACAGGAGCAGATTACATCTTTCTCCTGCTGAGTGGAGCTGAGTGGCTGGTGGGTTCCGAACTGCCGACCTTTCGGTTAGCAGTCGAGCACTTAACCACTGTGCCACCAGGTCTGCTGCGGCAGGTCCTAGGAGAATAGAATTGCTGGGGGTGTGTGGTGGGGGGATGGGGGGGTGGGGAGATGGGGGATGGGGGGGTGGGGAGATGGGGAGCGAGAAAAAAAAGTTCTTTCCTACCACCCAAATAAAAAGTTGAACATTCAAATGTCCTAATGAGACAGGCAAGAGATCAGACTGGCTATAATTAAAAGGCCTTTGACTCAGTATTCTTAGAATCTAAACCTAAGTGCAGACCACTATATGGCTTTTACTACTGGAACTGGAAGAGGTGCTTACACAAGACAAGGGGCCATATTTCCTGTCTCTACATGCTTGACCAGCTATAAATTACTGACAACCCTCCCGAGTTGTTTTTCAAGTCCCCCACCAGGTGCAGAGTATGTGCAGTAAAAATCAAGGTAACCTATGAATGACCTTCCACATGAGATAATCATGAACAAAGATCCCTTGCCGAGACTCAAACCAAGATCCAGAGACATCATGCATGTGCAGCATCCCAGAATAAGTCCTGTTCTACACCCCAGCAGCCCTTGCGACAGACTCCATCTTAGTTCCGACAACCTCTGAGAGGAAATCCATCTTGAATTCCAACTGTGCATGCATTTGATTTTCATAACCCCTCCCCTTCTCCTGAAAATCTCCACCCATCCAATGAGTGAAGAAAACCTTTCATAAACCCTAGGAAACCCTTTTTGATGACAGACTGGAGGCTAGCATAGGTGGAAACCCCTCTCCATCTCTCCCTCGCGAGCCTTTTTTACTTTCTTTCTGTCCCTAATAAACCTTTGTTCGTGTGGCACCTCTGAGCCTCTGCTGGTCATTCTTGGTCAGAAGAAGGTAAGAACCTAAGCAGGGCTTAGTCCCGAGCTGGGAAGCCCTGCCCTGTAAGACTAAGAAAAATAATTGTCAACTTCAGCAGTAAGACAGTTCAACGTTAATTTTTTTGTCCTGTTTATTAGCAACTACTGATATTTGCAATAAACAGTGAAGTCCTAAAAAGAAGATTCTACTTTGGAAAAGGTAATTCATTTCCGTCCAGCCTGTTTCTTCTAGTATATTCCTCTCACTGCGTGATGGTTAAGGTGGCAAATTTCCTAGTTTCCTGAACATCCTTTCCCTTCAAATACTTGATGATAGCACAGAGAACTTGTCTTGAGAACAGAAAAAAGTATTTTAAAAGCACGGGCATGGAATGGGGGGGTGGGGGGCAGACAGGACCTTCAAACGCTAGGGAAGCTGTGGCAGCTCTGAGTTTCCAGGAGTGGCTCGTTAGGGAGCGGACAAAGCCGGGAAGAGGCTTGCGGTAGCGGTCCCCAGGGTCCCCTGATGGGTTTTCAGTCTGAGGCTTTGAGGAGGCGTCAGTGGTTTCTGCAGCAACTGGAAAGACTAGGGATGAGAGGATCTCAGCTAGAGATCTGAGGATTCAGACGGCAGCACCGCTCAGATGTGAGCTGCAGTAGTCATTGGCCGGCTTGTTGAGACAGATGGCTGGGTCCTGCCCCAGCATCTCCCAATCAACAGGTCTGGGGCAGTGACTACAAATTTGCATTTCTAACCATTTCCCTAGTGACACTGATGCTTCTGGTCGCGGAACCACGCTTCGAGAACCACTAACATAGGGTCTGTATAAGTTGGAATCAGGTCGATGGCAACAGTTAACCTGAAGCCTTGCTGGTCTGAGAGTGGTCCATGAACCCTGCACCATCAGCATTATCCAGGATCTCCTTAGAAATGCAGATCTCAGGCCCAGGGAGCCCTGGTGGCACAACAGTTAAGCACTCAGCTGCTAACTGAAAGATTGACAGTTGGAACCCAGCCAGCAGCTCCGGGGGAGAAAGACCTAGCTATCTGCTCCCATAAAGCTTACAGCAGAGGAAACCCTATGGGGCAGTTCTACTCTATCACATGGGGTCTCCATGAGTAGGAATCGACTCCACGGCACTAGCTCCTAACTCTTCCATCAGCTATGTCTTCTAATTGTTACTCATCACAGTTAAAACTCTTGGTGAACTCTATAAATGCAATTGGGTCATACTCCAGACCTATTGCACCAAAATTCATTTTGACAAGATTCCTATGTGATCCGTGTGTACATTAAAGTTTCGGAAGTCTTCATCTTCTTCAGAGGAGGCTGGGTAGGGCCGGCAGTTTGCACTGGACTGCTGCTGAAAACAAAAGTTGGCGGTTTCAACCAGGGCTTCCAGGGGTTCCTTGAGGTTCGAACCCCTGCTGAGAATTTGCATTTGTATCAAGTTTTGATGCCAATGCTGCTGGTTAGGGACCAAATCTGAGAATCTCGAGTAAAGCAGTGGTTCTCAAAATTTATTACTGTATACGTAAGAATCACTTAGGGATCTTGTTAAAATGTAGATTCTGATTCCATATATCTGGGGTGGAAATACAAATTCTCAGTAAGAGTTTGAACTGGAACGAATTGGTTCAAAGCCCGGGTTTGAACCCACCCAGCAAGCGGCTCCTCAGAAGAAAAGCCTGGAGATCTGCTTTCGTAAAGATTACAGCATAGACAACCCTCTGGGGCAGCTCTAGTCTGCACACATGGGGTCGCCATGAGTTGGAACCTACTCGATGGCAGCTACCAACAACAACAGATCTTTGTGTCAACCCCCCTCATTCTGCAGATGAGGAAAATTAAATTAGAATGGGTAAGTACCTTGCTGGAGGAGGAGGAGAGCTGACAGCAGGTGCCTCGGCTTGGTGCCTTCCCACCCTGGACGCACATTAGGTATCACTTGGAGAGCAAATACTGACACCTGGGCCTCACCCCAGAGATTCCAATGTGACTGATCTGGGGTGGGATCCTGGGCCTGGGCAGTGTTTTAAAGCTTCCAGATGATTCCAATGTGTAGCCGGGGTTACGCCCTGATAGAGTCCACGTTTAAGACTAAGTTTTGAATCGTCATCCCATTCGCCTCACTGAAAAACTATTTGAAACTTGTTTTCAAACGTCCTTCTCCACAAGAGTTTCTTCTTGGAAAACATTCCAAGGCCCTTTTAATTACGATCTTCATTTGGGATTTTTTTTTCTGGTCAGAATGTGTCCTCCCTGGCCCCACTCCTTCTATGGTGGTGGTTGGTTGCCACGGAGTTGATTCCTGCTCGTGGTGAGCCGGTGTGTCTCTCAGCAGGACTGTTCCATAGGTCTTTGGATGGCTGTGACCTTTTGGAAGCAGACCATTAGCCACTCTTCTGAGGCACCTCTGGGTGGGTTGAACCACCAACATCTCTAGCTAGTAGTCGAGCACTTAACTGTTTGTACCACCCAGAGACTTCCATCCACTACATCTAAACCAAAAAACCAAACCCATTGCCATTGAGTCAATTCCAACTCATAGCAACCCTATAGGACACAGTAGAACTGTTCTGTGGGGTTTCCAAGGCTATAAATTTCCACAGAAGCAGACAGCCACATCCTTCTCCTAAAGAGCAGCATGGTGGGTTCTAACCACTGACCTTAGGGTTACCAGCTGAATGCTTAACCACTTCACCACCAGGGCCCCTCCCCACTACATGGACTTCCTATTCATTTCATACCCCAACCCCAGGAAAACCATTTCTTTGTAAGCACATCCTAGAAACCACCTCCTCCCCTGCCTGATGCAAGGGCCACACTGTATTCTCTTTGAAGATTCTTGCTGCTTCTTTTTTGTTTTGATAGGGACCCAACCAGGACTGAATGACAACTAAAGAAAGAACAAAAAGGAGAGGGGAGCATCCCAAGAACTCAGGGGAGGAAACTGGGCTGAGGAAGATGGGCAGTTGCCTGTCTAAGGGGACAAAGTCCTTTCCTTAACCCACCAGTCAGCACTAGAAGGAGCAGACACACAGTGGAGAAAGTCATTGGAGGCCAAAGCTGAGTGAGTTAGCAAGAGTTCTAACACTCCCCACTCCCAAATGCTGTGTGGTCTGTTGGCAGCCTCCTCACACTGATTCATGGGCTTGTGTTTGAGACACTAGAGGCAGGAGGGCTTTGGAGTTTTCTGTTAAAGTCCACTGACCACAGATTACTAAGCTGACACCTATAGTCAAAAAAAAAAAAAAGATGTTTGGTTTATTGGACTTGCTGCAGCAGGAGAGAACGCCCCCCAAGATGAGTGGGGAGATTCGGGACGAAGGAGTTGGGAGGAGCTTTTGGCAGGATTAGGGTTGTGCTGGATGATTCTAAAAAGGGGTTAGGGAAGGGGTGGGGGCAATTCGGGATTGGATGATGTCTCGAAGGGGGCAATTTGGTAATTAGATACCTACGGGAGCGCTGGAGTTGGTTGTCATTGGTGAAGGAGCAGCAGTTACCCAGACTCGTCAGAAGAGGGCGAAGTTTCGTCACGTTTGTGTTTGGAGAGTGGCCTCGTCTCTGTCTTGTTCCAAACCTGTGAGGGGAGGAGAGGACCTGACTGAGTGCTGCTTCTGTGCAGTTGGGAAACCATAGTCTGACTGCCAGCAAGATAAGCTTTCAGTTCCTCAGTTTAAACCCAGTGTTTCCCTTGAGATCCCAAGAAGATTCTATCCTTATTTCTGGCCTCTACCATCCCTGTTCTCTTCTGAACGGTTACCTTGTACTTCAGAGACAGGTCAGTGATACAAACACAAGATACAAGTGCAGAACGGACGGTACATTGTTTTTTTATGTGTGTCTGTGTGTCTCTGTGTGTGTTTGAAATATGCAATATCAAATTATTTCCCTACAAATTTTGTAATTGTTATTGTTGTTTTGTTTCCTAGCTTTGCAGGTACCCTAAGCACATGCTTAGCCTGCCTCATGGGTAATTCAGCCCTAGTAAATCACACCGAAACTATAACAGCTATGAAAATGAAGTCCAGGCTGCCTGTGACTTACAGACACTCAAGGTAGGAGGAACCCACACAGTACAGTACTTAGAAACTGGTGCTATCCCAGGAGCCCCAGCAACTGCTCTGCACAAGTTCCTAGTTATATTCCAATGTCTGTTCTTTCCTTCTGTAAGTAAAGAATCTTTGATTTTTAGCTGGGCGTATGTCTAGAATAATGACTAGATTCCCAGAACAAAATTCTACCTCAAAAAGGGAGACCAGACTTGCTGGCCTGACAGAGAGTAGTGAAACCCTGAGAGTGTATGGCCCCCAGACACCCTATCAGCTCAGTAATGAAGTCACTCCTGAGGTTCACCCTTCAGCCAAAGATTGGACAGGCCTATAAAACAAAATGAGACTAAAGGGGCACACCAGCCCTGGAGCAAGGACTAGAAGGCAGGAGGGAACAGAAAAGCTGGTAATAGGGAACCCAAGGCTGAGAAGGGAGAGTGTTAACATGTCGTGAGATTGTTAACCAGTGTCATAAAACAATATGTGTACTAACTGTTTAATGAGAAACTAGTCTGTTCTATGAACCTTCATCTAAAGTACAACAAAAAAATTAAAAAAAGATTACATTCCCCAGCTTTTTTTGCAGGGAGTATGATCATGTCTGTAAGTTCTGGCCATTGGGATGTGAGCAGAAGAAGTGTCATGTGTGGAAACTGGGAAATGTCTTCAAAGGAATTGCCTTTTTTTTGTCCAATTCTCCTTCCTTCTGTCAGAAGACAAGATGGCTGGAACTCAGCAACCATTTTGGGCCATGAGGTGGGAGTCACACAGTAAGGATGGCAGAGCAATAAGATAGAAGGAGCCTAGGTTCTTCATGATCATGGGGCTTCTATAGCAGAAACTTACTTCTGGACTTTATTTACCTGAAAAATAAACTGTATTGTTTCAACCAGTGTTAATTTGGAGCCCTGGTGGTGCTGTGGTTAAGAGCTCAGGCTGCTAACCAAAAAGTCAGCAGTTCAATTCCACCAGCCACTCCTCGGAAATCCTATGAGGCAGTCTACTCTGTCCTATAGGGTCGCTATGAGTCAGAATTGCCTTGACAGCAATGAGTTATTTTGGCTTGGTCACTTGTAGTGCAATCTAATCCTAGTGAATATTTTAAGACCCTTCTCTAAGAAGGACTCTTCATCTCATCTTTATGGTTCATCTAGTTTCTGATCCATACTCTGTCTTGTCCACCTGGGCTCTGGCCTTCCTGGTTATTCCTTTCTGTTCCCTAAACCTCTGCTCTGAGTCCCAGTTGCTGGCCTACAGATGGGCTCCTTCGCCCCACTCTGGACCTCTCCACCCTCACAGCCCTTTTCTGGCTTTGTTCCAGGAAGGCTGGACTAGCCATGTTATACAAACTACAGACTCTGAGAACAGCTGTAGGGCCTAGCCGAGGAGGAGGCCGTACAAAGCAGAAATAACCCAGGGATGCGTACTCATCAGAACATGCTCACTGAAAAGTCATCTCTGTCCAGGACTCCCTCCTTGCCCTCCCCACCTTCCTCACCTCTTCATTTCATTCTGGGTCAAAATTTCTCCCTGTTGGGGCCATTTGGGTTTAAAATGCACACATAACAGAATGCAGCCAAGAGTTAAAGGACTATTTTCCATGTGCAGTGTTAAAACCAAAATTATAGTAAGCCAGTAATAGAAAATGATTGAAGTTTATTGAATATACAGTTTGCAAATTGGTGTAACATTTCAACAGATCCTTCTACTCCAGCTTATGGCAAATAGAACAATTTGTAGTCAGTAGGTGTTATGGATTGAATTGTGTCCCCTCCCCCCTGAAATGTGTGCCAACTTGGCTAGGCCATGATTCCCAGTATTGTGTGATTGTTCGCCACTTCAGTCATCTGAGTGATTTTCCTGTGTGTTGTAAGTCCTAACCTCTCTGATGTTAATCAGGCAGGATTAGAGGCAGTTATGTTAATGAGACAGAACTCAATCTACAAGATCAGGTTGTACCTTGAGTCAATCTCTTTTGAGATAAAAGAGAGAAGCCAGCAGAGAGACAGGGGGACCTCCTACCACCAAGAAAGCAGAGCTGGAAGTGGAATGAGTCCTGAGATGCTCCTAGATCAGGGGAAGATTGATGACAAGGACCCTCTCCCAGAACCAACAGAGATAGAAAGACTTTCTCTGGAGCTGGCACCCTGAATTCAGACGTCTACACCCCTAGACTGTGAGAGAATAAACTTCTCTTTGTTAAAGCCACCCCCATGTGGTATTTGTGTTATAGCAGCACTAGATGACTCAAAAAAAAAAAAAAAAAGACAATAGAATTCTATACAGTATTGTCTTGAAGGACAATTAAAATAATTACTGATTTACCCTAAAACATAGCTCTAGTCTGACCTCTGGAGTTTCTGTTGAAACTGGACATAGGTAATTCTTTAAAAGAACACAAGGCCTAAAGCAAAACATTCTTAGTAATTAATCTAGACCACTGTTTGGTCTGAAGGTGATTTTCAGATAACCAGTTTCGTCGAGGCTCAAGGTTCAAAGATCATCTCAGGAAAATAGGTTGGATGGGTCACCTCAACCTCCGAGAACTGGACTCCACGAGAATTAAAACTTCGTTTCTCAGCAGTTTGAGTTTCATTCAATTTCTTATTTTATTCATTCCTTCATTAAACAAATATTCATGGAGAGTCTGTTTCTATATCCTAAGCCAGTGAACAAGACAGATAAGGACCCTGCTTTCATGCAACTTATGCTCTTAGACAGGAAGCCAAGAATACACAAACAAAAGAGCTAGTGAATGAAAAGGGCATTCCAACTTGTTATTAGTGCCACAAAAAAATATAAAACAGAGCATTGTGATAGTTCCTGGGGAGGACATCATTCCGAGAAGGTCTCTGTCACAGGGGAGAGGGCCTGGAGGCAGAAATGAGTCTGGCGAGTTTGAGGACCAGAAAGAAGGCCTGTGCTGAGCCCAATGAGCAACTAGCAAGAGGCTGGCCTTGAAGAGGTAGGCAGGGGCCGGCTCAGGCAGGTCTGGTGGGCCGCACTGAGGTGGTTGAGCTTTATTCTAAATGTAATGGGATGCTTTAGGAGAGTTTTTTCCTACCCTCTAGCCTCTTGATATATGCCAAGTTGAGAGGCTGAGGTAAGGGATTCTAGACAGTAAGGAGGAGAAAGGTTAACCTTCTTGAATACACTGGGGAGTAATGCAGATAGGCTCTACTCCTCCCACCCTTATATTGGCTTCCTGTTTTTTTTTTTATAGTGGCTGCAACAGATTACCACAAATTTAGTGGCTTAAAACAACACAAATTTATTGTCTTAGAGTTCTGGAGGTCAGAAATCCCACACGAGTCTCACTGAACAAAAATCAAGGTGTCAGCAGGGCTGTGTTCCTTTACATTTTACTGATGTCTTGGGGACAATCAAGTTTGCCTGCCTTTTCCGGTTTCTGCAGGCCACCCACATTCCTTGGCTTGTGGCCCCCTTCCTCTATTTTTAAAGCCAGCAAGAGCCAGTAGGATCCTTCTCATTTTGCATCTCTCTGATCTTTCCTTTGTTGTCCCATCGCTCTCTGATCACAGCCTAGAAGGTTCTCAGCTTCAGGTTCTCCAACTCACGTGGAATTCCATCGGCTTCCCCCAGATAACCGAGGGTAATCTCCCATCTCAAGGTCCTTAACCGTGATCACATCTTCAAAGTCCCTCTTGCACGTGAGGTAACATGTGCAAATCCTTAGAATTAGGATACGGTATCTTCAGGTGCCGTTACTCTGCCTACCATACCGCCAATCCTTAATTTACACTGCCCACAGCAAGAGTTCCCAAAATCCTTTTTCCTGCCCCACCCATTTCTCCCGAAAGCCATGCAGGCTCACAGGGGACCTCGGCTCAGCGGAAAACAGGCTGGGCGTTTGTTTGTACTTTCCCGGCCTCGGCCTTCCTCCACGCCCCACTGATGACCGGGAACACGGGTCCTCCTTCCCTCACTTCTGTCCCTTCCTAGACCTCGCCGCTCACAGCGCCAATGGGCTTGACCCGCAGCCAGGACACCCAGATTTCTCCAAGTCCCAGCCGCTGAGCTCCAACGAGACCTGGGATAGTACTTGCTACCACCGACCCACCTCTTGCAGGCCCAGGCTCTTCCCAGTCCCGCGTCCGGCGGGTGTCCAGCCCCGGGTTCTAGGCCCGCCAGGGGGCGCTGGCCGCCCTCGGGCCCCAGTCCCCGCGCAGCCGGCGCCCTAGCTGAGACCGCCCTGCGCAGCCGTCTCCATGGCGCTGGACCCGACGCGCGAGGCCCGCCCGGCTGGGGACTCAGGACGCGTGCGCCCAAGTGAGTTGGGGGCGCACGGCGGAGAGCCGGGGGGCGAGGAGAGTGCCCGGCGAGGAGCCAGGTTGCTCCAGCACCCCGTACCGTGCGGCGCCGGTTAAGTGTTCGGGGCTTAGTGGAGATCGTGCGCGCTAGCGCCTCTCCATGCCGTCCCGAGGTCCACCACCTCCACCCGACCCGGCTCTCCGCAGGGTAGGGGTGACTTTGTGCACGGGGTACGTAGCTAGAATTCTCTTAGGAAGTTTCTATACATTAAGATTGTTGCATGAATTGAAAGCCTTGGAAATGGGAGAGGGCAGCAGTCCTTCCTTGCCTGCCCTCCCTCCCTCCGTCCCCTGCGAGGCATCCCTCTGACCGTTCGGCCAGCAGCAGCCAGTGCTGGTGAGCAGGGGACTCAGAACCGGGCTTTTCTCTGCCTCCACTCCGGACAGACCCGCCCCCACCCTACTCTCCTTCCCTCGGTCCATACCCGACCGCCAAAGAGAGTCAGATGAGATGAATAAAACCTAGGACAGGGTGGGCCACATATGTTATGCGGTAAACAAACAAACAACCCCGGTGCAAGGAGTCCATTCCGACCCCTGGCGCTTGTCTACTGACAGAAAGGTTGGTGGCTAGAACTCACCCAGCAGCGCTGTGCAAAAAAGGCCTGGAGATCGCTTCCATAAAGATCACAGCCAAGAAAACCCTATGGAGCTCAGTTCTATTCTGTGACACTTGAGGTCACCACATACAGGGTAGGCCTCTGATAAGTATTCCTCCATGAAACAAGCAATCAGTGCTGGCGTTGAGCACGTAGGTGTTTGCTAAACTGAACTACAGTGTTTCATTTACTGAATATGAAAATGACATAAAGAAACGCTCATGATATTAGGTGAAAAAAACCTCAAGATTCAGAAGGGTCTTAATAGAGTATTTACAGAATGACTCCATTTTTGTGTATATGTGTGTGTAGTTTATGCCTCTTTAAATACCTAGAAAAGGCTGGTGGGAAATACTCCAAAATGTGAACACTAATGCCATATAGCACCTTGTAAGAGGGATGGTGTAGTGGTTAAGGATTTAGGCTCTGCAGCCAGACTGCCTGAGTTTGAATCCCAGCTGCACCACTTAACAACTGTCTGACCTTACCCAAATTACTTAACCTCTCTATGCCGCAGTTTCCCCATCTGACCACTTACATGCCAGGCTCTGTCATGTTGCTGTTAGCTGTTGTTGAGTTGGCTTTGACTCCTGGCTGCCTTATGTGTAGCAGAAGGAAATGTTGCCCAGTCCTGTGCCATCTTCATGATCTTTGATATGCTTGAGCTCATTGTTGTGGCTATTGTGCCAGTCATCTCATGGAGGGTTTCCCCTGTTTTCACTGGCCCTCTACTTTACAAAATGTGGTGTCCTTTTCTAGTGATTGGTCTTTCCTGATGGCCTGTCTGAAGTAAGCAAGATGAAGTTTCACCATCCTTGCTCCTAAGGAGCATCTGGTTTTATTTCTTCTAAGACCGATTTGTTTGTTCTTCTGGCCGTCTACAGTTTATTTTTCACCAGCACTACAATTTGAATGCATCAGTTCTTCTTCTGTCTTCCTTTTTTATCGTTCAGCATATGAAGCAATTGAAAATACCACAGCTTGGGTCATGTGGACCTTAGTCATCAAAGTATTGTCTTTGCTTTTTAGAACTTTAACTCGTTATTCCTCACAACAACTCTGTGAGGTAGTTACTGATTGTTATCATCCTCTTGTTACTAGTGAAAAAAACTTTTTATAGGTTATCTCATTTAATCCTTACAAATGCCTAAAGAGGTGTGATTCCTGCCATTGTTACAGATGAAGAATATGAGGTTCTGAGAAGTAAAAACAGTGAACCATGGTCATCTTATGTCATCATTAAGGTTGTGTGTCAACTTGGCTGGGTCATGATGCTCAGTGGTTTGGCAGTTACGATGTACTTTAGCAGTCATATAATGATGTAATCACCTCCATGATGAGATCTAATATAATTCTAATATAGTGTGATCACCTCCATGATGGGATCTGCTGTGAGTAGCCAATCAGTTGAAAGGAAGTTTCCTTGGGTGTCTGGCCTGCATCCAATGTAGGTGGGCTTTCTGGCAAGGCTCACTGGCTTTTGCTTGTTCTGAATCCTGCAGCTGGCTCCTGTTCATCTGACCTCTGGTTCTTGGGACTTGAGCTAGCAGCTTTCCTGCTGATCTTGGGATGTGTCAGCCTCCTTGGTGTGGATCTTGAGTTCATCAGCCCCTACAGCTATGTGAGTCAGAGAAGCCTCCAGCCAGACCTATGGATTTGGGGCTTTCTAGCCTCTGCAACCACACGAGCCAATTCTTTGATCTAAATCTCTCTCTCTCTCTCTTCCTCTCTCTCTATATATAGCTGTACAGATAATTAAAACAGAGAGTGTGATGGAGATGAACTGAGGCCATTCTGAAGAGTTGACATGAAACTGAAAAATTAACAACGGGAAGAAATCACCTCTGAGAAGAAGAGGGGTAGGAGCTTTTCCGGTAGAGGAAACAGCTGGTGCAAAATCAGCTGGAACAAGCTGGATTGTGTTTAAGGAAACAAAAGAAGGCCAGCATGGGAGAGAATAATATGGGGTAAGGCTGAGATGAGTTGAAAACCTAGACAAGGCCTAGATCACACTGTGGCTTTATAAGCAAGAGTAATGAGTTTGATTTGTATTAGAAGTGCAATGGAATTTCTTCTCCTGCCTAGGACAGAACAGTTTGCAGCAGAACCACGTTTTTGTAGAGAACAACTTTAAGTCAGATTAAAAAAAAAAAAATCAGATTGAAAGCATCAGTGAGTTTCCAAGGCAGTCAGGACTGGAGTGGCCAAAGCCAAGGTCCTGGAGAAAAGGGAACCACAATATGTTTGCTGTTACCCCCTTAAAGCATTTGTTGATTCTTGGAGCAGACCTAAAGACTGAGAAATGGGACAGAGAGCAATGGTTAAGAAGCAGAAAAGCCAGCAGAGATTTTGGCTATCTCATGAAGCTGGAGCAGCAACAGTTGGAGTTTGGAGTTGCCAAAGCAGCCAGGACTTGAAAAGCCAAAATCCTGGACCACAACTACCACAATCTCCACCAGACTGAGCCCAGAACAACTAGGTGGTGCCCCGTTACCACCACCAACTGCTCTCGCAGGAATCACAGTAGAGGGTCCTGGACAGAGCTGGGGGTGGGGGGTGAGGGTGGCAGGAATGTAGAACAAAATTCAAATTCACAAAAAAAGGCAAAACAAAAACCCAGGCTTGTTGGTCTGGCAGAGACTAGAGAAACCCTGAGAGAATGGCCCCTAAACAGACACCATTTTATCTCAGTACTGAAGTCACTCCTGAGGTTCGCCCTTCAGCCAAAGATGAGGCAGGCATATAGGGCCAAGAATAACACTTGTGAGGAACGTGCTTCATAGTTGAATCATGTATACAAGACTAATGGGCACACCAGCCCAAAAGCAAAGGCGAGAAGGCAGAAAGGGACAGGAAAACTGGATGAATGAAAATAGGGAAACTGGGGTGGAGAAGGGGAGAGTGTTGACACATTGCAGGGTTGGCAACCAATGTTACAAAACAATTTGTTCACTGTTTAATGAGAAACTAATTTGCTGTGTAGACTTTCACCTGAATCATAAAAAAAAAAAAGAAAAGAAAAGTCAAAATCCTGACTAAAAGGGAGGTACAGGGAAATGAGCCAGCCAGTCTGTTGTATTCCTCTCGAGGCTGTACAGGACAAGAGGCTAAAGAGCAGTTTTCAGCAGTCTCACAGTGCTGATAAGATAAACATTGAAGTTCAGGACCCCCAAAGAGGGGGAACCATGGAAATACCCTAGGCTGTCATTTGGGTGTTAGGAAAGGGGGCAAACCAAAAACAGACCAAGCCTTTCAAAAAAGTGCAGTCTAGCACTGAGTCAGCTCAGTTCCTGAATAAATTAAGGTGGTTTTTCCATCCTAAGTGCCTAGCAGAAAAGTGCTGCTCAAACTTTAGCAGGCAAGAGTCACCTGGAGAGCTTGTTAATACAGGTTTTGAAGCTGCAATCTCAGAGATTCTAAGTTACTAGGCCTGTGGTAGGGGCCCAAGAGTTTATTAACAAGCTCCAAGGTGATGCTGATGCTGCTGGTCTAAAGACCCCACTTTGAACAGTAAGGACCGTGATAATAGGATGGACCTTCTCTGGAAGAAGATAATATCCAGAGCTTCCTATTTTTTTAATACATAATCTCTAATACTCAGTAAAAAATTACCAAGCGCAACAAGAAACAGGACCAAGAGATAAAAAGGGATATTGAGAAGACCAACAGGTGACACGGGTATGAAAATAATCAGATATGGACTTTAAAATACTATTAGTTAAGAAAATAGATAACGAGATGGAGATTTTCATCAGAGAACTAAAACCTATAAAAGAGGATATAGTGGAGGTTTTAAAACTGAAAAATAGAATAATTGAAATGAAGAATTCAAAAGGTGGGTTTAACTGCAGCTAAGATCTTGCAGAAGAGAGGGAGATACATCAGTATCTCATTAGTTATCTCATACATCAGTATACATCAGGAAGATACATCAGTAGGAACTATTAAGGATGAAGCAAACAGGAGACAGAGGTTGAAGAAGCTCTATGAACTCCAAACAAGATAAATGCAAAGAAACTCATGCTTGGGTACATCACGGTAAAACAGCTGAAAACTAAAGGCAAAGGTAAAATTTTAAAAGCAGCCAGAAAAAAGGCATATTAACTTAAACAATAAGGTGTGTCTTCTCAACAGAAATTATAGAAGCCGTGGTGGCACAGTGGTTAAGAGCTCGGCTGCTAACCAAAAGATGGACAGCCGTTCCTCACCACTATGCGTCAGAACCAACTCGAAGGCAACACGTTTTTTTGTTTGTTTGTTTTTTTAAGATAATGAAGTGACATCTTTGAGCGCTAAAAGAAAAACTGCCGTCAAAAAATTCTATACAAAGGAGAAAATCCTTCAAACGTGGAAAGGAAATGAAGAACCCATCCAGACAAACAAAATCTGATTTAATTATTTTCCTGCAAACTAGCACTGAAAGAAATACTAAATTTCTTTGGACAAAAAAAAAATGATCCCAGACAGAAATATGGAATGTAGGAAGGGATGAAGAGTGCTATATAAGAGTACTATGGGGGTAAATAAAAATTAACACTGTGCAGAAATAAATGTAGAATTAAAACTCAATAACACAAAAGATGGGAAAGAATTAAATGAAGATAAAACATTCTTTGTATTGTTGTTAGGTACTGTCAAGTTGGTTCCGACTCCTAGCAACCCTATATACAACAGAATGAAACACTGTCCAGTCTTGTGCCATCCTCACAACTGTTGCTATGTTTGCACCCATTGTTGCAGCCACTGTGTCTGTCTGTCTCCTGAGGGTCTTCCTCTTTTTCACTGACCCTCTACTTTACTAACCATGATGTCCTACCCCAGGGACTGGTCCCTCCTGATAACATCTCCAAAGTATGTAAGATGAAGTCTCGCCATCCTTGCCTCTAATGAGCATTCTGGCTGTACTTCTTCCAAGACAGATTTTTTCTTCTGGCAGTCCATGGTATGTTCAATATTCTTCACCAACACCACAATTCAAAGGCATCATTTCTTCTTTGGTCTTCTTTATTCAGTGTCCAGCTTTTGCATTCATATGAGGCAATTGAAAACACCACGGCTTGGGTCAGGCGCACCTTAGTCCTCAAAGGGATGTCTTTGCTTATTACACTGTAAAGAGGTCTTTTGCAGCAGATTTGCCCAATGCAATGCATCGTTTGATTTCTTGACTGGTGCTTCCATGGGTGTTGATTGTGGATCCAAGTAAAATGAAATCCTTGACAACTTCAATTGTTCTCTCTGTTTATCATAATGTTGCTTATTAGTCCAGTCGTGAGGATTTTTGTTTTCTTTATGTTGAGGTGTAATCCATACTGAAGGCTATGTATGGATCATCAAAAAAGTTCTTCAAGCCCTCTTCACTTTAAGCAAGCAAGGTTGTATCATCTGCATATTGGAGGTTATTAATGAGTCTTCCTCCAATCCTGATGCCCCATCCTTCTTCATATAGCCCAGCTTCTCAGATTATTTGCTCAGCATACAGATTGAGCAAGTATGGTGAAAGGATACAACCTTGATGCATACCTATCCTGATTTTAAACCACTCCATACCCCTTGTTCTGTTTAAGACTGCCTGTTGGTCTAAGTCCAGGATCTGCATGAGCACAATTAAGTGTTCTGGAATTTCCATTCTTCACAATGTTATCCATAATTTGTTATGATCTACACAGTCAAATGCCTTAGCAGAGTCAATAAAACACAAGTAAACATCTTCCTGGTATTCTCTGCTTTTAGTCAAGAGCCATCTGACGTCAGCAATGATATCTCTTCTTCTACACCCTCTTCTAAATTTGGCTTGAATTTCTGGCAGTTCCCTGTCAGTGCTGCAACCACTTTTGAACTATCCTCAGCAAATTTTACTTGGCATATGATGTTAATGATATTGTTCAGTAATTTCCACATTCTGTTGGATCATCTTTCTTTGGAATGAGCACAAATATTCTTTGTATTACAAAATAATTTTTATCAAACTATAATAAGTTTAGGGCCTTGGCTGTGCAGTGGTTGAGAGCTTAGCTACTAGCCAAAAGGTCAGCAGTACAAATCTACCAGCTGCTTCTTGGAAACACTATGGGGCAGTTCTACTCTGTCCTGTAGGATTGCTATGAGTCAGAATTGACTCGATGGCAACAGGTTTGGTTTTTTGGTATTTGTAATAAATTAAGGATGCATGTTGTAATCTCCAGTGTAACCATTAATAAATATCAAAAGAACATGAAACTGTCTAAGCTAATAGAAGGGAAATATAATAATTAAAAAATAGTGTACTAATCCAAAAGAAGGCAAGAAAGAAGAATCATAAAGCAGGTGGGGAAAAATAATAAAATGGTAGATTTAACTCCAAATATGTAAATATATCAAATAGTCCAATTACGAGATTAAGACAATTAGATCAGATATTTTTTTCTTTTTTAATAATATTTTATTGTGTTTTTGGTGCAAGTTTACACAGCAAATTAGGTTCCCACTTGACAGTTTCCACACAAATTGATCAGTGACGTTAGTTACATTTTTCACATTGTGTCAGCTTTCTCTCTAATTGTGTTCTGGTTGTTCCCTTTCCACTACTCGAGTTTCCCTGCCCCCTTATCTTCTCATCTTTGCATTGGATTAAATGTTGACCTTTTGGATTTATACAGATGGTTTTTTAATAGAGCACCGATCAAACAGGTAATATCCTTTATCCTTTATTTTGTGTGTCACTTTGCTTTTCTACTAAAAGGTGATCTCAAGGGATAGTTTTGTTCAAGGTTTAAAGAGTGTCCAGGGTGTCCTCAGTAGACCAGATTTCTTTTTAAAGCCTAAATATATGCTGCTTTCAAGTGACATGCCTTAACTCTAAGGACTCTGAAATGTTGAAAATAAAAGGATGGAATAAAAAAGACACCATACAAATACTAGCCAAGAGGAAGCTGGTAGAGTTATACCAATATCAGACAAGGTGAACACTAAGTCAGAGGTTCCCAAACTATCTTAGTCTCTCAGTACGTTTTTCACAGTACTGGAGGCCCAAAGGAAAACCTAACCCTTTTCTTTAACAGTTCAGTTAGGTCTCAACAGTCTAAGAAGTATTTATAACCTAATGACTGTGTAGCCATTTGAAAAAAATAACACACATACATTTAAATATATTGTCTTAGTTTACTGGTGCCACCATAACAGAAGTACCACAAGGGGATGGCCTTAAAAAATAGAAATTTATCTTCTCACAGTTCTAGAGGCTCAACGTCCAAATTAGGGTCTCAGCCATGTCGATTCCTTCAGTGGGCTTCTCTGCTAGTTTCTGGTGACTACTTGCAATGCTTGCCATTTCTTTGCGTTCCTTGGTATGTGTCTTCCCCCCGTGTGTGTCTCTGTGTCTGTTCTGCCCTATTTATAACCCAGATGTGATTATTAGGTTTAGGACCTACCCTACTTTCGTATGGCCTCGTTAACACCACAAAAGAAAAACCCTATTTCCAAACAGGATCACATCCAAAGGTACAGGGGCCAGGATGTCAATACATATTTTTAGGGACACAATTCAATCTATAACAGATGTATATATTTTTATTTAATCCTTAAACTCGTTGCTGTCAAGTCAGTTCCAACTCATAGCAACCCTATAGGACAAAGTAGAACTGCCCCATAGAGTTTCCAAGGAGCAGCTGGTGAATTTGTACTGCTGATCTTTTGGTTAGCAGCCGAGCTCTAAACCACTGTGCCACCAGGGCTCCATTTAATTCTTAAGTAACTACAATTACTTATTAATGGGATGTTTATACCTGTTGAATACTGCAGAGCTTCTCAAACCTTGAAATCAGATACCGCCACCCTCATTTCTTGTTCTACATTGATTTTCACATGGACTTCTTTTTTTCCACAGCAGCCTCCAAAAACCCAGCTTCACAAAGATATGATGTCATTGAAAGGAATGTAGCGCTGTGGTAGTTTTATAATATGTCCACAAATTCTTTCATTCACCTCCCTTCAAGAGATGGAGCTTCGCTCTGCTCCTCCTCAGAGTGAGCTGAATTGAGTGATTCCCTTCTAATGAACAGACTGTATGGAAGTAATGGTACATGTCTTCTGAGACAAGATCAAAAAAAGCACTACAGCTTCCTCCCTGCTCTCTCTCTCTCAGGTCACGTGCTCTGGGGGAAATCAGCTGCCATGTCATAAGGTCACTCAAATAGCCCTATGCTGAGGCCCACATGGTAAGAAACAGCCTTCCTATCAACAGCAGTGAGCCATCTGAGAAGCAGACCCTCTAACCCCAGTCAAGCCTTCATATGATACAGCTCCAGCTGGCATCTTGACTGAAACCCCATGAAAGACCCTGAGCAGAACCACTCAAATTCCTGACCCACAGAAAGTGTGAGATAATAAAAATGTGTTGTTTTAAGCCACTAAATTTCAGTGTAACTATTATACAGCAATGGATTGTTAATACAAGCATAATTTTAATTTGAAACTGTAAACTATCTCCAACTAGTACTTTAGCATCTAACAGATGTTGCTGGAATGTCTTGAAAATTTAAAATATTCCACAGTGCCTCTGAGTTTGCTGCAGTGTCCCTAGGCACCTCAGTGGACAGTTTGGGAACTGTGGCTCTAAAACAGGAAGCATTACTAGAGAGAACGAGGGCTATTAAATACTGGCAAAAGGATGGACATACCAGAAAGATCTAACAATTCTAAACTTGTAGGCACCTAATAACATAGTATCAAAATATATAAAACCAAAATTGACAGAACTAATCACAGAAACAGATAAATTCACGTCCATACATGTCTCTCAAATAACTGATAAAATAATAATATTTTTTTAAAAAATCAGTAAAGATACATGTAATGGGGAAACCATTGGAGAGCTTTCAGCAAAAGAGTCACATGATCTGATTTACATTTGAAAATATCACTCTGGCTACCAGGTGGAGAACAGACAAAAGAAGAGCAAGACGGCTGTTGAAGCCGTGAGGGAAGAAAAGTGATGGCGGTAGTTGCAGACAATGGAACTCCTTTTTATGTTTGCTTTTTCTCAGTAGCCCATGCCTTTTTTCAGTTTTCATAGGATGCGCCATCTGGCCTGGGTTCAACAAGGAGAGCCTCTTTTGATGTAAGCCAATAAACACAATATTTATGGACAGTCTCCAGCTAGAAACATTCCCATATGTGAAAACTCCAATCATTCCCATAAACTTTTGTCTCTGTGAACCCAGTTCAGATCCCCAACCACGATTACCTTAAGTCAGTACGTGGAAGCAACTTTTGGGGCTGGATAATTTAAGAGACAAAATCAGTACCAGCTTCCTGTGGCCAGCAGAATACTAGTAATATATCAATAATGGTAATAATGAAGCTTATTGAGCATTCCACCATGTGCCAGGCATTGCGGTAAGTGCTTTATAAACTTATCTCACCTAATCCTTAAAAGGAAACCCTGGCGGTACAGTGGGTAAGAGCTTGGCTGCTAACCAAAAGGTTGGCAGTTCAAATTCACCAGGCACTCCTTGGAAACTCTACTGGGCAGTTCTACTCTGTCTGCTAGGGTTGCTATGTGTCGGAACCGACTCAATAGCAATAGGTTTGGTTTTTGGTTTTTGAATCCTTAAAACAACTATGATCCATTTTGCAGATAGGGGAACAGTGGTGTAAAGAGGTTTTATAACTCATCTAAGGCCACACAACGAGTCATGTGGTGACCTGGCTAACACCCAGGTCTGCTTGCCTCCCAAGCCCGTTTGCTTAACAACTATGATATACTGCCTGGCAAGAATTGTGTTTCTAAAGAGATTCATGCCATTTTTAAGTCATAATCCCTTAGTGATATTTAGTATCCAATATTAATGCTAATTGAATTCCTTTATAATTGAGTTCCCTGGGTAAAGTACCCTTTTAAAGAATCTAAAGGAAAGGACACGGGCCCACAAATACAGAAATTAGAAATTGAACAGTTCCCTTCAGCTAGCTCTAGCTTGACTTCCGGTAACCCCTGTTCCCCTTTTAAGATAAATGAAATACCTTGAGATTTGTACAGAAGGCTGTGTGGGAATATCTGTCAATTTTTAGTGGGGGAGTGGCACTCTGCTCCTTACACAGACATCTGTGTGTTGGGTTTCAGGGTAAGTTACTCTTTTCAGAATCCAAGTGGAATCTAACACAATAAAACAATGCCAAAAGCAAAGGAAGGAAAAAACGCAAAAGGGACAGCCCTGCCCATCGTTCCAATTCTGCAGAAGTTTCTGAAAACATATGAGAAGCGTTGCGCACAGTCTCAGACGTTTGTGTGTCCAGCCATCAAAAGGGACCTGAAAACCAGCATCAACAGTGAACAGATTCTCAAGAAGGTGAGTGGACGTACGGCCTTGTTGCCTTATTCTTCTCCGAAATGAACTGACCGAGGTTCATCCCCGGGAACACAGGTCTCCAGCCCCAAACTAGCTGTGCCACTCCCTCTGCATTGCAGACCGAATGAAGGTCAGAGTCTCCCCCAGGCACTGGGAGGGTTAGCACCTCTCCTACCTTCCTGCTGTAACCTTGGACCTGCCTGTCCATCGCTTCAGCAGCCTGCCTGTTCTCACACCACTTCGCCATCTGGAATGGTCAGCCCTCCTTCCACTCCACATCTAGGAGGCCCCACTCAAGAGCTGCCCATCTTATTATCCTTGCAGGCCCTCCCCTCCCCAGTGCTCTGACCACCCACCTGGCTCCTCAGAGTCAATGCCTCCTTTCCTTGACCACTGCTGAGTCCACATCACTAGTCCACACTTGTGCGTGCCCATGTCTCCCCTCGTGAGGCCCATCTCACCTGGAATGAGGTCAACACAGTCACAAGTCTGACTCCCAAAGCACTGGATCCCAGAAAAACATTCTGATGTCATGTTTTCTGAGATTAAATCTAGGGACTGAGTGTGAGGGCAAAAGAGGAGAGGAGAGGCTGGCACTGGAACTAAATGGACAGCTATGGGGAAGGGGGCACTGGGGTGGCACAAACGGTTAACATGCTTGGCTGCTAACCAAAAGGTTGGAGGTTCGAGTCAACCCAGAGACACCTTGGAAGAAAGGTCTGGTGACTTCTTTCTGAAACATCAGCCTTTGAAGACCCTGTGGAGCACAGTTCTGCTCTGACACCCATGGCATTGCTGTGAATCAGAGTCCACATGAAGCAGCTCATAACTGGCAGTGCCCCAAGGACAGACTGGAGTGTGGGAGGATGCCTACATTGAACCTCACGTAAAAAGAACCACCTCAAGTTCCTCTTTAACCGTCTCTATTTTCCCCCCAAATTCTCATGTCCTGGAGTAGCTGCCCCTCCTCTCCTCCCCTTCAGCCTCTCTTCCCTCACCCATACCTGTCCTCCCCGATCTTTCTAATCCCTTCTTCAGTGATTCCTTCCCTGGGCTCCCTCACCATCTCCTGGCTCATCCAGTTGGAGGAGCTTCCCAGATCTATCCTTTTCGTGGTAAAATAATTACTAACTTTTTTTTTGTACTGTAAGTCTTGTAATTAGCCGTCAATTACTTAATCATAAATTTTGTTCAAATTTATATTCTCTACAGCAATGTTTTCCAAACTTTATTTATTTATTTTTTTTTCAAATTGCAATCTACCATCGGAAATACAACTGACACCATGACCCAGTACGTAAGTGATGTTAAGCTAGTGTGCAGAATTACGGCCAAACGGGCTGTTTATATTGGGTTGGTTGCTTAGGCTGGCTCTTCATTTTGATTTTGAATATCATCAAAATAAATGTTTCATGAGAAGTTATTATCCTTACTCCATAGAACGAACTTAGATATTCTTTTCTATTTTACTTAAAAAAAAAAACTGGGTTGTAACCTCTAAATTAATTTCCTGGCCCAATAATGGGCAGTAATCTGCTAGAAAATCTCTGCCATATAGGACTTTTCTTGGGGCCTTACACATAGCAGGAGCTTCCTAAGTCTATGATGCATGGTCACCACAATGCACACCTGATCCAGAGTTAATAATTATTTTAGATGTTCTAATGTAGTCTAATGACAATATTCCTTTTCTACATCTTCAGATGCATGGGAATCTCTTTATGCTGCACACCTGTAAGTTTTTTTCTTATATTCCAGTTCATTCTGGTGAGACCGGATGCCTCCCCGCCAAGCTTCCTACCAGTTTCCTTGGAACCTTTGCTCATGACAATTCAAGACGTGTGTTACACGCTGGGGCAAGAGCTGTGTATCTGGGGCCTTCAGCTGAGCAACCCAGAGGTTGCCAGACTTGTGAGTCATGGATTTTAAAATATTTTTTCAAAGCTTAAAATTTCATCTAAACATATTGCATTGTGCATTCAACCTATAGTTCATTTTGCTCTCAGTGCTATGCTGCAAGGTTTTCCTTAAAAAAAAAAAAAGGTATTTTTAATGAAATATTGTAAACTTATATAAAAATATAGAAAATAATAGAAATGACACCCATGTACCCACCACCCAGATATAACATGCTTTTTTTTTTAAGGACTAAAAATTGCAGATATTTACAAATACAATAGCTACAGCCTCATTTTACTTGCTCTCTCTGTATCTGCTTCCCCAGAAGTACCACTGGCCTAAAGTTGATGTGTATCAATCCCATGTATGTTTTAATACTTTCATTACATATGCAAATGTTTTTATTTACATAAATGGAATTCTATTGTATGTATCCTTTTGTGACTTACTTTTTTTACTTACATCGTCAGGAATTCTCACGTTCATTCATTTTGACTGCTATTATACGATATATAACTTTCAATCGTGAAAAATAGTTTTGCTGGTTATACAATTATCGATTAACCTTTTGTTTTGTTTTTTAACTGAGCTTCCATTATTGCTTATGAGAAGTCACATGTAGGGTTTGTTTCTGGAGGGGGAATATCAGGTAATTCAGACCAAGAAGATAATCTAGAAAACACACACACATTAGGCAAGGGACCCAAGAGAGGATGGAGGCCCAGGGAGGAGACATCACCAGGGACAGTTTTTTCTTGGAGGTATTTGATTTAAAGAGGAGGCAGTTGAGAAGCTGAGCAGTGCTTTTGACAGGCTTCAAATACTAGGAGACACTGATCACCTGGAGAAGGCCTAATTAACCCCCTTGCCTTGTGCTGGAATAGCGAAGGACTATAGTTTAGGAATAAAACTGAACCACAGGTAGATGAGTACTCAAGGGACTCTAGCTTAGTTTCTGATCACCTCAAGTCCTGAAATTGGATTGAGGGATCCTTGATTGCTGGTGCCTGCAAGGGTCCGGAAGAAAATGAAAATATTCCCTGGAAGACAATCATATTAACTTGGGTCTCAACTAATGTCTATAAACAATTTTGTAACGATAAAGTCAAGCATACCAAATTCCATCTTTATAATGTATATGAGACAAAGAAAATATAAGACAAAATCAAGATTTTGTCAAAGAACTGAATTGGCCTTCTAGAACTGAAAGAGACAATAACTGAGATCGAAGTCTCAGTGAATGGGTTTAACAACATATTAGGCAAAAGCAAATGCAGATCCTCTCTGGAGGAATCTATCTTCAGAGCGGAAAGAATTTCCATAACTATTTTCCATGAAATATGAGCTTATGGTAAAAAAGAAATCAGAAAAACACACAAAGAAGTATCACTCTGAGTAAGAGGTGGTAGAAGCAATAGACAGCAATATCAGATCCCAAAATGACTCAGATTACTGTAACTATGAGATTCAGGTTATAAAAGAAGTTTAAAATGTTCAAAGAAATAAAATCAGGGATTAAAAGGAAAAAAGAGTAAGAGACTAAAAAAAAAAAAAAAAAGATCACAATAGCCACTAGTGTTGTCCCTCAATCTCTACTCTCTCCTTCCTCCTTAAAAGTTATTTTATGATAATCAGACATTATAGTTTAGTTTTACATGGGCCAAAGGACTTGAACAAACCCTTTTCCGAAGAAGATATACAAATGGCCAATAAGGATATGAAAAGGTATTCAACATCATCAGTCACTGATGTTAGCTGCCATCAAGTCGTCCCGACTCATGGGAGTCCTGTGCACAAGAGCATTATACCATTTTTTTTTAACTGAACTTTAGATGAAGATTTACAGGACAAACTAGTTTCTCATAAATCAGTACACACATTGTTGTATGACATTGGTTAACAACCCCACGACGTGTCAACACTCTCCCTTCTTAACCCTGGGTTCCCTGTGACCAGCTCACGTGTTCCTTCCTGCCTTCCAGTCCCTGCCCCAGGGCTGGTGCACCCCTTTACTCTTGCTTTGTTCCATGGGCCTGATCAATCTTTAGCTGAAGGGTGAACCTCAGGAGTGACTTCATTACTGAGCTGAAAGGGTGTCCAGGGGGCCATATTCTCAGTGTTTCTCTAGTCTCTGTCAGGCTGGTAAGTCTGGGTTTTCTCTTTGAGTTAGAATTTTGTTCTACATTTTTCTCCAGCTCTGTTGGGGACCCTCTATTATGATCCCTGTCAGAGCAGTCAGTGGTGGTAGCCGGGCACCATCTAGTTGTACTGGACTCAGTCTGATGGAGGCCGTGGTAGATGCGGTCCATTAGTACATTATACCATTGTGATCCATAGGGTTTTCACTGGCCAATTTTCAGTAGATCACCAGGCTTCCTTCCTAGTTTGTCTTAGTGTGGAAGCTCCGCTGAAACTTGTTCAGCATCACATCGACCTGCAAGCCTCCACTGATGGACAGGTGGTAGCCGCACATGAGGTGCATTGACTAGGAATTGAACCGGGGTCTCCCTCATGGAAAGCAAGAATTCTACCACTGACCCACCTCAGCCTTCTCATTAGCCATTAACCCACTGCCGTTGAGTCGATTCCAACTCATAACAACCCTATAGGACAGAGTAGAACTGCCGACCTTTTGGTTAGCAGCCTAACGCTTAACCACTGTGCCACCAGGGCTCCCATTAGCCATTAAAGACCAATCCTGTGGACATCGAGTCAATTCCAACTCATAACAACCATATAGGACAGAGCACAGCTGCCCCATAGGATTTCCAAGGATCGCCTGGTGGTTTCGAACTGCTGACCTTTTGGTTAGCAGCCATAGCTCTTAGCCACTGTGCCACCAGGGTTTCCCGTTAGCCATTAGAGAAATGCAAATCACAACCACAATGAGATACCACTTCACACTCACTAGGATGGCTATTATAAAAAAACAGAAAATCACAATTGTTGGTGAGGTAGTGGGAGATATTGGAACCCTCCTATGTTGCTGATGGGTTTGTAAATGCTGCAGCCACTGGAGAAAACACTTCGGGCATTCCTAAAAAAGTTAAATATAGAATTACCGTATGACCCAGCAATTCCACAACCAGGTATATATCCAATGAATTTTTTTAAAAGACATTTTTTTTAATAATTTTTATTGTGCTTTAAGTCAAAGTTTACAAATCAAGTCAGTCTATCACATATAAACTTATACACATCTTACTACATACTCCCATTTACTCTCCCCCTAATGAGTCAGCCCGCTCCCTCCTTCCAGTCTCTCCTTTCGTGACCGTTTTGCCAGTTTCTAACCCTCTCTACCCTCCCACCTACCCTCCAGACAGGAGATGCCAACACAGTCTCAAGTGTCCACCTGATACAAGTAGCTCACTCTTCATCAGCATCTCTCTCCAACCCATTGTCCAGTCCCTTCCATGTCTGATGAGTTGTCTTCAGGAATGGTTCCTGTCCTGGGCCAACAGAAGCTTTGGGGACCATGACCACCGGGATTCCTCTAGTCTCAGTCAGACCATTAAGTCTGGTCTTTTTATGAGAATTTGGGGTCTGCATCCCACTGATCTCCTGCTCCCTCAGGGGTTCTCTGTTGTGCTCCCTGTCAGGGCAGTCATTGGTTGTGGCCAGGCACCATCTAGTTCTTCTGGTCTCAGGATGATGTAAGTCTCTGGTTCATGTGGCCCTTTCTGTCTCTTGGGCTCATAGTTATCGTGTGACCTTGGTGTTCTTCATTTTCCTTTCATCCAGGTGGGTTGAGACCAATTGATGCATCTTAGATGGCCGCTTGTAGCATTTAAGACCCCAGGCGCCACTCTTTAAAGTGGGATGCAGAGTGTTTTCTTAATAGAATTTATTTTGCCAATTGACTTAGAAGTCCCCTTAAACCATAGTCTCCAAACCCCCGCCCTTGCTCCAGTGACCTTCGAAGCATTCAGTTTATCCTGGAAACTTCTTTGCTTTTGGTCCAGTCCAGTTGAGCTGACCTTCCCTGTACTGAGTATTGTCCTTCCCTTCACCTAAAGTAGTTCTTATCTACTATCTAACCAGAAATAACCCTCTCCCACCCTCCCTTCCTCCCCCCTCTAGTAACCACAAAAGAATGTGTTCTCAGTTTATACTATTTCTCAAGATCTTATAATAGTGGTCTTATACAATATTTGTCCTTTTGCATCTGACTAATTTCACTCAGCGTAATGCCTTCCAGATTCCTCCATGTTATGAAATGTTTCACAGATTCGTAAAAAGACATTTTTAATATGTAGCCAGCATTTTTAGTTGTTTTTATTCAGAGGGTCCATCAGGGTAGCCAGTCCACCCAGCTGCTGGAAGTAGAATGTTGTCCATGCATGTTGCAATTGTCCTTCACTGCTCTGTATACTCTTAATAGCAACAAAATATTAGAAAACTCATACAAAAGTTTGCAGTTGATCAATAAATTCATGCTTTAGCTCAAAACAACAATAAAAGTGTTGCTTAACAGTTCCTTAAAATTTCACCCTGTTGATTAATCTGGACACTGCTGAAGACTTCTGTCTCAGTGCACAGGTGGCTAAGGTCCTTGCCCACAGCAGTGCTGGTGCCCCAGGCAGGGGCACTGCAGTCTTTGGTCGGACTCTGTGGGGCCTGGTCAAGAGTCTGTTTTGCTCAAACCAACGTTAGCATGGGCACTGATGTGTGCCACATTGACTCCTCAGTCTGAAGCACAGACTGAGAAATCCAACCCAGCACTCAAACAGGGCGTTCTCTAATTAAAGAGGCCTTGGGCACCAGCTCTGCAGTTTAGGTAGCAAGTGTCTTTTTATTCTCAGCCAAGGTATAATTTGGAATCCTATAACTGACCAACATGTCATTACCTCAAAAAAAACCCTAAATCCTCCAAACCCCATCAAATTCTCTTTTTGGCCTAAATTCTGAATCAAAGGAACCCTCAGGTTGTGCTGATTATAATTGCTGAAAGGTGGCCTTCACGACGTTCTCGTGATTTGTCCTTTTAAATATCTCCCTTTATCTGTTAGGGTAGTGATTTAACTTCCATTGACATCTTTTGTCCCCACAAGAAATGCCTTCCCAGCTCTTCTACCCTTAGGTCCACACTAGAGACTTGAAAGCAGTGATGCGGACAGACACATGGACACCAGTGTTCATTGCAGCACTATTCACAATAGCCAAAAGGTGGAAACAACCAAAATGTCCATTAGCAGATGAATGGAGAAACAAAATGTGGTGCATACGTGAAAAGAAATCAAGACCCGTTGCATGCCACGACACAGACGAACCTTGAAAACATTATGCTGAGCGAAATAAGTCAGTCACAAAGGACAAATACTGTATGATCTTGCTTAGATGAAATAAACAAATATATAGAAACCAAAGCTTATTAGTGGTTACCAGGGGATGGGGAAGAGGGGGGAAGGGGAGTTTTTTCCAAGAGGCCAGGGAGTTTATGTTAATGGTGGTGGAATAATTTGGAAAATTACTAGCTAAAACCATTGCACAACTTGAAGAATGTAATCAATGTCACTGAATTGTACACGTAGGAATTGTTGAATCGGTGTATACTCTGTTGTGCATATTTTTGACAGAATAAAAATTAAAAAAAGAAAGAAAAGAAATGAGCTTACCACATTCAGGAGCCTGAGGGAACTTGAGATGGCTCAAGCCTTGTTACCCATCCTGTCCAGATGCCTCCCTCCATACGAGAAACATATCATTGCTGAGTTTGCACAGTCCAGTTCTGAATGAAGGAGCCCTGGTGGTGCAGCGGTTAAAGCACTCGGCTGTCAACAGTTTGAACCTACCAGCTGCTCCTTGGGAGAAAAATGCAGCAGTCTGCTTCCCTAAAGATTTACAGCCTTGGAAACCCTATGGGGCAGTTCTACCTTGTCCTGTAGCGTCGCTGTGAGTCGGAATCGACTCAACGGCAGTGGGTTTCTTTTTGGGGGGGTTTAGTTCTGAATGGACCTTCAAATCCTAATTATATCTATGGTAATGAATGACAGATCACTTAATTATTAAAAATTTTATTAAATTATACGAAGAACTGCCTCCCTACACTTCACAACTGAAAAGAGCACAACCATAGGAAGATATAAATTTGTGGGTTAGAATATCAGCATCTAAAACAGGCGATATGTAAGATTCTCGTCATAAAGCTTGATGTTTCCCATAGAACTCTTCAACGAGTCTTTGACTTAAATAGCGGTTTTTTTTATTTACATGCCACTTTTTCCTTTGATAAACAGAAAGTTACCTTAGAGGCCAAAGTGTTGATGAAGTTCACATGATTGACTTTTAAGCAACATATTAAAGCCCACGCATATTTGTCTTCATTGTGTAAGCCTTTTTTTACTTCATGTTCTCAGGCTCTGTTTCTGGAATCGAAGGGGTGCACCACTTACCCGTTTACCACATTAGAAATCATTGACTGCCAAATGGATCTGTGGTCTCTGGGGCGACTGGGGAAGGCTCTGCAGTTCAGCAGCTTGCTGTCTCTGGTCCTGGATTACTGCAAGTAAGGATGGAACGCAGAGCTCCCACAGGGCTCTTACCGCTGTCAGCTGCGGGATGGTGAGGAGGGCCATGTCCGGATTCCTCCTGCCTCTTCAGGTCATCGCCCAATGAAGAGGCTCTAAAACCTCCTTAAAGTTAATGTTGCTGAGTAAATGCTAGAGCTCTCGAAAAGAGTCTCTCTTCATTCATTTATTCTTTCAACAAATATTTGTTGAAGGGCCCTCATGGGTAAAAAGGAAGATGTAAATATTTATAAGTCAATGCTTTTTGATATAGTAGGGGAGAGGAGGGAATTCCCAAACGGTAGCGTGTCACAGATGGTTAATGCACTCAGCTGCTAACTGAAAGGCTGGAGGTTCAAATCCAACCAGAGGTGCCTCAGAAGAAAAGCCTGGTGACCTACTTCCTAAAAATCAGCCATGGAAAACCCTCTGGAGCACAGTTGCCATAGGGGTCGCCATGAGTCAGAGTCGACTAGATGGCAGCTGTTTTCGTTTTTAGGAGAAAGGTAATATATACTTATATATATACTACAAGGTAGAAAGTCTGAATGTCACAAAAGATGCATATATAAATGTTTGTGGTAGTTCAGACAAGGGAAGCCACAGTTCCCTGGGTGATGGGTTGGACATTCACCAGGAGAGGAGTGGGAAGAAAGGTGTGGTGTTAATGGAAAGGCAGAGCAAGTCCTTCAGAGGGCTTGGCCCCACAGCGTGCAGGGTCTCCTCAAGGCCCTGGTGGTGACAACGGGCAAATGCATCAGCAAAGCAGGGAGAGAGGAGCTCTTTGTTGAGGTGCAGGGGTTTCATCACATTGTTCTCCAGGTTTCTGAAAGGCAGGGAGGAGCATCAGGCAGCAGCTCTGAGCACAGGGCAGCTGAAGGCCAGTGTCCTCAGGACACCACCACAGAGACTGCAGGGCATGCACAGGGGTCCCTCACCGGCTTCCACGCTGAACTCGGCGGAACTGGGCCCGCTGCTAAGAGACCCCTCTAGACCCAGCTCCTGGGAGGGACACTGAGACCTGTGCTGGTGGGAAGAAAGAAGAAGGGATTCCCATCTTTAGCAAATAGCCCATTTTAATTGTCAGTCAGAACACTGCTGCTGCTAAGACACCTAGAAGCTGTCAGGGTTGGGGTGCTGGGCTTCACAGCCCAGATTTTAGCAGTGGTTACCAGCCTTCTGGGGACTGCAGTTCTTTTCTCACTGTCTTCTCTGATAGACTGAGGTCCGAGCGTCAGACGAGACGCCCTTCTTTCTCGTGGGCGCTGCATTCCCATACTCACCACGGCGGCCGGAACGTAGTGGGCCCTCAACAGTTATTTGTTGAATTAATAAATTTTAAAAGTTATTTCTGTTAATACTACCCACTTCGCCTTGACGTTCAAGCCTTGATATTACAAATTCCTTGAAGACGTCACTTTCCCTCACTGAGCCTCAGCTTCCTGACCCATAAAAACCTGTTGCTAACACCTACCTCCAGAGGGTGTTGCAGGCATCGGTGAGACCATACGTATGATTTCACTTTGCAAACTCAAGGACTGTGCAGTACAAATCCAGAGAGCTGCGGAGGGCTGTGGAAGGGGAGGCAAGTGGTGGAACTTTCCAGAGCCTGCTCTGAACACACTTAAAGGGCTCCTTTCTCACAGAGTCCTGGTGCTGCTGAGGTCTTCCCAGACTCCTCCTAGCCCTGCCAGGTAGACTATTTCTCTTGTCTCCGTGGTGGTCACCTCCAGTATCCAGAGCTTGTTTCCTCTCTGTTCCCCTAAATGGATACTTCTATCTGTCCACTGCTCCCTTTTCCCAGGAGACAGAGTCCGTGTCTCTTTCCTCTATACCTATCCTACCCCCACAGCCAGCCCTGGCTTGGAACCAGGGACAGGTGTGAGGGAGTGGGGTTGGAAAGGTAAAGAGGCAACAGGGATGAGAGGAAGTGACGCATTTCAGTTGTCCCAGTGGTTCCTGCTGAAAGGAGCAAAAACCAAAAAACAAACAAACCCAATGCCATCAGGTCAAATTCTGACTTATGGCGACCCCATGTGTTAAAAAGTAGAACTGAGCTTCACAGGATTTTCTTGGCTGTGGTCTTTATGGAAGCAGATTGCCAAACCTTTCTTCCACGGTACCAGGTGGGTTCAGATCACAAACCTTTAGGTTAGTATTTGAGTGCAAACTGTTTGCACTACCCAGGGACCTCTGGGTGCTATTAACCATTTGCTATAGCTACTAACGGAAACCCTGGTTGCATAGTGGTTAAGAGCTACAGCTGCTAACCAAAAGGTTGGCAGTTCGAATCCACCAGGTGCTCCTTGGAAACTCTATGGGGCAGTTCTACCCTGTCCTGTAGGGTCGCTATGAGTTGGAATCGACTTGACGGCAACGGGTTTGTTGTTTATTTATTTACTCAAGTAGCTATTAACAGTTAGCTATTAGCTATTAAAAAAAAAAAAAAAATAGCAGATGGTTAATGCCTCTCACTGACCCCAGATGATGCTTTGAAATTAATGACCCAATGGCTGACGTAGATTTTAAAGGGCACTAATTTGTTCTTGTCATTTTTTTTTTAGATTTGGAAATGAGGAAGTTGAGAACATTTTCTCAGGCCTGGAGAACAATCAAAGGCTTCAAGGCCTTAGTCTGCGTTACTGTGGTCTGGGGCCACAGAGCGGGCCAAGGCTGGGTGCAGTCATCAGCCAGAGTGCCATTTGGTGAGGCGTGTCCCCAGCTTCCCCACCCCCCCATCCTGGCACTGCTCCATCCTGAGTTACACAACCTGATGATTTACAAAGCCTACCAGCCCCTGGCTTCCCCTGATTTCTCACTGTGATTTTAATCATCTTGTTTTTCCCCTTCTAGATTTTTGTTTTCTGCTAATTACCAGAGAAAGTCCCTTTATTTAAGTTTGAGAATCAGGGTGTGATGCTGAATGCATGTTTTTACTAGCTGACATTGTTCCTAGGTCTGCTTTTATGGCCTATGATTTTATGAAAAAAAGAAAGAAACAAACAAAAAAAGCCTGTCGCTGTCCGGTTGATTCCAACTCAGCGACGCTGTAGGATGGAGTAGAACTGCCCCATAGGGTTTCCAAGGAGCAGCTGGTGGTTTCGAACTGCCAATCTTTTGGTTAGCAGCTGAGCTCTTAACCACTGCGCCACTGGGACTCCATGATTTTATGAAAGGAAGCCCCCAAATCCAAATTTCGAGAAGTGGAAATAACATCAAATGAACGATGTATTTTGTCCCCTTCCTCCAGTGAGCTGCATCTGGATGGCAATTACTTGCAATGTTCCGGAGCCCTGGCTCTTCTCAGACCCTTAGCAGAGCATGCAGAGATGCAGAGGAAAGACCTGTCAGCTACATCCTCACCAGACACCAAAAATCCCCCTCAGCTTCTCCAAAGTAAGTGCTGGGGAATTTGGCACCGAACTCCTACTGAAGCCACCTAAACAGGAAACTTCGTTTTGTGATTAAAGGTGACCTTCCAAATGCACAATGAAGATTCTTCTTCCTGAGCTCTCAATGAGAACTTTTTAGGTTAAAAGTAGCAGCAACCCAAATAGGAATAAGGACAAAAAGGGGGTTTATTGGTTTATGTAACCGGGAGGTCCATGAGTGGAGCTGTCTTCAGAGATGGTGGATTTCGTGGGCTTAACCTCTGTCATCAGGAGACCCTCAGTTTGCTTCTCTTGAAGCTACTTGCCTTGTGAGGGTTGGCCTTCTTTCCCCAAGCAGATGGGTTTCCAAGCAGGGAGACTCTGTTAATGTGACCACCAGTTGTCCCAGAGCTAAATCATCGCAACTATAATCAATAGGAATGTGTGAGCCCCTTTCTTCCAGTGACTATGTGTCAAATCCCATAGATAGGGCTCTAATTGGCTCTCCTTGAGTCATATGCCTATCCCTAGGACCAATCCCTATGGCCTGGGCCATGGTTAATTGTGATTGGCCAGGACTGATGACACACCTATCATGCAGGGAGGGTGGAGCACTGTGATTGGCAGCCCTGGGTACCAGAATTACATGATTTGCCTTGGGGAGTAGCAATCCCCCCCAAAAGTAGACAAATGGGGAGGCTAAATGCAGGAGGCAAAAACAACAGCTCACTCCCTGGCTTGGTTATCAAGTGCTGCTATAACAGAAATACCTCAAGCAGATGGCTTTAACAAAGAGAAATTTATTTCTTCACAGTAAAAAAAAAAAAAATCCAAATTCGGGGCGTCAGCTCCAGGGTAAGGCTTTCTCTCTGTGTCGGCTCTGGAAGAAGGTCCTTCTCATCAGTCTTCCCCAGGACTAGGAGCTACTCTGCACAGGAACCTCAGGTCCAAGGGATGCACCCTGCTCCCCGCGCTTCTTTCTTGGTGATATGAGGTCCCCCTGTCTCTCTGCTCACTTCTTTCTTTTATATATCAAGAGATTGCCTCAAGACACAATCCAATGTTGTAGATTGAGTCCTGCCTCACTAACACAACTGCCGCCCATCCTCCCTCATTAACATAACAGAGGCAGGATTTACAACATATAGGAAAATCACACAATACCCGGGATCATGGCCCAGCCAAATTGATACATACATTTTGGGAGGGACAATTCAATCCGTGACACTCCCCTATAAATGATTTTATTTGTTTTAACAGGTCACAAGTACACATACATATGACACATTTTAAAGCTGACCATTTTTAATAATTGCCAACCGTTATCTATAGCGCATGTATAGACCTGGGTTCAAATCCTATTCCAGCTGTGTGTGACTTTGAATAAGTTATCAAATTAATCCAACTTCAGCTTCTTCAGCTGCAAAATGAACATAACTACCTCATAGTGTTCGGTAAGGATTAAATGATGTAACGTCAAGTAGTTGACATGATTTCCTCCACATAGTAAGTACTTGAGATATATTCACACCATCATTATTATAGCAACAACAACTGTTTTTCTTTCAGTTTTTTTATTGTCCTTAAATGAAGATTTACAGAGCCAATTAGTTTCTCATGAAATAATTAATACACATTGTTTTATGACATTGGTTAAAAACCCTGTGACATGTCAACACTCTCTCCTTCTTGACCTTGGGTTCCCCATTAACCAGCTTTCCTGTTCCCTCCTGCCTTCTCATCCCTGCCCTTGGGCTGGCATGCCCATTTAGTCTCGTTTGGTTTTATGGGCCTGTCTTATCTCTGGCTGAAGGGTGAACCTCAGGAGTGACTTCATTACTGAGCTAAAAGGGTGTCTGGGGGCCATACTCTCAGGGTTTCCTTAGTCTCTTTTAGGCCAGTAAGTCTAGTCTTTTTTTGTGAGTTAGAATTTTGTTCTACATTTTTCTCCAGCTCTGTCTGGGACTCACTATTGTGATCCCTGTCAGAGCAGTCAGTGGTGGTATCCAAACACCATCTAGTTGTGTTGGACTCTGTCTGGTGAAGGCTTTGGTAGTTGTGGTCCATTAGTCCTTTGGACTAATCTTCCCCTTTGATTTGTCTTTGATTTTCTTCATTCTCCCTTGCTCCAGATGGGGTGGGACCAGCAGAGTATTTTAGATGGCTGCTTACAGGCTTTTAAGACCGCAGACACTACTCACCAAAGTAAAATGTAGAACATTTTCTTTATAAACTATGTTATGCCAGTTGAGCTAGGGTCCTTTGAGGCTGTGGTCCACAGCCCTCAGCCCAGTAATTTGGTCCCTCAGAGAGTTTGGGTGTGTCTATGAAGCTTCCATGACCTTGCCTTGGTCAAGCTGTGCTGACTTCCTCAGTATTATATGCTTTTACCCTTCACGAGAGTTACCACTTATCTATTGTCTATTTAGTGTTTTTCCCTCCCTACCCCTCCCTTTCCTAGTAACCATTGAAGATTATTTCTTTCCGTGTGTAAATTTTTTCATGAGTTTTTATAATAGCAACAACAATAACTTTTTCCATTTGATGAACACAGTCACTCTACTTACTGGAAAAAAATGAAGATAAAGAGCAGAAGTAAAAGCTACTTTGTGAAAACAAATGCAGAGAACAGCGTAACTAACAAAGATTTGGAAATACAATGGTTATCACCTTTTTAGGAACTTTCACGGTATCAGAATGATGTATGTTATTTGTTGAATTTTATAATTTTCGAACTGCCGACCTTTTGGTTAGCAGCCAAACATTTAACCACTGGTGCCACCAGGGCACCTATTTCTACCAACATTCTTATAAAAAGTTATAGTACTATTTATGAAGGCTAAATCGACTTGACGGATATATTGTAACATTGGAGTCTAAATAACTAAGTGAATCTGTGATTTTTTTTTTTTTTTTTTTTAAATAACTGGAAGTGTAAAAGCATCATTGAAGGGCTTGGGCATGTGGCAGGCAGAGACAGGTGTGATGGAGTGGGGTTGGAAAGGTAAAGAGGTGACAGGGATGAGAGGAAGTGACAGATTTTGGTTGTCCCAGGTGGTTCCTGCTGAAAGGAGCAACAGCCAAAATACCAAACAAACCCAGTGTCATCAGGTTGATTCTGACTCATGGTGACCCCATGTGTTACAGAGTGGAACTGAGCTTCCTAGGATTTTTTTCAGCTATGATCTTTATGGAAGCAGATTGCCAAGCCTCTTTTCCACAGTACAGGTCGTTTCAAACTATCAACTTTTAGGTTGGTATTTGAGTGCAAACTATTTGCATCACCCAGGTGCCTCTGGAAGGAGCAATTAAGGCTTAATTTTTTTTTCTTAGTAGATTTTATTATGCCAGTTGACCTAGATGTCCCCCGAAACCAGGGTCCCTAGACCTCCGCCCCTGCGACTCTTGCCTTCGAAGCGTTCGGTTGTATTCAGAAAACTTCTTTGCTTTTGGTTTAGTCCAGTTGTGCTGACCTTTCCTGTATTGTGTGTTGTCTTTCCCTTCAGCTAAAATAGTTCTTGTCTACTACCTAATTAGTGAATACCCTCTCCCTTCCTCCCTCCCCACCCTCATAACCATCAAAGAATATTTTCTTGTGTGTTTAAACTATTTCTTGAGTTCTTATAAAAGTGATATCATACAATATTTGTTAAGCCTTAATCTTAAGAGCTGTGGGTGTTTTCCCAGAGAGCTAAAAAAAAAAAAGCCAGGCATGGGTCAAAGCTGACAGCAGAGGATGCCCACCTGTCTTTTGTCACAGCAACCCCGGATGGGCCAGGTCCCACAGTCAGAGGTTGGCATACACAGGACTTCTTTAAGTTTTCTCACATTACTCAGGAGCTTAGCAAAAACCACAACTACATGTACATTTCTAGGTTCATGGAGCCCTGGCGGCATAGTGGTTAAGAGCTTGGCTGTTAACCAGAAGATCGACAGTTTGAATCCACCAGCTGCTCCTTGTAAGCCCTAAGGGGGCAATTCTACCTTGGAATCAACTCAACGGCAACAGGATTGATTTGGTTTTTGGTTCTCTTCCCCAAACCATGAAAGGCCAACTGTGGCCATCTCTAACATTCACAATCACTTCAACATTGATTTTTATCCAGTTCGATTGTTGGATTTTAGCTATTCTACATTCTTTTTACATACCAGTATGAAGTAAAAGCGCCTTCTATTTCAGAGCTGTATTGACAGACCTCTGTTCAGGCAAATGAGCTTTCTCACCTTGAGTTAACTTCTATGTCAACAGGACTGGCCTTAAATGATAGTTGGAATAAAAGAAGGACGTGAAGCCAGAAAAATAAGTTATGATACAGTGCCAGCACCAACCTGCCCCCTCCTTCCTTTTCTTTTTCCTTTTTAGCTGCTACATACTTTATATCAGTCTGCCAGGGCGACAAGTCCTAATCTCTTATGTTGTCCGGCTCTCTCCAAAGAATCCAAGCATCGCCAAAAGGCGAAGGATTACACAGACTTTCTCCTACAACCCATAAATGTTTAGGGCCACTCAGCATTCATTCCCAGCTTCCTCCACTAGCCAGCACCCTGATTTTCTTTGGGGAAATCGGCCCCCCACACAGGGTACAGCCTTGACGAGGTGGTCAGTCAAGGTGCCTGTCCTCCCCTGGCCGTAGGTGGGTGCAGGACCCAAGCCAAGCTCTTTCAACTGAACTCTGCCACCCTGAAGTGTGACTCCTGAGCAGAGGAATGATACAACAGATTTTGTTTTTAAGTGTTAATATTTACAATGTACTGGGAATCTTTTTTTACCTATCGTGCTTTAGGTGAAAGTTTACAGATCAAATTAGTTTCTCATTAAGTAATTAATACACGTATTGTTTTGTGACATTGCTTGTCAACCCCTCAACGTGTCAACACCCCCCCTCTTGACCTCGGGTTCCCCATTTCTATCCGTCCAGCTTTAAAACTATGGAATGCTTCACAAATTTGGGTGTCATCCTTGCACATGGGCCATGCTAATCTCTGTATCGTGTAAATTGTAGTATACGTGCCGCCGAAGCAGGCCCTATGCTGGAAATCTTATCCTGTGCAATGTTTTAAATTTTCGATGAAAAAGCTTAGATGTCAATCTGTCCTTTAGCTCAACCTCCCAAGCTCCTGGTCCCTGTCCTTTATAACACTGGTCTTGAAACTGGGGTATACTTGCCATCTTGGCCCCGCCTCACCATTAATATTTACAATGTGCTGGAAGTCTTATCCTTTGCAATGTTTTAAACTTAGGATGAAAAAGTTTATATGTATCAACCTAAAAATGTGCACGATGGTGTAGTTTTTTCAAGATTCCTTTAGGAGGATATATGACAGCAAAAGTGTTTTGGGACCACTGCTTTGCAGGACCCAAGTGTTGGATTTTCCTTGTTATTCTGTGAGCTGCTCCCAATCCTCACAGTAACTTCTCCTTCCTGCCAGAGTCAGAGGCAGTGGCTTTCTGTTGCTGGCAACCAAAGAGGCCCAAATGTCTCGAGACCCAACGGCATGTTTGTTTCCTTAATTATTTGTTACAATGTGTAAAGCGAAAGCTAAATGATGTGTGTGTGTATGATGAAAGAAAGTGTGTGTCTTTGTGTGTATGTGTGTTTATGTGTGGTATCTATCGCCACACACACATCTAAAAATATAAAATAAATAAAATATATGAATAAAAATATTAAAAAATATATAAAATCTGTTATATCATTCAAGTGTAGCAAATGGAATCTAAATTCTTGTGTGTGTGTGTATGTATATGGATATATAGATATAGAAAAAGACAGATCCTAATATAGGCCAGGTACTCTTCAAAATGCTTGATAAACACTAGTGCATAAAAGAGACAAAGATTCTTGCCCTTGCGGAGCTGCCATTATGCGAGGAGGCTGGGAATGTACTGTGAGTGTGGAGGAGGTCAGACAGTTTTAAAAAGGAAGGGTAAATGCAAACAGTCTATAGTTTGTTCGAAAGAGATAATTGCTATGAAAAAAAGAAAAGTCGAGCGAGGTAAGGGAGTTTGGGAGTCTGGGGAAGGCAGAGGGTGGGCTGTAATTTTAAACGGATGCTTCAGAGTAGCCTTCTTGAAAACCTGGCATGTGAGCACAGAGGCAGGAGGTGAGGCAAGGATCAGCACTGCAGATCAAGGGAACAGACTGTGCCAAGGCCCTGAGACCTGTACATTCAACGAGCAGCAGGGACGCTTGTGCAGATCACAGGGCCCCGGGGGTGAAGGGCCTTGTTAGTCAGTAAGAAGCAGGGAGTGGTCTGGTGGGCTTAGGTTTTAGAAGGACCCCTCTAGTATTGTGTGGAGAATGTCCGGGTGTGGGGAAGGCAGTGGGGAGACCTGTTGGGAGGTTACTGTCTTCCAGGTGAGAGGTGGCTATGGCGCAGACCAGGTAGTAGGAGGGGAGGTGATGAGAAGTGGTTAAAGATTTTCCATCTATCGCATTTCTTAATGGATTGGATGTGGGGCCCGACAAAAAGAAAAAGAGGCATCTAGGATGACTCCAGAGCGATAACATTTCTGAAAACGTGCCCCAAATATATTCCTCTCTGCTAAATTCTTACTAATCTCAGGGATTCAGAGCTACTTCTAGAGAAGGCAGCTGTGGACTCTAAAGAAGAATTAGCACAAAGCAGAGGCCTTGCAGGAGCGTTCTGTGCCCACTTGGCGACGTTCTCCACAAGCCTCTGAGGAGAGAAGCAAAACGGGACTGGACAGAAGTGGATGTGATTTTAATGATGAGTCAGATCACTCTCTCTTGTGAAAAATACCTCTGCCCAAAGCATACATAAAGTGAAGGCAACAAGCAACATCAAAGTGTGTCGTTCACAGGGAATGGACTGGACCGTAAGAGCAAATGATACTGGTGAGGAGTGACCTTGGCTCAAGTAGACACGTGAGAGTATGTGGGCAGCTCCTGTCTGGATGGGAGATGAGAAGGCAGAAGGGAGCAGAGGCTGGCTGAATGGACATGGAAATACAGGGTGGAGAGCAACTAGGAGAATATAGCAAGGTGTATATAAATTTTTGTATAAGACTGACTTGATTTGTAATCTTTTACTTAAAGCACAATTAAAAAAAAAAAAAAGTGTGTCGTTCAACCCATAAGGCTTATGGTTGAACAGCATGACAAATGTAATTAATGTCACTAAATCATACAGGTGAAGATTGCCGAAATTGCAAATGTTTTATTACATAGCTATTCGCCACAATTAAAACAAACAAACAAAAAATGGCTGTCCATTCAACTTCGAAAAGTTTTTTTTCTTAAATCTTTTTTTTTCACGCAGCCGGCCAGAGAGGAAGCTCACCTTTGAACCCAATTACAAAATCATCTCAAGTTGTAACAGTGAAAAATGCTTCAGGAAAGAAAAAGAAAAGAAAAGGTATTTTTGTTGTTGCTGTTTTAACTATTCCTTCCACTTCTTTCTAAACCACTTCCTCCTTCTAGGCTGTGTTTCCACTACCAAGCAATTAGCCCAAATAGGAAGAGAAAAACTCAACTGGATTAAAAAGAAGACTCACAGCCTCATATAAATGAGATACTGAGCAGCATAGCCATGTCCATTGGAGGAATTAGTCTTTGGCACATTCAACAAGGGCCAAAAGAGAAGCATAGGGCCTAGGCATGTTTAGGGATACCTCTGAAATGAACAGCCAGCAGGACCTGGTAAGTTTAGCTTGGAGACTTCTCTCCTATGATAGTTATTCAGAACCAGAAACTTAGTGGTTTAGAAGGAATTTTGAGAAATTACAAATCCATCTTCCTGCCTCCAAGCAGGGTTAAACTAATGAGAGGCTCTCTGAGGATTAAAGATTTGCAGCCAAGTGTTAGGGACCAAGATTCTACTCCCCACACTTCCACTAATGGCTGTGTCTCAGCATCCTCTTCTGCAAAATGAGCATTTTGAGGGCCCAGGTTCCCAGATGCCACTCCAGCTCTAACATTTTGAAATTCTCAAGAGATAGCACGAGGTTATCACTGGATATGTCATAAACACGGTCTTTGGGAAACTCCTCGTGGAGGCTAACCTAAATTTATGCTGTCCCGTTTAAGTCCATTTCATTTTTTTCTGTACAGTTAGCTTGTGGAAGGCAACAAGTCCTTATAATGAAGCTCTTCACCCTTTGGTTTCTCATCTTCCATTTTAATCTGTTCTTGTGGATATTTTTTTTTCTGTCCTTGAATTATCCTCGTATCTCCTCTGTGAAATCCCACCAAGTTAGAAAAATTCCAACTCTTGTGATCTAAAACACCAATTGAAAATCTACAGTGAGAAAATTCATCAGATCCTGTCTCTGTTAGTGCTGGTAGGTTTTGGAATATTTGCTAAAAAAAGGAAAGAACATGCTATATTATCATTTTAGAGGGTTACCATTTGGGAATATTTTCAACCAAAAATCCTTTCAGAGGGGTTCTTTGGGGTTGCCATGAGGATGAGGATGAGGATAATTAGCATCTCCAAGACAGGTGGAGCTACAGCGGAAGGTTCCTAATCTGGGCCAGGTGGACATCTGAGGGGAGGGGTGTGCTGGGTCACTAATTCTAACCCTGTATCAGGACTGAACAGAAATCAGTAACAAGGACAAAGAGTGTCAGCATCACACTGTGCTGGAATTATGGAAAGACCCAAAAGGTCAAAATCTATTTGAGAACATCAAGGCCTTTCAAGGCTAGAGAGAAGCCCTGACCACATCTATTTATTGAGACTCTTGATGAAAAAAAAAAAAAAGACGAAATGTCAAAGCAAGGTTATAAAAATTTCCAACACACATAAAATGCCAGTAAAGGGAAGCATAACCTCGTGAGGTGATCATGCCAGGGTCTGAAAGTACATCCTTCTGCGCGTCACCCCCCAACTCTACATGTACACCCCCATCCCGCATAGACCCTGGACATGTTGAGCCCCCATAGAAGGTGAATGGTTGAGGGAAAAGTCAAAAAGAAAAATCACTACTATTTCTCCTTTAGCTTTTAAACGATAGCTGTGTTGAGGCCTTGGCCACAACAGTGCCGTTTAGCTACTGAAACCTGGTACGAAAGTACCCGACTTGCTTCTTTTGGCCTTTGTGAGCTACATGGACTCTCAGAGGTCAGGAGCCTCCTACCAGGCTCCCTGGGGCATCCAGTATCTTACTTGTGGTTTTCCAGGGAAGAGCTCAAGTTGTTGGTGGTCATTCTTTAACTCAATGTGGATGTGGTAAGATTTCCTCAGAGCCCATTCTGGGCTGGTACTGTGAAGGGAGTAGTGAGTTACCTTCTGTCTCAGCAGCTGCCTCAACAGAAAAAGGTCATTGAGTGCCAGCTAGGACTATAGGGTTGCTATGAGTTGGAATCGACTTGAACAATGGGTTTGGTTTTTTTTTTTTTTGGCTAGGCCTTTGAGGGGATTCTGAGTGTAGTTTAGAGACAGGATTCATACCTAGGGAACAAATAACTACTCAAGGTAGTATCTGCCAAGGGCCAAACATGGATACAGGGTTTAGAGAAGGATGTTCTCCCTGAGGGATGGGAGGTGAGGGTGGCAAAGGCTTCATTGATAATGAGGTACGAGCTGAACTAGTGCCAAAGGAAAGAAGGACCTCACTAATGCTACTGCACTGTGCCTAGTTTAGCTTGAATGAAGAATGTGAGGAGGGTGGACGTGGCAAGGGGGGATGGGTCACATTAAAGAGGACTTTGCTTGCATGCCAGGTGGAGTTTGACCTTCATCCGGTAGACAATGGGGAGCCATTAAAGTCTTTTGTCTTCCAAGGAATCCTTTGTCTCAAGTCAGTAGAAAAAATTTTGTATCTAATATATATTTAGCTCATAGTTCCTCAGGACAGAACATTTTCTTGCTTTTCAGAGTTTACAAAGCAAATTTAAAAAATAAACAAAACAGGTTTCCACATTGGACAATTGCTTTTGTAGTCGTAAGAGATGTGTGAGTGTGTGTGTGTGTGTGTGTGTGTGAGAGAGAGAGAGAGAGTTTGGTCTTTGGTAGAAGAGTTCCACTTGTTACAAAAATAAAAGATCAGACTCAGCTGATTTACATCAACCTCTTGGGTGAGGAGTCCAGGTGGTTTCCATTTGGTCCCGACTGGAAACAGCCAAACTATTTTTATGGACTCCTCTTTGTGGAAGGGAAACTTTTGGCTTGATGCTTGGAAAGTTGTTCCCTCAGTCGTAACTGTGCAAGTCAAAACCTCCAAGCAGAAGCTGGATGCCTGTTACTACTCCTCTCCAAATGCTTAATTGCAAGAACTTGACAACTTTACATTTGTCAGCCATTTATAAGTTGACAGAAGCAAGATATTCCATTTCTATGCTTGCAGAAGTTTCTCCAAATCAGTCCTGCCTTGAAGTACCACTGAAGATGGAGAATCGGTAGACAGTGGTTCTCAAAGTTGTGGCGTTAGAATCACCCAAAGAACTTGTTAAAACACAGATTGCTGGGCTCCAACCCCCAAGGCCCTGACTCAGTAGGTCTGAAGTAATGCCAGAGAATTTGCATTTCTATCAAGTTCCCAAGTGATGCTGATGCTGCTAGTCCAGGGTTCACACTCTGAGACCCACTTCTTTAGATATACAAGGAGATCAGATTGCCTGCTTTTGACTGTGTTTTGCTCGATAAGAAAATCAGAGGCAAGATGAAGCTTCTAGAAGCCTTTCCTCTGTCCTGTAAACCACAGAACAAACAGGGCCCAAGCCCATTTCTGTTCAGGCTTCTCTGTCTTCCAGAGCAGTGTGGCTCACCTCTGATCTCCATGGCTCTTTGTACCATGGAGATAAGGAAACTGGAAAACACTGGGCCAGGAGTCAATTAACGCTCAAGTGGGTGATGTCTGGCTTGGCCTATGCCTAGTCACAAGCCTGCCAGGTCCATAAAGAGCCAGAAGATGGCTGAAGACTGGAAGTCACCAAAAGATCATCAGGAAAAGAGTCATCTACAGATAAGGTAGTTTCCCTGAGTCCCATTCTCCCAGCTGCTTTGTCATCTCAAGGCCCTAGAAGTCCCTGGAAAACACAGAGAGACTCAGGGATGTCTTGTCACCTGAGACTACTCTACCTCCCAGCACAAGCCCACACCCCAGGCTCCAGGAATATTTTACTTCTAGAGGATTTAAGACTGGGTGGGCCAGTGCACAACTGAGATGTGTAAAGGGGGCAAAATCAGTCCACACACAAGCTTGGGGACATCAGTCATTTACTACAATGCCAATCCTGCCCAAGTGGCAAATTCACTTCCCCAAATAAGGCATTATGGCTTACATCATAGCCACAGTCCATGGAAATGCCAGCGGCATTAAGGGCTGAGTTAAAATCTCAAGATGTAGTCTTCAAAATAGTTTTATTAGTTCCAAAACAGGAAGTGACCGGTTACAATCCTGAAATTATTTTACTTAGGATTTCATCCTGGGGTGACAAGTAAACAATGGAAACCTTTATGGACAGTTTCCAAGGTCCAAGGTATGCATGATCCAACACAGATTACATTGTGCTTCCTTAAGTCCTGTAATGAAGCAAACTGAATTTATGTTCTGGTTTATAAAACTAAGGTAATTACACGGGAAATTACATGTTTCTTGTAGATGGAAAGAAGTAATTTTTAACAACCTAAAAGCAAAATCAACAACAAGAAAAAGGTCCGACCAAGATAATGACATCCACAGATGAACATTTATGTAGTGGTCAAACAGGTCATGCCGATGCCAACCAGAATTTACAGTGTCCACCTGCCCCTGTGGTCACAGAGACTGGTGGATTTGAACTGCTGACCTTTTGGTTAACAGCCATAGCTCTTAACCACTGTGCTACTAGGGCTCCTGTAACTCACTGACCAGTTCAGACCTGTTGCCATCGAGTCGATTCCAACTCAGGGGGTCTGAATTCTAGAGAGTGGTTTGGACTAGCATTTTCAAAATTTATCATTTTTCATGGTCACAGATGATGTCGTTACCTTTCTTTCTACCAGTTGGAGGGAGATTTGGATTGTTTTTCCCATGGGCATGTGGGTTACAGTGAACCAATCAGAGACCTGGAAGCTTCCTTCCCCTCCAAGGGCACATATTTGTGCCACACTGGCTAGGTTACAGGTATAGACTGGCTGAGATGGTTTTGCTCCTTGCAAAACCAAGCAGCTGCATGGGAATTCAGCCTTCAGCCTTGGCCCCATTGGCCTTTTGTTTTGCCCACCGCTGTTTTCTGGCATGCTGGAAAGGGGCATGTGTGACCAGTATCCATACCGTTCATCATTCTAGGCAGTAAACTTAACTTTTCAAGGGCATTTAGGTTTGTGGAGAGAGATTATAAATGGAGTGGTCTGAAGGCATTATTGACACAGCACTTGGAAAAACAATGAGTGTTGAGGTGAAAGTTTCCACAGCATGATTGCATTCTGGAGTCTATTATTCGGTGATTCATTCATTCATTTATTCAATAAATATGTATTAAACACCTACTATGTGCCAGACAGAAACCTGGTAGCACAGTGGTTAAGCACTTGGCTGCTAACCAAAAAGTCAGTGGTTCTAACCCAGTAGCTGCTCCATGGAAGAAAGATGTGGCAGTCTGCTTCTGTAAAGATTACAGCCTTAGAAATGCTATGCGTCAGTTCTAGTCTGTCCTACAGGGTCGCTATGAGTCGGAATTGACTCATCGGCAATGAGTTTGGTTTGGTTTGGTTATGTGCCAGATACTGTTCTAGTCTGTTGTTATTGTGTTCCCTTGAGTTGATTCCGACTCATAGCGACCCTGTAGCACAGTAGAACTGCCTCATAGGGTTTCCTGAGCTATAATCTTTACGGGAGCAGATCAATAGGTCTCTTCTCCCGATGACCTCCCAGCAGGTGAGTTTGAACCACTGATCTTTTGGTTAGAGGCCAAGTGTGTAACATGTAACACTGTTATATTATTCACGACAGCTGTCATTTGCTATCATTCTCATGTATTGCTTGTAAGAACAAATGAGATTTCGACGAGTTAGACTCTTTCCCAGTGTTACTGAAGGATAGGTCAGTTTCATCCTTCCAGTTGTGTTGTGAAGGAAAATAAATCCTGTTGTCTATTTCACCCAAGCTAAGCAAATGAGATTCATATTCCAAAGGAGCCAATCAAGCTCCCTTTTTATTTTTTTAAACTGGCAAACCAGAACAGCCCAATTTCCAAATTTACCATCTTTTCCTTAAAAGTCAGTTCTCCTTCATGACTTGAAAACTTCTACTTGGTTATCATTGACTCTTCTGTCCTCTCGCTCCCCCTGCACACTAGTTAGCATTTCCTTAATGCGACTTCATGGGGACAGAGATTTTTTGCCTCTTTTGTTTGCTGTTGGATTCCCAGTACCAACAAACAGTGTTTGGCACATAATAGAAATTCACACATATTTATTGAATGCTGAATGAATTTAATTACAATAGAGTCCTGTCTAGTGCTGAGGTTATCTTCTCACATCAGCATGTTGGCAAAATTACCCAAAACCAAAAAAAAAACCACCACCGCAGAATCAATTCTGACGCATAGAGACCCTATAGGTGAGAGTAGAACTGCCCCATAGGGTTTCCAAGGCTGTAACCTTTACAGAAGCAGACTGCCACATCTTCTTCCTGAGGAGCGGCTGATGGGTTCGAACCACCAACCTGTTGGTTAGCAGCCAAGCACTTAACCACTGTACCATCAGGGCAAAATTAGTGTATAGTTAACTGACCCTTTGCAATCCCTTAATTTCCCACACAATACAATACACAGATATACTGTATTATTGCTAAGTTCCACATAGTTTCACCCCTGGCTTTGGAACAACTCACTGTTTGTTCAGTTGGGCCCCAGGAGAAGCAATTGGCTAGTGCTTAAGAGGTCGTGTTGTGCAAAAAGCATACAACTTTAAACACTTGGAGTGTAGTCAGCTCTGAGAGGTACCTGCACTGTGAGAGACCCCCAGGCCTCTGAGACCGCAGGTTCAGATCTCCCATCTCACACTTACTGAGAGGATGAGCTGGCATTGTGTCCATGGCAAGTTCTCTTTCTCCAACTCTTTCTGTTTTTCCTTTGCCAAATTCCTAAACTTGAATGAGTGTAAGTTAAATGTGTGACTGATGCCAGCCCATGGCACAGACACTGGGTTTTAGAAAAGCTGGATAGACCAACAAGGGTGAACCAGACTCAGGACCATGAACCTCAGTCATGAAGTCTACAGTGGCAGAATGGTTTTTTCTCCTTCAGACTTTGTCTTGTTTTGGTTTTTAGTCACTGGTTAGTCCGTTCTGACTCATGGCGACCTCACATGTGCAGAGTAGAACTGCTCCATAGGGTTTTCAAGGCTGTGATGTTTCAGAAGTGGATTGCCAGGCTTGTCTTCTGAGGTGCCTCTGGGTGGGTTCGAACTGCTAATCTTTTGGCTAGTTGTTCAGTGCTTAACTGTTTGTGCCATCCAGGGACTCAAAAGTGTGACAGCTTTGCAGGCTTCTTTGTGCTACTTTAAAGGACTGAATCCCTATAAAAGGGCTATTGCTTCTCCACTGTTAGTAGACAACTCTTTCATCTCCTACCAAGAAAGTTCTAAAGACATCAATTTTCTTCTCTAGCAGAGTAAAGGCGATAATCTAAATCTTAGATGGCGTTTCCTTTCATACAGAGCAATTTTAGGCTTCCTGGTGTAAAGAATGAAGGATGTATTGAGTACAAAACATGGGCTTTTAAAATTACATATATTTCCTTGACTATCTTGAGAAATGTATTTACTCACACAAGCCAAGTAAGTACCTACCCTACACGTCTAAAAAAATAAAACTGACTTAGCTGATGATAAACTGAGGAATTATTGTCTTAAAAATAATGAAATACCCCTTTTTCTTATAGGAATCAAGAAAAAAATTAAAGGTGTGCCTGAAGCAGGTCCCTGGTTAGTGAATTTGTATTTGGCCGATAACGGCATAGATGGAAAAGGAAAAGAAGGAGAAAATGACTTGTTGGAATTTACTCAAATTTTAGCATGGTAAGTAGCAAATTAAGAGGTTTTATTTGTTCACCTTCCAAAACTAGGTGCTTAGATTAAATAATGGACACAGTGACTTAATTGCTATCCTTTGTCAGTTCCTGGTGAGGTTGTCCAGCTCTGAGGTAAAAGCAGTGCACCACCTTGGTCTTGGTAACTGGTCCTAAATAGGAAAGACCTGGAATAATAAAAATGGTGTGACATTCGTGTCTCCTCATTGCTCCAGCTTCTTGTCTTCTAGATAAGAAAATGGGATGAAGTCACTTATGTAATGACTTATTCTGTACTGACTTCTTAGAGCTAACCCTTATCCAATGAGTGACAGTCTAATAATGCAGATATTTTTATCACTTACTATGTGCCAAAGAGTCCCTGGATGGTGCAAACGGTTAGTGTGCTCTGCTGCTAACCAAAAGGTTAGAGGTTTGAGTCCACCTCAAAAGAAAGGTCTGATGATTAAAAAAAAAAAGATGTGGTAGACCTTTGTGTATGAACCTATAATGTAGTCTCAAAGGCCTCACTAAAAGCCCCGTTTTAAGAAGTTGGTACTGTGGAAAGGCAGTCTGTGTGACTTCCAGATTTTTCTTCCCTGAAGTCAAGGTATCATGTAGCATGCAAGAAATGTGATCTGAGGAAGAAAGGCAGCCTACTCAAGAGTGAAAACTCTTGTGTGATTGATTACAAAGATATCCCAAACCTTCTCGGAAGCTTCAGGAAAATAGCCTCTTTCCTTGCTGTGTTTATCTTGACAATCTCAGCCATCTCCTAGTCCAGTTCTACTGAATCTACATCCCCAGTGGGCCAAGCCCCAAATCAGGATGTTTGCAGCTACTACAGGAAAATCTTGTTGGATGGGGAGGACTCCAGGTTACACCCTCCCAGGCAGTTGGTATTTATAGCACACTGGGGCATTCAAGGACAACAGAACACAGCCAAAGTTTGAGGTTTGAGGGCATGATTGATGGCTATGCATTATTTTAGGAGAAAAAGATCCCATCTCTAATATACTTTACATCCCTTTTCAGGGAGAATAGGAAGATTTCCAACCTGGATAGTTTTGCTGCTATTTCAGAAATAATTAACTTCATCTTATTATGCTTTTAATATATTCCTGGGTTTAATATATTATTGATGTATTATCCTTTTAGTATATTGCTAAAATTTTTTAAAAGATTTTATGTCTATGTTCATGAAGGATATTGGTCTGTACTTTTCTTGTAACATCTTTGTGTAGTTTTGGGACTGTAATAATTCTGGCCTCACAAAATTAGGAAGTGTTCCCTTCTCTGCTATTTTATAGGAGAAATTTCATAGAATTGGCATTATTTCTTCTTTAAATATTTGGTAGAATTCATCAGTAAACACATCCGAACCTGGCGTTTTCCTTGTGGGAAAGTTTTTAACTACAAATTCAATTTCTTTAATAAATATAGGACTATTTCATTTGTCTGTTTCATCTTGAGTGAGCTTTGGTAGTTTGTGTGTTTCAAGAAATTCGTCCACTTCATCTAAGTTGTCAAATTTATTGACATGAAGTTATTCATTAATATTTCCTAATCATCCATTTAATGTCTATAGGATCTGTAGTGATTTCCTCGCTTTCATTTCTGACATTGATAATTTATGTTCTCTCTTTTTTCTTTATAATCAATCTGGCTAGAAGTTTATCAATTGTATCAATCTTAAAAAAAGAACAGCTTTTTAGAAATAGAACTACCATACAATCCAGCAATCCCACTCCTTGGAATACATCCTAGAGAAATAAGAACCTTTATACAAACAGATATATGCACACTGATGTTTATTGGACCACTGTTTACAATAGCAAAAAGATGGAAGCAACCAAGGTGCCCATCAATGGATGAATGGATAAATAAATTATGGTATATTCACATAATGCATCGATAAAGAACAGTGAGGAATCTGTGAAACATTTCATAATATGGAGGAACCTGGAAGGCATTATGCTGAGTGAAATTAGTCAGTTGCAAAAGGACAAATATTGTATAAGACCACTATTATAAAAATTGAGAAATAGTTTAAACTGAGAAGAAAACATTCTTTTGTGGTTACGAGATGGGGGAGGGAGGGAGGGTGGGAGAGGGACATCCTCCCTAATTAGATGGTAGATAAGAACTACTTTAGGTGAAGAGAAAGACAGCACACAATACAGGGGAGGTCAGCACAATTGGACTAAACCAAAAGCAAAGAAGTTTCCTAAATAAACTGAATGCTTCGAAGGGTAGCATAGCCGGGGCAGGGGTCTGGGGACTATGGTTTCAGGGTACATCTAAGTCACTTGGCATAATAAAATCTATTAAGAAAACATTCTGCATCCCGCTTGGAAGAGTGGCGTCTGGGGTCTTAAATGCTAGCAAGCAGTCATCTAAGATGCATTAATTGGTCTCAACCCACCTGGATCAAAGGAGAATGAAGAACACCAAGGACACAAGGTGATTACGAGTCCAAGAGACAGAAAGGGACACATGAACCAGTGACTATGTCATCCTGAGACCAGAAGAACTAGATGGTGCCCGGCTACAACCGATGACACCCCTGACAGGGAGCACAACAGAGAACCCCTGAGGGAGCAGGAGAATAGTGGGATGCAGACCCCAAATTCTCATAAGACCAGACTTAATGTTCTGACTGAGACTGGAAGGACCCCAGTGGTCATGGCCCCCAGACCTTCTGTTGCCCCAGGACAGGAACCATTCCCGAAGCCAACTCTTCAGACATGGATTGGACTGGACAATGGGTTGGAGAGGGCTGCTAGCGAGGAGTGAGCTTCTTGGATCAGGTGGACACTTGAGACTATGTTGGCATCTCCTGCCCGGAAGGGAGAGATAAGAGGGTGGAGGGGGTTAGAGGCTGGCGAAATGGACACGAAAAGAGAGAGTGGAGGGAGAGAGCGGGCTGTCTCATTAGGGGGAGAGTAATTGGGAGTGTGTAGCAAGGTGTATATGGGTTTTTGTGTGAGAGACTGACTTGATTTGTAGACTTTCACTTAAAGCACAATAAAAATTATTTTAAAAAAAGGAAAAAAAAGATTTAGATGGTCATTACTAAGTTTTTCTCAAAGTCTATGATGGACAAATAAAATTGCTTTTGTTTTGCTCAGAAAAAAAAAACAGCTTTTTATTTTATTGGTTTTCTCTACTGTTTATCTATTTTCAATTTCCTTGATTTGTATTCGTATTGGTGTTATTTTCTTCATTCTGCTTACTTTGGGTTTAATGTGCTCTTCTTTCTAGTTTCTTAGAGTGTAAACTCTGAAGTTACTGCTTATTAAACCTTTCTACTTTTCTGATATAAATGTTCACATTAGCACTAGGCACTGCATTCATCACATCTCACCAGTTTTGATATGTTGTTTTACTGACAGTCATATGGTAAGTTTTTTTTTTTTTAAGTAGAGGCTGTTTGTTAAATTTCTTTTAATCTCTGCAATGCAAGGCACATAGTAACGCACTCAATAAGTAAACACTCAATATAATAACATCATTGACATTGCATTTTAAAAGATGCTTTTATATAAACTGCTTCATTCAGTTTTCACCACAACCTGATGAAGTAGGCAGAGTAGCCTTTTTCAGGCCAGTCTTACAGATGAGGAAGATGGGGCCCTGAGAGGCCACATGGTCTGCCCATGATCACATGATTGACATTGCCAAAGCTGACCAGGAGGAGCCCAGGCCTTCACCCAGTGCCATGTCCACTCATGAAGCCAGGGCTTCCCAGAGGCCAGTGGGCAATACAGTGTCAGTCCATGAAGGAATGTCAGTAGTCTTCATGGAAATTAGAAAAAGAAATACAGTGCAGTTCACGTTTCTGTAAAGTTAAAATTATTGGATTTAAAGAGCTGTTCTTTATTTTGAAAGTATGCCCTTCCTAATCTTATATAAAAATATTTGTTATAGTGTTTCTGACTGAGAGTTGACCCACTGAAAGTTGCCAAACCTTTATCAGTCCCCCCATTTTTTTAAATTTTATTTATTTTTTTACATTTTACAAGTGTATAAAACCCAAAAGACTAGGAAGCTCTGTTCACTATCACACCATCCCTTTTGAATAAATAAATGAATGGATGAATGACCTTGAAAATGAAAAGGGTTAAGGCAACAAAAAAAGCCTTATCCTACCAGTATGTAGAAGAAGCATCCAAACTAGAGAGATTATATTGGACAGAAGTTGATTCAGGATGTCTCCAGCCTCAAACTGAATACATCGTCTTAGAGTAGGGATGGGGGAAGAACCCAAAAAGAAAAATTACCCCCAAATAATTGGATTGTTCTTTAAGTAACCAAACTTGGTACAATGCCATTTTGTTTTAACAGCCTGATCAAACACTCTGCCCATTTAAGAGAGCTTGACCTTGGGAACAACGTCCTAGGAGAAATGGCTGCTGCTGATATACTTGAAGCACTGAGAGTGAGAAATACAGGTAGAGCATTTTTATTTATGTACCCCTCCTCCGCCTACCCGAATCCACTCATTTCTAAACGCTGTACGACTCAAAACTTGCTCCACTTTTGAATTAACTGTCATAAGCTAAGTGATGACCCTGGCACATTGTCACAGGTCAGCCATCATGGTATGACTCTGCCCAGTGATTTGGACAGAGTTTGAGAACTTTTATGATGTCACGTGTACCTGCAATTCAATGGATTTCTCTTTATATATGGCCTTTCTGACCCTGGGTTTATAGTTCTGCCAAGATGATTTGCTAGGCCATGGTCTTGCAAAGGAATTGGACAGTTTACTATGCAAATTAGATGGCCTACAAAGGTGATTGGTCAGTTTGTGGTCTCGGTGGGAGGAGTAGTTTATAAAAGAGCTAATTCCACAGAGCTTGAGGGGTGCCTCATTACCATCAAGAAGAAGTACCTGGAGCAGAGCATGTCCTTTGGACCCAGGGTCCCTGCACTGAGAACCTCCTAGACCCAGGAGAGGGAGAGAGTTATAACACTGAGAATGGTAAAAGATGGTGAGATATGGCAAGAGATGGTGAGAGACAGCATGGTAGCAGCATGAACAGTAGCCAAGAGACACAGCAGGAACCAGAAGACCAGTGCAAGACAACTGCAGTGGACTTCCCAGTCCACGGAGCGAGGTGGCTGCAGTGGGCTTGCCAGCCCACACAGCGAAAGAGCTGAATGCCTTCAGACAGGAGGCTTGTTGGCGGAGTGGGGTACCTCCAGGCACTTGTCAGTGGAGCTAAAGAGCTGTAACACTTGCCTGAACAGGGAAGAGGTCAAGAGGAGGCTAGCGTGGCCAGAAGAGGGGCCAACTAGCCCGGCTGAGAAGCATGGCCTGCTGCAGGCATGGCCAAGAAGGAGCTGAGAGCTTAGTTGGAAGCTGTCCTGATTAACAAACTGTATCCTGTCTCCTGAGTTGTATCCTGTGACCTTCAAGTTGATCCTGACCCTGAGTTGTAGCCTGTTACTTCCCTAATAAGCCCCAAAATTATGAGTATGGTCTATGAGTTCTGTGTGGTCATTGCAACGAATTATCAAACCCAGCAGAGAAGTAGAGCGTGTTGTGGGGAGAAGCCAGGGATCCCCAGAGACTAGTGGTCAGTCCAGTGTCAGTCCATGAAAGAGTGGTCAGCAGTCCTCACGGAAATTAGAAAAATAAAGATGGTGTAGTCCATTTTTTTTTTTTGTAAAGCTAAAATTATTGGATTTAAAGAGCAGTTCTTTAAACTCTTCCTAATTTTATGTAAGAAAAAAAATTTTTTTTTTCTTGTAGTGTCAGAGTTGGTAAAAAAGACTGGAGAGTGGAGATATGTCTGACCTCCACCTTACAGGGATCCGCTTTGGGCTAATGGTGAATCTCCTCCCTCCTCCTGAACGTAGACAGGACCTGATGCTACTAGGTTACAGGACCCTTTGATCTAAGTAATGAATGTCTTTAAAATGGAAATTTCTCTATTGCTTTTTCTTTTCTCTCTCCTCTTACCCTTGCCTGTCCTCCAAGGGACCCTCTCCCATTCTCTATTCTGTTCCCTAGTCCAACCTGCAAATATTTCTCTAGCTATCAGTTGGAAAACTCAAGTAAAGATTCTGATGTGCTGCGAGGACCAGAAGGCAGAAAGGGACAGGAAAGCTGGAAATGGGGAACCCCAAGTTCGAGAAAGGGAGAGTGTTGACGTGACGTGGGGTTGGCAACCAATGTCACAAAACAACATGTGTATTAATTGTTTAATGAGAAATTAATTTGCTATGTAAACCTTCGTGTAAAGTACAATTAAAAAAAGAAAGCAAATACACACACACATATACATTTTTAGTCTCATAAATATTAAAGATTTTTTCTACCCAGAATGATAAACCACCTTACATTGGTGTTTTTTTCTAAGAATGATACTTCTTTCCGTCTTGCTTCCCTCCCGAAGTAATAAATAGTTTGTATGTGCCAAAATTGATATATTATGATTAGAACTCACTGGTTCATAGTAGCTCAATGCTAGCGTAAGAGAAAATTGGCCACAGACATGTAAACTAAGCAAAAACCAAGTCTGAGAGAAGCTTAAAGGAAAAAAAGAAAAAGAATTCTCAGTTTCAAATTCCTAATGCCTTGCCTGGCACACCAAGTTATGCTGCCCTTTGGAGCCCTCACGTTCGCCTCCATAGTCCCCCTTCCACCTGTAAGTGATCCGGCAATTTCAGTTTGCAACAAAGGAATAGAAATATATTTTCCTTAGCTGGAAATATTTATTTCAACGTGCCCTTTCTATCCTTTTTCTCATACCTAAGAATAAAAAAGTATATTAAAAAAAGATTCTGATGTGCTTTCTGGGTGGAAAAGAATGGTTAAGTTGTGATTGGCGTAGGAGAACATTAGGGTATTTTATGACCATCTGATCATTTGGAAATAAGGGAATCACAGGAGGAATGAGTTATTTATTGTTGGCCTCCCCTACGCCTCCGTCACCAATATGCATGACCAGAGTTGTTGATAGCTAGGCTGACTGCTGATGGAGAAAAAGAAGCGAAGAAAGCTCACTTTAAATGAAGCACAATGAAAGACATCGTAAATGGATTTGAAAATGTAGATTCAATGTGAAGAAAAGGTGGAAGAAATCTTGACCCGTTATCTGGCGGGTTACAGGGAAAGAATTAAATAGCACCAGCATGAGGTCTTTGTTATTTCTTCAGTAATGCAGTCTTACAGGTATGGTATAATTATAGATTGCGTTTTGTTGTTGTTGTTAAACACTGGCAGTGGCAGTGTTTTAGAGAGAAGAATTATAATGCTATTACTGTCTACTGCATTGGCGTTTTTGGCTAACAAATTGGATGATTCCAAGATTTTTTTAATTATCCCTTTATTTTCGAGAAACAGAACATCTGCTTCTTAGTCCATTAGAGTTGAATGTAAATTCACAGAGTTATTCTGCTAAAATTAATTCAGATTTAATTTAGACTCAGTAACTGAAGGCAGGTTCATGATTTCATTTTGTTTTCCCTGCACTAGAGTAACTTTTTTCGTTATACACTGGGAGAAGCAGGTGGTTTTCTAACCCTTTCCATAGTTAATGCTGATGAGGGGGGGTCTCAGTCGCCTTGATGGAAAATGATTACCATTGGGTGTGCCTTTGTAGCTGTACAACATTGGCCTTGCTTCGTGAATGGTCCAATTTGCATACATGAGAAGGTAATTAAATGCCCACCTGAAAATAGAAATACTCATTAAAAAAAAAATTAAAAAGTAATTAATTGTTCAAGAAATCCATTTTTTACAATAGCGCACTATATGTCCTGAACAGCCTCAATGCATGAGTATCTTGAACTAATTATGGGATGTTTCTGATGGGGCACTTCAGTCAGATTGTTAGTTTAAACACCAAGAAAATTGCTCAAAACCGGGTTAATTGGCTGAATTCTGTAGGAAAAGTGCCTTGCCATTCAGCCCTCGTGGCATCATTTTAAACACTAACAACAATTAGTAATATCACTGATTATAGAAATAACGTTCCTTTTTTTTTTTTTAAATTGTACTTTAGATAAAGGTTTACAGAACAAACTAGCTTCTCATTAAACAGTACACATGCTATTTTGGAAACCCTGGTGGTGTAGTGGTTAAGTGCTATGGCTGCTAACCAAAAAGTCAGCAGTTCAAATCCACCAGGCACTCCTTGGAAACTCTATGGGGCAGTTCTACTCTGTCCTATAGGGTGGCTGTGAATCGAAATCGACTCGACGGCAATGGATTTGTTTGTTTTTTACACATACTGTTTTATGACATTGGTTAACAATCCCACGACATGTCAACGCTCTCCCTTCTCAGCCTTGGGTTCCCTATTACCAGCTTTCCTGTCCCTCTCATACCTTCTAGTCCTTACCCCTGGGCTGGTGCGCCCCTTTAGTCTCGTTTTGTTTTATGGGCCTGTCTAATCTTTTGCTGAAAGGTGAGCCTCAGAAGTGACTTCATTACTGAGCTGAAAGGGTGTCCAGGGGATATACTCTCAGGGTTTCTCCAGTCTCTTTTAGGCCAGTAAGTCTGGTCTTTTTTGTGAGTTAGAATTTTGTTCTACATTTTTCTCCAGCTCTGTCCAGGACCCTCTATTGTGATCCCTGTCAGAGAAGTCAGTGGTGGTAGCAGGGCACCATCTAGTTGTGCTGGACTCAGTCTGGTGGAGGCTGTGGTAGTTGTGGTCCATTAGTCCTTTGGACTAATCTTTCCCTGATATCTTTAGCTTTCTTCATTCTCCCTTGCTCCCAAGGGTTGAGACCAGTGGAGTATCTCAGATGGGCACTCACAGGCTTTTAAGACGCCAGGCGCTACTCACCAAAGTAGAATGTAGAACACTTTCTTTATAAACTATGTTATGCCGGTTGGGCTAGATGTTCCCAGAGACCATGGTCCCCACAGCCCTCAGCCCAGTGATTCGGTCCCTCAGGGAGTTTGGATGTGTCTATGGAGCTTCTATGACCTTGCCTTGTACAGGTTGTGCTGGCTTCCCCAGTATTGTATACCAAAAGTTACCAGTTATCTATTGTCTATTTAATGTTTTTCCATCCCCACACCCCCCCCCCGTAATCATCAAAGATTGTTTCTTTTTGTATGTAAACCTTTTCATGAATTTTTATAGTAGCGGTCTCATACAATATTTGTCCTTTTGTGATTGACTTATTTCACTCAGCATAATGCCCTCCAGATTCATCCATGTTGTGAGATGCTTCGCAGGTTCGTCATTGTTCTTGATCGTTGTGTAGTATTGCATTGGGTGTACACCATAGTTCGTTTATCCATTCATCTGTTGATGGGCATCTAGGCTGTTTCCATCTTTTTGCTATTATGAGCAATGCTGAAATGAACATCGGTGTGCAAATGTCTATTCGTGTGATGGCTTTTATTTCTCTAGGATATATTCCTAGGAGTGGGATTGCCGGATCATATGGTATTTCTATTTCTGCCTTACTAAGGAAGCGCCATATCATTTTCCAAAATGGCTGTACCATGTTGCATCCCCCTCAGCAGTGTATAAGACTTCCAGTCTCCCCGCAGCCTGTCCAACATTTGTTATTTTCTGTTTTTTTGATTTGTGCCAGTAATGCCAGGGTGAGGTGGTATCTCATTGTGGTTTTGATTTGCATTTCTCTAATGGCTAGTGATCACAAGCATTTCCTCAAGTGTCCCTTAGCCACTTGAGTGTCATCTTTGGTGAAGTGTCTGTTCATTTCCTCTGCCCATTTTTTAATTGGATTGCCTTTTTGTTGTAGAGCTGTTGGGTTTTCCTGTAAATTTTAGAGATTAGATCTTTGTCGGATTTGTAATAGCCAAAAAATTTTTTTCCCATCTGTAAGTTCTCTTTTTACTCTTTTGATTAAGTCTTTTGATGAGCATAAGTGTTTAATTTTTAGAAGATTCCAGTTATCTAGTTGATCTTCTGGAGTTTCTATGTTGTTAGTTATGGTTCGTATCCTGTTAATGCTATGTATTAGGGCCTCTAGTGTTGATCCTATTTTTTCTTCTATGATCTTTATAGTCTTTGGTTTTATATTTAGGTCATTGATCCATTTTGAATAAGTTTTTGTGTATGGTGTGAAGTATGCATCCTGCTTCACTTTTTTGCAGATGGACATCCAGGTTTGCCAGCACTGCTTGTTAAAAAGACTGTCGTTTCCCCATTTGATGAACTTTGGGCCCTTGTCAAAGATCAGGTGACCATAAGTGGATGGATTTACATCTGGGTTCTCAATTCTGTTCCATTGGTCAATGTATCTGTCGTTGTACCAGTACCAGGCTGTTTTGACTACTGTAGCTGTATAGTAGGTTCTGAGGTCAGGTAGTGCAAGTCCTCCTACTTTATTCTTTTTCTTCAGTAGTGCTTTACTTATCCAAGGCCTCTACCCTTTCCATATAAAGTTAATGATTAGTGTTTCTATCTGTTTAAAGAATGTTGTTGGTATTTAGATCGGAATTGCATTGTATTTGTAGATTGCTTTGGGTAGAATTGTCATTTTCACAATGTTCAGTCTACCTATCCGTGAGCATGGTACCTTTTTCCATTTATGTAGATCTCTCTTGGTTTCTTGCAGTAGTGTTTTGTAGTTTTCTTTGTATAGGTCCTTTACATCCATGGTTTGATTTATTCCCAAGTATTTTATTTTTTTAGGGACTATTATAAATGGTATTGTTTTCCTGATTTCCTTTCTGTCGTTCTCTTTACTGGTGTATGGGAATCCGACGGATTTTTGTATGTTTATCTGCTACTCTGCTGAATCTTTCTATTAAGAACTAATGTTCTTTTGATTGCTTCTGTGTTTTTATCATTTGCAAGTTAACAAGCTAATTTCTAATTCTCATTCTAGTTCTTTCATGAAATCCAAAATAACAGCCTGGAGTCACTTATTTGCCCACCAAGGAGTTCTTAATGACCTACCTTTAATGATGGGATACGCACATGAAAGCTTCCTCAGAAACATCAACAGCCTCACTTCTTTAAAAAAAGAAAAGACAAAAACTTAACAAAAAGACAAACTGCTGTCCACATCTTACAGGGTTTTTTTTGACTAAGGGGACAAAATACTTCAGGATTACTTCATTCGGTCATTCTTTACTTATTTCTTTCAATATATATTTATTAAATGTCTACTATGTGTCAAGCACCGTTCTAGATTCTGGGACAGGGAGCAATGAATTTCCCCCTTAATCAGGCTTACTTTCTAGCAGAGGATGACAGGTAATATACCACCAACAACAAAAAGAATGAAAATATATAGTATTGTGTATCAGATGGGGAGCATACTTGGGAGAAAAAATAGAGTAAGAAAGAGTGATATAGACTATATGTCAGGGCTGGGAGATTGCAATTTTAGTTAGGGTAGCCAGGGAAGGCCTTACTCAGAAGGGACATATGAGTAAAGACATGAAGGAATAACGGAATGAGCCTGCAGATATCCAGGGAGGTGCATCCCAGGTGGAAGGAACAGCAATTGCAAAGGTTTTAAGAGAGGAGCCTATAACATGTGTTCCAGCACCAGTAAGGCAGCTAGCAGGGCTGGAACGCAGTATACAGAATGGGATGGTAATAAGACAAAAAAATCCAAGATGAAAGGATGTAGGGGAGGGAACTCTCTAGACAGTTATGAGGACTTAACTTTTTAACTCAGTTGAAATGGAAAGCCATCTGAGAGTTTTGAGCAGAGTGACCTGATGTGACCTACTTTTTAACAGGATCATTCTAGCTCTATGCTGAAAATAGACTGGAGGGGAGGCAAGGGCTGCAGCAGGGAGACTACTTAGGGAATTTCCTCTGGAGAAATTGAGCAGGCCCTTTCAGAAGATTCAAGATATCCAGCAATGTGGAGAATTGAGGGGGCGGCCGGGTCGGGGGATGTGAAGCTGAAAAGAAGAGGATTGAAAGAAATTCTGCACACTGAACAGTTGGGACTCTGTCTTCACCACCACCCCAGCCTCCTTTGACTTTTCCCAGAACGCTCATAGTCATGTAAAAGATGGAAGTATTTGTCATGGATTGAACCGTGTCCCCCCAAAATATCTGTCAACTTGGCTAGGTCATGATTCTTTTGTATGATTGTATGATTGTCTACCATTTTATCATCTGATGTGATTTCCCTATGTGTTGTAAATCCTATCGCTATGATGTAATAAAATGGATTAGCGGCAGTTATACTGATGAGGTCTACAAGATTAGGTAGTGTCTTAAGCCAATCTCTTTTGAGATATAAAAGAGAGAAGCGAGCAGAGAGACATGGGGACCTCATACCACCAAGAAAGCAGCGCCAGGAGCAGAGTGCGTCCTTTGGACTTGAGATGCCTGTGCTGAGACGCTCCCAGACCAAGGGAAGACTGATGACAAGGACCTTCCTCCAGAGCCAACAGAGAGAGAAACCCTTCCCCTGGAGCCAGTGCTCTGAATTCAGACTTCTAGCCTACTGGACTGTGAGAAAATAAACTTCTCTTTGTTAAAGCCATCCACGTGTGATATTTCTGTTATAGCAGCACTAGATGACCAAGACAATAGTCTTCTTTGAGAAATTGAATAGCCCCCCAAAAAGAAACTCTAGATGCTGATGCTGGCCACCACTCATAGAGGCCTAGCAGGTCAATGAGCCCTGCACATACACAGGAGCTTCCCATTAGCCTTTGGATGCCTCATGCTTCACCCTGAACAGAAATCTGAGAATCTCCAGACACTTGAGGAAAGACTCCAACATAAGAGACCAAGCCTGAAACAAACAGACAGGAAAAAGAAAAAAAAGAAAAAAAAAAAGAGAGCCCTGAAGACGTAGAAATGATACAGAAAACTTAAAAAACAAACAAAAAACACAGCTGTGACATCCTAGACAAGAGAGAAGATAATGCATCTGTAAAACAAGAACAAGATGCTATATAAAAGAGAACAACCAGAAAATAAGTAAAAATGATAGTCCAAATAAAAAAGAGTTCAAAAGAAAGGTTAAAGATGAAGTCAAGAAAGTCTTCAGAAAATAGGGCAAGAAGATACGAAGATTAAAAATCGGAGAGAAAACAGAAGAGATAAGGGAACAGTCTCAGAACACCAGCATCCAACTAATAGTTTCAGAAACAGAAAATGAAGAAAGTGGGAAGAGGGAATTATCAAAGGAATAAATAAGAACTGTCCCAGAGTCCATTTAAATGTTAAAAAAGCCCATTGAGTGTCCAGCACAGTGAGTGATAAAAGGTGTATACTCATGGCATTCAGAACAGTGGAAATAAAGAGAAGATCCTAAAAGCATCCAAAAAAAATTTTTTTTTTAATTCTTTTTTGTTTTTTGCCCCATTCAATGGGGAAAGAATCATCTCTTTAATAAATGGTTCTGGGACAAATGAATGTCCACATGCAAAACAATGAAGCTGGATGATACCTCACACCATATGTAAAAATTAACTTAAAATGGATTAAGAATCTAAATCTAAGAACTAAAACCATAAAACTCTTAGAAGAAAACATGAGAATAATGCTTTGGGATCTATTTTTTGAACAATGATTTTTAGATATGACACCAAAACCATGAGCAACAAAAGATAAACAGATAAATTGGACTTCATCAAAATTAAAAACTTTAAAAAAAAAATTTTTTTTTTTTTTTTTTTTGTGCATCAAAGGACTTTATCAACAATGTGAAGAGACAACCTACAAATTGGGAGAAATTTTGGGGGGAACCATCTATGTGGTAAAGATTTAGTATCTAGAATATGTAAGAACTTCTACCACAAATGGTTAAGTGCTGGACTACTAACCGAAAGGTTGGTGATTCAAACCCACCTAGAGGTCACAGCAGGGGCAGGTGGGTTATCCAATAGGCAAGGTAAGCATGGTGCTTAACAGATCATCTGTAGTGAACAATTTCGCATTTTTTTCCCCACATCAAAGGATCTGCTTCTAAGTGTGGCTGGCATCTGCCTCTCTCCCAACCTCACAGCACCTTCCTATAGAATCAAAGCCTCTTTAAATTTACTACCCCTGACAAGGGCTGGTTATCCAATAAGCAAGGTAAGCATGGGCTTAGTTGTGCTTACTTGCTAATCTGTAGTGAAGAATTCACAAAGATGTGGTGAAACTCATACGAAATTGTTCACTACAGATCATCTGGTAAGCAAGATAAGCACCATGTTTACCTTGTTTATTGGATCATCTGCCCCTGGGTCACATCCTTGAAAACCCTATGGAGCAGTTCTACTCTGCACACATGGGGTCACCCTGAGTCGGAATCAACTGGATGGCAACTAACAACAGCTTAGCAACAAAAAAACAGACAACTCAATCAAAAAATGGGAAACGGACTTGAATAGACATTTCTCCAAAGAAAATATACAAGTGGCCAACAAGCACATGAAAAGATGTTCAAAGTAATTAGTCATTTTTGTTGTTGGGTGCCACAGGATCCATTTCTACTCATAGTGGGCCCCATTTGGCAGAGTAAAACTATCCCATAGGTTTTTCTAGGCTGTAGTCTTTACTGGACCAGATTGCCAGGTCTTTCTTTCATGGAGCTGCTGGGTGGGTTGAACCCTAAACTTTTGGTTAGCAGCCACGCACTTAGCCATTGCACCACCAGCGCTCCTCAGTCATTCAAAAAAAAAAAATTCTGACTCACAGCGACACTATAGGCAGAGTAGAACTGCCCCATATGGTTTCCAAGGTGCAGGTGGTGGATTTGAACTACTGACCTTTTGGTTAGCAGCCGAGCTCTTAACCACTGCACCACCAGAGAGAAATGGAAATCAAAACCACAGTGAGATACCATTTCATACCACTAGGAAGGCTATAATCAGAAAAATGGAAAACAACAAGTGTTGGAGAGGATGTGAAGAAATTGAAACCCTCATTTATTGCTGGTGGGAATGTAAAGTGGTGCGGCTGCTGTGGAAAACAGCTTGGCAGATCCTCAAAAAGTTAAACACAGGATTACCACATGACCCAGCAATTCCACTTCTACTTATATACCCAAAAGAATTTAAAGCAGGAACACAAACAGTCCCTTGTACACCCGTGTTCACTGCAGCACTATTCACAATAGCCAAAATGTGGAAACCACCTAAACGTCCATCAACAGATGAATGGGTAAATAAAATGTAGTACCTACATACAATGGAATAGTACCCAGCCATAAAGAGATGGGGAGTCCTGATACACGCTATGACATAAATGAACCTTGAAAACATTCTGCTAAGTGAAATAAGTTGGTCACACAAGGGCGTATATTATATGATCCCACTTATATGAAGTATCAAGAACCAACAAATGTATAGAGACCAAAATTTATTAGTGGCTACCAGAGGTCGGAAGGTGGTGGAAGGGAGGGAGTCAGTACTTAGGCGGTTTCTGTTAAGGGTGATGGAAAAATTTGGAAACAATGGTGATGTTTGCACAATGTGATGAAAGTAATTAATGTCAATAAAATGTTGAAATGGCAGATGTTTTTGTTACATATATATTTACCACAATATAAAAAAAGATTTGCGTATAAGAACTGGAAATCAGAATGGTGTTGGACTCCCTAACTGGAAGCGAGAGGGAATGGAGCACTCTCATGACAACGCTTCAAGATTTCTAGGCGTTCCTAATTTCTAAGCAAGTATAAGGATAAAATTAAGATGTTTTTGGCATGCAAGGACCCAAATATATACACTGGTTGGCCAACCCTGGTTCATGTGCCCATCCCTGAAGGGCAGACATTGGAACCCCAATGTAAGCTCAAGGGATCATTCCGGAAAGAAGCTGGGCAGGCAAAAACAAGAGCTGTCCACTACAGATGGGCAGCCAATAATGGAATTAGAGCTGGTGAGTGACAAGATCAGAATTTTGTTTTCAAATGATTAATCTGGTACATGGTCTAGGATAGATTTGTGGTCGGAGAACGCTGAGGTTAGGAAAACCAGTTAGGAGGCTATTATAATCATTCAGGTAAAAGACATGACAGTGGAAATGGAAAATAAAGGATAGGTATAAGAGGTTATTATAGAAGTAAATTAATTTTTATGATCATTCACATGAAGAAGAGATAGGGGAAGAGTAGCACGTGAAAGGAAAGTTGCCCAGCTGGTAAAATGTGAAAGAATGCCATACTCAGAAGCCTACAACCCAATCTTAGGGAAAGACCATGAAATATCCTACCCATTTGCTGGCTATTATGTTCTTCATTCTCTCAGGTGAACTGCCAGTCTTAAAAATTACAGTCACTCCCCAGATCTCTTCTGACATCTTCAGATCTATTTGGAAAAATAGCAAGAAATCTAGTATTACCCATAAAAAGAAGAAAAAGGTAAGCTCTTAAGTGTCTGTATGGGGCAGCAGCAGCCACCAGAGGGTCCTCCTTAGAGCCTGGGGCACTCAGCAGGGCACGTCAGCACCAGGTTTTGCACTTGTTGATGGTCATGAGATTACAGTTCTAGGCAACACACCCCAACCTATGGCTCCATTCTAATGGGTGACGAATGTTCCAAGGAATAAGTAGTAAGAGAACAACATAGTTCCCTCAAAGACTAGTGCAGACCCCACCACCACTTAACCATTCCTTTCGTTGTTACTTGCTGTCCAATGGGCTCTGACTCAGGGTGACCTATGTCTAACAGAACAAAATCGTTGCTGGGTCCTGCGCCATCTTCATGATCGGTATGTTTGAGTCCATTGCTGAAGTCACCATGTACTGCCTTTCAGCCTTGGGGGCTTATCTTCCAGCATGATATAGGACAATGTCCTGTTGTGATCCATAGGTTTTCATTAGCTAATTTTCAGAAGTAGATTGTAGGCTTTTCTTCCTAGTCTGTCTTAGTGTGAAAGCTCCACTGAAATTTGTCCACCCTGGGTGACCCTGCTGGTATTTGGAATACTGGTGGCATAGCTTTGAACATCATAGCAACAAGCAAGCCACCACAGTATGACAAACTGACAGATGAGTGGTACCTCCCTAACCCCCACCAAATTCTGGTTTCCTGCTAGCCTGTGGTTGATCTGAAATGGTGAATTTACCTCAATTCTTTCTGAAGACTGTGTTATCACTTAGGGGGTACTGGAGGTACTGGTTTACGTATACCCGTTGCCATCGAGTCGATTCTGATTCATACTGACCTGATAGGATAAAGTAGAACTGCCTCAAAGGATTTCCAAGGCTGTAATCTTTATGGGGAGCCTTGGTGGTGCAGTGGTTAAGAGATCTGCTGCTAACTAAAAGGTTGGCAGTTCGAATCCACCGGCCACTCCTTGGAAACCCTATGGGGTAGTTCTACTCTGCCCTGTAGGGTTGCTATGAGTCGGAATTGACTCACTGGCAACAGGGAATCTTTATGGGAGCGGACTGCCACAACTTTCTCCTGCAGAGCAGCTGGTGGGTTTGAACTGCCAAACTTTCGGTTAGCGGCCAGGCACTTAACTACTACCTACTCTCTTTTTTTTTTTTTACTCTCTAGTGTATGAAGTTGAACTTCCTTTTTCTTTTTTTAATTTTTCTGTTTGTTATTTAACAGGCTAAAAACTGAATATGGATGCCATCTCTTCCCATGACCAGGCGGACGTACCTAGAAAGACATCACCTGTTTCATGATATTTTTCACTGTAATCAAGTCCCTTTCAAGTTCCAAAGTTTGATAAGACTATTTTATGAAATTTCAAAGTGGTGCTAACCCTATCACACTTAATATTTTCTAAAATGCAGGTTTCACAAGTGGGCTTTAGTAAAAATAGGTGTGATTCTTTTCTGGGACTTCTTGTGCACGTGAAATTTATAATTTGGGAAAGTCATGATCTCTACCTAAGTAAGAAAGACTCTTCTTTCTAAATATAACTGTAATTGGAAATAATAGGGATGTTTGGAAATAATAACCACTTCCTAAATGACAACCCCCCAAAACACCGAACCCATTGCTGTCGAGTCAATTCTGACTCCTAGTGACCCTATAGGATAGAGTAGAACTGCCCCATAGGGTTTCCAAGGAGCGGCTGGTGGATTCAAACTGCAGATGTTTTTGGTTAGCAGCCGAGCTCTTAACCACTGCACACCAGGGCTCCCCTAAAAGACAACATCCCTAAAAATGAGTATCTTCCCCAAATGAGGAAACTTCTGATCACTGTACCCCACCATGAAGCTGTCAGACAGTCCCGTGGGAAATGGAAGCAGGTGTGGTTGATCAATGATGTATGGATGGTAAATTGGATTAATTGAGTTTTATTTGTCATGACAATATGTTGGAGGGATGAAGAGCATGGGGTGTAGAATTAGAGGAAAATGAACCAGAATTCTCTGTGGAGAACCCACTGCTTTCCAGGTGTGTGATCTTGGGCAAGTCAGTCAGCCTCACTGTGCCTCAGTTTCGCCTTTTACAAATACAGATGAGAAGAGCCTCATTTCATTTGGTGGGCAGTAAATGTGATGACGTATGTTGAGCATTTTAGGAAAATGTCTAGTACATAGTGTGTGTCATGGATTGAATTATGTCCCCCCCAAAAATGTGGGTATCAGCTTGGTTAGGCCATGCTTCCCAGTATTGAGTGATTGTCCTCCACTTTGTGATTGTAATTTTATGTTAAAAGGATTAGGGTGGGATTGTAACACCACCCTTACCCAGGTCACCTCCCTGATCCAAGGTAAAGGGAGTTTCCCTGGGGTGTGGCCTGCACCACCTTTTATGTCTCAAGAGTTAAAAGCAAAGGGAAGCAAGCAGAGAGTTGGGAATCTCGTACCACCAAGAAAGCAGCAGCGAGAGCAGAGCCCATCCTTTGGACACAGGGTTCCTGCACCTGAGAAGCTCCTCGACCAGAAGAAGATTGAGTTGGGAATCTCGTACCACCAAGAAAGCAGCAGCGAGAGCAGAGCCCATCCTTTGGACACAGGGTTCCTGCACCTGAGAAGCTCCTCGACCAGAAGAAGATTGAGGACAAGGACCTTCCTCCAGAGCCGACAGGGAGAGAAAGCCTTCCCCTGGAGCTGACGCTCTGGATTTGGACTTGTAACCGACCAGACTGTGAGAAAATAAATCTCTCTTTGTCAAGGCCATCCACTTGTGGTATTTCAGTTATGGCAGCACTAGGTGACTAAGACAGTATGTGCTCAAAAATTAATATGAGTGGCTTCTATGGTTGCTGTTGTTATTATTCATGTTAGAATTGAGTCATTCCTGTTATTTCCAGTAGGAAAGCTATACTAGAAATAGAAAAAAAAGGAAAGGGGGGGAAAAAAAAAGGAAAACTTAAGATCTCTTCATTTCTAAGTTAAAAAAACACAACTTTACTTTTTCTAAGGAAAACAGTATCTATCAATAAAGATCTGTTTGCTGAAACCTCACCTGCCATGAGCGTGGAACTGTGGGAAAAGTAAACATGTAAAAGAACTGGTCATCCATTCTAGGTACACATTTAGCAAGTGCTGGCAAGTTCACTGAACCACACCAACTGTGGAGGTGGGAATGGATAGAGTAAATTATCTTACCCTCAAGGATCTTAGAATCTAGCTAGGAAGACAAGATCTTCATACATGAAAGAGAATATCAATAAAGGGTAAGAGTTGAAACGATGTAAGTCAATAGTCAGGGTAAGGAGGGCTGCAGAGTAATGAGACGATTTTACCGGAACACGTATATCCAGTGGTGTCCCTGGGGGGTGCAAATGATTAACGAAGTCGGCCACTAGCTGAAAGGTCGGCCGTTCAAATCCATCGAGATGCAAGAAAGGCCTGGCGATCTACTTCTGAAAAATCAGTCATTGAAAACCCTGTGGAGCAAAGTTCTGCTCTGACACATGGGGTCGCCGTGAGGTGGAATCGACTCGACAACAACTGGTTGGTATATCTCCAATATGTGAGGCCTCCTAAGAAATTTCTCCTGCTTAAAAAAAACTAAAACTAAAAAACATGTTTTGAAATTTGCCACCTAGAGTCACTGGGTTGGAATGTAAAATCGGCATGCTTCTTTAAAGGGTCTTTTGGCAATGCCTAGCAACATGAAAAATACGTAGCTTTTGACCCAGTCATTCTACTGGTAATTTGTTTTACAGCTATACACTCATACATGTGCAAGAACATGTGTGTGAAGATGTTTACTGTCGCAACGTGTATTGTATATTGGAAACAAAGATGCTGTGGTCCCCCACCTCCAACCACCACATTTGTTCAAAGTAATTAGCCTTTTTGGAGAATTCCAACTCAGAGCAACCCTGTAGGACAGAGTAGAACTGCCCCATAGGATTTCCAGGGATGTAAAGTGTTACAGAAGCAGACTGCTACATCTTTCTCCTGTGGAGCTGGTGGTGGGTTTGAACCGGTGCCCTTTCGGTTAACAGCTGACAGCTTTAACCACTGCACCACCAGGGTAAAGGTAGAGGGGTTAGGATTTACAACACATATTTTGGGGAACACAATTCAATCCGTAGCAGTCACCTTCTACCCTTCTCCCTTCCCCACTCTCCAGATGCAATTATCTGTTTATCCTTGCTTTGCAAGTTTCTAGAATCAACTCAACTTTCCATTCTCATTGCCAAGCTTGAACCTCATCATCCTGCCTGTGGATTATTGTGTCCTGACTTCCTTCCTGTCAGACAAGAGCCATGGCTCATTTCACTTCTTTCTTGGAAATGACTCCGTCTGCACTCATAGGTCCCTGGGTGTTTGCGGGTGTTCTGTGGTCAGAGGGAACCTCATTGGTGGACGTGGAAGGACGTTCCCAGGCTGAGGCAGTGCACGCAGTTGGGGTGGACTTTGATCTCTGGCTGCGCAGAACAGTTTTCTTGCTCTGTCTTGACGGTTCCAAACACTGGTCCCTTTGGGGAAATTAAGACAGCTCAATAAGCAAACATTATCAGGTTTGGTTTGGTTTTGTAATTAAAGGAAAAACCATTTTAGTAAAGTTGAAGGGCATGGGGGAGGTGGGAAATGATGGCTGGAGTGATGACCAAAGAAATAAATGACAGGATTGTCCACTTGCACTGGGAGACAAGCTTTTACCAAAGGACTTGAATACTTTGCTTAAAGGAATGTCCTCCAAGCAAAGTGGACCATGTCTTCAACTCACTGAGAACGAGCTATGGAGACCCTGCAGCTAGGGAAGGGGTCCCGAAATGCAGAGCCGAGTCTGGCCTCTGCCCCAGGAGCTGGTGAGAGTAACGTGGAAGAGTGAGAGCTGAGTAGGACAGCAGGCGAAGCCCTGTTTCCCTGGGTTCTTCTCCAGGTGTCCCCATTCCAGTTGCCGTCAAGTAGATTCCAACTCATGTTGACCCCGAGTGTGTCAGAGCAGAACCGTGATCCCTACAGTTTCTCATGGGTGATTTTTTTAGAGCTAGATCACCTGATCTTTCTTTCTAGGCACCTTTGGGTAGATTTGAACCTCTAACCTTTTGGTGAGCAGCTGAGCACACAAACCATTTATACATCCAGGGACTCTAAATTTCTCTACAGTGGCTGCCTTTGAGGTGCTGTCTTAGTCATCTAGTGCTGCTGTGACAGAAATATCACAAGTGATGGCTTTAACAAACAGAAGCTCATTCTCTCACAGTCTAGTAGGCTAGGGAGTCAGCTCCAGGGGAAGGCTTTGGTCTCTGTCAGCTCTGAAGGGAGGTAGGTCCTTAGTCATCAATCTTCCCCTGGACTAGCAGCTTCTCTGAGCAGAAACCCTGGGTCCAAAGGACATGCTCTGCTCCTGGCTCTGCTTTCTTGGAGGTAGGAGGTCCCCATGTCTCTCTGCTCACTTCTCTCTTTTAGATCTTAAAAGAGATTGGCTTAAGACACTCTCTAATCTTGTAGATCTCATCACTATGACTGCCCTAATCCATCTCATTAACATCATAGTGATAGGATTTATAACACGTAGGGAAATCACATCAGATGACAAAATGGTAGGCAGTCATACAATACTGGGACTCATGACCTAGCTAAATCGACAGATATTTTGGGGGGACACAATTCAATCCATGACAGGTGCTTATGATCTGAGACGAACCCTCACCGGGATGAGTCAAAGGAGGTGAATCACAGGTGTCCCCTCCAGCTGGCCCTGTCCACGCCTGGACACCCCCTCCAGCCTTGGGCTCTGTTCCTCCTCTCTCCTCTCCCCAGTGATCCTCATTTATTGCACTGAACTCTTGTACATCACTTCATGCCTGTTGTCTTTGTCATCTGAAAAGTCCTAACATACAATGTGTCACAATTGAACTCACCTCCTTACCCACAATGTCTTCATCACTCTAAAATGTCCTGCACGGTCACTTCCCACCCCCATCATCCCTCCTGGCTTCTACTCTCAAAAGTCACAGTAGCAAAGACCTCTCTCTCTGGATTTCATGCCTCAGTATAGGACATATCATTCCTCGTGTCCAGACCATCCTTCAGCCTTTCCTCCTTTCAGCGGCGTTTCCCTTCTTTCCTCTTTCCAACTGCCCAATTCTAACCAACTGGGTGCATCATATCCTCGTCCAGTTCCAGCCTTCCCTTTTTATTAGCTGTCTAGGATTTATGGCCATCTCTAATAAATGTGTGGCCGCATAATAGAAACAGAACATGTGTTTTGTATGGTTCATCTGGGTTTGCTTAGAGGCGTTTAGTCTGGCTCATGAAGTTAGCATGGTCAGATCCACGACTTCCACCACTACTACTGCTCTGTTCCTGTCGATGGCTCAAAGAGCTTTGTTCTCTTCACTCTTTTCCTGGCTTCGAGGGCCTTCCATCTCTGCCAGATCAAACTTCATCTCTTCCATCAAGCTTTCCCTCACTCTATCTGTCCTCAGGCATGTCTCTGTACCCTCATAGCACGTTACGCACTGTCCAACAAATAGCTCAGGTTTGCATCTAGCCTCATGTGACCCTGTGTCTATGTTTATTTATTTATGCATTCTTGTTTCTCCCATCAGACTCCTTGAGTCTAGTTACTCCCCACCCAAACACAAGGCTTGGGATAAGGAGTGAGCAGATGTTGAGAGACCCAGTAAGAGGTAGGAGGCTCTGAATCCCAAACCTGACACAGTAGGTGTCCACCACTAGGTAGCTGTGGTGTTATGAATTGAATTGTGTCCCTGAAAAATATGTGTTGTAAATCTTAACCTCTATACCTTAGGTTATAATCCCATTTGGGAATAGGTTTTCTTGGTTATGTCAATGAGGCAGTATTAGTGTAGGGTGTGTCTTAAGACAGTCTCTTTTGAGATATAACCTTAAGGGTAGTCCCTGACTTAAAACAACCAGGTGGTAAGTTGGTTCTGATGTAAATCAAATACCTTTTTCTTTTTTTAGTTTTCATTATTGTTGTACTTTATTATCAATATCTTTATAAATATGATCTTCAAACATCTGCCTGTGAACATCTGAGAAGAACATCAGCAAATTGTGTACTTCAACTTTGTGTGTAGTACCAAGATATAAAAAAAAAAAAAAGACTTCCTTTAAGTGTGGTACATCACAACTCATATACATCCTAAATTGGAGACTGCCTGTATAAAAGAGATTAAACAAACAAGGAAGCAAGCAGAGATGGGGAAAGAGAGATGCCAAGCCACATGAAGATCACCCAGGAGCAGAAGCTCAAAAGAGCAGACAAACAGACAAAGTCTTGTTCTAGAGCCAGCACCCTGAATTCAGACTTCTAGCCTCCTAAACTGTGAAAAAATAAATGTTCACTAAAGCCACTCATGTGTGGTATTTCTGTTATAGCAGCACTAGATAACTAGATAACTTTTTTTTTTTTTTAGATAACTAGGATAGGTGGATAGGTGGGGAATCAGACCATTCCTGAGGCTCTCTGTAACTCAGCTTTTTTTATCTTTAAAATGGAGATGTTGTCTGCTTTGCTTGGGAAAACATAAAAATATGAAACAGTTAACATGGTTAGCTGCTAGCCAAAAGATTGGTGGTTTGAGTCCACCCAACGGTGCCTCAGAAGAAAGGCCTGGCAATCAACGTCTAAAAAACCAGGCGTTGAAAACCCTATGGAGCACAGTTCTACTCTGACACATATGGGGTCACTGATCAGTTGGAACTGATTAGACAGCAGATGGTTTTTGGTTTTAGCAGCAGAGCGACCCTGGTTTCAAAACTGTCACCATCACATAATAGCAACATGACCTTTAACTTACTTCACTTCTCTGGACTCATTATCCCTACATTAAAAAAAAAAAAAAGGTGTTAAGCTACATTATAGGGTTCTCAAAGTGTGGTCGAGGGTCCCTAAGATTCTTTCAGAATGCGAAGTGCAAACCTGTTTGCAAAATAATATTCAGAAGCTATTTCCATCTTTCACTCTTATTTTCTCCTGAGTGTACCGTTGTTGTTGGGTGTCCTCTAATGGTTTCCAACTCATACTGACCTGATGTGACAAGCAGAACGGCCCCACAGGGTATCCTTGGCTATAATCTTTATAAAGCAGGTTTTTCTACCGTGGAGCCACTGGAACCGACAACTTTCGGTTAGCAGCCCGGTCGCTTAAGTTTTCAAAAGGCTATATGATCATCACTCTAATAATATCTTGTAGTGGATTTATTACTGTTATTTTTAAACGAATAAATATATTTAATTTTTTTCTTAGTTTTAATTTCTTAAAAGTAGATAGATATAACTCACATTAAAAAAAAAAGGGGGGGGTGGGTCTTTAAGGTCCTAATAATTAAAGAGTGTAGAGGGATTCAGACGCCAAAAACTCTGAGAAGCAGCGAACCGGATTTCTAGAAGATCTTCAAGGTCATTTATTCACTCAACAAATAATTGTCAAGCGCCTACTATAAAAAAAAATTTTTTTTTTTTTTACTATGGCCAGGCATTTTTTAGACACCGAGGATATAAGCTGGTGATGAAGACTCCAGACATGGCCCCTGCTCTGATGTTTATTTTGGGAGACAAGCTTTGGAAAGTGGTCCGTTTAGTGAAGGCCTAAAACAGGGCACGTGGTTCCTGCAGTCTGTGCGCCTAACGTGACACGGTAACAATAGGACTGCCCGACCCCCCCCCCAGTCACCTGGCGGGCTCCCCCGCTGCCCCAGGGCGGGGAGGCGGGGACTAAGGCCCCACCCCCGCGCCGACGAAGAGTGACGTCACCAGACCTCGCCAGCCAATCGTGGGCGGCCCCGAGCGGAGGCCCGGAGTAGCCCACGGCCTGCGGGTGGCGCTGTGGCCCGTCGGGCGGCCCCACGGAGCCGCCATAGCAGTCCTCCTCCGGCGGCCCAACGTCTCCGCCGCCGGCTTCGCGCCGCGGTCATGGCCGACGTGGAAGACGGCGAGGATTCCGGCGTCCTCTCCTCTCACTCCGGGAGCGCAGGCTCCAAGTCGGGGGGCGACAAAATGTTCTCCCTCAAGAAGTGGAACGCGGTGGCCATGTGGAGCTGGGACGTGGAGTGCGATACGTGCGCCATCTGCAGGGTCCAGGTGATGGGTAAGCGCTGCACGCGAGACGCGGGCCGCGCTGCGGCCTCCGCGGGCGGCCGGGCGGGCCCGAGGCCTCGGAAAGACCCCTGCCGGCGTGGGCGGGGGTCGGCCTGCCCCGGGGCGGTGGGACCCGGGCCACGCCGGTGCGGCTGCTGGTCCCAGGACGGTGGTCGCCTTCTCTGGGGCTGCCGGGTCGTCCAGCAGGCGCCCAGCGCCGGGTGCGGGGTTGGGGGGAGTATTCTAGCGAGGGAGGCCGGCAGTCAGCGAGTGGAAGAACAAACAAAAGTCGTTTCAAGTGGTTGTTGTTAGTTGCAGTGGAGTCCATTCAGACTCGTGGCGACTTCATGTTTGCAGAGTAGAACTGCTCCATAGAGTTTTCCAGGCTGTGAGCTTTCGGAAGCAGATCGCCAGGCCTTTCTTCCGAGGCGCCTCTACGTGGGCTTGAACCGCCAAACTTTAGGCTTGTAGTCGAGGACCAGGAGAATAAAATCGGGTGACTTAATGGGAGCTGGGAGGAACCGCCTCGGTTTGTGTGCCCAGCCCCAGTCCCATCTCTAAAAGCAAAACCGGAAAGGGGTCAGGGTAAAGGCCCTGATTCAGGAGAACTTTGATGGTTCTGGTCACACACCAAAGTGATACTCTAGAGTCATCTTCCACGTGAGCAACGCCCTCCGTCCTGCTCCTGAGAAGCGCAGAAAAGAGAAGTCTTCCCAGACATTGCGTTTCCGGATGAGGGCGAGTCGGATGGAATCGTTCGGCATGAAGGGAATACAGTGTAGTTCAAGAATGTTCGTGTTTCATGGGAATTGAGGACTCTAAGTCCGCTCTTCAGGGACAGTGCTTCTACTCCAATAATAAATGCATGTGGGCTAGAGAGGGAAAACGTGACCTCTGCCCTCCCTTCGCGCCTCCCCCGCCCCATCGTAGAATGCCATTTCCGAGATGTGCCCCCCTCTGACTCATGCCTTTGTGGAAAATCTCTTTCAGAAATACGTCTTAACCTCTTTCTGTGACATGTTCAATAAAAATATTGGACCAAGGGAAACCTGCAACAACTTAATCCGGTTTTATTTTATATGGTTTCGGTTTTAAGGTCTTCGACTACCTTGCAGCAGAGGTGCTGTTTAAATTTAAATGCAAGTTACGTTTGTAAATAGGGCATTTAAAATTACTGTCATAGCACCTTAAATGTTTCTTCGGGGTAGGTGAAAAAATCTGAGGTTTCTATGGTTTGAAAACTGGCTTGTCCTGAAAATGAGAGAATTGGAGAAAATAACTTAAAATTTCTTTTCCTTCAAAAACAAAAAAGAGTAGAACATGGTTATGTTTAATACATAACCTCTATCCGACCAAAACATCACGGTGAAATAAAGGGGGAAAAACATATTTCATGTGCAGTGCATGACTATGAAAAGGTAAACATAAAAAAAAACGTACTTAATCATAAATGAGCTCTCAGAAACAAGTAACAAAAACCTCAATTTATGTCCTCTTTTTTTTTTAGTATGCGTTTTTTATTCATAAGGGCTTGTTTCGAAAAGAATTTACAACACTGGGAATCAAAATGTTACTTTTTACTTTTGAAAAAACTTGATTTTAGACATGATCTGCTTACTTGGATGTTGGATTTAAAAGCATCTAGCTTGTTTGCCTGGAACACCCCTTCACCCCCACCCCTCCCCGCAGATACACACCTTACGTACTAGAATCACAGCTTCCCGTTGAGGTGACATTTTTAACTGATCCAAGCAACTTACACATCTCATCTTTTACAGAACAAGCTTTGCTAAAAATTTTATCCCATAGGTTTCCACTAGGGTAAAAAGAATTTATCTCTAAAAAAGCTGTTTTTTCCCAGAAGAAATTTTTAAAAATAGCAAATGGAAATGGAGAAACCTAAAATAATCAAAGTGCAACAAATAAATTTTACTGGTCTTTTTATAGTAGGTCAAAGTATGGGTTATAAATGGCTCAAATTCATCGTTAACTTTCCAATTACAGCAAGTATTCCGCTACTGCAGGAGTGATGCTGAAGGTTTGTAACAGCTCTACTTCGGGTTCAGGGACGTATTCTAGACTAGAGCTGTGTTTTGTTTATGAGGTGTTAATATCCACTTAGTGGACTGGTGACCCCAGAAAAAGTTTTAAAGACTTCCCAGTCCTTACCCCAGAGTCCTAAAAGGTGTTGCTATTATTGTACTCCTTAGAAATTTGCTGCTTTAGATACTAGAAATATTAAAGGACTTTTTTTCTTTTATCTGAAACTTTAGGAATTTTTGTTGATTTTGATTAATTTTTGATAATGAATCTAAACCAAAGCTGTAAGCATAATCCAAAGATTTTTACTTTGTGCAACAAGCGCCCACTTAATCCCATTTCTTTAATATTTGGAATTTATCTCAGACACATAAATGATGTAGTTTTGATCTCTTGCTCCAAGGTTTCCCGTCAGTCCTTTGTGACTTGGGTAACACTCTCTTCCTGGGTTCCACTCCCCTCCCTTCATCCTGAAAGGAGCAGATGGCACAGTCAGCAGATGCTGGTGAGGGAGAGGAGGAAGTTTGCTGGAAGAGCTACGTGATAAAGAGCTGAAGCAACCCCTTCGTGGCAATATGTTAATTTAGACGTTTGGCTTTACCTTTTGGAGTCTTATTTTCCTAACTGTAAATGAGGCAGTTGGGATCACCAAAGCCTCCCTTTACAGTTGTAAAATTCTCTGGTTCTGTGATAGCGCAGAATCAGAGGCGAATGGAGGAAGCATTTCTTTGCTCTGCATCCTTATATGCTTGTCTGCCTCCCCGTCTACTGGTGAGCTGCTTGAGACAAGGGACCAAGCCATGGTCATTTTGGTGTCACAGCATAGATGGTCAGTAATTATGGGATTGAAGAGAGCCTCAGGAGGCAGTGGTGGTTTGGAATCCACACTGAAGAGGCCAGCGTGGTGGTCTTTTTTTAAGGGTAAGAATGTGTGGAGAGGAGCGAACAAATTGTTTCCCTGAGCATAATCCAGTGGGAGAAGCAGGTTTCAACTCCATCGTGTGTCTGTTTTTTCAGAATTATTTTTCTCCTATTTATGTTAAAAACTACTTGTTTCTGTTGCTTTCAACTTCCTTTTACAACCCTTTGATTTCTCTTCCAGCCAGTGGCGATCCATTTCATTGCTCCCTAAAATATACTATATTACCTCCTTTGTCAGCAAATTGTACCCCAGATTGAATTTTTAAAATTTTTTATTTTGTCTTTGTTGTTGAGAATATACACAGCAAAACACACACCAGTTCAACAGTTTCTATATGTACAATTCAGTGACATTGACTACATTCTTCAAGTTGTGCAACCATTTTCATCCTTTTCTGAGTTGTTCCTCCCTCATTAACATAAACCCACTGCCCTCAAGCTTCCTGTGTAATCTTTCTAGTTGCTGTTGTCACTTCGATCCCATAAAGATAGTCCCTAAAAGAACAGACATTCTTTACTAGTTAAGCTAAACTGTGGTTTGGTTTTAAGAAGGCTTAACAGGGGTTATTTTTGGTTTAAGGTTTAAAGATTATCTCAGGGCATAGTTTGAGGGGTTCACCTAGCCCCCTTGGCTCCAGAAAGTCTAGATTCCATTAGAATTTGACATTCTGTTCTGCATTTGCCCCCTCTTGATCAGGATTCTTCTATAGAATCTTTGACCAAAATGATCAGTAAAGGTATCCAGGCACCTCCGAGTTCTTCCAGTCTTGTGGCAAAGGAGGCAGCTAGTTGTTCATGGAGGCAATTAGCCACACATTCCTGTATTGAATTTTGAAAACTTCAGGTTTACCCCATAGGTTCCCATTTCTGATATTTACTTTGCTGTTGTCAGGTGGATGCTTTGAGTTCAGGCTTAACTGTAAAGAGAGCATTTTCTTTAAAAGACAATGAAGAGAACATTTATTATCTCTTGTTTTAGCTAATAAAATTCTCACAGATTTGTATCATCTCTGCTTAGTATATAAATACTTCATGGTATTATCCCCATTTTACAGGTGAGCAAACTGAGGTTCACTGAGCTTCATAACTGGTCCGGGGCCACGCAGTCGAAAAATGGCGATGAGATGGGATTTGACTTCAGAGTGGCCTGGCTGCAGAGCCCTTACTTTCCCTTCTACACCTCACAGCTTTCTCACCAGTCTCATTTAGATGACCACGAGTATTAACCAGGTGGAAGCATACAAGCCACGAAGTTTCTTTTAAAGGAACTAGCAAGTGTGTTTGGAAAGAAAAGAAGTTACTTTTCATGAGTAGCTGAAGGGAAGCTTCTGTACCTGAGTATGAATGACTCAAGAAAATTTGCTTATGGAAAAAGCAGGAAAAAAAATTGAATTCAAAAATTTTAAGTATAATTATTACATAGGTTAATACAACCACATAGTTTAAAAATATAAAAAGGTACTCAGTGAAAAAGTCATCTAGTCCTCTCCCAGATAAACTTAATTGTTTGCTTCTTGAGTATCCTCCTGGAAGTTTCCTTATGGGTGTGTAAGCAAATACACATAAATACGTAGGTAGATAGGTATGTATATACAGGTATATAGATGGCAATGGGTTTATATATATATTTATATATACATAGATATGGTATAGTTAAGAGGAAATCTTGAAAGTAAACCACACCTAAGATTGCTCTATGTGGGCATGCCCCATGAGCTCGGAATTACTAGGGTGGAGTGTAGCGTATTTTCTTCTAGTGGTTGCATCTGCTGTCAGGGCATCTTTTCATCAGAGCTTGTAAAAACAGAGGCTCCAGTAACCCTCTTGAAATTGCTTCTAGTCGTAAGTAATTAGTAAAGTGCCTTGTACTTCATTCATCTTTAAGTAGTTACATTCAGATGAGAAATTAATATATGAGTCTTTTATCTTCATCTCTAACCCTTAGGGCTTTTATTTGACTTTGAAGCATCTGAGTTTTAAAAATTGCCTTCTGAGCATCAGAATGAGAATTGCTGTTTGTTTACTTTTAGATGCCTGTCTTAGATGTCAAGCTGAAAACAAACAAGAGGATTGTGTTGGTATGTTGTAATTTCATTCTCTTGCTTTTTCAACTGAAGGTTTTCTCTCAGTGGGGATGTTTGAATTTGCAGTTAAGATTGACTTTATCAATACACAAAAATAAACTGTAAAGCAGTGATCCATTATTAATATGAAATGTGTTGGTTCTCAAAAGGCTTTAATGGAACAAATCTGTAAGCCATTTTATTGCCTGTAATTAAGAAGAGTTGACTATATCTTCCAGGCATGGTCATAGTAAACATTTTGATAATCAAAAAAGAAAATTCTATTACAAAAATTATAAAATAAGGAATTTGCCAAAACACCATTCGAATTTTGGCTATGTTATAGGTCAGTTTGAGTAGGCTTTTATTCTTAAAAAACATTTCAGTTTTCTATGTCCTTTTATGGATATAGTATTTAATTTTTCAACTAAGGTAGAAAAAAATTTTAAGTCTCAAGTATTTTATTTGGAACATGGTTTGAGTATAGAAATCTATTAAATGTTCCTTGTAGCTGCAACTACAAAAGTTGTCTTAGCCCAGCTTGTAAGTGTCCTAGTCCCTGAGGTGGTCACTTCTAAGTTGTTACAAGAGTTCAAAGGTTTCCCTAGAATGAAAGGTTAATATTGTACTTTGTGTTTGCATGGTTTACACACAGCTTCTTAAAAATGATTTATGCAGTTTTGAACAAATTTTGTTTCTTCCCCCTTAAACGCTTAGAATGTTTCCCCTTGCTTCCTACCCCATTTACCCTTGGTCCTTGTCATATACCTCAGCTGGTCAAGCAAGGGACAAAGCCCATGGCTGAGATGATATTTCAGACGATAGATGACTTCTCTTTGTTTTAAATTTCTCTTTTATGCTGTTTGTTTAAAACTTATTAATTTGGTAATTATGAGGGGTAGAGTAGCTTTCTTTGATCAGAGACCTCTATCTCCAGCCAGCCACTTGTCCCGTGAGGAATTGTGCTGTTCATGGGTGACTTAACACAGTGTATCAGCACTTCTAGAAAACAGCTCAGTAGATGCACAGCTGATACCGTGCAGGAGCACATCACCTAGCTGTGATAGCCTCCTGTGAGAGGGAAACGTTTAAAACTCATTGTATCTTGGTAGATGCAAGTTGGGAGGACATTTTCTAATGAAATAAAGCCCAGCAAGACCCCAAGACGAGTGCATGACTGAGAAGACCTGGGATCTAAGGAAGACTCAAGTCCTTTGAGCCCCTAACTTTAGGAAGAGACAGCGTGTGGAGCTATATAGGATGTAGGAACCGAGGGCCACCACATCACCCACAGATTCTTGAACAGTAGTGGGAAGTCCCCCAAACACAGTGACTTACCTTATGACATAGTGTAACTTCTACATGTAAGTTTCTATTTATTACTTTGTAAACAGAAGACATTCTTTTGGCCAGCTAACCATCTTCGTAGTTAAATCAATAGTAAGCTGGTAATATGATTCATGGAATTCACAATAGAAAATCACATAGCTATAATGTTGAGCTCAGTATTGAATTTGAATGAGTTATGTGATGTTCAGTACTCTTTGTTTCTTCCAGTGGTCTGGGGAGAATGTAATCACTCCTTCCACAACTGCTGCATGTCCCTGTGGGTGAAACAGAACAACCGCTGCCCCCTCTGCCAGCAGGACTGGGTGGTGCAGAGAATCGGCAAATGAGACTGGAGAAAGGCTTCCTCAGTGCGATTGGTCGGAGCCCTGGTGGATCTTGTTAGGAAGTGCCCTACGAAGGCTTCAGCACTCCGGGGATTCATTCTGTAAATAGGAGAAGGATCTGTGGCCCTTTGGTACTCATCAAAGGCTTGGTTCAGCATTTTGTCAGTTTTATTTTCAGAAACTCTCTACAATTAAGAAGATAACTTATTAAAGATAGTCTTTCCTACCTCTGTGGTGTGCATCACACACACTGCTTAAAAGTGCTAGAAGAGAGGAGAGAACTACAAATTCAATGACCTTGATGATTGACCTATTGATACCCAAGGGACTGTGGAAGCAGTTAGGTTTGGAGGAGAACGTTTTGCATGCTCATGGTTGATCAATTAAAAAAAGAGAGAGAGGATGTTATGTGAACAAATAAAGTGCAGTTTGAAACCCAATTCTTATCCTTAATTAGTTCCTGATATTTATTTTTTGTGGAGAGGGGAGGACATAATTCATGACATCTTTGATATAAAGATAACTTTACGTTTGGACACATACCAGTGAACAGGGTATTTAACCTTCAGGCATATGGGATTTTGAGTGCCTTTCAGGTTATTATCTTCTGTCTTTGACTCATCAAGACAGCCTAGATCTCTACTCATCCCACTGTTAAATCATTGAGTGGTAAATAGCACACGTGTTTTCAAGTTCTGGTCAGATTATGTGGTAATTGTAACAGTTTTAGGTGGGATGTCATTGAGGGGAAATGTTTACCACTGTCCCACTGGCTCAAAAAGTTTATTGTATCACGTGATGTTTTAATAAATGGTTTATTCTGGTTACTTTATTTGAATTGTCATTATTGCCATCTGATGTGCAGCCTTAAGTTGAAGAAACTGATTTGTCAAGTGAATGTTTTCATTTAATAGAATTTAAAAGTTTATTACCTGGAAACATATAAGCACAGGAAAATGCTTCAATTTTGTCAGACTCATTCACATTTAGGTAGGTTATTTCGTAACAAATTATGGACCACAAGTTCATTTTTAACTCTCCAAAGAAAGCTCACAATAGAGGCTACTGTTCTGAATTTAAAAAAGAAAGTCTTTACTATTCACTTCTGCAGATTCGGAGTTTGCCATTCAGAGTCCTTTTTAACCCAAGAAATGTGGACACAAGGAAGAATGGTAAAAATGTAATAATTAGAATTATGTGTGCCTTCACAGTGACTTTATTAACCAGGTTTCTCTGGGAGTTTTTGCTTCATTGTACTTTTTTTCATGATTGTCCTATCTACTAAAAAAATTAATTGCAATATGCAAATGTGTTTGACTATTTGAATGTTTATTACTGTGCAATGAACTATTTTAGCAGCTTTTTGTTTGACATTTTTAAAAGGTTATGTCCATAAAATGTGAACCAAATATTTGGCTTTGCAGGGAAGAGGAAAATACCCAGTGTTGAGTTACTTCAGTCAGTGTGACAGTATGTAAATGAAATGTGAAGGATGGTTGCGATAAGCTGATTTTCCACACAACAAAGCAACAGCCCCACCACCTAACAAAGCCCTGTTTATATTATACATCAGCAGCTGAGGGTAGAAGAGGAAAGGCTGGGACAAAGCAACACTGATCCTACCCGTCCTGGGATGACATCAGCTCTTCTGCATGGTCATTTGATAGTACATACCATCTTAGAAAGGACATGCTGTGACGTTTAATTGTGTGTTCCAATGCAAAAGTTAAGGGTTGAATAAGATTTTCATTCCATTTGATTAAATATGTTGAATTTTAGTTTAGTTCACTAGTGTATTGGGAAGGAGCCCTGGTGGCACAGTGGTTAAGAGCTCGGCTGCTAACCAAAAAGGCTGGCAGTCCAAATCCACCAGCCATTCGTTGGAAACCTATGGAGCAGTTCTGCCCTGTCCTGTTGGGTTACTATGAGTCAGAACTAACTCGATGGCACCCAACAAGCGTATTGAGAAGGAGCAGTGGTTAGAGCTCCACTGCTAACGAAAAGGTGGTGGTTTGAACCCACCAGCAGCTCCGTGGGAGAAAGATGTGGCAGTCTGCCCCCGTAAAGGTTTACAGCCTCTGAACAGTTCTACTCTGTCTTATAGCGTTGCTATGAGTTGGAATCGACTCGCCGGCAGTGGTGGGAGTGTATTCAGAAGGTGCCCTGGTGGTGCAGTGGTTAAGCGCATGGTTGCTAACCCAAAGGTCAGCAGTTCGAACCCACCAGACACTGGGAGAAAGATGTGGCAGTCTGCTTCCGTAAAAAGATTATAGCCTTGGAAACCCTACCACTCCGCCTTTTAGGGTTGCTATGAGTCAGATGTGACAGCAGTGGGAAGTGTATTGGGAACAATCAGTCATATTTAGCGACTTTTCCATTTATACAAGTTGCATTCTTGTATTACAGCTAACATCAAAATCAGTAAATCTTACCCTATCAGACCCACTGCTTCCTTTTTATTAAAAATGTGTACCCTTTACTAGGGAATTCATAGGTACCTCTCCTACACACGTAATATACATAATTATGGAACTGTACTATAAAAGAAATTTAGAATTGAGTTGTATTTCAGTGTGTAAATGGACGTAATTACACGAGAAGACAGTGAAGTAGGCTGATGCTTGTGTATTTATGTACCATCACTATAGGTGAACAGCGACAATTAGAAACAGCATTCCCACGGATAAGACTTCCACCTCCCCCATCGCAAATCACTTAGTAAAGCTCTGTTAGTTGCATATTTGGAAAATTCAATGGATTTGAAAACCAGTGCATAGTATAGAACAAACTTCATGGTTGGTTAAAGAATACCTGGTGTTTACGTGTATACAGAAGATAGGTTCTAGGCTCAGGTAATCAAACATTTTCCACTACATGAACTTGAAAGTCATGCAGGATGCTGAACAATGTGTGGGACTGTCCTATACACTGCAAGCCGACTAACCTCCCTGGCTCTGTCCACTCAGCTCCAGCGGCACCATCAATCTTTGTGACATCCAAAAAAAGTTTCACATTTCCAAAGCATCCCTTTAGGAGTAGCACCGGCTTCTTTGGGAGCATTTGTCTAAGAGGTTGTCCAGGCAATTACCATATACACTTTACTGGCTGAGTCTCCCAGAAACGTCCTAAAATGACACAAAATAACTTCTTCAGAATTTTTAAAGGGTTCAGGTTTTTAAATGGGAAAATGTTGGTAGTTCAAATCCACTAGCCATGCCTTGGAAACCCTATGGGGTAGTTCTACTCTGTCCAATACGTTCATTATGACTTGGAATCAATGAGCTTGGTTTTTATGCTAAAAAGAAGAGTCCATAGAACCAAATCTTGCTACCGGCGTACTCTTCTGGAGAGGTGTGAGCAACTCTTTGGTGTTTAATACCTGGTGCACATGCGGAGTTGAATATTCACTTGGCAAAGGCTTCTAGGTTCAAAATTACTTTCCTGAAGCTACTGTAGAAGGCTTTAAAAAAAAAAAAAATCATCAGAAAAAAATTTAAAAAGAATTTAAGTGTTCCTTTAGAAGTTGAGTAGATATCTGATAAGAAAATGAGTAAGAAAAAAAGTACTTTGTTGTTTTTTAAGTTATTCCAAAGATTCAGTTTAGGTAATGGACATTATATATTCTTGTCTTAGTTATCTAGTGCTGCTATAACAGAAATACCACAAGTGGATGGCTTTAACAAAGAGAAGTTTATTCTCTCACGGTCTAGTAGGCTATAAGTCCAAATTCAGGGCGGCAGCTCCAGGGAAAGGCTTTCTTTGTGAGCTCTGGAGGAAGGTTCGTGTCGTCGATCTTCCCTTGGCCTAGAAGCTTCTCTGTACAGGAACCTCAGGTCCAAAGGACACACTTTGCTCCTGGCATTGCTTTGTTGGTGGTATGAGGTCCCCGTGTCTCTCTGCTGGCTTCTCTCTTTTATATCTCAAAAGAGATTGCCTGAAGACACTATTTAATCTTGTAGATCTCACCAATGTAACTGCCTCTAATCGATCTCATTACATCATAGTTAGGATTTACAATACACAGGGAAGTCACATCAGATGACAAAATGGTAGATGATCATATAATACTGGGAATCATAACGTAGCCAAGTTGACAGATATTTTGGGGAGGACACAATTCAATCCATGACAACTCTGCAATGAAAGTTAGGAAATAGCAGTTTTTACTTTTGTAAACCCTTGTTTAAAAGAATATTTAAAGAAAAATATTACTGATTTGTGTACAAAGGAAATTGGAATCAAAGTACAAACCAATATATTTTAAATTTTAATCCATTTTGTATTGAGCATTTGAAAGGCAGAGCAAAATACGTGAAAAGTGTTTACATGAAAGTTCCCCTTTTACCATCTTTACGTCGTTATTCCATTTCTGCCATGAGTAGATTTTGTCCAACAAAATATGTCTTACGGGGAAAGTATCTCCTCTGCATTTTGATATTCTTACTGAGCCTAATGGATAAGAGCCAAAACTCCAGAGCCAGGATGCCTGGGTATGAATCCCAGCCCTACCACTTACTTTGAGTGACATTGGGCAGGTTACTTAGCCTTTCCATACCTCAGTTTCCACATATGTAAAATGCAGATAATGACACCTACCTCATTACATTGTTTTGAGGATTGAGGACTAAATGGATTAATGAACATGTAGAACTCTGGGAACAGTACGCAGTTCATGGGAAGTGCTACTGTTAGTATTTCATTTTAGTCGTTTTTGGAAGCTCCTTTAATAGAAGTGTCGCTTTCAAAATGTGTTTTCAGTTATGGGATAGCACACCCCTAAATATTCCCAGTAAAAAATACTAGAAAACTAATTGTGAACACGTTTAGATTACTTGTAGCACTGTGAGTTTTTGTGAAGGATGGTAATGGGGCTTTCGTGATCTGCCTGCTGTGTTTTTTCTGCCTGTTAGATTTTTCTAATCAGTCCGTCAGCACAGTTTCCAAATTTTATATTAAGAAAAGTTTTTGTGAATGTTGAGCACTCGTTTTAGATTTTCCGTTTTGATAGACATGTTTCATGGAAATCTTGCACATAGAAATGGGAAAATGTTTTTGGTGCCCTGGTGGTGCGTTAGTTAAGCACTTGGCTGCTAACTGAAAGGTCAATGGTTTGAACCCATCGGCTGCTCCAGGGGAGAAAGTGTCAGCCTGCTTCTGGTAAGAAACCCTACGGGGTGGTTCTGCTCTGTCCTATAGGGTTGCTATGCGTTGGAATCGATTCGATAGCAGTGGGTTCCGTGGTTTAGAAAGCCAATCTTTCGTAACATCCCTCATTTGCCTTTTTCACAGACTTTCAGGCTAGGAGTAAGCTACACAATCAACCTGCTTCTTTCTGTTGTCTATATACTTGATAAACCTGGGTCAATAAAGAACAAAAGCCTCCTTGTCCTAGGTGGGTGGCAAGTAAACATTTTCTCTGGGTGAGTTTAGCTGCCGTGGAGCATGATAGGAAGATGGAAATTCTGGATTCAATCAGCTTAGGTTAGAATCTTGGCTCCATCATTTACTAGCTACGTGATCTAGCACAAAATCCTTCATTTCTCTGTGTCTATTTCCTCAACTAAAAGAAGCAGTATTCTTGACCCCATAGAGCTGTGATGAAGATCAATACGTGTTCGCTGCCAACAACAGTACCTGAAACATGAGCACTCAGTAAACGCTAGCCATTATTGTACATCACTATTGCCTGTGCTTCTCTCTTTGCCTTAATTATAGAAATGGCCCTTAAGAAAGGGAAAGGTAGATTGTTTGCAGTGATGCTTTTTGTAAGAATCATGATGTTTCTGAGCAGCCGCAACCCGTAAAGAATTTCCAACCTAAGTTTTTAGGAGAGTTTTTGTTTGTTTACCTCCCCAACACATCGGAAAAACACATTCCCATCAGCAACAATGGGCTCTTTCACAGTGATTCCCAAAGAAGTGAGTGTGTGTGTGTGTGTGTGTGTGTGTGTGTGTGTGTGTGTGTGTGTGTGTAGCAAACAGGGCAGGGAGAAGAGTTCAAAAATGCTGCCCAGATGAAAATCTCAGTTAATTTCAGAAACTATCCCAGCACAGACAAAATGTTCTACACCATTTGCATTTTATCCTAGTCTCTAAGAAGATACCTACCTACCAACTGTTTAAATTTATTGGAATTTATATAGAAAATGCAGTGAAGTTATTTTTACCAAAACTTTAGTATAATAGAATTATTGGAATTCTTACCAGACCACCCAGGCGTGACTGTTTATAGTTTATACTTATAGAATACATTTTTCATGGCCGGTTAATATAATTCTTATCTAACTCTTTAGTTGGAGCCCTGGTGGCATGGTGGTCAAGAGCTCAGCAGCTAACCAAAAGGTCAGCAGTTCAAATCCAGCCCAAAACTGGAAACAACCCAAATGTCCATCAACAGAACAATGGAACGTTTCTCAGCAGTAAAAAGGAGTGAACTACTGATACAGGCTACAACATGGATGAATCTCAAAACATTATGTTAAGCAAAAGAATCCAGGCAAAAAAGAGTACTTAACTGTGTGATACCATTTATATGAAGTTCAAGAACAGGCAAAACTAATCTATAGTGATAGAAATCAGAAGAACGGTTGCCTCTCAGTGAGGGGAAGGGAGATATTAACCGGACAAGGGCACAAGAAAGCTTTCAGGAATGATGGAAATGTTCTATATCTTGATGAGTATATACATTTGTTAAAACTTGTCAAATGGTGCCCTTAAGAGCCGTACATTTGACTCTATGTAAATTTTTTTTTTTAAAGACAGAGATGGCTATGATTGTTTAAGACCATAATCAACACACTTGCTGCTAAATGGAAAATAGAGCGCCAACCACAAAGAAAATGCGTTAGTGGTTGTTCCATTTGTCTTATTGTTCAACTCATCAAGAAAGCACTCAAATCAAAATAATTGTGTTTCTCGTCTTGTTCTGGTCCTCTGTGGAGGTAACCTGAGAAAGGCTCCTTGGAGTTCATTAGAAGTGCTATGTTTTCAAGAAGTTCACCAAGATGTAGAAGAAATAGGTGATGGAAGAAGCGATTTTTTTTTTTCAAGGTAAAAATGTTTTTATTCATTCCATCCCACTTCTAGAACATTTTGCAGGGTTTTCAATATGCACAATCTTGGAAGTTCCCACACCTACATGATGGAGATTGCAGAGTACCCTGAAATTTCTCACTGAACTCTCACTTTTCTAACAGGTTAAATCATCTTATGGATGACAAATATAAACTTCCTGTAGTTTATGCTTAAGATAGCCCTTGACTCCCCTGAAGACTGCAGTGCTGAGCTTCTCTCTGATGGCAGGCCCAGAACTGAGGTCCTGTGCGTGCATGCAGATTCTCTAATAAAGCTTAGGAGTGCTGCAGTTCTACCATCACCACCGCAGCCTATTGTTTTGTCATTAAAGGGAATACAAAGGAAAAGGAGCTACTCTTGAAGCCCTTGCTGCAGTCTCCACCATCAGCTTGGAAACCCATCATCTAACCAAGCAAATGCCCCAATTCCTCCCAGCTCAGAGTCAGACCAGCACTCTGCCAGCTCTGCCTACATCTACCAGAGCAGAGGGGAGTCCCCTAAGTGCTCATCATAAGGCCTCCCTCTGCAGCCTGCTTAACAACTTCAGCAGTAGTACAGTTGGAGATCCAGAATCTTCCATGTGCACGGATGGCAAGACCAGCACCCTCCCTGCCCCTAACACTGAGATGCTGGCCACCACCATAGGCCCTTGGACCATCAGTCTCATCCTGCCCTTCATCCCTATTGTGGTCAGTCAACACAAGAATCCCAGGTTTCCAGCTCACCTCGAATTCTCTTAAACCTAATCCCATGTAGTTCTTTTTACATTTTACTCCCCTATTTCCTCCTTTTCTTCCCCCATTTCCCACTCCTCACCAAATTCTGAAACTCTTCTGTGCCCTCTGATACTCACACCAGCAAATTTGGATGGGAATTAACAGCTTTCGGAGTACCCTTAATGAGGGGCAGCAGTGGTTCAGTGGTAGAATTCTTCCCCTCCATGTGGGAGACCCAGTTCCCAGCCAGCGCTCCTCCTGCTCAGCCGCCAACATCTGTCAGTGGAGGCTCATGTGTTGCTACGATGCCGAACAAGTTTCAGCGGAGCTTCCACACTAAGATGGACCAAGAAGAAAGGTCTGACAATCTGCTTCCAAAAATCAGCCAATGAAAACCCTGTGGATCACAATGGTCCAATCTGAAACTGATCATGGGGATGGCATCACTGGACTGGGCAGCGTTTTGTTCTGTTGCGTACGGGACTCCATCCACAACCCATCATGGTGATGGTGCTGTACCAGGCAGCTTTTTCATTCCATTGTGCATGGAGCCACCACGAGTGGGGAGCCAACTCAATGGCAGCTAAGCAACAACAAACACCACCACCATCTTGTAGCTGTTCCTGTCAACCTGGACTGGCTTTGTGACTTGTTATGGCCAGTAGAATGTGGCAGAAGCGACGTTGTTATCTCCAAAGCCTAGATCTCAAGAGACCTTGCAGCTTCTGTCTTCACCCTTTTGGAAAACTGTCCTGAGACCAGCATGTCCTGAGGAAGCCTAGGAGGAAAGACCGTGGAAAGAGACTCAATCATCCCCAGCCTCCCAGCTGAGCTCAGCTGCCTGCCCGCTTGCCAACTGAACGCAGTCACATGAGTGAGCCAGGTGAGACGAGCAAAGAACTGCCCAGTCAAGGCACAGAATCATGAGAAATAATAAATCACTATCTTAGACTACTAAGTTTCTGAGTGGTTTGTAATGCAGCAGTCTGACGTAGTACATATTTTACACGTTTTCTTTATTGTCCGTCGCACTAAAATGTAATCTCCATAAAGACAGGGATTTTTATTCTAGGCTGTGCCTAGAACAGTGTCTGGCAAAATGGGTACTATATATATGTATATCAATCATTCAAACCAAACCTGTTGCCATTGAGTCGATTCCGACTCACAGTGACCCTATAGGACAGAGTAGAACTGCCCCATAGGGTTTCCAAGGAGCTCCTGGTGGATTCAAACTGCCGACCTTTTGGTTAGCAGCCGTAGCTCTTAACAATGACGCCACCCAGGGTTTCCAATACATATATATATATATATATATATATATATATATATATATATATATATATATATATATATATATATATATATACACATGTCTTTGTGGGGTGAATGAATGGACAAATCAAAGACATGTCAGGAGAGGTATGTTTGGATTTTAGTTGATATGACTTAGTATTCAGTTCTACCTTTACTAATTCCCAGGTCCTTTTATTCATCAAGGTCATTACTTGCAATGTAAGAGCAGGTGTGAGGTGTTAAAGGATCACCATCTGAATTTTCTATTGCATTTGTTTAGGATAACGTGTCAGAGTCCAGCCTTCCATTACGGCTCTTGCCATACATGGAACTAAGGCATCCCATCTGCTATTATCAAATGACCCTAATGTTACTACTTTTTATTAAACTAGGTGATATTAATATACTTTGTTGTTGTCATCCAGTGCCACCAAATTGATTCTGACTTGTGGCAACCCCATGTGTGCAGAGCAGAATTGTTCCATAGGGTTTTCAAGGATTTGACCTTTCAGAAGTAGATTGCCAGGCCCATCTTCCGAGGTGTCTCTGGGTGGATTTGAACCACCAACCTTTCAGCTAATAGTCAAGCCCTTAGCAATTCGCTCCACCCAGGAACTCCTTATATACTTTAAAATATACATTTTTTAATGCAATTGATCCTACCCCACCAGCAGACATTTAGCTGGGGCCTGCATGCTTAACTTGTTCATTCTTCCTTATACTTCTTTATTCTCGCAACTCTCAATTATTTTTATTCTTCAGTTAATGTGAAAAAAGTTTTTTTTTTAAGCAGAGTTAGCAAAATTTGTAGCAAATACTTAATTCTTCCCCGTTTCAGAATACAAAGTCTTTTATGTTCTACTAAAAACCACTTGGGCTTTCTTCCCCTTATTCTGTTCTTTGTAAAAACCACAAGAGCTTCTTCCACGTATCAAATATATGTTCTGTGAAGCTTATTTTGCTTTTTGTTTGTGAACATTGGGTCATTTGGTCTTCTCTAATGATTTCTTAGTCTTCTTTAATAAAATCTCTTCATTTCTGGAGGGTTGTGAATAGATTTTAAAAATCATTGTGTGAACACAAAGAGTTCATTTCTTTTGTCTATTTGCCATACTTTATTTCCAAATTGAATCTCTATCAGGACCAAAAAAAAAAAAACTCATAGTGACCATACAGGACAGAGAAGAACTGCCCCATAGAGTTTCCAAGAAGCACCTGGCGGATTTGAACTGCCAACCCTTTGGCTAGCAGCTGTAGCACTTAACCACTAAGCCACCACGGTTTCCTCTCTACCAGGAAGCATTTTCTATTTCCTTCAAATACACCAATTACTTAAGGTTGTCTTTCAGCTGCTGTGGCTCCTTCTTTAAGAAGAATATCCACCGTTATGGGTGTGTATCCGTTACTAGAACAATTAGAGTTTTATTTAGAGAGGAAGATGTTTATGTTATGTTGGATTATGGATCATAAGATTCAATGCTTATGAATTTATGATAAAAATGAGAAGCTTTAAACAGGTCTACAGATTCTTTCCCCCTATTAACACATTTAGAACTTCTTCTACCTTATCCAGAAAAAATTTCTCATCATCTATTCTTCATATGGCTTTTGAGAAAGGTTGGGTTTTTTATTGATAAAATTTTTTTTTATTCAGGAAATTGTTTTGTTATTAACTGGAATAGAGCTGAACTAGATGCTTAGTGTTATACCATGACACATACAAGGCATATAACTAGAAAATACACCATCGTAATGGTGAACAAAGTTCAAGAATCATTTCTAAATAGAACCCCAGCTTTCTTCTTTGTGTTTTAGACTTGACTGTTTGACCCTGTCTTAAGCTGTGTTCTCTAGAGAAGCAAAATGAGTGAAACGTCTGTGTGTGTGTGTAGATAGATACATATACATATATATATATATTTATGGAAAGAAAGAAAGAGATATCAAGGAAATGACTCACACAGTCATAGCAGATGGAAAATTCCAAATCTGTGGGTCAGGCTGGAGGCTTCTCCCAAACTCACATAGCTGTAGGGGCTGGCGAACCCAAGGTCCAGACCTCAGAGGCTGACGAATCCCAAGACTGGCACGCAAGCTGCTAGCTCAAGTCACAAGAATAAGAGGTCAGATGAACAGGTGCCAGCTGCAGGATCCAGAGGGAGCAAAAGCCAGCAAGCCTTGCCAGAAAGTCTTCCCACATTGGATGCAGGCCACACCCCCAAGGAAACTCCTTTTCAACTGATTGGCTACTCACAGCAGATCCCTCCATGGAGGTGATCACATTATATCAGATCTCATCATGGAAGCGATTATATCATTATACAACTGCCAAACTGCGTCGTAACTACCAAACCACTGAGGATCATGGCCCAGCCAAGTTGACACACAACCTTAACCATCACAGAGCCCATAGCTTCTCTGTGCTGTAGGAACAGTACAGAATGGAAAAATCACTTGATTGGAAAGTAGGACCCTGAGTCCCAAGTGTAGCACTTACTTTTTTCTGGTCTGTTTTTTCATGCACACTAAGAGCCTAGACCAGGTCAACAGGAAGGTTAAGTGAGTTATATTTAAATCTAAGTCCATGACTATTGGATAATGTTTGCGGTTAACAAGAAAATGTTTATTTTTAAACTATTTCCTAAAAGCTAGATTAACTGCTCCTTCCTCTGTGTTTCCATTGAACTTGGTGCCTACCTCTAAATGGCCTTTAATTACACTCTACCATGGTTATTATGTTAGACTGAGCTGCCAAACATAATACTTGCAACCAGACCCATCTTCCTTCTCTCTTATTATAACTGAAGAGCTTCTCTTCATCCTAAGGCCAGTCTTTAACCTGTTCTTTGAATCCTCCTCCTCCTGCCTTCTCAGGAAACTCATGTGTTTATTCTCATATATTTTAACCTTGCCCTCTATACTGGATCCTTCCTGTCAGCTTTTAATGTGCATATTGTTGTTGCTAGGTGCCATCGAGTCAATTCTGATTCATAGTCACCCAATGTGACAGAATAGAACTTTCCTATAGGATTTTCTAGGCTGTTTTTTTTTTTTTTTAATCTTTATGGGAGCAAATCACCAGGTCTTCTCTTCTGCAGAGCTGCTGGGTGGGTTCAAACCACCAACCTTTTGGTTAAAGCCAAGTGCTTAACCACTGTACCACTAGGGTTCCTTTTAAGATGCAAAAAAACTCTCCTTGTTGTCGAGTTGATTCTTTTCCTCTCCCCACACTCCTCAGCTCCCCATTGTGTATCTTTCCTCCCCTTTACAGCCAAAGTTCTTTGGTTGCAATCTCCACTTTTTTATCTTCTTTCCCTCCTCAACCCACTCCAGTCAGGCTTATCACCCCCATAACTCCACTGAAACAGTTCTACCCCAGGACTCCATGATTTCCATTATGCTGGATTTGATTGGCATTCCTTTGTCTTCATCTTCACCTCTCAGCAGCCTTTGATACAGTTGGCCACTCTCTCCTCGGTTTCTATGGCACCACACTGCCGTGGCTTTTCCTCTACTTCTCTGGCCCTTCCTTCTCTGTCTCCTTTGCAGTCTCACCCTCCTCTCCCTGCCAGTTAAATGTTGAAGATCTCAAGGCTTAGCCCTCGTCCTTCTTCTTATCTCATTTTGTACCCTTTAACTGGACAGGTTTTTCAATAACTACATTAATTATCACCTACACTACTCTGAAGAGTTCCTGGGTAGCACAAACAGTTAAGCACTGGACTACTAGCCATAAGGTCGGCAACTCAAACCCACCCAGAAGTGCCTCGGAAGACAGGCCTGGGCAATCTGCTTCTGAAGGATCACACCCTTGAAAACTCTATGGAGCAGTTCTTCTCTGCACACGTGGGGTCACCACTATGACTTGCAAGTGAGTATCTCCCCACAGACCTCTCCTCTGAACTCAAAACTTTTATATCCAACTGCTGCCTGTCTAACATTTCTACTTGGATGTCTCACAGGCAACTCCAAACTCCGCATGTCCCAAAATGAACTTACACCAGGACTTCTTCCAGGATTCCCTATCTTGGTGAATAATATAACCATCTGTTCAGTTCTCCAACCCAGAACCTTGGAGTTATCCCTTGTTGTTGTTAGGTCCCATCAAGTTGGTTCTGGCTCATAGCGACTCTATGTACAATAGAGCAAAACACTACCTGGTTCTGTACCATCCTCACAATCATTGCTATTTTTGAGTCCACTGTTGCAGCCCAGTGGTACCCCTTACATCTTCCTTTTCCTCACTACATATCACCAAGACCTGTCCATGTTACCTTCTAAATAGCTCAAGAATCATTCTGCTTTGCCCCATGTCTATGGCCGCCAGCTTTGATTACCTAGGCCACTGCAGTAGCTTCTCAACTAGACTCCCTGCTTCCAATCTATTCATCATACAGCAGCCAGTAGGATTTTTTGAAACACGAACATAACCATGTTATGTGGTTCAACACTCTAGGGCCTCCCATTGCTCTTAGCAGAAAGACAACATCCTTATGAGGATGGTTTGCTGCAGCCTCATTTTTTACCACCTTCCACCTCCTTCCTTCACGGCACTCCAGCTTCACTGGTCTTTAGGTTTCTTGGACATGCTATCCAACTCCCAGCCTTTTCACAGGCTACTTCCTCTTCGAGAAATGCTCTTCCCCTTCACTTGGCCAGCTAAACTCTACTGTCCCTTCAGGACAAAGCTCAGCCTCCCCTGACCTTCCAGGCCAAGTCTCTCTGCCATGCCCTGTCATGGTATCACATAACCGCCTGCTGGGCCATGTCTAACAAATGTAACATCATTTGGTGAATTTTGTCTTTCTCACTAGGCAGTAAGGTCCATACAGGCAGAGACCATGTCTGCTTTGGCACTCCACTATGGCCACAGCCACAGCACATGGCCAGTTGTTGTCAGGTTTCAGCTCCAACTCATAGCAACCCCATGTATAACAGAACAAAACATTGCCATCCTCACAATCATTGGTATATTTGAGCCCATTGTTGCAGCTACTGTGTCAATCCATCTCATTGAGGGTCTTCCTCGTTTTCGCTGACCCTCTACCAAGCATGATGTCCTTCTCTGGGGACTGGTCCCTCCTGAAAACATGTCCAAAGTATGTAAGATGAAGTCTTGCTATCCTCGCTTATAAGGAGCATTCTGGCTGTACTTCCTCCAAGGCAGATTTGTTCATTCTCCTGGCACGCCATGTTATATTCAACATTCTTTTCAAACACCACAATTCAAATGGGTCAATTCTTCTTTGGTCTTTCTTTTTCATTGTCCAGCATTCATATGCACATGACACAATAGAAAATACCATGGCTTGGGTCAGGCACACCTTAGTCATCACCCCAATAAGTACATGTGAGGGGAGCCAGTAGTGACATATGCAAATAAATAATTGTAGCGTAGCTAAATTAGGCTGGGTAACAAAAAAGAATAATAAAAATTTTTTAGAAACCCCAAAATCTCAAAGCTTAAACATAAAAGTTTATTTCTGGATATTAGATAATAAGGAATTAACGGTAATTGAGTTAGGGGTGACAAAGACATGGTAGTTGTGCTAGTCATCGGCCTGTTTGTTCTCAGATACCTTCTATGACTTTGCCCTTCTCTGATCTGTGTCACAGGAGCTCACCCCTGCCAGCTACATTTCCAGACCCTATTATCCTCTGGGAAACCCCGCGGTGTAGTGGTTAAGAGCTATGGCTGCTAACCAGAAGGTCAGCAGTTCAAATCTACCAAGCACTACATGGAAACTCTATGGGGCAGTTCTACTCTGTCCTGTAGGGTCGCTATGAGTAGGAATCAACTCAACAGCAATGCCTTTGGTTTTTGTTTTACTGTCCTTTAGCTACTTGCAGGATTAGGCCAAAGAAGACAGGAAGTCCCGCCCCCATCTCTCTTTACTTCCGGTGGTATCTCTGGCCGTAGTCACGTCTTCTCCAGTATCTCAGCTCACGCTGGACAGCTGCTCCCGGTGTGGTCCCAGCTCCTACGGGCAGCCCCCACCATGGCTCCATGTGGCCGGATGGCCGTGGCCAATGGGCTCTGGTAATGCACTTCCTCCTGCCTTTGTCACTCCGGTCCTAGGAGTGGAAGCAGCTTTCTGCTAGAGCTAATCTATAGGCTGTTTCTCATCTCCTCTTTGGCTTTGCAGTAATTACAACAGTTTTGCAATTAGTTCCCTATATTCAATCCTCCGCCGCCCCCCACTCAACTGCCTAGTATTCCTTCAAGCCCTTAAGTGATATTAAAAAAACAAACAAACAAAAAACTCCTTGCCGTGGAGCCGATTCTGACTCATAGCAACCCTATAGGACCGAGTAGAACAGCCCAGTAGGATTTCCAAGGAGCGGCTGGTGAATTTGAGCTGCCGACCTTTTGGTTAGCAGCCAAGCTCTTAACCGCTGCGCCAGGGCTCCCTAAGTGATACAGTTACTATATATTTTTGAAATATATGTATAGACATATATTTTAATATATTAAATATATTTTAGAATATTAATTAAAATATAAATTTTACAAAATATAAGCTTTTAGAATTTTAAATTTATGTATTTTATCAGTTGTATTTTAAATATTTTTATCTTAATATTTATTTTACTTATATGCTATATAATATATATATAAATATATGATATGTAGATGTAAGCCTATATAAAATAAAATAATGAAGTATTGATGGGTGCAATAATGTGGGATTTTCTTTAAAATATTCCAACAAAAAGGTGTTAGACGAAGGTGAAAGAGGATTGGCAAATGCCGTTAAGTGCAGAAGTTGGTGATGAATACATGGAAGTTCATTTTGTCATTCCCTACTTTTGTGTATGTTTGAAATTTTCCATAATAAAAAGTTCTCTAAAATACGATATCATAATAGCATCTTATTATAATAACCAAAACCAAACAGAACTCATAGGGACCCTGTAGGACAGAGTAGAACTGCCCCATAGGGTTTCTAAGCTGTAAATCTTTACAGTGGCAAACTGTCACATCTTGGTGCGTCGGAACTATCAACCTTTTAGTTAGCAGCCAAGCGCTTTAACCACTGCACCACCAGGTCTCCTCTTATTATAATAGTCTCCTTTTTTTATCCTCTGTGTTTTTTTATACTTAGTTCCCTGAAAAGTACCTTCTGTGTCATTTCTAATTTTGCTGCAAAAACCTCAGTTTTCTCTAGAGCCAATTGATCTTACTATTCAATATTTCAATTGAAACTCAAAGTGCTTATGAGAATTAAATTTTTGTGAGAAAATTCTCTGAGCATATTGAAATGATAGTTTAAACTTTGTCTAACTACCCCTCTTCTCTATTTCATATTTGACAAATCTTTAACTAACAAGATATCCTTGGTTACTTCCAGTGATTAAGTATAAAACGTGGCCAGCTGCTGTTGGAAGGGTTAAAGACCCTTTTGCTTTTCCTTCCAGTAGAGGGCTTCCACTGAAAGGAAAAAGTAAAATCTTTACTGTGGAAAGAGTCACATCAGAAGTTAAAGAATAATCTAGGTCTTTTGGGTATGCTAATGGTGAGATATTAGGCTGCTTCATAACTTAACACCGCTCAAAAGAGCTTCTCTTTGTTTCTGAGACCGTATAATGTAAAGTTCCATTCTTAATTCATCTTCAAATAGATGTGCTGTTGGACCAGGCTGAGAGTTGTGCGTTTTAGGAAGATCGCATTTGTGTGTGTGTGTGCTTTAGGTGAAAGTTTATAGCTCAAGTTAGTTTCTCATTCAAAGATTTGTACACGGATTGTTTTGTGACATTGGTTGCAATGCCCACAATGTGACAGCATGCTCCCCTTTTCCACCCCGAGTTCCTTATGTCCATTCGTCCAGTTTCTGTCCCTTCCTGCCTTATCCTGCTTTTGGAGAGGAGCTGCCCATTTGGTCTCAAGATATTTGATTGAACTAAGAAGCATGTTCCTCACATGTATAATTTTTTTTTGTTTTACAGGCCTGTCTGATCTTTTTCTGAAAAGTGGGCTTTGGGAACAGTTTCAGTTCTGGGTTAACAGTGTCTGGGGGCCACAGTTTCGGGGGATTCCTCCAGTCTCTGTCAGACCATTAAGTCTGGTCTTTTTACGTGAATTTGAATTCTGTTCTACATTTTTCTCCTGCTCTGTCCGGGACTCCCTGTTGTGATACCTGTCAGGGCAGTGCAGTCATTGGTAGTAGTTGACCAGCATCCAGCTCTTCAGGGAAGAACACATTCTTATTAGAAACCCAGATTTACTATTTTCCTAGAACAGTTAAGTGTAGGATATATTTTCAAATTGAAAATCCTTAGAAAGAGAAGCGAATCAACAACATCCCATTACTAATAGTTAACCTTTTTTTCGACTTGACAGCACTGGGTTTAATAGTTAACCTAAAGCTTTTTTAAAAATGTTCTTTGTGTTTCAAATGTATGACCTCAGAGCATTTTAAAATTAAGAATATGCACACCATAAATAATGCTTTAAACCACCCGATGCAAACAAAATAGAAGGCCTGGGCAAAGAGCACTTTTTCTTTTCTCCGGGTTGCAAAATTAGTCATAAAAAAAATTATTTTAGTTGTTTCCTGCTATGAACAAAAGCTATGATTTTCCTTTCAAAATAAAATGACAACTTCTCTTTTCCCATGACAGAGAGTAGTCTTCTTTTTATGGCAGAACACAGCAAATCATTCCACTGCAGTAGTTTGTGCAACTGGCTTCTGTTGTTAGAAATCTTGCCTGTTAGTGAATCTGATCTCACAGTCTTCCGGCACCACAGGGCACCATGGCTTTCCAAGGTCACAAGTAGCTCTGAGTTGGCTGCTTCCATATGAGGTGGCATAAGACCCAGGAACCCACCTTCTTTCACATGGCTTAGGTCTCTCCCATCTCCAACAGAACAGAAAAGCTTAATTTTGGACCTCATTTTTACCCCTGTATTGATATCATCATTGTGCAAGCTAGCACTTCGTAATCATTTCTTTGGACCAGGTGCTAATTGGCGTTTAATTCTGTCAATAGTTCACTCATGAATCACGTTTATTATCTGTTTTACAAATAAGGAGACAGAGGCTCAGAGAAGGTAAGCAACTTGCTCAGGGACGCATAGCTAGCACTTGCTAGATCTGCGGTTCAGATCTCTCAAGCAGTGCTGGAGTTAGTGCTGATAACCGGAGGGACACACCTCCAATCCAAGCTTTCTGGTACTTTTCCCACATGGCACAGATTAGCCAGCTGTGTGCAGGACTTGACTCTGCTTCTCAGCTGAGGATTCAGTGCTGTTCTTTATTGCACATAAAATTACTGTTTCATTAAGTTAGAGAAAGCCTTGGACCATACTGTTAGCAATCACATACAGGATTCTATTTTACATAGATCTCTCCATTTTTTCAGGTGTGTAAAACTTAAAAAATAATGATAATCTGTCTAAAATTACCAGTAGGCAACATATTGTCGTTTTATAACTTCTAAACTTCGTGTTCAAATATTATTTAAAGTCTGTTCTCATCATCAGACAATTTTTAATTAATGAGAGAGTGAGTGAGTTCTTTAACCCAAATGACTTATCACTGATGGGAAAAGAAACAAAAAAAAAACTTCCTTTTTTTTTTGTGTGTGTGAGTGACAAAGCTAAAGAAGGGGTAAGTCTGCACTGTCCAACAAGGTAGCCATGGCCACATGTGGCTCCTGAGCACTTGAAATGTGGCTAGTCTGAATTGAGATACGTCATAAGTATAAAATACAAACCAGATTTTGAAGCCCTGGGACATAATAAAAGAGTGTAAAAATATCCCATTAGTAATTTTTATATCAATTACATATTGAAATGATAATAATTTGGATCTGCGTGGTTAAATAAGAAACTACTAAAGTTAATTTCACCTGTTTCTTCGGATTTTAATGTGGCTAGGTTGGAAGTTTGAATCTGCCAGGCGCTCCTTGGAAACTCTATGGGGCATTTCTACTCTGTCCTATAGGGTCGCTATGAGTCGGAATCGACTCGACGGCACTGGGTTTTTATTAGAGAGTTTTAAATTACATATGTGGCTTGCATATTTCTATCAGACAGTGTTGGGTTAAGTGACTCCTAAGGGATAAAACCAAGTATTAGTGCCAGTGGAATTAAGCAATTCATAGCAACTATATTTCATTGGTAGAAAACATTCTTTTTTCAGTGATAAGATTGAATATCCATGTGATGACAGTTCTGTCATTTTCTCAAAGCTCTGCCCTGTTATATTGCCGCTGTATTCTTAAGAGCCATAGGAAAAGGCACCAGGAGAGATTCTCTGACTGTTTTTTCACTACACAGAAATGAGGGCTGGGAGATGCCCTCTTGAGAACAAAAAAGCCCCAGCGCTCCTTGGGTGGCTTCACAGAAGATGGCATGATTCTGACCAGTGGTCCCTCATGTGGATCCCCCTCTCTGCAGTAGGGGTGATTGTTTACACACAGCATGCAAAGCCAAAGGGCACCCACGAGTTCATTACATAATTCTTGGTAGTGTGAGGCCAAGTGTGGATCTGCTCTGGGGGAATGGCCGGCAGGCTCTGACAGGCAGACCGAGGCGGTCATCACCATGTTTTGACAGAGTGTGTGCTCCAAATTGTTTATTTGGAAAAAGACTGACCAGTTTCCCTCCCCCATCGCCTTTTTTTTTTTTTTTCTCCTTTTTCTTTTAAACACTCTGGCATAATACTGAATGGCTTTGTTTTTAAGCTGTCTTCATCGTTGTGAAAAAAAAAAAAAAAAAGCCTGAATATTATTTCCCTGTAGGATGCTAGTTGTTATTTTTGGAGCAGAGATTCTTAGCCTGATCTCTGTCTAAACCAATTTCTGTGTTCTGTGAAATCATGGTCTGTGACAGCTCCCAGCGTCCACTGTGGAGAGAAGCTTCCCTGTGTGAGGGAGAGGGGGCAAAGATCTTGAGGGACCATGCCTGAAACATCACTGCTCTCCTCCAAACTTGAAGGTCTCCTGAGCATTCTGATTCCCATATCCCACCTGTTAGATGGTAACCTCGGAAAAGTCACAGTCACAAGCCGGGAGTGGCCTGCCTTCCCTCACTGTCATGGAAAATTCTTGCGCTATTTGGAGCCCACACTCTCTAGGCTGACTCCCTTCATCTCTCTATTTCAGGAATATGGCTTTTTCTGCCCTTGCCACTTCATGGTATGTTTCGGGTCAAGGTGACCCCACTGTATATTTAGCCCAAGATACTTCAAATCACAGGCCTCCTCAGAGAACAGCCAGCTTTGTTTGAGAGCCACAGCCCACCCTGAGGGGCCTCTGGGAGCATGCCTCAGTTCTCAAAGTTCAGAGCACCCCTTCTGTAACCCACTATTGTCAGGCTGCTAGACACAGGCCTACTTCTCACAGTTCTTCTCCCAAATCTGTTGTTATTTCTATGGGTTTACATAGCTTGCATCTTGTAGGGAACATTGTAAAATTGGAAATTGTTTAAAATACAGTTGTCAGCAACAAATAATATACCAACTTATTAGTACAGGCAGTACCCAGGTTATGAACGAGATCTGTTCCCAAGTGTGTTCTTTAAGTGGAATTTGTAGGTGAGTCAGAACAGGAGCATACAGCTCTTATTTAGCCTTACTCTAGTGCAAAAAAAGGCTCCAAACCTTTGCATTGATTTAAAAGCTGGGCATGGAGCAAGTGAAGGTGATCGTGATGAAGAATTTGTTTGGGGTAGGGGTTGGTTCAATCATTTCAAAGTGAGGACAAATTTACATAACATGAAAGGGCAAGTGCAAGTTGTCCCTAACTCCGAAGTTCGTAACCCGGAGACTTACTGTACTCCATTCCTTTGAAAATTGGTAGATCTTTGTATATTCAGGGAACAGATGTGTATGGAGACCAGCCCTCATCACGAATAGGCCAACAGGGAGGCAGGAGTGGAGTGAGTAGATCTAGGTAGGCATGACTGTGTGATTTTGCCTTGGTGGATGGGAGCATGACCTGTAACATGCTATACTTAGCCAGCCAAAGCTTCTTACAGGAGAAATCTCTTCCTTTCCATCCCTCCAACACCCTCCACCAGGGCCCACCTGCAGACCAGAAGACTCACTGCAAATCCCCTGGAAGTTATTTAGTCTTAGAACTGAAAGCAGCCAGCTGGTTACCAGACCTGACTGAGTCCCAGCCCCAGCCTTTCACTCTTCCTTCATTATCCTGTAGAGCCTCCCTCTCTGTGAGAGCCATGGTTGACATGGGGGGCTTGGACAACCTGATCGCCAACACAGCCTACCTGCAGGCCCGGAAGACATTGGAAGGAGACAGCAGGGAGCTGCAGCGGCGCCGGCGAAGCCTGGCGCTGCCTGGCCTGCAGTGCTGTGCTGAGCTCCGCCAGGCCCTGACCCCCAACTTTGACAGCCTGTGTGAGCAGCAGCCCATTGGCCGCCGCCTCTTCCGGGACTTCCTAGCCACAGTGCCCATGTACCGAGAGGCCGTGGCCTTCCTTGAGGAAGTGCAGAGCTGGGAGCTGGCTGAGGAGGGCCCCACCAAGGGCAGCACCCTGCAGGGGCTGGTGTCTACTTGTGCAGGTGGCCCTGCCTCAGGACACCCATACCCCTTCCTCAGCCAAGCTCTGGCCACCAAGTGCCAAGCAGCCACCACTGAGGAAGAGCGAGTGGCTGCGGTGGCTCTGGCCAAGACCGAGGCCATGGCCTTCTTGCAGGACCAGCCGTTCCGGGACTTCCTGGCCAGCCCCTTCTATGACAAGTTCCTGCAGTGGAAACTCTTTGAGATGCAGCCGGTGTCAGAAAAGTACTTCACTGAGTTCCGAGTGCTGGGGAAAGGTGGTTTTGGGGAGGTAAGTCTGTCAAGGATAGCGAAGCTGGAAGAAGAAGTATAGAGTATAAAAGTTGTTTTTTTTTTTTTAACCTCAAAGGAACTTCCTTAGAGCTGATTGCAGTTCCACACATGGAAAATCACTAGCTCGCTCTTAGCCTTTCTTTCTGGTCTCCACGTAAAATAAATGAGAATGGCATAGGAAAGACAGAAAAGATGTGGAATTGGCCAGGAAGCCTTATCATAGGGACCATCCCTGGAACATGCTGGAATGCCCTGGACACTTTGTGGAATGACAGTAACATATGATGGAAGCTATCCCTTTGACCTAATTATGGGAATTGAGATGGTTTGAGAAAAACTTCAGATATCTAAGAAAGCATACATCTTGGAGTAAAGCTGAGAATCCATTTTGCACCCCTGCTGTCCCCAGCTCTTCTTGAGGAACGTTCTTACCTACAACTTCTCTTTTCCCAGACGCCTGTCACCCTTTCCCCTTGGCTGATTCACTCACTCTCCTCCCAACCCTTTTTCCATCCTCCTTCCCATCTCTCCACTACCATCCACTTCTACCTATTCCTCTGTCTCCATTAAGGTATGTGCCGTTCAGGTGAAAAACACTGGGAAAATGTATGCCTGTAAGAAACTGGACAAGAAGCGGCTGAAGAAGAAAAATGGCGAGAAGATGGCTCTCTCGGAAAAGGAAGTCTTGGAAAAGGTCAGCAGCCCTTTCATCGTCTCTCTGGCCTATGCCTTTGAGAGCAAGTCACATCTCTGCCTGGTCATGAGCCTGATGAATGGGGGAGACCTCAAATTCCACATCTACAGGGTGGGCGATCGGGGCCTGGCCATGAGCCGAGTCATCTTCTACTCGGCCCAGATGACCTGCGGAGTGCTGCACCTCCACTCCCTTGGCATCCTCTACCGGGACCTGAAGCCTGAGAATGTGCTTCTGGACGACCTCGGCAACTGCAGGCTGTCCGACTTGGGGCTGGCCGTGCAGATGCAGGATGGCAAGTCCGTCACCCAGAAGGTGAGTGGCTCTCTACCTGGCCCGGGGTAGGGGTCAGAGTCAGAGAGGAAGGGGAGAGGGCTGTGCTATTCCAGGGCAAATGGGGCCCTGGACTTAATTCTTCTAATTTCCTTTGTCCTGAAGCCTTTATGTTGTCATCTTGCCTTAAGTGGAATGTTGTGAAAGGATTAGCTTAATTGGCTATTTGGGAGCTACTTTGCTCTCCTCTCTCGGGGTTGGGAGGTGGAATCTTCTCTGTGAGTTGGAGATCCTCTGTGCATGCCTGGTGAGGTGGAAAGAACACTGAATTCATCATCAGGGTGTTGATGTGTTTCTACCATTAACCACCTCCATGGGACCATGTTCCTTGGTCAATAGAGTCGTGGTTTCCTCTCCTGGAAAATGAAGGGACTGAACCCTAAAGTTCCAGCATCTTCAGAAATAAACTTTAATTGGAAAAAAAGAAACCCCTAGCACCTTCTCCCGTAACACTTGGTACATTAAAAGTAAACTAGGCCCTTTCTTGTTGAGTGCAGAATGAGGAGATCTTGGGTGAAGGTAAAATTTTAAATGAGAATATACAGAAGATGTTGAACAAAGGCAACTGATGTTTATGTTGGCCCATCTTGTTCAGAGTGACTTGTAGAGAATTTTTTTGATTAAAAAGGGAATTATAATTAAGCAATTATGTTAAGTGAACAACAGAAAATCTCTAAGATTCTGACAGGCCTTTTTCACTGAGCTGTTTCTGCACATGAAGGTAAATGCCCCAGTCAGGTTCTTAACTCTTCAATTAAAACTTTGTCTTTGCATGGCTTTTCAGCTTAAAAATTAGAGGGAAGGAACAATCAGGTGAGGATGAGGAAAATCCTGGCAAGTTTGGGAAATTGCAGGTGATAGTATGTGGCTGAAATGTAGGGGTGTTGGCAAGATATATGGGACTGAGAGCCTGCAGAGGCATGGGTATCCATCTGGCCCAGGCAAGAGATAATGGGGGCTTGTGTAAGGCAGGTGGACTGAAGAAGTGGAAGCGGTTGGAGAGAGACCTGATAGGACTTCAGGATCAGTTGGGTATGAGGGTGAAGGGGGTGAGAGTCTCTAGCTCCAGCGACCAGAAGGAGGAGCAGAGTTGTGGGGAAGATGGTGAGACCACTTGTGATCGATATTGTATATGAAGCTCCTGTGGAACAGACCAGCCAAGTTGGGCATTTAGGTCTACATGTCTGGCACTGTGAAGAAAGGTCTGGGCTAGTGTCTTAGTTATCTAGTGCTGCTATAACAGAAGTACCACAAGTGGGTGGCTTTAACAAACAAATTTATTTTCTCATAGTTTAATAGGCTAGAAGTCTGAATTCAGGGTGCTGGCTCTAGGGGAAGACTTTCTCTCTCTGTTGGTTCTGGGGGAAGGTCCTTGTCTCTTTTCAACTTCTGTTTCCTGGCTCCTTGGAGATCTCATGTGGTGTGGCGTCTATCTTCCCCTATCTCTGCTTACTTGCCCAATCAACTCTTTTTATATCTTAAAAGAGATTGACTTTAAGGTACATCCTACAATAATGCTGCCTCATTAGCTTGACAAAGAAAACCCATTCCCAAATGGGATTATAACCACAGCGTTAGGATTTACAACACATAATTGTTGGGAGACATAATTCAATCTACAACAGCTAGACACTGGAATTTTGGAGTCCTCATGGTTTGGGAATCAGCAGGCACCAGTGCATCGCTTGGGGAAGAGTGGGAAAAGAAGTCCAGGAACAGAAATTGAGGAATAGCAACATATAGGAGGTGTGGAAGAAGAGAGGCCCCTGAAGAGACTTAATAAGTAGGAGGAGAGGTGGAAGTGGTGTAGTCATGAGAGCTTTATCAGTTAAGTGTTAATTTCAGCAGCATATCATAGAAAACCCCAAAACAGTAGATTAAACAAGATAGGGCTTTATTTTTCTTATGTAATAAATTTTTTTAATAAGTAGTATAGAGGTAGGCAGTTCCTGTCATTAGTTCATTGGCTGCAGGATGATGGGATGTCTCTGTGATTTTAGCCTTTTCCGTATGTTGCAAGGTGGCTGTTCCAGTCCCAGCCATCACGTCCCTGTTCCAAGCAGGAGGAAGGAAGGGTCAAGATTAAATGGGCATGCAACACAGCAGTTGAGGTGGACTCTCTTTTAAGGAGCTTTCCTCAAGCCCCATCTAATATCTTCCACATATAGCTCACTTCCTCTCTGCAAAGGAAGCTGAGGAATGTCTTACCCCAACCCCCACCCCCTACTCCCCACACTGAATGTGAAAGTTGTAGTTAGTAAGGAAGAAGAAAGGCTGGATATTGAGCAGGTAACTAGCAGCCAGAAGAGAAGAGGGTATCAGGGAGGAGAGAGTGGTCAGCAGTGTGGAATGCTACAGAGAGGTCACACAATCTGTGGAATCTGGCAAATAGGAAATCGTGGTATCCTCAGTAAGGGCAGTTTGCAAGGACTGGTGAGATCTAAATGCAGACTGTCAGGGTTGGATTGAGCTGGAAGCAGAGTGAGACTAGAGAAGGAGGGAGGTTAGTAGCTAGAAGGGGGCACAAGGAGGAGAATACAGGAGTCTGAGGTGAGGAGAGACAAGCACATTTAGACGCTAAGGCAAGAGCCAGGAGAGAAGGAGTGGATGCTATAAGAAGGGAAGAGGATGGATGATGGAGGAGAACTCCAGGAAGGGGCAGTGGAGGAGGTGGCGCATTTAAGTAATGCTGTCTCCTAAATTAGGAGCCCTGATGGCATAGTGGTTAAGAACTCAGCTGCTAACCAAAAGGTTGGCAGTTTGATTCCACCAGCTGCTTCTTGGAAACCGTATGGAGCAGTTCTGCTCTGCCCTATAGGGTTGCTATGAGTCAAAGTTGACAGCAATGGGTTTGGTTTGGTATCTCCTAAATTGGAGGGGAAGAGGGACACACAGGGGAAGAGACAAATGTTTGCCTTCTCTGAGGACCATAGACTCAGGAGACACCTATGCCAATTGGCTAGTGAGTAGCATCTGGGGTCTTAAAAGCTTGCAAGTGGCCATCTAAAATACAACTATTGGTCTCATCCCAGCTGAAGCAAAGGAGAGTGAAGAAAACCAAAGACTTCAGGGAGCAATTAGTCTAAAGGACTAAGGGGCCACATGAACCTCAGCCCACATGACCCCAAGACCAGAAGAACTAGATGGTACCCGGCTACCACTACTGAGCACTCTGATCAGGATCACAATAGAGGGTCCCTGGCAGAGGTAGAGAAAAATGTAGAACAAAAATTAAATTCATAAAAAAGACCAGATTTACTGGTCTTGTAGAGACTGGAGGAACCCCCAAGACTATGGCCCTAAGGCACCCTTCTAGCATGGAACCGTTGCCATTCCAGGAGACCACCTTTCAGCCAAACAATAGACAAAAAAACCCAAACCCACTGCAGTCATAGCAACCCTATAGCACAGAGTAGAACTGCCCCCATAGGGTTTCTAAGGAGTGCCTGGTAGATTCAAACTGCCAAACTTTTGGTTAGCAGCCAAACGCTTTTTTTTTAATTAATTTATTAATTATGTTTTAAGTGAAAGTTTACAAATCAAGTCAGTCTCTCGTACAAAAAGTTATACATACCTTGTTGTGTACTCCTAGCTGCTCTCCACATAATGAGACAGCACACTCCCTCTCTCCACCCTGTATTCTCCATGTCCATTCAACCAGCTCCTGTCCCCCTCTTCCTTCTCATCTTGCCTCCAGACAGGAGCTGCCCACATAGTCTTATATGTCTGCTTGAGCCAAGAAGCCCACTCCTCACGGGTATCATTATCTATCCTATAGTCCAGTCCAATCTCTGTCTGGAGAGATGGCTTCAAGAATGGTTCCAGTCTTGGGCTAACAAAGGGTCCAGGGACCGTGACCTCCAGGGTCCCTCTAGTCTCAGGCCATTAAGCCTGGTCTTTTTACGAGAATCTGGGATCTGCATCCCAATGTTCTCCTGCTCCATCAGGAATTCTCTGTTGTGTTCCCTGTCAGGGCAGTGATCGGTGGTAGCTGGGCACCATCTAGTTCTTCCAGTCTCAGGCTGAGCAGCCAAACTCTTAACCACTATGCCACCAAGGTTTCCAATAGACAGCCCTACAAAATAAACAATAACACCCGAGAGGAAAGAGCTCCTTAGAACAGTTACTTATGTAAGACCAAAAGGGCAAAATCTAACCAAAAACAAAGACAAGGCAGGAAAGAGTAGGAAAACCAGACAAAATGTTGTGGGGATCGCAGGGCAGAGATGGGCAGAGTGCTAACACATTGAGAGGACAGCGACCGATGTCTTGGAACGTTCTGTGTACAAATTGTTCAGTGGGAAACTATTTTGCTCTGTAAACCTTTACCTAAAGCGCAGTTTAAAAAAAAAGAAGTGTTCGCCTTCTTTTGGATCTTGCTGCAGAAACGAGAATGTCTTGAATCCATGTCTTTCTATGCACTAAAATATTCAAGTGTATTACTTCATGGTTTAAATTTGTATCATCAATTATGCAGAGTAAAAAAATTCCTTCTGAGTGTCCCATATACATGTATCCTGATGATTGTTGATATATCTCCACATTGCTGGAGGCTTAGAAGATACACATATCTTCTTCTCTCTCATAAATCCCCCTCAGTCTTCCTCCTGCTCTGCTCATGGACCGAAAAAATGTTTGAGGGCAGTTCATTCAGTGGCTCCCGTATCCAGCTTCCCAGCTCTTGATTGGAACCTTCAGAAAACTTTCTGTGCCTCTAGGTATTGTCCACTATAATGAATGTACTTGATGGAGATTACTGCCTTTCCTGAGTCCCTCTCTGTCCTGTGAGGCAAAAACTTCAGAGTTTAGACAACTTGTGCCATCCAAGAAGTTTTATGCCGCAGCTCCTAGGCCTGCCTCTAAAGCCCAGGGCACCATGAGAAGAGGTGGGGAAAGAGAGAGAGAGCATATCAGAAGCCATGAAAAGAAAGACAGAGAAAGGAAACCCTCCCTTCTTCACTGTTTACCCCTTACCACAGGTGAAATCTCCTGCCCTCTCTTCCTGTAGTTTCCTATTTACTGCAGCTCCCACATGTGTAATTGAGCCCCCAATGGATTTTAAGGCCATTACATTCACAACATTTTACAGAAGAAAAGAAAAAGGACGTATTTTCAGGACTTCACCACTAACGTTCAGTTTGGATATCAAGGTACTACATAAAAGAAATACTGAAGGTCAGGGAGAAGATGAGAAGGAAGCATCACCCTGATTACGAAGGTTGGTATCTGCATTGACTCTGCAGTCCCCCTAGAAAAGTGAAGGCACGCTTGGGTTGGGAAAGTTGGCTACCATCTTCTCATTCAGTGACTCATTCGATCTGTAAAATTTCAGATTGCTTTCTGCTTCGTGTAACAGAATACCAGATGTCTGGTATGGATTCAGCAGCTCAACGATTTCAGGGCCAAGATCTCTGTAAATCTCTGATCTTCTGCTCTTTGTCACAAGATGGCTATTGCAACTCCAAACATTAAGTCCTCATTCCAGAATGGAAGAAATGGGGAAAAAAGAGGAATGTCAGCCCCCTTCTGTTTACAGTCCACTGGCCAGGATCCTGTCACATGTTTATCTTTAGCCACAAGGAAGGCTGAAAACTGGAGTATTTAATTTTCCAGCCTTGTTTTTAGGGAAAGATAAGGGAGAAAAAGGGAGTGAGAATGGGTGTTGGATGATCTGACACTGCCTGTCACACCAACCCCTAGGAAAATATATTGATAAGAATTAGGAAATGCAATTCACTTTCTTAACTCACACAGACATTAAAACTAGAGAATAATTGTTACAGTGTTATAATAGACAGGATTCTAAAATGACCCCCAATGATCCTCACCTTTGTATACTCTCCTTCCCTTGAGTGTAAGCAAAACCTGTGAATATGAGGAGCTATGATTTCCGTGATTATACTGTGTAATAGGACAAAAGGGATTTTGCAAATATAATTAAGGTTACTAATAAATTGACTGAGTTAATCAAAAGTGAGATTATCCAGGTGGGCCTGACCTAATCACATACACCCTTTGATTCCCAGTATAGAGGCCAGAGACAGGGAAGTCAGAGATTCAAGGCATGAGAAGGCTTGGATGGGGTCCCATGGCAAGGAATAGAGGTGGCTCTAGGACTTGACAGCAGAACCCAGCTTAGAGCCAGCCAGGGAATAGAGACCTCCGTCATACAACCACAGTGAACTGAATTTTGCCACAGCCATGTGAGCCTGGAAGAGGCCTGCAAGTTCCAGATGAGAATGCAGGTCACCTGGCATCTTGATTTCAGTCTTATGAGGCCCTGAGCCGAGAAGTCAGTCATGCAGTACCCAGACTTCTGACCTACAGAACTGTGAGCCAATAAATGGGTGGTTTTTTTTAAGCCACTAAATTTGTGGTAATCTATCATCAATTAATAGAAAACTAATACAAACTGTTAGCAAAGGAAGGTGACAAAGGAAAACTCTTTGTGTATAGTATAATCCAAATTAATGGAGGGGTATAAAGGTGCCGGACATTGTTAGAGGGACAATGTTTTCCTCTCCTACCGAGATTGGAACGCCTAGCATCTATTATAGTAGATGTAATTGAATTTGTAACCCTGTACTTGATTCTTCCAAGTGCATAACTCTTCCCTGGGTATGAGCGGGGCCTCCCTAGAGAGACACAGGCCTTTTCAACCTATTAGAGGGATACTGGGTAAAGTACTTTGGATATTTCCCTATAGGCAATAGGGAGCCATTGAAGGTTTTTCAACAGGGAAGTGGCATGATCAGAGTGATTCTTTAGGAAAATGACTCTGACACTATAAGATGAACAGGAGAAGGAAGAGACTGGAATCGGGGAGAAAGGAGTACCAGCGACAAGCTGCTGTAATGATCCAGAAACAAGGTAATTAGGATCTGGGCTAGGTCCTGGCCTCTGAACAGTCTTATATCCAGAGCTCAGTCCCTTTGGTCTCTCATCTGGGCTCCATCAAGACCCAGATCTTTGCTGCTCTTGAACGTGGCTGTCCTACAGAACCACTCCTAGAATGTGATGAATTTGGGGGTCCCCTGGCTGCTGGTCGTTGGGCAGGGAGGCCCTCAGAGAGGAGAGGAGAAAGAAGGCTCTATCCAGGCTTGAGAGATACGGAGGCAGACACTGGAGGAGGGTCGGGGATGTTTATGAGCCCTGTCCTGGGGGCTAGAAACCCTGGTTCCTGTTCCAGGTTTACCACTGACTCATATTAGGCATATCTGTCATATTGGCAGGCCTCAGGGCATCTTTAATCTCTAAAAATTGGAGTCTACAAGATAGTTCTTTGAATTATTTGTAAGAAAAAACTTATTATAAACTCAAAAGATTAACATATGGAATAAGTTACCATGATTTACTGGACTTGAATTACAATCAGGGTCCTTATGGGACAAAAGTGCATTACTTAAGAAAATAAAATTAGACTCACACACAGAATTGTACACCAATGTTTACTGCAAAACTATTCACAATAGCCAAAAGGTGGAAACAATCTAAATGCCCGTCAACAGATGAACGGATAAACGAATGTGATACACGCATACAATGGACTACTACTCAGCTGATAGGAGAAATGAAGTCTTGGTACGTGCTACAGTATGGATGGAGTTTGAAGACATTCTGCTAAGTGAAATAAGTCGATCACAAAAGGATAAATATTGTATAACTTCACTTATATAAAAAATACAAGAAAAGGCAAATGTATGAAGAACAAAATTGATTAGTGGTTACTAGGAGCATGAGGGAAGGGGAATGGGAGGTCAACAGTGATGGAAATATCACGTTGATTAAGGAGGGTTGCACAGTCGATGGGAGCCCTGGTGGTGCAATGGTTAAAGCACTTGACTGGCTAACCAAAAGGTCAGCAGTTCGAATCCACCAGCCGCTCCTTGGAAACCCTACAGGGCAGTTCTACTCTGTCATATAGGGTCTCTATGAATCAGAATTGACTCAATGGCAGCAGATTTGGTTTGCACAGCAGATTATTGTAATTGTTGTTGATAAGTTATACACCCTTAAAAAGTTGAACTGGCCAAAGCTGTGTGATAGATATATTTACAACAATGACCAGAAAAAGGAAGAAAAAAAAAAGAGGAGCTGCTGAGGCTGTTTAGGTACAGCCAAACACCTCATAGGATTTGGTTCCTTTGTTTGGAGGTTTAAGGTCATGGTTTCATGGAACATCCCAGTTAATTGGCCTAATAACGTGTTTAGTGTGTCTGTTCTACCCCCTAGTTCCTCACATAGTGCCTGCGGTCTTAGAAACTTGCAAGTGGCCATCCAAGGCACAGCAAGTGGTCTATATTTGCCTGGAACAACAGAGGAAGAAGGAGAGTCAGGAACAGGAGGAGGGTATGGAATGGCTGATTGCCTCCATGAACAATTGCCTCCTTTGCCGTGAGACCAGAAGAACTGGATGGTGCCCGGCTACCATTACTGAACATTTTGATCAAAGATTCTAGAGAAGAATCATGATTAAAAGGGGGCAAATGCAGAACAGAATTTCAAATTCTCATGGACTCCAGACTTCCTGGAGCCTTGAAGGTTGTTGAATGAACCCCAGAAACTATTGCTCTGAGATAACCTTAAAATCTTGAACCAAAAATATCCCTTCAGATCTTCTTGAAACCAAACAACAGTTCAGCGTTATGCTCTTTTGAGAACTATTTATATGGATCAGATTGGTAGCAGCAACTTGAAAGATTAGATAGGAAACTTGGGGGTGGGGGGCAGCGAATTTATGTTAATGGGAGAGGAACTACTCAGAAAATGAGGATGAGAGTGGTTGCACAATTCAAAGGATGTAATTGATGTCACTAAATGGTACATGTAGAAACTGATGGGAATTGGTGTATGTTTTGCTGGGTATATCCTCAACAACAACAAAATAATAAATTCATGGCTTAAGTAAGTGAGAAGCCCAGAGGCTTGGTCTGCTGCAGGTGTCTGAGCAATGTCACCAGAAATCTCTGACTCTCTGCTCTGCCCTCCTCTGCATTTGTCTCACCTTCAGACAGATGCTCCCCACATGGAGGCACCAGCAGCTCTAACACCTCCTACCAGCTGGGCAACTCCATAGAAAGAAAGTGCTTCTTCGTAAGTATTCCTTCACACCACAAAGGGAAGGCTCTCAATGGACAACCCAGGCCGTGTATCCAACCACAACCAATTCCGTTGGCCAGGACTAGATCATGGCTTGTCCGAGGATCCAGGGGTAGGGCCTGTCCCATCCAAATTTCATGGCTTGAGAGCAGAGGATGTGTGTTCTCCAAAGGAAAACCAGGATGCAAAAGTGGGGAGTGGTTGCCACATAGGTGAAAACAGGAGGTATTCCTGAAAAGGATTCACAAGATTTCCACCCTCTTTATCAGAGATGATGGGGTCTACATCCTTTACAAAGAAAGTTTTATGAGGTGGGTACTATTATTAGCTCCATTTTACAGATGGAGAGACTGCAACTCAGAGAGGTTGTTACCCACTCAAAGTCACAACACTATTATGTAACAGAAACCCAGGTATGTCAGATTCAGGGGGCCAGTGGCGGTTCAGTGGTAGAATTCTTGCCTTCCACACAGGAGACCCAGGTTTGATTCCTGAGCAATGTACCTCGTTCACAGGCACCAGCCATCTGTCAGTGGAGGGTTGCTCATTGCTATGATGCTGAACAGGTTTCAGCAGTGCTTCCAGACTAAGATAGACTAGGAAGAAAGGTCTGGCGATCTGCTTCTGAAAATCAGCCAGTGAAAACTCTATGGAACACAATGGTCAGATCCACAACCAATCATTGGGACGATGCAGGACCGGGCAACATTTCATTTCACTGAATATGGGGTGACTCAACATCGGTGAAAACAACATTTCAGGTTCAAAAGCACCCATGGTTTGCACTCCACCTCATTCAGTTCATGCCCAGGGCAGAACGTGGCCTACAGTTTTCCATGCTACGAAAGGCTCTCCACCCTTTAAAACTCAGACAGAATTGGTGCATGGGATGAGATTAGCAGATGTGTCTGCGTCTGGTCTGGTATGGACACCAACCACGAGCCTAGCTGAGCCTCTGACAGAAGCTTGTGGGGAAGCCTCCAGAAGTGGAGTACCCCTACCTACACAGAGAATGATGGGCATTTCTGGCTTGATGACTAATGTCTCAGAGCCGGCTTCCCACACATAGACACAATATAATTAAATGTGATCCCAGCCCCTGGCTACATCCACTTTTAATAAATGTGATAAGCATAAAACTCACTCATGTCATGTTTCAGAGACTCCAGGCAAATATAATAAGGAAATTGAGCAGTGAGGCCCAAGCTGGGGCTTTTGTCAGGAATTGGAAGGAACTTGGAACTTGGAACAGTGATTCTACAGCATGGTGCGTGTTTGGTTACTTTGTCCTGCCTTGGAGCCCCTGACCAAATCTTCACCTTTGAAGAGATAATGGGAAGAGAGGGGTTCAGCATTATATTTATTTTGAAGCCTCTGTTGCACCGAATTCAGTGCTGGAGACATACCGAGTATGTGGCTTTTAAAAGACCTGTGCCTTCATCACAGCCATCACGACCTTGCTCCAAAATGTTTTCTCTTTGAGAATTTACTCCTGAGAACCGGTTTGAGTGCCACACAGAAGAAGCATTCCGGTTCCTTCATGGTCACACCTTGGTTTCAACCAAAATTGTTACTATCAATTCCGTGACTGAATTTTGGTCCTAGTAATTTTTGACCGCTTCAAAAATGTTAAATGCATTCTCAAAGTATTTTCCACTATTAAGAGCATTCAAAAAATATTCACTACAGTCTTGGAATTATCTTGAACCTGACTATCGAAAAGGCTTTCATACATTCATTCATCCACCATGTGTTCATTGAACATTTCCCACCGACCAGGTCTGTGCTAACCATGAGGGATAAAAGGATAAGCAAAACCCAGACCCAATTCCTGCCCTCACGGAGGCTAGTGGGGGAGATTGCACTTCATAAATAATCATTCAAATGAATATAAAATTTCAATTATGATAAATGCTGTGAAAAGTCAGACATGGGACTGTCAGAGGAGTATTTGGCTTAATATGCGAGGATCAGAAAGTTAACCACGCGGTTAACTACAATGTACTTGGTATCAGAAAGACAGCTAGGAATTTAATCAGCAAAGTGATTGGGGTGATATCTTAAATTGTATTCCCCGGAAACAGACTGAGATAGAGAGCTGCTTATGGACGATTCATTAGGGAGAGGCCTCCTGAGATAAACCTTGAGGAAGGCAGAACTGGGCAAAGGGAGAAACTGGCTGAAATGAGGTGGGAACTAAGCCCTCAGTCGTTTCTTGAGGGAGCTCCGGAGTTGGAATGCCCTTCAGGATTGTCACAAATCGAGGCGAGGTCCAGGCTTTTGTATTGCCATATGAGCCACTCCTTGACCTCAGGCAGCTGCCAGAAGGGGGCGTAAGCTTGGGCAAGGCAGTTCTCTGCCTCAGTACGCCATTCCCAGGCAAGGTGCAGCAGTGACCAACAGCAGTCAATGGTCTTCACCTGGGCTGGCTACATAGTTTGTGGACTCCTTGATCAAATAGCAGGAAAAAAAGCTTTCTCTCCTTTTTTCCATGGTCTCTCCCTAGGTTCCTAGGCTCGTCATGGTGTTTCATTATTGCTCTTTAATGCTGCACTTCCCTCAGGCACAGGGATACTGAGGGGCAGGGGTGTATGGCTGCCCCATGACTGGACATGCAGGAAGCCTGTGCCTGACTCCCAGCCCTCCCTGAACTGGTGTCCATCCCCCCACCAGTGGTGGAGAGCGCAGCAGCAGCTGGCCGGGTGCAGAGAAGCAGACAGGACCCATCTTGTCCCTGGGAGGCAGGGAGGTGGCGAGAGGTGGGGCCGGTGCGGGAGCTGAGGCTCTGAGCACGTCCACCCTACCAGCCCCACCCGCTGTCCATTGTCTCACTGGTCTTCACTTAACAAAACACAAATTCAAAGATAAACTATTGAGAATGTCCAGACAGTCACCACAGAGTATTAAATCCTCAGCGCAGGGCCCCTTCTGAGAGGTGGGCCCTGGGCAGCTGTACTGGTCACATGTGCATGAAACCAGCCCCGGTCCCAGTGTAGGGAGGACACCTAGAACCTAAGAGGGGATCTGGGCGGAGGACCACAGCACCCACCATAGGTGACCAAGAGCATTTCAGGCAATGGGAACAGCCAATGCAAAGTACCTGTTGCTTTTGGGGAAATGAAAGGAAGCCAGGAAATGAAAAGCACAAAGCAAGGGGGACATGTGGCTCAAATGAAGCTGGAGAGGCGGACAGGGGCCAGACCAAACCTGGCATGACAGGCCATGTTAGGGACTTTGAGTTTTTGCCTAAGAGCCCTGGAAAGCCTTTGAAAGGATTTAGCCAAGCAGGTGACATGCTTAGAATTTTGTTTTGAAAAGGTTACTCCAGCTGCAGGGAGGAGAACAGATTAGAGGGGATCCAGAAGGATCTTGGTCATTTGTAATCCAGCTGAGGGATGATGGCGGTTGGCACCATAGGAGTGGTGGAGACAGAGCACAGTAGATGGACCTGGGAGAGATTTCAGAAGGAAGAGGCCTCAGTGATGGTTTGGATATGGGGGGAGGGGAGGGAAACAGACATGTCAAGGATGATTTATGGGGTGATGTCGCATCAAAGGCACAGAGCAGGGCCCCAGGTACAAAAAAGGGAACGAGGCAAACAAATCCCTGCCTTTATAAGCCCCAGGAGATGGAAGAGACCAAGTCAATGGGCACTGACAACAATGGAATCAGGCTTATCTGAGCTGGGTACATACGAAGGGCATCCAGCCAACCTAAGAGTCAGGATGGGCTTCCAGGAGGAAACGACAACCAAGTTGGGACCTAAAAGGCAAATAGAAACCAGGCCAGGTGAAGAGAAAGGAGAGAGTGGGCTAGGCAAAAATGATGATTTTTGTCTCCCAGGTGACATTTGGTGGTGTCTGAAGACATCTGTGGTTGTCACGACTGGGGAAGTGCTACTGGCATCCAGTGGGCAGAGAGGCCAGGGATGCTGCTAAACATCCTACAACGCACAGCACAGTCGTCCCTACAAAGATCTGGCCCCCAATGTCCACCGTGCCGGGGCTGAGAAACCCTGGTCTAGGTAAAGTCCTGGGAAGGGAGGGCAGTGCGCAGTCATAGAACCAAGTGGCTCTGCAGCCACCTGGAGGGTGGAGTCACAGGGTGGGAGGATGACAAAAGATGAACCTGGCCCCGGGGGGCCGGAGGAGTCAGACGAAGGCATTCGAACTGTATGCCAAGGGTGTTGGGGGGCCACTGAAGTCTTTCAGGCAGGGAAGTGACAAAATCGGACTTGGAAGGACAATCAGGAAGAGGAGTTGGGATAAGGGTGAAAGGGGAGTGAAGCAGAGAGCCTGGGAACCGGGGGAGGCCAGTACATAGTCCGGTGGAGTTGTGGGAACAAGCAGAGAGAGAGCCAGGAGGCCCGCAGGGTGAGGCAGGAGGGCGCTATTGTGGGAGATGGTGAGGTCCGGGGACCAAAAGATTGTTGCATCATCTAATTTGGCATAGTTACATGTTAGAAGCTCAGGGCATCCATTCAGATCATTTGCAGCTAATGAAATATGATACTCAGGATAGCAAGATGGAAGGTTCTGCCACTCACTATGGCTACTGTGGGCAGATGTGCAAGCGGGCCTGCCCTGGGCTGCCACATACGCACTACGCCATTTGGAGCGTCTTCTTGTAATCGGCAGAGACTATGCTTAGGCTGGCCACAGCCCTGCGCATGACCCCGGGAAAGTTAGGCTTCTCCCCTGAGCCTGGTTAATACCACTGCCTCCTAGGGGTGATGAGAGGATTAAGAAAGAAGGTAGATAAATGCCTAGCAGAGGGCCAGCCACTTGGCAGGCACTCAAGAAATGATTGCTAACTGCTCTGATTATTCTACAGGAAGTCTAGCGCCAGACCCTCAGTCACAAGCTCCCATTGCTCGTCAGGGTGACCTTTGTGGCTATGCTTTGTTCTCTGGGGGATGCAGGAAACCGGCAGGAGCCCAGCATTGCAGCCCAGTAGGCAGTGGGAGCGGCTCTTTCAGGGCAGAGCCGGGCAGGCTCACTCAGTTGCCTTGCTTCCTTGAAGCCCCATAGAGTTTCATTTGTGGTTTTTTTCTGAGCAGCTTAGAGACGAAGCAGAAAATATGCCTCAGCCTGCTGCAGGGCAGAGTCACAGAACATGAAACCGCCAAAGAACACACCTGCCTGAAAGAACCTAACTATTGATCTCTACATCTAGCTCAATTGGCATGACATAGTTTATAAAGAAAATGTTCTACATTCTACTTTCATGAGTAATGTCTGAGGTCTTAAAAGCTTGTGAGCAGCCATCTAAGATACTCCATTGGTCCCACCCCATCTTGAGCAAGGGAGAATGAAGAAAACCAAAGACACAAGGGAAAGATTAGTCCAAAGGACTAATGGACCACAAGTACCACAGCCTCCACCAGACTGAGTCTAGCATACCTAGATGATACCTGGCTACCACCACTGACTGCTCTGACAGGGATCACAATAGAGGGTCCCAGACAGAGCTGGAGGAAAAAAAAAAAAACCCATTGCCGTTGAGTTGATTCTGACTCATAGCAACCCAATGGAGAAAAGTGTAGAATAAATTCTAACTCACAAACACACATACAAAAACAGACCAGACTTATTGGTCTGACAGAGACTGGAGAGACCCCAAGAGTATGGCCCCCAGACACCCTTATAACTCAGTAATGAAGTCACTCCTGAGGTTCACCCTTCAGCCAAAGATTAGACAGGCCCGTAAAACAAAAGCAGACTAAATGGGCACACCAGCCCAGGGGCAAGGACATGAAGGCAGGCGGGGACAGGAAAGCTGGTTATGGGAAACCCAAGGTCGAGGAGGCGAGAGTGTTGACGTGTCGTGGGGTTGGCAACCAATGTCACAAAACAATAAGTGTAACAATGGTTTAATGTGAAACTAGTTTGCTCTGTCAATCTTCATCTAAAGCACAATGAAAAAAAAATTTTTTTTTTTTAAACCAAAAAACACTTATTGATCTCTGACAATGGCCTGGATTGCTTCAACCTAATGGAGTCTTAAAGGCTTCTGGGTTTTTCTTGTCGTGTAGCTGTCCTGCCTGAAACAGCCAGGACCCAGGCAGGCTAACAATAGCCACTAACGCCTCATGTGGGCCTGCTATGTGCCAGGATTTTGGGAGGCATTCAATTGTCTTATTGCTTCCATCCTCATTACAGTTCTATGACGTAAGAGATATGAGTCTCAGAAAGGTTGAATAACTGGCCGGGGTCACCAGTTCATGCGTGGGAGAGCTGGGATCTGAACCACAGCCAACTGGCGCCAGTGCTAGAGCGTTTCACCCCAGACTGTACAGCTGTATAGACGGAATTATTGCAGGAATCAGTGGCATCACTAGGGTTGGTGTCACCCAGTGCGAGAACTCATGGTGTCAGCCCCCCATGGGCCCGTTGCTGTACCAGACCCTACAGAATCAGTCATAGTATTTTTTGCACTGAGGTTACTCTGAAATTGTAATTCCTATAGATCATCCTTCTTTTCCTTTAATTACTGCTTCATTCCCAAGAAAGTTACTGCTGTAGGTTCACACGTACTAATTATCACAATGTTGTAGCTAAAACACCAGAAGATTTGGCAAGATCAGTGACTATAAAGCACCAGCAGCAGCGGGTGCTCATAGCTGGGCAGACAGACAGGATTCGAAACATCATCATTGTCATTTGATAACGACCACAGATCTGACTAGACCGCATTACCTGTGCTGTCAAGTCCGACTCATAGCGACCCTATAGGACAGAGGAGAACTGTCCCATAGGGTTTCCAAGGAGTGGCTGGTGGATTTGAACTGCCGACCTTTTGATTAGTGGTCATAGCTCTTAACCACTGCACCACCAGGGCTCCAAGAGTGCATTACCCATTGCCATCAAGTCCATTCCGACTCATAGCGACCCTATAGGACAGAAGAGAACTGTCCTATAGGGTTTCCACTGAGTGGCTGGTGGATTTGAACTTCCAACCTTCTGATTAGTAGTCATAGCTCTTAATCCCTGCACCACCAGGGCTCCAAGAGCGCATTACCCATTGCCATCTAGTCGATTCTGGCTCATAGCGAACCTAAAGGACCAAGTTAGACCTGCTGCTTAGGGTTTCCAAGAAGCACCTGGTGGATTCCAACTCCTAACCGCCACACGGCCAGGGTTTCCAAAAGAGTGGGTTAGAAAGTTCAAAAAGTAAATTAGCATAGAGTTTCAGCCTTGTAGGTATATTGACACATGTAAGCTGGGCTTATGAAAAATGTTTTTGTTGTTAAAACTATAGGAATATTATTATAGACATTTTGCTGTCACCCCCTCAGACAGTGTCACCTGGTGTGGTCCTCATCCCCCTCACCCCTTTAGTGATGCCACTGGCATTTTGAACCCCCTATGGGGCTCTCAAGCCCTGGTGGTGCTGTGGTTAAAGCACTCGGCTGCTAACCAGAAGGTCAGCAGTCCTAACCCACCGGCCTCTGGGCAGGAGAAAGATACAGCAGTCTGTTCCCTTAAAGATTAACAGCCTGGAAAACCCTGTGAGACAGTTCTGCTCTGTCCTATAGGGTCACTATGAGTCAGAATGGACTCCATGGCGGTGAGTGTGTGTTTTGTTTCTGTTTTAATTTTTATGGGGGCTCTCTGATGAGGGTCTCCTCCCAGGGGTGTCAGGAAGAGCAGGAGGCTGGTCTCCGGTAAGACTTGCCTCCCCGCCCAGGAAGTGGCTGGCAGGAACGGTGCCAACCAAAAAAACCAAACCCAGTGCTGTCGAGTCCATTCTGACTCATACCAACTCTCTAGGACAGAGTAGAACTGCCCCACAGAGCTTCCAAGGAGCACCTCGTGGATTCCAACCTCTGACCTTTTGGTTAGTAGCTGTAGCACTTAACCACTATGCCACCAGGGTTTCATTATCTTTTGGGGAGAACCCATTAACCCATTGCCATGAGTCGATTCCGGCTTACAGGGACCCTAAAGCACAGAGTAGAACTGTCCTATAGGGTTTCCAAGGAGCGCCTGGTGGATTCGAACTGCCAAACTTTTGGTTAGAAGCCATAGGTTGTAACCACTACACCACCAGGGTTTCCTCCAGCAAGGAGCAAAAAGCAGGCCCGACTGCAGGGGGACAGAGCAAGGGCGGAGTCTCGAAGAAGCTAAGTCCCCTGGGGTCCGAGGGCTGCATTCCTCCGAGGTCTGCAAAGGCCACCGCTTAAAGGCGCAGAGGAGCAGCTGGGAACGAGAACAAAGCGGCCAGGCCCCCCTCGGAGGAAGGAAGGAGCGAGCCCCAGGAAACAGCTGATAGCGCTAAGCTCAGCTTGTTTTTTTCCTCTGCTCAACAGTTCTCCTGCCACGGCAAACAAAAGATGTACATTCTGATTCCCTCTTCTGTTTGGATTGTGCTGTCGACTGGATCTGGTTTGTGATGAGCTGGGGGGAAAGAGGCATCCGCGGGCGGTTTCTGGCTCCGCTTGCCTGTGTGCTCGGCCGGCCCTGGCCGCCGGGAAACGCCGAGAGCTTCCCTTCTGCTGCTTTCTCCCCGCCCGGTCACCAAACCCTACCTGGCCCCTTGTGGGGCGCCAAACGGGCATTCCATTTAATGATGCAATTGAAGATTGCCAACTTTTCCGACGGCAACGGGTCTTTTTTTTTTTTAGAGGTTTACCGGCGTCTGCTGGTTTGACCTTGAAGCGCGCACACACTTTTTCATCGAGAGTAAAACTAATAAGCTGTGAATTGTGCGCCTGCGCAGCCCCCACTGAAAGGTCGCCCCCAGTCCTCTTCACTGCCAAGGTCACAGCCCACTGTTGTCCAGAGCCCCATTGGGACTACCCAAAGCGCAGGACCCATCCAGCCTGGGCCCTGCCACTAAGGTCCCCCGGGCCTGGGACCGGTGATAACCACAGGCTCACTGGAAGCTAGCAGCGTCCGATAGCGACAGCAGTAAATACAGGGGTGTCTACGCTGGTCCCGCAGGCTGCCTCTGATCTTAATCCCACCTCAGGGTGTCCATCTTCCTCAAAGCCTGGACACCTGTAGGTGACCGGTGACCTTGATGGGACTAAGCAATCCTCGTGCCATGACTGTGGTAGATGGACCATTTGCTTTCCTTTGGGCGGCAGAGGGAGGGGAAGGGTGTGGTCGCTGCACCGGCTTCCTAAACTATGGGGTGTGCTGCGTGATGAGTGCAATGCTGGCCTTCTTTGCTTTGCCTGATAGATGCTGACTGTGTGGAACCGCCGAAGGGCACTATAAAACCAAAAGCAAAACAAAACAAGGAAGGGGGGAAAAAAAGGGGAAATCACACAACCACACAACTCCACCAGCTGGCACTTGGGTGATGGTACTGCCCTGGCCATGGCAGTTCTAGTCACATAGACTGAAAGAGACAGATGCCTCAGAGAATGAAGTCCGGAGCCTTTGTAACTGCAGGAGTTAAACAGAGCTGGAGCTGCAAGAGGTCAGTGTGGTTGGACCCTGCCCCATGCTGCTTGGCCTTCTCTCCTCCCACCCCGCTCTGAGGAGGCAGTTCACATGCAGAAGACAAATGGCATAAAGGGCAGGCAATTAATTTTTTCAGCTGGAGGCTGCGATGGAATGTGGGTGCTTAGGCTGCCCGAGCCTCTAGTTCCATTCTTCTCAGTGAAATACCTCCACTCTCTTCAAGGAGGTGGTGCCCTTCAAAATTCCACCACTGGCATTTTCTGTTTGTGGGGCCAAGAGGTAAATTTAGTCGTGAAAATTATTTGGAATGGTTCTAAGGCTACTCTGCATGCTGCCTCCTGCTCTTTCCAGTACACCAGGGGCCTGAGGTGCTGTAAAGATGGTGTGCCAATTGTTCATTTATTTCCTTGAGGAGGGAGAAGGGCGGTCCCAGAGCACAGGGTTGGCTTCCCACCTCCCAGAAGCTTCTGTGGTGTGGAGTGGCCCAGCCAGCCTGATGAGCAGAGATTCAGGCAAAGAAAGGGGGACCTATAGGGAAAGGGAGGAGAGAAGCATCCTGAGCAAGAAAGGGCCAGGACCAAGGAGCCAGTACTTGGCAGGTGGGGAAAGGGAAGGAGGGGACTCCAAAGGGAGAAAAGAAATCCTGCAAGGAACTTGAAGAGGTAAGAAAAAGCCCCTTCACCTACTTCCATAGATGACGTAAGATGTAGTACTTAAAAGTGCAGGTCTGTGTATAAATCCTGGGTGGATGAACTTGGGCAAGATTTAACCTCTCTGTGGCTCAGTTTCCTAATCTAAAATGGGGATAAAATAGCAGCTATATCATGAATCTGGAGGGCATTATGCTGAGTCAAATAAGTCAATCAGAAAAGGACAAATATTGTATGAGACCAATTCTATAAAAACTCATGAAAGGTTCACACACAAAAAGAAACAATCTTTGATGGTTACAAAACAAGGGAGGGGTGGGAGGGAAAGACATTAAATAGAAAGTAGATAAGTGGTAACTTTGGTGAAGGGTAAGACAGTACCCAACACTTGTGCAAGGCAAGGTCGTGGAAGCTCCACAGACACATCCAAACTCCTTGAGGGACCGAATAGCTGGGCTGAGGGCTGTGGGAACCATGGTCTCAGGGAACATCTAGCTTAATTGGCATAGTATAGTTTATAAAGAAAATGTTCTACATCCTACTTTGGTGAGTAGCATCTGGGATCTTAAAAGACTGTAAGCAGCCATCTAAGATATGTCACTGGTCTTATGCCTTCGGGAGCAAGAGAGAAAGAAGAAAACTAAAGATACAACTGAAAGATTAGTCCAAGGGACTAATGGACCATATTTACCATGACCTTCACCAGACTGAGTCCAGTCCAACTAGATGATGCCCAGGTATAACCACTGACTGTGCTGACAGGGATCACAATAGAGGGTCCTGGGCAGAGCTGGAGAAAAACATAGAACAAAATTCTAACCCACAAAAAAAGACCATACTTACTGGCCTGAGAGAGACTGAAGACACCTTGAGAGTATGGCCCCAGACACCCTTTTAGCTCAGTAATGAAGTCACTCCTGAGGTTCACCCTTCAGCCAAACATTGGAAAAGCCTATAAAACAAAGTGAGACTAAAGGGGCACACCAGCCCAGGGGCAAGGACTAGAAGGCAGGAGGGAACAGGAAAGCTGGTAATAAGGAACCCAAGGCTGAGAAGGGAGAGCGTTGTGAACCAGTGTTATAAAACAATATGTGTACTGTTTAATGAGAAACTAGTTTGTTCTGTAAACCTTCATCTAAAGTACAATAAAATAAATATTATAATAAAAAATTGTAGCTATCTCAGAGGGTTATTATGAAGATTAAACAGGAAATTCACATAAAGCGCTTGTGAAAATAGCTAGCATGTAATAGGCAACTGATAAGTATTGCCCATTATTATTTCCAATTTTCTTCTCCTAGCGTGTGTTGCACAATCCTTTGTTCATGCTTTGTTTGTCAAGGCATGTTGTCCATTTTCACGCTACACCTTCTCCTGAGCAACTGATGTTTATCCAGCGTACTGATTAGTGATCTTATCTTGTGAAATTTGCTCACTGGAAGCCAGCTTACAATAAATGTTGATGAGTAGAACTTACCAATCACCACCGTCTTAACTTCAGTCGGATGTTGTTTATGTTCTTTCTTCACTCCTCTCCCTCCTTTTTTTTTTTTCTCCCTCCCAGCATAAGAGGTTGAACCATAGAGAATCCGGGTGCAGAAACATGAAGCCCAACAGAGAGCTGTGGGAAGGGGAGGGAGACTTAATGAAAGATTACACACTGAATAGGGAGGCCCTCCACCCTTTCCCCACCTCAGCTCCCAGAAGGAGGGCAGGCAGGCTGACACTGCTCAGGTAGGATATCACAGGGTTCCTCTGTGGGGAAAGTGGCCAGTCTAAGAGAAAAGGCCTCCGAATGCCCCTAGGTGGGGTTCCCCAGAGTGAAGTCCATCAGTTGACAAGACGGACACCCACATAGCTTCTAGTAAGCTTTTTGGTGCTTCACTCTGAATTATAAACAGTCAAAGGTCATGTGTTATTTGAGAAAACTCTCCAAAATTGAAGACAGTACCAAAACAAACAGAAGAAAGAAACTTGGAGAAAACGGGAGCAATGCAGGAAGTGAAAAGAATGTTTTTTTAAATAATTTATCTTGTCCTGTTGTTGTTGTTGTGGAGAATATATACAGCAAAAACATACACCAATTCAAGTCTCTGTTTGTATATTTCAACGACACTGATTACAGTCTTCGAGTTGTGCTTCAATTCTTACCCTCTTTTTCTGAATTGTTCCTCTTCCATTAACATACACTCACTGCCCCCTAAGATTCCCATCTGGTCTTTTGGGTTGTAGTTGTCAATTTGATCCCATATAGATAGATCTTAAAAGAGCATAATGCTCAAGACAGACATGAAGAGAACCTGTTCCTGGGTGGTACAGTTAAGTGCTTGACTACTAACTGAAAGGTTGGCAGTTCAAATCCATCCAGAAGTGTCTCAGAAGGAAGGCTTGACAATCTACTTCCAAAAGATCACAACTATTGAAAACTCTACGGAGCACAGGTGGGGTTGCCAGGAGTCACAATTAATGCCAAAGCAACTCGTTTGGTTTTATAATTAATATCTTTTGAGACTTAAGAGATGATATCACGTCCATGAAACAAGAAGAGATGCTATTTTTTTTTTAAAAAAAAAAAGAACATTCAGAGAACATGGAGAATATTTGGAAATAAAAAAAAGTACTCTACATATGTATGCAGAACAACATGGATAAATTTCAAAAACATTATGTTAAACAAAATAAACCAGATACAAAAGAATACATACGTATAATTCCATTTAGATGAAATCTATGACAGACAAAACTAATCTACGCTGTTAGAAATCAGAAAGTAGTTGCCTGAGAAGCCAAACCAAAAAAACCAAACCCACTGCCGTTAAGTCGATTCTGACTCAGAGCGACCCTATAGGACAAAGTAGAACCGCCCCATAGAGTTTCCAAGGAGCGCCTGGCAGATTTGAACTGCCAACCTCTTGGTTAGCAGCCATAGCACTTAACCACTACACCAAAACTAATCTATGCTGTTAGAAATCAGAAAATAGTTGCCTGGGAGCCAGGAAGGAGAATTGACCAGAAAGGGAACCACGAAACTTTCTGGGTGGATAAAAACGTTCTATACCTTGTTTGGGTGGATTTTACATGTGTGTGTATTCAATTGTCAAAATTTATTTAATTAAATACCTAAGATCTGTGCACATTATTGTATGTTAATTATGTATCAGTAAAAATCATATTTGCAGAAATGAAAAGCTCTGTAGAGTCAATCTCTAGAACTAGCTATCAATTAACAGGAAACACTAAGAATAGAAGAACATTTTAAATGACACCCAGTGAGGCAGTCCCCCACACTCTGTCAGTTTGTTGCGCTGTGATGCCTTCTGTATTGCTACGATGCTGGAAGCTATGCCACCAGTATTTAAATACCAGCAGGGTCACCAAAGGTAGACAGGTTTCAGCTGAGCTTCCAGACTAAGACAGACCAGGAAAAGGGACTTACCTGTCTACTTCCGAAAAAATTAGCAAGTGAAAACCTTATGAATAGCAGCAGAACATTGTCTAATGTAGTGCCGAAAGATGGATCCCTCAGGCTGGAAGATACTCAAAATACAACTGGGGAAGAGCTGCCTCCTCAAAGTAGAGTTGACCTTAATGATGTGGATGGAGTCAAATTTCCAGGACCTTCATTTGCTGATGTGGCACAACTCAAAATGAGGAAAAACAGTTGCAAACATCCTAGGCATTAGTGAGCTGAAACGGGCTGGTATAGACCATTTTGGTTTGGAAAATCATGGGATCTACTACGCCGGGAATGACAAATTGAAGAGGAATGATGTCATATTCATCATCAAAAGAACTTTTCAAGATCTATCTTGAAGTACAATACTGTCAACGATAGGATAATATCCATATATCTACAAGGAAGACCAATTAATGAGATTATTATTCAAATTTCCACACCAACCACTAAATGCCAAAGATGAGGAAATTGAAGATTTTTTTAAATTGAATTTTAGATAAAGGTTTACAGAACAAACTAGTTTCTCAACAAACAGTACACACATTGTTGTATGACCTTGGTTAACAAACCCATGACATGTCAACACTGTCCCTTCTCAACCCTGGTTCCCTATTACCAGCTTTCCTGTTTCCTTCTACTTTTCAATACCTGCCCCAGGGATGGTGCGCCCCTTTAGTCTTGTTTTGCCCCATGGGACTGTTCAATCTTTGGCTGAAGGGTGAACCTCAGGAGTGGCCTCATTACTGAGCTGAAAGGGTGTCTGGGGGCCATACTCTCAGGGTTTCTCTAGTCTTTGTCAGGCCAGGAAGCCTGGTCTTTCTTTTTGAGTTAAATTTTTGTTTTACATTTTCCTCCAGCTCTGTCTGGGACACTCTATTGTGATCCTGTCAGAGCAGTCAGTGGTGGTAGCTGGGCACCATCTAGTTGTACTGGACTCGGTCTGGTGGAGGGCGTGGCAGGTGTGGTCCATTAGTCCTTTGGACTAATCTTTCCCTTATGTCTTTAGTTTTCTTCATTCCTTCTCACTCCCGAAGGAGTGAGACCAGTGGAGTACCTTAGATGGCCGCTCACAGTCTTTTAAGACTCCAGATGCTACTCACCAAAGTAGAATATAGAACATATTCATTATAAACTCTGATGTTCCCAGAGACCATGGTCCCCACAGCCCTCGGCCCAGCAATTTGGTCCCTCAAGGAGTTTGGATGTGTCTGTGCAGCTACCATGGTCTTGCCTTGTACAGGTTGTGCTGGGCTTCCCCAGGAAAATTGAAGATTTTTTTTGCCAACTTCTGTAGTCAGAAATTGGTCAAACATGCAATCAAGATGCATTGATAATTACTGGTGATTGGAATGTGAAAGTTGGACACAAAGAAGAAGGAACAGTAGTTGGAAAATATGGCTTTGACGATAGAAACAGCACCGGAGATGACATGATAGAATTTTCTTCATTGTAAATACCTTTTTCAACAACATGAACGGCGACTATACACGTGGACCTCACCATATGGAATACACAGGAATCAAATTGACTACATCTGTGGAAAGAGATGATGGAAAAGCTCAGTATCATCAGACAGAACAAGCCATGGGGTGACTGAGGAACAGACCATCAATTGCTCATATGCAGGTTCAAGTTGAAGATGAAGAAAATTAGAACAAGGCCACGAGAGCCAAAGTACAGCCTTGAATATAGTCCACTGGAATTTAGAGACCATCTTAAGAATAGATTTGACACACTGAACACTAATGTTCTAAGACCAGATGAGTTGTGGAATGACATCAAGGACATCATACATGAAGATAGCAAGAGGTCATTAAAAAGACAGGAAAGGAAAAAGAGACCAAAATGGACGTCAGAAGAAACTCTGAAATTTGCTCTTGAATGTAGAGTAGCTAAAGCAAATGGAAGAAATGAAGTAAAAGAGCTGAAGAGAAGATTTCAAAGGGCTGCTCAAGAAGACAAAGTAAAGTATTGTAATGAAATGTGCAAAAACCTGGTGTTAGAAAACCAAAAGGGAAGGACACGCTTGGCATTTCTCAAGCTGAAAGAACTGAAGAGAAAATTCAAGCCTCAAGTTGCAATATTGAAGGATTCTACAGGGAAAATAACGGTGCAGGAAGCATCAAAAGAAGATGGAAGGAACACACAGAGTCACTGTACCAAAAAGAATTGGTTGATATTCAACCATTTCAGGAGGTAACATCTGATCAAGAACCGATGGTACTAAAGGGAGAAGTTCAAGCTGCCCTGAAGGCATTGGTGAAAAACAAGACTCCAGGAATTGACGGAATACCAGTTGAAATGTTTTAACAAATGGATGTAGCACTGGAAGTGCACAGTCGTCTGTGTGAAGAAATTTGAAAGACAGTTACCTGACCAACTGACTGGAAAAGATCCATATTTTTTCCCATTCCAGAGAAAGGTGATCCCACCGAATGCGGAAATTATCAAACAACATCATTAATATCACACACAAGTCAAATTTTGCTGAAGATCATTCAAAAACGGTACATTGACAGGGAACTGTCAGAGATTCACGCCAGATTCAGAAGAGGACGTGGAATGACGGATATCATTGCTGATGTCAGATGGATCTTGACTGAGAGCAGAGAATACCAGAAAGATGTTTACCTGGGTTTATTGACTATGCAAAGGCATTCGACTGTGTTGATCATAACAAATTATGGATAACATTGTGAAGAATGGGAATTTCAGAACACAAAATTGTGCTCATGAGGAACCTGTATATAGACCAGGAGGCCGTCATTCAAATAGCACAAGGGGATACCGCATAGTTTAAAGTCAGGAAAGGTGTGTATCAGGGCCGTATCCTTTCACCATACTTATTCAATCTGCTGAGCAAATAATCAGAGAAGCTGGACTATATGAAGAGGAACGGGGCATCAGGATTGGAGGAAGACTCATTAACAACCTGCAATATGCAGATGACATCACTTTGCTTGCTGAAATCAAAGAAAATTTTGAAGCACTTACTGATGAAGATCAAAGACCACAGTCTTCAGTGTGGATTACACCTTAACATAAAGAAAACAAAAACCCTTACAATTGGACCAATGAGCAACATCATGATAAATGGAGAAAGCATTGAAGTTGTTATGGATTTCATTTTACTTGGATCCACAACCAACAGCCGTGGAAGCAGCAGTCAAGATATCAAATGACACGTTGCATTGGGCAAATCTGCTACAAAAGATATTTTTAAAGTGTTAAAAAGCAAAGATGTCACTTTAAGGATTAAGGCGCTCCTGATTCAAGCCATGGTGTTTTCAGTCACCTCATATGCATGCAAAAGCTGGACAATGAATAAAAAAGACCAAAGAAGAACTGATGCCTTTGAATTATAGTGTTAGAGAAGAACATTGAATACACCATGGACTGCCAGAAGAATAAATCTGTCTTGGAAGAATTACAGCCAGAATGTTCCTTAGAAGTGGGGGTGACCAGACTTCATTTCATGTATTAGGACATGTTACCAAGCGTGATGTCATTCTCCAGTCCCTGGAGGGTCAGCAAAAAAGAGGAAGACCCTGTATGAAATGAATTGACACAGTGGCTGCAACAATGGGCTTAAACATAACAATTGTGAGGATGGCGCAGGACTGGGCACTATTTCATTCAGTTGTACGTAGGGTTGCTATGAGCGGGAGCTGACTCAATGGCACCTAACAACAACAATGAGGAGGCAGTCAGCAAACTCCAGACTCTGGGAAACTGTATGGTTTGGCTAGTTTTTTCCAACAAAAACTTACCAAGGTAAGGTGAAGGAAGACAGAGACAGAACCTATCTGTTAAAAGAGGTTTAAGAGACGTATCAATCACTTGGTATAGACCCTATTTGGGTCCCAAGTTAAACCAAAGTGCTGTTTAAAAGCTTTATAGGGCAATTGGAAAAATGCAAATATTCCCCAAAACCAAAACTAAACCCGTTGCTGTTGAGTTGGTTCTGACTCAGAGCGACCTCGCAGAACAGAGTAAAACTGCCCCATAGGGTTTCCAAGGAGCAGCTGGTGGATTCAAACTGCTGACTTTTTGGTTAGCAGATGCGCTCTTAACCCCTGCGCCACTAGGGCTCTGTCATGAAAAGAAGAAGTGAGGTAATGGCATTGTGGTTGCTTTGTTTGTTTTTTAAGTGACATATCATTTAGAAATACATAATGAAATACAAACGATATGATGTCTAGGATATCTGGGCTACAGGGAGTTGATGGAATTATTGATAAAACAAGATCGGCCATGTATCGATCATTGTTGGAGCTGGGTAGGGGGTACATTGGATTTATATTCCAGTCATTCTTCTGTTGTATATGCTTGCAATTTTCCAAAATAAACTTTTTTTTTAAGTACAAGAGTTGGAAGAAAAAAAATAGAGGAAGTCTCCCAGGAAAAAGAAAGAAAAACAAACAGGAAGAAAAGGTAAGAAACATAAAGGATAAAAGTTCAGGATTCCCAAAGATAAAAAAATGGAAAGGAAACAATGATTGAAATAAATAACATAAGAAAATTTCCCAAGACTGACAGCCATTGGCTTCTGAATTGAGGGGCTAGCCAGTAGTTAGCCCCATGATGAAAAAAGGGCCATGTCAAAGTACAATATTGAGAAATTTCATAATGTTGATGTATTAAGCCACAAACCTTATATGCACCTTCCTACGTTCCCTTGACTGACTCCTTTCTCTCTCTTCAGTGGTGTCTCGTGGGCACCCCATTTAGCCTGATTGCCCCCTCCACTTTCAGAACAGATGACACACCATGCTGTGGGCTGTGGGACCTGATTTCCTGGGCAGCTGCCATGGGTCCAGATGACACATCTAGACATACAGACAAATTAGCTCCTTGACCAATGGAAAAAGGAGATAGGAGGGAATTGGGCAGATAGACTCCCGTTCTTTCTCCTGTGGTTCCTCCTAGTGACAATTACAAAAATGTCCTTTATGCCCCAGGAACCAGCAGCCAGCCTGGTAACAGCTGGCATTACATCCCCTCTTGCCCCACTTTTTCCTTAACTTCCTACTACAAAAATTTTCAAACTTACAGCAAAATTGAAAGAATTTCACAGCAAGCATCTGTATACCCACTACCTAAAGTTTACCGTTAATTTTTAACAACTCTATTGAGAAATGATTAAATACCATAAAATGTACCATTTGAAGTATACCATAGATTTTAGTATATTCAGTGTTGTGCAAACATCACCACAACCTAATTTGAGAATATTTCATGACCCCAAAAGAAACCCTGTATCCCTTAGCAATCACTCGCATTCCCCCTTTCAAAACCCTAACCAACCACTAATCTACTTTCTGTCCCTATAGATTTGCCTCTTCTCGGAATTTCATACGAACAGAATCATACAATATTTGGTCTTTTGTGGCTGGTTTCACTTAACATAATGTTTTCCAGGTTCATCCATGTTATAGTGTGTATCAGTACTTCATTCTTTCATGTTACCGAACGTAAAAATAATGTGAAGGTGGCATCTGACTTCCTCTAACTTCACGAGGGGGAAAGAGAATCACCATCAGCATCAGCCCGAAGCTTACATATGAGGCAGAGGTCAGACATGCCTCCACCTTCCAACCTTTTTGCCAGTTCTGATACCATCTATCCCTTCCACAGCACTCTCTACTTCTCTGCTGGGCTTGATAATTTATTGCGATGGCCACATAGAATTCACAGACCAAATTACAGTTATATGGTTTATTAGGGAAGCAACAGCTTACAATTCAGGATCAGGAAGGACTCAGGATACAGTCCTTTGGTCAGGACAGCCTCTTCTCAGCCTTGCCTTCAGGCAGGGCTTTCTCTGGCCCCTTGGCCCCTCAGCCTGGCCTCTCAGCCTGGCCTCTGGCCTACTTGGGCAAGTGTTACAAAGCTCTTTAGCTTTGTCAGTAAGGCACCCCACTCGGCCAGGAAGCCTGCTGCCTGAAGGTACTCAGCTCTCTTAGTCCTTGAGTTGGCAAGCCTAGTTCCATCAAGTGCCCAGAAGCACCCCACTCTGCCAGCAAGCCTCCTGCCCAAAGGCATTCAACTTTCTCACTCTGTGGGCTGAGAAGCTCACTATGACTTCTGCCTGTCTTCTGATTCTGCTGCCTCTGCTGCCACAATTTCTCTGCCAGTGCTTCTCCCCATCTTGCCATCTCAGCTCTCTCTCTGTCTCTTGGGTCTAGGAGGGTCTCTGTTCAGGGATCCTGGGTCCAATGGATGCACTCAGCTTGCTTCTCTTATTCTTGGTGCTAGTCAGGCCCCAATCTGCTCTGAGATTGGCTCTCTTTTAAGCTTATTGGGATGGCAAAACTGACCAATCCCCTTGGTAGGGTTTCATACACCTTATTTGCATGGTTCCACCCCCACAAGGGCATCATGCACCTTATTTGTACTATTAGCAGGCTGTCCGATCCTGTTGGTGGGCCACAAGTACCTTATTCGCATTGTCCCACCCAATCATTTGGTGGGAGTTACAAGACCATGGTGAAAAAGGCCATATAAAATCAACCCATCATACCACACTGAACAATATCGCGCTGTATACCATGAACATTTTACTAGGCACATACATCTCTCACATAGGTATCCATCTATCCACTCCTCTGTCCAACCATTATTCCATTTTATTACTTTTATGTATTTCCAGGTAAACTCACTTCCCTTTTCCCCTGACTCTCACATCCCATACTTGCGAACCTCTCAAACAAAGCTTATATTACATAGATCCTCCAGGTGCGAAGGGGGCTGGCAGGTGGAGTATTTTAGCTTTCTGGCCTCTATAGTAGAGGGAAGCAAGGGAAAAGAGGGACTGAAAATGGATTTTGCCTCTTTGCCATACAGAGTTTCTTAATCTCATCCACATCTTACCTGCAACTGCATCCCACAGATCCTATATTCCAGTGATGACAAATTCCTTTAAGTTCCCTGAACGCCCTACATTTTTCAATTTTCCTTACTCCATTTCTTGCACCTGCTCATTACCTGGATAGCCCTTTGTGGTGTGACAGGTTCTCCTCTCATGATTTAGCTCAGCTATTTTTTTATTGCCCTTCAGTGAAGTATCCTCAACACACACAGACATACACACACAGAGACACCCCTCTGACCTCCCTGCACTTGTTTCACACTCATTGTGGCATTTACCCTACTGTATTGGATTAACCTTTGACCTGTCTGTCTCCACAAGTCTCTAAATCCTCATGGGCAGAGACCAGACCTTCCCTGTCTTCCTATCCCTAGAACTCACTGCAGGTCACGACACCTCCAAATGTTTACTGGCTAGTGAATGGAAAACATCTAGCCCCTATCTTTATGGTTGTTTATTTAGCAAAGCTTTGGTCTGGTGTCCACCTAGTCTGAGGCCCTGTGGTCAGTGTCTGAGTTTGGGTATAAGATGAGTAAGACTTCTTAAAACTAAACAATAGTTTGGCTTAACTAGTAAGGAATGTCTCCCTTGAGCATTACGCTTTTTTAAGTTCTATCTGTATGGGATTAAATTGACAGTAGCAACTCAAAAGATTAGATAGGAACCTCAGGGGGCAGTGCGTTTATATTCATGGGGGAGGAACAACTCAGAAATGGAGGGTGAGAATGGTTGCACAACTCGAAGAATGCAATCAATGTCACAGAATTGTACATGTAGAAACTTAGATTGGTGTATTTTTTGCTGTGTATATTCTTAACAACAACAGCAAAATAAAAAATTATTGGAAAAAAAAAAAAGATGAGTAAGCCTATATCCTGAACCTCAAAGGAATCTACAGGACGCTTTTGTTTGGGCAAATACAAAACTAGACAAGACGCCAGGACAACAGATGTAAACTAGGACTGTCCTGGGCAAACCGGAACATATGGTCACACAAATTATATACCAGCTTCTGTGAAAACAGCAGTGCTGTGCTGACTCATGCCCCATCAGTCAGACTCCGGTCACTTCCAGAATTTTCTTGTACAGGTCAATTACTCCTCATTAGTGCTTGGGTCACTTGTGTTTCTTCACTGTTGTTATCCATGTAGAAATTATCCATGGAATTTAATGTTTATGAGACATTACAGACGCTGTTGTTGTTGTTAGGTGCCATTGAGTCGGTTCCGACTCACAGTGACCCTGTGCACAAAAGAACGAAACAGGCACTGTGTACATAAAAAAATATACTAAAGCAATTAAACAGAACAAAAAAATCACTTAATGAACAGCCAAAACACTTTCTAACCTTTTTTTTTTTAATTCACATAGTGGAAAATTAACCATTTCAGAGTGTACAGTTCAGTGGCATTAAGTACATTGAAAATATTGTGCAACCGTCACCTCTATCTAGGTCCAAAACATTTCATCACTCCCGAGGGATCCCCCATACCCATTAAGCAGTTATACCCTACCCCCACCCCTCTCGCAGTGCCCAGCAACCAACAATCTGCTTTCTGTCTCTATGGATTTACCTATTGTGGGTAGTTTATACAAATGGAATCACACAATATGTGGCCTTTTGTGTCTGTTCTTTCACTTGTTAGGTGCCATCGAGTTGGCGCTGACTCATCGCGACCTTATGTACAACAGAATGAAACACTGCCTGGTCCTGCACCATCCTCACAATCGTTATGCTTGAGCCCATTGTTGCAGTCACTGTGTCAGTCCATCTCATTGAGGGTCTTCCTCTTTTTCACTGACCCTCTACCAAGCATGATGTCCTTCTCCAGGGACTGATTCCTCCTGGTAACATGTTGAAAGTATTTGAGAGATAGTCTCCCATCCTTGCTTCTAAGGAGCATTCTGGCTGTACTTCTTCCAAGATGGATCTGTTCATTCTTTTGGCCGTCCGTGGTATATTCAATGTTCTTCACCAACACCATGATTCAAAGATGTCAATTCTTCTTCGGTTTTCCTTATTTACCATCCAGCTTTTGCATGCATATGAGGCAATTAAAAACACCAGGGTTTGGGTCAGATGCACTTTAGTCTTCAAGGTGACATTTTCACTTAGCATAATATTTTTGAGGTTCATCCACATCGCAGTAAGTATAAGTACTTCATTCCTTCTTACGGCTGAATAATATTCCATTGTATGGCTATGCCACATTTTGTTTATCCGTTCGTCAGACGACTGGCATTTAAGTTGTTTCCACCTGTTGGCTAGAGAGAATAATGTTGCTATGAACTTTCATGTACAAGTATTTATTTGAATACTTGTCTTTCAATTCTTTTGGCTATGTACCTAGGAGTAAGTAGGACTGCTGTGTCATATGGTACTTCCGTATTTAACTTGTCGAGTGACTGCCAAACTGTTTTCCACAGTGGCTGCACCATTTTACATTCCCACCAGCAACGTAACACAAAACAACCTGTACAGTGTATGAGGATCCAATTTCTCTACATCCTCAACAATATTTGTTATTTTTCTTTCTTTATTTTTTAAATTATAGCCATCCTAATGGTTGTAAAGTGGTATCTAATTGTGGTTTTTATTTGCATTTCCCTAATGACCAGTGCTCAGAAGAAAAAAGTCCTGGCAATCTACTTCTGAAAGGTCACAGACACTGAAAACTGTACGTACAGTTCTGCTCTGAAACACACAGGGTCACCATGAGTCAGAATAGACTCAGCGACAACAAGTTTAGTGACTAATGATGCAGACCATCTTTTCATGTGCTTTCTAGTCCTTTTTATATCTCCTTTGGAGAAACGTCTGTTCAAGTCTTTTGCCCATTTTTGAAGTGGGTTGTTTGTCTTTTCGTTGTTGATTTTTAAGAGTTTTTTTAAATATATATATAGGTGGTGTAGTGATTAAGTGCTACAGCTGCTAACCAAAGGGTCAGTAGTTCAAATCCGCCAGGCGCTCCTTGGAAACTCTATGGGGCAGTTATACCCTGTCCTATAGGGTCGCTATGAGTTGGAATCGACTCGATGACACTGGGGTGGGTTTATATTTCAGATACTAAAACTGAAACCAAACCCGTTGCCGTCGAGTTGATTCTGACTCATAGACAATTCTGACTCACAGCGACCCTATGGGGCAGAGTAGAACTGCCCCATGGCTTTCCAGGGAGTGGCTGGTGGATTCGAACTGATGACATTTTGGTTAGCAGCTGAGCTCTTAACCACTGCGCCACAGGACTCCAACCAGATACTGGACTCTTTCAAATATATGGTTTTCAAATATTTTCTCCCATTCTGTAGGTTATCTTTTCACTTTCTAGATAATGTTTTCCAACCTTTTTTGATGTACTGAAGTGCATAGTTGTAATTACTTTGTAAAGACCATTATATGCATATAATTCCTGGGTATTAACAATAGGCTCTAGTTGATTGTCTTTACCAACTGGCATTTGGGTGTTTCTTGCTTGAGGCCAGTATGAATAATGAGGCTACAAAAGTCTTGGTATAATTTCTGCTTTCTTTCTTTCGAGTTATTTCTTTGACATACACACTCCAGAGTTAAATAGCCTGATTGAAAGACACAACCAGTTGGATACCTCTTACTTTTCATTGCTCTATGGGTTTGGGTTTATGCCACACCGCTGTCTTAAAAGTCTGGATTAATTTACAGAGCCCGTTCATCTGTTTCCCATAGCCCAGTCAATATTTATATTATCATTTTTATGAATTAATGAAAGCTTATTATCATTTTACAAAGTCTCTGTTTGGCACAAACGATTAAGGGCTGGGCTACTAACTGAAAGCCTGGCTGTTTAAACCCACCCAGAGGCACCTTGGAAAAAGGGCCTGAGGATCTCCTTCCAAAAGGTTACAGTCATGAAAACCCTACAGAAACCCCTAAAACTATTACCCTGAGATAATGTTTTTTGGGAAAAAATTAGACTTTTTATCATAACAATTGACAAATAGCCACACAAGAAGCCAAACATACTTTGTTCCTTCAACATTTCTAAATACTCACGGCCCTCTGATTTTATACTTGAAAAATAGTGATGATAATGTCTACAGTAACTGGAACTTAGTCACAGCACAGTTCTTAGGTGGAACAAATAGTTAAGTTCTCAACCTCTAACATCAAGTTTGGTGGTTTGAACCCACCCAGAGGTGCCTGGGAAGACAGGCTTGATGATCTGCTCCTGAAAAGTCACGGCCTTGAAAACCCTAAGGGAAGTTCTGTTCTGCACACGTGCGGACACCCAGGGGAGTAGCGAGCGTAGTGAGTAAAAAAAAAATGTAGTGAGTACCCAGGGTCAATCCCTAAGTTGTGCCCCGCCCCGCCAATTTCAAGAATAGACAGTAGCAGTCACATGTCAGCAGAAACGCCTCCCCCCCTTGTTCAGCTGCCTCGGTCAGCTGTATTCATATTTGTGGTGCTTGGGAATGCCATTTCATGCCTCGTCTGGTGCCTGCTTGGATTTACACCCGGGGGCAAGTGCCCCCTCTGCGCTCCCTCTTTCCCGATATGCTTCTGGGGCCACCGGCAATTAGAATCCAGTAGATGGAAACTAACAACAAGTTACAGCAATCAGATCTGTCTCCAATTGTTAATCCTGAGATAACCTAAAACCAAAAATATTCCCTGAAGTCTCCTTAAAACCAAACAATAGTTTAGCTTAACTGTAAAGAATGTGTGCCTTGAGCATTTTGCTTTTTTAAGATCTATCTCTATGGGATCAAATTGACAAGAGCAACTCGAAAGATTGGATAGGAACCTTAGGGGACAGTGAGTTTATGTTAATGGGGGAGGAACAAGTCAGAAAAAGAGGGTGAGAATGGTTGCACAACTCAAAGAATGTAATCAATGTCACCGAATTGTACATGTAGAAGCTGTTGAATTGGTGTATATTTTGCTGTGTATATTCTCAACAACAACAAAATTAATTATTATTTTTTTAAAACCCTGCGAAAAGGTGTGGTTACTCTGATACAACACATGGATTACCATGAGTTGGAATCAATTCAACGGCAACTGATTTTTTAAAATCATTTTAGGAAGTTATTTATTTATTTATGTGCTTGCACTTTTAATTGCTAAAGAGGCTGTACATTGTACTTTTACCAGAAGTAATTATAGTTTTTTGAAAAGATATTATAATGTAAGTATATACTTTATAATTACAAGATATGTAGGAAGAATCCATTAAATATTTGTTAAATCAATGAATGTATTAAAAACATGTGCATTTAGTTCTCTATTACCTATGAATAGAAAACAGAGGCAGACCTTTAAGGCATCTTAGAAGCATCCATTTGAACTTTTCTTCTTAAAGATGAGGTGTCAAGAGGCTTAAAGATTTTCCTATTTCAAGGCCAGAGACATCTATCCCTTTTATAATTGCATCCCCAGCCAACTCCCCTTTATGTCTCATTGGCCAGAACGGATCATGTGGTTTCCCCTGGCTGCACCAGAGACTTCCGGGGAAGTAGAGAATAGAATATAGGTTGCAACCCTAAATAAATTAGGGTGTAATTTTAATAGGCGTGATGAATTGAATTGTGTCCCCCCAAAATGTGTGTCAACTTGCCTAGGCCGTGATTCCCAGTATTGCCTGGTTGTCCTCTATTTTGTGATCTGATGTTATTATCCTGTGTGTTATAAATCCTAACCTTGTTGTACTGTGGGGGCTTGCATGTTGCTGTGATGCTGGAAGCTATGCCACCGGTATTCAGATACCAGCAGGGTCACCCATGGCGGACAGGTTTCAGCTGAGCTTCCAGACTAAGACAGACTAGGAAGAAGGACCTGGCAGTCTACTTCTGAAAAGAATTAGGCAATGAAAACCTTATGAATCGCAGCGAAACCTAACAACAAACATGATATTAATGAGGTAGGATTAGAGGCAGTTGTGTTAATGAGGCAGGACACAATCTACAGGATTAAGTTGTATTTTGAGTCAATCTCTTTTGAGATATGAAGAGAAAAGCAAGCAAAGAGAAGAGGGACTTCTTACCACCAAGAAAGAAGAGCCAGGACCTGAGCCTGTCCTTTGGACCCAGGGTCCCTGTGCCGAGAAACTCCTAGAACCAGGGGAAGATTGATGACAAGGACTTTCCCCCAGAGCTGATAGACAGAGAAGGGATTTCCCTGGAGCTGGTGCCCTGAATTCAGACTTTTAGCCTCCTAAACTGTGAGAGAATAAATATCTGTTTGTTAAAGCCATTCACCTGTGGTATTTCTGACACAGCAGCACTAGAAGACAAAGACAACAGGGAGGAACAGCAGAACGGATATTGGGTAACAATGTGTGCTATACTCATTTTTGTGTTTTTGTTTTGTTTTGTTTTTGTTTGGGGTATTACAGGCTGGAACCAATGGTTATATGGCTCCTGAAATCCTAATGGAAGAAGTGAGTTATTCCTATCCTGTGGACTGGTTTGCAATGGGGTGCAGTATTTATGAAATGATTGCTGGACGAACGCCATTCAAAGATTACAAGGAAAAGGTCAGCAAAGAGGATCTAAAGCAAAGAACCCTGAAAGAGGAGGTCATATTCGAGCATGATAACTTCACAGAGGAAGCAAAAGATATTTGCAGACTCTTCTTGGCTAAGAAACCAGAGCAACGCTTAGGAAGCAGGTAGGCTACAACATAGCAGAGATGATTGCTAATGTCAGCATTATCCACAATGATCTGGGGACTGCTTTAGATTAGTGGCCAAACCTTGGAATTACATAGTATTGCCGTTTTCCTATTATTGTTTGCATATCACGTGGTTAAGCATTTCCAATACTGTCAAATGTTATGAGCACTTGCTATGGAACAATCTCAAAAGATATATTTTAATGTGAAAAAAATGAGGTGTAAAACAGCATGTGTGTAAAGAGGAAGACAAGAATATAGAATTCTTATTAGATGCATAGTTCTAATTCATAGTTATAGTCACTCATAGTAATGAATTCATAGTCATAATTCAGTTTTGCATAGAATATTTTGAGGAGAGTATACGAGGAATTCATAGGGTTGGTTGCCTTTGAGGAAGGAAAATAGGGGCTTGGGGTCAGGAATGCAAATGAGCCTGTCACTATATACCCTTTTTTGTCTTTTGAATTTTGAGCCATGTACAAAAATTATCTACTAAAAAAATAAAATTAAAACGGATAGTCATAGCTCCAGAAAATTATGCCTCTTTCTAACTTCTCCATAAAATATCATCTATCTGTCAGCAGATATGTTGCCAACTGTGTTATATACAGGTGAAGTTAATTTTGAGGAAAGCCAAGTTTTATTATTAAAATGAAATAACAAGATCAAGACATCATGCATCAGTGCTTTGATTCCCTTTTTTTGCCAAGTAGTATTCCATTGTATGATGTATTGCATTTTCTTTATCCATTTATCAGTTAGTGGACATTTGGGTTGTTTCCACTTTTTGACGATTACAAATAATCCTACTATGAACATTTGTGTACAAGTTTTTGTGTGGACATATGTTTTCATTTCTCTTGGGTGTATACCTAGGATTGGAATTGCTGGATCATATGGTAACTCTATGTTTAACCTTTTGAGGAACAAATAACTCTTAAATCTTCTAAAGCAGTTGTCAGTGGAGACTCAAGGATAAAGGTTGCCTTAGCTTAAAACGTTTGAGTAGTTTCAAGAGAGTCAAGCTTTCAATTTTTTTACTTGATATTTTGGAATAACAAAAAAAGCTTTTTTAAATTCATTTTTAGTAACTCTCAAAGCATGACAGAAAATCAAACAGAGCATTTTGGAATTAGATGGAACTCTTTCTACATTTATGTGGAAGGAAAATACAAAAACTGATATTCCTATGTAGAATCCCAATCTTGTTATGTTGATAAGGTTAGGATAGGCTGTTACGGTAACAATCACACCCCAAAGTCCCAGTGAAAACAAAAATGTTTCTCATTCACACAAAATCAGTTATGGGGTCAGTAGTTCTCCAAGGTAGCTCCCTTCCAGGCAGTGACTCAGGGATCCAGGCGGTTTCCATCTCACAGCTCCCTTGGAACTGTGACTTCTAGTTGCTGTGTCAAGAAAAGAGAACTATGGAGCATTTTGAAGTCCCTGGGCGGTGCAGATGGTTAAGTGTTCAGCTGCTAACCAAAAGGTTGACGGTTCGAGTCTACCCAGAGGTTCTCTGGAAGAAAGCCCTGGTGATCTATTTCCTAAAAACCAGCCATCGAAAACCCTATAGAGCATAGTTCTACTCTGACACACCTGGGGTTGCCATGAGTCAGAATCGACTCGATGGCAACTGGTATGGGGCATTTTACTGCCTCAGTTGGGAAAAGACACACTTCACACATCACTTCTGCTCACAGTGTGTTGCCCAGAATTCGTCTGGAATCCTGCCTAACTCTGAGGGGGCTGGCTAGTGTCATCTTCTGTGCGCCCAGAGAGGAGAACAAGATGTGGTGACCACTGACAGTCTCTATGTTCTGGTTCTCAAGTTACAGGATTATCAGAGAGCACATGAACAGCGCCAGAGTCAGTGGGGGAAGTGGACTGTCTCTTTAGATGACTTCCCTGAAAGGAACGCCACCCACTTAGATGCCTCAGTTCACCTATGTTTGATTTTGAACCTCTCTCAATAGTTATTATTACTGTTGTTATTACGGTAGATATATGGTAACAAAGCAGTTGGCATTTCAACAGTCTTCACATGAACAGCTCAGTGGCATTAGTCATGCTCATCACGTGATCCAACATTCGTTCCCAAACCTTCCCTTCACCTTTTAGTTCCATACTTGATAAACATACTTTGGGTTTAGAAAATGAAATATTGACAAGCTTCTTCACGAAAAATGCTGCCTTCAAGTGGTGGGTCATTGCCTGAAGCAGTGTCATCAAGTAAAACCTTTTTATAAAGCATCTGTTGTTGTGACTGGTTTGAATAAAACTGTTTACAACATCAGAGAAGAGGCATATAAAAAACAGCTGTTCAATGAAAGAGAAAACCTTCCAACGTTTTCATTCCAACTCTTTGTATCTTTAAAAAAACTTCATTCAAGAGAGATAATGTTTGGTAAATGTAGTGTGTGTCCTCCAAAACCTATGTAAATGATTAGAGAGTGCATGACACAGCCAAGGGCTCAAGCGGCCCCTCCCTGGCACATTCATCAGCATTTGTGGTGAATTAAAAACCTCTCTTCTTTAGACATCACTGGAAAGGGTTTCCTTCTTTGCATTTATGAGTCTGTGAATTAGTTTTGCAAAGAAGCCAAAAGCTTTCCTGAACAGCCCAAAGGGGTTCCAGACAGGGTCAACTATGATGTTTTCCAGTAGACTAAAAAGTGACAACCTCTCAAGGTTTTTGCAGGTTTTGTTCTGATAAAACCAAAAAAAAAAAAAAAAAACCCTAACCCGTTGCCGTTAAGTTGATTCCAACTTATAGCAACCCTATAGGACAGAGTAGAACTGCCCCACAGGGTTTCCAAGGAGCAGCTGGTGGATTTGAAATGCTGACCTTTCGATTAGCAGTGGCACTTTTAACCACTGCTCCACCAGGGCTCCAGCCACAGGTATAGGAGTTAGGAATTATAGCACATATTTTTAGGGGACACAATTTGATTCATAACATTGGCTGATAGGAGAAAATCCAGTGTAACAGCAGAGCCTCTGCTAATACTCTGAAATGTATCCCCCTCCAGAAAGCAGAGGTCTTCCTGTAGCTGTTGGTTGGGTTATTATAGAAGAAGCTGCCTCCATCAATAGCTTCTCCTATTTGTCCCAAGGTCACTGCATGATGATGGGCCAAAGGAGCCCCTCACAAAGCTTACAGGGAAGGTCCACGTGTAAGACATGCTATTTCTAACATAGAGCTGTGGTGAGACTTACTAGTGCGAAAGATCCCAGTGATCAGTTTTGCAGTAGCCAGGATGCAAGAGTAAGGAATACAGGTTGGAAAGGCTGGTCTTTCCTTGCTACCATCAGCAACCACAGGCATGTATTGAAAACGGACATAAGACATGGGCCCTGTCCTCGAGGCGCAACTATTTGGGGATGTGAGGAACATAAAGGAACCTGGTAGTGTCTTGTAGTTCCCTTCTTTTTTGTAACCAACTCAAAAAAGACTGCAGTCAGCCATCCCTGATGGACAAGCCAAGGTCGTCTGTGCCTGGTTTGCTTGAGATACTACTTGAGAACTGCTCATCCTGATGTAAAGATTAGCCTGTCAATTCTCCTGAGGTTGCCAAGCCCATGGGTGGTCTCCATTTATCCAAGTTAGAACTGCTCAGAGTGAGTTTTAAGGAGCCCTTTTGATAGGCTCCCTGAATAGGAACAGTGGTGGTTCAGTGGGAGAATTCTTGCCTTTTATGTGGGAGACCCAGGTTCGATTCCCAGCCAATGTACCTCATGTGCAGCCACACCACCTGTCCGTCAGTGGAGGCTTACGTGTTGCTATGATGCTGAACAGGTTTCAATGGAGCTTCCAAACTAAGATGAACTAAGAAGAAAGGCCTGGCAATCTACTTCCAAAAACAAGCCATTGAAAACATTATGGAACCCAATAGTGCCATCCCCAACCAATCATAGGGATGGCACAGGACTGGACAGCATTTCATTCTGTTGTACACGCAGTCATCATAAGTCGGGGGCTGACTAGACGTCAGTTTGGAACAACTTGACCTCGGGAGGAATGTGTTCATGCCTGCAGGCAGCACCACATGGCACCTGGTCCCCTTCTAATGTCCTCATTCTCTGTGAAACATATAAGCCTGAGGTTCATTCCTGATCTGTTATTGTTGCTGCTAGATGCTGTTGAGTCGATTTCGACTCCTAGCAACCCCATATGACAGTGTAGAACTTCCCCATAGGGTTTTCCTGGTTATAATCTTTATGGAAGCCGATCACCAGGTCTTTTCTCCTGAGGAGCCACTGTGTTCCTTTGAACTGCCAACCTTTCCAGTTAGCAGCTGAAAAGCTTAACTACTGTGCCACCAGAGTTCCATTTCTGATCTACTTGGATGGAATTCTGGCTCTATCCTTGATCTACCACCTTTAAAATCCATCTGATATCTATAAAAGGTGAATTATACTGTGTGAATTATGCCTCAAAAAACTTGATTTAAAAAACAATCCATCTTAGAAGCTTCACTTCATCTCAGTAACTCTCCCTCAAGGCTCTTACTCTACAAGGTGTAAACCACACAGACTAGTCGGTAGGTTCCAATCAATGGCACACCTGCATTTTCTCTTCTTTCAGTTGATGGAGACTTGGTGGATTTTGGAAGAAAAGAGACACTTTGAGCACCTCATCAGGCAGCTCTCTAAGCCCGTCTTTTCTGCTCAGTGGGGTTACAGTGGGAGAAGCCCAAGAAGTCCAGGATGGACCTTTCTTGAAGGGACAAGGCCTGAACAGCAACCTGAGGAATGGCTGGATATCAGATGCTTCCAACTTAGTTTAGCTTCTCTTTCCTGTAATAAAATTTGATCACATTTTTTCCTTTGAAAATTTCACTCATTTTCTCTGGGTTCTTTAGGTGTACAGCTATTTATGAATACATAAGGAAGTAAAAAGGTTAAAAATACAAGCATTGGAGGCACTTAAACTTCAGGTTTTTTTTTTTAATCTTTAAAATGGAGTTTACAATGGTAAACAGTTCATATGATTGTTGTGATGGTTAAATGGATAAATGGTGACTATTCTTGTTTTTGTTGTCAGCAGTGTCGTTGTAGTGTTTACACTCTAGCCATCCTACAGGGCAGAGTCTGCTGTGGTTATAATCTGACATGGCGGGGGAGTCTCTGAAGTGAATATATGAATGAAGCCCCAGTCCTTTTCCTGAACACTATTTGAGATCTGGAATGGAAGATATAAAAGGAAACACCATGCACGTGATTAATTTCTGTTCAGGTTGATTCATGATAGAAACTGACGTCTTCCAAAAGGAAGACATTTCTTGCTCACCAAAAATCCACTCGTATAAAAGAAAAAGAAAAAATTCCTTTTCAATCCGATGCCACAAAACAACCCCCTTTTTATTTCCTTAAAGCCTAGACTTAAGAGCAACCAAGAGAAGTGTGGTAGGCAGCCCCTAAAATGGTCCCAAATTATCCCCACCTTCTGGCATTCATGCAGTTGTATAATCGCATTGCCTTAAGTGTGGATTAGATTTACAACCTGCTTTTTTTTTTAACAAACAAGATATGGCAGAAGTGAGGAAACGTCACTTCCAAGATTAGGTTATAGAAAGACTGTGGCTTCTGTCTTGGGCCCCCTCTTGCTCTCTGTCTCTTAGTCTTGGATCGTTTGCCCTGTGAAAAGTCAGCTGTCACGTTGTAAGACAGTCCTATGGCAAGGGATGGAGGCCTGCCAATAACAATGTGAGTGAGCTTCAAAGCAGATGCCTCCAACCCTAGTCTAAGCTTCAGATGAGACTATAGCCCTGGCCAACAGCTTGACTGCAACCTCATGGGAGACCTTGAGCCAGAGACACCAGTTAAACCACACTCAAATTCCTAACCCACAGAAACTGTGAGATAATAACTATTTATTGTTTTAAGCCACTAAGTTTTGGGGTAAATTTTTCTACATCAGTAGATAACTAATATAAGAGCTTTTAGAGTTTGGAACATATTTTTCTCCTTATTCCAAGGCAGATACTGGAATAATTTATAGTAGGGAAAGAGGGCTTCATAATAATATCTAGTCTTGAACACTAAATGTATACTCATTCATGCTGCTGTATATTACTGTCACGGATTGAATTGTGTCCCCTCAAAATATGTATCACCTTGGCTAGGCCATGATCCTCAGTTGTGGTTGTCTACCATTTTGTGATCTGATGTGATTATCCTATGTGTTGTAAATCCTAACCTCTATGGGTTATGGGATGGTGTTCATGAGGCAGGATTAGAGGCAGTTATGTCAATGAGGCAGGATTCAATCTACAGGATTATGTTGTATCTTGACTCAATCTCTTGAGATATAAAAGAAAGAATCAAGCAGAGAGGAGAGAGACTTCATACCACCAAGAAAGAAGATCCAGGAGATGGGAGCATTCTTTGAATCCGGGGTCCCTGTGCTGAGAACCTGCTAGACTGGGGGAATAATGATGACAAGGACCGTCCCCCGGAGCCAACAGAGAGAGAAAGCCTCCCCTCGAGCTGGCACCTTGAATTTGGACTTTTAGCCTCCTAGACTGTGAAAGAATAAATTTCTGTTTGTTAAAGCTATCCACTTATGGTATTTCTGCTATAGCAGCACTAGACAACTAAAACAATTACTAATTTTTGTGTGTGTGTCTTTAAAGAAATACCTCCAAGATGATTGTGCCAGTGGGAAGAGGCATAGGGGGAGGAGGGCTCCTAGAAATCATGTCAATGAAGAGTAAGAACAGATAAGTGCTGTTTTTTAAAATGTGAACAGTGGCCATGACTTGACTCGTTCTATGTGGTCCTGAAGGGCAGAGCAAGAAGTAATGACTGGAATTTGGAGGCAAGCAGGTTCTGGTCCCATTGAACTATCCTGGCAAGGCTTCATCTCTGAAAGCAGCCATGAAACACCAAGAACAAAAGACATGTCAACTGCTTGACTCTTTAAAAGTTACATCTACATGTGAAGGTGGTCTGCAAACAGTGAAAATGCTACAGTCTGCAGATGGTGGAACTGTGGATGATGTTAGGTTATTATTTTTCAAAATTATTCTTTGTGTTATTATATTGTCTTTTAAGTTGAAACTAAACACCTAGGAAAAGCATGCTAAACGCTTTATATCCTTAGAACATGTCCTATTTGGATTCATTAACCGTGTCTCAGGCTGACCATCTCCTTTCTTCACAGAGAAAAGTCTGATGATCCCAGGAAACACCCTTTCTTCAAAACCATCAACTTTCCTCGCCTAGAAGCCGGACTTGTTGAACCTCCATTTGTTCCAGACCCATCAGTAGTTTATGCCAAAGACATCGCTGACATTGAAGATTTCTCTGAGGTTCGGGGGGTTGAATTTGATGACAAAGACAAGAAGTTCTTCCAAAGATTTGCGACAGGTGCTGTGCCTGTAGCATGGCAGGAAGAGATTATAGAAACGGGACTATTTGAAGAACTCAATGACCCCAACAGGCCTGCAAGTTGTGGAGAGGGTAATTCAGCCAAGTCTGGGGTGTGTTTGTTATTGTAAATTGTACTGTCTACCAGACAGGAGGCAGGAGTCTCAGCTGACATAATCCTCAAATGTCCCAAACAGTTGAGAAATCTGATAAATGAAGACAGATCCATCAGGAGAGGTATTTCAATCACAGAACAGTTCAAAGAGCAGGAGAGCTCGCCGCTAGGATCCGTTTTCTTTTTTTCCTTCTTTCCTTTTTTTTTTTTTAATTTTAAATAAATGATAGAGCCTGAGTTTTCACTGAGGACTGGTAAAAGGAACACTCAGGTTTATTTTGATAAGCTAAAAACATGAGCCCTCCACCATCGCGTCCCTGTGAGTTACGTAAAGTCCTAGGAACAGAGAATGGAACTTTGTGGTGTACTCAGAAAATGAGCATTTACAATTCTTAGTAAATAATCATTTTAGTTTTTCTTTGTTTATATCCTTTCTTCCTTTCATCTTTCAGTATTTTTCTGGCTCTGTACTTATAAAAAGGATTTTGAAGCTGTGAATAAATGTTGTTGATGTTCTCACCCTAAAAAGAAGTGAACTGCAATATTTTGGCGTTTCAGATCACAGAATAATTTTTAATTTCACTGACAGGTCTTTACCTAATTTTTCTTTTTTTAATCATTTACTATTGTAATGTTGAGGTATTTTAAACGTAAATATTCTTGGGGTGAATTAAAGTGTTCTACAGGTTGAGTCCTTTAAGTTACAAATTACCTGCACATGAAATTTCAGATGCTAGTAGTCCCCAGATGTTGCTGTACTTTGGAATCATGTAGTGTATTAGTTATCTAGTGCTGCTGTAACAAAAAATACCACAAGTGGGTGGCTTTAAAGAACTAGAATTTATTTTCTCATTGTTCTGGAGCCTAGAAGTCTGAATTCAGAGCATCAACAAGGCTAGGCTCTCTCTCTCTCTCAGCTCTAGGGGAAGATCCTAGTCTCTTTCAGCCTCTATAGCCCCAGTTCCTTGGCTGCTTATAAATATATCTTCACATGGCATCTGTGTTCCCCTTCCGTGTGTTTCTGTGTCTGTTCTGCTCTTTTTATAAAATGCCACTCAGAAGGGAGTAGGTTTAGGACCCGCCCTACTCAGGGAGGAGCTCATTAACATAATAAAAGAAAATCCCTATTTCTGAACAGATGGAATTCACAGGTACAGGGATTTGGGCTTTAACATATACTTTTTGGGGACACAATTCAATCCATGACGCCTATGGAGCTTTAAAAAATACTAATGCCTGGTTCCCATCCCCAGACATTCTGATTCAGTTGACATGGAACATGGCCTGGGCATTTAGATTTTTAAAGTCTCCTCAGTTGATTCTAATATGCAGCAAAGTTTGGGAGATACTGCCATATGTATTTATACGTTATTATATATAAGCTCTCATAAACTTAGACAGTAGCTTTTCAAATATTTGAAAAGCATGTGTTTTTGGCAATTGCAGTATAAATAAAACTGAAAATAATCTTTATTGATCTTGTAGATTGTCTTGTTCTTGTACACCTTAGTTCCTCACACAGATTTCGAAAGGTAAATCTCTTGGATATTTCAAAGCCTAAAAGAGAAATGTGGGGCTTAGAAATTGAATTGACCAAATGATGTCCTTCATGTCAAGTGACTGGCCAGCCAGTACCATACTATATAATTATCCCATCTCAAAAGCACAACTGAAGTGAGAATTCTAAGACTGCAAAAAATATTTTGAACACAAATGTAAATCTGGGTGATATAGTTTTTAAAAGATGTATGTGTACAGAAGGAAATCTTTCTTTTCCCAATGGTGAGAGGCCTGGTTGAAGTCATTTTTTTTTAAAGTTTTGTCCCTTAGAATGAAGAAAACTGAAGAAAAAAGGGAAAGATTAATCTCAAGGAGTAATAGGCCACGACTACCACAGCCTCAACCAGGCTGAGTCCCGCACAACTAGATGGCGCCCGGCTTTCATCAATGACTGCTCTGACAGGATCACAATAGAGGGCCCCAGACAGAGCTGAAGAAAAATGTAGAGCAAAATTCTAACTCACAAAAAAGACCAGACTTACTGGTTTGACAGAGACTGGAGAAACCCTGAGAGTATGGCTCCCAGACACCCTTTAACTCAGTACTGAAGTCACTCCTGAGGTTCGCCATTTGGCCAAAGATTAGACAGGCCCATAAAACAAAATGAAACTAAATGGGCACACCAACCTGGGGCAAGGACAAGAAGGCTGGAAGGGACAGGACAGCTGGTAATGGGGAAACCAAGGTAGAGAAGGGGAGAGTGTTGACACATCATGAGGTTGGCAACCAATGTCACAAAACAATACGTGTATTGTTTGATGAGAAACATGCTCTGTAAACCTTCATCCAAAGCACAATTTATTAAAAAAAAAAAATTTTTTTTTGTCCCTTGAGTAAGGGATCCAAGAGTTTCAAAAACGTTGACCAAAAAACTTTGGTTAACTGGAATCCACTTAACAGTAATCCTCAACTACAAGACATTAACTATATCTGGAAAGAGTAAGAAGAAACCCTCTCAGAGGTGAGTTCTGGGTTAGTGCACCTATTGCTTACACTCCTGCTCATCTTCCATCCTCAGCATGTTCCTTGATGTTCTAAATGATAACCTGGAGACACTGCAGAGGCCGGAGTCACCAAATCAGGATACAGGTGTGTTCAGCATATTCTTACTCTTAAGGTAAAAAGTAAAGTGTGATAAAAATCTTAGCAAAATTTCTACCAAGTGTATTTTAATGAAAAACAAATTAACAGTTAACAGAAATCAAATTAACTAGAGCATTCTGATAGTAGAGATTTCTGGGCTTAGCTTTATAATGTTAGACATTTGAAAATACTGTCTTGTAAGAGGGGACACCAGTACCAACCTTACAAAATAAAAAGAATTATAAAAGAAAAAAAAGAATACTAAGGATAATTGTAGGCCAACAAATTAATAACTTATTTGAAATAGACAAATTCTTAGAAAGACAAACTACCAAAACTGACTCGAGAGGAAATAGACAATCTGAATAGACCTATAACAATAAAGAGACTGAATTGTTATCAAAAAACTACCCACAAAGAAAAGCCCAGACCCAGGTGGTTTCACCAGTGAATTCTACCAAACATTTAAAGAAGAATTAATATCAATTCTTCACAAATGCTTCCAAAAAATAGAAGAGGGAACATTTACCAACTTATTTTATGAGGCCAGTATTGCCTTGATACCCAAACAAGGAAAAGACATCAAAAGAAAAGAAAACTATAGACCAATATCTATTATGCATATGGACATAAAAACCCTGTACAAAATACTAGTAAACCAAATCCAGCAATATATAAAAAGAATTATACACCATGACCAAGTGGGATTTATTCCAGGAATGTAAGGTGGTTCAACATCCAAAAATTAATTAATGTAATACATTATATCAATAGAATAAAAACAAAAAAAGAATGTTACATGATCATCTCAATAATGCAGAAAAAGCATTTGATAAAATCCAACACTATTTCATGATAAAAACACTCAACATTAGAAATAAAAGGGAAATTCCTCAACCTGATAAACGGCACCTTCAAAAAACCCACAACTAACATTGTAATTAGTGGTGAAAGACTGGATACTTTCCCACTAAGATCAGAAACAAGACAAGGATGTTCACTCTTTTACATTGGAGGGGTTGCATCAACTAAATTTTGCCTGTGTAGTATGCAAGCAGCCATAGACAATGTGTAAACAAATGAGATTTGCTCTGTTCTAATAAAACTTATGAAACTGGTAGTGGGACTGGATATGGCCCACAGATTTAGTCAATAGTTTACTGACCCTAGTCATAAATTATGGGAGCGTTGGTGGCTCAGTGGTAGAATTCTTTCCTGCCGTGGGGGAGACCTAGATTCGATTCCCTGCCAACGTACCTCATGCGCAACTCCCACCTGTCTGTCATTGGAGGGTTGTGTGTTGCTAAGATGTTGAAGAGGTTTCAGTGGAGTTTCTAGACTATGACTAGGTAGAAAGGCCTTGTGAACTACTTCCAAAAATCAGCCACTGAAAACCCTATGGCTCGCAATCATCCAATCCACAACGAATCACCGGAATGGAGCAAGACTGGGCAGTATTTCTTTCCGTTGTGCCTGGATTCGCCATCAGTTGGGGACTAACTCAACAGGAGCTAACAGCAATAACAAGTCACAATTAAGTGTTATTATTGACCTGACTTCATTAAATGATTCTGAGTCTACTGGAATTTTTTACACCCCTGTAAATTATAGACAACTGAGGGGAATACAAAATAATTCTTGTCCATAGACATGCAAATAACCACCCTCCCACACTTCCCCAGCCAATTTTGTGCCCCTTTGCTCCTTTATTTCAATATTTCTTTACTCCATATGTCCTGTTCTGAATAGTGTCCCCCAAATTATCTGTCAACGTGCCTAGGTCATGATTCCCTTGTATGATTGTCTACCATTTTATCTTCTGATATGATTTCCCTGTGTGTTGTAAATCCTATCACTATGATGTAATAAGATGGATTAGCGGCAGTCATATTGATGAGGTCTACAAGATTGGGTAGTGTCTTAAGCCGATCTCTTTTGAGATATAAAAGAGAGAAGCCAGCAGAGAGACATCGGGACCTCATACCACCAAGTAGGCAACACTGGAAGCAGAGCGTGTCCTTTGGACCTGAGGTTCCTGCACTGAGATGCTCCCAGATGAAGGGAAGACTGGTGACAAGGACCTTCCTCCAGAGCCGACAGAAAGAGAAAGCCTTCCCCTGTAGCTGATGCCCTGAATTTGAACTTTCAGCCTAGTGGACTGTGAGAGAATAAACTTCTCTTTGTTAAAGCCATCCACTTGTGGTATTTCTAATATAGCAGCACTAGATGAAGAAGACACCGTGTAAATTTGTGCTTTTTAGACTTCTTTAAACAGATTGTAGCATTTTACCAGTGTCCTCATTAATGGGTTAAATAAAATCATTATGCGTTCATTTTTATTTCCATATGACAGTAATGATTTTACCTCATTTTTCACAACCCAGAAAGTCACCATGTGATCAAGGAACCTGAAGTGTATTTTTTGAAATTCTGATTCCCTAAGCAAAAATTCTCAGCGAGAACCTTCTCCTTCTGTTCTCTTATGAAACACCCTGCAGAGAGAAGAACCCCTAAACAGAGGGTTGGTGGGGGAGTTTGCAGCTAGCATTTTCCCAGGACTTTCATAGAGATGGAGTCCCTGGGTCCTGCAAATGGTTAATGCACTCAGCAGCTAACCAAAATGTTGAGGTTCAGTTCTACCCAGAGGCACCTTGGAAGAAAGGCCTGGCAATCCACTTCCAAAAAATCAGCTACTGAAAACCCTCTGAAACACATGGGAAGCCATGGGTCAGAATCAGCTTGACACAACTGGTTTTGGTTGATGTGCATGGGGCCAGTTGGCTATTACATACATTTTTAAATCAAATCACCTAGGCCTGCCTCTCCCATCTGCATTGCCAGCTGTTGTGAACATTCCTGCCATGCCCACAGTCCGCGTCTGCAGAGGGAGAAGCTGTAGGGCAGAAGGAAGCAGGGAGAGGCAGGAACCAAGAACAAAAGAACCAAGAAAGGCATCAAGAAGTTCACCTGCTAGTAGTGCAGAGTGCGCTAAGCCTCTGGGGCCACCGGTGCACATGTGCATTTCAGAAGAACACCTGGAAGTAGGCACTATTTTAGAGCCTCTTGGTAACTTCTTCCCTTCTGGGGTTGCCAGATAAAATGCACTATGAATCAGAACCAATTCAAAGGCACTAACAGCAACAACAACATATGGACTAGCAGGAACCCTTGGTGATATAATGGTTAAAAGCACTTGGCTGCTGTCGTGGGTTGAATTGCGTCCCCCAAAATGTGTGTCAACATTGCTAGGCCATGATTACCAGTATTGTGTGGTTGTCCACCATTTTGTGATCTGATGGGATTTTTCTATGTGTTGTAAATCCTACCTCTATGATGTTAATGAAGTAGGACTCAATCTACAAGATTAGGTTATATCTTAAATCAATCTCTTTTGAGATATAAATGAGAGAAGCAAGCAGAGAGACATAGGAACCTCATACCACCAAGAAACAAGAGGCAGGAGAGTAGTGCAGGAGAGCAGTGGACCAGGAGTCCCCACCCTAAGAAGTTTCTTAACCAGGGAAGATTGATGACAAGGACCTCCCCCCAGAGCCAACAGAGAGAAAAACCCTTCTCCTGGAGCTGGAACCCTGAATTCAGACTTCTAGCCTCCTAGACTGTGAGAGAATAAATTTCTCTGTGTTAAAGCCACCCACTTCTGGTATTTCTGTTATAGCAGCACTAGATAACTAAGAATTTGGTACCAAGAATGGTGTGCTGCTCTGACAGATAACATAAAATGTGGAAGCTGTTTTGAAACTGAATGGATAGAGGCTGGAGGAGTTTTAAAGTGCCTAATAGTAAAACCTTAGATTGCCTTGAAGAGACTGTTGGTGGAATTATGGACATCAAAGACAATTTTGGTAAGGACTCAGAAGGGAGTGAGGAGAGCTATTACACTGGAGGGCACAGATGGTGAGAAGCAGTGGCAGAACCAGGAGACCAGTGTGAGATGGCACCGGAGCCGATCCACAGAGTGAGAGAGCTGAGAGCCTTTAGCAGGAGGCTTCCTGGCGGAGCTGGGTGCCTCGGAGCACTTATAGGTGGAGCTAAAGAGCCAAGGGACACTTGCCCCAGTAGGGCAGCCGGGGGCGATGAGAGGCCAAGGAAATAGGAAGCAGAAGATGAAGAGTCAAGGAACACAGAAAGCAGAGCTACCTCCGTCTCAAAGGGTAGGGCCATGACCTCTGGAGTCTCAAAGGGTGGAGTTGCCACTCAGATGGACTAGGAGAATGGGACCTGCCCAAATTCAAGGGAGCAGAGTTGCCATTCCAGTGAGGCTGGAAGGCGGAGCTGAAGCCCAGGGCCCAGGGACCTCCACCCAGAATCCCAAGAATGTGGTCAACACCCAGAGTCTGGAGGGTGGGACCATTGCCTAAATGGTCTCAGAGAACAAAGGATTATTTTAAAAGGCTTGAGAGCTAATGTGTTCAGCTGACTTGCTTGGTACCTATTATCCCTTCTTTTCCTTGAATTTCTCCATTTGTAATGGAAATGACTAGCTTCTGCCTGCCTGTTGCACCATGGTACTTTGGAAGCAGATAATGGGTATTCCAGATTTCATAGAAGAGGAAGTTTTGGATTTTGGACTTGGAGTTAATTTAAAACTTTTGCTGTGATATGATGGAGTGAATGTGTTTTATGTGTGGGGAGGATATGAATTTGGAGGGGCCAAAGAGTGGAATGTCATGGATTGAATTGTGTCCCCCAAAAATGTGTCTACCTGACTAGACCATGATCCTCAGTATTGTGTGGTTGTCCACCATTTTGTGATCTGATGTGATTTTCCTATATGATAGAAATCTTACCTCTATGATGTTAATGCAGCAGGACTCAATCTATAAGATTAGGTTGTGTCTTTTGATCTCTTTTGAGAGAAGCAAACAGAGAGTCATCAGGACCTCATACCACCAAGAAACAAAAGGCAGGAGAAGAACATATCCTTTGGACCCCGGGTCCCTGTAAGACGGGGCTCACAAGATAGTTCTTACTCTGTCTCTGCTGTGTTTCCTGAAGTTGTTTTCTTTGCAAAGACTTCCTTGACTAGGTGACAAAAGAAACCAACCAGAACTAGCTCCTGATGCCTTCTTAATACCTAAGGTGACCTTCCACCTGACCTGGAAGAAGACGGAAACTCTTAAAAAAAAAAAAAAAAAAAACAGCATGGGCCTAATTAGAAAGCCAGAAGTCCTACCAGCACTAAACCACCTTCCCCATCCAGTGCCCCTACACAGAGAATAATAATTGACCTGGCCCTTTAAATCAAAATTTATAGAGCCCCAGACCAAGAAATAGAAAAGTACGCCCACTTCCTGCCATTAACCGCATAAAACCCCTCTCCAGAAGCCCCTCAGAGTGGCAGTCTTGGATGGCCCTCAGCCCTGACTGTCTCCTTGCTTGGTCAACCAATAAAGTTGCCTTTCGTTCTTCCCTACTTGGTCTCTGTCATTTTGGCCCTGGATGGAGTTGTGCAGAGTAGAACCCAGAGTTCCCAGCAACACCTCAACTGGGGAAGATTGATAACAAGGACCTCAGCTCTAGAAACCCTTCCCCTGGAGCTCGCACCTTCAATTCGGACTTCTAGCCTCCTAGACTGTGAGAGATGAAATTTCTCTTTGTTAAAGCCATCCACTTGTGGTATTTCTGTTAGAACACTAGATAACCAAGACAGCTGCTAACCTAAAGGTCAGTAGTTTGAACCCACCAGCTGCTCTGTGGGAGAAAGATGTGGCCGTCTGCTTCCATAAAGATTACAGTCTTGGCAACCCTAAGGAGCAGTTCTACTCTGTCTTACAAGGTAGCTGTGAGTTTGAATCGACTCCAAGGCAATTTTTTTCCCGTTAAATTTTATTTATTTTGTTGTTGTTTTTGAAAATATACACAGCAAAACAGACACCAGTTCAACAGTTTCTGCATGTACAATTCAGTGACATTGATTACTTTTTGAGTTGTGCAATCATTCTCGCTCTCCTTCTCTGGGTTTCTCCTTCCTCATTAACACACACTCACTGCCCCTAAGGTTCCTATCTAATCTCCCTAGTTGATGTTGTCAGTTTGATTCCATACAGATAGTTCTTTAAAAAGCTCAATGCTCAAGGCAGAAATTTATTACTAGTTAAGCTAAACTATTGTTCCGTTTTAAGATGACTTTAGGGGATATTTTTGATTTAAGGTTTAAAGATTATTTCAGGATAATAGTTTCAGGGGTTCATCCACCCTCCATGGCTCCAGAAAGTCTAGAGCCTATGATAATTTAAAGTTCTGTTCTGCATTTTCCCCCTTTTGATCAGAATTCTTCTATGGAATCTTTGATCAAAATGTTAAGTAATGGTAGCCAGGCACCTCTAGTTCTTCTAGTCTCTTGGTAAAGGAGACAGCTGTTCATGGAGGCAGTTAGCCACACATTCCATATCCTCCTCCTGTTCCTGACTCTCCTTCTTCCTCTGTTGCTCCAGGCAAATACAGACCAGTTATTGTGCCTCAGATGGCTATTTGCAAGCTTTTAAGACCCTCAGAACTACACAATGAACTAAGAGGTAGAACAAAAGCACTAAACACATTAATTTTATTTTATTTTTGTGTCTCATTCACCTTACCCTAATTCTGGCCCTGTGGACCAGGCTCCTTGGGTGTACCTACTTGAGAAAAATCCTTTTGAAATTATATTTCTTTGCACCCTCAAAAAAATCATCTATATTCATTCATTCAACAGATATTAACTCAGGGTTTACCATGTACCAGGCCCTGTTGTGCATGATGGGACACAGCCTGAGACAGATCATGCCCACCTTGAGTATTTCCCCATTGGGGTTGATGGCTAGTTTGCGTTTCACCCTTAGGCTGGATATCCACAGTAGCCAACATGGATCAAGAATTTTTCCTGTTTCTCTAGACGGTATCTGGCTACAACAATGACTGCCTTGAGAGGAAACAAAACAGAGAACTCCTGAAGGAGCAGGAGAGCAGTGGGATGCAAACCTCAAATTCTCGTAAAAAGACCAGGCTTAACAGTCTGACTAGAAGGACCCCGGAGGTCATGGTCCCCAGACCTTCTGTTAGTCCAGGACAGGAACCATTCCCAAAGCCAACTCTTCAGACAGGGATTGGACTAGACTATAAGATACAAAATGATACTGGTGAGGAGTGAGCTTCTTGGCTCAAATAGACACATGAAACTATGTGGGCAGCTCCTGTCTGGAGGGGAGATGAGAAGGCAGAGGGGGACAGAAGCTGGTTGAATGGACATGGGGAATACAGGGCGGAGAGAAGGACTGTGCGGTCTCATTAGGGGGAGAGCAATTAGGAGTATATAGCAAGGTGTATATAAATTTTTGTATGAGAGACTGACTTGATTTATAAACTTTCACTTAAAGCACAATAAAAATTTTTAAAAACCATTTTTCCTGTTTCTCTTTTCACTTTTTAGTTGATGCCCAGGACTAAACAGCACAATGCCCCAGGGAGCATTCAGGAACAAAAATCCAATTACCCCTCCCTTTCCTCTCTGGTTTACTCTTCAGAATCCTTGTTTTTATTAAGCTGTGAAGTTAGGACTTGTAAACCTCTTCTCAACGTGGAAAGTTACAGCCAGGCTAAGAGACACATCCAGGTTGGAGCTTGGTAAGTGTTGTTTTAGCAAATGCCAGGGGAATGAAGGGGCAAAGGCTGGTCTGGCACATGTCATAACCGGTAAGGAACCAGACAATGGTGCAACAGCAGCTCAGCCAAACATTCCAATACCTTTGTCTGTGCCCACTTCTGGGGGAGTGGGGTGCCCTCCAGCCTCAGCCTCTGCCTGGCTGTATTTTAGGGCTAGGCTCATAAAACAGCCCAGCAGATTCTAAGATACAGAGCCCTGTCCGGGCATGTGGATTTTTCAGTATCGTTAGGGCTTTCCACGCCTTCCTCAGCAACATTGCTAGTCCTGGTTCCCACGTTTGATCAATTCAGGTCACAGTCACTCACCGGTGGGCAATTGATGGCCCCTCTGTTTCCTGTCTTGCTCTCCCACGGACCAGCTTTGGTCATTTTATTACTCAGTATTGCCCTATCCCATTGTGTGTAGGGATGAAGAAAGGAAGAGAAATAAATCCATCCATTTGATTTTGAAAAGGGAATTTAAGAAGAAGGTTAGAACTATTCATTGAAATCTGGTTTTCTGGGAATTTAGATGCTGTATTCTATCTGCTCACCTTCCTCCCACCCTCTTTATATCTTTCATAGCCATAGATAACTCAGCTAATTAGCTTCATTTTACTATGCAGTGGGAGCCCTGGTGGCACAGTGGCTAAGAGCTTGACTGCTAACCAGAAGGTCAGCAGTTCGAACCCACCAGCTGCTCCTTGGAAACCCTATGGGCAGTTCTCCTCTGTCCTATGGGGTCATTATGAGTCAAAATCGACTCGGTGGCAATAGGTTTTTGGTTTTTATTATGCAGTGGTTAAGTGCTTGGCTACTAACCAAAATGTTGGTGATCATACAACTAGTCGGTGTCAGAACCAGGATTTAAACCTAGGCTGCCTGACTCCAGGGTCTGTCCAATTAACCGCTATGGGATTCCATTGTGTGAGATTCTGAACACCAAAAGTTATGTGCTCTGGTGGCACAATGGTTAAACGCTGCCTGCTAACCCAAATGTTGGAGGTTCGAATCTACCAGCTGCTCCAGGGGAGAAAAAACCTGGTGATCTGCTCCCATAAACATTGCAGCCTAGGAAACCCTGTGGGTCAGCTCTACTCTGTCCTATAGGGTCACTATGAGTTGGAATCAACTCGATGGCACACAACACACAACAACAACTCACCATATGCAATTCAAATGAAAATCACACTAAACGTTGAATTAGGGTAAAAAAAAGTTAAAAATTAAAAAAAAAAAAAGAATTCCTATATAAGGTGACATTCACAAGTTCTGGGGATTAGGATGTAGATATCTTTGGGGGCCATTATTCAGTCTACCAAACACCATATTATCTGATCCTCCAATCACAAATGCTGTGAAAGGGGGAACTTAGAGGACAGGAGGGAAAACAGACTGCAGGGGGCAGTGTGGGTTCTGGTGTCTTCTCGGTGATGTTCTGCAGCCCAGCAGCTCCTGACTGTGGCTTTCATTTACAGCAGGTGCTTGGGTGGTGTTTGCGCCTGAAGGACAGAACTCCCATTCGAAGGACATCTTCTTCAGGAGCCTGCAGAGGACATTTTTTTTTTTTTTAATGTGGTAAAAAATATACATAACAAAACATACACTGATTCAACATTTTCTACATGTACAATGCAGTGACATTGATTACATTTTTCAAGTCGTGCAATCATTCCAGAACCACTAACATAAACTCATTGCCCCCTAAGCAAAAACTCTGCCTTTTCCCCTCCGTCCCTCCTCTGGTAATCACTAATAATTTCTGGTTTCTATATTTGTGCTTATTTCATATAAGTGAGATCATATGTGCGGGGGACACTCTTAACCATCTCTGTGTGTTTTGTGTCTTTGCCATAAATGAATCACATTTGCTTTAATTTAGCTGGACTAATTCAGTGCATATGGAAGAAGGAGGCAGATCGCAGGAACGTGAAGTGACTTTCATCAAACCACCTGCCAACATCAGCTACGTTTTAAACGAACCCACTCTGTGGAGCGATGATTCAAGCTCTCAGAATAGTATGTAAAGACTCTGTGGTGAGATTATAGACCTCTCAGGCCCATTGTCCTCTGTCTGCGTTCCTTCCCTGTTGTCCTAGTCCTGGTGCTTGCCTCTGGAGTTCACGGTCTCCCATCTTTCAGATACTGGTAGCCTCACATCCAGCTTTCCCTGGCATTTTTTGACTTGTCTGTCTGGTGAGTGTCTCTTATAGGCAATGGCTTGTGACTCCTTGATCGGTTGTACCCTCCAGCCTTCCCCACCCTCAGTAAAAGGAACTAAAGTTTAGGGGCAGGTCCTAGGCAGTCACAACTGGCCAACCAGGGTATTTCAAGGACCAGTCAGTGGTGTGCTGGTAAATGCTTAACAAATGGCTCTCCAGAAAAAAACAAACCCTGACTGGTAGGACTTGCCAATATGTTTGTAATGTAAGTACACCTACCTGGCCAATTTCAAGCTACCAGTGTGAAGTCACTCTGAACGTGGAGTAGGGAAGAGGAGTTGGGAAGAGGCATGCCCAATCAGCTCCAGTACACCACGGGGCCAAGTAAAGGCACACCCTCAGGACACAATATTTAAATAGCCTACCTCTTCCACAATAGAAAAGAACCAATTAAACACACTCTCTCTGAAATTTTTTCCATAAAAAAAGTTTCTACACACTCACATTCTTCCTCTAATTAGTCATTCTCATGGGGGTATAATTAGAAGTGATGTCCCTGGGTGGCACAACCAACTGATAGCCCAAAGGTTGCTGTGAAAAAGCAAAGAAGTCACCTTGAAGACTAAGGTGCACCTGATCCAAGCCCTGGTATTTTCAACCGCATCATACGCATGTGAAAGCTGGGCAATGAATAAGGAAAACCAAAGAAGGATTGACACCTTTGAATTGTGTTGGCCAAGAATATTGAATATACCATGGACTGCCAAAAGAATGAACACATTTGTCTTAGAAGAAGTACAGCCAGAATGCTCCTTAGAAGCACGGATGGTGAGACTTGTCTCACATACTTTGGACATGTTATCATGAGGGATATGGCCCTGGAGAAGGACATCATGCTTAGTAAAGTAGAGGGTCAGCGAAAAAGAGGAAGGCCCTCAACGAGATAGACTGACACAGTGACTGCAACAATGGACTCAGACATAGCAATGATTGTGAGGGTGGTGCAGGACCGGGCACTGTTTTGTTCTGCTGTGCATGGGATCACTATGAGTTGGAACCGACTCAAGGGCACCTAACAACAACTATGTAATACAAGTACCAGTTGCTATCAAGTCAATTCTGACTCACAGTGATTCCATGTGTGTCAGAGTAGAACTGTGCTCCAGAGGATTTCCAATAGTTGATTTTTTGGAAGTAGATTGCCAGGTCTTTCTTCCAAGGCACCAAACCTCTAACTTTTTGGTTAGCAGCTGAGTGTGTTAACCATTTTCATCACCCGGTGACTCCTACTTAACATAATGTTCTCTTGTTTTTGTTGTGTGCCGTCAAGTCAATTCCAACTCATAAAGCAACCCAATATTACAGTAGAACTGCCCCATAGGGTTCCTAGGCTGAAATCTTTATAGTCTTTTCTCCTGCTGAGCAGCTGGTGGATTTGAACCTCCAACCTTTGGTTAGTATCTAAGTGCTTAACCATTGCGCCAGCAGGACACAATATTTTTGGTGCTCAAAATCCTACTCAATGGAATCCCACAGTGGTTGATTGGACAGACCCTGGAGCCAGGGGGCCTATCTGGGTTCTGTCACTTACTAGTTGCATGACCACGGGAAAGTTGCTTGACTTTTTGGCCTCAGTTTTCCTATCTCTAAAATCGGGTGATATAAAAATGGCGTGGAATCAGCATCTAACCTCCTCTAACTTTACAAGGGTTGAGGAGAATCAAGGTCAGCAGGCCAAGGCTGAATCCTATGAGGCGGGGGTCAGACATATCTCCTTTCTCCACCATCTTTACCAATTCTGATACCAAGTGTCCCTCCCACGGCAGTCTCTACTTCTCTGCTGGGTTCAATAATTCATTGCAATAGCCACACGGAACTCACAGACGATACTCACAATTATAGGGTTTATTAGGGAAGCGGCAGGTTACAATTCAGGTGGAGGAACCCTTAGGATACAGTTCTTCCATCAGGACAGCCTCTTCCCAACAAGGCCTTCTCACTGGCCCTGGCCTACTGGCGCAATGGTTAAGCACTTAGATACTAACCAAAGGTTGGAGGTTCAAATCCACCTGCTCGAAAAGCTCTTTTAGCTCTGAAGATAAGTGACCAGAGGCACCGCACTTTGCTAGTAAGCCTTGGCTCAAAGGTGCTCAGCTCTAACTCCATGGGTCAGCAAACCTAGCTCCACTAAGTGCCTCGAGGCACCCTACTCTACCAGCAAGACTCCTGCCCAAAGACTCAGCTTTCTCACTCAGTGCACCGGGAAGCCCGTTACACCATCTCCTGACAGCCTCTCCTGCTGCCATTTCGTTGTCATCATTTCTCACGGTCTTCAGTGTTACAGTGCTCTCTCTCTCTCTCTCTCTCTCGCTTTCTCTCAGTCTTCTGCTTCCAGGAGCTTCTTAGTGCAGAGATCTCAGGTCCAAAGGATGCACTCGGCTCTTGGCTCTTCTTTCTTGGTGGGTGGCATCCTCTCACTCCCATCTCTGGGATGGTTCACCTCAAGCCCAGCAGGATGGCAAAACTGACCAATCCCTTTGGGGGGCCATAACTACCCTATCTGCAGAGCCCTGCCCAATCATCTGGGGGTGGGATTACAAGACCACAGCAAGAAAGGCCACACAAAAGTGATCCATCACGCCACAGGAGATGGTGCTAAGAAAAGCACCTACCTCTTAGAGTTGTTTCGAGACGTAAATGAGTGTACGCATACATAATGTCATGGGTGCCATCTATTTGTAAACTATTGGGGCTACTGTTACTTTTGTTAGAACCTCTAAAGATTTCAGTGTGGTTCTGGCTCTGTCCCCTTCAGGGTAAGACTCTGCTCCCCAGCCATAGGGAAGTTACTTGACCCAAGGCGGGCCAGAGAAAGCCCTCCCCAGGATTTATGACTGGGAACAGTGTGGCTCCCTCTCTCTTCTGTCATGAGGCTATGAGCCTGGAGGTACCTGGGCTGGGACTCAGGTCAGAGGTCTGAGAGAGGGAGTAGCCCAAGACCCCAGGAACCCTTGGCAACCCATCAGCCACCTCTGCCTCTCTCTCCTCAGCGGAATCACGAGAACCAAACATTCCCAGCTTTTGCTTGAGAGAGGTGGGTTTCTGTCACGTGGACCAGAGACAGTCTTGACTGGGATGTTTGGCTGATGAAGACCTAGCCTGGGTCTGTGCAGAATTGCTCTTATTTGCTCCTGAAATAATTAAAAATGCAATGCTCTGGGCCCCTATGAATCTTGAACTAATTTATTATTCATCCTTGAATTGGAATGAAATGAGCAATGACACTCTTAGAGTTAAAAACCAAAAGCCAAATTTGTTGCCACCGAGTTGATTCCGACTCATAGCAACACTGCAGGACAGAGCAGAACTGTGCCATAGGATTTCCAAGGCTGTAAATCTTTAAGGAAGCCAACTGCCACATCTTTCTCTCACGGAGCAACTGGTAGATTCGAACCACTGACCTTTTGGTTAGTGGCCGAGCACTTTAACCACTGCACCACCAGGGCTCCTTTTTCTCTCAGGGCTAGTCTTCTAAATTTTTTGAAAAGTAGTTAGAAGCAAGACTGATCCTGAGTTAATAATTGTTGAAATTCAGTGATGGCTACATTGTGGGTATCATGATTCTTTCTGTTTTTATGTTAAAAATTTTCCAGGACAGAAAATTCAGAAAAAAGCAAAACATGGTCATTTTATAAAATTACTAGAGGGGGAAAAAAAAAACCAACCTAAATATAAAAAAGAAAACACCAATCACCGTCCTGAGATAAGCATTGTTTAAGTTTTGGTGGATTGTGTATATTTACATATACCTACACGTAACATATTTTTTCACTACACACACTCTGGGGCTATAGTGTATATATTGTTTGCTTTTTAATTTAACAGTATAGTATGAACATCTTAAGCCAAAACCAAAAACCCATTGCCATTGAGTCAATTCTGACTTATAGTGACCCTACAGGACAGAGTAGAACTGCCCCACAGGGTTTCTAAGGAACACCTGGTAGATTTGAACTGCCAACCTTTTGGTTAGCAGCCATAGCTCTTAACCACTATGCGACCAGGGTTTCCACAAGCATCTTATTATGTCAAAAAATAATTCCTTGCTATCTTTTTTTTTTTTACAACTGCCTTCCATTCCACCGTAAGTTATTTAACCAATCCTCTGTTTTGATTATCAAAGTTTTTCAAGTTTTCCCTGTTATAAGTAATCTTGTAATGAACATCCTTGTAGCCATCTTGCAAATCCTTAATTGTTATTTATCATTGCCCTAGGATAAACTCCTAGAAGTGGGATTTGGGGCTGTACATACTTTTAAGGGGCCCTGGTGGCACACTGGTTAAGCATTAAGGCTGCTAACAAAAAGGTCAGCAGTTCGAATCCACCAGCCGCTTGGAAATCCTGAAGGGAGGGGGGCAGTTCTTCTCTGTCCTATAGGCTCATTATGAGTCAGAATCAATTTGACAGCAGTGGGTTTGGTTTGGTACATACTTTTAAGGCTTTTGAAAATATTCCCAGATTGACGTGGTTGTGGCAATCCCAAGAGCCATGGCTTCTGATCTTCTGATAAGATAACAGAAGGCCATGACTGTAGGGCTTTGACCAGCTACTCCCTTGGCCCAATTATCCCTGCCAAGAATCAAGGACAGTTTTACTACCGCCATGGCTCAATATTACCTTAGGAAAATGCAAAGAGTAGAATTCTAGACTTTTAAGATTAGTTGAGACCTTATCTGATCGAACTCTTATTTTACAGATGAGAAAATTCAGCCTCAAAGTCACACAGCTAACTAAAACTTTCTGGAACTTCTGGCTAATTAGTGCTGCAAATGTGGTCTTGTGATATCATAGCTTTAATGACAGTAATAGCTAATATCTGTTGAGCACTTACCCCATACTCTCTGTGAATTAATCATCTGATCTCCCCCCAATAACCCCATGGTGCTGGCACTATTATATCCTTATTTTTTTTTTTCTATTAACTTTTATTGAGCTTCAAGTGAACGTTTACAAATCAAGTCAGTCTGTCACATATAAGTTTATATACATCTTACTCCGTACTCCCACTTGCTCTCCCCCTAATGAGTCAGCCCTTCCAGTCTCTCCTTTCGTGACAATTTTGCCAGCTTCCCTCTCTCTCTATCCTCCCATCCCCCCTCCAGACAGGAGATGCCAACACAGTCTCAAGTGTCCACCTGATACAAGTAGCTCACTCTTCATCAGCGTCTCTCTCCCCGCCGCTGACCAGTCCCTTTCATGTCTGATGAGTTGTCTTCGGGGATGGTTCCTGTCCTGTGCCAGCAGAAGGTTTGGGGACCATGATGGCCGGGATTCCTCCAGTCTCAGTCAGACTATTAAGTCTGGTCTTTTTATGAGAATTTGGGGTCTGTATCCCACTGATCCCCTGCTCCCTCAGGGGTTCTCTGTTGTGCTCCCTGTCAGGGCAGTCATCGGTTGTGGCCGGGCACTAACTAGTTCTTCTGGTCTCAGGACGATGTAGGTCTCTGGTTCATGTGGCCCTTTCTGTCTCTTGGGCTCCTAGTTGTCATGTGACCTTGGTGTTCTTCATTCTCCTTTGCTCCAGGTGGGTTGACCAGTTGATGCATCTTAGATGGCCGCTTGTTAGCATTTAAGACCCCAGATGCCACACTTCAAATTGGGTATATCCTTATTTTACATTTAAGTAAAAACAAACATATTGCTGTTAGTTGGACTCAGACTCATGGCGATCCCATGTGTGTAAGAGAACTGTGCTCCACAGTGTTTTCTGTGGCTGATTTTTCTGAAGTATATTACCAGGCCTTTCTTCTGAGGCACCTCTGGGCGAACTTGAACCTTCAACCATTCAGTTAGCAGCCAAGTACATTAACCATTCACCACACAGAGACTCCCACATTTAAGTTAAGGTTGGGGGGGTACACAAACAGATGAAGTAACTAACTGGCCCGAAGGCACCTGCCTTAGTCATCTAGTACCCTGTAACAGAAATACCACAAGTGGGCGACTTTAACAAACAGATAGAAGTCCAAATTGAGGGCGCTAGCTCAGGGAAAGGTTTTCTTTCTCCATTGGCCCTGAAGGATGGTCCTTGTCTCTTTGAGCTTCTGCTCTTGGGTGATCTTCATGTGGCTTGGCATCTCCCCGCATCTCGGCTTGTTAGCTTGCTTTTAATCTCTTTTATATCTCAAAAGAGATTGACTCAAAATATACGCTACACAAATCCTTCTCATTAACATAACAAAGACAAGCCATTCCCAGATAGAATTATAAACCATAGGCATAGAAGTTAGGATTTGTAACACATATTTTGGAGAACACAGTCCTATCCATAGCAGCACCCAAAGGGTACTTTATGGAGCCCAAATTCAAACCCAGGCAAACAATTTTCAAAACCCAGATTTAGCCATAGGTTATCAGCAGCACCCACTCCCCACTTTTTTTAATTGTGAACAGTAAATTTAATCTGTAATTCCTTTCGAGCCAGGCTGATCCTCACCCATTTTCCCAGAAGCACGGGTGTGAATGGAATTTTATCCCTGTTATCCTGTACCACAGTGCCCACCACTCCGCTTACCTTCCTAATGGAAAGATCTTTATCTAACTTCATGGGATTTTTTTTTAGTTTCTTTTCTGATTAATGATAGAAACCCACTATTGTTGAATGAAACAAATCCTCTTCTGTCTGCAAGGAAAAATGTTTGCAATTTCCCTTCCCTGAATTTGGTCAGAGTTGGATGTTCAAATTTGTAAATCTTTGGCAGCACTGGAAATGACAGCCACCTACCAACTGTGTATTGTGAATGGTAATTGATGGCTCTTCCTGGGGTCTTCCTGTCAGAAGAAAAGACTCCTGGCTGCACCTGAGCTATTATTTGGTTAAAACAATGAAAGTGCTCACAATAACAATGAGGAAAAAGTTACTGAGCCCGGGAATAATGGAACATGCAAATATCCCCCAGGGCTCTTTGAAGGAAACCAAGAAAAATTTTGAAAAGCTCTTTCCTCCTTGTATCCTCAAAGGTAGCAAAACATAATGAACGGCATTGCCTGACAAGATCAAACATGATTTAGCAGCAGAACTGTACAAGGTCATGTCCACAGCCCTCACAAGAAGCGAAGGCAGAGCCAGTAGACTGGCTTACAATAAAAGTCCTTCATTTTGACCTTTTCCCCTTCCAAGGCCTAACCTCCACTTAGAATTCTGAAAGAGAACATGGTCATTAAAAAACGAGACAATCCCCAGCGGATTACAATCTTACAATTACATATACATACATTTTTTTTTTTTTTTTTTTTTGCTTGCCAGGAAGGAGCACCCCACCTTATGAGTCATTCAACCACTGTTCTTTGGCTTTTTCTCAGCTTGTTTCCTTAGTTCTATCAAAATTACCTTTTTTTTTTTTTTCTTCTGCTTAAGGAAAAACCTCACTTCCAGTTAATCCCTCCCTTGTCTCTGACTCCAGAGTCTCCTCCAACATCATCCACTTGAGTTGGAGGTCATGTTAGTCGTCAGTAGCAGGAAAGTGGCAGTCAACGTGTTCTGTGCCTTTTCAGGTTGGCGGGTTGGGGTTCCAGACACCCTTGACTTCCTCCAAGGCAGCAGTGGAGCCACAGGGCTCACTTGCCATGGGACAGGTGGTCAAGTCATCCATTTCTGGTTGAAGCTGAGAAGATAATTAAGAAGGGACATTAAGAAAGCAGGGAAGAGCCTTCCTGGATAAGCCACCTACATTTTTCTTCCCTTATCTCTGTGTTCTCGTGGGTTGTTCTGGCAGATCTTTTGTTGTTGTTACATGCTGTCGGGTTGGTTCTGACTCATAGCGGCCTTACATACAACAGAACGAAACACTGCCTGGTCCTGCGCCATGTTCACAGTCATTGTTATGCTTGAGCCCATTGTTGCAGCCACTGTGTCAGTCCATCTCATTGAGGGTCTCCCTCTTTCCGGCTGACCCTCTACTTTACCAAGCATGATGTTCTTCTCCAGGGACTGATCTCTTCTGACAACATGTCCAAAGTATGTAAGACGCAGTCTCGCCATCCTTGCTTTTGAGGAGCATTCTGGTTGTATGCTTATTAATTAAACATTATTATTTCTATCAGCATACACAATGCTAGTCGAAGTCTAAAGCATCCTGCATTTCAGGGAATTATGCCTGTTAATGAAGGAGCCTTGGTGGCACAGTGGTTAAGTGCTCGGCTGTTAACTGAAAGATTGGTGGTTTGAACCCACGAGCCACTCGGCGGGAGAAAGACGTGGCAGTCTGCTTTTATAAAGATTACAGCCTTGGAAGTCCCATAGAGCAGTTCCACTCTGTCCTATAGGGTCGCTAGGAGTCAGAATCAACTGGACAGCAATGGGTTTAATTTTGGTTTTCTATGTCTTCACCATTATCATGGAACTTTATTTCAGCTCCTGCTCATTTTCTCCCTCCTCCATTATTTCATTAGAATTTCTCTAATGATTTCTCAAAGTTCTTGCTTGTGGTTCAGCCATTTTTAGACTTTTGAAACTTTGAGCAAGAAATAAGCATTCAAAAGCACTTCCTCCATGCACTGTGTCCATCAAGACCATGCTATTATAAAGTGGTTAACTATTTTCTAAAAAATACATATTTTTTGTGTAAACTCTCATAAACATTCCATACATGGCATTGAATTCAAAGCCTGTGACAGAAGTTTGATGTTAGAAAATGAAGAAATTCTAACTTAGTTTTAAAAAAGCTAAAGTAAATGTTCAGAGACTCTTCTTGCAAATGGCGGCCGTCATTGGTAAATTAAGCACGTTAAAAGGCAGTAGGGTGAAATGCATAAGGGTGTGGACTCCGGGATCAGGCTCGCCTGGGTTCGAATCCCACTTCTTACCAGCTCTGTGACCTTGACTTCTCAGTATCCCCATCTGTAACATGGAGGTGAGCAAAGTAGCCCGTCTCACGGATCGTTGTGACGATGAACACGAATTATTAATTGAACAGGAAGAAAGTATATGAAGTGTGTACAAAAAGCCTGGCACATAATAAGCATGCAGGAAGTGTTAGCTATAAATATTTTCAGAGGATCACAAGATGTGTCAGGAGGGTGCGAATGATTGGCTAATTAGATCTGTGGTTTTCTCAGAAGGTGAGCCCATCGCTGCCCCCTTAAATTTATATTTGCTGCCAAAAAATCCAGGACATCCTAGAGTTTGTGTTAACAACTTCATACTTATTAACAGTAAACTCTCAATACTGGAATTTGGCCTAACAAGTTGATTCCGACTCACAGTGACCCTACAGGACAGAGTAGAGCTGCTGCCAAGGCCCCCACCACTACCACTCATGGTGACCCCCCGCACAAACAGATCAGATAGGATGGGATCCTCAGGCTTTTCATTGGCCGATTTTTGGCAGTAGATCTCCAGGCCTTTCTTCCTAGTCCATCCTAGTCTGGAAGCTCTGCTGAAACCTATTCAGCATCTGAACCTTTACTGCCCCCTAATAATTTTTTTTTTCTAATAATATACACTATAGGATTGATTGGATGTGCTAAGCATCTTCCAAGTCAGCATTTGCAGGAATTTTCCTTTATTCTCTTGTGCCTCAGGCTTGGGCGTGGTCCAAGATCAAAAGGTAATGTCGTGACTTCATTTCCCCACCAACAGGTGCCAAGTTTTACACATTTTATCTTATATTTCTGAAATGCTTAAAAATTTACATATATATGTATAAATTACATTTACATATATATGTCCTATAGGGTTGCTATGAGTCAGAATTTTTATATATATATATATATATAAATAAAATTTTATGTATAATTTCATAAATACATCATCATTTGGTCCTTGGAATAACACTTTGAAATAAATGAGGCACTTGTTATTACTTTCATTCTATGGGTATGGAAACTGGTGCTTAGAAAATTAAGTGCCTTAATCCTATCCTTCACCCTCCATTCTCAATGATGCTGTGAATTTTCACATCTCTAACCTCACTCTTGTGCCTAGCATGGCTTTCCTCTTCCTCCAGTGTCAGCTCAAATGCTATATCCTCTGCGAACTGCCCTCCCACCCAGTGCATGCAATTGCTCCCTCCTCTGAAAGCCCACAGTAGACTTCTATTATAACACAGCTGGGGGTTGGGACGGCAGGGGCTTTAGAAATAGGAATACCCAAGTTTGAATCTGAAGCACTCCCTGTTATGGATTGAATTGTGTCCCCCCAAAATATGTGTCTACTTGGTTAGGCCATGATTCCCAGTATCATGTGGTTGTCCTCCATTTTGTGACTGTAATTTTATGTTAAAGAGGATTAGGGTGGGATTGTAACACCCTTACTAAGGCCACATCCGTGATCCAATGTAAAGGGAGTTTCCCTGGAGTGTGGCCAGCACCACTTTTTATCTTACAAGAGATAAACGGAAAGGGAAGCAAGCAGAGAGCTGGGGAAGCTCATACAAGAAAGCAGTGCTGGGAGCAGAGCAAGTCCTTTGGACCTGGGTTTCCTGTACAGAGAAGCGCCATAGTTCAGGGTAAGGTTGATGACAAGGACCTTCCTCGATAGCCGACAGAGAGACAGAAAGCTTTCCCCTGGAGCTGACACCCTGAATTTGGACGTCTATCCTACTAGACAGCGAGTGAATAAACTCCTGTTTCTTGCAGCCATCCACTTGTGGTATCTCCGTTATAGCAGCACTAGATAACTAAGGCGTTCCCCTTGCTAAAAAATTGGACAAATGAAACCCCACCAGGGCTCTGTGTATTCATGGGTAAAACAGGAAGAATTTCTACCCTTTGTCGACACATGTCAGGCACTTTACAAGTTAGGACATTTATTCCTCCCTTTTTTTTTTTTTTTAAAGCCCTAGAAAGGAGCCCTGGTTGATTAACATATAAGTGCTTGGCTGCTAATCAAAGGGTTGGTACTTTTAACCCACCCAGCAGCTTCGTGGGAGCAAGATCTGGTAATCGGGTTCCCTAAAGATTACAGCCTAGAAAACCCTATGGAGCAGCTCTATTCTGTCACATGGGGTCCCTATGAGTCCAATGGACTCCATGGCATACCATAACAACAACACAGCCCTGGAAAGAGATATCTTATTTTTTTAGATCTCTCAGGCTTGGATAAATTTTGACCCCAGGGTATCCGAATCTAACCTATTGTTATTAGGTGCCCGGGAGTCTCTTCTGACTCATGTTGTTGTTCTTGTTAGGTTCAGTTCCAACTCATAGCAATCCTATGTACAATAGAATTTAAAAAAACTCTGCCCAGTCCTGCTCCATCCTCACAATCATTGCTATGTTTGGCTGCATTGTTGCAACCACTGAGCCAATCCATCTTACTGAGGGTTTTCCTCTTTTTCACTGACCAAGCATGATGTCAATCTCCAGGGACTCCTTCCTCCTGATAACATGTCCAAAGTACAGGAGATGAAGTTTTGCCATCCTACCTTCTAAGGAGCATTCTGGCTGTACTTGTTCCAAGACAAGTTCATTCTTCTGGCAATCCTTGGTATATTCAATATTCTTTGCCAACATCATAATTCAAATGCATCATTTCTTCCATCTTCCTTATTTATTGTCCAGTTTTCACATGTGTATGAGGCGATTAAAAACACCATGGCTTGAGTCAGATGAATCTTAGTCCTCAAGGACACATATTTGCGTTTTAACGCTTGAAAGTTCTTTTGTAGCAGATTCGCTCAATGCAATACGTCGTTTGATTTCTTGATTGCTGCTTCCATGGGCAGTGATCATGGATCCAAGTAAGATGGAATCCTTGACAACTTTAATGCTTTCTCCATTTATCATGATGTTGCTTATTGGTCCAGTTATGAAGGTTTTTGTTTTCTTTATGTTGAGGTGTAATTCATACTGAAGGCTGTAGTCTTTCATTTTCATCAGGGAGTGCTTCAAGTCCTCTTCGATTTCAGCAGGCAAGGTTGTGGTATTCACATATTGCAGGTTGTTAATGAGTCTTCCACCAATCCTGATGCCACGTTCTTCTTCATGTAGTCCAGCTTCTTGGACAATTTGCTCAGCATAGAAGTTGAATAAGTACGTTGTTGTTGTTGTTAGGTGCCGTCGAGTCGGTTCTGACTTATAGCAACCCTATGCACAACGGAACAAAACACTGCCTGGTCCTGAGCCATCCTCACAATCGTTGTTATAAATACATATAATCGTAGTTATGAATAAGTATAGTTTCTGTCTAATAGGTTATCCTCTGCCCACCTTTTAAACTATAATGATTCTTCTCTTTGGTAATTCCTACAGCTCTGAGTCTTGTGATAGTTAAATAGGTAAGTACCTAAATAGCTTAGTGACTCACTCGTTGGGTTTATCTCTCCTTTCTCTACCCTGTCACAGGATCTCCTGGTTGTCTCTGGGTGGGGCAAAAGGTTAAATATTTGCCTACTAGCCAAAAGGTTGAGGGTTTGAACCCACTCAGAGCACCTTGGAAAACAGGACTGTGAATCTGCTTCCTAAAGCAGGTTGAAAACCCTATGGAGCTCTTTAAAGCTTAAACCAAAAATATGTGCTGAAGTCTTCTTAAAACAAAACAATAGTTTAGCTTAACTAGTAAAAAAGATCTGCCTTGAGCATTATGCTCTTTTAAGTTCTATCTATATGGGATCAAATTGACAATAGAAACTTGGAAGATTAGACAGGAACCTTAGGGGACAGTGAATTTACGTTAATGGGGGAGGAACAATTCAGAAAAGGAAAGTGAGAATGGTTGGACAACTCTAAGAATGTAATCAACGTCACTGAATTGTACATGTAGAATCTGTTGAATTGTTGAATTGGTATACTAGTCTCCTCTTTCAAGTCTTTTGGGTGTATTCCTAAGAGTGGAATTGCTGGGTCCTACAGTAGTTCTGGAAACCCTCGAAGGCAGTGGGTTTTGTGGGTTTGGACAGTAGTTCTATTGTTAGTTTTTTGAGGAACTGGCACACTGTTTTCCACAATGGCTCTACCATTTTGCATTCCTGCCGGCACTGGATAAGAGTTCCAATTTTACCACATCCTTGCCAACATTTGTTATTTCCTTTTTTTTTTTTTAATCTTAGCCATCCTGGTGGGAACGAAATGGTAAGTCACTATTGTTTTGATTTACATCTCTCTAATGGCTAATGACAGGAACATCTTTTCATGTGTTTGGTGGCCATTTGACTGTCTTCTTTGGTGAAATGTCAATTCAAGTCCATTGCCTACTTTATGACATAAAATAAAAAATAAGTGTTTTGAAGAGCCCTCATACATTGAATCCAGTGGTCATTTTCATTAATCCATAAAACCAAAACCAAACCCATTGCTGTCAAGTCAATTCTGCTCATAGCAACACTATAGAACAGAGTAGAACTACCCTGTAGGGTTTCCAAGGAGCGGCTGATGAATTCAAACTGCTGACCCTTTGGTTAGCTGCTAAGCTCTTAACCACTGTACCACCAGGGCTCCTACTAATTCATAGATGTTTTCTATTTCTCTAGTGTCCAGAAACCCTACTCTCCCTGTCCCCCCCACCCCACGACACCACACACACACACACACACACACACACACACACACACACACACATGCAGATAGCCATCCCACCTCTACCCCCTTGTCTGCTTTAGGTTGCAAATGTCAAAACATTACAGTATGAGCTAGGAACCAAAAGCTATTGAAGAAATAGAAGGTCAAAGACTGGAGGCCTGTCTTCCTTTCTGCTTCAGATGTGACTTCTGATAACAACAGCAACAACAACAACAAATACTTAAAAGCATGGAAAGAATTCTTATCCATTTCCTTCCTGTCTGTGGGGAAATGGGGAAGTAGGAGAGAAAGTACTGAGTTTGTTGGTAGAGCTTGCAGGTCAGCACCCAGGCTCTTGAAAACCTCAAGTGGGGAGATGTTCCACTTCCGCACAAGGAGAGGGGTAAAGAGAAGAGGCTGGCAGCACCCCCCATTGTCTGGGCTTCTGTTCCCATGCAGGCCTGCTCCACCACAGTTTTCAGATAATATGGGGAGGAGGACAATGGAGCCAGCAGCAAAGGGCCTCCTTCCACATGCAGGCTGGCATGCCGGCTGGGCCATGGCCAACTCCATCAACCTGCCCAGAGAAAATGGGCTTGGGTGAGCTGGCGGGTGTGTCTCTTCTACTGCTTATGCCCAAAGGTGCTAAGTGAACTTTGCCTCAGTAAAGAAGACAGGGTGTATCTGACAGTAGTTTGTTTTTGCTCAATGGGCTTCTCACTGGGGAGCTAAAATGTGGAGGGCTTGCAATAGTATTTGGATGAAGTGGTTCATGGAAGCCTTGAGCAGAAAGAGATTATGGGGCCTGAACCAATCCGAGTCTCTCTTCCTGGGCTCTCTGACAGAGAAGCCATCAGCTGCAATGGTTTACTCCTTGGATCTCCGTTGTTTCCGTGTGTTGAACTTACATCTTTTCAACAACACACTGCTGGCAAGAAGATAATTGGTACCATCTTTCTGGAGGGCAATTCGGTAATAAGAATCAGACACTTGAGAAAGGTGTTCTCCCTTTGACCCAGCAATTCCACTGCTAGGAAGTCAACCTAAGGAAATAATAAGAGTTATGAGAATATTCATCACAGTATTGTTTATAATGCGGAAGAACTGGAGATAATGCAGTCAGCCACAATAAGCCAGCAGTTAAAGAAATCACTCTACATCCTTATAGGAAACTTATCAAACAATGTCTATGGTATGCAATGATGTTTGCTCTACAATAAGAAGGGGGAAAAAAAAACCTTTTACAAGATGATATTTAAAAATATGATCCCATGAGGGGGAAAGACTGAAACGATACATATAGCCATAGAAATATATTTATAGATTCTTAATTAGTTACAAGATCTGTATACTATAAATATAATATTTTAAAACCTTTTTTTAATTGCAAAAGTAATGCATGCACACTACTCTCACTTCTTTAGTCAAACCATTGCCAATAGCTTGGTATTTATATTTCAAGCACTTTACAATTTAGGAAACAAGTATTACCTAATTCTCACAATAATCCACATGGGGGATAGTAATTTCATTTTTCCTGATTTTATAGCTGAAGAAACAGGCCTAAAAAGGTTAAAGCTCATGGTAAGGAAAAAAATCACAAAGTTTAGTAAAGCAAAAAGAAAGTTTTATTCAGCATATATTCAAAAAGGCAAAAGTGGAAAACCGACAACCATGATTCCAATATTATTTTCTAAATCAAGCTGGACATTATCACTATTTTCTGGTTTATGGAATGGGTATCAGCCTAAAGAGTCATGTCCTTGGCTGGTCCTAAACCACTTTGTAGTATCTGTAAGTGCTGGTTCTTGGGCTGTTGGGAGTTACATTTGGAAGAGGTGTCAGAGGTAATGCCTTGAACCCACTCATGGTGCAGGAGTTCCCCTCTGCTCCATTCTGGGAGATGGCCCTCCAGCCACTGCTGGCACATGCCCAGTGACAGGGTGCTCCCTGCCTTCCTAGGAAGCCTCCTTGACCGTTGTACCACCAGGATTCCTTTTCTAGGGAATAGACAGGATAAAACCTTGACTGGAGTGGATTCAAGTGAAAAGGAGCAGGAAAGCTGAGTGCCTTTGGGCAGGAAACTTGCTGGCAGAGTAGGGTGCCTCTGGGCACTTGGAGATAGGTTTGCTAACCCAAAGAGCTAGAGCTGAGCCCCTTCGGGCTGAGGCTCACTGGCAGAGTGAGTGCCTGAGGATACTAACTGGCAGTGCTAAAAGAGCTTTGTAACACTTGCCCGAGCAGGGCAGAGGCCGAGGGCTAGAGAGGCGTGTGGGTACAGCCAAGAAGAGGCTGTCCTGATGAAAGAACTGTATCCTGAGCATCCCTCAACCTGAATTGCAACCTGTTGCTTCTGTAATAAACCCCATAATTGTGAGTATTGTCTGTGAGTTCTGTGTGGCCATTGCAATGAATGATCCAACTCAGCAGAGAAGTAGAGAGTGCCGTGTGAGGAACAGTTGGTGTCAGGCTTGGTAAAGACGGTGGAGAGAGGAGGCATGTCTGACCTCCACCTTGTAGGAATCAGCTTTGGGCTGTTGGTCTTGATTCTCTTTCCCCCTTATAAAGTTGGAGATGTTCCGACAATGCTGCCTCCACACCAATTTTACAGCAAAGTTCTTCAATGAATAAGGGGAAGTACCCCAGGGTCTACAGTTGATTCAGCAAAGGGGAATATTTGTAAATAGAGTCTAGGGTTATGTGCTTCAAAGCTGAGAGTTTTGGAGGCGAGAGGGATGATGAATTTGAAGCAGCAATGAAGAGAAATGAGGACACCTATTGAGTCGGTATCAACTCGACGGCACTGGTTTTTTATTGCTAGGTGGTTAAGGCTCTCAGCTGCTACCTGAAATGTTGGAGGTTTGAGTCCATCCAGAGGCATGTCGGTAGAGAGGCCTGGTGATCTACTTCCTCAAAAATCAGCCACTGAAAATCCTACGAAGCACATTTCTACTCTGACACATGTGGGGTTGCCATAAGCTGAAACTGGCTTAGTTTGGACCTCACCTCCAGGCTCAGTGGTCGAAGGTGTGTGGGAGAGAGAAAAGACCCACTTTGAAAGGGATTTTGGGGAAGTAATGCCTTCGTCAGAGAAATAGTTTCAGTGCGTGACCTTAAGCAATTTATTTAACCACTCCATGCTGAAGTTTCTTCATCTTAAAATAGGGATAATACTTATCTCATATTTTTCTCATAAGGTTGTTGTATTAAATACTGAAATACCTGTAAAGTATTTAGCATATAGAAATGGCAGTATAAAATAACTTCCCAGCACTCTACTAAAGTAGACTGTTTTTTTCCTTCATTTATATCTTCTTTCTCTGTGGATTTACTTCCCTTTGTGTGTGTCTTCATCGGGTCTTGCCTCAGATAAACAAAAAAGCAAACTTACTCAAAAGCATGATTCATTGACAAAATTCACCAGTCCCACGTAAACTGATATTGCCATTCAGAATAAAGAGCTTCAGTGTGAAATTTTTTCCATCTTAAGACTATAGCTTGAGACAGGAGCATACAATTCCTTTCTAAATGGGGGAGGGGGAGAGGGATCTTATTTTCAAAAGGAAAAAGCTTTGTGTGTGAAGAAGGAAGTCCTGGGAGGAGGATGTGGCTGCTTTCCAGATTACAGTTAGTGAAATTGCACAGAGACTTTTTTCCTATTGCCTAATATGGACTTGGACATGGATGGCAAAGTGAGGAGCGATGTTGGGCAATACTTCCAATGTTCCATTCTCTTCTTACCATTGCTAAAGCAGTGCCCAGAAAGTCAACCGCACAAGAAGCCATTAGCTCCATTAACCTACTGTAGGACATCCAGACAGAAACTCCCGTAACAATGAAGTAAGCGCTCTGCATCTTCGTTTGCTGTCCATGGGGAACACCCTACAAATCACTCTTTACATCTTATGCCAGGAACTACAGAGCCCATCAGGCCCTCTTCTGAAATGTTGCTATGCTTGGGGGACAGCTGATGATGAAAGGGTCAGGCTGGATAAGCAGTAGGCGATTCTTCCATTCATTCCCCATGGATAGATAAGAACCTCAACACCCAGCCTATCAGTTAAAAAGCTTTATCTTGTGCACAATTTTTTCAAATCTCTTTTCCATCACCTGGTCTTGGAGAGGGGGATTTGACCCTTTGTTATAGTTTTGTGAGTTTCCATTCACCAAGTCTACCCAGGAACACTGCTGAGTAGTAAATGGGCCCTGCTGGGCCTACCTGGCCCACCTCACCAGCTCCACATCAGGAAGGCACAGGCAATTCTGGATTTTAAAAATTCGAACTGAATCAAAAGAGTTCAAGGCATTTCCAAAACATAAAACATTTTTAACTTATTAATTTTTTAAAGGTTTCATTTATGTGGTGCTTTACAACATCTTCATGAAAATTCTTACCAAACTCCTCTCCTGTAAGGAAAGTGTTCCTGTCCTTATTTCACAAAGGAAATAGTTGAGTCTTGGAGTGATTGTGTCTTTTCCCAGGTCACACAGTGACAAGAAGGCAGTAGAGGCTGGATCAAACTGGTCTTCCAGTCCCAGGCCCTATGTTCTTTCAAAACTTCACACTCTCTTGCAATTAAAAACTAAACAAAACCAAAACAGGATTAAATCATGCTTCCTCTTCTAGCTAATTTTGTCACAAAATTGCCGTGAATAGCGGTTCATTCTCAACATAATCTACTATCTGCTACAACAAGGATGAGCCTTGAAAAATTATTTGAGTGAAATAAGTCAATCACAAAAGGACACATATTGTATGATCTCACTTTTATGAAATAATAAGAATAGGCAAATGTATGGAGACCAAAGTTTATTAGCAGTTACCAGGGGCAGGAGCCTTGGTGGCAAGGTGGTTAAGAGTTACAGCTGCTAACCAAAAGTTTGGCAGTTCAAATCCACTAGCTGCTCCTTGGAAACCCTGTGGGGAAGTTCTAACCGTGTAAGGTCACTATGAGTAGGAATCAACTAGACAGCAATAGGTTTGGTTTTTTGGGGGGTTGGAGAGGGGAAGAGAGAGCCATTGTTCAGGAAGCAGTGAGCTTGTTTATAGTGATGGAAAATTGGGCAACAATTAAGGGTGATGATTATGCAACGTCACTGAATAGTTCACTTGAAAAATGTTGAATTGGCAAGTATCGTGCTCTACATCATTTTACAACAATAAAAAAATTCTGAAAGTACAAAAGGGTATATGGTCCCCAGTTTCTCTACTTAGGGGCACGCACAGCCACCAGTGGCTTCTGTATTCTCAGTGTGTAAAGTCTTCCAGGTGCATATCTAACACAAATGGAATGGACACGAACCACACACACCGCTCTGCACCCAACTTTTTTTTTTTTTTTAGTTTGCAGAGCAATTTAGTCTTTCATTAAACAGTTAATACACACATTGTTTTGTGACGTGTCAACACTCTCCCCTTCTCCACCTCAGGGTCCCTGTTTCCATTCCTCCAGTTTTCCTGTCCCTTCCTGCCTTCTAGTCTTTGCTTTGGGGCTGGTGTGCTCATTAGTCTTGTATACATGATTGAACTATGAAGCACATTCTTCAAGTGTGTTATTGTTGGCACTATAGACCGGCCTAATCTTTGGCTGAAGGGTGAACCTCAGGAGTGACTTCAGTACTGAGTTAAAAGGGTGTCCAGGGCAACACTCAATACGGGGGAGGTCAGCACAACTGGACTGGACCAAAAGCAAAGAAGTTTCCTGAATAAACTGAATGCTTCGAAGGTCAGCAGAGCAAGGGCGGGGGTTTGGGGACATGTAAGTCAATTGGCAAAATAAACTCTATTAAGAAAACATTCTGCATCCCACTTTGAAGTGTGGCGTCTTGGGTCTTAAATGCTAACAAGCGGCCATCTAAGATGCATCAGTTGGTCTCAACCCACCTGGATCAAACGAGAATGAAGAACACCAAGGTCACAAGGTAATAATAAGCCCAAGAGACAGGAAGGGCTACATGAACTAGAGACTACATTACCCTGAGACCAGAAGAACTAGATGGTGCCTGGCCACAACCGATGACTGCCTTGACAGGGAACACTACAAAGAACCCCTGAGGGAAGAGGAGAACAGTGGGACGCAGACCCCCAATTCTCATAAAAAGACCAGACTTAATGGTCTGGGACTGAGACTAGAAGAATCCCGGTGGTCATCGTCCCCAGACCTTCTGTTGGCCCAGGACAGGAACCATTCCCGAAGTCAACTCATCAGACATGGAAGGGACTGGACAATGGGTTGGAGAGAGATGCTGATGAGGAGTGAGCTACTTGCATCAGGTGGACACTTGAGACTATGTTGGCATCTCCTGCCTGGAGGGGAGATGGGAGGGTAGAGGGGGTTAGAAACTGGCAAAATGGTCACAAAAGGAGAGACTGGAAGGAGGGAGCAGGCTGACTCATTAAGGGGAGAGTAAGTGGGAGTATGTAGTAAGGTGTATATAAGTTTATATGTGAGAGACTGACTTGATTTGTAAACTTTCACTTAAAGCACAATAAAAATTATTTAAAAAAAAAAAAAAGGTGTCCAGTGGGGCCATATTTTCAGGGTTTCTCCAATCTCTGTCAGACCAGCAAGGCTGATCTTCTGTGTGTGTGTGTATGTGTGCATGTGAATTTGAATTTTTTTCTATGTTTTTCTCCCGATCTATACAGGACCCTCTATTGTGATCCTTGCCAGGGCAGTCGGTGGTGGTAGCCGGGTACCATCTACTTGTTCTGGGCTCAGCCTGGTGGAGGTTGTGGTAGTTGTGGACCATTAGTCCTTTGGACTAATCTTTCCCTTGTGTCTTTGGTCTTCTTCATTCTCTTTTGCTCCAGCCAGGATCCAGTAAATGTACCTTAGATGGCTGCTCACAAGCCTTTAAGATCCCAGTTGCTACTCACCACAGTCTGATATAGAATATTTTCTTTATAGACTGTGTTACACCAGTTGAGCTAGATGTCCTCCGAGACCATGGTCTCCAGAAGTGCCACAGAAGTTCCCTGTTACTTATAAAATTACATCTAAATTTTTAGCCAGGAATTCAAGGGCCTGCATAACATTGCCCTAACCCACCATTCAAAGTTTATTTCCCTGTAATCCTTTATGGAGCCCTGGAGGCGCAGTGGTTGAGAGCTCAGCGGCTAACCAAAAGGCCGGTAGTTCAAATCTCCCAGCTGCTCCATGGAAACTCTATGGGGCAATTCTACCCTGTCCTATAGGGTAGCTATCAGTTGGAATCGACTATGGCAATGGGTACGGGTAATCCTTTATAAAGGAGAGCTCTGTTGGTGCGGTGGTTAAGGGCTCGGCTGCTAGTCAAAATGTTAGTGGTTCAAATCCATCAGCCACTCTACGGAAGAAAGATGTGGCTGTCTGCAGCCAAGCACTTAACCACTGCGCTACCAAGGCTCCTCTGTAAAGATTACAGCCTTGGAAACCTGATGGGGCAGTTCTACTCTGTCTTGTGAGTTGCTATCAGTTGGAATAGGCTCAGCACACAACATCAATCCTTTATAAAGCTGTCTGCCCTCTCCTGCCAGTGCCCTCTGCTTAGAGTATCTTCATACAATAAACTGTCACCTAGTTTTCAGGGCTACATTTCACCTTCAACTCCCTGACCTCAACAGCTAGAAAGAGTTCCTCCCTCCTACTCATCCCAGTTGTACTCATCTGTGTTTGAATAATTTGGTTTGATGTTGTTATTGTTGTTAGGTGCTGTCAAGTCAGTTCCCTATGCACACAGCAACCCTATGTACAACAGAACGGAACAGTGCCCAGTCCTATGCCATCCTCATGATTGTTGTTATGCTTTAGGCCATTGTTGCAGCCACTGTGTCAATCCATCTAGTTGAGGGTCTGCCTCTTTTCTGATGACCCCCTACTTTACCAAGGACAACGCCCTTCTCCAGGGACTAGCCCCTCATGATGGTGCAGTGGTTAAGAACTCAGCTGCTAACCAAAAGGTCGGCAGTTCGAATTCACCAGCTGCTCCTTGGAAACCCTATGTCCTATATTCTCTGTCTTATAGGGTGACTAAGAGTTGGAATCGACTTGATGACAACGGATGTGGTGTTTGTTTATTTAATCATTAATATCACACTCAAGTAAAATTTTGCTAAAGGTAATTTAAAAATGGTTGAAGCAGTACATCGACAGGGAACTGCCAAAATTAAGCCAGATTCAGAGGAGGTCATAGATCTTGGCTGAAAGCAGAGAATGCCGGAAAGATGTTTCCCTATGTTTTATCTGTAAAGATTATAGCTTGGAAACCCTAGGAAGCAGTTCTACTCTGTCCTATACAGTTGCTATGAGTCAGAATGGACTTGATAGCAATAGATTTGGTTTAACAGATTAATTTTACTATTGACTCAGTTTCTTTTGACAAAACAATTTGAACATCAAAAAAGAAAAATTATTGTGTTTGATTGAAATGCAACAAATCTCTGAGAATCCAGAAGTCTGTAATGATACTCAAAAAAAAGAGAAAGCCAGAAAAAAACTCGTTTGTCACTATTTGAACCAACTCTTTACTTTGAAAGCGAATAACTGAAAGGAGAGAATAAAGCATTAACCCTGCCTTTTCCGGTAGCAACTCTATTGCAGAGAAACCAAATGGCCCCAGCAGAGAAAGGAAAGTTCCACTTTACAGAAGAATCATTGAACAACCCCTAGTGAAATGTTGGAGGAGTCCTGGTGGCACAGTGGTTAAGTGCTCAGCTGCTATCTAAAAGGTTGGGGCCTCGAATCCACCGGCTACTTACTGTGTGGGAAAAAGATGTGGCAGTCAGCTTCCGTAAAGATTACAGCCTTGGAAATCCTACAGGGCAATTCTACTCTCTCCTAAAGGGTTGCTATGGGTCAGAATTGACTCAACGGCAAGTTTTTCTGGAGGGATTAATGAACTTATAAGGGGCCCTGGTGGTGCAATTGATTAAGCACTTGGCTGCTAAGCAAAAGGTTGGTGGTTTGAAACCACCAGCTACTCCATTGGAGAAAAAAAACCTGGCAACCTGCTCCTACAAAGATTACAGCCTAGAGAGTCCTATGGGGCAGTTCTACCCTGTCCTATAGGGTCGCTATGAGTCAGAATTGACTCGACAGTGCACAACAACAAACAAATTATTGATTCAGGCAAGAATTTCCAATTAGTTAAAATTACTGTGGATATCCCACTGGTTATTCATACGGAGTCAAAATTATACCACTCAGGTTTCATTCTGATCATAAGAGATTAAAAACTTAACTATATAAGTTGTCTACACATTGCTACAGATGACTCCAAAGGACTATTTGACTGGCTAACATCATGGTTTCCCAACTTTAGATGGCTCAAAAACCTTTTTTAGTCTCATTTTCTTTTCTTCTTGTAGTAGAACTAACTGTACTCTTTCTTGTCTGCATGTTGGGACTCTGCCTCCTAAACCTTCTAGCCAAATTCCTTACTGAAAGACTAAGCTCTATCAAGCTCAATATGGCCCTGACACAACAGCCAGGTTATCAAACCACACCACCACCCTCACTTTATGATCTTAGGCTGGAAGCTATCCAACAGTTCCAAGAAGGAGAAGCCTAAACTTTTAGAGCTGTGCCATCCCAGCTCACTGCTCCTTCTCATCAGGAAGCAGTTCAAAGAGTCATCACCCTGTCTCCGTTTTCCCAGTCTTGCCACTAACTACTGTTAGTGTCAAAAGAAAAGAAGGGAGTAAGACAGGGTTAGAGTCATTTTCTTAAAATCATTGTCTCCATAGGACAGCCCTTCACCCAGCCCATTTCTCCCCAGAACTTCTTTGAAAAGAAATAGCCACTGGCTAGCTGGAACCAGCTGAAACGAGTCCTGCCCTCCATCTTGGCACTCCAGATAACCTTTAGCTCTTTAACTGCCTCATGCGTGGTAAATTCTCCACCCCTGGGTAGAGAGTTGAACAAAAATATCTAACTTCTTCCTGCCGGGGGAATTGAATCTAGACCCTAGAAAATGTTTACTCATTCTGGAATGTTCTGCACCTGCACGCATGCCGTCTTGTATTTTGTAACTGATCTTGCCTATATAAACCATCCTTTCCTAATACATGGCATGAACAGTACACAAAACATTACTAATAATGTACAAACACCAGAAGAGAAAGATAATTGGGAGCTCCTAAAAGTCAAACACCTGTGCTCATCCAAAGACTTCACCAAAAGAGTAAACAGATTACCTACAGACTAGGAAAAAGTTTTTAGCTATGACATTTCCGATGAGCATTTGATCTCTAAATTCTACATGATACTGCAAAAACTCAATAACAAAAAGACAAATAACTCACTTAAAAAATGGGCAAAGGATATGAACAGGCACTTCACTAAAGAAGGCATTCGGGTAGCTAACAGATACATGAGGAAATGCTCATAATCATTAGCCATTAGAGAAATGCAAATCAAAACTACAATGAGATTCCATCTCACCCCAACAAGGCTGGCATTAATCCAAAAAACACAAAATAATACATGTTGGAGAGGTTGTGGAGAGACTGGAACACTTATACAGTGCTGGTGGGAATGTAAAATGGTACAACCACTTTGGAAATCAATTTGGTGCTTCCTTAAAAAGCTAGAAATAGAACTACCATAAACTCCTTGGAATATACCCTAAAGAAATTAGAGCCTTCACATGAACAGATACATGCACACTCATGTTCATTGCAGCACTGTTTACAATAGCAAAAAGATGGAAGCAACCAAGGTGCCCATCAACAGATGAATGGACAAATAAATTATGATATATTCATACAATGGAATACTACACAATGATTAAGAACAATGATGACTCCGTGAAACATTTCATAACCTGGAGGAATCTGGAAGGCATTACGCTGAGTGAAATTAGTCAGTTGCAAAAGGACAAATATTATATGAGACCATTCTTAAAAGAACTCTAGATAAAGTTTAAACACAGAATAAAATATTCGTTGACAGTTACGAGGTGGGGAGGGAGAGAGGGGGATATTCACTAACTAGATAGTAGGTGAAGGGGAAGACAACACACAACACAGGGATAGGCAGTAAACCTGGACTAAACCAAAAGCAAAGAAGTTTCCTGGATACAACCAAATGCTTTGAAGGCCAGAGTAGCAGTGAAGGGGTTCTCGGGACCATGGTTTTAGAGGACGTCTAGGTCAATTGGCATGACAAAATGTATTAAGAAAACGTTCTGCATCCCACTTTGGTGAGAGGTGTCTGGGGTCTTAAACGTTAGCAAGTGGCCATCTAAGATGCATCAATTGGTCTCAACCTACTTGGAGCAAAGGAGAATGAAAAACACCAAAGGTATATGATAAAGATGAGCCCAAGAGACAGAAAGGGCCACATAAACCGGAGACTCCACCAGCCTGAGAATGGAAGAACTAGATGGTGCCCAGCTACAGCCGATGACTGCCCTGACAGGGAACACAACAGAGAACCCCTGAAGGAGCAGGAGAGCAGTGGGGTGCAGACCTCAAATTCTCATATAAAGACCAGACTTAATGGTCTGACTGAGACTAGAAGGACTGAACAGACCCTGACGGTCATGGTCCCCATACCCTTTGTTAGCCCAAGACTGAAAGCATTCCCGAAGCCAACTCTAAAAACAGAGATCGGACTATAAGATAGACAACGATACTGGTGAGGAGTGAGCTTCTTGGCTCAGGTGGACACTTGAAACCATGTGGGCAACTCCTGTCTGGTGGTGAGATGAGAAGGGAGAAGGGGGCAGGAGGAGCTGGTTGAATGGACACAGGGAATACAGGGTGGAGAGGAGGAATGCGCTGTCTCATTAGGAGGGGAGCAGCTAGGAGTACACAGCAAGGTGTGTATAAGTTTTTGTATGAGAGACTGACTTGATTTGTAAACTTTCACCTAAAGCACAGTAAATGAATGAATGAATGAATAAAAGAAATAGTTTTAAAAAATTAAAAAATGAACCAGCCTTAACAAGCTGCCTGCAAGCAGCCTTGGAAGGCGCTTAGTCCCAACTCTCTGCTTACTTGGCCAACCAATAAAGTTGCCTTTCGTTCTCCCTCAAACAAACAAACAAACACAATGGAGGAATCTGGCCATTCCCACCTTAACTTATTGGTCACTGAAGCCATTAGCATCACTAATGGCTAAGACAACCAACTATGACATGTGTCCTGATGTGCTATAATATTAAATACACAAACCAAAAAACAAATCCTGTAGCCATCGAGTTGATTCTGACTCACAAGGACACTATAGGACAGAGCAGAATTGCCCCAAAAGTTTCCAAGGCTGTAAATCTTTACAGAAGCAGACCGCCACATCTTTCTCCTGAGATGGGTGAGTTTGAACCTCTAACCTTTCAGTTAGCAGCCAAGTGCTGTAACTACTGCACTACCAGGGCTCCTATATTGTATTCTCGCCAAAAAAAATGTTTAACTTGAATCTAGCCAAATGTTTATACCTAATTTGTTGACATGGGGACATAGGGATAAGCTGAACAGCAACAGGGGGAAGCAAACAAATCTTTAGGACAACTGGCCTGGGCTCTTCAACCCATCAGTATCTTAAGAAAAGGGACTGTTCTGGCTTAAAACAGAGTTTAAAAACATAACAATTAGCCTCAACATGTGGCTCTGGATTGGTTCATAGTTTGAACAAACCAGCTACAGAGGACTTTTGGGGATCAGTTGAGGAAACTTGAGGACTAAGGTTTGCCTGACCCAAGCCATGGTATTTTTGATCGCCTCTTTCACATGCATGCGAAAGCTGGACAATGAATAAGGAAGACTGAAGAAGTACTGGTGCCTTTGAATTATGGCATCGACAAAGAATATCGGATATACCATGGACTGCCAAAAGAATGAACAAATCTGTCTTGGAAGAAGTACAGCCAGAATGCTCCTTGGAAGCCAGTGTGGCGAGACTCTGTCTCACATACTTTGGACATGTTAGCAGGAGGGACCAGTCCCTGGAGAAGGACATCATGTTTGGTAAAGTAGAGAGTCAGCGAGAAAGAGGAAGACTGTCAATAAGATGGATTGATACAGTAGCTGCAACAATGGGCTCAAACATAGCAACAATTGTAAGGATGGCACAGGACCAGGCGGTGTTTTGTTCCATTGTACATACGGTAGCTATGAGTCAGAAGCGACTCAAGGGCCCCAACAACAACAACATTAAATATTAGATAATATTAAGGAATCACCATTTAATTTTGTTAGATAGGGAACCATTATTTTTGGCTATAAGGGAGGAAGATGTTCTTATCCTTTAGAAATGCATACTGAAGTATTTTGGGCTGTCTCGGGAGTTGAGAACAAGACCTGTTTCTCACTCACACTACCTAAGCATCCCAGGTCAGCTGCCACTCTCCTCGTCATCCTCATTCTGGGATGCAGCCTGAAGCAGTAGCCCTAACTGGGACATTGCAGGTCTCGTGGCAGAAGGAAAAGGAAGATGATGGAAACACACTGGGGCTTTTAAAAAGCCTGGTTCACTTTCACTCATATTTCATTGGCTGAAGCAAGTCACCTGGCCAAGTCTAACGTCAATGGGCTAAAGAAGTAGAATTCTCCCACGGAGTGGGGCAGTGGAATTATTTAGAGATCAGTGACAATGAGAACAAAGTATCTCAAACTCTGAAACATAACAAAACCATTTCTCAGGGAGAAAATTGTAATGTTAAATCCAGATGTTAGAAAGCAAGAAAGGTTGAAAGTAAATGAACTTAGCTTTAAACTCTAGAAACTAGAAAAGGGATAACAAATAAACCAAAGAAGGTAGAAGGAAGGAATTAATAAAGATAAAATAGATAACGTGAGATAGAAAACCAAAAAACAATAGACTTAAGTTCTATGTTTTGATAACATCAAAACATAGAAAGCCTTTGGCAAGTATGAGCCAGAAAAAAAATAAATAAAAAGGGAAAAGACACAATAACATTAGGAATGAAAACAGGATGCAGAGATTTTAAAAAATGTAATGTTATGTACGACTTTATTCCAATGAATTTGAAAATCCAGATAAAATGGATGCCTTTCTAGAGAAATAAAAATTACCAAAATTGACCAAAAATAGAAAGCCTGATCTTACCAACAGTAATATAAGAAATGGATTAAAAAAAAAAAGGAAAGAAAGAAATAGGTTGTCAACGATCTACTTTCAAAAAAGAAAACAAGATTTTTTTTTTTGTAGGGGGATATTTATTTCTTTATTTTACTGTGCTTTAGGTGAAAGTTTATAGCTCAAATTAATTTCTCATTAAAAATGTATGCACATTGTTTTGTGACATTGGTTGGAATCCCCACAATGTGACAGCACACTCCCCCTTTCCACCTCGAGCTCCTTGTGTACATTCATCTGGTTCCGGCCCCTTCCTGCCTTCTCATCTTGCTTTTGGACAGGAGCTGCCCGTTTGGTCTCACATATTTGAACTCAGAAGCACATTCCTCACGTGTGTTATTTTTTGTTTTATAGGCCTGTCTAATCTTTGTCTGAAAAGTGGGCTTTAGGAATGTTTTCAGTTCTGGGTTAGCAGAGTACCTGGGAGCCACAGTTTCTGGGGTCCCTCCAGTCTCTGTCAGACCAATAAGTCTGGTGTTTTAATATGAATTTCAGCCCTGTTCTACATTTTTCTCCTGCTCTGTCTGGGACTCTCTGTTTTGATCCATGTCAGGGCAGTTGTTGGTGGTAGCCGGGTACCATCTAGATCTTCTGAGCTCAGGCTTGGTGGAGTCTCTGGTCATCAATATGGTTTTATGGTTGAGTTCTATCAAGACTTTAAGGAGAATATAAATCCCATGTAATATGAAATGAACCTTGACTTAGTAAAAGGTGGAAAGCTTACCAATAGCATTTTATTTAGCTAGCATAGCCCTGAAACCAAAGTAGGCTGAAAATGACAAATCACCACTTTTAAGACTTTTGCAGCTAGAGTTGCTGTATGACCAGGTTCGGGTCAACGTGATGAAAGAAGGGAGGCAGGAAGAGAGTGCTTCTGGGAAGTGTTTTCTTCTCCAATAAAAGGAGTGTGGTGTGTGAGGAGACCCTGACCCTCCCTCTCTGCTTTTGGATCTGCTGCAGCCCTCTTGGCACCTTGAGGGAACACCTGGATGACCCATAGAGGATGAGATGGGAAGAATCTGGTTCTCCATGATGTTGTTGAGCACAAAACCAACCCTGGGACCTCCTACATGAGACAAATATATTCTTAAACCATTTTTCTTTGGTTTTCTGACACTGGCAACTGAAAGCATCCTAAAATAGGTGAGCTCTACTAAACTTTTTTTTCCCACCAAACTTTTATGACACAACTTTACAACATTAATATCAATTGTTTCAGAGCCCGGAAAAAGTTGGAGACATTTCCAGCTCATTTTGTATGTCTTGGTCTCGCATGATCTTGATATTACAACTAGACACTCATTTCTAAAGGTAAAAAAAACAAAAAACATTCTATACATCATTCGGGTCTATTGAATGGTTTCAAAGAAAAAGTAGAGACAGAAACCGTTTGTCTATAGAACAAATGCTCCAAACAAATTATCTGCAAAACTGAAACTCCATTTTTTTTTCTGCCAAAGTAAATGAATATAACAACGTGTTTTCCTCTCGTTTTAAACAAGATGATTATGGCAATTGTTATGATTATAATTCCTAATTCTTAAGCTTTTGATCTCTTTTAAAAAACTGAAATGAGGCCCTTGACCAGATAGCTGTTACAGCAGGTTCACATTTTATTAAAATATTTGCCCTGGTTTTTGTCCATATCGCATTTATATTAAGCTTTCTTCTGCTAATGTTAAGAGATGTTAAGTGACAGTCCAGTTTATTTAGTCCATCTTGTTTGTGTTCCCATCAGCTGTTGCAATTAGATTTTAGCAAATTAATGCCTTGTTTTCTGTGAGATTCAGGGCATTCACTAAATTAACAGCTCAGGTGTGAAATTTTCTGCTTATTAAAAAAAAAAAAATTAAAGCTAAGTAAAGCATATGCCCAAAATGAAAATACTAACACTCGTATACCTGCGTTAGGTGTGTGGCCGAGTGATCCCATGCTAAGGCGGTTGAAATGTGTGGGGATAACTCAGGCATAGGAGTTTGAGTCTCAAGGTCAGAAATTTCTAGTTACTGGAGGGAATAGAGGAAAACAGCTCACTGAGGAACTGGGAAGGGAACTAGCAAGTTAGGAACAAAGCAAGAGTTAGAAACAGGAAAGTAGACCCAGTTATTAGAAACCTGGAACCAAGGTCAACGCAGCAGCAGGAAAGAGCAAGACCAACTCTGCCCTGAATCAAGGAGTTTCTGACCAGGGCTTCTGAAGCCTCCTGGCCTTAAACATTGTCCCTAAAGTTGGAGGTAGGACTGTGTTGGGAGGTCGGCGGTAGTTAACAATCAAGCAAAAGCTATAAGTTCATTACACCAAGCACATCAACTGCTGCCTCAGAATCTCATTTACTACCAGAAAAGGCTGACAAACTACTGCTGTGAGGAAGACTCACTTATTTCCTGGGTCTAAGAGAAGCTGACCCTGGAAAATAATTTGAAGACAAGACCTCTGTTTAGTGTACCCACTCCCCTTGGGCATTGGCCCAAGTTAAGTCTAGAAGCTAAAACACATTCCCTTTAGAAGGCTGATTCATTCAAGAAGTCCAAAGTGCTGGAAGTCATCACCTAACTAAAACCCTCCTACAAAGCATATGCCCAAAATGAAAATACTAACACTCGTATACCTGCGTTAGGTGCGTGGCCGAGTGATCCCATGCTAAGGAGGTTGAAATGTGTGGGGATAACTCAGGCATAGGAGTTATCATTTTATTCTAATTTCTTAACTGACTGAGGATCAGCTCTATTTGTAAATCTGAAGACTACAAAAGCAACTTAATCTCTTCTGGTATTGGTCTGTTTGAGAAAACCTATGCATAAAGGCCACAGGCAACCCATGATGTGACAGCATAGAAGCTATGCTCTTGGAGCTTGTCCTGCAGAAGGACATGAGGCCAGAATTCAGGTTAAAGCTTGGATTTGAATTTCTTCTTGGTCAATGTACATTTGTCTTAGAAATGAGATCCCACCTTACTACCCTACCAAGACAGAGGTCCCTAGGCTGTGGAAAATTCCACTGCCTCAAGCAGCTCATTTGGCACGCCCAGTAGCTTTACGTTAAAATCCTGGTTCCTTTGTTTGATATACCCTATAGCTTTACATGGAAATCCTGGTTCCCCTCTCCTTAACTGCTGCCCCAAACTAGAGGAAATTGGCAGAAACCAGATTAGGCAGCCTGTTGACATTCAAGATAATTTTTTAGCTCCTGAAGTACCTCGTACATAATAACTTCCCTGCCTCTGGGTGAAATTTAACCACCATTTTCTGAACATGCGACGCATGAAGTTATATGTAAACCCCATTGCGCCTGCATAGTATGGTTAAGAACGTTGTTCATGAGGCGGGCAGTTGCTGGATGGTGGATGGGAGGAGCTAAGCCACCTTTTTCCCTCTGTCATGGCCCCAGTGCAGCTGTGCAGACCTGATGACATAGGTATCATCACAGGGGCTGTCCACCAATCCTGATGGACCACTCTCCTGAACATGCCCTGAAGAAGAGCGCATCCCTCCTCTGTTTCCTCCCCATATAACCCACGTGCCTGCTGCTGGAGGAGCCATCTTGGTGACGAGGTGCCAATGTGCTCCTTTGCTTGGCCAACCAAATGAAGTTTTCTTCTTTTGCTTTCACCCAACTCATGTCTCAGTGTCTTGCCAAGCGAGACCTGCAGGACCAGTAACATGGATGTAACTTGTATGAACTTCCCACTTGTAAGCCCCTTAAAAGTAACCTTCCCCCTTGCCCTGGCTGGGCAGTCTTGGTGGCAGGAGTCCTGACTGTGCCTTTCCTTGAGCAATGAAATAAAAGTGCCTTCTGTTCTCCCACCTCAGTCTTGTTTATTGGCTGAGACAAGTCAGACCAAGCAGAACTTGGAGCCTCCACCCAGCAACACTACTGCAGGGTTTCCCTCAACAATACCCAAATGGCTTCTACTATGTTTATGTAGGTGCAGGGAGCCGAGCTTTGGCAAGAACATCTTATTCTTACTATATTGCTAAGTTGAGTCTCAAGAAAAGTTGCTTTTCTCTACTTTTCCAATTTGTCTTCCCTTTTTCATTTCCTCTCTTATCCTCCAGCTTTACTTTAGGTGTCTCTGCCCTCAAACAGCAGAGGAGCCCTGGTGGTGTAGTGGTTAAGAGCTTGGCTGCTAACCAAAAGATCAGCAGCTCAAATCCACCAACTGCTCCTTGGAAACTTTACGGTGTAGTTCTACTCTCCTATAAGACTCTATAGCAATGTTTTTTGTTTGTTTATGGACCCTCAAACAAGACACTGGAATAAATCCCAAAGTCTGCAATGAGATGATCAGAGCATCCTATTGAACACCAAAACGTTTCATCCCCCAGGGAAAGGAAGGAAACAGAAATCGATCCCAAGAGTCCAAAGATTTAGCAAGCTAAATTAGGGGGGAAAAAAGTTATGCTTAACACCAGGCCATGTTACGCTCACCAGGGCCTCTGTCCTTTCTTCATTGGCTGAATGTGTAGGAACTTCATTTGGCTATTTCAGAATGCTTTGTAAACAGGGCAGGCACAGTCAGACCGTGGTTGAAAACATCTCAGTTTTACTGTCTCTCATTTTCTGCACGTGTTTTCCCAAAGGCTGCTTTCCCAAAGGGAGCCTGGGGAGAGCTCTTAATCATCTGTTATCTCTCTTGTTGCTTCCTGCTCAGTCAGTGGGAACATCCAAAATATATGACCACTTCCTGTCCCTTCCTATTCTGTATAACGCACATGCTAGAAAGAGAAAGTTCTCTGAGCTAAGCCCACCTGGGATGTAGGTGGCGTGTTAGAACCTAAAGTCAACCACTAAATGCTGTAACCGCTCCTCCCCTCAACCTAGAAAAGAGTTATCTCTCCCAAGGAGTACACTTTGCTTATGTTTCCTTGGCCATTTGAAAAAGGAGAACTTTGCATTCCATGTCACTGGTGAATCACAATTACATTGTAAATCTTATGTCTGGAAGGGATCTTGGTGATCTTATAGTACAAGGGTTCTTAATCTGGGGCTATGAATGGGCTTGGAAAATCTGTTAGGCCCCCAAATTCTGAAGATACAATAGGAAGATCGGCCTGCGTAGGGTGTGTGGGTGAATGGCTTTGTTTCCCTTCCTTTACCAGAAGCCTGAAAATGTAACGAGTGGGGCTCTAAAAACATGAAGGTTCTTGGGAGACTAGTTTTCTTGGTCTCTCTCGTAATTCTGCCCACAGTTGGAGGTGCAGCTCTTGATGCTTGCTCTAGAAATGGAGTGACATAGAATGGAATCAAGACCTTGCACATAGTGAGCCCTGAAGAAATATTTGTTGTATGAATCAATAAATACACGAACGACTCTCGGTTGAGAAGGTAGATCTTGAAGGCGTTTAAATTGGACATTGTAAGATTTGTTCCCACTTCCCTCTTCCAGACAAGATTCTGGATTTCTGAACCATGTATTTGAAAGGGATTGATCTCATTCCCAGGTCAACAGTGGGCCTCTAGGGCTTGAAACAATCAGTATACCTCATCTCTGGCCTTCATAATTGGTTTGGGATGAATGCAGAACCCAAGCATGGAGCCCAATGAGACTACATTTGGGAGTTTTGTTTAAGCTATTGAGAATGCAGAGTTTCTTTTCTGCTGGCTTTTAACCTGGAAGCGTGTAGGCTCAGAAGTTTCTGGAAGCTAAAACTGAGGTAGTAGAGTCAATAACTGGAAAGTAAGAATCCAGGATATGTTTATATCATTTGGGCCCTGGATCAAACCTTTCCTGAAGCCTGTAACTTCTGGACTTTTCAGCTATGTTCACTCGTAAATTCTCTTTATTGTTTCTACCAATTTGAGTTTACTTTCTGTTTCTTGCTTCTGAAAGGTACTTTGTAGGAAGTTGAAACACCCATATGCATTTATGGAGATTTTCTAATTCCCAAAGCAACATTTAACCAAAAGACCATTCCCCTTATAACTTCCCCAGCAAGGCAGAGTTATGCACCTACATTACAATGCATTAGAAATGATGAGTGTGAGTGAAAATAATTAAACCATTATTATAGTCAGTTGGTTGCAACACCATAATTAGAATCACAGAACTTGAATTCCCACGCCCCTGGAGACATTACCAAGTCTCTTAGGAAATAACATACAGATATTGCCTAAAATGACGTTTCAATGTTCCTCTTAGCCAGACTGTGACAGTTTCATGGTTTCTGCTTAAAAGGACACAGTCATTTCTCTGACACAATTCCTAAAAAACAAAATATCAAACTGAAAGGAAAAGAGATTATTTAAATACATTAAGGTAAGTCAGTTATTTTTTAATAAAATTTGATAGTGTATTGCTGGTAACTAGAAAATCAGCTTCAGGGTTTGAATTGCTCCCATTTCACCTTAGGCGTTGTCTTGTAAAGGCACCGGAAACCCACAGCTGTTTGAACAGGTAGAAATGGGTCTTAATCAGTGCTTGTGAAATTTCTTTGTTCACATAAGGGTGGGATATGTAAAAATAGGTCCTACTGTCCCTTCAGCCCATATTTCCATATGAATACGGGCATGATTCAGACTTCAAAACATGGAAAATATTTTGTTTACTTTCATTATTCCTGACCTGTGTGGGGCAATTTTCTAGAATTTCTGAAGAATCATGATTTACCAGGTTTACTAAAGTTCATTTTAAACTAGGTTTTGTTTTTTAAAAGCACTGATATTTTTGATGATGAGTTGAAGAAAACATCACAGTATAATGGAAAGAAAGCCTCACTGGGAGCCCAAAGGTCGTTGGCCTCCCTCACTCTTGGTATCTCATTGACTTCCTATGTAGGCTGAATTTCTCAGTCTCTCTGTCCTCTTTGGTGAAATGAAGGGCTTGGACCAGCGTGTCTCGAGGGTCCTGTCCCCAAAGACCTAAGAGTCCATAAGCAATATGTTCATCCTATGACAATCTCAAGAACCAAAATTTGAAACTACACATCCTCTATAGTTTTTAGTTCTTCAAGGTGACGCTCAGAGATAAATTGCCAAGTTTAGAACAACAATTTTCAGGGAAGACCCTTGATTAGGGAATCAAATACTTCAAATTTGAGAGGAACAGTTGAGGTGTATCAAGTGATTTAGGAAATAATACTGAAATCATTATTCCCTGTCCTTGAGCATGGAGAATGTGACCCAGCTGGAGCTGGACTCACAAAGACACATCAACTGGGCCTTGACATATAAAGACAATAAAGCTAAGATAATCTTGGAAAATATCTTTTAGGGAACATTTCACAGAAGCCAGAAAACAAAAGACTTTCCACCCTTATCTTTTTCTATTAGCATTTAGTGATTAGAAAATTTACTGGACCAATGAAAACACTCCTGTACCAAAGATTGTTAAGAAAGGCAATTCAAAGTGTAAGATCACCATTTCTAGCCAATCAGTGAAAGATGAAGCTTTCAATGGTTTTGCTCATTTTGTAATGTTAATATATACTGATGGCTCTAGAATGTTCCTTGGACTTGGCAGACATGGCTGTGGCAGTATGCTTATCCATTTTCTCGTTCTTGTTTATTCTTAATATTCTTTGGACTTGGACAGACGTGGCTTTAGCAGCATGCTTGTCCGTTTTTCCACTTTTGATAATTCTGTAATGTTTTCTTAGATTGGGGTAGACATTAGCTCTGGCAGCCTCCTTGCCCACTTCCGACTTTTGCCTTTTTGGATATATGCTGAATAAAACTTTCTTTTTGCTTTACTAAACTTTATGATTTTTTTTTACCCTACAACACAAGAAAAAGTTTAACTTTTGAGATCCCAATGCTTTCAAGGCTTACTGTAAAATAATGATAAAGTATGAGACATTATTCTTACTTAGATCACCTTCTGTCTTTGTATAAAGAAATTCTTTCTGGTCCCTCTTTAGTTACTGCTCTTCATGAAATAAGTAAATAGAAAAACTGTAGTATGTATTATTTCAGCATCATGTCCAAGGGGCCTGATTGTTTTATGGATACTTTCCTGTGACAGACTTTTAATTTCACATTTGAGTTAAATTAGCAGGTCGCTTTGTAACTGGCAGATCAAACAAAAGCAAATGAGAAAACTCACTAACTGATGTCTTAACCCTTTCTGTGGCTGAAAAGAGTTTTGTGTTTTTGACAGAATTCTGTGGGGTTTTAAAAACCATTGTAGTTAAGTTAGGTGGAAAAATCAATATAAAAAAAAATTACGTACAACCCATAATTGTGGTTTTGAGTACATTTGTATAGTTTCTAGTGAAAAAAAGCATATATTAAGTTGAACCATAGGAAATTGCTGTTTTTGTTGGACAAAATTTCATTTGGTTCCCCAACGGCACTGGGTTTTTGGTTTTTAATATCTAACAGGAGCCCTGGTGGCACAGTGGTTAAGAGCTTGGTTACTAGCCAAAAGGTCAGCAGTTCGAATCCACCAGCTGCTTCTTGGAAACCCTATGAGGCAGTTCTACTCTGTCCTACAAAATCCCTATGAGTTGGAATCAACTCGACCACGACAGGTTTGGTTTAATATCTAGCAATTCAATTTAATTAAATATTAGTTCTTACCCTTCTATAGAGAACTTAAATCTTCCTTCAAGGAGGGAAAAAAAAAGTTTCCGGTTAGGGGTTGTGAGATCATAAAATATTTGTCCTTTTACAACTGATTTATTTTGCTCAGCATGATGTTTTCAGGGTTCACCCATGTCGTGGCATACACCAGCACTTCATTCTCTTTATGGCTGAGTAGTATTTCAGTGGAAACCCTGGTCGTGTAGTGGTTAAGTGCTACAGCTGCTAACCAAAAGGTCGGCAGTACGAATCCACTAGGCGCTCCTTGGAAACTCTAAGGGGCAGTTCTACTCTGTCCTCTAGGGTCGCTATGAATCAGAATCGACTCGATGGCAATGGGTTTGGTTTGGTTTAGTATTTCAGTGTGTGTCTGTACCACATTTTGCTTATCCATTCATCTGTTGATGGACATTTTGGTTCCCACCTTTTGGCTCTTGTGAAAAGTGCTGCAATGAACATTGGTACGCAGGTTTCTGTTTGAGAGTATATATATCTGGGTATATATACCTAGGAGCGCTGGTGGCATAGTGGTTAAGAGTTTGGCTACTAACCAAAAGATCGGCAGTTGGAATCCAGCACCCTCTTCTTGGGAACCCTATGGAGCTATCGTGTCCTGTAGGGTCACTATGGGTCAGAATCGACTTGACCACAGTGGGGTTTTGGGTGGGGATTGCTGAGTCAAAATGGTAGCTCTATGTTCAACTTTTTGAGGACCCATCAAACTGTTTTCCACAGTTGATGTGCCATTTTCGTTCCCACCAGCAGTATATGAGGGTTCCAGTTTCTCCACACAACCTTGGCCAACACTATGGTTTTCCTTTTTTTCATCATTGCCACTCTACTAGAGGTTAGGTGGCTAATGAAGAAGCCCCAGTGGTATAGCTTGGCTAACAGAATGGTTGGTGATTCTGAACCCACTAGCCACTCCCCAGGAGAAAGATGAGGCAAACAGCTTCTGTAAAAATTTCAGCCTTGGGAACCCTATGGGGCAGTTTTACTCTGTCCTATGGGGTCACTATGAGTTGGAATCAACTCGGTGGCAATGGGTTTGGGGTTTTTTCATTAATGACTAAGGATGTTGAACATTTTTTCATGGGCTTATTGGCCATTTGAATAACCTCTTTGGTGAAATGTCTGTTCAAGTCCTTTGTCCATTTTTTGATTGGATTGTTTGTCTTTTTGTTGTTAAGTCGTACAAGTTTTATATATATTTTGCATATTAGACCTTTATCAGATACATGGTTCCTGAAAATTTTCTCCCAATCTCTAAATTGTCTTTTCCCTTTTTTGATAAAGTCCACTGATGAACAAAATACACTATTCCTTTTATATTGTCAGTGTTTACAACAGTCATTTTTTAAAAAATAACTGGTCATTTTGTTACCGGAATAAGGTTCTTGCCTCTCACTGATCAAGAATGAGCAGGTAAGGCACATACAGTTTTCCACACGAGCAAAGCTTTATTGAAGAGGCTTGCAATCAGAGACGAGGAGGGCTTAGAGCAAGACACACCCCCGTCTCACAGAACAAAAGACGGGCCTGAGTTTTTTTAAAAGTTCTTGGGTAGGAAAAGATTCATATTTATCCATAGGCACAGGCAGGGATATGTTAACTAAGGTTCAGGTGCAGCAGCTTTCCAAGATGGCTCCTGTCCCAGAGGCCTCTGGATTCATAGCAGGACTTATTATGGGGTGTCGCATCTATGCAGCCTCTCACTCCCTGGGTTCAATTCCCTGACTAGGGCTGCAGCCCCTCACTGCCCTGGTGGAAGGTCACACAGCGGTCACAAGTGGATGTTCTGCACATGTCCCTGGGGCTGGTTTTCTCCAGCTGCTTCTGAAAGGCAACTTTAAAGAAGTTTGTGGGCTATTTTCTGATACCCTGCCCCATTGTTCTGGGAAATGGCTTTGTCTCTGCACCCTGGCCCATTTCTTGTTACTTCCTTTGCAGATTTGGGGATTCCTCTGTTCTCTGTCTTAACTAAGTCTCCAGGTTCCACACTCAACCCCCTATAGTCTATTTCTCTCTTACTTGCTTCTTTTCTAAACACACCAGTCTCTTTGCTATTCCTCCAACAGGCACCCTCCAATCTCAGGGCCTTTGCTCCCTGTCAAATTTGGTTGATTCTAAGTTTTGAAAGTTAATAAACTGCAATTATACAATTTTGATTATGTAAATATTATTCACTGTAGAACGAAGTGCATCAAGTCAGAATAGAAAATGTAAACCTATACTACTACCTCTTGTCACTAGAAGAAGGATGCTGCAAACATCAAGATCAAAAAATTATATTCTCAAACACTCCATTAGTTGCTCAGAATAATAGCACATTTTAATTTGCTTTATATTTGGAACACAGTTTTTAATTGCTTTCCTTTTCCCCTTCTTAACAAAAGAACTACATGCCTTCAACATATGATTAAGTTTATCCAGAATCTTAACCTCAGACTCTGTGGCATGAAATCCATTTTCTTCTTGAAGATATGGCCCACTCACTACCAGGTGCTCACGTGGCCTGCTGTACAGCTGTCGTTCTCGGTCTGCCCCTTCATTGCACTCCTCGGTTAAGATCAGTGTTTCTTGGATTCCAAGATTCTGACCCCCCCCCTTTTTTTTTTACTGGTCCATCCTTAGTTTTTGTTTTTGTTTTTCAGAAAGTATGTGTGAGAGGTAGGTTGAGTTCTCAGATGTCTGAAAATGTCTTCATTTTATTCTTATAGCTGAATGATATTTTGACTGGATATAATACTCTGAGCTTCATTCAGAACTCTGAAGGTTGGGCTCCATTGTCTCAGGCACTGAGTGTTGTTGATAGAAGGCCCATGCCAATCAGATTTTTGTCCCATCATAGGTGACTTGTTGGCTCTCCGGAAACTTTTAGGATTCTCTTCTGTGTAAAACGCCAACACAACTGTAGCTGCTGCTTGTAGGGAAGGACTATTTCTAAAGAAATCTTAATATTGACTCTTCCAGGGACACATAATGGCCTTTCAGTGATTCAGAATCATAGTTACATCATTATAACACCAAGTTATAAATAAGATGCTGCTGTAAAAACGGAAATACTTTTCCCTGTACACATGAATCTAAAATTCAGGAATGAAACTATGAGTTTTAGTCAATTCAAAGTCAAAATATCTTGTCTATGTCCATAGAAAGTAGAAAATGGACACTCTTGAGTAGGCAGCGTACTCCATGAGAGGGCCACAACTGTTTCTCTCATTCTGCTTCCTTCAGCTTTGTGAAGTTTCCCCAGAGCTCTGCCATCATTCACTGCAGAGGCTGTGTTGGTTGGTGGGTGGGCATTTGAACCTACATGCAGTCTTCTGATAGCTTTTTAACCAGGGGAAAGTTGCCGAATTTCTCTAAACCTCACTTCCCTTAATTAGGGTATCTGAAAATTAAGAAAATAAATCACACTAAGCAAATAGTACAGAGCCTGGGACTCAGATAGTTATTTCTAAATGACTGCTGTTATTAGTGTAGGATTCATAGGTATCCTCAGGTAGAGTAGCCAGATTTAGCAAATGAAAATGCAGACTACCCAGCTAGATTTGAATTTCAGATTACACACACACACACACACACACACACACACACATTTGCCACGGAGTCTACTTCAACTCAGGGCGACCCCCTGTGTGTCAAAATAGAACTGTGCTCCATGGGGTTTTCAATGGCTGATATTTTGGAAGTAGGTCTCCGGGACTTTCTTCATAGGAGAGGCACCTGTGTGTGGACTTGAACCTCCAATCTTTCAGTTAGGAGCAGTGCATATTAACCATTTGCACTACCCAGGAACTCCAAATTTCAGATAGATGACAAATAATTTTTTAGTGTAATATGTCCCAAATACTGCATGGGAGACAATTAGTAAAAAAAAAAAAAAAAAGAAAAAAACGGAAAAAAACTATCTGTTTTCTGTCTGAAATTCAAATTTAAGTGGGCATTTTGTATTTTATCTGGCAACCGTAAATAACATCTCCTTTAACAACAACAACAAAAAGCTTTAGGTATACTAAAATAAATCTTCAGGGAATAAAACTGTGATTAAATTCAATCTTTCAGCTGCTCATACTTGGTAGGTCAATAGCCCCCAATATACTCAGTATTTTCTTTCCCCGGTAATGCCCAGGGTTCACATATCAGAGAACAAAGAGTCCCACGTTCTGGAGTGGGATGTAAAATTCCTCCCAAACTGAAATCTGTTCGATCTAGTTACCAAACTAAACTAGGCATGGGTTTGAAACTGCTTACTGAATTATATTTGCACTTAAATTATTATTTGGTAAATCACAAAGCACTGTGTGTTCAAAGTCACATTAATATAAAATATAAAAATATATGAAGTAAAAATCTCTGACAGCTGTCATATTGTTAATATCTTTGAAAGACTCTCGAAATGTTCTTGATTGCCGTGTTTTCTTTGTGTGTGCCAGGTAATGCTTTCTCAAAATGTGCTTGGTACTAACATGCACACATACATATACATAGAGGGTTTTATATTTTATTCCAAACAGATTCTATATCATCACTCTTACATAAACTAAAAAGCCTATTATCAACTCTACAAGTATTTTAGCTTTCTTCTAATCTGTAGTTAGATTTTCAATGAAATAAAAAATTAACTATTAAACTACTGGAACTAATAGAAAGATTCAGCAGAGTAGCAGGATACAAGATCAATATAAAAAAATCAGCTGGATTCCTATACACCAACAAAAAGAACTTTGAAAAAGAAATCAGGAAAACAATACCATTTATCATAGCCCCTAAAAATACAAAATACTTAGGAATAAATCTAACCAGGGATGTAAGAGACCTATACAAAGAAAAGTACCAAACATTACTACGAGAAACCAAAAGAGACCTACATAAATGGAAAAACATACCATACTCATGGATAGGAAGACTCATCATTGTGAAAATGTCATTTCTACTCAAAGCAACCTACGGATATAATGCAATCCTGATCCAAATGCCAACAGCATTCTTTAGTGAGATAGAAAAACTACCTCCTACCCTACACAAAAACTAACTCAAAGTGGATCAAAGACCCAAATATAAAACCTAAAACCGTAAAGATCATGGAAGAAAAATAGGGGCAATGCTAGGGGCCCTAATACATGGCATAAATACAACACAAACCATAAATAACAATGTACAAACATTAGAAGATAAACTATGTAACTGGGAGCTCCTAAAAATTAAATGCTTATGCTCATCAAAGACTTCACCAAAACAGTAAAAAGAGAACCTACAGACTGGGGAAAAAAAATTCGGCCACGACATATCTGACAAGGGTCTAACTTCTAAAATCTACAGAATACGCCAACACCAAAAAGACAAATAACCCAATTAAAAAATGGGCAAAGGATATGAACAGACACTTCATCAAAGAAGATATTCAGTCGGCTAACAGACACATTAGGCAATGCTTCGATAGCACTTTTGTAATCATTAGCCATTACCAAACAAAACCCATTGCCATCCAATTGATTCTGACTAATAGCAACCCTGTATGACAGAGTAGGAAACCCTGGTGGCGTAGTGGTTAAGTGCTACCGCTGCTAACTAGAAGGTCAGCAGTTTGAATCCACCAGGCGCTCCTTGGAAACTCTATGGGGCAGTTCTACTCTGTCCTGTAGGGTCACTATGAGTCAGAATTGACTCAACGGCAAGGGTTTTTTTTTTTTTTTAAATGACAGAGTAGAACTGTCCCAGAGGGTTTCCAAGGCTGTAATCTTTATGGAAGCACACTGCCGCATTCTCCTCCCTCCTTAGCCATTACAGAAAAGCAAATAAAAACTACAATGAGATATCATCTCACCTCAACATTACTGGCATTAAGAATAGCAACAATAAAACAGAAAATAACAAATGTTGGAGAGGTTGCACGGAGATTGCAACTCTTATGCACTACTGGTGGGAATGTAAAATGGTACAACCACTATGGAAAACGATATGGTGCCTCCTTAGAAGGCTAGAAATAGAAATACCATACAATCCAGCAATCCCACTCCTAGGAATAAATCCTAGAGAAATAAGAGCTGTCACAGGAATAGACATATGCACACCCATGCTGATTACAGCATTACTCATGATAGCAAAAAGATGGAAGCAACCTAAGTGCTCATCAATAAATGAATGGATAAACTAATTACGGTACAGACAAAGTAGAATACTACAAAATGATAAAGAACAATGATTAAAATGATTAATCCAGGAGACGTCTCACAATATGGATGAATCTGGAGGGCATTATGCTGAGTGAAATAAGTCAATCACAAAAGGACAAATATTATATGAGATCACTAAGAACCCAAGGAAACTTTACACACAGTAAAAGAACAATCTCTGATGGTCACGAGGGAGGGGAGAGGGAAGGGGAAATCACTAACTAGGTGGTAGGCAAGTGTCAACTTTGGTGAAGGGAAAGACAACACACAATATAGTGGAAGTCAGTACAACTTGACCAAGGCAAAGTCATCGAAACTTCCTAGACACATCCAAACACCTTGAGGGACCTAGTTGCTGGGTTTGAGGGCTGGGGACCATGGTCTCAGGGGACATCTAGGTCAACTGGCATAACATAGTTCATAAGGAAAATGTTCTACATCCTACTTTGCTGAGTAGCGTCTGGGGCGTCTGAGCTGCCATGTAAGGTACGTCTATTGGTTCCATCCTCTCCAGAGCAGAGGAGAATGAAGAAAACCAAAGACACAAGGAAAATATTAGTCTGAAGGACTAATGAACCACAGCTTCCAGCAGACTGAGCCTAGGAGAATTAGATGGTGCCCAGCTACAACCACCAACTGCTCTGACAGGGATCACAATAGAGGGCCTCAGACAGAGAGGGATAAAAATGTAGAACAAAATTCAAATTCACGCACACACACACAAATCACCAGACTTACAGGTCTGACAGAGACTGAAGGAATCCCCGAGACTATGGCTCCAGACACCCTGCTGGCTCAGAGCTGTGGCTACTCCTGAGGTCCACCTTTCAGTCAAAGACGACACAGGTCTACAGGATAGGCAATGGCACACATAAGGAATGTCCTTCTTGGTTCAATCAGGTGTGCAGGGCCAGGTGGGGGGGGGATGGGGGGACAAGGGGACAGGAAAAGACGGGAATATTTGACAGGTGGACACAGGAACCAGGGGTGGAAAGGGAAAGGGAGAGAGCGCTGAAACAATGCCAGGATTGCAACCAATGTCACAAAACAATTTGCGTATGGATTTTTAAATGAGAGACTAGTTTGCACTGCAGACTTTCACCTAAAGCACAATTAAAAAAAAAAAAAAGTAACTATTTCCATTCCTCAGTTCTTTTTCAACCTGGCTTACGACCTAAAGAAATGCATTCTAGTCAGCTAGCATGGTGTTCCATTTGTAATACTAATTTTATACCAACTTTTACAGAATATTTCTACAAATCTTTTGGTGTCATTGGCTCAAAAAAGTAACTGGATTTTGGTTATCCTTCCGAAGATCATAATTATAAATTTAGCTTTCTTTAAAAAAATAAAAACAAAAACTTCTATCTCTTGTCCGTTTGTGAGAGACATGTCATAATTCCTTGTTCTGACAAGCAAAGTCAGGGAAATACCAGATTTTTCTTTATCTATTTTTTTTTTATTCTTCCCAAGGGAGCCGTGGTGGCACAGAGGTTAAGCGCTTGGCCACTAACCGAAATGTGGGTGGTTTGAACCCGCCAGCCGCTCAGCGGGAGAAAAGAGTTGGCTGTCGGCCTGCTAAAGATTGCAGCCTTGGAAACTATGCGGCGGCTCTTCTCTGTCCTGTAGGGTCGCTATGAGTCGAAATCGACTTCAGGGCAGTGGGTTATTCTTTCCAAAGCACTGGCAAGCTGGGTTTAAACTTCCATATGGATTATAATTTGTCATTCCAAACAATGCTCTATTCTTCATTCATAATTTTTTTATTTGCTAATAAACAGAGTCAGTGCTTCCTTTCTTTTTTCTATAAAACGCAAATTCTCCCCAAACTCCTAGTTAGGTCTTTTTACTCTGTTGCAAGTCTGAAGGGACTGTACTCTTCAGCTCCATCTTGTGTAAGAAAACTCTGACTGCACCCTCAACTCCGCCCGAGAGGCGCGTCCACTACAGGGGAAAAGATGAAAAGCCGGTAACGTGATGTAGGCATTAACAGTAACCAAAAAAAAAAAAAAAAAAACGGAGCTTTAATTTCCTGTAGATTGAGAACTCAAGGGTCTGAGAAAAAGTGGAGGGTCTTTTGACAGGAACCCCAGGAAAACATGTATATTGATTTAACTGATAAATTCAAAGGAATCTGGAGAATTATACTTTATAATTAATACTGGAATATTTAGAACGACGTTCCCATTGACCCAAAGTTGCTGCCTAAATCCAGACTCATTTAAAAGAGCCAGGGAACCCTTGTGGCAGTAGTTAAAGACCTCGGCTGCCAACCACAACGTCACCAGCCGTTCTGCGGGAGAAAGATGTAGCAGTCGGCTTCCATACAGCCTTGGAAAACCTAAGGGGCAGTCCTACTGTGTCCTATAGGGTCGCTATGAGTCGGAATCCACTAGACAGCAAGGGGTTGGTTTGGGTTAAAAGAACCAAGTAAGAGCATTCTCCGAGCAGCTGAATTGTAATCCCCTGACGAGCTGCTACGGCAGAGTATCTTTGTGTAACGTCACAGAGCCCCAAGGAGAACGCCTGGAGAGGCTTTTGCGGGGCCATTCGGGGAGGGCAGGTGGTTAACATCGTGGCCGCCCCTTCTCGGTGAAGGCGACTGGGGCACACTGGAGTCGTTTCCGTGCTCCCCGGAGCACCCGGGAAACCCAGACCTCCTCTTAAGAAACCTGCGGGTCAGGGACGCCGAGCTCTCGATTATTGTTATAAACTTGATTACTTTAGGCCTCTGTAACTCTCTGAAGTTGCCGTGTGTCGTTTGTGCTGCCCCCGACCAGGAGAGAAGGAGCCCACAGGGTCCTTCGAGCGGGGCGGGGGCGGGGCCGGGGAGTGGGCGGGGCCGGGAGTGGGCGGGGCGCCCTCTCCGCTCGGGGCAGCGCCGGGCCGCGGGCGGGAGGCGGCGGCGGCGGTGGCGGCGCGGGCCGAGGCGCGCGGGGATTGGCTGGGGCGGTCGTGACGTCAGGCTGCCGCGGCCGGAGCGGTCGTTCGGCTCGGCGCGCCGCAGTCGGCTGGAGTGTGCGCCGCAACGAGGAGGTGCCTTCGGTCGTTCCGCCGTCCGCCGCAGTCGCCGGGCTGCGCCGCCTGAGCCGGGACGCGCCTCCGCGCTCCTCGCCGCCTCCACCCCCGCGGCCGCCGCCCACCTCGCTGTCCACGGGCACACCATGACGAAGAAAGACAAGAAGTCCTTGAACCAGAGCCTGGCCGAGTGGAAGCTGTTCCTCTATAACCCGACCACCGGAGAGTTCCTGGGGCGCACCGCCAAGAGCTGGGGTGAGCGGGCGGCCGTGGGGCGCCCGAGGCCGGCGAGTCCTGAGGGCGCCGGGCCGGTCGGGTGGGGAAGGCGGGAGCGGTCCCCCACGCCGGGGCCCCGGAGTCCTTACCGCCTCCGCCGCGCGTCGCGGCTTTCCTCCCGGCCGCCGACTCGGCAGCAGCGGCGGCGGCGGAGGGCGGCCCGCCTCCGGCGGCCCATTCATTGCTGCTCGGGCGGGCCGGGCGGGCCGCCACTCCACCCCGAGGCGGCGGGGCCCGCGGGCAGCTGCGCCGGGCGACGCCGGCTCCTTGCTCCGGGCGCCGAGCGGGGCGCACGTGCGGCGCCGGAAGCCGGGACCCCTGCTCGGAGCCGAGCCCCGAGCGCGCCGGGGCCGAGCCCCAGGGCCGAGCCCCGGGGCCTCCTTTGTACCGAGCCCGGCGGCCCGGAGAGGCCCTGGCGGAGGCGCCCTGCGGTTCCGGGAAGCCAGAGCGTGCCCCACGGCCGGGAGAGGAAATTTCCACTCCCGCCGCTATCTTGTGACTCGTCCACGGTGCCACCCCAGCCGGTCGGAAGAATGTGAGTGACTGTGTGGGTTGCATGAATGTGTAGCGGTGAGTTAATCACAGAAGAACATTGTACCCGACCGTGCACTTGGATTTGGACAGTTAAAAGACCCTGCAGAAGCTGGGTTCCTCCCTAATTTCTTTCTGATGGCAGAGGTTTTCTTCTTTGCAGTTTGCTTCTTTGGGGGAAGGTAAATACTGTCAGAACTGCACGTTTTTTTTTTCCCCCTGTGCCTTCAAACCATGTGAGTGGTGGTTGTATACGTTAGCGGTTTTTCTAGGCTCGAGTTCTTTGTTTTGTAAGAAATACTTAAACCATCTCTCACTGTGGTGCTTTTGTAGGGCGTCTTTTTTTGTGACAAATTACATAATGTTCGAATAAGGACTAGTGCTTTTTTCTCATACTTAAGTAAACTACTTCCTTTGGCCTTTTGGAAACTCTGGTGGCGTAGTGGTTAAGTGCTGCAGCTGCTAACCGAAAGGTCGGCAGTTCAAATCCACCAGGCGCTCCTTGGAAACTCTTTGGGGGCAGTTCTGCTCTGTCCTGTACGGTTGCTATGGGTCGCATTCGACTCGACGGCAACGGATTTGGTTTTTTGGACTTTTGGAAAATATTTTGTTGGTGGGTCTTGATACCTTTCTTCTGCCGACCTTTTGGTCAGTCGAACTCTTAACCGCTATGCCTCCAGGACTCCACCTTCTAGAGTGGAGAACGATTTGGGCACGACATTTTCCAGAATCGTGAAGAGACTAAATGAGCTATAACTCAGAAAGTAAACTCTTGCTGCATACTGAAATTGGCTCTTCCAGGGTGAAAGAGGCTTTAAAGTCCTATCAAAAGCTGAAAGGGGACTTAAGGGGCTTTTTTTTAGCCCAACCCCCACTTTAGAGATGAGAAAACATGAGACCAGAGAGGTTGTGATTTGCTTTGTGTAAAATTACATATTCCACGGAGCCACGAAAAGAGCCCAGTTCTCCTTTAACCCCAGTCCAATGGCTGTATTATTTTACCGATGCTTTGCTTAACTGTATGGTAATCACTCATCATTTTTTTTTAAAACGCTGTCTTTTGGGAACCCAGTAGTGTAATGAAGAAATAAATCTTGCATCTGGAGTTAAATGGGGAAAAAAAGATGACCAGTTAAAGAGTTTAGTTGCTTTTCTCTCCAGACTGCACGTCTGCTGAAGGGCTTTTTGAGTGCGGTAGGAGAGATTTATTTCTGTGGGCTACCTTCCTTTCCTCCTCCCCTCCTCAGTCCCTTCTCATTTCCAGTACTAAGTGTCATCAGCTTGTCTTAGAATGACATTTATTACTACAGGTAGTGCTGCTTATCTAACTTTTATGTCGGTAGAGATTTTATTGGGTATATGCCATTAAATAGGTAATGTGCACAAGTTATCAGAATACAGGGAAATGTATAAGGGCTGTAGAAGTAGTAGGTCCCCGGGTGGTGTGAATCGTTTGCACCCTACTAATAACGTAAAAGTTGGTCGTTTGCACCCCCCCAGTGGTGCCACGGAAGAAAGACCTGGTGATCCTACTTCTTTAAAGATTACAGCCAAGAAAACCCAGTGGAGCGGTTCTGCTCTAACATGTAGATTCGCCATGAACTGGAGTTTTCAGAGGTAGTACAAGTGAAGTTGGAATGAGTTTTAGGAGGATTAAGGCAAAACCTGTTTTCAAAATTGGAAATAAGCATTACTCTAATCAACAAACAGTAAATCTATGTGTTTATTGTAAATAATAGTAAACCAGCACGGAAAGGTACAAATGAGGGATACGATAATCCATAATCCTGTCCCAACCTGCAGGTTGTAACCTGCACAAGGGCATCCCTCCTGGGGTGTATGTGAATGGATTGGGGGAGGGGGGGTTCCAGGGGTGGTGAATCGAGGCTGAAATCCATATTCAGGTCACCAGGCTGTGTACCCTAGTGCCTGATTGGGTCGGTGTGGAGGAAGTACCTCGTTCTCATGCTGGTAAAAGCAGGATCAGCAAGGCATGTGCCTGTGGGGATGTGTCTGCCAGGAGAGGGTGCCTTTTTCTAATTCCCACACTGGCACCTCATTTATAGGCTAGCAGTGGCCTGATCTCATCAGCCGCAGACGCTCACTATTGACATTTTCAGTATATATCTTTCTGGCAGATTAAGAAATGAGCCTAACGTCTGTATATGTTTGTATTTTTTTTTTTCTCCTTACAAAAAGAGATCGTACGGTAAGTGTTGTTTTATAATCATCCGAGTATCGCGTGGGCATCTTTCCACGTGTATAAAAATCCGCGTCACCATCTTAGTAGCTGATTAGTATCCCGTTGTATAGATGGATACGCTGGTTTTATTTTTTAATTTAACCAGTGCATTATTTCATGCTGCTGGTCTGTCCTCCTGTTTTCTTTGCCCTCTCCTGTGCATTTTTTGCAAATTTATTTCCTTAGGATATGTTTCTACTGGAATTTCTAGATCATGTATAACATGTACCTTTTACATTTGAAAACGGTGTCGTCTTGAAAATTTCCGTCAACTTATACGCCATCCACAGTGTGTGGTAGTGTCTTATGCCTTAGTCAGCACTAAAGCTGTTCTTCCCTGGCTTGTTTTTTTAAAAAACATTAAATTTTGGTAAGACCTTTTAATTTTTTTAGCATAAGGGAAAAAAAAGTCTTTTACTTGTGCAAATTTTTTCCTAGTGTCTTTTGACTTTCCCCCTCTTCTCCAGTCATTCAGAAATTTAATTGAGGGGAGGGAATCTTTTTTTTTTCTTAAACCTTGTTAAGTTGCTGGGTCTGCTGTGTGCAGAGAAGGGCCTTCTCCCTAAGATTTCATAAAGACATTCATTCATCTAAGATGTTTTCTGGTTTTATTTTTTACTCTTAAGTCTTTGGTATGTTTGTCCCATTTTGATCTGGGGTTCCTCTCCAAGGGCATTAGATACCTTAAAGATCCCAAAGGCAGTTCTGCTGGTCATGGTTGTGGTGAAGTGAAAATATTGCACGTGACATCGCATTACCTTATTTACATAGCTGTTTTGAGTAGCTGCTTCATTGTGTATTCGGCTACTATCTTATGCTTGGTTATGACAGTTTGAAAGTGCTCACGTACACAGAAGTCACCTTATTTCATTTTCACCACCATCGTCTAAAGCAGACTGGGTAGGTGATGGAAGTGTGTGAAACCTAAAGCTCGTTTCTCAAGCTGAACAGTAAGTGTGAGGAATGACTAGTTGCTATTTTATGAAAACAGAACGGAGAAAATTTGGTACCTTGTGGTTGATGTTGCAGGTGTTTTAAATAACCCAAGTGCATTAAATGCAGTTAAAGACAAAGGAGTGAAAGGCATCTTAGAGATCACCTAGTGTTATTTAAATTGTGGATAGTGGGCCAAATTAAGTTTTTTTTAATAATGAAATAAAATTGTAAAAATATCAGTTTAACCTACCTAGTAAGTTTTTTCTATGTAAAGAAAAGTGTGGCTTAGTGAAGCTTTTTCTGTGTCTCGTGTATACCCATATCCCAGTGGAAAACATATTTCTTACTGTGACCCACACTCAAAAAAGTTTGAATGGCACTAATCTAACCCAGTGACCTCATTTCATAACTGAGACTATTGAACCTACAGATCTGATTTGCCAAAATTCACTCATTTAATTAGTGACAAAATCCTTGAGCTTTGAGACGCCAGAGCCAGAGCTGTGTTTTTTCCAACTGTGCCATGATGTCATTTAATGAGATCTGCTTCTGGGCTTCTTTAGAGTTCGTTATCTTTCTTGAGGCTCTCTGTAAGTAAGTCCTTTATGTTATGTTATCTTTGAAAACTTGACTTACTGATTTCCAGACGCAGTCGGGATTCCGAACCAAAGCTGTTAGAACCTATATTTTCTTCGTGCACTTTTTCTTTTATTATAGGGTCTCAAAGTGCCATTTTCTCAGAATCATCTGCTCCTGTTCTGGGCCATGTCTTAGTGAACGGTCTGCTTGGTAGATCACACATCATCCCATCTTGGGTCTCTCACTACGGGTGAAGGCAAATGTATTTATTTTCCCGGAGTCACACAGTTTTGTAAGGTGTTCTTTGTCATGTAGAGTGTGACGACCTACTAAAGAAACTTTACAAACTTCACTGAAGCATGCCCTGTTGGGGAGGTAACAGGACTTGTGTGCCCTGTGCACACGCTGTAAGTGAGGTCAGTGTTGCGTGCATTGGTGGCAGCAGAACACATACTGCAACATTACCCAGCAGGTGACAGCACTTCATGGACTTGGTAGTAGTGGGGAGGGGAAGGGACAAGTTTATTTGTTGGGTTACAGTTACCATTTAATCAAGGTAGTATGTACTTTTAACAGTGTTAAAGAGCACCCCTTCACAATAATTTGTGATTTCTTTGAAGTTGACTTTTGAATTTATGTATATAGAAAGTTCTTGTTGCTGTTGTTGGGTCCCGTTGAGCTGGTTCCGACTCACAGCGACCCTAAAGGACAGAGCAGAACTGCCCCATAGAGTTTCCAAGGAGTGCGTGGTGGATTCGAACTGCTGACCATAGAATATCCTTAGCTGTATGTAAAGAAATTCTTTAAAAAAAAAAAAAAAAAACCCACCCATCCTTAGTAACAGCTTCTCCATGATTTATCCTTAGGTTTGATTAAGGAGCAATCATTTTACACTGATTGGGTAATAGAAGGAGAAGAAAAAATTTAATTTTGAAAGATAAATTTATTATTCTTCTAATTATACATTTGAAGTAAAACTACCTGTAATCTTTAACCACTTAGAATAACCATTGTTAACATTTTAATTACTTTTCCTATATATAAATAAAATTTTTAAATGTGTACATTTTGAAAACATAGTTAGATAACCTGGTTTCATCTCTTAATGTTTAAGGGAAATGTTCTTATTTCTCTGTCTTTTTCTTAGGGGTTGATGTGCTGCTGGGGTATCCTGGGCCCTCTTTATCATCTCTCAGCCAGGCTGGCTCTTGTGTCTGTTGTCCCTATCAGAACAAATGGTACTAGTCTGCTGGCCAGAGCCAGAAACCTGGGGGTTATGGTCCTTTATATGCTCTTACCCCACTCTCTACTCTACCTTTTTTTTTAATTGTGATGAAAATATACACAACAAAACATATGTCAGCTCAACAATTTTTTTTTAGTGTACTTTAGATAAAGGTTTACAGAACAAACTAGTTTCTCATCAAACAGTTAGTACACATATTGTTCTGTGACATTGGCTAACAGCCCCACGACATGTCAACACTCTCCCTTCTCAACCCTGGGTTCCCTGTTACCAGCTTTCCTGTTCCCTTCAAGTTCCTGCTCTAGGGCTGGTGCACCCCTTTAGTCTTGTTTTGCTCCATGGGCCTGTTTAATCTTTCGCTGAAGGGTGAACCTCAGGAGTGATCTGTTTACTGAGGTGAAAGGGTGTCCAGGGGCCATACTCTCAGGGTTTCTCCATTCTCTGTCAGGCCAGCAAGTCTGGTCTTTCTTTTTTGAGTTAGAATTTTGTTCTACATTTTTCTCCAGCTCTGTCGGTGACCCTCCATTGTGATCCTTGTCAGAGTAGTCAGTGGTGGTAGCCGGGCACCATCTAGTTTTACTGGACGCAGTCGGGTGGAGGCCGTGGTAGATGTGGTCCATTAGTCTTTTGGACCAATCTTTCACTTGTATCATTAGTTTTCTTCATTTTTCCTTGCTCCCAGTGAGCTGAGACTAGTGGACTATCCTGGATGGCCATTCACAGGCTTTTAAGACCCCAACTCTCTACCGTTCTAACCACTCCTTTCCTGGTCCCTTCCTTCCTGCTCTTCTAATGTATAGATTGCTAAATGTATATTTTTCAGGCACTGTCTCTGGTGGCGTCGTGGTTAAGAGCCACAGCTGCTAACCAAAAGATCCACAGTTCGAATCCACCAGGTGCTCCTTGGAAACCCCCTGGGGCAGTTCTGCTCTGTCCTATAGGATCGCTATGAGTCAGAATTGACTCGATGGCAACAGGTTTGGTTTGGGTCTTTGTTTTCTCTTCACCTTTTTCCCTGGCAGTTTCGTGAAAGTGTTGCAGTGATCACTGATAGATTTCACTTCTGAACTGACATCTCTCAGATTCCAGGCTCCTGTTTATTTCCAGTTGTTTCCTGCATGTCTTACAAACTTGAGAGTGAATCTGAGATGGAACTCCTGAGCCATGTACATCAGCTGGTGAACGCGGCCCGTGTTGCCCGCCCTGCACTGAAGTTCCGTCTTACTCCTGCATTTACTTCATCATCCTTCCTGTCATCCAGGCTGTAACCCTGGCCAAATCATGCCAGCTCTACTTGCGCAACATCTCCTGAATCCGTTTGTGACCCACACCCCCATCCAGTACGTCAGTTATTTCGGGAATCTTCTTTCACCTATCCACCCCCTTCTTCCCCCCGAATCTTGTGAAAGCGCACATTCACATGAAGCCCAGGCTGCTCCGTTTTCCTGGCATCAGAATCCCAGCCAGGTGGTTACAGTTCCATAGCCCCTAACACTCCTACCCACCCTGTTCTCACATTGGGCTCTGGCAGTGCCTGTTCTTACAAATTCTCCAATTAAAAAACTTAAAACACCAGACAAAGATCTTTTGGAACTTTTTCAGAGTTGTTCTAAGTTCAGCTAAACCATTGGCTTTAATCAGCTTAAAAAAGCCCGTCCAACTTTTACTTGTCGCTTAAAAAGAAAGTGTTGTGTTGTTGCCTCTGGGGAGCGTGGGCTCTTAGCTCCTGAAGCATCTCCACAGAGACCCGAGGAAACAGTCTGGAATCGTGGTGACCTAACCCAGTGTAGTCTCACCGTTGTCAGATTGTTTCTAAGGCAGCAGCTTTGATCATGCTTCTCTCCACACCCCAAAACAATGTTTAGATTCCCACTGTTTTCAGAAAACCAAAAAACCAAACTTGTTGCCGTCTAGTCAGTTCTGACTCGTAGCGACGCTATAGGACAGAGTAGAACTGCCCCATAGGGTTTCCAAGGAGCGCCTGGTGGGTTTGAACACCTGACCTTTTGGTTAGCAGTCAGAGCTTTTAACCGCTGCGCCACCAGGGCTCCCTGTTTTCAGAAAATTTAAATAAATTCCAAACAGCCTGGTAGTTCAGGCTCATTATTGGCTTTGAGCGAAGTTTCCAACTTTATAACCAGTCGTTTGAGACCTTACTCTCTTTCATACACCCCATGTCATAGCCAAATCGGTGTATCTGTCTGCCTTTTGTCTGGGCTGCCCTGCTTGTTGCTCTCCGCCCACACCTTTTATTGTCTGCATTATAATTTCTTCACTATGTCAGAGAGGTAGCTTGAGTACCAGCTCTGCCATGAGCCTTTGCCGATTCTTCCAGGTGGGATAACACCACTTTACCTCATAAAGCACCTAAAACTTTCTGTCCTGAATTATAGCTTATATATATTGCTCCTACTAACTGGATGTTCTCAGAGAACAAGATTTACGTGTTATTTTTATTTTATATCCCTGTAGCAGCTAGCACTTAGTAATAAGCACTCACTATTTCTTAATGAACAAATTGTCAGTTAATCAGTTGCAGCTTTGGAGGCACTGATTCCTTGGGCTCAGGTTGAGGGTATTGTGGATTCACTGGTGTAGCTGCACACTATTAAAGCCTTATTTAGGGAACTAATTGTACATAAAGGTGTAATTAACTGCCTTTAGCTCACCATGACTCTGTCCCCTAAACTTCCAGTTCATTTTGAAGTTTCCAGATAGGGCACCATAGTAAAAATGAGCCTGTTGGCATATATATTTTCACGTGACGAATCTTAAAAGTACTTCCATCTAGTGAGAAGGGCACCAGACTAGGAGTCAGAATACAGACTACAGTTGTCATTCCACGTCCCCATCCCAACTTAGATAATGCATTTCACATCTCTTGGCCTTTGTTTCCTTTATAAAGGAGAAAAGTTGTATGAAATAGTTTCAGGTGTCACTTTGAAATTAAAAACAAAGTATATAATGCTTTAGGCAGAAAATTTTTTATTTAAAGGACCAGATAATATTTTATGCTCTGTCGCCACGTGGCCCCTGTTACAACTACTCAACTCTGCTGTTGTAGCTCCAATGTATAAACAAATAGGCCTGGCTGTGTTCCAGTAAAATTTTATTTACAAACACAGGTCGTAGCCGTAGTTGGCGAGCTCCTTTAGAAGTTAAGAGTTAGTAGTTAGTGTAGCCTGTCCCAAGAAACCTGAGCTAGTTTGAATGGGATGTGGACTCTTAGCTTTTTTCTGTTCTTGTAACAAAAGTAGCACTATTGTTCGAATTTTTATAATACAGGGAGTAATCAGTAAATCCACTGTCATCCTCAGCTTCTTCCCTGGGTAACCACAGTTACCCTTTTAATACTTTGTAAAACAAAATATATGGCATATCCACTTTGGATAAAAGTCTTGTAGTTTCTTATGAAAGTAACATACACTTACCCCTTGACCCAGCAGTTCTACTCCTTAGGTATTTACCCAAGAGAAATGAAAACATTTGTCCTCAAAATGACTTGTATAAGAATGTTCATAGTACCTTTATTCATATTAGCTCCAAACTGGAAACAGTCCAGGGTCCATCAGTAGGAGAACAGACAAACCAACTGGTATTGCCACACGATAGAACACTACTCAGCAGTAAAAAAGGAACTGATCCATAAACCTTGGGTAAACCTGGAAAGCACTATGCTTTGTGGAAAATGAACATTACCCAAAAGAGTACATATCATGTGATTTCATTGATGTGAACTTCTGGAACAAGCAACCTAATCTACGCTGGGGGAAGAAACAAAAAACAGAATGGTGGCTGCTGCTGGGCTGAGTGGGACAGGAATTTGAGTGGGAAAAGAGGCATGAGGAAGCTTTCCAGCGAGACAGTGATGATTGTTACAGGGGTTTGAATTACATAGGTGAACACATTTGTCAAAATCCATCTAACAATATGTCCAGAAATTTGTGTATTTCATGGAATGTAAAATTTTTTTCTCAGTTGCAGTTAACGATATACATAAAGTGTTTAGGGGTGAAGTGTACTAACATCTGCAACTTTGAAATGGGTCTAAAAATTAGACAGTGAATACATATGAAATTAATATAATAAAATGTTGTAGAATGTGTGTGGGTTTATGGATGTTGACTATATTTCTCTTCAACATTTTTGCAATTGCTTGTAAATATTTATTATAAGATGCGTATGGAATTAGTAGGAATATGCCGTTTTATCTCCACAGCCCCTCTCCACTACTACATGATAGGAAAACAGTATTTTCTGAACTTATGTTTGTTTTTTTATTGTGTTTTAAGTGAAAGTATACAGTTCGAGTTAGTTGCTCATAGAAAAATTTGTACACGTTGTTAATGTGACCCTAGTTTCTCTCCCTATAGTATGACAGCACACTCCTCCTTTCCACCCTATGTTTCCCATGTCCATTCAACTAGTTCCTGTCCTTTCTGCCTTCTCATCTTGCCTCTGGACAGGAGCTGCCCATTTAGTCTCATGTATCTACTTGAGCTAAGAAGCACACTCTTATTAACTATCATTTTATGTCTTATAGTCCAGTCTAATCTTTGTCTGAAGAGTTGGCTTTGGGAATGGTTTTAGTTTTGGGCTAACAGAGTCCGGAGGCCATGTCTTCCAGGGTCCCTCCAGTCTCAGTCAGATCATTAAGTCTGGTTTTTTTATGTGAATTTAAGTTCTGCACCCCACTTTTCTCCTGCTCTGTCAGGGACTCTGTTGTGTTCCCTGTCAGGGCAGTCATTGGTAGTAGCTGGGCACCATCTAGTTCTTCTGGTCTCAGGCTGATGGAGACTCTGGTTTATGTGGCCCTTTCTGTCTCTTCAGCTCGTATTTTCCTTGTGTCTTTGGTGTTCTTCAGTCTCCTTTGCTCCAGGTGAGTTGGGAGCAACTGATGCATCTTAGATGGCCGCTTGCTAGCTTTTAAGACTCCAGATGCCACTCACCAAAGTTGGATGCAGGACATTATCTTAATTAACTTTGTTATGCCAGTTTACCTAGATGTCACCTGAAGCTATGGTCCCTGTAGTATTTCCTGAACTTGCTTTTTTCACTTAGCATGTTCTGACCGTCTTTCCATATTGACGTATGTACATTTGCCTCATTCCTTTGAATTATCGCGTAGTACTCCATGCTGTGGATATGTTTGGGGTTCATGTAATCTTTTACTTTGTGATGACTGCTTAGATGGCTTCCATTTTTTGCAATTAAAAATACAGCGCATATGTGCAACTTCCCTAATCTAGGGAAGGTACTGAGAAGAAGTAGAATTGTCAGGTTGTGTATGTTTCTTTTTATTCGTAAAAGATTGTCTTCCAAAAAGCTGTACCAGTTTACATCCTCCAGCAGTGAACAAAAGTACCCGTTTCCTTTCAACTTCATGAGCACTGAATATTACTACTCCTTAAAAATTTTTGCAAGTTTGATAGGATCCTGGTATCTGATTGTTATAATTGGAAATTTCTCTGACAGCTCCTACTGAGTGTATTTTTATGTTTTCTCATTTTCCATTTCTTTGAAATGCCTGTATATCTTTTTCTTTTTTATTGCTTGTATTCTGTTGGTTAAAGGGAATTTTTGATACACCATGAATGTCTTTGTTGTATGTGTAAATGTCTTTTGCAGTCTCTTGATTATCTTTTTGCTCTCTTGTCTCTTAACCATTGTTTTTTAAATTGTACTCATTTTAAATTAACAAATATTTAAGTCTTTCATAGGTTTTTCCTAATCACATATCCCAACATATATTGAATATTCTGTCATTTCTTTCCTACTTTGAATTGCCAACATTGTTCCATGCTAAAGTCCATTTCATTTGCATCTTTTTGGGGGGGATATTGTGGTGTTAATCTGTATTTATTCATGTGCCATTATCATACTGGCTTGTGAAAGAAACCTGTGAAATTTGTGTACTATCTGCCAGTTTTGGCATTATGATAGTGCCAGCATTGTAAAAACCACTCAAGTAACTTGGAAGAGCATACCAGAAAAAAAAAAAAAATTGTAAGATTAAATAGTCCTTGAAACTTTGGGAGAACCAACTAAAGCCATTTGGACTTAATGTCTTTTTTAGAGTTAGAGCCCAGTTTACTTTTTATAAAAACTTCAGAAAAATTTATTTTCAAAAAAAAAAAAACAACCAATTTTCAAATTTATGAATTGAAAACTAGTTTTATTGGCCCAATTAAATGCTTTTTAAACCTTGTTTCCATTAATTTGTGCTTTTATCTTAAATCTTTCCTACTTTCTTGGGATTTATTTTATTCTCGAACTAAAAATCTGGCTTTTTTTGGTCAGTCTTCCTTGTTTTTTTAGTGACTATATTTAAGGCAGTGGCTTTTCCTTTGAGTTCTGCTTTAGCTACATTATTCTGAATTTGGAAGTAGTTTTATTTCAGTTTTTATTCTTTTTAATCCAAGGGTTGTTTAAAAATACATTTTCTAATTTTTTTTGTTGTTAATATCTGATGTCTTTTACCCTTGAGTTTAAAGAATGTGGCCTCGAGTGTGTTTTTTTGATTCGTTTTGGGTTTGTAATTTAAGCCATGGTTGGTTTGGGGTAATATTTCAAGTTTGTAAAGAGTAGATTCTCTGGTGTCTACGAAGTTAACTGTGTTGTAGAAATAAGTACTGTCTTTTTTGTTGTTTATCTCTTTCTGGCAGAGGTGTGTTTGTAGTTCTGCTTTTGCTTTGTGTATTTGAAGCCACTTAGCATCACAGAGGTTCAAGGCTGTTACGCTGTATCTTCATGTGTTTCATTTACATTTTATTAGGATAAAATGTCATCACCACATTAATGCTTTTTTATTTGAATTCTCGTTTGCTTACAGTAACAATGCCACATCTACGTTGTGTTAGCCAAGACCTACTTTATTTTTCCATCTGTTTATCTTCAACCATTCTGTTTTGTTTTTAGGTTTGTCTTGTATAGATAACATTGGGTGGGTTTTTTAATTACTATTTTTATGCATTTTAAATTTTTTTATTTTATGTGTCATTCTGAGGCTACTTTTTCCCTCTCAGGGTATTTGAGATCTATTCCATTCCTTTTTAAACTGCTGCTTATAGTTTTCTGTTATGTTTCTCTTTGTCCTCTTCATGGACACTGTTAGCAATGTTCTGCTTTTTTATTGCATGAGCAATTCTTTATCTGGAAATGTCCTTATTTTGTTTTCTTGATTGATCAGTCTTTTAGTTTAGTTTACACTTGCTTCCCCTCAATTTGGGGGATACTTTTTTCATTTTTGGCTAATGAGAGATGTGATGTCAGCCATTTTTCTGTATTTAGATAACGTGTTTTCTCTCTTCAGAATCTCTAAAAATTCTTCTACGTGACCAGTTTGTGTCTAGGAGTAGGGTATTTTCTGCTAGTTTTCAACCATTCCAATCTAGACACAAGCTTTTTATTTTTATTTATTTTGAGCATCCTCCCCATCGTATTCCCTTTTCTTGTGGAACTCCTGTGAAATCTGTTTACACTCCTGGCTCTGTCCCTGTGTCTCAGCAGTTGTCATTCATTCCCTCTCTTTGCCTTGGTTTGATCTTCCAGCTCACCTGTTTCTCTTTAGCTTGGCCACTTGTCTAGGTTAGCCAGTCTGTCAAGTTTTTGCTTAACAGTTATGCTGTGGGGTAATTGACATATAATAAATCGTATGTATTTATATTTAAAGTGTACAGTTTGAGTTTTGACGTGTGCATACTCCTGAAATTATCGCTCTAATCAAGGTAATGTACATATCCATTGTCCTCAAGATTTCGTCTTGCCCCTTTGTGATCCAGCTCTCACCCTGTCTCCCCAGCCTGTGGGCAAAAACATCTGCTTTCTGACACTTTAAATTTGTTTGTATTTCCTAGAATTTTAAATCCGTGGACTTGTGTGATATGTACTCTTCTGGGATGTTCTGGGTTCTGTCGACGTTTCACCCGTGTTCCCTGTGCATCAATACGTTGGTTTCGTTGCTGAGTGGCGTCCCATCGCGTGGATGTACCAGGTTTTTTTACTCATCTCTGTTGCTGGTCATTTGGGTTGTTGACAGTTTTTAGTGATTACAGATAAGGCTGCTGTGAACACTCATGTACATTTCCCCTTGTGCACGTGTGACGTGGTTTCGTTTTCCTTGGGTAAATTTCCAGGAGTGGATTGACTGGGTCCTATTGTAGGTGTGTGTTTTACGTTTCCGAGAAATTGTCAAACTGTTTTCCAAAGTGGCTGTACCATTTTGCATTCTCACCTGCAGTGTTTTGAGTGTTCCGGTTGCCCCACATCCTCACCAACGCTTGGTATGGTCAGTGTTTGGGTTTTTTAGCAGTTCTGCTGTAGTGGTAGTTGATGGTGCTTTTAATTTGCTCTTCCCGCATGACTAAAGATGTTGAACGTTTTTTCATGAGCTTATTTTGCCATCCTAGTATCTTTGGTGAAGGGTATGTTCAAATCTTTTGCCCAGTTTTTTAAAGTGTGTTTTGTCTTATTGTTGTAAGACATCTGTATGTAGTCTAGATACAAGTCCTATGTCGCTTATGTTTTGCAAATATTTCCCGCCAGTCTTTGGTTTGCCTTTTCATTTTTTAAAATACAATTTATTTAATTATTTGTTTGTATAATATAATTTTTAGTAATGGCTGTTTAACAAGCAGTTTGCAAAATTCCTGTGAGCTTTGCAAAAATTCTTGCAAGCTTGTTAGTCGTTTTTCTTAAATGTCTGGATTTTTTTTTTTTTTTAGTTTGACTTTACTCTGGTTCATATTCTTTCACTTTATACTGTGTGTTTTAGTTATGCTTTTGCTAAAGTCTTACTCTATTTATTGTTATAACTCAAATTTTTCAGGTGTTAGTGACTTTCTTTGTTGAGTTTCATTGGAATAGTTCCTTCCAGTGCTCCATGATTTTGGTTGTGTGCTCTTCCTCTTTGTATTTACACTTTCCTATTACAGCCCATGGGGATGGGGTAGCATGTTTAGCCAAGAGCTGGTCTAGGTATGGAGGCTTTCTAGTCCTTTAGGTTTTCTTTCACGAAGCCATTCAAGACATTGCCTGGTTTTTCAGCCCAAGTACCTTGGCTCCCTGTTCCCACATCAGCGTATATGCTGCTGTGGCTGCTGGTTGCTTGGCATCAGGGGCGTGTATGGATTGGGGGTGGGGACAGGGCCATACCGTACTCATCTGATGGCTCCTGCCAGTGTGGCTCTCTTCGGTCACTTTGGCCTTAGTCCAGAGCCTTTTCCTGCTCACCATCTTTGGTGAGCCAACTCAGATACCATTTTTGGGAGGGCTTTGATCAAATCCCTTTCTTTTTCTTCCTGCTATGGACAGTTGGTTTTTTCTTTTTCCCCCTTCCCTAGCACTTGATGTCTGTGTTGAATGTGTTGAGGGAATGGATGTCCAGGTCATGATGAAGCCTGGTGACTTCTCCCTGTGCCCAAATTCTGTGCGCTGGACAGAGCCCATCTCTCTTTCCCTGGATGACAGAAGGTAAACACTGGCCAGATTTCTTGCTACTTAGTTTCTTCTTTTATAGAGCCTGCATGGATCAGACCTCATTTACAAGAATAGTCTTTGAAAGCCAAGTACAATTGATTAGATTAAACTTTAAAGTTTAGGTTTAACCCTAAAACATAGTTACATACAGTGTCATTCCAGAAATGTTACTGGCCTTTTGACTTTACATTGACTTTTATTTTTCTTTCTTTAGTGTGAGTAATTAGCATAGCTATCACTGTTAACCTTTTTTTCAGATGGGGTTAGAAATTAGGAAACATACCCAAAGGCACACAGCAAAAAAGTGGTCAGGCCAGGATTTGAGCATAAAAGTCTGGCTCTTGTAGAATCCATGCATATAACCACCCTGCTGCACTGCCTCCAGCGAAGCTCTGTCTTACCACCCATCCCCTCATCAAAAACAAGAGAAGAGGGAAAAGGGATTTGAAAACTGGGCTTCTCCAGAAGCAGAAATGGGAGGGGGAGGGAGACCAATGCCTACGTTTGGGAGGAACAGAAGCTTTTACTCATTTGACAGTTCTGTCCACTGATTGCCCTTCTCTCCAGAGCGAGAATTTAGCAGTAACTTTTTGGGGGGGGCGGGGAGGGTAGGGGGTATGGCTGCTTCTGTACTGTTTGTTAGAAGAACAGTGTGATGATACAGAAATACAGATTACAGCGTTAAGCTCTGTATTTATTTTAGTTTTGATTCTGTTGACCTTAACCAGACCATTTAAAATACTAGTGTTTCTTTAGAATTTAAACCCTTCTTGGTTTCTCTTTGGCTAATGATTTAAGGTAATTCTAGAATGATTTTAAACTTAGGGAACATTAATAATATAAGCACTATTGAGTCTATTGTTTCCTGCTTATATTAAGCACTGTGGCAGACATGGCACACTGAACAGTTGCCAAACACTCTACCCTTTGCTAACCGAGGGCGCCCCCAGTTTGATTCCTGTCATGTGTTAAGCCCACCAGCAAGCTGCATCCGAGTAACTCAGTGCAAGTTTACTCTCCGAAAGGAGCGGCAGTTTCCAACTTGTTTTTATTTTCTGGTATTTTTTTTCTTAGTAGGGAGAGGGGGAGATTAAATAGATAAAAGCATGGCTACCCTTGTGAGTAGTCTTTCATATATGGTATTTATGAGATTAATTTTTAAATGTTAGGTTTGGGTCCTGGCAGAAGGATCTCGTTCAAGCCCCACACTTGCTTCATTGTGGGAAATCACTGTTGTTTCAAACATCAACATGACGGCTGTTAATACACAGCGTCAGACTCGGGACCTGGTTATTAATATGTGTGAGTAGTTCTTTACTACGTGCCTTCACAGGAAGTTTTAATGCTTTCTTTTTTTTTTTCATGGTGTGATGGTTTTTTAGAAAGCAGAATTGGACACAACTTGTAATCCTGTCTGCTGTATATTTGTTTGCTTGGTAACTGTGTTATAAATTTCATTTACATTATTTCCTGGGAATTTAAAATCAAAATTTTCAAAATGGCACGTAAGTCTACTTTGAGACAAAAATTAAAAGCATTTAAAAATAATTAACCTCTTCTCGCTTTTGTTTCAGACTTTATTATCATTACTATGTATTTGTTATTTAAACAGTTTATTATTGACTGCAGGGGTCAGCAAGCTACTATGGCCCAATCCACCCATTTTTAAATGACGTTTTATTGGAACACAGCCACGCTCATTATGTTTATGTACTTGCCGACCTCTGGTCTACTGTATAGAGGATTTTATCTGTTAGTTCCTACAAATATCTAGATCTTAAAGAACCTTTCCTCTCCTATATTTCATTAGGTGGGCATGTGGGCTTTGCATGTGTTTTCATTTCCCTCTGTAGTAGCCGATCACTCCTTTGAGATTGGTCTTCCTTTTCTTTTTCTGCCACAGGGTCGCACTGTGTGGTAGGGAAATGATGCTGTCTGAAGGTGACATCTGTCCTCCTTTCTTCCTTCTGTCCTCTCCCTGTTTTTGGCGTCTGGTAATTGGGGGGTGGGATTACTAGCCAAAACTGAGATTGCTCTAACCATTTTCCCTTTACTTGGAGAAAAAAGGGGGGAAGTGTGGTTTCCAGGCCTGCAAATGAGAAATAAAGGTTATCCAGCTTTTGGCACAATCTGTTTTAGGGTCATAGGAGTGTTTTGTGGCCTAGGGAGCTACTCCCCAGGAAAAAAATGGATACATACAGAAATATGTTATTAGCACAAATCTTAGAAACCCTTTGAAAGTAAGGTAATGCTTGGGTGGAAGGAGAAGGTTCTTAGATTCCAGGTCAGCAACCCCTGCACTTAGCCCCTCTGCTAGGAATAGAGTCAGGCAAACAAAAGGGGTTAATAAGACTGGAAAGTAAAGTGGATGATAATTCAGCTCTGGGGTATTAAATGTCCTTCACTCTTGTTGTATCTGGGAGTTTCTTTAATACCCTTAATTTTAAACATTTAAGTACAAATGCGTGACTTTAGCAATATATTCTAATATGTAATCCTGATGGTGACCTGATGTTAGTTAGAACTTTGACTGTAGACATTTGAGAAGATAATTGATTTTAAGTGTTCCAAAAATAAATCATTGGCCCAGGAATAGTTACCTTAGCGTTTCCAAATTGTGAAGAGATTAAGCCGTTGGTGTTGACACTTGCGTCTGCGCAGCCTTGCTTTGTGCCTAGCCACAGCGTTGTGAAGGGCCCCTGGGGTGCTTGTTTCCAGACTTGTCTACTCTTCACATCTGCATGAGCCTTCCACTTGACCAGTGTTTCCTAAACTTAATGTATTGAGTACCATCTTCATGATTTTTGCATTATCTGCGCATTTCCTGGTTATTCTTTAAGTCAACTCACTTCTTGAAACTTAAATTTATGTAAATAATTACTGTCTGAATTATGGGTTTGATAATATTTACATGTTCCTTTAAATGGCAAATAGAAAAAGGAACATGTAAATATTGGGTTTTTGGTCTGATCTAAAATCATCTTTCTAGAGGGCATCAACTTCATTTTGGGAAACACTGTCCTATGGGCTGGAATTTTAAAGCTCTCACTTTGAGCCAGAGTAGGAGCTATGGAAGCTACTTGTACTTTGAATTGCCAGAGGAGAGGAGGGGATTATGGTGGATGTGTGGGTGCTGCCTGCTCAACTATCCCTTTGCTTGGGCAAATTCACGTGTCCTGGATATGTGGATATTTGGCTATGTGCATGGCGAAGCTTGCGATCAAAGCCTTGCAGTGGTTGGTTTTTAACCTACCTCTTACACACACGTGTGTGCGCACGTGCCTGTACGCGCACTCCTATGTGTCTACATATGTGCAAATTTCATAAGTTTATTTTCTTTTTACAGGTTTGATCTTGCTCTTCTACCTTGTCTTCTATGGGTTCTTGGCTGCGCTCTTCTCATTCACAATGTGGGCCATGCTTCAGACTCTGAATGATGAGGTCCCAAAATATCGTGACCAGATTCCCACTCCAGGTAATTGTGTTGCGGTTGTCATGGCCTTTAACAAAATTGGGTTATAGTTTATCTTCACCATAAATCTGTGTGTGTGTTTTAAATAATATTTAGTCTTCTCTGACATCCCCACAGGCATATGACAAAGGTAAATACAGTTACCGCTCAAGTCTCATTCTTTTTAACCTCACAGATCTGAAATGTTAATGTATTAGGATTTAGGCAGTAGAATGCTGTAAAAAAATGAGTTTTCTCTTTGTCCTGGGAAATAATGAAATTTTCAAGGTAGATAAGTGTAAATTTTACAGTTAGAACGATGCAGTGCTTACAGAGCTTGACACAGCCCAGCGTTCACATAATTGAATGTGTAGCCATGACCCCATAAATCTGTTTTATATAGCAGATAGAAGGTAACCGTGGGGTTGGTTAACGTGAAGGTTTTGATTTGTTGTGTAATGTTTAATGCTGACTTAAAGGCCTCCATGTTTGTGGACTGATAAATCTTAGGTCCTTTGTCAGTAATAAGCAGAAATGAATATTGAGAATTATAGTGAAGCTAAATTTAATTCTAGTTATGAATGCCTTTTATGAGTATTGTGTAGCAGTTTCACTTTACCTTGAGTAATTATAAGGTGTGTATTTCAGTTCTAGCTCAGGGACTAGACCACTGGTCTTGTAAATCCATGCTTCATGGTTCTAATTGCTTAGGATGGACATGATAAGCAGTGTTAAATACTGACACATCATTAGAGAGTAAAATGAGTGTATTTTTATATTTAATTCCTGTTCATTGATTCTCTTCAGGTAAAAACAAAATTCTTCATTATACTAAAGAATATAGTGGAGAGAAATTTTTAAACTGAAATACTTGTTTAAATCACATTTTGTACCTCCTGATTTTATTCTTTAAAATAGTCAAATAGTCTTTGAATGCCAACTCTGCCTTCATTAATGGTTGGAAATGGCCCTTGTCTTCAAGGTGTTTATAATTTTTTAGAGACGAAAACAATAACATGCAGAACTCCAGTGTTTTAATTCCTAAAAATGTGAAAGACTTCTAGAAGTTACAGAGAAGAAAAGACTCTACATGGAGGAGTGGGGCTTGGATAGCAGGAAGGACGGACCATCAGACCAGGGAAGGTGGACCTCCAGCAGGAGGTTTCCACCTTGAGCAGTGGTTCTCAACCAAGGGCAGTTGGCTCTTCCCAGATATTTGGCAATGTCTGCGGATATTTTTGGTTGTCACACGGCAGGGCAGGCCTAGTGCTACTGGCATCTAGTGAGTAAAGGCCAGGGATGCAGCCAGGCATCCTACAGTGAATAAGACAACCCTCCATAACGGAATTATCAGGCCCAAAATATCTGTGGTGCTGAGGTTGACAAACCCTGACCTAGATCCTTGCTCACAGCATGGACCTCCGAGCCTTATCGACAATCAGACAGCACCGATTTTTCCCAATGCTTTTTTCTTACAATTTATTCTAACTGCCTTTTCCTTTGCAGTGAATACTGATTTGTGTAAACATCTTGAATACCTTTCTGTTATCTCTTTTAAGTTTGTTTGACCAAGTATCAGACTAGCACCATAATAATTTTTCTGTTCTTTCTCACTATACCCCAGTTTTCTTTCTGTCTAGACTAATTCTAAGATATTCTTTCTCTTGCTCCTTAAATTAACTTTTTTATTGCCTTTGAACGCAATTTGATCTATTTCAGAAGTATTAAACTTTTTTATGATTGCATGAAAAATAAAAGCAGTAAAATATGTGTTCAGTATGTTTAAACTGATTTCCTTAAAAGTAGTTACAAGCGCATTGTAGTTAAACATGTATCATTCGTTTCATGCACACACACACAAACACAGACATATGCACGTGTATATATGTATATTTTTCTCTTCATGAAGAGATTATGGGTAATGTTTTTCTTTGTACTTGTATTTTCTAAGTCTTTTTACAATAACCATATTATTTTTAAGTGGTGGTTCCTGAATATGTTTACACTCAGTAAAATAAATGTTAGTTTTAAATTGGCATGTGTCACTACATATATGTACTTATGACAGGAATACATACCATTTGCCTCCCCATCTGTGACCCTACAGATGCATGCATGTACACAACGTGGTGCGTGCGTGCACACATACACACATTCTCATACACCAGTAGAGAGGAGAGAAGAATTGCGTCGTCTTCACGTTCTGTTGTTTTCTGTTTGAGCAAGCCAAGACTTCATCTGGAATAAGTAAAGGTACTGTGTTGCAAATGCAGCTGTGCTCCATAGTCCTGCCCAGGTTTTTTACATAGCACTTCAAACAGGCTGTTGAATAGCAGGTACAAGGGGCTACAAGAGCAGGTACTGGGGCGGCAAGAGCATTGCCAGGCGAGATCTAAATGAAACCAGTATCAGAAATTCAGTTTTAGGCGTTCAAGGTGTTAATACAGTTTTTTTTCTAGGTTGAATCATTTTAAAATTACGTTAGAACTTATATAAAGGGATGTCATCAATTTTAGAAACCATAGGTAGTTTCATGTTTTCCTTAAAAACTTATCTGATTTGGAAATCTAGATGTTCAGTGTTAGGTTTCTTAAAGTTAGGTGTTTGTCTTAGTTTGTTAGTGTTACTGGAACAGAAATAACCACAAGTAAGTAGTTTTAAAGAACAGAGTTTTTTCTTGCACTTCAAGAGGCTAAAAGTCCAGATTCAGGGCTTCCCTCTGTCAGCACTGGGGAAAGACCCGTCTCTTTCAGCTTGTTCCTTGGCGATTGTCACATGGCCTCCGTCTTCCATTGTGTTCCCTTGTGCTGCTCTTTATAACTCAGAAGTGACTAGACTTAGGGCACACCTACATTAACATTACAAGAAAAGCTGTTCCCAAAAGGGGTTACATCCAAAGCTATAGAATTTAGGGTCCTAGTACTACTTTTCAGGGAACATGATTCAGTACTTAACAGTGTCCTTACACAATTATGTACAAGCTGCCTCAATTCTTTTATTCTACTTGCAGTATATATTATGGCTTATTTCTGCCTAGTAAAACCTTAGAAATAAAAACAAACATTTTAGACATGGATGGATGGTCAGAGGATTTTTTTTTTTTTTTGATTAAATACTTTTACAGAGAAATCAGGAAGTTACTGATTTTATAGTGATTTGGCAGTAGGCGGAGTTATAAGAAAAAATAGACGGGGTCATCCAAATCCAAGTGATTTGCTGTCTGGATGTGCAGCTGAATGGGGAGTTTAACTAGGGGCTCATTTGTGCTTGTAAACATGGCAACACGGGGATGTGGTTCTGCCTCCTTAGGTGGAGGTCAGACATACCTCCAGCCTACAACTTTTTTTTTTTTTAACAATTCTAACACCTGCCGTCCCTCCCGCAGCACTCAACTTCTCCGCTGCGTTTGATAATAAATTGCAGTGGCCACACAACACTCACAGAACATACTTTCGATTATGGGGCTTATTAGGGAAGTAACAGGTTACAATCCAGAATCAAGAATGACTCAGGATACAGGTCTTAGGTCAGGGCAGTTTCTTGGCAGTGCCCGCAGACAGGCCTCCCTTTCTTCCCAGGGCCTCTTGGGCTTGCTTCTGCCCTGCTAAGGTAAGTGTCACAAAGCTCTTTAACTCCACTGATAAGTGCCTCCTGCCCGAAGGCAGTAAGCTCTTTTGCTCTGAGGTTCGGCAGCCTACTATCACTGCCTTGCTCCATGGGCCAAAAGGTTCATCATGCTCTATCACACTGCTCCCCTGGTTCTGCTGCCACCCTTTCTCTGCCACTGCTTGTCACCATCATGTGCCATCTCTGGTGTTACAGCTCTCACTCTCTCTGCCTCCTGGGTCTAGGAGGTTCTTAGCTCAGGGACCCTGGGCCCAAAGGACGCACTCCACTCCCGGCTCTTCTTCTTCATGATAGTGAAATTCCCCCCTTCTGCCTCTGGGATGGCTCATCTTAAGCCTAGCAGGAGGGCAGAACTGACCTGTCCTCTCTCTAGGGTTCCATACACGTTATTTGCATGGTCTCACCCAGTCATTTGGTGGGAATTACAAGACCATGGCTAGAAAGGCCATGTAAAAGCAGTCTACCGCACTGCAGTGCTGAACGTAGAGTAAGATTGGCTCTGCCATTTAGGAGTATTAGTTCATATTTGAGTAGCAGATCTAGTTTAATTCTTGAACCATGAAGATCAACACAGGCAAGTGTTTAGGGTTTGAAAGAAACTGGATGTGGCCTAAAAATTAGTGCCTGAGCAGCAATTTTAATGAAAGCTAAAATTGGGCTTTTTACTTGTATATTTTCAGATTCATTGCAGGGAAGATTGTCTCTAATACCTGTACTATGGGGAATGCTTGGAGAATAATGAAAATATTAACATTGTTTTTAAGCCTTTTTGCAAGGCTGGAGAAATAATATAGACCTAATCCTTTTTATACAAAGAGATCGTGTAATAAAGTTGGAAACCTGAATGTGTTTCTTACTACCTTCTCCTTGAACCTTGGCGTTTTTTAATTATAGAGAAGTGCTTATTATTGAAGGAAGGCTATTTAACCATAGAGGTAAAAACGTATGTTGTCAGGTGCTGTCAAGTCAAGTTTTCAACTCATAGGGACCCTGTGTGATAGAGGAGAACTTCCCCATAAAGTTTTCTAGGCTGTAGTCTTTACAGCAGCAGATTGCCAGGCCTTTTGCCATGGAGCTGCTAGGTGGGTTTGAACCACCAAACTTTTAAGTTAGTAGCTGAGCACTTCAGAAAATCTATTTTTATGAATGTTCCCGTATAGTTGTAATTTTAATAGCGAGTGCTCGGACTTTGATTCACTAAAATCTTTTCCCATATATTAATGACAGTTTGGCAAAATTTAAAAAATATTCTTTGATAAAATTAATGTGGAAAATATAGAATAAAACTTATATCTTTTTATAAGAAACAGTGATTATCATTAACTGTAGATGGTCACATTTACAATCGACTCGACGGCAGTGGGGTTTTGGGGTCACATTTAGGAGAGATTTCAAATTGGTAATTCAAATTCTGAGGTGGTTTTGATGATTGGGGTGTTCTTTTGCTTTAAATGTCTGTACCTTCGTAAATAAGGAGCTTTGGTGGCACAACGATTAAGTGCTCCACTGTTAATGAAAAGGTTGGCCATTCACACCCACCCAGCAGTTCCATAGGGGAAACCCACTTGATAGCACCTAACAACAAAAGCCTTCATAATTGGATAATGGTGGGAAGTTCTTGATAATGTCAGCATACTATGGACATAGTTTTTTATATAATTGAGACCTGCTTTTGAGGGACAAGAGTGAGGAGAAAAGGGAGTTTGATACACTTAATTTTCCCGTTTTTTCTTTTGTCTAACAGGACTTATGGTTTTTCCAAAACCAGTGACTGCGTTGGAATATTCGTTCAGTTTGTCTGATTCAAGTTCCTATGAAGGATACATTAGAGATCTTGATGATTTTCTAAGGCGTAAGTATGTTTTCTGGGAGTAAGTTCAAAGATTTTAGTTATGACGAAAACCAGCACCACGTTATGATTGCTTTTAAAAACATCATCCTTAGAGTTTATTTTACCTGATTTCCTGTTAACTATAGACAACCGAAGAAGAGTTGCAAGTAAATTTTATAATTAGTTGAAGACTATTCCAACTTAGGGAGAGACATAGGGGCCTAACCCTAATGGACAGTTGGTTTGATTTTTCCACCCATCTTTTAGGTACACTGAGTAAGTTCATTGATGTTAACATTTATATCTACCTTAAAACTAAAAGTATTTGTTTAGTAGAACAAGTTGGGGGGACCCTGGGTGGTGCAAGTGGTTTGCATTTGGCCGAGAACCTAAAGGTTGACAGATCAAACCCACTCAGCAGTCCTGTGGGAGACAGCCCTGGCGATCTGCTTCTGAAAATCAGCCAATTAAAAACCATGTGGATCACAGCATTCTAATCCATAACTAGTTGTGGAGATGGTACAGGACCAGGCAGCGTTTGTTCAGTTGTGCACAGGGTCGGCAGGAGTTGGGAGGCTGACTCAACAGCAGCTATCAGCAGTTATTATCTGAAGTCTGTGCATGGTTTACATTAGCGTTCATTCCCTGTGTGGCGTAGTTCCATGGGTTTTTGACAAGTGTCCACAATTACAGTATCATACAGAATAATTTCACTGCCCTAAAAATCTCCTGTGCTCCCGCCTATTCATTCCTCCCTCATGTCCCCCTGCCAGACCACTGAACTTTGTAAGAAGCCTCCAAACTGTCATCCAAAGTGTCTACCATTTTGCATTCCCACCAGCAGCAGTGAGAGTCCCTTTTGCTCCATTTCCTCACCAAAACGTGTCTGTTTCTCACCACCTCCATTGCTCCTTCCCTTGCCCCAAGCCACTGTCGCCACTTAGCTGGATTACTGTAATAGCCTCCTAACTGGCCTAGCTCCCTGCCACTTCCCTCTTCTCTCCAGCCCCAGTAGTCTACTTTCAAAAAGCAGCCAGTGTGATCCTTGAAAAACTTGGGTATGTTATCTTCTGCTTAAAAGCCTCCATCTTGGTCACTGTAAGAGCCAAAGAACTTAACAGTGGCCTACTCAGTCTGGCCCCCGCAGTGGACTGTAAGCTTCATGGGGGTGGCAGCAGTGCCTTTACCATCTTATCTGTTGGGCCTAGCACATAGAAGAGAGCTTGCAGAAGATGGAAGCTACAGCTGGGGCTGCTGCCACCTAATGGTGACAAGAGATTGATCTGCAATCCATCACTTTAGAGCAGTCCACAGGCGTTAAAAGTTCATTGAGCAAGCTTAACATTCCTTCCCTAGAGTTATCTGGTAATCAGGGTTGCGGTTTTTGCCTTCGAAGAACATTGTCCCAAGCATAGTATATTCTTGGTTATTTTGAGTCTTTTGAGCTGGTCAATCTATGCACACACGTGTTTCCTTTTTAGCATACGATTTGGAAGAGCAGAAGAATCTCACGGCCTGTACCGATGGAGTACTTTTTGTACAGGAGGGCCCTGCTTATAGGGCGTGTCAGTTTCCTCGTCATTTACTTGAAGAGTGCAGCGGCCAGAATGATGCTAACTATGGCTATTCCGGAGGCAACCCTTGTGTCCTTGTGAAAATGAACAGAGTAGGTACATACTTTACTGCTGCTCCACTTTAATATCCTCTGGTAGAAACCTGGCAGATATTTTTAGACTGTTTTGGTCACGTTAATGCCTTCCTTATTAAATGATACCTCAATTTGGGGTTAGCTTATTTAAGAGGCTAGCAGTGATATTGATCTTCAGGGGGAAAAAAGTTAATACAGTAAAAAAAAATTGGTTTATAAGAGTTAATGATAGATTAGAGAGTAAAGTAACTTAAGCTTTTCCTTTTGGAAAAATGGCTACAAGCATAGATTGATGCTTGAGGGATGGGTGTTCTGGTTGCCGTACCTGAAGTGTGGCTTTGTTCATGTTCAGTGGCCACCTTTGAATCTCGGGTGAATCTATAAAGTTTTGGCTACCTTAACCTTTTCTGAGCTATTTCGTAGCAGCACATAGTTTCTTAGTATATGTATATGTAGTTAAACAGTAGAAATGCAAATAAAATCCTAGTCTAATGAGCTCAGTGAGGTATTGCAGCTGTAACCAGAGTTTTACCATATTGTGCAGAAGGGGCACCTGAACTATACAGCCATCGTTGTTGCTAGGTGCCATAGAGTCGATTTGGACTCATGGTGACCCCATGTGACAGAGTAGATCACCACCAGGTCTCTATTCCTCAGGGTTGCTGGATGGCTTCAAACTGCCAACCTTTCAGTTATCAGCCAGCCATTTACCCATTGCTCCACCTGGGCCCCTTATATAGTCATTAGCAAATTAAAAAGCTGATGTCCTCTACATATAAGTGATAACAAGTTAGGGTATTGTATAAAAGAAGATGCTTTCCTGGTGTAATGAAATGCCTTCTAACCCCTGTGCCTGGCTGCCTTATGAATGTTGTGCTACAGTGTTGTCTTCTGCTAAGTTGTCCTGTTGAGGCCTGCAAGGCCTCCCTTCAAGTGCAAGGCCATTCCTGGTCATTTACTTGGAGCAAAGGCAGATTCTTAAGCAGGTGTAGACCTGTCAGGAATCATGAGTTCATCTATCACTATAGTCACCATTAGTAAGCAAATTGCTACCATCCCAAATAAAATTAAAACCTGGGCCTTGTCAGGTTGGCACTGCTAAGTAAGGAGTTTGGCTGAAGTGCCCAGATGACGCGCCAGCAGCCTCCTTCCTTCCCCTTAGGGCTCTCACACAGGGCCGCCGTGGACAATGACCACTTCCTGTTGGTCCCATAGCACTGTAGAGATTGTCCTGAAACATTGCCTGACACACAGCAGGCTTTCAGTATGTGATTAGTGGAATATTTCAACAAGACTTTGTTAAGAATAGAGGTTAGCAAAGGCAAAATAAGCTGAAAGTACAGGTATTTACCAACTTACAACGAGGGTCCTTTCCAATGACTCCATTGTAAGTCGGTTCTTAACGTAAGTTGACTACCTCTTTTTTTTTTTTTTTTTTAAGTTTTCATTATTATCGCCTTTTATTATCAGTATCTTTATAAATCCTATCTTTATTTGTCTTTGGGTGTTGGAAGCATTACATACAAACTTAACAGGCTCAACACCAGGCGCTTCCTGCTTCTCCATTCGTAACGACGGTCGTAAAGTTCGTGATAACTCAAATACATCGTAAGTCGGAGACTACCTGTAATGTGAAATTAAGGAGCCCTGGTAGCACAACGGTTAAGCGATCTAACTGAAAGGTTGGCAGTTCGAACCCACTCAGCAGCTCTGTGAGAGAAAGGCCTGGAGATAAGCTCCCGTAAAGATTGCAGCATAGGAAACCCTATGGGGTGGTTCTATTCTGTAACACACGTGGCTGGTTTGAGTCAAAATTGACCCTACAGCACCTAACAGTAGCAACAATGTGAAACTAGATACCTAGTTTATAAGATGAATTAAGTAAAAGTTTATTCATTTGTACAGGAATGCTTTTTGTAATACCAGCCATCTGGGATTGTCCACACAAACACCTAGATGGGTGGAAATCTATTCCCAGTACAGGACCAGCCTTCTGAGTTTCTTTTCTTTCTCAGAGGTCTCTTTGAATGATAAGGGTCTGAGCTTATGTTTGCCGATGGGGCTTTGGCTACGGAGAGCCACGTCAGACCACACAGGAAGCAGCTGCCCTAATGAGAAGCACGCTCAGTGTAGAGGGGCTTGGGGTCCAGCGGAAGCTGTTCCAAAGCCATTGCACAGGCAAGGGTAGTTAACTGCTGTCGAGGTGATTATTTCAGTTGCAACAATTATTTGTCTTTTGGGAGGAATTTTGACATTTACAGACATTTACTTGTAAACAGCATTTGCATTCAGAACCCAAAAAATCCCCTCATGAAATAGATGCATAAAAACCTGTCACCACTCATACAGAGTTATTTGTACCAGCTGCGTACATGGAGATGGCCTCTTCACAGAACTGAGCGGTGTTGTGATAGCCGTAAAATGGAGTTCTTTCCAAATGTATGCATTTTGTGGAACAGATAGAGGTAAATATGGCAAGGCTCTGTTGGGTATATGGAAGAATACACATTAGGGATTATGACCTAATTAATATATTTTCATCAGGAATAATTTGTGCTTCTGTTATGCCTCTGATGCGCTGAATATTTACATTAAACAATTTGTTCACATAAATAATCAAATTTAAGGGTTTTTGTTCCTTGTTTTAAGGGTAGCGAAGTGCAATGCTGTGGTTAAGTCAGTTCTTTGGTAGTGGCTTTATTTTCTAAATTACCCCGGGACAGTAATAAGACAGCTAGTGGGTAAGATGGAATTCTCTAAAATAAAATTAAAGGAAAAGCCAGCCATAACAATGTCAATACCTAGAGTTAGTGCTAACCACAGCCCCTCCACCTCTGATCCCCAGCAACAGAGAAGGAGGTTCTGTTGTGTTTATATGTGATGTTTAAATTCATCCATGTTTTTTAACCTTAGATAATTGGATTAAAGCCTCAAGGACACCCAAGGATAAAGTGTACTCCAAAGGTTAGTATTATTGAAAAAATAGCATTAGGCTTCTGTTAATGCTTTGGTATTTTCTAAGAATACTTTAAAAGTTTAATGGGTTTAGTCATTTTTTCCTTCCTGCCCCATTTTTAAAGTCTTCTCTAGTGCCATTCTCGGAAATGTAAAGTTATACACCACACTTTTGTGGGTAGCCCATCTATCTTTGCTAAAAACTTGTTTTCCACGTCTGTTTGACTTCACATACGTTGCCCTTACATTTACCTGTGCCATACTTCATCAGTTCTAAGAGTCACAGTTACTTTTCCAACTAAATACCTCGGAAATTGCGATTGGCCTTATAACTGATGGTATCTTAATAGTCTATCGTAAGATTTTTTTTCTTTCTTTCTCCATAGCACGTAAAATGGGTGGTAACCGTCAGTAGCACCTGAGGTTCAGTGAATTATGGTACCTTTTCCTTGAGGTAGAGGCATTGTTTTCCCCACCATCTCTATTGTTGTCCAGACTTCTGTGCATTTTTCATCTCATAACTTGTTTTGTTTTCTCTCCATGCTGCAAATGCAACTAAGACAGATATGTAAATGATGGGTAAGAGTTCTGAGGAGAAGCTGTCCATTGTAAACTTCATTTTATCATTGTGCTAAATATTAACATGCCAACTGGACTTGTGTGTCAGTATTTTACTTGAAATGTTATGTTGAAATCACTTTTAAAGTTGTTTTTGAAAAGAATTGTAGTTGCTGTTAGCCACAGGTGGATTCCTCACTTGGGCAGAAACTTTTTTGTAGTGGTTCTCGGCCTTGAACATACATCGGGATCATTTGGAGGGCTTATTGAACCGCAGATGGCCCAAAGATTCTGACTCAGTAATGTCTCTGGTATGGGGCCCAAAGCTTCTGCATTCCTAACAAGTTGCCGGGTGATGCTGATGCTGCTGGTCCAGGTTACACACTGAAAACTTTAGAGTATTTGGTCACAGAGTTCCTCAGGCTTGGGTGCCAGACCCCAGTGCGATAGAAACACCCATTTCAGGGTGGCGCGCCTGTGTGCAGGAGCCTGTGCCTTCCCATGTGAGTGGGCTACAGAGATAGGCCTGGGATGGAGACCCCGTGAGGAAAACATGCGTACACGCACACACACGCACCGCACCCATTCAGGCCATAAAGGGCCAAAGTTTTGCCTTCGCAGTATGTATGTAGCCTTTGCTTCCAGCATAGCTGAGAACTGTTTATGAACAATACAACTTTCATGGTTCGGATTTCAGTTTGCTATCCCTTTCGCTTTGAAGAGATGGGCGTAAAGGACAAGGAAAAATCAAAATAGGTGGGAGTGTTTTGTGTATTTATTTAGTTGTGGAATTTTTTTTTTACTCTTTTAGAAAAACAATTGGAAGAAATGCTTATAAAATTTTGCGTTATACTCCTATACACAAAGGAGTAGCCAGGTGGAGGTCATGAACTTCAGAGGCGTGTCCCTGTAGACCAGATGGGTGTATCAGCCACATATGAACATAATTGCTCTTTGCCATTAAATTTGTCTACGTGAGGGGTTTTTAGCTTGCTTGTCTTTTATGAATGCACATGTCTTTTATTTCATCTTGCAGTCTTAGCAGTTTGATCTGCTGTCATTGTTTTTATTTGAGTTAGAGACCTGAAAATACAGAAACGATGTTAACAGGGCGTGGTCTTAGAGGTGGTCTTTTTATATCAGCTTAAAGGATGATTCTGTAACATATGTAGTATTCTGATATATGTCATTGTTTTTTCCATAGTCTATTTTCTTACTACAAATTTCTTTCTAAATTTTCTAAAATGACTCATGTTCATTTTAGAAAGTTTAGAAAAATGCACAAGAATTTTTTAAAAATCTACGAATGCTACCCAGAGATAACCAGTGCTTAGAACACTTCGGTGTGTGTGCTTCCAAGTCCTTTGTGGGTGATGGTTCTATAAAACAAAATGCATTAACTTTTAAACTTTGTTCACAGTGAAACTTAGTAATTATCAATAGAGTCTTGGAATGAATTGCTCTTAGTTTCCAAGGAAATGTCGTCTGTGTTCTGAGAAAAGCATAACATGGATGCTTCACGCTAAAGTATCTCATCCTTATTCAGATAATGCATTTCAGTATTTTACAATTTCTACATGTTTATTTTTACAGAAAGTATAAAATACAAGTTAAGGGAAAAGCCTGCTGAGATTATAGTTTAGGTAGAAACCAAGATAACAGTTAAAATTTGTCACACTTGAGTGATCTTGAGCCAGTGACCTTGACCCTGAGCCTCAGTTCCCTTCTGAGGCCTAAATGAGGTGTAAATTTAAGTTAAGTGTGGTATCTGCTAAGAAGTAAACACAGAAGTGCTCAATACATGGTTATTAGGTTGGAGAAATGTTAAATTTGATTTTTCCTTTTGAAAGTAGTTTACTGTTTCTATAAATGACTTACTTTAAATCACACAGGGCAAAAGTAAAAGTTATTTCCAATTCCATTACCTAAAGAAAATCTCTTCACTTCAGGGAATGTCTCTGTGTTTCTATGAATTAAGCTCAAATATTAAGGAAAAATAGTTTAAATAAAGGCAACTAATAAAGAAAAGCACTCATGTGAAAATTTGCCTCTGATCTAAAATGCTATTTCAGATTACATAAAAACTTTTTAAATTAAGGAGCATCAATGTAGGATGGTGTCGATTAGTGATTGAAAAATGTCTCCTTCAGTTTATCTTAGACTTCTTATCTCCTGCTCTTTTCCTGTATCCTTGATTTGGGTTATTGCAAATTGTCCTCTTTGTGGGGGTATCTTTCGGTTGTGTAAACGGGTAAGCCCTGGGGTACTACCCAAAAGGTTGATGGTTTGAACCCACCCAGCTGCACCTCAGAAGATAAGCCCGACGATCTGCTTCCTAAAGGGCACAGCCTTGAAAACCTTATAGAGCAGTTGCACTCTGCACACATGGGGTCACCCTGAACTGGAACTGACTCAAGGGCAGCTAGCGGTATCATTCCGTGCTTTGCCCTGTCTTGCCCCTGCCTGCATCTGTATATTTCTCCTTCCCACCCTATCCGCACCTGCTGCTCCGTGATCCTGAAACGACAGAGGCAGTGAGCCAGAGGTCTCCACAGTTTTAGTTTTGCTGTGCTGTTTTGTACGTGCTTTCAAAAATAAAAATTAGATTATTCAAATCTAGAATTCATGTGTTACAGTAATGTTTTATTTTAATTAATCCAGCAACCAAAAATGTGCCACTTATTTAATTATTGTAGTCTATTTAGTCTCCACTAAGTATGCATTACAGTTACTAGAATCAGGCCTGTTTGAAATGCACTACGTGAGAATTTTCATAAATTGTTCATAACGGTAATATTAGGTGCCACCAAGTCAGTTCCAATTCATTAGCAACCCCATGTATATTGCTTTTCATAATGTTTTCACTGGCCAGTTTTTTTAGAAGTAGATCACGAGGTCCTTTTCCTAATCTGTCTTAGTCTGGAAGCTATGGGTGACCCTGCTGGTATTTGAAATACCGGTGGCATAGCTTCCAGCATCACAGCAACACGCAAGCCACCACAGTATGACAAACCGACTGAGTGGTGGGTACCAAGAATACTAGAGATAAATAACATGAATGAATTGGACCATAGATGCTGATTAAGTTTGTGTATTTATAGTGCTTGTCAGTTTTTCTAACTGGAATATAATTGCAGTAGACGCAGAGTACTTGATGATTCACATATGTTCATAGTTATTCATGGGAAAGATGTGGTATTTAAATTGATTCGGAAGTCTTTTGCTTGGGGTACCCTAAATTTTCTGTTGGTGGCATCATAGTTGCCCTCTGGGTGGTTTTGTCGTGGTAGTTAGTCCCATGGAATTCTTGGACCTGCTGCCTTCCAGGCCTGAGTGCTACATTCTAGAGTGGCAGCTCGTGGCGGCCGTTGCTTTCCAATGTGGAAGCACCATGTCTGATTCACATCAGGAAAACTTCAGCCCCAGCCTCGTGCGTGGCTGCCTTCGGTGGCCAGAGAACTGGCCTTTGGTAGTTTGTGGGGGTGGATAGGATTGAACGGCAGCGAATATGGCTGTGAGTTGAGGGGACACTCGGGGGAAGGGCCTAGGGTGTGGCAGAAAATGTAAGAAGAACCAGGGCTGTTTGTGTCGAGGGTCTAATTACGTAATATCTCCAATCAAGATGAGCAAGTCTCTTCTAAAAAATAACACTTGTAATGAATGTAGTGCACTGGCATTGTGGTTTCTCCACTGTCTTCATAATTAATAGTTTTCATATAACCACTTTTTTTTTTTTAATCTAAAAAGATTTTCTTTTGCTTTCACCTATAGGATGAACAAGTGGCACTTGTAAGAGCTTATCCTTCCCAAGGATTTATAGACTTGAAGTATTTTCCATATTATGGAAAAAAGCTGCATGTGAGTATTTAGACATTCTTAAGTGGTACCGAATCTTCTTGGAAGCAGGCACGTCTGTATTACGATACCCCTGGTCTGGGCTGATGGCAGATGGAGATCCCGCACCTACCATCCAAAGCCCAAAACCCAAGCAGATAAATTAAAGGATAGTTATTTTTTAAATACCATTTCTCTTTCTTTATAGAAGTAGTGTGTGCTTTTTTAGGGAATGTAGAAAAGTAAAAGAAATAAGAAAACTCATTGCCCAGACGTAACTTTATATTCTGGTATCTTTCTTCTCTAGTTTTTTTTCTGTTTTATATAAATACATACACACACAGACACACACACAGACACACAGACACACACACTGCTCAGCTGCTAACTGAAAGGTTGGTGGTTTGAACTCACTCAGCTGCTCCGTGGGAGAGAGACCTGGCAATCTCCTGTAAAGATTATGACCTAGAAAACCCTATAGGCAGTTCTACTCTGTCATATTTGGGATCACTTGGAGTTCTAAATCAATTGGATGGCATCTAACAACATACATATATATATATGTGTGTGTGTGTGTGTGTATATGTGTGTATATGTAGATATATATTCATATTGTGAAATTAGGATCATACTGCTGTGTGTACACCTTTCATTTTGAAATACTTTCAGGTTTACTCTTAAACTAGACTAATACAAAGAATTGTACCCAGATTCAGATTTCCCAAATTTTACTTCATTAGGCTAATCATATTCTCTGTATGTATACATATATATGTATGTATGTGGGTATGTATACACATACCTCAGAACCATTTAGAGGCATTATCTTATGTAACCATGATACAGTTATCAAAGAAAATTAACACTGATACAGAACCGTCATTCAGTTTATAGACCTTGTTCAAATTTTGCCATTCTTTCTAGTAACGTCCTTTGTAGCAAAAAAAAAAAGTTTTTTCCTTGTCTAGAATGTCACACTGTTAACGTCTTTAGCTGCCTTTAATCTGTAACAGTTCCTCGGTCTGTATTTCACGTCCTTGTACTCTTCAAAAATGAGCTCTGACCCTTTCTTGGGTTTGTTTTTTTTTGTGTATGTTTGTTAGAGAGTTTTTTTTTTTCCATGATTAGATTTAGGTTGTACGTTTTTGTCAGGAATCCCTCAGGAGAATTGTTACATCTTCCTCCACATATTCTCTCAGGAGGCACATAATGTTGACTGTCACCATCATTAATGGTGATGCTAACCTTGATCACCGGGTGTTAGCCAGTTTCTCCTCTGGCAAGTTTGTCTCTTTTTTCCTTTGTAATCAGTGAATATCTTAAGGGAGAGACTTTGAGAGTTTATAAATACCCTATTTCTCATCAAACTTTTCTCCGACACTTTAGAATTCATTGATTCTTGCCTGTATCATTTACTAGTATGATTGATCCCAAATGCTGATTTTACTGATTCCATCTTTCTTTTTTATGTTTTTTCCCTAAATTTTGTTGAGAATATACACAGCAAAACATACACCAGTTCAGCAGTTTCTACATGTATGACTCAGTGACATTGACTACATTCTTTGAGTCGCGTAACCGTTCGTACCCTCCTTTTCTGAGTTATTCCTCCCTCGTTAACATAAACTCACTGCATCCTAAGGTTCCTGTCTAATCTTTCAAGTTGCTCTTGTCAATTCGATCCCATATAGATGGTTCTGAAAAGTGCATAATGCTCAAGGCAGACATTTTTACCAGTTAAGCTAAGTTAAGGTGACTTCAGGGCCTTTTTAGATTTATTAATTGGCATTCTCCTCTTAAGAGTTTTTCCTTCTGTTCAGTATCAGTATGGACTCATGGATTCTTTAATTCAGGGGTTATAATCTATTAAAATCATTTCATTTTAATAGATGCTCAAATTGTCCCCGACTAGTTCAGTAGTGGACCTTCAGGTTGGCTCCTTCTCCTTTTGACATGCTCCCATAATTCTTTGAGCGTTTCCTTACTTTCTGGCACCAGAAGATGTCCCTGTCTCAACTTGTCCTTTCCGTACCACAGCCCTGGAATCAGTTGTGGTTCCTTTTAGTGAAGAGTTATATTTAGCATGCACAACGAAGCTAAAAAAAGATGAATCTTTATGTGCGAGACTACACAGCAACCATAAGTAAGGATATAGAAGACCTAAGTAACAGTCTATAAGATAGGTCTCCTGCATGTTTACCAAAGGTAATGCCCTATAATAAAGAAAACGTATTCTCAATCACACATGGAGTGGTCACAACAATTTATCATGTATTAGGTCACAAAGAAAACAGGCTTAAGTTCCATAAAGTAGAGATCATATTATAAAATTATTTTCTAATTGCAGTGCAGTAAAATTATTTTTAAAAGATCCTTCCACTTGGAAAATTAAAAAATATTAAACAGCTCTTCAATGAAAGGGAAAATATGAAACAAGATTATAGAATGTTATAATAAAAACAACATAATCACAACCTATAGGATACATTTAAAACTGTGATCACAATTTATACTAATTTAAAGCAGGAAAATTCATTTAAAACTGTGATCACAATTTATACTAATTTAAAGCAGGAAAATTCAGACACATACTTTTATTAATAAAAATGAAATATGAAAATAAATGAATTCTATTTCCAGCATTTAAAAAAGCAGAGTAAATGAGGCAGTGAGTAGAAAATGATAGGCCTAGTCAAGTCTTGGGTTTATTTTTTTCTTTTCATGTACGGAATAGACCAACCCTTGGTAGAGAGAACTGTAGCTGAAATTACTATAGAGTTTTAATCAGTGTATTTTCCTTTACTTGCCAGGTGGGGTATCGACAGCCAGTGGTTGCTGTTCAGGCAGTCTTTAACCCTAACAATACCAGGAAAGAAGCAACATTTGACTGCATAATTGACGGATCACCCAACCTAAAAAACAAGGATGATCGTGACAAGTTTTTGGGACGAGTTACGTTCAAAATCACAGTGAATGCATAGTATGAGTAGGATATCTCTACAGAGTAAATGTTGTGTTGTCTGTCTTCATTTTGTATCAGCTGGACCTGCCATTCTAGAATGACGAGACCACCTTGGAGAAAGGTGGGTGGTACGTGACACTGGGGTAACACCGTAGTGTGCTTCCAGATCACAGTGCTCAGTGTCCTCCGAAGCAACTGCCTGTTGCCTCTGCTGCCCTTTGACCCAGCGTGCAGACGCCATTTTGGGGACTGGTAAATACCTGCTTGAGACCATGTACAATGGGGGTCGTGACCTGTTTTTATGTGGTTTAATTGCCAAGTGTCTAAAGCTTAATGTGCTGTGCTATGTAAATATTTTATGGATTTAACACTGGTTAACTGTCATATTTTGATGCCAACACAATTTTAGGGATAAAACGATAAAGGAATATGGTACCCGACCAACAAGTGACTTGATAACTGCGACAAATGTGGTGTGTGGAGACCTTTCGAGTGTGTGTGTGAGAAGGAAAAAAGAAAATAAAAGTGGATTTGAAAGTGTTACCTTGGATTTTTGTAAACTTTATTTTTTACATGCTGAATTAGTCCGTGAGTCTTTTTGACTAAGAACACAAACTTTTTAATGTAAACCATGTTAAAAAAAAAAAATACTGCTGGATTATTTTTAGTGCTGGAACCAAATCTCTTACAGAGCAACTTAGGCCATAGATGAAACACAGCATCTTGAGTTTAGCCAGTATGAATATGCACCTAATTTTTTAAATGAAATTCAAGTCTTAAAATTTAAATTGTATGATAGTTTGTGAAATATCTTGTTACTGTTTTTATTTAGCAGACTGGACCCAAATAAAAATGTAAATTGTGAAATATCAAAAAAGTTGGAACTTACTGAGAGCTTCAGACCAAGCCACAGAGTTTTCTATGAGCATTCTTTGGTTATAGTCATGAAATACTTCTTCCTGCAGTCATAGGTGTGTCCTTGGTGTGATCCTTTGTCACAGTACCCACTACTTTCTCCTCTGCTGAGAAAGCTCTGCTTCCTCTGTGACCTGTTTTTTTTTTTTTTTTTAAATAGAAAGGTCGGGGGAGCAGATAGTCTTGAGTTTTTCTTGTAGATTTTGGGGCAGCTGAGGCCCAACCCCACTGCCTGGAGAATGGCTGTTTGGAGGAACACGAGTACACTGGGTGTTCTGGCTAGGCTGGCTGGGCCTCGCTGGCTCCAGTCCACCTGTGGCTGCCTCCATGCTCAGGCAGTGAGCACTCAGCCCCACTGGGAGCTCTGCTTGTCGCTGTCTCAGAAGTTTGCAGCTGACAAAAGTGATTCTCACAGTTGGTATAAAGCAAACCAACACTCGTGAAGATGGTGCAGGACCAGGCAACGTTCCATTCTGTTATATGAAAGGTGGCCGTGAGTCAGCGGACTTGATGGCAACTAATAGCCTCCTTCCTTTTAAGCCTGTTAATAGGGTTGTAGGCAGAAAAAAAATCAAAAACCCCTACCTTTTTCTCTCCACGCCCCTCTCTACAGGCGATAAGGATCAAGCAATCCTCCAACACACCACGGCAAAACCGCAGTTTCATGTACATGCGGTTATCAGTTACCAGGAACTACACACACTGAAAACTCTTCATGTAACACTTTCCTCACACACCTCAAAAAGAGGGTGGGCATTGGGGAACCAATATTCATTAGATACCTACTACATGTGGGCACTTGATTTTCTCGTTTAGTCCCTACCACCCTGAGGGGTGCCATTACCCTCATTTTATAGATAAGAAAACTGAGTTCAGGAGTTGAGTAAGATATCTAAGCAATTAAATGTAGACCAGGATTTAAAGCCAGTGTTCCGTCCCTGTCCCTCCAAAACTAACGGTCACTGATTTCATTTCAATTTGATCCCTTCCGCCAGACTTCTGCTAAGTTCTGCTCACAGGCTGTAACTTTAGTGACAGGAAGTACTGTTATATTTGGATTTTGCTAACAGGGCAAACTAGCCTTTCTTGCTAGCACCATCACATAGGGGGAAATTACCACTAAGAAAGTACAACAGAGCTTAAGTAGATAGCCTTTTCTACAGAATAAGAGATACACTCTAACACAGTATGAGACTGAAGCGTGTATGTCCAAAGCAGGATACATTGAGGTATAATTTTGTCACCTACTGTCCACCAAAACGATCAAAATAAAATACACAGAATGTTTTAAAACGTTGGAAGCATAAGACCGCTTGGAAACCTAACGAAACGAACCCACAGTTTTCCTTGAGCTAGGAATATGCTTGCTTATTTTAAATATCAGTTTAACAGGTTTAATCTTCAGTCACTAAATAAAAATAATGGGAGATTCAACTGCCTGGTCTTCAAAGTTGGTTGTGCTTAGTCCTTTAAACTCAAAAAACCAAACCCACTGCCGTAGAGTCGATTCCAACTCAGCGATCCTGTACCAAAGCCAAACCAAACCTGCTGGCTATCAAGTGCAACTCGTAGTGACCGTATAGGACAGAGAAGAACTGCCCCATATGGTCTCCAGGGAGCACCTCGTGGATTTGAACTGCCAACCTTTTGGTTAGCAGCCATACCTCTTAACCACCTCTTAACCACTATGCTACCAGGGTTTCCAACAGAGTAAAACTCCCATAGGGTTCCCAGGGTCCTAAGAAGCAGACTGCTACCTCTTACTCCTGCAGAGTTATTGATGGGTTCAAACAACCGATCTTTTGGTTAGCAGCCAAGCACTTAACCACTGTGACACCAAAGACACCAGGGCTCCCTTTATTTAGTCCTTTAGTCCCTTGTTATTCAAATTGCCATCTATGGATCAGCAGCATAGGCATGACCTGGAAGACTGTTAGAAATAAAGCATCTCAGCCATACCCTAGACCTACAGAAGCTGCATTGTAACAAGGTACCCAGGTGATTGGTTTGTGGGCACACCAGCATTTAAGAAGCTCGGCTCTACTGAGGAAAACCTGAAATATAAACATACTCAACTGTGTTTATTCATCCAAGTTAAACTGTCCTCTGCAGACCCAGCTTCTTCCCACACTCCTGCTCCATACGACACTTCCTTTCTCTTGGGGTGTTTTCACAGAAACAGGTTTTGGAGAAGGGAGCTACCTTTGAAATAATCTAGTCCTAATCCATCACCATGGCCCCCTGCATGTAACTGCCATTACCGTAATTATCACACTGCCCTGTTTAAGAGCCTGCTCTCTACTAGTTTGATCTTCGAGAGCAGTTCTGTTCATGTCCGTGTCCTCAGAGGATAGCATATCCATAGCCGGCACCTAGCAGGACTCTGATAACTTGTTCAACTCCCTCATTTCAGTAGATGAAGCAAACAGCCAGGAAGATTTGGGTGGGTCACAAAGGTAGCACCACAGTCAGGGGCTAAGCCAAGTCCAAACTCCTGATCCAAGAGGCATAAATAAGATGATTTGGTGGCCGACATGTTTGCCATCCATTTCTCTCTAAAACCCACTCCCTAATTTTGGATGACAATTCTTGTTTGATATTCTGAGAACTAGCTTGCTTTTATCTAAGCTCATTACAACCCAAAAGCCCATCCATATATTTCAAAAGACACAAAAATGCACATTTAAGATTTCACATGAGCCAAAATTGACAGCTGCAGAGGCTCTGTTCACATTGGGAGAGTTGAAGTGACGTCCTCGCTGCAGCCCAGGACATGTCTGTAGCACCACAGCATTGGTTTAGCATCCTTGTTTGAAGAGGTGTAGAAGGACCAGTGAAGCGCAGACAAGGTTTGCTTTATTAACAGCTGTGGGAATCACTTTTTTCAGCTGTAGACTTCTGACCATGCTACTACTTTAACTTCAGAAACAGTGACAAGCAGAGCTCCCAGGTGGGGCTGAGCGCTCACCGCCTGAGCACAGAGGCAGCCATATGCACCTCAGAGAAGAGGGTGGTGGGGAATTGGGATGTCTGAGAGACTGTGTCTGGAAATTGGACTATGGGGCAATGGACAGATGGAGTGAAATAGGATGAGCCAGGTGGGATGTGGCAGATGGAAAAACGAGTGATGACCAAAAATTCAGAGCACTTCCGAGCACCCGTCTGAGGTGATGAATCCAGATTTGGACCTATTGTGATAAAGCCGTGTAGACAGAATCTTGTCCCCATGACCTTTGCCCTCTGGTGTCATGCCGGTGGTTATGTTACATCACATGGCAAAAAGGACTTTGCAGGTGAAATTGATTACTGATCAGTTGATTTTTGTCCTAGGGTAAAATCACAACAAAGTTATAGTAAAGCAAAAAGAAAGATTTTATTCAGCATATGTTCCAAGAAGCTAAAGTGGGAAATGGACAAGCATGCTGCAAGAGCTATGTCTACCCAAGTCTGAGGGACCTTACAGAATCATCAGTATCTATTAACATTACGAATGGATAAAATCATTGAAAGCTTTGCCTTTTCACAGATTGGCCAAAAACTGCTAAATCACCCTGATTCTACATTTTGAATTTTTTTCTTAAAAACTTTTTATTTTTGTATTTTAAATTTAAATATGTGATCTAACTGGAAATAACTAGGTATAAGCAGCAAGTCAATGGATCAAAGTATTTATTTTTAGAGGTTATTGTTTAGGTAGTTACCAAATTGCCCAGAAAACTAGTTCTTGAATAAACCATCTCGTTCCTCTGCTCCCCACCATCAAAAAATTGAAAAGCATTTTCAGAAAAAGGAAGCCCACCATTCTCACCATTTCATTTTAAATATATTGCTTTGGTGCATAAAATACCCCTTCTCTCTTTTTTTTTTTTTTTATTTATCCATCTGTGATCTTTTCTCTATTAAACTCACAAAAATTTGAGGTGTGCGGGATTTTTGCAAAACTAACAAGCAAGGGTGATTTCATAACTGGGTCTATGTGTTCCAGCCTCAAAGCAGGAGAGGTGTAAATAGAAGCCACAAGGATGTCTTAAGCCATGAGAACATGCTTCTCTGGGATTTGCTGTTTTGTTCTACAGAGGGCTCTAGATTTTTTCCATATGAAGATAAATCTGTATATCAACTTTACTATCCACAGGGAATAACACCCTAAGCCATAGTCATTTATAAGGAATATATTCATGCCTTGGAGGATATTTACAAGTATATGTTTGAATTGTTTTTCTTAATAATCACTGATACAAGTTTCAGTAACGAGAGTCAAGAGGGTCTTCATTGGTCCAACAAATCCTACTGTTTACTAAGTGCTAATAGAAAAAGGGTGAAAAATATGTAGGTTTTTTGTGCTCCATTTATGATTTGTTTGTGTGAAAGTTTCCCTAAAATATATTTTCCCAAGATTGTCCCAGCTGTTGTCTTTACACCTCAGGACCCAGTTGATGTGTCCTTGTGAGTCCTTGTGAGTCCAGCTCCAGCTGGGTCACACTCTTGATGCTCAAGGACAGGGAATAATGCCTCCAATTTTATCTCCTACATCATTTTAAAATTGGGAGATTATCCTGATTTATCAGAGTGGACTTTAAGCAGAAGTGGAATTCGGAGTGGTCCAAAGCATGAGAAGGATTCGACGTGCCCTTGCTGTCCTGAAGGTGAAGGGGCCAGCCATGTGGAAAGCATAAGTAAGAAATGACTTCTACCAATACCCAGTGAGCATGGAAAGCCCAGCACACACCTTGGTTCCAGCCCTGTGAGGCCCTGAGCAGGGGACCCAGTTGGGCCACACCGTGCCCAAATGAGTGTTCTTTTAAGCCGCTAAGTTGGTAGTAATTTATTACGGCAGCAATCAGGAAAGAGAGTCATTTTCTCAGTGAAGATTATATACTCTGTTCCAATGCTTCTCAAACCTCCCAGGCTGCAACTTTAGTGACAGGGTCTCCTATTATATTTGGATTTTGCTAACAAGGCATAGTAGCCTTTTTGACGTCACCACCTACACAGCAGGTAGAGCCCAAGGCTGAATACGGGCGGTTTCACTTCCTTTGCCCTTTTCCGTGGCCTGTGAGGGGACGGGCTTGCAGATTTGTGTCCTGCTTCCGGAGGATGGATCCTTGCTAGCGCCCCTGCCCCCAGCTGAATGGAAAGCAGGCTTCTGGAGGCCACTGGCAGCAGCATCCTGGCCTCGGAGATGAGGGCACTCACGTCATCACTAAGAAAAGTATGCATGGAGTTGCCAGACACTTAGCGAGAAGGAATGACTCATTCAAAAACAAAATACTGAGCATTCACTATGTGCCAGGCCCTGTGCGAGGAGCCTGGGATGCAGCAGGCTCCTTTTCCCTCCCCACATGGAGCTTACAGTCTAGCAACTTAAGAAAGGCTGAAACTACTGTCGGCTACTCTGAGTGGAGATTGCCCTTTTCTTTGCTCTTTCGGAGGGTGATGGCCTCTGGCAGCTAAGTGCCGAGGCCAGGTAGGTTTGGCAGCTGGTGCACATCTGCTCTCGCTCCTGGGGCGCCAGGTGGGCCAGGCTTGTCCTTGGGCAGCAGTAAGTGGCCTGTGGAGGCTGTGCCTGAGAAGAGTTGAAATTGTGTTTCAAGGCCTTCAAATCCAGAGTCATGGATGGAAATAACTGTGCCAGCACAAAAATAATCATCAGGATACTCTTTTAAACATGCTCATAAGACAATGTAGGGTAGTAGAAGGTTCCATCAGATCCCTAACAAATAACCCCAACGGACAGAAAGACAACTAGCCTGTGGGACAAGTAGAATTTAAAAATCTGTATTAGCTGGAAAAGAATATCATGATGTTCTCTTTCAATAGGTGTGTGGCAAGTCTAAGATGCAAGGGAATTGGCTTTTAAAAGTGGTACAAGGGCGCCATGAAAACCTCATAGCGTAACTTGACTGTAATCTAGATCGCTTGGAAGAGCAGCTGCTGTGGAGAGTGTCTGTCTCAGATCCCACCCAAGAGAGTTTGCTGCTGAGGAACAACACCTGAGTAAGGTGTTCACAGCACAGACACGAGGCATCAGCCAGATTCTAGGGACCCCAGACCTTTGTGGCAGCATTCATAGATGAACCCCAGCTAGTAGTGGTTTCCTCCTTCATTTAATAAACTGCAGATGCAAATGGTGGTCACTGGCCAGTTTCCTCTTTACCGAGTCTGAGTGGGTTTTCTTGGATATCTTTTCCACGATGAGCCTTAGGATTAAGAGGTAGCCCGGGCAGTGGAGGAGATGGCCCCGCCTGCTTTCTGAACTCCATTCCAGAGGCCAGTCTTTTAGATGATAACCTTCCCCTTCTTGGCCTCTCTCTCCATAGATTACATCGTCATCTTTTGTGACTCTTACCTTTGTAGGTGAGTGATTCTGAAGTGATTTCAACCAGGCCTCTGAAATGAGCGGTCTCTTCTCTGAAGAAGCATTAGTTGTCCCCAAGTTGTTCACTTGCGTCACTGGGCTGTGAATGAGAAGGCGTCCTGGTTCCTGGCCAGCTGGGCCCTGTGACCTTATCGCCGCCTGCCCCTGGTCGGGCCCTGTCCCAGGGGACTGCTGCTCTGAGCTCGCCCTGCCATGTTGCAGCCACCTGGGTGGGACCCTTTGCGGGTCAGTGCTCCTCCACCACTGTGCTGTCTGTGACTCTGAAGTATCAGGTCTGGTCCGCATGTTTGTTCTCAGTTATGGATTGTCAGCTCCTTGTCGACAGTCTTATTCCGGCATGTGCATTTGTCATCTGTTGGGCTGATTTCTGACCATATCCACTGTGCTCTGCTTCCTTAGGAGTTTTTCTCAGAATTTAATACACAGGGCTAAGCACTTGTACGTTCATATCTTATCCTTAAATGACTCTATGAGGCAAGGAGGGCAGAGTTGTAGAAACAAGTCCAGCGAGAAGACACAATTATTTTTAATTGTCCTTTAAGTGAAAGTTTATAGTTTAAGCTAGATTCTCATACAAAGATTTATACACACATTGTTATGTGACCCTAGTTGCTCTCCCTGTAACGTGACAGCACACTCCTCCTTTCCACCTTGGATTTCCCGTGACCATTCAACCAGCTCCTGTCCCTTTCTGCTTTCTTATTTCACCTCCAGACAGGAGCTATCCATTTAGTCTCACGTATCTACTTGATCTAAGAAGCACTCTCTTCACAAGTATCATTTTATGTCTTACAGTCCAGTCTAATCTTTGTCTGAAGAGTTGGCTTTGGGAATGGTTTCAGTTCTGGGCTAACAGAGAGTCCGGGGGCCATGTCTTCCAGGGTCCCTCCAGTCTCAGTCAGACCATTAAGCCTGGTCTTTTTATTAGAATTTGAGTTCTGCATCCCACTTTTCTCCTGCCCCATCAGGGACTATCTGTTGTCTTCCCTGTCAGGGCAGTCATTGGTGGTAGCTGGGCACCATTTAGTTCTTCTGGTCTCAGGCTGATGGAGTCTCTAGTTTATGTGGCCCTTCCTGTCTTTGGGGTTAATGTTTTCCTTGTGTCTTTGATGTTCTTCATTCTCTTTTGCTCCAGGTGGATTGGGGCCAATTGATGTATCTTAGATGGCAGCTTGCTAGCTTTTAGGACCCCAGTCACCACTCACCAAGATGGGATGCAGAACATTTTCTTAATAAACTTTGTTATGCCTGGCTTATTTTTACCAGAGCCAGTGCTGGACCTTAAGTTGTTCTTTGCTCCAGACCTGCTCCTGTAAGTTCCATCATTTCAATCTTTCATTTTTCATTGAAAAATGTGGATATTTTTTGACAGCTCCTCTCACACACATTTAATTTCTTCACAGTCTTAGAGCGTTAACGTCACCATAACCCACGGCTGTCAAGTTGATTCTGACTCATGGTGTCCCTAAGGGACAGAGAAAAACTACCCTATAGGGTTTCCAAGGCTGTAAATCTTCACAGAAGCAGACTGCTGCATCTTTCTCCCTTGAGTGGCTGGTGAGTTCATGCCATTGACCTTTTGGTTAGCAGCTTAATAACTGCGCCTTTAACGTCACAATAGCACTATAAAAAAACGTTCCTGCCACAATGCAAATATTTTTAAAAGGGTGCTCTGCAAGACTGCTGTTGTTAAGTGAGGGTGTCCGTGGCTTCTGCCTGCTTCTAAGCCATACCCGTGAGGCCTAGTCACTGCACCTTAATGCTCCCAGTCTGGGTAGGGCCATGGGGGCCAGATGGGACTACCACATTGACCATTGCCAGGGATGGATGAGCAATGGTCCAGACCTAGTTCATCTGCATGTGCTCTTCCCAGCCCGAGTGATTGGTTTAGGGGCAGGCATGAGATCCAGGATGGCCCAAGGAGAAATCTCTGGGACTGGTTAGAACTGTTGCATAGGAGACGTGCTTTCCCTGGGGCTGAAGGGCTAAGTGAGCCCTGGTGGTGCTGTGGTTAAGCGCTACACTGAGCTACACCTGCTAACTAAAAGGTTGGCAATTCGAATCTACCAGCCATTCCTTGGAAATTCTATAGGGCAGTTCTACTCTGCCCTGTGGGCTCGCTGTGAGTTGGAATTGCCTCGACAGCAACAGGCAATAGGTTCTGGAGGACTGAGAGGTATCCGATAGCTGATGGGGACTGTCTTGCCACCATTTGAAGATGGTCTGTCTGAAAAGGAAGCCCACATGGTCAAGAGAAGGGTGAGGAGGCAAACACAGGTGGCTTGTGGCATAGCCATGCCACCTCCAGATGCTATCTGCTGGGAACGCCCATTCCATGAGAGCTTGCCTCCTTAGGAAAGGTTGGAGTAGGGAGCTAGAAAGGCTTTGTTCTGGGCCTTGGCTCTTCCGTACAAACTGCACAGATCTACGGCTGAACCAGCTGCCTTCAAAATCCAGAGAACTAACTCCCACCAACTCTCTGCCAAATGGCAACCCATTTGACCTAGATGTGGTGGTGATGAAACTTAGGCCCTACACTTCCCAGATCTGAAGACCGTCTTGGAGGGGCTTGGAGAGGCTGCAGTTTAGCCTTACGAGCAGTCTGGAGTAGGCTGCTTGGTTTAAACCCTTTCTCTGCCCCTTCCTAGAGCTTTGTGATCTGGAGAAGTGACTTAACCTCTCCGTTCCTGAGGGCTTTTGTTTGCAAAACAGGGCTAAGTAAATAGAATAGTGCCAATTAGTGCTATATATGTTGTCTTAGTTATCTAGCACTGCTGTAACAGAAATACCACAAGTGGATGGTTTTAACAAAGAGAAATTTATTCTCTCACAGTCTAGGAGGCTAGAAGTCCAAATTCAGGGTGCCAGCTCCAGGGGAAGGCTTTCTGTGTCGGTGCTGGGGGAAGGCCCTTGTCATTAGTCTTCTCTGGTCTAGGAGATTCTCAGCACAGAGACCCGGATCTAAAGGATGCGCCCCCCCCGCCCCGGTTTTTCATTCTTGGTGTTATGAGGTCCTTCTGTCTCTGCTTGCTTCTCTCTTTTATATCTCGAAAGAGATTGACTCAATATACAACCTAATCCTGTAGATTGAGCCCTGCCTCATTAATTTAACTGCTTCTAATCCTGCCTCATTAACATCATAGAGGTAGGATTTACAATGCATAGGCAAATCACAGAAGATCAGAAAATGGTGGACAACCACACAATACTGGGAATCTTGGCCTAGCCAAGTTGACACACATTTTTGGGGGGCACAGTTCAATCCATAACATGTGCCTTAGCTGTTTATTAGTGTTGTTGAAGATTAGTTATTTGAGAGTAGATGATTCCTCTCTTTCCTCCTGTGCTTCATCCTCTGGCCACAAGTGCCCTCTTTTGCCCAGGCACATCCCCATACCCTCACCACCATAGGCATCTGGAGTCGGAGCCAGCTTTTCCAGCTTTGGAGACTTGCTGAGCGTTCCTGAGCAGTCTGGGAGTGTTGGAGAAGCATCTGCCCAGTGAAAAACTAGTTGCTAGTTCAACTTGCAAACTAATGGCTAAAAGAGTTCCCTCCCAAGAGGAGTGCATCACTGACCTGTGACTATACCTGTGGGTGCCCAGGAGGGAAAGGGGCTCCATATATCTGGCCAGGAGGGCTTTTTAAATGGACTTCTGAGTGAATGTCCCTCTGCTTGGGGTCCCAAACCTAAGTGTCTTTAACTTAGAGGGTGGGGTGAATGACAAGTCCCTCAGGATTAATGCCTGATGCCTTGCTTTGGACCTTCTGGCATGGAAAGGTTTTTCTCTACCAGGACATAGTAGTTGGGTGGGAAAAGCACTGGCTGGGACCCCAGAGCTAAGATCCTGTCTTTGCTAGTGATTTGGTATTTGTACGACCTTGGGGTGAGCCCCTCACCCTCTGCCCAAGCTTATCCTGGAAAGAAATCACAAGGAAAGCAGCCAGAAGCTTTAAGGATTTCCCAATCTAGTCCTTAGACCTCTCCTTTTGACAATATGTTATAGATTGCTGGGACCAAAAAGGTTTAAAGCTTGTTCTCTTCCATGCTCATTGGCACCTCTGGGCAAGTGTTCTCTTGTTAACAGCTGCCCACACTCAAGGATGGGAAATCCAGGGGTTGCCAGTTAGAACAAGTGTGTTCACGGCAGTGGGAAGACAGGACTGGCTGGCACTGGGCTGGGGTGGATTGGGGTTAAGCAGCTGTTTTGCTATTTGGAACACGGGCCATGGTTGGCTTACCAAAATCAAAACCAAACCCACTGCCATTGAGTCAATTTCAACTCACAGCGACACTATGAGTCGCATTAGCTTAGGGCTCACCAAAGACAGATAACTGTAGCCCCATATTTCCATGGTCTCTTCCTGGCTTATAGCAAATAAGCTGCTAACTTTCCTGGTGGGGAGACAAAAGAGCTCAGCATTTGGGGACCTGGGCTGACTGGAAAGCTGTAAAAGCAAGGTTGGGTTACTGGGCATGTGCTGAAAGGATGAGGAAATTCATTGCTAGAAACCAGAGGTAGGACTTGAGTAAGATCCTGTACCCTCTTCCCAAGAGCCTCTTTTCCCCCTTGGATCAGCTCACCTTATTGCTAATACCACCCAGTTACTCATTAAGCCAGATGAATGCCACACCTTTGCAACTTTTTACTCTCTCCTCTCCATCTTACCTGCTCTTGATTCAGTCCAGCAGAAACAAGGACATACCAAATCCACTGCCGTCGAGTCCACTCTGACTCATAGTGACCCTACAGGGCAGAGTAGAACTGCCCCATCGGGTTTCCAAGGCTGTGAATCTTTGTGGAAGCAGACGGCCGCATCCTCCTGCGGAGCAGCTGGTGGGTTCCAATGGCTGACCTTTTTGGTTAGCTGCCAAGTGCTTAACCACTGCACCACCAGGACTCTTCAAAGTGAGGGGTCATACCCCTCATAGCAAGAACCCAATTTTTCCAACTTGCCCCGGCTTTGGCCAGATCATCCGTGCTAAAGGTAAGGGAACATTTGGTTACCCAAAACTAACCAAAATGTCAATGTACTTTGAAAGAGTATGTGATTCACTCACTCATTCATATTATTCATTCAATAAACACTTAGAACTTATAATTATATACCAGGTATTGTACTAGGTCCTGAATTTACAAAGATAAAGACAGTCCCTTCATAACAACTTCCTGGTGTCAGCTATTTTCAGAGTATTTCTAATATCTGAGAAGTGAAGATTTCCACTTGCTTCCCTCACAGTGAAAGTTAAGAATTCCTGAGTGGGATGGGCACTGGCTTGTTAGCCTGTAGCCTGCAAGCAGTAATTACCTTTTTCCTCTTTCCTCCTCCAAGCAGGTGTTGCAGCCATGGAGGTCCAGGGTCCTTCAGAAATCCCAAACCACCCAGGGTGTATGCGTATGGGGGAGGAGCCGGGAGGCATACACACACATGAGTATCTCATGGGAGGAACTTGGTGAGTGTGTCAAGCACACTCCCTACTTTCCCCTACTGTGGGTATTGTCTGTCTTCAATTAAAACCTTGTCCAGAAAGCTAACAGACTGTCAGCTGCAGCAAGGGTTCTAATTCAAACAAACAAATCTGTTGCTGTTGTGTCAATTTTGACTCATAGTTACCCTACAGGACAGAGCAGAACTGCCCCATAGGGTTTCTAAGAAGTGGCTGGTGGATTCAAACTGCCGTCCTTTTGTTTAGCAGCTGAACTCTTAACCACTGAGCCTCCAGGGCTCTGATACTGTTCTATTGACCATGACAAAATCCTAGAGAAAAACTGGGATTTCTGGATGGGAGGATACATAGGAATTGTCTCATGGGATTTGTACTACATACATACACGCATCTACTGTGCACATGTGTAAAGAGCTGCCAGCTAACATTTCTCAAATGGCGGCTCATTCAAGGCCATCGAACGAGTAGACTGTTGATGGCCTGCCTGTCTATTGTCAGTCCACTGATTGATACCCCAGTACTGTCGAGTCAATTCCGACTCATAGCCAGTGCTGTCAAGTCAATTCCGACTCATAGCGACCTTATGGGGCAGAGTAGAACGGCCCCAAAGAGTTTCCAAGGAGCGTCTGGCGGATTCGAACTGCCGACCCTTTGGTTAGCAGCTGTAGCACTTAACCACTACACCACCAGGGTTTCTGATTGATACCCAGCGGTACTTAATCAAGGACTTTCAGTGCAGCTATTGGTATTTGTCGAGTCTTGCAAACAAGAACAAAACACAATGAGAAAAAGGAGGGCGTGCTCCTGTGACCAACTGCTGCAGCTGCTGCCACAAGTTCTCACCCCTCCACGGACCTGTCACCCCTCCCTCAGCACCTGGAAGAAGAAACAAGGCTGGCTTCTCGCTGAGAGGCCACAGCCTGCCAGCCTCCTCCAAGGCCCTCGTAGCTGACGGTATCTCGGTGCGGCAAACTTTCATTCCTGTGCTCACAGTATTTCTCCCCAAACTTTTTTCCCCATCTACCTCCCGGTTTGTCACGATGATGGGGAGTGGCCCCAGCCTGCCCCAGCAGGCACCTGCCTCCCTGGCCAAACCCCAGCCCTGCAACAAGTCCCTGCTTCTGCCTCCAGGCTCTGAGAACCCTTTGAGAATAGATCGGGGTGAGGAGGAAGTGGGGGCAAACCCTCTCCAGTCTCTCCTCAGCAAGCTTGTTTCTTCAAACAGGTCTGCCTTTCACCTGCACAATCAATGTGTGGACAAGGCCCAATGGGGAGGTGATGCTGCCTTGTGGTGTGATCCTTAACCACGTCGCTGTAGAAAACATGCTTTGAGAAATGGTCTCTAAAATGCTCTGGAGCCCCTGTTGTCCACTAACAAGCACTCTCTGTCTCTGAAGACAGACTCGTTCCTCTAGGGTCTACATCCTGAAATCCAGGGCAGAAGTTGTAGCCAGACCCTGGGACTTTTCAGGTGGACCGCTTCCCACCCTGCTGCCAAGCCTGAGTCAGCAGGCACAGAGAGAGGGGGCAGGGAGCTGCTTGGTGTTCTGCCCCAGCTTGCCCGTCTACTTGAGGAGGAGGGTAGGATGGGTGGGACGCCATAGGTGGGCCTGCTTTGAAAGGCAGTTAGATGGTGTGCATCTTTTTACATGCCCTTAAGCCGACTTTCAAGAGGGCCCACTGGGCTCATGTTTGCTTTTTGTTCTTAAAAACAATTCCAAAATTATCCATTGAAATAAAAATCTATTATTCTGGTTTCCATCTTCACCTGTTAATGTTGTTGTTGTGTGCCATTGAGTCAATTCCGATTCATAGTGACCCTACCTGTTAATAGTGATTTATAAACTGAATTTTGATAAAACTTGAGGAAAGTGTCCTTGTTTATTAGTTAATTGTAGGATGGGCTGGAACCCTTCAAGCAGAATAGCCACCACTGTTCTCTTGGCAAAAGGCTCTTGTCTACTGTTGTGACCCGTCACAAAATGCCAACGCTACCAGATGTTTTGAAAACACACCCCGTGAAGGTACTTTTTGTTGTATTCAGATTGAGGATCCAATACAAGCCTTTGTTTGCTGGAAATTTAAAAACAAGTCTATTTATTTAGTAGAACGTGAAAATAATTCCCGTGGAGACAGTACGTTTCAGGACCATTATTTGAGGGCTTTAGTGCACATGTGTCTCACAACTTCTAATACATGCTGGCTTTCAGGAGCCATGGCCAAGTGCCAGGGCAAGAACAAAGAATGGCCAAGTGCCAGAGCGTGAACAAAGAAAACAAATCTCCTGACCTCAACACACTGAATGTCAAAGTACTTAAGGCCTCATGGACCCCTGGACAAGATAGGAGATAGAGAAAGCAAGAAGGAAGTGGCTTAGGCACAGTCACTGTGTCCCGCTGGTAAAAATGTCAGAAAGTGGTTTGCATGAATGTGAGAAAGAAAGTAGTTATAACAAATTCTACTTTGCATTAAATGGAATTGTTTTTGCCTACCCTGCCCATAGGAATTCCTTCACCACGGTGCATTTTTATACTCTGAGAAGAAAGATCTTTTGAAAGCAAGTTTCAGCAAGAAGGTGGAAAGGCCTCTCAGGAAGAAGGCAGAGCTGGCGAAGCCACTGGGGAGCTCCAAGGCATTTGGAAACCATCCACAGTAGGAACCCATGGTACCTTCCTTACTGGCAAGAAAGCTGGGGAGGTTGGAGGTGTGTTTGCAAGGATCAGTGAGGACTCAGCATTCAAATTGAGAGGACACAAGAAGTGGAAGCTAGAGTAGTTCACCTGTCAGAAGGAATGGGGAAAAAATAGCTTCTGGGAGTACAAACAGGCCAAGACAAGTTGCCTGACAGTTGGATTCTGCCTCCCAGAGAAGACTCTTGGTTGACATGAGGCAATCTTTGTCACCTTGGCCAAGCCCAGCTCATCAAGAACCTGGACATTGAAGTAAATGACTTCTTGGGCTCAGTAGACATCTTCCCTGGTCAGTAGGGTATCCAGTGGCTGTGTTAAAGCTACCTATAACCCTCCAAACAGTTCTTTACAGCATCCCCACTGTGGCCACAAGAACAAAAGCGCCTTCTATGGCCAAATGATCCAGTGTTTACTTCCGTGGGTCCTTGGACACCTTAACCAGATGGCACTAAGTAGTGGCTACTACAGGACAGAAGGAGCAGAGGACAGATACCAGCTAGGGCTCAGTGCTCCAGGAAATGCTTAAGGAAAAGGCGCAGGTGCTGGCTCCCCAACTCAACTTCTGGACATTCCAGACCATTGCCACCACATACTTCACCCACTGAACCCAAATAAGAGTTTTTATGGGAAGATGCCTTCCTTCTGAGATACTAACATTTGAGTGCTTCCGTAACTATTTTTTAGCATCTCAAGACCTGGTCTCATTCTGCAATCCCCGAATTGCTCCAAACCCTTCTGTACCTTCTGATTGCCATGTCCCTGCTCAGCTTTTTGGAGCATAGGAACTACAGTCATCACGGGCTCCCGGTTCTTCCCGAGGCAGGTAGAGACTGCTTGAGCAGGAGGTGCTGAGCCATTTCTGTGGTTCCTGAGGCCAGGAGAAAGTGCTCAGATTCCCGTTTGGTATAAAGAGAAGAAAGCATCTTCCCTAGAATTTGTATTCAGCTCAGTCATTTCTGAGTTTGTAAAGACATTATTCTTGATGTTATTATTTTCTAAAATGACTGTTAAAAAAGGACATAAAATCCTAGGTCTAACTTAGAAACGTTTTAAGGTGTCTATATATTTTTCCTATCATGGGTAGGGCAGGTGGTGTACTTGTATTGGGGAGTGCCCTTAGGAACAACGGAGTCCCTGGGTGGTGCAAAGGTGAGCAGTTCGAGTCCACCCAGAGGCATCTCAGAAGCAAGGCCTGGAGATCTACTTCCCCAAAATCGTCCATTGAAAACCCTACACATCACAGTTCTACTCTGACAAGTAGGGGGTTGCCATGAGTCACAATCACTTCAATGCCCTCAGCCAATCCTACAGGGAATTCTGATTTTGAGATGGCTATTTTTTATTTAGGTGCCCAAATTGAGGCAGGGAGGCATGGCTTTTGTACCCCTCACCACCTGCATCTGTTGCCCCTGGAGAGGAAGTGTCACCTTGGGAGAGGCAGCTCCCCTCTGAGGACACTTCCTGGGGAGAGACTCAGTTGAGGCGAAGAGTGTCTGGATCCTAAAAACAAGTGTCTGGGTGACACACCCCAGCAACTACTACCCTCCTCATCAGCCCGCTAATAAGAAGAGACTAACATTATTTAAAATTATTTATTTTTCTATAGTACATCTCAATCAAATCATAAAACAGTCTGATACATTTTTTTCTCAAACACAATTACACTCATCTCAGATGCTTTTTCTTTCTTCTTTCGATCTTACAAGATGGACAAAGATACACCTTACTGGGCCAAAAAAAAAATATATATATATATATGTATATCACTCAGAGTAAATTTATTGAAAACACAAGCCTCCCAGGCCCCGCCCCAGGGCATCTGATTGCGTGTCTGGAGGGGGGCCCTGGAAATCCCACTGTCAATTCTCCTGCAGGTGGTACCTGACCCACCATTCGAGAAACATTGCTTAGCATTTGTCCGTTATCTACTGGAAGCAATTTCAGTAAATCTGGGAATAATGATGTATACAGAAATAGCTCTTCTATAAAATTTCCGTATAAAAATAATGGTATTTATTTACAAAGTTTGAGATACTACAAAATAATGTATCATATTAGGTTAGGTGCTTCAATCTAAGAAACGAATGTCTGCGTTAGGCAAGTCAGATGTGGTGTTTGGATCCCACCCCCCCCATGTAAACTGTGTAAAGTGTGGGACGCCATGATGTTTTCTTCACGCAGAAAAAAGCAGAACTATATTTTCTGGAAGTAAAACCTAACAGCTCACGATCAGAGTAAAACATGTCCAAATGAAAAGGCGCACTAACTGATGATCTGAGCTCATGGACTTCCCTCCACCTTTCCTTTTTTTTTTTTTTTTGTCTAAAAGTCAAGTGTAGCGGTATTGAACCAAAACACCTGACGGAACTCACAGTACTGAAACGTGTTCCTCAGAGCTCAGGCCTCCTGAGCAGTAGTGCCCTTGGCTACTTTGCAGTTCCATTTTTCGTGAACTTATCCTGGTACCACTGGGAAAAATAGAACTTCAGTGTGCTCAGAGAAGCCTTTTAGCGCTAAAGTGACTGGGCCTTCAGGGATCTTAGTATGAAAAAAAACTTTAACCCCAGTCGTGAACAAGAAAAACCATGAGGCTATTTGCTATTAGACGGTGCCTGTCCTGTTGACCATAAAGCATGGCAGGTGACACTGGTGAAGCAGGACACAGTTGGGTTTTAAGGCCCACAAATGACGTGGGTAAGTCTTCTGTTGAGACAGAGATGAACGGAAACAAGCTCATGTGGTACAGAGGGCCTACTGGTAACCTAACCTCTTAAGGCCCCTACAGGTGTGAATGACAATCTTTGCCAGTGTAGGAATGAGTTTCTTCCCAGGTGTGACTGTCTAAACCTGGGTCTCCTGAGTTGGGAGAGGCCCGAAGTTGACACCACAGCCTCACGCTGGGACTCAGGAGAGGCGGAGCCCCACTTCTGCTCCCCAGCTATTTGGCACTTGGAGTGACTGATGCTAATCCAACAGCCATCTGGAAGGATTTGGAGAGGGCGTAGTTTTCAGGAGGCAATGCGGCTCTTGTTGGAAGAAACCCAGGGTTTTGGTGCAGACTCTGCCACAGATTGGCTGAGAGACCTTGGGCAAGCCATGCTCTCCACTTGTTCCACATCTCTAATATGGGTTTGAAGAGCTGATCTCTCCGACCTGAGATCCTTGGTGGAAAACGGGTGGGCCAATACCTCTCTACGCTTCAGCTGCCATGCTTCCTTCCAATCCAACTACGAGCAGGGAGGACCAAAGTCCAATCCGCTGGAGCAGCAAGTGGTCAAGAGAGTATTAGATTCTATAGGCCTTTTTCTAAAGCAAAGGCTATGTAAGAATGATACAAGATGAACTTGGCTAAGACAACGGCTGCACAGGATACACATAATAGATGAATACAATTTCTCCTGTGTCGATACAATGGTGAATGGATGGGGCTGCTATTATGTAAGCTTTTTGTCCCTGTCAGGGACTCTAAGGCATAACTGGAAGGTGAAAGTTTTACGTCCCCCACTTTTTCTTCCAGAGTACAAGTGTAGACATACGTGGGAAAGTTGGATCCCAAAGATTATCTATGTATAACTTCAGGGATATCTTGTTTAAGTAAAGGGGCTATTACCTGAGAAATGTTATAGTTTATGTGGGCACTTAGCTTGAATATTTTCTTAAAAGGTAAAATCTCAAGCAAAAAAAAAAAAATCAAGCCTTTTTCCTTTTGAGCAACACTGTTTGGCCTGAATGACAGTTAAACAGCAGGTGACATTTTGGCATTTCCCTGGCATCTTGGTTATTTGTCATTGAAGGGACTGTGTTAGGGGGCAGGGAGGCACATTTCTGAGTCACTTGAATGGCATGGTGCAGGCTTCTGGCACAATATACACTATATGCAAATACATATTATGAGTATTTGGGACCATTGCTTTGGGTCCATGAAAATTGGAATTCCTTCTGGAAAAGTGGTCCTTAGGTAGTCGTTAGCTCCACCAAAGCCAGCCCACACGCAGAATAAAAGCAGATCATGTTTTCTGTATCCGATATAAAAAACAGATTTTTATGTACCCAACAACCTGGAAAACTAGGAGAAACATGTAGGAAAGTTCTCCAGTTTCGAATCACTTTTCTACTATGTAGGTTCACCTGGAAGGTAACAAAGGCAATAATCAGAAGGTCATGGGTTAGTTGGAATATTCCCTTGGTTTATGGATATTGTTGGTAGATAAGTTTGGTTTTCTTTTAAATCTTAAAAGTTCCTAAACAGAACCCAAAATGTATGCTTAAAACTGGAACGGTGGGGCCTTTAGAGTTTAGGAGTGATCCTGAGCATGTCACGGGTCGTGTGGTGTGTTAGGAAGCTACAGGGTGGTTCTTTCAATTGGCTGATTCAGGACTTTCTCAGAGGGGCCTGCCCAGGCCACCTCAGCTACAGTAGCCTTCCCCCACTGTCTCACTGCACCGTTGTTTTCTACAGCACTGATGCTTCTGAATGTTTTGCTTGTGATCATCTGTTTTCCGTAAAACCAGAGTTCCATGAGGGCATGGCTGTCTGTCCCTGCTCTCTGTCCCAGTGCCTAGCCCTAGCACAGCACGTAACAGGTGCTCAAGCACACACTGAATGAAGAAATAGACATGTACATTCACTGTGAAGTACCGGATAAAGGCTGACTTGTTTCTGAGGTCTGCTACTACTGTCAAGTATGGCAGGTTATGGTTACAGCCGTCAATCTGCTAACGGGGGGAGCTGCCCGCTTCCATCCTGCTAAGATGGCAGCATCTGCATGGCTTTTTCTCCCCAGCGCTTCCATAAAGAACTCAATGGAAGGAAGCCAAACGTGGTTGTGATATGTGACGTATTCCAGAACAGCAGGCATCGTTGAGAGGTGAAGAATCACTACATCAGCACCTCCTTTCCTGCCCCTCCCCAAGGTCCTCCACGACCATAAGGCACAATTCATACCAATGCTCTACGTCACCTGGACATGAAAAGATTAAGCAGATGAGAGACAGAATGACAGTGAGGAAGGGCTAGGAGAGGCCTGGGTAGGTGCATTCTCACCCGCCCCTGGAAGCCTTCAGCACTGCCCAGCCCTGGTGGCATTGCCTCTGCACACGACGGTCAACAAGGCTGCTGGGTACCTCCAGCACATGTGCTTGGCGGGCAGCAGCTGACTGACCGAATGACACTGCCAAACAGACTCCCAAGGGGAAAAGGCCTCGCTAACTCCCCCAAAGCAGAATGTGGCCTGCACCCTCTGGGAGTGGTGATTTGTGTCCACGCACATATCCCAGGGTACTGCTCCTACAAGGAAGCCTTGAGCTGACACCAACAATTTCCTAACATCTTTTTCACTTCAATTCCTTTATGAAATTCTGACTCAGTGTTCAACTTCAGACCCGGGTAAGTAAGGGGAGATAAAGAAGAATAATGGAATCTATCTTTTTAATGTCTCAGTTAACTTAGTTTTCTCTTTAGGTCAGGTTTTATACCAGCCACAGTACTGGTGACCACATGTCCTTCGCAGTAACCCAAATGCATTATGGGGAAGCGGAGGCCATTTCCAGGGAGACACAACCACCTGTGGCTGGGACGGCCAAAGAAGGGCCGCCAATAAGGATAAGAGACTTTGGTTGCTTTTTTTTTTTTAAGCCCATCCCATATTTTATCAATTTAAAGCACTACGGCAGCAGAGATGAGGAGAGAAGGAGGCAGTTTCCCTCTTAACGAGGATTTTGCTATTTGGTTATAACTAATGGACTTGTCATGAACGTTGAAATGTATCTTGGGACCTAAGACACGCTATTTTGAGTGAAGACTAAAAAACTAGCTATGCCCATGGGCCTCTCTGGGCCCCCCTGAGGTTCAGGGACAAGAAGGGCTGGAGTCAGCAAAGGAGCAGGCAGTCCCTTAAAAGATGGTTTGGAGGAAACCCTGTTTGACCTGACCTGCACGGCTGATGGCTTCCCAGTGAGAAACGTCTCCTGCTGGCCCATGGGGACCCACCAAGACCCCTGCAGCGCTTAACTCCTCTGCCTGACTGGTTGAGGAGCTGTGCTCCAGAAGTCATCTAAACCAGAATTCTCTAAAAACTGCCTTTGCCTCCCTGCTTCTCCCTCCTGCCAACACTGAGTCAGCCTGTGCCGATGGCTTATTCCTGACAGAACGAGGGCTTTGTTTCAAAGGAGCTTAATTAAAGCTTAAGTTGTATGTTCATGTTTATCAGTTTTTCTAACTTTAATACAAAGTTTAAGCCAGCCAAGCGTCTACCTCCAGCTCACTGGAAGCATGGCGGCAGAGCTTTGACAATGCGTCCCAGGAGAGAGCCTGTGCCTCCCCTGTGGGATTGAGAAGAGGGTTAGTCGGGAGGAGCTCGGTGCTGGGCTCATGGGTGCTAGATGCATAATCAAGGAACACCAAAATCATTCCAGTCAAAGTTTTAGAGTTAACCTTTCCATTACATTCCGCTCAAAGCTTTAGAGTTAATTTTGCCATTAGGATTTTGCGTTTTTCAAGACCTTTAATGTGAAATTAATTGTAAACTGCTAATCTACTTGTAGAAGTTATGCCCTTAATTTTGATGTTTCTTTTTTTATTCAAAATAATTTCTTCAAATTCACAAAATATCACTGAGACTCACACTTATTTTCCCCTGTGTCCATTACACGTGCTCAGTGCCTTTAATAGGTCACGGTCTAGCTGCTTCCTTGTTGGGCCATGATGGCGGGTGTCCTCACACCATCTACTCAGAGGGGCCGGGCTGTGAACACACCAGCGTGGGATTACTAATGGCATCTTTGGCTATAAAACGACATACTTTTTCCACCCCACCATAAACCAAATCTTCTGGAGTGTTCAGCGTTTTTCAATGTTTCCATGAAACACTGAATAGTGGGTTAGATTGAAACGCAGTTTACCCAGGAATAAACCCAACAGAGTCGTTCTGATTAATGAAAATGTACAAAACGTGACATGGAAACACTGTTGTTCAGGTTCTTGAAAGTTCAGGTCCTTGAAAGAGGCTTTTAAGACATAAGTAATGCCATTTGGTTCAGTTTCACAAATTGCACACTGAGTGAAATCATACAATCACTGCAGGGAACTGCGGGCAGGCGATTCGATCACAGGGGTTTCTTTGTTTTCTTTTAAATGAAAAAGCTGTACGAAATGCATGATTAAAACTATAGATACAGTTTCCTTCCCCGTAAGGTTCCAGGTTTAGAATGCTGGCAGAAGGCAGTGCTGGCAAAGTGTTCAATGCATGTGGAAATGCTATTCTATTTTGGCTTCCAGAAATAGCCCTAGTATATTCTATGCACCAATGCGCTGGCTAATAATGGTCATTTCAGTTTTACTATAAATTATTCTAAATCTCACTTAAGTACTTAAGAATTAGCATTCGCTCCTTTCTAGAAGCTGTCTAAGGCAGCTGATGCATAAAGCACCTCGACTGGACTTCCCACTAGTTCAGCAGTTCAGTCTGTGCCCCTCAGGCCACAGGATTGTCCATCTACAACCCTCATGTATAGCTCCCCCTACTGGGACTTTTCATGTTTATTTCTGCCTTGTAGAAGGCAGCCCAGGCTAGGAGAGAAACACGAGAAGCATGATCGCCAAGGACTATTCCTTGTAGCAATCTCAATTTCAAGGATTATATGGGCATGGGGGTTGCGGGGAGGGACACAAAGATCCCACCCCAGGGAAGATAAATGAGCTTCATTTATGCTGCCAATTCTTCAGGGATTGTGCCTCCTCTATCACCTCTGAAAACAGGCTTTGTCGGCAACGTGACCTATTGCTCTGCCGGTCAGTTTTCATTCACACTACGTTCGCTTTTGTCTCAATCATCTTGGCCTTCATGTGATTTGCTTATTGTGTTTCTCTAGTTTTCACGGAACACACGGTGCAAACAAAGGCAAAGACTGAAGCAATCATTTCAAAAACAAGCGCTCACACTAAAGACACACATGAGCATCAAATAACAAAAGGTGGATTTCCTCCTGTCTTTATTCTGGGGAGGAGGAATCCTCCTCGTCATCGTCTTCGTCTTCGTCGTTGAACGAACAAGGGGTCTCGCCTCGGGACTCAGAGCAGTGAGAGGCCGCACTGCTGGACTGGTGACTGTTTGGGGCAAGGAGCTGCCCGGTTGCTAAGGCCACTTCAGCATCCAAGCATAACCCTTGGTTGACACTAGCAAACAATTAAAACACACAGGCTCATTAACGCGGTGTATGCGTCAAGTTCTGTAAAACACAGCAGTAAAAACGCAGGAAGGTGGTGCCACTGCCACAATCGGCCATGAATCTGCTGAGGACTCACGCCAGCAGGAAGGCGGCGCTGGCTCCCCCTTCAGAGGGTTAGGGCTTCATGGTTCGCCCTCTAACCTTGAAAAAAATACATACCTTGACTGGGATAAGGTGGCACCAGTGGTCAGGTCTAAATCTGAAACTGACTGGGTAGAGTTCAAAAGCAGTCCCTGATTTAACCAAGAAGGTCCTGTGGAGATATCTAAAAAAAAAAAATGGAACATGTAAGCTCTTATTGTTCTGTGGCTATTGTATTGTACAGCCATACAAGTCTCCTGCCCTGGGAAGAACCCAGGCTTTTCCTCTTCTTGGAAAAAAACTCTCGAGGCTTTAAGTGCAGAAAAAAAATGGTGGGAGGCAGATATAGGGAAAAAGAATTTAAATAAAAACAATCACAGATTCTTTCTTATTTTCTTCTTAAATAAGACCTGCAGAAAGCAAGCTCAGAGCATTGCTCACTGGGCACAGTGATCAAAAGACCATCCCTGGATACCTGCTGGCCTTACCACAAAAGACCTTGGCTGTGGTGTTAACAGTCAAAGCCAGGAGTGGGTGAAGAGAAAGTCAAATTAGAAATATCTTAGGTAAGAGGGATATCCTGATACACTTTTGCCAAAACCCCCACTGCACCATCTTTTCAAGTATCCACAGGTGAACTCAATGCTATTACTTGTCAAAGGTCTATTCTTTTCTGACAAGGTTTCCCACCATCCCTTGCTTTATAATTCAAACTACCCCTTATTTTATTTACTATTTTTTAATAATTTATTTTTTTGTTGATGTTAAAAATATGCACAGCAAAACATATACCAATTCAACAATTTCTACATGTACAATTCAGTGACACTGATTATACTTCTTCAAGTTGGGTAACCATTCTCATCCTCCTTTGCCAAATTATTCCTTCACCACTAACATAAACTCACTACCCCGTATCTAATCGTTCGCGTTGCTGTTGCCAATTTGATCCCATGTAGACTCTTTTTTAAAAGGTCACAGGCAATTAATATTTTTAATGAGGGTGACACAGACATTACTAGAAACTGTCATGTTTTAGTCCACATAAAATACTTTGGGTATATCCTTCTGATCTTATATTCTATGCATATACCATATTTCTCCTATTACCAAACTGATCAATTCTTACTGTAATTACTTGTTTAATATTTGTCTCCCCATCTAGAACGTTAACTCAAAGAAGGCAGTGACTGGAACATAAGATCTAAGTCAATGTTACTCAGTGAATGAATACAGAGTAGTCTGAACAGTTTACAAAATAGGTGGTATATACTCACATTAAGAAAATTAGAACAAGTCCACAAGAGCCAAAAATACCACTTTGAGTATATTCCACCTAAATTCAGAGGTTGTCTCTAGATTTGATGCCCTGAATACTAATAACTGAAGACCAGACAAGCTGTGGAATGACATCGGGGACATCATACATGAGAAAGCAAAATGTCATTAAAAAGACAGGAAAGAAAGAAAAGAACAAAATGGATGTCAGAAGACACTCTGAAACTTGCTCTTGAATGCTGAGTAGCTAAAGCGAACAGAAGAAATGATGAAGTAAAAGAGCTGAACAGAAGTTTCAAAGGGTGGCTCAAGAAGACAAAGTAAAGTATTGTAATGAAATGTGCAAAGATCTGGAGTTAGAAAACAAAAAAGGGAAGAACTCACTCGGCATTTCTCAAGCTGAAAGAACTGAAGAAAAAAAATTTCACCTGTGAGTTGCAATTCTGAAGGATTCTATGGGCAAAATATTGAAAGATGCAGGAAGCAACAAAAGAAGATGGAAGGAATACACAGTCACTGTACCAAAAAGAATGGATTGACGTTCAACCATTTCAGACGATAGTATATGATCAAGAACCAATGTTACTGAAGGAAGAAGTCCAAGTTGCACTGAGAGAATTGGTGAAAAATGAGGCTCCAGGAGTTGACAGAATACTGAGATGTTTCAACAAATGGATGCCGCAATGGAGGTGCTCACTCGTCTATGCCAAGAAATTTGGAAGACTGCTACCTGACTGACCAACTGGAAGAGATCCATATTTGTGCCCATTCCAAAGAAAGGTGATTCCAACAGAATGCGGAAATTACTGAACAATATCGTTAATATCCACACAAGTAATATTTTGCTGAAGATCATTCAAAAGCGGTTGCAGCAGTACATCGACAGGAACTGCCAGAAATTCAAGGTGGATTCAGAAAAGGATATGGAATGAGGAATATTATTGCTGATGTCAGATGGATCTTGGCTGAAAGCAGAGAATACCAGAAAGATGTTTACCTGTGTTTTATTGGCTATGCAAAGGCATTCAACTGTGTGGATCACAACAAATTATGGGTAACATTGCAAAGAATGGGAATTCCAGAACACTTCATTGTGCTCATGAGAAACCTGTACACAGATCAAGAGGTAGTTGTTTGAACAGAACGAGGGGATACTGCATTATTCAAATTCAGGAAAGGTATGCATCAGGGTTGTATCCTTTCACCATACTTACTCAATCTGTATGCTGAGCAAATAATATGAGAAGCTGGACTATATGAAGATGAACACGGCATCAGGACTGGGGAAAGACTCGTTAACAACCTGTGATATGCAGATGACACAACCGTTGCTTGCTGAAAGCCAAGAGGACTTGAAGCACATACTATGAAGATCAAATTTCACAGCCTTCAGTATGGATTACAGCTCAACATAAGAAAATAAAAATTCTCACAACTGGACCAATAAGCAACACCATGATCAACAGAGAAAGTACTGACGTTGTCAAGGATTTCATTTTACTCAGATCCACAATCAACACCCATGGAAGCTGCAGTCAAAAAATCAAATGATGTATTACATTGGACAAATCTGCTGCAAAAGACCTCTTTAAAGTGTTCAAAAGCAAAGATGTCACTTTGAGGACTAAGGTGATCCAAAGCATGGTATTTTTAATTGCTTCACGTTCCTGCGAAAGCTGGACAATGAATAAGGAAGATGGATGAAGAACTGACACCCTTGAATTACGATGTCAGCAAAGAATGAATATATCATGGACTACCAGAAGAAAAAACAAATCTGTCTTGAAAGAAGTATAGCCAGAATGCTCCTTAGAAGCAAGGATGGTGAGACTTCATCTCATGTACTTTGGGCATGTTATTGGGGGGACCAGTTGCTGGAGAAGGACATCATGCTTGATAAAGCAGAGGGTCAGCAAAAAATAGGAAGTTCCTCCAAGAGATGGACTGACACTGGCTGCAACAATGGGCTCAAGCATAACAATGATTATGGGGATGGCCCAGGACCGGGCAGTGTTTCATTTTATTGTACATAGGGTTGCTGTTATGGCTTGAATTGTATCCCCTGAAAATGTGTGTCCACTTGGCTAGGCCATGATTTCCAGTATTGTGCGGTTGTCCACCATTTTGTGATTTTATGTGATTATCCTATGTGTTGTAAATCCTAACCTCTATGCTGTTAATGAGGCAGGATTAGAAACAGTTATGTTAATGAGGCAGGACTCAATCTACAGGATTAGGTTTTATCTTGAGTCAATGTCTTTTGAGATATAAAAGAAAGAATCAAGCAGAGAAGGAGACCTCATGCCACCAAGAAAGAAGCACCAGGAGTGGAGCCTGTCCTTTGGACCCAGGGTCCCTGTGCTGAGAAGCTCCTAGACCAGAGGGAGATTGATGACAAGGATTTTTCTCCAGAAATGACAGAGAAAGCCTTCCCCTGGAGCTGGTGCCTTTGAACTTGGACTTTTAGTCTCCTAAACTGTGAAACTGTGAGATAATAAACTTCTGTTTGATAAAGCCATCCACTTGTGGTATTTGTTTTAGCAGCACTAATAACTAAGACCCGCTTCCATCAAGTCTATTCTGACTCATAGCGACCCTAGAGGACAGAGCAGAACCACCCCATAGGGTCTCCAAGGAGCAGTTTGTGGATTCGAACTTCTGACCTTTGGGTTAGCAGTCATAGATAGCTCTTAACCACTGTGCCACCTGGGCTCCAGTAACTAAGACAGTTGCTATGAATCAGAATGGGCTCGATGGCATATAACAACAGCAACAATATATTCACATTAGACATACATCTCTAACTCCTAAAAATTAAACACGGTTATCAAAAGACTTCATCAAAAGAGTAAAAAGAGAACATACAGACGGGGAAAGAATTTTTTGGCTATGACATATCTGACAAGGGTCTCATCACTGAAATCTACAAAATACTTCAATATTTCAACAGCAAAAAGAGAAATAATTCTATTAAAAAATGGGTAAAGGAAATGAACAGACACTTTACCAAAGAAGACATTCAGCCAACAAGCAGACACATGAAGAAATGCTCGTGATAATTAGCCACTAGAGAAGTACAAATCAAAACTACAATGAGGAACCATCTTACCTCGACAATACTGGCACTAATAATTAAAAAAAACAAAAACAAAAACAGAAAATATTAAATGTTGGAGAGGTTGTGGGAAGACCGGAACTCTTATGCACTGCAAGTGAGAACGTAAAATGGTACAACCACTATTGCAAACGATATGGTCCCTCCTTAGAAAGCCAGAAACAGAAATACACAATCCAGCAATCCCACTCCTAGGAATAATCCTAGAGAAATAAGGGCTATTACACGAATAGACATATGCTTACCTAAGTTCACTGCAGCACTGTTTACAATAGCAAAAAGATGAAAACTATCTAATTGCCCATCAACAGATGAATGGATAAACAAATTATGGTACATACAGACAATGGAGTACCACACAACGATAAGGAGCGACGACTTAAAGAATGAAGACAAATCCATGAAACATCTCACAACATGGATGAACCTGGAGGGCATTACGCTGAGTGAAGTAAGTCAATCACAAAAGGACAAATATTGTATGAGACCACTATTATACAAACTCAAGAAAAGGTTTAAACACAGAAAAAAGCAATCTTTGATGGTTACGAGGGAGGTGAGGGGTAGGGAGGGGAAATCACTTACTCTAGAGTAGACAAGTGTCAACTTTGGTGAAGAGAAAGACAACACACAATATAGGGGAAGTCAGCACAATCTGACCAAGGTAATCTCACAGAAGCTCACTAGACACATCCAAACACCCGGAGGAACCTAGTTGCTGGGGCTGAGGGCTGGGGACCATAATCTGGGGGATGTCTAGGTCAACAGGCATAACGTACTTCATAAGCAAAATGTTCTACACTCTACTTTGGTGAGTAGCGTCTGGGGTCTTAAAAGCTTGCGAGCAGCTGTCTAAGATACATCTATTGGTCCTATACCATCTGGAGCAAAGGAGAATGAAGAAAACCAGACATAAGGAAACTATTAGCTCAAAGGACTAAAGGACCACATGAACTACAGCTTCTACCAGCATGAGCCTGGCTACCACCATCAACTGCTCTGACAGGGATCACCATAAAAGAGTTCCAGAGAGGAGGAGAAAAATATAGAGCAAAATTCAAATTCACAAAAAAAAAAGACCAGACTTACTGGTCTGACAGAGACTGAAGGAATGCCCGAGACTACGGCCCCTGGACACCCTGCTAACTTAGAACCGAAGCCACTCCCGAAGCCCACTTTTCAAAGATTACACAGGCCTGTAAAACAAATAACATACGAGGGGAACGTGCTTCTTAGTTCAACCAAATATATGAGACCGAATTGGCAAATCCTGCCCAAAAGCAAGACGAGCAGGCAGGAAGAGACAGGAAAACTGGATGAATGGACGTAGTGGTGGAAAGGGGAAGAGTGCTGACACGTTGCAGAGATGACAACCAATGTCACAAACAATTTGTGTATAAATTTTTGAAAGAAACTACCTTGCACTGTAACCTTTCACCTAAAGCACAGTAAAAAAAAAAAAAAAAAAACAACCCCTAAGAAGAAAATCTTTGACTTAAATTGTAAAGTTAAGACCAAATGTATGCTCAGAAAATATAATTTACCAAAAGGAGGTTTTATTCAGTCAAAATAATTTTTATAATTATTATACAAAAAATGGAATTATATGTAATGAGATTGGAAACTGTGCTACCCTATCCTGGCACTGTCTGACCAAGTGAGAGGCTGTTCCCATGTATGAAAATATACTAAATGTCTACATTAATTTTAGAATGGTCTTGTGAAGCTTTTTCTTCACAGGCAAGCTAAGGCAGCTGTTAAAAAAAAAAAAAAAAGAAGACTCCAGTTCTAAGAAGAATAGCAGACTTTCAATACACTAAGTAAGAGCAAGTCTGTACAAGACGAAATTAAAGCCAGAATTCTGTGCTGGGTATTAATTAGTATATAAAACTATGGAAACTTTCTGTCAGAATACGGCTATTTATTTGTGAGCAGGACACATGAGTTTTTCTTTTACAGTGGCTTTGAAAAGCCTACAGTTCTGTCACATTATGGTAGGAGCCACACAATGGTTCTCACATTCCTGCCCAAGAGCCATTCTGTCCCTTTCTACACTAAAGGCACGTTTCTTCCTTTGAACTAATGAGAAAGTCTGTATCCCAGTCAGCAAATGAGGTCACCAAGAGATCAAAACCACAGAGCCTGCCTATTTGCCCTGAGCCTTTTTACCAAGAATAAGCTAAGATAAAGTGATTTACGAGTAAGTCTTTATTCAGGCCCTGCTGGACTGCCCGTATGACTGGCTGCTAACGGAACAGCAGACCCGCCCGGAGAGAATGTGCGGTGCAGGCGACAGGCTGGAGACACAGGGCGGGGAGGCTGAGGGGCAAAGAGGAGCAGGGGTCGCACCATAGAAGACAACGTTGCCAACTGAGGAACAAAATCAAACAGAAAGCAAACCTCAATCAAGGAACTTTTCTGTTGAAACCAAAGGGCCAAAACCATGAAACAAAATAAAAGGGACCTTTCTGCTTGTATTTGATTTACTAGACCTTAGCATTAGCATTAAAATGTCTTAAAAAGTGGTGTCAAATCCTAGGTGGTAATACTTATGAATGAAGAAAAAGGAGAAAGCAAACGATTCTTTATACGTCTATGTTATATGGGTAGGACGGAGCCCTGGTGGCTCAGTGGTTAAGCGTTTGTCTGCTAACCAGAAGGTCAGCAGTTCAAATCCACCAGCCGCTCCTTGGAAACCCTATGCGGCAGCTTTACTCTGTCCTATACGGTCGCTATGAGTTGGAATCGACTCGACGGCAACAGGTTTTACTGGTAGAATGTATCATATTTTCAGGAATTAGGACAATCACAAACATTTCTGAATATTTAAAAAAAAAAAAACCATTGCCCTGAGTCTATTCCAATTCAGAGTGACCCTGTAGGGCAGAGTAGAACTGCCCCATAGGGTTTCCGAGGCTGTAATCTTTATGGACGCAAACTGCCACGTCTTTCCCCAGGGAGCAGCAGGTGGGTTCAAACCACAGACCTTTCAGTTAGCAGCCAAGCACTTTAATCACTGTGCCACCAGGGCTCCAAATTCAGAACAGTATAAAAATTAACCTATTTAATTTTTGTGGTTAGTAACTGAGTACTTAACCACTGTACCACCGAACCAAAAAACCAAACCTGTTGCGGTCCAGTGGATTCCAACTCATAGTGACCCTACAGGACAGAGTGGAACTGCCCCATAAGGTTTCCAAGGAACCTGGTGGATTCGAACTGCCGACCTTTTGGTTGGCAGCTGTAGCACTTAACCACTATGCCACAAACAAAAGCAAGTGAACCATAAACAGGAAATCTGAAAGAGTGGTTACCTCAAAAGGGCGGAAAGGGCACAGACTGAGCGGACTTCAACCGGAATGTTCTTTTTCTTAAACTGGGTGGTGGTGGTGGGGGGGTTCACAGGAGTTCACTGTAATTGTGAGCCTTTAGATTTTACATAAGTAAACCTTCCTTTGTATCTACGCAGTGCTGAATAAAACAATTTAAGGCTGGGAAGAGAGGAATCTTGAGGCATTTCACCGTAACGTGGAAACAGTGTATATAAATATGAATCCGTATTTACCCTACTCTGCCTTTTTTCTGATATTTAAAGTTTTACTATATTCTTCCTCTCTGAATTCAACATTTTAACCCAAGACATTTTTTAATCTTTTGTACAGACAGATGATATAACAGAAAGTACAGTGAAACCTGTGAGAGCCAGAACTTGACGGGACTGCCTTATTTTTGCAAATTTCCTGCCTATCACTTTTCCATTGCTCTCTTAGTGGAAAATATTTTAGTTTTCCTTCTCTGACAGGTTTCTGCCTTCGTGGGTTCTGGCATTCACAGGGTTTTAATGTATTCCATAAGGGTAGGATGGGGGGAGGTTTCTGCTTTCCTCCAAACTGCCCTAAGTTGCCCCTGAGGTGTCCAGAGGGCACTAAGAGAGAGGATGTCTAAAAAACTTCATCAAACTTTCACTAAAAGCTTACTCTAGCCAGCCTCCATGCTAGTACTGAGAAACAGATATAAAAGATATCTCTGAGGAGTCAAATTTAGTGATGAACTGGCTGATTTCGATGTATACAATGCATGTTATATACATGTAAATTCAGAATAAAACTCAAAATCCATTGCTGACGAGTCGATTCCGAGTCATAGCGACCCTATAGGACAGAGTAAAACTGCCCCAGGATTTCCAAGGCTGTAAATCTTTACGGAAGCAGACTGTCACATCTTCTCCCGTGGAGCAAGTTGGTGGGTTCAAACTGCCGACCTTTTGGTTAGCAGCTGAGCACTTTAACCATCGTGCTACCAGGGCTCCAAAATCAGAACAGCATAAAAAATCATCTATCTAATCTTTTGACCAGAGATCCTAAATGCATTATCTGAAGTGGTGAAAGTTGCAATTTAGTGATGCCATCAAGTACGGGCTTTTCAAAAATATCACAGTTTTCCGTGAGAAAGTTTGAACAAGTTAGGGTTTGGCATTTAGCCAGAGGCGACATGTGGAAATGGCAGTTACCTGTGATGTAACCTTCTAGGGCCTTTGGCACCAGCGATTTAGCAAGCTTCAGGTCCTCCAGGGAGCATGCCCCTGACTCCAGGCCAAATGACATTCCCATGCGCTTCAGTACTTCTATGTCATCATGGATCTCAAAGGTGTTGTCAAAATTAAAAAGGTATTCAAACCTGCAGCAGGAAACAAAGTTAGGAGGTGGTTGTAGGCAGTATGAGGGTCTGAACAATTTGGTACCTTGAGAGCCAAAGTTCAGCTGAGAGCCTAAGTTTAGCTACAGTACTGTCACCGTTGAGAGCAATAAAGACCCATTCTGGTGTGTCCCAGGAGACATCCCAAATAAACCACTCTCCCAATTAAAACAACTTTCCTGTGACAGACAGCAGGAGTCTCTAAACTTGAGTCCTCTTTAAGCTGTTGCAAACAGGAGGCAGACATTTTGCCTGGCAAAGGCCTTTCACTGTTCTAAATCCAATACTTTTCAAAGCTGCCTACAGCTTTGTCACGGAAGATAGAGTATCATGGCTTTCCCCCTTTCTTTCCAGTTTAATAGAGTCTTAAGCTTTAACGTTTTGGATGCTTCCTTCATTTTCATGAGCCAAATGTTAGCTCCAGCATACCCCAGGTAAGCAACAAATGGAAGGCTTTTCCTCTGAGGTGTGCACACCCTCACAAACTGGCCAATTCCCAAATCCTGCCTTCAGACCAAGTACCAAAGGGATACACAGCTGCCCAGCACAACCCTTCAATAAAGAGGCAAGAGCAGGAAGATACAACCTGACTCTCAGGCTCTGGGGCACCCCTAACCATAGGCCTCAGCCCTGCAGGGCAGAGTTCAGGTGACGGTACTGGGACAGTGCTGTTATGACATTCACTACATGAAAATCATGTGCGGGTGAAACTTTTTATGCTAGATATTGTTGTTGATTCTGACACATAGCAGCCCTATAGGACAGAGTAGAGCTGCCTCATAGGGTTTTCTAAACTGTAATCTTTAGAGGAGCAGATTTCCACGTCTTTTCTCCCGTGGAGCCACTGGTGGGTTAGGACCACCAACCTTTCCGTTAGCAGCTGTGTGTTTAACCACTGTGCCACCAGGGCTCCTTATGCTACATTTTAGATCAAAGCAAACATTATAATTTTAAGCAACAAGCCATATTTAAATAATTTGAAGTATGTAAATTTGAATAAAGGACATTAAAAAATTTTCAGAAGTGAACAGAAAATCTGAAGTGGGTGTCTGTCACAGGGATAATTTCAGGCGTATGTGAAAAGGAGACAGATTTGTACACTGAATCCTCACTGTGGGGACGCCTCCGGGCTAACTGAGGGGAAAAGAATGCATCACCAACATGACTGAAAGAAAGGGCGATAGGACCTACCTTGAGTAACAAGCTTCTACAAGTTGTTTAAAGACTCCTTCCCGCCACTTGGGGGAGGTTCAGGAAAGGGCATGAGTCAGTAACCACCAGGGGACAGAAACCTTACTAGCTCTCAGCCTGGGTGGATAGAACCCCTAATTCTCTTAGGTGAATGGTCCCCAGACTTTAATGCCACCCCTTTTAAATTTAAAATAAAAGACTAACTAAGGAGAGAATTTAATAATTCCCCACAGGACGAGAGACTAAGTAGAGAGAGTAGCTACAATTCTAACAGGTCTTTTTTTTTTTTCTGAAAATACCCTAACCATTCTCTAGAATTCTCGGTTGCTTTTTTTCTGAGACTAATTAACATCCTTTTAGACATAGATGGTTGTGCAGAATTTGCATGTGTGTAATATCGACCACTGGGCTGGGTTCTTTATGAATTTATCATAAACTGCAAGGTAATTACTATAATTCTTATTTTTAGGGAGGAAGGCAGGAGATCTCAGAGAGGGTAAGGGACTCTGTATAGCTAGGGGAAAGACTGAAAAAACTGGGGCTGCTGACTTCATAGCCTGCAGTCTCTACTATTTCTCCTTGTGCCAGTGGCTTCATTCATTAATAAACGGTGCTCTGCAGGAGAAAAGACCTGGTCATCTTGAATGATTTTAGAAATTCCTGCCCACCGTTTTTCTGTGTGTGTGCACGCATATGTGTATGCCTTCTTCTTTAACTGACCCAGAATCTCTGAGGGTAAGAGACACAGATATGGGAACCACACTGCCAGAGAAAAGAGTGGGAAAAACAAAGAGTGGTAAAGGCCAAGGGCAACGAGTTAGCTGTGAGAAGATCAGAGGCTCTGGTCTTCCTGGGACAGTCCTGGGGTCCGCCTGCTGTCCCAATGTAATTAATCATCAATGCTTTCAAAAGTGTCTCAATCTGGATGATAAATTATACACTGGCCCCTTTAACAATGGCTAACATTTATAAAGCATTTGCCTTGAGTCAGCCCCTTTGTAGGCATTATCTCATTTAATCCTCCCAATAAAGCTGGGATGTGACATAGGCCTTAGTGGTCCCATCTGTTGTTACGAAAATGGAGTTTTGTGGGAGTTAAGGTCAAGGGGCAACCATCCTCATTTGGGTCTGACGCCCTCCCTCTGCACTCCACACCCTTAACTCTCTCCTGATCCTGGAAAAGTCCCTGGTTGCAGCCCGAACACCACTGATAGAAACTGTTTTTATGAAGGGTAAAGTCAACTACAGATTAATCGTGTATTTTGAAAAGGAGTATTTCTCACTTGCTATGAGGAAAATTACCATCAGTCTTAGTTGACAGATAAAGCAGAAAACATGCCCAATATTTTTATGTCTACGCATTCACTGGAAACCCTGGTGGCTTAGTTGTTAAGAGCTACGGCTGCTAACTAAAAGGTCAGCAGTTCAAATCCAGTAGGCACTCCTTGGAAACTCTATGGGGCAGTTCTACTCTGTCCTGTAGGGTCGCTATGAGTCAGAACTGACTCAAGGGCAATGGGTTTGGGTTTTTTTGTTGTTGTTGTTAACTCATTCATTAATTAACAGGAGCACACTCAACTATGAAACAGCAAAACAAATGGCTCACTGATAGTCTGAATTACTGCCGTTACTTGCCCAGAGTTACCACACACATGCATGGCTTGGGCCCAGGCACCACTATGCACACAACAGCAGCAGTGCAGAGTCTGGTCTGAGAAGGGGTTACGGATAATGGAGCATAACCTTCTTTATCTTGCATGTGATGGGAATCTGTGAACAGAAGGCCAGACCTGCACCCCTCCCCTAATTTTCCACTCACTTGTCACTGGAGATGCTGCAATCAATGACTGTTTTTCTGCTTGTATTGATGATTATAAATGGCAGCTGAATGGTGGAGTTCAGGGCTGGAGGGCCCTGGTTCTGCTGCTCATTTTGCCGATTCCTCTGTACCAGGTTCTTGAACGCTATTTGCTGTAATAATCAGTAAGAAGAATATGGCTATTTATTGTGGATAAATGAGTGGGAATTTAAATCCATTGACACATTTAAAATATAGTTTAAAATCACAGCATTTAAAGAGGCATTCCACCTACACTGGTGAATTAATTTAGAAAATTAAACACTTAAGAAAAAAATTACAATGCTCCAACTCGAATACATTTCAAAGAAAAAGAAAAGTATACATTGAAATGGTATGTGACATAATCCTACTATAAACAATGGGCCCATGGTTTCCTTCACCCATAGGAACAGGACATCACAGGTCCAGGAGACAGCCCAGTGAGTGGCAACTGTGGCTCTTCTTAGCATGATGCAGCAAAAGGGACACCAAGTGGGCTTATGTTTAACATTTATCTAACACAGATTCCTGAGAGCTTAGAGCCAAACGCACCTTTTAGATTTTCTAACTCAGGGGCTTGCCAACTTTTTAAAGCCACAAGACCCCTTCTTCAAATGAAATCTTAGGGGCACACCCACTACCTAATACAGAGGCAAGCAGCACTGCTCTGGGGGTCTCTAGGGGGCTGAGAGTCGTTAGCCAGCTGCGCCCTTCATTCACCCTCACAGTGGTTTCTGCGGCACCTCCACAGAAATCCTCAGCATCCTTAAGCAAACTTTCTATGACAGTTTGGAATCCAGCCTGTACTGGGTTGGACTGTGTCCCCTAAAAATTCATGTCCTTCCCAGAACATCAGAATGTGACCTTATTTGGAAATAGGGTCATAATCCAATATGACTGGTGATCTTATAAGAAGAGACACAAAGACACGGAATGTAGACAGCCCTGTAAAGACTGAGCCAGAGATTAGAACTATGCTGCCATAAACCAAGGAAGGCCTGGGGCTACCAGAAGCTGGAAGAGGCAAGGTAGGATTCTCCTAGAGGCTGTAGAGAGAGCATGGCCCTGACAGTACCCTGATTTAGGACTTCTGGCCTCCAGAGCTGTGCCAGAATGAATTTCTGTTGTTTTAAGCCACCTAGTTTGTGGCACTTTGTCACGGCAGACATAAGAAACTAAAGTTCAGCCCACCTGTGCCCCACCCAACACATTCCAGATGAGGAAACTGAGTCAGAGCACTGATTATAAGGCCTACATCTTTGTCATCTTTGTACTAAATCTTGCGGCTACTTTTGGTTATAACCATTACTCAAAAAATCAAAGAAAGTAACCCTCCTCTTTTTATTTTTTGATAATAAGGTAAATGTACCATAGAATCCCATAGCTAGAAAGACCTTATAATTAAATAGTTTAAGCTTTCCATCTGCTATCTCAGGAAACAGATACTGGTTTTAAAAAGCTCTTGAAGTTAGAACCATTCATTCTGGGCCTTAACTAAAGTTTGATTAAGATTCCTGTTACCTTAAAATAGTTGGGTGTTATCTCCCTAGAAAGTGAACATTTATGCTTTTAAAATGTACAAAGCAAAAGGGATAATCAATTTATTCTAGCCCTAACAGTGTGCCCAATATCACTTTCTCGTTTTAAGTTATAATTCTTTGTCATCTTCTGCAACTAAAGAACTAAGGCTATTTATATTCACTGCTCAATTCATTTAATATTGAAGAAAAAAATATGCTGGAATTACAGAACTGAGAAAAAGAATTAAATGTTTGAATACTTCTGCCCAGTTTCTTCTTTTCTACTCAAATAAACCTCTTGGGAGCCGCTTCCATACTTTGTGGACCTAGTGCCCTGGGAGGGCCTTAGTACACACAGGGAACATGAACAGTGGTAAGTAATGGTCCTTAAATATTTACGAGTCAACTGTTCAATATTATGTACATTTAATAGCATCAAAGATTTTTCAGGTGCAGACAGCAGTGAAAACATGTTCTTTTCATAGCAAAAAGAAAAATCACCTCCCAATTATTCTGGATGGATGCCCTTATTTGTTGACCCTTTGACTGGTTTTCTGCAGCCTTTTGTTCTTTTCCAGGCTCATTAACATCTATTTCAAAAAATGGAACAGCTTCAGGTGTGTTCAGGAGCCCTGGTGGCACAGTGGTTAAGAGCTTGGCTGCTAACCAAAAGGTCAGCAGTTCAAATCTACCAGCTGCTCCTTGGACACCCCATGGGGCAGATCTACTCCGTCCTATAGGGTCGCTGTGAGTTGGAACTGACTTGACAGCAATGGGTTTGGTTTTTGTTTTTTTCAGGTGTATTCAGACATTCACTTTGCTACATGTTAGCAGTCCTGGAGAACTGCTGGTGCAATGACTAAGCACTTGGCTGCTAACTGAAAGTTTGGCAATTCAAACCCACCAGCTGCTCCTGTAAAGATTACAGCCTAGGAAACCCTATGGGGCAGTTTTACACTGTCATATAGGGTCACTATGAGTCGGGAATGATTTGATGCCACATGGCAATGACAACAACAGGAGGAGGAAATGAGCTGTGTATCTACTAGAAGACTAAAAGTTGTTTTCAATTATAATTTGAGTTTCATTTTAATGTTTAGAGAGACCTGTTTTTATAGATGTTGATAGCTAGGTTTCCTCTGGCTAGAAATCTTTTATAAATATTCGGTTCCAGAGATAGTAGAGGAAAAGAAACTCAGAACTTAGGAAAATACAAATACAATGTTCATTGTACAAAGAAGAGTAAAGAATACAGATAAGCAGAGAAAAATATTCAGCTTTATTCTTTGTGCTGGGCATCTAGAGATATGAAAGTCCCACAATCATAAAGGCAATCTTGTCCAGCACCATTCTTCCTGATAAACAAACAGATAGACAGATTTTTACATGCCGTTTGCCAAAAATCAAGCTCCAAAGTATTCCGTGAAGGTGTTGAAGGAATCCCAGGAAGTATTGGAGGTAACTGTGCAGAAACAGGGACAACAGAGGAAGCTGAGGGAAGAGGGCAGCATAAGAGTAAGTGGCAAGTCCCTGAAGGCCAGGGCTCTCAGAAGGCAGAATCCCACCAGGAGGGGCCCAGGAATAAACTGTTGGTCTTCAACTTTTATTTGTAACCTGCAGAACAATCTCTTGAAACAAAATCTTATTTGGAAGCCCAATATGAAAAATACATAAAATGCCTCAGGTAGGTTCCACAGGGCTCAGTGTGAAAACCAGGCACAGAACACAGTAAGAAAGAAACGGCCTAATCAGGATCAAACATCATGTCTGGGGCTTCCTGTCTTTGGAAAGTCACAACTTTATCTGCTGATAATCCTCTGCCCCTGCCATTTCCTTTCCTACTTCCTACTCTCAGATCAACCACAGTTCTCTGGAAGAGCCACACTCTCTTCTCTTGCCTCTCTGATTTACACATGAATGTGAAAAAAGGACACAAATAAAAGCATCTAGAAAGAGAAAAACAAACACACTTGCAACACTTATGAATATTTAACATATTTGGTCCATTAGATAAAGTACTGAAGGAAAAAACTGGTAAAAGATCTGGTGATTTATTACTACCTTTATCTCTGAAGAGTTGGATCATGTCAAAAATTAAATAGGACCTAAATTTATTCAAATCAAACTGGTTTTGTGGTTGGTTATAAAAGGCTTTTCACATAAAGACATTTTGCTAAGAAAATCATAAAGGCTCTGGTTCACTTTAGAAAGTTTATCTGATTGAATTGAAAATGGCTCAACTGTACTGCTCAGAGTGAATTTTTATACCAATTACAATTACCAAAAATAGAAAGAAAAAAAAAGAAAAAAGTCTAACTACCCTGTGATTTCACTTCACATGATTTTATACAAGGGCTCTATTCAATTTTTTTAAAAACCATCCAAATACTAGGCAGTTATCCAAAAAAAAGTATAAACATAGGAATCCTTATTAAACTATAAAATATATTTTTCTTAAATGCATTTTAAGTTTTGGTGTTTCTACAATACTCATTGAATCATGTCATGTCATTCTGCCATTTCCAGACAGTCTTCAAGGGAAGTAAGTATAACAGGTGGATCTGATTACTCAAAGTGTTTAAATTTTAAACGGCCTTACTACTTGACATTCTAAATCTGAGCTAGAATAAACCAAAAGATTCCTGACAGTTTATGGGCAGAATAAGAATCAGGTATAAGTGTCACAAATAGTCTGCTGCATAACATAAGTCACACATGGGGCAAGTATGCTGTGGCAGGGCTGGGATGAGGTCTAGAAGGAACGATCTAAAAGGCAGCGTGTGTGGAGGGCAATGTGCTCAGATGCAGGTGAGGGAGGCTACCCTGGCGTGGTACCACCAGACGCTACTTACAGGCTCCACGAGGAAAAAGCACGGTGACTCTAAAAGCACGTAAGTGGAGGAAGTGAATAGAGGCAGGGTAGGTGATGAAAACCACCTCAGCATCTTTACCTGCAGGAGAAGTTCTTGCAGCTGAGCCCGCTTCTGCTTTATCCGTTCTATCCGCCTCTGCTTCTCTATCTTTAAAACACAGGTTACAAAATAACATCAGCACATCAGAGCGTAAAGTACAGCTCACTGTTCAGGTCCTATTCTGAGGTAGCAAGAATTCTCCTTACAGAAACTCAACCCATTTTAACCACCAACATCCAAAAAGGCAAATCACACCTTTTGGTGGGGTCAGGAAGCAGGCAAGACAGCATAACGGTGGCAAGTGTCATCAGTAATGAGATTCCTCCACGTAATGAATACGTGGTGTGCGGTCCTGTTGCTGTTTATTCCTGAAATTCTGATCAGAGTGACAGCTACCACTCAACAAAGCGCTTTACACACATTATCTTAATTCATCTTCACAAAAACCACATGAGATAAGAACTATTGTTATCCACTTTGCATGTAAGGAAATGGAGGCTTAGAGGGGTTATGTAACTCCTCAAGTTCACACCACTAGTGAGTGGCAGGGCCAGGATTTGAAACTAAGCCATCTGATTCCAGACACCCTGTTATTAATTACTATATTACCCCTCCAAGACATGCGATTAAAAAAAAAAATTTATTGTGCTTTAAGTGAAAGTTTACAAATCAAGTCGGTCTCTCATACAAAAATTTATATACACCTTGCTATATACTTCTACTTCTAGTTGCTCTCCCCCTAATGAGACAGCACACTCTTTCCCTCCACTCTCTTTTTTTGTGTCCATTCGGCCAGCTTCTGACCCCCTCTGCCCTTTCATCTCCCCTCCAGACAGGAGCTGCCTACATAGTCTCATGTGTCTACTTGATCCAAGAAGCTCACTCTTCACCAGTATCATTTTCTATCCCATAGTCCAGTCCAATCCCTTTCTGAAGAGTTGGCTTTGGGAATGGTTCCTGTCTTGGGCTAACAGAAGGTCTGGGAACCACGACCTCTGGGGTCCTTCTAGGCTCAGTCAGACCATTAAGTCTGGTCTTTTTACAGGAGTTTGGGGTCTGCATCCCACTGCTCTCTTGCTCCCTCAGACATGCAATTTTTACTTATAGTAAGAAACATGCTGTGGACAAATTTCCTAGCTGCAAACAATGCTGATTTTTCCTCAGTCTTTTCTGGAAAACACACTCCGGTCTGAATTTCCTTGCAGATGTATTCCTCATTGTCTCTTTGGGCAGAACTCAATGACATCAAATAAGACCTTTGTCTTGTTTACTCCAACAGATTATTTCTTATTTGCTCCCCCTTAATCTAACCTGCACTAGGAGCTTCCTCTCACCACTGCCACACTTTAGCCCTAAATTACTCAGGGTTCACTGTAAAATCTGTGTGGTCTTCTAAATTTGCAAAACATTGTAGGGGTTTCCTCCTGCATCTGAAGCCCTGACAAGCCAAAAAGGCACTAAAATTAAAAACAAAACAAAAAACCCAAACCTGATGCCTTCAAGTTGATTACGAGTAGAACTGCCCCACAGGGTTTCCGAGGAGTGGCAGGTGGATTTGAACTGCCGACCTTTTGGTTAGCAGCCAAGCTCTTTAACCACTGGGCCACCAGGGCTCCAAAAAGGCACTACCAGAAGCCAAATGAGTCTTTCTCAGCCCCTACCTGTCCTTCACCCCCCACATCCAAGCTGGCCAAGCTGCACTGATTCCACATCTTAAACACCTCTCCAACCTCACTGCCACCGCCTTATCCCAGACCAGCACCGTGTCTCACCTAACTACACCTAAAGCATCCTTCTGTCTCTAATCTCCCCTGGACCTCTTCTCTCCCCATCTTCCTGTCAATTCAACTTCCAACCCACTAGCTAAGTGATTCTTTAAAACATATCGTATCCCTCCCATCCCCGTGCTTTATAATTCATCAATAGCTTCCCATTATTTACAGGATCAGGTTCCCACTACTTAGCACTTATGATCTATCTCCTTTCTCCATGTGTGTACTCTGGTCACAACCAGCTATGGACATGCTCTCTCATGCCTCTGCCTGGAAGGCCCTCCCTACCCTTATCCACTTGGCAAACTTCTACTCTACCCTCATAACTGAGTTCAGGGATTATTTCTGGAAAACCCCTCCCTTTTCTCCCTCTCCAGAGGATCTATCTGTACATACTTCTTTTATAGCAGTGATCACACTTTTTTCAACTTCTTTTACACTCTCCTCTCCCCAGCTATAACAGTTCCTGGGGGTCAGAGATTTTGTCTTATATATTCTTTGGCTCAGCACATGGTAGAAATGGACACATTTTTGCTTACTGAGTCTTTGGTATCAGCTTAATATTACTGGTAAAGTGATCTTCAAATTCCCTTCTATTATCGGAAGAAAGAAAAATGAGAAATGGAGGACATTCCCACTCTAGCAAATGGATAACATTAATTCTGTCACTTTTGATTAATATCTGGTTTCTCCCCCCGTCTACAAGCATAATAATACCAAATAATGTTTCATTTGCTAGAGGAAAAAGAGACTGAGAAAAACATGCAATCAAACTTAATTATCTTCAAAAGCTCAGTTTACTCCACTCATGGTCACGAGAATAAAATCACCTCAAACCAACTTAGCAACAGTGTGTAGGGCAAATGCTCATTTAAGGAAGATTTTTCTATGACGCTGGAAGTTAACAAAATAAAATAACTTCTGCACAAATTCATGTAAGTTGAGTATAAAGACATGATAAGGATGCAAATAAAATGCCATTTTATTGCCACTATTCCAGAGTCATTTGCTTGACTTTCACAACATGTAGAAGACTGAGTAACCAACATACAGGAAATAGCCAACTTAATCCACTTTTTTTGTGTGTGATTCATACAAGCAAGCGTTTCATTAGATATCATTTCTATTACCTAACTCACCAAGAAAAATTTTAGCAGAATGCTCAGAATTAAATTAGAATAAATTAAAGACCTTCTCTAAAAAAAATAAAATCTAAATAATATTTATTCATTACAGGCTGCTAAGGAAATGCTATTTTTAGAAGACTAAAGGCAAAGCAGAAAATCTCTATTCTTTCAAAAGTCTTAAAAGAAATTCTTTCTAGTATTTATGAATCGACACTAAAACTTCATCACTGTTCACAGCAAACAGAGGTCAAATTATCACAGGATAGATTATGTGATCTACTTTAAAAGTGTTTTCTCTCTGAAGAATTTTGTAAGCAACTTCACTGTAAATTGGAATTAAAAAAAAAAATTTTTTAGTCTTCTCAAGAAATATGGGTTCTTTAAAACATTATTCTCTAGTTAAAAATAAGAATTACAACAAATTCTAAAATACCTTTAGTAAAAATATTTAATGAAACACTGATTAAAAATATTCTTAAAAATTTTCATTCACCTTTTATAAAATGCTCTCTTTATCGTCCTCATTTGTTTTACAAGAAAAACGTGAGTTTTTTGACACTCAGAAATTGAGTACCCATATGTGCATGGTTTGGTATGATACAATACTATTACCAACTTAATATTAATATATTATATAATATTAAGAACAAAGAAGTTCAAGTTTAGTCCTATTATCTGTTTTTTATTATATTAAGAATAAAGAAGTTCAAGTTTAGTCCTATTATCTGTCTTAAGATACAACCTTAGGCAAGTCAATTCACTTCTATGTCCCTCAGGTTTATCATTTAGAAAATAGACTGATCAGATTATATATTTAAAGCTTCTTCCAGTTCTAAAATTCCACATAAGTCTGTTAAAAAAAAAAAAAAAAGACACATAAACAAAGAATAGTATCATGTGGCTGTATTTCTAAATGAAAATGCCTCTGGGGTAAAAGTAATGCCAACTGCTATCTATAAACAGAAAACTCATTTACCTCCAGGTTTTGACATTCCTGAGCTGAGTTGGTAGGCAGGCCGATCCACTTGATTTCTTTTTTTTCCTTTGAAATTATGTTCATTGCCATTAGCACGTTTAAAGCATCATAAACTCTTCGTCTAATATTCTTCTGATCATAAGCCTGCTAAAAATTGTTTTTTATTGAGTGATGATATTTAAGGGTTTGGCTATTTGAATTAAAGCTGAATTTTCTCCTAAGTTTGTCAAATAGGCAAGATGATAACATAAGAAAGATGTTTGAATTACAGAGAAATATGTAAATGGCAGCACTTTATGTAAAGCAGTATTATAGCTTTAAAAATTTTAGAAATTCAAATACAATGTCTAAAATTTAGTGAGTCTGGTGGAAAACAGAAACAACCTAAATATTTAACAGTAGGAGAAGGAGAAAGTAGTCTATGATCCATCACCCAATCAAATTTCATACAGCCACTGCTAATGGTTATGAATAATAATGTGGATTTTTTATGATAAAATTTTAAATAAAGAAAGTAGGATATATACATATTAATAACATGATTTCAAGAACATTAAATTCACTGGAAGGAAAACTGGCAATACTGGTTTTTCCTGAAGTGTTTGTAATACTTTTACTACAACATGTGCGACACAAGGAGCCCTGGTGGTACAGTGGTTAAGCGCTTGGCTGCCAACCAAAAAGTCGGTGGTTCTATTCCACCAGGCGCTCTGCGGAAGAAAGATGTGGCAGTCTGCTTCTGTAAAGATTACAGTCTTGGAAACCCTATGCGGTAATCTAATCTGTCCTACAGGGTCGCTGTGAGTTGGAATCGACTCAAAGGCAATGGGTTTGGTTTGGTTTATGTACTACACGCAGCTCTATGAGGTAGGTAATACGATTGTCCTCATTTTGTGCATAAGGAAACAAAGGGCAAAGAACACTAGCAGCTTGCTATTTAATGCATTTAAAGTGGACAGTTCTCTTCTCATTTGCAAAATCAGATAAAATTACTGCATCTTATACTTCCAAGATACAAATGCGAATCAAACTTCCACCTCCATGCTACAACAGAATGGCTTCCCTCCATAGACAACTCTTGGCTGGCTCCTTAACTTCCAAAGGCTGTCATGGGGCTATCTGCATGACCCGACAGCCATCGATTCCCCAGGGCAATGTAAGTTCTAGGCTTAAATAAAGTTGGACCGTCAAAAGGCTACACGATTGAACTATATTATCTTGGCTTCCAGAAAAATGTTCTCCACGTGTTGTGCTGCAATGTAAAGTCCTCAGGTTTTATCCAAAGACATTACAAGAAACAGCCATATGAAATCTGTCACTGTTCTCTACTTCTAGCAATAGAAAGCTAGATAATGTGAAACTCTTCTAAAAAACCACTATGAAAATGTAATAAATATCCATTTACATGCATGACTGCAAGGAATTTCTCCAGGGAGTAAAAATGAAGATTGCAGGTGAGAGTAAGGGGAAGGAATGACTGGAAAAGGGGGTGAAGGAAAATTCTAGGGTGATGAGATTGCTCCCTATCTTTATAGGGGTTTGAGCTATACAGGTTTATGCACTTGCCAAAATTCAACTACTGATTCACATATGATTCTGTGCATTTCCTTAAATTCAAATTTTACCTCAAAAGAAAAAAAAAAAGCCAATAAACAGATACTGAAGTCAATGGAGTGATGTGTACTTCATGTGCATGTCTGAAGTAAAGTTTTTAGGGATGATATCTACAACTTATTATAAAATTTATCAAAAAAATAAGATAAACTGATTGATGGATGGATAGATGGACAGGTATGTGATAAAGACAGGACAATAAAAGGTTAACTGTAGTATCTAAGTGGTGGGTAAATGGGTGGTCACTGTGAAATTCTTTTAACTTAAAACTTTTTTATAATAAAATGTTGGGGGGAAAATGAAGAATAAGTTGACAGACAAAATGTTCAATAAGCATGGAAGCTTAGGTTAGTAATGAGCCTTGCTGCAAGTGAGGAGTCTGGGCCACAGCAACTGCTTCACCACAAGCTTGTTAGAAATGCTGAAGCTCAGCACCATCCTGCAACTACAGAATTAGAATCTGCATTTTGACCAAATTTGCAGTATTTTTAAGCACCTTAAAGTCCGAGAAGCACTGCTCTAAGATGTTTGCAGACTTTGGTAACTTAATAAAACCAAAACCCAACCCACTGCTGCCGAGTCAATTCCAACTCAAAGCAACCCTACCGGACAGGGTAGAACTGCCCCACAGGGTTTCCAAAGAGTGGTTGGTGGACTCAAACTGCTGACCTTTTGGTTAGCAGCTGAGCTCTTAACCACTGTGCCACCAGGGCTCCTATAAAGACCTGGTTTAATAGCTGTGGAGAGGTGGGGGCAAAACCTCGAATTGCATGGTTGGGGAGAGAGGACTTGAAATGGGATAGTCATATAGAGCTGTCATTTCCAAAGGACAAATGCTAAGGGGGGCCGAAGAAACCTACCTGTCTCTGGGCTCTAAGTTGAAGTGGGGATAAATAGGATCAAAAAAACTTCCTTCTGAATTTGTAAACACAGTCTCTTGAGGGGCTAGGCATTAAAATTTCCATTACCTATATGCTCCTGGTGCCCTGGTGGTGCAACGGGTTGATTTATCTGGTATATGCTCCTGGAGACTATAAGCTAAAACTAACACACAGAGTGGTCCCTGGTAGGTAGTGCGCATCTACTGGCGAAACTAACAAAGCTCCTTTTGGGGGATATGCTCTCAACCCAAGCTATCTGGGATTCCCACAGATAAAACCCCACTGAACATGAGGTCGCAATCCCAAATTATAAAATATAAAAATAAATAAGTCACTACAAGTAAGACTCATTAGGAAAAACTCTAACAGCATTGGATAACCAAAACATTAGATGGTGGAATTAATACACACTGAACAAAAAATAAGTATATTAATATCTTTAGAATAAATGATGGGATGGAAGTTTCTAGAAAGAAATTAGATATATTAAAACAGATCAGACAAATTTGGAAAAAGAACCAAATAGAACTTCTAGAAATAAAAACCTCAGTGAATGAGTTAAACAGCAGATTAGGCACAAATAAAGAGAAGATAACTGTAAGATTAACCAGAAGAAATTATCCAGAATGCAGCAGAGAGAAAAACAGATGTACAACATGAAAGAACAGTTAAGAGATAGGAAGGATAAAATGAGAAGGATTAACCTTTTTCTAATCAGAGTTTCAGAAAGATGGGTCAGGATCTCATCTCTCACTTGGACTACCACATCCACGTCCTAATAAGCAATTTTGCCAAAGTCTTGATCACCAATCTGATTCCTACTCTGCGGTCAATATACACAGCTAATGTCACATCCCTACACAAATTCCTCAATGGTCCAGATCACCTTTAACAAAAAAATTCAATTCCTTTACAGACCTACTTTGTAAACTGGCTCTTGCTTATCAACCCAGCTTTACCCCCCAGCACTCCTCATTCCAACAATGGTGACCAAACTCTAACTTTCAAAACATACCAGGGTTTCTCACACCTCTGCTCTGAACAACTTCTTCTTGTCTGGCAGAATCAAACTCATTCTCTGTCCCTGCTCACATGCCATCTCCTTTTCCCCTGGCAGAACTCAGGTGTTCTTTGTCATATGTTCCTACTCTGTTCTGTATATACAGGTAGTCCCCAACTTCCGATGGGGTTCCGTTCCAACTCAGTCCTATGTGGTTCTGACCTAAGTCAAATACCTCTTTTTTTTTTTTTTTGAGTTTTCATAGCCTGCTATACAGCAGCATTTTGAACAGTAAATCATAACCCTGAACATCTACAAGTGAACATCTGAGAATGATAACATCAGCAAATTATGTACTGCAACATTGTATGTAGTACACATCACCAATGATAAAATGTACAAAAAAAAAAAGACAGTTGTAAGTGTGGTTTGTTGTAACTCAAATACATCATTCGCTGGGGACTACCTGTACTTTCCAGAGAGCATATACTTTCCATTTATTTACTATACATAATTGCATTTTAAAATATGTTCATCTACTAGACTGTAAGGCTATACTGGGAGGGATCATTTTTAAAAAAATTTTTATTTTTAATGCATACAGTAATAATTATTTTTTCAAACAGAAAGGTCTACAATGTATCACCGAAGCTAATAACGATAAAACAGATGATTTGCATGCATTAGCTCCCTTAATCCTCATAACGACCTATGACATAGACAGTATTATTAAACCTGTTTACCAATAAGGACACTGAGACTCAGAAGTTAAGTACTTTATCCAAAGTCACATAGCTAGATTTAAACCCAGGTCTGTGTGACTCCACAGTCTCCACTCTTACCTGCTTCCCTAATATGAACGCAGTAATTTGATGAGATGGAGATTTCCACATTTTTATAAAGAAATGTTTAAAAGAAAATATTATAATGGTAGATGAAATGCCACTCTTTGGGTTAGGGTCTCAAGCTGCGACACCTTAAAATAAGAGCAAGCCTAAAGACCATTTCAATTCAGCTCATTCACTGAAACGGAACTAAGGCATCCTCGACTGCTGATGTCCTCAGCCATCTACATTAATCCTTTCTGAAAGAAGGTATCAGATCCTAAGTCTCAAATTATTTCTACACATACAACTACAGGCGAAAGGCAAGAAGACAATGTGATGGAAAACCAAGGAAAACAACAGACAATAGAAACAGGACCTCAGAAGATTCAAATAATTGAGTAGTCAGATAGAAACTTTAAAATAACTATACTTACTAGGTTCAAAGATTAAAAAAAACAAGGTTGAGAATTTCAGCAAACTGTTTAAAAAAAAACAGGGAACTGTAGAATTTAGATTTGCAAAATATAACTAAAATTAAGAACTTAGCTAATGGCTTTAACAGTGGCTTAGACATAGCTGTATGAAGAATTAGTGAACTGAAGCAGAAATTAGAAGAAAATGTCCAGAATAAAGCAGAGACACAAAAAGATGAAAGATACAGGAAAAAATCTTCAAGATACATTGGTAAGAAAACAAATTAACAATGTCACATGCAAAGCATAATCACATTTCTGCTTAAAATAAATTTTAAAAACTTTATCTTGTATATGCATAAAGAAGTTCTGGAATGATACTCCAGAAATTGGCCACAGTGATTACTGCCTTTAGAGAGGGTCCGTGGTGGAAAGAAGACATTTTTCATTATATACTTACCTGCACATCTGATTTTTTTAAATAAAAGTGTACATATATTACTTTTTCAATTAAAAACTAAATTTTCTTATTGACTTAGACATTGAAGAAACACTAAAAGATTAAGAAACATACCCAGTCATTGGAAAAGTGATTAAACATAAAAAGTATATTTAAAAAGATGGCCCTTCAGCTGTTAAGGCTGTGTGCCACTGAGTTGATTCTGACTCATAGCTACCCTATAGGACAGTGTAGAACTGCCCCAGAGGGTCTCCGAGGCTGAAACATTTATGAAAAATATACTTGTTTATATCTACATTTAAATAAAAAATACAAGAATCCTTTCCAAAACAAACAAAAATCAACCATAAAAATCCCTGACAGACAATATGAAAACTTCAAGACGTTGGAGATTGCCTAACTCATCTCATTCCTCAAATCTATGACAAAAATGACCCAAAAAGTAAATTGCTGAATCACTCATCATAATCAATGTCAAGTTCATGATCTACCTACCGAATCAGCTGCCAAATGGTTATTGGAATTGGTGAACTCTGATACCAGCTCATCAGCTACTTCATTATATGATGTTGTTCCTTTCCGCTGAACTTTCTCACACACTTTCATTGAAAAATGTCTCAAACCTTTCCCATTTTTATCTCCTTTTTTGCTTCGTTTACTAGGAGAGAAAAAGAAAATCTTTATACTCTACTATGCTTGTTAAAGATTTCCTTTACAGAAACTCTATAAAATAATACCAAAAAAAAAAAAAAAACACCAGAAGATACTAATTTAATTTTTGCCTTAAGGGGTAAAATTTAAAAATGAATTAGAGATAAGGAAATGCTTTTAGTTTTTGCTTTAAGAGCCTAATAAAGAAGGAAGCTAGAGTGTTTTTCATTCATTCAACAAATACTTATTGATTACTTACTTATTATGTACCAGGCATTGTCCTAGACACTAGGAATCAGTGAAAAAAAAAAAAAAAAAACCCTGCCCTTCTACAGCTTACACTCCTGATGCTACTGCAGTCCTCCACCGCCCAAGCCAGAAACATCACCTGATACAACTTATTCTTTCACTCCCTTCCTATCTAATCAATCTAATTCTATGTAATCTAATCTAATTCAGATCTTGGCTGTTTTACATCCTAAATATCTCTTGAATTCAACCTCTTCTCTCTGTTTCCTCTGCCCTAGTCGAGGCTCTCATCATCTCTTTCTGAATATAACCAGAGCCTTCTGGATGGTCTCCTTTGTGCTGTGTAGAGGCACCCCGATCCTTTCTCCATATGGCCATTATGATGACCTTTCTACATAAATCCGACCATATCCCTATTCTGTTTAAACCCAGTGGTGGTGGCAGTAGTAAATACTTAGACTGCTTTGTGCCTGCTACTGTTCTAGGCAATTTCATTTTTTTAAAAAAAAAAGAATCCATCAATTCCCACCTGCTACATACATTTCCACACAAAGCACACTCTATGTTGATTTGTCCTTGGAGCCTGGTGTGTTTAGATACAAATGGCTAGTCACACATAAAATTATACAATTAGTACACGCTGGGCAACAAAAGTAAATAAGGATTGCTAAAAACAGGAGTACAGGGGTTTTTTAAAAGCCAGGAAGGACACGAGGTTGTTGTTTTTCATATAATTCTGAGACCTTTTAAAAAGGGAGCCATAAGGTAATCATAGGGTAGTTTTGTGTGATCATCTGGATAATTTGCTCTTTACAGTAAGCCATGGATAATATTTAAAGAAACTAAACATAGCCCTTAAGACCAAACCCAACCCATGGCTGTCAAGTTAATCCCAACTTATGGCAACCCCGTATATAACAGAGTAGAAATGCTCCATAGGGTTTTCTTGGTGGTAATTTTTACAGAAGCAGATCACCAGGCCTTTCTTCTGTGGAGCTGCTGGGCAGGTCTGAACCATCAATCTTTAGGTTAACAGTCGAGTGGAAACTGTCTGCTCTCAAACATAGCTCTCAAGCAGGAACAACTGAACTCTTTACACAATAAATACTTAAACGCAAATGACCATAATCCTCAAACACAGATACAAGACTACATGTAAGAGGTTTATAAACTTAGTTCAATACACACGCTGATGATAAACTTGAAGAAAATTGGGGTTAAATATCAACACTGATAAACTAATATTTACTAGCTATATATTCTGAGCAGTTTACTTCATTTATCTCTGATCCAGAGTCCTCCATCTGAAAAATGGGGATACAAATACTCACCTCACAAATTTGTTGGGAGGATTAAATGATACAGGATGGGTAAAACACATGGTATACTGTAGATGTTTTTTCCCCTTCATGAGCTGCCAGAATTTTCATGAGCAACACAAAACTGAAGGGCAAACAACAAATGCACGAGCAACAGAAAACAAAATAGGTCATGGAGACCTCATAAAAATTAAATACTGTAGTCATCAAAATTATTTATCAAAAGAGTAAAAACACGATTTACAGAATGGGAGAAAATCTTTGGGAACCACATATCCAATAAGGGTCTTTTTATCTAAAAAATACATAAAACTTCTACAACTTAACCAAAAGATAATCCAATCAAAAAATGGGCAAAGGGCCCTCTCAAGCAGCCAACAAACACATGAAGATGCTCATCGTCACTGGCCATTTAGAGAGATACAAATCGAAACCACAATGAGACATTACCTACTAGAGTGGCAATGACCAAAAAAATCAGAAAATAAAAAATGCTGGCAAGGATGTGTGGAGATAGGAACCCTTATCCACTGCTGGTGGGATGTAAAATGGTAAAATCCTTGTGGAAAACAGTATGGTGATTCTTCAAAGAATTAGAAATAGAGCTACCATAGGATCCAGCACTCCCACTCCTAAGTATATACCTAGGGACTTAAAAGTAGGGACATGAACAGACATATGTTCATTGCAGCATTATTCACAATAACAAAACACAGTAACAAAAAAAGATGGAAAGAACCCAAGTGTTCTTCAGCAGAAGAATGGATAAACATAATCAATGTGGTACATACATACTATGGAATATTATTCAGCCTTGAAGAAAAACGAAGTCCTGATACATGCTACAACCATGAATGAAACTTTTAGACATTACACTGAGTGAAATAAGTCAATCACAAAAGGACAAATATTGTATGGTCTCACTTATAGTTGACATGACAAGAACAGGTAAATATATAAAAACCAAGGGTTACTAGTGGTTACCAGGGGTGGGAGGGGAGGAGGAATCATTCTTTGGGAAGTGCTGAATGTTTATCTACGGTGATAGGAAAATTGGGGTTGACTAAGGGTAACTGTTACACAACTTAACTATTACAACTGATACCGTTACACTATACATGCGTTTTTTTGAAAGGGAAAAATGACAAATAGAAAGTTACATTTAATTTTACAAGAAAACCAGCAGCAAAAAAAAAAGCGCAGCTGTTGATACTACTTAGGTACAAGTAAACACCCCACAGGATTAGTTTTCTTGGTTTGAAGGTCTAGGGTCATGGCTTCATGCGTCTGTCTAGTCAATTGGTCCAAGAAAATTTTAGGAGTTTCTGCTCTACCTCCGAGTTCAATGAGTAGTGCCTGGGGTCTTGACAGCTTGCTAGTGGCCACCCAAGTTAGAACAATTGGTCTCTATTCGCCTGGAGCAAGAGAGGAAGGAGATCCAGGAATCAGAGAAGGAAATGGTCCGCAGGTCTAACTGCCTCCAGGAACTACTACCTCCCTTGGCATGAGACCAGAAGAAGTGGATGGTGCCCATTTACCATTACTGAATGTTTTGATCAAGGATCCAATAGACGGATCCTTGATTAAAAGGAGGACAATTGTGAAATTCCAAATTCTTGTTGGAAACCAGACTCACTGGATACATTGAGACTGGAGGGACCTTCGAATATATTGCCTAGAAACTTTTAAACCTGGAACCAAAACTACCCCATGAAGTCATCTTTAAACTAGATAACAGTTTAGCTCAATAAATAATGTTTGCCTTGAGCACTGCACCCTTTTAAAGAATTACCTATATGAGATCAAAATGACAACAGTAACTCTAAAGCACAGACAAGAGCTTTAAGGGGCAGAGAGTCTAAGTTAACGGTGGTGAAACAGCATGGGCAGAGATAGTGAGAATGGTGAGAGAACGTGAAGTGTGTAACCACTGTCAATGACCTGTATATGAAAAAATGTTCAATGGGTTATGTTTTGTTCAGTGTATTTTCACAGAACAAAAGCAAACAAAAACTGAAGGGCACTAACTCAAAATCTGCTGAATCAAGAAACTGAGCTTGTTCTTTGGAAGACTGGTAGGGCATCATGCCCAAACCCAATCAATGTCTACACTAAAACTCAAAAGAGGAGCTTAGAATATGCAACGTCCTACAATACACAGATAGGAGATTCTGTCCTACAACCAATTCTGTAAGCCACTTCTTTAAAAGCTAAATGAACAATGCCTCCAATTAAGAAAATAAATAACTACAAGGGGACTACAAAATATTGAGGCTCAGAATTAAGACAAATATCTAGAATACTTAACGAAGTGGAAAATCCGTGCATCTATAAGAGTGACCTGATTCCAGCCCCTACGCTTTACTCATAACTAAATACGTTCATTTTAGGAAGTCTCTCAGCTGTCTACTGTTTTTAACCTTTCCCTGAGTTCTTTAATGTAAACTTATATTAAAGTGTAACACAAAGAAAAGTAAATCCGTATTACTTTCTTCTGGTCACTACCCATACCCACCCTCCACCTCAAAGATACCCACTACCGTGAATTCTAACATTATAAATTAGATTTAGCTGCTCTGAACTCTGTATAATTAAAACCACATAGTATGTACTCTTTTATGTCTGACTCAACATTACCTTCCGGAGATGCATTCGTTGACATGACTGTAGTTTGTTCATTCATTCCACTGTATGAAATATACCACAATTTATTTGTCCATTCTGTTGATGGACAATTCGGTCTATTTCTTGTTTGAGGCTACTAAGAATAGAACTTCTATGAACTATTTCGTAGCTTTTGGTGTTTGCATTTAATTGCTGAGCCACGGGCGACATGTACGTTCAGCTTTAGTAAATGCTGCCAACTTCCAAAATTACTGTACCAATTTACACTGCCACCAGTAGAGTATGAACATCCCAGATGCTTCACACCCTTGACAAAACTTAGTACTGCCTATCTTTTTCATTTTAGCTATTCTAGTGGATTAGGAAACCCTGGTGGTATAGTGGTTAAGTGCTACAGCTGCTGACCAAAGGGTTCGAATCTGCCAGGCGCTCCTTGGAAACTCTATGGGGCAGTTCTACTCTGTCCTATATGGTCGCTATGAGTCGGAATCGGCTCGACGGCACTGGGTTTGGTTTTTGGTTTAGTGGATATGATACGGTACAGCATTGTGGCTTTCATCTGCATTTTCCTGATGACTAATGATGATTAGCACCTTTTCATATGATTTTTTTTCTCTGGCTATTTCTATTTGTTGCTGGAATAAAGAAATTAAACTGATTTTTATATTAACCTTGTATCCAGGAACCTTGCTAAATTCAGGTATTAATTCTAATTCATTTGTCTGTAGGTTCTTCTGAATTTCCTAGGCACTCAATCATGCCATTTGCAAATAATGCAAATTTTACATCTTCCTTTATAATCCTCAAAAAGGAAAAATTCTTTTGCTTTTGTTTCTTGGCTTACTGTACGAACTACAGTTTCCAGTACAATACTGAATAAAAGTAGTGATGCAGGGATCCTTCTCTTGTTCCTGATTCCATGTTGAAAGCTTTCGATAATTTACTATTTATATGTTGTTTGCTGTCGGCTTTTGTCAATAGTATTCTTTGTATTAAGTTCCCTTCTATTGCTAATTTGCTGTTTTACCAAAATAAACAGTTAAGTCAGATTTTTTTTCCGTATCTAATGACCACGTAATCTTTCTCCTTTACTCTCAGCCTCCTGCCCACACTCTGCAAACAATCCCTTATCTAGAAGTACAGTAGTTGCTTGCCTTTCTGAGCTTCCCCCCCTCTCTAAAATCTTAGCCCCTCCAGTCCTTACTGCCTCAGTAGCTTTCTGGCAGGAACGCTAGATTGCTGCAAGTTACTCCATTAAAATTTTTTGTTGTTGTTAATCATGTAATATTTTGAGAATATTTCTTTAGTCATTATTTTTTAATTTCTGAGAACTTTTTTCTTCTTTGTTCATTTTTCCTAGGTCACTATTCTTGTTTTATGGATATATTTCTTCTTAGGAACCTTCAGACCTTTCAAATGGTGATAATTACAATTTTGTACTCTTTTCTTCTAGTAGAAACATTCCTATTTCTTTAGGGTTACCTCTTTCGTTTATTCCCCTTGGTCTTTGTCTTTTGTGACGTGGTTTTCCAAAAATGTCTTGTTCTTTCATGTTTACAAATGTTGAATTTGTTATTTTATATACATAGTTCACATGGGCTTCCTGCATGTTGGTCTGTTTTCCTAAGGAAGTTCTCCTTACTTGGGGAGGACTAAGTATAACCTCTGGGTAGGTCACACGGGCAGGCAGGCTTAATTTCAGGCTGAATGGCTCTTAATTAAGCAGGTACTCTAGTCTCCCTTTCCTCCTCAGAACCACAAAGGCCAGTATAAGGAAGGGTTGTCCTGGGGCATACTACAACCTTTAAATTCTCCCAAAGCAGGGAGATCCAATTTCTTGGAGATCAGTTCTCCAAGTTCTAGCCTTGGGTCAACTTTTTTGGTGCAACTGCTTTGTGTGTGGAGGTGAGATGGGAGGTCCAAGGGGATATGGAGGGCTGGGAAGATGCAGTGGGCCTAATGGCTCCGTGGAAGTCTTTATTTAATTAGCCTAATTATTCTCCCTACCAATTTATTCTTGCTTTTTTTTTTTTATACCGGAACCTCTTCAGGACAGTGCAGGGAAGAATGGCTCCCATGTTCAAGGCCGACTTCTCCTACGCATATTTAGGCTGTGGATTTCTCTAGTTTGACTTGTCATTCATTATAATCATACCAGTTTTCATCTTCTAGTTGGAAAATCTATGTCTCCACTGCTTTTATAGATTTATAAATTATATTTTTACACTATAATTTCAATACGATCTTAGGAGTTGGGAAGCTTCCTACCCAAATCTTAAATAAGTAGATTTACGGCCTGTCTTACAACCTGAGCTCTCTGAAACACTAAGGCCTTTTTTCAAATAACAGCGAAATTTGGCCTCAGGATATAAACTCTATAATTTCTACTAGTCCATGAACCAAACAAAGCAACCAATAGGAAGCACTCTTTACCAAGTAAAACCAAACTGGAAAACTAAAAAAAAAAAGTAAGAAAATTAGAACCACCAAAACATTACAGCTTGAAAAGCATGTTACACTTTACTAATAATTTCATTTGAAGTATTCAAAAGAATTACAACTGAAAATTAAAGAAAATGTATTTATCTTTCCAGGCATATAACTAGAACCCACAAACCACCATCTTTGTATATTTTTCCAATGATAATTTATTATTATTTACAAAAGTAATATATGCTAAAATTCCTAGTATAATAATACAGTATCCCAGGTCTAAGTTATTCCATTTAAATGAGGAATTCTACATAATATATAATAAAAATTCAATGTCTCATTAAAGAGAGATCCAACCAGAATGTTTAAATCAGCAAAGTAATTTAGTCATGTTTATAAAATTTAAACTTGACTTTAACTGGCAAAAGAAATCATTTTCCTATATGTGAAAAATAGACATTCTACTTTGATCTAAAGAGGTTTTCTCTTACTCACGAATGTTACGGATTGAATTGTGTCCCCCAGAAACGTGTGTTGTAAATCATAACCTCTATGCCTGTGGTTATAAGCCCATTTGGAAATGGATTGTCTTTGTTATGTTAATAACACAGGCTTAGTGTACAGGGTGTCTTCAGCCAATCTCTTTTGAGATATAAAAGAGATTAAACAAGAAAGGGAGCAAGTAGAGATGGGGTAAGAGAGATTAAGAGAGATGCCAAGCCACATGGAGATCTCCAATGAACTAGGAAATAGAGGCTGAAGAGACAAGGACTTTCCCCCAGAGCCAATACAGAGAGAAAGCCTTCCCCTAGAGCAGGGCACCCTGAATTTGAACTTCGAGCCTCCAAAACTGTAAGAAAGTAAGCTTCTGTTTGTTGAAGCCATCCACTTGTGGTATTACTGTAATAGCAGTACTAGATAACTAGGACAATGAGCCTAAAAATACCTCGCCCAAAACTAATCTTGCCTGAAGCTTTGCTAGCTTCTTTTTCACTCAAAATGGCTTACAGAGTGCAGCAGCCAATAACAAACCCATTAACTCAGGATTTAATGAAAAAGACTGTGTGTTTTCTTAATTCTAATTTCAAGAGGTCTCATAGCTACAGATACGTCAGAGGCCAGAGTTTTAGGAGTTACTTTTTAATGGTAACTCAATAACTATTAAGTACTTTGTTACCACGGAAATTTGTATTTATCAAGTAAAATAATATAGCTTGTGTTAATTAAGCCTCTGTAAAACCTCAGTCCCCGGGTGAGTTTTTCTTCTTGCGGGAGAGAATGCTGCCCCAAATTGCAAATCGTCTAGTAAATCACGGAGCAATCAAATATTGTTATTCTTTTGAACTAATTTCAAGGATTTTTTTTTTTTTATAACATATGTATCTGTAGGAGTGCAGCTGAAATAACCCCGCAGTTGAAATACACACAAAAAATGTTAATCCCTGATGGATCTTCACTGTCTCCCTCCCTGTGCCCTGTGGCCACTTTCATGCTCAAGATACTATTTATATGCTAATAGCATCATCACTTGGATAACTCTTACAGCTTTTCAAACTTCATATGCCCAAAACAAAACTCTCAGTTCCTTCCCAAACTTACTCCTAATTACCATAAATGTTATGGCATTACCTATTACCCAATTGTTCATGCCAAAAAAACTCCAAAGCCATCCTTGACCTCCCCGTTTTCTTTATTCAATTTATCAATAAACCCCGTTGGTTCGACCTCCAAAGTTTATTCATTTTTTTCCATCTCCATTGCCAAGTCACTACTCCCTAAAACAGCCTCCTGATGTCCCTGGTTCGCTCTTGTCTCCTTAGAATCCATTATCCACCCATCAGCCTGCTTAAAACCTTCCTTAGAACAAAAACCAAATTTCCTACTATGACCCACAAGGTCTTTCATGATCTGACCCTTGCCTGCCTCTCCATCTTCATCTCATATCACTCTTTGTCTTTATCACGATCTCCAGCCAACTATGCTACTCTAAACCCATAAAGTTAATTCTCACTTAGAAGCTCTGCATTTGCCATCCCCTCTGCCTGGAATGCTTCCCCCACCCCACCCCTGGCTATTCACCTACCTGGCTTCTTGACATTCTTTAATCTCTACTCAAATGTCATCTCCTTAGACAGTCATTCTCTGGGGACAGCCACTGCCCTTCCAATACTATCCTTTTGTTTTCTTGCATAGCACCTACCCAAATCTCAAACTATTTATTACCTTCCCCACAAATATAAGCTGCTCAAAGGCAAAGACTTACTCATCTTGTTTATTATTATCTCTAGTACCTAGAACATACCAACACTTAGCGGACATTCAAAATATATTTGTTGAATGAATGGGGGGACTTCATAAACATCATTGAAGCAGTATATAAATATTAATTATAATGATTTTGATAATCATTAGCTGTAGCATATATAAATAAACTGAGTTTTAACTATATTCCAATAAGAAAAAAAAGACATTAAGGTTAAATGAGCATAAGGGAAGAATGAAGTGCTGCTGTGCTAAATCTTACTCATTTAGAACAGGAATAAAGAAAAACACATGCAACTATCTTTGTGGTTCGGTAAGAGGAGAGCACATTACAGAAATGTTATATTAGAAAATGAACAGAATAATAAAAGAGCTAGCAAAAAAGCCACTGAACCAAATGCAGTGGCTATACCAACAAATTTATAAACAAAATTACAAACAAATTTATACCAATAAAATATAAATGGGAAAGTCAAAACAGTAGCTATCTTAACAAATTTAACCTAGCACTTTTACACGTGATTTTTAGAGTTTGGTCTTTTATGAAAGAGAGTGAAAGAGTTTTGTTTCCTATACTGACTGCTCTCTGGAAACCTTGGTGGCATAGTGGTTAAGTGCTACGGCTGCCAACCAAAAGGTCAGCAGTTCAAATCCACCAGGTACTCCTTGGAAACCCTATGGGGCAGTTCTACTCTGTCCTATAGGGTCGCTATGAGTTAGAATTGACTCGACCGCAACGGGTTTTGGTTTTATACTGTTCTCCACACTGGCAGGACATTGGTGCCACCAATCCTAACTAATAAAGAGTTCCATTTTGACAGGGGCCTTGAACATTGCCAAACATATCTATAAGAATGCGTGCAGCTGCCATTTTCAAGGATAAATGCAAATAGATACTAGTAAGTTTAAAAAAGGACTTTCCATTATAGAGAGGAAAGAATAGTTCTCATCATATATCTCTGTGTGATACATCAGTTTCTTAGCATGATTTTATCTGTTCAAGAGATTAAACAGTGAAGATCCAGGACGCAAGGAACAAAAGGCATCAAGGAACTAAAGTAGCTGTGGCGCCAATGCAAGAAAACATACATTCTTTATTTTTTTATACTCCCAAGGTCCTCATTCTGAGGCTATTCGCTCTTATTTTAGACACAATCCTAGCACACCTGGCCATCTAGTTTCTCAGTGCACAGCAAGTCAGAGATAGCAAATTTGAAAATATGGAAGACAGACAACTACTTTGTTGGAAGAGTATGACTTAACAGGAAGGAAATTACAACATCATTAAAAAAAATTACAAAATCTTAGAATCAAAAGTAAATTTAAGAAGCACAGCTGGCCAGGTTTTATTTAGACTAGGGACAACCTCAGAGAGTTCAGCTGCCTCTGAGATGCCACTCTTATTTTAACACAGTGCAACATCAATATGGCTCCTAGTGTAATGGCTTGCAAAGAATAGTGAACTTAGGTTCAAATAATGACCCTAAGTGGACAGTTTTTAACCCTGGGGTTTCTGACTTGGTAGGCATTTATATTTTATTTATCAGACCACAGGTAATTCTGATGACATCTGGAATTGAGAATCACAGTCCTAATATTCTAAGGAAAGGAAACATCTCATTACTTAAACTAGGATATAATCAGGGCACCAAACTCCCTCCACATACTAGCATCTCCCCAGCAAAATACTTACTCACACTTACACTCACCTTTCTGAAAAATCAGAGTCTATAAATTCTCTAGCCCGTTTTCTATCACTAAAAAGAAAAAAGATAGCATAAAAAGAACACGTATATAAACACAATTTTCTTTCATGAAAAATGTATTGTAACTTGTCTAATTCCACACTGAATGTATCCAAACCACAAAAATAACAAATATGAGATATATACATAGAGCTAAAACTTCATTTTATCATGGCGCCAAGAAATCACAACACAGTACTGTCGTCGGTTGAAATGAACTCCACGAATCTTTAGAGAGGAAAACGCTGCAGATTTACAAAGGAGAAGAGAGAAAAGTCCTATTCACTCTGGAATGACTAACAATCATGCAACTCCCCACAAATAGAAAGCACAGCCAGGACTGAAAACATCCAAAACCCTGGTCACTTTTGGGCCAATGCTGCTGGCACAGGCTTGGTCCTCACATAATCATTTGTCAAGGTTATGGTGAAATGCATCTTCTAGACATACATGAAAATTTTTATAAGAACTGAATAAAGGCCATGGGCTTATCGGTGATCCTATCATTTCATCTCATTTGATAATGGAAAAGTATACCAGACTCCTCTTCTGTGTGTGGGTGTGTCTATGGTTTAAAAGCACTTTGCCAGGGTTACTTAATTAATTTATTCCCTTAATTCATTTGATATCCATTAAGCAAGGAGCTTCCTACTCACCCCACATTTACTGTCCACTTGCTAGAACTCACACATAAAAGTCAATAACAGAGCTACCACTGCAGGACGCCATCATGGAAGTAACTTCAAATTGAAGACAAAATGAGGTTTTGAGCCATTTATCTAACTTTTTTTTTTAAAGGAAGCATAAATTGCTAAAATTATAAGACACAGAGAAAGGCTAGGTAAGAGTATTTTACAGGCAAAGATGAAAAATGTAAAATTATGATACTAAAAGTTACAAATTAATATAAAAGGAACTGACTTAATTGTCCAGTGTTTAAAAGAATTGAGGGAAGACAATGAGATTTTTAATACATTTGGCCTCCTTTTTTACTAGTTCTTTTTCTGGCTCTTAAAAAAAATAATTCTTCACAGGGAAAATGCTGGTTATAGTAATAATTAACATGTTTCTTGTGTGTATTTAAACAATATAAAATATAGTTTTTGTATCTCCAAAGCAGCTAAATGTTGTAATCATAGCAAGGACTCCTATTTCAGAGTTGAAAAAAGGCAGAAGATTCAGTTACAAGCTCTTGTACTGTCATTCATTTAAAAATGGCTGCTCTAGAGACTATCCATATCTAAAATGTAAAGTAAAATAAAATAGGTGATTTTGAAGAAAACACATTGGGCTTTAAGAAGTAGACTAACATAGAAGTCCCTGGGTGTTATAACAGTTAATGCACTTGGCTGCTAACTAAAAGGCTGGAGGTTCAAGTTCAGTCACAGGTGCCTCAGAGGAAAAGCCTGGCAATCTACTTATAAAAACCCAGCTATTGAGAACCTTACGGAGCACAGTTCTACTCTGACACACACGGGGCCACCATGAGTTAGAGCTGACTTGATGGCAGCTGGTTTACCTGTTTTTTTGTTTTTCTAAGATTAATATAAAACAAGAATGGAAGAAGATAAGATGGTGAGAAAAAAAGGTCAGAACTTAAAAAAAAATTTTTTTTTTTTTAAACAGTAAATTACAACATTCTTACCCTGGGACCCAGCCAGTAGCCTCTGCTATGTGTGTCTGAGTAACCATGGCTGGTGCAGGCGTATATGGACTCCCGATCAGAACGCTTCCTGCACTGGTTAGTCTCTGTGGTGTGCTTATAATCTGCAGAGTTAGGAACAAGGAAAACAGTATTCTTAGATATTAAGAACAGGCTACAGGCAGAAAATAATGTTGACATTTAACTTACACACAAGGAGGAAACCTTGCTGTTTAAAATGCACTTAGTAACAATCATCTAAGATAGAAGCAATACCTTTGACTCGCTTACATCCTAGGATCTTGAAGCACAAGTATCCTGAATACTGACGTCTAAGTGAGGCCACAAGGCAGGTTTCAGCAAGTGAGGAGCAATTTGGAAGGATTAAGCTGGCAACTGGCAATGCTTTAAAAAATCAGGGAAATAAAAAGCCTCCTTTGAAATTATAAAACCTAAATGCCACAGAGCTTCATTTACTAGAACGAGGCTAATAGCAATCAGATTTTCCCAGTCTGTTATACACTATATAATTGGGATTATTGCATAGATGAAGTATATATTATAGATGCAATTTTTTTCAAGAGTATCTCCTCATGTCATTAAATACTCTTTAAAGACATTTTAAGATCATAAAATATTCCACCACATGATTATTTCCTTATTGTTTTATATATATATATAGTCTCAACTCACACTTGTGCAATGACCTTGGCCTAAATTTTTATTTCCTAAGTATAGACTCCCGAAAGGGAACTAGTGGAACTATAAACATGGACTTTTAAAACAGGCTCCTTCATATGTGTTACCAAACTGTCAGGTTTTCTTGTAATTTTCATTGGTGAACAGAATGTGTTTTTTTGAAAGATGTTTATAATAATTAGTACAAATTAACAGTATGGCAGCCTTTTAAAGTATTTTCATCAAAAAATAAGGGTACCCCGGATACCCGTTTACCTCAGTACTGGAGTCACCCCTGAGGTTCACCTGTCAGCCAAAGATTAAAACAAACAACAACACATGCAATTCAACCATGTATACGAGACTAAATGGGCACACCAGCCCATGGGCAAGGACGAGAAGACAGGAGGGGACAGGGAAGTGGATGAATGGAAATGGGAAACCCAGGGTCAAGAAGGGGAGAGTGCAGACATGTAGCAGAGTTGGCAACCAGTGTTACGAAACAATGTGTGTTCATTGTTTAATGAGAAACTAATTTGTTTTGTAAACTTTTACCTAAAGCACAATAAACATAAATAAAAAATAACGGCATACTCTAGCGAATGGAGTTATTAATGAAACAAAATTGGTCCCGTGTTGATAATTGTTGAAGCAACTGCCAACTACATAGGTGTTTTCTCTACTTTTGTGTAGGTTTGAAATTTTCCACAATAGTAGGGGTTTTTTTTTTTAAGTCCCAATTAAGAAATAAACGCATCTGTATCAACTACACATCATTTTAAAGAAAAAAAAACAGCTCTTAAAGCATTCTATTTCTATCGCCTTAAGCACTTCAAAGTGCATATCAATTCTTGTCTCCCTGAAGGACTGAAACATGCTTCTGCAGCCACAGGGTCTAAGTTGAATCATTGGTAGAAGTATGAAGCCCATTAAGTTAGTTGTTAACATATGGAACCAAAAGCAAGGATTCAAATGCATTTCAATCTCTTCCACTTGAAGGAAACAGTCTAGCAATAACCTCTGAATTATAAAAACTGTTCAGACTTAGTTATTGAAATCCAATCAACATTTAACCACTTACTAAATATTTAGGAACTTTAGTTATTGTCTGTTTGTGTTTGGCATTATACCAATTTGGGGGTAGGTGGATATTTCCACCTATAAATACATAGGTAATAATTTAATAAGTTAATTTTATAGTTAATAATAAAAAAAGACAGTAACACTGACAGATGTCTAGAGAACTGTGACTGTCTACAATATGCCCAGGATTATTATACAAGGCATTCAGAAAGCAGCTTGCCTCATGAGAAAACATGATTTCTAGACAATGTATTTGTATCTCTCATCAAATTCTGCTTGGCATTCTAAGGATGACTGTACCTCCCACCCTCAGCCCCATTTCCGTAGAAGATCTTTAAGGGTAGAGAAAGTGCCTTGCTCAACTGTGGATTTGCAAGGTCTAGCAGTGTTAGGAGACACTCATAAAGAAGGCACAATAAATATTTACTCAACTGAGACAGAAGATACAACTTTTAAAACACTGAAATGAAGTAGTTCCTTTGTTCACTCTATGCTAGAGAGATTATATAAAATTGAGTAAGAAAATACAATACAAAGAGCAGAGCTCTCACCAATCACTATTTCACACTATCGTTCTCTATTATGCTGATCTTGGGTGCTGACAGCTTAAGAGAGGAAATGTGAGTATCTGATCAGTCTGGTCTACTCTTCCTAGAAGGGGAGTCTCCAAAAAGTAACCCTAAGCATTCTAACTTACCCACGAAAACAGACTGCATTACCTGTACAATGTTGTTAATTAAGGAATTCTTTTCCTATACTTGCTTGTTACTAGTAGCCTACAAGTGCCTCGTTTTTTATTTTTAATTTTTATTGTGCTTTAAGTGCAAGTTTACAAATCAAGTCAGTCTCTCATACAAAAATTTATATACACCTTGCTATATACTCCTAATTGCTCTCCCGCTAATGAGACAGCACACTCATTCCCTCCACTCTCTATTTTCATGTCCTTTCGGCCACAAGCTCCTCATTTTTACCTGACTTAAGGGGTAAAGAAAAGAACGAAGAAGGAAAACAGCAGAAAAAAACTGGGTATGTTTATTGAGAATGACTGTGGAAATGAACTGCTGGGTTCTAGTGTCTGCTTGTTTCTTTCTCAATGTCAGATTGTTAGCTGATATTTCTTGCTGATCTGAGAGTTATTATCTCTAGCAATACCGTGTCCCTTTCTTCTAGCACAAGGTCTGCTACATAGTAAGCACTTAATAAACATTTCCTGAATGAACAAACTGGAGGGATGAGAGACTTGAAGTAAAAGAACAAGTCAGAAGAACATGTGAGACGCGCTGAGCTCCTAAACTAGGATACTGGCCATGAATCTGAAGAGATGAAACCAAAGGAAAGTCAATAAATTTTGTTTCTATAGGTGATAAGCTGGACACACTTTATAACACTGAACCTTAATTGGGAAATCCATAAAAGTAGGGTTTTTTAAATAATTAAAACTAGACGTTAAAACATACTTGTAATATTCAGACAATCTGAATAAGAGAAATGAGCGTTTACCTTAAAGTTCAGAGCCCTCCCCAAACAAACAAAAGGCATTTTTAATTTAAATGTAATCATGTGGATTCTCAGACAACAGGTTACCTTCAGGCTCTGAAAATCATAGAGCAATTGAACCTCATTCTGGAGATTTTCTGCCCTCAACCAACATATCTTAAATACTACTGCCATCTACAGTAAGAAAAGCCATGAAAACTTATGTATTCTGAAAGGAAAAATAATCTACATAATTATAAAGTGCTATATTAGACTATTTCCTTTTTTGACAAAATTCCAGTTTTTCACCATAAGAAACATACAATTTGTGACCTTTGAAATAAAATAACCATGATCACAAGGTAAAATTACAATCCAATAGGCTAGAATCTCACTTTCTGAACTCAGATGCTAAAAAGGGAGTCTTTAACTTTCTTTGAGATCTCTTCGAGAATCTAAAAATAAAAACAACAAACAAAACTATTCACTCATCTCACCAGTGGGGAAAATGCAAACCCTTGAAAATCGTATTGGTCCAAAGACTACAGATAAATGCTTCTGGATTAGTGAAATCTTTTAATGTCTCTCCCATTGCCATTGAGTTGCTTCTGACTCATAGCAACCCTACAGGACAGAGGAGAACTGCCCCATAGGGCTTCCAAGGTTAATCTTTATGGAAGCAGACTGCCACATTTTTCTCCCTTGGAATGGCAGGTGGGTTCCAACCACTGACCTTCTGGTTAGCAGCTGAGCAATTAACCACTGCACCACCAGGGCTCCTTTTAATGTCTAGTCTGCCCTAAAAAAAAGAGCCCCAGTGGCACAAACAGTTAAGAGCTTGGCTGTTAACAGAAATGTTGGCAGTTTGAACCCACCCAGTGGCTCTGTGGGAGAAAGACGTAGCGATTTGCTTCCTTTAAGATTGTTGTGTTGTGTTGTTCATGGTCCTGCACTATCTGCTTGAGCCCACTGTGTCAATCCATCTCCTTGTGGGTCTTCCTTTTTTTCGTTGACCCTGTACTTTACATCATACTTTACCAAGCATGATGTCCTTCTCCAGGGACTGATCCCTCCTGACAACATGTCCAAAGTATGCTTCCGAGGAGCATTCTGGTTGTACTTCTTCCAAGACAGATTTGTTCATTCTTTTGGCAGTCCATGGTATAGTCAGTATTCTTCAACAACACCACAATTCAAAGGCATCAATTCTTCAGTCTTCCTTATTCACTGTCCAGCTTTCAAATGCGTATGAGGCAATTGAAAACACCATGGCTTGGGTCAGGCCCACCTTAGTCCTCAAGGTGACATCTTTGCTTTTAACACTTTAAAGAGTCTTTTGCAGCAGATTTACCCAACGCAATACGTCTTTTGATTTCCCAATTCCTGCTTCCATGGGTGTTGATTACGGATCCAGGTAAAATGAAATCCTTGACAACTTCAGTCTTTTCTGTTTATCATGATGTTGCTTATTGGTCCCACTGTGAGGATTTTTGTTTTCTTTATGCTGAGGTGCAATCCATACTGAAGGCTGTGGTCTTTGAGCTGCATCAGTAAGTGCTTCAAGTCCTCTTCTCTTTCAGAAGGCAAAGTTGTGTTATCTGCATATTGCAGGTTGTTAATGAGTCTTCCTCCAATCCTGATGCTTCGCTCTTCTTCATACAGTCCAGCTTCTCTGATTATTTGCTCAGCATACAGATTGAATAGGTATGATGAAAGGATACAACCCTGACACACACCTTTCCTGACTTTAAACCATGCAGTATCCCTTCGATCTATTTCAATGACTGCCCCTTGATCCATGTACAGATTCCTCATGAGTACAATTAAGTGTTCTGGGATTTCCATTCTTTGCAGTGTTATCCATAATTTGTTATGATTCACACAGTCGAATGCCTTAGCATAGTTAATAAAACATAGGTAAATATCTTTCTGGTATTTTCTGCTTTCAGCCAAGATCCATCTGACATCAGCAATGATATCCCTGGTTCCACGTCCTCTTCTAAATCTGGCTTGAATTTCTGGCAGTTCCCTGTCGATATACTGTTGCAGCCACTTTTGAATGATCTTCAGCAAAATTTTGCTTGCATGTGATATTAATGATATTGTTTGATAATTTCTACATTTGGTTGGATCACCTTTCTTGGGAATAGGCATATATATGGATCTCTCCCACTCAGTTGATCAGGTAGCTGTCTCCCAAATTTCTCGGCATAGATGAGTGAGCACTCCCAGCGCTGCATTTGTTCAAACATCTCAGTAGGTATTTTGTCAATTCCCGGAGCCTTCTTTTTGCCAATGCCTTCGGTGCAGCTTGGACTTCCTCCTTCAGTACCATCAGTTCCTGATCATATGCTACCTCCTGAAATGGCTGAATGTTGACCAGTTCTTTTTGGTATAGTGACTCTGTATTCCTGCTATCTTCTTTGGATGCTTTCTTCATCATTTAATGTTTTCCTCATAGAATCCTTCAGTACTGCAACTCAAGGCTTGAATTTTTTCTTCAATTCTTTCGGCTTGAGAAATGCTGAGCGTGTTCTTCCCTTTTGGTTTTCTATCTCCATGTCTTTGCATGTGTCATCATAATACTTTACTTTGTCTTCCTGAACTGCCCTTTGAAATCTTCTGTTCAGCTCTTTTAGTTCATCATTTTTTCCTTTTGCTTTAGCTACTCGACGTTCAAAAGCAAGTGTCAGAGTTTCTTCTGATATCCAGTTAGTTCCTTTCCTTCTCCCCTGTCTTTTTAATGACCTCTTGCTTTCTTCATGTATGATATCCTTGATGTCATTCCACAACTTGTCTGGTCTTCAGTCAGTAGAGTTCAACTTGTCAAATCTATTCTTGATATGGTCCCTAAATTCAGGTGGGATATATTCAAGGTCGTACTTTGGCTCTTGTGGACTTTTTCTAATTTTCTTCAGTTTCAACTTGAACTTGCATATGGGTAACTGAGGTCTGATCCACAGTCAGCCCCTGGCCTTGTTCTGACTGATGATATTGAGCTTTTCCATTTTTTTTCCCCACAGATGTAGTCAGTTTGATTCCTGTGTATTCCATCTGGCGAGGTTCATGTGTATAGTCGCCATTTATGTTGGTAAAAAAAGATATTTGCAATGAAGAAGTCATTGGTCTTGCAAAATTCTATCATGCAATCTCCAGCATTGTTTCTACCACCAAGGCCATATTTTTCAACTACTGATCCTTCTTCTTTAGTTTCCAGCTTTCACATTCCACTCACCAGTAATTATCAGTGCATCCTGATTGCATGTTTGATCAATTTCAGCCTGCAGAAGTTGATAAAAAATTTTCAATTTCTTCATCTTTGGCTTTAGTGATTCGTGCATAAATGTGAATGACAGTCATATTAATTGGTCTACCTTATAGGCGTATGGATATTTTTCTATCATTCACAGCGTTGTACTTCAGGATAGCTCTTGAAATGTTCTTTTTGATGATGAATGCAACGCCATTTCTCTTCAATTTGTCATTGCTGGCATAGCAGACCATATGATTGTCCAATTCAAAATGACCAACACTAGTCCATTTCACCTCGCTAATGCCTAGGATATCCATCTTTGTGTTCCATTTCATTTTAGACGATTTCCGATTTTCCTAGGTTCACAGTTCATACATTCTAGGTTCCAATTATTAATGGATGTTTGCAGCTGTTTCTTCTCATCTTGAGTCCTGCCACATCAGCAAATGAAGGTCCCAAAAGCTTGACTCCATCCACGTCATTAAGGTCGGCTCTACTTCAAGGAGGCAGCTCTTCTTCAGTTGCATTTTGGGTGTCTTCCAATCTGAGGGGCTCATCTTTTGGCACTGTATCAGACAATGTTCCACTGCTATTCATAAGGTTTTCACTTGCTAATTCTTTTCAAAAGTAGACTCCTGGGTCCTTCTTCCTGGTCTGTCTTAGTCTGGAAGCTCCATTGAAACTGGTCTGCCATGGGTGAGCCTGCTGCTATTTAAATAGTGGTGGCATAGCTTCCAGCATCATGGCAACACACAAGCCCCCACAGAATGACAAACTGACAAACGCATGGGGACCTTTAAAATTACAGTCAAGAAAATCCCATGAGGTCATCTACTCTGTCACACGGGTCATCAGGAGTCAAAATCAACTTAACAGCACCTAATAACAACAGCCCTCTAGAGTTCTAGTTTGCCTTCAGCAAATCATGTGGTGTTTCTGGGTCTCAGTCTCCTTGTCCATAAATTGAGGGAGCTGGACTATGTGGTGTCTAAGATCCCTCCTAGCTTTACTACTCTAAGACTTATCAGCATTTAGAATCCTGGTTAGACTGAAAAGTTGAATCTTGCCATTATGAGCACCTGCCATTTCTAGTTACTTAACTTGTCCTCGTCCCCAAGACAGAGAAAGATGAACACGTTCAAAGTAGTTTAATCCTTTTCACATTTTCTCTTCCCTCGAAGGTTTGGTTCTGTGGATGACTGTAGGGTCAAAGAAGTAACTCCAAATGTATGAATATTCTGCTTTTGGCCATAGCCATCCATCCTAAACAGGTATGACCTCTTGTCCTACCTGACAATACCTGAGGGAGACATTTTAGCATAACGTATTACAGGTCTACTGTTACTATATGATGGGTGGAGAAAACATAACTCTTTACTTAACTGTTGATGGGAGCTTTAGATGACCAACTTCCTGACTCTGTTTCTATAAGTTCAAAAATGACACTATTCTGGTAACATTGTCAGAGTTTTTGTGCTGCATAAGTGAAACTTTTCTCTGTAAAGTACTTACATCTGCTGCCCTACAGCCTCAGTGAAGCCAAGGGATCTGACTAGTTGAAGGTGCAAAATCCTGGTAAATAGCACTAAGAGAGGGTAAGATCCCCAGAATAAAAGTTACTGCTATTAGTTTCTAAAATCACAGAACAGAAAATCAGATTTTTTTGTTTCCCCTCTTGGGGTCTTTTGAAATTTCTATCTACCACTAAGATTAAGCTTCCAAGGGACACGTGAAGTTTAAAGGGCAGGTAGAGGAAAAAAAAGGCCGTAAGGAGCAAACCAAATGGATGAGGTTTTGTTCAAGCATTCTCTAACTAGACAAAAAATTTTGAAAATCATATCTCTATTTGGAAGAAGGATTGAGGGAGAGGGGTTCAAGAAAAGAAGATGAAGAAAAGAATCTAGAAATGGCACTAGTTGGGGTCCTACAATAGTCAGGAAATCAAAAAGACAATTCTGATTCCTGCTCCAAGGACTGAGTGCTGTGAAAAGCTCCTCAGGAGCAGGAAGACGAAGTGAGGCCTTGGGCTGGCCGGGCTTAAGGGAAAGCCCCAAGTCTCCTCTCCTTCTTCTGACCTCTGTTTTGCTGATTCTGAGGTTTGCAGTAATTGGGTTAGGAGTATTCATGACTACTTAGCATTGTCAGAACTGAACTGTGTAATGGTTTACATGCATATTGGTTCAAATTGATGATTTTGTTTATAGATTAGTCCTTTGGGAAGAAATATTACATGTTTCCAAAAGAGAAATTCAAATTTGAGCCCTGGCAGCATCGCTAAAATATAACAGAAAACATTCTTTCAAAATAGAGGAGTACAGTAAGGCCTAGACTCATAAAGCTGGGGTATGTTTGTTTGATTTTGGTGTTTATATAATCATAATTCAAACTACTGACTTAAAGTCAGTGCCTTATTCCATTTCCACGTACTGTAGTGGTTGGCAAGGGGTAAATGCTCAGCAAATGTTTGAAAACAGACCCTGAGCTACCTTGAAATGGGAATGTCATGGGTTGAATTGTGTCCCCCAAAATGTGTGTCAGCTTGGTCGGGCCATGATTCCCAATGTTATGTGGTTGTGTTCCATTTTGGGATTGCAATTTTATGTCAAGGAGGATTAGGGTGGGATTGTAACACCCTTACTAAGGTCACATCCCTGATCCAATGTAAAGGGAGTTTCCCTGGGGTGTGGCCTGTACCACCTTTATCTTACAAGAGACAAAAGGAAAGGGAATCGAGCGGAGAGTAGGGGACCTCATACTACCAAGAAAGCAGCACCGGGAGCAGAGCACATCCTCTGGACCCGGCATCCCTATGCAGAGAAGCTCCTAATCCAGGGGAAGATTGATGATGAGGACCTTCCTCCAGAGATGACAGAGAAAGCCTTCCCCTGGGGCTGACACCCTGAATTTGGGCTTCTAGCCTACTAGAGTGTGAGTGAATAAACTTCTGTTTGTTGAAGCCACCCACTTGTGGTATTTCTGTTACAGCAGCACTAGATGACTAAGACAGCTGGAGTATGTTTGTTTGAATTTGGTATTTATATAATCACATTTCAAAATACTGACTTAAAGTCAGTGCCTTATTTCATTTGCACGTTCCACAGTGGCTGGCAAGGGGCAAATGCTTAGTAAATGTCTAAAAAATAGACCCTGAACTACCTTGAAATGGGAACATTTACCTGAGTTTAAGGCTCTATAAGGTTTGGAGCTAGATTACATTCTTGACATACTGACAGTAAATTGTAGGGGATCTTTAGTTTGGATTCTGCAGATGGTTAACGGTTCTTGACCGACTAAGCAAAATGGCTTTCTATGTCTGAAGTATGTGTACATACTTTAAGACTTTCTGAAACCATTACGTATGTTAGGAGATATGTTTCTCTAAGTGACGTTACATTTAACATACTCCACGGTGCTGATATTAGGGGACCTCTCCCTGCTCAAAAAAAAAAAAAAATCCTTACTGCTCCATTAATGAGAAGAATGTACGGAAAACAAAAAGGTATTGTTTAAATGTTTAAGTACTTTTGCTAATGATTCCAAAACCCATTGCCGTCCAGTCAATTCCGACTCCTAGTGACCCTATAGGATAGGGGAGAACTGCCTCATAGGGTTTCTAAGGAGTGCCTGGTGGATTTGAACTGCCGACCTTTTGGTTAGCAGCCGTAGCACTTAACCACTATGCCACAAGGGTTTCCATGCTAATGGTACTTGAGGCTATTTAAATTTGGTATAGTTTTAGAATAGTTCTATGCAATCTTATTTAAGAAGGTAAGATGTTTAAATCTGGCACAGCGCACTACAGCCCAGAGCTCCTGGGCTCAAGCGATCCCCTAGCCCCAGCCTTCCAAGTAGCTGGGACTACAGGCCACTGTGCCCAGCTTTAAATTAGTGTTTGTGTAAATACGTATGTTAAGAGAGGTGGGTGGATGTCTACATTTCATAGAAAGCCAAAGGAACACATTCATCAAAACTTCTGATACATTCAAAATTCTCTTCTCACCTCAACTTTTGCCATGACCCTGGCTCATTTCTATGCGATAATCCATCCACCTCCAGTCTCTTAGAATATCTTGATTTCCTCAACTCTGGGGACCTTCTATCTCTACTGCAGCAATCCATTATCTGACTTGACCCCAAATATTTTCCAGGACTGTTTTTCTTGTAAACACATCTGGCCTAAAATCCCATTATCTCACTCTAATTCCTGTCTTCCCAACTCTCTCACGTCCTCACAATGACCCTGCTCTTTGACCTCATCAAATTTCCATTTTCTCCTACTCTCCATTGTCCTGCCCTTAATTAAATCTTCACAGCCTGATTTCTGTTTTTTTGCTGCTCTCAGCGAAGTCATGATTACCACATGCTTTACATTTTATGTATTTCAGATAATCTTCATGAAGGCACTTGACTTTGTACACAATCCCAGTGTGCTGTTTGGATTGTCTCCCTAGGAAGTTATACATATAATTCTTTTTGTTTTCTGGTAGAATTTTAGAATATATTGAGCACTTGTCTTGAAGTCTTTGGATAAAATCTTTAATTCAGGTTCATAGCTATGGCCCTACCAAACAGATTTTTTTTTTAAAGTGGACAACTATCAGTAAAAGGTATTTCCCTATTAAATAAGGTTTTCTGAAAGTGCTCTACACATCAAGCTCTGGCATAACTAACCAACAATTTTAGAAGAAACAGTTAAATATTTTCCATTTTTCATTCATTGTGTCGACTGCTACCAATAATGATGAATTGCCATGCTGCTTTTCCCTCAAATGTTCTTTAACGGAAAAAATTTCAAATTAAGAGCACCACATATAGATTAACTCTTGAATATATAGTTTATGATGGTTAAGGTTTCTTTATAAGAAAAAGAAAAAAGGAGAAGAGTATAAAATATAACACATGTCAAATCAATTATTAAGCAACTAAAAACATGAAAAGCCCCACATAGTGAGTAAAACCTTAATTTTTATGAATTTTCCAGAGTTCGTAGATTCAAGTACATGAAGGCTAAACATGAAGAGCGCAATGCCTTTTTTCCCCTTCAAGACTTAACCAGCCAGCTATATTCAGATAAAAACAAAACTTTTTAAAGATGTGATAGAGATAACTGAAATTAACTGGAAAATCTGATGTAACATCTTTACTACAATTAGCCTTTAAATGAGTCTTGCCTAAGCACAGTTTCGAACTTTTAATATTTGATGATTTTCTTACCATTTGGGGTCCAACATTCACATTTATTGGTCCTAAGGTTTTTGGTAAAATCTTTGTTGGTGAGATGGTGTTGGAAACTGGAAATGCAACAAATGAAAGGTTACCTGAAATGATATCGAAACATTAGATTAGTGTTCTGCCATATCATAGCCTATCTACACGTCCAGAGTCACAACCCCGGTTTTGCCAAAATAATTTACAATTATCTCGAGAAGCAAATTCTACACATGAAAGCTTACGGAAAAGCCTTATTAATGACGGGTTTGTTCTAGTAAATACAATTAATTCTATTGAATAAGAAATCTATAAAACACAGTTCCAATCTATCTGACAATTAACTATTGGACTTTTCGTTAGTGTCTGATTTTAGAGGAAGAAAGTATCTAGGGAATACATAATACAAATCATAGCTTATATCAACCGAGAAACCAAGTTAGGTCTTTATTAGACATCACAGAACAAAAAAATGTATGGAATTTAACATGATGAAAAGTAAAATTCTATCTGAATTTCTTTACAGTATATTTATAGTACAGAATCTCAAACAGTATATGGATTTTTATATAAAATTTAATATGTTTATCAAAATGTTGAGTTTGTAGTTTTTAGAGGTTTTATAATAGTGGAGGAAAAATACATGTTATCTAGCTATTTATGTTGGGGTTTGTGGGATCTACACGGTATTTCCCAGGGAATTTCAACAATAAATTTCTAATTAAGGTAGCATAGTGCTACCAACAAAAAAACAACCAATAATTTTCTAAACTACCATATCATCTACTTACTCCTCTGGGCAAATTTCAGTTCATCAGTGGTTCTCATAGAGTATGACAAGTGGAACTGAATACAACAAATGAGTTAGCCCAGGATGTATGTGAAAGAGAAGAGGGCCCATATTGAAACCTGAGGGGGCAGGGGAGAACAGTTAGGAGCAGGACTAAAAAACACCTCCTTCTCAGTCTCCTTCTCAAGTGGCCCCCTTCTTCAGCTATTTCAAATCCTGACCACACTTCTTAATCCCCTTCTCTTACTTCCTAATCCTCAGCAGATACCTATGTTTCCTGCAGTAAGGAAATTAGGCTGTAAGGGCAAAATTACAGCTCTTTCTCCTGAACCTGTGAACTTAACTGCACTGGCTTAATTTTTACTTTTTTCCCTTTGAGTGAAAATGTCCCTTATTCTCATACAAATTAACTCATTCACCTCTGCTCAGCTCTTTCTGACTCCTCAGCAATCTCACCCATTCATTATCTACTTTGCTTCCCGAGTTTCAACTATGCCATTAGCTTTTTCTCTCTTTCTGCCCATCTGCCACCAGGGACCATTCTCCCTAAAATTCCCAGCGTCAGGTCAAATTCTTGATCCTTCTCACACCCACTCAGCAAGGCTTAGTACCCAAATCTGCTTCTCCTTCATGTTCTCAATCTTGTTATGTGACTGAGTCTTGACAAAGCATTGGCCTATGATCATCACCATCACCCACCCAGTGACCCAACTCAGAAATAATCTTCCCTCAACTTTGCCTCTCAGCCCCCTCCCTCATCCACTGACCACAATATCGTCCTTGATTTCTCCTTAATTTGCTCCCTTTATGACCCTGTATTTGTTTAATTTGGAACTTCATCAATTCTGGCATGAATAAAGTTACCCCTAAGTCAGCAGTGTACCTCTGTGGCTGAGCACTGGAATCACTTGGGGAACAACAAAAAAACACTGATGTCTATGTCTGACCCCTGAGCTGCTCGTGGTGAACCTGGGCATCAGATTGTTAAAAGTTCTCCAGATGGTTCCACTCAGCAGCTGGGCCGATCATCACTGCTCTAACTGGATAAATATCCTGCCTCAAATAGCTTTTCTTGCCCCTCCCCATATCTGTAACAAACCAGTCTTTCAATTGGTGGAACTATTTTGGACATTCACCTACTTAAGGCCTTCGAAGAGTCAACAACTTTCTGAATGCCTCTCAAACTCAGTGGGGCATTTGAAGATCTTACCCCAGCTTCCCTTCTCAGCTTCATCTTCAGCTACGCCCCCACATGCACCCTACTCTCCAACTAGACGAAATATCTGCAGTTCCAGAAAGGCTCCAGTTCAACCACCCCAGCTTTGGTGCACGCCTTTCCTTCTGCTGGTGATGCCCTTCTCTACTGGGCCAACTCCTACCAGCACTTCAAAATGGACACATTCCGTACCCTTTGCTGACTGATTGCCAGGTGCCATGCGCTACTCCAGGGGCTTCCTTCCCATATATACACCATTGCGTTAATGCTTAAAACAAAAATGTGAAATAGATTATTACTAAATCCATTTTACATATGAAGACACTGAGATGAGTGAGGAGAATGACTCTGTACAAAGTTCTGTAGGTAGAGAGCACCATAGCTCTACCTCGAAGCCCACGTATGCTCTGTGTGTCATCTCCACCTTAAAAGCTGTCCCCAGACAATGCAGTCTAGGTATTAGATGCCCCTCTTCTGGATTTTCATAAAACCTTTTATTGTTTATTTGTAGTTCTCTACTGTAAGTGGGCTATGTCTCTCAGTTTTGTATCCTAGAACCTAACTTAGTCCCTGGTACAAAGTATGTGCACAAAACCATAAATACGGTTGGATCAGCACAGCTGAAGCTATTATCTTCTTAATCCAGGTGTCGTACTTCCTGCAATGCAGCCTGAAGTGCATCCTTTGTTATTTTCAACAGGGATCATAACTCAAACTGAGTTTGCAATCAACTTAAATACCAAGTCATTTGTCTATTGTTTCTGTTTTTAAAGCATGACAGACTCATCAGTATTATCAAGTAAAATTTCCCCACCTTCTAACTGTGCAACTGACTTTTCTTCTTAACATAAATTCCACGCCTTATCAATTGAGGCTAATATCACAACTCCCCAAATATGGTTATTCACCTGTGGGAGAATTCAGTCAGGTGGGGAATAACGACCAGTGATTCCGGGAGTAACGGCATCTATGTAATTGGTAGACATGTGGCTTAAACTCAATCCCAGGCAGGAGAGGAACACGCCACAGAGCTGTGCAAGAAAGAACACAGCCCTGAAAGAGTCTGGCTCTCCAAAGTTGGTTTTAAAAATGCTCTTAATGCCGCTGACAGTTTTAGATGAGATCATCTCTGCTACACCATACTAGAAGCAAAAGTAAAAAAAATTGCAAAAAAACAACTGAAGCAAGAAACTCAAAAAAGATAATTAAAGTTAGGATGCATAGGTCCTAATTTTAAACTTTCAGTAATAAAGGAAAATAGAAACATAAAATTTTGGTCAAAAGAAGAAAGAAAGAATTAAAACCAGATCTACCATGCCAATTAAAATACCAAGAGAATTTAGAAGGAACATAGTAAATTTGACAAATAGATACTATAACAGGATCTGGAAGAGTAAAAGTAGAAGACAGCCAAGATAATTTTGAAAAAAGAGAATAATGGGGAAGAAATTTCAAATTTCCAGTTTCAAAATTATTACAAAGTTACAGTAATTGAAATAATGTGGTACTAGCAAAGGAGCTTGGATCCACAATCACCCATGGAAGCAGCAGTCAAGAAATCAAAAGACACATCGCATTGGGCAAATCTGCTGCGAAAGACCTCTTTAAAGTGTTCAAAAGCAAAGACGTCACCTTGAACACTAAGGTGCATCTGACCCAAGCCATGGTATTTTCAATTGCATTATATGCATATGAAAGCTAGACAATGAGTAAGCAAGACCGAAGAAGAATCGACACCTTTGAATTGTGGTGTTGGCGAAGAATATTGAATATTCCATGGATTGCCAAAAGAATGAACAAATGTGTCTTGGAGGAAGTACAACCAGAATGCTCCTTAAAAGCAAGGGTGGCAAGACTATGTCTTACATACTCTGGACATATTATCAAGAGGGATTAGTCCCTGGAAGGCAACATGCTTGGTAAAGTACAGGGTCATTAAAAAAGAGGAAGACCCTCAGTGAGATGGATTGACACAGTGGCTGCAACAATGGGCTCAAGCATAACAACGATTGTGAACATGGTGCAGGACTGGGCAGTGTTTCGTTCTGTAGTACACAGGGTCGCTGTGAGTCGGAACTGACTTCACGGCACCTAACAACAACAACAGCAAAGGAGCACACAGAGAAAAGGACAGTGAACTCAGAAATGAGTTAATTTATGTCTGAAAATCAATAGCAAAAGGGTAGATTGTTTAAGAAATGATGAGATTGTCCATTTGTATAAAAGAAACCTTAGATTTCAATTCCTCACCCTGCACAAAAATTAATTCCAGAAAGATAAAATATTTAAACATAAAGATTCAAACCATCAAAGTATTAGGAGAAAGTAATAGAAGACAATCCATATTCATGGATCAGAAGATTTAGCATTGTTAACTTGGCAATACTCTCCCAATTAAGTTACAGATGCAAAGTAATCCCTATCAGATTCCCAGCTGACTTCTTCATAGAAAATGACAAATTGATTTTATAAAATTCATATAGAATTGCAAGGGTCCTGCTACGGACTGAACTGTGTCCCCCCGCCGCCCCACATATGCTGTAAATCCTAACCTCTATGCCTGCAGTTACAGTCCCACTGGGGAATGAGTTTTCTGCCATGTTAATGAGGTAGTGTTAGTGTGGAGTGTGTGTCTTAGTTGTCTAGTGCTGCTATAACAGAAACACTGCAAGTGGATGGGTTTAACAAACAGAAACTTATTTTCTCACAGTCTAGGAGGCTAGAAGATTGAACTCAGGGCACCAGCTCCAGGGGAAGGCCTTCTCTCTCTGTGGGCTCCAGGGAAAGGTCCTTGTCATCAATCTTCCCCTGGTCTAGGAGCTCCTCAGTGCATGGACCCCGGGTCTAAAGGACACAGTCTGCTTCCAGCGCTTCTTTCTTGGTGGCATGAGGTCTCTATCTTTCTGCTCACTTCTCTCTCCTTTTATTTCTTATAAAAGATGATGTAAGCCATACCCCAGGGAAACTCACCTTACATCTGATCAAGGATGTGACCTGAGTAAGGGTGTTGCATCCCACCTTAGTCTTCTTTAACATAACCTAATGTTGCCTCATTAACCACAGAGGTTAGAGTTTACAACACAGGAAGATTGCATTAAATCACAAAATGGAAGGCAACCACACAATACCGGGAATCATGGCCTAGCCACGCTGACATATATTTTGGGGGGACACAATTCAATCCAGGACAGTGTTTTGAGTTAATCTCTTACAAGAGATAAAAAGAGCAGATCAGGCAAGCTGAGGTGGGGAAAGGGAGATGTGAAGCCACATGAAGATCACCCATGAGCAGAAGCTCAAAAAAGACAGGGTCCTTCCTCCAGAGCCAACAGAGAGAGAAAGCCTTCCCCTAGAAATGGCACCCTGAATTTGGACTTCTAACCTCCCAAACTGTGAGAAAATAAACTTCTGTTTGTTAAAGCTATCCTCCACTTGTGGTATTTCTGTTACAGCGGCACTAGATAACTAAGAAAGGACATAAACAAGACAATTTTGGAAAAGAAGAACGAAATGGGTAGACTCACACTTCCCCATTTCAAAAGTTACTACATAGCAAGGGTAATCAAGGCAGTGTGGTGCTGGCGTAAGGACAGATCAATGGAATGGAACTGGAGAGTCCAGAAATACAAACCATGAGTCTATGGTCAACCGATTTTCAACAAGGGTGTCAAGACTATTTAATAGGGAAAGAAAACTGTTTTTATCAAATGGTGTTGGGGCAGCTGTATAGCCATATACAAAAGAATAAAGTTGGAATCCTACCTCACACCATATATAAATTTAACTCAAACTGGATCAAACACTTAAATGTAAGAGTTAAAACTATGAGACTCTTAGAAGAAAACACAGGGGTACACCGTCATAACCTCAGATTTTGCAATGGATTCTTAGATATGACATCTAAAATGTGAGCAACAAAAGAAAAGAATAGATAAACTGGACTTCATCAAAATAAAAAACTTTTGTGCTTCAAAGTACATTATCAAGAAGGTAAGAAGACAACCCAGAGAATGGGGAAAATATTTGTAAATCATATATCTAATAAGGAACTTTTATCTAGAATATATAAAGAGCTCTTACAATTCAATAATAAAAAGACAAATAGCCCAATTTAAAAATTGGCAAAGGATCTGAATAGATATTTCTCCAAGGAAGATTATACAAATGCCCAATAAGCACATGAAAAGCTACTCAACATCATTAGCCATTACCCCAGTTACCCAGTGCCGTCGAGTCGATTCCAACTCATAGCGACCCTACAGGACAGAGTAGAACTGCCCCATAGAGTTTCCAAGGAGCGCCTGGCGGATTCAAACTGCCGATCCTTTGGCCAGCAGCCGTAGCACTTAACCACTAAGCCACCAGGGTTTCCTCATTAAATCCAAATCCAAATCACAATGAGATGCCACTTCACACCCACTAGGATGGCTAGAAACAAAAAGTCAAACAATAACAAGCACCGGCAAAGATTTGAGAAAATCAGAACACTCACACACAGCTAGCGAGAATGTAAAATGGTGCAGTTCCTTTGGAAAACAGTGTGGCAGCTCCTCGAAAGGTTTAACATAGAATCACCGTGTGACTCAGCAATCCCACTCCTAGGTATACACTCAAGAGAAACAAACATGTGTGTTCATGCCAAAGCTTGTATAGGAATGTTTACAGGACCACTATTCATAACAGCCAAAAGATAAAAACAACCCAAATGTACATCAGCTTATGAACAGATAAAAAAAAAATGTGATCTATCCATATAAAAGAATATTATTCAGTCATAAAAAGAAGTGCTGATACATGCCACAACATGGGTGAACCTTGAAAACATTATACTAAGTGAAAGAAGCCAGCCACAAAAGATCACATATGATATGATACCATTTACATGAAATATCCAGAATGGGCAAATTTAGAGAGACAGAAAGTAAATTAATGGTTGCTTAGGGCTCGGAGAATGGTGAGGGCGTTTGGGAGTGTGATTAAATGAATTCCTTTGTGTGACCTTTTGCTCCGCTCTCTGGAAAAACAGCTTGAGAGATTTCTCCCCTTAGCCCTGAGGAGTTGCCTTTGCCCTTGTTTTCTATTCCGGAGAGTTTGTTAGTCTTGTCCAGGCTGATAGACATTTCCTGGGTAAGCTATAACGAACTTTTGTCTGGCCCTGGGCTGAAGCCTGCCCCATAACTGGTATGTGCCTTGCAGAGATTGGTCCATAGACTATGCAAATGAAGTGTCTGTAGCCTATCGAGAGGAGACTGGTCAGTTTGTGGCCTTGCTGGGAGGGGCTGTGCCTTGAAATGGACAAAGAATTGTTCCTATGTGCAGCCAACCCCACAGAAGCTTTTCAGACAGAAAGACGCAGGAAGAGAAGCAACAGGAAGAAGTAGAAAGAAGAGAGAAAAGAGAAGAAGCAGAGAGAGAGGGGGCAAGGAAACTCTTTAAGAGCTGTAACACAGGTCAAGGGCTGTAACACTGAAGACAGTGAGAGGCTCAGAAATGGCCCAGCAGCCGAGGCAGCAGTGACAGGCCTGGAAGGGGCCATGTGGCAGAGTCAGTGGTGACAGGCGGCAGGGCCAAAGGGAGCCTATTCTCAGGGGGTTGAGAGAAGCCTGTCCTGAGGGGGCTGAGAGGAGCCTACCCTGAGGGGGCCGAGAGGAGCCTGTCCTGAGAGGGCACAGAGGAGCTGACCTCGGGGCTGAGAGGAGGCCTGCACAACTGAGAGGAGCTAAGAGAGTTGTCCTGCACATGCTTCCTGATCCTAAGTTGTATAGCCCATTGATCCTGATCCCAAGTTGGACCCTGTTACTTCCTTAATAAACCACTTAACTATAAGTATGGTCTCTGTGGCCACTGCAAAGAATTATTGAACTCAGAAGAGTAGACAGTGCTGTGGGAGGGATGGCTGGTGTCAGAATTGGTAAAAACGTTGGAGAGTGGAGGTATGTCTGACCTCCACTTCGTGGGAATCAGTTTTGGGCTGATCCTGGTCATCACCCCCCCAAGTTAGACAGGTTCTAATGATGATACTACTACTATTCCTACCATTTCACATGGGTGACAACAGAAGTGTACAGGGTTTCTTTCTGAGGTGACGAAAATGTCCTAAAATTGACTGTGGTGATGGTTGCACATATCTCTGAACATACGAAAATCCTTAGAATTGTACATTTAAAGGATGAATTGTATGGCATGTGAATTATATCTCAATAAAGTTGCTTTAAAAAAAAAAAAACAGTAAATATTTCCTGAAGTCTTCTTAAAACCAAACAATAGTTTAATTCACTAGTAAAAAATGTCTGCCTTGAGCAGTATGCTCTTTTAAGATCTGTGTACATGGGATCAAGGAGCCCTGGTGGTGCTGTGGTTAAGAGCACTGCTGCTAACCAAAAGGTTGGCAGTTCAAATCCAACAGCTGCTCCTTGGAAACTCTGGGGCTGTTCTACTCTGCTGTAAAGGGTCGCTATGAGTCGGAATCGACTTGACGGCAACAGATTTGGTTTGGTATGTGGGATCAAACTGACAACAACAAATCAAAAGATGAGATAGGAACCTTAAGGGGCAGTGAGTGTGACTGTGACAATGGCTGTACAACTCAAAGAACGTAATCGATGTCACTGTACATGTAGAAATGGTTGAACTGGTGTACATTTTGCTGTGTATAATCTCAACAACAACAAAATAAAAAAAAGAAAATAATAGAACAGTATTTTTATCATTTTGGGAATTATAAAGCCTTTCTAAGCATTTATAGAATTTAGAAATCCTAAGAGAAAGAAAAGAATGGCAAAATTGACTGCCTAAAAATCAACATTTTCTACACAGCAAAAGACCCAATATATTTAAAAGACAAATTTTACACCAGGCAAACAAATTTACAACACACTAGTCATTAGATTACTGTCCTTAATTTTTATTTATTTATTTAACATCCCCTTATAAATCAATATGCAAAAGACAATATTCCAATACAAAAATAAGCTGAGTACATGAATATAAATGGCCGTAATCATATGTAAAGATGTTTGATTTTAATATTCAAAGAATTAGCTTTTTTTTAATAAAAAAGAAACCTTATTATCTACCAGACTGATAAAGATTAAGAAGTTAAATAATGCTCTAAATTTTATATGTGAAGTATCAATGGAGCCCTGGTAGTGACAACGGTTAAGCACTCGGCTGCTATCCAAAATGTTGGCAGCTCAAACCTACCCAGTGACTCTGCAGGAAAAAGGCCTGGCAATCTGCTTCTGTAAAGATTACGGAAGTTGGAACTGACTAGATGGCACCCAACAACAATGCTAAACACTAGAGGTATTCAGTGAACAAGTGACACTGTCCTCCACACTCAAGAGACTAACATAATCTGTTGGTGGAGGAGGTTACTGTAGAACCTTTCTGGAGGGCAGTCTGACTATGGAACGGTTTGTCAAGGTACAAATAGAGAGTAGAAAATGTAAATAAGTGCTTTAAAAGCAATTATATGCATTTTAAAGACTCTTTCCACCTCAACAAATGTCCTTTCAACTGCTCTCTGCTGCCTAAGTGGCAAGCTCATCCCTGGCCTCCACAACAACATCACAATTAATAACGGGCACATTCTCTGGCTAACAATTCCTCTAGTGGAAATACACCCTAAGAAACTAAGCAGATAAGAACAATGGTCTATGTCCTAGGATTGTAGCACTGGGGATAAAAACAAAAACCTGGAAACAATTTAAATCTATAAACACTTTTCGGTACAAGTATATGATGTTCCTAAAAATACAAGCACTCAGAGCTGCTTGTATTGCCCTAGAAAAATACCCTTGTTGAATTACAAAAAAATTTGATTAGTATTATTTCATTTAACAAAAAAACTTCGATATCCCAGGCATTAGTGAGCTGAAATGGACTGGTATGGGCCATTTTGAATTAGACAATCACACGCCCTACAATGCTGGGAATGACAGCTCGAAGAGGGATGGCATTGCATTCATCATCAAAAAGAATATCTCAAGATCTATCCTGAGGTACAATGCTGTCAGTGATAGGATAATATCCAAACACTTCCAAGGAAGAACAGTTAATATGACTATTATTCAAATTTACACACCAACCACTAACGCCAAAGATGAAGAAATTGAAGATTTTTACCGACTTCTGCAGTTTGAAATGGACTGAGCATGTAGTCACGATGAGCTGATAATTACTGGTGACTGGAATGTGAAAGTTGGAAACAAAGGATGACCACCCACTGCTGTCGAGTCAATTTGGACTCATAGCGACCCTACAGGACAGGGTACAACTACCTCATAGAGTTTCCAAGGAGTACCAGGCAGTTTCGAACTGCTGACCTCTTGGTTAGCAGCCGTAGCACTTAGCCACTACGCCACCAGGGTTTCCAAAGAAGGATGAGCAGTTGGAAAATATGGCCTTGGTGACAGAAATGATGCCGGAGATCGCATGACAGAATTTTGCAAGACCAACAACTTCTTCATTGCAAATACCTTTTTCACCAACATAAACGGCAACTATAAAAGTGGACCTCGCTGGACAGAATAAATAGGAATCGAACCGACAACATTTGTGGAAAGAGACGATGGAAAAGCTCAGTATCATCAGTCAGAACAAGGCCAGGGCTGGCTGTGGAACACAAAGACCAGACGAGCTGTGGAATGACATTGAGGACATCATACATGAAGAAAGTAAGAGGTCATTGAAAAGACAGAAAAGAAAGAAAAGGCCAAAATGGATATCAGAAAAGACTATGAAACTTGCTCTTGAATGTCAAGTAGCTAAAGCAAAAGGAAGAAGAGATGGAGTAAAAGAGCTGAACAGAAGATTTCAAAGAGTAGCTTGAGAAGACAAACTATTTTAATGACATGAGCAAAGACCTGGAAATAGAAAACCAAAAGGGAAGAACACGCTCAGCATTTCTCAAGCTGAAAGAACTGAAGAAAAAAAATTCAAGCCTCGAGTTGCAATACTGAAGGATTCTATGGGGAAAATATTAAATGACAAAGGAAGCATCAAAAGCAGATGGAAGGAATACACAGAGTCACTATACCAAAAAGAATTGGTGGACATTCAACCATTTCAGGAGATAGCATATGATCAGGAACTGACAGTACCGAAGGAAGAAGTCCAAGTTGGACTGAAGGCATTGGCAAAAAACAAGGCTCCAAGAACTGACAGAATACCAATTGAGATGTTTCAAGAAACAGATGCAGAGTTGGAAGTGCTCACTCATCTCTGCCAAAAAATTTGGAAGACAGCTACCTGGCCAACCAACTGGAAGAGATCCGTATTTATGCCTAGTCTCAAGAAAGGTGATACAGTCAAATGTGGAAATTATCAAACCGTATCATTAATATGACACATAAGTAAAATTTTGCTAAAGATCATTCAAAAGTGGCTGCAGCAGTATGTCAACAGGGAACTGCCAGAAGCTCAAGCCAGATTCAGAAGAGGATATGGAACAAGGGATATCACTGCTGATGTCAGGTGGATCCTGGCTGAAAGCAGAGAATACCAGAAGGATGTTTACCTGTGTTTTATTGACTATGCAAAGGCATTCAACTGTGTGGATCATAATAAATTATGGATAACATTGCAAAGAATGGGAATTCCAGAACACTTAATTGTGCTCATGAGGAACCTGCACAGATCAAAGGGCAGTTGTTCAAACAGAACAAGGGGATACTGACTGGTTTGAAGTCAGGAAAGCCGTGTGTGAGGGTTGTATCCTTTCACCATACTTATTCAGTCTGTATGCTGAGCAATAATCTGAGAAAAGTTGGACTATATGAAGAAGAATGCGTCATCAGGATTGGAGGAAGACTCATTAATGACCTGTGTTATGTAGATGGCACAACCTTGCTTGCTGAAAGTGAAAAGGACTTGAAGCACTTATTGATAAAGATCAAAGACTACAGCCTTCAGTATGGATTACACCTCAACATAAAGAAAACAAAAATCCTCACAACTGGACCGATAAGCAACATCATGACAAACGGAGAAAAGATTGAAGTTGTCAAGGATTTCATTTTATTTGGATCCACAATCAACACTCATGGAAGCAGCAGTCGAGAAATCAAAATATGCATTGTATTGGGCAAATCTACTGCAAAAGACCTCTTTAAATTGTTAAAGTGCAAAGATGTCACCTTAAAGACTAAGGTTTGCCTGATCCTAGCCATGGTGTTTTCAATCGCCTCATATGCACACAAAAGCTGTACAATGAATAAGGGAGACTGAAGAAGAATGGACACCTTTGAATTGTGGTGTTAGAGAAGACTATTGAATATACCAAGGGCTGCCAAAAGAACGAACAAATCCATCTTGAAAGAAGTACAACCAGAATGCTCCTCAGAAGCAGGGATGGCGAGACTACGTCTCACATACTTTGGATGCGTTATCAGGAAGGATCAGTCCCCGGAGAAGGACATCATGTTGGTAAAGCAGAGGGTCAGCAAAGAAGGGGAAGACCTTCAAGGAGATGGATTGACACAGTGGCTGCAACAAACAGCTCAAGCATAACAATTGTGAGGATGGCGCAGGACCGGGCAGTGTTTCGTTGTGTTTTTATTTACATGGGGTCGCTATGAGTCAGAATTGACTTGACGGGCACCTAACAACAATGTGTATACACACACACACTCATATATATATGTGCGTGTGTATATATGTGTGTGTGTATATATATATATACACACACACATATATGTTTATATGTGCATAAAAGTCTGGCAAGATAAACAACAAATTCAATAGTGGTTAAAAAAAAAAAACAAAAACCTGTTGCCATCAAGTCAATTCCAACTCATAGCAACCCTATAGGACAGAGTAGAACTGCCCCATATGGTTTCCTAGGAGTGCCTGGGGGATTCGAACTGCCAACCTTTTGGTTAGCAGCCATAGCTCTTAACCACTATACCACCAGGGTTTCCTTAACAGTGGTTAGCTCTAGTGAATAATACAGAGGAGGCTTTTTTTCATTATTTTTTTGGGGGGTGAAAATACATACAACAAAACACGTATCGCTTCAGCCATTTCTATATGTAAAATTCAGTGACACTGGTTACATTCTTTAAAGTTGTGACGTCTTTCTCGACAACCTTTTCCAAACTGTTTCACCATCATTAACATAAACTCACTGGCCCCCATAAGCTTCTCATCTACTGAGTTGCTGTTGTCGATTTGATCATATGTAGATAATTCTTTAAAAATATATAATGCTTAATGCAGATGTTCTTTTCTAACTAGGCTCAACTATTATTTGGCTCAGAGATGGCTTCAGATGATAGTTTGGTTCAAGGGTCAAAGATTTCCTCAGGGTAATAGTTTGGGGGCTCATCCAGCCTCAATGGCTCCAGAAAGTCTGGATTCCATGGGAATTAAAATTCTATTTTACATTTCCCTCCTTTTGATTAGGATTCTTCTATAGAATCCTTGATCTAAATGTTCAGTAATGGTAGCAGGGCACCATCCAGCTCTTCTGGTCTCACAGCAAAGGAGGCAGTTATTCGTGGAGGCGACTAGACATGTATTTCATTTCACAGGAGGCTTTTACTTTCTGTTTATACTTTTTATTATTTGAAAAAAAATCTTTTATGGACATGCAAGCATTTGTTTTATTTATAAAGCTATTGCCATTCTGCCAAAAGTAGGGGGAGAGGGATTCAGCTACAGCTGTTGAAACAAAATAAAGATCTTCTATAAATGAAAGATTTGTATTTCATAATTGTTGTTTTTAGGTGCCGTTGAGTTAATTTTCATCTCATAACAACCCCTTGGAAACCCTGGTGGCGTAGTGCTATGGCTGCTAACAAAAAGGTCAGCAATTCGAATCCGCCAGGTGCTCCCTGGAAACCCTGTGGGGCAGTTCTACTCTGTCCTGTAGGGTCGCTATGAGTCAGAATTGACTCAACAGCAGTGGGTTTGGTTTTTTGTTTTTGTTTTTAACAAGCCCACGTGACAGAGTACAGCTGTCCCATAGGGTTTCGCAGGCTGTAATCTTTACAGAAGGAGATCTCCAAGTCTTTCTCCTGTTGTGCCAGTGGATGGGTTTGGATAGCCAGACTTTCGGTTAGCAGCCAAGCACTTAATTATTGCACCAGCAAGGGCTTCTTATTTTATAATTTGTAACAATTAAATCTGCTTCAGAAGCAGTTAAATGACCTTCACTGGTATTCCAATAATTGTAATATCTAGAAAATAAAAGCGGTACCTTTGGACAAAATTTACTTTCATCAAATCAACTAGGGTCAGCAGCAGAGTTTTTTTTTTTTTTTTTGGCCTCAAAAGGACACATTTAGATAGGTTACAAAAAACATCCACTCTCCCGAAATTTCAGCCCAGTTAATGGAAGTAAACCAAACCAAATAATTTTTTATAATTACTTGGCTTTAACTCCTAGCTCATTGCCAATAAGACCCTGACACTGTCTAGAAGCCAAATCCTAGCACTCTGATGTATTTATTAAAAACAAAAATTCAAAAAACTTGCCTGGATTTTGGTTCCAGCAAATTCCCCAAATTAACTAAATGAGATCAATCACCTAGGGAAGGGGCTAGGAAACTGAGAGCTAAAAGCTTCTGCCAAATCTTGGCATGGGCACAGGATTTTGCCTCAAAATTTTATTTCAATTTCTTGAGTAACTGGGAACTTTCTGTTTTCCATTAGGATTGTCCAGAAACCAAGGATTTCTTTCACTCACAGTTCTTTAGGAGGTTCCAATTTCAGTTAATCACCTTCAGTATATACAATTAAAATGAAAAAATTCAGCCAAATAATGCAGTTTGTCTATGTGAGGCTCGTGTAAGTTATTTTTCTCACGGAACTTTCTGAAATTTTTTTTGGCCTGAATTAGCTTTAAGAAAAACCTTCTCTACCCAAGCCTATATCACATCCTTCCTAGAAGACCCAAATTAGTAACTTACTCTAGGTAAGAATATGCCTATTCTGCCAGCGTAGCAGGGCCGGCGGTTTGGGGACTATGGTTTCCAGGGACATCTAAGTCAACTGGCATAATAAAATCTATTAAGAAAATATTCTGCATCCCACTTTGGAGACTGGCGCCTGGGGTCTTAAACACTAGCAAGCAGCCATCTAAGATGTATCACTTGGTCTCAACCCACCGGGAGCAAGGAAGAATGAACACCACCAAAGACACAAGGTAATTATAAGCCTAAGAGACAGAAAGGACCACATAAACCAGAGACTACACCAGCCTGAGACCAGAAGAACTAGATGGTGCCCAGCCACAGCCGATGACTGCCCTGACAGGGTACACAACAGAGAACCCCCGAGGGAGCAGGAGAGCAGTGGGATGCAGACTCCAAATTCTCATAAAAAGACCAGACTTAATGGTCAGACTGGGACTAGAAGGACCCTGGAGGCCATGGTCCCCAGATCTTCAGTTAGCCCAAGACAGGAACCATTCCCAGAGCCAACTCTTCGGACAGGGATTGGACTGGAATATAGGATGGAAAATGATACTGGTGAAGGACAAGCTTCTCGGATCAAGTAGACACATGTGACTATGTTTGCATCTCCTGTGTGGAGGGGAGATGAGAGGGCAGATGGGGCCAGAAGCTACCCAAATGGACACGAGGAGTGAGAATGTAGGGAAGGACTATGTTATCTCATTAGGGGGAGAGCAATTAGGAGTGTATAGCAAGGTGTATGTAAATTTTTGTATGAGAGTCTGACCTGATTCGTAAACTTTTACTTAAAGCACAATAAAAGTTAAAAAAAAAAAAAAAAGAATATGCCTACTCTATGAAATTATAAACCTCTAAAATCAGAGGCAGTGGATATCCCATTTGTATGGGACAAGCTAACCTATAGCCCTAAAAGTTAAAAAACAATCTGGGCTGTGGTGGTATATTTGTTGTCAAACTCACAGGACTGTAGGCTAAAAAGGGTAAATTTTACTGTATGTAAACTACGCCTTAATGAGAGAAATGACGGTAAAAAGTGGACCTAGACAACTTCATATTTATTATTAAGAAGCTAATTTAAGATTATATAATTCCCTTGCTTTTCCTCTTCTGTTCCCTCAACTGGTGCTATGTTCCTTCTTAAATTTTTAAAATTTTATTTTTTAAACAGGTAGTTCACGCACTTGCCTAAATGATCCCTCCAATTACTGTCCCTTTTGTCTCCTGCATCATCACAATCTTCCCCTCTCTGCCGGATCGTCCCCGTCAGCACAGAAACGTGCGTCATTTATCCTATCTTAAAAACAAAAAACAAGCAAAAATAACCTTTCTTGATCACGCGCGGTCTTCCAGCTAACAACTCATTTCTGTTGCCCTTTAAGCAAACTCCATGACAGCCATCCACATTACCATCTCCACTGCCTCTCCTCTGCTTCTCTTGAACCCATCCCCTTATTTCCCCACAACTCTGCTGAAATAGCTCTTGTCAAGATCATCTCTAGGTTGCTCAATCCAATGGTTAAGTCTCAGCCTTCAACTTAACCTACCAGCCACATCTGACCCTTCACTTGGCATCCAAACCATCACTCTTTCAGATTCTCCTCCTATCCCACTGGCTGCTCCTGGTCTTGGTCCCTGGCTCTTCCTTAGTGTGATCCCCCACCTTTTTTCTGCCTACCCCTCCTCACCAGGTGATCCAACTAAATGTCATGGCTTTAAATACATGGATGGCTCCAGGTATATTTCTCCAGATAAAACCCCTCTCCTGAACTGCAGATTCACGTGTCAAACTGCCTTGTCCTATCTCATTTTGATGTATAATAGGGATTTCAAACTTACATGTCCAAAATCTAACTTCTGACCCCCACCCGAAACCTTCTTTTCCCATCTCTCTCTTCACCCCAATAAATGTCAGCTCCATTCTTTCAACTGTTCAGATCAAAAACCTCGGGTCACTGCTGACTCTTCTCTACTATCCCGTGTGCAAGCCATTAATAAATCCTCTTGGTTCTGTCTTTAAATATATCTTGAATACCACTTCTCACCCACCCCGCTGCCCTTGCTCGAATGATTGCAATCACCTCCTGATTCATTTCCCTGCCTCTGTGCTGTGCCCCACCCCACTGCCCTGCAAGTGTATCCCCACACTGTCTAATACAGTAGTCTCTAGACACATGTAGACCAAAGAAGAATTGAGGTCTTTGAGTTATGGTGTTGGCAAAGACTGCTGAATATACCACGGACTGCCAGAAGAATGAAGAAATTTGCCTTGGAAGAACAGTCACAATGCTCCTTATGAGTGAGGATGGCAGACGCATCTCACATACTCAGGACATGTTATCAGTAGGGATCAGTCCCTGCAGAAGGACATCATGCTTGGTAGAGTAGAGGGTCAGTGAAAAAGAGGAAGACCCTCAGTGAGATGGACTGACACAGTGGCTGCGACAGTGGGCTCAACCGTAACAACGACAGTGAGGATGGCGCAGGACCGGGCAGTGTTTCCTTCTGTTGTCCACGAGGTCACTATGAGTTGGAGCTGACTCGACGGCACCTGACAACAACAACAAGACACATGTGGCTACTAAGCACTTGAAATGTCGTTAGTGCAAGGGAGGACCTGAATTTTAAATTAATTTTATTTTAGTTAATTTAACTTTAAGAACTGAAGATGGCACAGAACGTAAGGTTGACGTGCACCAGAGGTGACTCCATGGCAACTAACAACAATTGTAAAAATTCCAGCTGCTTCTTTTTACTTTTTTTTTTTTAAGGTGGCTTCCAGAAAATTTAAAGTGACCTAAGTGGCTAAGTGGCTGCGACAACGGGCTCAAGCGTAACGACGACAGTGAGGAGGATGGCGCAGGACTGGGCGACGTCTCCCTGTGTTGTACGTGGGGTCACCATGAGTCGGAGCTGACGGGACGGCACCCACCAACCAGCGGCTCACACTGTACTGCGGGACAGCACTGGCCTGCTCTCCCCACAGCAGCCAAGCCGACCCTGTGGTGTGGATTTACCAATCCTCTTCCAAACCCTCTGCATCTCAGGCAGCACCAGTTCTTCTGATGGTCCACACAGCCTGGTACTGCCTGCAGCCGTCCTTTCTGACCCGTCACCTACCAAGCTCCCTCGACCTCACTCCGCTAGTCACACAGGTCTCTGCTGTTTTTCAAACCATGAGAAGCAAATTTCTACCTCACGCCCTTTGTCCTTAAGTTTCCTCTGTCTTATCACCCTCTTCTCCCAGATGCCTATACCCTTTACTCCCCTACTTCCTTCAAGTCTCTAATCAGTCAACATTGCATCCAAGATGCCTGATCACCCTATGTAAGTACTTCATTCCTACCTTACTACGCTTTCTTTTTCACCATAGCACTTATCTCCATATATTGCATATTTATATTTACCTGTTTTATGTGATTATTAGAGTCCCTGGGTAGTGCAAATGGTTAAGTACTGGACTACTAATCGAAAGGTTGGTAGTTGAAACCCACCAGAGGTGCCTGGGAAGACAGGCCTGGCGATCTGCTTCCGAAAACCCTATGGAGCAGCACTACTCTGCACACACGGGGTTGCCATGAGTCGGAAATGACTCACCAGCACCTAAACAACAACAGCAACCAAAAAAAAAAAAAAAAACCAAACCCAGTGCCGTCGATTCTGACTCATAGCGACCCTGTAGGACAGAGCAGAACTGCCCCACAGAGTTTCCAAGGAGCGCCTGGCAGATTCAAACTGCCGAAGCTTTGGTTACCAGCCGTAGCACTTAACCACCATGCCACTAGGGTTTCCAACAACAACAGCAGCAGGTGATTATTATCTGTAGCCCACCTGTTCTCAGAATGCTAAGTTCTACAAGTGGAGGGACTTTGTCCTCTCATTCACTGCTGTGTCTCCCACACCTAGCATAGTGCCCAGCACACTGTGATACTCAGTAAGTATTTGTTGGATGGATGGACGGATGAATTAATGAGTAAATGAATGTCTGCATGTAAGCATATGATACAAAATTCACGAGACAAGAGCGTGCAGCAAAAATGAAGTCTCCTCCCATTCCCAAGCACCATTCAACCATTCCCCTTCCCTAGTGATAGCTACTGATGCCAGTTCTTCCATACCTTCCAGAAATTTCTAGGCTTATACAAAACCCAGTGCCATCGAGTCTTCTTTACACATATAGCTGAATACTGTATCAGTTTCCATGTTGCTTTTTTCACTTAGTAATACTGTAAATCTATCTTAGATACCTTTATATGTAATGTTGCTTCAATCTTTATTTTGTTAGCTACACAGTATTTCCTTTTCCAGCTCTAACAGTTTATTTACTGAGTCTCTCAGTGATGGAAAAATCTTTTAGTATTACAAATAATACTGCAATGTCTATAAAAATGTCTTTACGTACACTGGTCTGACCAATTTAACCTCCCCTTCATAAATGTATGAAAGTGTCCATCTCCACGTAACCCAACATGTTATCCTAATATGTTATCCAACTTTAGTTTGGCCAATTTTTAGGTTAAAACAAAGTATCTCATTTTGGTTTTATTTTGATTTTATCACGAGTAAGGCTGAGCACCTTTTGTTTAAAGCCAACTTAAAAAAATTTACATATGCTGTTCTTTGATGTGAAGATTGTATTAAACACACCTCCCCTCATGTTTCTAGAAACCCCCAGCCATCTAGACATACTAAATGCCTTGCTTTTCAGCCTTCTAGTGAAGATCAAGTGTGATATTTAATGCCTTCATTTTAAATTCTTGACCCACCTGGAATTTATTTGGTGTAAGAAGTCAATGACCCAAGTTTATTTTTTTCCAGATGGCTCCCGTTAATGAATAATCCACCGACTACCCCCATGCTGATATGAAATACTACCTTTATCACTTACGTATTTGGGTCACTTTCTTGACTTTCCATTCTGCTCCACTGATCTGCCCATTCACGCGCCAGGACCACATAGCTTTCCTTCATTCATTATTAACTTTCCCATAAGAGAACAGGCAGAGCCAGAGACATAAAGTGTCAGGCACTTCTTTCCTTCCTGTACTACCCTTTTAGCTATTTGTTAATAACTACTGTAAAGGACTACCAATTAGTTTAAAATACAGTACTAATGGGGTTAAGTGACAGGTCAGTTCTGAAATGGGTAAATTTACATGGAGAAAAGATTCTACAAACCTAAGACTATATTTCTAATTTCAGCCAACTACCTAGAAAGCAATCTACATCACTGAAAGCAAACTGGACTAGGGAAAAATGTTACTGATGGCTCAGGGAATATCTGTGACCTCTATTTGAAAATAACTAAGGCCTGGAAAGTCAATAGCACTATCTTCATATTAGATTAAGAACTCATAATTAATTTAAAAAGACAGCATATGTAGCTGGAAATACAAAATCTGTAAGATCGGTAAAACATGGCATATCCACGTATAATGTACCCCTATGGTGTTGGGGAAAAAGGTAAATACGTAAACCTCGCAGTTACTCTAACTGCCTTCATTTTTATGTTTAAATATACTCAGATATCTTCCCCTTAAAAACAAAAGTTTTTATCCTATTTATTAGCGAGCTGTACCTCACAGGTTATGAAGTGCGTTGCCCATCTGTATGTTCCACCATTACATTCTGTTTTGTTGCATTTGTAGTCAACTGTGCTCACCAAAGTTCCTAAGATTAAACCCAAAGGTCGTCACAATTATTAAACGTTTTAACCTGGATGACCACAACATCACTGTAAGTTAGGATGGGTGAGAAATAGAAGATAGAAGTTCGTAGCATCTCCAAGGTCTAATGACAAATGTGACCTCTGGACCCTCCCTCTCAGTATTTGGTTCCCAAGTGGAAATCAACCATTCCAGGGTACACAGATAAGGACAGAACATCCAAAATGCATATTTCTACATATCATAGCCATGTAAGCAAAAATCTGGATGTTTCTGCAGCTGTCAGATACAGGGCTTCTAGAATTCCCTCAAATGGACCACCTAACCAGAATCCTTCCACAAACCAAGGAACCTTGAAATAATCATTAACAAGAAGCTCCACAGCCTAAGGTTATACTCCTAAATAGTCAATAAATCTTATATGCCAGGCTTTCATACATTTTTTTCCCTAGAGGATCAGATCTGTTCCCTTGGCTTTGATGAGTATTTTTACTCAGAGGACATCTTTTAAAACAATTAGCTAACTCCCCCTCTCTGTTTTCCGGAATCATAAATGCCCTGGCTTCTTCATTTTGAAAGGAAAAGAAACCATTTCTTCTCATGGCCAGGATTTAAACCTTGCCTCTTTCTTCTTCTTTTTTAAAAATTTGCATTGTGTGAAATATACGTAACAAACATTTCAAACATTTTTATGTGTACAATTTAATGACATTTGCCATGACCTCTTTATTTTTTAAGCCAACTCCTTAATTCAAATTCTGGTATATTATCGTTGTTTTCATTTAGTTCATCAACCTCAAAGCTAAAAGATTTTAGAAATCATTCAGTCCACTCTCACTAGGTCTCTTTTCCAAGTCAGTTCCTTCAATACTTGTTAAAGGTCCATCTAAAAACTTGTGTCTCACCTACAGGTTTAATTCCATTGCTTTTTCCCTGGCTTCTTTATCTTTAGTTAAAACATGCCATTGAGGACTTTTTATTTTTTTGTTCAGTCAAGGAAACCCTTTAATTCCTAATTGTTTCATTTCTCTTCCACTTGCTTAATTAAAATTTCCTATTTTTGGACAACATAGCTTCTGATTAATAATTGACTGAGTTTAACATATGCCCCCCAAACTTTTGGTTCTCCCAATCCTTCACAGCCATTCTCCCCATACATGCCTGATCATAAGAGGCACTGGCTGGCGGAGGGGCCCTCTTATTCAAAATACACACTCCTGGGTTCCACCACTAGATACCTAAAGAATCAGAGAAGAGGTGGAGAATCTGTATTTTTAACAAGTCTCTTAGAGGATTCTCACAATCAGGCAAGACTGGGAAATAGTTCATCTTTTTCTCTTTGTTCAAATTAAGGAAGTAATAGATTGTAAGCAAACTCTATTACACTAAACTTATTTCTGTTTTCATTTTAAAAAGAGAAAAGGCTGAGTTGACCTTGCTGCTTCCATCTCTTGTTCTTAAATGCTGTTTCTCTTCAATGTTTAGCCCATTTTTGACCACTACTTTCGGCACCATTACCACAACCAACACACCCATGAGACAGATGGCACACAGGATGCCGTCTGTAGGCCTAGTAAGAGAGAGTAAGAGAAAAGCGGCACACTTTATCTCGTACCCACAGCCACTGCATGGCTAGGGTAGATCAAGGCAGCTGGGCGCAGCCACAAGGAGCAGAATTTATGAGTATCAAAACACCCAAGGGCACTCAATTGAAAATCATTCTCACAGAGAGGCTCACATTTCCTATTGGATGGTAACCTGCCACAGACAGGCTTAACAAATCATTTAAAACTTACGGTCAAGTGAAATAGTTTTTCAATATTTATAAAAGGTGACAATGATTACAGACAAAGCTAGATTTAAAAAGCTGGTTTCTTAAAATACATTTATGATTTCAGGACACCAACTCAAACAGACCAAGGACCACCCATGAATTAAGAGTTCCCAGAGAAGTTCTTCTCCTTAGCAAATAAAAACAGGGAATCATTGTAGTCTACATAATGTGTGCTGCTCTGGGTGTACCATACTAAATAGCTCTTTACAAATTATAATAATTTATCAATATTCTTCCTTCAACAAGATCTTCCACTCGAGAGCTATTACTCAAGTTACATTTACATCAGATTGTGAAGAGCAAGAAATCTCCAAAGTTAGACATAATGTAGACAAAACCCCTTTGTATTAAAACATTATCCATTAAGAGTTTGCAAACTTTTCTAAGTAGGTTCTCCTAGGTCTACCTGGCACACAGTAAGTGCTCAGTTCATGGTTTCTTCATTATCCCATCAGGGAAATTGCGAAGACAGTTGCCAAACTCTATACCACAAGTGAGCAAAGTGCCAAAAACATGGCTCCCTGTTGATGGTCTCCAGTTTTAGAGTTAGGTTCCCAAAGTTCTTCTGAAAATTAGTAGCTTGAAACTTGGTAGGACAGAACAATGTTATTGTATAAGAGATTGCTGGAACCATTCGCAAAACAGAGTTAAGTCATAATATTGTCAAGGCATAGTACCCACACTCTTCTCCCAGCTCTTAAACAGTAGTGTTAAAGGTTCAGGGAAATGTACGCACCATCCCAAATATGAGAGATTTCTAACTAAAAAAAAAAAAAATTTCTAAATAGTCGGTGATTATTTCTAATTACATCTGTAAGGCAGGGAACACCTAAATCGGTCACTCTCTCGATATTCTGACTTGGAGAAGAATGAACTGGTGGGCCTCCGATTCCTCTACACCCCAGTGTCATGCTGCGGAGTTGATACACAGGGCAATAACCACGGATGCCTCACTCCTGAAGTCTTCTTTCAGCACATATGCTTTATTTCAGTAAAATAAATCAATTGCTGATGGGTGTGTTTATTAGACTTCAGGAGTTATCTCTAAATGGCAGCTGTATTAAGAAAGCTTTTTTTTTTTTTCTTCAGATGCTGCCAACCAATTTCTAGGTAACAAACTCAAATTGATTTGGTTTCTCATATATACAGTACACACCTACCCTAAAATGGAAATGGGCTTATTGTATATAGAGTACATATCTACAGTATAACAAAAGCTAATGTGCTGCTCTCTGTCATAACCTGAACACACATTTTGGTGATTCCATAATTTTCATAGTGGGAATCAATCTTCAAATAATTCAACTGATTTGCTCTTAATTTGAAGGGTTAACAGTCTCAACTATTTCTGCTGATGCTGTTTTCCTCAGTAAGTCACGTGCCATCACATCTCCATTTATAATTGTGCTATACATTTTTGATAGCTACAATCTATGTTGTCAGAGTTCGATTTCACATGTGGGGCCACCAACCTTTTTTTTTTTTCAAAGCTGTCTATTCTACCAAAATAGACAGCTTTGGTCAACATCGTAAAAGTTCTTACTTTAGTCAAACTTGTGGTTTGTAAACCCATATTAATCCATTTATTTTATTTTTCTTCAAAAGAGAGAAAAAATCTAACTGTTAACATGTTACTATTCCTTAACGCAGCAAAACGTACACAGACCAAATGGGTTCTCTCCTAAAAACTCTGATCTAATCTTAATTAAAACAATGATACTGCCTCAAAATCTCTAAATTCTGTCATTAGTTGAAGCAAAGCAAATCTTTTAGGGAAGCCCATAGATCCTAGCTAAGAGCAAGAGAAATTTTTTAATAATCTCCTTGAATGGTAACATTTTTATCTTTTCTAGTTTTTAAACATATTAAATATTTAGAAAACTGTATAATATGTGATCCACACACAAATTCTGAACTATATCTCAAAGAATTTTTTGGCTATTAAAAAGTGAAAAAACCACTAGGTAAATTACTGCTAAATTTACCGAGTAAAGTATGGCAAATATTTACTAAATGCCTCAGATGTGAAAGACCTGGTGCTGAGCACTGGGTTTTCAAGAGCTGACTTTAAGAAATGCAGAAAGTTATAAAGTGTATGAATAAATGTGCATTATACAAGAACACAGCACTTCTCTTTGTGTTACTGGTAAAAGGAAAAGGCTTTTACTTTATTCATTATGAATTCTACAAATTCAAAAACTTTTTTTTTTAATGTTGGCTGTTTTCGTGACATGCATATTGCCTGCAAATTCTCCCATCCTTCTCTTTGCAGCAGATAATCACTCTCCCCTTTTTCCATTAGCAAGGACCCTAAGCTTACTTATCTTTTGAGAGGCAAAACAGCAAGACAGCATTTCAATTAAACCCAAAATATTTCTTTCACATTTCTTATTCAAAGATCTTCTGGAATAAGTTTCATGCTTCTCATAGAAGATGAAATGACTTACCAATATACACAACTGATGTTTCACATTTTCAAATTCATTTTGAGCCTTCCTAACTATCACGAGATTACAAACTTTTACATTCTCTGAGTAGTCCCTAGATATTTTATAATGACTTAACTTTTGAAAAATACTCTCAATAACCTGATGCTCAATTTTTTTTTCCTTAAGTTAAATGGTCTAAAATAAAATATCCCACTTTTGCATTAATTACACACAATTTTTGAAGATGGGGGAAACAAAGTTTCTGCAATGGGTTGGTTATTCCAAATATGTTACTCTAATACTGATGTTCAAATCCTGAGTATAAAAAAAGAAATTTTAAAAGACTAAGCTTTGTTGATTCACTGATTAAGTCAGATTTATGACCTCCCCTCCCCATTCCAGCTACTGTGTTTTGAATGAAACAACCTCAATTGTAACAGAAGAAACATCTGTTGCTCTTTCTTCATCAGGGCTTTCCTGCCTGAAAGGAAGGCTCTCCCCCTGATCTCCCCCTTCCACTCCCCCCCCCCCACACCAAGTTCCTTAAAACTTGTTCTAAAGTAAATGTATTAAAATTATTTCAGATTGTGCTGGATCTATACAATGTCACCGTTGATCTAGAAAGATTCACTTTTTTAATTAAAGCGCATAGAATGGCTAAGTTCCATACACATCAAAAAACAAGAAAGGTGACCGATGTTCCATTGTCACTAAAATGCAGACTTGAAAAGTGTATACTTGAAGTGATCAACTCAATCAAGTTGTCACACATTCCCGGCTCACTCAGAACTGCTTAGAGTTTTTTCTTTACGGGATCCAGATGCATATAGAATCTTGCATGCTATATTTTCTTTGCCAGCCCAAAGCTAACATAATGGCAGTCACTGCCCCGAGAGGCAGACACCAAATGGTGCCACCCACACCCTCACACTGCCTCATAATAAACCATAAAGCAGTGGAATGCACCAGTCCCTTTATGAGCAAACAATGCCTGAGCTTCATTAGAATACAGCTGACATTTTCAAAGCACAAATAGTTTTAAGAAAAATGTTCTAGGTGGAAAAAAAAAAAGGCATGAAACAGCTATAAAATCTGAAATATTTTTCAAGTGTCAGGTTTATCCCTCAAGATCCCGAGGAAGCCTATTTGGCTGTTGACAATTTAAATTCTCCATAAAAAAAAAAAAAAATGTATAGTTAAGGGTAAAGTTTATTAACTGCTAGAAAGAAATGGAAGTAAAAATCATTTGAATTGCTTTCAGAAGTTAAAAATCACAAAGTACCTTTCAAATTATTCCCGTCCTCAAATGTTTCTGTAGCTCTTGAATGAAAAACACTGAACTCTAGAATTATTTTCACATTTTAATGAATTTAGGTAAGTAACTGAGTGATAAACTAACTCTACCCCTCCCCCCCAGCCCACCCCAACCCCCATGCCCTGTAGTTTCCCTGTCTGCAACAAGCAAGGACGTCTTGATTTCAGCGTGCTCTTAGCTATTTACCCATTTACCATTGCTGCTGTTTAAAGAACAGAAAGCAAACGCTGTAAAAACTCACCCAGCACTAAGAAACAAAATGCTCTCTCTTACCTGGTCTAAGGAAGCATGCCTCTCACTGCAGTACCAACAACACTCTACAGTCTTTGTTACCATTCAGTGGAAACTTGAGACTGTGTCAGACATAAGCAATCGAGCTCAGAAAAGATCCATTTAAAATACTCCTCAGTAAAAAGAAAAAAGATGCTCAAGAAAACTAGCTATTGGCTTTTAAAAGACCTCTAAATACTGCCTAACGTAACAAAGAGACTTCAAAAGAAACTGGAAACACAGGTCCTAAGAGACCGAAAGGGGCTTTTTTAAGGAGCCTTTCTATGTTGGACCTTGCTTTCTTACTAAAGTTCTTTTTTTTTTATTATGTTTAAAATAAAAGGGGTGAGATGGTGAAATGCCTAACTCCAAGCTAACGCTTCTCTAAAAAAATCACTTGAATTTAATCACTTGAATTTTAGCTGGCTAAAAAGTAAGATTAAACTTACTCGTGAAAGCTGAAAAATTCGAATTACACATTTCAGGGTATTTGCTGGCTCTGAAGCAGTCACGCAGCAGCAGATCTGAATGCATCTTGAAAGCAGAGCAAAAGCACCGAGAGTTACACGAATAAAAATGGGAAGAAACTCTTGAAAAGTTGGTCAAAGCTTTTTGAACCTGAAATAACTGTCCGGCTCTTCTGAGAGGGAGAGAGAGAGGAAAAAAAAAAAAAACCTGGTCCTGCCCCCTGAGATAGGAGGCTACGCTTCAATGCCAAAATGAATGACAGGCCCATTTCTGATATCAACAAAGAGCAGCTTAGTCGTGTGTGTGTGTGTGTCTGTGTCTGTGTCTGTGTGTGTCCGTGTCCATGTCTGTGTCTGTGTGTGTCTCTGTGTGTGTTTACTTTCTCACACAGTTAAAGGTTCTAAAATTTTCAGATTACTACCCTGCGCAGCGGTTAAGAGCTCAGCTGCTAACCAAAGGTCAGCAGTTCCAATCCACTAGCTGCTGCTCGGAAACCCTATAGGGCAGTTCTGTTCGGTCCTATAGGGTCACTGTGAGTCGGAATCAACTCGCCAGCAACGTTTTTTTTTCCCCCCTTTATTTATGTACGCTAAGTACCTTTTTCCATTTTCTCAAGAGAGCCCCAGTTAATGTCCCAGTTTTAAAAATGATTAATTAAAAATATGTACTTAATCATCTCAGTTTTTCTAGCCAGGAAGTGGAACCAAAGCTGACTTCTTCTGTTCCTTCCCAAATCTATTCTTTATAAAATCAGATAATCAAAAGACTAATTATCAATATCAGTAAGCTTTCCCTGCATCCTGGTCGTGGGCACAAGGAGAAACAAGAAGTAGGGAACAAACATTAAAAGGTAACCGAGATCATAAAATTTTTAACTAGCTAGATGTAAAAATAATGCCTATAATCATACAAATTCAAAACGATAAACACTTGGATCAATGGCATATATTTACTGAATGCCTTTTATGAGTCAAGCACTGTTTTGGGCTCTAGGGATATAGCAGTGAACACAACAGACAAAAGCCAAACAAAAACCCCTGACTTCAGTGGGCTTATTACCTTACGTCTCAGCTCCCTCTATGAACAGCGTTTCTAGTGAGTAAGGTACCTTTCCTTTTTTGATGAGTTACCACCTAATTGGAAAATGCAGCCCTGGAGGCTCAGTGGTTAAGAGCTCGGCTGCTAACCAAAAGGCTGCAGTTCGAATCCACCAGCTGTTCCTTTGAAACCCTATGGGGCAGTGCTACTCTGTCCTATAGGGTTGCTATGAGTCAGAATCAACTAGACAGCAATGGGTTTGGTTTAAATTTGAAAACAGCTTTCGGGGGCAAGGATTTTGAGCTTTGCTCAGTACTGTATATTCAATGTCTAAAACAGGACTGTTAGCTAAATAAATACACATTGAATGAAACAGATCAAAGAGAGCTTTTTCTTAATTAAACTTTTCTTTTGTAAATAGACTATGTACCGCTTTTTACACTTAGATGCATACAGAGATATAGCAACAATGATATAGTTTAGGGTCTAAATTAAAGTGGGCTATAAACATATTAAGGAGCCCTGGTGGCACAAACAGTTAAGTGGCTGCTAATCGAAAGGTTGACAGTTCAAACCCACCCAGCAGCTCCACGGGAGAAAGACCTGGAGATCTCCTTCCGCAAAGATTATAGTCAAAAAAAACCCTATGGGGCAGTTCTACTGTATTATAGTAAAAAAAAAAAAAACCTCTATGAGACAGTTGCTGAGTCGAAATCAGCTTGATAGCACCTAACAACAATAACAAATATATACTAGTTTAAACAAAATTAAAAATACCACCTATATGGCCCTGTACCTTTTCTGATTCTAAAATCCTTTTCCACTATCAGGCGTGAGATCACTGTAATATTTAAAGGAAAATTGGTTAAACTTCTACAAACTAAGTTTTTGTGAGCAGTCAAATTTTGGAAGACTTTTGAATAAAAAAAGAAACTTGGAAATTACACAGAATCCGCTCAATTTTGTGTATTAAAATATTTTATGTTTATATATAATTTTAAACGCCCCATCCTGCTTCTCACCATTCTTGATCTCCTACCAGCAGCCAGGTAGAGAAAAGAACTGCACACCTCTACCTGTCAGATGAGAAATGCTCGCCCATGTCACCCAAGACCAGGATATTCAGGGGCTAGCTATGGTCATGTCTACTTTGCTACTCTGTTAAAACAAAAGGAAATTAAACTTTCAGGTACCCAAGTACACTCACCATACTTTGGAGAGCTGGACAGCGATTACAAGTTCACACATTTAGTATTTGTTCTAACATAACCTTTCACGTAACATTTCAGGAAGAAATGAAATGACTGAGGTCAAGAGTCGTTAAATGGGTGGGGCCAAAGTAGGATTCCACTGTTCCCGTAGGAATAATTTTTCTTCTCTCTAACTACAAGCCAGAGTCCCTGGGTGGTGCAAACAACATGCTCAGGTGCTAACCAAAGGCTAGGAGGTTCAAGTCCACCAGAGGTGCTTTGGAGGCAAGGTCTAGCAATCTAATTCCAAAAAATTAGCCACTGAAAACCCTGTGGAACAACTGCCTCCTTTGCCATGAGACCCAGAACTGGATGGAGCTTGGCTGCCATTACTGAACATTTTGATCAAAGATTCTCTAGAAGAATCCTGATCAAAAGAGGGGAAATGTGGCACAGAATTTAAAATTCTCATGAAATCTAGGCTTTCTGGAGCCATGAAGCCTGGATGAACCCCTGAGATAATCTTTAAACCTTAAACCAAAAATATCCCCTTAAGTCTTTTTAAAACCAAACAATAGTTTAGCTTAAATAGTAAAGAATGCCTGCCTGAGCACTGTCCTCTTTGAAGATCTATCTATATGGGATCAAACTAAAAACAAGAACTTGAAAGATTAGATAGGAAACTTGGGGAGGCAGTGAGTTTGTATTAATGAGGGAGAAACAACTCAGAAAACGAGGGTGAGAACGGTTGTACAACTCAAAGAATAATCAGTGTCACTGAATTGTACATGTAGAAATTGTATGTTCTGCTGTGTATATTCTCAACAACAACAAAAAATAAAATAAATATAAAAAAAGAAAACCCTATAGATCACAGTTCTACACTGATATACACAGGGTCTCCATGAGTCGGAAGAGACTCAACGGCAACTGTTTTTTTAACCACCACTCATTCCTTCCTTCAACAGATACTTACGGAGCACCACTTACGTATCAGGCACTGAGACAGCAAACTGACCTGCTCCCTACTGCCTACTCTATAGATCTGACCCTCAGGCTATCTCTATCCCTCCACCTATTTCCGTTCTCCCTGCTTGCCTTCCTTCCTGATGACCCCTCTCCAGTCCCAAATTCTTCACTCACACTGCTGTTTCCTTGATATAGATCTCTCTGTATACATTTATACACTTTACTGGTTTTGCGTCTCTAGAGAACCCAGCCTAAGACACAACTCTAATTCATGTCATGTCAGATCCCACGTATGTTAGAGCAGAACTATGCTCCACAGGGTTTTCTTTTCTTTCTCTTTTGTTTTTTGCGCTATAGAGTTTTAATGGCTGAATTCTCAGAAGTAGATTGCCAGGCCTTTCTTCTGAGGCACCTCTGGGTGAATTTGAACCTCAGGCTCTCAACCGAGCATGTCAACCATTTGCACCAATAAGGGACTCCACTTTAAGCAACACATTCATTCCAACTATTGATTATCTCGAAAACACCAAACGTGCCTAGGCATTCTTTCCCCTGACTTTATAAGCTGAGTTATTTTGACTGGAGTTTGCTATGTGTTTTAGCAACATGAGCAAATATTAACAAAATATTCCTATAGGCAAAAATGACACTATGATAGCTTAATGAAGTTTTTTTTTTTTTTTTGCCCATAGTTGCTAAATATAACTATCTACCAGACCCATATGACGGAGCAGAAATCAGTGACGTCCTGCCTATACTTGCTAACATTTTCAAGGAAAATGTCTGATCTTCTTGATGAGCGCTATAACTAAGGCAATGAATTCCTATCACCACTTCCATGGATAAGACTTTGTTTCTCAAAAACATCACACAGTAAGTAACTTTGCTTTGCTCACTCCTCTTCTTCATTCTATGCTGTAAATGTAGACATTTTTCAAGGTTCTGTCCTTGATGCTCTTTTCTTCAAGATCTACACTCCCACTTCTATGACTTAACTATCACTTCTGTGTAGATGATTACAAAAAATTAAAGCTCTGGCCTTCTCTGTTCTGCTCTGCTCTAAACTCTTATTTTCAACGGCCTACTGCCCATCTCTACCCAGACATCCCACAATCTCAAATGCAACTTCTACACTATTCAATCCTTGGTCTACCTTCCCAAACCAGCTCATCCTCCTATGCTCTCCACCCTTGTTAAAGACATCATCATACAGAATTGAAAGCAATTTTCTATTCTTGCCTCTATTTCACCATCCAAATGCCCACACTGCTTCCAGTGTTTTTCTAAAACACATGTCATTCCCTTATGTCTTGGTTATTTAGTGCTGCTATAACAGAAAACCACAAGTGGATGGCTTTAACAAAGAGAAATGTATTTCTTCACAGTAAAGTAGGCTAAAAGTTCAAATTCGGGGTGTCGGCTCTAGGAGAAGGCTTTCTTTTTCTGTCAGCCTTCTCATCAGTCTTCCTCCGGACTAGGAGCTTCTCTGAGCAGAGACCCCAGGTTCAAAGGACGCGCTCTGCTTCCAGCACTACTTTCTTGGTGGTATAAGGTCCCGCTGTCTCTCTTCTTGCTTCTCTCTTTTATATCTCAAGAGATTGCCTCAAGACACAATCCAATCTTGTAGATTGAGCCCTGCCTCACTAACACAACTGCCGTCCATCCTCCCTCATTAACATCACAGAAGCGGGATTTACAACGTACAGGAAAATCACACAATACAGGGAATCATGGCCCTGCCAAATTGATACACACATTTTTGAGGCGACACAATTCAATCCATGACACTTTGGTTTAAAAACAAATGAGAAAAGAAATATAACTTCTGATGGCTTCCCAGTGTCTAGAGCTGTGCTATTCAAAATGGCAGACTTAGCCACATGTGGCTATTTAATATGATTAAAATTGCATAAAGCTTAATTTTTCAAGGACTTCTTGGAAGATGGCAGCATGAGTAGGTTCATGATTCTGGATACCTCCTTGCCATGATCACCAAGGGAAGCAATTAAAAAGCCAAAACCAAACCCATTGCCGTCAAGTCGATTCTGACTCATAGCAACCCTATAGGACTCTGTAAACTCAACTATATAAGAACTCTGAAAAGCTAATGGAGGGTTAAAGAAAATAAGCACAAGTGGAAACAAGAGGAAGGGAGCTTTAAAAAAAAATGATTTATATTTTTGGTTGTTGAAAATATATACAGCAGAACATACACTGATTCAATAATTTTTACATGTACAATTCAGTAACCTCAATCACATTCAAGTTGTGCGACCATTCTTACCCTCCCTTTCTGAAATGTTCCTCCCCCACTAACGTAAACTCACTGCCCCTAAGCTTCCTATCTAACCTTTCCAGTTGCTATTTTCAATTTGATCTCATATAAATAGTTCTTTAACAGAGCACAAAGCACAAGGCAGACATTCTTTACTAATTAAGCTAAATTGTTATTTGGTTAAAGATGATTCCAGGGAATATTTTTGGCTTAAGTTTTAAAGATTATTTCAGGGCAATAGTTTGAGGAGTTCATTCAGCCTCCATGACTCCAGAAAGTCTAGATTTCATGAGAATTTTAAATTCCGTTCCTCAGTTTTTCCCTTTTGATCAGAACTCTTCTAAAGAATCTTTGATCAAAATGTTCAGCAATGGTAGTCAGGCACCATCCAGTTCTTCTGGCCTCATGGCAAAGGAGGCAGTTGTTCAAGGAGCCAGTTAGCCACACATTCTATTTCCTCTTCCTTTCCTGACTCTCCTTCTCCCTCTATTGCTCCAGGCAAAAAAAGACCAATTGTTGTGCCTCGGATGGTCGCTTGCAAGCTTTTAAGACCCTGAGCACTACGCCACAAACTAGGAGGTAGAACAGAAGCCCTGAACATGATATTAGGCCAACTAACTGGGATGTCCCATGAAACCATGACCCTAAACCTCCAAACCAAGAAACCAAATCCCATGAGGTGCTTGATTGTACATGAGCAGCCTCAGCAGCTACTCTTTTGTTGTTGCTGTAAATATATTTATCACACATTTGCCAATTAAATTTTAACAGATGTACAACTTACTGACATCAATTACATTAATCGGTTGGGTAACCATTACCCTTAATCAATGAGAATTTTCCATCACCATAAACAGAAACTCAGTACTTCATAAGCTATAACTCCCCTTTTCCCCCTCCCTTCCACTGCTGGTAACCACTAATAAACTTTGGTCTCTGTACATTTGACTGCTCTTGTCTTTTTATACAAGTGAGGTCATATAGTATTTGTCCTTTTGTGACATATCTTCAAGCTCCATCCATGTTATAGCAGGCACCAGGATTTCGTTTCTCTTTCTGGTTGAGTAGTATTCCACTATATGTATCCATTGATCCACTGATGGGCATTTATGTTGTTTTCATTTTTAGCTATTGTGAACAGTGCTGAAATGAACATTGTTGAATATATATATTCGTGTTGCTTCTTTAAAGTCCCTTGGGAATACTCCTAGCAGTGGAATTGCTGGGTCATATGGTAGTTCTATTTTTAGTTTTTTGAGGAACCACCACATAGTTTTCCCAACAGCTGTACCATTTTACATTCCTATCAGCAATGGATAAGGGTTCCAATTTCCCCACATCCTCGTCTACATTTGTTATTTTGTCTTCTTTTTATCTTAGTCTTCCCGTGGAAGTGAAATGATATGTCATTGTGGTTTTGATTTGCATCTCTCTGGTGACTAATGATATTGAACATCTTTTCATGCGTTTGTTGGCCATATGAATACTCTCTTTGTTGAAATGTTTATTCAAGCCCTTTGCCCATTTTTTTGACTGAATGTTTATCTTCTTGTTGTTGTCAGAGTTTTATATACATTTTGGTTATTAGATCCTTATTGGATGTATGGTTTCCAAAGATATTCTCCCAATCAGTAGCTTTTTTTAAAAAAAAATTTTTTTTGTAAAGCCTTTTGTGTGTATGGAGGGTTTGTTGTTGTTAAATGATATCGAGTCAATTTTTGACTCATAGTTACCCCTTGTGACAGAGAAGAACTGTCCCATAGGGTTTTCTAGGCTGTATTCTTTTTTAGTTAATCTTTATGGAAGTACTTTGCTAGGTCTTTCTCCTGTGAAGCCACTGTGTGGGTTTGAACCACCAACATTTTGGTTAGCAGCCAAGCACTTAACCATTGTGCTACAAGGTAAAAGTAAGTAGTTTTTACGAGGTCCCATTTACTTATTTTGCCTTTTGCTGTTCATGCTTTTGTTATTATATCAGATAATCCGTTGTTAAAAGCTAAGCCTGAGAGCCTTGCCCCTGTATTTTCTTGTAAGAATCTTATGGTTTTAGTTTTCACATTTAGGTCTAAAAAAGACAGCTTTTAAATGGCAGGAAAATTTTTTTCCTACTGTCTGTATTCTTCCTCCTCCCAGCTCAGTGGCAGCTGTGGCTGCAGCAGAGGGGGAATATGGTAAGTATTCTCAGAGAGGTGGCCTGTTCTCTGATGCTGGAGTAGGCAGGGCAGACTTTGTTATGGTAGGCTATTCGGTATGTCTGTTCTGATCTGTCTGGGGGCTGCCTGAAGGAATGAAGCCTTGGTTTGGCCTGACACAGAGCTCCACAGGATGGAGAGGGAGCGGCATGCAACAACTGAAGGCTGTGTTTGCCCTTAGTCCCCTGGGAATAAATGGTGCAACTGAAGCAGACAATTAACTCCTAAAAACTAAAGGAGTATCCCAAATGAGATTTTCTTGCAGAAATGAGCACTTTTGAAAGCACTATGTATGTAGGAAAATAGAGAAATCCACACATATAGTCAGAGCTAACCTGCTTTCATATTGTAATGTCCTAACTTCAATTAAAAAAAAAATTAGAAAGCATACAAAAAAATGGAAAAGGATGGCCCGTTTAAACGAACAAAATAAATGAAGAAAAACAGTCTCTATGGAAGTCCAGATAATGGAAAGACTAGAAGACTTTAAAACAGCGGTATTAAATATGCTCAAAGAACTTAAGTAAAACAAAGGAAATTAGTGAACAATACAGGAACAAAATGAGAATATCAATCAATCAAGAGATAGATACTATAAAAAGAAACCAAACAGAATTATTGATGCTAAATATATAATAATGGAAATGAAAAAAAAAGTCAATGGAGGGACTCAACAGCAAATTTGGGCTGAAGAATGAATAAGTGAACTATAGGCTCCAAACAAAAAACCAAACCCGTTGCCATAGAGTCAATTCCGACTCATAGCAACCCTATAGGACAAAGTAGAACTGTCCCACAGGGTTTCCAAAGAGTTGATGGTGGATCTGAACTGCTGACCTTTTGATTAGCAGCCATAGCTCTTAACCACTATGCCTAAGGCCATCTAAATTATTGAGTCTGAGGAGCAAAAGACAAGAGAAGAAAAAAAGTGAGTAAAGCCTAATGGAATTGTGGCACACATCATAGGAATCCCAGAAGGAGAAGAGAAAGGAACAGAATGAATATTTGAAAAAATAACATCAGAAAACTTTCTAAATCTGATGAAAGACATGAATCTAAAAATCCACGAAGGTTAACAAACTCAAAGTAGGATAAATATAAAGAGACCTACAACAAGATGCATTATAATCAAACTCTATATAATCAAAGGGACAGAGTCCTGAAAGGAGCAATAGAGAAGCAAACTGTCACATACAAGGGATCACATACAATGGATCCTCAATAAGATTAACTGCCAATTTCTCCTCAGAAACCTTGGCGGCCAGAAGGCAGCAGGATAACATATTTAAACCGCTGAAAGAAAAGAACTGGTAACCAAGAATCTTTATCCAGCAAAACTGTCTTTCAAGCATGAGGGCAAAATTAAGACATTCCTGGTAAACAAAAGCTAAGGGAGTTCATGATGACTAGACAAAGTGCCTTACAAGAAACTCTAAAAGGAGTCCTTCAGATAGGATAAAAGGACGCTGGACAATAACCTAAAGTTGTTTAAAAAAAGAAAAAACCAAAAACAATCTCCAATAAAGGTAATCTCATGGTAAATATAAGGGCCAATTTTATGATATACTTAGTTTGTAAATCTCATAGTTATGTCCTACATGATTCAAAAAGATAAATACATAAAATATAATCATAAGTTTATGTTATTGGGCACATAATGTTTAAAGATATATTTATGATAATAACATAAAGAAGGGAGGAGAGTGGTATAGGAATAGAGTTTTTATATATTACTGAAGTTAAGGTCATATCAATTTAAATTCAATGGTTATAAATTTAGGGGCCCTGATAGCACAATGGTTAAGTGCTCAGCTGCTAACTTAAAGGCCAGCAGGTCAAACCCACCAGATGCTCTGTGGAAGAAAACACCTGGAGATCTACTTCCACAAAGATTACAGCCTAGGAAATCCTATGGGGCAATTCTACTTTGTCATTTAGGATCACTATGAATTGGAGTTGATTCAATGGCACACAATAACAACAGTTACAAATTAAAAATTCTTAGTTATCTCCTGCTGCTGTAACAGAAATACCACAAGTGGATGATTTTAACAAACAGAAATTTATTTTCTTACAGTTTAAAAGGCTAGAATTTCGAATTCAAGGCACAGGCTGCAGGGGGAAGGCTTTCTCTCTCTGTCAGCTCTGGAGGAAGGTCTTTGTCTCTTCAGCTTCTGTTTCTTGCTTCCTTGGAGATCTCCAAGTTGCTTGGTGTCTATCTTTCCCCATTTCTGTTTGCTTAATCTGCTCCTTTTATACTCTGTAAGAGACTGACTCAAGAACACAGTATACCAATCCTGCCTCATTAACATAACAAAGACAACCCATTCCCAAAAGGGATTATAACCACAGACTTAGAGGTTAGGATTTACAACACAGTTCTTTTAGTTCTTCTCACAAGTGCCTGGAGGCACCCCACTCTGCCAATGAGCCTCCTGCCTAAAGGTGCTCAGCTCTCTTGCTCCATTGGTCAGCAAGTTCACTGTAGGTGCCTCACGTCATGGGCCAGGAAGGTCAGCACAACACCTTGCACTGGTCTCCTAGTTTTGTTGCTGCCACTCCAGTATTAAAACACTCTCTGTCTCCTGGGTCTAGGAGGTTCTCAGCACCGGGAGCTTGGGTCCAAAGGACATGCTCCACTCCAGGCTCTTCTTCTTGATGACAGTGAGGTCCCTCCCCCTCGACCTCTATGGGATGGCTGCTTATACAGGCAAGTGGCTCAATTCTATTGGGTGGATTTTACATACCTATTTGCATAATAATTGATCAATCCCCTTGCTGAACTAAACTGGCCAATTCTTTCACAGGTGGCTCCATCTATTTGCATAATAACAGACATTTTCTGCTGGGAGGGGCTGGCTTCTTCCCTGGACAAAAGTAACAAGCTTCTCCAAAGGGCTAGGGCAACTGTAACAAGTGCAACTCAAATCAATAACTTTATAACAGAAGAAAATAGAAAAAGAAGATCGAACTTACCCAAAGCTATCAAAAAGAAGAAAATAACGAAGACAAAAGTAGAAATAAATGAAATAGAGAATGGAAAACAATAGAGAGAATCAATAAAACCATAAGTTGGTTCTTTGAAAAGATCAATAAAATTGACAAACTTTTACCTACAATGACAAAGAAAAAAACAGAAGTTGCGTATAACTAAAATCTGAAATGAAAGCGGGGACATTACTACCAATTCTTCAGAAATAAAAAGGATCATAAGCATACTATGAACAATTGTACATCAACAAATTAGAGAACCTACATGAAATGGACAAATTTCTAGAAACACATAAACTACCTAAATTGACTCAAGAAGAAACAGAAAATCTCAAAAGATCCATAAAAAGTTAAGAGATTGAATCAGAAATCAAAAACTTTCCAACAACAGAAAGGTCCTGGACCTTTTGGCTTCACTGGGGGAATTCTACCAAACATTTAAAAAAGGACTGACACCAATCTTTCTTAAACTCTTCCAAAAAATAGAAGAGTAGGGAACACTTCACAGTTCATTCTATGAGATCAGCACCACCCTATTAGCAAAACCAGAGAAAGATATCCCAAGAAAACTGTAGATCAATATACCTTATAAATACAGATACAAAAATCCTCATCCTCAACAAAATACTAGCGAACAAAATCCAACACCGTGTTAAAAGGATTATGTACCATTACTCAGTGGGATTTATTCCAGGAATGCGAAGGAGGTTCAACATTAGAAAACCAATCCACGAAATACACCACATTAGTAGAATGAAGGAAGAGAAACACATAATCATCTCGATAGATGCAGAAAAGGCATTTGGCAAAATCCAACATGCTTTCATAATAAAAACACTCAGCAAACTAAGAATAGAAGAGAAATTCCTCAATATGATATAGAGCATTTATGAAAAATCCACAGCTAACACCATACGCAATGGAGAAAGATGAAGAGATTTCTTCTTAAGGTCAGAACAAGACAAAGAGGCCCACTCTCACCACTGCTATTCAATATTGTACTGAAAGTCCTGTTGTATTAAGTGCCATGGAGTAGATTTCAACTCCAAATGACCTCACATTACAGAGTAGAACTGCCCCATAGGGTTTTCTTGGCTGTAAACTTTATAGGAGCAGATCGCCACATCTTTCTCCCATGGATCTGCTAGGTGAGTTTGAACTGCCAACCTTTTGGTTAAAAGCTGAGCACTTAACTGTTGCATCACCAGGGTTCCTTCTGGAAATTCTAGATAGAGCAATTAGACAAGAAAAAGAAATAAAAAGCATTTAAATCAAGAAGGAAGAAGTAAAATATCCGTATTCGCAGATGATATGATCGTATATACATAGAAAAACCTGAGAATCCACAAGAAAGCTACTAGAGCTTATAAATGAATTCAGCAAAGTGGCAGGGTACAGGGTAAACACACAAAAGTCAACTGGGTTTCTATACACCAGCAATGAACAATTAAGGAAATTAAGAAAATAATTACGTTCACAATAGCATTTAAAAGAATAAATTACCTAGGGATAAATTTAACCAAGGAGGTGAGTCTTGTGCAAATTAAAATCACACTGAGATACCATTTCATACACACTAGGATGGCTATTATCAGAAAAAATGGAAAATAACACGTGTTGGCAAAAATGTGGAGAAATTGGAACACTGATTCATTGCCGGTGGTAATGAAAAACAGTGCAGCTGCTGTGGAAAACAATATGGTGGTTACTCAAAAAATTAAAAATAGAACTACCAAAAGACCTAGCAATTCCATTCCTAGCTATATACCCCAAAGAATGGAAAGCAAGGACTCAAACAGATACTTGTACACTGCAATTATTATTCATTGTTTGGTGTTCATTGTAGCATTATTCACAATAGCCAAAATGTGGAAACAACTCAAGTATCCATCAACAGATGAAGAGATAAACAAAATGTGGTAAATACATACAAACAATGGAATATTATTTGACCATAAAGAGAAATGAAGTCTGGATACATGTTACAACATGGATGAATCCTTAAAATATTATGGTACGTGAAATAAGTAAGACACAAAAGGATAAATATTATATGATCTCACTTATATGAAATACCTAGAATAGGCAAATGCATAGAGACCAGGGTGATTACCAGGGGTGGGTGGAAGGAGGAAATGGGGCATTACTGCTTAAGGGGTACCTAGTTTCAGGAGCCCTGGTGGTGCAGTGGTTAAGAGCTCAGCTGCTAACCAAAAGGTCGGCAGTTCAAATTCAAAGGTTGCTCCTTGGAAACTCTATGGGGCAGTTCTACTTTGTCCTTTAGGGTTGCTATGAGTCAGAACTGACTCGACCGCAACGGGTTTGGTTTTTTTGATTTTTAATTTGTTAAGGGTGATGAAAACAACTTGGAAATGGATACTGATGATGGATGCACAACATGGTCAATGTAATGAATGTCACTGAGTTGTACACATAAAACTGGTTTAAATGGCAAATGTTTTGTTACATATATTTTACCACAACTAAAAAAACTCAATTTCTCAGTCACATTAGCCACATTGCAAGTACTCAATAGCCACCTGTGGTTAACAGCTACTCTACTGGACAGTGCAGATACACAACATTTCTAACATTGCAGAAAGTTCTATTAGACATCTCTGATCTAGACAATAACAGTAAACTACTTTTTTTTTTTTTTTTTACTTAAGATAGTAGTTTAAGTTTTCCTCAGTCTGGCTCCAATCTGTCACCTTTCTAACCTCCTCTCCTACCAAAATCCCTATGTGTCCTTCAGTCACAGCTGAGTTAGTGGGGCCCAAAGAACCAGGTAGAGGGCTTTTCAGGATGAAGGAGTCCTGTGGAAGTACTATGGAGAAGGATCGACAGCAGAGGAAGAAACCAAAAATACTACAGGGGATGGAAATAGTTAACTAAGTTAGGCAGGGATGAAACTTTGGATGTAAGATTTTAGCCTTAGAGAAGGAATATGATATAGTGGAGAAAGCATGAGCACTGGAGTCACAACACTTCATCCGTATTCAAGTATTAGTTTAGCTGTAAGGGATAGAAACCCAACTCAAACTAGTTAGACTTAAAAGGGAATTAGTTGGCTCAACTGGCTCACAACATCCAAGAAATGGTTAGATAACCAAGAGTCTGGGATGCAACTGGGCCCCAGAAACATCAAGAACCAAGGACTGAACTCCAAGTTTTCCACAGCAGTGCCTATCTCCTTCTCATGTCTCATGTCAGCATTGTTCTCATGATAGATCAGCATTTTCCACATGGTGGGAAGCATGGCCATTGATGTGTTACTAATTGTATATCTAATGTACTCCATTAACCTCTCTCTCAACCTAGGTCTTAAAATGCCCAGGAAGTATTCATTGGTTGAACTTGGGTCAGGTGCTTATCCTCGGCCAACGAAATGTTGCCAAAGTGATGAGGTCTGGGCCAATCAACTGCAGCCAGAAGGGCACAATCATGTAAAATGTAGTGGCTAGGTAGATGGGGTAGAGATTGGTGAAGGAGCTTCTACATATCCCATAGATGTCCACTAAAATCACTTACTAGTTGAATTGAACAAGTCATTTAAAGTTAAAAGATTAAGTGATTCATCAACAAGAGGTAAAGTCAAGATTAACCCTAGGTTTTCTGATTCCAATGATTATGCTATTTTCATTAGAATATTCCTTAATCATCAGGGGGAGGGAAAGGGGAGGGATTTATCCACCCACCTCTTTAAGGTCACACTGTCCTTTTGCAATAGACTTTTGCAATAGATTCTTTCTTAAGCAGCAAGGGCTTAAGATTTCAAAGTTATTTACTTCCCTCTTTGGAAACTTTAATTTATCCCTCTCCACGGAGTCTTTCTTAACATTTAAAATGCAGAGATCTTTCCTTTTCTAACTGCTGTCACACTAAAAATAGGCTACTTTTCATCTCTCTTTAACCACCAAATTTTTCGAAACTGTGGTATGTATATCCACTATCTCAGTGTTCTTGACAACTGTTATTTCAATTTTTCAAAAATGCACCAAGTACCTACTTCATTCTTCATTCTTGCCTGAAAGCAGAGAATACCAGAAAAATGTCTACCTGTATTTTACTGACCGTGCAAAGGCATTCAACTGTGTGGATCATAACAAATTATGGATAACATTGCAAAGCATGGGAATTGTGCTCATGTGGAACCTGTACATAGACCAAGAGGCAGTTGTTCAAACAGAACAAGTGGATACTGAGTGAATTAAAATAAAAAAAAGGAGTGTGTAAGAGCTGTATCCTTTCTCCTTATATAATCTGCGTGTAGAGCAAGTAATTTAATAAACCAGACTATATGAAGAAGAATACAGCATTAGGGTTGGAGGAAGACTCACTAAGAACCTGTGATTTGCAGATGACACAACTTTGCTGAAAGGGAAAAGGGCTTGAAGCACTTATTGATAAAGATCAAAGACTACAGCCTTCAGTATGGATTACACTTCAACATAAAGAAAACAAACATCCTCACAACTGGACTAATAAGCAAGATCATGATAAACAGAAAAGATGGAAGTTGTCAAGGATTTCACTTACCTGGATCCACAATCAACGCCCATGGAAGCAGCAGTCAAGAAATCAAATGACACATTGCAATGGGCAAATTGGCTGTAAAAGACCTCTTTAAAGTGTTAAAAAGCAAAGATGTCACTTTGAGGACTAAGGTGCACCTAACCCAAGCCATGGTATTTTCAATTACCTCATATGCATGCAAAAGCTGCATGATGAATAAGGAAGACTGAAGAAGAATTGACGCCTTTGAATTATGGTGTTGGCAAAGAATATTGAATACATCATGGACTGCCAGAAGAATGAACAAATCTGTCATGGAAGAAGTACAGCCAGAATGCTCCTTAGAAGCAAGGATGGTGAGACTTTGTCTCATGCACTTTGGAGGTGTTATCAGGAGAAGGACATAATGCTTGGTAGAGGGTCAATGAAAAAGAGGAAGACCCTCAATGAGGTGGAATACCACAGTGGCTGCAACAATAGGCTCAAACATAAGAAGAATTGCGAGGATGGTAAAGGACTGGATAGTGTTTTGTTCTGTCGTACATAGGGTCACTGTGAGTCAGAACTGACTTGATAGAACCTAACAACAACAACCTCTTTCATGATAGCCACTGTGCTAGGCACTGGGGATACAAAAATCAATAAGACAGCTCTTAACTTCAAAGAAAAAACCCATGGTGGCTTCTACCCAACTGCTAAAACGAAATGCTACTGTCTAAAGTAGAAAATGAGGAGGTGGGGCCAAGATGGTGGAATAGTCAGACGCTTCCTGTCGTTGCTCTTACAACAAAGATCAAAAAAAAAAAAAAGTGAATCCATTATATATGACAGTCTAGGAGTCCTGATCATTAAAGACAAAGTTGAGGTATCAGACTGAGTGGCAGGGGGAAGGACAGACAGTTCAGAAGCAGCAAAGAAGTGCCAGTCATGAGGTTGCCAACACCTTGCTGGCCGGTGCATGTGGGCTGAGGTGAGCAGTAGGCAGATGCAGGATGAGGCAAGCAAGAGCCTTCAGGACCTGTTTCACCACATCAGGAGAGGCCCTGTGGCAGAGAGTCTGTACAAGCCCCTGGAGCCAGGGGAAAATGGCACTGGACCTGCAAAAGTTAAATGCAAGCATCTAACCTAATGCGTCAGGTCAACATAACTCCTCCCCCTCCAGGACTTTCACAGCAGAGAGAAGTGCCTCTTTCCCCAGCCCACCCCTTCTCTGCTCCAACATCAGTCCGGCAGTATCCAACAACTGCCACACCCCATAAGCCAGAACTCAGAGCTAAAAAAAAGAAACACCAAGCCCCCGAAGCCAGGGACTCAGGACTATCTGTGCCCAAAAAAGCCTTGCAGCTCTAAAAAATTGCAATGCCCCCTAAGCCAGGAACTCAGGGGCCCCTTTACCTAGGCACTGGCATAAGGGGTCAATGGACTTGTAGCACCCTTCACCCCTACCTAGACCTGTGTGGGCCGATTCAACACCACATGCCCTCATTAGCTTAGAACGAACACAGCATATACCTGAAGCCTATTTGCAACTGCAGCAGCCAAGGGGGAATTGCAAATTTGTGACATTTAACACCACCCTGCACATTAAACAGGTTCCTCACCCACACACGTCAGGGGCCTGAGGACTGGTGGTATCACCACTCCATCTAGCCACCCACAACAGGGATCTGAGAATAAGGGGTGCCTCCCAGTCCCTATAGCCAACAGCATTGGGTGCCCAAGGACTGGCTGCAAAACTCACCCCTCTACATGCTCTAGGGGACAAGGACATGCTCCACCCAGGTACCCAGGGCAGCTGTCAGCTGCCTGCCTTGCTTGGCACATAGCCCCATACTGCAGCCAGATATCTGTGCCTGCTCCAAACACCCCTACGCAGCCCTGCCCATCAGGACTGCAGGTGAGAGTATGTACCACACACTCAGTGACTGATGACCTGGACACCTGAGCTGAATCTGCGCAAGAAAAGTGAACAGACTCCTGGGCTCACATACCTAGTAGCTACTTTAACCACCTGGTGACAAGACGTGAGACCTTCAAAGACACCAATAACCAAAGTAGCTCACACACTCAGCCTACTTGAGCATATTAAAACAAAACAAAAAACTCGGACACAGTAGACAAACATACAATAAAAAAATATAATAATTTACTGATGTCTCGGAGACAACAGTCAATATCAAATCACATAAAGAAGCAGTTCAAGATGGCTTCAGCAAGCAACCAAAATAAAGAACCAGGAAACCTTCCAGAGGAAGAGAAGATCTTGGAATTACTGGAGTTGGAATTCAAAAGATACAGAGCTCTTTGAGAGATTAGGCAAGAGATTAGACAAAACTCAGACCAAGCCAAGGAACACACAGACAAAGCAATAGAGGAATTCAGGAAAACAATACAAGAGCAGAATGACAAATATAATAGACTGCTAGAAACCATAGAGAGACAGCACCTAGAAATCCAAGAGATTGACAATAAAATTTCAGAATTAGACAATTCGATAGAGGTCATAGGAGCAGAATTGATGCAATGGAAGTCAGAATTAGTGAGACTGAAGATAAATCCCTTGACACCAATTTATATGAGGAGAATCAGAAAAAAGAATTTAAAAAAAATGAAGAAACTCTAAGAATTATGTGGGACACTATTAAGAGGAAAGACCTACAAGTAATTGGAGTACCAGAACAGGGGAAGATAACAGAAAATAGAGAGAGAATTGTTTGAAGATTTGCTGGCAGAAACTTCCCTGATGCCATGAAAGACAAGAAGATATCTATCCAAGAAGCTCATCAAATCCCACACAGGTAGACCCCAAAGGAAAGTCACCAAAAACAAAAACAAAAAAACCAAACCCGTTGCCATAAAGCCATAAAGGTAGACATTAATAACAGAAACAGCAAGGGCAAAAAAATCAAATACAGGGAAACTGAACAACACCTTGCTCAAAACTATTGGGCTATAGAAGAAATCAAGGATGGAATTAAAAAATTCATAGAATCAAATTAGAATGAAAATACATCTTACCAGAAACTTTGGGACACAGCAAAAGCCAAAAGCAGTGCTTAGAGGTCAACTTATAGCAATAAATGCACACATCCAAAAAGAAGAAAGGGCCAAAATCAAAACATTAACCCTACAACTCGAACAAATAGAAACAGAGCAGCAAAAGAAGCCCCCAGACACCAGGAGAAAGGAAATAGTAAAGATTAGAGCAGAAATAAATGAAATAGAGAATAGAAAAACAATTGAAAGAGTCAAAAAGACCGAAAGTTGGTTCTTTCAAAAGATCAACAAAGTCAATAAACCACTGGCCAAACTGACTAAAGAAAAACAGGAGAGGACTCAAACAACCTGAATAAGAAATGAGATGGGGGATATTACAATGGCATAACTGAAATAAAAAGGATCATAACAGAATACTATGAAAAACTGTACACTCCAACATATTTGAAAACCTAGAGGAAATGGACAAATTTCTAAAGTAGAAGATGCACTCTGCCTCAATAAATCTAATAACGTATGCTCATGCTCCATACCTTGCTGTATTTGACTCTGTTGATCTTAAAATCCCACCTTCCTAGTATCATTAAAACAATCCTCTCTTGGCTTTTATAAAGACCATTCCTTCTCTGTTCCCGTCTCCACCCTTCCACACTGGTTCCTTTGCTTTTCTCACTACTTGTATTCCAAATGGCTGAACCACGGCCCTCTGTTCTTTTAGAAGGTGACCAGATAAAATTATTATCCAAACTGAGTCACCACTGAATGTGAAAGGGGGCACACTATTAATAATTATGCTGGATGCAGTGCAATGGGTTTCTTGTATACATGGCCTTTCTGGCCTTGGGTTTATAATTCTGCCAAAAACAATTAGTTGGGCCACAGCCTGCCTGATGATTGGTCTATTTTACATACATTGCAGGGATTGGACAGTTTACTATGCAAATAAGGTACGTAAAACCTTTGTAGGAATTAGTTGATTACTATGCAAATTAGGTGACTGTGGCCTACAGAGGGGATTGGTCAGTTTGTGGTTTTCTGAAGCATCTCTGGGTGGACTCAAACTCCTAACCTTTTAGGATCCCAACCTGGTTTCCTAGGTTCATTTCCTACAACTCCAGATGCATGAATTATTCACAATTCCCTGAACAAACCATGCCTTTAAGTTTGCAGTTTTCTTCATCTGGTAAACTACTACTCATCCTCCAGAAAACTATCCTCCAAAGCCCATATAAAATGTTGCCTCCGTTCAAATATTCCCAGTCGCCCTACGCAGACCTGTTTCTATTTTGAGGTCCTACAGCACTACAGCATTTATCATCTTCCTTTGTAATTCCACATCTGACCCTTCCAGTAGTCTGTGTGTTCCCCCACAGCAGGTTTTTCCCAGTCTGCAGACCTCCTATTCCATCCCTGTACCACTCCTAAAGGAACAGATAGAATCCCTAGCCTCAGGAAGTTATAGTCCAATGCAGGGTACAGATTATAAAGCAAACAAATACAAAAGTATCAGTCGTGTTAAGTGCTATGCAAGAAATTAATAGGTATTAGAGGTGGGAATGGGTATTACATGTATGTTCTTTTAGATAAGGTGGTCCAAGAAGACCTCTCTGAGGGGAATAATATTTAAACTGTAACCTAGAAAATAAGGAGGTGTCAGCCATAGTAAAATCAGAGAGAAGGACATTTAGGCAAATATGAATAGAACGTACGAAGGTTCGTTCATGTAACGTCAATAAGTAAAGCAAATAAGTTAAATCTGAGGAAGACAAAATACACATAAGGGTTTTCGGGAAAAAAAAGTAATTGACTAATTTTGGATTATTTACATAAAATAGTAGAAGAACTCCATTTCTTCTTTTCTTATCTAGGGCTACACAGAGAAGATAGAAAAGAAGCAATCACGGATGCCACTTTGAGCAGAAGATTAAAAAGGGGCAAATACCAAACACACAGGGGTTATCTGATCTCACTAAATATTCTTTAAACACCATGATGAATGTGTAATATTCCACTGTATGGGTGTGTCATATTTTATTTATTTTTGTGTTATTGATCAAACCAATCTGGAACCATTCTATTCCATTCAATTCAGTTCCAATGCAGCTGGACGTGCAGTACTTCTTCCTCTGACCCTGACTACCCAGAGCTAGGTCAGACCTCACAAGCCAAGGGTCACCTCCAGACTGCTAAGCCTGCCTAAGACTTCGGATGCTAGCCGCAAACTTGGGAGTCCCCAGGGCCCCCTCACTTCTGATCTGCTGGCTACTAATTTGGGGGTTTCCTCTACCCTCTCAGGATGCCAGCCATAAGTTCAGGAGGGGTCCCCAAGCCATCCTCAGTTCTGCCCTGCTGGTGCCCACTACTCCCTAGGGTTTGATAACTCAATGAATGACTCAGAAAGTGCTATACTTAAAATTTTACAAGAAGGATACAAATGAAGAGACTCATAGAACAAGGTCTGGGAGGTTTCCCAGTGTGGAGTTTCCATGTCCCAAAAAAGGCTGAACTGCCCTTCCATGTGCATTGATGCCTTATCACCAACCAGGAAGCCCCTGGGGCTTTCGTATTCACAGCCTTTGTTAGGACCTTATTGCCTAGGCGCAAATGGTTAATCACTTAGGCAGCCAAAAGGTTGGTGGTTTGAATTTACCCAGAGGGGCCTCGGAAAACAGGCACGGTGATCTGTTTCCAAAAGTCCACAGCCATAACCACCCCCCCGCCCCCCCCCCCCCACCGCCCCCAGCACGGTTCCACTCTGCACATGTGGGGTTGCCATGAGTCAGTACTGGCTTGAGGGCAATTGGCCTTATTTTTTTTTAATTGCATAGGCATGATTGATTGAATCACGCCCACCTCCCTGATACCCCCAGGTGAGTCCTTCTGGCCTGGCTAGTCCGTCCCGACCAAGAGGCACCTTATTGGTATAAACTCTCAGGTGTGGTCTGAAGGCCTCATCAAACACACTTTAATCCCTGGAGAAATTCTAAAGTTTTCAAGGTCATCTCTCAGGAACCAAGGAAAAAGACCAAATTCTTTGGGTACAGTTACTTGTGAACCCCACAATGTTATCTAAAACTGTGTATTTACCCAGTCTGCATATTTGGCCATTATAAATAATTGTGTAATAAACACTTCTATACTCAAATCTCTGTTTTCTAATGACAGATTTGCAGAAGGGATTCTACTGGGTGAAAGAATATAAACTATTCTGAGGGGTTTGATATATATTACCAATTTGCTTCCAAGAGAGCTGGTACTGATTTATGGTCTCACTAGAAATATATGAAGATACCTATTTCTCATACCTATGTCAACCCAGGTCATAATTTCAAGAAAATCTTACCCAACTTGATAAACAAAAATATTTTGTTTTAAATAGCTTTATATGATTCTCAACATAATCCACATGCTCATTGTAGAAAACTACAATACACAAAAGCACACAGGAAAAAATTAAAATTACCTATAATTCAACCAAGGAGCCCTGGTTGTGCAATGGTTAAGCACGTAGTTGCTTACCAAAGGTCGGTGGTTCAAACCCACCAGCAGTTCCTCGGGAGGAAAGACTTAGTGATCTGCCCCTGTAAATATTACAGCCTAACCAACTGCTCTGACGGGGATCACAATAGAGGGTCCTGGACAGAGTTGCAGAAAAATGTACAACAAAATTCTAACAAAAAAACACCAGACTTACTGGCCTAACATTTGAGAAACCCTGAGAGTATGCCCCCCCAGACACCATTATAGCTCAGTACTGAAGTCACTCCTCAGGTTCACCCTTCAGCTAAAGATTAGACAGGCCCATAAATCAAACAAGACTAAAGGGGCACACCAGCCCAGGGGCAAGGACTAAAAGGCAGGACAGGACAGGAAACCTGGTAATGGGGAACCCAAGGTCGAGAAGAGGAGAGTGTTGACATTTCGTGGGGTTGGCAACCAATGTCACAAAACAGTGTGTGTATTAACTGTTTAATGAGAAACTAGTTTGCTCTGTAAACTTTTATCTAAAGTATGATTTAAAAAAAAAGGATAAAGATTACAGCCTAGAAAACCCTATGGGGCAGTTCTACTCTGTCCTATAGGGTCACTATGAGTTGGGACTGACTCGACAACACACAACAAAAACAACATAATTCAATCACCTGAAATAATTCCAATGAATGCTTTTGTGTATGTATATCAAATCTTTTTCTATGTGCCACAGTTTTCTTTTTTCAAAAGAGGGAGGAGGAAATGCTACACATGCTAGTTTAACCTTTTTAACTTAATTTTTTGAAAATATCTGTAGAATACCACCTTACAAGAGCATGGTGAGGGGTTCCAATCCGACGACTGTTCTAAGTCAATTCTGACGTATATCGAATACTTTTTTTTTTCAACATTATTGCCTTTTATTACCAGTATCTTTATAAATTGAATCTTTATTTGTCTTTCGGGGTTGGAAACACTACACATAAACTTACGGATATATTTTAATACATACATACACATAAAAAAATACACAAATCATAAAAATTTACTCTGACGATGAAGAAGAGGATGAAGAGGAGTTGGACGATGTTGGCATTTTGTCAGTTGTGGTAATAACTCCACTTGTGGAAGGTTCTAGATCATCTGGATTACCCTGGGAATGGGGATGGCATTTCTAGTCAGAAAATTAGAGAGAGTTGTCTGTATGGTCCTCTTCTTTTTTTCTTCATATATTTCACGATAGCATCTCACAGTTTCCTGAACCTGCCATCAATGTTTGGGTCCATGTTTTTAAGGAACCGAACCCTCTGATTTAGTTTAGAAAACTAAGTCTATATGGCAGGCAGTGTTTGAACAGTAAATCATAAAACTGAACATCAGCAAGGGAGCATCTGAGAATGATTACATCAGCAAATTACTTGCTGCGACATTGTACATAGAACATATTACTAAGGATAAGATGTACCAAAACAAAAAGACAGTCGTAAGTGTGGTACGTTGTAACTCAAATTTGTCATGAGCTGGGGACTACCTGTATCACAGTGCGCTCTGTTAATTATCAGGCTACTTCCAATTTCTTATTGTTATCTACGAAGCTGTGGTAAACATCCTTTGCCAAAATCTACAGGTTTTTCTTTACTGTTTTAGGATAAATCCACAAAAGAGAAAGTGCTCAAAAATTTTACGCATTTTGAAGACTGTACACATTACCCTCCAGAGAAGTTGTATCTCACTCTGAGTTCCCACATTTTCCTCTTGCTTCACAAAAGCAAGTATTAACAAAATAACTAACTAACAAACAAACACCCTTTGGTAATGTGACTGGCAAAAAATGACTTTTGTCATTTAAATTTGCATTGGATTTCTGGTGAAGTTGAATATGGATTCATATTAGGCTTTTGTATTTCTCCTGTAGATTATCCATTCTGCTGCCCTGTTTTCTCTCATAATGTCAATATTTAGCTTACCTATTTCTTATTGGAAACCCTGGTAGTGTGGTGGTTAAGACCCACAGCTGCTAATCAAAAGGTCCGCATTCAAATCTACCAGGTGCTCCCTGGAAACCGTATAGGGCAGTTCTACTCTGTCCTATAGGGTCGCTATGAGTCGGAATCTACTTGACAGCAAAAGGGTTTTTTGTTGTTGTTGCTATTTGTATTACATTTGGTCATCATGTTTCCTTACCCTCTTCTGCTCTGTGAGTTTCTCAGGCTTTCCTTGTCTTTGATGACCTTGACAGTTTTGAGGAGCAATAGTTAGGTATTTTGTAGAATGCCACTCAATTTGGGTTTGTCTGATGTTTTTTCTCATGGTTAGACTGAGGTTATGGGTTATTGGGCAGAAGACCACAGGAGTAAAGTGCCATTTGTATTACATCATATCAATGGTATATGCTATCAACATGATTTATCACTGTTGATACTGACCATGATCACCAGGCCGAGGTAATGTTCTCTAGGTGTCTTCACTGTAGAAGTTACTTCCCCTCTCCCTTTCCAAACACTATTCTTTGAAAGTGAGTCACAAAGTACAGCCCACACTCAAGGTGGAGGGGGGAGTTAAGGTCCACTTCTTTGAAGGAGGAGTATCTACATAAATTATTTGGAATTCCACACAGACTTGCCTCTTCTCTCCCATTTATGTATATATTCAGCCACTTATTTATATCACCATAGACTCATAATCCATTACAATATTAGTTTTTTGTTGTTGTTGCTCAAATTTTTCTAGCTTGGGCCACTGAGAGCTCTTCAGGTTGGCTCCTGTGTTGCTTTGACACGCCCCACTGTTTTGTTTTTTGAGCATTTCTTTACTTTCTGGCACTATAAGATGTTCCAGGTTCATCGTGTACATTTCTTACCCCAGCCCTAAACTTAGCCATTTTCCTATGAAGGCTTGCATTCTTTTATAGGAGAAATCAATGCGCCACCAGGGCTTATTGGTATATTAGAAACCAAGATCTGGGCGCTGGGTGATATTATCAGTTTTTAAAAACTCCAATTAGATTTGATTGAAATGGTATTATATAACTTTTATTTGGGAAGAATTGTCAACTCATCTTTAAAATACTTATTTTTCTCTCATAGAATGATTTTCGAGTCTTTTTTTGTTTTTCTGTAATAAAAAATTGCTTTTTCTGTATATCACAGCAATATAATAATTTAAATGTCACTTAATATTCCCTCAACTGCTAATGTTAATTTCCTGGACCTCAGAAAATCTCCCCCAGCCCCCAAGCATCTCTGTAAGCTCTCACAGCAGTCATCTGCAGCCTTAGTTACACATTAGAATCAACTGGGGAACTTAAAAATCTCTGTTCCAAGCTATACCCCAAACCAACTGCATCAGACTCTCTAAGGGTGGGACCAAGGTGTAAGTCGTGTTCTAAAGCTCTCGGATGATTTCAATATGTACCTAAACTAGAGAACCACTGCCTCAGTCTTTTATATGCCCTCATTAAAATATCATTCCCTCTAAGCTTTGCTGGGTAATGCTGCTTCCAGTGGGCCCAGGTCACGTCTCCCTTCTTCCGCAGCACTACTGCAAGTCCATGGAAGGTCAAAGCTTCAAGCTTTGCTGTTTTTGAAATAAGGAAGAATATTTTGTTCCCATATTACATTACCCTACAATCCACTAGGCGCTCCTTGGAAACTCTATGGGGTGGTTCTACTCTGTCCTATAGGGTCGCTATGAGTCGGAATCGACTCGACGGCACTGGGTATAAGAGACATAGGAGCCCTGGTGGCGCAGTGGCTAAAGCACTCAGTGGCTAACTGAAAGGTCAGCAGTTTGAACCCACAAGTGGCTCCACGGAAGAAAAATCCTGGTGATCTGCTTCTATAAAGATTATAGCCTAGGAAACCAATGAGTAAGTTCTACTTTGTCTTGTAGGATCACTATGAGGTGGAATCGAATCGACAGCAATGGGTTTGGTTTGATATAAGAGACATACGTGAGTGGCACTTCTTGTGACTTAACAAGGTGATTCTTGTTAAACAGTATTTAAGGGATGATTCACATTTTGATGTTTTTTTAAAAAAAACTTACACCCACCCTATTCCCATGAGACTCATACATGACTTGAATAAGTCTGGCCATAATACAGAGTTTAGTAACTACTGACATATATTCAGTCATGTCTCCTCTCCAAAGACCAAAAGTTTTCTTAAAAGGTCAACCTCCTTTGCGCAAAATAGGTTCTAAGTCCCTCAACCAAATAGGATTCTAGCAGAATGCTCTACTAGCTCACTAGACAGGGCTTTACAAAGAGAAATAGTCAGCTAGTCTACATAATTATAATAATCCCAAGGGCCACGACAGAGCTGAAGTTGCAAGGCAACCAAGTAAATTAAATTCCAAAGAGAGACAAGCCTTGCAGAGCATGGGAGAAAGAAGTAGCCAATATACAAATGGATAAGAAAACAGCTAAATTAAAAAAAAAAAAATCTTAGAGGTAAAGTGTGGCTTAACATGACAACCTGGAACAGTTTGAGACCCCAGATGCAAAAGGTGTTTGCTCTAGCCTCTATCAGGTGTTCACAGATTAGAAAGATTAGGGGTGTGGCAGGAGGCTGAAGACAGGCTCCCACAGTGGTACACACATGGGTGAGGTAATAGGTTGCTACTGAGAGTTAGGCACAAATCCCCAGCTACGTCTCTGGATACTTCTACCCTACCAAGTAAAAGCCAGAAACCACTGGAGGGCAGCAGACCTTCTCACTCCCTGGGCTTAGGCAAAACCCCAACTCTTCTGGTGAAAAGGTTGAGGAAAGACCCTTTTGCCTCTGGTGAAAGGGCAAGAAACCCTTCTATACCCAGGGCATAGGCAAAAATTCATTGCTGCTGGGGGAGAAATAGAAACAAAAATCCTCTGACTCTGGGACAGGAACAGGAAACCATTTTGGGCCCAGGATTCTACACTGATACCAGGCATAGGTCTGCTACTGTTCAGGTGGAGGCAGGAATAGTGTTAAATCCCATCCATGAGGCATAAGTGCACAGGGCCTACCTGGCACTGAGGCTGGCCCAGGACAACAGAGAACCATCCATGACACCACCAGGAGCCTAGTCCTAAGTAATAAGCAACATCAGTCAACCACTGGTATCAGTCAGTCACTGGTGGAGAGACAAGAACATGGAGAGATAGTACCCCCTCTGTGATCTGGGTATGAAGAGACTGAGGAAAGCCATAGTAGAGCAAGAACACTGAGAAACATCATCTGAAACACTAGGCCCTACTCTAAGTACAAGGTAATAGCAAGAGTCAACCATATCCACTTTAAATATAAGATGTTGAGAGGTAAAAGTAAAAAAGATGAATATATCATGCTAACACTAATCAGAAGAACTCTAGAATGGCTATATTAATACCAGAAAAAGTAGGCTTCAGGACAAAGAATTTTACCAGGGATAAAGATAGGCATTACACAATGATAGAAGGATAACTTCATCAAGACAACATAAAAATCATAAATGTGGTTACACCAAACAAAAGTTTCAATATATGCAGGAAAAACTGATAGGACAAAGAACAGATAGAAATATAAATAATCATAATTGAAGATGTCAACCTCTCTTGGTGATCAGCGGTACAAGTAGATACATAATAAGGATACAGAAAATCTGAACAACCCTATTAACCAACTGGACATCATTGATGAGCCATATGATCACCTCAATAGATGGCAGAAAAAAAGTATCTGACAAAATTCAACACCCAATCATGATAAAAATTTCAACAAACTGGAATGGACGAGAACTTCCTAAACCTGAAAAAGGACATCAAAGCCTCATAAAACCTCAGCTAACATCATATTTACAGTGAAAGACTGAATGCTTTCTTCCTAACATCAGGCATCAATGTCTACTCTCAGCACCACCGTTCATCATTACACCTGAGATCCCAGACGGTGCAACAAAGCAAGAGAACTAAACAGCATACATACTTAGAAGGGAGAAAGAAAATTGTTTTGATTTATAGACATTATTTTCTACACTGATAATCTAAAAGAACCAACAAAAAAGCTATGGAAACTAATATGTTTGATGAACTAACAAGTTTAGCAAGGTAACCCCACTGCCAAACCCACTGCCGATTCATAGCGGCCCTGAACGACAGAGTAGAACTGCCCCATGGGGTTTCCGAGGTTGTAAATCTTGACAGAAGCAGACTGTAAAGAAGCACATCTTTCTCCTGCAGAGAGGATGGTGGGTTCAAAACACCTACCTTTTGGTTAGGTGTCAAGCACTTTAACCACTGTGCCACCAGGGCTCCTTTTAGCAAGGTCCCAAAATATACAATATACAAAAAACTCACCAGAAATGAGTGAATTTTATTGCATGTTAATTATACCTCAATAAATCTGACTTTAAAAACAAAACAAACAAACAATAATAGGAGGAACTCCTTATCTTGTTCTTGCCTTTAATGGAAATGTTATTAAATATTGTATTAGCTAATAATTTAATAATTAATTATGGTATTGGCAATGAATATTGAATGTATCATGGACTGCCAGAAGAACGAACAAATCTGTCTTGGAAGATTTGTTCGAAATCTTTCAAAAGTTTCATGTATTTTGGACATGTTACTAGGAGGGACCAGTCCCTGGAGAAGGACATCATGACTGGTAAAGAGTCAGCGAAAAATAGGAAGACCCTCAATGAGATGGACTGACACAGTAGCTGCAACGATGGGCTCAAGCATAGCAATGATTGTGAGGATGGTGCAGGGCTGGGCAGGGTTTTGTTTTGTTGTACATAGGGTCATTATGACTTGGAACCAACTCAACGGCACCTAACAACAACAATAATAACTTAAAGATTAACTTTAAAAATTGTTACATACATATATTGATACGAAAGGATCCTTTAAATTGATGGAATAGCAATCAAGATGTTTCAACAAATGGATGCAGAGGTAGAAGTGCTTACTCATCTATGCCAAAAAATTTGGAAGACAGCTGCCTGGCGAACAGACTGGAAGAGATCCATATTTTTGCCTGTTCCCAAGAAAGGCGATCCAACCAAATATGGAAATTATAGAACAATATCATATGCAAGTAAAATTTTGCTAAAGATCACTCAAAAGCAGCTGCAGTAGTACATGGACAGGGAACTGCCAGAAATTCAAGCTGTATTCAGAAGAGGACATGGAACCAGGCATATCATTGCTGATGTCAGATGCATTCTGGCTGAAAACAGAGAATACCAGAAAGATGTTTACCTGTGTTTTATTGACTATGCAAAGGCATTCAACTGTGTGGATCATAACAAATTATGGCCAACATTGTGAGGAATGGGAATTCCAGAACACTTCATTGTGCTCAGGGGGAACCTGTTATACATTAAGAGGCAGTCGCTCGAACAGAACAATGGGAGGTTGTGTGATTAAAGTCAGGAAAGGTGTGGGTCAGGGTTGTATCCTTTCACCATACTCATTCAATCTGTATGCTGAGCAAATAATCCAAGAAGCTGGACTATACGAAGAAGAATACACCATTAGGATTAGAGGAAGACTCATTAACAACCTGCAATATGCAGATGACACAACCTTGCTTGCTTAAAGTGAAGAGGGCTTGAAACACTTATTGATGAAGATCAAAGACCACACAGCCTTCAGTATGGATTACACCTCAACATAAAGAAAACAAAAATCCTTACAGCTGGACCAATAAGCAACATCATGATAAACAGAGAAAAGGTTGAAGTTGTCAAGGATTTAATTTTACTTGGATCCACAATCAATGCCCACGGAAGCAGCAGTTGAGAAATCAAATGATGCATTGCATTGGGCAAATCTGTTGCAAAAGACCTCTTTAAAGTGTTGAAAAGCAAAGATGTCACCTTGAAGACTAAAGTGCACCTAACCAAGCCATGGTGTTTTCAACTGCCTCATATGCACACAAAAGCTGGACGATGAATAAGGAAGACCGAAGAAGATTTGATGCCTTTGAATTATGGTTGTTGGTGAGGAATATTGAATATGGACTGCCAGAAGAACAAAAAAATCTCTCTTGGAAGAAGTACAGCCAGAATGCTCCTTAGAAGCAAGGATGGCAAGACTACATCTCACTTTGGACATGTTATCAGGAGGGATCAGTCCTTGGAGGAGGACATCAAGCTTGGTAAAGTAGGGGGTCAGCGAAAAAGAGGAAGACCCTCAACAAGATGGATTGACACAGGTGGCTGCAGCAATGGGCTCAAGCATAACAACGACTGTAAGGATGGCGCGGGACCAGGCAGTGTTTCGTTCTGTGGTACATAGGGTTGCTATGAGTCAGAACTGATTCGATGGCACCTAACAACATTCTTTAAGGTCTAGTTCACAAAGAGATTTTTTAAGTGACTGAATTTTACAAAATGTAGCCTGAAAGTTTTTGAGACAAAAATATGGTTCTACTTTAACCTACCAATGTGAATATTTTGCTAATTTGTTAATATTAAATCAAATATCCTTACTTTCTTGAGATAAACCCTACTTGGCTCATGGTACATTGTTTTTTTTAACGTACTGTTGGATTTTATTTGCTAGTATTTTCAGTTTTTTTTGTTTGTTTCTATAGTTAAAAGTGTGATTGGTTTATAACTTTCTGTACTATTAAATTTTATCAGAATTAAATTAGTTTTTTCCCATATATTGGGAAGCTTTTGCTTTTATATGCTGCATGTTTTATTGCCTGAATTATCTACTTATAGAAACTGGAAAAAACTTGCCCACAAAACCATCAGGGTTAGGGTCTTCTTTGAAGCAATTTTTTTGAGATTTTCAATTCTTCAAATATACTGGACTTCTCAAGGTTTCTACTTTAAAATTAATTGTGGTAGTTTATATTTTCTCCCAAATAGTATCTCATCAATATTTTAAAATTCTTTCACATAATTGCTATATGGCAATTTTATACTTTTTTAAAATTTCTATATATCGTAACCTCTAATTTTCCTAATATTCAAATATTTTGCTAAATGGCTTGCTTGAGTTTGTTTTTGTTTGCTTATTTATAATGGTCAGCCCAGCTGGATTGATCAGCTTTACCAGTTTTCTACCTTTATTTTTATGTTTAATATGCCCACCTCTTGCTAACCATTGCCTAACTTTTGAAGGTGAATTCATTGTTTGTTTTGCCCCATTTTAAAATAACAAAAGCATATATACAACTCTGGCGGTATTGTGTGTGTGTATGTATAAAATTATATACTCTCTTGTTATTTTTAATAATCATTCCAGCTTAGGTTTCTTCTCTGATTTAATAGCTATTTGGGGAGAAAAGTGATAGGTGGACTTTTTCATCAATTTCAAATTGTATTGCATTGTGGCAAGATGCTATGGTCAATCACATTATCTGTTATTTGGACTTAATGAGATTTTTCTTTGTCTCCTGGTAGATTACCTTCTGTAAATGTTCCACGAATGCATGAAGTGAAGGGGCATTCTCTGTTTGTAAGGTATTCAGTGTTGGAGTCAAAGTGATGTGAGGAAGGTGTTCACTTAGAGGGGTGACAGAGATGGGAAACTGGTTACATATGGGAATTAATCACATAAGTAAATATAAAAGATAATGACAGCCAGGTTCCTCACTGACAAAGAGAGTTACAAACAAGGAAAGGAAGAAAACCAGAGTGAACTTTTAAGGCATAGTCTGGAATTGGAGACATTTATGTGAATGCATGGCATTCAATATATATAGATAATTTAAATAAATATTGGTGTGTGTGTATGTACATATATGTATTCCATAGCTATGTCTACGGAGAGGGCCTGGCAGCAGCAACATCCCATTAGCAGTGAGCATACCTGGCATCCATATCTTGGTTTCTAAATACGATTTTTCACTAAAAGGAATCAGGACTCCTTGGAGATTGGCTGATTGTAGGGATGGATCAGGAAGCACATAAGATGAGCTTGAAACAGATATGTCAAAAGACTACAGAAGCCAGCTTGAGGGGCTCCCACCAGCCAACGTGGGACATTTTAAGCATCAAATAAAATAATAATAGTAACATATTATAACTCATTGAACAACACAGGAATCAAGAGTCTATACAAATATAATTAATACATTTTAATTCTGATGAAGAATAGTATATTTATGTAGTCTCAGACTACCTCCCCACAAAATACTTATTAATTACAAAGGGGAGCAGAATAACTTTACTGAGCAGAGGCCTGGCAGACACCATCTTAATTAAGTGATCAAAATGGACATCATCAATAATGGGCAAATCAAAATTATGTGTCAGCTAATAGGATGCAATGAGAACATAGCATCACTCCTCTGATATTTCTGTCAAAGATACATAGCCTGTACCTAAGCATTAGGAAATATCAAACAAACCCAAATCGAGAGGTATTTTATAAAATAATTGGCCTATAACCTTAAAAAATGTCAAGGTCTTGAATGTCAAGAAAACACTGAGGAACTGTTCCAGACTGAAGGAGACAAGAGAGATGTGAAAAGAGATGTGAAACAAGATGTAACACAGGACTCTGCATTATACCGTTTTACTGTAAAGGACATTATCGGGACAAGTGGAATGACTTGAATGAAGGCTGAGGGTTTTGGTAATAATGTATGAATGCTAATTTCCTGGTTTTTGTGGCTGTATTGTGGCTGTATAAAAGAGCGTCCTTGTAAATAATATACACAAAAGTATCCAGGGGGTCATGAGAATCCTCCTCACAACTTACTCTCAAATGATTCAGGAAAAAAAAAAAAAAGTAATTTGACTGTACTTCTAACTTTTCTGTAAGTTTATGATAGCTTCAAAATTTTAAAAAATCATAAAAAATCAAGAGAATGATAAACACATAGAGGCTATCTAAGGGGGGCAGGGAGATGGGATGGGGGAACACACTGGTAGTTGTCAGTTATTATACAGTTCTAATTGGTTTGTGCTGTAATGTACTTATGAACTGTATTTTTCTGTTCTAATTTGTTTGGTGGCGGATTCATGGGTGTTCATTATATCGTATTTTATAACTTAACTTTTTAAATTCATAATTTCTTGAATATATTAAATAATGTATTTCAAAATGTCAGAAAGAAATAAAAAAAAATTTTAAGGAGTGCAAAAAAAAAAAAAATGCTTAACATGAATGTAACGATGAGGAGATAATCTGACAAATCCAGGCTCTGAGACATTCTATAAGGCAACTGGCCTGGATTCTTCAATACGTCAATGTCATGATTAACAAAAATAAAGGGGTGTTGTTGGGAAATAATGGACACTAAAGAGGCACAACAACCAAATGCAATGTACAACAACTAAATGCAACCAATAACCCTTGAGACAATTGGAGAAACATGAACATGGAACGGATATTAAATAATATTATTCTACCAATAGTAAGGCCCTTGGGTATTACAATGGTATTGTGGTTATATGTGAGAATGTCTTTGTTCTTAGGATATGTATGCTGAAGTATTTTAGAATGAATATCTACAACTTACTTTCAAATGATTCAGAAAAAAATACACACACACACCCAACACACACCACACATATGGAGAGAGAGGAAGGAAAAAGGTAAAGCAAATGTGACAAAATGTGGTAAAAATGGGTGAATCTAGGTGAAGCCTACACAGATGTTCATTCTATTATCCTTTCTAATTTATTGTACATTTAAAATCTTTCAAGATAAAAAGAGAAGAAATATGTAGTCACAAGAACAAAGGTCATCAGGCAAATTTTGTTTTTAATCATAAATTAAAATTTAATTTATTTGGTAAAGTTCTTGAAAATTGCCCAAAAAAGAGGTGAAATATGTATTTGTCAATTATAGCTGAAAATTCCATTTTAATAAACACAATTATACAAAGCTTATTCCATTATAAAACTATTTCCAAGTCCCTGTATACAATGACGATAATGATGACTTACGTATATTTCTCTAGTGCTTAAATTTTTCCAAATATTTTCATTTAATCTTCAAAAGAGCTGGTTTTACTAGGTGAGAAACTGGGTCATGGCCAGCACCAAAAGCTAGTAAGTAAGCAAACTGGAATTAGAACCCACGTTTTGCGCTGTTGATTCCAGTGCTTTTTATTTTTTTGTATTTCTTTATTTAAAATAAAATATTAATGAAAAATTTCAAATATATTAAAAAAGCAAGGAGAATAGTATCATGAAACCCCATGTGCCCATCACCCAGTGGTGTGCTGGAACCAGCTCATACCAGCTTAGGAGAGATGATTGTAAACATTCTTTCTCACAAGTCATTCAAAGACATGGTGTTCGCAACTTGAAACTGGCCATGGTGGGATTATTTATGCTACAGAAATCAGCAAATTGTACAAATCAGCCTCCTCTCTGCCCCAAATTGGTTGTTAAACATTTGCTAACACAACCAGTTTCAGTAAGGATCAATTCACAATTATCTATAACCCACCCACTCCCCTATTCACTCCTCTGTTGGGTTTTTTTTTTTAAGACAAACCCAAACATTACCTCGTTTTATATGTAAATATTTCCATATGTAAAGACAGTACTTTGGTACTTTATTGATGGCAGGTTAATGCAACATAACAGGTTTTTCTTCTTACTTTTCCATTCTTAAACTGTGTGGATTAATGACACTTTTGAATCATTTGTTCATTCCTTAGTTCTTATACTATATCCTTAGTTCCATACTCCTATGGTGTTCTTGTTGACATCAATTCATTCTTCTATTTCTGCTTCCTAGGTTTGCTGATTAAATTCCATAATGTATTATTTATACTAACATGTAAAATTTATGGAAAACTCCTCTTCATAAAATTAAATGGTTAAAACTTCTTTTCCTCCAAAGATTACTCCTTAAACGTATGGCATTTGGACATAATTTTCCCCAGGTCTTTCTTATGCTTACCATTTTTCCAAGCTATATCAACAGCATACCAAACCAAACCCATTGAGTTGATTCCAACTCATAGCAACCCTGTAAGACAGAGTAGAACTGCCCCATAGAGTTTCCAAGGAGCACCTGGTGAATTTGAATTGCCAACCTTCTGGTTAGCAGTCATAGTTCTTAACCATTATGCCACCAGGGTTTCAGCATACAGTGAATCTTTAAAAAAAAAAAAAAAATCCGATATCCCCATAAGCACAGTCACAATTCTTAATTACTGAGATAAATATGTCCTATATTTATCTATTTGAAATCTGGCTAACACCTCCTTAATCCATTAAAGAAGTCATATTTGCTGTCATATACATATATATATAATCCATTAAAGAAGTCATATTTGCTGTTATATACATATATATATATAATCCATTAAAGAAGTCATATCTGCTGTCATATATATATATATATATATATATATATATCAACCAACCAACCCATCACCATCGAGTTCATTCCGACTCCTTGCAACCCTATAGGGCAGAGTAGAACTGCCCCATAGGGGTTCTAAGGAGTGGCTGGTGGATTTGAACTTTCAACCTATTTGATTAGCAGCCATAGTTCTTAACCATTGCACCACCTGAAGCTGGCACAGTTCCTAGAAAATAACGGCTTAGTAAAAAAAGTAAATTTTTGTTTTGCCTCAAGGTAGGCAGGAAGCAGGTATCCTCCTGAGAGGGAACCAGATCTTGTGTTCAGCTGTCAGAACTGGGAAACTACAGTTTATTTATAAAGTGATAAAGCAAACTCTTGAATTCTGGAATTTCTAGCCCTTTCTCTGCATTAGCATGGCCCTAAGATTCATCATTATAATGATGATGATCAACGGGAAGAGGAGATGGAGGAGAAAAATGTGTGTAATTATACGACCACGTGTTTTCATTCTTTTAATACCTCAGTAGTATTTATTGAGTACCTACTAAAGTTCAAGCCCAGTGCTTGGTACTAGAGTGAATAAAATAAACAAGACGGAGCTCCTACTCTTAGGAAACTTTCACATTAGTGAGAAGACAACTAAATAGGCAATTGAAATATAGTGAAAACCAGATGGTAGACAAGCATTAACTTTGGTGAAGGGAAAGACCACACACAAGATAGGGGAAGTAAGCCCAACTTGACCAAGGCAAAGTCACAGAAGCTTCCTAGATACATCCAAACACCTTTGAGGGACGGAGCTACTGGGGCTCAGGGCTGGAGCCCATGGTCTCAGGGGACACCTATTTAGGTCAATTGGCATAACACAGTTCATAAAGAAAACGTTCTTCATCCCACTTTGGTCAGTAGTGTCTGGGGTCTTAAAAGCTTGCAAGTGGCCATCTAAGATACATCTTTTAGTTCCATCTCATCCAGAGCAAAGGAGATGAAGAAGCATAAAGACACAAGGAAAATATCAGTCCAAACGACTAATGGACCACATGAACCACAGCCTCCACCAGCCTGAGCCCAGAAGAACTAGATGGTGCCCAGCTACCATCTCCGGTCACTCTGACAAGGATCACAATAGAGCGTCCTGAACAGAGTGGGAGAAAAATGTACAACAAGATCCAAATTCAAAAAAAAACACCAGACAGAGACTGGAGGAACCTCCGAGACTATGGGTCCCAGACACCCTGCTAACTCAGAACTGAAGCCACTCCCGAAGTCCACCTTTCAGCCAAAGAATTAGACAGGCCTATAAAATAAATAATAGCACACATGAGAAGTATGTTTCTTAGCTCAGTCAAGGACACAAGATCAAATGGGCAACATCCGCTCAAAAGCAATGATGAGAAGGCAAGAAGGGACAGATAAACCTGGACAAATAGTCGTGGGGAACCCAGGGCATAAAGGGAAAAGGGGAGAGTGCTGACACATTGTGGAGACTGCAACCAATATCACAAAGCAATTTCTGTATAAATTTTTGAATGAGAAACTTATTTGCCCTGTAAGCTCTCACCTAAAGCATAATAAAATTAAAAGAAAGAGAGAGAAATAGTGCAGTTATGTTAGGTCCTGGTGGTGCAAGCGGTTTGCTCTCAGCTGCTAACCTAAAGGTTGCCAGTTCGAACCCACTCAGCATTGCTGCTCTATGCAGACACTAATGTGGCAAGGATCTGAGGCCTCTTGACAGAAGCCTGCAAGGAAATCTTACCGAACAGCCATGTAAGTGAGCCATCTTGGAAGTAGGTCTTCCAGCCGTAGTCTAGCCTTCAGATGACTACAGTCCCGGCCAACAGCTTAGCTACAACCTCATGAGAGGCCCTGAGCCAGAATCACCTAGCTAAGCCACTCCTGGATTCCCAACCCTCAGAAACTGTGTGAGATGCTAAGTGTTTGCAATTTAGGGTAAATTGTTACACAGCAAGAGATAAGTAGCGCTCTGTCAGTTAGCAGGGTCTTGCATGCCATAAGAATGGGCCTGCACCAATACCTCTTCATGCTCATTCATTGGCTGGGAGCAGCCATGGTTAGTGTGGCCTCAGCAAGAATGAGGTGGTGGTTCCAAAGGGGGCACAGCTGGGGCTGTCAGTCATCTATGCTCCCACCCACCCCCCAACAATCAGATCTGAATGGTACATTTCCATGGCCACCACAGGATAACAAAAAGTTCATTAGCTAGAACATACCCTTTCGAAAACAAAACGAAGAAATAAGGGCCACATGAACCAGAGACCTACATTATCCTGAGACCAGAAGAACTAATTGGTGCCCGGCCACAATCGATGTCTGCCCTGTCAGGGAGCACAACAGACAACTCCTGAGGGAACAGGAGACCAGTGGGATACAGACCCCAAATTCTCATGCAAAGACCATACCTAATGGTATGACTGCAACTAGAGGAATCCCAGAGACAATGCTCCCCAGAACTTCTGATGGCACAGGACAGGAACCATCCCCGAAGACAAATCATCAGGCATGAAAAGGACTGGTCAGTGGCGGGGGGAGAGATGCTGATGAAGAGTGAGCTAATTAAATCAGGTGGATACTGGAGAGTGTGTTGGCAACTCTTGACTGGAGGGGGGATGGGAAGATAGAGAGAGAGGGAAGATGGCAAAATTGGCACGAAACGAGAGACTGAAAGGGCTGACTCAATAGGGGGAGAGCAAGTGGGAGAAGGGAGTAAGATGTATGTAAACCTACATGTGACAGACTGATTGGAATGGTAAATGTTCACTTGAAGCTTAATAAAAATTAATTAAAAAAAAAAAAAGAAAGAACAGGATCTTTTTTAATCAAGAAAATAAAAGTATTTCTCTCTTCTGAGTTTAGCTTAAAGAGTTAAGAGACTTGTAGGAATACAAGCAAAACAATAGAGAAAATTCTTAGAGTAGAGCTAAGAAAACTCCAGTTCTTGGATTAGCTCTGGTTCTCAGCTTGATTTCATGTGTGCTAAGAATAGATATTGTTCTGCCGACCAAAAACATAACTTCTTCCTGGGTGGGTTGTTTTGTCTCTCCCATTGAGAGAGCAATTTCTGAAACCAAAGGATAAGGTGCAACTGAAGAACCGCGAACTGGATTAATCACCAACCCTGAATTTCTAGAAGTACTTAAAAAAAAAAAAAAAAAGAAGTACTTGGGTGAGAGAATTCAAGTGTTGTGAATTCCATAAATTATATTTTTCCCCAGTGGATTAAGTTTAAGTGATTGTATTTTTAACCAGAAAAATGTTTTTAACAGAAAAATGTTCACATTTTGCCAAAAACTTAGGATGAGGTGGGAGGGAGAGGGTATAATTATAAAACTAAATATGGCTGCAGGGAGATGCTAGAAGTTTTTGTCTTTGACCACAGTCCCCAGACTCAGCTCCTTGGCTTTATAGTTTCCCACCCAAACCATCTCAGAGTTCATGCTATTATGATATACTTTTCCCAGGCCAGTTCAATACCAATTGGCTCAGTATGTTTTTGTGTTGGAACACTTAAGGTCTGTGTTCCAGATATGTCAGTGTGTTTTCTCCTTGGGGCCTGAAAAATAGTCAAAATCACCTTAGAAGATCTCCAATTCACATCTGAATGAGATAAGGACATTGAAATAAGGATTCATGAAGGACTTACATTTCCAGGATAGTATAATTCATCGACCTAAATAAAGTCTGATTCTAACCTGTTTTTCTAAGAAATTTCTATGTAAATCAACGGTAAGTATTAAGTACTTACAAGAATTAATTTTAAAGTTACCTTGGTGTACTAATCCTAAGTATTCAAAGAGAACACACTATTCAAAACAAATGAAATCTAAAATTCCTTTGAATTTGAGTACCTGGTATTACAGAATAAAGCAATATTCAGCTATTTTTCTACAGAATTAGTAGTTATATCTATTTACTTTGATCAATATGTAAAATACATATATTAAACAAAGCCCTGAAGTTTTAGGTCTAAGCCCTGTGCAGTTTGCTCTGTGGCCATCCTGTGACATATGGTTAAGACTTTCCAATGACTGCATCCAATGTTTCTTAACAAGTGAGTTAGTTCATAAAAAATTAAACCAAATGTGTTGCTGTCAATTCCAACTCATACCAACCCTATAGGACAGGGTAGAACTACCCCATAGAGTTTCCAAGGAGCAGCTGGTAGATTTGAACTACCGACCTTTTGGTTAGCAGCCGAGCTCTTAACCACTGTGCCACCAGGGTGAGGTCCAAATCAAGAAAAGCTTTGAAAATTGGCCAGCAAAATAGTCACCAATTTCTAGAGGATTAGCTACCTAACTAAACAACACACAATAAAATTTTGTGATCTAGAGTAGAAGAGAGCCAAGAGAGAAAACATATTCAGCACAAAACTGTTTAATATCATCTAGAACAACAGGTGCTACTCAGACAGTTTCATCATTCCTAATCTCTCTGCCTTCAGCTTTCTTTGCACGTATTTAGAATTTCTCTTATTTTCCTCCTCTTTAAAACAGCATTTTTTTTCAGTTCTCTTTGTTCATGACTAATAAAATATATAAAGCAGAATTTCTTATCTCACTGGTTCATCTTTATTAATGTATTAATTTATCTAGAATGTTCATGACATCACTAATTGTAATAGCCCCCAAACTGAAAATTACTCAAATGCCCAACAACAATAGAATGAATAAACAAATGACGATTTAGTCACACAATGCAATATTACAGAGCAATGAGAAAGGATCAACTACCGCTGCCTACGACACAATGGATGAATCTCATAAATGTAATATTGAGCAAGGGGAGGCAGTAACTAATGAATAAATACTACATGATTCCATTTATATAAAGCATAGAAACACACAAAAATAGCCTATGTTATTAGAAGTCAAGATGGCAGTTCCTCTTGAAAGGGAGCACAAAGCACGCCCCTGGGGTATGGCTAATAATTTGCTTCTTGATTTGAGTGCTGGTTTGTAAAATTTCATCAACCCACACAACTAAAACTTGAAAAATAGATACATATATACGTCTGCATATGTATGCATACGTGTGTGTATAAAATTAATGTTTTAAAATCATAAAGGTAATAGTCCACTATGGAAATACTAAGAAATACAGAAAACTATATAGTAATTAATTAATTAATGTCACAATCTCACTTCCTGAAGATACTTATAATTTGACATATTTCTTCATTTTCTTCTATAAATAAATTTCACAGTTGAGAACATAAATAAGTTACATTAGAGCTGTTAAATCATATCAAAACATCCCTACATAAAATAATTATTGTATATCAAGCATTTTCTATCTTTAAAATGCTTTTCTTCATAAGCAAAACCTTGTGATGACAAAATTAGCTATTATGTACACACACACACACATACATACACACACACACACACAATTTACTTAAAAATCACCTAAAGCAAAAAAATCCATGGTCTGGAAGTCTGGGACAGGTGAAGCTTGATGGCATCTGAATGTTAGATGCACACCAAGTATTATGGAAAAAAATGTTTTCTGAATGGAATGAAAAACCTTCGGCAGGAAATCAGGCTGAAGCTGCCTGTTGCTCAAACCCCACTTCTATAAATGCTGAGAGCGGTAGTTCTCAAAGTGGGGCCTGGGGCTAGCAACAACAGCTTCACCCGGGAACTTGGTAGAAGCACGAATTCCAAGACACCACCCCAGACCCACTGAATTAGAAGCTCTGAATCTGTTTTCACATGTCCCCCAGCTGATCTTGCTGCTTGCTAAAATTTGAAAACCACTGGCCTAGAGAATTCTAGAACTCCAGGCATGCTCAGGAAAACACCACCTTTATTAACCAGGCAGTGCAAAAAAGAGAAATCATTTTAAAAACTATTATTGTCATAGCTACTTTGCTCATCTGGGTTAACTGAGGACTTTACTGCCAGACAAACGTTTGCATTTTCTGCTCCACTTCTTTTAGATGGACCATTTACATGTCTGCAACTGCAACATCGGTCATGCGTTTTCATCCTTTAACGGGTCCAGATGGGCCTCACTAAAGGGAAGCTAAAGGATGTCATTGAAAAAAGGGATGATAAAAAGACTTCCTAGCTTATTCTGTGATATGCATGAAATCTTTGATTTAATTACTTTGCAGTCAGTAAGTCAAACAAGTAATTTGCGTTACCAGTAAATCCCGATAGGAACATCCTTTTACTTCAAAATACAACTTGTAAGTAAATAACATAGGGCTAGTTTTTTTAATAATTCAATCAGCATCTTGCAGATATTGTCTACATACTTAATACTATGATAAAGGCTCAAATATCAAAGCAACAACAAACAGGATGGCATGTTAAGTATTCTGTATAAAGCTTTACACATGGGAGTTAAACGACAACAACAATCCCTACAAGATAGGTATTATTATCTGTAAAGTACAAATGCGAAAATTTGCCAAAGAGAGACTTAGTAACTTTAGCACATCACCAATTGTAGACTAGTAAGTAGCAGAGCTGGAATTTGAAGGTGTGCTCTATGGTTCCAAAGCCTGTGCTTTTTCCAATATATCAAACTTAATTTCCAGAACAAAGCAAAATATATTGCTTTTTAATTAGAATGAATACAAAACTTCAAAAAAAGATAGATGTATTTAGTAAAATTTTAGCAACTTTTAATGGTTTTCCCTTTTAGTGCTTTATTTTAAAAGGAAACATAGTTTAAAAAAACAGTATTTTAAGCTATCCTTTTAAGTTTATGGGAGCCCTCATGGCGCAGTGGTTAACAGCCACAGCTGCTAACCACAAGGTAGGCAGTTCAAATCTGTCAGCCACTCCTTAGAAACCCTATCAGGCAGTTCTACTCTGTCCTATGAGTTGGAATCGACTTGAAGCCAACATTTTTTTTTTTTAATTGTACATTAGATGAAGGTTTACACAGCAAACAAGTTTCTCATTAAACAATTAATACACACATTGTTTTATGACGCTGGTTGCCAACCCACAACATGTCAACACTCTCCCTTTCTCAACCCTGGGTTCCACATTACGAGCTTTCCTATCCCCTCTTGCCTTCCCGTCTTTGCCCCCGGGCTGGTGTTCCCTCGTAGTCTTGTTTTGTTTTGCGGGCATGTCCAAACCTTGGCTAAAGTATGAACCTCAGGAATGACTCCATTACTGAGCTATAAGGGTGTCTGGGGGCCATACTCTCGGGGTTTCTCTAGTCTCTGTCAGACCAGTAAGTCTGGTCTTTTTCTTTCTTTTTTTGTGAGTTACAATTTTGTTCTACATTTTTCTCCAGCTCTGTCCAGGTCCCTCTATTGTGATCCCAGTCAGAGCAGTCGATGGTGGTAGCTACGCACCATCTAGTTGAGCTGGACTCAGTCTGGTGGAGGCTGTGGTAGTTGTGGTCCATTAGTCATGTGAACTAATCTTTCCCATATGTCTTTGGGTTTCTTCTTTCTCCCTTGCTGCAGACAGGGTGAGACAAGTGTAGTATCTCAGATGGGTGCTCACAAACTTTTAAGACTCCAGATACTCCTCACCACAGTAGAATCCAGAACATTTCCTTTATGAACTGTTATGCCAATTGAGCTAGATGTTCCTTGAGACCATGGTCCCCACAGCCCTCAGCCCAGCAATTTGGTCCCTCAGGGAGTTTGGATGTGTCTATGGAGCTTCCATGACCTTGCCTTGGACAAGCTGTCCTGGCTTCTCCAGTATTGTGTACTGTCCTACCCTTCATCAAAGTTACCACTTATCTGTTGCCTATTTAATGTCTTTCCCTCCCACTCCTCCCCTCCTCCGTAACCATAAAAGATTGTTTCTTTTTTCATGAGTCTTTCTATTAGTGGTCTCATATAATATTTGTCCTTTTGTGACTGACTTTTTTTACTCAGCCATAATGCCCTCCACATTCATCCACGTTGTGAGATGCTTCAAAGATTCATCACTGTTCTTTATCGTTGAGTAATATACCATTGTGTGTATATACCATAGTTTGTTTATCCATTCATCTATTGAGGGGCACCTAGGTTGTTTCTACCTTTTTGCTATTTGAATAATACTGCAATGAACATGGGTGTGCATATGTCTAATTGTGTGATGGCTCTTATTTCTCTAGGATATATTCCTAGGAGTAGGATTGCTGGATCATATGGTATTTCTAGCTTTTTAAGGAAGTGCTGTATCGTTTTCCAAAATGGTTGTAGCATTCCACATTCCCACCTGCAGTGCATGAGTTTCAATCTCGCTGAAGTATCTCCAACATTTATTATTTTCTGTTTTTTTGATTTGTGCCAATAATGTAAGAGTGAGATGATATTTCATTGTGGTTTTGATTGGCATTTCTCTAATAGCTAGTGACAGCAAGCATTTCCTTGCGTATCTGTTAGCCATCTGAATGTCTTCTTCGGTGAAGCATCTGTTCATATTCTTTGCCCATTTTTTAATTGGAATATTTCTCTTTTTGTTGTAGAGATGTTGAATTTTCCTGTAGATTTTAGAGATTAGACCTTTGTTGGATTTGTCATAGCCAAAAAATTTTTCCCAGTCTGTAGGTTCTCTTTTTACTCTTTTGGTGAAGTCCTTTGATGAGCATAAGTGTTTAGTTTTTAGAAGATTCCAGTTAACCAGCTTGTCTTCTTTGTTTGTGTATTGTTAGTTATGGTTTGTATCCTATTAATGAAGCATATTAGGGTCTCTAGCATTGACCCTATTTTTTCTTCTATGACCTTTATGGTTTTTGGTTTTATATTTAGGTCTTTGATCTATCTTGAATTAGTTTTTGTGTGTGGTGTGATGTATGGGTCCTGTTTCATTTTTTTGCAGATGCACATCCAGTTATGCCAGCACTATTTATTAAAAAGACTGTCTTTTCACCATTTAACTGACTTTGGGCCTTTGTCAAATATCAACTGCTCGTATGTGGATAGATTTATGTCTGGGTTCTCAATTCTTTTCCATTGGTCAATGTGTCTGTTGTTGTACCAGTACCAGGCTGTTTTGACTACTGTAGGTGTATAGTAGTTTCTAAGGTCAGGTAGTGTGAGTCCTCTTTATTCTTCTTCTTCCACAATGCTTTACTTATTCGGTGCCTCTTTCCTTTCCATATAAAGTTACTGATTAGTTTTTCCATGTTATTATAGAATGCTGTTGGTATTTGGAAGGAGATTGCATTGTATTTGTAGATTGCTTTGGGTAGAACTGTCATTTTCTCAATGTTGAGTCTACCTATCCACGAGTATGGTATGTTTTTCCATTTATGTACGTCCCTTTTGGTTTCTTGAAGTAGTGTTTTGTAGTTTTCTTTGTACAGGGCTTTTACATCCCTGGTTAGATTTATTCTTAAGTATTTTATTTTTTTAGGGGCTATTATAAATGGTATTGTTTTCCTGATTTCCTTTTCATAGTTCTCTTTATTGGTGTACAGAAATCCAACGGATTTTTGTATGTTGATCTTGTATCGTGCTTCTCTGCTGAATCTTTCTATTAGTTCCAGTGGTTTTCTCATGGAGTCTTTTGGGTTTTCTATCTAGTATGATATCATCCACAATAGGGACAGTTTTACTTCTTCCTTACCAATTTGGATGCCCTTTCTTTTTCTTGCCTCATTGCTCTAGCTAGGACTTCCAGCACAACGTTAAACAGGAGTGGTAATAAAGGGAATCCCTTCTTGTTCCTGTTCTCAAGTGGGATGATTTCAACCCAACTCTGTTAAGAATGATGTTGGCTGTTGGTTTTGTATAAAAACCAAGCCCACTGCCATTGAGTCGATTCCGACTCATAGCGACCCTATAGGACAGAGTAGAACTGCCCCATAGAGTTTCCAGGGAGCGCCTGGAGGATTCGAACTGCTGACCTTTTGGTTAGCAGCCGTAGCACTTAACCACTACATTTTGTATACAAACATTATAGATGTCCTTTATTATGCTGAGGAATTTCCCTTCTACACCTATTTTTACTGAGAGTTTTTATCAGGAATGGGTGTTAGGACTTTGTCAAATGCCTTTTCTGCATCAGTTGAGATGACCCTGTGATTCTTTTATTTGTGTGGTAGATTACGTTGATTGATTTTCTAATGTTGCACCATCCTTGCATACCTGGTATGAATCCCACTTGATCACGGTATATTATTTTTTGGACGTGATGCTAAATTCTATTGGCTACAATTTTGTTGAGAATTTTTCAGTGGTGCTGATGTTTTCTTTGTTCCTCTTACTCTCCTGTGCTGAATTCCTTTTGTTTATTTTTTTGCTTCTTTCATTTTTGTTCATTTTGTGTTTGCTGAGACTTTATGCTTTTCTTCCTTATTTCGATGAGTAGGTTTGTTAACTTTCTTTGTGGTTATCCTGAAATTTACCCCTATCTTCCTAAGTTTAAACCAGTCTTTTATAACTTGATAACACCTTGACTTTCTCTCCGGTTGGAAGTTCTATATCTATACCAGGCAATGGGTTTTTTAAGTCTATGTATTTATAAAGTAGAGGAGGAAAAACAACACCAGGTTAAATAACAGAATGGGCACTTTAATCTCTCCTGACTAATAACCATTTGTGATTTACATATTGCTAGTAGACTTAATAAAAAGCATTGTGCTGGAAACAGTTATTAAAGAGCTTCATGGCATGTTTATACATCCTTTGATTTTGCTTTTGGATTTGGCAACCCATGCAAATTTTATGTTGGTCTGAGACAAGACAAATTTAAAGAAGGAAGTTCAAGGAAGACAATATTTAAGAGGCTGATTTTAGAATCAAATTCCAGTTGTCAATTCAAATGATCTTTTTCCCTTAATACTGTGGGATATGTGCAACCCTCCTTGCTATCTACAGTAAGTAAACATGGTTAACTGAAGTTAAAGGAGCAGTTCACAGACATGGAAAGGTTTTCTTCTGCGAGAAGAGAGTGAGCCATATGGGAACAGGGAAAATAAGCAATTAGAAAAATGCCATTTTTAAATAGTAAGCAAACAAGAAATTATACAAGGAAAGTTCTTTTAATTTCAAAAGTGCCCTAATCTGCCAACTGGGTTACAGGCTGGGTCACTGAAAATAAATTTTGAAATGATACAGAAACAAGATTGCAGATACCCTTTCCTCCAAAAAGAAGATTGTCAGTTTATCACCCTTTCATAACAGTAACTGGTTATTTCAACAACTATGAAAATAATAAAGCAACTTAGATGAACCACTATAATAGAGAATAAAACTTGTGATATTAAGAAACAAAAAAATCTACTTTGTTGTGGCTCAGTATAACATATTATCAAAACTCTTTCTATGCAAATCAAAACTACAATAAGATTCCCTCTCGCTTCAACAAGGCTGGCATTAATCCAAAAAACACAAAATAATAAATGTTGGAGAGGTTGTGGAGAGATTGGGACACTTATACAGTGCTGGTGGGAATGTAAAATGGTACAACCACTTTGGAAATCGATTTGGTGCTTCCTTAAAAAGCTAGAAATAGAACTACCATACGATCCAGCAATCCCACTCCTTGGAATATATCCTAGAGAAATAAGAGCCCTTACACCAACAGATACATGCACACCCATGTTCACTGATGCATTGTTTACAACAGCAAAAAGATGGAAGCAACCAAAGCGCCCAACAACAGATGAATGGATAAAGAAATTACGGTATATTCACACAATGGAATACTATGCATCCATAAAGAACAATGTTGAACCTGTGAAACATTTCATAACATGGGGGAATCTGGAAGGTATTGCTGAATGAAATTAGTCAGTTGCAAAAGGACAAATATTGTATGAGACCACTATTATAAGAACTAAAAAAAAAAAAAATAGTTTAAACAGAGAAGAAAATATTCTTTGATGGTTACGAGAGCCGGGAGGGAGGGAAAGGGGTTTTCACTAATTAGATAGTAGATAAGAATTATTTTAGGTGAAGGGAAAGACAACACACAATACAGAAGAGGTCAGCACAACTGGACTAAACCAGAAGCAAAGAAGTTTCCTGAAGAAACTGAATGCTTTGAAGGCCAGCGTAGCAGGAGCAGGGGTTTGGGGACCATGGTTTCAGAGGACATCTAAGTCAACTGGCATAATAAAATCTCTTAAGAAAATATTCTGCATCCCACTTTGGGGAGTGGCGTCTGGGGTCTTAAACGCTACCAAGTGGCCATCTAAGATGCATCAATTGGTCTCAACCCACCTGGAGCAAAGGAGAGTGAAGGCCACCAAAGACACAAGGTAATTATGAGCCCAGGAGACAGAAAGGGGCACATAAACCAGAGACTACATCAACCTGAGACCAGAAGAAATAGATGGTGCCTGGCTACAACCAATGGCTGCCCTGACAGAGAACACAACAGAGAACCCCCGAGGGAGCAGGAGAGCAGTGGGATGCAGACCCCAAATTCTTGTAAAAAGACCAAACTTAATGGTCTGACTGAGACTAGAAGGGCCCCAGAGGTCATGGTCCCCAGACCTTTTGTTAGCCCAAGACAGGAACCATTCCCAAAGCCAACTCTTCAGACAGGGGTTGGACTGGACTATGGGACAGAAAATGATACTGGTGAAGAGCGAACTTCCTGGATCAAGTAGACACATGAGACTATGTAGGCAGCTCCTGTCTGGACAGGAGATGAGAGAGCATGGCCCCTGCGCAAGGATGACATGCAAATTCATGAAGCATTCCATATCTGTCCAAGCTCCCTGTGGGATAGAGTTACTGGGCTGAGGTCTGAGGACTATTGTCTTGGGGAACACCTAGCTCAACTGGCATAACATAGTTTCAAACTCATACACACACAAAAAAAAGACCAGACTTACTGGTTTGACAGAAACTGGAGAAACCTCGAGACTGTTGTCCCCAGACACCCTTTTAACTCAGTAGTGAAGTCACTCCTGAGGTTCACCCTTCAGCCAAAGATTAGACAGGTCGATAAAACACAATAACACATGTAGTTCAGCCATGTATATGAGAGTTACTGGGCACACCAGCCCAGGGGCAAGGACGAGAAGGCAGGAGGGGACAGGAAAGGTAGATGAATGGAAATGGGGAACCCAAAGATGAGAAGGGAGAGTATTGACACATCATGGGGTTGGCAACCAATATCACAAAACAATATGTGTATTAATTGTTTAATGAGAAACTAATTTGCTCTGTAAACTTCCAGAAAAAAAAGAAAGCAATCTTGTATTCATGGATTGGAAGTCTTAATATTGTTAAGATGTCAATAGTACCCAAAGCGATGTACTGATTAAATGCAATCCCTATTAAAATTCTAACAGTTTTTGCAAAAATGGAAATGCAATCCTTAAAAGAATATGGAATTGCAAGGGGCCCCGTATAGCCAGAACAATCTTAAAAAGAACAAAAAGTAGGAGGACTCACACGCCTTGACTTCAAAACATACCATAAATATGGTAACTCTGTGTAATTTTACATTACACTTGTCTCATGAATGTGGGTGAGTACTTTTAAATTTGTGAAGACAATATGTCTTTTTCTGTAAACTGTTCATAAGTTTTCCCCATTTTAAAAAAAAAATCAATTATTGGTTGGGTTGTTACTTTTATCAATACACAATGTCTCTCTTTGCCCCTTTAACACCTAGAAAAAAAATTTTTTTTAGAGCCTAGAATTATTCTTTATATGTTATCAATATTGTCGCTCTTGCTTCTGGTACATCGTTGGCCATTTCTTATCTTCAATCCCTTAGCTTTAGGAATTTTTAATATTTTTGTTAGTTCTAAAAAACTTTTTCTGTGTTCTAATTGTATCTTCTTGATATATACCCTTTTCTTCCCACCTCAGCTTTATTTCATCTTTTCCATGAGTTCTGCCTCTATAGGAGGCAGCCATTTTGATTATTCCCTCTTTCAAGTTGCTGAATTTCTTTTAAAAGGTTGTAATTTTAATAGTTGTAGGTTATTGCAGGCTCTTGAATGTTACAGAACTGGCAGCCAGGATGAGATATGCGTATTTTAAATCTGATGTGCAAACAATGAATAAGCTGGACAAGTGGCATTTCCCTGCTGAGGATACAAAGAAACAAGCAGAGGACACATGGCAGACCTTGTCTACCTTCAAGGACACAGTGCAATTAGTCCCACATGTGCGGCCCTCCTGCTGTGCCATTAATTACTTTCGTGTGTGGCCTTTCTAGCCATGGACTTATCACTCCCACCCAGGTGATCGTGTGATACGGTAATTATGGCCCACCAAGTGGATTGGTCAGTTTTGCCTTAAAAGAGAGCCAATTCCAGAGTAGGGAGGAGGAGCTCACCACCAAGGAAGGGGAGACCAGTAGGAGGAGACAACTTGGTGGGCTTCCTGGCCCACGAAAAGAGAAAACTGACTGCCATTGGGCAGAGACTAAGGGCCAGGGAGAGGCATGCCTGTGAGCACAACTGGGAAGAGGCTGTCCTGATGCAAGAACTGTACCCTGAGTGTTCTTGAGCCTGAATTGTAACCTGTTACTTCCCTAATAAACCTCATAATTGTGAGTATGGTCTGTGAGTTCTGTGTGGCCACTGCAGTGAATTATCGAACTCAGTAGTGTGCTGTGCAAGGGATGGCTGGTGTCAGAATTAGTAAAGATGATGGAGAGATGAGGCTTGTCTGGCCTCCACCTCATGGGAGTCAGCCTTGTGCTGTTGATGTTGGTTCTCTTTCTCCCTTATGGGGTTGAAGGAGCTCAGACACTGCCCCCAAGCCGTTTTAACACCTCCCAACACCTGCCAACATCAGCAGGAACAGACAGCTTCCCAGAAGACTGCATTTAGCTCGCAAGCAAGTATGGCCTCTTTCCACATGCCAGAAGTATCTTTGTATGTGCCTCTGAGATAGCTGAAGAATCCTTGATCTTCACTATAGATTCGGCTGGGTTTTTAATGCCATAGTGAATAAAGTCCTGAATTACCATTATTTTTATCTTTCATTTTTTATTAATGCATATTGACATGATCTATGACACCCCATTGCCATCGAGTTGATTTTGACTCATTGTGACCCTATAGGACAGAGTAGAACTGCTCCCTAGAATTTCCAAGGAGTGCGGATGTACACATATGTGACTGCTTTTAAACCCTCTACTATTCCACTGTTTATAGGCTATACACAACTATCCCCCGGCTTCCCTTTATTTTAATAAATTATGTTAATTTTAAACTTCCAGCATTTTCTTTTAGCTGTATGTACTAAGACAGAGCTCAGAAATTTTCCTCATTCAATATCTTAGCACTTCGTGGCACAGTGGTTAAGCATTCAGCTGCTAACCAAAAGGTCGGTAGTTGAATCCACCAGCTGCTCCTTGGAAGCCCTACGGGGCAGTTCGACTCTGTCCTATAGGGTCACTGTGAGTCAGAATCGACTCAATGGCAATGGGTTTAGGTTTAATGGGTTTCATCTCAAAAAGGATTTAAGAAATATAAGAGCTATACTATAAAACTTTTAGAAGGAAACAAAGAAGTAAAACTTTATGACCTTGGATTTGGCATGGATTCTTAAATATGACACCAAAAGATTGAGCAACAAAAGACAAAACAGTTAAATTGAACTCCATCAAAATTAAAACCTCGTGTATCAAAAAATGAAAAAACAGCCTACAGAATGGGAGAAAATATTTGGGAACCATATATCTGATAAGGGTCTAATATCCATAGTATATAAATAACTCTTACAATTCAACAACAAAAACACACACAGCTTAATTTAAAAATGGTCAAAGAGGATGGAAAAACACCAGCCAACAGATAAGTGGTAACTTTGATAAAGGGTAAGACAGTACACAATACTGGGGAGGCCAGCATGACCTGTACAAGGCAAGGTCATGGAAGCTCCATAGACACATCCAAACTCCCTGAGGGACCAAATTGCTGAGCTGAGGGCTCTGGGGACCATGGTCTTGGGGAACATCTAGCACAGTTTATAAAGAAAATGTGCTACATTCTACTTTTGTGAGTAGTGTCTGGGGTCTTAAAAGCCTGTAAGTGGACACCTAAGATATGCCACTGGACTCGCCACTTCGGGAGCAAGGGAGAATGAAGAAAACTTTAAAGATACAAGGGGAAGATTAGTCCAAAGGACTAATGGACCACAACTACCACGGCCTCCACCTGACTGAGTCCAGTATAACTACATGGTGCCCAGCTACCACCATTGACTGCTCTAACAGGGATCACAATAGAGGCTCCCAGACAGAGCTGGAGAAAAATGTAGAACAAAATTCTAACTCACAAAAAAAGACCAGACTTACTGGTCTGACACAGATGGGAGAAACCCTGAGAGTATGGCGCTGGAACACCCTTTTAGTTCAGTAATGAAGTCACTCCTGAGGTTCACCCTTCATCCAAAGGTTAGACAGGCCCATAAAACAAGAGTAAAGGGGCACACTATCCCAGGGGCAAGGACTAGAAGGCAGGAGGGGATAGGAAAGCTGGTAATAGGGAACCCAAGGTCAAGAAGGGGGAGTGTTGACACGTAGTAGAGTTGTTAACCAATGTCATAAATTAATATGTGTACTAACTAACGAGAAGCATTTGTTCTGCAAACCTTCATCTAAAGTACAGTAAAAAAAAAAAATTTTTTTTAAATGGTCGAAGGACTTGAATAGACTTTTCTCCAAAAAAATATACAAATGACCAACAAGCACAGGAAAACATGCTCAACATCATTAGTACTGTTGTTGTTCGCTGTTGTCAAGTCAGTCCCTGACTCATGGTGATCCCATGTGTGCAGAGTAGAACTGTTCCATACAATTTTTAAGGCTGTGGCCTTTGTGAAGTAGATCATCAGGCCTGTCTTCCGAGGTGCATCTGGGTGAGTTTGAACCATTAACTTTTAGTCATTAGGGGAATCCAATCAAAACCACAATGAGATACCACTTCACACCCACTAGAATTGCTATAATAATAATAAAAAACAAAAACAAAACAGAAAATAAGCGTTGGCAAGGATGTGGAAAATTGGAACCCTCATACTTTGCTAGTAGGAATGTCAAACAATATAGCTGCTGTTTAAAACCATTTGTCAGTTCCTCAAAATTTAAACATAGAATTACCATTAAAAAAAAAAAAACAAAAACATTGCCATCAAGTTGATTCCATCTCAGAGTGACCCTACAGGAAGGAGCAGAACTGCCCCCATAGGGTTTCCAAGGAGCAGCTGGTGGATTCGTAGTGCCAACCTTTTGTTTAGCAACCATAGCTCTTATCCACTGAGCCACCAGGGCTCCCTACGACTGAACAATTCCATTCCTAGGTATATACCCAAAAGTCTTAAAAGCAGATACTCAGCAGATACTTATACACCAGTGTTCACTGCAGCAATATTCATAATAGCCAAAAGGTGGAAACAACTCAAATGACTATTGACTGATGAATGGATAGACAAAATATGGTAGATACATACAATGAAATAGTGCCCAACCATAAAAGGGAATGATGTACTGATATATGCTACAACACTGATGAACTTAGAAAACATTGTTCTAAGTGAAAGAAGCCAGACACCTAAGGCCATATATTTATGATTCCATCTGTAAGAAATATCCAAAATAGGTAAATCCATAGAGACAGAAAGCAGATTGGTGGTGGCCAGAGACTGAAGAGAGGGAAGAATAGGAACTGGCTGCTTAATGGGTATGGGGTTTTCTTTTGGGGTGATGAAAAAGTTTTGCAACTAAATAGAGGTGGTGGTTGCAAAATATTGTGACTGTACTAAATGCCATTGAATTGTACACTTTCAAATGGTTAGTTTTATGTGAGTCTCACTTCATTAAAAAAAGATTTCAGATAAGCTCCTTTTGTATGTGTCTCTCAAAGATTTACATAAATATTTTTATAAAAAGTCTGGAAATGTTATAGCAAGACTAGCTTTTTTTTTTTTTTAATTTTTATTAAGCTTCAAGTGAACATTTACCATTCCAATCAGTCTGTCACATGTAGGTTTACATATATCTTACTCCCTTCTCCCACTTGCTCTCCCCCTATTGAGTCAGCCCTTACAGTCTCTCGTTTCGTGCCAATTTTGCCATCTTCCCTCTCTCTCTATTTTCCCATCCCCCCTCCAGTCAAGAGTTGCCTACACACTCTCCCGTGTCCACCTGATTTAATTAGCTCACTCTTCATCAGCATCTCTCTCCCCCCCACTGACCAGTCCTTTTCATGCCTGATGATTTGTCTTCGGGGATGGTTCCTGTCCTGTGCCATCAGAAGTTCTGGGGAGCATTGTCTCTGGGATTCCTCTAGTCGCAATCATACCATTAGGTGTGGTCTTTTAGTGAGAATTTGTGGTCTGTATCCCATTGGTCTCCTGCTCCCTCAGGAGTTGTCTGTTGTGCTCCCTGACAGGGCAGACATCGATTGTGGCCGGGCACCAACTAGTTCTTCTGGTCTCAGGATAATGTAGGTCTCTGGTTCATGTGGCCCTTTCTGTCTCTTGGGTTCTTAGTTGTCGGGTGACCTTGGTGTTCTTCCTTTGCCTTTGCTCCAGGTGGGTTGAGACCAATTAATGTATTTTAGATGGCCGCTTGTTGGCATTTAGGACCCCAGGCGCCACAATTCAAAGTGGGATGCAGAGTGTTTTCATAATAGAATTGTTTTGCCCATTGACTTAGAAGTCCCCTCAAACCAAGTTCCCCAGACCCCAGCCCCTGCTTCGCTGACCTTTGAAGCTTTCATTTTATCCCGGAAACCTCTTTACTTTTAATCCAGTCCAATTAGGCTGACCTTCCTTGTTTTGAGTGTTGTCTTTCCCTTCACCCAAAGCAGTTCTTATCTACAGATTGATCAATAAAAAGCCCTCTCCCTCCCTCCCTCCCTCCCCTCTTTGTAACCACATAAGTATGTGTTCTTCTCCGTTTTTTTTATTTCTCAAGATCTTATAATAGTGGTCTTATACAATATTTGTCCTTTTGCAACTGACTCATGTTGCTCAGCATAATGCTTTCCAGATTCCTCCATGTTATGAAATGTTTCAGAGATTCGTCACTGTTCTTTATCGATGCGTAGTATTCCATTGTGTGAATATACCACAATTTATTTACCCATTCGTCCGTTGATGGACATCTTGGTTGCTTCCAGCTTTTTGCTATTGTAAACAGAGCTGCAATAAACATGGGTGTGCATATATCTGTTTGTGTGAAGGCTCTTGTATCTTTAGAGTATATTCCGAGGAGTGGGATTTCTGGGTTGTATGGTAGTTCTATTTCTAACTGCTTAAGATAACGCCAGATGGATTTCCAAAGTGGTTGTACCATTTTACAATCCCACCAGCAGTGTATGAGAGTTCCAATCTCTCCGCAGCCTCTCCAACATTTATTATTTTGTGTTTTTTGGATTAATGCCAGTCTAGTTGGTGTGAGATGGAATCTCATCGTAGTTTTAATTTGCATTTCTCTAATGGCTAATGATCGAGAGCATTTTCTCATGTATCTGTTGGCTGCCTGAATATCTTCCTTAGTGAAATGTGTGTTCATATCCTTTGCCCACTTCTTGATTGGGTTGTTTGTCTTTTTGTGGTTGAGTTTTGACAGAGTCATGTAGATTTTAGAGATAGGCGCTGGTCTGAGATGTCATAGCTGAATATTCTTTCCCACTCTGTAGGTGGTCTTTTTACTCTTTTGGTGAAGTCTTTAGATGAACATAGGTGTTTGATTTTTAGGAGCTCCCAGTTATCTGGTTTCTCTTCATTATTTTTGGTAATGTTTTGTATTCTGTTTATGCTCTGTATTAGGGCTCCTAGGGTAGATCCTATTTTTTCTTCCATGATTTTTATCGTTTTAGTCTTTATGTTTAGGTCTTTGATCCACTTGGAGTTAGTTTTTGTGCATGGTGTGAGGTATGGGTCCTGTTTCATTCTTTTGCAAATGGATATCCGGGTATGCCAACACCATTTGTTAAAAAGACTATTATTTCCCCAATTGACTGACACTGGTCCTTTGTCAAATATCAGCTGCTCATACGTGGATGGATTTATATCTGGATTCTCAATTCTGTTCCATTGGTCTATGTGCCTGTTGTTTTGACTACTGTAGCTATATAATAGGTTCTGAAATCAGGTAGGGTGAGGCCTCCCACTTTCTTCTTCTTTTTCAGTAATGTTTTGCTTATCTGGGGGTTCTTTCCTTTCCATATGAAATTAGTGATTTGTTTCTCTATCCCCTTAAAGTATGACATTGGTATTTGGATTGGAAGTGCGTTATATGTATAAATGGCTTTTGGTAGAATAGACATTTTTACTATGTTAAGTCTTCCTATCCATGAGCAGGGTATGTTTTTCCACTTAAGTTATGTCCTTTTGAATTTCTTGTAGCAGAGTTTTATAGTTTTCTTTGTACAGGTCTTTTACATCCTTGGTAAGATTTATTCCTAAGTATTTTATCTTCTTGGGGGCTACTGTGAATGGTATTGATTTGGTTATTTCCTCTTCAGTGTTCTTTTTGTTGATGTAGAGGAATCCAAGTGATTTTTGTATGTTTATTTTATAACCTGAGACTCTTCCAAACTCTTCTATTAGTTTCAGTAGTTTTCTGGAGGATTCCTTAGGGTTTTCCATGTATACGATCATGTCATCTGCAAATAGTGATAGCTTTACTTTCTCCTTACCAATCTGGATACCCTTTATTTCTTTGTCTAGCCTAATTGCCCTGGCTAGGACTTCAAGTACGATGTTGAATAAGAGCAGTGATAAAGGGCATCCTTGTCTGGTTCCTGTTCTCAAGGGAGATGCTTTCAGGTTCTCTCCATTTAGAGTGATATTGGCTGTTGGCTTTGCATAGATGCCCTTTATTATGTTGAGGAATTTTCCTTCAATTCCTATTTTGGTTAGAGTTTTTATCATAAATGGGTGTTGAACTTTGTCAAATGCCTTTTCTGCATCTATTGATAAGATCATGTGGTTTTTATCTTTTGTTTTATTTATGTGATGGATTACATTAATGGTTTTTCTGATATTAAACCAGCCTTGCATACCTGGTATAAATCCCACTTGATCAGGGTGTATTATTTTTTTGATGTGCTGTTGGATTCTATTGGCTAGCATTTTGTTGAGGATTTTTGCATCTATGTTCATGAGAGATATAGGTCTAAAATTTTCTTTTTTTGTAATGTCTTTACCTGGTTTTGGTATCAGGGAGATGGTAGCTTCATAGAATGAGTTGGGTAGTATTCCATCTTTTTCTATACTTTGAAATACCTTCAATAGTAATGGTGTTAAGTCTTCTCTGAAGGTTTGGTAGAACTCTGCAGGGAAGCCATCTGGGCCAGGACTTTTTTTGGTTGGAAGTTTTTTGATTACCGTTTCAATCTCTTTTTTTGTTATGGGTCTATTTAGTTGTTCTACTTCTGAATGTGTTAGTTTAGGTAGGTAGTATTGTTCCAAGAATTTATCCATTTCTTCTAGGTTTTCAAATTTGTTAGAGTACAATTTTATGTAGTAATCTGATATGATTCTTTTGATTTCATTTGGTTCTGTTGTGATGTGGTCCTTCTCGTTTCTTATTCGGGTTATTTGTTTCCTTTCCTGTTTTTCTTTAGTCAGTCTAGCCAGTGGTTTATCAATTTTGTTAATTTTTTCAAAGAACCAGCTTTTGGCTTTGTTAATTCTTTCAATTGTTTTTCTGTTCTCTAATTCATTTAGTTCAGCTCTAATTTTTATTATTTGTTTTCTTCTGGTGGCTGATGGGTTCTTTTGTTGCTCACTTTCTATTTGTTCAAGTTGTCGGGACAGTTCTCTGATTTTGGCTCTTCCTTCTTTTTGTATGTGTGCATTTATCGATATAAATTGGCCTCTGAGCACTGCTTTTGCTGTGTCCCAGAGGTTTTGATAGGAAGTATTTTCATTCTCGTTGCTTTCTAAGAATTTCCTTATTCCCTCCTTGATGTCTTCTATAACCCAGTCTTTTTTCAGGAGGGTATTGTTCATTTTCCAAGTATTTGATTTCTTTTCCCTAGTTTTTCTGTTATTGATTTCTAGCTTCATTGCCTTGTGGTCTGAGAAGATGCTTTGTAATATTTTGATGTTTTGGATTCTGGAAAGATTTGTTTTATGACCTAATATGTGGTCTATTCTAGAGAATGTTCCATGTGCACTAGAAAAAAAAGTATTATTTTGCAGCAGTTGGGTGGAGAGTTCTGTATAAGTCAATGAGGTCAAGTTGGTTGATTGTTGTAAGTAGGTCTTCCGTGTCTCTGTTGAGCTTCTTACTGGATGTCCTGTCCTTCTCCGAAAGTGGTGTGTTGAAGTCTCCTGCTATATATGTGGAGGTGTCTATCTCACTTTTCAATTCTGTTAAAATTTGACTTATGTATCTTGCAGCCCTGTCATTAGGTGCGTAAATATTTAATATGGTTATGTCTTCCTGATCAATTGTCCCTTTTATCATTATATAGTGTCCTTCTTTATCCTTTGTGGCGGATTTAAGTCTAAAGTCTATTTTGTCAGAAATTAATATTGCTACTCCTCTTCTTTTTTGCTTATTGTTTGCTTGATATATTTTTTTCCATCCTTTGAGTTTTAGTTTGTTTGTGTCTCTAAGTCTAAGGCGTGTCTCTTGTAGGCAGCATATAGATGGATCGTGTTTTTTTATCCAGTCCGTGACTCTCTGTCTCTTTATTGGTGCATTTAGTCCATTTACATTCAGCGTAATTATAGATAAGTAAGTTTTTAGTGCTGTCATTTTGATGCCTTTTCATGTGTGTTGTTGGCCATTTCATTTTTCCACATGCTTTTTTGTGCTGAGACATTTTTCTTAGTAGCTTGTGAGATCCTCATATTCATAATGTTTAACTTTGTGTTTATTGAGTCGTTACGTTTTTCTTGGCTTTTTTCTTGAGTTATGGAATTGATATTCCTTTTTGTGGTTACCTTTTTATTTACCCCTATTTTTCTAAGTAAAAACCTAACTTGTATCGTTCTATATCACCTTGTATCACTCTCCATCTGGCAGTTCAATGCCTCCTATATTTAGTCCCTCTTTTTGATTATTGTGATCGTTTATCTATTGATTTCCATGATTTCCTGTTGTGTGTATTATTTTGTTTATTTATTTATTTTTTAGAATTAGTCTTATTTTGTTTGTTTTTGTGCTTTCCCTATTTGAGTTGCGTTGATATCAGGACGTTCTGTTTTGTGACCTTGTATTGTTCTGGTACCTGATATTATTGGTCATCCGGCCAAACAATCTCCTTTAGCATTTCTTGCAGTCTTGGTTTAGTTTTTGCAAATTCTCTAAACTTGTGTTTATCTGTAAATATCTTAATTTCTCCTTCATATTTCAGAGAGAGTTTTGCTGGATATATGATCCTTGGTTGGCAGTTTTTCTCGTTCAGTGCTCTGTATACGTCGTCCCATTCCCTTCTTGCCTGCATGGTTTCTGCTGAGTAGTCTGAACTAAGAATAAGAATAATTGATTCTCCCTTGAAGGAAACCTTTCTTTTCTCCCTGGCTGCTTTTAAAATTTTCTGTTTGTCTTTGGTTTTGGCAAGTTTGATGATAATATGTCTTGGTGTTTTTCTTTTTGGATCAATCTTAAATGGGGTTCGATGAGCATCTTGGATAGATATCCTTTCGTCTTTTATGATGTCAGGGAAGTTTTGTGTCAGGAGTTCTTCAACTATTTTCTCTGTGTTTTCTGTCCCCCCTCCCTGTTCTGGGACTCCAATCACTCGCAAGTTATCCTTCTTGATAGAGTCCCACGTGATTCTTAGGGTTTCTTCATTTTTTTAAATTCTTTTATCTGATTTTTTTTCATCTATGTTGGTGTTGTTTCCCTGGTCCTCCAGAAGTCCCAGTCTACATTCTAATTGCTCGAGTCTGCTCCTCTGACTTTCTATTGCGTTGTCAAATTCTGTAATTTTATTGTTAATCTTTTAGATTTCTACATGCTGTCTCTCTATGGATTCTTGCAACTTGTTAATTTTTCCACTATGTTCTTGAATAATCTTTTTGAGTTCTTCAACAGTTTTATCAGTGTGTTCCTTGGCTTTTTCTGCATTTATCCTAATTTCATTTGTGTAAATTAGTTTTTTATATTCTGTATCTGATAATTCCAGGATTGTATCTTCATCTGGGAAAGATTTTTATTCTTTTGTTTGGGGGGTTGGAGAAGCTGTCATGGTCTGTTTCTTTATGTGGTTTGATATGGACTGCTGTCTCCGAGCCATCACTGGGAAACTAGATTTTCCAAGTAGGCAAGACAAGCTTTTGAAGTTCAATGTTTATTGACTATGTATAACTAGGCTAGACACCAAGCTGGACTCTGAGGAGGAAAATATGAAAAAGAACCCTGCCCTTAAGAAGCTCATAATCTAGGTAAAAGAAAGAACATTCATGTAAAGATTTACAATATAATGTGATAAAGGCAATAATAAAAGTACATACCAAAAGCACCGTACATACAGGGTCCAAAATTAGCACAAAGTCCATGGGAGGTACAGAGAAATTCATAGTCAAAGGTTTAAATAAGGAGCTAGATTTCAAAGAGTAAAGAGGAGTTTACCAAGTGGCCAAAGGTATTCCTGGCAGAAGGAAGGACATCCATTCTTTCAACAAAGTTCCTACTTTGGGACAAATACTATGGGACAGATATTCTGAAAGGGGCATAAGACAGTCTCTGATTTCATGGAGCTTACAGTCAGGTGGGGAAGATCAATAAGTAAACAAGTAATTAAAATACAGTGTGATAAATGCTAGAATAGGGATAAGTATAGAGTACTAGAGGCTTATGGGCCAAGGAGAAGTAGGACCTAAGCTTACATATGAAGGATGAATAGGAATTAGCCAGGTGAAGTGTGTACAGGGATATGTGTGTGCATGTGTGGGTGTATCAGGAACGGAGGGCAGTATCAGCGAGGCAAGACATTCCAGGCACAGAGCAAAGCATGCAGAAGGGCTAGAGAGAGAGCCAGAGAGAATGGCGGACTAAAAGTAGTTCAGTGTGAGAGAAGCATAGTCTATGCAAGGCGGGGTATCTGAGATAAAGCTAAACATGAAAGCTGGGACTATATCATAAAAGATCTTTTAAATTGGAGTTTGCACTTTACCTTGAGAGCAATAAGGAGCTACTAAAAGGTTTTTTACGTGGAAAGACCTGTTCAGATTCCTGTTTGAGAAAAATTACTTATATATAGTAAAGCAAATAAAATAGAAATAAATCTGGAAGTAAGAAAATAGGTAGGAGGCTGTTGCAGTAATCCAGGAAATGGTTTTTGATCAAATGAACTAAGACGGTAGTAGTGAAGTTAGAGAAAATGGGTGGGGCGGGATGAGAGAGATTCAGGAGGCAGAATCAACAGGCCTTAAAAGTGACTTCACTGAGAGTAGAGACAGAAAAAGGAGTAAAAAATGATGTCTCAGTTTCTGGTTTGGGCAATGGGTAGACAGTACTGCCATTCAATAAGGCAAATACAGGGGAGAGCAGGTTTGAAGGGGATGAAACGATCATGTAATTATGAACAAACAGTTTGAGGTGCACATAGTTCTTTCAAATGAAGGCATACAGTAAGCAGTTGGATATAAAAGAGCTCAAAACAAGGGTTTGGGCCAGAGATATTTGAGAATCATCCATATACAAATTCGATGGTAACTTTGTTGTTACTGTTAGGTGCCGTCGAGTCAGTTCCGACTCATAGCGACCCTATGTACCACAGAACAAAACACCGCCCAGTCCTGCGCCATGCTCACAATCGTTGTTATGCATGAGCCCACTGTTGCGGTCACTGTGTCAATCCATCTCTTTGAGGGTCTTCCTCTTTTCTGCTGACCCTGTACTTCACAAAGCATGATGTCCTTCTCCAGGGACTGATCCCTTCTGACAACATGTCCAAAGTATGTAAGACACAGTCTCACCATCCTTGCTTCCAAGCAGCATTCTGGTTGTACTTCTTCCAAGACAGATTTGTTCACTCTTTTGGCAGTTCATGGTATATCCAATATTCTTCACCAACACCACAGTTCAAAGGCATCAGTGGTAACTAGTGCCATGAAAATAGATGAAATTGTCTGGAGAGAATGTACAAGGTGAGAAGAAAACCTAAGACTATGGAGAGTGAACATTTAGAAGACAAAGGAAAAAGAGCTAGGGGAGTAGACTAAAGGAAAATGTTAACAAGAGGAGAAGGAGTAAGCACAGAATGAATGCCTACTACGTGCTAGGCATTGTACTAAGTGCTTTATGTACACGATCTCACTTAATCTTTACACACCATCTGGGCAACTTATTATTATCTGCATCATTGCAGATATGAAAATTTTGGCTTAGAACATTTGATTGGGTGTAAGGAGTAGAACCAAGACTACAGCCTAGTCCGCCAAAATCCTTGTTCTTAGCTGCTATACTTAACTGCCTCCTGTGAAAGACTAAGAATCTCAAAACACAGAAACAAAGGAAAATAGTGATTCAAAAAGAAAGGGACCACCCCAGTAACAACAAGCTCACCTAGTGTCCAGATTTGGCTTCCTAATATTATTCTCCAATAAAAAGGAGTCAGGGTTTCCTGGAGACATGGCTGATTCTAGGACTGGGGTAGGGAATAAAGATGAGCCTGGAACATCTTATAGTGCCAGAAAGTAAAAGAGTGCTCAAAAACAAACATACACACACAAAAAAAAAAACCTCAGAATGATTGGGGTATGACAAAGGTCCATATAAGGCAACTGAAATAATTTCCAATGCCAAAACTGGAAAAATTTGACCAAAAAAAATAAAATTAATACTGAAATATAACTCATAGTATAAAATAAACATCCATGAGCCTATAATAATATAAATGTTGTTAGTTGCCCTCAAGTGGACTCTGACTCATGGCGACCCCACATGTGCAGAGGAGAACTACTCCATAGGGTTTTCAAGGCTGTGGCCTTGCAGAAACATGTCGCCAGACCTGTCTTCCAAGGTGTCTCTGGGTGGGTTCAAACCGCCAACCTTTCAGCTAGTAGTTGAGCGCTTAACCATTCGTGCCATCCAGGGATTGAATAAATAAATAAATAAACGGGGGAGAAGAGACAAACCTAGGGTGCAGAAGGATTCCAAATAATTTGTGTAGCTACTCCGCCCTCAAGGAGGTGGAGCATAACTACCCACTCCTTAAGTGTGAGATACACATAGTGACTTCTTTCCAAAGAGGACAATATGGAAAGGGGGTGGGGAGGTGGGGGGATAAAGAGTAACTTCACAGCAGAGAAACCTGACAAACATCACCTCATGTAGGTGATGAAGGTTCACGTGATAAGTCATGTTGCTTATACACACTTTTGATATGATGTGATGAAAATGGCACTTTACCTCTGTGGTCCTTCTCCCAAAAAGCCATAATCCCAGTCTAATCATGAGAATAGCATCATACAAATGGAGGTACACTCTACAAAATACCTGACCAGTATGTGGTCAAGTCATCAAAAACCAGGGAAGTTTGAGAACTGTCACGACCAAGAGGAGTCTAAAGAAGCACGACCACAGAATGTAATGCGGTATCCTAGATGGGACCCTCGAACAGAAAAAGGACATTAGGTAAAACCTAAGGAAATATAAATCAAGTATGGACTTTAGTTAATAATAATGTATCAATATTGGCCCAGTAATTGTAGAAAAATTGTATGATACGAAATTAAGACATTAATGATAGGAGAAACTGAGTGAGCGGGTATATGATATGAACTCAATATTATCTTTGCAGTATTTGTATAAATTTAAAACTGTCCTATAAGAAAAAAGTTTATTTAAAAAAGAAAAACACAACTGTGTCAAATGCTGTGAAAAGACCAAAAAAAAGATAAAGATTGAGAGCAGTTTCAGTGGATTAAGGGACCCAAGAGGCAAACACATTGGGCTGACGAGTGAACGAGCGGTGAAAACGAAGCTGTAAACGAAGGCAGATCCACGACTTCCAAGACGTCAGGTCACGAGGGCAGAACAGCTAAGGGCTGAAGTAGACATGGAGTTAAAAACAGTGTTTTGTTTTTTTAAATTGAGGTATAATTCACATACAAAAATACAGTTTTTTAAAGTGTACGATTCAGTGGTTTTTAGTATATTCACATAGTTGTACAGCTATAACCACTATCCAATTCCTAAACATTTTCATCACATTTAAGGAAATGCAGTAGCTATCAACAGCCACTACCCATCTGCCCCTGATAACCACTAATCTATGTTCTGTGTATGGATTTGCCTACTCCGGAATTCATATTAAAAAAAAAACAAAACCTGTTGCCGTCAATTCCAACTCCTAGTGACCTTATAGGACAAGGTAGAACTGCCCCATAGTTTCCAAGGAGCAGCTGGTGGATTCGAACTGCCGACCTTTTGGTTAGCAGCCGTAGCACTTAACCACTAGGGTTTCCGGTTTCATATAAAAGGAATCATAAAATATGTAGCCTTTTATGTCTGGCTTCTTTCACTCAGCATAATGTTTACAAGGTTCATCCATGTTGTAGCAAGTAACAAAGTAAGCCAAACCTGCATTTGAAGCAATGAAACCGCTCTTGCTGGCATTAAAGTGCTCACAGCAGTCTTCTCCTTGATGTTCTTTCAAGTGTTCAAAAAGGCTGTGTGCTTTCTTTCTCTCTTTTTTAAAATTTTTCATTGTGCTTTAGGTGAAAGTTTACAGGGTGAATTAGTTCCCCATTTGATGGTTTGTACATAAAGTGTTCCATGACATTGGTTGTATTCCCCTCAGTGTGTCAGCACTCTCCCTATTTCTGCCCTGGGTTCCCCATTTCCTTTTGTCCAGATTTTCTATCCCTTCCTGTCTTCTCATATTCGCTTTTAGGCAAATGTTGCCCTTTTGATCTCGTATAACTGATTGTTCTAAGGAACACATTCCTCTCGGGTATTACTGTTCATTTCATGGGCCTGTCTATGGTTTGGCTGAAGGGTGGTCTCCAGGAATGGCTTCAGTTCCGGTCGGTAGGGTGTCTTCGGGACACAGTCTTGGGGGTTCCTCCAGACTTTGTCAGACCCGTAAGTCTGGCATTTTTTGTGAATTTGATTTTTTGTTTTACATTTTTCTCCCACTCTGGGACTCTCTATTGTGATCCCAGTCAGAGTGGTCGGTAGTCGTAGCTGGGCACCATCTAGCTCTTCTGGTCTCGGAGTCATGTAGGCTGTGGTTCATGTGATAAGAGTATTTGCTTTTGTTTAAATCATCAGGGAACTCATAGGAATCCTCTTCTAGATTTTGTCTTCTATCCAAACCATCAAAGGCTTCTCCATCTTGTGGATTGGCCCTTGCCTCTTCTTTGTTAAAATTGTTGATTTTATGCCAGTTGCTCCTTTAACTGCCTCTAAAATCCTATTCTTATCCTTAATGATTCTTGAAACAGTCGGATGAAATAGTCCTTCTTCATGTGCTAATTCGCTGACTTTCTTTCCATTATTATAGGCCTTAACGATCTCCATCTTTATACCTGTGTCTAGAACCTTCCTCACCTTCTTCTTTGGATTAGAACATTCCGTGGCATGATTTCTTTTGCTAGACATATTGTCGGGGATATAAGAAGTGCAGGTGTTATAGTTAGAAAAACTTGAACGAGTCAGTTTCAAATTAACAACTGATGCTTCTTTGGTATAAAATGATGAATAGGATCACATTATAGGCCTGGTCTACAATGAAGTCAGCATCAATGTTGGAACAATGAAGTTAGAGTCGTAAAGGCTATACGATGCACGTGCAGTTCAATTGTATATAGAGTTGAACACCGCCCAACTTTCTATCCATTCCAATTCCCTACACTGACACCAACTTCACTGCGGACAACACCACAGCGGCGGTACGGCAGTGTCTCCAACAATAAATCATAAAATTGAACATCTATGAGTGAACATCTGAGAATGATAACACCAGCAAATTTTGCGCCACAACACTGTATGTAGTACATACTACTAATGATAAGATGTGTGCACACACACAAAAACAGATGGTCGTTTAAGTGCAGTTTGTCATAACTCAGATACATTGTAGGTCAGGGACTACCTGTATTTCAGTCCTGAAATGACTCAGACTAGAACTAACAAAGATTTTTAAAGCAGCCTGGGTGGTGCAAGTGGTTTGCAATCAGCGATTTGAACCCCCTTAGAAGCTCCACAGAAGAAAGGCCTGGAAACTGCTTCCATAAAAAGATTGTAGACAAGAAAACCCTATACAGCCACTCTACTCTTTAACACACGCGGTTGTCCTAAGTAGGAATCAACTCAATGGCAATGGGTTTGGTTTCTTTGTTTGTTTGTTTTGTTTTATTATAACTATGGTAAGGATGCAATCCCCCACGTGTATGTCAGTTTGTCGTACTGTGGGGACTTGCGTGTTGCTGTGATGCTGGAAGCTATGCCACCGGTATTCAGATACCAGCAGGGTCACCCATGGAGGACAGGTTTCAGCTCAGCTTCCAGACTAAGACAGACTAGGAAGAAGGACCCGGCAGTCTACTTCTGAAAAGCATTAGTCAGTGAAAACCTTATGAATAGCAGCGGAACATTGTGTGATATAGTGCTGGAAGATGAGCCCCCCAGGTTGGAAGGCACTCAAAAGATGACTGGAGAAGAGCTGCTTCCTCAAAGTAGAGTCGACCTTAATGACATGGATGGAGTAAAGCTTTTGGGACCTTCATTTGCTGATGTGGCACGACTCAAAATGAGAAGAAACAGCTGCAAACATTCATTAATAATCAGAGCCTGGAATGTACGAAGTATGAATCTAGGAAAATTGGAAATCATCAAAAATGAAATGGAACGCATAAACATCGATATCCTAGGCATTAGTGAGCTGAAGTGGACTGGTATTGGCCATTTTGAATCAGACAATCATATAGTCTACCACGCTGGGAATGACAACTCGAAGAGGAATGGTGTTGCATTCTTCATCAAAAAGAACATTTCAAGATCTATCCTGAAGCACAGCGCTGTCAGTGATAGGATAATACCCATACGCCTACAAGGAAGACCAGTTAATACGACTATTATTCAAATTTATGCACCAACCACTAGGGCCAAAGATGAAGAAACAGAAGATTTTTATCAGCTGCTGCAGTCTGAAATTCATCGAACATGCAATCAAAATGCATTGATAATTACTGGCCATTGAAATTCGAAAGTTGGAAACAAAGAAGAAGGATTAGTAGTTGAAAATATGGCCTTGGTGACGGAAACAATGTCGGAGATCGAATGATAGAATTTTGCAAGAGCAACGACTTCTTCACTGCAAATACCTTCTTTCACCAACATAAATGGCAACTATACACATGGACCTCGCCAGATAGAGCACACAGAAATCAAATTGACTACATCTGTGGAAAGAGAAAATGGAAAAGCTCAATATCATCAGTCAGAACAAGGCCAGGGGCCAACTGTGGAACAGACCATCAATTGCTCATATGCAAGTTCAAGCTGAAACTGAAGAAAATCAGAGCAAGTCCATGAGAGCCAAAATATGACCATGAGTATATCCCACCTGAATTTAGAGACCATCTGAAGAATAGATTTGATGCATTGAACACTAGTGACCGAAGATCAGACGAATTGTGGGATGACATCAAGGACATCATCCATGAAGAAAGCAAGAGGTCATCGAAAAGACAGGAAAGAAAGAAAACACCAAGATGGATGTCAGAGGAGACTCTGAAACTTGCTCTTGAGCGTTGAGCAGCTAAAGAAAGAGGAAGAATTGATGAAGTAAAAGAACTGAAGAGAAGATTTCAAAGGGCCTCTTGAAAAGACAAAGTAAAGTATTATAATGACATGTGCAAAGAGCTGGAGATGGAAAACCAAACGGGAAGAACACGCTCGGCATTTCTCGAACTGAAAGAACTGAAGAAAATTCAAGCCTCGAGTTGCAATAGTGAAGGATTCCATGGCGAAAATATTAAACAATGCAGGAAGCATCAAAAGAAGATGGAAGTAATACACAGTCATTATACCAAAAAGAATTAGTCAATATTTAACCATTTCAAGAGGCGGCATATGATCAGGAACCAATGGTACTGAAGGAAGAAGTCCAAGCTGCTCTGAAGGCATTGGTGAAAAACAAGGCTCCACGAATTGACGGAATATCAACTGAGATGTTTCAATAAACAGATGCAGTGCTGGAGGTGCTCACTTGTCTATGCCAAGAAATGTGGAAGACAGTTTCCTGGCCAACTGACTGGAAGAGATCCATATTTATGCCTATTCCCAAGAAAGGTGATCGAACCGAATGTGGAAATTATAGAACAATATCATTAATATCACATGCAAGCAAAATTTTGCTGAAGATCATTCAAAAACGGCTGCAGCAGTATATCAACAGGGAGCTGCCAGAAATTCAGGCCAGTTTCAGAAGAGGACGTGGAACCAGGGATATCATTGCTGATGTCAGATGCATCCTGGCTGAAAGCAGAGAATACCAGAAGGATGTTTACCTGTGTTTTATTGACTGTGCAAAGGCATTCGACTGTGTGGATCATAACAAACTATGGATAACACTGAGAAGAATGGGAATTCCAGACACTTAATTGTGCTCTCGAGGAACCTTTACATAGATCAAGAGGCAGTTGTTCGGACAGAACAAGGGGATACTGATTGGTTTAAAGGCAGGAAAGGTGTGTGTCAGGGTTGTACTCTTTCACCATACCTATTTAATCCATATGCTGAGCAAATAATACGAGAAGCTGGAGTATATGAAGACGAATGGGGCATCAGGATTGGAGGAAGACTCATTAACAACCTGCGTTATGCAGATGACCCAACTTTGCTTGCTGAAAGTGAAGAGGACTTGAAGCACTTACTAATAAAGATCAAAGACCACAGCCTTCAGTATGGATTACACCTCAACATAAAGAAAACAAAAATCCTCACAATTGGACCAATGAGCAACATCATGATAAACGGAGAAAAGATTGAAGTTGTCAAGGATTTCATTTTACTTGGATCCACAATTAACAGCCATGGAAGCAGCAGTCAAGAAATCAAAAGATGCACTGCATTGGGCAAATCTGCTGCAAAGGACCTCTTCAAAGTGTTGAAGAGCAAAGATGTCACCCTGAAGACTAAGGTGTGCCTGACCCAGGCCATGGTATTTTCAGTCACATAATATGCATGTGAAAGCTGGACAATGAATAAAGAAGACCAAAGAAGAGTTGACGCCTTTGAATTGTGGTGTTGGCGAAGAATATTGAACATACCATGGACTGCCAAAAGAACGAACAAATCTGTCTTGGAAGAAGTGCGGCCAGAATGCTCCTTAGAGACAAGGATGGTGAGACTGAGTCTTACATACTTTGGACGTGTTGTCAGGAGGGATCAGTCCCTGGGGAGGGACATCATGCTTGGCAGAGTACAGGGTCAGTGGAAAAGAGGAAGATCCTCAACGAGGTGGATTGACACAGTGGCTGCAACAAGGAGCTCAAGCATAACAACAATTGTAAGGATGGCGCAGGACCAGGCAGTGTTTCATTCTGTTGTGCAGAGGGTCGCTATGAGTCAGAACCGCCTCGATGGCACCTAACAACAACAACAACAAGGATGCAAAGAAAAATATGCACATAATGAACAAAAAAGATGAAAAGTCTCGTAGAAGAATAGAAACTATAAAAAACAGCCAAATGGAAATTCTAGAACTGAAAAATGCAATATATGAAATAAATTTATTGGATGAAATTAACAGCAGAATGAAGATAACAGAAAACAAGTAAGTTAACGCAAAGGAAGATTAATAAAAATTTTCCAATTTGAAGAACACAGAGAAAAAAGGTGTGGAAAAATGAACATAACTTCAGGAACCACAAGACAATATCAAAAGGTCTAACATACATGTAAACAGAGTCTCCGAAGGAGAAGATAAAATGGGGTAGAAAAAATATTTGCAGAAATAGCAGCCAAAATTTTCTCAAATTTGATGAAAAGACATAATATTACAGATTCAAGAAGTTCTATGAACCCCAAGCAAAATAAATACAAAGAAAACCACACCTAGGCATATCATAGTCAAAATACTAGAAATAAAGATAAGGAATTATACCTAAGATTTTCTTATTTAAAATTACTTCCTGTCATGGATTAAATTGTATCGCCAAAAATGTGTGTCAGCTTGGCTAGCCCATCATTTCCAATATTGTGTGACTGTACACAATTTTTTCATTTGACGTGATCTTCCTGTGTGTTGTAAATCCTAACTCTATGATGTTAATGACGTAGGATTAGTGGCAGTTATGTTAATGAGGCAGGACTCAATCTACAAGATTAGGTTGTATCTTAAGTCAACCTCTTTTTAGATGCAAGCGAGAGACATGGAGACCTCGTAGTACCAAGAAAGCAGGGCAGGAGCAAAGCATGTCCTTCAGACCTGGGGTTCCTGCGCAGAGAAGCTCCTAGTCCAGGGGAAGATTGATGACAAGGACCTTCCTCCAGAGCCAACAGAGAAAGCCTTCCCGTGGAGCTGACGCCCTGAATTTGGACTTCTAGCCTACTAGACTGTGAGTGAATAAACTTCCGTTTGTTAAAACCATCTACTTGTGGTATTTGTGTTACAGTAGCATTAGGTAACTAAGGCACTTCCCTAACACACTCTTAAAAGTGTAATTAAATGCCATCCACATAAAAATCTCCCACACAAATGTTTATAACTCATAATCGCCAAAAACTGGAAACAACCAAGATGTTCTTCAATAGGTGAACGGATAAACTGTGGTATATCCATACAATAAAAAGAAATGAGCTATCAAGATATGAAAAAACATAAAGAAACCTTAAATGCATATTGACAAGGGAAAGAAGTCCGCCGGAAAAAGCTACATACCGTATATGATTCCAATAATACATTCTGGAAACATAAAACTATTAAAAAAAAAAGTTGTCATTGAGTCAGTTCCAACTGATGGCAACTCTATGTGCTCCACAGGGTTTTCAATGGCTGATTTTTCAGAAATAGATCACCAGGATTTTCTTCCAAGGCACCTCTGGGTGAACTCAAACTTCCAGCTTTTTGGTTAGCAGCAAACAGGTTAACTGTTTGCACCACCTAAGGGCAGTAAAACTATAAAGGCAGTAAAAAGATCAGTGGCTGCCAGGGGTTCAGAGGGAAGGGAAAAGGTATGAATATGTGGGACTCAGGGCATTTTTAGGGTAATGAAGATATTCTGTGTGATAGAATAAAGGTACAACATTATGCATTTGACTTTATAACACAAAAATGAACCCTAATGTAAACTATGGACTTAATATTGGTTCATTGATTGTAACAAATGTACGACACAAACGTAAGATGTTAAAAATAGAAGAAACAATATACTGGGATCTAAGAGAGGGGCAGAGGGAGGCTAAAGAAATAATAAAAGACACTAAAACCCCAGTAGATTCATAAACACAACGAAATAGTATGAAGCTCTTCGAATAGTATTTATGAAGACTGTTAAAACATGGAAAGTGTTTGGCCAGAAAATTATATGTATATGAGCTTTGTAAGTAAAAAATATTAGTGTATGGATGAATAATGATTGAAAAACAATATATAAAAAAAGAAAAGGTATTAGAGTGGCAGAATTTTTTCCTATTTAAAAAAAATTTCTGTATTATTGCCACATCACCATTCAATTAGGAAAAACTCTTCTGTGTATATCACATCCAATACAGCTCTCACCTTAGCCCTTTAATAAATATTAGTGGAATTTCACCAATTAGAAAATAATTAAAAAAAAAATCCTCCTGGTTCACTTAATCTGGAGTTTCTTCTGCTGCTACCAGCAAACAGCTCAAAGAAGAGCGATAATTTTCTGTTTAAACAAATAGCTGTTTCTAAATCTGATCTCTCATCCCTGACTCTTCTATTTGTTCTATATAGTTAAACTGAGAAGGTTTTACTGTATCACTGAACATTACTGGTATTAATGTGCATTTATCCAGGGCCAGTCTTTACAACTATCTTTCTTACTCTACAGGTTCCCATTCCATCAAAGACAATCTCCCTCACCTAAACCTTCATTGTCTTCTTTTGATGGCTTTTTTCATCTATCTAACGTGCTATCCTCTCATTCGATATTTTCAAAATTGTTGCATCACTCCACTATCTCAATCCCACTCCTCGATATCACAGTTCTCCTTATCTGCCTAACTTGTAGTTCATTCTTCCTTCTCATGACCTGAACAGTACATTTTATTACAGCAGAGATTCCCAACAGTGTGTTGTGAAGAGGCTGTGGATGTACTAAGATGCTCAGAGCCTCAGCCCTTGGGGGCGTTAGGAGTGGCCCGGGCAAGTTGGAGCTTCTGGGTGGCTTACTCCTGGCCTTAAGCAGCCTCTTTTGTTTAGCCCTAGCACACCCTATAAATGTCACCATTTTCTATTTATGCCATCATGTGAAAAAAAAAAAAAAAACTGGGGAAGCATCAGGGCTTAAAAGTAATCTCCTTCATGGCATCATGCTTACACTCAAAATAATTCCTACACACTATTAAAATTACTGAAGTAGACGTTTTTATATACAGATTTCTCTAACCTCTCCAAAGGAAACCCTGGTGGCGTAGTGGTTAAGTGCTATGGCTGCTAGCCAAAGGGTCAGCAGTTCAAATCCACCACGAGCTCCTTGAAAACTCTATGGGGCAGTTCTACTCTGTCCTATAGGGTTGCTATGAGTCGGAATTGACTCGACGGCACTAGGTTTGGTTTTTGGTTTTGGAACCTCTCCAGAGTATATCTCCTAGCTTTGACATAACCCTCTAAGGAAGCTGATCTTTCTCTCACATCTGTTTGTAGCGTGATGGCATGCTTTTTGTTACGACATTTTATAATGGAAAATTTCTAACACGTACAAAAGTATAGAGAAAGGAATAAGGAAATCCCATATAGCCTCACTGAGCTTCAACAATCAGCTCATAGCCAATCCTATTTTATCTACAATATGGCAGCCACTTTACCCTCTCTCTCTCACTGGATTACTTTGAAGCCAATCCCAGACATCATATTTCATCCAAAAATATTTCAGTATGCATCTTCATATACTAAAAGAAACTGTCGAAAGATACATATCGAAAGATACATATCAAAAGATACTGCTCGTGTCTTACGTAAGTTCTTGTACTGGTGGGTCAGATTGCTGACATACACCTCCCCCCAGTAAACCATACATTTCACTCCCATGAATCTACTAAGTACATCATACTCTAATGATGTGCCTCCTACCTCCTTACAAGTTAAAACATTAGGAAGGTCTCAACTAAGAAAATCAAGAAAAAGTGGTTTGAATAGTTTCAACTGTAACAGGGTCATTGATCAAGGCTGGTCTTAGCGATCTCTTAGGAAAGAGATAAAGAAGAGTCACACACACACACACAAACCCTCCTCTTCCCAGAGGTAACTGACTTTCATACAACACAAATTATTTGGTACAAGACAACACACAGTAGTATATCATCATTATTAAATATAAAGTACTCCATGTAGCTGCATATTTAACAAAACACATACAGTAAGACTAGTTCATTTCAGGCAAATTTTATTCAACTATTCTTACCTTCTGTTGGGCTGAGATTCTGATCTATAAATCCGCTTAGTTCTGCATTTGTGGAAGTCGAGCCAACCTGAATAAAATAGTGCAAAAAATTAAAAACTTAATCTTAAAAATTATTTCATCACTTAGTAGTCTATTTTATCCCTTCCTCCAGGGCCCCATATCAAATATTACACACAGTCACATTATATAAAAAGGAATTAATTATATGAAATATAAAACCAAACCCATTGCCATCGAGTTGATTCTGACTCATAGCGACCCTATAGGACAGAGTAAAACTGCCCCATAGGGTTCCAAAGAGCAGCCAGTGGATTTGAACTGTTAGCAGCCTGAGCTCTTAACCACTTCAGCACCAGGGCTCCATATCAAACATAGGAGTAGGAAAATTACTTTTAAGATTAAGTAAAAATTAATCCACATTAAGGTAAAAATTAAGGAGAAGATATTACTTATGAGAAGAACTAAGATCTACAGATTTTACCGTATTTTTTGAAAGTAAGGAGTCCAATCCAGCAGACATAAAGTTGCCAAGAGATCCACCAAAATTCCACCATCATTGCCGCCTTTAGTTTTTGCTGTTTGTACTCATTGCCCACAGTGCTCCTTAACACTAAGACATTGTGATGTTTGATGCTGCGTATCAGCTTAGCTAGGCTGGGATTCTCAGTGGGTTGGCAGATACTGCACTGGCTGCTCTTTCATAATGTAATAAAATGTAATCACTTTCCATGATGTGACTTGATAGGATCAGCCAACCAGATGAAAGGGGAGTTTCCTTGGAGGTGTGGCCTGCCTCCAGTATATAAATGGGTGTCCTGGTAAAGCTCGTTCGCTCATGACCCTGCATTCTTCTTGTCGCCTGACTTCTTCCAGTTTCTGGGATGTAAGCCTGCAGAAGTCTCCAGTCTCCCACCTGATCTATGGGTTTGGGACTTGCCAGCCCCCACAATTGCATGAGCCATTTTCTTGAAGTAAATATATATATGTACATATATATATATATCACTGGTTTTGCCCCTCTGGAGAACCCAGACTAAGACACATGTAAATGAATCAACTAAATACCATTAATACCATAAGGCAGAAGTAAGATGTGCTGGCATATTTTCACTCACGCGTACTTGGTGGATGGTCTTGGTCAAGACATGTAAACACCCTATACCTTATTTCTTCATCTGTAAATTGGAGGATGACAGCAGTACTGGACAATTCTGGAACAGGTGATTCATGTAAAGCATATGGCATTGTACTTGGCACATAGTGCTCAATCCACGTCAGCATTCATTAGTATTATCATGATGCTCAAAGAACTACCTACAACAAGTGTGCTTATAAATTCACTTTTAGATAATTTTATTTCATTTAATGTAATATTCATTGGACTACTTGGCATTATAGAGCTAAATATTGTGATAGGAGCATCAACTGAAGAGGCTTGTTAAATTTATTAAAGATCCTGGAGCAGAAAAAAAAAACTTTGTTTTTGAAAACTTGGCACATAGAAAGCATCCTATAAATGGCTCAATTGTTGTGTTAAGCATTTAAGACTTGTAGTCTTGAAACATCAAACATTCTTTCAAGGTGTTACAACACTAAAATTATTTTCAGACTCTCTCCATTTAGGATGATGCTGGCGATTGGCTTTGTATAAATGCCCTTTATTATGTTGAGGAGTTTTCCTTCTATTCCTATTTTGCTGAGGGTTTTTATCATGAATGGGTGTTGAACTTTGTCAAATGCCTTTTCTGCATCAATTGATAAAATCATATGATTCTTGTCTTTCATTTTATTTATATGATGGATTACATTAATTGTTTTTCTAATGTTGAACCATCCCTGCATACCTGGTATGAATCCCGCTTGGTCATGGTGAATTATTTTTTTGATATGTTGTTGAATTCTATTGGCTAGAATTTTGTTGAGGATTTTTGCATCGAAGTTCATGAGGGATATAGGTCTGTAATTTTTTTTGTGTGTGTGTGGTGTCTTTACCTGGTTTTGGTATCAGGGATATGGTGGATTCATAGAATGAGTTTGGGAGTATTTCTTCCTTTTCTATGCTCTGAAATACCTTTAGTAGTAGTGGTGTTAACTCTTCTCTGAAAGTTTGGTAGAACTCTGCAGTGAAGCCGTCCAGGCCACGGCTTTTTTTTGTTGGGAATTTTTTGATTACCTTTTCATACTCTTCTTTTGTTATGGGTCTACTTAGTTGTTCTAACTCTGTTTGTGTTAGTTTAGGTAGGTAGTGTGTTTCTAGGAACTCATCCATTTCTTCTAGGTTTTCAAATTTATTAGAGTACTTTTTTTTTTATAGTAATCTGATATGATTCTTTTAATTTCAGTTGGGTCTGTTGTAATATCCCTCATCTCATTTCTTATTTGGGTTATTTGCTTCCTCTCCCGTTTTTCTTTTGCCAGTTTGGCCAGTGGTTTATCAATTTTGTTAATTTTTTCAAAGAACCAGCTTTTGGTCTTGTTAATTCTTTCAATTGTTTTTCTGTTTTCTGTTTCATTTAATTCTGCTCTAATTTTTATTATTTGCTTTATTCTGGTGCCTGAGGGTTTCTTTTGTTGCTGTCTTTCTATTTGTTCAAGTTGTAGGGATAATTCTTTGATTTTGGTCACACCGAAATTATTTTAAAGCTTTATTATCTGTGCACTTGTCTTATTTTTCTTAAACTACCCACTGTTTTAGCGTTATAAGCACTCATCTGAAACTTCATAATTTCATGATATAAGAGCTAATTATCATTATTTGGTAATTCAAAAGCTAACTTAAACAGCTAATAGCTGCTTCTTTTGGTCAAGAGATATGTTACCAGAAATATTTCTACATATAGTTCATATCATTGACAAGAAATTCTGAAGCAAATCTATCTTTGGCATCTCATCACATTTTTATGATAGGGCTGAGACTAAAACATCTAGAAAAATGGCTTCTTAGTTCTATGTGGATAATGGCACAAACACTTGACTTTGTCTAGCTTCTTATAAGCATTCTGTTGGAAATCAAGTAAACCCTTGACAAGAAACTTACATATTACCACATTTCATGAATGTTCAGAGTTGCTCACAAATATTAATGTTAAATGTTCAATTTATAAATGCTAAGAGGTTTGCTTGCGGTGTCACTGACACCCCCCCTTTTTACTCTTTTATTCTAAAAAGAAAAAGACAAAGCTTTTACTGATGTTCTACTGTAAAAAGAAAGCAAAGATGGCAAAGATAGCCTTTAATACATTTCACGTTTAATACAACGTAACCATGTAACACATGTATTATTCTAACTTCAAAAGCATGAGTTTACATCTTTTTTGTTATTACATAACTGTAACGGCAAAAACCTCAGTTGAAACCACATACTCACAATAGGGAATTCACAGTTACCGGGTTACTGTTACGTTTAAACACCTGCTCCTAGTGCCCGACTTCTGCAGAGCGAAGCAAATGAATTCAGAACCTTTTTATTTTTTTTTAAGCAGTTGTACACCTGCACCCTAGTAACCAACAAATTATGTTTTAAAAATACAATCAGTTGTAAGTCAATATTGTCTGCTAATTTTGATCACATAAATGGTGGTGGTGGGGGTACTTGTATTTAAAGCTTATATAAATACTATCAAAATCTACTTAGTTAAAAATCCAAAATATGTATAAATATCTGCTTTCATAAATACTTTACAGTTGAAGGACTCAACGAGAAAGCAGATTATCAGAAAAGTAGGAAAACTTGGCTAGGAAATGCACTGAAAAATATTAGCTGTTCTTTTCTTAGTCCATCTACTTAAAAGGTATCCTTCCATAATGTTTCATGGAGCAAGAGGAAAAGGCAAACCCTCATTTAACATTTTTTTTGTCTAATAAGACAAAGAAAAGTCATCTAGGTTTTTCAACAGTATGTGTTGCATACTACAAGCAGTCATGAAATGCCAGTTGAATTAAAAAAAAAAAATCTAAGTCCAGTTTTTAGGATCAAATCATATTTACCCCAATAAATAGCATTATAATTTTGGTGATATTTAACATTTCTGGCTGATCTAACAGAAAGAAAAGACAATTCGGAGTGTGATTATCTACATTCAAAGCTAAGTTCTGCCATTCACAGGCAAGGTGATCTTGGAACAGTCATTGAAGAATGAGGATGATAACACATATGTGCACAACAAGCTCAGAGAACATGTTTGGTTAATTGGTAAAGCAATATTCAAGTGTGGGTTGTTATTTAAAGGGCAGTGGCTTCTAACCCTTCAGCTCTTACACAGACAATTCATGACACTGCCACATCATTCTTCCATAGTGCTCTGTTGGGCTCGAACTACTGGCCTTTTGGTTAGCAGTTGAGTGCTTAACCACTGCCACCAGGGCTCCTTTATAGAAAAAAAAGTATGACCTAACTAGTAATCAGAGAAATGTAATAAACAGCATGCCCCATTTTGCTGATCAGATTAGCAAAGCTTAGAAAGAAAACAGAGAAATGCCACTCTCATATACCACTGGTGACTGTACACACTGGTGTCATCTTCCTGAAATGCAGTTTAGTAATATGAATCAAACATCTCCAAAAAGCACACACCCTTTGACCCAGCAATTTCATAAGACTCTGTCTTAGGAAATAATCAGATGAGTAAAAATAAGCAAAAACATTCAAAAGAGGGAAAAATGGAGATAACATAATGGTCAATATTAGAAAACTGGTGTGAGAGTCATAAAATAGATACTTATCTTCAATTAAAAATAGCCATTTAAAATGATAATGCAGAGGTATCAAGACATGAAAAGACATTCATCATAGAGATTAGGCTGAAAGTACTTTACAATACAATGTGACCTCATTTTTATTTAAAAAATACAGAATGTATAGGGCTGGAGACCATGGTCTCGGGGAACATCTAGCTCAGTTGGCATAACATATTTATAAAGAAAATGTTCTACATCCTACTCTGATGAGTAGCATCTGGGGCCTTTAAATAAGCTTGTGAGTGGCTATCTAAGATATTCCACTGGTCCCACCCCGTTGGGAACAAGGCAGAATGAAGAAAACCAAAGACACAAGCGAAAGATTAGTCCAAAGGACTAATGGACCACAACTACCACACCCTCCACCAGGCTGAGTCCAGCACTAGATGGTGCCCAGCTACCACTACCAGTCGACTCTTCTGGCAGGGATCACAATAGAGGGTCCTGTACAAAGCTGGAGAAAAATGTAGAACAAAATTCTAACTCACACACACAAAAAAAAAACCAACGGAAACTGGAGATACCCCGAGAGTACAGCCCTTGGACATCCTTACAGCTCAGTATTGAAGTCACTCCTGAGGTTCACCCTTCAGCCAAAGATTAGACAGGCCCATAAATGAAAACAAGACTAAATGGGCACACCAGCCCACGGGCAAGGAGGAAGAGGCAGGAGGGGACAGGAAAGCTGGTAATGGGGAGCCCAAGGTTGAGAAAGGGACAATGTTGACACGTCATGGGGTTGGCAACCAATGTCACCAAACACTATGTGTATTGTTTAATGAGAAACTAATTTGCTCTGTAAACCTTCATCTAAAGTACAACAAAAAAGACTAAAAAAAAATATATAGAATGTATATACATTTTGGTATAAAAACCAAAAACCAAACCCGTTGCTGTCGAGTTAATTCCAACTCATAGTGACCCTATAGGACAGAGCAGAACTGCCCCGCAGAGTTTCCTGGTGGATTTGAACTGCTGACCTTTACAGTTAGCAGCCATAGCACTTAACCACCTCACCACCCTTGTTTCCACATTTTGGTATATATATACTTGTGTATATGTGCGTGTGTATACGCTAGATTTGTGTATATGCCAGATGTGTTCCTAGGCAAAATTTGTGTATATGCCAGATGTGTTCCTAGGCAAAATTTTGTTCATAATCTCTAGGCTGCTTTCTTTGTATTTTTCTGTAGCATGTATTATGGCGTAGGTGTTATTTTAAAGATTCTTTGACAAGGTGATAAATTACACCTCAAATTGTATATATTTTTTAAAAATTTTTATTGTGATAAAATATGTACGACAAAAAATTTGCCATTTGACCTGTTGTTAAGTGTATTTCAGTATAATTCAGTGACATTAATTATGTTCACCGTGCCATGCAATCATAACCACTATCTCCAAAAGTTTTTCATTGCCCCAAAAAGAAACTCAACTTCGTAAGAAAAAACTCCTCATTCCTCCTGGCCCCAGTTCCTGGTAATGACTAATAAATTTTAGTCTCTATGCATTTGCTTCTAGTGGATATTTCATATAAGTGGAATCATCCAATATCTGACATTTTTTGGCTGACTTATTTCACTCAGCATAATGTTTTCAGGGTTCATCCCTGTCGTAGCATGTATCAGGACTTCATTTCTCTTTATGGATAAACAATATTCCATTGTGTGTACATACCACATTTTGTTCATTCATTCATCTGTTGATGAGTAACGGAGTTGTTTCCACCTTTTGGCTATTGTGCATAGTGCTGTCATGAACACTGATACACAAGTATCTGTGAAACCCTGCTTTCAAGTCTTTTGGGTCTATACCTGGGAATAGGATTACTGGGTCATATGATAATCTTATATTTGAATTTTTTGAGGAACTGCCAAATGTCTTCCATAGCTACCTTCTTTACATTCCTACCAGTAATGGACAAAGAGTCCAATTTCTCCACACCCTCACCAACAGTTCCCATTTTCCATTTATAGCCATCCTAGTGTGTGTGAAGTGGTATCTCATTGTAGTTTTGATTTGTAGTTCCCTCAGGCCTAATGCCACCAAACAAATTTTTGTGTGTTTATTGGTCATGTGTATATCTTCTTCGGAGAAATACCTATTCAAGTTTTTTGCCCATCTCTCAATAGGGTTTTGTTGTTGGTGTTGAGTTGTAGGAGCTCTTTATATATTCTGCATATTAAACTTACCAGATAGATGGTTCCCAATATTTTCTCCGATTCTATAGGTTGTCTCTTCACTTTCTTGATAAAGTACTTTGATACGCAAAAGTTTTTAATTTTTATGAAGTCCAATGTATCTATTTTTTCTTTTGTTGCTTGTGCTTTTGGTATCTATCACACCTAAGAATCCATTGTCAAAATCAAGGTCTTATAGCTTTATCCTTTGTTTTCTTCTAAAAGTTTTAGGGTTGTAGTTCTTATATTTAGGTCATTGACCCATTTTGAATTAATTTTCATATATGAGATTCAAATTATATTTTAAATTTCAAATTGTATACTGGGTGAACCTAAATTAGAACACACCTGCTTTTTTAGTTTAGAAAAGTATGCTAGATACTATTTGATACTATTCATTGTATCCCCGTCCCAGGTACTGCCACCTCTGCATCTGTTCACAAAATGATCTATCACACATCTCAAGTAGTTCTGGTGGGACTGTTCATTGTAGAGTCTCAATTGTGCCATGACAGCAAAAGTGGGTCCATTACCTAAGTCTGGCCACTTATGGTATCCCATTTCCTTCTGTACAGTAGCTTGTCTAAGCATGTGGGCCAAGGAGGGCCAAGCAAAGCTCCTCCATGGAATTTGAAATATAAATGCTAATAAGGAAAAGTTCCGTCTCTTCTATTGAGATATGCATTATTACGGAGTGAATTGTGTCCCCCAAAAATGTTTGTCAAACAACCCAATTAAAAATTGGGCAAAGGATACGAACACGCACTTCACTAAAGAAGATATTCAGGAGGCTAACAGATACTTGAGAAAATGCTCTCGATCATTAGCCATTAGAGAAATGCAAATTAAAACTACGATGAGATTCCATTTCACTCCAACAAGGCTGGCATTAATCCAAAAAACACAAAATAATAAATGTTGGAGAGGCTGTGGAGAGATTGGAACTCTTATACACTGCTGGTGGGAATGTAAAACTGGTACAACCACTTTGGAAATCTATCTGGCGTTTCCTTAAAAAATTAGAAATAAGACTACCATACAACCCAGCAATCCCACTCCTCGGAATATATCCTAGAGAAATAAGAGCCTTTACACGAACAGATATATGCACACCCATGTTTATTGCAGCACTGTTTACAATAGCAAAAAGCTGGAAGCAACCAAGGTGTCCATCAATGGATGAATGGATAAATAAATTATAGTATATTCACACAATGGAATACTACGCATCAATAAAGAACAGTGATGAATCTGTGGAACATTCATAACATGGAGGAACCTGGAAGGCATTATGCTGAGTGAAATTAGTCAGATGCAAAAGGACAAATATTGTATAAAATCTTGAGAAATAGTTTAAACTTAGAAGAACACATTCTTTTGTGGTTACTGGAGGGGGAGGGAGGGAGGGTCGGAGAGGGTTATTTACTGATTAGATAGTAGATAAGAATTACTTCAGGTGAAGGGAAGGACAACACTCAATACAGGGAAGGTCAGCTCAACTGGACTGGAACAAAACAAAGAAGTTTCCTAAATAAACTGAATACTTCGAAGATCAGCGGAGCAAGGGCGGGGGTTTGGGGACTATGGCTTCAGGGGACATCTAAGTCAACTGGCAAAATAAATCCTATTAAGAAAACGTTCTGCATCCCACTTTGAAGTGTGGCATCTGGGGTCTTAAATGCTAACAAGCGGCCATCTAAGATGCATCAATTGGTCTCAACCCACCTGCATCAAAGGAGAATGAAGAACACCAAGGTCACACGATAACTATGAGCCCAAGAGACAGAAAGGGCCACATGAACTAGAAAGTTACATCATCCTGAGTCCAGAAGAACTAGATGGTGTCTGGCTACAACTGATGACTGCCCTGACAGGGAGCACAACAGAGAACCCCTGAGGGAGCAGGAGAACAGTGGGATGCAGACCCCAAATTCTCATAAAAGGACCAGACTTAATGGTCTGACTGAGACTAGAAGAATCCCGGCGGTCATGGTCCCCAAAGCTTCTATTGGCCCAGGAGAGGAACCATTCCAGAAGACAACTCATCAGACATGGACTGGACAGGACAACGGGTTGGAGAGAGATGCTGATGAGGAGTGAGCTACTTGTATCAGGTGGACACTTGAGACTATATGGGCATCTCCTGGCTAGAGGGGAGATGGGAGGGTAGAGGGGGTTAGAAACTGGCAAAATGGTGAAAGGAGAGAGTGGAAGGAGGGAGCGGGCTGACTCATTGAGGGAATGTAAGTGGGAGTATGTAGTACGGTGTATATAAGTTTATATGTGAGAGACTGATTTGATTTTTAAACTTTCACTTAAAGCACAATAAAAATTATTAAAAAAAAAATGTTTGTCAACTTGGTTAGGCCATGATTCCCAGTATTGTGTGGTTGTCCACCATTTTGTGATCTGATGTGATTATCCTATGTGTTGTAAATCATAATCTCTATGATACTAATAATGATGTTAGTGAGGCAGGATTAGAGACAGTTATATTAATGATGCAGGACTCAATCTATAGGATTAGGTTGTATCTTGAGTCAATCTCTTTTGAGGTATAAAAGAGAAGCAAGCAGAGAAGAGAGGGACCTCAATACCACCAAGCAAGAAGAACCAGGAGCAGCGTGTGTCCTTTGCACCTGGGATTCCTGTGCTGAGAAGCTCCTAGACCAAGGGACGATTGATGATAAGGACCTTCCCCCAGAGCCAACAGAGGGAGAAAGCCTTCCCCTGGAGCTGGTATCCTGAATTTGGACTTCTAGTCTCCTAAATGGTGAGAGATTAAACTTCCATCTGTTAAAACCAACCATTTTTTGTATTTCTGTTATAGAGCACTAGATAATTAAGACAGAATTTGGTACTGAGAGTGGGGTGCTGCACCAACAGATGCCTAAAATGTGGAAGCAGCTTTGAAACTGTGAATGGGTAGAGGCTGGAAGAGTTTTAAAGTGCCTAATAATAAAAGCTTAGATTGCTTTGAAGAGAGTGTTGTTGGAATTATGGACATCAGATAATTCTGGCGAGGGCTCAGAAAGAAGTGAGAAGAGCTGTAACACCAGAGACAGGCAGTGAGAAGCAACAGCAGAGAGACGGCAGCACTAGATAAACAAGACATGCGTTATAAGGCCAATGTAGGCTATTAAACCACCATATAGAGTCAACAGATGGCGAGAAGGAAATAAAACCCTAACACCAACATTTGATCCCCTGGATCAAGATGTGTCTGAAGACAGAGTACACCAAACTTTTCAGTTATGTGAGTCAATACATTCCACTTTTTGCTTTAAGCTGTTCTGAGTAGGATGTCTATGTCTTTCAACTGTAAGAGGCTTAATATGGTATGGATAAGACAAAAAGTAACTCTTCACACATACAAAAAAATGTTCTCATAAGAGAACTACAAAATGAGAAAGAGAAATTAAAGATGGTAAACATCTGAGTATATGTTTAATGATACTCCATAAGAGGGCAAATCTTTCAAATTTAAGTCACTTCTCAGTGACATGTGACACAATTGATCACTCCTTTTTGAAACGCTTTCTTCACTTGGCTTCGAGATCATCTCTGTAAATAACTGTTGCTTTTCTTCCATCTTGCTGGCCATTCCTTTTTGAGTCTCCTTTGCTGCTGCTTCTCCTCCCCAACTTTATGTTACAGAACGCTTGTGGTGAGATCTTTGTCCTCTATATTCTCTACCCATGTACTCATTATATAGTCTCATGTAATCTTACTGCTTTTAAAATAATTTTAATATGGAATGACTCTAAAATTTACATGTCCATCCCTAAGCCTCCCCCTGAACTCCAGACTCATTTATCAAACTGCCTACCCAGTATCTCCACTTGGATGTTTCCAGGTGCCTCAACTTTTTCAAAACAGAATTCTTGAGTTCACCACAAAATCCTGCACCTCTCCAAGAGTTTTTCTTCTCATTAAATAGCAGAGCCACTTACTTAAATATTAGCATTTTATTTTGCAATGTACAAGGCAGTTATCAAGGAGTCTTCTTTAACTTCTTTCCTGCTCCTTCATCCTCATCAGTCAGTTAAGTCCTGAGGGCTATCTCTTCAAGATATATCATAGGTCCAGTCACTTTTCCCCATCTCCAATACTAGTTTTTTTTTAATACTATTGCCTCAGCTCAAATCACCATCATCTGTTGTCTGAACTACTGAGACAAGTACCAGACTGGATTCCCTGCTCCTACTCTTGCCCCTCTTCCATCCATTCTCCAACTCAGCAGCCAAAATAAACCTTAAAAAATTTTAAGCCACGTCATACGACTGTCCTTCAATTCTCAAATGGCCCTTCACTGACACATAAATAATGTACCCCCTACCCAGCCTTTGAGGAGCCACATGATCTGGCTCTTGCTTTCTTTCTAACTGCATACCATACCACTCTTCCCTTTGCTGACTCTATTACATCTATACAAGTCATCTTGCTGATCCTTAGAGCTATCACAATTGTTCCCACCTCTTTCCCCAAAATATACACATGGCTGGCTCCTTCTTCTTGTATTGAGTGAGACTCAAAGGCATCTCTCTGTCGAAACACCACCTCCTTAAAACCAAAACAAAACGTGTTGCCGTCGAGTCAATTCCGACTTATAGTGACCCTACAGGACAGAGTAGAACCACCTCGTAGGGTTTCCAAGAAGAAGCTGGTGGATTTGAGCCGCTGACCTTTTGGTTAGGAGATGAGCTATCAACCACTGTGTCACCTGCTTAGAGATGACATCTTCTGAACACTTTGTTGAAATAGTCTCCCCACCCCATAATTCTCTTTATCCTCTTATTCTGTTTTTCTGTATAACATTTATCAGAACCTGCTGGAAACCCTGGTGGTGTAGTGGTTAAATGCTATGGCTGCTAACCAAGAGGTCGGCAGTTCAAATCCACCAGGCGCTCCTTGGAAACTCTATGGGGCAGTTATACTCTGTCCTCTAGGGTCGCTATGAGTCGAAATCGACTTGACGGCAGTGGGTTGGGTTGGACATTATGTATTTATTTATTGTCTTTTCCTCCACTATACTATAAGACCCAAGAAGACAGGAATCATGTCCATCCGTCTGTCTTCACTGCTATTTCTCAAAAGCCTAGGACAGTGTCTGGCACATACAGGTGTTAAAGAATGGCAGGTGTTGGGGGCGGGGGGAAGAAGGGGAGAATAAATTTATCATGACATTGCAAATTGGTATAATCCTTTCAGTAAATCTTTGCACAACATATTAAAAGCCACAAATAACGTTCTTAACTATTGTAGAATGGCTACTGAAGGGGATTGGATATTTCCAGACAACCGATTTCAATTCTTTCCCACATGCTTCAGCCCATTCTGAGGCTTGACCTCTCCTTGCCCCTAACACCAGGCCATCAGAGGAGGGTCAGCTCAGCAGTCTTCCCTCTTCTGCTAGCTTATTATAGGAGGAGAAATTGATTGCTCATTATCTAATTTCTTCCAAATATCCAAACAAAATAGTGAGAGTATAATTGCCATTGATTCAACTGCTTTATGTTACTTTAGGGAAACAACTTTTAATATAGCAAACTGTACATATGGCCAGCAAGATTATATTTAATTCAAGGTACATTTTGAGACAAATACACTTGTTAGTTGAATGCTAATTGTCTTGTTCAGGATAACTTTCATATTCTCATTTTTCTAAAGGAGAGAGTATCATGACAATATCCTAGAAGAAATTTTCCAATACATAGACTAAACTTTTGCTTCTTCTTTTTCCCAAAGTTAGAGGATCACAAGCAACACTTTAAGAAATCTATATAGGAGCCTTAGATTAAAGCAGACCACTCCTAATCATTTACCCTAAAACAAAATCAATCATGATAATGAACCAAAATCCTCATCTGCTTATAGCTACTGATGCATGTTAAAAGCAAGACTGATTTCAAAGATTAGACAGGCCCAAAAAACAAGGGGCAAGGACTGGAAGGCAGGAGGGGACAAGAAAGTTGGTAATAGGGAACCCAGGGGCAAGAAGAGAGAGTGTTGACATGTTGTGGGATTGTTAATCAATGTCATAAAACAGTATGTGTACTAACTGTTCAATGAGAAGCTAGTTTGTTCTGTAAAACTTCAATAAAAAAAAGCAAGGCTGATTGATAAACAAAAATAAGAAAACAGAGGGTTTTTTAATGCTATTCTTTAGATGTATACGCCCCCTGGATGGCACAGACAGTTTGTTCTCAACTACTCATTGACAGGTTGGCAGTTCAAAGTCTTATGTCCCTTCAGAAACCATCTCAGGGAGGATAGCAAACGTATTCTGAACAACATCTGGGTATACGCATTTCCCTAAGTAAACATAAAAGGAAAAAATAAGCCAAAGAAACCAGGGATTTGCTTAATAAGGCCAAGTAACTCTCCAACAAGTACCACAAAAAATTTATTACAGTACTCAAAAAAGGAGAAGGGTGGGAAACTTTATAGAGATAGCAGTTTTGTAGCTATTGAAAAGGAGCAACTTGGCAGCAGTTCACAAGAATGCTACCATGCCCATCAGAGTACTGTATTCAACAGTATTTTTCTAAGTTCACTATCTCATATTCTATACAAACAAAAAAAAACTATAAAACCACACCAGTAAGCAGAATTTGATTGATCAGAATGCTGAGAACATATGCACAGGAAAAAAGGACAGCTCACTTTAAAAATACTTGCATTTTAAAATTTAGAAACACATGTTTTGCCATCATGTCAAATTGTAGTCTATTTAAGATTCTGAAAAGCCATTAAAAAAAAGAAGAACTTCCTTTTCATAAGTCCTTTAAAAGAACATTCTGTTAAATGGAAAGAAAGGGAATAGTAATGTAACAACAATAATAGGCAGCATTGATGCCAATTTACTATGTGACATGCATTGTGGATTATCTAAATTAATCCTCACAACAACACTACGAGAGATATATCATTTTTATCCTCATTTTCAAGATAAAAACTACAGCTTAGAGAGGTTAAGCAATTTGACCAAGTCAACTCAGTTTTGAAATATTATGTTATGTGTGCCTTAGACAACCCACTCCAGGGCTTCTTGAGAAATGGCCAGTTCCAGGGCTGGGGCAAGAAACATACAAGATGAGCCTGGAACATCTTGTACCGAAAATAAGGAATGTTCCAATAATGATGAAGACATGTCAAAAGGACACAGGAGCCAGTTTAAAGGGGCTGCTACTGGCCAATTTGGACAACTGAGCACCGAAGTACATAATGATAGTAACAGACCCAATAGGACAGAGTAGAACTACCCCATAGGGTTTCCAAGGAGCACCAGGTGGACTCAAACTGCCAGCCTTTTGGTTAGTAGCTGTAGCTCTTAACCACTATGCCATCAGGGTTTCCAACAGATTATAAAACCATTAATTAAAATAACAGCCCAGGGGTCTATAGTGACATAAATAAATGGGATAGAAGGGAAAGCTCTTCTTTGCAGGAGAATGCCAACGAATAAATATGAAGGAGTGATGCAGTTAGAAAACCACCATTTTGTAACCATCATCATAATTATTGATAAACAAGAATCATCAGTGGATGCTAAACTAGTGGGTGAAAGTTTGGTGAGTAACAGGATATGTACACAGTCTCGGAGTATCTCCCCACAAATTACTAATTCAAATTTTACAATGAACAAGTCTGGGATGAATCACTTTAGCCAAATGATCAAAGTTACGAAATGATCACCAGGATTGGAACAAACCAACATCATGCATCTCCTCAAGTGCACTGAGAATAATACAATATCACTTCTGAGGTATTTCTGCCCAAAATGTATAACCTAAATCTAATCATGAGGAAACATCAGAGAAACTCAAGTTGAGGGACATTCTACAAAACTCTTAAAAAATGTTAACTGTCATGAAAGACAAAGAGAAGCTGAGAAACAGGCCATATTTAAAAAGACTAAAGATACATGAGAAACCCTGGTGGCGTAGTGGTTAAGAGCTATGGCTGCTAACCAAAAGGTTCGCAGTTCAAATCCACCAGGTGCTCCTTGGAAACTCTGTGGAGCAGCTCTACCCTGTCTTACGGGGTCGCTCTGAGTCAGAACGGACTCTACGGCAACAGGTTTTTTTTTTTTTTTGGTTTAAAGGCACATGAAAACAAGATTCAGTGCATTATCCCAGACTGAACACTAGATCAGAAAAAATAATTGTTATGAAGACACCAAATAACTTGGCATATTCAAACCAAAAATGTAAGGCTAAATATAAGTACTTATACTTTGAAGTAATATCGTAACCAGCTTGAGCTAAAGGATCTATATAGAACTCTGTAACCTTTGTAAAGGGACCCTGGTGGCATAGTGGTTAAGTATTCAGCTGCTAACCAAAAGGTCAGTGGTTCAAACCCACGAGCTGCTCCATGGGAGAAAGATGTGGCAGTCTGCTTCCGTAAAGATGTACATTTTTGGAAACCCTATGGAGCAGCTCTACCCAGTCCTATAGGGTCATTATGAGTTGGAATCGACTCAATGGTAACAGGTTTGGTTTGATTTGAAACCATCATAATAGCAACTGGTTAGAAATATGAAACATATCTTTAAGCAGATTGTCATGGGTTGAATAGTGTCCCCTAAAAATGTGTGTCAACTTGGCTAGGCCATGGCTTCCAGGATTATGTGGTTGTCCGCCATTTTGTGATTGATGCAATTTTCCTACCTGTTGTAAAACTTACTGTCTGCCTGTGGTTAAAGAGGCAAGATTAGGTCATGTTAAAGACAATTAGGGTGGGGTGCAACACCCTTACTCACGTTACTGCCCTGATTCCATGTAAGGGTGGTTTCCCTGGGATGTGGCCTGCATCATCTTCTATCTTACAAGGGATAAAAGGAGAAGAAAGTAGAGAGATAGGGACCTCCTACCACCAAGAAAGAAGAGCTGGGTGTAGAGCATGTCCTTTGGGCCCAGGGTCCCCTGCACTGAGAAACTCCTAGACCCAGGGGAAGATTGAGGACAAGGACCTTCCCCCAGAGGGGGAATTCAGTGCCCTGAATTTGGACTTCCAGCCTCCTAAACTGTGAGAGAATATATTTCTCTCTGTTAAAGCCATCCTCTTGTGGTATTTCTGTTATAGCAGCACCAGATAACTAAAGCACAGGTATTTAAAAAATTTTTCCGTATCTGACACCACAAAGGAATTACCAACAAATTTTAGTTAATAATATACAGATTACGGTCTGCAACCACAATGCAACTAAACTAGGAGTCATATCTCTTATCTCTTTCTGTCTCCATATATACATATATATAAAGGAAAATTCATATGTTTAGAAAATAAAACTATATTATTGCTTAAACAACCCACTAATTAAAGTAAGAAGTTTCAGAGATTTAAAAGTGAATGACCATGATAATGCTTTATCTCAAAACTTGTAAAGTGCGCCTGAAATGGTACTTAGGGTTAATTGACATTTACTTGGATTCAGTAAAAAGAAAAAGAAAATGAAATACTGAAAATAATCAGTTAAGCAATCAACCTAAACAACAACAACAAAAAAACCCAAAAACCCAAACCCGCTGCTGTTGAGTCAATTCCGACTCATAGGACCCTATAGGACAGAGGAGAACTGCCCCATAGGGTTTCCAAGGAGCACCCGGTAGATTCGAACTGCCAACCTTTTGGTTAGCAGCTGTAGCTCTCAACCACTACGCCACCAGGGTTTAGAAGCTTAACAAAAGAGCAGTGTGAAAGTGAAAAGAAATATAGAGTATAAATTAATGAAATAGAAAAAAAATTCAATAAAACAGCAACCTAAGCATCCTGCATGAAGTAGGCACCCAATAAATACATAAGCAGTGTAGTAAAGTAGACAGAGCAGTGATTTTTAACCTTAGGCTCAGTCCCAGCTTTGATACTTATTAGCTGTGTGACCTTGAACAAATGACATAACTTCTTTGAGCTTCAGAGTTCTCATCTAAAAAATAGTTGTACTGAGTTTATCAGAGTTGTCTTAGGAGTAAATTAGATACAACTTGTTAAAGCGAAAATCATCAGATCCATCAAGCCAATGTGCCAACTACCCTCCAGTTTATACATAAATATTCTGAATGCCCCTAACTACAAAAATCCAATCTTAAATACTTTTAAGATCTCCTTATGACATATTAAAGTATAGTTATGAACATAATAATGAAAAGACAAACAACCCAATGAAAAAATGGACAAAGGACTTGAATAGATACTTCACCAAAGAGGAAATTCAAATTGGCAACAAGCACATGAAAAGAAGCTTAACATCATTAACCTTTAAACCAAAAAAAACCAAACCCACTGCCATCGAGTCAATTTTGACTCATAGCGACCCTATAGGACAGAGTAGAACTGCCCCATAGTTTCCAAGGAGCGCCTGGAGGATTTGAACTGCCGACCTCTTGGTTAGCGGCCATATCACTTACCCACTATGCTGCCAGGGTTTCCCATTAACCTTTAGGGAGATGTAAATCAAAACCACAATGAGATATCACTTCATCCCCCATAGAACAGCTACGATTTTGAAAAAAAAAAAAAAAAAGACAGGTGTTGGTAAGGATGTGGAAAAATAGGGACCCTCATCCATTGATGGTAGGAATGCAAAATGTTACAGCTGTTGTGGAAAACAGTTTGGTGGTCCCTCAACATGTTAAATATAGAGCTACCATATGACAGAGCTATTCCAGTCCTAGGTATGTACTCAAAAGAATTGAAAACAGGAACACAAACAGGAACCTGTATACCAACGTTCGCTGCAGCACTATTCATAACAGCCAAAAGGTGGAAACCACTTAGACATCCATCAGCAAATGAACTGGATAAACAAAACATGGTATGCACATACAGTAGAATAGTACTCAGTCCTAAAGAGAAATAAAGTCCTGCTACATGCCATGACACAGATGAACCTTGAAAACATTATGCTGAGTGAAATACAGAAGGACAAATACTCTAAGATTCCACTTATATAAATACCTAGAATAGGCACATGCATAAAGACTAAAGGTTATTAATGGTTACCAGAGCTAGAGGTAGGGGAGAATGGGAGTTACTGCTTCATGGGTACTGAGCTTCTGTTTGGGATGATGAAAAGCTTTTGGAAATAGGAGTGATGTTTGCACAACATGATGAATGGAATTAATCATATAATGTCACTGAAATGTACACTTAAAATGGCTGAAATGTCTAATTTTTTGTTATACGGTTGTCCCTCCATATCTGTGGATTCAACCAACCATGGATTGAAAATATTCAAAAAGAAAGTTGCAAAAAGCAAAACATGGATTTGCCATACGTCAAGCACTGCATCCACGTGAATGAAATGATGTGTAGGCATACCCTGCTGTAGCCTCCCACCATTTCACAGATCCTCGGTCTCTCTCCAGCGCTAGTTGTTTGAGCATTGCTCATCTCACATCTTGTCAATATTCCCTAAACAATACAGTACTGTATAACAACTATTTACATAGCATTTACACTGTTAGGTATTATAAGTAACCTAGAGATGATTGGAAGTATACGGGAGGATGTGTGTAGATTATATGCAAATACTACATCATTTTATATAAGAGACTTGGGCATCCATGATTTTGGTATCTGCGGGGGTTCCTGGAACCAATACCCAGCAGATACCAAGGGATGACTGTATATATTTTTAAAAAGTCTAAGATTAACAAGAGTAGGCAATAACTCATTCATTCATTTATTTATTCATTCAGCAAATTAGTGAATACCCACTATGTGCAAAGCACCAATCCAGGTACTTGGCTCACCATAGTAGATGAGACAGTAAGCAAAAAATCTTCAAATGTAACTTTAATGAAATAAAATTACATTAAGACAAGTGTTATAAAAAGAAATAGGATAGTAATATAAAGACTTCATTCAGTCAAAAATTGATTAAGAAGTACACCCACTCCTCACTTACCAAAATGGTTAGGTTCCAAAGACAAGGTCATCATGCAAAAATCAGTGTTACACAAAAATGGAGGATGACCACATCAAAAAATGGAAGATGACTACATCATTACATAACTGCCAAATGACATCGTTACATAACTACCAAACCTCTGAGAATCATGGCCAGTCAAGCTGACACATAATCTTAACCATCACAGCTAGAGTTATTCTCACCTTGCACCTTGGCATTCATTACTGCCAGGCGTATGTCGATAACGTGCACAATAGTCCAACGGTAGATTTTTTACTATTGCCGTAAATGAAAAATGTTGGACAACAAGATAGTTGGTAAGTTAGGAATACGTATATGTTGTCATAGAGACTCATAGCAAACCTACAGGACAGAGTGGAACTCCCTCATAGGGTTTCCAAGTAGCACCTGGTGGATTCGAACTGCCAGCCTTTTGGTTGTCAGCCATAGCTCACTGTAGCTCTTAACCACTGCACCATAGGGTCACTATGAGTTGTAATCAACTCGTTTGGTTTTTGGTTTTGATGTGTTGGCCTTGAGCACCAATTTATAACCTTTTCATCTAAAAATATATATTTCTAAGCATTTTTAAAACTTTCATCTTTCTTTTACATTGTGTTTAATTAAAAATCATTTGCCATATATTACTTAAACCTTCAAAAGTGTCTAGAAAGCAAATAAACGTGGCACCAAATGTTTCAAGAAGTTGCCAGCTTTGGCAGTACCCATAATTCTCAAAGATAATCGGTCATGTGCACTGACGCGTTATGTTTCATCCAGACTCAACAATCGCACACTTCTTCTGTCACCAGTCTCTTCTGTTGGTTAAAAAAAAAGAGTCAGGTTTCTTCTTCCAGCTTCATGAACACATTGTGTCAAGCTCAAAAAGTCAATCTTTGTAACCTCACCATCTGCCGCCATCGCCATCGCTTGTCAGTTCCAGACAAGACAACTCCTACAGATGGTCTCTAAATGCCAGCCTCCTCCACTCTAATCACAACTTAGCAGGTCTGGCCACAAAGCCGTTTAAAATAGCACATCAATCAAAACAAAGAAAGGAGAGCAAAAATAATTACAGATAAATTTGTAGAATTAAACAGTCACATCACTTGAATTACAGTTTGTAGACTTTCTAATGTTGCTGAAAAAAAATAAGACATTACAGCAAAGGGAGCATATTGAAGTGACAGACACTGCTAATTTTAAATACATGCTCATGATTCGAAGCTTGGAAAATACACAAACCAATAAAACAAGAAATAAATACTAGCCATTACCCTTCCTCTCAGAGGCTACTACAGTAACTTTTTGGCATAACTTCCCCCAGTATTCCCCTGTGCATGCTAACTTTTGATATGTAGTATTAATTACAAGACATTCTCATTGAAAGTGACAGTAGGTAACTCGTTTAGGTGGTTGCCATATCTAAGCACACTTCTAAGTGCTTTGCACCTATGATCTCGTTTATTTCTCACCGCAACTGTATCAGGTAAGTGCTATCACTGCTCTCAGTTTACAGATGTCAAAACTGAGCTTTACAGAGGTGTGAAGTCATTTGCCCAATTAATTAACTATATAAATAGCAATGCTAGAATATAAGCCCAGAATCTCAGACCAGCAGCCACATTCTTAACTACTATGCTACCTTACAAAACATATCTCAACTGAAATACAAGAAATAGATCCTCAGTAGATTATAACAAAAAGATACATAACTACTCTTACAATATTATCCATATGAAAGACTTCTTCAAAATTTGATATAGGACAAAGAATATCTCATCAGGCTGTGTCAGATAAATATTCTCTCCCCTCCCCATATTAAATTAAAATTTCTTTATTTTTTGAGTAGGTAATAAACATCCTCATTCCATTTTTTACAGCTACATAGTATTCCTTTACAGGATTATATCATGATTTATTTCACTAGTACCCTACGGATGGACATGTAGATTTCATGAGTTTCTAAACTGCTGACTCAAATCCTTCACATAACCTAGTGTGATCTGGCCTCTGCCTACCTCTTCCACTCAGTGTTGATTCTGACTCACAGCGACCCTATAGGACAGGGTAGAATTGTCCCATAGGGTTTCCAAAGGCTGCAAATCTTTACGGAAGCAGACTGCCTCATCTTTCTCCCATGGGACAGCTGGTAGGTTTGAACTGCTGGCCTTTTGGGCAGCAGCTGACCACTTTAACTACATCACCACCAGGGTTCTGAGGGAAGGTGAGACACAGAATTATATATTCACCAAGTAACTTCACTGAAGTAGAATTCCTCTCCCACTTCCTGGCGAAACTAGATTAATGATATGTTCCCATACGTGCTTTTAAGATAAAACCTAAGCACTATTTTCAAACAGATTGCCTGATATTTTAATAGCCCATCAACATTTATTGTTTTTTCATAATTAAAAAAAAATAATTTTTTTTTAATTTTTATAATTACTGGGGACAAAATCTAAGAAGAAAACTTATTTCTGCCACTGGCCCAAAAAAGCAACATTAGATCACCCAAACGTAGAACAAAATCACATTTCAAGATCCTGCCAAGAATCTAACAGAAAGGTTCTTGTATCAAGCAGTACAAGCCAAATTTTAAACCATTAATTCATTAATGTACAATGACAACATGGATTAGATCACCGGCTGCACACACGCTGCCGAGCAAAGCCTCATTTCCAGACTCACATGGCTTTAGTTTAGTAACACAAGCGTTAAGGCTTTTCCTTACTTGGTCCATCACAACAGGCTACCAGAGTTTTCAAATGACAACGGGAGTTTCTAAAATACCGTTTTGGTATTAATATAAATGTATAGACAAAGTACTGTACAAAGAACTATACAAGCATGAAACATTCAATTTACCCAACAAAAGAGCCCAAGAAGAAGACAAATATGGGGGCAATCGAGAGAAACAATCTGTGAAGCAAATAGCACAATTTTTAATGCCTCATTTAAAACAACACTGTACTTACACAAATACGTAATCTATTTTCAAATGAAGCGATTTTAAAATCAGCATCATCATATCAGTTATTCGCCAAGTAATTCCTCAAAATGACCCTACAGAATGGTTACCGTCTCCATTTTACAGGTGTGAAAACTGAGTCAGAGGGTTTAAGTAACTTGTCCAAGATCACACAGAACTAAAAATTACAATAAGTTTATTTAAATGAGATGCTACCACATACATGTACCATGATATCATAAAAAGATAAGTTGCAAGCAATTTTTATTTTAACGTTAAAAAATTAAACTTAATTTAATTAAAAAATTAATGTAAAAAATTTAAAGCATATTAAAGGAAGTTTGTGTTATTAGTGAACATTTAAGGATAACATCAACTATTACATAGTTTTAAATTATCTAAAAGAGACTTCTGAAAAAATGGCCGAGGATAAGAACATTTGTTTTACTAGCTTGAGTCCCCCACCTACTTAAATTTTTTTCCATCTAAAGTACAAAGATTAAGCATTCAACTACTACCTGAAAGGTTAGCAGTTCGAACCCACCCTGAGGTACCTCAGAAGACAGGCCTGGCGATCTGCCTCTCAAAAATTACAGTCTTAAAAACCCTGTGGAGCAGTTCTACTCCGCACACATAGGGTTGCTACAAGTCCAAATGGACTGGACAGCAACTCTCAACCACCACCACGACCATATATTGAAATTCCAAAAAGGTCACAACTCTCTTTCAGACTCCACAGAATGTGACACAGATAGTGAAATCTGAACTAAACACCAAAGGTTAACTACAAAAATTGTCCTCCATTTTCTCAAATTTCAAGCAGGGTGCAGATTTCGTTATTTTTTCTAAGTGTTGTAAAAATACAGATAGCATAGCATTTGCCAATTCAACATTTTTCACGTATACAATTCAAGAAGAAAAGAAAAATTACCCCAAACCCTGCCGTGATGGCTAAGGTTGTGTGTCAGCTTGGCTGGGCCATGATTCTCAGTGGTTTGGCAGTTATGCAATGATGTAATAATCCTCCACTTTGTGATCTGATGCAGTCATCCCCCATTTTGTGATCTGAGTGAGCAGCCCACAGCTTCAGGGCGTGGCCTTCATCCAATATATATGGATGTCCTGGCTAACCTCACATGCTCTAGATCCTGCGTTTGACTTGTCTTCCTCCGACCTTTGGTTCTTGGGCTGTGAGCCAGTAGCCTAATGCCTCGACCTGCAGATCCTGGGATTTGCCTGCTCCCCACAACCCCATGAGCCTGTAGCCTTCCACCTGACTTGCCAATTTTGGGTTCATCAGCCCCTGCAACCACATGAGTCAGGCAAAGTTTCCAACCTGACACGTGGGAGTTGCCAGCCTCCACAACACCATGAGCCATCTCCTTGAGATGAATCTCTCTCTGTATATTTATGTACACCTATTCCTTCTTACCGACTAGCTCATTATCCAACATTTCATTCACATCTACAACAGTAAAAACTCTGGGGCATCAGTTGATATGACATGAGCTCTAGATGCCCTTCAGAGTTGACCCGAATGAGGACAAAGGGGTTGGGTCTTTATATCCCTGCAGCACTCAGTCACTGGCCACAGAACGCCTCTGGGGGGGAGCATAACCTTGAGTAGGACAGTGCCTCGGACCAAGTGTAATGTCTCGTAAGGGAGGATATCTGGGCAGAGCACCAAAGTATCTACTAAATTACATGGCAATGAAAATGTATTAGTTGCAGTAATGCGTAACAACACAGGTAACCCTCACAAATGTAACAGTGAGTTAAAAAAAATATATTTATATAAAGTTATAAGGCATGCAAAATTTTTGTTGCTTAGAGATACACAATTAAGAGTAAAAATGGAAACTACAGACCCCAAATTTCTTTTCTCCATGGGGGGTGGGGAGGAGCCCTGGTGGTGCAGTCGTTAAGAGATATGGCTGCTGAGCAAAAGGCTGGCAATTCGAATCCACGAGCTGCTCCTTGGAAACCCAGTGGGGCAGTTCTACTCTGTCCTATAGGGTCGCTATGCGTTGGAATTGACTCCACAGCAACGGGGTTTTTAATGGAGGGTGGAGAAGGAAGGAAAGCATTTTGGTTGGGGAACAGAGGAGGCTTCAGCTACATGTTTTGTTGCATAAGCAAGGTTATAGGTTACATGGGGTTAATTGTATTATTCTATATACTTTATATACTTATGTGTATATCTTACAATGTTTGTCTACATAACAAACATTTAAGTTAAAAAAAAAGGAAAAGAAGAGAAAAACAGTAGCAAATCTAAGACCTGTGTCTCTGAAAACAATAAACTATTAGCAAATTTCACCAGGGGTGAAAAAAGGAGAAAATATAAATATATACCATATGAAAAGATAACATGAAAAAAATATAGAGGAAATATTTTAAAAATCGTAAAGACCTACTTTGTTCAACCTGGGGCAAATAAATCTGAGAACCTGGATAAAGAAGAACGATTCTTCCAAGAAAACACAAGTTACCAAAATTGCCTCCAGAAGAGACAGAATAACTAAGCCAACCAGTTACGACAAAAAAAAAAAATGAAGCTGTCAAAGCCTTGCCCATTTAAATAGCAACTAGCGCCATGCTCTTTTACAGAGAAATTCTACCAAACAATCAAGAAACAGATGTTTTTAATGCTACTAAAACTGTTCTAAAAACAAAAAAAAAACATTTCTGGCAAGTCAGTTCCAACTCATAGCGACTCTATAGGACAGAGTAGAACTGCTCCATTGAGTTTCCAAGGAGCAGCTGGTGGATTCGAACTGTTGACCTTTTGGTTATCAGCCTGAGCCCTTAACAACTTCGCCACCAGGGCTCCAAAAAAAGAAAAATTATCAATGCCTTTTTTATCAAATGCCAAAATATGCTAAAGAAGGATTTGACAAAATTTAACATGCATTCTTGATAAAATAGTCTTGCTAACTTCTTTTTTATAAATAATAAAAAAGAAAATGATGAATATTTACTTAATGAGATTATATTTTGTCAAGAGTGCATATAAAATTTCATCAAATGTTCTTTCAGCATACATGGATTTATTTTTCATTAAGTATCACTAAATAAACAATGCCATTAAAGAAATAAGTCCAGTGTCCCCTTTTACCACTGACCACTATTATTTAACATTGTTCAGCAGATACCAACCAATGCAATTAGACGAAAGGAAAATAGAAGTGTATAAAGTGGAAACAAAGAGGTATAATTATCACTATTTACAGATGATTACAACTGCCTACAGAGAAACCCCAAGAGAATCGAATGAAAAGCTCTTTCACACAATGAGTGGATTGAGTAAGATGGCCTGTTACAAAATTAATACTCAGAAATTGCAGCTTTCTTATATATAACAACCATACCTTCTAATAATAACTAGGAAGAAGAAATTATGAAAGTATTCCATTTATAACAGCAATTTTTAAAAATCAGGGAAAAACTCAGCAACGAATATATCCAAAAAACCAAACCCACTGCCATTGAGTCAATTCCAACTCATAGCGATCCTATAAGACAGAGTAGAACTGCCCCATAGGGTTTTCAAGGAGCAGCTGGTAGATTCGAACTACCGACCTTTTTGTTAGCAGCCAAGCTCTTAACCACTGGGCAATCAGGGCTCCACCAATAATATTGTTGCCGTTGTTAGGTGCCATCGAGTCAATTCCGACTCATAGAACCCTACGTACAACAAAACGAAACAATGTTCGGTCCTGAGCCCTCCACACAATCATTGTTATGCTTAACCCCATTGTTGCAGCCACTGTGTCAATCCAACTCACTGAGGATCGTCCTCTTTTTTACCGACTCTCTGCTTTACCAAGCATGATGTCCTTCCCCAGGGAGCTTTACCAAGCATGATGTCCTTCCCCAGGGACTGATCTCTCCAGGCAACATGTCCAAAGTATGCGAGACATAGTCTTGCCATCCGTGCTTCTAAGGACCATTCTGGTTGTACTTCTTCCAAGACAGATTCGTTCATTTTTCTGGCAGTCCATGGTATATTCAGTATTCTTCTCCAACACCACAATTCAAAGGAGTCAATTCTTCGGTCTTCCTTATTCATTGTCCAGCTTTCACATGCATGTGAGACGATTGAAAACATCCTGTGTCAGACGCACCTTAGTCTTCAAGGTGACATCTTTGCTTTTCAACACTTTAAAGAAGTCTTTTGCAGCAGATTTGCCCAATGCAATGCGTCTTTTGATTTCTTGACTGCTGCTTCCATGGGTGTTGATTATGGATCCAAGTAAAATGAAATTCTTGACAACTTCAATCTTTTCTCCGTTTATCATGATATTGCTTATTGATCCAGTCATGAGGATTTTTGTTTGATGTTGAAGTGTAATCCATACTAAAGGCTATGGTCTTTGATCTTCATTAGTAAGCGCTTCAAGTCCTCTTCACTTTCAGCAAGCAAGGCTGTGTCATCTGCATATTGCATGTTGTTAATGAGTCTTCCTCCAATCCTGAAGCCCTGTTCTTCTTCATGTAGTCCATCTTCTCAGATCACTTGCTCAGCATACAGATTGAATACGTATGGTGAAAAGATACAACCCTGATGCACACCTTTCTTCACTTTAAACCATGCAGTATCCCCATGTTCTGTTCAAACGACTGCCTCTTGATCTATGTAAAGGTTCCTCGTGAGCACAAGTAAGTGTTCTGGAATTCCCATTCTTTGCAATGTTGTCCATAATTTGTTACGATCCACACAGTCGAATGCCTTTGCATAATCAATAAAACACAGGTAAACGTCTTTCTGGTATTCTCTGCTTTCAGCCAGGATCCATCTGACATCAGCAATGATAACCCTGGTTCCACGTCCTCTTCTGAATCCGGCTTGAATGTCTGGCAGTTCCCTGTTGATACACTGCTGCAGCTGCTTTTGAAATAATCTTCAACAAAATTTTACTTGGGTGTGATATTAATGATATTGTTTGATAACGTTTGCATTCGGTGGGATCACACTTCTTGGGAATAATAAAACCCACTGGTATCTTCCAACTCATAGCAACCCTATAGGACAGAGTAGAATTGTCCCATAGGGTTTCCACGGAGCGAGTGGTGGATTCAAACACTGACCTTTTGGTTAGCAGCCAAGCTCTTAACCACTGGGCCACCAGGGCTCCACCAGTAATAGTAGGCTGGTTAAACCAATCATGGCCTATAAATACAAATGAAGGTGTTCAGTGTACATTGATATGGTATGACCTCCAATATAAACTGTCCAGTAAAAAAAACAAATTATAAAGAAGGATGTATGGTATACTACCATTTATATTAAAAATTATATAACCATAAATGTTAATATATGTATAGACTATTTCTAAGGCAAAGGAACTGGCTGGCTGGAAGGCAGAGTGGGAGGAAGGTTTACTTTTTTTTCTTTATTAAAATTTATGAGCCAGTTAAAAAAAAAAAAAAAGTTGCCATTGAGTTGATTCCAACTCATTGTGACCTCATGTGGGTCAGAGTAGAACCGTGCTCCATAGGGTTTTCGATGGCTGAGTTTTTGGAAGTAGATCACCACAGGGCTTTCTTTGAGGTATCTCTGGGTAGACTAGAACTGCCAACCTTTCACTTAGCAGCAGGGTGCATTAACCATGAACTTACTCAGGGTAGGATAACCTACTCACACTCTTTTATACATTTTGTATTTTGTACCATGAAGACAAACTATCCCACAGACTTACTTAAACTTTTAAATTATTGATGTATTTTCCTTCACACAGAAACAATACTTGTTTTCATAACAGAAATAATCACCTAGCTATAGAGACAATGTATGGTTTTTATAATACTTTAGATAAAACTCTGTTTTAGGAAGCATGGAGAAATATAATAATTATGTTGTAGTCAAACCCTGTGTCAAGAAAAATGTTTGTTTTTGTTCAATAGGATAGAGAACAGCTAAACAAAACCAAATTCATTGACCGACTCTTTTTTTTTTAATTTTTATTGAGCTTCAAGTGAACATTTACAAATCAAGTCAGTCTGTCACATATAAGTTTATATACACCTTACTCCATACTCCCACTTTCTCTCCCCCTAATGAGTCAGCCCTTCCAGTCTCTCCTTTCGTGACAATTTTGCCAGCTTCCAACTCTCTCTACCCTCCCATCCCCTCTCCAGACAGGAGATGCCAACACAGTCTCAAGTGTCCACCTGATACAAATAGCTCACTCTTCATCAGCATCTCTCTCCTACCCACTGTCCAGTCCCTTCCATGTCTGATGAGTTGTCTTCGGGAATGGTTCCTGTCCTGGGCCAACAGAAGGTTTGGGGACCATGACCGCCGGGATTCCTCTAGTCTCAGTCAGACCATTAAGTCTGGTCTTTTTATGAGAATTTGGGGTCTGCATCCCACTGATCTCCTGCTCCCTCAGGGGTTCTCTGTTGTGCTCCCTGTCAGGGCAGTCATCAGTTGTGGCCAGGCACCAACTAGTTCTTCTGGTCTCAGGCTGATGTAAGTCTCTGGTTCATGTGGCCCTTTCTGTCTCTTGGGCTCATAGTTATCGTGTGACCTTGGTGTTCTTCATTCTCCTTTGATGCAGGTGGGTTGAGACCAATTGATGCATCTTAGATGGCTGCTTGTTAGCATTTAAGATCCCAGACACCACATTTCAAAGTGGGATGCAGAATGTTTTCATAATAGAATTATTTTGCCAATTGACTTAGAAGTCCCCTTAAACCATGGTCCCCAAACCCCCACCCTTGCTCCGCTGACCTTTGAAGCATTCATTTTATCCCGGAAACTTCTTTGCTTTTGGTCCAGTCCAGTTGAGCTGATCTTCCATGTATTGAGTACTGTCATTGATCGACTCTTAATGCAAGTTAGCTACATGTGGGATTCCCAGATATAATTACCAAAAAATCCCAGAAGATGGCGCCATTACCTCATTAAAGTCTCACTATACGCCTCTAGCTAAGCATCTCATTCTTTAACAAACCTGATTTTCCTCTTTATATCTCTTTTGTTGCCCTTCTGCCTTCGCTCTTATATTTCCCTATCTTTCTAATCTGCGCCCATTATATTTTTTATACGCCTCTAGCTAAGCATCTTATTCAACAAACCTGATTTTCCTCTTTATATCTCTTTTGTTGCCCTTCTGCCTTCGCTCTTATATTTCCCTATCTTTCTAATCTGCGCCCATTATATTAAGCTGAAATAAACATTAATGGAAAAGGAAGGCAGAAGGAATGTCTGAATGTATAACGATACTATTTCTAAGTAAATATAATTAGAATGTATTATAAGGTTTTTCTTGTTAAATATGAGCACACAAGTTTAGATCCATTCTCTCCTGAAACTACACTAGAATGACGCTAAAGGACTAAAAAAAGATAAACTCATCAAAAAACATAGATATACTCTCAAAGTATATAAACCAACATCATTCCAAATCAAAAAAACAGTTGCTGTTGCGTCAGTTATGGCTCACAGTGACCCCATGTGTGTCGGACTAGAACTGGCCCATTGGGTTTTCGATGGCTATGACCTTTCAGAAGTAGATCACCAGGCCTTATTTTCCAGGGAGCTTGGGGTGGATCCAAACCACCAACCTTTCTGTTAGTAGCTTAGCACTTAAACCTCTGGACCCATTCAGGGACTCCGTTATTAGTCATTCCAAAACTCAAACCTAGTCAACTGCAATAGGAGAAAGCAGAACTCCCCCACAGGGTTTCCAAGGCTGTACCCTTTACAGAAGCAGAGTGCCACATCTTTTTCCTGAGGAGAGGCTGCCACATCTTTCTCCCACAAAGAGGCTGATGGGTGCGAACTGCCAAACTTTCTGTTAGCAGCCAGGTGCTTAGCCACTGCGTCACCAACGCTCCCCTTCATTAGTCATTAAACCAAACCTGTTGCCATTGAGTTTATTCCAACTCATAGCAACCCTATAGGGCAGAGCAGAACTGCCCCATAAGATTTCCAAGGAGCGACTGTTGGATTCGAACTGCCACCCTTTTGGTTAGTAGCCGTAGCTCTTAACTACTATGCCACCAGGGTTTTCTCACATTAGTCATTAGGGACATGCAAATCAAAACCACAATGAGATACCACATTTACATGGATGTAAACTCGTGTGCTCAAATTTAACAAGAATCACCTTACAACACATTTTAATTATATTTACTTAAAAATAGTATTGTTATAAAACCAGGAATTTCCCTCTGTCTTCTTTTTCACACCCACTTTTTTAGGATGGCTATTGGAGTCCTAGTGGTGAAGTGGTTAAGTATCTGGCTGCTAACCAAAAGCTTGGCTATTCGAATCCACCAGCTGCTTCTTGGAAACCCTATGGGGCAGTTCTACTCTGTCCTATAGGATTGCTGAGTCAGAATCGACTTGATGGGCAATGGGTTAGGTTTTAGGATGGCTGTTATCAAAAAAAGGAAGGAAAGAAGTGAAACCAGGAAGGCAAAATAATACGTGATGGTGAGGACGTGGAGAAACTTGGAACCGTCGTGCATTACTGGGGGAACATAAAATGGTACATCACTCTAGAAAACAACACGGCAGTTCCTTAACAAGTCAAGCAATTCCCAAAAGACTTAAAACCAAGGACTCAAACTGACGCTTGTACACCAATGTTTTTGGCAGCAATATTCATAATAGGTGAAAGGTAGAAACCACGTCCATCAACAGATGAATGGATGAACAAAATGTGGCATATATATACACTGTATTTATTTAGCCGTAAAAAGGAATGAAGTGCTAAGACAGGCTACCACATGGATGAACCTCTTATACAGTATGCTAAGTGAAATAGGACAGACATAAAAGGGCAAATATTGTATGATTCTATTTATATGAACTATCTAGAATAGGCAAATTTATAGAGACAGAAAGTAGCTTAGAGGTTACCAGAGGCTGCAGGAGTGGGAATGAGGAGTTACTGCTTAATGGATACCGAGGTTCTCTTTGGGGTGATGAAAAAGTTTTGGAAGTAGATAGAATTGGAGGTTGTACAGCATTGTGAATAAATTAATGCCACTGAATTGTAGACTTAAGAATGGTTAAAATGGCAAAATTTATGTTATATCTTACCACAATAAAAATTTTAAAACATGTAGAGGGACAGCAAGAAATGCAACAACAGTTGATACAAGGTAGCAACTGACTTTTTGAAGGTACAAAGAATAGTAATTGGCTTGGTAAAACAGAGTAAGCCAAAGCCCACGCATGTGAGGGTGAGTGAGGGTATGAAACCAACAAGCAAGAAGGCATAGGAATTGGAGGCATCTGAAGGTTGGGGTCCAGGTGGGACTGAAAACAGGAAGATTGGTTGAAAGTCTGAATGAAAAGGTTTTCGCCCAGAAGTCTTACCCCATGTAGCCAAGAAACTGCTCTCCTGCACCTCAGCAAGAGACAAATGGTTTACCTCCTACAGAAATTAAACCAGACAGGTGTAGGAACCAGATGCAGACAAGAGCTGTGTGTCATATCATACTACAAAGAGTTAATTGAAGATCTGCGTCCTGAACGGTGGACTGAGCCCCTGTTCCCACATCAGCTTCCAGAACACAGGCCAGTCAGGAGATTCCACCATAGGGAAACCGAGCCAAGAGAAAAGACCTACAATCATTCAACCACCCTGGGGTAAGATCTGTAGTTAACGACCCCTCCATGGACAGAGAGTATTCACTCAGGTTTTTATTGCCTTACCCTTTAATCTGGGGTAGGGGGAATTGCCCTCAAGTTGATCCTGATTAGTGGCAGCCCCATCTGTCTCAAAGTAGAACTGTGCTCCTTAGGGTTTTCAAAGGCTGCTTTTTCATAAGTAGATTGCCAGGCCTTTCTTCCAAGGTGCCTCAGGGCAGATTTAAACCTCCAACCTTTTGGTTAGTAGCTGAGTGCTTAATCATTTGCACCACCCAGAGACTCCTTTTTAATTTGAACAGATGGCCAAAGTTCACTGAACAACTGAGAAAAGCTTCTAACATGACATGAAGAGAACAAATTAACAGGAGAGAAGAAATGAATAAAATAAAATAGGGAAGGAAGGAGGGAAAGAAGGAAGAAGGGAAAGGAAGGGATGAAATTTTCCAACAAGTAGGAAAAAAGGTCAAAAAAAAGAAAGAAAAATCGAATACCAACCCAAAACATCCAACTAAAAGAAATTCCAGAAAGGAAAAAAAGGAACAAAGGAAAGCAATTATACAAAAGAGATCAAACTTTTGTTTCTGGAAACATAGTGGACAAAATAACCCAAAACTCTCATTTTTACAAAACATCTGGAAATGTTGGCTAAAATAAAATAAATATTCTCTGAAATGCTGAGCTTATGGGAAAAGTAAGTTTTCAGCTGCCCTGGTGGAATTTGTCAATATGAATAACCAAGAATCTTGGTTTTTAATGGTTAAAGGGGCAGAAGACAAGGGCTTTGGGCCACATAAATTGGAGAGTTGTAATTGAGGGTCCCAAAACAACCCCTTACACATTGACAAGGAGCACTAAATTTTAGAAGCACTTCACTAGAAGTAGAATGGCTGATTGAAAGTCAGGGCCCAAACCCCATCTTTGACTCTAGCTTTGACTACAGAATCAGCTGACCTTTGTAACAGAAGCTAGATCTGTTTATTAAGTTGTTTTTCTCTGTGGTCAGCCCATAGGGTTGACATGCATTGTCCCTGGGAAATTGATGAAAATCGTTCTCAAATCCTTAGTATTAGGCATCCTCAGGAAATGTTCTGCCTTAAGCAAGTTATTCTAACAATCAGTTCTCAGGATATCTGAAAATATGATGTAGTTTGGCAGTTATGTAATCATGTAATTTGGCAGTTATATAACAATATAGTCATCCTCCATGATATGATTTGTTTTAAGGGGAGATTTCTCGGAGGCGTAGCCTGCATCCAATATATATATATATATGAATGTTCTGGCAAAGCTTGCTTGCTTGCTCTGGATCCTGCATCTAGCTCATCATCATCTGACCTCCAGTTCTTGGGACATTAGCTAGCAGCCTGCCATACTGCCTGCTGATCTTGGAACTTGTCAGTCTCCGCAACCTATAAGCCAGCTACCTGCTGATCTTAAGATTGGTCGGCTTCCACAGTCTGTGAGCTAGCAGCCTGCCATCTCACCTGCTGATCTTGGATTCGTCAGTGTGATGGTTAGGACTGTGTGTCAACTTGCCTGGGCCATGATTCTCAGTGCTTTGGCAGTCATATGATGTTGTGGTCACCCCCATGATGGGATCTGCTGTGAGTAGCCAATCAGTTGAAAGGGAGTTTCCTTGGGCATGTGGCCTGCCTCAAATATAAGTGGATGTTCTGGAAAGGCTCATGGCTTTTGCTCACTCTGGCTCCTGCAGCTGGTTCCTTTTCATCTGACCTCCAGTTCTTGGGACTTGAGCTAGCAGCATACCTGTGGTCTTGTCTGCTGATCTTGGAATCCATCGATCTTTGTAGCCTGTGAGCAACAGCCCTGCTTTCTGACCTGCTCATCTTGAGTTTGCCAGCCCCTGCAGCTATGTGAATCAGGAGAACTTTCCAGCCTGACCCATGGACTTGGGACATTCCAGTCTCTAAAACCACATGAGCCATTTCCTTGATATAAATCTTTCTATATATTTATACACTTTGCCAGTTCTGCTTCTCTAGAGAACCCAGTCTAAGACAATCAGCCTCCACAGCCCATGAGCCAGTGGCCTGCCATCTGACCTGCCAATCTTGGGTTCATCGGGCCCTGCAGTTACATGAGTCAGGAGAAGCTCCAGTCTGACACATGACCCACAGACTTGGAACGTGCCAGCCTCTACAACCGTATCAGTTATTTCCTTGAGACAAATCTATCTATATATACATATACACACTTCACTGGTTTTGCTTCTCTAGAGAGCCCAGCCTAAAACATTTGGTACTGAAAGTGGTTCTGGAGAAACAAAATCATGCATTTTCTAAATTGCTTCTCAAGTCTGAGATCTTAAAGGTGCTGATGACTCCGCATCCAGTAGTGACAGCACACTGCTAATCCATGGCAATCTCAACACAAAAATATCACCACCAGTAGATCAAGGGTGAGAAGTGAGGCTCTGGGGAATCACATGTTTGACACTTTTCTACAATTGTGTCAGAATGAAAAGTATAGAGAAACTGCTTGGTTGGTCCTACTTTTGCTAGACAACGTGGTGAAAGAAAGAGATGAGCTTGAGCCTTCAGGGTCACAGCTCAAGTTGCCATTTGTGCCCTGAGAGAAAGCCTTATTTCTTGTAGTAACAGAGCTGATATTGCCGAAAACAAAACCCAGAGGCTTATTGTAAGAGTGGCTGAATTACAACGCCAAATAAATTTTCAATCTTGAATGATATCTGAAGTTAAAGTGAGGGCATTGACTGGGAAGAAACAGGATCCTGAAACTTGGGATGGGGACTTTTGAGCAGATAATCAGGAAACTGGAGACTCTGAGCCTCTCAACTTCACTGAATTAACTCCTGCCAAGAGAACCAATCCTCTTACTCCCATCTGAAGAGATTACTCCATCTTTGTTTGCTAAGCCACCATTCCCAGTAAAACCATTTTTCCCTTCGCTCTGATCTGATGAGATTAATCCAGCTGTGTCTAAACAGCCTGTGTCTATGATATCGCCTGGAGCAGTGTCTGAGTCATTGCCTGGTACAATGCTTGGGGCAGATGCCTTACAAGGCATTGTAGAATGGCCCTAGGATCCACATCTACCACCCGTTTTCTGCTTTTAGACCTTTTAACTACACTTAAGTCTCAAAAAGCCCCAAAAGATAAAGTACAGTGTGGCCCAGGAGGATGTACGCTACACTCCAAAAGAACTGCTTGACTTTTTAAACATGTACAAAAAGAAACCTTGGGAATATGTGTGGGAATGCCTACTAAAGGCGTGGGATAATGGTGCAAGGACCATAATAAAGTTGGATCAGTCTGGCTTTATTTATACAGGCCCACTAAGCATTTTTTTTTACTAAGCATAGATTCTTCATTCACTGTTTCGGCTCAAGAGGTTAGGAAAGGATCTAATAGTTTATTTGGTTGGTTCACTGAAGTATGGATTACACAGTGGCCTACACTAAATCAAGTTGAAGTACCAGGCCTGCTTTGGTATACTGAAGAAAAAGGTATCCAAAGGTTTAGGAAAAATGGCAGATTAGAGTGGATTTATCAGGTTAGATCCACAGACCCACGCATGGAGTGCCCAGAGAACACACTTTTTACCACAATGGTGAGGAACAAATTTATGAAGGGAGCCCCAGTATCCCTGAACCCTGCTGTGATTGCTATTTTATATAAGCCAGATTTGACAGTGGGAACTGTCCTAATTGAATTAAAACACCTAACTACAACAGGGCTGATTGGACCCTCATGGTGGAAGAGGCCAAGTGGTAGCAATCAATCAACAAAGATAAGGTGGGCATGGTTGCAATAAAGGACAGCAGAGTCAAAGCAATAATCAGAGTAGTTTGACTCATATGGACTTAAGGCATTTGCTACTTAGTCATGGTGTCCCTAAAAGTGAAATGGATCAGAAATCTACAGAACATTAACTTGATCTGTATAAGTGGAAGAATTCTAGGTCAACTGAATGGCAGTGTAACTCAAATCGCCAGAATAGAGACTCATGACCCTTCAGAGGTTGGGTCCCCTAGAAGAAGGAGGCCATTACACTGCCAAAATTTATACTGTCAATCTTTCTCTAGCCTTCCCAAAAGGGATCTATGGCCTTTTATGAGAGTGACTGTTCCTTGGGGGAAAAAGAAATAATCAGACTTTTCAGGGATTACTGGATACTGGCTCTGAACTAATTCCAGGAGACCCAAAACATCACTGTGGCCCATCAGTAAGAGAGGGTATATGGAGGTCAGTTTATTATTGGAGTCTTAGCTCAGATCCATCTCACAGTGGGTCCAGTGGATCCCCAAACCCATCCTGTGGTGATTTCCTCAGCTCCAAAATGAATAAGTGGAACAGACATACTCAGCGACTGGAAAAACCCCTTATTGGATCCCTGACAAGTGGAGTAAGGGCTATCACGGTATGAAAAGCCAAGTGGAAGCCATTAGAACTGCCCCTACCTACGAAAATAGTAAACCAAAAGCAATACTGCACTCCTGGAGAGATTGTAGACATTACTACCACCATCAAGGACTTGAAGGATGTGGGGGTGGTGATTCCCACCACATTCCCATTCAACTCACCTATCTGACCTGTGCAAAAACAGTTGGATCTTGGAGAATTACTGAATCATTGTGAACTTAACCAGGTGGTGACTCCAATTGAAGCTGCTGTTCCAGATGTGGTTTCATTGCTTGAGCACATTAATACATCTCCTGGTACCTGGTACGCAGCTATTGATCTGGCCAATGCCTTTTTCTCAATTCCCATTTTAAAGGACCACCAGAAGCAGTTACCTTCAGCTGGCAAGACCACTAATACACCTTCACTGTCCTACCTCAGGAGACTATCAGCTCTCCAGCCTTCTGTCATAACTTAGTCTGCAGGGATCTTGAAAGCCTTTCCTTTCCACAAGATGTGACACTGGTCCATTATATTGATGACATAATTCTGATTGGGACCTAGTAAGGAAGAAGTGTCAATGACTCTGGGCTTACTAGTAAAACATTTGTGTGCTACAGAGTGGGAAATTAATACGACAAAAATTCAGGCACCTTCCCCCTCAGTGAAATGTCTAGGGGTCCAGTGGTATGGGACATGTCAAGACATGCCTTCTAAAGTGAAGGATAAGTTGTTGCATCTGGCCCCTCCTACAACTAAAAAGGAGGGACAATACCTGGTGGGCTCTATGGATTTTGGAGATAACATATCCCTCATTTTGGTGTGCTGCTCCAGCCTATTTATCAAGTGACTCAAAAAGCTGCTTTCAGCAGGGCCCAAAACAATAGAAGGCTCTGCAACAGGTTCAGGCTGCCATGCAAGCTGTTTTGCCACTTGGGCCATAGGATCCAGCTGATACGATGTGTCAGTGGCAGATAGAGATGCTGTTTGGAGTCTTTGGCAGGCCTCTATTGGGGAATCACAGCAAAGACCCTTAGGATTTTGAAGTAAAGCCCTTCCATTCTCTGCAGATAAATACTCTCCTTTTGAGAAACAGCTTTTGGCTTGTTACCGGGCCTTAGCAGAAACTGAATGCTTAACCATGGGCCACCAAGTCACCATGCAGCCTGAGCTGCCCATCATGAACTGGGCGAGCCATAAAGTTGGACATGTACAGCAACTCGCCATCACTAAATAAAAGTGGTACATATAAGACTCGAGTGGAACCTGAAGGCACAAGTTGCATGAGGAAGTGACCCAAATGCCCACAGTCTCTACTCCTGTCACATTACCTGCCTTCTCCCAGTCTGCACCTATGGCCTCATGGGGACTTTCTTATAATCAATTGACTGAGGAAAACTCATGCCTGGTTTACAGGTGGTTCTGTACGGTATGCAGGCACCATGCAAAAGTGGACAGCAGCAGCACTGCAGCCCACTTCTGAGAACTCCCTGAAGGATAGCGGTGAACGAAAATCCTCCGAATGGGCAGAACTTTGAGCAGTGCACCTGATTATTCACTTTTCTTAGAAGGAGAAATGGCCAGATATGTGATGTGGGCTGTGGCCAATGGTTTGGCTGGGTGGTCAGGGACTTGGAAGGAATATGATTGGAAAATTGGAGACAAGGATTTATGGGGAAGAGGTATGTGGATAGACGTCTCTGAATGGGCCAAAGAAGTGAAGACATTTGCGTGTCATGTGAATGCTCATCAAAGGGTGATCTCAGCAGAGGATTTTAACAATCAAGTGGATAGGATGACGTATTTTGGAAAACAATTATCCTCTTTGCCCAGTCACTCCCATCACTGCCCAATGGGCTCATGAACAAAGTGGCCATGGTGGCAGGGATGGAGATTATGCGTGGGCTCAGCAACATAGGCTTCCACTCACCAAGGCTGACTTGGCTACAGCCACTGCTGAATGCCTAATCTGCCAGCAGCAGAGACCAACACTGAGTCCCTGATAATGGCACCATTCCTCAAGGTGATCAGCCAGCAACCTGGTGGCAAGTTGATTACATTGGATTGCTTCCAACATGGAAAGGGCATTTTCATCCTGACTGGGATAGACAGTTACTCTGGATATGGATTTGCCTTTCGTGCACACAATGCCTCTGCCAAAACTACCATCCGTGGACTTACGGAATGCCTTATCAACCACCATGGCATCTCACACAATATCACCTCGGATCAAGGGATTCAATTCACAGTAAATGAAGTATGGCAATGTGGACACATGCTCAAGGAATTCACTGGTCTTACCACGTACCCCATCGTCCTGAAGCAGCTGGCTTGACAGAATGATGGAATGGCCTTCTAAAGATGTAATTATGGCACCAGCTAGGTGGCAACACTTTGTAGCATTTGTACAATGTTCCCCAGAAGGCTGTATATCCTCTAAATCAGCATTTAATATACGGTGTTGTTTCTCCCATATCCAGGATTCACAGTTCCAGGAATCAAGGGGTTGAGATGGGAGTGGCACCACTCACTATTAATCACAGTGACCCTCTTGAAAAATTTTTGCTACCTGTCACTGTGACCCCAAGCTCTGTGGGTCTAGAGGTCTTAGTTCTAAAGGGAAGAATGCTCCCACCTGGAGACACAATATGGATTCCATTGAACTGGAAGTTAAGGATGCCAACTGGGAATTTTGGCCTCCTCATGCCTCTGATCAATAGGCAAAGAAGGGAGTTACCACACTGGATATTATACATGCCTCTGATCAATAGGCAAAGAAGGGAGTTACCACACTGGATATTATACATGCCTCTGATCAATAGGCAAAGAAGGGAGTTACCACATTGGATGGTATGACTGACTCTAACTACCAAGAGGAAATTGGATTGATGTTGCATAACGAGGGTAAAAAAGAGTATGTCTGGAATACAGGAGATCCCTTAGGGCATCTCTTAGTACTATCATGTCCTGGGATAAAAGTGAGTGGAAAACTACAGCGACCCGAATTCCGCCATGACTACCAATGGCCCAGGCCCTTCAGGAATGAACGTTTGGGTCACCTCACCAAGCAAAGAACCAGGAGCTTCTGAGGTGCTTGCTGAGGGTAAAGTGAATATGGAAGGGGTAGTGAAAGGAGGTAGTTCTAAATACCAGTTATGACCACGTGACCAGTTGCAGAAACGAGGGCTGCAATTGTTATGAGTAATTCTTCCTTGCATCTGTGCATCAAAAATTTTTGTTTTCTTCACTTAAAAAATACAAGATGTAAATGAGGCTAGTGCATTTTCGGTTGTACATGTTAGTTGTAGCATGTTAGGTGCAAGTATGACTTTATAATTGTCTTTATTTAGAGACTGTGTATGGTTTGAAGAGGTGTATACAGGTACCAAGTTGACAAGGGTTGGACTTTCATGGTTAAGGTTGTGTCAACTTGTGTGGGCCATGATTCCCAGTGGTTTGGTAGTTATGTAATAATGTAGTTCAGCAGTTATGTAATGATGTGATTTGTTTGTTATGTAATGGTGTCACCCTCCTTGATGTGATCAGCTGTAAGGGGAGTTTCCTCAGGGGTGTGGATGTTCTGGCAAAGCTTGCTTGCTTGCTTTAGATCCTGCATCTAGCTTGTCATTATCTGACCTCTGGTTCTTGGGACTTGAGCCAGCAGCCTGCCATATTGCCTGCCGATCTTGGTATCTATCAGCTTCCACAACTTGTGACCCAGCAGCCTGCCTTCTTACCTGCTGATCTTGGATTCATCAGCCTCCACAGCCCATGAGGCAGTGGTCTGCCATCTGAATTGCCAATCTTGGGTTCGTCAGCCCCTGCAGCTACATGGGTCAGGAGGAGCCTCCAGCCTGACACCTGGTCCACAGACCTGGGACTTGCCAGCCTCTACAACCATGTGAGCCATTTCCTTGAACTAAATCTCTCTCTCTGTATAAATATATATACATACATACATATACATATATATACACACATACATGCTTCACTGGTTTTCTTTCTCTAGAGAACCCAGCCTAAGACAAGACCCTTGATACCTTTTAAAAATATATATTTTATTGTGAAAGTTTACACAGAAAATTAGGTTCCCATTTAATGATTTCTATATTGTTCAGTGATATTGCTTACATTTTCCACATTGTGTCAACATTCTTATTTCTGTTCTGATTGTTCCATTTCCATCAGTCTAGCCTCCCTACCCCCCTGACATTCTCATCTTTGTTTTAGGGTAAATGTTGACCATTTGGTCTCATATAGATGATTTTTCTTTAAAGAAGCACAGTACTCCGGAGTAATTTTATTTTATGAGCCAATCTGTTATTTAGCTTAAAGGTGACCTCTGGAAGTGGATTCAGTTCAAAGTTTAAAGGGTATCTCAGGGCGATAGTAGTGGGGATTCTTCTAGTCTCTGCTGGCCCAGTGAGTCTGGCACTTTTTAAGAATTAGAGTTTTGTTCTAAAATTTTCTCCCATTTCATCCAGAACCATCTACCATGTCCCTGGTCAGAATGATCGGTAGTGGTAGCTGGGTACCATCTAGTTCTTCTGGTTTCAGAGTAGATAAGGCCATGGTTCATGGAGGCAATTAGTCTCATACACTAGTTCCTTCTCTAAGACTTTGGTTTCCTTCTCTCTCTTCTGCTCCAGACGAGTAGAGACCAATAGCTGTATCTTACAAGGCCACTCACAAGCTTTTTAAGATCCACAGACGCTACTTACCAAGCTAGGATGTAGAACATAAACTTTATGGGCTATCTTGTGCCAACTGACCAAGCTGTCTCATAAGACTATGGTCTTAAGCCTTCAAACCCAGTACATCAACCCCAAAAGTGTTTGGTTATATCTGGGAAGTGTCTGTGACTGTGCCCCCAATGTGCTTCATTATATACATGTGTAGCACACACGAACATGTATATGTATATGCCTACAGATACACCTATACACGCACACATACACCTTCCTTTACACATATATGCATACATATCTGCTGATGTAACCACTCATGTTCTTGATTGTTATTTCAAAATTGTTCATGTTACAGCCTTTACCAATAATGTCCCTTATTCTTGTGTATTTCTTAGTGTCATAATTAACCTTGGTCAAGTTATGCACACTTCACCCGCATGTGGTATTGCCTTTCCCATTACCAAAAATAACAACTGTCTACTGTCTAGAGACTGATTCCCTCTACCTGCTAACCACCAAAGAATGATGGTTTCTGTATGTATACCCATTTTTGTCTTTTTATGGAAATGAGATCATACAATATTTGTGTTTTGATTGACTTATTTCACTCAGCATAATGTCCTCCAGATTCATCCATGTTATATTTTGTGAACTCGTCATTACTCTGTATAGCTGCGTAGTATTTCATTGTATGTAAATACCACCATTTGTCCATTCATCTGCTAATGGACATTTAGGTTGTTTCCATGTTTTTGCTATAACAACACTGCAATGAACATACCAAAAAAACCAAACTCGTTGCTGTCGAGTTGATTCTGACTCATAGCGACCCTATACAGAGTAGAACTGCCCCATAGGGTTTCAAAGGACCGGCTGGTGGATTTGAACTGCTGACATTTTGGTTGGCAGACAAGCTCTTAACCACTGTACCACCAGGTGTGCATAAGTCTATTTGTGTCACTGCTATTAGAGCTCTAGGGTATATAACTAGTGTTGGGCTTGCTGGATCATAAGGTATTTCTATCTTTTTGAGGAAGCACCATTCCACAGTGGTTGCACCATTTTACAATCCCATCAGCAGTGGATAGGGTTCTGCAGTGCAGTGAACTATTTTGTATGGCTCTTCTAGTAATGCATGGTCTTGTGACTTCCACAAAATGATTGGGTGAGACTATGCAAATAAAGTGTTTGTGGCCCACCAGAATTGGACAGCTTGCTAATAATGCAAATAAGGTGCGTGGAACTCCTACAGGTGGGACCATGTAAACAATGCATACAGAGTCCTAAGTGATTGGTTAGTTTTGCCATCCTGCTAGGCTGAAAGGGAGCCAATTCCAGAAGCAAGGTGGGGGGACCTCACTACCACCAGAAGGAAAAGAAGGAGCAGAGTGCATCCTTCAGACCCAGGGTCCATGTGCTAAGAAACTCCTAGTCCCAGGAGACAAAGAGAGAAAGAGAGCACTGTAACACCAAAGACAGCGCAAGACAGGCATGAGATGGCACGGTGGACTTCCCAGCCCATACAGCAAGGTGACTACAGTGGGCGTGCTGACCCACGGAACAAGAGTGCTAAGCGCCTTTGGGCAGGGGGCATCCTGGCAGAGTGGTGTGCCTCTGGATGCCTGGTGGTGAAGCTAAGCTTGGCAACTCACAGAGTGAGAGAACTGAGCACCTTCAGGCTGAGGCTTACTAGCAGGGGTGCCTCTGGGTACTTACTGGCAGAGCTAAAGCACTTTGTAACATCTGCCTAAGCAGGGCAGAGGCCAGGCCTAGGGGTTGAGGTGCCGAAGGTAAGGCCTGCCTGTGGGCACGGCCGAAAGGTGTCCTGACTGAAGAACTGTATCCTGAGTCATTCCTGATCCTGAACTGTAACCTGTTACTTCCCTAACAAACCCCATAATCTTGAGTATTGTCTGTAAGTTCTGTATGGCCACTGCAATGAATTATTGAATGAAGTAGAGAATGCCATGGGAGGGATGGCTCGTGTCAGGATTGGTAAAAAGATTGGAGAGAGGAGGTATTTCTGACCTCCGCCTCATAGGAATCTGCCTTGGGCTGATGCTGATGGTGATTCCCTCTCCTTTACCTTATGAAGTCAGACAAGGAGGTCCAACGTTGCCGCACCATTTTTACAGATTCCAATCCCCCCACAACTTGGCCAGCATTTGTTAATTTGTTTTTTTTTTTTTTTTGATCGATGTCATTTTTGCAGGGGTGAGATGGTATCTCATTGTAGTTTTGATTTGCATCTCTCTGACGGCTAATGGGAAACCCTGGTGGCATAGTGGTTAAGTGCTACGATGCTAACCAAAAGGTCAGCAGTTCGAATCCGCGGGGTGCTCCTTGGAAACTGTATAGGGCAGTTCTACTGTGTTCTATAGGGTTGCTATGAGTTGGAATTGACTTGACAGCAACGGGTTTAATGGCTAATGATTGCTAATGGCTAATGATGGCTACTTGAGGGCCCTCTTTAGTGAAGTGCCTGTTCATATCCTTTGCCCATTTTTTAATTGTATCATTTGTCTTTTTGTTGTTGATATTTTCTGTATATTTTGGAGATTAGAGCCTTAACAGATATGTTGTCTCTAAAGATTTTTTCCCAGGGTGTAGATTCTCTTTTCACTCTTTTTTACAAGTCTTTTGATGAGTTTACATATTTAACTTTTAGAAGGTTCCATTCTGTTGCTCATGTATCTGTGGTGTGTTTGGTAATCTATTTCTGAAAAAAATTAGGTCCCATAGGAGAAACACGTATTTTAAAAAGAAAGATGGCTCTGGCTTCAATGTTTAAGGACTGCAGACAGAAAAGACTAGAATAGGAAGCTATTATATAGTCCAGAAAAGAAGGAATGGTGGCCTAGACATGGTAACAACAGTAGGGATGGAAAGAAATGGATGTGGATGACTTTTTTGCTTTAGGCATCTCTATTAGGAAGAATTATCTTCAGACTGGATGAGGCTAAGCAAGCATTCCACCACCATCTGTCAATTTGTTGTACTGAGGAGGTTTGATATTGCTATGATGCTGAAAGCTATGCCACCAGTATTTCAAATGCCAGCAGGGTCACACACGGTGGGCAGGTTTCAGCAGAGCTTCCAGATTAAGACAGACTAGGAAGAAAGGTCTGGTGATCTTTGCAAAAATATGCCAATGAGAACAGAATATTGTCCAACATCGTGCTGAAAGATGAGCCCCCTAGGCACTCAAAATACACAATGGCAGCAACAATGGATCAATGGTCTTGAAGATGATGCAGGACAGTGCAACGTTTTGTACTGTTACACATGGGGGTTGCCATGAGTCGGAGGTTACTTGACCAACAAAAACAAGCACTGGAATTCTGCACAAAATGAATATTTAATAAATTTAAGCAATGAATTAATGGAAATCAAAGCCCAATATGGACGAGAAGATTGAAGAGAGTTCCTAACTGCTGGAAGTAAACCTTCGACAAGGTACACTCACTGCCCCGATGGAATTCCCACTCAGCTGCTGGCAATCACTGAGAAACCAGGGCAAGCAGGAGACTAAAGACTGGAAAATAAAGTTCAAAAAACTATATTTCAAGAAAGAGAAAGGGTATCCTGCCAACTACTGATCACTGAAGTAAATGCAATTCCAGACAAGACTCTAGAATCACCACTGACTGGTTTGTGAATGCTTAGAAAAAGTAATAATCAACACATACCACTGAAAACCGGTACAGTTTCATTAAGGACAAGTAATCACAGATTAACACTATTTTCCTGACAATTCCTAATGGGTAAGGGTTAGAAAAAAAAAAAAAAAAGAGGCATATAAAATTATCTGGATTTTAAGTGAGACCATTTTAAAAGTTCCTCATAGAACCCTTGTAAAAATTGGGGGAAATGTGAGGAGCATAATGATAAATTGGGTGGATTTCTAACTGATGGTACAACTTGAAACAAAGAATTAATGTTTTTTAGTCAACTCTATGGGGCAGTTCTACAGGGCTGCTATGAGTCGGAATCGACTCGACGGCACTGGGTTTGGTTTGGTTTGGTTAGTCAACGTAATGGTCTCTCGCATAGACCAGTGAGCTCTGCTCTTAGAGCCGGCTAGCCAACATTTTTATAAAAGATTTGCATGAAAGCAATGTCAGCATTATCAAACCTATAGTATATCAAATTTATGGGTTTGATAAACCTTTTGATTGTTCGACAAAATCAGAATTTAAATATTTTATTTTATTGTGATAAAACACGCTATCTCAATAATTTCTACATGTACAATTCAGTAACACTGATTATATTCTTCAAGTTGTGCAACCATTCTCACTATCCTTTTCCAAATCATTCCACCACCATTAACAAACACACTGCCCCTAAGTAAAAACTCCACCTTTCCCCTCCCTTCCACCTGTGGTAACCACTAATAATCACTGGTTTCCATATATTTGCTTATTTCATATAAGGGAGCTCATACAATAGTTGACCTTTTGTGACTGACTTATTTGGCTCAGCAAAAATCAGGATTTTAAAAAATGGCAAGAGATTTGGAATCAATCTGACAGGAGAAGATATAACACCAATAAATATAAACCAAACCAAGCCCGTTGCCATCAAGTTGGTTCTGACTCATGGTGAACCCATGTGTTACAGAGTAGAACTGCTCCATAGGGTTTTCTTGGCTATAATCTTTATGGAAAGAGATATTTAGGTCTTTAGTTGCCTGGTGCCATTGGGTGGGTCCCAGCAGCCAACCTTTAGGTCAGTAGTCTAGCACAGTTCGCACCATCAGGGACCCTACTTAAATATGGAGTCTTACAAAAAAAAAAAAACCTATTCAAAAATTAGGACAGCATGACTTAACAACAACATGGACAAAACAAGAATTTTGCTGACTACAAAATAAATAATGTTGTTATTGTCGCTGTGTGCTGTCGATTTGATTCCGACTCATCAACAACACCAACACAATTGGTAACATTTATACAACACTTGAGTGCCTGGGACCATTCTAATTACTTTGCATACATACAGTCATTTAACTCTTAGAACAACCCTATGAGACAGGTACTATTATTAACCCCATTTTACAGATGAGTAAACTGAGCCCCAGAGTGTTTAAATAATCTACCCAAGGTCACCTGGCTAATAAACTGTAGAGCCAGGATTTAAACCCAGGCAGTCTAGTTCCAGAGTCCATCCTCTTAACCACTAAATTTTTATGAATTAACAGTGTGGTGTGGTTGTGGTTGCCAAAAAGCACTCTTCAAGCACATGCTTTAAAAGCAGAGCGGTAACTTATAGTCTCCTGTATTGGTTAACATCTAACTGTGAGTACCACAATTTAAGAAGAATGTAGATGAACTAAAACAAACCCACAAGTAAGCAATCAGTATTGTGAGGAGACTCAAAAAAAAAAAATCATTAGAAGAGGTTAAAAACTGAGAATATTTTGTCTATAGAAGAAAGGAATCAGTAGAATATAAAACTAATCTTCAAATATTTGGAAACCCACAAAACAGAAGAGATACAACTAGAACTAATGAGGATATAACTTCCAGTTTGTTAAAAGAAAGAATTTTATGAAAACTACAGTTGTTCAAATGTCTTTGCCTGAGAAGGTCATGTATCTCACCACTAATGTCTTTTCAAATAGGGCCTAGAAGATATTTAGCAGGCATGCTGTGGGCAGTGTTCTTAATCTTTTAGGGCATACGAGTATTTCCAAAAATTCAATGAAAACTATGAATCCTCTCTCCAGAGAAACATACAAATGCATGTAATTTTGGATAAAATTTCTGAGGGTTCACAAACTTACTTAAACTCATCCATGCCCTAGCCCTAGAGAATCATATATTCCAGATTAAAATGGACAGAATTTCAATATGAAGAGGGGGTATAGTTTATCACCTTTAAATTCATTACAAGTTAAAATTCTATGATCTAACAAACTCTCAACCCTATGCTTTTTAGTTCCTTCTGAGATCCATGCTGACACATATCTCAGTAAGAGTTTAAAAGATCAAGGCAAGGACAAAAAAAAAAAAAAAAAAAAGGAAATCTGCCAAGTGGCAATGTAGATTATCTGACAATGACTATACTCATGAATAATATGGCTTTATTATATACTTTTTAAAAGAACTGTTTTTTTGTATCTAAGTTTACAGATAAAAATATGCAAATATCTATTCAATATCTAATAGTTAATCCCCAAATTTGACATTTCTCCCCTCTGCTATTAAAGCTTTATCTTAAACTCTTCCTTTCCATCCTTTGTTCTTTGTTGTTAAGATTGATAGATCTTTGCCATAATTTTAGAGTCGGAATTGACTCGATGGCACTGGGCTGGGTATTTCTTAGTAATTTTCCTCACTATGCTCTAAAAAGTTTCACACACATAAGAGCTTCAAAACTGGTGAAATGCTACGTAAATATAAATAATTCATGCATTATTTGCAAGGCATAAATTATCAACAGCGAGAAAACAAAGCCATGAGTTGGGAGATGACTTCCTAGATACAGTACTGAGAGCATGATCCATGACAGAAAAATGGAAAAGTTGGACATAATTAAAATTAAGAACTTCTGCTCTGCTAAAGCCAAAGAATGGGACAAAATATTTATAAAACACCTATTTGATCAAGAACTTATATTAAAAATACACAAAGAACTCCTAAAAGCCAACAATAAAAAAACAAAAAACAATTAAAAAGTGGACAAAAGATCTAAAATGATATCTCACCCAAGAAAATATACAAATGGTAAATAAGCACGTGAAAAGAGGATCAGCATCGTATGTCATTAAGGAATTGCACATTAAAACAATGAGACTACACAACTACTAGAATGGCTAAAATTCAAAATACAGACACCACCAAATGCTGGTAAGGATGTGGAGGAACAGGAACTCTCACTGCTGCTGGGAATGCCAAATGGAACAGCCACTTTAGAAGTCAGTTGACTATTTCTTAGAAAGCTAAACACAGTCTTACCACTTGATTCAGCAATCACGCTCCTAGGTATTTACTGAAGGTGGAAACTTAGGTCCACACAAAAACCTGTACACAAATATTTTTAGCACCTTTATTCATAAATGCCCAAAATTGGAAGCAACCAAGATGACCTTCAATTAAATGAATGGATGAACACACTGTGGTACATCCATACAATGGAGTATTATTCAACCATAAAAATAAGTACATTATTAAACTACAAGAAGACATGGAGGAAACTTAAATGCACATTGCTAAGCCAAAGATGCCTGTCTGAACAGGCTACGTGCTATGATTCCAACTATATGACACTCTGGAAAAGGCAAAACTATAGAGACAATACAAAGACTACTGGTTGTCACAAATTAGGGGGTTTAGGGGAATAGAGAGGGTGAGGATGAGTAGGTGGAATGTGGGATCTTTACGGCAGTGAATGTATTGTGGATGATACTGTAATGGTGGACGGATGACATTATGCATTTGACCAAACCCACAGAACTGTACAACACAAAAAGTGAACCCTAATACAAACTATGCCCTTTAGTTAATAATGATGTATTAATATTGGGTCATCATTTGTAACAAATGTACTTCACTGACACAAAATGCCAATTGTCAATAAGAGGGGAAACTGAGGGAAGGGGGAAGGGAGGTTACTGTACTTTCTGCTCAGTTTTTCTGTAAACTTAAAACTGATCTCAATAATAAAGCCTATTAGTTGAAAGATTTTTTTAATAAAAAAGCAGTCTATTATGTTAAAAAAGCTAATGTATATTCACATTCTAATTCTTCATTATAAAAATCAATTTTTGAATCCTCTAGGGTATATTCTAGTGTATAATTTTAATCTACAAGCATATGCCTTCCGAGTTAAGGATGAGCTTATCCTTACATCCAATTTTGAGTTGTACTGTAGAGCACACAGTTTGAAAGTAAACAATTTGGGCTGCAAGGGAAAAATGTGAAGGTACCAGTTGGACGACACTCAAAAGTGCTGGGGAGGGGGTTCCACGATCACAAAACAGTAAGATGAATTATTACACACTAGAAAAATTCAGTGTTCTTTCTTAATTAAACAATTAAATATAAAGAGGACTAAAAAAGTAAGAGTTTAGTAAGTCTTGACTTTATTAACAAAATACAATTACCACATTGCTGCAACGGCAAGTGCACTGCCAGAAAAGTACTACAGACACCATGTCTGCCATTAGATGAGAGTCTAGTTCCAGGCACAAGATGTTCTAATAAATAACAAACGCAGCCAGAGCCGGTACACGAGTGTGATAGAATCTGGGATCTAGGCATTTGATTTTGCTCCTGGTGTTATTTGAGATGGACACTGCCATTAAAGATTTCTTACGGTAATTTGATAGTGATAAAACGCTAGCTAAGCAATGAAATGGAAAAGATGCATTATCAGATTAAATGAACTAAGTTTTATATTCAACCTTGAAAAAACACAAGGTCATATGCTGCAGAGAAAGAGGACAGACAGATAAGTAACTTCAACTATATTTATTAGCTGGAGATGATTTCAAGCAATTAAAAGAAAACAAGTAGCCCAGAAAAAAATTAGGCTGTGGAGATCAAATGAAAACACACAAAGCTAAAATTTAGGGGACAAAATGAGCTACTGACTTAGAAAAAGAGCAGGTGGGACAGGGAGTCTGAGTCCTCTGGGATAGAATGAAGAAAAAAGTATTCAAAGATGTAAAGGGAGTTTGGGGAGTGAATACCGAAAGGAATGAGCTCATTAATTGTTTCAGTAGAAAAAGGGGTCCTTTTCTGAACCAGCATTCAGAGTATTATGAATAATAAAAATTACGCCTAACTTACAACAGACAGTCAAGTATGAATCAAGCTTTGTTCCAAGGGTGTTACATATGTTAATTCCTTTACTCCTCCCAACACCCCAAGCAGGTAGGTCCTACTATTTCACAGATGAAGAAACTGAAACCACACAGTGAAAGGTAACCCAGGAGGGACTCGAACCCAGTTAAGATAGCTCCAGAGCCTGAACTCCCATCCACTTCGTGATACTGCCTGTCAGCGAGATCGCATGAAAACCTTTATACATATATATGGAGGGGCTCCGACTTCCTGAAACTTCTCAATTCAGTCTGGGCCCAAAAAAGGTGATGCTCTACTTTTTTTTTTTTTTCTCCACTACTTTAGCAAAAAGTTCTCTAAGGAGGAATATGAGATTCTTCGGAACTCTGAAAAACATCTGCTATCAGACAGATGGAGGAGTGTGGGCCACGGAAGGAAGAGGTAAAGTCAGAAACCCACTTAGAGCTCAGCCTTCTCCTCCGAAGGAGCCTGCTGGCGCAGTGGTTAAGAGCTCGGCTGTTCAACCCACCAGGGGCTCCGCGGAAGAAAAGACCTGGCGATCTACTCGCATAACGATTTCAGCCCGGAAAACCCTCTGGGCAGTTCTACTCCGTCCTACAGGGTGGCTATGAGTCGGAATCACTGCACGGCACCCAGCAACAACTTCTCACAGGACCGAGAGTGACTTAGGGGCGCCGGCTCTCCCCAGCAAGCTGTCCGGGCGGAGGGGCGCCCACCGCCGGGTCCCGACCCTGCCCTCACCCCAGACGCCCGCTGAGCCCTCCCCCACCCCGCCCCGCCCCAGGCCCGGCAGAGCCCGTGGGAACGAGCAGCTGGAGGCTGGCTGGCAGGGGCGCGAGGCCCAGAGGGGGAACCGACGCGGAGCGCGCCGCCCGGGCCCAGGCCCCTCGGCGCGCGGGCCCGCACCTCGCCGGACCTTACCGCCGCTCGGCTGCAGAGGGCGAGGCGGCCCGCGGGCTGCCGGGCCGGGCCTGGGGAGCGTCTTCGCGCCGCCACTCCTCCGGCGCCCGCGCTAGGCGGCGACCCGACCCCGGAGGACTCACACCCGGGGCGAGGGGACAGCCGCGGCCGGCCGGACGGAGGCACGGGAGTTCGAGTCCCCAGGACGGCGACTGTGCGCGCGCCCTCGAGCCGGCCCGAAGAGGAGCGATCGGGGCGCCCGGGTGCGGGCGGCAGAGGCAGCTGCAGCCAAGCCCGCGGACGGCTTCGTCCTGCCTCACCCGGCCCAGCCCCTGTCCCGCTTCCCCCGCGCGAGCTTTGGCGGCGGAGCAGGGCGGTGTACGCCCATTGGCCCGCGGCATGCGTGACGTAAGGCGCCGCTCCGCACGGATTGGCCGATCCGGCAGTGCGTGCAGGGGTAAACAAACCCCGCCCCCAGGCTGCCCACGGAGGGGAGGGGGCCGCGCGGCCAAGGGGCGGGGCCTCGAGCGCTCTGCCCACGCCCCCGGCGGCCCCCCGGGAATTCCTCAGCAGCCCCCGCCGTCTGCTAGCCGCCCTGCCCCGCGGCCGCCTGCCGGAAGGGCTGCAGGCCCGGGGCCTAAAATTTAGGGACACGCCCTCCCTCCGGGGCCGAGGGTGGGAATTTTGACTCTCCCATCTGCCCCCATCTCTCCAGTCCCATCTCTCAAGGGACGAGGGGAACTGAGGCGGTTACAACTCCGTCCCCAGCCTTTTGATGGGGTCACTAATGGTCGTGAGAGCAGGTGTGGAGCACCCTGAAATTTTCCTACAATAGAGACCACCTGGGGATGTGGAGCTTCTTCAATACCTGGGCCAGTAAGATCCAACCCAGGCCAGGTCATCATGTCATGGGAAAGCTGAAGGGGAACTCGTGGTACATACGCCCAAATACCTGCCCATTTAGTTCATATTAAAACATTTCGTCCATTAATTCTGTGCCTAGGTGAGATGTACTGTGGAGGGTCCGAGACCAGTGAGATGGGAGCTTCCCGTCTAATGGGGACAAGCTTGAAGGCGTATCATTAAAACGATGGTTAGATCTTTTTGGTTCCACCTCTTCGTTTCACTCAATCGATAAATATTTATAGATCGCCCACCATATGGCAAACACTGTTCTTGACGCTGGAGCCCTGGTGGTGCAGTGGTTAAGCATCTGGCTGCTAGCCAAAATGTTGGTAGTTCCAATCCAGCAGCCCCTCCTTGGAAGCCCTATGGGCAGTTCTACTGTGTCCTATAAGGTCACTGTGAGTCAGAATCAGCTTGATGGCAGTGAGTTTTGGGTTTATTCTTGAAACTGAGGACACATCAGTGGACAAAACACAAAAATTACTGCCTTCATCGAGCTTACATTCTAGTGGGGCAGGAAAAACACTATACAAAAGAAATAAGCAAAATATAAAGTACGTTATGTGCTGATAAGTACTAAGGGAAAAAAATTAACCAGAGAAGGCATTCAAGGGGTGGTTTCAGTCTTAAATAGGGTGATCAGGGAAGGATGCATTGAGAAGATTCTATTTATGTAAATGTCTAAAGGAGATGATGGTGGCAAAAAAGAGCCTTGGGATCTTTCTCTAGAGTGGAATACAGGGATAATTTCTGCATGATTGTACATTGATAAAAGCCTCAGAGTCAGTATTCCCCTGATTGATTCAAAAATGCAAGAACCCCAATAAAGTGGTTATTTTACATTTTCTAGTAAGAAATCAATTAAGATTTATTTTGTTTCGACAAGAAATTTTATTAATGTTCAATTTCATTCAACAAATACTTATCAAACACCATAGGCACTGAAGACATAAAAAGTAAGAAGATAAAATCTCTATCCTTAAACGCAGCCTACCAGGGGAGACCGACTGTAAACCACCTCAAAACAGTGGGTAAACGACTGTGTTGGAAGTACACACACAGAGCGCTTGGGCTAGGCAGGGGCATGTTACTGGGGAGCTGAACCGCTCTCAGTATCTCCTTACCTATAAAGAATAACCAGCACTACATTTTGGAGTAAGGGTATGGCTCTCTGAGATTCTCCAACCTCTTTCTGAGTTTCTAAGGTGACAGACTTTTAAGTGACAATCAAATTGGGTTGAACCATAGGAAGTTGGTGATATTTGGCAATTTTCACACGGCTCAACTCATTCTCTTTCAGGTTAATATAAGGATTTTGCTTATGTGATACATATAGTAAGTGTTCGACAAATGATGGCAATTACTATAATCATTCATATGTTGCTTTTGAAAAATCTATGTAAAAAATAGATGTCTAATGACACTTTGCAACACTACAAAATAGAATGGGCAGTGACTTCCAAATTTTCCATATACTGGTTTGATCTAGCTGTGAATTTCCATGACCTAATCAGGATATGCTGTGAAAGACATTAAATGCTAGTTTCACAGCAGGCCAAGAAATTCAGAATAAGGAACAGCTTGGTTTTGAAGCCAAAACTGAAAATTATCCAGAACAGAATAACTCGTGGAGTTGTTACAGGGAGGGAAATTCATGTAAATCAATTTTGCATTCCCACTCAAAGTTCCAATTTAGCAATTTGCACACGAGTGGCATTCTCTCTTCCTTCTTATTTCCCCATTAAGGGATCTTATTTCCTTTGAAAAGGAAAATAAAACTTCCACCATTTCCAATTCCAGAGAGAAGGTGTCTAAAATGTGATGGAACCTACTTTATTAATCCAACAAACACTAAGTACTTATTGTATGCCAAGAAGTATGAGGCACTGGGGATACAAACATAAATGTCCAAAGATCTCTGTTAATCAGATATTCCTTGTGCTTGGAACAATACCCCACTTGATGGTTAAGGTTCTATGTCAACTTGGCTGGGCCATGATTCTTACTGGTTTGGCAGTATGATGTAGTTTGGTAGCTATGTAATGATGTAATCACCTCCATAATAAAATCTGATATAATGTAATCACCTCCATGATGAGATATGTTATGAGCAGCCAATCAGTTGAAAGGGAGTTTCCTTGGAAATGTGGTCTGCATCCAACATAGATGGATTTTCTGACAAAGCTCTTTGGCTTTTGCTCACTCTGGCTCCTGCAGCTGGCTCCTGATCATCTGACCTCCAGGGGGAGATTGATGACAAGGACCTTCCCACAGAACTGACAGAGAGAAAGCCTTCCCTTGGAGCGGGTGCCCTGAATTTGGACTTCTAGCCTCCTAAACCTTGAGAGTATAAACTTCTGTTTGTTAAAGCCATCCACTTGTGGTATTTCTGTTATATCAGCACTAGATAACTAAGACACCCCAATTCACCCACACCCCACCTACACGTGCCTTCTTGTCTAAGTTTAAACAACACTTTCTCCAGAAAAGCTTCCCTTGTCTCCCCCTCGTCAGCTGTTACTGTAAAACTCTGCGTGTCTTTCTAACATACATCAAACTTGCAATTACTCATTTGGTGTTTATGTTGCATACCATTAGACTGTATGCTACTTGATAGTTGGAGCCATGTCATCATATTCACCATAGTATTCTTAGTGCTTCCTGCACGAGTCTGTTTGTCATATTCTGGGGGCTTGTGTGTTGCTGTGATGCTGGGAGCTACGCCACTGGTATTCAAATACCAGCAGGGTCACCCATGGTGGACAGGTTTCAGCTGAGCTTCCAGACTAAGACTAGGCAGAAGGACCCAGCAGTTTACTTCTTAAAAGAATTAGCCAGTGAAAACCTTATAAATAGCAGCTGAACATTGTCTGATAACAGTGTTGGAAGATAAGCCCCTCAGGTTGGAAGTCACTCAAAATATGATGGGGGAAGAGCTGCCTCCTCAAAGTAGAGTCAACCCTAATGATGTGGATTGAGTCAAGTTTTGGGGACCTTCATTTGCTGATGTGGCACAACTCAGAATGAGAACAGCTACAAACATCCATTAATAATTGGAACTTGGAATATACGAAGTATGAATCTAGTAAAACTGGAAATTGTCAAAAATAAAGTGGAATGCATAAATATCGATATCCTAGGCATTAGTGAGCTGAAATGGACTGGGATTGGTCATTTTGAATTGGACAATTATATGGTCTACTATGCCGGGAATGATATCTTGAAGAGGAATGGTGTCACATTCATCATCAAAAAGAACATTTCAAGATCTATCCTGAAGTACAACGCTGCCAGTGATAGAATAATATCCATATGCCTACAAGGAAAACCAATTAATACGACTATTATTCAAATTTACCCACCAATCACTAAGGCCAAAGATGAAGAAACTGAAGATTTTTACTAACTTCAGCAGTCTGAAATTGATTGAACATGCAATCAGGATGCACTGATAATTACTGATGATTGGAATGCGAAAGTTGGAAACAAATAAGAAGGATCGGTAGTTGGAAAATATAGCCTTTGTGATAGAAATGATGCTGAGATTACATGATAGAATTTTGCAAGACCAGTGACTTCTTCATTGCAAATACCTTTTTCACCAACATAAACGGCAAGTACACACAGGGACCTCACCAGATGGAATACCCAGGAATCAAATTGACTACATCTATAGGAAGAAACAATGGAAAAGCTCAATATCATCAGTCAGAACAAAGCCGGGGGCAGATCAGACAATCAATTCCTCATACGCAAGTTCAAGTCGAAACTGAAGAAAATTAGAACAAGTCCATGAAAGCCTCGACGGCACTGGGTTACTGGGTTTTTCCACGAAAGCCAAAGTAGGACCTTGAATGTATCCCACCTGAAGAACAGATTTGATGCATTAAACACTAAAAACTGAAGACCAGCAAGTTGTGGAATGACATCAAGGACATCATACATGAAGAAAGCAAGAGGTCGTTAAAAAGACAGGAGAGAAAGAAAAGACCTAAATAGATGTCAGAAGAGACTCTGAAAGTTGCTCTTGAACATCCAGTAGCTAAAGCAAAAGGAAACAATGATGAAGTAAAAGAGTTGAACAGAAGATTTCAAAGGGCAGCTCGAGAAGGCAAAGTATTACGATGACATATGCAAAGACCTGGAGATAGAAAACCCAAAGGAAAGGACATGCTCAGCATTTCTCAAGCTGAAAGAACTGAAGAAAAATTCAAGCCTCGAGTTGCAATACTGAAAAATTCTACAGGGAAAATATTAAATGACACAGGAAGCATCAAAAGAATATGGAAGGAATACACGGAATCACTATACCAAAAAGAATTGGTTGACATTCAAACATTTCAGAAGGTAACAAATGAACAGGAACTGATGGTACTGAAGGAAAAAGTCCAAGCTGCACTGAAGGCATTGGCAAAAAAAAAAAAAAAAAAAAAAAGGCTCCGGGAATTGATGGACTACCAGTTGAGATGTTTCAACAAACAGATGCAACGCTGGAAGTGTTCACTTGCTCATGCCAAGAAATCTGGAAGACAGCTGCCTGACTAACCAACTGGAAGAGATCCATATTTATGTTTATTCCCAAAGGTACTCCAACCGAATGTGCGAATTATTGAACGATATCATTAATATCACATGCAAGGAAAATTTTGCTGAAGATCATTCAAAAGTGGCTGCAGCAGTATATCGACAGGGAACTACCAGAAATTCAAGCCGGATTTAGAAGAGGACGTGGAACCGGGGATATCATTGCTGAAGTCAGATGGATCCTGGCTGAAAGCAGAGAATATCAGAAAGATGTTTACCTGTGTTTTATTGACTATGCAAAGGCATTCAATTGTGTGGATCATAACAAATTATGGATAACATTGTGGAGAATGGGAATTCCAGAACACTTAATTGTGCTCATGAGGACTCTGTACTCGACCAAGAGGCAGTCATTCCAAGAGAACAGGGGGATACTGCATGATTTAAAGTCAGGAAAGGTGTGCTTCAGGGTTGTATCCTTTCACCATACCTATTCAATCTATATGCTAAGCAAGTAATCTGAGAAGCTGGACTATATGAAGAAGAATGGGGCATCAGGATTAGAGGAGGACTCTTTAACAACCTGCCTTATACAGATGACACAACTTTGCTTGCTTAAAGTGAAGAGGATTTGAAGCACTTACTGATGATCAAAGACCACAGCCTTCAGTATGGATTGCACCTCAACATAAAGAAAACAAAAATCCTCATGACTGAGTCAATAAGCAACATCATGATAAATGGAGAAAAGATTGAAGTTGTCAAGGATTTCATTTTTCTTGGATCCACAATCAACACCCATGGAAGCAGCAGCCAAGAAATCAACAGATGCATTGGATTGGGCAAATCTGCTGCAAAAGATCTCTTTGAAGTTTCGAAAAGCAAGGATGTCACTTTCAGGACTAAGGTGTGCCTGGCTCAAGCCATGGTGTTTTCAATTGCCTTCTATGCATGCGAAAGCTGGACAATGAATAAGGAAGACCGAAGAAGAGCTGGCACCTTTGAATTGTGGTGTTGTCGAAGAATATTGAATATACCATGGACTGCCAAAAGAATGAACAAATCTGTCTTAGAAGAAGTACAACCAGAATGCTCCTTAGAAGCAAGGATGGCGAGACTGTGTTTTACACACTTTGGACATGTTATCTGGAGGGATCAATCCCTGTAGAAGGACATCATGCTTGGTAAAGTAGAAGGTCAGCGAAAAAGAGGAAGACCCTCAGCGAGATGGATTGACACAGTGGCTGCAACAATGGGTTCAAGCATAGCAACAATTGTGAGGATGGCGCAGGACCAGGCAGTGTTTTGTTCTGTTATGCATAGGGTCGCTATGAGTCGGAACTGAGTCAATGGCACCTAACTACAACAACATCCCCAGTGCACAAGAGAAGCTCAATAAGTTTTTGTTGAATGGATGAGAGTGCCACAGTCCAGCCCATCTTGGAAGGAGGAGACAAGGTATAAACAAACAAAGTCTCTCCCACTCGTAAATATGCAGGCCACAGAATAGCAAAGAGGGGGATTCCTTACAGTTTAACGTGAGGAATTTCCACATGCTGCCCCCTTCCTGGAGGGTTCATTTAAACCAACCAGTTGCTGTCGAGCTGACCCCAACTAATGGAGACCCAGTGTGTGTCAGAGTAGAACTGTGCTCCGTAGGCTTTTTTCAATGGCTGACTTTTCTGAAGTAGATCACCAGGCTTTTCTTCTGAGGCATCTCTGGGTGGACATGAGCCACCATCCTACTGATTATCGGCAGAGGGGGTGTAACCATTTGTACCACGCATGGACTCCAAGGCATGGAGTCAATTCCAACTCATAGTAACCCTATAGGACAGACTAGAACTTGTCCCCACAGGATTTCCAAGGCTGTAAATCTTTATGGAAGCAGGCTGCCACATATTTCTCCGCAGAGTGGCTGATGGGTTGCCCCATCTAAATCTGATGCTCCACCACCCGTCTGTCAGTTTGTTCTGCTGTGGTGGCTTGCATGTTGCTGTGATACTGGAAGCTATGCTACCAATATTTCGAATACCAGCAGGGTTACCCATGGTGGACTGGTTTCAGCAGAGCTTCCAGACTAAGATAAACTAGGCAGAAAGGTCTAGCAATCTACTTCTGAAAATTAGCCAATGAAAATGTTATGGATCACAACAGTTGTCTGACTTACGTGGTTTGGATATATTATCAGGAGGGAGCAGTCACTGTTGGAGGACATCGTGTTTGATGAAGAAGGCCAGCAAGAGCAAGGGAGACCTTTGGTGAGGTGGATTGGCACAATAGCTGCCACAGCGAACAACCGATGATTCTGAGGATGACATAGGACCCAGCGACATTTTGTTCTGTTGTATGAGTCAGAGTCAATTTCATGGCAGCTATCTAAATCTGGTGCTTTCTGTAGGTGCGTTTAAAGGACTCCTGGATTAGTGCCTCTCAAACGTTGATGCACACAAAAATCACTTGGAATTTGTTAAAATTCAAATTCTGATTCTGTGGGTCGGGGGTGGGGCCTGTTGTAAGTTGCCGGTTGATTGTTAGTCCAGTTAATTCTGACTCACAGCAACCCCACGTGTGCAGGGTAGAACTGCTCGAAGGGGCTTTCAAGGCTGTGACTTTTCAGAAGCAGATTGACAAGGCCTGTCTTCCAAGGCGCCTCTGGGTGTGTTCAAACCACCAAGCTTTTGGCTAGTAGTCAAATTCTTAACCAATTGCACTCCCCCGCCCCCAACCAGGGACTCTAGGGTGGGGGTGGGAGGTTAGGTTTGGCATTTCCAACAAGCTCCTAAGTGATGCTGGTGCTGCCTGGCCAAACACCACACTTTAAGCAACAAGGTCCTCAGTGACACTTTTTCAGTCATATAAAAAGTTCTGTCAGAGACTGACAAAAGAAAGAATACTTCAAAGAAAGCATTAAGTCAAAGACTTATCTTCCAAAGACAGTCCTACTGTGTGCAGTTCAGTCACCTTAATAGGACAGAGTAGAATCAAGTCTTTGGAATTCCCTCAGAATTACTTTATTAGGGTAGTGGAAGTATTTCACAATCACTCTTAAGAATAAGGTACCTCTTCTTAATATCAAACCTAAAACCCTTTTTCGGACAAAGTATTTTATTCATCCTAAAAATGTACAGTTAATTTGAGGTATGAGGAATAATGATAAACCCTTAAAAAATGGAATTAGCAACACCACTGGACCCCGTGTGCCCCTCTGAATGTCTCCCTCTGTCTTTCCCTGTCCAAAGTAACCCCATCCTGAATTTTATCATTCCATTGTTTTCTTTATCATTGTAATACATATGTATGTATTTCCAAACAATATATTGTTTAGTTTCACATGTTTTTGAACTTTGTATATTTCACATCAAACTAATATTTACCTGCAAATTATTTTTTTTGCTCAACATTGTGTTTGAGGATTCATCTGCCTTAATGAACAAAACCAAACCCAAACTCATTGCTGTTGAGTTGATTCTGACTCACAGTGACCCTGTAGGACAGAGCAGAACTGCCCCATAGGGTTTCCAAAGAGCATCTGGTAGATCTGAACTGCTGACCTTTTGGTTAGCGGTCATAGCTCTTAACCGCTACACCACCAGGGTTACCTAACCAGCTAAAGGGGATCATTTTCTGAAAATGATAAAATTTACATAAATCCATTCTTTTTTTGATAGGCATTTGTGTTGTTTACCTTTTTTTTTCCTTATTACAAAATCTGATGCATGTGTAATTTCCCATAAGATCTTAAATTATGTATGGGGTGAGAGTCAAAATATTTAACAACTGGTAATGCACAGATCTTAGCTGTTTCTCCATTGTGACTCCCACTCCTGAAACAAATTCTTACAGACAGATGGTTTATTTGGGGAAATGATACCAAGGAACAGGAGTCGGGGACCAGAAAGCATGAAACACAAAGGAAGGAAAGGCAGTCCAAGAATACGGTATTGCGATGATCGCTCCTGGAAGCCTGCAGGAGGCTCTCCTAGAAGCTGGGAAGAACACACTTCAGAATTGTACCCTTGAAGGATGGGAACCAAAACCAAACCTGTTGCCCTCGAGTTGACTGCCACTCATGGTGACCCTATGTGTTACAGAGTGACACTCCATACGGTTTTCTTGGTTATGTCAAAGTCATGATAAAAATCTTAAAGGAAACAGATCACTGGGCCTTTCTTTCATGGCATTGCTGAGTGGGTTCAAGCCACCAACCTTTAGGTTAGTAACGCAGTGCGAACTGTCCGTACCACTTAGGGACCTTCTAAGGGATGGGAGAGGGTCATGTTTATAACTGGCTCCCTATTCCATTGTTTAAAAGTTACTCTACATGGGAGAAAACAGCAGACTGGGTTCATACAAGTATTCCAAGCTGAGAGGCAGAGAAATTCAGCTCAGATAATAGGAGATATAGTAAGGCAAGGTGCTGGCAGGTGATACCTGGGCAGCTGGTTGATGCAACATTATCTGGAGTAAAAATATGGGCCAAGAGGATGTGAAGTGGAGCACAAGGCATGACTAAAACTGTTATAAATAACTCAGTAACAAAGAAAGGAGCCCTGGTGGCGCAGTGGTTAAGAACTCGGCTGGTAACCAAAGGGTTAGCAGTTTGAATCTACCAGCTGCTCCTTGGAAACCCTATGGGGCAGTTCTACTCTGTTCTATAGGGTTGCTAATATGAGTCAGAATAACTATAAAGACACATGGAAATAGAAAATCATTATTAGACAAACACCATGGTAATGATTGTTGCAGGTGAGAACCACTGATGGATGTTAAAACTAGTGAGTGAAAGTGTGATGGGAAACAGGATACAGGCCTAGTCTTGAAGTATCTCCCTACAAGATTCTTATTAACTACAACAGAGGAAATGGCAACCTTACATGGAAAAACCTGGAAGACACTACCTTCACGAAGTGACTGAGGTCACCTATTACCTGGAATAAGACATACTGACATCATTTACTACCTGATAGGATGTACTGAGATGGCCACATCACTTTGGTAATATTCTGATGAAAAACGCATAACCACAATCTAATCATGAGAAAACATCAGACAAACCCAACTGAGAGGCACTCTGTAAAAGAACTGCCCAATACTCTTAAAAAATGTCAAGGTC